>NC_090436.1:767352504-769852504 GCF_031143425.1 Pleurodeles waltl
CTCATTGAATGCCAACCGGCTTTTGGAGGCGTTGGCTGTTAATCCAGCCCCTCGTAACGCTGTAAAGATTTTGTTTAAATGTGCCAAGTGGTCTTCCCAAGTCTCGCTGTGAATAACGATATCATCCAGATACGCGGCAGCGTACCTGGTATGAGGTCGTAGAATGGTGTCGATGAGACGCTGGAAGGTGGCGGGTGCCCCATGTAACCCGAAAGGGAGAACATTAAAATGATATAGCCCAGAGGGAGTAGAGAAAGCCGTTTTCTCTTTATCTTCTGGCGTCAAAGGAATCTGCCAGTAACCTTTGGTCAAGTCGAGTGTAGACATGTACTTAGCTTTTCCCAACTTCTCTAAGAGTTCGTCCACCCTTGGAAGGGGATATGTGTCAAACTGGGATATAGAATTGACTCGTCTAAAGTCAATACAGAAACGTATAGACCCATCTGGCTTTGGCACTAATACCACCGGTGAACACCAGGGACTCTGGGAAGGCTCTATAATGCCTAGGTCTAACATCTTTTCTATTTCGTTTTCTACCAGGATCTTTCTAGCTTCAGGGATACGATATGGCCGTAAGCGTATGACCTTGCCAGGTGTGGTTATGATTTGATGATGCACCAACTTGGTCCTGCCTGGTATCGAGGAGAACACATGGGCATGATCATGGAGGAGCTGGGTTAATTGCTCACTCTGTTGGATCGAGATTTCACTATTTATGGGAGGCATCTCGTTTCCGCTAGGCTGCTCAGTGGGACACCACCCTATCTCCAATTCCTTAACGGTGTTAACTAGGCATCCCCTGGTTGGTTCTCCCTGTGGTTCTTCCCACTTTTTTAATAGATTGACATGAAAGATCTGTGACCGGTTGGAACTGTCTGTGAGCTGGACCTTATAGGTCACGGGTGTTACTACCCCTATCACTTTATAGGGTCCCTGCCACTTTGCCAGCAACTTGTTGTCTGAACTGGGGAGAAGCACTAACACCTTATCACCTAGGGTAAAGGTCCTTAATTGAGTATTCCTGTCGTAATATCTTTTCTGCTTTTCTTGAGCCTTCTCCATATGTTCCCTTACGTTTTCCCACACATTTTGGATGTTGGTTTTTAACTCCTGGGTATATTCTAAGAGGGATTTTTCTCCATCCTCCTCCTCCCATAACTCTGCAGCCATATCTAACAAGGTCCTGGGCTGTCGTCCGAACAATAATTCAAATGGACTATGGCCCGTGGATGCTTGCTCATGGGTCCTGATAGCGTATAACACTAATGGGAGTTTTCTATCCCAGTCCTTACCTGTCTCTGAAATAGATTTCTTTAGTAGAGTTTTCAGAGTGCGGTTATACCTTTCCACCAAACCATCCGTTTGAGGATGATAAACCGCTGTTCGCAACTGTTTGATCCCCAGAAGTTGACATATTTGTGACATCAAGTTGGACATGAACTGGGTACCTTGGTCTGTTAAGATTTCTCGGGGAAAGCCTATTCGAGAGAAGAACCCTATCATTGCATGGGCTACGCTCTTGGAGTTAATACTGCTGAGTGGGATGGCTTCTGGGTATCTGGTGGCATAATCTACCAATACTAGTATATAACGGTATCCTCTAGAAGAAGGTAGGAGAGGGCCTACAATGTCCATTCCTATTCTTGAAAAAGGGATGTCTATAATGGGAAGCGGTTGCAAGGGAGCTCTTCTTTTGGGACCAGGATCAATCATTTGGCATTTAGGACATTGCTGACAGAATCTCCTAATTTGTGAAAAGACCCCCGGCCAGTAGAACTTCCTCAACAGATATTCTTCCGTTTTCTCTCTTCCATAGTGAACCCCCCCCGCTGGCTATGGGCTAGGTGTAGGACTTGTGGTCTATAAGGTTCGGGGACTAATAGCTGCTTCTTTTCTTCTCGTTATTACCAGTCACACGGTATAACAGATTTTTGATTATGGTAAAAGAAGGGCTTTTGTCTTGGGGGTTCCGGGGTCGTGCACTTTTCCAGGCATGGATCAAACTCAGATCTTCTCTTTGACAACTACGGAATGGGGGAAGGTCAGTAAGGGTAAGGACCTTTGTAATTACCCTATTTGGACTCATGTTTCCTTGGGCGTAGACTTTTCTGGTTTCTCTTTTTTCTTTTCGGGAGGGTCTGTATCTAACCACCGGTGGTGTTATAGGCGTACTAGAAAAAGGAGCTCTTTTCCACCATGTACTCATGTCTTCAGAGTCTTTTGTACTGTCAAGAAGTTCCGAGAAGTCAGGGAAGTCGGTTCCTATGATAGCTTCTTCGACTAGTCTTTCCACCACCCCCATCCTTATGGGGACTTCTTTTCCATCCCAGGACAGGGTTGTCCAGATTAGGGGGTATTCTTTTGTATCTCCATGAATACAACATATGGATACCGTAAGTCCTGAAGTAAAAGGGGGGCTTTCCAGTAAATCAGCACGAATTACAGACTGACTGCAACCTGAGTCAATGAGTGCCACTGTGGTTCTTCCATTGACAACAAGTCTCTTCTTGTATCGGGTTTCCTTTCTGCCTGTATAGAAGACTCTCCCCCTAGTGACTCCTATTTCCATCGGTTCTGATTTTTCCGTTTTCAGCGGGCAACCCCGGGCGATATGTCCCCACTCTCCACAGCTAAAACACTGTGGTTGTTGCATATAGGATCTTTCTAATCCTCGCAATTTTCCCGGATCCTCGGTTGGTTTCCGCCCCAGGGATGGGGAGGGTCCGGGGTTCTGTCGGATGGGGTTAAGTGTTGGCCGTACGGGAGGGATTTTGAGCTCGAGGGAGCGGTTAAAGGCACAGGCTAATTCAATAGTGGTGTTAGTATCTGGACTTGGGTGTTGCTTGATCCAATTACGGGTATTGGTAGGTAGGGCGTCTAGATATTGTTCTAAGAAAACAACCTCAATGATATCCTCCCTATTGGTCCCAATGGGACCTAGCCATTTGAGTCCCAAGTCCTTAATCCGGAAATACAGGGCCCGGGGATTCTCGGAGGGTCCCCATTTGGCTTTCCTGAACCGGACCCGGTAATGTTCGGTATCAAACCCCACTCGCTCTAGGATACTCTTTTTAATATCCTGATAGGGTGTCGTTCCGCCTGGGTTTACCGCTTGATAAGCCGCTTGGAGAGTTCCTGTTAATAACGGGGCAATATATTGGCCCCACCTATCCTGGGGCCAGGTGGCGGAAGTAGCAACCCGCTCGAAATTGGTGAAAAAGGCATCCGGGTCTTCGCCTTCCTGATATCGCTGCAGGACCGAACTGGGTACGTTTGGATGCACCCGGGTGGCGGCAATAGTGTCCGTGAGGTTTTTGATTGCAGTCTCATGGACCAACTGATTGTTGGCCATGATAGTGGCCTGACTTTTAAGAGCACTTTGTAGGGCCTCCCTTTCCACTTTAGCCTCCTTCTGTTGCTCTTCCCACACTACTTGTAGATGCCTCTGCCCTGCGGCTAGCTGCTGCATCATCTCTGATAGGGTGGGTGTACCCTCCATCGTCTTAGGTTACCTGTCGTTGTTCCAATATCCCACTTCTGACACCACTGTAATGGGTTCTTTATCCCGAAACAAATAAAGGGGATATTGGAATAATATGACAGGCGCAGAAGGTGAGGGTTTAGCTAGTTTATTCGTGCTTTGGTTTTAAGGATGGAGCTTTTTTATCCCATGTTTCTTGTTCACAAGGATAACGCACTTTTAGTCCAAAGAAATTAACAAAGTTCCCTTTTTCTTCTCTTTCAGGGTTTTGGTGATAGTCCATAAGTGACCGGGTCCAGCTTTGGGAAGGTCTCCGATCTTCCTCTACGTGGGCCAGGCTCTCAAAAAAAATAGAAGAAGGACAACAAAACAGGTAAGTGGGATATATATAATGTCAGTATATAGGGTTAGTAGGGTGGTGGGGGAATAGGTATGAGTGACGGAAAGTGAGGGTATAACTGTCCTTTAGTTTGTGGTTTTCCCTATAGGTGTTCTCAGACATTCCCTTCTTTGCAGAAATCCTCTGGCTGTCGGTTTCTTTGTGAGGTTAGATTTACTTTAGGGCTCTCTGTCATATGGTCTCCCCTTCCCTGCAGGACCTCCCTCTCTTTCCCTTATCCCCCCCTATTCCTAATAACCACCCTCTCGCAAACCCCCAGCTGTGGTATGAACGTACCTGAGGTGGCCACGCCCCTCCGGGGACGCGGCCAGCACTTTGGCAGTCCTCCGGCTTCTCTCTGACTGGGGCGGGAGGGCCCCGGTGCTTTTCTCTCTCCTTCGGATCTTCCGATCCTTCGACGGGCTCCTTCCTCTCCGTCCTCGGTGTCCGGGTTTCCTTTTCTTCGGGTCGCGCTCGCCGAGCGTCTTCTTCTGTCTCTCTCTCCTTTTCCTTTTTGGTCCGTCTTTTCTTTCGGTCGTCGTCCAGACGCCGAAGGCGTCTGACGTCATAGGCTTGCGTCCCTCTCGAGTGTGTCGGGCCCCGTTAATGGCGGCCGTCACAATATTTTGAAGACCGGCGTCCGGAGACGTCCGGTTACACACGTGTTCAGAGATACACAGCACTTGCTACACCTACTAAGGTGAAAGACTTTGATTACTTTTGATAATGTGAAATTAATCTGACTGCATTTACCAAGATGCATTGGGGCCAACTTTTTGCTGGAGTGTGAGGCAGTGTGCTCCTTTTGTTTTTGCACTGTGTCGAATGACGGCTCCCTTGAGCTAATGGGCTGACAAGCCTTGGTGAGGCACCTGCGCACCAGAGTGGTACATAAACCTGAGAAGACGTTTGGTGGCATTTCAAGCAACCCCACAAAATATGCTGCTGCTCTCTGCTGATGACGGGCGAAACCCAGAAACACGTGTCCAAAGATACACAGCACTTGCTGCACCTACTAAGGTGAAAGACTTTGATTACTTTTGATAATGTGAAATGAATCTGACTGCATTTACCAAGATGCATTGGGGCCAACTTTTTGTTGGAGTGCGAGGCAGTGTGCTCCTTTTGTTTTTGCACTGTGTCGAATGACGGCTCCCTTGAGCTAATGGGCTGACGAGCCTTGGTGAGGCACCTGCGCACCAGAGTGGTACATAAACCTGAGAAGACGTTTGGTGGCATTTCAAGCAACCCCACAAAATATGCTGCTGCTCTCTGCTGATGACGGGCGAAACCCAGAAACACATGTCCAGAGATACACAGTACTTGCTGCACCTACTAAGGTGAAAGACTTTGATTACTTTTGATAATGTGAAATGAACCTGACTGCATTTACCAAGATGCATTGGGGTCAACGTTTTGCTGGAGTGTGAGGCAGTGTGCTCCCTTTTTTTTGCACTATGTCGAATGACGGCTCCCTTGAGCTAATGGGCTGACGAGCCTTGGTGAGGCACCTGCGCACCAGAGTGGTACATAAACCTGAGAAGACGTTTGGTGGCATTTCAAGCAACCCCACAAAATATGCTGCTGCTCTCTGCTGATGACGGGCGAAACCCAGAAACACGTGTTCAGAGATACACAGCACTTGCTACACCTACTAAGGTGAAAGACTTTGATTACTTTTGATAATGTGAAATTAATCTGGCTGCATTTACCAAGATGCATTGGGGCCAACTTTTTGCTGGAGTGTGAGGCAGTGTGCTCCTTTTGTTTTTGCACTGTGTCGAATGACGGCTCCCTTGAGCTAATTGGCTGACGAGCCTTGGTGAGGCACCTGCGCACCAGAGTGGTACATAAACCTGAGAAGACGTTTGGTGGCATTTCAAGCAACCCCACAAAATATGCTGCTGCTCTCTGCTGATGACGGGCGAAACCCAGAAACACGTGTCCAGAGATACACAGCACTTGCTGCACCTACTAAGGTGAAAGACTTTGATTACTTTTGATAATGTGAAATGAATCTGACTGCATTTACCAAGATGCATTGTGGCCAACTTTTTACTGGAGAGTGAGGCAGTGTGCTCCCTTTTTTTTGCACTGTGTCGAATGACGGCTCCCTTGAGCTAATGGGCTGACGAGCCTTGGTGAGGCACCTGCGCACCAGAGTGGTACATAAACCTGAGAAGACGTTTGGTGGCATTTCAAGCAACCCCACAAAATATGCTGCTGCTCTCTGCTGATGACGGGTTAAACCCAGAAACACGTGTCCAGAGATACACAGCACTTGCTGCACCTACTAAGGTGAAAGACTTTGATTACTTTTGATAATGTGAAATGAACCTGACTGCATTTACCAAGATGCATTGGGGTCAACGTTTTGCTGGAGTGTGAGGCAGTGTGCTCCCTTTTTTTTGCACTATGTCGAATGACGGCTCCCTTGAGCTAATGGGCTGACGAGCCTTGGTGAGGCACCTGCGCACCAGAGTGGTACATAAACCTGAGAAGACGTTTGGTGGCATTTCAAGCAACCCCACAAAATATGCTGCTGCTCTCTGCTGATGACGGGCGAAACCCAGAAACACGTGTTCAGAGATACACAGCACTTGCTACACCTACTAAGGTGAAAGACTTTGATTACTTTTGATAATGTGAAATTAATCTGACTGCATTTACCAAGATGCATTGGGGCCAACTTTTTGCTGGAGTGTGAGGCAGTGTGCTCCTTTTGTTTTTGCACTGTGTCGAATGACGGCTCCCTTGAGCTAATGGGCTGACGAGCCTTGGTGAGGCACCTGCGCACGAGAGTGGTACATAAACCTGAGAAGACGTTTGGTGGCATTTCAAGCAACCCCACAAAATATGCTGCTGCTCTCTGCTAATGACGGGCGAAACCCAGAAACACGTGTCCAGAGATACACAGCACTTGCTGCACCTACTAAGGTGAAAGACTTTGATTACTTTTGATAATGTGAAATGAATCTGACTGCATTTACCAAGATGCATTGTGGCCAACTTTTTGCTGGAGAGTGAGGCAGTGTGCTCCCTTTTTTTTGCACTGTGTCGAATGACGGCTCCCTTGAGCTAATGGGCTGACGAGCCTTGGTGAGGCACCTGCGCACCAGAGTGGTACATAAACCTGAGAAGACGTTTGGTGGCATTTCAAGCAACCCCACAAAATATGCTGCTGCTCTCTGCTGATGACGGGCGCAACCCAGAAACACGTCTCCAGAGATACACAGCACTTGCTACACCTACTAAGGAGAAAGACTTTGATTACTTTTGATAATGTGAAATTAATCTGACTGCATTTACCAAGATGCATTGGGGCCAACTTTTTGCTGGCGTGTGAGGCAGTGTGCTCCCTTTTTTTTGCACTGTGTCGAATGACGGCTCCCTTGAGCTAATGGGCTGACGAGCCTTGGTGAGGCACCTGCTCACCAGAGTGGTACATAAACCTGAGAAGACGTTTGGTGGCATTTCAAGCAACCCCACAAAATATGCTGCTGCTCTCTGCTGATGACGGGCAAAACCCAGAAACACGTGTTCAGAGATACACAGCACTTGCTGCACCTACTAAGGTGAAAGACTTTGATTACTTTTGATAATGTGAAATGAATCTGACTGCATTTACCAAGATGCATTGGGGCCAACTTTTTGTTGGAGTGTGAGGCAGTGTGCTCCTTTTGTTTTTGCACTGTGTCGAATGACGGCTCCCTTGAGCTAATGGGCTGACGAGCCTTGGTGAGGCACCTGCGCACCAGAGTGGTACATAAACCTGAGAAGACGTTTGGTGGCATTTCAAGCAACCCCACAAAATATGCTGCTGCTCTCTGCTGATGACGGGTGAAACCCAGAAACACGTGTCCAGAGATACGCAGCACTTGCTGCACCTACTAAGGTGAAAGGCTTTGATTACTTTTGATAATGTGAAATTAATCTGACTGCATTTACCAAGATGCATTGTGGCCAACTTTTTGCTGGAGTGTGAGGCAGTGTGCTCCCTTTTTTTTGCACTGTGTCGAATGACGGCTCCCTTGAGCTAATGGGCTGACGAGCCTTGGTGAGGCACCTGCACACCAGAGTGGTACATAAACCTGAGAAGACGTTTGGTGGCACTTCAAGCAACCCCACAAAATATGCTGCTGCTCTCTGCTGATGACGGGCGCAACCCAGAAACACGTCTCCAGAGATACACAGCACTTGCTACACCTACTAAGGAGAAAGACTTTGATTACTTTTGATAATGTGAAATGAATCTGACTGCATTTACCAAGATGCATTGGGGCCAACTTTTTGCTGGAGTGTGAGGCAGTGTGCTCCCTTTTTTTTTAACTGTGTTGAATGACGGCTCCCTTGAGCTAATGGGCTGACGAGCCTTGGTGAGTCACCTGCACACCAGAGTGGTACATAAACCTCAGAAGACGTTTGGTGGCATTTCAAGCAACCCCACAAAATATGCTGCTGCTCTCTGCTGATGACGGGCGAAACCCAGAAACACGTGTCCAGAGATACACAGCACTTGCTGCACCTACTAAGGTGAAAGACTTTGATTACTTTTGATAATGTGAAATGAATCTGACTGCATTTACCAAGATGCATTGGGGCCAACTTTTTGCTGGAGTGTGAGGCAGTGTGCTCCCTTTTTTTTGCACTGTGTCGAATGACGGCTTCCTTGAGCTAATGGGCTGACGAGCCTTGGTGAGGCACCTGCGCACCAGAGTGGTACATAAACCTGAGAAGACGTTTGGTGGCATTTCAAGCAACCCCACAAAATATGCTGCTGCTCTCTGCTGATGACGGGCGAAACCCAGAAACACGAGTCCAGAGATACACAGCACTTGCTGCACCTACTAAGGTGAAAGACTTTGATTACTTTTGATAATGTGAAATGAATCTGACTGCATTTACCAAGATGCATTGGGGCCAACTTTTTGCTGGAGTGTGAGGCAGTGTGCTCCCTTTTTTTTGCACTGTGTCGAATGACGTCTCCCTTGAGCTAATGGGCTGACGAGCCTTGGTGAGGCACCTGCGCACCAGAGTGGTACATAAACCTGAGAAGACGTTTGGTGGCATTTCAAGCAACCCCACAAAATATGCTGCTGCTCTCTGCTGATGACGGGCGCAACCCAGAAACACGTCTCCAGAGATACACAGCACTTGCTACACCTACTAAGGAGAAAGACTTTGATTACTTTTGATAATGTGAAATGAATCTGACTGCAGTTACCAAGATGCATTGGGGCCAACTTTTTGCTGGAGTGTGAGGCAGTGTGCTCCCTTTTTTTTGCACTGTGTCGAATAATGGCTCCCTTGAGCTAATGGGCTGACGAGCCTTGGTGAGGCACCTGCGCACCAGAGTGGTACATAAATCTGAGAAGACGTTTGGTGGCATTTCAAGCAACCCCACAAAATATGCTGCTGCTCTCTGCTGATACCGGGCGAAACCCAGAAACACGTGTTCAGAGATACACAGCACTTGCTGCACCTACTAAGGTGAAAGACTTTGATTACTTTTGATAATGTGAAATGAATCTGACTGCATTTACCAAGATGCATTGGGGCCAACTTTTTGCTGGAGTGTGAGGCAGTGTGCTCCTTTTGTTTTTGCACTGTGTCGAATGACGGCTCCCTTGAGCTAATGGGCTGACGAGCCTTGGTGAGGCACCTGCGCACCAGAGTGGTACATAAACCTGAGAAGACGTTTGGTGGCATTTCAAGCAACCCCACAAAATATGCTGCTGCTCTCTGCTGATGACGGGCGAAACCCAGAAACAGGTGTCCAGAGATACGCAGCACTTGCTGCACCTACTAAGGTGAAAGACTTTGATTACTTTTGATAATGTGAAATGAATCTGACTGCATTTACCAAGATGCATTGGGGCCAACTTTTTGCTGGAGTGTGAGGCAGTGTGCTCCCTTTTTTTTACACTGTGTCGAATGACGGCTCCCTTGAGCTAATGGGCTTACGAGCCTTGGTGAGGCACCTGCGCACCAGAGTGGTACATAAACCTGAGAAGACGCTTGGTGGCATTTCAAGCAACCCCACAAAATATGCTGCTGCTCTCTGCTGATGACGGGCGAAACCCAAAAACACGTGTCCAGAGATACACAGCACTTGCTGCACCTACTAAGGTGAAAGACTTTGATTACTTTTGATAATGTGAAATGAATCTGACTGCATTTACCAAGATGCATTGGGGCCAACTTTTTGCTGGAGTGTGAGGCAGTGTGCTCCCTTTTTTTTGCACTATGGCACTAGCAGTGCCCTACACTACTCCAGATTTATAAACTGACACATTGGGCCAAAATGTTTGTTTTTAAACCCTTGCACCATGTTATACCTGACCAGGTATAATGTTTGCAGGGTAGGTGTTCCCATGGGAAAAGCCACGCAAAACTGATGCAGTGAAATGTTCAACATCAGAATTTTACCGCCTGCTCACAGCAGGCATAAAATTGATGCAGGACTTTTCCCTATGTGGGCCTCCTCTCATTGCTGGAGTAGCGTCATTTTTATTACCCTAGTCCAGCAATGCATGATTTTAGCTCAAACAGACGCATCAGAATTTCTGACGCATCAATGAAAAATGGCCGCTATGGAGCTCTGTATTGTAAAGCAGCACATCTATGGCATTGTTAGGGGATCGCAGGGCAGCACAAGAATTCTGACACATGGGTGCCAATGCATCAGATTCTTGTAAATGAGGCCCCAAATTTGGTGGCAACTGACAATTCATCAATTTGTTGAGGAAACTCTAGACACAGAGTGGAATCCATTACCTTAATTTACTCCATAATTATGTCATTATGATGGTGAGAGTGTGCCGTTGTATTCTATTATGTATTTAGAGTTTCCCCCAAAATGAAAGGATTTTCTGTTTCCTTCAATATCTAAATGGCGCTCTTATGTTTCTAGACATAAAAGAATAAATTAGACTATGTAACTAATACTGTTCTTATGGTCTTAGAAGTTCTTACACAAAATCTAAACATTATAATAAGGGTGATAATATTCTATCAGTGTTGTTTGTGTGCTCTAAGGAGTGTAAGAACTAGATTCAAAATGTGTCTCAGCAGCACTCACAATAATTAAAATGAATGGAATCTCTGTTATGTACTATGACCAGTGGTTAGGCCACACAATTTCTTCTTCAAGATGTCTCTACATCCAAAGGTCTCTCTTCTTACAACCCATTTGGGATTTTTGCTACTGAATGTGCTCTCACCTTATAGTGCTGACTTCATGTTCAAATGGTGGTTATGAGGTTCATTCCCTGCAGTAGGTTGTCCTCTATAATATTAATTATCAAGAGGTGTCTCAAATGCCTGGCTGGTTTCTATATTGTAACCCCACCTAAACAGTTTGCAGAAATCTTCTGAGAGTCATTGGAGAGAAAGCTATTGTACAGATTCCAGCAAGAACTCCGATAGTCTCCAAATACGATCTTTCACATTTTCAGACTGTGTCAGGGCCGTGCCATTGTTGATCTAATGGTCAACTTTTGTTGGTGGCTTGGTGTTATTGCTTAATTTCTCTACTTTTCTCTCTTAGATCCTTGCTTCTACTCTGATACAAAGTGGAGTTAAGTACTAAGGCGCCTTTTGTGCTACATACTGATATGCACCTTATTACATTTTCCATCCACCTAGGTTGTACACCTGCCATTGGTTCCAGTGATGTACAACTTCCAGACAGTGCCCCCATGTTCTTTATACTTTGTCCTGCTTGCTTTGTGTCTAATACATCTGTCATGGGTGAGAAGACATGGCAGTGGCCTGCAGGCATTCATTCCAGTTCCAATTCACACAATATGTCAAGCATCAAACCTGAAGGAAAACAATATTCACCCATTTTCTGTCATGATTAGGGTTTTATCATATGTCTGTTTGATCAAACCCTTCATGTCATCAGCCAGTTGGTCCTAATCATCAGAGGCAGTGCTGTAGTCTGTCATGAACATTGTGGAAATGTTCAGCACTAGTGTGTATTCTATCACAGGACAAACCTCATCACCTTTAACTGGATTTTTTATATGTGCTTTCTTTTGACCTATGAAGTTGTGACTTCTGTGCACGTTGGCCCTATCATTATGCTGCAACCAGCATTATCCCATTCATCCACTCCAGATGAATTTGAGGAGGCATGAGATCCTCCCTCTCATCTACAGGAAACAGAACACCAGATGAATTGAATTATAGTCACTGGTTTAACTGACTTTGAGGTGTCACAAATCAAATTCAATGTCATCATTGATGTTAAGACATACTTATGTTTCTTTCAATATTTGTGATTGACTTTTCTCCTCCTTGTAGATTTTTTCTTCATACTTTATCATTTACTTTGACAATATTAGTTATTCCATATTAGTTATTCCCAAGTCTTGACTGAACAATTTCCTGAAGGAACAAAATGAGCATTGGCTGTTGTTCTATCCTTTTTGCTCACTTATTTAGAGAACTGTTAAAATTCAACAAAAGTGACCTTCATATTCATTACCAACTGGAGAAGTATATACCTTTTCTGATCATGTTACCTGTGATTTGGGATAAGGTTCTATATAGTCCTGCTAACTGGAACAATGCACAACCTTAAGCCTAGTTCCAGAATTTAGGATTTAAATTAATTGCTATTATAAGAATGATGGATTCATGTTACCTCATCAATCAAATTGTATGATGGTTGTGCTCAAAGTCTAATTCATTTACTTATAAAAGTACTTTCAGGCATTTCTTGCAAGCTGGAATCTCACAAGGATCAAAAAACCCTAAAACTGTGTGGGGGTGAACTTAACATATAATTTATTGGAGGCCCACATTCACATGATTAAAAACAAAGGCCTGATCCACAAAGGTGACTTACATTTTTGAATATGTTTCCACTTTTGATTAAGTTTACTAGTTTTCAGTATTTTTGTAGTAACTTACCCTTTCATAGTATGTTCAGCACTATACATGGCCAACCACTTGTGCTGCAAAACCCTCTCATACAATATGATGAAGATAGGACCTAAAAATAAAACCCTGTAGAAAATAATGTTAAAATAAACTAAATATTTAAAATAGTTAAAAATATAAATATTATAAATTAATGTTAAAAATATATACAAATAGTACACATTTATTATTTAATTATAAAGGGCCTGCTACTCAAAGAAACGCTCACACTTCATGTTAAGTGTACTCATTTTCAGTATTCACAAACTACTTGCAGAGTTTTGTGACTCCTCACTCCCTCTACTTATGTGTTCAGAATTCTCCACTTATGGACACTTTGCAGTTGGGGCGAAGAACTCTGCACACATAAGTATAGAGAGTGCAACGCTATGAAACTCTGCATGTAGTTTGTGAAGTGCATTTTGTATTACATTTTGTAGTATGGTCTACAAAGTGCACTTTGAGAATCAGGCCCAAAATATTTAATAACCTTTTTTTAAACGTATTGTTATATTTTTTATAAATTGAAGTAGGTTACTCAATAATATAGTTAAATACAAAATATGCGATATTTTCTACATAATTTTGTACCATAATTTATACTTACTTATATGTTTAAATATCTAAATGAATTTAACATTAGTTCTTATGAGGTTTCATTGTAAGTCCTGACCGCCATTATTTTCTACAGGAGGGAGTTGCAGCTAACCAGGTATCGTGCTGGATTTACTACAAAAGTGTAAGCTAATATAAAAGTGTAAGTTACAACAAATGTGCAGTTTATGAATACCAAAAAGTACTAAACTTACTCAAAAGAGTAAACTAAAAGTGCAGGTTTTGAATGAGGCCCCATTAATCTAAACTTAGGCATTTGGGACCTAAGCATTCAATATAAATCAGTGCCTGGTGGTGTGGCCTGATGTGTAGCTGCACTTGCCTGAGCTCTGCGCTTGCTTGAATCCTCATGACCTCCTACAGCGGCATCAGTGCCAAACGGGGCACAGATGGAAGATTCAAATGTCTCTGCATACTGGTGATCCCGCTCCGCGGTGTAGATTGAACACCAGACCTGCACGATGTGTATGTGCAAACCTCCGAGGCCTGGCAGCAGCAGAGAAGGCTGGCAAGCATGAGGCTGCTGTTCCTGCCAGCCACCATAAATGACTGGCCGTAGGGCAGGGGAAGGTAATAGACTGCTTTGGGGGCCACCTTGAGTACTGATCAGCCTGCTCTCCCAAGGCATTTGAGTTGGAGTGTGGGGACCCAGAGTGCCCTGGAGACAACCAGCCACACAGAGGAGGTGAGGGACTAGGCGTGGCCCCCGCCATCATTGCATGACCTAATATCAGGTACCTGTGTGCCACTGCTGACGGTGTTTTGCCACATTTAATTCTGGGAAACTCTCCTGATTTGGCGAGGCTGCAGAGCTGATGCTCTGGTAGTATGGTGCATCTAAGTATTTGGAGGGCTTCTAATAGGTGTATACCCTTTGACATGAAACATGCACGGTTATACACTATGTGGTGCTGGCTGGGAGTATCTGTTGCCACATACCTGCAACCTTTTCTCTAACTGCGTGCCCTGGGGATGACCTTTCCTGCTAACTGATGAACAATGTGTAGCCCACCTGCACTCTACGACCCCTAGGGCCATGGGCAATGAAGATCAGAAGTATCAGAGCAAACTCACATTTGAGAGTCGCAACACTGGTAACCATTCAGCTGCAGAGGATTACCATGTTACAGAGGCTTGTGGTGGGAATGGTCAGAGTCCAGTGGAATCTACTGAAGCCCCATTGTTGGACCTGAAGTCAGGTCTTGCCTTAACTGGCCCCAAAATCAATACCATTAACAGCTGCTCAGAAAGTCGCACGGAGCGCTTGGACAGGCAAAAGCCTGCACCTGGATGGGGCACAAAGGAGACTCTCTGATATTGAGGACAATGCAAGCATTCTAACTGAGAAGATATCCCCACTGAAAAAGC
Organism: Pleurodeles waltl; assembly: GCF_031143425.1. Classification (NCBI taxonomy): domain Eukaryota; kingdom Metazoa; phylum Chordata; class Amphibia; order Caudata; family Salamandridae; genus Pleurodeles; species Pleurodeles waltl. Next base: position 767,367,279 of record NC_090436.1, read on the forward strand.
AGATGCTAATAGTTGTGGCCAAAAGTTAATTTTAGGATGCCCTCTCTCGTCGCAATAATATCTGCATCACTTGAAAACCCAATTTGACAAATACTACCTGCCTAGACACCTTTGTGGAAAGACTGTTGCTTGACCTCCTCAGCAAAGACTTGGTCTCTGCTTCATTTGTGGTGGAAACAGTTCACCTTTCCTTAAAGCAGAGATCTCGGCCCAGGTTGGCCCCCAGCCACTTAATTGCACACCTCCTAAATTATCAAGATGCTGTGTTCCGCCTGTCCAGGTAGAAAGACCCCCTGTGCTATCAGGGATTGGACATTTCCACTTACCCATACTTCACACCTACTGTTCAGTAAGCCAAGCACAAGTTCATGGATTTTAAATGAGCACTCCTCTCCTGCGGTTGACATTAGCCATGTTGTATCTTGCCCGTATCTTGCTGGGACACCAGACATTCTTCCTCACCACCCCTTCTGAGTGATGTTGAGTAAAACATCAGAGATGTCTGCCCTGTGTGCTGGCGAACATTTAGGCCCATATTTTTACTTTATTAGCGTCGCATTTGTGTCATTTTTTTGACGCAAAAGTGGCACAAACAATTGTATTTGGTAAGTTTGCACCACTTTTGCGTCAAAGAAATGATGCAAATGCGGTGCTATAATTATATAAATATGGACCTTAGACTCTTAACTTGCTACCGTCCAGGCTCGCTTGTGACCGTCCTCTGCCCCATTCCCAAGCATTGTCTTTTGGCCCTGACCAACAATGATACGTAATGTCCTTGCCCGTCCACTTTGGAACCATCCATATTCCTCAGCCATGCGATATGGTTGCCATACGCCACACATAACGTGTGAGTTACCTAATGTTTGCCCGTCAGGGGGCTGTTTTTTTGCTTTATGGGGTGCCTGTCACTGACAGTTAGGGATTTTAGGACGGGGGGTGAGGAGGAATTATGGGCTTGACATTGTTCCTTTATCTTATTTCCTGCAGTGCATTAATATAGAGTTTACCTACAGGCGTTGAGATGTGGCAATCCTGGGAAGCTCTACTGTGTGGTGCATCTAACTCTCTCTCGGGCTTCTAATTGGTGTACACCTCTAGGCCTTAAACATGCACACTTACACACTAACCAGTGGTAGCTGGGCTGATCGGTTGCTACACACCTGCTCCTATTCTTCTGATTACATGCCCTGGTTCCCCCTCTTTTCCCACTAATTGATGGACATTGTGGAGCCTATCTGTCTGTCTACAGCCCTTACAATGTATAACTTGAGCACTGTACTTTCTCTTCCCAAATGACACAACATCACCAGACATTGAAATTACTGTCATAGAATGTTCGGTGTCTCAGCAATTCCAGTAAAGTAAGACAAGTACTTGCATATTTGGAGCATGTTAAAAATTGGGTTTTTGGTTGGCAGTCAGGTTACCCTGTCCAAGCAAGGACCCTCACTCTAGTCAGAGTAAGTCACACACTATCCAAATTATTCTGTGCCCATCCTCTGGTAGCTTGGCACTGAGCAGTCAGGCTTAAGTTAGAAGGCAATGTGTAAAATATTTGTGCAATAAATCATGCACTAACACAGTAGAACACCACAAAAATACACCATGCAGTGTTTAGAAAAATATAGAATATTTATCTGGATAAATGCAGGTCAAACCGATCAAGATTTGATAAGTACATGTTGAAATATCAATTCAGAGAATGATAAAAAGAGTTTTTAGTCATTAAAAAGCAACAAGTGTCTCTTGCAAGCATAAATTACCTGGTTTGGGTTCAAATTCTCTGCAAGGGACAACAGAGGAGATGCATGGAAAACGGGGAGATGTGCGTCAGTTTCTTTGGGTGCACACAGACGACGCGTTGATAATTTTTCACGCAGAGAAGGCTTTGTATCAATTGCCGGCACGCTGTCTTGGAACCTCTTCTGGTTTGGGGGGTATTCGGACCCCCCGGGGATGATGCAGAAAAATCCTGGGCATGCAGGGCGAAGTCACAGGAGCTGCGTCTATCCGGTGGGTGATGCAGGGAAATATCTGTCGAACGGCAGGCGCTGTGTCGATCCACTGGGCCATGCGTCAAAGTTCTCATCGCAACGCATCGCAACATTATTACTACTGCTGTAACAACTTGAGCCTGGAAATGTTGGCAGGAAGGATAGGACTCCCTTTATCCTACTCCGCTCACTTAAAATTGTACATAACATTCTCCTCCCATTGATGGCAGAGACCGGAATTCAGCGTACATTGTAGAATGTAGGTGTGGTGGACTATGGTCACCTATATGTTGATGGTATTTTATGACTCATGAGCAATTTTCCCAACACGGCAACAGGTTGCTACTTTCTGACTGTACATATCTGAGACTGAGTCATACAGCTCAGGAAACTATTGTTGAGCTATACCTTGTGCACAAGTACTTGTGCACCAACCTTTTTCCATATATATTGCTGTCACCGCTGGAATGCCAGCTCAATAGTGTACTGACTTGTTAATGTGAACCAAAATCTAATAAAAATGCATATACGTAAAAAAACATATTTAAGTGCCTAATGTGTATCTTAAATCAAATCCAAGCATAACCAACAGGGCTTCAGATTAGTTGGATCCTGTCAGTTGTACACAATTGAAAAGAGCCTGTAGACATGTGGGTAATACATTGAATACATTATGAGCCTGATTCACAAAAGTAAACTTAGACCAAAAGTCTAAGTTTAGACCAAAACTCTAAGCTTAGACCTAAAGTCTAACTTTACTTGCAGTAAAGTTAGACTTTTGGTCCAAGTTTAGACCAAAAGTCTAAAGTTAGACTAAAAGTCTAACTTTACTATGAGTAAAGTTAGACTTTATGAGTAAAGTTAGACTTTAGGTCTAAACTTACGCTTTTGGTCTAAGTTTAGCTTTGTGAATTGAGAACATTGTGTCCTTATGGGGATGCCTTCATACCAAGAGAGGACTTCCCTGCAGCATTGCAAGTTAACATATTATCTCAATATGGTGTCCTCTAAGTTTCAAATCCCTTCAGACTAAGTACTGGGTCATCCCTACACCAAGATAGCAAGCAGGATGGGATCTGTGAGGTTACATCACTCTAGAGCACATCTTGCCCAGCTAGCCAGTTAGGGCTTTAAGTGGGCTGGTGCCTCTAGGTCTCAGACACGGTAGTATTTAAAAACAAGCATTGGCATAGCCAATAGGTCTCGCCTTTGGGCCCTTATAAGTGTTTAGCCATGCAGCATATAATTGTGGGTGAGTTAAATTATAGCTTAATTCCTGAATACGTGTAAGGCTATAAAGCCAATCAAAAGGAGAGCACGTCACTTATTCTAGATCACTTGTCGATCCATTTACATGCTCTATGTTGAGCTTTTACCACTTATCACATCTTGTGAGGACGCTAATCCTTTAGAAATGATTGTCATATAATACTTCAGTGATTGTGTCAATGTTCTCCTTTATTTGTATTTCATTTCAAGCAGACCCAGACAACTGATTTCGTTCTGCCCTAGGAAAGTCATCAGGGCCTGTAAAACATATATAGAATCCAATCAACATTTCCAGCAAGGAGTGTACAAAATACTAGCTTTTACAAAATAAAAACTCTACACTATATAGAAATACCCTCGAGTACTCGGGCAGTTAGAAATCATGACACAATCTCATATAGCAATGCGTACTCATGCTTATAAAATAACCACATTGAGTTTGGATTTCATATGTCACACCTCTTTTTTCATATCTGCTTATAACATAAAAACTGTCTAATTCTTTAATTTACAATGAGTCATAAGAAGTTCTTAATAAATATTTCATAATACTTACATGTTATGCAGTGTTCATTCATATCTGGTGAGAAACTATGTCACAAATCTTAAGTAGAATTATATGTCAAGAAAATACATAATTCCAATTTTACTCATTATTTATACCATCAATACACCAATTAAGTTTCTTGTCATGCTTGTAATTCCTTGATATGCACCTATTAGTCATTTAACAAAACCTAAATAAAAACATCTCTAGCATTGTTATTTCCACCACATTATATGTATAATCCTTTCTATATTGGTACTGCACTTATATCATCAATTCAATGTTGTTCTCTTTTACTTTTGATGGATCCTATAACTTCAGAGACCATAATCATTACCTTTTCAGGTGCAGAAACCTTTTTGGGTAAATATTTTAACTGAATATGTTAAACTTTCACTGGTATATTAAAAACCTCTTTTTATGAACACAAAACATCCTGAATTTCAGTAGTGCTCAGGAGTCTGCTTAATAAGGTTTTAAAAAATACACTGGGGAAGTTTAAGTTTAGGAGCTTGTAAGGACAATATGGGAACTAAGGTGTTTGGGAGAAAGGGGATTTGCTTAAAACTAAAGGAGGGGACAATATTGAAACATTGGAAAGGGAAAATTGTCAAGCCAGGAAATCGGCATGCTATTCAAGACAATAAGAGCCATTTTGTGACTAATTATGGAAGACCTTCCACTCATTAGCTAAGCTATGTCACAGTTAGGTAAGGAGAGGAGGTAGTGGCTTCTTATATTTCCAGCTTCCTCCCTGAAACCTCCAGCTCACTACTGAGAGTCATGCTTTTCCCTATCACCACTCACTGGTGCTGCCACCACGGTTGCATTCGGCAAACAGCTTACTGAATGTTTGTGTGCACGAGTGTATATATGAACATATGTGTATTATCACGAAAGTGCTGCGAATAGCTGAATGCCAATGTGTATGTGAATGTGTTTGTGAATGGGTGGGTGTGAGTGCATACATGCGTAGGTACTTGTGAAGAGATGGATGTGAGTACGCGTGTGAATGTATGCTTGTCAATACATGGGTGTTGAGTATGTGTGGGAGTCTTTATGAATGGAAGGGATTGAGTGTATGCATGTGGATGTGTGCTTGCAAATGAATGGGTGCAAGTTTGTGTACTTGGATGAGTCAACAATCTTGCAGTGAGAATCAAGCCAGAGCCGAGCCAAAGAATTTTAGAGCCCAGTGGGGAAGCTGTGTATTCTGATAACAAAGATCTGCACAGAGAATGCCTTACTAGCCTCACAGGCAGGTTAAAACGCATTCACTTTTAGTTAGCAAGGCCAGGAAAAGGGTCAGTTGTGTTCTTGTGGTCCGGTGAATTGGTAGCACAGACCTTCACGTGAAGTATAACACCTGAAAAATGGTGGCTACTTCAAGGGTTTCTACTTTCACATCTTTCACAATAGGGCAGCCCAACTTGTTTTTTTATTTATTTTCTAAGCAAAATTCACGTATATCTGATTAAACAAACACAACTCAAAAAATTAGGACATCCCACTAGCTTCCTTTAAATGGAGGTGTAAAAGAAAGATAGGTAAACTCGAAGTTGATCATTAGCAGCCGCCAACAACAAATGACTTGTGAACTCCTTTGAAGGGATGCTTAAACAAAAATAGTGCTTCTAGGCACACTGGACTGAAATAAAATAAAATAAGAAAGTGAGAGATGAGCCTTTTGACTGCTTTGTGTCTAGCTGCGGAGTCTGCCACACTAAGAAGAAAAGACAGCATGTGAATTCCTTTCAAGTCCATGCAGTAAATCAAAATGCCTATTTGAGGATATGTTCGTCCTGCTCTCTGCACCAGTGCGCCTATCTCCCTGGGCCTCTGCAGCATAACGGGCCACCCTGTCACTCCTGTGATACCTCGATTGGCCAGGTCAGGTTCCTCTATTCTTTCTGTAGGCACAGAATCAGTCCTTTCCAGTACCACCAGTCTTCCAGAATCAAACAATCACTCACTGTGAGCCTGACTTGCTGTGCCATAATCATGAAAAGGGTACAAAAACACTAACAAGTAAAGTGGTGGGACGGGTAATGGATGGGACAGGAGCACCAGGCACAAGATTTTGAGGGAGGGACTTAAATGCCTCATGCACTCCACAGAAACTTGTCAGGGCAGCAGTGTATTTCATATTTAAACAAAAAAGGCATGTAAAATGGATGCAGTCATCAAAACAAGTTTGCTTTTCAAGTTAGCAATGTGGCATAACATACAGAGCTGCCGACTTTGAGACTGGGGAACTAGGTTCCAGACTCAGCATCGTCTCTCTCCATGCTTCCAAAAAAAAAATGCCAATCATAACAAATACAATTAAACAATGGTGAATATAAACTAAACATGGAATGGAACCAAAATTACAAATGCTGATGCTACTATGGCAATGGCTGATGGTGTTAGCGTGCCTGGTCCTTAATAAGTAAACTTACAAGGTGACGGGCATAGGTCGATGAACCTTTTGATGTGCATGAAGTATCATAGCTAGGGTATGGTTGGTACTCTAAATGATCAATACAGAAACTTAATAAGCATTAGTCATCATCAGTAATAAATCAAAGAACACGACACACCATAACCTTTCAGTCATAAATAACCACAACTTGTTAGACATTTTAGTGATTTTATTTCCCTATTTGTTACAATACTAAGTTATGAGATTAATTCAACGCAATTCAATTCAATCAAAATTCCGTATTAGTTTATTATAAGGTGCCAAAAACATAATCTAATCAAAACCTGCATCAAAACATATTCTAATGCATTAACAAACGTCAACAGGAAGAACAAAGTTAGTAGGTCTTCTCAGTTCATAGAGTCCAGCAAAACAGTCCGTCAACCATTTGTCTCTGAATCTGTCAATCGTCATATAAGGAAAACTTAATCTAATCCAGATTATCACCAGAAAACTATTTAGACAGCGCAGTTGGTGCCTAGAAAGAAAAGGCACAAAGTTATATTCAGTCACATTATCATATCTACCTATCCTCGGTATGGATCAGCAACAGAGTCAGTCTTCGTCTTCTGGTCATCAGTCGGTCAGCATCACATCAGGCTTTCAAGAGTATAAACCGAATAACAGAATCTCAAATTGCCTCAATAATTTTGCAGTCTTGCTCCCCAACATCTAGCATCTGCATCCAGCATCTAACATCTCTCCATCTGTTCTCTCGTCTCTCTGTCACATTATTATATCGAAGTTACCCGGACTATCCCCCAATTTCCAATTGGTCAATTAATCACAAGTTATGACTCTACCCAATAGTTGTTTTATTCCAAATCTATGTATTCTAATATTTCTCAGTTCTCATGTCGTTGATTGGTCCGCTTTATGATGTCCTCATCATCCGGCTCTTCATGCATCAAAAGATTTTTTGAGTCATGGGAAAGTACACTCAGTGCGCTTTAGACACCAATCGTTACATTTCCAGTTCCATCATCTCCTGTCCATCAGTTCACATAGAAGTTTCAGCTAAGCAAATTTCATTAAACAATGAGCAGTTCACGGTTAGTTCAGCTTGTCAGCATTTTCCATTAAACGCAAAGAAATACAGCTTCTGCATCAGGCCTGGCAAGACTAGGCCAAGACATTAGCTAAGTTAAGGCCTACAATCATTGCAAAGCATAGGTTGTATCTCTCAATATGACATATTACTTCATAATTTTATACGTTTTTCTATATTTCATGTATGCTAGTCATTTATTTGTACATTTGTGAATACTGGTGGACAATCTCCGAGGTCACAATTTCAAACATGCACATTAATTTTTCTATGTTGACCATTTTCTACCAAACTCATTATTAGAAAACATAAACACTCATTAATAATTATTTTTAGTTGTCATTTTGCATTAACAATGGTTAATCTCTCTTTGTGAACATGCACAGAATAAGGTAAACAATCGGCGCCTCAGAACAACCGGCAATTCAATTAAAAAAGAGTGTGCTGACCGAACCATAAATACAAAAGAGTAGGGGACTTGCAACAGGGACACACCCCATGAAAATGAAAAAACATCTTAAGGTGGGATAAAGAGCAATGTTTCACCAAAGAAAGGAATTTAGAAAGGCACATGAGGAACTAAGGAAAAGGGATAGGGGTGATGAAAGCCCACAGAGTAGATTGCCGCATGTCTCGAGAGACAGCGCATGCACTGCCTAGGCTCGACCTAACCAACATTGGAACTTTCATAACAGGACAGCAACAAATAGATACTGGCAAGGTGGTAAACATGGAACCTACTCTGATTGGAGATACACTTTCATTGCTGGATGGGTAAATGTTTCTTACAAACTGATGTTCACTGGACAATTATAATTTCGAAAAAGAAGTATCCAGCTAAGGACATACCACTAGCTTGCCCGCACGTAAACATTGGACCTTGTCACACGCACTACATGTCTGCTTACCTTTAACAACTGTGATATTCATCTTAAACAAATACTGTATGCTTCTGTTTTGTGTCTCTATATGTATGTGTCCTTTCTCTGTAACAAAACCCTTTGAGCAAGCCTTTAGTTTCAGCCAATATTTGTTTTTCGTGTTTTAGTTCTAAATTGCTAGCATCCTGCATCATTAACTTAAATGCTGGAAGCCATTACACTCTATTGCTTTGTTTCAGGATTTGTTTTATTAAGGCCATTTATGTTTTACAGTGTCTTTAAATTTAGTTGCTTCCAATAGAATTAGGTGGAAGAGAGAAACATTTGTTTGTGCAGTGTTTTCATAACACCAGCTCTGGTCTAATGAGGAGACATGTCTTGATATATTTTTCAGCATCCTTCTAAATTTTGGAAGGCATGCTGCGTATTTCTTCCACACATGTCCAAATATGAGCTAATTGCATATATTAACAGCGTTAAAAATGAACATCCAAGAACTGTCATTAGTTTGCTTCAGGGAACACGGTTACACCTGAAAATAATTTTGGGTGTAGCCTTAACTGTGACATACTTGTCAGATCAGAACTCAACCTACTGTAAAACTCAGTGTATCGGCCCACACTGAAATTAATTGAATTGATTCTAAAAACTTGCTGAACTACTCCTATTTTAAACCTCAAATAAAAATCGTATGTATTGTCTGCATCAGTGAGGAAGACATAAAAATGCAATCTGGCTGAATCAACATGTACAACTGTCTAAGAAATAGAATAATTGCTAGGCAGTGAGATGGCGTTGCTGTGATTAAAGTTATTACTTTTAACGCCTTCTTTCTCACAATCCTAAAAGGATTAGGGTACCCAGCCATAATTTCTCTCAGTGACGCAAAACTCTTTCAATGAAAGCTAGCATGATTTTTCTTTAAATTTTTCTCTTCTTCTTGGCTTCGATACCCAGAACCACATCTGTTTTGTGACTCTTTGCTCAAGTACACGACAGTGAAGTAACTATTTCTTTACCCCATTTTCTGTTGTTTCTCGTGCAACTTTCCTTGGGCGAAGGTGGGAAGGGGAATCGGGGGGGACTGGGAGTCTTACTCCTGTTTTCTAGCTTGGTGCAGTGGAATTACCACAGGAGTTGTGTTTATGTAGTCATGTCGAAATGAATGGCGTGTGGACCTTGTATTATATACAGGTCACAGTCTCTGGCATTGTTGCTGGTCTGCTGAGTAAGTGGGAAATTACACACTCATGATCAAGGATGCAGATGCTCATAAATTGCCTTAACTGTATTATTGGCTGTAGTCCCCCAGCATCTAGCCCCACATGTTACAGGCGTGCATGCAAGTCAAGGTCAGATGTGTGCTTGCATGAATGTGGGTGATTTAGGAAATGTGTCAGTGAGATCTGATATTGATGGTTGTCCACAAATGGCAACATTAACCGGTTCTGTGCCGAGGACGTAATGGTTACGTCCTGCGGCACAGTGCTGCTGTGCCCAGGACGTAACCATTACGTCCTGGGCACCCAGCCCAGAGGGAGCACCCCCCGAAGTCAGGGATGGAAGGGGAAGCCCTTCCCCTCCCACCCCCGACCCCCCGTGACGTCAGCACGCGAGCACGCGCTGATTGTCTCAATGCCTCCTCCTTCGCGCTGGAAGCTCAGCTTCCAGCGCGATGATCGGAAGAGAAATGCATAGCATTTCTCTTCCGATCACGTGGAGGAGGCAGAGAGGCTTCAAAGGGAAGGAAATGTATTTCCTTCCCTTTGAAGTCTCTCTCTGCGTTTTGGCAGCCGGATTGAAAGCAATCCGGCTGTCAAAACGCCCACTAGACATCAGGGATGTATTTTTCGAAATGGAAATTGTCACAAGGGAGCGGCCCCTTGGGCAAGGATCGCTCCCAGGGGGGGCATTTTTTTTGAAGGGGGAGTTATATCATTACATGTTTGTTTGTTTGTTTGTTGATGTTGGGGTTCAAGTGTATTCTTAAAAATAAAATATATATACAAATTTAAAAATACAAAATGATATATATTTGTTTAGTATTAGTTAGTATCTGTTTAGGTTAGTATATGTTGTCCTGCATGTGTCCCGTCATATAAGAAGGGTGTTTAGTTACATGTGGTAAGTAAGTTTAGCATAGGGTAGTTTGGGCCAGTTGTGGGTAATGTATAGTTAGGATAGATTAGGTTAGGTTAGTATAGGTGTGTGACATAGTTTAAGTTTTATACATATTTAATAAAGTTTTAGGTACTCTTTTACGGTATGTGCCATATGCTTTGGGATCTGGGCCTTTGCATGAGTGTACAGTGACAAATTTGTGTTTGACTGTGCATTCCGTCCTGCATCCACATCCCATACTTGACATGTCTCTTCCCACTTCCAAATGAGCTGTCTCCTTGGCAGCTACAACAAAGCTACTTCTCTATGCAACTGCAATCCATTGTGCCCACCACTCAAGGTGACTATGGTTCCCATGTATTGGACAGGTAGGTGTGCTTTTTAAGCTGTCATCGTTTGGGTCCTGTGTTGGAATCTTGGGCACTGTGGGACGCCCGCCTGCAGCTGATGTTCATGTAAACCCTGATAAACTGAGTGGTGTCAAAATCTTATGAGGTTAAGGGGCATATTTATACTCCGTTTGCGCCGAATTTGCGTCGTTTTTTTAGACGCAAATTCGACGCAAAACTAACTCCATATTTATACTTTGGCGTTAGACGCGTCTAGCGCCAAAGTTCATGGAGTTAGCGTCATTTTTTTGCGTGAACACCTTCCTTGCGTTAATGAGATGCAAGGTAGGCGTTCCCGTCTTAAAAAATGACTGCGATGCATACGCGTCGTATTTATACTCCCGGGCAAAAATGACGCACGGGAGTGGGCGGGTCTAAAAAACCCGCATTTGCGCCGGATTTTAGCGCCTGGGTCAGGGCAGGCGTTAAGGGACCTGTGGGCTCAGAATGAGCCCAGAGGTGCCCTCCCCTGCCCCCAGGGACACCCCCTGCCACCCTTGCCCACCCCAGGAGGACACCCAAGGATGGAGGGACCCATCCCAGGGAAGAAAAGGTAAGTTGTGGTAAGTTTAAAAAAAAAAAAAAAAAAATGTGGCATAGGGGGGCCTGATTTGTGCCCCCCTACATGCCACTATGCCCAATGACCATGCCCAGGGGACAGAAGTCCCCTGGGCATGGCCATTGGGCAAGGGGGCATGACTCCTTTGCTAAGACAGGAGTCATGTTAATGGCGTCTGGGCGCCAAAAATAAATGGCGCAAATCGGGTTAAGACGATTTTTTTGCCTCAGCCTGACTTGCCCCATTTTTGGACGCCCAAACGCAATTTTTCCCTACGCCGGCGCTGCCTGGTGTACGTGTTTTTTTTTCACGCACACCAGGCAGCGCCGGTCAACTAACGCCGGCTGACGCCATTCAATAAATACGACGCCCGCATGGCGCTTCAGAATGGCGTTAGCCGGCGCTAATTTTTTTGGCGCAAAACTGCGTTAGCGCAGTTTTGCATCAAAAAGTATAAATATGGCCCTAAGTGTACAACATTCATGCCTATGAGTTTAGATTGTACTACCTGGTGACGTTATTGTCCAAACACTCTTACACAGCCACTCCTGCTGTATGTTGTGGTTGTGGGATTTATGTTAAGAGTCAAATGTCACATACACAATGATTGTCTTGTAGAGGATGTGGCCAGCATTGAGTTTAATCTTATAGATAACTTGCGCCTGACATATACAATTTTTACACAGCATTTGACTGTTTGTGGTGATTTAACTTCAGAAATGAGCCTCAAGCAGCACAGATGATTTTAAGATCCAGTCCCTTGTGCATAGATATCAGCCCACATTCTTTCTGCGCTCTTGTATTGACATTTTGTGGCCATTGACATGTTACATGTATCAAAAATCTCCAGCACAGTAGATGTGTCACATTACACAGAGACAAAGTGGTTGTGTAGGTGCTGTTTATTTTAAAGTGCTGTAGTGCAATATTTACATAGTCCAGGTTTGTAAGTCCATTGGTGTGACACATTATATTGTGATGCAACACAAGTGCAATGTAGAGGGGCATGTCATTGGACATGCTACAATGGAGTGTCACTCAGTGCAGAGGAACATGAATTGCCAATTGGGTAGTGAGAGACACTTGCAGTCCATAGTGGTAAGGTTAACAGTGTGTCGGAGAAGAGTGCATATTACCAACTGTGGCAAAACTGGCATGTTGTCAAGCACAGGACAAAGGAAAAACAGTGCCCATGTGGCATGGGCTGGTGCTACTGGGTACTCCTAATGATGAAGGTGAACTGTTCCACATATTCATCTTCTGATGTGTGTGTTGTCTCCTCAGCCCTTGGTGGTGGTGGTGGTGGGTTTGAGGGGGCAACACACACTTCAGTATTTGGAGAAGTGGACTCTGAATTCTTAGTAGCTGCCAACTGTGGAACTATTAGGGGCATAACTACAGCAAGGAGGAGCTGCTGTTTTTTAAGAATGGTAACAACATCCCTGGGGTAGGCAGCCATGCCTGCCCTAAGGGAGTCCTGATTGTTATCATGCATGCAGTGAAAAGTTTGGGGGGCAGGTGTTGTGGCAACTCCTTCACTGCAGTGGTGAAGTCCCTCATACACTTGTAGTCCTTGCAGTAGTGATTGTTGGACTTGCATGGCTGCTGACTGTTCTGCGGATGTTATCATGCACATGCGCATCTCCTCAAGGCTGGCTGCCATATTTTGCATCCCCACCAGCACCTCCTTGGCCAGCTCCTGCTGTACTCCCACAACTGTCCTCTCAAAGGTGGTCCCAGTGTCATCAGAGTCCTCAGCTGTGTTTGAGCTGGCAGGTTGTAATATTGGGGTGGTGGGTGGTTCTTCTGGAATGTCTGCTACATCTGTGCTCCTCCTTGCGACTGGAGGTGGGGTCTGGAGGGTTCCCAGGACATCTTGGACGGTTTCCTGGCTGATGGTTGTCAACTCGTCATCTATGTCATCAGGGTAGTCCAGGACAGGCAGATCCACAGGAGAGCCATCATCCTCTGCAATGAGATATTGTTCAATTAGTGTGTCTTTGTTGTGGCAGTTGTAATGTGATGTCACTGACTTCCCTTTAGTGGAACATTGTAATCTGGGTTCCTGTTCATTGTTCCTGTCATTAATATTTGCTTTCTCACAGGCCTATGCCCCACCTGAATGTCACATGTAGTATGGGCAGTTTTGGAAATTGACTGCGTCACATCCTCTAGGTGTAGTTTCTGTCCAAATTGTGTCTTGCCACCTTCTTGTCCTACTCAACCCTCCATTTGCTACCATTAGCATGGTGAGGCCTTGCAATGCTTGTTGGTGTGCTGATGCCACATGCAGCACACATAACAATATGGCCCTGACCCAGTCTACGATATTTAACATACACCTATACATTGCTGAGACCTAGCACGTACCATGTATTGCATTGGCATGCCATGATACAGGTATCAACATTGGTAGTTTGCCATGTTGATGTTTGAGTATGTGTGGTACATTGCATTGCATAGATGGGTCTGGCAGAGTTACATTTCCTCTTATGACTGTGCGGGTGTGTTTCACTAGGTACATACATATGTCCTCCCCCTCAATGCAGTTGTCTTAGCACTATGACACTTGAGATGTTGCCAGGTGGCATTGCAGCTATTGTAACACAACCACAGGGTAGATCTTGGAATGGGCAGCAAGGGAATGAGATTACTGCTGTGCACTTTATAATGTAAGTGACAGTGCCTGATGTTTATTGAGCCTATGGACATGAGCATTTGACAGGATCTACACTTGGATAGGAATTGAAGGAGATTGATTACTTAGGCCCTCAATACAACTCTGGCGGTAAATCCCGCTTTCTGCCGTGCAGAAGACTGCCAACATACCGCTGCAGCCGTGGAATTCCGCTACAGGTATTACGACTCACAGCTCGGAATCTGCCACAATACAGACACCCACACAAGTCCGTCACACCAAAGGTCAGTGATAAATTGGTGATACCAAAACCGACACCGTCACGCCAACAGGAATACGCCCACACTATCAAGTCCCACGAATCAACGTGGAAATCCATTGGCGGTACACACCGCTGCGCTCAAAATACACACACACTTACAAAACACAACCACATTGGACAATTAAAAAAACACACACCTGATACACATACACACACCACACCCACACACCCAATCCAATATAAAGCACACACCCACATCACCCACAAACCCTTACAACCAAAAATTTGAAAGAAGGCCAGAGAGAGAGACTACCTAAAACAACACCAGCATCCACAGACACACAACACCATCACTTACACAACATCCACGCACCTCAAACAACAGACACAAACACATTCCCTCAGGGTCATGGCGGAGGGTCATGGCGGAGGAAATCGTTCGGGTAGAGCCACAGCTATTCGGATCACAGGTGCAGCACACCTCCATTGCAAGGAAGATGGAGCTATGGCGCAGAATTGTCAACAGGGTTAACGCAGTGAAACAGCATCCAAGAACATGGGATGACATCAGGAAGAGGTGAAACGACCTATGGGGAAAGGTGCGTTCCCTGGTATCCAGACACCAGATTGCGGTACAGAGGACTGGCAGTGGACCCCCACCTCCTCCCCCAAAACTAACAACATGGGAGGAGCAAGTCTCTGCAATACTGCATCCTGAGGGTCTCGCAGGAGTAGCAGGAGGACTGGACTCTGGTAAGACATATCGTTACTACTTTATCCCCCACACCCCGCCTGCATGCCATCACATACCGCTACCCTTACCCTCACACCCATCACCCCAACAACCCACAGATACCCCACTAACACAACCCACACATCCCAAAACCAAACTCTGCATGTAACACCAATGCATGGACTCCCTTCACCGAAGCATGTCCAGTACAGAGACTCACTCATGGACCAAAATCACCAATCACACAAGGACCAAGCCAATAATGCAAACACAGGAGTAGGGGGTAGCTCACCCATTGCACAAGATGGCACACACAGATACAATAACTATGCATTTACACCCCAACAGGACCCATACCAAACGTCCCTGGACAGGAGGTGCCAGACCCACAGTGATGACAGCAGCTCTGCACACCTGGATCAAGATGACCAGCCCGGCACATCAGGGACCTCGGGACAGTCGGTTCCCCTGTCACAGTCACAAACCACCACTGAACCTCCACCCTCAGGAAACACCACCACAGCACCCACCCAGTGGGCCCATCCCTCTGTCCCCAGGACACGTCAATCAGCAGTGTGTCCACCACTACAGGAACCCAGGCAACCCCACTAACACAGGACGATCAGGGAACTGGGGACATTGGCAGTGGATACACGGTTGTGCTGCTTTACTCTTCAGAATATCAAAACTATGCACTTCAGGATATTTTAAGGCACAATGTAAAGCAATCACTCTCAAACACCTTCGTAAGTAGAATAATCAAGTTTATTTAAGGGGCAAGTTCTCAGCTAGCAAAACTAAACCACACTAATATATATATATATATATATACATCAGGAGAATAACATGAGAATAATGATAAAGATATAAGCACTCTGTGAATAATTGCAAGAGTAAGTGCATATAATACAAGCACACACAATATACCTCAATGCTCAATAGCATGAAAATGACTGCAAGAATAAGTGCATATTACGCGCGCACACACAATATACTTCAATGCTCAATAGCATGAAAATGACTGCAAGAATAAGTACACATTACGCGCGCACACACAATACACTTAATAAATTGAAAAGCTTCACCGAAAAGAGCGTCTGCATCCCTCCGCCGTACACAAAGCTGGGGAACCCAAATCAGCTGACACAGGGAGCCTCTGTTCGGGACAATCAGTCCTCCTGGCGTTGCGTCCAACCCAGAAGAGAGTTCCTAAACCAGCCCATCCAGGCCCCCAACTTTTATAGTATTTACTAACGCCCAGGAGTCTTTTCTAGAAAAAGACCCCCTCCTTTACAAATTGTGCAATCGGCTGTACCTTGTTCACCCTTCGAGACGTCTCCTCAGAACGGGCCAAGTTCCCAGGAGAGGACTCCAAGGTGAAGCTTGCATTCCTCCTTGTGTACAGGCGCATCCCCCTGTTGTTCTAACTGATAGCTCGTGGAATGTAAATAGCGCCCTTCGTACCAGGCAGATGGAGCGAAGTTGAGCAGAAAAACACCCCACCCTTCAGCTTGCCGAAGCTTGTGGAAAAACACAGAACAGTGCCTTACGCACCGAACCAGACTCGACAAAATGGAGTCGTGAACCAAAATGGAAGCGAAGGCCAATGAAAGCAGAGGCCAATGGTCCACACTCTGCACCACTGTTTACCTTGCACGTAGTGCTGCCGCATGCACGTAGTGTATGTAGCAATACATTTCCACCCTTGGACCATTTGGCCAACTTACAACTAAGTATATCCTATAAGCTGAAATGGCAATGCTCTTGGGCGAAACTGAGATAGAAGGTTAGGCACACACTGAATACAACAACATAATGAAATTAAAATAACTGTTATGATAATGATTACACCAAAGATATAACGCAGTTGGCCTAAATTAGGCCGCCATCCAAAAGCCCAATCCCACCACCCCTTGTCAACATCCTGCTGCACCCCCTTCACCAACTTATGCAGGGCCTCTATGTGGGAGTTGATTGATATGGAGTGGTCGGATAAATTGAAGCAACATAATCCTTCAAAATCACTGCAGCCATGGTTGTGTTTAAGCAGTAAATAATCAATAGCAGCGCGATTCTGCAAAGCATCTCTTCTAATTCCCTGTACATCTAATAACAGCTCAGCTAAGGCAGCTGATGTATAGTTAATATTCTTGACTACTAAACATGCAAGTTTATTAATAACACTGGTATTATATACTGCAAGTCCTGGCACCCCTACGATAGAACTAGCTAAACTAACATATTCTGTTTTGGACAGCAATGAAATTTCAGAATCACAGTCCGTAGGTAATTGAATAGTGTCTCTGGTATAGCGAGGGTGTAGAGCAGTATCCATAGGAAACATGAGAAAGCCTAAGCGTGACCAGGCACAAGGCCCTCCGGTTAGATTGGCTGGAATATAAGTAAAAGAAAGATTACCACAAGAAAAGAGCCAACCTTTAGGCAACTTAACATTTTGAATGTGGCTGGCAGCAGGCACCACATGTTGGCAAAACATTGAATTATTTACATTCAAACAGGTTAGGTCAGTCCGTGAGTGGCACAACGTCCGTTGTGCAGCAGTTAAGTTTTTGTCTCTTTTCTCCAATTTGAGCTGAGCACATTTACCTATTTTCATAGGATCACAGGTCAATGAATAGCACACATCCCCACTTGAGATGTTAAACGTGAGTATAGATGTCATGTTCCTCCACAACCGCCTGCCCACCTCCGGGCAATGACGGCAGTACTCATAGAGTGACAGATGGGAGCGAACGTCACTCACATCCACCATTCCATCCTGGTTTGTATTGTTAAAGATGTGTAATAATACAGCAGCAGGAGTGGGCACTGCCACTAGACAAGTGGTAATCAAATCTTGAACGCTTTGCATGTTACTCATACAGAAGTGAGATATATTCAGCACTTCCTGCGCTAGATGAATCCAAACATTGTTCGGTTGATGCAGCAGCGTTGGCATCTGCGGCTGACGGTTGAATTTTTGGGCTATGAGCCCCTCCCGCTCCCCGGTGGAGTCTCCCGAACGGGCTCCATACACCACACTCATGGCACAGGCACTCCACAGGATGATCTGAAAAGAACAAAGGACAAAACACGTATTATCATTCTCGCAGATAGCATTTGTCAGCGGGAACATGTTCCCATTTGTCTTGACCAGGTCGCATAACTACCAGGACATTGTCTGGTCCAGTGGCGATGACATCAGCGGGTTGAGGAGGGTTATTTGGGGATTCAATCCACACTTTGGCCCCTGGGTTCTTGTCAGTAGATCCGAACCCTCCTTTGCCTCTCACAGTGAGAAGAGCTGGGGCGCTCCCCTTCTTAACAACACCTCCATAAACCGGCATAATGACAATTTGGGCAACGCGATCACCAGGTTGCACCACTAGGTCTGTGTCACCACTGTTCAAGAGAATGACTTTCAACTCGCCTTGGTAGTCTGCATCTATCACGCCTCCTAAAACTTGGATGCCCCTCAAGGCAAGCCCAGATCGAGGGGCGTTCAGACCGTAATGCTCAGGGGGAATCTGAATTCCCACCCCAGTTTCAATCAGAGTGATGTCTCTAGGTTTCAATCGATGCATGTGTAAAGCATGTAAGTCAAGTCCTGCAGATTCTGGTGTAGCTCGATATGGGGCCAAAGCTCCTGGAGCTGTTTCCCAATACACAATGGTATTGCTCGTTGTAAACGGATTAATCTGTAAAGCAGGTGTGAGCATTCTCATGAGAGGTGTCTCAGCATTTGTAAGGGGTCGGTTGTTCAAAATTTGCAAAGCATCATACAAATTATCCCTCCACCCCTTCAGTGTCCCATCATTCAGTTTACGCAATTGTTCTTTCAGCAACCCATTCATTCTCTCAATCAGTCCCGCTGCTTGTGGGTAGTAAGGTATGTGAAAAATCCACTCAATATTGCGTTGTGCACAATAGTCCTGCACTAGTCTGCCCTTGAAGTGGCTGGCGTTATCACTTTGAATCTGGAGTGGCACTCCATAGTACAGAATCAACATATCTAGTGTTTTCAGGGTGCTCTGCTGAGTTGCGCGCTTGCAGGGAAAGGCTATGAGATAACCAGAGTAAGTGTCTACCACGGTGCAGGCATACTGACACCCTCTGCTCACTGGCATTGGTCCAATGTAATCAATCTGCCAAATCTGTCCTGGCAATTTACCTCTACCTAGCTGGCCTCTCACCACCTGTGGGACCGGTCTGTGCTGTGCATGCTGACAAATGGGACATTCAATGATCGCTGTTTTAATCAAATCTAGGGGAAGATGCATCCCTCTAATCTCAGCCCACCTGTGAGAAGCCTTTTCTCCAAGATGTCCGCATTTCTGGTGTGCCCATTTAGCCATTCCCACCAAATCAGAACTCTGCGCCTCCACTTCAGCCTCTTGAATCTTGGCTCGATCGTCTGCAAGACAATTGAACCATCGGTCTAATGAATCAGTTGGACAGTGAGCGTCCACATGATAGACAGTCACGGTGCTTTGAGGTAACATTTCCCAGATCTCCTGCCATAACTCCTTTCCCCATACCTCTTTGTTATGGATTTTGTACTGATGTGCATGCCACGTGGGAAGCCAAGTAGCTAACCCATTGGCGGTAGACCAGGAATCTGTATAAATGTGACATTTTCCGGGTAGCTCCTGTTTTAAAGCCTGATACACGGCATAAAGCTCTGCATACTGGCTACTTTTTCCCTGTCCTGTAGTTGTCAAAAGCTTCTTGGTAACAGGATTATAGGACACTGCCTTCCAGTGCCTTTTCGCTCCAACATATTTTGCTGAACCATCTGTGAACCACACATGTTTTTTGTCATCTGCAGACAAGTCTGCGAACGGCTGGCCCCACCCTACTGGGGATTCACACACTGAAGGTACATCATGCAACATTTCGGAATTCTCCACTGGAGCCTGCGCTACCTGCTCATGCAAAACGGCGGTCCCTTTTGGACCCGCTCGTGCCCTGTCCTGGACATACCATTTCCATTTTATAATGCTGGCTTCTTGCGCATGTCCAATTCTATGAGTTTTTGGGGAACTCATCACCCACTGCATGATGGGAATTTCAGGCCTTAAAATCACATTGTGTCCCAGTGTAATTTGCTCAGTATCAACCAGGGCCCAATAGCAGGCCAGCAGCTGCTTCTCAAAGGGAGTATACCGCTCTCCTGCCTCAGGTACCTTCTTTGTCCAAAATCCCAGGGGCACCCTCTTTCTTCCTTGTTTTTGCCATAAACTCCAATTGGCATACTGCCCCTGGACTGTCACATTCAACTCAATGTCTCCCTCTCGAATCGGCCACAAATCCAAAGCATGCTGAATGGCGTCTTTCGCCAATTCAAACGCGCGCTGCTCCTGCTCTCCCCATTCAAACGCATTTTTCTTTCGTGTAACTTTGTACAATGGGGCCAAAATCTGAGACAAATGGGGTATATGTTGTCTCCAATACCCGAATAGTCCAATAAAACTCTGGGCTTCCTTCCGATTTCGCGGTACTGCGAATTCCTTAATCTTTTGTTTCACTTTTGGCAACACTTCTCTGTGTCCCTGATTCCACTGAATGCCCAAAAATTTCACGTTCTGAGACGGTCCCTGCACTTTCTCGGGGTTAATCTCCCACCCTTGATTCTGCAAATGTTCCACCACCCTGTCTAGCGTAATATGCACTTATTCTTGCAGTCATTTTCATGCTATTGAGCATTGAGGTATATTGTGTGTGCTTGTATTATATGCACTTACTCTTGCAATTATTCACAGAGTGCTTATATCTTTATCATTATTCTCATGTTATTCTCCTGATGTATATATATATATATATATATTAGTGTGGTTTAGTTTTGCTAGCTGAGAACTTGCCCCTTAAATAAACTTGATTATTCTACTTACGAAGGTGTTTGAGAGTGATTGCTTTACATTGTGCCTTAAAATATCCTGAAGTGCATAGTTTTGATATTCTGAAGAGTAAAGCAACACAAATTGGCGTAGTCGTTTGCAGGATTCGAAAAAAAAAAAAGGGAAAATGCTTAATAAGATCAAAGTGAGCTCAAAAGCAGGTTCTCATGTTATTCTCCTGATGTATATATATATATATATATATATATTAGTGTGGTTTAGTTTTGCTAGCTGAGAACTTGCCCCTTAAATAAACTTGATTATTCTACTTACGAAGGTGTTTGAGAGTGATTGCTTTACATTGTGCCTTAAAATATCCTGAAGTGCATAGTTTTGATATTCTGAAGAGTAAAGCAGCACAACGGTTCAGGGGACAGAGTCACAGGATAACAGGGAAGCTGTTAGGGTTTGTACACAGCAAAGAGCATGTCCCCTCTCACTGCACTAGTGGGTTCTGTAATAGCTCCCTTTTAAACTTACTATTGAAAGCCTTTCTTGTTATCTCACCTTCCCCCCCCCCCCCTAGGCTCCTGTGTATGTTGTTTAATGTGCTGTTTTGTTTACACATTGGGCCTTGCTTTTACCAAGGCTTCTTTAAAACACTCCTCCCTAGGCCATGTGTTAATCCAACTCATTTGCATAATAACTGAAACTCTGCACACCTTTCAAGAACATGTGCAGCATGTGAGGACCACACCCAGCTCTTCAAACCACACCCAGCTCTGCACACCTTCCAAGAACATGTGCAGCATGTGAGGACCACACCCAGCCCTTCAAACCACACCCAGCCCTGTCTATAAAAGGCATCCCCCGAGCCTCACCCAGTGCTTGTGCTCGTCTACCTCCCGCTTACCTGAGAACAGATCCCTCGGCGCTGGCACTCCTGCTCTTTACAGACTTTCATTGACTTCAATGGGCGCAGCTTCTGGCTCTTCCTTCTTCCGGTTTCCGGTTCCTCCTTGCTTCAGCCTCTCTCCTATGAGTAACCTGCAAAAGAGAAAGAAGACAAGGTTAGACTGATCAGTATCTCTTGCCAGCAACAAGTAAGTGCAAAACCTTTTATTACCTGAAAGAACTTTGACAACAATTTCTGGATTCGTGTATAGACAATTTGAAACTAAATACCTTCCACGAACATTGTGATTCAAACTCTTTGTTACAAGAATATTTTGCAGAACTTTGTGAAGCAAACATTGTTTTTTCTCATGGAACTTTTAAGAATCGAACAGTGGAAACCATTAACAGCAAGGCAAACAGTAAATCAAGGACTTGCACAAATTACATGCTGTATTTTGATGTAAAAGTACAGTATTTGTTTTATAAAAGATTCTGGAAATATGGGAAAAAAGTTTTACAGTAATAGAAAACACATCCCAGAGCAGTAACACATTCCAAACCTGGAAACTAGAGACCAGGATCCAAGAGGTACTTTTAGAAGAGAATTTCTAATAAATAAAGGGATAGTCAGGAACCCATTTAGGAATAGGTTGCACTTATCTGTTCTTTGTTTATGTTTCATTAGGCACCAGTTTCTACAGAAGTCAGAAAGGGCCGCAGATTTGTGCAGCACTTCAACAGTGGAAACGCAAGAACGGTGTTGTCTCTCTTTTTTTTATTTTATCCACTTCCCCCCTTCCCTTGAGCTTCTGTTCTTAGTGCACTGTTTTAAAAAACTAGTGTGCTGGAACAAGCAGTTTCATGGTGGGGTCGGATTGTCTTCAACCTCCATCAGAACTGAACAAGAACTCAGGTGAGCTGGGCTTTGACAGAAGCTGGGAGGACTGCTTTGCAACAAGGGGAGGACAGGCTCAGGGAACCCACTCTCCACAAGGCACTCTCCAACATCATGGGAGCTTACCACCATTCCCAGGAGACCATGGGCACGGTACTGACCAAGTTTCAGGAGACCCAGCGGCTGCAGGAGGAACACTACCTGGGGATCAGGGAGGACTTGAAGTCCAGCAAAACACCACCCTGTTCACCATTGCAGGGGTGCTGGAAGACCTTCTCAACACCAGGAGGGACACAGTGGCACACCAACGGGCCACTGACACTAGCCTGGACGATGAACAGCCCTCCACCTCCGCCGGCACTAGTGGACAGGAGGCACTGCCACAGGAACAACAGGCCACCAGAACCCCACCCCCTGCAGATGGAGAACCACACCGCAAACGGTCCCTGAGATCCAGGAACAAGACAGAGAACATTGCCAAGACCCCCGCCAGGAAATAAGACCCCCCTGAATGTCACCCTTCTGTCCCACTCTATCACCCTGTCCATCCTTAAACTGCCACTGCTCCACTTCCTATGCCCCTTTGGACAATGCGCCTGTGAAACAAATAGACTGGACTCTGCCATGGACATACCTCCACCATTACCCTAGCCCATTTTTACAACCCCCTCCACTTATTTGCACAGGAATAAACACACTTCAATCACACAACAATCTGGATTCGGTATGTGCTTTCACAAATGTGTAATTGCAATATCTATGGAATATAGCAATGTCAATTTACTTGTTCACATACCAATGTAACACAGCTGTAGGCCAGGAGTAAGCATAGCAGAGGGCACAAAGTGGTGCCCAGATCTCTGAAATGGAAAGGCAAAGTGACAAGTCAGTGTCCATTCACTGAGTGAAATTGACAGACTTATGCTAGCTCCAACAATAGTATGAGATAGGGGAAGCAGGGACATCTTCTTACATGTGTCTCACTGGAAGTATTGCAAGATGATGTTGTTTTGGTTGTCAATATCCTCTTCTTCTGCCTCCTCTTCTTCACTTTCCACAGGCTCCACAGCTACCACAAGACCACCATCTGGCCCATCCTCCTGCAGAAAAGGCACTTGGCGTCACAAAGCCTGGTTGTGCAGTATACAGCAGGCCACGATTATCTGGCACACCTTCTTCGGTGAGTAGTATATAGAACCACCTGTCAGATGGAGCCACCTGAATCTGCCCTTCAGGAGGCCGAAGGTGCGTTCTATTATCCTCCTTGTTCGCCCATGTGCCTCATTGTAACGTTCCTCTGCCCTTGTCCTGGCATTCCTCACTGGGGTCAGTAGCCATGAGAGGTTGGAGTAACCAGATTCACCTGCAAATGTTGAGGGACAACTGTTAGACACACACTAACCCTTAGGGACAACCCCATACCCAGACACCCATGTCAACTGTATTGGGACCTTGGCCTCACCTATTAGCCACACACAGTGCCTCTGGAGTTGGCCCATCACATAAGGGATGCTGCTATTCCTCAAAATGTAAGCATCACGCACAGAGCCAGGATACTTGGCATTCACATGGGAGATGTACTGGTCTGCCAAACACACCATCTGCACATTCATCGAATGGTAGCTTTTCCGGTTTCTGTACACTTGTTCATTCCTGTGGAAGGGACAAATGCCACATGTGTACCATCAATGGCACCAATGATGTTGGGGATATGTCCCAGGGTATGGAAGTCACCTTTCACTGTAGGCAAATCCTCCACCTGAGGTAAAACGATGTAGCTGCGCATGTGTTTCAGCAGGGCAGACAACACTCTGGACAACACGTTAGAGAACATTGGCTGGGACATCCCTGATGCCATGGCCACTGTTGTTTGAAAAATTCCACTGGCCAGGAAATGGAGTACAGACAGGACCTGCACTAGAGGGGGTATCCCTGTGGGATGGCGGATAGCTGACATCAGGTCTGGCTCCAACTGGGCACACAGTTCCTGGATTGTTGCACGATCAAGTCTGTATGTGATTATGATGAGTCTCTCTTCCATTGTCGACAGGTCCACCAGGGGTCTGTACATCCGAGGATGCCACCATCTCATCACCTGCCCCAGAAGACATGCCCTATGGAGGAGAACAGTGAGCAGAGAGTCATCCAACACTGAGGTATCACAATGTGTTTTATTGCAGAAACGTTAATAATCCGCAATGTGCTGGTATCTGCCTGTATTCCCGGCCAAGATAGGTGTGACACAGTTTTCATCCATCCCATGTGGCCCCCTGAAATAGCGGCTGCTGACCTGTAAGGTGGGACAAGGGGATATGAGGTAACTGCGCTGGCGTTGTACACCGTCGCGGTGGGCGGTTGGAGACCGCGGCGCAATTCTGCATTGGTTAACATCGGGCCCTATGGGTCCCAGGAACCAATGACGATGTACGCCGCCGCGGACGTGGCCGCCATGTTTTGTCTGTTCACTCACTTGATACCTGACCTTCAACAGGAGAGGACCTACACTGCAAATGCTGCTGTGACCTGTGGGAAAGTGCCCCTGCCTTCACCTCAGAGGAGTTGGAGAAACTAGTGGATGGGGTCCTCCCCAAGTACACGCAACTGTACGGTCCTCCAGACAAACAGGTGAGTACACTGTGAGCATGCTGCAAGGGCAATGCCTGCTTTGAGTGGTGTGGATGGAAGATACATGAGGGGCGCTGAGGCCTGCATGTGCGGATGGTGAGTGTATGTGCATCAGGGCATGGGTGGGAACTGGTGGGCAATGAGTATGATGGTCCGGATGGGTAAGTAATTTCCTTTCCCCTTGTACCATTCCTGTAGGTCAGCGGCCACCAGAAGAACGGTATTTGGCGTGCCATCACCAAGGACGTCCGGACCCTCAGGGTCTACCACTGATAGAGCACCCACTGCTGTAAAAGGTGGGAGGACCTGCGCTGCTGTAGCAAGAAGACGGCGGAGGCCCAGCTGGGCATGGCCTCCCAAAGTGGAAGGGGTGCCCGTCGCACCATGACCCTCCTGATGTTGAGGATCCTGGTGGTAACATATCTGGAGTTGGATGGGCGCTTGATGGCATCACAGCAGCCACAAGTGGGTGAGTACACTCTCATTCAGCTGACTGCGCGCATTACAAGGTGTCTGGGTGGGGGAGGTGGGCAGTGGGTTCCCCTAGGCCAGGGCAAACTTGGTAGGCAAGGTCCCTTGGGAGGCAGGCTATGTGGCACCCCAACACCACTAGTGGTAAGAGCCATCTACACCTAGTCAGGCTCCTGTGACTTCCAGGTGTGCAGCAATTGGGCTTAGGCCTCGTACCCCATGGTCAGGTGAATTTTCTAGGAACTGTTAGTGCATGGTGTAGTGCTGAGGGCTGCTCACTGTGTTTTGTGTTCGCCAACGGTAGTGGTGTTGCATGCACTGAACATATTTTTCTTCTGTCTCCCCCCCCCCTTTTTGTGGCCTCCCTGTTCTTATGTGCAATAGCATCATAAGGAGTAGGAGCAGTGGCACCGGAGCAGGAGGGAGCTGCAACCCACTTGGCCCTGGAGGGTGAAGCAATGGAGTCTGAAGCCACCAGTGGGACGGAGGGCGAGGGGAGCTCCACGGCGGGGACAGGAGCATACACCAGTGACAGCGACTCCTCCTCTAATGGGAGCTCCCTTGAGGTGGCGGGCACCTCTGTGCCCACTGAATCAACAGGTACAGCCGCCACCCTCCCACCAGTACCGCCCTCCCAGCAGCCCCTCTGCGTGTGTCCCGTGCCTGCTCACCCGGAAGGGTGGGCATCTCCTTCACCCCAGGCACCTCAGGCCCTACCACAGTCAGCCCTGCTGCCCTCAGTGAGGAGGCTATTGATCTCCTGAGATCCCTCACTGTTAGGCAATCTACAATTTTGAATGCCATCCAGGGTGTTGAGAGGCATTTGCAACAAACAAATGCATACCTGCAGGGCATTCATTCTGGGCAGGCAGCCCAACAGAGAGCATTTCAGGTTCTGGCCTCAGCACTGATGGCAGCCATTGTCCCTGTGTCCAGCCTCCCCCCTCCAACTTCCTCCACCCAGACCCAATCCCCTGTACCTCAGCCTATCCCAAGCACACCATCAGACCAGCATGCACACTCATCAACACACAAGAGTGGACATGGCAAACATAAGCACCACATATCCCACCGGCACTCACACACGCAACATCCCCATGCAGACACTGCAACATTTACTGCCTCCACTGTGTCCCCCTCCTCCACGTCCTCCTCCTCCCTCCCTGTCTCGTCTCCACTCACACCTGCATGCACTACATCCTCAGGCACTACCTCCAACACCAGCACGCCCATCACCACATACCGCTCACGTGCAATCACCACCCCCACTACCATTCACACATCCCCAGTGTCCTCTCCCAGTGTGTCTGTGAGCCCTCCCCCCAAAGTACACAAATGCAGGCACACACCCACCCAACAGCCATCCACCTCACAACAGCCTCCGGCCCATGCACCTTCACCCAAATTCAGCAGACGTACACCTCCTACAACCACTAGCTCTTCCTCCACTCCCAAACCCCCTCCATCTTCCCATCCCTGTGTGTCTAAAAAACTCTTCCTGGCTAACATTGACCTCTTCCCTACTCTTCCTCCCCCCCATCCTCCCCCTAGGGCCAGGGTTTTCAGGTCCCAGCCCAGCACCTCAGTCACCAAATTCCCAGGTACAGTGGTGCCAGCAACTGCGGGGTCAGCGAGTGCGCCACCCATCAGGGCTGCCAGTGTGCCACGTAGCGAGGCCAAGGACATTCCGCCACCTGCCAAGGTGAAAAAGGTGCCCACATCCCAGGGGGAGAAGCCGCACCTATCAGCCACCAAGGGCTCAGCATAAACAAAAGGGGATAGTGGCAAGACAACTGCGGCACCATCAAAGGTGGGGAAGGGACAAAAGCACAAGAGCAGGTCAGGAGAGGGCACGGTGGCACCGACTTAGGGACCAGTGTCACACCTTCTGTCCATGACCACACCAACCTGTGTGCCGGCAAACACTGCAAGCTGCCCGCCACCACAACCGCCACCTGCACGGCCACCTGCACTGCCACCTGCACCACCACAGGCATGTCTACAGCCTCAGCGACAGTCCCCAGCCTCTTCCCCAGTGGGCAACTGTCCGAGGCTGCAGGAGATGTCCTGCTGTGTCCCTCAGCAGGTGCTGACCCATGCACCACCGCCAGCACGGCCGCCACAGACACCGCCGCAAGCACCGCCACCAGCACCGTGACGTGCTCGGACAGTGGCACCACCGATGACATGGCTACCATCCCCAGTGGTCAGTCGTCCGAGGCTGGAGGAGACTTTCTGGACCCTGGCCAGCTTCCATGAGGCATGACTTCCATTACTGTTTGCACAAGCAGGTGGAATGCAAAGTGTGGGGTATGTCGCTGCCTCCATGGCGTATCATGCTACCTGTACCTCGGCAATGTCGTGGCACACACACCCAGGTGAGGGAATTGTACCGGCCACACTGCACGTAGAGCACTGTGGGCACCATGCCCCCTCCAGAACCAGTGGAGAGATACATCCACTACCTCAGTCCTTGGCAGGATGAACCACTCTGGGCACCAGGCCTCCTCCAGAACCAGTGGAGAGATACATCCATTACCTCAGTCCTTGGCAGGATGAACCACTCCGGGCACCATGCCCCCTCCAGAACCAGTGGAGAGATACATCCACTACCTCAGTCCTTGGCAGGATGAACCACTCTGGGCACCATGCCCCCTCTAGAACCAGTGGAGAGATACATCCACTACCTCAGTCCTTGACAGGGTGAACCACTGTGGGCACCATGCCCCCTCCAGAACCAGTGGAGAGATACATCCACTTCCTCAGTCCTTGGCAGGATGAAGCACTCTGGGCACCATGCCCCCTCCAGAACCAGTGGAGATTGACATCCACTTGAGAGACTGTGGCTTTGGACTCCCCAGGATAAAGCATTGGGCAAACCACCCACTGGAAAGACTTGAGAGACTGTAGCTTTGCACTCCGCAGGATAAAGCAGTGGGCAAACCACCCACTTGAGAGTCTTGAGAGACTGTGGCTTTGCACTCCCCAGGATAAAGCAGTGGGCAAACCACCCAGTGGAGAGACTTGAGAGACTGTGGCTTTGCACTCCCCAGGATACAGCAATGGGCATGGAGCCCCCTCGTGCAGCAGTGGCATCGTGCATTCATCTGGATGAGGTGTCCCCTTCCCCCTCCCTCTCCCCCTGAGGTGCCTGTATATTTTTGACCTGATGTCCCAGCAGTGTTCTCTCTGTTTCCAGTCAGGTATCTAGTGTGGGCTTCAGCCATGCATTTTGGACCCAGTGGTCCACGGACAATGATTGGTACACTATCCTAACTTGTGTAGTTGGTGTACATATTTGTATATACTGAATTTTGAATTTTGACTATCAGATTTTTCATGATTACAATCGTTACAATCATGTCCTTTTGTCCTTGCGTTCTTCCAGGGGCTGAGGGGGTGTATATGTAATGTTGCTGCATGTATTTGTGTGTATGGTGTTGTGGGTGAGGGTATTGTGTGTTGCGTGTGTGTGTCACTCTCTTTTCCCTCCCACCGTCCCCTGTGTTGTAGGTGCAGTACTCACTGTGGTTGTCGACTGCGTCTGTCTTGCTCCTGACAGAGCAGGAGGAAGAGCAGCATAGGCAGGACCTGTAGTTGGTTTCCTTTCTGTGTACTGTTCCCGCCGTGCTTTTGATAACATTGGTTCTGCCCCGGAAAAGGTGGCGGATAGGCCTCTTGTAATACAGCGGGTGGTACTTTGTCCTCCGCCTGTCTGTTGGCGGTTACCGCCACGGTGTTTGTTTCTACCTCCGTGGCAGTCTGAGTGTTAAAGTGGCTGTCTATGTGGGCGGTTTCCGCCATGGTCATGATTCCATTTCTTTTTCAGCCGGCCTGTTGGCGGTATTACCGCCACTTTAACACTGACTGCCAGGGTTGTAATGAGGGCCTTAGTCTTCCAGAACCCTCATTTTGAGTGTGTTTGTTGCATGGGCACCTAACTGCCATTTCCTAACTGACCAGCACACACAGCACAGGTAGTAGTGTCAAATGTTGTCATTGGTAAATGCCGCTTGAGGCAATGACCTGAGACTGGGCATTGTCCCCTAGTTCACATTCTGATAATACCAGCTATCCTATGACAGCAAGCCAGTTTTACATTCTACCCGACCCTCCTGGACTGGCTTTGACTTTCCAGCAGCCTTGGCATGGCAGTGTACGTCCATGCAGAGGGTGTTGGTGTTGTGTTGTGCTGTGCCCCTGGATGCCCCTGCACAGCCCATTCACCCGTGCTGTGCCCCTTTGCCCTTTCCACTGCCTGATTTCCATGGCTGACATGCATTGTGTAGTAGGTATGTACCTCCCCCTTCTTGCACTTGACATTTAGGCATTTTGTTCCCCCATGCAACTTACCCTGCATCTGTCTTGTTTCCTGGAAGTCTGCGCTGTCCTGCAATTCCTTTGACGATTTCCTCCGGGAGGACAGGTGCAACCATCTCCTGCGGTGCTGGACTTCCACCTCCAGTCTGCAGTGTTACCTTCCTGTTACTTGCCATTTTCTCCTTTGTCCTGCGTTTGCAGTCATGCCAGCGTTTCTTACATTCGGTGACAGTTCTCCTGACCTCTGCCACACTGTTTGTCTTGTCCACAATTTGTTGCTAAATTGCCTCTCTCCTCCCAATTGGCAATTTAGAGGTGATGAAAAGTTGATGCTGGTGCTCTGTCACCTCTCTGATCAGTATTTCATGCTCCTCTGTGCTGTAATTACACTTCCTTTTCTTCTTGTCTCTCCCCTAGGTATTGTCTGTGTCCTGGCTGGTTGCTGGTAGACTGAGGTCTCCCTGCGGTCTCTCCTGGCTTCTGGGATCCATTTTGGGGCTCCTCAGCACTGTTTGCTGTGTTTGCTTTGTTTTTTGACGCTATTGCGGGGAAACATGTCACATATTCGGCTTGCGATGTTTTCCATGTCGCATACCGGATTAGAGTAATTTTTCCTGCCTTAACGTCATCTTGCTTTACAACGTGGAGCAATGGTTAGCATAAAAAAATGACTATAACCAGTTCTTAGCGCCACCTTGCGACAAAGTATAAATTTGACGCATGGGTGGTGATAAGAAATGGCATTAGCCCATGTTACATTTTTTGACGCAAAACTGTGTTAGCGCAGTTTTGCATCAGAAAGTATAAATATGGTCCAAGGTGCCTGGAAGTGGTTACCAAAGACTAGGAAGTATACACTTCATAAATCTCTGACCTTAAGAAAACGTTGAGAGCAGTGCAAACTCTTTAAGGCAGCCTCTTCCTTTCTATTCACTAGGTCATTTAAGGTTGCATTTTCAGTCAAAAGAGAAGGTTTCCCAGCGAGGTGGGTAAGTAGGGGACCCAAGAGTGAGAACTTGTGGCAACTCAGCCCCTCCCTTTGATAAAGGGCACAGTCTCTCCATAAACTGAGGTACTGAAGCTCTCTTAGGATCTCTCCACTCCTGAGTTTGAAAAGCAAGGATCATGGGTAATTTAGGAACTGACGGCCTCTGGAATTGTCTGAACCATTCACCATTAGTACTGGGCTGATCCTTATCAGGCGGACACTGAATACTTGAAATAAGATGAAAGACAACCCGCTCCAAGTCTTGTTTCAATATATACTTCCCTCTGGATGAAGCATCAGACGGAAAAGACACCTCTTCCAATTCGTATGCCTGAGAAGCCCCGGAGGTCACAGAAGAAATATCAACCAGCTGAAGATGTAGGAGAGATCAAGAAGGAGCTTCTACCGTGATTTGTATATGCCTCTGACAACTTTTTCACCATCTCCTGAAGGTGAGCTTCTGAGGTTTAATAACCCCTATTGAACAACCTGAAGAAACCTGTCAGTGGTATGAGTGTGCTTCCCCATAGTCAGACAGGAACAGGTGTACAGAGAAATCTGGGGAAGGCAATGATTATATATAGTACACGATTCTTTACAAGGACAATTTCTGTACTTCCAGACCCAAAATAAGGAAAAAAAGTAAAATACCTGCAGGTAGAAACACAGCCGCTACAGGAAGGTACAAAAGCGAGAAGGGCGGAGTATTTGTAACCCTATATTTTCTTCAGGTTTATGAAAGGTAAGGCGCCTTATGTGTCCCACGTTAATGTCCAGAGAATAAATACCATTAGCAGACCTTCTCCAACCCTGGCAAACGGAGGGCGCCCAGAGGAACCAGCACAGACAGAGGGGAGACACCTGAAAAGAAATAGCAAGGGACCAGGGCAGCCGAGCTAGTATGGGGACGATGGCACCCCAGGCCCTGAACAAATGAGCTAAAAAAACGCTCCTCTTCCCTGCAGTGTAGTCACACTTCTGTGTCGCACACTCCATATGCGACACAGATGTGGCTGCCTGCTTGGGAAGAAAACCACAGTGCCATCGCAGCCACATCTGTGCGAAAATGCGGCTACCAGACAGCAGCACTGAGAGAGAATCGCAAAGCCCAGGCCACCACCATCACAGAAAACGACGTAGCAACCGAGCAGCCACATTGAGAAAGCATACTCTGCCCCAGCAGCCACCATTCAAGACAGGGACGCGGTGCTGGAGTAGCATCTGCTCAAGAAAGAACACTTTGCTCCCTAAGCAGCAGAATGCAAACCGGAGCTCGGAAGACCACACATGAAAGAAGAGTGGCGCTCCAACAGTCACAGGTAAGACGAATCGTGGTTTAGGAGCTCAAAGAGATAGAAAATATAAACGGAAATACTTGAGGGTGTCTCAGCAAGTCCCACCAGCCCTACAATAAACAAGGCACACAAAATGAAAAGTTGGAAGAGTTGGACGAAGTGGAGGGGTTTATAGAACATTCCCTTTATCCTTTCATACATATGAAAGGGAAGCCAGCTTTACAGCAGTGACTACTAGGAACTGCATGGGCACACTCACTCGATCAGTAAGGAATAGGATGAGGATCAGAAGAAGAGGAGGTAATTACTGTTAAGGTTAGAATAGAAAAACACAGGGCAAGAACAACCAAACATGTTTTTCTAGTGTTCTTTTATTAAAAACAAGAAAACATAGATATGGTAACTTTCTAACAGGTGTTCACAAAAGTAGAATGAAATAAAATACCACATTCAGAAAACGTGTGAAACTTTTTTTTATATTTCATGCATCAAATTCAGAATAACAAAACAGTACTTTATCCCTCCCACCTACATGGTGCAAAAACAAATTAGTTGTAATAAACTTAGTTGTTTATTGTTCTTCTACAAGTAAAATATGTACCTATTACTCATTCCCACTAATAATAATCAACACCCATTGAAACCTATGGTATACTTTACCCGTGATATGCACTTAACACTCTATACTCACACATGACTACAGCATTACCCTAGACCTACTAAGTATGTCATTAACCCCTTCACTGCCAAGCCTTTTCCCTCTCAGTTGCCAAGCTTTTTTTTGGCTATTTGGGGCAGTTTGCGCTTTGGCCCTCATAACTTTTTGTCCACATAAGCTACCTACACCAAATTTGCGTCCTTTTTTCCCAACATCATAGGGATTCTAGAGGTGCTCAGACTTTGTGGGTTCCCCTGAAGGAGGCCAAGATATTTAGCCAAAATACAGCAACATTTTCGTTTTTTTTTTAAACATGGGAAAAAAGGGCTGCAGAAGAAGGCTCGTGGTTTTTTTCCCTGAAAATGGCATCAACAAAGGGTTTGCAGTGCTATAATCACTTCTTTCCAGATTCAGGAACAGGCAGACTTGAATCAGAACACCCCATTTTTCAACACAATTTTGGCATTTTACTGGGACATACCCCATTTTTACTATTTTTTGTGCTTTCAGCCTCCTTCCACTTAGTGACAGAAATGGGTGTGAAACCAATGCTGGATCCCAGAATGCTAAACATTTCTGAAAAATAGCTGAAATTCTGAATTCGGCAAGGGGTCATTTGTGTAGATCCTACAAGGGTTTCCTACAGAAAATACCAGCTGAAATAAAAATTATTGAAATACAGGTGAAAAAACAACCATTTTTCTCAATGTTTTACTCTGTAACTTTGTCCTGCGATGTCAGAATTTTTAAAGCAATATACTGTTCCATCTGCTGGACTCTTCTGGTTGAAGGGACATACAGTGCTTGTAGGTTCATCAAGAACCCTAGGTACCCAGAGCCAATAAATAAGCGGCACCTTGCAATGGGTTTTCATTCTATACCGGGTATACAGCAATTCATTTGCTGAAATATAAATAGTGAAAAATAGGTATCAAGAAAACCTTCGTATTTCCAAAATGAGCACAAGATAAGGTGTTGAGAAGGAGTGGTTATTTGCACATCTCTGAATTCCGGGGTGCCCATACTAGCATGTGAATTATAGGGCATTTCTCAATTACACATCTTTTTTACACACTGTCTTACATTTGGAAGGAAAAAATGAAGAGAAAGACAAGGGGCAATAACACTTGTTTTGCTATTCTGTGTTCCCCCAAGACTCTCAATAGAAATGGTACCTCACTTGCGTGGGTAGGCCTGATGCTCGAGACAGGTAAACCAACATGGACGCATCACATTTTTACATTGAAATCTGATGTGTTTTTTACAAACAGCCTAGTTGTAGATTTTGGCCTCTAGCTCAGCCGGCGCCTAGGGAAACCTAGCAAACCTTCACATTTCTGAAAACTACATACCTAGGGGAATTCAAGATGGGGTGACTTGTGGGGCTCTGACCAGGTTCTGTTACCCAGAATATTGTGCAAACTTCAAAAGTTGGCCAAAAAAGACTTTTTCCTCTCATTTATGTGACAGAAAGTTCTGGAATCTGAGAGGAGCCACAAGTTTCCTTCCACCCAGCATTCCCCCAAGTCTTCCAATAAAAATGAAACCTCACTTGGGTGGGTAGGCCTAGTGCCCGCAACGGGAAATGCCCCAAAACACAACATGGACAGATCAAATTTTCCCAAAGAAAACAGAGGTGTTTTTTGCAAAGTGCCTACCTGTGGATTTTGGCCTCTAGCTCAGCCAGCACCTAGGGAAACCTACCAAACCTGTGCATTTTTGAAAACTAGACACCTAGGGGAATCCAAGATGGGGTGACTTGTAGGGCTCTCACCAGGTTCTGTTACCCAGAATCGTATGCAAACCTCAAAATGTGTCCAAAAAAATACTTTTTCCTCTCATTTCGGTGACAGAAAGTTCTGGAATCTGAGAGGAGCCACAAATTTCCTTCCACCCAGCGTTCCCCCAAGTCTCTCGATAAAAATGATACCTCACTTGTGTGGGTAGGCCTAGTGCCCGCAACGGGAAATGCCCTAAAACACAACATCGACACATCAAATTTTCCGAAAGAAAACAGGTGTTTTTTGCAAAGTGCCTACCTGTGGATTTTGGCCTCTAGCTCAGCCAGCACCTAGGGAAACCTCCCAAACCTGCGCATTTTTGAAAACTAGACACCTAGGGGAATCCAAGATGGGGTGACTTGTAGGGCTCTCACCAGGTTCTGTTACCAAGAATCCTTTGCAAACCTCAAAATGTGTCCAAAAAATACTTTTTCCTCTCATTTCAGTGACAGAAAGTTCTGGAATCTGTGAGGAGCCACAAATTTCCTTCTACCCAGTGTTCCCCCAAGTCTCTCAATAAAAATTATACCTCACTTGTGTGGGTAGGCCTAGTGCCCGCGACGGGAAATACCCTAAAACACAACATTGACACATCAAATTTTCCCAAAGAAAACAGAGGTGTTTTTTGCAAAGTGCCTACCTGTGGATTTTGGCCTGTAGCTCAGTCGGCACCTAGGGAAACCTACCAAACCTGTGCAATTTTGAAAACTAGACACCTAGGAGAATCCAAGATGGGGTGACTTGTAGGGCTCTCACCAGGTTCTGTTACCCAGAATCCTTTGCAAACCTCAACATTTTACAAAAAAACACTTTTCCCTCTCATTTTGGTGACAGAAAGTTCTGGAATCTGAGAGGAGCCACAAATTTCCTTCCATCCGGTATTTCCGCAAGTCTCCCGATTAAAATTATACCTCACTTATGTGGGTAGGCCTAGTGCCCGCAACAGAAAATGCCCCAAAACACAACGTGGACACATCACATTTTCCCAAAGAAAACAGAGGTGTTTTTTGCAAAGTGCCTACCTGTGTATTTTGGCCTCTAACCCAGTCAGCACCTAGGGAAACCTACCAAACCTGCACATTTTTAAACTAGACACCTTGGGGAATCCAAGATGGGGTGACTTGTAGGGCTCTCACCATGTTCTGTTACCCAGAATCCTTTGCAAACCTCAAAATATGGCTAAAATACACTTTCTCCTCACATTTCAGTGACCGAAAGTTCTGGAATCTGAGAGGAGCCACAAATTTCCTTCTACCCCGAGTTCCCCCAAGTCTCCCGATAAAAATGTTACCTCACTTGTGTGGGTAGGCCTAGTGCCCGCAACAGGAATTGCCCCAACACACATCAAAA
Source organism: Pleurodeles waltl (assembly GCF_031143425.1). Lineage (NCBI taxonomy): Eukaryota > Metazoa > Chordata > Amphibia > Caudata > Salamandridae > Pleurodeles > Pleurodeles waltl. The sequence continues at coordinate 767,403,304 of NC_090436.1, forward strand.
TCTCAGCAGCCATCTAGGGAAACCTACCAAACCCGGATATTTCTGAAACCTAGACACCGGAGGGAGCCCAGGGAGGTGTGACTTCCGTGGATCCCCCACTGATTTTTTACCCAGAATCATCAGCAAACCTCAAATGTAGCCAAAAAAATCACTTTTTCCCACATTTCTGTGTGGGATCACCACACCGGAACAAATTTCCTACCACCCAACATTCCCCTCAGTCTCCCAGTAAAATGATACCTCACTTGTGTAGGTGGGCCAAGTGCCTGTGATAGGGAAGAGCCAAAAACATGTCGAAATTGAAGGGGAACCAAAAGGGCAGTTTGGAAAAAAAAAAATTTAGGCTGACAAGTGCAGCAGAGTTTTTATCGGTATACATGGGACAATGTTGGGTGGTAGGAATTTTGTGGATTGCTGCAGATTCTGGAAAGTTCCATCACAGAAATGTGGGAAAAATGTGTGATTTTCAGCGAAGTTGGAGGTTTGCAGGACATTGTGGGCAAGAAAATGGTGTGGGGTGCATGTTAAGCACACCACCCTGGAATCAACAGTAATGTGCCCCCATGGGGAGCGACCCTTGCCAAAGTGGCAGCCCTCCCAAACAAAACACAGACATACAAACACACCAATCCCTAGTGTCTAGTGATTTCTGCACCCCGTGGGGGCAGATTGACCTAACAAAAATAGGCTGATCTGCCCCCAAGAGGGGGGTAGAAATGGCCTAGAAACAAATAGGCCCCCCAGGCAGCGACCCTTGCTGAAGGGATCGCTCCCTAAACATAAAAGAGAAAAAACAAACAAAAAAAATCCCTGGTGCCTAAGGGTTTTCTGCCCCCCCCGGGGCAGAAATGGCCTAAAATGATTTGCTCCCCTGGGGAGCGGCCCTTGCCCAAGGGGCCGCTCCTCTTATGTCCATATAATAAAAATAAAAAAATCTCTGGGTCTAGTGGGCATTTCTGCTGCCTGATCACACCTGCTCCCCTTATATGTAAGTTTATGATAAAAAAAAATTCCCTGGTGTCTAGTGGCTTCTGCCCCCCTGGGGGCAGATTGGCCTAATCATATTAGGCCGATCTGCCCCCAGGGGGGCAGAAATGGCCTAAAAATGATTTGCTTCCCTGGGGAGCGGCCCTTGCCCAAGGGGCCGCTCCCCTTATGTCCATATAATAAAAATCAAAAAATCTCTGGGTCTAGTGGGCATTTCTGCTGCCTGATCACATCGCGATCGGGCAGCAGAAATGCTTGCAGAGACATGAAAGGAAAGGAAAATCTTTCCTTTCCTTTCATGTCTCTGCTGGCCCCCTCCTCCCGAGCGGAAGAGAAATGCTGAGCATTTGTCTTCCGCATTCGCACTGGAATCATGCTTCCAGCGCGATGGGAGGTGACCTCTGATGAGGTCAGCGCACTTTCGCGTGCTGATGTCATCAGACGTCACTTGGGGGGGACCGGGAGGGGTAGGGATGGAAGGGTAAGCGATTCCCCTTCCAGCCCTGACCTGGGGGGGCGTCCCTCGGAGGGAGCGCTAGCCCTTCACCCGATGGCCTGTACACGGATGTAATGGTTACGTCTGTGGCGCCCGAGAGGCACAGCCACGGACGTAACCATTACCTCTGTGGCGGCAAAGGGGTTAACACATCACACCACTTATAAATTATCAAAGTGCATGTTTTCAACAATCTTCATGGTGCAGTTTTTGTTGCTGGGATACTTTGCTCTTCTTGGATGTTTACTGTACAGGCAAACCTTCTGTGAGAACCGAAGGTTGAGACCTGTCGTGAAGCTGATGAAAATGTAGAGGTAAATGGACGCTTGTTCTGCTGCTAGGAGCACGCATATATATACCTGGCAAGTGTCGAAATTGTCCCTATTTAGGTAAAGAGGTGTCTGCTGTAGCTTACCCACTTGTCCAACCGTAACCAGGGTTGGGAATTAAAAAATAGTAGGCATCATGTGGCAAATGGCACATCGATAAATCTTATGTTCAGTAGGGTCAACCAAACATTGTCTGTGAGCAGACGCTCTGTTGTGTACCAGTTGTAAATATTGGTGTTATTGTTCTGTGCTGCTGTTGCTGCAGCCTAACCAGTAGATATTGTGGCCCTTGGCCTCTGATGTCCCAGGGGTCATCCTTCTATGGCTTTACACACTGAGCAAGTATAACCCTTTCCACAATTGACCCTCTCAGTGACAAGGACAAGCAGTAACAGGCTTCTCAGGGAGGTAGTGAGAGACTAGTTAAAGCTCAACAAATCAGTCACCAGGTAAGAGTAACCCAAAAAAGTGAATGGCTAGTCCAATGCTTATATTATCAAGAAGGAAAGTACTTTACTTACACAATGGTTCACAATACTACTCACTACTAGTTCAAAAGCAAGTTAGAGTTCTAGGGCACTACTTTGGCACATGCTGCATTCACTCTGCAGCATCACTGTGCCCACTCCTTCAGGCCATCTGCCGTGCCCAGTTCTGGGTGGTCCCCTCTGTCCCTAGGGGAAAAAAGAAGTAGTGTGAACTTTGCAAAGGAGCAGTTCAGTCAATACTAGAGAGTGGGCCAGATTTAAGGGAAAATTACGGTGTGTGTCGCTGCGCCAAATTTGGCAGCCTCGTACACTGTCATTTTCATAATGCAGGGATCTGCCGCATTTAATAGAATACGGCGCACCCCTGTGTTTCCCCCTGTGCTGTGCGCCAACGCATCAACCCTTGCACCATTGTGCAAGAATGGCTGAGTTGAGGAGGAGATTGTTTTTGTATAGAAAGGAACACCTTCTTGCACAAAAACAATCCTAAATGGCAATCTGTTCTTTCTATGTGCGCTGCAGAATGTAGCACACATGGAAAGAGCAACACACAAGAAGAAATTAAAGCATTTCTCATCATTGTGCCCTGTGGCATTATATTTTGCTGCTGCCTCAGGTTTACGAAAACTTGTAAATCTGGAGCAGAGTCAAAATGCAATGGGTATTGTTGTGGCACACCTACAGCAACATCCATTGCAGGCCCCTTCCACGCAAAGTGCTGCGTATGAAAAGGCCATATTTAGAAGGTGGCGTTAAGCCACAAAATGTGGCTTAATGCCACCTTGTAAATACGATGCAATGCATAGCACCACCAGAGCATCACTAAAAGTGACGCTCTGGTGGTGATAGGGGCTCTTAAATATGTATGTCCACTCACTCTTTTACCTGCTTATGGGTGAATCAGTCCTCTCAGGGTCCCATTAAGGTCAATCAATACTCTGGGTCACAGACACTCACTCTAAAGAGTACCTTTTGCCATGGACTGTCAGTTGCACTCATCAGTCGACTCCACTCTATTTGTTAGATGCTAGTGTAGGAAGCACCAGTCCTAAGATTGTGCAGTGTTGCCTGAACGGCTTGATGAGTGTTGTTCCTTGGGCCTCTGAAGCTGACATTTGGGACACACATTGGGGCCAGCTGGACAACAAACAAGCTACTAACAGAGCCTTGTGATACTTGGCTGTTGCAGTCCTGCATGGGCTTGTCTCACCTTTTGCAACTGCAGCCCAGCATGGACCTCTCACGACTCCAGTACTTGCAGACCTCCAGGGGTTGGTCACAACTTCCATAATTGCAGCCTTTGAAGGTCTGTAACAACTTCATTAGTTGCAGCCCTTCACGCATCAGATGGCAACATGCAATCATAGCCCTACCCAGTCGCAACTCATGGAGGGGAAAAAGGGAGGAGCGGTGCGGTGCGCGGTGGGAAGCACAAACCCAAAAAATAATAATTAAAAACATGCACTTTCCTCGACACCTCCGTTGCGCAGCGCCACTCCTCGGTCATCACAGCTGGCACAGGCTTCCAGCCTGCCCTGCGGCCAATCCTAATGCTGCTTTCATGCTGCCGCCATGTTGAAAGCAACATTAAGATTGGCCAGAGCACCCTTGCTTGGTGCTCCGAGGCAGAGTGGGAGCCTCTACCTGCTGTCTTCAACCCGGCAAAACAAGAGCCCATTTGGAGAGAGACCAGTGTGCCTGTGTGTTTGGCTGGCCCAAGACAGCCAGCCAAACAGACATGCGCACTCAGGGGAGTGCCCTCTGTCCCTGTCAGACCCCATGGCCACGCCTTTTTTACAATAAAATCATAATAAACAGATTATTATCATTTTGTTGCAAAAGGTTCACAGCTGCTGGCGGAGAGGCAGCTTTCCTCTGCCATAGCGGAGGAGCCACCACTGGCCCTACCAATCCTAGACAATGACAGAATTGCACAGTTGCAGATTCTGCTTTGAACCATAGGGAGAGTCTGGGGTGACACTCAGGTCCTTCAGAATTTCTCTCCAGAAGTCTGCTTTTCTGGGCACCAGGCAATCACCAGTTATGTGCTGTACTCAATTCTTTCCTGGACAGTCTCTCCTTTTGAAGAGTAGGCTGGTTGTTTTCCCTGTCTCAGATTGCCGGAAAGGTTCTTGGGGACAGATGTAGCAATATTCCAAATTGCGAGTTGCAATTTGCGAGTCCCAGCGACTCGCAAATTGCAACTCGCAATTTGGAATGCAGAAAGGTGTCTCAGACACCTTCTGCGAATCACTATGGGGTCGCAAAGACCCACCTCATTAATATTAATGAGGTGGGTCGCAATTTGCGACCCCATAGCGATTCAGGGCACTCACGGGGATGGTGGCCTGCTGGGAACAGCAGACCACCATGTCCGTGACTGCTTTTAAATAAAGCAGTTTATTTTTTCAAAGTGCAACCTGTTTTCCTTAAAGAAAAACGAGCTGCACTTTGAAAATTAAACCGAAACCTTTTGTTTCGGTATTTTTCAGGGCAGGTAGTGGTCCATTGGACCACTGCCTGCTCTGAAAAATTATTTTTTGTGCCAGACACAAAGGGGAAGGGGACCCATGGGGACCCCTTCCCGTTTGCGCCTGGGTTACCATCCACTTCAAGTGGATGGTAACTGCGCTTTCATTTGCAACCGCAATTGCGGTCGCAAATGAAAATGCATACCATTGCGATTCGCAAATAGGAAGGGAACACCCCTTCCTATTTGCCACTCGGAAATGCATTTTGTGAGTCGGTTCCAACTCGCAAAATGCATTTCAACATAGCAAAGTGGCTTTAGCTACTCGCAAACTGCGTTTTTCGCCATTTGCGAGTCGCTAAACCTTTGCTACATCTGGCCCTTGATGCTTCTAGATAGGTGCAAAGCTTTTCTATAAAAATATCTATCCCCGGGCGAAAATATAATTCTGCTCACAGAGCTGGCGAAATTCAGGTAACTCACTCTTAAGCGTGTAATGCAGAGTTTGTTTCAAGATCCGCCATCCTGTGCATGGTAGAGTTATAGTCCCGTTCATGAGGCTCGGTAAGTGCATCACCTCAAGCAGGAAAGAGATTTACCGTCCGCTAGCGAACCTTCTGGCTGTCTCCACTCCTTCTGCCACCACTTTCTGATGTAGGTGATGGCAAGCAGTCACATGGCTGCTTCTTGAGAAGATTTTCTACTCGAGAAGTGTAGGAAAGTGCCCTCTTTTTGGCATGTCAACCCCAATTTCTGCCTGATATCAGTGTGTTTTGGACTGTGTCACTGGGATCATGCTAGTCAGGACCCCAGTGCTTATGGTTCATGGCCTGCTTGTCAATATGTTTCACTGTTTTCTAAATTGTCACTGGAGTCCTGCTAATCAGGACCCCAGTGCTCATGCTCTCTCTGTTTCTAAATTTGGTACCACATACCAGTAACTCAGTATTTCACTCCAAATTGGTATACTGGTCTCCCCTTATAAGTCCCTAGTATATGGTACCTAGGTACCCAGGACATTGAGGTTCCAAGGGATCCTTATGGGATGCAGCATTTCTTTTGCGCACCCATAGGGAGCGCATGCAAAGGCTTCTACAGGGCTGCCATTGCATGCACTATTTCACAGACATTTTCACTGCACCAGGTCACTTATAAGTCACCTATATAGCAGGTCTTCCAACCCTGAAGGCTGGGTGCAATGTACCTGGTATGAGTTCACCCTTGCACTAGCAGAGGTGCCCCACATTGTCCAGGCCCACTTTGCCAGGACTTTGTGAGTGCAGGGACACCATTTTAAGGGTGCACTGGACATAGGCCAATACCTATGTACAGCTTCACAATGGTAATTCCGAATATGGCCAAGTAAGGTACTGAACAACTGGGAATTGTACCCAAATACTGATTCCAGTATTGGTTGCACAATCCCATGCACTCTGGGGGCTCCTCAGTGGACCCCCAGTACTGCCATGCCAGCCTTCTGATGCTTTCCAGGCAGCCCCAGTGGCTGCTACATCACAGACAGGCTTCTGCCCTCCTGGGGCTTGAGAAGCCCAATCCCAGGAAGGAAGAACAATGCATTTCCTTTAGGAGAAGGGGGTTACACTCTCATCCTTTGGAAATAGATGTTACAGGCATGGGAGGGGTATCCTCCCACAGCCTCTGGAAATGCTTTGAAGGGCACAGATGGTGCCCTCCTTGCATAATCCAGTACACCAGCTCAGGGACCCCCAGTCCTTGCTCCGGCATGAAACTGGACAAAGGAAAGGGAAGTGACCACTCCCCTGTCCATCACCAGCCCAGGGGTGGTGCCCGGAGTGCCTCCAGAGTGTCCCTGAGTTTTGCCATCTTGGATTCCAAGGTGGTGGGGAACTCTGGGGGTATCTGAGTGGCCAGTGCCAGCAGGTGATGTCAGAAACCCCTCCTGATAGATGCTTCTTGGTTAGGTGACCAATCCCCCTCTCAGGGCTATTTAGGGTCTCTCCTCTGGGTGTTTCTTCAGATTCGGATTGCAAGATTCCAGCAGGAATCCTCTGCATCCGTTACTTCATCTTCTACCGACGGATCAACGGCTGACTGCTCCAGTAACTCTACAAAACTGCAACAAAGAAGCAAAGACGACTTCTGCAACATTGTATCTACAGCTCCTGCCAGCAACTTCAACAGTTTCCAGGTTGTGCATCCTCTGAGGACTGCCCGTCTTCAGCCTGCACCAGAAGAACTGAAGGAATCTCCAGTAAAGTGATGGAGTCACTTCCCTGATTCAGCAGGCACCTCTCTGCAGTGACGCCCGGTGGCTTAGGTCCCCTCTCCAGAATACAGGTCTGGATCCAGCAACACGGGTGCTAGACTAAAGTGACTCCAACAGTCCCAACGTCCAGCGGTCCAGCTTTGGTGGAGGTAAGAGCTTGCCTCCCCACGCAAGGCAGTACCCTTGTGCACCGCATGACTTGCTGTTGCCAAGGCTTGTGTGCATCCGTCCAAGAAGTTCTTCATGCACAGCACAGCTTAGGCCCCCACCACTCCATCCTGCAACGTACAGCATTCTAAGTGATTCTCCGGCGGCTTGGGAATCCTTTGTGTTGTGCTGCATGTGCCTCCATTTGCACCTTCTTTGTCCCCATGCTGTGTGACTCCTGTATGTGCTGCATGGTCTTCTGAGAGCTCTCTGAGTTGCTGAGAGCACCCTCTGTCTCCTCCTCCTAGGTAGAGGCTACCAGGTCCCTCCTGGTCCCAGGCAGCGCCATTTTCCACCAACTACATTTTTTGCGTAAGCCAACGCTTGTTGGCGGAATCAAGTGAAGCAAACCAGACTGCATTCATCAATTCACCGTGTGACATCTTCTGAACCAACCAGGACCCCACATATGTCTTCTGTGGTGCATTACTGACTTTGTCTTCTCACCGATGGTTCTTCTTTTGCACCTTCATCTGGGTTAGCAGGGGCTCCTCTTCTCCCTGGACTTTTCACTGGTTCTTGGACTGGGTCCCCTTCTTCCACAGGTCTTCAGGTCCAGGAATCCATTGTTGGTGTCTTGCAGTCTCTTCTGGTTCTTGCATTATATTCTATCATGACTTCTAGTGTGTTTTAGGAAACTTGCTGTGTTTTAGTCCTGCTTTCCTGCATTCTGGGGTGGGTTCTATTGCTTACCTTTGGTGTTTTCTTACACTCCCAGTGACCCTCTACACATTACACTTACCTAGGTGGAAAACCGACTTTCACATTCCACTATTTTTGTATATGGTTTGTGTTCCCTCATTGCAACTTTTTGTGATTTTCACTGTTTGCACTATTTTCTGACTATTTACTTACCGTTTTTTGGTTACTAGTGTATATCTTGTGTAATGTACTTACCTGCTAAGGGAGTATAGTCGCCAAAGTACTTTTGGCATTGTGTCACTAAAATAAAGTACCTTTATTTTTGCAGCACTGAGTATTGTCTTTCATCTGTGTTAGTACTGTGCGACTACAATGGTATTGCAAGAGCTTTGCATGTCTCCTAGTTCAGCCTTGGCTGCTCTGCCTACAGCTACCTCTAGACAGTCTAGATGTCACCTTTGCATACATTCTGCATGGCACATGTATAATGTAGCTCAAAGGGTTGAAAAGTTGCGCAATTCATGCAGTATGCCACTTTGTAAATATGACGTGGTGAAATGTCCATTTTAGAGCCCAAAAAATTATTCTAAAGTGGCGCTAGGCCCTCTTAAATCAGGGCCTAAGTTCAAAAACTTTCCAATAAGGATGTTGTTTGATGGAGGGCATATACCCGTATTTTTATTTGTACTCTTATTCAATTTTTAAAATATGATTGTGCTTGTGGTGAGTGGCCTGGAGTTGCAGTGGGGGCCCAGTATTGTTTTGCATGTTTTTTAAAAATCTTTTCTAAGGGAATAAAGTTGCATGTTTTAGCAAATTTTCTCCATGTTTGTTAAATTTGCATTATCAATTTGTTTTGCCATGAGGCCTAGTTTGCCCACAGGTTATACAGCCATTACTTGTAATTGGGTATATGAAACCATTGTTTCTGTGGTACAGGTTGTTTTAAAACATCTATGATTTAGTCCAGGGATGGCATTGGATTAAACACATTTTGTATTTCACTTTTTTTTCTGCAAAAAGCGTATTTTGGTGGAGTAATATCATGCCTTGACAGGACATTTGTAGTTGTAAACATTGTCTGACTTCATTTTCATTTATGAAATTGCTGAATTAATTGCAGTGTTTTCTTCATTGTTTACCATGCCTCCTTTGTCTGGCTAATTTGCGTGTTTTTGCAATGGGCTTCCATTTTGACTTTGTACCCCATACTATGTGGCAGTCAGTGTGCTTTTGCGAAAGACCAGCATGTGTTCTTTCTCATCCGTGCCTCCCTGCTTGCTGTTGTTGTAGTTTGACCATGTGGCTTGCAGACATTTTGAGCCAACCACCTAGAGTATTAATCCCTACTTTCAAGTGTTTAAAGCCATTTTCTGGGGACATTGATAGATGAGGTTTATGCCATTTTTTGTTCATGCTTGAGGATGATTGTAGTATATGTATGAATAGTTTTTATAATATTATATGCATTTTTTCCATTTTCCCTGCACCTCCTTGCCTCCCAATGGATTTCTCATAGTCCCTAGTGATTCACCAGCAATTATTTTTTCCCTCCACCCTCTACTTTCCATAGATCTTCTTCTCTTAGGCCATAAACGCACATTAGCATTTTTTTAAAGGATTATTCCAATTTTCCCACACTACAGGTCTTCCACAGACAGACTTTAGCAATACAATGATGATGGACGGAGTGCTGAAACTTTTCAAACACTCAACCCCAGTCACAGATCTGGGTTTAATCCATTGTTCTTTTGCTCACCATGCTACCCCAGGCAGGACCCAGCCATATGCAGATCAGTCGTGACCCTGTTCCCCATTTGAACAGTCCAGCCGGAACTGTCAGATGGCACCAGCATTCATTTTTTAAGGATTAATCCATTTTCCCCTGCACCCCCTGCCAGCCATAGGCATACACCAGTATTCATTTTTGGGGATTATTTCATTTTTCTAAGGATCATTCAATTTTCCCCGCACCACCCGTCTGCTATAGGCACACACTAGCATTCATTTTTTACGGCTTATTTAATTTTCCCTGCACCCTCCTGCCCGTCACAAGAACACACTCATTTGAGCACATGCAGCAAACAGTATTGCATGGTGTTATCTTGATTGAAATATTATGTTATGGTGTGGATTGTAATCGATACTCTATTGTTTTTAATTATTTGGGATAAACTCACTAAATTATATTATCTGTAATATGAATAATTCAAACTGCAAAAATGCCACATTTTATTAACAGTTTTTCTTCTTTGTTTGCTTTTAGGTGCACAAGAGACATCACCCAAGAGAGAAGGCCAGCACAAAATGAAATGAGAACATCATGTGACTCCTCCGCTTCCGCTTGTGCAGCCTAGTGCCATCTGACAGAATTTGAAAAGTGCTGCCAGGAAAGCGGCCAAGAAGGAGGAGAAGAAGAAGCAGAGTGCCACCACTGGCTTCTCACCCTCCTCCTTTTTCAGGCAACATAGTGTGCCAGCTGCACCGACCTCCGGACAGCAAGCTGGGAGTACCGCTTCTGCATTAATGATGGCACCATCCCAACCTTAGCCGAACCTCATATCTCGCAGAGAGGTAGCCACTGCAATCATGGCGACGAGCAGTTAGTCTGAATTGGAGTTATCTTAGCTGCAAGCTAGTACCCAATCATCACTGGAGGCTAAGAAAAATAGACAACAGGTGCCACAGACAGCAATAGTAGGTCTTCCTGAAGCAGGATCAGAGGAAGAGAATGCACCTCTTTCTGAGCCCAATATACCTTTTCTTGAACCATTGGTTTCCCAATCTCAAGCAAGAAAAAGGAAGGGTACTCCATCATCTTCTCCAAGACCCTCCCTTCTGCTAATCTGGACATGGATTGGACCTGGCTGACTCCAAGACCTACCATGAGAGACAAAGGTAAAGGAAAGTTCCTGAAATCCTTAGAGTTATGGAAGGGGAGGAGGTGTAATAGCTAGTCAAAGTCATGGAAGCTGGCTCAGAGGACACCAACAGTACACCTCCTATTCAATCTGCTCAGAAAGATACGGCACTAGTTCCACCACTGCCAGCTTCCATATTTGTAAGGCCCCCGCTAAGACCTAAATCCACCACTACCTCCATTGTAGTACGCACTGCAGAGTAGCAGTCATTGACACAACAGTACACCTCCAGTTCCTCAGGCATTGGCAATGGCATGCTAAAAAAAGTTTTCCTCCCTAGTTTGAGACTTCTTTACAATTAGCAAGCAAGATGACAACTTAGCAATATGCTGTATTTGCCATACAAGTGTTCATCCTGGTAAGCCTGGTTCACACTATGGTATCCGGTGGAAGGAGCACCTTAAACAATTGCTGCAGGTGGTTGTGGTTATGAGGGAGGTCATCAGCTTTGGTCACAATGGGAGGTGATGAGGGAGAAAAGGGTGACAGCTTTATTCAAAGCAACCCTGTCCCCAGTAGTGTGCCAGCAGCATCACTGGCATTAGCCACCTCGAAAATGCACAAGACTCAGGTGGAGACATCCCCACATACAGTGACGTCTACCCTAAGACACGTATTGAGTCTACCATCTCCTGGTTTTCTCTGGAAGGCACCTGCATCTGTGGCATCATAAAAGAAAAAAATCTAAGCTACTATTATGAGCATGTTTAGGCAGGAAAGGCCCTACCAAATGAACTACCCAATTGCACATTTGTATGATGTAAAGATGGGTAAAATGTTAGTGGTGGACCTTCTCCCTTTTTTGAAAGTAGTGGGAATTATAGAGTTTGTGGCGGCCATCTGTCCAAAATGGAAGGTCCCAGCCAGACCTATTTTGCCAGAATTACTGTTCCATAATGTGCTATAATTGGTTGGACAAGCTTTGCTGCACAGTGCTGTTCACACTATACACCTGATGAGACACATGTAGACCAGTTGTCAAGCAACTGAATACATGTGTATCCCTGCACACTGGGTCCTCTTTTGTGAGGTTTAGGCAACAGCTATTTGCAGGTCACAGCACTGAAGAAACTTTAAAGGGCATTTGGCGTTATGAAACAGTAGTGTGGTTTGCCATGGAGAAATCCCATACAGCTGCAAACAGCCTGGAAGACTTTAACAGCAAGGTGCTTGAATATCTGCAACCCATCCATCTCAGAATTGGATTTGTTACTATGGACAACGGCAGTAATATCGTCAAGGCCATGGCAGATGGTGAATATTTCAGGGTCCTGTGTTTGATGCATTGCATCAACCTGATAGTGCAGGACTTTCTCAAAAAAGAAGACATAGTCAACAACATACTGGCCACCTACAGAAGAATCTGCACTCATTTCAGCCATTATTTTAAAGCCCAGAAGAAGATGAAGATCATTCAATGTGCAAATGGAGTACCAGTTAAAGCCCTCATACAGGAAGTACCAACACGTTGAATTTTACATATTACATGTTGCAACATCTGTTTGAGCAGTACAGCCCGATCACCGACTATGTCCCTGAAAGAGGAGGGGATGCAACTGGTAGAAGTATGACCATGGAGATCAACAAATGGATCCTAGTCAACTGCCTGACACAAATGCTACTTCCTTTTGAGGTTTTCACAGAAGAAGGCAGCAAGGAGGACTGTACAATGATCCATGCTATCCTGTTGTAGCATCTGGTATGTGACTAGTTAAAAAAGGTATTGAAAAGGTTCACTGGTATGAACGGTAATGGAGAAGTGCATGAGTTGGTTGAGTGGTTAATCCTTTGCTTGGCTGTTCATCCAAGGCTACAAAGAGAGATCATGTCCTCCAAAGAATACACCTGTGCCACTGTACTTGATACATGGAACAAAAAATTACTGCCCACTTTCATTCCTTTTTCAGAAGGGGATGTTTCACTATACAAGACGTGGATTGAGCAAACAACAGGCCTTGAAGAGAAAAGACTGGGGGTTAGAGTCCCGGGAAGGCATTCTGGTATGCAGCCTTCAACCTCCAAAGAAGGCAGTGATGTGGTCTCATTGCAGCCAACACCAGCACCTGCAATAACACCAGCAACAGAAGAATCTGACCCAACTTGGTTTCAAGTGGCAGTGCTTAAGTCCAGTGCAAAGGTGAAGGCAACAGACGTTGAGTAAGTGGCAACACCAATAACTATTTAGAGGATGGTCCAAGACTTTCTGTATGGGCCAAAAGAGGTCTATGTGGACCAGAAACCATTGGTTCTTTGGTATGGGAAGATGTGCCAATAGCCAGAGCTCAGCAGGCTGGCAATAAAGCATATGGCTTGACTACTAGCCAGTGTGTGTACTGAGCATGTCATCAGTGCAGCTAGTGCCGCTGTCACAGTTAGAAGGATCAGTCTCTCTCCTCAAAAGTGGAGAGATTGACCATGATTAAAATTAACCAGCACCTCATACCAGATGATTATAATGTTCCTGAAACACCAGAGGAGGAGGTTGAGGGTGATTGGACAGACTCAAGTGTGTTAGCTGACCAACTTCTGGGTGAACTGCCAGAATTTGATCACAAGCTCTACTTCCCTGACTGAGTAGGCCACCATAGGACTTTTAGATTATCATGTTGAACTGATTAGTCAAAAACAAAAAATGGATAAAGCTCGAGGAACATTAGTATATTTTGAGTCTGAATTATGCAGCCCCACCATTTATTCTCATGAATGGTCGAACTGGAGTTGGACCAGTGTGCAGTGAAGAAGCCTCCTCATTCCCTTCAAGGACATTGGGGGCAATGCCTGCCTCCGTCCCATGCCTCTCCTTCTTTTTTTCATTTTCTACCAGGGAAGCCCCAATGAAGAATAAGATCATTAATTTACAAGACTACCAGTATATTGCCTCCATGTGGAAAGAGGAGATACAGCAATACAACAATTGTGTACCACCATGCTTAGAATGGAACAGGTAACTAATTATTGCACCAATGAAAGTTAAATTATTGAGGGAATGTAAATGATGATGATGATTGATGTTGTGGCCGGCAGTGAGGGTGTTCTATTAATTTGTAAACTTGATTTGAATAATTTTCAGATTATGGGGCCAGACTGTGATTGTTGCTTTCATACTTAGCTAGATTTACTTGCATGGTCCACTCTTTGCTATACATTTTTATGGTTTTTCAGAGATCAGGCCCGTCAGTTTAGTTAACAAATACACATCTACACATCTACACAAAATAATTAAATTCCTTTGCTTTTCTTCTTCATCCAAAGCTGTGCACTAGACGTCTAGCTCTCTCAATCTAATTTGGGTTGAGAGTTGAACTAATTTGTTACTTACAGTCAGGACTCAGGGCAGGACTGCCTCAACAGTCAGAAGAAGGAAATGATCTACTTTAAAGGGAAACCAACATGATCATGACTCTGAGAGGCAGGATCATCCCTGTAGACTGGAGAGAGGGGCGTTGACTCAAATGTCAAACTCCTCTATTACGTGGTTTTGGTTAGGGGGCTGTAGCTGGGGACTAACATGTGGTGTCACATCATACATGATGGACTCACTCAGCTAAACTTATGACATATTGATATGTTAGATTGATCAGCCAGTTACATGTAGTCTGAGATTGATTGTAAAATTGGTCTCACTTCTCAGTTAATCCAACAAGTCATCATGAATGATTGAAATAGCCAATGTGCTTGCTCTGCCTCATGATGTTTAACTTCTATAATTTTCCTTGACTCTACAATGTCATTACTATCTGTTTTACAATCCACAGGCCTTGTCTTCTCCTGCACGAAAGGCGAAAGCTCCATAACAATCCTGATTACCTTACTGAACTGGTTCAACCAGGCACTCAAGATGGACATTCCGAAAATAATGCAGATGTACCACCCAATTTAGCATTTATAAAGTATCTTTCTTTAAGAAATGCGTGGGTTCCCTCCTCCATAATTTGTATTTTTCACACCTAGATGACAGAACATTAGATATATAGTAACTTGGGTTTCTAGGGTTGAAGGACAGTTTACAATGCAATTAGTTGAAATGCCATTCCTTCATTGCCTTCCACAACAGATTTGATGATGATGATGTACTGCTCATCGACCTGATAAATATTGTTGTTGCGTAGTGTTTGTCATACCTTTCTCCAACTACCTGTTTCCATTTATTCATCAAACCCCTAGCCCTCTTCCCCCAGGCCGTGTGATATGAGATGTGACTTACAAATTTACACCATCAATGGATCACACACTTGATGGGACGGATGTGGTGAAAGCGATCCCAACTCACTGTGGGATCTTCTCTTACCTGAGCAATAGCCCATGGCAGCCCCATTTTTCCACCCATGATTAAAAGGGATACCTGTAATATAACATCATTCGTCAACATCATAATTCAGGCCTTATGACGCTTAAACACTTAACCTTCTCCTGTCCTGAGTCCACTCCTTTTTGTAAGTTTAGTATTGATTGTTTTAATCAATTAGTTAAATACTGTCTCATCATTCCCAGATGTTATTTGTGCTAATTTCTTTAATTACATCAGGTCTTTGTGTCATGTTGGAAGTCTCAGTCTTTGATAAGTTATGACATAAATAACCCACTAACTTTGTGTTTTCCATCAAGCTAGTTCACTGTGATGAATAATCCTTCTGAATAATCCTACAGATGGAGTTCACCTAAGTGGGACTGGGACCTTGCTTTTGATGTTTATGAGGTCTTCCCTGTTAGCTCACTAACCTGCTACTACTACCATTACCATTAAGAACTCTCACTGGGAAACCCTGCAATAAGGTTTTGAAAGATTGAGATAGGCAGGAGCCATCACTTCATTACTTCAGGTAAGAGGACTAAGAAGTGAAGTGGACTAGTTTAGTTAGTAACTTGTACTGAAGATTAACATTTTTTATGTATGTTGTAGGCAATAGGCATAGGCATAGGCATACCCCATAGTGGTCAATATAGTTATAGAGAGTGGTAGGGCAAGAGTATAACTAACAAGTATATTCTTTGATACATAGTTTGGAGCTGCAAAATTGGCAAAAGTTAACAAATGTTACCATCCTAAGGAAATAAGACAGACCTGGTCTATGTTGGTCCTACTGAGGTGGCGAGGTATTTATTGGTTATAAGTAAAATAAGTAACGTAGCAAATAATTGTAAGGGACTTCAGAATCAGCTACAGAATGTTTAGGGGAAAAGTCAATGTACAGTATGTGACTGTTCAGATGGCAGCTTTTTGTCAATTAAAGAACCAGGCTGCACTAAAAGCACTGCAAAGACAAAAGACAGAATGCCATCATATCAATACACAAACTACCTATTTATTTTACAAATAAAACCCATCCTCTCGACCCACAAAAGGCCCAACCCTCTACCCAAACAATTAACTCAATCTTTTTAATGTCCAAGGTAACAAAATAGTGCAAAAGACTTTGCCCTAAATCCCCTTCTCAATTCTCACCCTCTCCACCCAGAACAAAAGTCCATCCCACCAAAGAAAATATATTGAAAAATGGCTTAGATAGTATCTAGGCCGGTGTGAAGGTGTGCCACCTCTTGGCAAAGCAGCCACAAGTCCCATAGGATGTGACAGAGGAGGCAGATGATGATGATGAGAATGGGACAACAGTGGTGGGGTCCAGCTGCCAGTGACACTGGCACTAGTGTGGCTGGGATGAAGGTACTGGTGGCTGGTCGGAGGGACTGGGGGCAGTAGCACGTGCCTCCACCACCTACTCCTCCAAAGCCACCAGCAGGCGATATTGGGCCTGGATGGCCTATATACAATGGTGCTGCAGGTGGATATCTCCTTGTGTGATGGTGGATCAGCAGGAGTAGCTATATCATGAAAAAAAGATATTGATGGAGTCATGATGCCGTAAGGTCTGTACTCTCTGCAGTATGTTCTTGGGGCAGCTGTAATGGACAATGTATTAACTTACTTTAATTCCATTGGTCCTACACTTCTCAGCCTGCCTTTCAATTCTACCCTGAATCCAAAGAGACTGATGAATAAAAATAATACTACATCACACTTCACATGTAAGTAGACAATGGAAAAAATTATATACTGAAGTACAGGGAAGGGAACGTGATATATATATATCTTTTTGTTTTGCAAGTTTGGCACAGAGTATCCCATCTACCAAACTCTAAATCAGCTACGGAGGGGCCACAAGCACGTGTATTTGGAATTGCGATTCTCTAATTGGGATTCCATGTGAATCGCAATTAGGGAATCGCAATTCCAAATGTTAGACACTCCACTGAGTTTCTTTTGCGATTCCCTGTGGGTCTCAAATAGACCTGTCTCATTATATTAATGAGGTAGGTCGCAATTTGCAACACACTGGGAATCACAAAAATCATAGGGATGGTGGCCTGCTGGTGTCAGCAGACCACCATGTCTGTGATTGCTTTTAAATAAAGCAATCTTTTTTTTAAATGCAGTCCATTTTCCTTAAATGAAAACAGGCTGCATTTAAAAAGAAAAAAATGAAATGTTTCAGTTGAATTTTTCAACAATAGGTAGTGGTCCGTGTGACCCCTACCCCCTCTTAAAAACATTTGTGCATGCATTCACAAAGAAGAAGAGGTCCCTTAGGGACCCCTTCTCCTTTACGAATGGGTTAGCACCAATTTGATATTGATTCTAACTGCAATTGTCTTGCGACCACATTCACAGTCACAAAACAATCCTACATACCATTTAGATTTGGTATTAGGAAGGGATGCCCTAGACACGACCCTTCCTAATACCGAATTGCAAAACCCAAATTGCGATCCCGTAACAAGTTACCAAATCGCAGTTTGGGCTTTGTACATCCCAAAAATAATTTTTCTAGTCGCAAACAGGCCAATTCTGTGCCCTTAGTCCCACTTTACTCCCTGACCTCACCCCAACCACAAATTTTCAACAAACTCTTTCACTTGGCAATAAGGAAATTTACTTTACTGCAAGGCAAATTAGAGAGATTAAGTTAGGTAGAGGTTTTGCTTTTGCTGTAGAATAGTAGGGTGTCACTGATTATCAAGTGCTAAACTAAGCTTTTTCTTAGTCTGTTACTTCATTTGACAAATGATGAAAGGCAACAAATTGAACAGGCAAAAATCTGTCACGGAAGCCATGAAATAAATATACACATACTTCACTTGGCCAGAAAAATGTGGCACATACCAAGAATGGATTTATACATTTTTTGGTAGGCTGGGATAGAACTTAGGAAATAATGGAGTGAAGTACTAGTAGAAGGTGACTGAGTGGGCACTGGGAAACACACCTTGTTTTCAGTTTGTAAATGCATGGAAAGCTTTGCAATGCCTCATTAAATGGAGCAGGCACATATTGCATAGTCAATACTACAGTGCCAAATTGAACCATGGTGCAATTAGACCACAGGTAGTGAAATGCCATGGGCAGTGTAGTGATGATGATGGGTGATATGCCTGCCTGGCTTAACAAATACAGTAAATCTAAGTTGGCTATTCACAAGCAGTGTGAATTACCACCAATCAGCCCTCCCCCACTGGGGCTCCTCTCTCTCCAAGCTCCTAAGCCTCCTCGAGAGCACTAGCCCTGCTGTCAGCCCCAGCACTGGTGGTCTGTGCGACTATAAAAGAAATTACCCATTTTAGATACCACATTCACTTCCTAGGTAAGTATTAATATTTTGAACAAAGTACAACAGCAATACCTTACTAGAGTTCGGTTAGAAGTATCTTCTATCGAAAATATCACTTTGGTAAGTTTGTTGTTGACCTCTTAGAAAGCCAGGTACTCAAACCTACCAACATTTTTTTCTTGTAATCAAGGGACAAAGCAATGATTAGTCGCAGAAGTACAATGAAGGAGTGGAATGGTCAATGAGGGACATGTGGTCTTCAATGGCAAATGAAATAGGATCTCAGTCATTGCTTTCCTGCCATGCTGCACTGTCATGGAAACTGCTGGTATAATGTATAAATTAATAATAACACAACATTGGAGGAATCCATGACCATGGCCACTCTCTCATTTTGACTGTTTAAGCAGAGCAAGAAATGTTTCTCAAAAAACATGTGTGGTGGATAATAGCTTTCTTGGGCATGCAATCTTTGCAGTACCAAAAATACGTTCTCTTTGTCTTACAGTACTACATGGCATATATGGGCGGAGGAAAAGCTTACTAAAAGAGCAGAAGAAAGCAACAGACAGGAGCAGAAGAAAAATACAGACAGTAGGAAGTCAGCTACAGAAACAGGAAATATAGATAAAAAAGAAAATGCAAGGAAAACAAGAATTAAACAAACATTAGATAGAGGAGTTGACAAAAGGAGACAGTATAAAAAAATACACAAAAAAATAATAATTTTACTATAGGGGAGAGGTAAACGTTATGGAAATATTAATAACATAACTTACTGGGACTAGCAGAACCATCTGCTGCACCTGCTGCAGTGGTGGTGGTGACAGCCCCTTCATCCTGCTCCTGTGATGCCTTCTTGCCCTTGGGTGCTGATGTAAGAAATAATGAAGATAAAAAAGATTAGTGGTACAGTTAATCTCTAAACAAATATTATGAAAGGCAGACACAGTAGCACTGTACTTTTCTAAATTAGATAGCATGTTTTCTATTGCTAATTTCTGAAACCTAAACCATATTCCTACTTTCCTAAACCTAAACTACATTTTTAACCTCTAATGCAGTGCAATGAATTATCTTTGCTTCTCCGTCCCTTTGATGGGCCAACGCAGTCTCTCTTATCAATGCATACTACACATCACTGGGGGATTTGGACTGTAGGAGCTATATAAGGAAATGCACAGATAATGCTAACTCCCTTAAATACCACAATCTTAGTGACAAGAAAGAAGAGTTTACATCACTTCTTCTATATAATCAGCCCAAGAGAGTGCTGGGAAGGTAGCGCCGAGCACCTGGCTAGCTTAAGCTGGATCAGATATTACTCATAACCGTAAACTAAACTTAACTTACCTCTGAGTGTGGGCAGCATTCTATTTGAAAACAAATTACCATTTTTCAAAAACAAAAAATGATTATTAATTACCCACTGAGCCTGCAACCTCGACATCCAGCAAGTTGAGCAGGTCCTGTTTCCTATCGATGATGTCCACCTAGTGGTGTGTCACCTGCTGTGTGGTGTGCTTCACTCCTGCACAGTGGTGCATATACCGATACACTCTCCACCACAGCAACTGATAGTCCCTTAGAGAGTACCCTCTCCCAGGTCTGCCACCTGCTGTCAGCATGGAGGTGAGGTGGTGCTGGACCCAAAAAATCACAGTGGCCCCCTCCACCTCATAACAATGGGGTGGAGCTGCACCCCTAAAAGGTGGTGGCACTAGCCCAGTTGTTTGCTGCTTGCTGCTCTGCCGTAGGGCCGGGTAAAAAAAAGGAAAACACAGAGCAGAAAGGAAGAACTGAAGGAAATGGAACACAAGAAAAGGGAAAACAAAAAAAAGAAGAAAAAGTCACAAAAAAGGACAAAAAGACAGAAATTTAAAATACACACAGAAAGACACACACTGATAAAAGATAAGTAAATGAGGGTTGGATGGGTGGGATGGGGGATTTGAACAGATTAAACTGGATTCAAAAATAGGCCCAGCACTATGCACTGCACATCAGAGAAAACAGGTAAAACAAAATTGCCATGCCCATGCGCACTGTGTGGTGTCATTCTTGCTGATTTTACAGTGTGAAATGTGCTAGAAGTGTGAAAAGATCAATGCAAAGAGCCAGATGGGTACTTTTCTGTCCATTTGCGGAGTTCCACAGAATCTTGCTGAGTTTTTTTGTAACTCAGCAGAATTCTCATAAGCAAAACTCTCCACGTTCTGCCCAGACCTAAAGATATCCAGACTTAAGGTGTTGTCCCCTCCCCTGTGGGAGACTGCCTTTCAGGCAGACACCAGCCTGGTTGCACAATTGCTTTCTGAGTACTTTGCAGAGAATTGCCTTCCTTGTCCGTAAAGGACTTAAACTGGAATAAATATCTTGGGTAGTAGGTCACACTGTGATACGCAACTGTAAGACATGAGATGTGAATCCTCTGTCTAAAGATGTAGAACTAGTTTAGGGCATTGTTCCGTCAAGTGTCCTTTATGGGCTGTTTCCTCAGACATTTTTCAGACAGTATTTCTGTAGAATAAAGTTCCCCAAAGCAGAGTTGGCTCCATCCCTTATCACCCTCATAGCAGGCACATTGCAGAGATATGAGGTTTTTGCACCTGACTGTCATTAACCAAATTAAAGGCGTAATCAGTGGGAGACAAAGGGGCAAATCTCACCTAAAGGTCTTCCCACCTTTCACAATGGAGTTTGCAGTTCTGCTTCTCATCCTTGACCTCCACCAAATGGCAGTTTTCAAAAAGACTTATTAGCAGCTCCTGACTAACAAAAGGCCCAAAATACAATCACAAATGGCCCAGTTCTCTCTACCCTCACATCAATGTCTAGGTCTCTTCCCTCCAACAACAGGAATGTGAGCAATATCTCTGTGAGCACATCTTCACCTCCATCTATTGCAAGGCCAGGAGTATCCAAAATGGATCTCAGCTCAGCCATTACTCTGCTCCTCTGATACACTGACAAACACACCATGCATGTGCCAGGCAGGCTGCACACATCAACATGCTAAATACGGATTGTAGCACAAAGGACTGGATAAGCACACATGAGCAGAACTTTACACAAATGGGCCAGTTGTCCTCCCCCAAGAGACTCGGATCGAAAAGCTCTGGTCATACTATGAATTCTCAAAACACAACATACTGCTGACTCTGCTCTATATGCTAAACTCACAACAAGGTCAAGAGTCACAGTCAGCAGATGAGGGCAAGCTTCCCCTACAGGCTCCAGGACAAGGCCAGGCCTACCCATAGTTAGTGACCTACATAAGCATTTAAAACATCTGAAATCAAGATACCAGATTCTATGCAGTCAGGTACTCGGGGTAGGGGAATATACTCATTCATCATGTAAGGGCCACTGCTGTCCAAACACTGTGGCAGTAGTTGATTATTTTGTAGGAGTTTGGGAAGTGGTGAGGATTCTGGAGGAAGGCTGCCAAGGTGTCAATTCATCAGGTGATATAGTGATTGAAGACTGAGTGGCACTAATGACAATGCTTCAAAAAACAGTGACAGTGGTTGACATGATGTGCACTGTGCTGTGGAAACAATAGAGGCAAAGGCTTGCTGATGTTACTTTGCTTTTGGATGTTTTGTAGGTGGTGGTACAAAACTAGGAGAGGTCTGTTCTGAACCTTCCTCTGATACAGTACCTGCGTTGCAAAGAGTGATGCCTTAACCAAGATTTTGTCAAATCTCATCACATAGACTCTAACTATAATCGTGCTTAACAGGTGGGCAATATATTCAATTTGACATGTATGGTACGATTTTTGTAAAAGGCATACCAACTTCCCTTATACCAGTAGATTTTCCACATACTATGTAGTCATGTGTCACAATGATGTTTGGACAAACAAGGTGTTATGGTGCATGGAGCTCACCTACGTCTGCACCTCCATCTTCAGCTCCTTCTTCTATTTACTAAATGCTGGTTATAATAATAATTGTTGGAACTTCCTCCTTTCCGATAGAATTAACTGATGCACATCCTCCACCAAGTGGCAAGACTCACACATTTGGGCTATGATAGCAGTTAATGAACACAGTGACTGAGGTCCTGGAAAAGTTGTTTACATGGTTCCACTGTCTGGTAGTTTGAAGACACAGTATTTACCTTACATGTAATTTGTTGCCAAATTTTAGATTGTTTTTGCATAGATCTTGGATACCAAAGGTCCCATTAGGTGTGACTCTTCTTTGATGACTTCCTCTGCAAGTATTTACAATTCAGGCTCTATGAACCTATGTTTTCTAAGGTTCACGTGGTTCATGTTTCCAAGTACATTAAGGTGATGGGATCAATAGATGTTTGATTTGGTTGATTACAATGGATTGCAAATCTAGAAGATACCTATCAGATGGTGAATGAAATTAGGGGCCTGATTTAGTGTTTCGCAAAAAGTGTTACTCCATCACAAATGTGACAGATTTCCTATCCATCTTGTTACAAGTGCTTTCTATGTTAAGGTATTTGTAATAAGGCAGATGGGATATCTGTCATACTTGTGCCTGTCCTCAAAATTCTAAAGCAGGTCCGAAGTTAGCTACCAGGAACAAAGTTTAGATTGATTTCACCACTCAAAACCTTTTCCTGTGCTCTAGCAATGGAAGTGGAACTAAGAAACGGCATACTTTGTGTTTTTATGTGTCATTTACTATTGTTGTGCTGGTTCCATGCCTGCATGTTTTCTGGCCAAAGTTACCAGCTGGTAAAACCACATGCGTAAAAAATCTAAACTGATAAAACTGTGTTTTGAAAATAGCACCAGGTATTTTCTATTATTCAGGACACACAAAATGATTTTATTGCAGTGATTTTCAGATCCTATGGACCGAGTTTCTGGCGGGTAACTGTAAATACAGGTGCAATTTTACATCACCCAATAACCACTTCACTTGCAATTAGGGCCAAGATGTTTTCTTCAGTGTGCACAAGGGAGAAGCAACATCATGTTTGCTCTTCATTTAATTTATGCTATCATGGTATGGTATAAATCATTGCAGATAATTTTAGTATTTTGATAGTTCAAATTATGGAATGAAAAGATCTTAAATATGAGCATAAAAAAACCTCTTTACCCCACGAAGCGTGCTGCTCTAAAATCCAAGGTAGGTTAATCAAGTATTATTCATTACTTTGAAAATTTGGGATTAGGCTTGTGTACTTAAGCAAACGATTCCATGCATTCACTCCAGTTTCTTCTGGTAGATAACAATCATTAGTGGGCGTGATAAGTGACACATGCACATGGTTGGCAGGACTGATGCATGAGCTAGAGAGGTTTAAGTATTGTTAGGGTGCATAGGTATGTGTAAGAAATTGGGTTACTGGTTGATGGGGTGAACAATTCTCACGCAGCAACCTCAGTTCTTCTCAGA
The DNA here is from genome assembly GCF_031143425.1 of Pleurodeles waltl. NCBI lineage: Eukaryota > Metazoa > Chordata > Amphibia > Caudata > Salamandridae > Pleurodeles > Pleurodeles waltl. The sequence continues at coordinate 767,427,089 of NC_090436.1, forward strand.
GTAAAGTAACGAGCAAACCCTGAATTAACCTGTGCTGAACCCTTGGATACCTTAGCACAGAGCAGTCAGGATTTAGTAAGAGACAATTTGTAAAGTACTTGTGCAACACTTCAAACAGTAACTGAGTGAAAATACAAAAATAGGATTAGACAAAGAGAGTAGTTTTTAATAAATGCATGAAGACCAAAATGACAAGAATCCAAACAGTAGAACTGTGGATATTAAATTCCAAAGTTTTTAGAGAAAAAAGTGATAAAAGGTGTTAAGTGCCAAGAGGCGTAAAGCGTCAACTGTGGAAATCTGGCTGTTCCAAGCCAGGACAAAGTCCAGAGTACAGGTCAACCATGATGGAGTGTGGGATGGCTACAGGGACTCAGTTAGGCCTTCAATCCTGGTTTACGGAGCGTGGTGTGGATTTGCGTCGAAGATGTGTTGCGTAGTGGAAGAGATGCATTGGTTCCAAGATGAAGCAAGGCTGTGGTGCAAGGCCCTGTTACTTCAACATCGAGGATCCCGTCAATGAGAGCTTGTGATGTGTAGTCCAGAGTCAGGAATGCGTCCCACAGTAATGTAATGCACCCGTTCTGATGAGCTGTGTAGCTGTCATGTGGAGTCCAACATTTTGTCAAGGCTGCTGTTGATGGGGGATGTGAGGTCCTGCACCTAGAATTCATGGTGCAGCAGCAGTTCAGAAGGTGATGCAGGCTGCTGTGATGATGCAAGTCCTTCTGACTGGTCCGATTCACTCATCAACAGAGATGCATCTGTTCTTCTCAGGGTTTCACCACACAGCTGAGGAGATGTGTTGTTTCCTCTGGGTTCGAAGAGGCTGGTAAAGCACCTTATGCCCGCTTCCAAGGGTTCAAGACTAGGCTGACATGCCTTGGCAGTGTGCACTCATAGGTGGCAGAGTCCAGGTGCAGATGCAAAGTTGTAGGTTGCCTGTTCTGTACCTGAAGACTTCAGATCAGGAGGTCAGGTAACTAGCCTTTGGAGTGACTCTGGGGTCTGGGTTCATGACAAGCAGACCCAGTCCTTCTCAACCAGGCAAAAGGGCAGCAGGCAGCATGTCAGCACAACAAAGCAGGAGTGCAGTATAGTGTATTCCAGCAGAGTGTTAGTTCTTCAGCAGAACAGCAGTCCTTCCTGTCAAAGTATCTACAGGTCCAAAAGTTTACTCAAGTGTTGGTGTCAGAGGTTCAGTATTTATACCCAAGGTGTGTCTTTGAAGGAGGAGGTTTATAGCACAGTGGTTCTCAACCTTTTGACTTCTGTGAAGACCCACTTAATCATTACTGGAACCCAAGGATCCCTACTGAATCATTATCGGAATCCTGCCCATCCACTGAGTCATCAACAATCTAGCTGCTGAGCCTTTTCCCCTCAGTGCTGAGCCCTTTTTTGGCTATTTGGGGTTGTTTGTGTTTAGGCCCTTATACCGTTTTCTCCACATAAGCCATCCACGCCAAATTTGTGCCCTTTTTTCTAACATCCTGGGGCTCCTAACGGTACCCAGTGTTTATGGATTCCCCTGGAGGAGACCAAAAAATTAGCCAAAATAAAGAAAACATTTGTTTTTTTTTGGAAAAAGTGCTGGAGAAGAAAGTATCTGTTTTTTCTCCTGCATTGGGATCAATGAAAGGTTTGCGGTAGTAAAATCACCATCTTCCCAGCTTTCAGGAACAGACAGACTTAAATCACAAAGTCCACACAGTTTTGGCATTTTACTGGGACATACCCCATTTTTTCTATCTTTTGTACTTTCAGCCTCCTTCCAGTTAGTGACAGAAATAGGTGTGAAACCAAAAGTGGATCCCGGACAGCTAAACATTTCCAAACAGTAGGAAAAATTCTGAATTTGGCAAGGGGTCATTTCTGTAGATCCTTCAAAGTTTTCCTATAGAAAGTAATATTCAAAATAAGAAAATATTGAAATTGAGTTTTAAAAAAACCCAGACATTTCTCTCTATGTTTTCTTCTGAAACTTTTTCCAGCTATAGCAGATTTTTATAAGCAATATACCGTTATGTCTGCTGGACCTGTCTTTCTGCGGGGATATATAGGGCTTGTCGGTTCATCAAGAACCCAAGGTACCCAGAGCCAATAAATGAGCTGTACCTTGCAATGTTGTTTTTTTGTATAAGGGGTATACATCAATTCACTTTGTAAAATGCAAAGAGTGAAAAATAGATATCAAGGAAACCTAGGGATTTCCAGAATGGGTACAAGATATGAAGTTTAGAAGCAGTGATTATTTGCACATCTCTGAATTCGGGGGTACCTATAGCATGTGAATTACACGGCATTTCTCAAAATGACTTCTTTCTTTCACACTGTCGAACATATGAAAGGCACAAATGTAGAGAAAGACAATTGACAATAACAATTGTTCTTTCATTCTGTGTTCCTCTAAGTCACCCAATAAAAATGCTACCTCACTTGTGTGGGTAGGCCTAGTGCGCAATGACAGGAAACACCCCAAAACATTATGTAGACACATCACATTTTTCCAATGAATATGGACGCATTTTTTGCAAAGTGCCTAGCTGCGGATTTTGGGTTCTAGCTCAGCTGGCACATAGGTAAACCTAGCAAACCTATATATTTCATTAATTCTAGATACCTATGGTAAATTAGAATGTGGTGACTTGTGGGGCTCTCACCAGCTTCTGTCACCCAGAACCCTTTGCAAACCTCAAAATTCATCTAAAAACACACTTTCCTCACATTTCAGCAATGTAAAGTTCTGGAATCTGACAGAGCTACAAACTTCCTTTCAGCCACTGTTCCCTCAAGTCTCCCAATAAAAATGAGATCTCACTTGTGTGGGTAGGCCTAGTGCCCGCAACAGGAAAAGCATCAAAACACTAGTAGACACATCACAATTTTCTAATGAAAACTGACATGTTTTTTGCAAAGTGGCTAGCTGTGGAATTTGGGCTCTAGCTTAGCCCGCACATAGGGAAATCAAGCAAACCTATATATTGTTTAAAACTAGACATCTAGGACATTCCAGAATGGGGTGACTTGTGGGGTTCTCACTGGGTTCTGTCACCAACAATCTTTTGCAAACCTCAAAATTTGTCTAAAACACACATTTTCGTCACATTTTCAGCAATGCAAAGTTCGGGAATTTGAGGGGAGCCACAAACTTCCTTCCACCCAGCATTTCCTAAAGCCTCCTAATGAAAATAGCACATCACTTGTGTGGGTAGGTCAAGTACCGGCAACAGGAAAGGTCGCAAAAGGTATTGTGACAATAATACTAACTATGGTGAGTGTACTAATTAGTCCTGCGATTGGGAACCATTTAGAGAAACCTATCAAACCCGCAGATTTCTGAAAAGTAGACATCAATGGGAGTCCAGGGATGTATCCCTTGTGAGGATTCCCCAATGTTGTTTTTTTTTCCCCCCAGAATGCCATGTAAAGGTAAACCATTGAATAAAAACAATTATTGTCCTTGCATTTTAGTGACATAAACTACATAAATATGCAGGGATCCACAAACTGCTTACCACCCAGCATTCCTCAACTTGGCTGTGTAAAAATGCATACCCCACTAATAGAGTGCCTGGGCTTAGTGCCTGTGACAGGTATGGAACCACCCCCTGGCATCGGCCAATGGTCTTGGCCTGCACCACGGAGGGTGTGCGTGTGGCCAACACATGCACCAATTGGGTTAATGGAAGTCAGGAACCCTGGCCTAAACATTGTTGATGATTAGAATTGCAAAACAATACACAAAAAATATAGAAACAAGCATTCATCAAATACATACACACATGATAACACATTTAATTTAATATGCATACAAATATAAATAAATAAATATTTCATTATCCTGTCTTCCCAGTCCTGGCTTCAGACTAAATTCAGGGGGTATGCAGCAGTTTGTGGAGGTAGGACACAGACTGTTCAGGTGTAAGTGGGGCTGTGCCCAATGCCACCCTCCAATCATGCCAGTGATGGGCCATCCTGGCACACCTAAGCTCCTTATTGTGTGTGTCTAGGAGGTATACACAGAGACTGTTAGAAATTGGGTCTCTAGTTGGCAGAGGTTTGCACTCAGTCCAAGTAGGGACCACAATCCTAGTCAGGGTAAGTCACAACACAACCTCATTTGCGCTCCCTCTGATAGCTTGGTACAGAGCAGGCAGGCTTAACTTGGAAGGCAATGTGTAAAGTATTTGTGCAATAACTCATACAGTAACACAATGAAAACACCACAGGTTAGAAAAATAGATTGTGTTTTTTAAAACAAGACCAAAATGACAAAAATCCAGTTTGAAGATCCTGAGGTATGCAACCTTAAAAATGTAGGTGAATAAAGCACATAGAAAAGCAAAGCGGCAACTGTGGTCATCTGGCTTCACTGGACTGGAACAAAGTCATAAGTTCAGGCCATCCATAATGGAGCGTGTGCCATCTACAGGGACCCACTTTGGCCAGCTGAACACAGTACCCTAAATCCTGGTGCCTGGTTTTCGTGACATTGCTTTATGAGGCTTTGCAACATCCAGTGTTAGTTCCAGGAAGCTGTAAGGCGAGGCTTTGCAGTGTTAGGCTTCACTTTGCATTGATCCTGGGGAGCTGTGTGGCAAGACTTTAGAGGACTTGGCGTCACTGTATGTCGGTTTTGATGGGCTGGCAGCTTCACCATGAGGCTTTGCAGGGCTTTGGGCTGCCCGGCAATGAGTCCAGTGAGGTTGGCAGCTGCACAGTTCCGATGCACACCACAGAAGATAGAGCACCTCCGACCCACTTCTAAGTCAGGGCAGGTTCACAGATTGTAGAGTTCAGGTGCAGATTGTTCAAGTCTTTGATGTCTCAGGAGGCAACCTAACAACACCATGGAGATCACTTGTGGTATGAGGGCAGTGTCCTTTCAGCAGTCAGAGTGAAACAGGCAGCAGGGCAGCAAGCAGATCAGCAGTACTTCCAAAAATACAGTCCAGTTGAGTACTTTGAGCAGCCCAGCAGTCCTTCCTACAGAGTCCAGTTTTAGGTCCAGAAGTGTCTGATTTTAGGGGGTCACAGACCAAGTGCTTATACCCAAATGTGCCTTTGAAGGGGGGAGGCTTCAAAGAGTGGTTTTGAAATGTACCAGTTCCCCTTTCAGTCCAGTCCTGTCTGCCAGGAGATCCCTGTTGGGTTATGAGTCCTTTGTGTGGGATCAAGCCACTTCCCTTTGAAGTGTAAGTGAGAGCCCCTCCAACCTTCCTGCCCAGGAAAACCCCTCAGTATGCAGATTAATGCAGATGCAGCTGAGTGTCTTGTGTTTATGGCTGTCTGGATGGAATGCACAAGAGAAGCTGTCACCCAGCACAGACCAGAAGTGAATTGGATTCAGGCTGTAAGGCACAAAGAGCAGTAAGGCCAAAGAAATGCCTACTTTCTAAAATTGACATTTCTAAAATAGTAATGTTTAATCTAACTTTACCAGTAAGGAGGATTTCTCACTACCATTCCAACCATACGCAACATGACAATGCCACTGGTCAGTAGTGAGAAAGTGCACAGAGTCCTAAATTCAACAAAATTCAGATAAGGAAAATGGAGGGTGGCAGGCAAAATTTGGGGGACGACCACACTATAACAGTCAGGTCTAACAGAGCCCAACTGTGAGCTACACCCAGTCATGTGGCCAGAGATAGGCTACAGGCACTACCTGGGTAAGGCAGAGAAAGGCCATCCTTTCAAAAGTGATATTTTGAGTTTGGCAATTTTAAATCTGACATCAACATAAGTTAGGATTTTAAATTGTGATTCCAAAGACATCAAACTTGAACTGATTATGTCTTTTCATTTGGGTATCACACTTATAAATGTAATAGGGCAACTCCAATGTTATCCTAAGGGAGCGATAGGCCTTGAACTAGTGAAAAATAAAATTAAAAATCTTTCACTACCAAGACTTTCCCTTCTTTTTAAATACATTGTACCCTGCCCTCTGGTCTGCCAAGGCCTACCCTATGGGTGATTTATATGATTTAAAAAGGATGGTTTGGGCCTGGCAATAGATATATTTTTCCAGGTTGAAATGGCAGCTTAGGCTGCACACTTAGGCTCTGCCATGGCAGGCCTGAGACATATTTAAAGGGTTCCCTAAGTGGGAGCACATTCAGGCCCACTAGTGGCATGTAATTTACAGGCCCTGGGCACATGTAGTGACACTTTACTTTACTATAAGTAAATGACACATGTCATTTTGGGATAAGCCATTATTGCCATATTTAGAGGAGAGAGAACAAGCACTTTGACCCTGGTTAGCAGTGATAAACTTCACAGAGTCCTATGGCTAGCAAAAACAAAGTCAGAAAAAATGAAGGAGGAAGGCTAAAAGTTGGGGGAAAGACCACCTTAAGGGTGACAGGTCCAACAATATGATTTTTAGAGGAAGAGAGATTGTGATCTTGTATATTGATTGTGGACAGTATGAAGAAATATAATAATAAAAATTAAGGAGAACATACATTTGACAGAGTAGGCTGCGCTCAGGGATAGGAGACTTGCTTAGGATGTCAAGGAACAAGAGGGCCACTTGAAAGAAAAAAAGAGAGACAAAAGTCAGACATTTTACTTAAAAGTCAGATTTCATGCCATATTTTAGATATATAGAGGATTTCTGTGAGATAGGATACAATTTAGGCATGCAAGAGTGTAGAAAGAAACAGCAATATGTGCATTTGATGATAGTGCTATTTTAGATATTTTGATAGGTACTAGAATCAGACAAACAGTGTGCCCAGTGCTGGGCTACTGCTGGACCACCACTTAGCCAGGTCAGCCAATGGGTTCAAGGGCTGGGAGCTAAAAGTAATGGCAGGATGCATATTACAGAAATATCTAATAAAAAAATCAAAAGAAGAAGTAAACTCACTATCATAGTAGTGTAAGAATGTGGATGATAAATGTAAGCATTGAAGATGCTGGAGCGGATGTCCAGTGCAAAGCAAAGTGGGATCCATTTTGACGTGCCTGGTTTGACATGGTGCAAATAGAAGATGGGGTTCAAGTACAACTTTGCAACACAGTGCAAATGTATTGCATGCACATCTGGAGGGTGGAGATCTAGGCATTGAGGTCTGGCGGTTGAGTACTGGACTCCCTTTAAAATCTTCATGACTATTTTAACAAGGGCTGCTGATTAGACTTCTTGTAGCACTGTCTTTTGGTAGGTAGTAGGGATGAGGGGTAGAAATGCAGATTCTGTTGTGCAAGGTGGAGGGGCCCTTACATGAGGCTCATCTTTTGCCTTCCTTGATCACACTTTCAGTTGGGCTGATGAAGAAACATCACACCTTTTTGCGTCCCTTGTGGGTGCTCCAGGCTAGAGACTACCAGTGGCACAGCTTAGTCAGTGAGATTCAGGGCGGTTTGAGTCTCAAATATCCCAGCTCAAAAGGCAGTGGGACTCAGGGTGAATGAGTGAGATTGCCATGGTTTGGGTAGGACTGCTCCCATGAGAAGCAGGGTCTCTACTGATTTGCATTTAGTGGGCATCTGGGACTGATTTAAAGTTTGGCGAAAAGGTACTCTGTTTCAATGGCAATGGTGTATCCTGTCCAACAAACAAGGTCTGCCTGCTCGATTATATGCTGGGCAGACTTCATATTTTGGAGTAATATTTTTCACTGTAAAACTTTCTTTAACTGTATATTTACAAAGAAGCGGTGCAGTGAGGCGAGGCAAGAAAAGTTACTGTGGTACCTCACCTGAAAAGAGCAGAACTGTGCCATATCATCAAAGAAATGGTGCAAAATACAGCACACATGCAAGGAGGAAATAGCAAGTGGAAATAAAGATATTTCTCCTCGTTATGCCATCCTCAGGCAGGCACAAATTTTGTTTGAAACCCATGTCTACAATTCTTTCTAAATATGGGCTTGTATCAAAATCCATGGGTAGATGCATGGGAACACCCATACACCACTCATTGAATGGCAACGTGATGCAAAGTATCACAAGCAGCACAATGCACTGCATTGTGTTATTTTTTATTACAAAGTCATGCAAATCACCATTTTCATGGCTTTCTAAATACCAAAAATGATTTTGTATTGTCGTGCATCAAACAAGTGGCACAAACTAGATGCAAAATCTTTGTAAATGAGGACCTATGTAAATATGGGATTGCTTCAAAATAAATGGGTGGATGCACGGGACTGCCAACACGCTGACCATGGAATGGCTACCCAAGGTAAAGTACTGAAACACATGCTGTGTTGCATTACTGTTTCACACAAAGCCATGGAAATCAATATTTGTGTGGCTTTGTAAATACCAAGAAGGATTTTGCATTGGGTCGATGCAAACTCTTTGTAAATCTGTGCCTAACTACATTTAATTTCCTGATCCAAAACATTTACAAGTTAAAACCTCATAAAGGAAGACGTATGACTAGACAATATGACACAGACACAGCAGACCCGAATCAGGGCCCCCAGACCCAACTATCAAGCCCAGAATGCATACCCCAGAATGCCCCCTAAAACAATGCCCCTGGAAACTGCCCTGCTGTGATGTGCATCACCAAATGAAGGCTGTGTTCCCACAGAAGCCTGTAAAGGACATTTGAATAGGAAAGCCAGGGCTAAGATTTATAAACATATATACTTATCCCTTCATCAAAGCTGTTTTGCACATTCAATACATTGCATTTATAACTACTGATGATAGCATTCACTGTAACACTGAGTAAAGAAAGGAAGCGCTTAATATCTTTTAACGTTCAGTTTAGAGGAGAATGTCTATGTCTTGGCAAAGGTCTCTAAGATTTCTATCTCAGGCAAGGGTTGTATTCCACCAAAGGCTTCTCTCTTCTGATTGGAAATCCTGCTACCTTTTCATGAGAGGAAAACTAATCAAAACTATTAGAGGAAAACACAAATTCACACTACCTTAATGTAAAGTGATAACAGCAAAATAATATTAGGAATTCACGTAAGACTGCGAAAGACTCAGGGCCATATTTATACTTTTTGACTCAAAACTGCGCTAACGCAATTTTGCGTCAAAAAAATTTGCGCCGTCTAACGCCATTTGGATGCGCCATGCGGGCGTCAAATTTATACTTTGACGTACGGCGGCGCAACCAACAGGTGGGAGTCATTATTTTGTGACGCAGACAGCGTCCGTCTGTCGTAAAGGAAACCAACATAAATGCGACGCACATCACTGTGGGTCGATTTACGACAGCGCAATCGTGAAAACGCCGTTTTTTTCACGCTATTGCGTCACATTTTTGCGCGAAAACTGCCCTTTCAGGAGAGGAGACTCAAAATGGATCCTAGATGCCCCAACAGACCCCAGGAGGATGAGAGCATACCAGGAACCAGCCAGGAGGAAGCATACAGGAACCAGGACATTTAAAAAAAAAAGAAAGTGTCGCTTCAGTGCAGAGGAGCAGGAAATCCTGGTGAAAGAGGTGACGGAACACCAGCACCAACTTTTCATCACCTCTAAATTGCCACTCAGTAGGAGAGAGGCCATCTGGAAACAAATTGTGGACAAGATTAACAGTGTGGCTGAAGAACGCCGGACAGTCACCGAGTGTAAGAAACGCTGGCATGACTGCAAACGTAGGACCAAAGAGAAAATGGCCAGGAACAGGAAGGCAGCAATGCAGACTGGAGGGGGGAGTCCAGCACAACAGGAGGCCCTGGACCACATGGAGGAGATGGTCGCAGCCGTCATCCCGGAGGAGATCGTCACAGGGATTCAAGGACTTGACAGCGCAGACTACCACGACACTACGCACATGCAAGGTAAGTCGCATGGGGAATCATAATACAATAATGGGGACTGTAAGCAGGGGGGGGATACCTACTACACAATGCATGTAAGTCAGCACATATATGAAGTGGCCTGGGGAAAGGGGCACGGCAGGGGGGCATGCCCAGTACTGACCGAAGCTGGGGCACGACAAAATACAGCAACAACAACAGTCCCACAGGGACATCCTGTAATTACAACAAGAGAGCCAAGGGAAAGCAGTGACAGGTGGGAAGGACACTACCTCAAATCCACATCCAGGCACTTGTATTGCAAAATCTATTCCCCATCAACTAGGTCCCTACCTGTGATGCTGTAGCAAATACAACAACTGCAACTTAACTGCCACCACAGTTGACAATAACACCTCTCATCTCTGTGCATCTATAGCACCAAATGGCAGGAACCCCACCCTGGAACATACATACCTAAATTAGGGGGTGAGGATGACATCTGCAATTACTCCTAGAAATAAGACAAAGGTACCAGTACACTCAAATGCCGAATGTCCATAACTGACACATACATAAGCCTAAGTAAACAGCAATAGGAGCCACACAGCACTAACGATACACACATGCTGCATACGTCAGGGTCCCTCACGTGCCTGGCTAACAAGGCTACATCACTAATGTCATACTGCTCAGACAACAACATTGAGGAGGGGACACAGGCAACTGGTCACTGAAACACACCTGCAAAGTCGGACAAACAAATAGGACATTCATACGATAAACAGGCCAATCCAATTCAATACACATCACCCAACATCATCTCAAAACATCAAGAATGTTTACATCCATACCACATCCTAACATTGACATGCATAGGTAATGCCACGTGACATGTACAGATCATGCAATGTGAATAAAAAGTGTATGGGGCAGGGCCTGAGAGGCAAGTGTGCTGCCAGGGCAGTCACAACACCCACAGTCAGTCAAAGTGTAGTGTGGCAAGTGAAACGTATACTTTGCGCATTAGCCTCAGGCTGGAGGCCTTTGTGCATCTTACCCTGATTGTACTTATACTCATTTGCTCACATCTAAGTGCCTCAGAGCAATTTGCACTAAATGATTCTCATTGCCCTTCCTATCAGTTAATGTAGCAAATAGTCAGTCCTAAGGTGTTGTCAATTATTCAAATCACACTGTTTTGCCTACTTCTGCACTGGAGTTTGCCAGAACATATTCACTCTGTGCCCCAGTCAAGGATACCGTCTGGTACGTTGCTGATAGATGTGGTAGGGGTTAAGGTTTGGCATTCCTGCGTAGGGAAACTTTGTCATCACCATGACATATGTCTTTTACATTCACTTCCTTGTCCCAAGACACGCATGGGGGAGTTTCCAAACAGAAAATAATAACTAGATGCTGCCTGCCTTGCTGCTGATGCACAACCAGATCCTAGCCCATTCCTCTGATATGAGGGATGATGTCTCCCCTGTGATTCTGACAGGCAACCTCCAAACTTAACATGCTGTGCTATACATAGAACATGCAGAGGGAGAGTAGAAACTGTTAGGCACCATGAAAGCTGTGTACCAATGTATTACTCTCCTGCGGACTATTTCAATTCTAACAGTGTGTATTGTTTGTGTAATTGGGGCTCACACCTAAATTCCTACAAGTCAGTTGTACAATGAAACTACATATCAAACTAATACTGTCTTTGTCATTTGTGTATGGGAACATACCGGAAAAGATAGAAATGTGTAGGACCTGAGTGACCACCACTTCCCTGAGAAGTTCCAAAGATGTCATGCGCTCGGATGTGTAAACATTCCTTTGATGTGGGAGACCAGAGGCACTGCTAGTTAGTCTTAGCTAAATTGAATATCTGGGTGACAGAGTTATTTACAAGTGGGTCAAACTTAGTCCCCCACACCATTAGCTATCCTGCTGCCTAGAAAGCCAAGAATCACATGTCGGATAATGAGAGCCCACCCTACAAAATGTCCCTCCATAACAATAGTGAAACACCAAGTGAGGAGTTGGAGAAAAAAACGCCTATTCCTAAATAATTACAAAGCAACAGCTAGAGGCGACCTGGCAGACATGTCTGAAAGATCCATATCAAACATGTGACACACAGGTGGGCCATAGGCCTACAACAATGCCCTATGATGGACAGCAGATACCTAGACAAACACAGAGTACAATGTTAAGGCATCCAAAGGCTTGTATCTTACTGCAAAATTGTCACAACACAGACACACTAATTGTACCCTGTTTCATTGCAGAGGAACACGGATCTCCTGCTGATCTGCCTGTCCATGAGTTCCCTGATGACATGGATGACGAGACCATCAACCTCCCACAAGAGACCATTGACATGGTCCTTGAAAGCCTCCAAACCCCACCTTCAGTCACAAGGAGGAGCACAGAACAAGCAGCCACCACAGTAGAACCACCCGCCACCCCAATTGTAAGACCTGCCAGCTCCAACACAGCTGAGGACTCTGACGACACTGGCACCAGCTTCGAAAGAACTGTCGTTGGGGTCCAGCGGGAGCTGGCCAAGGAGGTGCGGGTGGGGATGCAAAATATGGCAGCCAGCCTTGAGGGGGTGCGTTCGTGCATGTTGTCAACTGCTGATCAGGCAGCTGCAATGCAAGCCAGAAATTTGCTCTTGGAGGACATTTAAAAAACACTGAAGGAAATTGGCACAGCTGTCATCCAGTTGACACAACAACTTAAACTGCAAGCCACTCAACGTGTGCACGAATGCAACATAGTACCCCTCAGGGCCGACCTGGCTGCCTACCATCGGGATGTGGCTGCCATTCTGAAAAACCAGCAGGCCCTCCTTGCTGCAGTACTTCCCTTCCTTACTCAACAGGGATCAGCCCCCGGGATGTCTGCCTCCATGTCTTCTAACACTGAGGTGTGTGTTGCCCCTTCACAACCAACAACAACAAGGACACACCAGGCAACACACACATCAGAAGAAGAAGACATGGAACAGATAACATTCACACGCAAGAGTACCCGGAAGCCCTAGTCCCTGCACCATGCCCTACTCTGACCAAGGTCCTACGTTTCGACACATGCCAGTCTCACTACAACTAACCTCAATGACTGTTCGGCAATCCACTGTATGACTTGTCCACCTTGCCAGTGAATGTTTCTCTCCTACCATTTGGCATTTCATGTTCCTCTGCACTGTCTGTGACATCACCCCAGCATGTCAGGAGCATCATCCACACCCCTTCTGTAGGATCACCATGTAATAATGCACCAGAAAGGAGTCAGCAAACATGGTGAATGGACATTTTGCACAACACCACCTATAAATAAATATCACTTGCACACCTATTGTGTCTCTGTGTCATTTCAAAATTCAACTGTGCAGTAGATAACTCCAAAGTGGCTGTGTGGCAACCATGTCGATTCTCTATACTACTGTCCTGATTTCATGTGTACTGAAACATCTGTGCAGTGGCCAGGATTGCATCATAGCTTTACTATACTGAGGAAAATAACTGATGAAGGGACTAAGCACACACAATCATGCTGTGTTGGACAGAATGATGCACCATCTATAGCTATTCTACACAACTAATGGTGCCTGAGAAATGTAGGCACCATGCAATACTAACATTTGAAATTATGCTGTAGAATGAAAGGAATGATAAACAAATTACACAGCATCAATCACCCTTACGGCGTATACTTCCATGAAGGAAATTAATGCTGAATCAGTACACACATGATGTAGGTCAGCAATGACAGCAACAAGACAAGAGTGTGAACAAATCATCATCTATAAAGCTCTCCCTGAACTTCACAATGCTGTCCGACCTATCTATTTACCTACAATAACAAGTCTGGAAGCACTCTTTGTGAAGTAGGATACATACCAACCCCAAACCTTGATGATCAATGCACACTACCAATGGTGGCTCTCCAACATGGTGGATACTTACCAAGTTAGCACACGGGTAGCTGGCATGTTAAACCTCATAAGCCTGGGGATAGCGATCATGGAACACAAATATCATACTTAAACTTTCTGCTACACTGATGTCAAGGCCATGAAAAGGTAGCACCTAACGCATCAGGTAAAGGGTTAACAAAAATGTTATTCAAAAGTAGTAATAAAAGAGGCAACTAAGGGAAAGGTAAACCTACACTAATCTAACCTGACTACTACTAACCCACAACTGTCCCTAACTAACCTAAGCTAAACTTACTCTACACATGTAACAAAACGATCTAAACATCAACCCCCCACCCACCATTAAGAGACAAGACACATGCAGGACAACACTTACTAACCTACACACATACTATACTATCCTAAACAAACATATATATATATATATATATGTATATATTTTTTTTTTATTAAACAGGAATCCCAACATTGCCCCCCACCCACCCACCCACACAAAAATATTAGATAGAAAGAATAAGGACCCCCCACCCTCTTACCTAACACTAACTAAGCTAATTACCTATACTTATCCTATTACTAACCCCCCAAACCCAACTAACAGTATGAAAAGAGGAAAGAGGTGAGAGGGGAGGGGTAAAAGTTCAGGAGGGCAAAATGACTAAAGATTTGCCCTCTGAAGTGTGCGCCGGATGGAGCGCACCTTCTCCTTAACCTCAGCCATGTCCTCCGTCAGGTTGTCCACCTTGCGAATTAACCTGTCCAATTCTCTAGACAATGCCTGGAAGGCTGCAGGGTCAATCGGAGGGTCACTGCTGGTCTGCGTGCCGGTGGAGGTGGAGGTTGTTGCTGGAGTGGGGTGGCCACGGGACAGCCCTGCTCCCAACACACGGCTGGGTCCAGGTCTTGAGGAAGATGCCTGGTCCGTCGCTGGGTGCCCTTGGGCAGACCTGGTGGTTGTAGTTGCGGTGGTTGTAGGTGGCACCGTTGGTGGAGCCTGTGGTGTGGCATACAACGCCCCGGAGGCCCAATCGGAATTGTATCTGCGGGCCATCCTCCGATACCCACACTGCACCTGCAGGATGCGCCTGTACCTCATTGCCCTGCGCTCAAAATGGTTGCGCTCTGCGGCACTCAGGTTTGCAGCTGTGAAGAGAAAAGGGAAATATTGAGCATTGAATTTACAGTGGGTTGAATCCCACAATGGCTCATTTGTCCATTACTATAAATATATTGTATGCAGCAATTGTTACAACATGGTTCACGGAAATGCTCAGAGGAAGTACATGTGAATCATGCATATCTAAGGTCATATCACACCTAGCATATCCATGTCTCTACATGATGGATGACATCACCCTAAACCACTCATCCAAATCATACCTAAGGCATTTGACATTATGGCACCAGCTCTTCCGCATACTGACTTCAGTACATATGTCATTCTATGTGATAACACTCACACTCCTCACTCAATAGCATTTTTAATTAGTTGTGTGCTAAGATTGAACCCCTGGCCCAAAATCATATGTCCACACTAGGTGTCAGATGTAGGAATTTAGGAAAATCAACTAGCAATTTGCAAAGCAGAACGGTGTCTCTGACACCGTCTGCGAGTCGCTATGGGGTCCCTAAAACGCACCTCATGAACATCAATGATGTGGGTTCCAAGTTGCCCCACCTTAGCAACATGGGCACTCACGGGGATGGAGGCCTGCTGGGACCAGCAGAACTCCATAGACGTGACTGTTTTTAAATTAAGCAAGTTATTTTTCCCCAAGTGTAGGCCGTTTACCGGAAAGGAAAATGAGCTGCAATTATTTTTAAATCACAACAATTGTACTTGGAAATTTTCACTGTAATTATTGGTCCCTTAGACCACTGGCTGTTTTGCGCAGGATTATTTTAGTCCACTCACAAAGGTGAAGCTTTACAATGAGGACCCCTTCCAGTCAGCAAGGTGGTTTCCATCCACTTCAAGTGGATGATAACAGCTACTCACTTTGCAACCACGTACTCGGTTGCAAATGGGATTGCCTACCACTGTGATTTGCAAGTAGGTCTGGTAAAACCCTTTATTATATCCATTTTGAAAAGCATTTTCCTCATATGTACATGACCACCAAATACATTTTGGAATAGGAAACAGACGTTTGCAAATCCCACACATATATTTATGCCATTTGCAAAGTGTAGACATTTTTCTCACTCTGGCCCAAGGTACTAACTCAAGTCACAAAAGGTGTTAAGTACGTGTAACATACTGGTTGCTACAGTCCTAGGTACCCGGTTTCACAGTAACATCCCAGTCTTTGTGGGTGGTGTGGGAAGAACAACCAACAATCCCATGTTCAATGCACACCCAGGAGTGTACAGAAAGTTCAACAATTATGTGCCTTCACACACAACACCTATGAAGGGCTAGCAACACGTTGTAGTCAGCCCAACCTTGTCACATCCCAGGTCCACACATGTCAAACTGGTATGACTTAGCCCAACATAACATACTATTAGTGAGGCATGTTTAACAACACACACAGGGGAGGTAGTACACCCATTCACATGATTCAACTGAACACCTAGGGCATTGCACTCAAGTCACACACACTTCGAGTTCACCTTGTGGAAGTACATGCCCACGGAAGATCCAACATACAGTGTACACAGTCCATCCTCAACTAGGAAGAAGCACTTGTCATCAAAGCCATGTGCCTAAGCTATCTGGGAGAGTGTCAGTCTGATGTGCAGACTCAGTTCATGGCAAGTCCCTGACCAAGTCTAACATTGACCAGTGTATTCCAAATGAGTCATACCATTCCCAATTGCCGCCCTAATTGAATGGGCTACAGCCCCTCAATCTGAGAGATGACTACGTATTGCTTTGCAGAAACATTATTCAAATTTGATATCACACTAAAAGAACAAAGCCAATGAACGGCCAGCACATCAAATCATGAATTCTCTTGAACACACAGTAATCCATCATGCGTCATTACCAAACAATGTAAATAGCACTCAGGCGACACTCACTGTAGGTATCGGGGTCGTCAAAATGGGCCACCTCTCCCACGGTGTACGGGGCTGGTCCACCTGTAAAGCATGAAACAAAGATTATACTCAGACTGTGTGAACAGACAAATGATTTCTGTTACAATGACACTGTGTGAATATGACATGGTAAGGATAGACTTTCACACATGCTCATCCTGCATGGATCGCTTTGTATTCAACATTATCATTGGATGAGTCTCCTGCTCCAGTGTCACACCCTACTACACTCATGCAGTGGTCAGGACAGTCATGTATCGTCCAAGTTAATCCTCCATTAGTATGCCCCAACAATAATGTTATCCATACATCTCAGCATGTGCATCCCCGAGAGACATCCCAAAACTGGTTCCATGAGGACTGCATGACCACTCACAATTAAACAGGCTATTTGGACAGGGTCAACAGACAGCAACCAGACACACATGTGACATATGTGTGAACAACATGACTAACTTCATGTGACGTGACGGCAACACACATGTATAGCATCATCATGTGTTTCCAATTTTCTGTCTAGCTATGGCGTCTGCATATGTAGGTATGTTGTTTCTACATGACGTACTCACTGGCCATTATGACCAGTGGAGTACAAATAGAGCCGTTCACGTGTTGCTTTTCTGACACAAATGCAACACTACATTACATGCAGCTACAGGCATCTGGTATGTGTTGCAAAAATGAGCCATCGGACTGGTAGCATAGGTCTTCATACACATTCTGCAACAAATACACATTAGGACACATATGTATACCTTTGTAGCGCAGCATTTGAAACATTTTGTGACGCAGAGAGGGGGCGACTTAGCATAATACAAATAGATGTTGAATTTATAAAGCTGTCATTGCGTGTACATGTGTTGCAAAAATGGGGATTAATGTGTATAACCATGGGCCTAGGTTTCCCTGGCATTACACACACTCAGCTACTTATTTTGCAGATTGGCTAACAATCATCACATGTTCACACACCGATTTCTGTCATTCCCATTTAATTGTTTTTTACTCACCAACATGGCCACCAATCCGGAGTCCCAGGTGGTCCAGCAGGTCCTGTTCCCTGGTGATCAGATCTGCCCAGCGGTGCTTGAGTTGGTGTACATTCCTGAGACTCCCATAGACCCGGACCAGGTGATGGCGCACCTTCTCCCACCGGATTTTCCTCGCCTCCGTGTGATACCCCTGTATCACACGGCCCCCAGCTTCCAGCATTAGTGGGAGGAAATGGCTTACGAGCCATATGAACCCCCCCAATTCGTCTTCCCCCATCCTGGACAGGCGAGGCCTACCTGACATATTGAGAGGACTAAGAATGTACCAAAAAAATATGAAATAAAAAGGGGGAAATGGGGAAAGGTAGAGGTGTGAAAGAAAAAGAAGAAGGAGAAAAATAGCCCAACTAACCCCCCAAACTATGCTACCCACAACAGACTCCCACAGACAATACAAACTATCACAGGTATAGACAAAATAACACTAAACAGACTGAGACAATGTTATACAACAATAATAGATTGACACTAAGACAAAATACAAGGCACACAGGACACAAAAGCAGTAAAACACAGGACAACACCTTTCACACAACCACACAGTCTAGATAAATCTGAGACTGCAAAGTGAAAGTGAAAGTTAACTCCCAGTACAGATTTTGTAAACAGGATATCCTATTACATCACTTCCTGCATAAAATGGCCGCCGTTTTTATTTTCCCGTTATGCGTCATATTTTCACGCATACACAGTTGTGCGTCAATTTTTTTTGACGCATTACAGTGCACATGATGCGGAGTGAAAAAATATGATATGAATATTAATAATTAATAATGTACATGAAATGACCAACATATTGTCCATGTAGCGTCAATTTTACCACGCATACATCATGGGCGTCGTTTTTTTTACACGTACAGTGGTGCACATGATGCGGAGTGAAAAAATATGATATGAATATTGATAATTAATAATGTACATGAAATGACCAACATATTGTCCATGTAGCGTCAATTTTACCACGCATACATCATGGGCGTCGTTTTTTTTACACCTACAGTGGTGCACATGATGCGGAGTGAAAAAATATGATATGAATATTGATAATTAATAATGTACATGAAATGACCAACATATTGTCCATGTAGCGTCAATTTTACCACGCATACATCATGGGCGTCGTTTTTTTTACACGTACAGTGGTGCACATGATGCGGAGTGAAAAAATATGATATGAATATTGATAATTAATAATGTACATGAAATGACCAACATATTGTCCATGTAGTGTCAATTTTACCACGCATACATCATGGGCGTCGTTTTTTTTACACGTACAGTAGTGCACATGATGCAGAGTCAAAAATATTGTGGATGTTAATTATATTTTGAAGGCGAAATATCAAGACACTTTAGGATACATTTGTATCTGACTCTGCATTGTGTGCACTCATGTACGTGAACAAATTATGACGGCCATGCTGTATGCGTAGAATATGGAGCAAATTTATCCTAATGTCTTCATGTGTTTAGCTTTGGAAAGGTGATTTGTCATGGTCAAATGATGCGATGTGAGACACATTTGTGTTTGTATATGACACATGTCCGTACTTTTATGTATAGACGGCCTTCACACTGTAATATTTGGGATACTTTAACTAATGTATTGACCATATTTGACAACATATTTGGTGTAATTGCTGATGGCTATTTTGAAATGATGCCTGGGATACCATTATGTATTCTGTCTCCAAAATGTGCCCACCTTTATGATGGTGATGCTTTTATCTGTAGTCCTAACAGGGAGTGGGAGAGTCACTTTCAGTTTTTATGGGGCTGACCATGTCCCATTATGATTTTGTGTTTCATATTTGTGTAGGACTTGTGACATGGAGGCCACACATGTGCCTTATGCATGTGTTTAGTTCACAAGTACATGATTCTTGTATGTTTTGGGGGCGGGAGAGGTGGACTTAGGCCCCCAGCACCCTAGGATTTGACCATCTAGAATAGCTACTGTATCCATGGAGTATTTTTATTATATCATGGCAAACCTGCAGCAGCGTGCTAATGTAAGGCCATATGGTATGAATGACTGTTGACCATTCATTCATCTCATTAGCCCATTTGACGTTTGCAGTAATGATGATTTGGAGCTACGTTGCATACCATTTTCATATGACTAAGTTTGCAAGACTCTCAGCGTTCACGATGTGATGATGCGAAGATTTTTTTGGTTGTCTGTATCCCTTTCTGCATAAACTGATTTAGTGTCATGTTACAATCTTCCTGCTAGGTTCAAACTGGGACACAACTGTGATGGTCTACTTTCAAATATTAGGTTGGTTGTATGACATATGTGTACATGTGTGTGGGAATGTGGATCCACTATGACCTGTCTGTGTGTATGTTGTCACTGTAACTTCAAGGTCTCCTCCACCTAGATACCTGCATTGTGCATAAACATGGCTAACAGCTGCAGCCTTGGTTGGATATTGCGTATAATGTCTGCTCTTTTCCATATTGGGAACATGTGTCTAACTAGTGAGTTATCTGGGGACTGGAGTATAAACTGAGGGTTATATAAACCCTCCAAAATGTTTTCAAAGCCCACTATGGACTTTTCTATCCAAATCCACCTTGGAAGTCCTGTACAGCTGTGGACTAATATACCCTTTGGGTGAGGTGATGGGCTAGATAATAGGATTCTGTTGGAAATGGCCTTTCTGCAGGGTCACCCCCAAATGTTTTGCCTTCCTCCTTCTCTTTTTCTGACCTCATTTTTGCTTGGCTTTAGGACTCTGCTAATCAGTGCTAAAGTGCATATGCTCTCTCCTTAAAACAGTGTGACATTGGCTCATACCAAATTGGCTTATTTAATTTACTTGTAAGTCCCTAGTCAAGTTCACTACATGCACCCAGGGCCTGTAAATTAAATTCTACTAGTGGGCTGCAACACTGGTTGTGCCACCCACATCAGTAGCCCTCTAAACATGTCTCAGGCCTGCCACTGCAGTGCCTTTGTATGTGCAGTTTGCCACTTCGACTTGGCATTTAAAAATACTTGTCAAGCCTTACACTCCCTCTTTTCTACATATACGTTACCCCTAAGATAGGACCCAAGTAGCCCATAGGGCAGGGTGCTATGTATGTAAAAGGCAGGACATGAACATGTGTGTTCTGTATGTCCTGGTAGTGTAAAACTCCTAAATTCATTTTACATTGCTATGAGGCCTGCTCCTTTCATAGGATAGCATTTGGGCTACCCTCATATACTGTTTGAGTGGTAGATCCTGATCTGAAAGGAGTTGCTCCGTCCCAGAAAAATCTATTTCCCTGAGCAGTGAGAGTTGCAGTATACCCACTATATAATTGAATCAGGGTGCTTTCACCATTTTCACTGCCTGACCCTTGTCACAGAGTGAGAGCTGTAAAGGAATAAGGGCCAGATGTATCATGAAGGCCTTTTGCGATACGGAAATAGCGGTTTTGAAGATATCGCTATTTCCGACTCGCAAAATGCCATGTATCACATTTGCAAATCGGTAATAGCGATTTCTTAAAAATCGCAAATGCTATTACCGAATCACAAATTGCGATACCGTCCTCATTCGCACCTATGGGCCTGTTGGCCCATATCTGCGATTTTTTTGCATTTCCAAAATTGCGATTTCTTAACCAGAAATTGCAATTTTGGAAATGCAAAACCCCAGGGTGCTGGGGGCCTAAGGCCCCCTCTGCTGCACCCCAACATTTTTTGGGGGACATGTAAGGTGCACACATGCCAAAAGGGCATGTGTGCTTTACATGTACATTTTAAAAATGTATTTTAAATGCATTTTTAAATTTTGCACATGGTTATCACCAGGTTCAACCTGGTGGTAAATAGCAATTCCTAAATACCCAAATCGCATTTAGGAATGGCTTCATATATGTGCTAAGAAATCGCAAATAAGGAATCTTATATTTTCGATTTCTTATTTAGAGAGTCGCAATTGGAGACTCTCTAAACAGGGTTGCAAATTTAAGGAATGCTATTTTAGCGATTCCTTAAAATTGCGTTCAGAATGTCTTTCATACATTCGGAACTGGCTTTTTGCATTCTCAAACGGGCATTCGCACCATTTGCGAATGCAAAAAACCTTGATACATCTGGCCCAAAATTTGATAAAGTCAATCTTCATGTTGTGTATCAGAGGTTTAACATTATATTCCACCATATGTAGCAAACCTCTAGTTCATGGCACTCCCAGATGTTTTCCCTCTGGAAACCCAGATTTTAACCCAACTGAGTCCCTAGTTGTAACATGTCACCAGAGAATGAAGAAAAGTCAGCCAATAAGGCGGCTAGTGCCAGTGGAGAGGTCCGGAGATTATTCACTGGTTTCTTCTTCATAAAGAATGGAGTTGACCATGCTCACTCTGGTTGGGACCCTTAGAATAGGCAGATGCGATCTAATGTTGCACACCGTGGTTCAAGAGCTCATAGAAATTCTAGCAGTGAGAGCAGGTATGCCTGCTGGGTATCTCTGCAGCTCCATATAGGATAGGAGAGGTGATCCTGGCAGTTAATCTGCACTGTTGTGAAGTCCCAAAGGAGGCAAAGTTTTATCCAAAAGATTAAGTGGTAGCTCCTACCTTCCAAATGATCTCTCCTTTCCATAGGCAGGACAGTTACAATGGCTTTGTTGGACAATGAGACTAGCCAGTCTGTCTCCTCAGTTTCTCGAAAAGTCCAATATAGCATTTGGGTAATCTGGGTCTTGAAGGTTTTCTAAACCTCACAGCAAAGCAGTCTTCCCCTGAGAACTTGCAAATCAGCAGATCTGAAAATAGCAGCACACATTTCTTCTAGAGAGAATTCCCCCCAAACCGGGTCCTACCCTCACGAGTCAGACTTGGGTGATGGGTAGAATCAGAGTATCCATTAGTCACAGGCAGTGTTCCCACCTGCAGAGCTGAAAAGCGTCTTGTAATCGGAGGCAAATGTTTCAAATATGTTCTCAATGTGTGAGACAAGTCTCCCAGTGGGGGACCGTATTGCTGGTATAGTAAGTTGTGCCTCCCTTTGCTGAAGCTAGAAGGATAACATACACCCTGCTTTTTACCCCGCTCATGATCGCTCCATTTGATCTTGATGAGCATTTTCCCTACAGCCATCATGTAGAGCTTATTATATGCAAGTTTCCCTGTCTCTAGATTCTTATTACATGACTGCTTAAGAGTAGCTATCAAGTGCTCCAGGAGCTTGCGTTTCTCCACATACTGTTTCTTCCTGACTGTTGAATCTCACATTAGAAGGCTCAGGCATGTGGCTTTCCCTGCTGCCCACACCATAGGCTGTGATATAAGTGACTGCTCATTTTTAAGAAAATTCGTTTCTACATGCACCCTAAGTGCCCATTTTTCCTTTGGCAGACAGTACGTATCCACCTGCACCCTACATAACCCTATGGGAGTAAGTCTATAGCCCAGTATGACACTGAATAATATGGAGGTGTGGTCCAACAGCCTCCAGAAGTAAGTCAGAGTGTTAGGGTAAGGGTAGATCAGAATGGTGTGCTAAGAAGAAATAAATGTGTGAGGAGGTATTATGGACAAAACATGAGTAGATATAGTCCTTGCCCATAGGGTAGCTCAAATGCCATATACTAATCAGCCTATGATCTGACATTAAGGGGGTCATTCCGACCCCGGCGGTCCATGGATGCGGGAGCACCGCCAACAGGCTGGCGGTGCCCCGCAGGGCATTCTGACCGCGGCGGTTTGGCCGCGGTCAGACCAGGAAAACCGGCGGTCTCCCACCGGTTTTCCGCTGCCCTGGGAATCCCCCATGGTGGCGCAGCTTGCTGCGCCGCCATGGGCGATTCAGACCCCCTCACCGCCATCCTGTTCCTGGCGGTTCCGACCGCCAGGAACAGGATGGCGGTGAGGGGTGTCGTGGGCCCCTGGGGGCCCCTGCAGTGCCCATGCCAGTGGCATGGGCACTGCAGGGGCCCCCGTAAGAGGGCCCCACTTTGAATTCCAGTGTCTGCTCAGCAGACACTGGAATTCGCGACGGGTGCAACTGCACCCGTCGCACCTTCCCACTCCGCCGGCTCCATTCGGAGCCGGCTTCCTCGTGGGAAGGGGTTTCCCGCTGGGCTGGCGGGCGGCCTTTTGGCGGTCGCCCGCCAGCCCAGCAGGAAAGCCAGAATGGCCTCCGCGGTCTTTTGACCGCGGAGCGGCCATATGGCGGTTCCCTCCAGGCGGGCGGCTCTCGCCGCCCGCCGGTGTCTGAATGACCCCCTAAGTCCAGTAAGTCTGTCCTGTCTGCCACAATGCATCTGTCAAGGGGACAGGTCTGGTCAATGAATGGTCCTAAGGTTAGGTTCCAGTTGCCCCACCCCCCCACATCAGTCTTGAGGTTGAGCGTTCAGTAGATAGTCTGTTAAGTTGCCCAAAGACCCTTGTCTTGCTCCTATTGGGTGCATAGATCCCACAACCAAAAGCGTTCTCAAATCTTCAGCTTCACAAAGGCGTATCTCCCTTCAGGATCTATCCATGTGTGTATGGGGGTGTAGAAGTGATTTGTGAATTAGAATGACCACCTCACATTTCTTGGGCATGTTTGGGGATGGGGAGGAGCTACATGTGCCCTTAAGTCTATCAGTCATGCAAATGCTACTCACCATCCTCTCAACCTAGTCTAACTTGAGTTTGGCAAGTACAGTCAGTGGTAAATGTAGTTCTTGGACAAGGGGAATATCTGCCTTCTGATGGTTAAGGTAGTCCAGTATTTTATTCTGTTAGATGTAATTGATAAGGCAGTTCATGTTCATGAAATTAAAAAGCACTGGTGCTTTAATGTGGGGCATAATGGCACGGGTCAGTTGAAACAAGTCAAACTGACAAAAGGTAATGGCCCAAGGTGTGTATATGGTTGCCTGTTTATGGGATAAAAGGGAGCAAGTGGGAATAGCAGGAGTCCAGTTGCATGTAGATGTAAGTTGTATATAATGTCAAGTCAGGTCACAGGTGCTGAACAATGTTTTTATAATCTCCCAAGCTCTGGCAACTTCCCAAACCCTTGGCTTTCCTACCTCATAACAAGTAAATAGCTATAGTCCATGAAGTGATCTCTCTCTCACTGCAATCCGGGGTGCCCCTAAGAAGCACGTTCTCTAAAGCATGCATTAGAGCAGAGTTGAATTTAAAAAAAAAGTGCAACAGAATGAATCAAGACAAAAAGTATCTCTAGAATACATATGTAGACATGTTTAAGCCATGGTCTGGTACCCGTTTCTAGTTTTCACCTTACTCGCTCCACCTAAATGAGAGCAGGATAGAGTTGGCCAACAAGCATCCAAGAGGCAGAGCCTGACTCCATCACAAATGTGTTAGAGGAAGACATTGGCCAGTGGGGATCACTCCACAAGACAAGAGAATAGCCCCACAGCCGAGGTGAACTTTAATATGCAAGTATGCAAAAGAACCCAGGCAGCGTGGCATTTGACACCAATCCCAATCCCCAGGAAAAACCTCCAGTGTAATAAACAAAAGGGGAGTTAAATCAGGCCGGAACCATCAGGTTTGTGGTTCTGCATCTTTAAATGAGGATTACTCCAAAGGAGATCTCGATTTATCTCTGTTTTGGTCCTGAGCAAACATATCTAGCACCTTTTTGAGGCCAATTTTTTAAGAATGCCTGGGTTGGGTCCCACGGCTGGAATCCTGGAGGGTTGTGTACCATGGGGTGCCGGGTTGGTGGTATGTTGTGTGGCCTTCTGACAGATGATCTCTCAAGTCCATTGTGCAGCCCATTTCCATTGTGTTTTCTAGAAAGTTTGCTAAGTCGTCTGGCTCTTCGATTTCCGAGGATGACCCTCGATCATCAGTATCATCACTACCAGATCTAGCATAACGTACTTAATTCCAGCTTTCTATGGTGAGGACTAAGACCTAGAAGTTCTTACATTTAAACAATGCAGTGGTCATTAAGAGTCTGGCTGTCGCATGACCTCCAGACTCGAGGTGGCGGCCCCACCACCAACAGGCTGGCGGTTGGACCGGTGGGAGCCGCCACAGTCAGACCACCAACACCACCAGGCTGCCACAAGCTGGCAGCCTGGAGGTTCTGGTGGTTTCTCATTCTCCAGGCAGCGCTGCTTTCAGCGCTGCCCTGGGGATTAGGAGTCCCCATTCAACAGCTTTTCCATGGCGGTTCACACTGCCATGGAAAGGATGGGTGACTGGGGGACTCAGGGGTCCCTGAGGGCCCCTGCCCTGCTCATGCACTTGGTATGGGCAGTGCAAGGGCCCCCATGCACAGCCCCATCTCGCATTCCACTGCCTGAATGCCAGTGGAATGTGCAACGGGTGCTGCTACACCCACTGCATCGCCACATTGGTGCTGGCTCCGTTAGGAGGCGGTGTCAATTTTAAGTCCCTTTTCACCGCAGGGCTGGCTGATGGAAATACTACTTCCGTCTGCCGGCCCTGCGGTGAAGTCCTATTAGGGCCGGTGGGGTTCAGGCAGCACAGGCAGAATGAGGGCGGGAAGAGTTTGGCGGACGGCCACCGCCAAACTCTTAATAAACCCCTGTATTATGAAAGACATTGGCCAAAACATGGATCATCAGGCCACAGCATTGATGGGCCTCTGTTTCATTTTGTCATCCGAAATATAACGTTGCTAAGTTGGTGACAATAGAGGAAAGCTATTACAGGCCTGGAAGTGTTTGACAACTGGGAGGGTCTGGTGCGGGTCCTGTATGCCCTGTGGGATTCCAATAGCCCAAATACAGTACTTTGCAACAGAGAAGGTAGGATGCCAGGAACCCAATTGTTAGAAATTGGGTCTCTAGTTGGCAGAGGCATGCATTTGTCCAAGTAGGGAACACAATACTAGTTAGGGTAAGTCAGTTTCTCACCTAAATGGGCCTGTGCTCACCCTCTGGTAGGTTGGCACAGAGCAGTCAGGCTTAACGTAAGAGGTAATATGTGCAGCTTTTGTGCAACACTTAATTACAGTACCACAATGAAACACACCACAAAATGACTCCACATTGGTTTGGAAAAGTAGAAAATATTTATCTTAGTAAAACAAGACCAAAAGAACAAACATCCAATACGTAAAGGTCAAGATATACATGTTTAAAGATTTAGGCCCTCATTACAACCCTGGCAGTAAAGTATGCTGACTGCCGTGCCGACGGCCGCCAATATACCATGTCCGTGGCGGAAATCCGCTACGGTATATTGACCCACACAGAGAAATCCTCCACAATACAGACACCCACACAAGGCCACCACACCAAACGTCAGTGATAAACTGGCGGAAACAAAACTCACACCGTCACGCCAACAGGAACACGCCCACACTATCATGACCCATGAATCAACGCGCGGTCATTCATCCGCGGTAAACCATTGCCGTTACACACCGCCACTCTCAAAATACACCCACACTTACAAAACACAACCACATTGGACAATTCAAAATACACACACCTGACACACA
Organism: Pleurodeles waltl; assembly: GCF_031143425.1. NCBI lineage: Eukaryota > Metazoa > Chordata > Amphibia > Caudata > Salamandridae > Pleurodeles > Pleurodeles waltl. The sequence continues at coordinate 767,454,302 of NC_090436.1, forward strand.
TACACACACCACACCCACACACTCATACCACTATAAGACACACACCCACATTAGCCACAACCCCTTACAATGAAAAATTGTGAAGAAGCAGAGAGAGAGAAAAGAAAAGACCACACCAGCATCCAGAGGCACACAACACCATCACCCATACACCATCAATGCACAAAACACCACACACCCCAAAACCTCACCCCACACATCACATCACACATCACCTCACACATCACTCACACCACATCATGGCACCTCAAAGACACCCCAGGTTTTCTGAGAAGGAGCTCAGGGCCATGGTGGAGGAAATCATCTGGGTAGAGCCACAGCTATTCGGATCGCAGGTGCAGCAGCCATCCATTGCTAGGAAGATGGAGCTATGGCGGAGAATTGTCGATAGGGTCAACGCAGTGGGACAGCATCCAAGAGCACGGGTTGACATCAGGAAGAGGTGGAAGGACCTACGGGGGAAGGTACATTCCGTGGTATCCAGACACCAACTAGCCGTACAGAGGACTGGCGGTGGACCCCCACCTCCTCCTCCCCAACTAACAACATGGGAGGAGCAAGTCTTAGCAATTATGCATCTTGAGGGCCTCGCAGCAGTAGCGGGAGGACCGGGCTCTGGTAAGGCAAATCTTTACTAATATATCCCCCACCCTACCTGCATGCCATCACAAACACCTACCCCTACCCTCACACCCATCAACCCGACACCTCACATATACCCCACTATCACAACCCACACATCCCAATACCAAGCCCTGCATGTTACACCAATGCATGGACACCCATCACAGACCTACATGGACACCCATCATTAAAGCATATCCAAGGGAGAGACTCACCCAGGGCACGTAATCACCACTCACACAAGGGCCAAGGCGATATTGCAAGCACAGTAATAGAGGGAAACACACCCATTGCACAAGATGGCACACACAGATTAAATAACAATGCATTTACACCCCAACAGGACCCCTACCCAACGTCACCAGACAGGAGGCGCCAGCCATATCCAGTCCCCATACAGAAGAGGCCCACAGTGATGACATGCAGCTCTGCACGCCTGGATCAAGATGACCAGCCCAGCCCATCAGGGACCTCAGGACAGTCGGTTCCCCTGCCACAGTCCCAAGCCACCACAGAACCTCTCCCATCAGGAAACACCACTGCAGCACCCATCCAGCGGGCCCATGCCACTGTCCCCAGGACATGTCAATCAGCAGTGTGTCCACCACTACAGGGACCCCAGGCAAACTCACTAACCCAAGCAAATCAGGGACCTGGGGTCAGTGGCAGTGGGCACACGGTTCAGGGGACAGAGGCACAGGACAACATGGAAGCTGGGATGACCGCTGTACAACAGGGGGAGGACGGGCCCAGGGAACCCACTCTGCACGAGGCACTCTCAAACATCATGGGAATATACCACCATTCCCAGGAGACCATGGGCATGTTACTGGCCAAGTTTCAGGAGACCCAGCGGCTGCAGGAGGGACAGTACCTGGGGATCAGGGAGGACTTGAAGTCCATTAACACCACCCTGGTCACCATTGCAGGGGTGCTGGCAGACATGGCCAACACCATGAGGGAGACAGTGGCATACCACCGGGCCCCTGACACCAGCCCAACTGATGAACAGCCTTCCACGTCCGCTGGTGCTAGTGGACAGGAGGCCCGCCATAGGACCAACAGGCCACCAGCACCCCACCCCCTGCAGAAGGAGAAGCACCCTGCAAACGGTCCCTACGATCCAGGCAGAAGCCAGAGAACATTGCCAAGACCCCACCAGGAAATAAGACTCTCCAGATTGTCACCCTTCTGTCCCACTCTGTTACCCTGTCCACCTTGAACTGCTATTGCTCCCCTTCCTATGCCCCCTTGGACAATGCACCTGTGATACCACGAGACTGGACTCTACCCTGGACTTTCCTCCACCATCACCCCAGCCCCTTCCACATACTCCCAAACACATTAGCCCATAAATAAACACCCTTGAATCACAAACCAATCTGGAGTCAGTCTGTTCTTTCACAAATGTATAATTACAACATAATCCACAAATATCAATGTAAATGTTCATTTGCTCACACCAATGTATGACAGTTGTTGGGCAGCAGTAAATATAGCAGAAGGCAAAATGAGGTACCCAGATCTGTGAAATGGAAAGCCAAAGTGAAATGTCAGTGTCCATAGGCAGAGGTTAAGAGGCTGACATATACAGTGTCCTACACTAGTCAGATATGAGATGAGCAATGCCAGTCTCTTACCTGTGTGTCACTGGAAGTACTGCATGATGATGTTTGTGCGGTTGTCAATATCTTCTTCCTCTGCCTCCTCTTCCTCACTGTCCACAGGCTCCACAGCTGCCACAAGACCATCATCAGGCCCATCCTCCTGCAGAAAAGGCACCTAGCCCTATCTGTTCGGTGAGTAGTATAGGGAGCCACCTGTTAGATCATGGGTACTCACAAACATTTTCCCAGGGGCCAAAAGATGTGGTCTGTTATGTTTCCGAGGGCCGCAATGAAGTCAGCAGGGTGTGGCTGGGATGGGGCATTGGGGGGGCACTGGTTGTAAGATGGGTGTAGATGAAACAAAGCATATACATGTAGTTGCTGAATTGCACAATGTGAAACCAGAAAACCTTGGATTAATCCCTGGTTCCCCACTTTACCAAATTGCGTGATCCTAAGCAATAGTTTTATTTCTCTTCCCTTCATTATCACATAAACAGGACCTAAAAAATACATGACTTCATGATGTCCACTGTACAAAAACTTCTCCTCTGTTTGATTTTAAAAAAACTGTAATGTTTTATTTGTATAATAGGAACCCATGTCACCCAAAGGGTGCACAAAACAACCTACTTGGCACATTTCACTGTTGGCATTGTCAGGGTAGGGGGAAGAATTGATGTTTGAAAACTACCACTTTTAAAATAATATTTCTCAATCCACTGATATAATCTGATGTACTGAAGTGAAAAGGTTCTGCATATTAATGAAATACACTGTTTAAATTGTGAGACTTTATCATATGTTTGCACTTCGCTGCAAGATTACTTTAAAATGAAGGTGCTCCTAAAGTTAAATGATGCAGGACTTAACAGTCACCTTCTTTTTTTAACACTAATAATGCTTTAAATAAATGCTTGCCTGTTTCTTTAACATCTTTTTTTATTGTTAGCATCTATTAGTGTAAACAGCAGCAGAGTTCTGCTGTGCACCAGGAGTCCACATGTCAAGGTCGAGAGGGCCGCATGTGGCCCCCGGGCCGTACTTTGAGTATCACTGTGTTAGATGGAGGCACTGGAATCTGGCCTTCAGTAGGCCGAACATCCTCTCAATAATACGCCTAGTTTGCCCATGTGCCTCATTATAGCATTCCTCTTCCCTTGTCCTGGCATTCCTCACTGGGGTCAGTAGCCATGAGAGATTGGGTTAACCAGAGTCACCTGCAAATGTCGAGGGATATCTGTTAGACACACACTAACCCTTAGGGACTACCCCATACCCAGACACCTATTCATACTGTGTGGGGACCGTGGGCTCACATATTAGCCACACCTGGTGCCTCTGGAGTTGGCCCATCACATAAGGGATACTGCTATTCCTCAAATTGTAAGCATCATGCACAGAGCGAGGATACTTGGCATTCACATGAGAGATGTACTGGTCTGCCAAACACACCATCTGCACATTCATAGAATGGTAGCTTTTTCGATTTCTGTACACTTGTTCATTTCTGCGGGGGGGGACAAATGCCACATGTGTACCATCAATGGCACCAGTGATGTTGGGGATATGTCCCAGGCATAAAAGTCAGCTTTCACTGTGGGCAAATCCTCTACCTGGGGAAAACGATGTAGCTGCGCATGTGTTTCAGCAGGGCTGACAACACTCTGGTCAACATGTTAGAAAACATTGGCTGAGACATCCCTGATGCCATGGCCACTGTAGATTAAAAGGAGTCACTTGCCAGGAAATGAAGCAATGGCAGGACCTGCACTAGAGGGGGTATTCCTCTGGGATGGCGGATAGCTGACATCGGGTCTGGCTCCAGTTGTGCACACAGTTCTTGGATTGTGGAACGATCAAGTCTGTGGGTGATAATGATGTGTCTGTCTTCCATTGTCGATAGGTCCACCAGGGGTCTGTACACCAGAGAATGATGCCATCTCATCATCTGCCCCAGCGGATGTCCCCTATAGAGGAGAATGGTGAGCAGAGGGTCATGTACCACATAGGTTGCACAAGTGTGTTTTCAGTAATGTGAGTAAATCCGTGTGTAGTGTTGTTTGTCCGTACATCTGTCAAAATGTGCTCGGACACAGTTAGGTGCCATGCCATGTGCCCCCCCGAAATGGTGGCTGCCTGACCTGTAAGGAGGGACAAGGGGAAATGAGGTAACTGCGCTGGCATTGTGCAGCGTCGCTGTGCAATTTAGCATTGGTTATCATTGGGCCCTATTGGTTCCAGGAGCCACTGACGATGTACGCCAGCGGTGACGGTCCGCACCGCCGCGGACGTGACCGCCATTTTCTATCTGTTCACTCACTTGATAGCTGACCTTCAACAGGAGAGGACCTACACTGCAAGTGCTGCTGTGACCTCTGTCTGGAAGCAACAATGGCTGATTTGTCTGGGGAAAGGGTCCCTGTCTTCACCACGGAGGAGTTGGACAAACTGGTGGATGAGGTCCTCCCCCAGTACATGCTGCTCTACGGTCCTCCAGACAAACAGGTGAGTACACTGTGAGCATGATGTGTGAGCAATGGCTGTTTGGAGTGGTGTGGATGGAAGATACATGTGGCCTGCATGTGAGGATGGTGAGTGTATGTGCATCAGGGCATGGGTGGGAACTGGTGGGCAATGATTATGATGGCCTGGACGGGAGAGTAATTTCCTTTCATCCTGTACCTTTCCTCTAGGTCAGCACCCACCAGAAAAAAGGTATTTGGCGTGCCATTGCCAAGGAAGTGCGGTCCCTGGGTGTCTATTATAGACAGAGCACCCACTGCCTCAAGAGATGGGAGGACCTGCGCTGCTGGAGCAAGAAGACGGCGGGGCCCAGCTGGGGCTGGCCTCCCAATGTGGAAGGGGTGCCCGTCGCACAATGGCCCTCCTGATGTTCCGGATCCTGGCGGTGAGGGCATCACAGCAGCCACAAGGGGGTGAGTACAGTGTCATTCAGCTGATTCTGCACGCTTTACGAAGTGTCTGGGTGGGGGATGGGGGCTGTGGGTTCCCCTAGGCCTGGGCGAACTTGGTAGGGAGGTCCCTTGTTAGGCAGGCTCTGAGGCACTTCAACCCCAATATTGTTAGTGGGCATCTACAACTAGTCGGTCCTGTGGGTTCCAGGTGTGCACCAAATGGTGTTAGGCATAGTACCCCATGGGCAGGTGATTTCCCTACTATCTGCTAGTACATGGCCTAGTGCATAGGGATGTTCCCTGTGTGTTGTGTCTGCCAACGGTAGTGGTGTTGCTGGCATTGACCATGTGTCTCCTCTGTCTTTCCCCCATTCTTGTTTTGTCACCCTGTCCTTGTGTGCATTAGCATCATCTGGCGGAGGAGCAGAGAACCCGGCGACGGAGGGAGCTGCATCTCACATGGCCCATGAGGGTGAATCTACAGAGTCTGAAGGCACCAGTGGGATGTGGGGCTAGGGGAGCTCCACGACGGGGACAGGAGGGGACACCAGTGACAGCAACTCCTCCTCTGATGGGAGTTCCCTTGCGGCGGTGGGCACCTCTGTGTCCACCCCAACTACAGGTACAGCCGGCACCCCCCCTACCAGCACTGCCCTCCCAGCAGCCCTTCAGCGTGTTTCCCATGCCGGTTCCCCCAGGAGGGTGGGCATCTACTTCACCCCAGGCACCTCAGGCCCTGCCCCAGTCAGCCCTGCTGCCCTCAGTGAGGAGGCTATTGACCTCCTGAGATCCCTCACTGTTGGGCAGTCAACCATTCTGAATGTCATCCAGGGTGTTGAGAGGCATTTGCCTAGAGGGCATTCTTTCTGGTGTGGCGGCCCCACAGAGAACATTAAGGCTCTGGCCTCAGCTTTGATGGCAGTCATTGTCCGTGTCCAGCCTCCCCCCTCCAAATTCTACTACCCAGAACCAATCCCCTCTACCTCAGCCTATCCCAAGCACACCATCAGACCAGCATGCACACACATCAACACACAAAAGTGGCTCAGGAAAACAGAAGCACCACACATCCCACAGGCACTTACACAAGCAGCATGTAGACACACCAACATCCACTGCCTCCACTGTGTCCCCCTCCTCCACGTCCTCCACCTCCCTCCCAGTCTCGTCTCCACTCACACCTGCATGCATTACATCCTCAGCCACTACCTCCATCACTAGCACGCCCGTCACTACACACCGCTCACGTGCAATCACCACCCCACTACCATTCACACGTCCCCTATGTCCTCTCCCAGTGTGTCTGTAATCCATCATCCCAAAGTACACAAACGCAGGCACACACCCACCCAACAGCCATCCACCTCACAGCAGCCTCCAACCCATGCACCTTCACCCAAACTCAGCGGACGTACACCTCCTACAACCACTACCTCTTCCTCCACTCCCTAGCCCCCTCCATCTTCCCATCCCAGTGTGTCAAAAAAACATTTCCTAGCGAACTTGAACCTCTTCCCTACACCCCCAGTCCTTTCCCTAGGGCCAGGATGTCTAGATCCCAGCCCAGCACCTCAGCCACCAAATCTGCATCCACTGTGGTCCCTGCTACTCCAGTACGGTCTAAGGGGGCACCCGTCAGAGCTGCCAGTGTTCCCTTTTCCACCACCTGAAAAGGTCAAAAAGGGGCCGGCTTCCAGCAGGGGACAGGCACATCACCCACCCAGCAAGGGCTCGCACAAACAGCGATTGGACAGTGCTAAGGTCCCTGCAGCGACTCTCAAGATGGGGAAGGGCCACAAGCCAAAGGGCACATCACCTCTGGGCACGATGTCACCTGGTCAGGGGCTGGTGACCACCAAATCAGTAGAGATGTCTGCCACATGCATCACAGTCCCCACCGCCGCTCCGACCGCCACCTGCACTACCACCTGCACCGCCCCCGCACCGCCACTGCCCCAACGTCAGTCTGCAGCATCCTCCCAAAGGATCATCCATCCGAGGCTGCCAGAGACGGTATGGTCTCTACATCCACCGCAACAGTCACTTGCACCACAGCCAGCACTGGTAGCATCTCCGCCGCAGCCACCGCTGGCTGCACCACCATCAGCACCGCCACATGCCCAGCCAATGCCACTCTGTCGGATGTCAACCCCATCCCCAGTGTGCAGCCGTCAGAGTCTGCAGGTGACGTCCTGGACCCTTGACACGCCACTTGAGACACCACCTCCAGCACACGAACCAGCAATTGGCAGCCAAAGTTGCCACAGGATGGAGTGTGGGTCTGCCTCCATGGAGTATCATGCTACCTGTTCCAGGTACATCGCGTGGCTGAGACACCCACATGAGACGAAGTCAACTGCCACACCCCAGGTGCAGCATTCACTAACACAGTCCTTGGCAGGATGAAGCACTCTGAGCACAAAGCCCCCTCCAGAACCAGTGGAGGCAAGCATCCACTAACACAGTCCTTGGCAGGATGAAGTACTCTGGGCACAAAGCCCCCTCCAGTACCAGTGGAGAAAAGCATCCACTAACACAGTCCTTGGCAGGATGAAGCACTCTGGGCACAAAGCCCCCTCCAGAACCAGTAGACAAAAGCACCCACTAACACAGTCTTTGGCAGGATGAAACACTCTGGGCACAAAGCCCCCTCCAAAACCAGTGGAGAAGCCATCCTTTCGGAGACAGTGGCCTTGCACTCCCCAGGACCAAGCAGTGGGCAACCCACACACTTTAGAGACTTGAGAGACTGTGGCTTTGCACTCCCCAGGAACAAGCAGTGGGCAACCCGCCTTCTTAAGAGACTTGAGAGACTGTGGTTTTGAACTCCCCAGGACCAAGCAGTGGGCAAACCACCCACTTGAGAGACTGTGGCTTTGCACTCCCCAGGACCAAGCAGTGGGCAACCCACCCACTAGAGAGACTTGAGAGACTGTGGCCTTGCACTCCCCAGGAACAAGCAGTAGGCAACCCACCCACTTGAGAGACTTGAGAGACTGTGGCTTTGAACTCCCCAGGACCAAACAGGTCAACCCACCCACCTGAGAGACTGTGGCTTTGCACTCCCCAGGACCAAGCAGTGGGCAACCCACCCACTAGAGAGACTTGAGAGACTGTGGCTTTGCACTCCCCAGGAACAAGCAGTGGGCAACCCACCCACTTGAGAGACTTGAAAGACTGTGGCTTTGAACTCCCAAGGACCAAGCAGTGGGCAACCCACCCACTTGCTAGACTTGACAGACTGTGGCTTTGCACTCCCCAGGACCGAGCAGTGGGCAACCCACCCACTAGAGAGACTTGAGAGACTGTGGCTTTGCACTCCCCAGGACCACGCATTGGGCATGGAAGCCCCTCGAGGAGCAGTGGCGTTGTACCATCACCCGGCTGAGGTGCACCCCCACCCCTTTCCCCTGAGGTGCCTGGTTTATATTTCGACCTGATGCCCCTGCAGTGTTCTCTCCGTTTTGAGGCAGGTGTCATGTGTGTGCTTCGCCCATGGTTTTTGGGAACACTGGTCCTCAAACATTTCATGGGACAGTGTACGGACTTGTGTACTTGCTGTAAATGTTTGTGAATACTGATTATTTGCTGTTCTCTTGGGCTATCTGATTGTTCGAATATTAAACTAGTTAAATTCATTTCATTTTGTCCTTGCGTTCTTCCAGGGGGTGACGGGGTATATCTGTGATGTTATTGTATATGTGTGTGTGTATGTGTGTTGTTGTGGGTGGGGGATGGGGTGTTGCATTTTGCGTGTGTGTGTCAATCTCTTTTCCCTCCTCCTCTCCACTGTGTGCTAGGTGCAGTACTCACCGTCGTCGCCTTCTTTCCAATTCGTGGTGTATTAATAGATACCTTAACATGGGCAGGACCTGTAACTCGGGCTCAATGGCGTCCTGGTTCTTCGTTGAGTGTTGAGAGGTGAGTGGTTTCTTTCTGTGTACTATTTCCACCGTGCTTTTGATGGCATTGGTACCGCCCCGGAAAAGCTGGTGGATTGGTGCCTTGTAATAGTGTGAGCGGTACATTGTCTTCCGCCTGTCTGTTGGTGGTGACCGCTGCGGTATTTGTTGCTACCATCGTGGTGGTCGGAGTGTTAAAGTGGCTGTCTGTGTTGGTGGTTTCCGCCATGGTCGTGGTTCAATTTTTTTAACTGCCGGACTGTTAGTGGTATTACCGCCACCTTAACACCGACCGCCAGGGTTGTAATGAGGGCCTTAATGTGAAAGTAGTGTTTACAAGTCACTAGCAGTCAAAAGGTTACTAGAGGTTGTAAAGAAACGGTGCAAACCCAAAGTTCAGGCTGACCGTATTGGAGTGCAGGCCAGCTACAGAACCCACTCAGGACGTGCTGAAGCAGTACCTTTGATGGAGCATCACTCATCTATGGCGATGCACCAATCAGTTCATCCCCTTCCATCCTTTCAGGCACACCACAGAGACAGATGTTGTCCCACCTTGACCTGTCCTCTAAGTTGGTGATCTTCCTCTGCATTCGGGATATCAGTGCTACAGTCTGGTGTTATGATAAACATGTGATACACATTATCCAAGCATCTATCAGGTGCAATCTAATTAAAGATGCAGGTTTTTAAACCTGACGGCCTTAGGGTGGTCATCCCCCAACATTTTGCCTGCCTCTCTCCATTTTTCTGATCTTGTTTTTGCTGGTTTTAGGACTTTGCACACTTTACCACTGCTCACCAGTGCTAAAGCGTGTGTTCTCTCCCCTAAACATGGCAACATTGGCTCCTTCTGAATTGGCATATTTAATTTACCTGTGAGTCCCTAGTAAAGTCCTCTGTATGCAAGGCCAAGGGCCTATAAATTAGATGCTAATAGTGGGCCTCTAACACTGACTGTGCCACCACATGAGTAGCCCCCTAAACATGTCTCAAACCTACCATTGTAAGGTCTCTGTGTGCAGTTTCACTGCCACTTTGATTTGGCATTTAAAACTGCTTGCCAAGCCTTAGACTCCCTCTTTATTTCATATAAAACACTCCTAAGGTAGGCCCTAGGTAGCCCGCAGGGCAGTGTGCTATGCAATGACAGGACATTTATTTGTAAGTTTTACATGTCCTGGTAGTGAAAAACTCCCAAAGTCATTTTTCACTACTGTGAATCCTGCTTCTCTTGTAGACAAACATTGCAAATTTCTTTATATACTTTTAAGTGGTGATTTCTGATCTGAAAGGTGTGGCATTGTCATGTTTGATATGGCTGGAATGGTAGTGAGGAACCCTGTTTTCTGGGGAAGTTGGATTTGACATTATTATTTTAGAAGTGTCACTTTTAGAAAGTAGGCATTTCACTGCACTTACTGCTCTCTGTGCCTTACAGCATGTCTTCAATCCACATCTGGTCTATGCTGGTTGACAGCTACCCTTGTGCATTCCACCCAGACAGCCATAAATACACATCACACTGCATACTGATGGGTCTTCTTGGGCAGGAAGGGTGGAGGGGCTCTCACATTTCAAAGACTAGTTGCCAGCCCTCACACACAAAGGACCAATAACTCCCCCCACAGATCTCCATTTTTAAAATAAATATTTTTATTAAGCATATACGAGCAGGTACGATATTAGAGCATTGAAATTACAAATCAAGATTATAAAATATTCATAAAGATCAGTACAGTGCAGCACTTCTTTTACATCGTAGTAATCGTGTAGTAATTCATGAAGACATGTTAAATCATTGTACATTGAATTGGATTGCATTCTGAATCAAACTGAGGATGAAGAAGTCTTTTCCCACACAGAATGAAACATCTGTGTGGCCCCAGTTCTTCGTGCATACAGAAGTTTTTTACCTTGGACTGATCTCATTTTCTTTTCCCAGTGAACATATGATGGAGGTTGAGGGGGATCTTCCATTGTTGTAAGATCAGGGATTTCGCAACCAATGTTGCACTAAAGAAGTATCCTGGGATGATTAGATATTCCAAAAAGTGCCCCCACGGTTCTGGTTTTAGCGCTACCTGAAGTTTCAAACTAATTGATTGGAAAATTTGGACCCAAAAATTGGTAACAACAGGACAAAGATAGCTGTTGCTTGAAATTGATGGAACCATCTTACTAAGTTGCACAGGAGTATAGTAGAACATCCACTTTGTGAATAATGATATTCTTTTAAAATTCACCCCTGTTAAGGCTTTGGAGGAATAGTTATTATAGTGCTTCCATGTCTGAGGATAAATCACACAAGCTGTAGCAGCTGCTATTCTGCTTAGTGCAGAAGGAAGAGCTTTAGCTGGTAATTCTTCTAGAAGGATACTGTACCAGTGACCGGCGTCTGTCCATTTCTGACCCCACATGGCTTGTGTAATTCTGAAAGAGAGTGAATCAGCTGAATACTGACCTACAGAACCCATTGATTGTATGAAGTGATGTATCTGGAAATAAGGAAAGCTTACGCGTGCTGGAATAGCTAGATTGCTAATTTTGAGTTGTGCCCATGATATGACACTATATTCTGCTAGGAAGTCCTGCAGCTTTCTCAACCCCAGATTTTCCCAGTCATTTAGAACTTTGGTAGCGAGAGGAAGCCCTAATGCAACCGCTTCTCTTAGGGGAATAGTTTGATTGAACCGAGTAAAATTAAAGCTTTGTTGGAGTTCTACACCTCTGGACCAGAGAAGGTTTGGGATCTCATATCTGGTAAGTTTCGGGAGCCATGGCATTTTAAGAAATTGAGATAGATGAATGTTGTTTTCAAGAAGCATCTGTTTCAAATAGAAGTTCGAGTCAACATGGTATGTTGACGCAGCATCTACAATCCAATCTATGTAGGTCGCCTCATAATACTTTTTAAAATGAGGTAAAATGAGGTAAAGCTTGACCTCAGTCCTCTATAGTCAGCTGAACTGTCTCCAGTCGAGTGTGTGGTTTTTTATTTAACCAAATAAATTTGCGTACATTACATTAAGATCCTTGAAAAACTTTTGGGGATCCTTGATCATAATGTTTGAAAACGCAAATAAGAGTAGAGGTAGAATCATCAGTTTGATCAGGGAAAGCAGCCAATTATCGTTAACAGTGATTTCTGCCATTTAAGCATCAGAGCCTGCGCATTCTTAAGAGTGGGGAGATACTAGATTGAGTAGAGGTCAAACGTGTTTTGAGTGACATAGATGCCAAGATATCTGACACCATTATTACAGCTGCTTTGATTTTATTCGTAGAATAATAGTCAATTGCCTGGAGCAGGAAGTTTATGATACTGGAGATAAATATTCCTGGGAGAAACCCACACTGGTCATGTTGAATAAGACCCAGGGCTAGGGGTGTAATGCAAGCTGACCAAAATAATCTTATAGTCATTATTAAGAAGACTAATAGGGAGATAAGAACCAGGTTTTTCTCCAGGCTTGTCTTTCTTAAGGAAGCTGACAATTACTGCCCGGGTAAATGAACTAGGTACTTCTTCTACATTAAGCATTGCATTAAAGAGTGCAGCTAGGGTCGCTGCAATCTCCTCAGACAGAATTTTGTACAACTCCACAGGAAGACCATCCTCCCCCCGGCATCTTTGCCATTTGGAGAGTTACTAATGGCTTCTGATACCTCTAATTTAGTGGTAGGCTACAGCAGTGCAGATTGGAGCTCTTGATCAAGACTCAGTAGAGAGACTGATTCAAGATATTTGTCAATGACCTCATTGCATGTAGCTGACTTCGGAGTATAGATATTTGTGTAGTGAGCTAGAAACACCTTCAAAATCTCTTTGGCCTGGTCGACCATGCGCCCCTGGCACTCGTCAAAAATGGATTTAATTAAGGAAGCATTCTGATGTTTTTTAATATAGTGCACCAAATATTTACCTACATGCTTGCTCTCTTCATAGTATTGCTGAAAACAGGTATTATGATTAACAATCTCTTGTTCTAGGAAAAAATTGTTCAATTGGGTTTTAGCATCATGGAGGCGAGTCATTGACTTGTGATCACTGGGTGACTGATGAAGGCGCATGACGTGACTGTTGTTTACTTTTTCCTTCTTGGCTTTTCTAGAAAAGGCATTAAAAGCTATGGCTTCCCCTCTAATATGTGCCTTACATCTCTCCCAGATAGCAAAGATAGAGACAGTTGCTTAATTTCTGATTAAAAATTCAGCAACTGGAGAGTAGAGATCCAGCTTTGAGAGTAGAGATCCAGCCTTCATTGGTTAATAAAGATTTGTCTAAGACCACCTGTTTTTTTTTCATGCTGATCAGGGGAAGATAGTTGAACCAATGGAACGAAGTGATCTGAAAAGGGGTTGGATATTATGTCAGAGCTTACTCTATCCCAAGAATGAGATACTAAGAAGATATCTAAACTTGATTCTAAGTTAAACCTTTTTGAAAAAACAGTTATAACATTGATCTGGTGGATTGTCAAGCCACCAAGGATCCTGTAGAGCCAGATCGCAGATAAATGTTGTCACAAATCGGTGTGCTCACGGCTTGTTTTGTGACAAATATTTACGGGAGGCATCAAGATTCATATGTTGAATATTATTAAAATCACTGCCGACTACCAAGAGGCCAGGAAGTGTGCTCAAAAGGTCATGGAGACTTTGCACAGAAGTAGTTTCATCTTCTATGGGACCATAGAAGCTTGAAATGTGCATTAGTTGTCTTCCTACTTTTACGCTAACTACTATCCAGCTTGCTTGAGAATCACGATGGACCTCGAGAACTTCTCCTTGGAAGTCCAGAGTGAACAGAACTGCCTGTTAAGGATGGTCACTCTAGTAGAGGCAAAAAAGGAATTAGAAATGAAGTTCGGGATGTTAGGACAATTTGCCTATTGTTTAAAATGAGTTTCCTGTATGTAATAGAATCACCAGGGTCTGGAAGGATCTTAACCAATTGAGAATTGCTCTGAATGTAGGTGAATTTGTTCAGCCCATTTCATTGCATGAAGCAATCTTGAAGAAACCAGAGGAGTACGTACTGGCTTGACTATCACTCATTTAGTAGGAATATAATAGTTTTTGAGAGCCTGTTGCCACTGGACCTGGTCTTGCAACCTAATAGAAGAGTACAAAGTGTATTGTTGAAGATTTTGTATCCTCAACGTACCATTTTTTCTCAGCACAATCATTCTAGACCATGAGTTTCTAGTTTTCTTCACCCGCCTCAATGCAAGGTCCCAGCTGCCAAGTGCTCCCACCCCGCATTTCTGGATTGAGAGCTCTCCTGTTTGATGCCCTGCTGCCCCCTTCTCCCTGACTTTGCTGGAAGGACTTTGCCTTCCCCCAAAATGACTTTCAAGGGCTTGGGCTGAGCTTGCCTCCTGTTTAAGAAGTCTCAGCGCAATCAAAGACTTCACAGGAGGGGGAAAATGCACTGCACTGAAAAACTGACCAAATGCCTAGAAAAAATGATGCATTGGCTGGAGAATCAATGCAGCTCCTGTATAGCGGCTGAAAAATCTCTGCAGCGTCTCCCGAATCTACAAAGCGTCTGTTTCATCATCGCAGCGCGTTTTGGATTTTCCACTCATTGTTCCTGGGCATCAAAATATTCTCACTCCACAGTAAGAAGCCAAGGCTACACACCTGGAAATCGACGCATCACCTTGCCCGTAAGGAAAGAAATGATACAAGACCTCCACCGCGCTGGAAAATCAATGCATCACTTTTCTTTCCGACACATCACCTCCTCTGTGGCACTCTGCATTGTTATTTTTGACACATCCCAGGTACTTTGTGCTAAAAAGATACAACCATTGATTCCTATGGATTAAGACTCACCTAAAGCTCTAAAAAGTGATAGCTTGACTTGTGCATATTGGATTCTTGTAGGGTTCATCCTATTTTATTCATATAAATATCTATTTTTCTAAACTGATGTGTAGTACTTTATCTGGTGTTTTCAGTGAGTTACTGAATGAGTTATTGCACAAGTACTTTACAAATTGCCTTGTAAGTCAAGCCTGCCTGTTTTGTGCCAAGCTACCAGAGGGTGAACACAGGATAATTTAGGTTGGATTGCAACTTACCCTGACTAGGACTGTGGTCCGTACTAGGACAGGGTGCAGACGTCTGCCAACTAGAGTCCCAATTTCTAGCAAGGTTCATAAAATCAGACCAAAGTGATTTAAGGTCAATAACCTTCTGAGTCATGTGATGTCTAATGCTGTGATTTTCAAGCTCATGGCAGTCACCTCTTTAAGTACTGTGGCCAGCTACGTCCGTCATTGCAGTGGGCTTAGTAGCTGACTGTGATGATTCCCCAGCCAGAGCCTCTACAAAAATAGCTTCCAGGAATATTTTGTGTACACTATATGGACAGGGTACACATCAAGTCTTGACAGTATAAGCCAGAGTTAGTAAGTTCTCAGTGGGGGATAAAAAGATCAAGATCAAGACATCCGACCATCCCCAAGATCAAGAGGTAGCAAACTCAGCAGTAGGGTTCACTTCCTCCCCTCGTGTTCAAGGCAGCCTAGTTTGACAGGACCAGTTTTTGCCACTTAGATGTTACACGAGGGGGCATGACAACTTCTAGCCATGCCTCAGTGACAGGTGTCTTACTGTGTGTTCAGATGGGGAGGATCAGCCAGTGTGACGCTTGTCCATGGTTATGTCAGACCTCCCTGTCTATATCCTAACAGGAGTCTATTTGCCAGAAGAGTCGTCCCAGCAGGCCTGTGCAGGCCCCAGTCCGAGGGAGTCTCTGCCACAGCATGCTGAGAGCAGGGCATTGTGCTGTGGCTCGAGCTGCAATTCAGTTTAGGTGTGCCTGGAAGGAGAAAAAAATACACAGAGTTGCAGGAGATACATAGAGGAGGATGACCATACCGAGTGGGTGTTCACACTGCTCCAATATGAGTCTGGCTCTGTCCCTCTCACCCACGGGCAAGGTGGGTAGGATCAGTTGAATGTTGCTGCCTGGGTCTCTCATCGTAAAGTCAGTTGTAGTGCCTGAAGCACATGGACCTTCTGCACCTTCCTCAAAGGAAAATGCAGAGAGTGACTGCAAGCCACTGCCCTTGTGTCTCAAGATCCACCCTGCCAGGAAAGAGCCATAACAGCGTAGGCACAGTACATACTGGTGACTCAACCGGGTGTGCAGATGTCAGTGATCCACAATACTGCAAAACCATGCAGTGGGGAAGGGGCAAAGGGAAAGTGAGTAAGAACACGTAATTCCTTCTCTGTGGGTTTTTGGACATGGCCCCCGATTTCTGTGTGAAAGTCCACCCTCTGACTACGGGAATCTTAGCTGGTTAGGCCTCTGCGTGAAAGAGCTTTTCAAAGCCATAATTTCGGTTCATGGTTAACCTCCACTTCCCTCTCCGACTATATCTGTATGATATTGTCTTTTTTGGACAGTACCTTCTGTATGGATTACGTCTTAATGCTCATCTAAAGTCAATGACGGATTAAATTATTTGAACGTTATATTAATGACACACTTTTTTGGGACAATGCACAGTGTGTAGGTGACTTCCATGCTAGCGATTCCCTGGTTTTAGATAGAGTTTCAAATGTTGCTTTAATCTATCCAACACTAGAAAGACATTGTTTGTTTAATACTAGCAAGTTAATTTATCCATTATCTAATAATAATCTAAATTGCTTCACTCTATGCTTGTAAGAGGCTTAAGTAGTTTTTATATCAAGACCAACCCTAAATTTTCATAAACATGTTTGCTTCCCTTGTCTCAGTTCGTAATTGGGATTTTATCAGGAGGAAATTGAAGCATGCCAGTCCTATCAGAATTACTGGGATGGAGTATTGGCAAGACATCGTCAAGCATTAATTTAACATAAGGCAGAATATTTGATTATCTACTTAATCTAGTACCGTACTGTATATGTGTTATTTTTCTTCAACTATTATTAGAAACCTCACTTTTCCACTATTTTCTCATTAATCTAGCAACAAATTAACAAATAAAAACAAAAATAAAGCAGATAAATTCAGCGACCTGAAGCCCATGTCATCTAAGGCTTCAAAGTGTCCACTTCAAAATGAAGGACTTTATTGTCACAGTAATTTAAAACACTGAGTCTATCACCCTACAAGAAAATAAAAGGTATGTGATGGCATAATGGGGACAAAAGAGTAAAGTAAGAGAGGAATAGGCCAGGAATAGTGACTCATATATCCAGTACAAACTGAGGTGGTTAAAAATGTCACTCCGCTCATGGAATTGGCAGAATATAGTCACTCTGCATTAATCTTGTAACAAATGTAATCAGTGTGCTTGCCATAGGCCTATATGTGTTCTCTGTTGTCCATGTCTTTGTCCTTGGTGTCCATGTGCCATGAGAGACATTTTGTGTAGACATTGTGTTCCTTTACTTCTACTTATCAAAGCCATGGTCTAGGGACATTGATAGAAGAAGCCTATGCCTTTTCATCCTGATATGAGTTAAATGCGTGTGAGGATGATTGTAGTATGTATGTACAGTCTTTTCTTCATGAATTATTTCAGTAATGTCCTTTGACTCCTATAGGATTTTTGATAGACTCTAGGGAGACACCAATAATATTTATTTCAATTATTTGATATTTCCCTGCAACCCCTGGCTGCCATAGGCACACACCAGCAATCATTTTGTAGGGATTGTTACATTTGTCCCTGCACACACTGCTTGCCATAAGTGTCTAGTCATAGGCGCACACCAGAAATAATTAAGGACTATTCCATTTTCCAACTGTACCACCTGCCTGCCACAGGCATGTCATAGGCACACACCAGCAATAATTGTTGCAAGCATTACTCCATTTTCCCCCTTCACCACTCGCCTGCAATTGGTGTCTCATAGGTGCATACCATCAATATTTTTTTAAGGATTATTCAATTTTCCCCTGCATCCCCAACCTGTCGCAGGCATCTCATAGGCCTTAGAGGCCTATAAAGTAAACATGCTATTTGTATGTTATTGAAATATAATGTACGGTGTGGAATGCATATACTATTGGTAATTATTTGTGATGTCACTAAAGAATATTGGTTGCAGATTCAAACTGAAAATGCATTGTTTTTACTGATTTTTTTGTTCTAATTTGTTTGCTTTTAGGTGCACAAGAGACGTCAGCACACACAGTACAGTCAGACAAAAGGCGGGCAGTGACACACACCACTGAGTCCTTATTCTGCATCCACTTGTACAGCTAAAAGGCAACTACCAGAGCTAAGAAAGAACTTGAAGATGTTCCTAAAGAAGGGTGTTCCTGCTAAGAAAATGACCAGTGAAAAAAAGAAAAAGGATATTGCCACCACTGGGGTGCCACCTTCCACCTTTTTCTGGAAATGGCATGTACATTCTGCACCCTCCTATAGGCAGCAAAAGGCTGAGAACAGCACTCCCACATTATCAACAGCACCACCCCAAAAAAGGCTAAGCCCAAACCCATGTCACCATGCAGTGCAGCCACTGCAGTCTGGTGACGACCATTTGGACTGAACTGGATTTATTTCAGCTGCAAAGTACCCAATAATTGCACGAAAGGTGACAACAGGAGCCACAGCCAGCAGCAGTTCTTCCTAAAGTAGGAACAAACAGATGGGTGAGCTTTCTGCTGAGCAAGATGTTGGTTTTCAATCATTGGCTTCAAGCTCTCTAGCAAGAAAAAGAAAGAGCTCGCTATCATTGTTTACGAGCCAACCTTCTGATGATCTGGTCATCAATTGGACCCCGGCCGAGTCTGAGATCCACCCTAAAGACAAGGGAAAGGGAAGTTCCTGAAAGATTCACGATCATGGAAAGTGGCAGTTATTATGACAAGCCAGTGATTGTCAGTATGGAGGGCACCTCAGAAAACACCAAGATGACCCTTACTATTCAACCTGCTCAGAGGGATGTGGTTCGACCACCACCAGCTTCTGTACTTGTAGGACCTGTATCCACCACTACCACAGTTGAAGTATGCCCTACAGGGAGTCAAATGACACAGCACCTACCTCCACTTTTTTCAACTATGGGAGTGGCACACTAAAAAAGTTCTCCTACCCAGCGTGGGATTTCTTTACAGTTAGCAAGCAGGAGGATAACATTGCAATGTGATCCTTTTGCCACATAAGTGTTCATCGAGATAAGCCAGGTTTACACTACAGTGCTGCAGGCCAAGTGCCCTATATGAAAAAACATTACTCAATCCAATAGAAGATAGGTGCTGGCGGTGGTGATGAGAGAGGGTAAGCAGCTAAGCTCACAGTAATAGAAGAAGATGGTGATGGCATTACACAAATCAGCCCTGTCCCCTGCAGTGTGCCAGAATCACCTTCATAAGCAACCTCTGAATGGTAGAAGACTCAGATGCAGATACCTCCACCACATTCAGTGATTGCCCCAAGACACAAAATGAGTCTACCACGTCCTGGTTCCCTCTGGAAGTCACCTGCATCAGTGGCACCAGAAAAGAAACAAAATCCTTGCTATTGGTATGGGCAGGTTTAGGTAGAAGGGGCCCTAAGAACGCAACCACCCAGCAACACATTTGTACAAAGAGAAACCGGCTAAAATGTTAGCTTTGTACCTCCTCCCTTTTTGTAGAAGGAGTGGCACTTTTAGAAGTTAGATTGGCCCATCTGCCTGAAATGGAAGGTTAACATATGCATCTATTTTGCCAGAGTTAGTGTTCCACCACTCCATCATAATATGCTACAATTGGTTGGCCAAGCTATGCAGCAGAGTGCTTTTCACACTATCCACTTGATGATAGACACATGGACCAGTTGCCAAGCAATTGATAACATCTGTATCACTGCACACTGGACCGTTGTACAAGGGTGCCTGTGTTGGAGCTAGGCTGCCCTAATGACAAGATCAAAAAGGGAAAGCACAGGAATGCACACTATTGAATTATTATGGTGCATTCCTGCCCTTTCCCTGTGACACAGGGCAACACAGCAAAGTGAATTGCTGTGCTGCCCTGCATTGTTAAACTCGTAAGTATGCCCCTTGGTGTCTGGCTGTGCAGCCCTATTTATCCACATGTATGATGTGGAGTTTGAACAGTGTGCATAGAAGAAGTCTTCCTACTCACTTAAAGGACATAAAGACATTGTCTCTCATCCCTATCCGTCTTTTTTCATTCCCTACATGGGCTGCCACTAAAGATCATTTATTATACAAGACTGCCATTGTTTGTTACTCCCATGGGAAAAGAGAAGATACAATATATGTACACCACACTTGAAACAGGTAACTAATCGCACGAATGAGTGATATTGAGTGATCAATGGTTCCTGTGGCGGCTGGGAGAGTATTGGTAAACTAATTTATAAACTTAGTTTGTAATGTTTGGGGCCCAATGGAAGATTCTGCCTGAATGACTACCTTGCTTTCACACTTCATTATAATTACTACAAAGTCCACTCTTTTCCTGTGCTTCTTTTTTCAGGTTCTTCACGATAGTCAGTTTAGTTAGCAACACTACACAAAATGCTCAAACTTTTTTGCTCTTCTTGTTCAACAGCACTACAGGAATATCTGAATCTCATTTGTGTCAGGACTTAGAGAAAGGATGTGACTACCCCAAGGCCTTCAAGCCAGTCTGATGGACTGGAGAGAGGTATGTTGATTTTGGAAATGGTGAGCAGTGTGCTGGCTCAAATGTCAAACTTCTCTAATTAACAGGTTGTGGTCTGGGGGACTGTCACTGAACACATCATATGATAGGTGCACACAGCTAAATGTTATGACAATTGACCTTGTGAGATTCATCATCTAGGTACATGCAACTACCTGTATGGAATTGGCGGTAAAAATGTGTTCTTACTCCTCAGTTAATCACACATGAATGTACCAGCCTATGCTCTGCCCTCTTGACACTCCTACACCATGAAGCTTACCTTCAAATTGACTTAAAGATATTGACAATTACTTTTTTGCATTCCACTGGCCTTCTCTTCTGCATGAAAGCTCCATAACATTACTCTTTATGGGACTTGTTCAGACCTGACACCCAAGACTGACAATCTAAGAAAGAAAAGGCAGCTGCTCCCTCCAGCTTGGCATTGATATACAGTATCATTTTTCTTGTCTTAACAACAACAATTTGTAGAGCTTTGTGGGCTTTCCCTAGTTTGTATTTTTCAATTCTAGGTAACAGAACAATTAGATAACTTGAGACTGTGGGGATTACGAACTATTTGCATTTAGTAACTGATCATTGCCATTCCTCAATTTCCTTCCACTATACTTGTGATGATGATGTGCTGTTCATTGACTTGATGAATGTTGTCTTTGTCTCATCCTTCCTTAGCTCTGTGTTTCCATCCATTCATTGAAGCCCTTAACCATTGTCCCCTAAGTTGTTTGATCTAAGTGAGGTGTGACTTATTAATTTACACCATGCATGGAGCTCACACTTGGGGAGGGGCTGATGTGCTTAACGTGATGCCAACTCATTGTTATGGTATCCTCTTAAACAATATCCAACACCAGCCCTACCTCCCACCCAGGCATGAACGGGACAACATCATCATAGTGGAGACTCTTAGGGCCTGATTTAAAATCCAGCGGACAGATTATTCCATTACAACAGTGACAGATATCCCCATCTGCTTAAATCTAAATCCCATTCTATTCCATGGGAATATGCATTGCAGATTTCATCATGCCATAGCACAAGCACATTTCACTGTCTGCACTGCTGTGCTGAATTTAACTGGACTGAAGTTTAAGTGGTGAAATGCTGTGGGCAGGGACTGGAAGTGATGAGCAAGATATCTGCCTTACTTAACAAATACTGTATTGTTAGTAGGAAAGGAAGGAACTTTTCACTTGTCAGTGCCACCACTGGGACTTCTCCCTTTACCTGCTAGGCCTCCTCTGATGCCACTGTCTAGCTGCTGCTGATGACGGCACTGGCGGATCTGGTGGTCTGTGCGGCAAGAGAAAAATATAATGCACCTTTTTTAGATACCAGATTAGTCACCGAAGTAATTATTCATTTTGCACAAGGTACAACAGCAATACCTCACTACAGTTAGGTTAGCTTTCTCAGTATCAAACATCAAAGGTGTCACTTTGGGAGGATTTTTATTGGTTGATAACATTTTAAAAACAAGGCTGTCATTGAGTAAACCAAACCTTTTTTCTCCTAATGGAAGCATAAGGCTATGAAAGGATAATACTCAAATGCAATGAAGGGGCGTAAGGGAATACAAAGGACATATGGTATTGGTTGGTAATAATATCTCGTTCTAGCCATGCTGCACTGTCATGGAAACTGCTAGTATAAGACCACATAGGAGGTCTATGACTGCTCTATTTCTGTCCATGCACTTTTTGACTGTTGGATTAAGAAAGCCTTCTAAACCAACATGTTTAGTGAATACTTGGACCGGTGATACTCTTAACGTAACCAAAAATCAGTTCCCTTAACAGTACTACACAAGACATGTAAAAAAAGGGTGAGAGAAAACTTTCTAAAATGGGAGTAGAAGAAAGCTACAGACAGGAGAATGTCAGCTGCAGAAGCAGGAAATATAAAAACACAGGAAAATACAAGGATGACAATTATTAGATGGGGGGGTTGAAAAAACGTAAATAGTTTTGCTAGTGGGAATACAAAGTAAGAAATAATAAACACAACACTTGGATAGGCAGAACCATCCACAGCACTTGTGGTGGTGGTAGCTGATTGCCCCGGTGCCTTCTTGCCCTTCAGTTCTTATGAAAGGAATAAAGAACTATTGGAAAATGGGTTATTGGTTAGGGCAGGTAGGTACCTACACTTAGCAATAGGCCACTAACCTCCACTAAGGTCCAGTTAGGTCTCAGTAAATTAAACCCAGCTCAACCCTTGGTAGCTTGGCAACGAGTGTCAAGGCTTAACTTAGGAGACAGAGTGTAAAGCATTCAAATATCACAAAACAGTAATTAAATAAAACACAGTAAACAGTTTAAAAATCCAAAACCAATTTATAAAAATAGATTATATTTTAATCTTTAAAATGACACCAAAACGAATAAAATCAGATAAGGGGAACCGGAGATATTAATTTTTAAAGAATTATTATTTTTTTAGCGCCTTTTTTAGCGCCTAGAAACAAAAAGCGCCAATCAGGTCATCTGGTTGCACCTCGACCGGGGCAAAGTCAAAGTTTCAGGCCGACCGCGATGGAGCCCTGCTCGGCTACAGGCCGCGGGAGGCCTCGGTTAAAAGTTTACCTTCACACTTAGGGGGTCATTCCAACCCTGGCGGTCGGTGTTAAAGCGGCGGCCAACCCGCCAACAGGCTGGCGGTAAAAAAAATGGAATTCTGACCCTGGCGGAAACCGCCAACAGAGACCGCCACTTTAACACTCCGACCGCCATGGCGGGACAAACAAACAGCACGGCGGTCACCGCCAACAGACAGGCGGGAGACAATGTACCGCCCACCCTATCACAACCCACCAATCCGCCACCTTTTCCGGGGTTGTAGCCCCGCCGATAAAAACACGGCGGAAACAGCCATTACGAATGGGAAACGCTCACCTCTACACACTCCACGAGGAATCTGGACAGCATGGAACCCGAACTACACATCCTACCAGCTATTGTCTTCCTGCTCCTCTACCAGGAGCACAAACGCCGGCGCAGAAGACAAGGGTGAGTACTGCACCTACGACACAGGGGAGGGGGGAGGCAAAAAATTACGGGGACACATATACGCGACACACCTACCCTCACCCACAACTACATACACATCAATGCAGAGCAACAACTCAGAGTGACACTCCCAAACCCCCTGGAAGAATGCAAAGACAAAATAAAATGATCATGAAATTTGAAGTATATTGTACGGCTAAGTAAAAAAATATATCAAACATCTATAACTATATATACATATGTAAATTGTCCTGTCCAAATTGGGTATCAGCCATTGTTCGTGGGCCAATGGGCCTAAACACATGGGCAAAGCCCACACAGGATACCCAACTCCAATGGAGAGAACACTGCAGGGGCATCAGATAGCAAAACTACAGGCACCTCAGGGGTAAGGGAAGGGGGGGCACCTCAGCCAGATGAGTCCACGACGCCAGATCCACGAGGGGCCTCCATGGCCACTGTTCAATCCTGGGGAGTGCAAAGCCACAGTCTCACAAGTCTCTACAGTGGGTGGATTGCCCATTGTGCCATCCTGGGGAGTGCAAAGCCACAGTCTCACAAGTCTCTACAGTGGGTGGATTGCCCACTGTGCCATCCTGGGGAGTGCAAAGCCACAGTCTCACAAGTGGATTACAGACTCCACTGGTTCTGGAGGAGGCATGGTGCCCAGAGTGCTTCGTGCAGCCCTGCCCGACACAGATGCGGGCCTGCCCCTTCTGCCAATGGGCCAGCGGTGCTTGAGACGCCGGTGCCCAGCGGAGCGGTGCAGATACGGCGGTGCCCAGCAGAGCGGTGCTTGAGTTGAAGGGCCCAGCGGAGCGGTGCTTGAGACGCCGGTGCCCAGCGGAGCGGTGCAGAGACGGCGGTGCCCAGCGGAGCAGTGCTTGAGTTGAAGGGCCCAGCGGAGCGGTGCTTGAGATGAAGGGCCCAGCGGAGCGGTGCTTGAGACGGCGGTGCACAGCGGAGCGGTGCTTGAGTTGAAGGGCCCAGCGGAGCGGTGCTTGAGATGAAGGGCCCAGCGGAGCGGTGCTTGAGACAGCGGTGCCCAGCGGAGCGGTGCAGAGACGGCGGTGCCCAGCGGAGCGGTGCTTGAGTTGAAGGGCCCAGCGGAGCGGTGCTTGAGATGAAGGGCCCAGCGGAGCGGTGCTTGAGACGGCGGTGCACAGCTGAGCGGTGCTTGAGACGGCGGTGCCCAGCGGAGCGGTGCAGAGACGGCAGTGCCCAGCGGAGCGGTGCAGAGACGGCGGTGCCCAGCGGAGCGGTGCTTGAGTTGAAGGGCCCAGCGGAGCGGTTCTTGAGACGGCGGTGCCCAGCGGAGCGGTGCTTGAGTTGAAGGGCCCAGCGGAGCGGTGCTTGAGATGAAGGGCCCAGCGGAGCGGTGCTTGAGGCGGCTGTGCCCAGCGGAGCGGTGCTTGAGATGAAGGGCCCAGCGGAGCGGTGCTTGAGTTGAAGGGCCCAGCGGAGCGGTGCTTGAGATGAAGGGCCCAGCGGAGCGTGCTTGAGACGACGGTGCCCAGCGTAGCGGTGGTTGAGATGAAGGGCCCAGCGGAGCGGTGCTTGAGTTGAAGGGCCCTGTTCAGCGGTTCTTGACTTGAAGGGCCCTGTTCAGCGGTGCTTAACTTGAAGGGGCCTGTTCAGCGGTGCTTGACTTGAAGGGCCCTGTTCAGCGGTTCTTGACTTGAAGGGCCCTGTTCAGCGGTGCTTGACTTGAAGGGCCCTGTTCAGCGGTTCTTGAGACGGCGGGGCCCTGTTCAGCAGTTCTTGACTTGAAGGGCCCTGTTCAGCGGTGCTTGACTTTAAGGGCCCTGTTCAGCGGGGCTTGACTTGAAGGGCCCTGTTCAGCGGTGCTTGACTTGAAGGGCCCTGTTCAGCGGTTCTTGACTTGAAGGGCCCTGTTCAGCGGTTCTTGACTTGAAGGGCCCTGTTCAGCGGTGCTAGACTTGAAGGGCCCTGTTCAGTGGTTCTTGAGATGGTGGTGCCCTGTTCAGCGGTGCTTGACATGTGTGTCCAGGTCACCAGATCCGGCCATGACATGGATTTCACTCGCCACCTGACATGTGGCTGCCGGGCCCTTCGTGCACATCTGTCTTCTCGCTTGCAGGGCCCTCCTGTGCTGCCGTCCTGGGCCCGTGGGTGTCCTCCTGCACACCTGGAATGGGGCTGGTGGGGCCCTCCTGGGCAGCTCGCCTGCTGCCGGACTTGTCGGGCGTGCTGCCCTTGCCACCCTTCCCTGCTCCTCTGTGGCCCTTTCCTCCCTTTGGCGGTGTGCCAGGTGGCACCCCACTTCCTGACGGTGCCAGGGTAGTGCTTTTGGAGCCTGCTGACTTTGGCCTCTCGCGCCGCGCACTGGCTTTCTTGGCTTTTTTTTCAGGGGGTGGGCTGGCCGACTCTTTACTGCTAGCCGAAGTAGCTGGCCTTGAAGGTGGTGGACTCCAAAATCCTTGGACCATTGTCCTTGTAGGTCCAGGGTTTGTGGTGGCTGAGGTGCTGATTGGAGTCTTATGAGATGGAGGGGGTGGGTCAGTTGTTGGGAAGAGGTCAAGGTTGGAAAGGAAAATCAATTTAGAAAGACAGGGATGGGTAGTTGTAGTGGGTATGGGAGTGGAGGAAGAGGATGTGGTTGTAGGAGAGTGAAGTCTGGTGTCTTTGGGTGCAGGTGCTTGTGCTGGAGGCTGTCCTGAGGTGGATGGCTGTTGAGTGGGTGGCTGCCTGCGTTTGTGTGGTTTGGAAGAGGGGGTGACAGACACACTGGGAGAGGACACAGGGGACGTGTAAATGGTAGTGGGGGTGGTGACTGCACGTGTGCGGAGTGTTCTGGTGGGTGTGCTGGTGATGGACGTAGTGGCTGAAGATGTTGTGCATGCAAGTGTGAGTGGAGACGTCACAGGGAGGGAGGAGGGAGACGAGGAGGAGGGGGACACAGAGGAGGCAGTGGCTGTTGGCATGTCTGCATGTGGATGTTGCATGTGTGAATGCTTGTGTGATGTGTGGTGCTTATGTCTGGATGAGCTTCCCTTGGGTGTTGAGGTGTGTGCAGGCTGGTCTGTAGGTGTGTCTGGGATAGGCAGAGGAACAGGGGAGTGGGACTGGGTTGAGGAAGTTGGAGGGGGGAGGCTAGAGACAGGGACTCTCATTGCCACTCATACAAGCCATTCAATGCATAGCGAATCGTGTACTGTGCAAGCTGTGGTTACGTACCTGTGGGTTGCTTGACTCTGTGCTCCATGTTGTCCTTCCTAGGCACCATCCGCTGGGACTTGCGAGGAGATGGAGGAATCCTCCCGTGTACAGACCGCTGGTGGACCTGTCGACAATGGAAGAAAGACATGTCATACTTACATACAGACTCAACCGTGCCACTAAACAGGAACTGTGTGCCCAGCTGGAGCCAGACCTGATATCACCCATCCGCCAACCCACAGGGATCCCCCCTCTAGTGCAGGTTCTGTCAGTACTCCATTTTTTGGCAAATGGGTCATTTCAAACAGTGGCCATTTCATCAGGGATGTCTCAGCCTATGTTTTCCAAGGTGTTGTCCAGAGTGTTGTCTGCCCTGCTGAAATACATGCGGAGCTACATTGTTTTCCCTGAGGTGGGCGATTTGGCTACAGTGAAGGGTGATTTCTATGCGCTTGGAAATATTCCCAACATCATTGGTGCAATTGATGGGACACATGTTGCTTTGGTCCCCCCCAGCACGAGTGAACAGGTGTACAGGAACAGAAAAAGTTATCATTCCATGAATGTCCAGGTGGTCTGTTTGGCTGACCAGTACATCTCCCATGTAAATGCCAAGTTCCCTGGGTCAGAGCATGACACGTACATCATGCGAAATAGCAGCATCCCTTACGTGATGGAACTACTTCAGAGACACCATGTGTGGCTAATTGGTGACTCTGGTTACCCCAACCTGTCATGGCTACTGACCCCAGTGAGGAATCCCAGGACAAGGGCAGAGGAACGCTACAATGAGGCCCATGGGCGTACTAGGAAGGTGATCGAGCGGACCTTCGGCCTCCTGAAGGCCAGGTTTAGGTGCCTCCATATGACAGGTGGATCCCTAATGTACTCACCAAAGAAGGTGTGCCAGATCATCGTGGCCTGCTGTATGCTTCACAACCTGGCTTTGCGATGCCAGGTGCCTTTCCTGCAGGAGGATGGTCCAGATGGTGGTGTTGTGGCAGCTGTGGAGCCTGCGGAGAGTGAAGAGGAGGAAGACGAAGAGGATGACACAGACAACAGGGACACAGTAATACAGCAGTATTTTCAATGACATACAGGTAAGAATCAACCCCGGGATTTTAGATTTACTTAAAGTCTCCTGCCTCCCTACTGTCTGAGTTTCCCCCAGTGTATGTTAACTGAGTTGTGACTTTCCCTTCCAATTTCAGAGATGTGGGCCCCACTCCGTGACCTCTGCTTTGTTTCCCCATGGACTACAGCTGTGTGACAGTGGTATGTTGTCATCACAATGTAACTGGACATTTTGGCACGGTTCTGTGTAATACATTTGTTCAAAAATACAGGCTGACTCCAGATTATTTTTGTGCAATAAGTGTATTTATTAAAGTGCTCAATTTTGGGTAATGGTTGCAATTCGGTGATGGGTGATGGTGGAGGAATGTCCATGGCAGAGTCCAGATTTTCAGTCTCACAGGTGCATTGTCCATATGCCTGTGGAAGGTGGAGCTGGGGCAGTTTAAGGTTGGACAGGGTGACAATGTGGGACAGTGGGAAGACAATCAGGGGGTAATCTTTCCTGGCAGGGGTCTTGGCATCTTACTCTGTCTTCTTCCTAGATCTCAGGCCCCGCTTGTGGGGTGGTTCTCCTTCTGCAGGGGGTGGGGTTCTGGTGGCCTGTTGTTCTTGTGTCGGGGCCTCCTGTCCACTAGCGCCGGCGGAGGTGGTAACCTGTTCTTGGTCCATGCTAGTGACAGGGCCCTTTGTGGTGCCACATGGTCCCGCAATGTGCTGACAATCTGATTGAGAGCCACAACGATGGTGCCGATTGCGGAACTGATGTTTCTGAGTTCTTCCCTGAACCCCATAAACTGTTCCTCCTGCAGTACCTGGATCTCCTGGAACCTGCCCAGGACCGTCGCCATCGTCTCCTGGGAGTGGTGGTATGCTCCCATGATGGAGGATAGGGCCTCTTGGAGAGTGGGTTCCCTGGGCCTGTCCCCCCCCCCCTGTCGCACAGTAGCCCTCCCAGTTCCCCTGTTTCCCTGGGCCTCTGTCCCCTGGACCGTGTGCCCACTACCACTGCCCCCAGGTCCCTGTTGTTGTTGGGGTGGTGGGTTAACCTGGGTGCCCTGTAGTGGTGGACACACCGCTGCTTGACGTGTCCTGGAGACAGAGGCATGGGCCCGCTTGGTGGATGCTGTGCTGGTGTTCCCAGAGGGGGGTAGGTGTGCTGTGGCCTGTGGCTGTCTGAGGGGAACCGACTGTGCCGAGGTCCCCTATGGGCCGGGCTGGTCATCTGGGGTCCAGGGAGAAAGAGCTGCTGTCATCACTGTGGGCCTCTTCTGGGGGTGGAATGGACATTTCTGGACCCTCCTGGGCGGTGTCGTGGCGTTCGGGTCCTGCAGGGGTATAAGAGTATGGTTATTGCTTCTGTGTGCCATAGCGTGCAATGGGTGGGTGCCCGTGTACCCCAGTGCTGGCATTCCCTTGTAGGGGCTGTTGTGACGGTGGTTGGGGGGGGATGGGTATGTGCAGTGGGCATGCTTAGGTGATGGGTGTCCATGGTTTGTGGTCGCATGCAGGGCTTGGTGTTGGGATGGGTGGGTTGTGATGGTGAGACATTAGCAAGGAGGATGTGTGATGGGGGTGGGGGGAGGGTGGGGGTATGATTTGGCATGCTGGTGGGTGGGGGGGGATGAAGAAGTTGAGATTAGACTTACCAGAGTCCATTCCTCCGCCTACTCCTGCGAGGCCCTCAGGATGCAGGATCGCCAAGACCTGTTCCTCCCATGTTGTGAATTCTGGGGGTTGAGGTGGGGGTCCGCCGCCAGTCTTCTGCACCGCAATGTTGTGTCTGGATACCATGGAACGCACCTTCCCCCGTAGGTTGTTCCACCGCTTCCTGATGTCGTCCCGATTTCATGGATGCTGACCCACAGCGTTGACCCTGTCCACTATTCTTTGCCATATCTCCATCTTCCTGGCAATGGTGGTGTTCTGCACCTGTGTCCCGAAGAGCTGGGGCTCTACCCGAACTATTTCCTCCACCATGACCCTGAGTTCAGCGTCCGAAAACCTGGGGTGTCTTTGGGGTGCCATGGGGTGGTGTGGATGAGGTGTGGGGTGGTGTTTGTGGTGATGAGTGTGGTGAGTGTGGTGGTGTGTGGTGTTTTGTGCGTGGATGTTGTGTGAGTGATGGTGTTATGTGCCTGTGAATGCTCTGTACGAGCTGGTGGTGTCTCTCTCTGGCCTTAGTTAATAAATGGTGGTCGTAGGGGTTTGTGGGTGATGTGGGTGCGTGTTTTATATTGTGTTGGGTGTGTGGGAGTGGTGTTTGTATGTGTATCAGGTGTGTGTATTTCAAAATGTCCAATGTGGCAGTGTTTTGGAGCAGTGTGTGTATTTTGACCGCAGCGGTGTGTACCGCCAATGGAATACCGCGGTTGAAAGACCGCCGCGTGAATTAGTGGGTTGGAATGGAATGGGCGTATTTCTGTTGGCGTGACGGTGGAGGTTTGGTCATCGCCACTTTTTCGCTGGCCGTTGGTGTGGCAGACTTTTGTGGATGTCGGGTTTTTGGCGGTTTGCCTGTTGCGGGTCAGAATGACCGCGGCGGTGTTATGGCGGTCTTCTGACCGGCGGTAAGCGCCTTTTACCGCCGAGGTCAGAATGACCCCCTTAGTCTCTTTTTCGAAGATTTTCTTCAGCGGGACGTACCTGCCAGTCCAATCCGACCTCCTGGAGCCCTTCTCTGGATACGCGATGCTGGGATCCTCGGTGGAGATTTTTACCTTCAGACTTAGTCGTTTTTTCGAGGTGAAAATCTTTCGACCGGGGTAAACCTGGATCTTGATCCGACATCCATGGAGCCCTCCTCGGATACGCTGGCTGGGAGGTTCCGGTCAACTTTTTACCTTCGGACTTAGTCTCTTTTTCAGAGATTTTCTTTACAGGGACGAACCAGCAAATCAGGCCGGGTTGCGGTTGAGGCAAGCCGGCTAGAGTTGCTGCGGCGGGTCGGTCCCTGTATGGAGCTTTTTTTACAAAAGTTTTCCAAACTTCTCCAAACTTCTGGGGCTTCTCCCAGATGTCCTTTTAAGGTTCTTTTGGGGTCCACAGCTCACCCCAAGGGTCCAGAAGTTCTGAAATGGCCCTTGGGGGGTGCGGACTACAACTCCCAGAATGCACCTGGCGCAAACTCCTTTTTGGCCACTGGACAGTGGACAGCTGGTCGCTTTCTTCATGAGTTGGTGCAGGGGACTCTGAATAGCAATTTTTCACCTGTAGCAAACAGGGAGTCCATCCTTGAACCAGTTGAAGCCAGGCAAAGTCCGTCTTGTGGTGAAGCCCAAGTGTGCAGCTGGTGCAGTCCTTCTGAGTGCAGGTTCCAGGTGCAGGCCAGGCGTCCAGCAGGGCAGTCCTTCTTCTTCTGTTGTTCTTCCTTGTTGGATGTGGTAGGGAAATGAGGTGTGGGTGCAGGTCTGCCAGTTTTATCCTTGCTCCTGGGCAAAAAGCAGGGGGGTCCTGGTTCTCCAATCAGGTGCAGGGTCCCTCCCCCTCTGATGACCACTTCCTGGGAAGTGTGGCAAAAATCAATCCCAGGAGGCAACATTCTCTAAAAATCCATCATGGCTGAATCTGATTTTTGGAGGTTACATCTGGCTGAGCCCACCCACTGCTGTGGCTAAAAATCATAAACACACCCCTCTCCTGCCCTCTCCTAATCTAATCAAGGGGGCACCTAGTTGTCTGGGGTTGCAGGATGTGGGGGTGTTGCTGGTTGCTCCAAATGTCCTTCTCTGCCTTTGAAGACCAGTTTGGCAGCCCTCCCCCTTCCTGCCTCACCATCTGCTGAGGGGAAATTCCTTCCCACAGGCACATTCCTTTGTGTGAAGCCAGGCCACTTCACACCTCATCAAGGCATCTTGGCCAAGCTGCTAGAGGCTGGCCAATCAGAGCACAGCAGCAAAAACAATGCAGGGCTGAAATTGTCAACTTTTCAGGTAAAGTTTAAAACTCTTTACCTGAACAAGTTATATTAAATCCAACAACTGGAAGTTGTGGGATGTATTACAACAATTAATTTGATACTAAACTCTTGGTATGCATCATTTAAGGAGACTTTAAAAATTAAAATAAAGTCTCCCCATCTAGCATATGAAGGCCATTTACTACCATGAGGGAAAAACAAATTTGGCTGTTTTTACCTTACCAGGGCTTATAAAACTATTTTTATAAGGTCCCTGCTTATAGTTACATGGCACCCAGCCCTAGGGGCACATAGGGCACACCTTAGGGGTGACTTATATGTAAAAATAAGGTAGTTTAAGACTTTGGAACAACTTTAAATTCCAAAGTCGAATTTGAATATAACTTAAATTTAAAAGCAGCCAGCAAGGCAGGCCTGCCTTTAAAATTACACTGGGCACCTCAGCAGTGCACCTATGGGTGCACTACCTATGCTTTGGTCCCTAAACCTACATGCCCTACCATATACTAGGGACTTATAGGTAGGTTAACTTATCCAATTATAATTAGCCTAATTTGCATATCCATTTTACACAGAGCACAGGCCCTGGGACTGGTTAGCAGTACCCAGGGCACCATGAGAGTCAGGAAAACACTAGCAAAAAGTGAAAAATGGGGGCAAAAAGTTAGGGGGCATCTGCAATCAGCCCTGTTTTCTCACACAAGCCCCCACCAGCCCACACGCCCAGGAGACTCAGCCCAACCCTGGGAGAGTCTTCCTGGCTTGTTAGGCGAGGAAGACAGTGAAGAAAACTGGCTGTCCCTTTGCAGGGCCTACTCTGCCTTACATCCTCCTGCCATGGTCACTCCCTCTGGGTAGTGAAGCCATCCCAACAGTGAAAGGACCCATCTCAAACTGAAACTTCCCTCTAGGGGGGTCTTCCTCCTCTCTGTCTGCCAACTTGGGTAGTGAGGTGCCCACCTCCCCTACTCCTAACTTTGCTAGGGCAACAACTAGCTTACCCAAAGAGGTCACCCAACACTTGAGCAACCCCACCATGACCAACAGGGTCAGGGGGCCTACTTTGCTTTTGGCCCTGGGGTCTGCCTCCTAGGCCAAGTGCAGTGCTGCCAGGAAGGCTAGCACCCAGCAGAGGCTACTGGCAGCTGTCAGTACCCAGAACCACACCCTAAGCTCTCCACTGACAGGTGGCTGAGCTGCTTTAGGGGCAACTGTGGGGTCCTGGCACCCCTCTTGCTGTCTAGAGTGGGGGCCTACCACCTCCTGTGGCAGACACCCTCCTTCCACTCCCACTTCTGTCAGTGCAGGGGCAACACCCTGCATCTGGACAGCTGCCTGACTACTCAGGACGTCCTTGGGGTCAGGTGAGGCCTCACCAGTGCCAACTCTGGGCTCCCCCCCTACTGGGGCAGAAGGCCTTTGGCTCCCTGGAACTCTTTTTAAGAGTGGCCTACCCTTCCTTTTCTTCTTTCCTTTTCTTGGGGTCCCCTGTCTCCTAACTGTAGGGACTGACTCCCCAGTACTTTGGGTTGGGGGGGCGCCCTGGGCGACCACCCCATCTGGGACCAGACTCACCTCTGGGAGGTCATTGCCCAGGATACAATCTAGGTGGAGGTCAGCACTGACTTCCACCCTAAACCAGTCAAGGATACCCTCCCTCTCTAGGGGCACTATGGCTACAGGTTTGGAGGTGACCTCCCCTGTGGCTATCATGACTTTCCTGGTCTCTCCTGGGACATAAATGTCTGGGGTCACTAACCGGTCACTCACCATAGTGTGACTGGCACAGGTGTCTCTCAGGCCATTGGTAGGGATCCCATTCACCTGAATGGGGTGGAAGTGCCTACTCCCACCCTCAGGGATCACCAGCTTACCATCTGGTCCTGTCTCCCAGCTCAATGCTAGGAGGACTTCATCATCTGAGGAGTCCTCCTCCATGGCTACACTGGACAGCCCCGTGCTAACCACCTTCTTTGGACAGGCTGCATCTCCTCTGAAGTGACCTGTCTGCTGACAGTCAAAGCAAGCCTTACTGTCCAAGAGCTTTTTTAACCCTGGGTCTCCCTGTCTCTGCTTGTCAAAGTGGGAGTGGGATTTACTCTCCTCCTTCTTAGGGTTCTGGGGTACAGAGGGAGTCTCTGTGGTGAGCTTACCACCTCCCTCCTTAGGTTTTTGGGGACCTGGCCCCCCCTTCTTGGAGTCTCCCCCCTGGGACTTGACAACCACCCTGGTTCTCAACCACTCATCAGCTGCCCCCCCTAGCTCTCTAGGGTTGGTCAGCTTAGAGTCCACTAGATGCTGGCGTAACCTTTCTTGGGCACAATTGGTCAAGATGTGCTCTCTCATGATCAGATTGTATAACCCCTCATAAGTATTTACTTTGTTACCAATAATCCAGCCCTCTAGTGCCTTAAGAGGGGTGTCTACAAAGTCAACCCAAGACTGGGTACTGACCTTCTTGGTGTCCCTGAACTTCATTCGATACTGCTCTGGGGTCAGACCAAACTTCTTGGTTAAACACCTCTTTTACTAGGGTATGAATCTGCCTCCTCCCCCCTTAAGGTCAGAAGCCTATCCCTCCCTGAGTTAGGGACCAACTCCCACAAAATGGAATCCCAGAATTGAGGCCTAACCCTTCTCATTTGGAGTGCCCTCTCAAAGGCCTCCAACCACTTGTCTATATCATCCCCCTCTACATAAGCAGGAACCACCCCCTTGGGTAATCTGGTGCAAACCCCCCCACCCATGGACACCTCAACGTCTCTGTCGCTGCCACCATCTCCTTTCTCTTTCTTTGCCCACTTCTTCTTTTCTAGGGCCAGCTTCTGTGCTTCCATAGGTATAAATGCTAGCTGGCCCTCCAGCTCTCTTTCTCTGAGGGACAGGTTCTCTCCTCCTGAAGGGACCCCCTTCCCCCAACTAGCTTTGGGACTGCCCCTAGTGACTGTATGTAATGAGGACCGGTCTTCCTCATCCTCACTTAGGTTCAGATGCCCTCCCTCCCCTGAGTGGTTAGAGCTAGCATCCTCCCCTACTTCTCCCTCCTCTGGAACTTCTTCTGAGTCTACCTCTTGGGCCTCAGACCATGCTGTCAGGTATTTGATCAGGACATGCTTCCTAGGTCACTGGTTGCAGGCAACCCTCTTTCAGTACACAACCCCCTAAGCTGGACTACTGTCAGTGTGGGTAGGCTAGCCAGATCAAGCTCCATGGTTCCCTAGTTTTGTGTCAACAAAAACTTTTTGCAAAAATTGAAAAACAGAATTTAGAAAAATCACAAAAATCCAATAATTGAAATCAATCCAAATTAAAAATTAAAAACATTTTTTGCACTAGGACAATTTAAAGGATTTTTAATTTGTTTTACTTAAAACTGTAACGTGATACTGAACACAAGTACAGGATCCCACCACTGCTCACCAAAAATGTTGGAAAATGGGTTATTGGTAAGGGCAGGTAGGTACCTACACTTAGCAATAGGCCACTAACCTCCACTAAGGTCCAGTTAGGTCTCAGTAAATTAAACCCAGCTCAACCCTTGGTAGCTAGGCAACGAGTGTCAAGGCTTAACTTAGGAGACAGAGTGTAAAGCATTCAAATATCACAAAACAGTAATTAAATAAAACACAGGAAACAGTTTAAAAATCCAAAACCAATTTATAAAAATAGATTATATTTTTATCTTTAAAATGACACCAAAACGAATAAAATCAGATAAGGGGAACCGGAGGTATGAATTTTTAAAGATTTTTTTTTTTTTTTTTCGCCTAGAAACAAAAAGTGCCAATCGGGTCATCTGGTTGCACCTCGACCGGGGCAAAGTCAAAGTTTCAGGGCGATCGCAATGGAGCTCTGCTCGGCTACAGACCGCAGGAGGCCTCGGTTAAAAGTTTACCTTCACACTTAGGGGGTGATTCTCACCCTGGCGGGCGGTGGAGGCCGCCCGCCAGAGTTCCCCCCTCCAGAATACCGCACCGCGGTCATTAGACCGCTGCGGGTATTCTGGGTTTTACACTGGGCTGGCGGGCGACCGCCAAAAGGCCGCCCGCCAGCCCAGTGTAAAACAACCTTCCCACGAGGACGCCGGCTCCGAATGGAGCCGGCGGAGTGGGAAGGTGCGACGGGTGCAGTGGCACCCGTCGCGAATTTCACTGTATGCAATGCAGACAGTGAAATTCATTGTGGGGCCCTCTTACGGGGGCCCCTGCAGTGCCCATGCCATTGGCATGGGCACTGCAGGGGCCCCCAGGGGCCCCACGACACACCATACCGCCATCCTGTTCCTGGCGGGCGAACCGCCAGGAACAGGATGGCGGTATGTTATGTTATTTTTATTTGTACCGCGCACAGCTGCCCCAGCAAAGGGGCGTCCCGGCGCTTTGAGAAGGTAAACACAACTCAGCACTAAAAGCGGGCAAAAGAAGACAAAACACAACAGATAAGCTTAGACAAATAAAAAGGTCTTAATAGCCCGCCTAAACTGAAGGAGCTCATCAATGGCCCGGATTTGTGGAGGAAGAGAATTCCACCAACTCGCTGCCAGGACTCGAAAAGAGCGGCCCCCAATTCTGCTCAGCTTAAAGCGCGGAACCACTGCTAAGTTCTGGCCTAACGATCTAAGAGTGCGAGAGGGAACATAAGGAATCAGCAATTTCTCCATGATTTGCGGGGAAGTACCCTTTAAGATTTTAAATGCAAAACAGAGAACCTTAAATCTAATCCTCTGCTGCACAGGGAGCCAGTGGAGAGAGCGCAGAGTATTGGACACCGAACATCGCCTGGGGAGACCAGTCACCAGTCGGGCCGCAGCGTTTTGAACCCGCTGGAGCCGCCGAAATTCTGACTGGTTTATCCCCGCCAGTAGGGAGTTGGCATAGTCCAACCTAGACAGCACTGATGCTTGAACCACCAGCTGTCTTGTAGGTGCATCAAAGAATTTGAGGATAGGTCAAAGTCCTCTGATGATGCCATAGCAAGAAGCCGCCACCTTCTTGGTATGACAGAAGAAACTCAGAGAAGAATCAAACCATACCCCCAAGTTTTTTATCTCTGCCGCTGGGAGGGGAGTCACACCCAACTCCGAAGGCCACCATTTATCATCCCA
The DNA here is from genome assembly GCF_031143425.1 of Pleurodeles waltl. Lineage (NCBI taxonomy): Eukaryota > Metazoa > Chordata > Amphibia > Caudata > Salamandridae > Pleurodeles > Pleurodeles waltl. The sequence goes on from NC_090436.1 coordinate 767,491,282, forward strand.
CAAAACCACCTGTTTACCAACCACCATAATCTCCGTCTTTTTGGTGTTTAACTGGAGACAGTTGGATTTCATCCAGTTAGCCACTTCCCGCAGACCATCACAAAACCTGGGAGCCTCCAGGTCTGAGTCCCCACTCAGTGTGACCGCCAGCTGCGTATCATCTGCGTAGGATACCATGGTTAGGCCCCACCGCTTGACGACCGCAGCCAACAGTCTCACATACAGATTGAAAAGGGTGGGACTCAGTGAAGACCCCTGTGGGACTCCCTGGTCTAACGGGTAGAGTGACGACTTACCGGGCGGGATCGCCACCTGGAATGACCTATCCATAAGGAAGGAACGAAACCAGTGCAAGGCGGAGCCAGAAACGCCCACCTCCTCAAGACGCCGAATCAGAATTCCGTGCGAGACCGTGTCGAAGGCGGCACTAAGATCTAATAACAACAGTGCCGCCGTCCGACCGGAATCCATCACGGAGCGCAGATGCTCGACCATCGAGAGGAGGGCCGTCTCCGTACTATGACCCGCGCGGAACCCGTTCTGGGTAGGATCAAGAATGTTAAACCTACCAAGGTGGTCTGTAAGAGTGGCATTCACATGGGCCTCTGCTATTTTCGTGGCCCAAGGAAGAAGGGAGATAGGGCGGTAGCTTTCAGGTTTAAGGGGGTCAAGGGTCGCCTTCTTCAGAATTGGCGTAACTACTGCCTGCTTCCAACTAACGGGAATGGGGTGTCTGAATCCCCATGGCGGCGCAGCGAGCTGCGCCGCCATGTAGGATTCAGAAGGGCAGCGGAAAACCGGCGGGAGACCGCCGGTTTTCCACTTCTGACCGCGGCCGAACCGCCGCGGTCAGAATGCCCTGCGGGGCACCGACAGCCTGTTGGCGGTGCCCCCGTCATTTTAGCCCTGGCGGTCGACGACCGCCAGGGTTAGAATGACCCCCTTAGTCTCTTTTTCGAAGATTTTCTTCAGCGGAACGAACCTGCAAGTCCAATCTGACCTCCTGGAGCCTTTCTCCGGATACGCGATGCTGGAATCCTCGGTGGAGATTTTTACCTTCGGACTTCGTTGTTTTTACGAGGGGAAAATCCTTCGACCGGGGTAAACCTGGATCTTGATCCGACGTCCATGAAGCCCTCCTCGGATACGCTGGCTGGGAGGTCCCGGTCAACTTTTTACCTTCGAACTTCGTCTCTTTTTCAGAGATTTTCTTTACCGGGACGAACCAGCAAATCAGGCCGGGTCACGGTTGAGGCAAGCCGGCTAGAGTTGCTGCGGCGGGTCGGTCCCTCTATGGAGCTTTTTTACAAAGGTTGTCCAAACTTCTCCAAACTTCTGGGGCTTCTCCCAGATGTCTTTTTAAGGTTCTTTTGGGGTCCACAGCTCACCCCAAGGGTCCAGAAGTTCTGAGATGGTACTTGGGGGGTGCGGGCTACAACTCCCAGAATGCACCTGGCGCAAACTCCTTTTTGGCCACTGGACAGTGGTCAGCTGGTCGCTTTCTTCATGAGTTGGTGCAGGGGACTCTGGATAGCAATTTTTCACCTGTAGCAAACAGGGAGTCCCTCCTTGAACCAGTTGAAGCCAGGCAAAGTCCTTCTTGTGGTGAAGCCCAAGTGTGCAGCTGGTGCAGTCCTTCTGAGTGCAGGTTCCAGGTGCAGGCCAGGGGTCCAGCAGGGCAGTCCTTCTTCTTCTGTTGTTCTTCCTTGTTGGATGTGGTAGGGAACTGAGGTGTGGGTGCAGGTCTGCCAGTTTTATCCTTGCTCCTGGGTGAAAAGCAGGGGAGTTCTGGTTCTCCAATCAGGTGCAGGGTCCTTCCCCTTCTGATGACCACTTCCTGGGAAGTGTGGCAAAAATCAATCCCAGGAGGCAACATTCTCTAAAAATCCATCATGGCTGAATCTGATTTTTGGAGGTTACATCTGGCTGAGCCCACCCACTGGTGTGGCTAAAAATCATAAACACACCCCTCTCCTGCCCTCTCCTAATCTAATCAAGGGGGCGCCTAGTTGTCTGGGGTTGCAGGATGTGGGGGTGTTGCTGGTTGCTCCAAATGTCCTTCTCTGCCTTTGAAGACCAGTTTGGCAGCCCTCCCCCTTCCTGCCTCACCATCTGCTGAGGGGAGATTCCTTCCCACAGGCACATTCCTTTGTGTGAAGCCAGGCCACTTCACACCTCATCAAGGCAGCTTGGCCAAGCTGCTAGAGGCTGGCCAATCAGAGCACAGCAGCAAAAACAATGCAGGGCTGAAATTGTCAACTTTTCAGGTAAAGTTTAAAACTCTTTACCTGAACAAGTTATATTAAATCCCACAACTGGAAGTTGTGGGATTTATTACAACAATTAATTTGATACCAAACTCTTGGTATACATCATTTAAGGAGACTTTAAAAATTAAAATAAAGTCTCCCCATTCTAGCCTATGAAGGCCATTTACTACCATGAGGGAAAAACGAATTTGGCTGATTTTACCTCACCAGGGCTTATAAAACTATTTTTATAAGGTCCCTGCTTATAGTTACATGGCGCCCAGCCCTAGCGGCATATAGGGCATACCTTAGGGGTGACTTATATGTAAAAATAAGGTAGTTTAAGACTTTGAAACTACTTTTAATTCCAAAGTCGTATGTGCATATAACTTAAATTTAAAAGCAGCCAGCAAAGCAGGCCTGCCTTTAAAATGGCACTGGGCACCTCAGCAGTGCACCTATGGGTACACTACCTATGCTTTGGTCCCTAAACCTAAATGCCCTACCATATACTGGGGACTTATAGGTAGGGTAACTAAGCCAATTATAATTAGCCTAATTTGCATATCCATTTTACACAGAGCACGGGCCTGGGACTGGTTAGCAGTACCCAGGGAACCATCAGAGTCAGGAAAACACCAGCAAAAAGTGGAAAATGGGGGCAAAAAGTTTTGTTTTCTCACAAGAACATAAAAAACAATGATTGGTGATACTCTCTGCACGCACAAAGCATTGTACTTTTAAATAGGGATGGGAAGAATTTTTCATTCTTTTGGCAGAATTAGAGGAATTTCACATTACTCACGTAATGAGGAACTACTAATAAATTCTGCTGCTCCAATCCACTGGCAGAATTAATCAGCACTGCTTAAGTAATATTTCTTAACTCTTTCTATAGCCACACAAACCTCAAGGTGATAGGATCTGACTACGGACTATGCTGCTTCAAACTGAGGCTTGAATAATCACAAAAGAAGACCAAGGTTTAATTCTCAGATGCTGTCACATAAGGAGGCATGACCTGAACAAAATATGTCTCAAACTGAGGCTTGAAGCGCAGGAACTTCACTTCCAGTCAGGGAAAGAAAAGTTCTGTCAAACTGTGACTTTGTCTGAGATGTGCTCTTGTTTGCTTTAGGTGCAGTGGTTTCAGAAGAAGGCCCAGACACAAATAGACATGTCTCAGACTGCTGCTAAAAGGTGCCAGTTTGCACTGCAGTTTTGGTTCCAAAAAGGGGACTCTGACTGTCACTGGTTCATGTCTGCTGAGGTGACAAATTCAAGAGCTTGCAAGTGGCTTGCCAGGATCACGACAAGACTGATGGTGAAGTATGGGCTGGAGATGGAACTTCATAATATTTCACAATAGGGGTGGATGGTGGCTGGAACAAATGGCTGGGTTGCACTGGGGCGGCACACCCCCATCTCATCTGAGCAATGTAAGGGTTAACATTCAGTCTACTGATGTTGTGTAATGAGGATGTTTTTTTGTGTGAAGTTTGTAGGTGCTGCCATCTTGTGCCCCTTAGAGATAGCAACACTGGGATGGTCTCTTCATCCACCTATGAAGTGCCAAAATGCCAGTGTGATTAGACCAAATAATGAACATACTGGCACTCCAGGATGGGCTTGTCTGAAAACTGAAAACAACAAAATTGAAAGTTTTTTTATTTATTGATTTATTTTGTAATTATGAAAACAATATACATATGCTTGACCCCTTAGATGCTGGGCCTTAGCCCTACCCCCCAATGCTGAGCCCTTTTTGTCTACTTCGGGTAGTTTGGGCTTTGGCCCCCATAACCTTTTGTCCACAAAAGCTATCCGCACAAAGTTTGCATCCTTGCTTTCCAACATTCAGAGAATTCTAAAGTTACCCAGAGTTTGTGGTTTCCCGTGGTGGAGACCAAGAAATTAGCCAAAATACAGCTAAAATGTGCTTTTGGGGGGAAAAATTTTGAAAAAGTAATGCAGAAGAAAGCATCTGTTGTTTTTCCCTGCAAATGGAGTCTACAAAGGGGTTGCAGTGACAAAATCACCATCTTCCCAGCTTTCAGAAACAGGCAGACTTGAATCAAAAAAAAGAAAATTTTCAACACTGTTTTGGCATTTTACTAGAACAATCCCCATTTTTACTATTTTTTGTGCTTTCAGCCTCGTTCCAGATACTGACAGAAGTGAGTGTGAAACCAATGGTGGATCCCGGACAGTTAAACATTTCTGAAAAGTATACAAAATTCTGAATTCAGCAAGGGGTCATTTGTGTAGATTTATGAAAGCAAAATACCATTATGTTTGCTGAGCCCTCCTGGCTTGGCTGCGGGGATGTATAGGTCTTGTACGTTCATTAAGAGGCAAGCTACTAAGAGCCAAAAATGAGCTGCACCTTGCAACGGGTTTTTATTGTATACTGGGTATACAGCAATTAATTTGGTAAAATAGAAGAAGTCAAAAATAGGTATCAAGGAAACCTATGTATTTCCGAAATGGACACAAGATATGGAGTTTAGAAACAGTGGTTATTTGCACATCTCTCATCTCTGAATTCAGGGGTCCCCATACTAGCATGTGAGTTACAGGGTATTTCTCAAAATGATTTTTGTCTTACACACTGCCTTACATTTGGAAGGCAAAAATATAGAGAAAGACTATAGGCAATAACACTTGTTCTTCTGTTCTATATTACCCAAGTCTCCCAATAAAAAGGAGACTTGTGTGTATAGGCATAGTGCCCGCAACAGGAATCACCCTAAAACACAACATGGACAAGTCACATTTTCCCATTAAAAAATTATGTTTTTTTTTGCACAGTGCCCGGCTGTGGATTTTGGGCAGTAGCTTAGCCAGCACCTAGGGAAACCTACCACACATTTACATTTATGGAAAGTAGACACCTAGGGGAATCTAGGATGGGCTGACTTGTGGGGCTCTGACTGGGTTCTGTCACTCTTTCCTCATATTTCGGTGCTGCAAAGTTCTGAAATCTGAGGGGAGCCACAAACTTCCTTCCAACCAGCATTTCTCTAAGTCTCCCAATAAAAATGGTATCTCACTTGTTTGAGTAGGCCTAAAGCCTGCAACAGAAAATACCCCAACATGGACACATCACATTTTCCTAATGAAAACGTGTTTTTTGCAAAGTGCCTAGTTGTGGATTTTGTCCTCTAGCTCTGCCAGCACCTAGAGAAACCTACCAAACCTAGTCAATTATGGAAAGTAGACACCTAGGGGAATCCAGAAAGGGGTTATTTGTGGGGCTCTCAACAGGTTCTGTTACTGAGATTCCTTTGCAGACCTCAGATTTTGGCAAAAAAACACGTTTGCTGAACATTTCGGTGATGGAAAGTTCTGAAATCCAAGGGGAGCCACAAACATCCTTCCACCCAGCAACATACCAAGTCTCCTGATAAAAATGGTAGCGCACTTGTGTGGGTAGGCCTAGTGCCCGTGACATGAATTGATCATACAACAGTCAATGTTAGTCCTTATATGAGGGTAACTGTTGACCCTGGGGTCATCCATTTCTGATGCCGGCACTAGGTACAGGCACTCAATTAGGGTAGGGTTTTTATCAGGACAGGTGGAGAAACACTGGGTGGTAGGAATTATGTGAATCCCAGCATATTCCTGTAGTTTGTGTGACAAAAATGCAAAACAAATGGAGTTTTCAATCCACATTTCACCTTTGCAAGGTATTCTGAGTAAGAAACCTCTAGGAAATCCACACAATCCACACCTCCGTGGACTTCCCCAGGTGTCTAGTTTTCAGAAATGTCTGGGTTTGGTAGGTTTCCCTATATAGCCGCTGAGCCCAGGAACAAAAACGCAGGTGCTTGCCTTACAGAACCAGGTTGTTTTGTGATCGATAATTTTGATGTCTCCACAGTACGATTTAAACGGTGGAATTTGGGGCTGAGCTAAACTGGGGAGCTCCCAAGAGAGCACTCTCTTTGTGCTTGCCACTACATGCACCTGCTCTCTGGGTTGAGCTAATCCTCTATTACCCTGCTGCACAGACTGAGCTTGCAAAGGGGCAGCACAACTGTTCTCATCACCTCCCTCAGATTCACTTCAGGAGGAGCTGTTGGATGGGACTCCTCCAACTGAAAAATCCCACTAAGAGTTTTCTCCATTGTCCTATCTTTCAGATGCTGTCTCAGTATCTGCTATATCAATCTCTGATCCAGCATCAGAGCTGTCCTCCATAACCCAAGTTAGGACTTGAGCAGCAGTCATCCACGAGACACCATCTCTGCTACAGGCTAAACTGTTGCTCTAAAACACTAGCCTGGTGGGTGTGTGGGTGATGCATGCAACAGTAAAATTCAGTCACCATACCTTCGCTTTTTCCCTCAATCAGCAGGTTCTCTCAAAACGCTCAAAAAAAAAACAAAAGCACACTATTACTTCACCTTGTCACATACCCATCGTCACAGCCTTTAGCGCCTGTGGCGCCCAGTCCGACTATCATTATTGGTGCTCCCATGACCGCCACCTCAGATTCCCTCACTCCCACCCAGCAAAAGTGCTGATCATCCTCTCCATAGCCCCTCTTGCACATACATTTCATTTGTATTTTAGTGCAGGTACTATCTGGCTTTACTAATCCATTCAACTGTTTACATAAAATACAGATTTGATCTTTGCAGCATGCATATAAACCTTCTGCACTACTTTATGAGATCAAAACAGCCACTAGACAAAAATCTGATCCTTCTTTAGCAGAAACATAATCACAAGAGTTAGCTTGACTTTTTTATTGCTGCCTAAAAGCTACGGTTGAAAGACGTAGATTGGAGTATATGCATCGCTTTGAAGACACGCGCTGCAAGACAACTGGTGGCAAATATATATTTCTGTATCATTTTTATATGTGGGTGTGGTTTCCCTGGGGGATGATCACATCCCCTAGGGAAACCACACACACATTGGGGACTGATCGCAGCCTCCAAGGAAACCACACAGTGATCTCCCTATATATATATATATATATATATATATATATATATATATATATACATACACATACATATATGTATATACTGTATATATATATATACATACATACATATATATTATATATATATATATATATATATATATAAATAAATATATCTATATATATCTATATATATATATATATGCATATATATATATATATATATATAGAGAGAGAGAGGGAGAGAGATATATATGTATATATATATATATATATATATATATATAGACATATGATATATATATATAGATCGATCTATATAGATTTATCTAAATATTTTTTAATAGGTTTATGGTTTTCCTGGGGGTGGGGGTGATCATGGCCCCCAGGGAAACAATACACCTCTTAAAAATACAATTGCCTCCACAGGGGGTCAGCCCTGCTCATGGGTGACTCCCTTTCAGTTTTTTTTTTTTTTAATATTTTATTTTTAACCTCTTGGGGGCATGATTGTGCCCCCCCCAGGGGTAAACTAACGTTTTGTTTAAACAAAAAATATGCCAGGGGGGTGGCACCTTTACAGAGGGGGCCGGTTCCCCCAAGTTTAATCCCTGGTGTCTAGTGGAGTTTCCTGGATGTTGATTGCAGTGCTGGGGGAACACAGAATCTCTTCTGTGTCTCCTAGGGGGGTTTTGAATAAAAATAAAATATCTCCCTGGCGTTGGACACTGGTCGTGACCCGCACCAGGGAGGGTGTGTCTGCATAGGCCAGTGGCCGACGCATGCTCCTATGGGGTTAAATCATTGTGGGAAACCGGATTACCTCTGCCTCCCTCTAGGACCAGATGTCGTGTCACTTCACAATGTTGTGTTGTCTTCATGAGAATGTGTCATGCTGCATAACTAACCAGTCAGCTGTCTGAATTAGCAGTTATAATCTTGTCGCACTGCTGGATGTTTTAATATCTAATCATGCTACTGGTGTTATAGTAGGCAACTATTCTGTTGAATTGCCAGCATATGATGCCAGATCTCTGAATGTTAGTTCAGTGAGCACTGGGTGTCCTTTTGTTTCCACTTAGGGTGACAATTGCTTATGCAGCACTATGCTGTGCTATCATCTCGCAGTCTACTCTGGCGGATGCCCAGACATGATTATCGGTCACAATATTTGGAAATTGTTCAGTGGGGTACGCTGAACTCCACTGAATATCGCTGAGATTTTATGTAACTATGTGGAATTCTGTGGAGTTAAACTCGGTGGGTTCCACCCATCCTTACTTTTAACATCAGATAGCCTATTTCTAGTTTCATAATGTAAAATTAAATTTTCAACTAATCATGCATTCTATCAAATAGTCTTTGCTTCTTGGTCCCCTTTGGATGGGTCAGGTCGGTCTCTCTTTCTGTTCTGCATATCAGGGAGATTGAGACTGTAATGAGCAGCATAAAGCCACTCCAAGATACTATTATCATAAGAGTGAGTGGCATGGGCTGACATGAGTTGACATCCCTGAAATCAGTCCGAGTGAGCAACTCACTATCTCACACTGGAACAGAATCATTCACTTGATAGCCATTCCTCTCCTATAGTCCTACACCCTCCTTGTTGGGCTGGCACCATGCACCACTACTCTTATAAAGGGTGTGTGTTACCCAGCTTGTTGAGGAATGCCTTTAACCCAAATTTCACTCCGACCAGACACTGATCTGACTAGTGGTATATCCTTCAGGCAAACTCATTGGGGTGTAAATATACCTGTGAATATCTCTGGTGAAAGTAGCTGATCTATGAGTCACCTTTCATGTAAATATACACTGTTCCTGAAATAATCTTTCCTTTAAATTTAATTGTGCCCCAGAAGTATCTGAATAAGTCAATGGGTCCTCCATGCCCTTTTAGTTTTACGTCAGGTTTTAATATTTTAACTTTGTTCAACAGATTTTGTTCATAAATCATTTTCAGTGCTAAAGTTATTTTAGCTCCTGAATCAAACAACATTTTTAGAGGTGCATCATTGATCATACCCACTACTAATGGACACTCACTTAAAAATTCCTAAATTTGAAGTATATTGACTTCTTCCATGCATTCTTTATTAAGAGTAATCTCCCTTACTTTTTTCATTTTTCTAGATGGCCCGCAGCATTTTTTTAAATGACCTTTGTGCCCAGAACTATCACATGTTACTTTCCAGCGAGGGCAATATTTGAAATTAGCACCATGCCCAGAATTACCAAAATGATAGCATTTCCCTTGTGAGTATTTTACATCTGTCCTTTACTTGTTCTTTGTTGGATTATTTTGAACCATTTTTACAGACCCATTATCATTTTTGTCTGTGGACATCTCTACGTATAGTTTATACTATAGCTTTCGAGTGTTCATGCATTTTGGCAATGGTGAGTAATTCTTGTAGCGACAAATTATCCATTTGCTACAAACTCTCCCTAGTTTTATCTAAAACACATCCTAAAATTAGTTGTTCCCTTAGCCTTTCCTTCAGAGTCACTCCAAAATTGCACATGGATGCCAATCTACATAACTCTGGGATATACTGCTCCACTGATTCTTCCTTCCAAAGTGATATCGTTCAAGTACAGTATTGACTTTGGGAAGGTAATGCAAATCAGACATTTTAATACAAATTTCGTACTCATTAAACCCTGAAAAAGGGTCGGGAAGGTGCTTGAAAACTTCCTAACCCTCCAAACCCGAGCAATACACAAGGAAAGGAGTCTTTCTCTTAGCACTAAAAGAAGTCCCACCTACACTGACATAATGACCAAATACTTTCTTACATTTTAGCCAGGGGAAATGTGGTTCATGTGGAGACTAGAGAAAGAAAGGAGGAGTAGTAAAGTTTTGCATGGGACAAAGACTATTAATGAACAAATAGAAGAACCTTTGATGACTAGATATAAAGGTGCACATATTCTCATTATTAGTGCTCAAATGCCTTGAAATAATTAGTCTTCTAATGACTTGGTAAGTATTTAAATATCTTAAACAAATAGGCCCTCTATTGATGCCTAATATCATAAATTAAGATATACGATTGTGTCTTCATAACAGCACAGAACAAAGTACCACAATTCAACGGGTGAGTGTATCACCATAGATGCACTCCAGATAAAATCTTTAGTAAAGAGAAAAGTTAATGATGAGCAATTACATGTTACCAAGGTGAGTGTGTCACTGCAGACATTCTCATAATTAGTAGTACGTTTTCTCACTGCCGCTTCAGAATGCTGCCTCACTGTTACTATGGTGAGCGTGTCACCGTGCTCATTAAGGTGAGCGTATCACCACAGACACGCTATAATGGTGAAAAAATCATACCAGAGTGTTGCCTCACTGCCTCAGTGGCCGTATTCTCTTCTGGAAGTCGCTTCAGAATGCCTTCTTACCGTTACTCTGGTGAGTTTATCACCAAGCTTATAAAGGAGAGTGTATCACAGCAGACACGCTCAAGATACCATGAATCAGCCCAACTCAAAGCTGCTGATAGAACGTAACTTTGTATGATGGTAACAGCGTGGTGATGTGGGACATGATCTACTTTTCAATAACATATTCTAGCAACGCTTCAGGTGAAGGTGGGTGAGTCTAATAGCTTCTCACCGGCAACTTCTTCAGGTGAGCGCGAGTCAAGAGCAAGCCCAACTACTTCACAGAGCAAGTGTGAACCAAGCAAAAATGAAACATAAGGTGAGCAAAACACAAAGCACCAGCTCCGGTTGTGTGTCGGAACAACGCAGGTCTTTAGCATGCCTGCCTTAAGAACGTGGCCCAAACCACGAATGCGTCTCTGCAAACGCATTCTTTTACCATGCAAGTCATTACAATGACTTGCCTTGGGGAAAGTGCTGGACTTTGGAATAGTATAGTTTACTATTCCAACTCCAGTCAGCGCCACAGTAGGGAAAGTGTTGGACTTAAAGTCCAATATCAGTCCAACAACACTTTCCCTAAGGCAAGTCATTGTAATGACGCATTCGTGGTTCAGGCCGCGTTGTAAAGGCACAACGTGACTCGAGCCACGTTGTTAAGGCTGTTTCCCACCAGCTCCAATTCAGCTATGCAGGGCTCCTTACAATGTGGCAGGATCCTGCAGAGCTGGAAAGTCAGTAAACACACTCACACTGCTGCAGATTCTTGCAGAGCTGGGAAGTCAGTGAACTTGCATGCAGCACTAGGTAGAATTATTCTAAAAGTCCTCTTACGACATGCATCAGTATCACTGTTCAGACTCCTGTTGAATGAGTGTTGGGGCCTCTCTCCTAGCAATTTCTTCACAGGCCGAGTGAGCGGAGGCATTTCCATGATTGTCGCCTAATGTAAGATTGTAGCTCAGATAATGAGACGAGTGTAGTGTAATATAGTTGATCTTCTTTAATTAAGTCTATCTGTATGAGGAACCTCATCATGTCAACATCTTAGAACAACTGCCAAAGCTCTCCATCAACAATCTCTCTTACTAAGCACCCATACAATCCAATATTCTACATCACTTCATAGATACAATTGTACTGCATCATAACTTAGAAACAGAACTGTACTACATCATACCTTAGATGCAGAACACCACAACATCACTCATGACATAGTCAATGATATCACTGATTGAATCACTGATAACATCTCAAATGACATCACTGATAATATCACAATTGCTTTGTTTTGCTGGATTCTGAATTTTGTGCATTTTACCTCTACTCAGAAACGTGCCTACGCATGTTGAAATGTGCTTAACCCTAATTCGCACATTAAACTTTTCTATAAGACCATAATATATGGTGCACAAATATAGCATGAAAAGTTAAATGTCATTTATGATATGCAGCATTGATTGCGCCATCCACTAGAGACTTCAGAATTATCCTGTGTAGCCTGACTGCAGCAACTTAAAATCTGCTCAACAGGCCTGCCAAAATAGCTCAGTACCCCTTATTAAACCTTGTCTCACACATGATAAGGTGCCTGTTATTTAAAAGTGAAACGTCTGAAGATAAAATCAGCATGTTCCACCAGTGATTAGGTCCCAAAAGCTTTTTTCACTGACAGAGCTGTAGATGAATCCTAGAAAATGTCAAACTATGGATTATAAACTTTTTAACATGTAACTTTCAACAGGAAACAGCTACAAAAATCATTCAAAGACAGTTCTTCATGGTTATGAAAGGTCAAATTCATTGATGTAGTTAAATTTTTAATAAATATTTTGGAAATGTTACTTTTTTCCTGGCTAAAGCTCCTTGTGGCTAATTTGCATCAGCTCTCTGGCAGGTGCCCAGCCAACACCTGGCCTTAATGAGGTGTGAAAACTGCCCCCAGAGCAGGAATAATGGCCTGGGTGTGGGGAGGTTTTTTCCTCCCTTCCCTTGAAGACCAGTTAGAACTGACCCAATGATTTTATTAATTTGTGAAGGGGCCTGCACTTTCACAAGTTGATTTAAAGTGAGACCTCAAAAAGGCAACCCTTTACTCCCCAGCCAGACTCACACCAAACCCTGTGGATGGGAGCTACACCTGAACTAGGTTGGACAGGACACAGAAGAGTGGACTGGTTGTTTCTATAGTCTGGGGTACATAAGGGAGAAAGATTTTCCCCATGTTGGATTTAATTAGTGAGTGGCACCGTGGGAGTTTTTGCATTAGGACAAGTAGTAATTGCTTAAAAAGTGGATAGGGTTGACCATGGGAACTTTTTCTCCCACTTGTCATGGAAGGTCCATGAGTCACCCTGACCCATGAGATATTGCTAACTAAAAAATATGATACCCCAAATTACTCTCTTTAGTACACTTTCTGTACCTGTGGAAGGTCATGAAAGGACTGCAACTGGTGTCTCTGACCTGCAAGGAGGCCTAAAGGATTAGACCTGCTACCTCTAATCCTCAGGACAAAGAGGTAGACTACATCGGTCACTTGGTAGACCTCCTGTTTGGCTACAGTGACACAACAAGTATTAAGAGACCTTTTTCCTGAAGTTATGAGCTGACTAATTACAACTGGACCTAGACTGGACCTCACTCATGGCCTCTACTGGATTGAGTCCTGGTTTCCTATTTCTGTCCCTGAGGACCTGAGGTTAGACATGACCCAGAGGAGCTGCTCCACAACCCTTCAGAACTTGAGACTTAGAACATTTTTTTTAGACTTCTAAAAACCTCCGGGTCATGAAGGAGACCTCACAGCAAAGGCGTCCAATTTAGATGTATCTTCATTAGATAGAATTACAGGCTTGAGTTGTATAATAAGACTAAGGGCTTGATTTAGAGTTTGGTGGAGGGGTTACCCTGTCACAACATGAATAATCCCTCTGCTGAAATCTAAATCAGGCCCTAAGTTAGAAGGTGAAAGCTTTCACAGAGACAAATTTGCTTGGTGTACTGAAGAGTGTTCCATTATGGCTGTCCTGAAATTGTGCCTAGGTCCCGGTCTACATAGTCCATTGATTGATGTTGTGATTTTTGGTTCTATTTTTTTTTACAACCAGATTAAATCATATCCCCATTCCCCTTATTGCATTTGTATCGCTTTCATGGCATATCATACATTAAAATGTACTCTATTTTTCAAATTCTTTTGGGATTTTTTATTGTTTGGTATTTTTACTTTATCGCTGTTTTGGTACTCAGTATATACTTTACACCTTTCCCTAAGTTAAGCCTGTCTGCTCTTTGCCATAGGGTGTTGTGCTCAGGATAATTTAATGAATGTATGGTCTACGTTGACAAGTTAATGTTAATATTCCTTCTGGTGGGCTACAACACACCGCTAATAATCTACTTTCTTACAAAATAGATACGTACCAATTAGTGGGATATTTTCTTTTTCTTTCTTTCCCAACCTTGGCATGTTCAGAAAGGGGATAAATCTGTGAGAGTTAAAAATTAGTGAGAATAATTTGATGTTGTAAGTTTTCTGGTCTCTTAATTTTGTGTCATAAAATATATCCAATAATTTTGACAAAGATAATAGAACAACTCATGTGCAGAATTTTATTTGTACTGCCTGGAACACTTCTTGTTGCTACGATTCTGGTGTAAAACTAGTCTTTATGAAAACCTCTCTAAATAAGTCAGCAGAATGATTTAAAAAAAAAAAATCTTAGCTAGAAGTACAATAATCACAGAATTCACAGCAAAAAGATACATTGGAATATATATGTAATCAATAAATACGTAAATAAAGATCAACATGTACTAGGGCCAAGAAGATGATATAAATTGTAGATGGTATGAGTGCCTTCAACTTTTAAATCTTAGAGTCATCTTTTTCAGAGCATTGCGCATCATCAGATTGAACACCAGAAGACCACTGAGTCTGGTTGAATTGTTTATTTCTGACTGTGACCAGCTATAATGGACAGTTAAAGTTCTCGATCAAGAAATATGATGGCTATCCTGTGAGGTAAGTAAGCACTCACCAGATTACAGTTCACTATTTGTGTTAGCTCAAGCACATACCCAAAGTATGTTTATTGCCTTGGTAGATCCTTAAGGGCATGAACATAGGAATCCTCCAAATCATCTAAGCCATAAAAAAAATCAGTTTGCCCCTTACTAGAAAGGTTTCAAATGGATCCAGAAAAAAAGTGCACGTCTGATTAATCAAATAAATGTATAAAAGGTTTTGCCCAACACAAACGGAAAAGGTTCAAGAAGTAGTGTTCCTATGGTCCAACTCTCTCAACCTTTTGAATGCCCTTTTTAAACCAATTGTGGGTTATCAAATGGGGTATGGGCCAAATAACCCCAAATCAAAGTCTTGAAGCTATAAAGGATTGACAAACCCACTGAATATCCAATACATGAGGATCCTATCTAATTACATATGTTGATTTAATTGACACATCGAGTCAAGATTAATGAACCCAAACTTTGATTATTGGTACCCATATGCGTAAAAAGCTCCCGAAATTCGACACATGTTTCGCTCTATATGGTGTATCAACCTGGGGCTTTTTCAAGGCAAATGACAATCATCTAGGTGACCACAATGTCCACAAGATGACATGCTGTTAAAAGGAATACATCTGTCCTTGTGCTGCAAAATGGGTGAATATAATTGGAAAGGGCTACATAATCAATGTGAGAAGACAATTGAATACTGCTAATAGAAAAACCATAAATATAGAGCCCAACAGGTCCCATGGGGCAACTTTTATATGGGGGGGGGTACAATGAAGATACAAATACCAGCAGCTATGCCATTAAAGAAATATACTAAAAATTTCAAAGAAAGAATATGGAGTGTTGTAGTTTAATCCCTGACTTCAGTATTAGTTATGTTCAATATTGCAATGCAAGTCCAATGCCATTACGGCCTAGGGCACCTTGAAGACTGAGGTTGGTCCCACCTCTGATGTCTTGTGGAGGACAGCCATTTGCATAGAGTGATCTCAGTGGAGTTCATGGGAATTTGCCACTTAAAGTAGTTTGGACATGATAGTAGTAATTTTGACAAAATGCAATTTCATAACAGTCCACCTGGCATTGCTTTTTTTAATAAATAATAAAACTCCAACAAATTATATTTGCCCAACACGATTGAGGTGCTGGGGTTTGCTCCTATTGCATGCAGGTTTCAGCATTTTTAATTTTCTTTTGCATCTCATGCGACTGTAAAGGTGGTGGCATGAAGAAGCTGTTTTTGATGCAACACCCAGAAGCCATCCGAGGATACTAGGATTCTCCCTTTGATTTTATGAGGACATTTAAGGAGGTCGCTGCCAAAGGCAATCCAGTCTATGGCCATCTGCACCTGGACTGGGTCCAGGGCCACAAACCCCAAACAATTTTGATCATAAATCATCCTGGACCTATTGCGAGCCCTCCAATATCCCCTTCTGCTCCTTTGTTGTATACTTCTAACAACTCTATACAAATTATTTTGCAGTTTCCCACAACTATGATGAAAAACGTCTGAGGCATTTATCAGAGATAGCTTGCAGGAGCAAGCAGTAAATAGCATGAACGTGGACTTTAAAGTATCATCACAGCATTTTAAATGTGCTTTACTCGGTAGAATTAATGAATTAATGAAATAATTCATCACTCAGCGTAAGATAGTCAGTAAAACACTGCATAGACGTATTCAACTTAATTACTAACTAGCCTGGATTGCATTTTTATAACAGAAATATGACTAAAACATATTTTTTGCCCACCCCTTCAAGTTATCGCATTGAACATGTGGTTAGAGAGCACAAACGTGGAGTGATACTAGCATGGGAACTATAGAGATAACTAGGAAGTCTTTATCAGCTTGTTCTGATTAATGGAGATCAGAGACTAGTTTTAACACTTAAAATTTCAACAAAGTTCTCATTCGAATGTATCCTTAAATATAGTACCTACAAAGGAATTTATTCTTTCATTGTTTAAATCCACAGCCGCGTGTCATCTGAAAACGCAAACAACATATTTTTAGGTAATTGTAACATCCACCCAGACAACAAGGAAGAAAAAGACACTGAACATTTCTACCATCTCTCTGAAACTCTGCAATCAATAAACATAATTGAGCCCCACTTTCGATGTGATTCTTAGCCCCCTTTCTTTGTGTCAATCCAAAAGTATACCAAACTAGCCTAGACGGATCACAGCCTGGTTTCCTTTAATATCACCCCATTGGTACGGATAAAAACTCTGCCCCACTTGTGTGGGTGCCCAAAAGCAGAGGCATCCTTAAAACATATGAAAAAAACTGCCCATTTCGACCTGCTTTGGTTTCCCCTCAATTGTTACACATTTTTGGCCCTTTTCTGTTACAGGCACTTGGCCCAACTTTACAATTGAGGTTTGCATGGGATTCTGGGTGAGAAAACATTGGAGGATCCATTCAAGCCACACATCCCTAGACTCCCCCAGGTATCTAGTTTTTTGGAAATGTCTGAGTTTGGTAAGTTTCTCTAGATGGCCACCAAGCCCAGGACAAAAAACCCAGGTGCGCCCCTTGCACGAATACATAGTTTTATAATGGATAATTGTGATGTGTCCACAATACATTTTGGGCCCTTCCCTGTCACGGGCACTTGGCCCACCCACACAGTTGAGGTATCATTTTTATCAGGAGGCCGAGTGGAATGCTGGGAGGTAGGAAGGTTGTGCTGGCATGGTAATTTCACACAGAAGTGAGAGGAACATTTGATTTTTTAGCTAAATTTGAGGCATGCATGGGATTCTGGGTAAGAAAACATTGGGGTAGTCCATGCAAGCCTCACCTCCCTGAATTCCCTCGGATGTCTAGTTTTCAGAAATGTCTGAGTTCGGTAGGCTTTTCTATGTGGTCCACAAGCCCGGGACCAAAAACACAATTGCCACTTTGCAAAAATAGGTAGTTTTGTGATAGATAATTTTGATGTGTTCAGAATATGTTTTGGGTCCTTTCCTGTCATGGGCACTTGGCCCACCCACACAAGTGAGGTAACATATTTATCGGGAGAGCTGGGGGCATGCTTGGTGGTATGAAATTTGTGGCTCCCCTCAAATTTTAGAACTTTCAGTCACAGAAATGTGAGGTACATGAGTTCTAGACACATTTTGAGGTTTGCACAAGATTCTGGGAAACAGAGCCTGTGGAAGCCACACAGGTCGCTCCATCCTGGAATCCCCTGGGTGTCTAGTTTTAAAAAATGTACTGGTTTACTAGGTACCAGCTAAAGTAGGGCCCGAAAACCACAGCTGCCCACAATGCAAAAATCAGGCCAGTTTTGCGTGGATAAGATTATTATATCCATGTGGTTCTTTGGACCGTTTCCTGTTGCCGGCACTAGCTAGACCTACCCAGGCAAGTGAGATACCATTTAAATAGAACCAATCACCTATTTCAATAATGAAAATACAAAAATATACAAAATTAGCATGTCAAGTAAACCTAAAGTCTTATATTTTAAATATCTGATAAATGTCCATTTCCGCATTCAAAAAACTCCTTTCACAAAACTAAACTAAATTAGAGTCCAATTTCATCAGTCCATCTCCTAATGAATAGACTGGAAACATCAAGGTTGTTCCGTGTGTTGCCACAGTCCATTAGAATTAAACTTCAATTAATACCATAGATCCTTCAAGTTGTTTAACGTTCAAGTAGAAATCCAAAATAGATCACCAAGTCCAAGTATCTTTAAAACGACTACACAGCCAACACGTGTTTCCTCATTTGACTTCCTCAGGGCTGGACTTTAGTCGCATCTCTTATTTTGAAATTCTGGAAACCAAGAGCCATTTAAAAAAGAGAACACAAACTTTTAATGTTATATTATTGAATAAATTAACCAATCCTTAGTGTCTTAGTGTCACTATGAAAGTTCATCACCAAAAAGAATTACGTGAATAAGTGTGATTGGTGACACAGATAATTCTGAAGGTATTCAATTCTTGATTTAACATGCACCCAATCCGTGGCTGCCCCAATACATGCACTAAAAATCACCACGTTGTGACTTAGAGAGAGAACACAATATGAATGCACTCCAAATGTCTTAATATAGGAAGGAAGAAAGGGGAACCAAGTCCAAAGACAGAAGATTAAAGTTAACCCTTATATGAGATTACACCTCATTTGATGTCTCAACACAAATAAATAGGCACATCAGTGCACCCTAGGTACCTGAAATGTCCCCGGTAATAAAAGCCCGGTCTGAAATTACCTCAAGGTATTCCAATAACTGTCTAAATAAAGTTATAAATCAGTAGCACTTCCACTGTCACTATCAGTCTATAGCTGTCGTTTCCAAACTGCTCATTTATTCATCTCCAGAGAATTTTCTGTAACAAAAAGATTTTTATTATGGAATTATCTAGAAATTTATCAATATTAACACCATCCTAATTGTGTGTTATATCAACGAATAATGTTTGTAAACATTCAGACTGAATCAATACCAACTTTAGGCTTTGCAGGCATGAGCATAAATAATACGATGCCTTCCCCGAATAGTTGTAACACTCGTCTCATTCTCCAATAAAGACTTGAAGTGCTGATTGCACCTCAATAGCGTGCCTCTTAGGTTATTAGTAAAGCATGAATACCCGCCGTACCTTACATTTCCCTAATTTACTAGTCTCCCTCATATCACAACTTAAACTCGGGCAATTGCTCCGAGCTTTCAGATTCCAACAATTTTCTTTGCCGCTTACCTCAAACTCACTCCAAAAATGAAAAGTCGGTCATTATACAGGTCTCCCTCCTCTTGTCGTCAAACGCCCATAAAACCGCTGACGACAAGAGGAGGGATACCAGTATAATTACCAATTTTTCATTTTTGGAGTGAGTTTGAGGTAAGCGGCAAAGAAAATTGTTGGAGTCTGAAAGCTCGGAGCAATTGCCCGAGTTTAAGTTGTGATATGAGGTAGACTAGTAAATTAGGGAAATGTAAGGTACGGCGGGTATTCATGCTTTACTAATAACCTAAGAGGCACGCTATTGAGGTGCAATCGTCACTTCAAGTCTTTATTGGAGAATGAGACGAGTGTTACAACTATTCGGGGAAGGCATCGTATTATTTATGCTCATGCCTGCAAAGCCTAAAGTTGGTATTGATTCAGTCTGAATGTTTACAAACATTATTCGTTGATATAGTACACAAATAGGATGGTGTTAATATTGATACATTTCTAGATAATTCCAAAATAAAAATCTTTTGGTTACAGAAAATTCTCTGGAGATGTATAAATGAGCAGTTTGGAGACGACAGCTATAGACTGATGGTGACAGTGGAAGTGCTACTGATTTATAACTTTATTTAGACAGTTATTGGAATACCTTGAGGTAATTTCAGACCGGGCTTTTATTACCGGGGACATTTCAGGTACCTAGGGTGCACTGATGTGCCTATTTATTCGTGTTGAGACATCAAATGAGGTGTAATCTCATATAAAGGTTAACTTTAATCTTCTGTCTTCCTTCCTATATTGAGACATTTGGAGTGCATGCATATTGTGTTCTCTCTCTAAGTCACAACGTGGTGATTTTTAGTGCATGTATTGGGGCAGCCACGGATTGGGTGCATGTTAAATCAAGAATTGAATACCTTCAGAATTATCTGTGTCACCAATCACACTTATTCACGTAATTCTTTTTGGTGATGAACTTTCATGGTGACACTAAGACACTAAGGATTGGTTAATTTATTCAATAATATTACATTAAAAGTCTGTGGTTTTTTTTTTAAATGGCTCTTGGTTTCCAGAATTTCAAAATAAGAGATGCGACTAAAGTCCAGCCCAGAGGAAGTCAAATGAGGAAACACGTGTTGGCTGTGTAGTCGTTTTAAAGATACTTGAACTTGGTGATCTATTTTGGATTTCTACTTGAACGTTAAACAACTTGAAGGATCTATGGTATTAATTGAAGTTTAATTCTAATGGACTGTGGCAACACAGGGAACAACCTTGATGTTTCCAGTCTATTCATTAGGAGATGGACTGATGAACTTGGACTCTAATTTAGTTTAGTTTTGTGAAAGGAGTTTTTTGAATGCGGAAATGGACATTAATCAGATATTTAAAATATAAGACTTTAGGTTTACTGTACATGCTCATTTTGTATATTTTTGTATTTTCATTATTGAAATAGGTGATTGGTTATGTAAGTGTCAAGGGGTACAATACACTAACACATGAGTGGTTTTTATTGCAGGTAACTTACTTTAGGGCGACGGGTGCCTCAGCGTGTATATAGGTAGGCTGATTGTTTTTCAGTCAGCATTTGGGGTTAGGGTGTGTTCCCCATAGTAGTGCACTATTGCATATAATTTGGATAATTCTTAAAAATGCTGAGAAATTTCCTTTGTGCACCTTATCTCCTCTTTAAATACACCTATCTAGTGTACAAAACATTTAAATAGAAGACTTGGAAAATTGCTGGGAGGAAGGAAGTTTGTGGCTCTGTGAAGATTCCAGAAGTTTCCATCACAGAAATGTGAGGAGGATGTGTTGTCAGTCAAACTTTGAGGTTTGCAGGGGTTTCGGGGTAAAACAACCTTGTGGTAGCCACACAAGTCACCCCATTCTGAATTTCCCTAGGTGTCTAGTTTTCAAATATGTACAGGTTTGCTAGGTTTCCCTAGATGCCAGCTGAGGTAGGGCCCCAAAACCACTTTACAAAACACAAAGCTGTAGTATTTATGTTGTCTTTTTGGGTCTTTTCCTGTCAGGGGCACGAGGCTTACCCATTCAAGTGAGATTTAATTTTTACTAGGCATTTAAGGGCAACACAGGATAGCAGAACAGGTGTTATTACCAATTGTCTTTCTCTGTATTTGTGCCTTCCAAATGTAAATCAGCATGTAGGCAAGAAGTCATTTTGAGAAATGCCCTATAATTCTCATGCTAGCATGGGCACCCCTAAATTCAGAGATGTGCAAATAACCTCTGCTTCTGAACTCCATATCTTTTTCCCATTTCAGAAATACATAGGTTTCCTTGATACCTGTTTTTCGCCCTTTATATTTTACCAAATGAATTACTGTATACCTCATACGCAATAAAAAATATTTGCAAGGTGCAGTACACTAATTGGCTCTGGGTACCTAGGGTTCTTGGTGAACCTACATGCTCTATCCCTTCAACCAGAAGGCTCCAGTGGATATAACTATATATTGCTTTTAAAAATCTGCCGTAGTTAGAAGAAGGTACATATAAAAATGTGGACACAAATGGCTGTTTTTTTTCAAATCATTTTTCATATTTTTTTCTTTCAAAAATGAGTATTTCTGATTCAAGTCTGCCTGTTCCTGTAAGCCGGGAATATGGTGATTTTAGCCCTGCAACCCCTTCAATGATGCTTTGTGCAGAGAAAAAACAGACACTTTCTTGTGCAGCACTTTTTTCAATTTTTCCCCCAAAAAACAAATATAGCTGTATTTTGGCTAATTCATCAGTCTCCTCCAGGGAAATCAGCACAACCTGTATACCTTTAGAATGCTCAGGATGTTGGGAAAAAAGGACCCACATTTGGCTTGGATAGCTTATGTGGACAAAAGGTTATGGGGGCCTAAGCGTGAACTGCACCAAATAGCCAAAAAAGGCTTAGCACAAGTGCACCCTTCTTTGATTGGATTACAAAAGTAAAAAACATTGTTGTGTTGCCATCTTGGGCCCACTCTGGATCTCCATCTTAGTTTAGTTTTACATTTTTCATATGTTTTGAGGCTGAAATCACCTTTAGCAGTGACATTTTACACACTTTATGCTTGCATGATATTATTATAAGAAGATGCTGTACATGATGCTTATTTTCAGAAAGTCCTTCTCACTATGTAATCTGTACACTCTGTTAAAGTCTAGGTACACATAACAAGATATCCTAGTGCCTTTTGCCTTGTTGCCTATTTGGAGGTTATAATGAATAGGCATATCACTGCATCAGAGCTATGCCTCTAACACAGTATGGTTTTGATTCTACAGATGGTACTCTGTCCTAAAGGGGTCAGAGGAGCACTCCGGCCACTGCTATCCTTGAACAAATCCTCTTTTCAACTTGCAGATCTGGTGATCTTCCATCTTGCCGTGAAGGATTGCCAACTCTACTCTAGACCGGCTCCTTGCCTCAACTCTCCAGGTATAGTGATCACAGGCTATTCATCTAGATCAGCCAGGGGCTACACCGATTATGCTCTCAGAGTGTAGGTAGTGATAGGTAGGAAGATATAGATCAAAGATTACCATGGGTGTACTATTTATTCTTTTCACCATGTGGGTACTGCTGGTTACAATGCTTTGTCTCATCTGCCTAATAATTACAGCTCCTTCTCTCTATGCAAGAATACAATTATTTTAATAAATGTTTGAAAACCTTGACTCGTATCTTTCTTGTGTTTACCCTGGGCATGCATGAGTAATACAGCGAAAGGGTAAGATCGGTTTCCACAGTTTCTGTGGGAGTCAGAGTGTAATGTTCAAGGTTGCCCCAATCATCTGTGGATTCAGGTGAGGCATGGTGAGCCAGATAGGAATCATGTCAACAATTCCTGATAGTTTAACCAGACTCAGTTTACTCGCCTTAATGTTCTGCAGTCCTAATAAACAGTCCTACCTTCTTAATAGGAATGATATACCAACATTCAAAGATGGCCAGTTTCTTTGTGCATACTTGGCAAAGCGTAGGAGGTTTGAGGAGGGATGGTCAGAAGTAAAGCTTTCTTATTGAGTTTTTTCGAATTCTGATTTTATTATTTTCACATATAAAACTAGAAAAACAACTTAGCTTAGTCTGCACAGACTTTCCATCACTATTGTAGTGGCCATCAGTCTCAACATCTGTCCTCCTCTAGGTTTTCATGGTTTTCACCACCTACACCCCTTGAAAAAATGAAGAGGGGCCCTGATAGATATATGTGTCATAAATACATACTTTTCTCTGTATCCCCATTTTCTTAACTTTTTCTTATCCTTACTCTTTCATTATGTCATTATGTCCAACTTTAAACATTTTTACTAATTCTAGTCACTGATAAAATAGGGAGGGATGACGTGGAAAAATGCATGCGAGTAAAGGCAGAAATAAGAATGTAAGTCCTGCTTTCCTTACTTACTGATAAAAAACAAACTGCGCCCAACCGTAACTACACATCACCGATCAGAGCATCATCACTCATCCGGTTTGCTGTAGTCCTTCTGAACTACGGTGGGACATAACCTGTCAGTCTCTGGTATCCACCACTCCTCAGACCAGGTGACTCCCTCCTCATTGTCCTCCCCTTTGGCTCAGTCCTCCAAGGCTCTCACGCTGCACCTCCCTATTTCAGGTTGGCATCTCCTTCTCCCCTGTAGTCACTTCCACAACTAATTTATTTTATATTTACCGTTATTAAAAGAATTACTTCCACAAAATCACATAACCCTTCCCGTAAAACTGTAAATAATCTATTTTCCCTACTTCAATCCGAAAAGCAAGTGTGCCAATCTACAATGAGTATAAGAGATTTTGTTGATGTTTGTACAGGAACAGATGCTTCTCTATAAGTCAGCAATAAGATGAGCATGAGTTCTGTATAGCTATTCTTGAAATTATAGGCAATGAGACTTTGACACATACAGAACTTTATGGCCTAAGGTACTATTGGGAACATGCATGTTTCCAATGATTAAAAGCTTCCTCAACAGTCGTGAAATTTGAAAGATTTGTATAATTTCCTATTCTGGATTGTAAATCCATGTCATTTAAAAAGTTAATATATCAGGCTGTGCACTCTAACCTTTTTCCAATTGTGCAATACAGTTTGTATATACTCCCTTCAAATAAAGTTTTATAGAAAACTATTGCATCACATGTCCCTAAATCCAATTCAGGTAATTAGAAGTGTGTTTGTCTTTTCTCAAATAAACCTTACTATTTAAGCAAACAATCTGTGCATAGTTCATTGAGTTCAAACTTCATTGATACTGACATAACAAAACATATTCAGATATTCATCCAGAACTCCATGCAAGAACAGCAACAGTTCCTAAACGTTCAGCTAAGCAGGCTCCAAAGGCAAGATGAAGAGCAAGAAGCTATACACACAGGTTGAATGTTTGAATGCTTGAATGCCTTCTAAAGAGTCATAAAATGTGAAAGATTTGTATACCTTTCTGTTCTGGATTGTAAATCCAGATCATTTAGAAAGTTAATATACCAAACTGTGCACCCTAACGTTTGTTCCAACTGTGCATTGAAGATTACCATTCTGTTACCTTCTCTTTTACTGTTGTTTCATACATAATATTTACTATAACTGTGTTGGAAAATGTTATGATAGAAACCATCCTTTTATCATAATGACAATGAAAATAGTTCTGAACAGAACTTTTTTTCTTCTGTTAATTTTTTCAGACTTGTTCTAACTACAGGTCAACTGGACCAACAATATAAAAAATATATTTATAGTACAAACAGTATGCCACTCTACTGGCATAAGGCTTGATGATATGGTAGTCTTAACTGGTGTACTGCAACTCCTGAACAAAGTAGTGAAATCAAAGGTGACATACTCTGGAGACCAGAAGTTGATGTACATGTTGAACTTTCCAAATCTAAGTCCCTTCTTTGTTAAGCCGAAAGCAAACATGTGGAGTTCATAGCGCAAAGGTGTTTGCGCATGTGAGTAGTGACCAGTGAATACTGTTGGCCACTCCTCCTGGAAATCGCCTTGTGACATAAGGCTCATGTCACATGTAGTGCATTCACCTTCTACTTTCCAGCTAGTAATGAAAAAATCTGCCACAGCACCAACTCCTTTAGGCACTTTCGTTGCTGTAGCTCTTCATCCTCCTGTGCAATTACCTCTTCTTTCTCCTGGTTGGAAAATGGGTTATTGGTAAGCGCAGGTAAGTACCAACATTTAGCAATAGGCCACTAACCTTCACTTAGGTCCAGTTAGGTCTCAATAAATAACACCCAGATCAACCCTTGGTAGCTCGGCAACGAGCAACAAGGCTTAACTTAGGAGACAAATGTGTAAAGCATTTAAAAATCACAAAACAGTGAATAAGTAAAACACAAAACACAATAAAAATCCAACACCATTTTATAATAATAGATTATATTTTTATCTTTAGAATGACACCAAAACGATTAAAATCGGATAAGCGGAACCAGAGATATGAGGTTTTAAAAATTGAATGCTTTCTAGCACATAGAGGCAACTAGCACTCAAAGGATTAAAAAAAAGGTCACAATGGAAAGGAACAAAGTCCAGAGTTCAGGCCACCCACAAGGTAACACTATCACACTTACTTTCAGAAGTGTTTCTTGATTCAGTAAAGTGGTCCACAGCACCAGCCAAGGGTTCAGAGACTCTGGTTTGCCTCTTGGGGTCTGGGATACCAACTCCCACAATGCACCTCTTCAAGTTATGGAGTTGCTCCAAACTTCTGGATCTTCTTCGAGAGGTCCTTTTTGGGTCCTTGAAGTGTCTACAGCTTGATCCAAGGTTCCAGAAGCTCTGAGTTGCTCCTTGGGAGTTGGGATTACAATTCCTAGAATGCACCTGGTCAGAATCCTCAACTGGCCACTGGACACTGGTCAGCTGTGCTCTGCTTGCAGGACTTGATGCGGGTGAGTCTGGGCAGCTCATTTGTACCTGTAGCAAATAGGAAGTCCCTTCTTGAAGCAGTAGAAGACAGGCAAAGTCATTTTAGTGGTGAAGACCAAGTAGGCAGCTGGTGTAGTCCTTCAGAGTGCAGTGTCCAGGTGCAGGTCAGGAGTCTAACAGGGCAGTCCTTCTTCTTCTGTCGTTCTTCCTTGTTGGGATCTGGTAGGCAACTAAGGTGTGGGTGCAGCTATGCCATATTTATCCTTGCTCTTGGATAAAAAACAGGGGGGTCCTGGTTCTCCAAACAGGTGCAGGATCTTTCCCCCTATGATGACCACTTCCTGGGAAGTGTGTTAAAAATCTATCACAGGGAGCAACATTCCTCAAAAATCCATCATGGCTGAAACTGATTTTTGGAGGTTACATATGTCTGAGCCCACCCCTGGTGTGGCTACAAACCTTAAACAAACCCTTCTCCTGCCCTCTTCTTATCTAATCAGAAGGCACCTAATTGTCTGGGTTTGCAGGATGTGAGGAAGGTGCTGGGTTGCTAAAAATGTCCTTCCCTGCCTTTGAGGATTAGCTTGGCAGTCCTCTGGCCCCTTTCTGCCTTTCCATCTGCTGAGGGAAGATCTCCTCCCACCAGCACATTCCTTTGTGTTGTTCAGCCCAGGCTGGTTCACACCTCATCAAGGCTGCCTGTCCAGGCTGCCAGAGGCTGGCCAATCAACGCAAAGCACTATAAGGTTGAAGTTGGCAAATTTTAAGGTAAAGTTTAAAACTCTTTACCTGAACAAGTTATATTAAATCCAAACATTTTAAGTTGTAGGTTTTGTTATAACAATTAATTTTATACCAAACTCAAGTCATCTGACACTTAGGGGGACTATATGAATTAAAATAAAGTCTCCCCATGCTAGCCTATGGAGGCCATTCACTACAATGAGGGAAAAACAAATTTGGCTGTTTTACCTCACCAGAGCCTATAAAATTATTTTTATAAGGTTACTGCTTATAGTTACGTGGCACCCAGCCCTAGGAGCACATAGGTCACACATTAGGGATGACTTATATGTAAAAATAAGGTAGTTTAAGACTTTGGAACTACTTTTAATTCCAAAGTTGAGTTTGCATATAACTTTAATTTAAAAGCAGCCAATAGGGCAGGCCTGCCTTTAAAATGGCACTGGGCACCTTTGCAGTGCACCATCTATGCTGGGGTCCCTAAACCTACATGCTCTACCATATACTAGGGACTTATAGTTAGGTTGACTTAGCCAATTATAATTAGCCTAATTTGCATACTCATTTTATACAGAGCACAGGTCCTGGGACTGGTTAGAAGTACCCAGGGCACAATCAGAGTCAGGAAAAAAACAGCAAAAAGTGAAAAATGGAGGCACAAATTTAGGGGGACTTTGCAAACACTCCTACATTGTACCTTGAAAAACAGCACTACCCTATCCTGCTTCGGCCATTCTTAAAAGAAAAAAAAAAATTAGATCCTAAAAAAATCAGAAGAACACCAACAGCATTTGCCAAATAATAATGCTTGTTCTACAGTGGAAAGGACAAACACAACCCAAAACAAGCTGCAGCTTTCTGTTAGTTGAATAAAAAAACAATACAGCCTATTGGAAGGTTTGTTACAATCGTGAGGCACTGCAGTACTACAGAGATAGCACTTTGGTACTGCCAATAACAAAAAAAAATCCACATACAACAATACACTTTAATAAAAAAAAAAACTTACAAACATGTACTTTTTGTCTGTTATATAAACTTTAACACTTTTAGGTGTTACAATTTCTATATATATTTATATACAGGAAGGTAGGCTGGAAAACTATAGCCCAATATTACTAGTAATAAAGCACGCACATTTTAAATGATACATTTTTTATATAGTTTAGAAAATAGAATCCTATCATTATACATTTATCATAAAAAAATGCATAGATTGGTACATATATTTCTTTTGTTACATTTTATATATATCCTACTTTTCTAATATGAAAAATACATGGCCTAATATCTTCTATGTTATAAGGATTTTTATTGAAATAATATTGTATATTTTAATTTAATGCTTCTAAAAACCCAATACGTTTACAAACAAAGGATACAAGTCAGTTCTAGTTAGGCATTGTTATAATACTCCCCATTACGGCCCACATTTAAACTACACAAACATTTGAAATTAAATAGTTACAGTTATTACTTATTTTTCTTATTTCAACATTCATTCTTTCATTTATAATATTCTCCACAGTGTACCATTGATTCTCACCGTCACTGTCTTAGGGAAGCAATTATAGCTTGCCATACTTATATAAAGTATTTTGAAAGACAATTGAAATATGAACACAACATTTTTTTGGGTGAAACAGGTAATTAGAGAATAAAGAAGGGATATGGAATGGGTTAGTAATAGTTGCTCCTAATCGCCCAGGGACTGGCCAATTATAAATGAGGGAGAGGGGAAAGGGACTGGCCAATTATAAATGGGGGAGAGGGACTGCTTGGTCACTCTCCCCAGGCCAAACTTCGCCCTGGGAACCCAATCCCCAAGGACTGGCCAGTAACTAGCAGGTGTCCTGAAGCCCACCCAGGGCAACCACATAAACCATGTTGGATGTAGAAGAGAGGCCTCTATGCTGGCAATGCTCCCAGCAACACTGAGCAGCTAAAAATGCTGCTCCCTGCGGGCTGCACTGATTATTTCATGTATTCCCCTGCACACTTTCCAGTGGGCAGCGAAATAGGCTTACAGCGGGCAGGGAACCAGATGAAAAGTCAGCCCCCAGGGGGCAGGAGCATTTTTTAAATTTAAAATTGCTCCTGCCAAGAAAGAGCACACAGAGTTTCCCCTGCCCCCACCATATATATATATATATTTTCCCTTAAAAAGACAAAGGTTACAGGGACCTTACAGTTAGGAGTAGGGAAGAATTCCGCTAGGCTGGTGGAGTTTGCAGAGTTTTCCCCACTCTGAGCTCTGCAAAAACTCTGTAAAGTGACGCTGAGCGGAGTTTTTTCTCTCGCTCGCCAATGTTAAGCTGGCAAACATGAGGAAGAGAAATTGTTAAGTTGGTGAGCACGAGCAAGATTTCTGAATGCCAGCGGTTGCCGAAGGCCGCAACCATTCACAATGAGAAAGCTGCCCAATCGGTTGGGGATGCTGCAGCTCAACTAGAAAATGTACTCGAACAGCAGAAAGAAGTTAGCACCCTCACGAGCTGTGGGTGATGCATAGCCCTCTATCCCCCAAAAAATATATCTAGGCCAGTCCTGGGCAATATGGTTCCTGGGGCTGAGACTGGCCTGGGGGGGTGGCTGTGTGCCCTCCTGCCCCAAAGAAATAATTGCTTAGGCTGGGCCCCAGGGATTTGGGTCCACAGCACCAAAATTTGCCATGGGAGGGGGGATGCTTGGCCACCTCCCCCCAAACAATTGCATGAAGGCTGGTCCTAGGGGATGGATTCAGGGACAAAAATCATCTTGATGAGGGGGCTGTGTGGCCCACTTCCCCCCAAAAATAAAAATTTAGAAGGCTGGGTTCCCCAGGGCTGAGATCGACCCAGGAAGGGAGGCCGCATGGACCACTCACCCAAAGAAATAATGATATTAACTCTTAACCCCAGGGGATGGGGTCCCATGGTCCAAAATCAGTTAGGGGAGGTGGCTACACAGCCCCCTCCCCAAAGCAAAAGAATTTACAAGGACAGGTACCAGGAGATGGGGTCCCCAGGGCTGAAATCAGCCAGGGAAGGGGGATAGACAGATCTGCTGCTAGCTATAGCTGCACATTGCCAAAGCCGTGCACAGTGTGCGGTTGGGTGGCTAGGAGGGTTAGCCTCAGGGACTGGCCTTCTGGCGTGCGCGGCATAAGGTTTGGTGGTTATAGGGGGTTGGCAGCAAGGCCATAGGCCATGAGCTACGGTGGTTGGATTAATGTACAGTAATGAAAATTACTTTAAATTAAAAGAACCATAGACATTCACTGAAAATACCAGAGGTTACAGGGAAGGTATAGCAAGGAAATAGAATTTAAAAAACCATAGAAATTAATTTACAAACCAAAGGTTACAGGGACGTCATAGTTAGGCTCACATTTTAAACTTACAAAACAATAGAAATTCACCTGTTATAGTTAGAGTTATCTCAAGTAACTATAACTACTGCCCTAAGGTAACTATAACTCACACCCTCACCATTCACTGCTAATTACCCCACAAATTAAGGAACTCATGACATCTTTGATAACATAATTGATAATACTAATGTAATATTTGCAGCAACATTTTGGATGAAAAACTGTGCATGGCCGGGACGCAACATCTAGTTACCTTAGGGCCTGAATTACAGTTATTTAAGATATCTCTAACATCGTACCTCTAACAGGTGAAAATATGTATATATATATATATCTATCTATCTCTCTCTATATATATTTCTATGTAGATGTAGATATCTATATATATACATTTATATATATATTTATATATATATATATACATACACATCTATCTATCTATCTATCTATCTATCTATCTATCTATCTATCTATCTATCTATCTATCGATCTAGTTATAGTTAGGACCTAATTTCTATATAATAAGCTGTTCTTTGCTTGCCTATATCTTTGGTGCTGCTTGAAAAATCTTCATGAAAGTTTCCAAACAAATTCAAAAGTCTTGTGAGCTGCTGCCTGGAAAGTTTCGGGGTGATCCGTGAAGCAGTGGTCAAGCGTTTCCAATGTCCCATAGAACAAATTGAACAGCGATAGTACTAAAACCACCAGACGGAATTACGCTAACTTGGGCAGAGAGGAAGCTCTTGGTCCAGAAAGAGCCCTTTTTGTTATTTGCTGTAAATTTGGTCAGTAGTTTTTGAGAAATTCAAGTAAATCGAAATTTCTATATATAGTGATGCAAAGGATTCGTGAACCCTCCCAATCAGATCAGATCGGATTGGCTGACAACACTTCAATAAGGAAGTGTTGCAGCAATGTTGGGACTTGGCTGGAACCGGGTCCCATATAAAAATGTAAAAATACAAGAAAAGGGGCCAGGGTACAGACACCCTGACCCCTCAGCTCTGGTGCTGGGGTCCCAAAGGGACCTCCCTGGGCAAAAACAACATTTTAACAACAGTTTTCACCTTGATTCGTGACAGATCCGCAGATCCGATGATAATTCTATTAAAAAATGAAGCACGGGATCCCGGCAGTAGTTGTAGTCATAGCCATGTTTCCATAGTAAAACATTTTTTGACTTGCCTACATCTTTTGCGTCATTTGATGAACCTTTATAAAATATTCCCAAAAAAGTGTGCCAGTTATTCTTGTTGTTACTTAGAAACTTTCAGGGTGATCTGTCAAGCCCGGCCTGAGTAAAAGGGGGGGTCAACAAACCTGTGT
The DNA here is from genome assembly GCF_031143425.1 of Pleurodeles waltl. NCBI lineage: Eukaryota > Metazoa > Chordata > Amphibia > Caudata > Salamandridae > Pleurodeles > Pleurodeles waltl. The sequence goes on from NC_090436.1 coordinate 767,522,923, forward strand.
TTCCCATGTTAATTCCAATAGGAGTTTAGAACATGACTACAACCCGAACAGCTGTACGGAATTAAAACAAATTTGGCGCAAGCTAGATTTTGTTCTGCAGATTGTGCTTTTTGTTATTTCATGGAAATTCATTCAGTAGTTTTCAATATTATAAAAGGGAAAACAAATGTATATCTAGAGCCTTTGATCTTTTGTGAAGACCTTGTGATTATCTTGGTGAATTTGGAAATAAATGTGGCAATAGGAATGCTGTGATTGGCTGGCTGAAACCTGAGAAGAAAGTTGTAGCTGTAATTTTAGCTAAAGAGACACGTGTCTGGGGCTGAATTAAAATCAATAGTGGCATAAGGGGTCAGGGTAGGGGTACACTTGCCCTATGTTTGATATATAGGGGTCTTTGAGGGACCCCTGAGTTGTATAATATGTTGAGAAACAGGTATTTTTTTTCCCATGAGCAATATCCGCAAATTTGTCTTGACCGTCAGTGCAGCCTCCGTGTAACAATGGAACAAATTTGCAAATAACATCGAAACAATTAAAAAAAAACATTCACAGACTGATTCAGACACTAATTAATTCACTCACAGATGCACTCAGAGACTCATGCACCCACTCACACACCAACTCAGAGTCTGATGCACCCACTCCCGCTCAGAGACTCACACTCACTCACACAGCCACCCAGAAACTCACAGACCCACTCACAGACCTACTCAGATACTCATGCACCAACTCACATACCCACTCAGGCAGTGATGCATCCACTCATAGATCCACTCAAAGAGTCATATATCCACTCACACATCCACTCAAAGACTCATGCGCCCACTCATGCGCCCACTCAGAGACTCATACATCTACTGACAGACCTACTGAGGTACTCATGGTCACACTCACAGACCCACTCAGAGACTTATGCATGTGGGGTAGGTGGTTATTGGGTGTTGGCTGCAGGCACCGTGGCCAACCCCCGCTGCGCACGGCTAAAGGCTGTCAGTGGCACAGGGTTGGGTAGTTATAGCGTGTTGGCCACAAGGCCATCATGTACAGCAGAGGCAGTGGTTGCATTAACTTATAATAATTAAAAATTAGTCTACAGTAAAAAAAAAAATGAAATTCACTGAAAAAAACAAAGGTTACAGGGACGTTATAGTTAGGAAATAGAATTAAATAAAACAGAAATTCTCGTTAAAAAACAAAGGTTAGAGGAACGCTATAGTGAGGATCTGAATTTACTATGATAAAGCCATAGAAATTCAGTAGTTATAGGTATGGTTAGCTCAAGCAACTATAACTTGTGCCCTAAGGTAACTATAACGGGCCTTTGCCATGCACTGCTAATTACCTCACATATAACATCAGTCTTGACATCTTTCACATCATTAATAATATCAATATAAGATTTGCATTAAAATTATTTAGAAGAAAACTACATGGTGGGGGTGTTAGTGTATACATGAGTGTGTGCCTGGCTGTGTTTCTGTAGGTATCAGTGTGTTCCTGGGTGTGCCAGCATATACATTAGTGTGTGACTGGGTATGTTAGTCTATGGATGAGTGTGTGCCTGGGTGTGTTAACATATCTATAGGTGTGTGCCTTGGTGTGTTAGAGCATGTATCAGTGTGTTTGCAGGTAAGTTAGTGCATGTAACAGTATGTGTAGGGGTGTGTCAGCATATGCATTAGTGTGTGTCTGAGTATGTCAGACTGTACATTAGTGTGAATAAATATGAAAGGATATAAGAGGTCATTAATTCATGTTTGCCAGTGTTTATTAGTAGCTTCATTAGTATATGTCTGAGTGTGTGATTGTATGTATCATTGTATGTCTGGGTATCTTAGTATATGCATCAATCTGTGTCCGGGTGTCTCGGTGTAGGTGTAATTGTGTGGCTGGGTGTGTTAGTACATACATTAGTTGGTGCGGAGTATGTCAGTGCATGCATCAGTGTGTGACTAGGTGTATCATTAGATGCACTACTATCTCACTGACTGTGTCAGTATCTGCACAGGTATCTGCCTGGCTGTGTTACTGTATGTGTTAAGTTATGGCTGCCTTTCTCAGTTTATGCATAAGTGTGTGTATGAGTGTGTTAGTACCTGCATTACTGTATGGCTGGGTGTGTCAATGTATGGTTGAGTGTGTCCCTTGGTGAGTTAGTCAGTACACAAGTACATATGCAGATACATCAGTGTTTTCATCACTGTGTATTAATGTATCACTATAATTAGCTTTATCTGGTTAAGGATGTTTATGGATGGTGTATCAATTGATCAAATGTAAATGGTTATGTACATTACTGCAATAAATGGGTCCATTAACTTGTGTAAAAAGAAAGAAAACAGAAATAGTACTTAAAGTTTTACATTACAGTTTGCAATGAAAAATATCATGTCAATAATAAAGCATGACAGATTTGTATCAATGTAAAGCAATTGTAGTGAAAATAACGGACACTGCATTGACAAATACTGAAAAGCAAGGGCAAGGGAGACATAAAACTGTCAAAAAGAACAATGAGAAATCTGTGAGCAGAAAAATGTTAGCAAATGTTTATTTTTTATTTTTTGTTTGGATCTGCGGGTCCCCCGCTGTACCAAAACCTAGATGGACCATACTCTATGCTTACTTGTTGTGATCATGTGATCTGGGTGGATCTGCAGATCTGGATCCATGGATTTGGTGAATTTTGAAAATATTATTATTACTATTTTGGAACCTCTCTTTTTAATTTTGGTACCAGGGTGAACATATATTATAAGATCTAAATAATGCATTCTTTTTTTAATCAACTTTCTTATTTGAAAGGGTGTATTAGTGTCTGCATTGGTGAATGCCTAGGTGTCTCAGTGTATATATGAGTGTGTGTCTGGTTGTTTCAATGCCTGCATCTGTGTTTGGTTGGGTCTGTAAATGTTTGCACTGGTGTGATTCTGGGTATGTCAGTATCTATATCAATGTGTGCCTGGGTGTGTCAGTTTATGTGTCAGTGTTTGCATGGGTGTATGATTTGACGCATTAATATTTAACTGGGTATGTCAGTATTTGCAAATGGTATGTGCCTGGGTGTGTCACTGAATGCGTCAGTGTATGCCTGGCTGTGTCACTGTATACATAAGTGCCTGCATCAAAGTATGGGTGGTGTGTCATTGTATGCATGAGTATATGCCTGGGTATGTTACTGCATGTACAAAGTATATAAGTAGATATATTACTCTTTTCATCAGTGTACATTAGTTAATCAATTTAATTACCTATAGCCGCTTGGTTATTTGAGACACGTTTTTGAGGTGTGGACTTCTAATTGGATAGTATGTATCCAAAAATATTTGTACTCTCTAGCTCGAACTTTGTTAGGTACTGAATTTCTAGGAAAGACTTCAAGACTAGACTAAAGCAAACAATTACCTTAGACTTTGAGTACAAAGTAAATTAATTTATCCTATTACAGCACTCATAGGAACTTATGCCCAATGCAAAAACATTTTCAAGTTGAAGCTGTACAATTTCTTGGCTAGAGATTTGTCTGAAGAAATCTCCTCCGCCATTTCCTTCATCCCTGTTTTCTCTGATTTTGTGACGTAAGAAGTGACATAGCAAGCAACACCAAAGGAGCTGTCTGCAATAAACTGTATGTCCATATTGCATTCTATAATTTCAGAATGACAGGATTATAATCATTAATACTATATTTGGAGGGCTATGATCTGCTTAGATTATTTGTATTTGTATGTCTTTTTTGTATATACCATACAGCAGATACAAAGCTGTTCAGTCTTCCTTTGGAAATGATAGGTCTTGGGAATCGAAAACAACATCTTGTATAAAATGTCCCTTTACATCTGTATTTCCAGTGACAATACTTGTCACATCTATGTGTTTGAAAGAGTAGAACTTGATGTCTTACGACTTTGTCGTCATTGTTTTTTTAAATAGAGCATGTAACATGTAACATGTCTATAAAAGACAGTACAGAGTCATTACTGTCAGTTTCAAATGCTGGTGCATCCTTTATCCATAAGACCATGTGTATATGAGAAACACCTATTGCTTGGTACTCTTTGAACCCCCTAAAAATCTATAACTTCACCAAAAGGAGGATTAGTTTTATTGCATATGAAAGCCAGCATCACTCGAAATTAGTGATTAAAATATCTACACACATTAGCAGAGTCTTAAGAGCGAAGTTCTTCTGCTGTTTTCAAGTGAATATTATCAATTTTAGAGTTCTTATAAACGCAAGTAAAGCATCCCAATCATACTCTGCACAATTAAGTGTGACAAACCAAACAGGGTCACCTAAAGTTTACAGCATATATATATGTGCTCCATGACAATGATACCAGTACTCATTGGTACCATGTTGACATGCCATCAAATTAATTAAGTTGTATTCCATGTTTTCGTCCTTACCATTTACTTTGTCAACAAACTCCCTGTTAGAGAGATTTTGCAGATTACCTCCACTCTTCAGAATATAGTTCATAGTGAAAGGCCATCCTGACAAGTCACACTCAAATAACAGATGGAATATATAGGGTATGCACTGGTGAATCCTAAGGTCCTCTGAATATCATATTGCTGACCTGTATTCAGCTGCTGGTATCTGTACAGGCCAGTCATCATAATATGCACCTACTCCTATGGAAAATAGCTGTGGACAGCAGTGAGCACTAAAACGTTTTCCTAACCAGCCATTTAAGTCCTTTCTATAAATCTAGTTTCCCTATCTCCGATTCTATTCAAACTATTGCTTGAAATGGATGTACAGTTTGAATGAGAATCGAGTCATAAACATGTAATTGTTGAATTGGTACTGGGGTTGACACCAATTCTAATCTGTTATATATTCCTCTAGCTAGCATTTTATTATCCTCTAATTTATCATAACAATACTTATATTGGTTACATTGTTTGCTTTGTGGTCAAAGCAAACCATTCTTCTACAAACTGCTATGCACCAAATTCCTGCCACTTATCTCTGCTTTCTTCTTCACTTTTAGAAAATATAATTACTTTACTATTTTGGCTTATGTAATGAGTGTGGTGACAATAAATATAAATTAACTCTCGTTTCTCCAAAGGTACTGTGTTGAACTTGACTATCCCTTTCACACGTTTTTCAATACTAACATCTGTGACCTATTGATCTATACCTGCAGTCATTACTTCCTCATTTTCCCTACACTCCTCTTCAGGTCTAAAGAAACAAATCTGAACATCTTCACAAACTTTCTCTCCTTCTGCCACTGCACCATGCAATAGAGTTCTATTCATCTGTCTTAAACATAAAGCTGGAGTTTTTACATAGTAAACTCCTAACTAAATATCACATTTTTCAATGAATCACAGCTAACATTCGAAAGCGCTGAACAGTGCTTTTGCACACTTTCTATGGAAGACATGGCATTGAATACCCTTGTAAGTTAGTGTATTTTCTAGCTTTGCATGGAACTAATCCTTTCAGCACTATACATTTCAGTTTTAGACTTCTGCATGACAATTCTCATAGGAAACCTCTCAATGTATCAATTGATTCCAGATGGACAGTGCAAATACTACTACACTCCCACTCTACAGAGGCCTGTCTACGTCTTCCTTGTACCTTTTCAGCCATCAGTTCTTCTACATTCCTAGGAACTATGGGGGTCATTCTGACCTTGGCGGTCTTTTCGCAAGACCGCCGAGTTACCGCCGCGGTGAAGACCGCCGACCGCAGCGGTATGCCGCTGTGCGCATTCCGACCGCTGGGAGCGTTCCGCCGGAATACCGCCAGCAGCCACACTGGCGGTCGGCGGGAAGGTGGAGACTGGTCAACCTCCACCGCCACGCCAGCAGAACACCGCCCACAGAATTACGACCCACATTTCTGTATGGCGGTCTTCTGTTGGCGGTCTTCTGTTGGCGGTCACCTCCCCATGGCTCCTGTCGCCTCCCGGAGGACCAACGCACAAGGTAAGTTGATCGTCCGTGAGGGGAGGGGGTGGGGGGGTGTTGTGTGATGTGTGCGTGCATGGGGGTGTGAGTGTGTAGACGGGGTGTGTGAGTGCGTGCATGCGGGCGGGGAGTGCTGCTGTGCCTATGGGCAATGTGTGTAGTTCGGCGGGTGCGCATGTCGGCATGTATGTGTGCGGGTATGTGTCCCCGTTGTGTATGTGTGTGTGTAGGGGGTGTGTATATGTGCATGTTGGGGGTGTGTGCATGTCGGGGTGCGTGTATGTGCATGTCGGGGTGGGGGTGGGGAGGGGGTTCGTACCACCTCTGGGGGGTGACAGGGGGGTGGAGGGTGTGGGGGGAGGACTCGGGGGGGCAGTGGGGGGTGGAGGAGACCCCTATCAGTGCCAGGGAAGGAATTCCCTGGCCCCGATAGTGCCTACCGCCATGGTTCGCATGGCGGTTCCCGACCGCCAGAAACCGCGGCGGTAAGCAGGGTCATGATACCGTTGGCGGTCTTGGGTCGACCGCCGGACCGGAGTGCGCAGACTCCAGCCCGTCGGTCATGACCGCCGTGGCTGTCGGAGTGGGGAAGTGGCGGTCGATCGCGGCGGTGACCGCCGCGGTCAGAATGCCATTTTTTTTACCGCCGGTCTGTTCGCGGTCCGACCGACGCCTCTCCGCCGACCGCCAAGGTCAGAATGAGGGCCAATCTCTTCTTTTTCTTTGGAAGTCCTGTCTTTTACTTCACAGCAATGACCAGTTGTGCCAACTGCATGCACTAATCTGTTCTCTTCTACCAAGTTCTCATCTTTATAAACGGTTCTGTACTAGATGTGTACATCCATTCAACTTTAAACATTTTCAGTGAAAGGGAGCACACTGCTTACAATCCAGCAACAAAGTATGACCCCAAAGCTTCATGGTAAATGCAGTCGAATTCATAGTCCAATCAAAAAGTAATAAAGTCTTTGACCTCCGTAGATGCAGCAAGTGCTGCATATCCCTGTACATGTGTTTCTGGGTGTAGCCCAAAATCAGCAGGGAGCAGCATGGTATAGGGGCTTGCTTTAAATGCCACCAAATGTTTTCTAGGGTTAAAGTACCATTTATGGGGCACAGGTGCATCCCAAGTCTCGTCAGCCATGGCTCAAGGAAGACATCAATTAGACGATTTCTGTCAGGGAGACCTGATCCTCCGGAATTGCGCCTGTTCCTAATATGTCCACCTCTTGACAGCTCCAAACTCTACTAGCTATTATAGCACAGAGTTAAAGAATGGCCAAGTGGGGGATGGGGTTTAAGGTTGGGAACAGTGGGGAAGGAGACCTGTGGAAGCAAAAGTTAAGAACACAATAGCAAGATTATTCACATTGACTTTCATAAACTTTGTTCCTAATATTTATATACTGATAACATGAATGATCAAGAGCTTTCTTATATCAAGACCTTATTAGCTCTGGATACCTGGAATATAAAGAAGGATTATAAAAACTTTCATATGAGCGTTTTTAGAATAACATCTTATGCTCGGAACACTGAATAACACTGTTGGATCTGGGTTTCAAGAATACTATGAACACTGAATAACACTCTCTTGAATCTGGGATTCAAGAATACTATGAACATTGAATAACATTCTGTTGAATCTGGGTTTCAAGAATACTAGGAACATTGGATAACACTCTATTGAATCTGGGTTTTAAGAATACTATGAACATTGGATAACACTCTGTTGAATCTGGAATTCAAGAATACTATGAACATTGAATAATACTCTGTTGAATCTGGGATTCAAGAATACTATGAATACTGAATAACACTCTGTTGAATCTGGGTTTCAAGAATACTATGAACATTGAATAACACTCTGTTCGATCTCTACTGCAAGAGTTAAATGCCATGAAATGATCGCACACTGCTGTTGATTCGCACATCAAGGTTCAAATGCCATGAAATGGTAGTGCACTCTGCCGATCTGTACTTCTATAGTTAAATGCCAAGAATGAATCGCGCACACTGTTGCCGATTCGTACATCAAGGTTCAAATGCCATGAAATGATTGTGCACTCTGACGATCTGAGCTGCTAGGGTTAATTGCCAAGAATGAAGCATGCACACTGCTGCCGATTCAGCCATCAAGGTTTAAATGCCAACATATGATCGCACACTCTGCCGATCTGAGCTGCAAGGGTTAATTGCCAAGAATGAATCGCACACACTGCTGCCGATTCAACCATCAGGGTTTAAATGCCAAGATATGATTGCACACACTGCCGATCTGAACTGCAAGAGTTAAATGCCAAGAATCATTCATGCACACTGTTGCAAATTCAACCATCAAGGTTTAAATGCCAGGAAATGATCGCACCCACTGCCGATCTGAACTGCAAGAGTTAAATGCCAAGAAAAAACATCGCACACGCGATTTCACCAAAAGGCCCAAAACTCACAGTATTTCTGAAAATGGAGTCGGGCCTAACCTGACCTCCGCCTTACCGCCCTGCTTGAAGATCACCAAGAAATGAGGACAGGGCTTGGAAATCCTAGATAGGCCTCCGGAACAGGAGCTCAGCAAAATGCTGATGCGCTGCACCAGGACCTCTGAATAGTGAGCATGTGGAGCTGGTCTGGGTCCCTTAAATAGACCCAGGCCCTTGCCACGTGCCACACCCAACCAGACTGCAGGAAGGGATTCTAGAAAGGCTCAGAATAGGGACTACACCCAAACCACACCCTGTAATCCTGCAGCAAAGCCTTGAAAATGAGCAATACATTGCAAACAGCATTAATGATGTTTCAAGATGAATCTCTGCAATGGAAAAGGTTAACATACTGTTTTAACACATAATGCATGAATTATTACTTTCCATAAGGATTGGCTTTTTGCATTACGTCACCCGCAGAGCGCGCACTGTCCTGATGTTGATAATTTCAAAAAAAGGGAGCACACTGCCTACACTCCAGCAACAAAGTATGACTCCAAAGCATCATGGTGAATGCAGTCGAATTCATAGTCCATTCAAAAGTCATAAATTCTTTCACCTCGGTTGGTGCAGCAAATGCTGTATATCCCTGTACATGTGTTTCTGGGTTTAGCTCATCATCAGGAGGGAGAAGCATGGTATAGAGTCTTGCTTGAAATGCCCCCAAATGCCTTCTCGGGTTAAAGTACCACTCATGGCACACAGCTGTCTCCAAAGGCTTCTCAGCCGTGGCTCAAGTGAGCCATCAATAAGACAGTTTCAAAGAAAGGGAGCACATTGCCTACACTCCAGCAACAAAGTATGACCCCCAAAGCATCATGGTAAATGCAGTTGGAATTGTAATCCATTCAAAAAGTAATAAAGTCTTTCACCTCCGTAGGTGCAGCAAGTGCTGTATGTCCCTGCACACGTGTTTCAGGGTTTAGCCCATCATCAACAGGGAGCAGCATGGTATAGGGTCTTGCTTGAAATGCTGCCAAATGTCTTCTTGGGCTAAAGTAGCACTCATGGTGCATGGATGACACTCAAGGCTCGTCAGCCGTGGCTCAAGGGAGCCGTCAATACAACAGTTTTAAAGAAAGGGAGCACATTGCCTACACTCCAGTAACAAAGTGTGACCCCAAAGCATCATGGTAAATGCATTCAAATTCGTGGTGCATTCAAAAGTAATAAAGCCTTTCATCTCTGTAGGTGCAGCAAGTGCGGTATATCCCTACCCACTTGTTTTGGGGTTTAGCCCATCATCAGCAGGGAGTAGCATGGTATAGGTGTTTGCTTCATATGCCGCCAAATGTCTTCTCAGGTTAAAGTACTACTCATGGCGCACAGGTGACTCCAAAGGCTTGTCAGCCGTGGCTCCAGGGAGCCGTCAATAAGACAGTTTCAAAGAAAGGGAGCACACTGCCTACACTCCAGCAACAAAGTATGACCCCAAAGCATCATGGTAAATGCAGTCGAATTCGTAGTCCATTCAAAAAGTAATAAAGTATTTCACCTCCGTAGGTGCAGCAGGTCCTGTATATACCTGTTCACGTCTTTCTGGGTTTAGCCCATCATCAGCAGGGAGTAGAATGGTATAGTTGCTTGCATGAAATGCTGCCAAATATATTCTCTGGTTAAAGTACCACTCATGGCGCACAGGTGCCTTCCAAGGCTCCTCAGCCGTGGCTCAATGGAGCCGTCAATAAGACAGTTTCAAAGAAAGGGAACACACTGCCTACCCTCCAGCAACAAAGCATAACCCAAAAGCATCATAGTACATGCAGTCGAATTCATAGTCCATTCAAAAAGTAATAAAGTCTTTCACCTTCGTAGGTGGAGCAAGTGCTGTATATCCCTGTACACGTGTTTCTGGGTTTAGCCCGTAATCAGCAGGGAGCAGCATGGTATAGGAGCTTGCTTGAAATGCCCCCAAATGTCTCCTCGGGTTAAAATACCACTCATGGCGCACAGTTCCCTCTCAATGCTCATCAGCCGTGGCTCAAGGGAGCCATCAATAAGACAGTTTCAAAGAAAGGGAGCACACTCCCTAAACTCCAGCAACAAAGTATGACCCCAAAGAATCATAGTAAATGCAGTTGAATTCATAGTCCATTTAAAAAGTAATAAAGTATTTCACCTCCGGAGGGGCAGAACGTGCTACATATCCCTGTACAAGTGTTTCTGGGATGAACCAGTCATCAGCAGGGAGCAGCATGGTATAGGGGTTTGCTTGAAATGTCACCAAATGTCTTCTCGGGTTAAAGTACCACTCATAGCGTACAGGGGCCTCCCAAGGTTTGTCAGCCGTGGCTCAAGGCAGCCGTCAATAAGACAGTTTCAAAGAAGGGGAGCACACTGCCTACACTCCAGCAACAAAGTATGACCCCAAAGCATCATGGTAAATGCGGTTGAATTCGTAGTCTGTTCAAAAAGTAATAAAGTCTATTACTTTTGTAGGTGCAGCAAGTGTTGTATAACGCTGTACACGTGTTTCTGGGTTTAGCCCATCATCATCAGGAAGCAGCATGGTATAAGCGTTTGCTTGAAATGCTGCCAAATATCTTCTCATGTTAAAGTACCACTCATGGCACACAGGTGCCTCCCAAGGTTCTTCAGCTGTGGGTCAAGGGAACTATCAATAAGACAGTTTCAAAGAAATGTAGCACACCGCCTACACTCAAACAACAAAGTATGATCCAAGAGCACCATGGTAAATGCAGTTGAATTCATATCCCATTCAAAAAGTAACAAAGTCTTTCACCTTCTTGCGTGCAGCAAGTGCTGCATATCCCTGTACACATGTTTCTGCGTTTAGCCCGTCATCAGCAGGGAGCAGCATGGTATAGGGGTTTGCTTGAGATCCGCCAAATGTCTTCTCAGGTTAAAATACTACTCACAGCGCACAGGTGCCTGTGAAAGGCTCATTAGCTGTGGTTCAAAGGAACCATCAATAAGACAGTTTCAAAGAAGGGGAGCCTACTGCCTGCACTCCAGCAACAAAGTATGACCAAAAAGAATCATAGTAAATGCAGTTGAATTCGTAGTCCGTTCAAAAAATAATAAAATCTTTCACCTCTGTAGGTGCAGCAATAATAAAATCTTTCACATCTGTAGGTGCAGCAAGTGCTGTATATCCCTATACACGTTTTTCTGGGTTTAACCCATCATCAGCAGGGAGCGGCATGGTATAAGGGCTTGCTTGAAATGCCGCCAAATGTCTTCTCGTGTTAAAGTACCACTCATGGTGCACAGGTGACTCCCAAGGCTCATCAGCCGTAGCTCAAGGGAGCCGTCATTAAGACAGTTTTAAAGAATGGGGGCACACTGCCTACACTTCAGCAACAAAGTATGACCCCAAAGCATCATGCTAAAAGCAGTCAAATTCGTGGTCCATTCAAAAAGTAATAAAGCCTTTCACCTTCGTTGGTGCAGCGCGTGCTGTATATCCCTACACACTTGTTTTTGGCTTTAGCCTGTCACCAGCAGGGAGCAGCATGGTATAGGAGCTTGCTTGAAATGCCCCCTAATGTCTTCTCAGGTTAAAATCGCACTTATGAAGCAGAGGTGCCTCCGAAGGCTCGTCAGACATGGGTCAAGGGAGCCATCAATAAGACAGTTTCAATGAAAGGTAGCACACCGCCTACACTCCAGCAACAAAGTATCACCCCAAAGCTGCATGGTGAATGCAGTTGAATTCATAGTTCATTCAAAAAGTAATAAAGTCTTTCACCTTCTTGGGTGCAGCAAGTGCTGTATATCCCTGTACACGTGTTTCTGGGTTTAGCTTTTCATCAGCAGGGAGCAGCATGGTTTAGGAGCTTGCTTGAAATGCCGCCTAATGTCTTCTCAGGTTAAAATAGCACTCATGACGCACAGGTGCCTCTAAAGGCTCAACAGCCGTGGCTTAAGGGAGTCGTCAATAAGACAGTTTCAAAGAAAGTGAGCACGCTGCTTACACTCCAGCAACAAAGTATGACCCCAAAGCATCATAGTAAATGCAGTTGAATTCATAGTCCATTCAAAATGTAATAAAGTCTTTCACCTCCGTAGGTGCAGCAAGTGCTGTATATCCCTCTACATGTGTTTCTGGGTTTAGCCCGTCATCAGCAGGGAGCAGCATGGTATAGGGGTTTGCTTAAAATCTGCCAAATGTCTTCTCAGGTTAAAGTACCACTCATGTCGCACAGGTGCCTCCCAAGACTTGTCAGCCGTCGCTCAGGGGAGCTGTCAATAAGGCAGTTTCAAAGAAAGGGAGCATACTGTCTACACCCTAGCCACAAAGTATGACCCCGAAAGCATCATGGTAAATGCAGTTGAATTCATAGACCATTCAAAAAGTTATAAAGTTTTTCACCTCTGTAGGTGGAGCAAGTGCTGTAAATCCCTGTATATGTGTTTCTGGGTTTAGCCCATCATCAGCAGGGAGCAGCATGGTATAAGGGCTTGCTTGAAATGCCGCCAAATGTCTTCTTGTGTTAAAGTACTACTCATGGTGCACAGGTGACTCCCAAGGCTCATCAGCCGTGCCTCAAGGGAGACGTCATTAAGACAGTTTTAAAGAAAGGGAGCACACTGCCTACACTTCAGCCACAAAGTATGACCCCAAAGCATCATGGTAAATGTAGTCGAATGCGTAGTCCGTCCAAAAAGTAATAAAATCTTTCACCTCTGTAGGTGCAGCAAGTGCTGTATATCTCTGTACACGTGTTTCTGGGTTTACCCATCATCAGCAGGGAGCAGCATGGTATAAGGGCTTGCTTGAAATGCCGCCAAATGTCTTCTCAGGTTAAAGTACCACTCATGGTGAACAGGTGCCTCCTAAGGCTCATCAGCCGTGGGTCAAGGGAGCCATCAATAAGACAGTTTGAAAGAAAGGTAGCACACCGCCTACACTCCAGCAACAAAGTATAACCCCAAAGAATCATAGTAAATGCAGTTGAATTCGTAGTCCATTCAAAAAGTAATAAAGTATTTCACCACCGTAGGTGCAGCAAGTGCTGTATATCCCTCTACATGTGTTTCAGGATTTAGCCCGTCATCAGCAGGGAGCAGCATGGTATAGGGGTTTGCTTGAAATCTGCCAAATGTCTTCTTGGGTTAAAGTACCACTCATTGAGCACAGGTGCCTCCCAAGACTCGTCAGCTGTGGCTCAAGGGAGCCGTCAATAAGACAGTTTCAAAGAAAGGGAGCACACTGCCTAAACTCCAGCAACAAAGTATGACCCCCAAAGCATCATGGTAAAAGCAGTCGAATTCATAGTTTATTCAAAAAGTTATAAAGTCTTTCACCTTTGTAGGTGAAGCAAGTGCTGTAAATCCCTGTACACGTGTTTCTGGGTTTAGCCCATCATCAGCAGGGAGCAGCATAGTATAGGGCCTGCTTGAAATGCCAGCAAATGTGAACCCTATTGGCATCAATCCTGCCTCATGGTGTGCTGTCTCTCAAATGTAGCACACACGTGTTGTCTGTTAAGTGTGCTACAGGCTGCAAGACAAGTGGAGAAGCAATGGGTGCTGATCTTCTCTCCACACATATGCACCAAAGCCAGGAATGATCATTAAAATGGGAGGAAGCACCATGTGTAGGTGGAATGTAGGCGGAGTCTGTAACACTTCCAATGCACATTCTTAGAAACATGTAACACAATTGTGTTGTCTTGACATATATATCTCTGCAGCTAATCTGGAAATACATGTGAAGACTCCTGTACCGATGTATGGCCTAGGTAGGAAAGGGTTAGCAAGTACATACAGTGGTTGGTGTGCACCTGTAAGGTAACCCAGTAACGTCTGTATGATACAATCACACACAACATATAAAACATACCTCTTATTGACACTTACATGTCTGACAAAGAGAAAGTTACCTACTGGTCCAAAACCCTTAAATATCTAGGTCTCCCACATGCCAACCCGGTTTGGGATGTGCATGTAATTCTAACCATGTCCAAACATGTCAGGAAGCAGAATTGTTGCATGTGGAATTTCACATAATCATAGCTGAGATGACTCCACACACTAACAAGATACACTTAAGGTGAAAGTGACATAGGTTGTAGAATTCAGATATGAAATGCCCAGGTACACCAAAAAATGTGGAAGAACAGATGAGAGATCCCATCAGACACTTGGAGATATAACATGGGGAGATAACTCTGACACTACACAAGCACTGTGGCTGGTGTAGTGTCATGTGTGTGTGGCAGTCATTTCGTCAAGCAAAGCTTGCAAATGGGAGGGATAATATCATATAGCCAGTAGATGAAGATGTGTTCATCTACAAAGTACACAAGTCTCACGTAGCATCCTGTCCATGTATGACGGGACAATGTTGCAGTAGAAGATGTGTACGGAGGGTAAGCAGCTAAGGAATGCCAGCAATGTAGGGTCAAATCAGTTCCAGCCAAGATATGCCAATAATGCTGGTGCAGTAACACACATAGTCCAATACCGACTGTACAACACAACAATTTTACCATGTCCTCACCAGACATATATTCACAGAGGATGTCTAGGTCAGTACATAACCCATTCATGTTTGCAACAACAACTATGTAGTTGCCCATTGCATACTATTGTGACAGAAAGCAGTAGCAGATTACATTATCTGTCCCCTGGGTCAGAAAACATAAGCAAGTTACACTAGAAATAAATGCCCTAACCAAGCTTCATATGGAAAATACAAACAATGTATAACCATTTGTGTAAAGCAATCCAAAATGATGAGATGTGTCCTGCACGAACAAGCAGCCAGTCCCCTGAATATGATAGGGAAAGCCTGGCATTATGTACCCCAAAGGAAACAAAACATGCCACTCCATGAGATCACATTTGTGCAGGTGTCTGTCTACTGGGGACTGCGCAATATTCTGCTGAAGAGACTCTTGACACAGTGAGGGGCCTGCTGCTTGTGCACAGTGGACTGAGCTGAGTGGAGCACCGTCAACCTGCACCAATACATGCAACCATGATCTGTGTGGGCATACAAAGTGCCACAGGAGAAATGATAACTATGGTGCCATCATTGACTAATAGAAACCCTGTAATACAGTTGTATGCCACTGTATGTAGTAGTCAAAAGAAACATGTTTTGGTCGATTGTATGTGCAATTATGTGCCTTTCACACATATGTCTGAAGTCTCAGCACACATGTACCACTTCAAAGATTCAGGCCAGGTTTTGTGTATTGGAGTATGCACAAAAGTCAACCTTCCAATAATGAAAATGTATATGTATCACATGATCATACAGAGACTTATATGACCTTCAGATATGTTCCCACCGCTTTGGCATTCATTACACATATTACACTAAACATATCTTTCCACACACACACGTCACATACAGACCTTCATTGACACATGTCAGTACAAAATCTCTTGCATCATATATGCAGATGTTACATGTGTAGCATAACATCATGAACCCTGAACCATACAACACACCACAGTGTGGACACACATGCACTCATATTGCCATGGGTTACATTAAATCAACCCCACTGTAGTCCACTGTATCCTTTGAATATGATTTGTCAAGGGTATCACATGCTTGAATGTGTATTGGACATAGCCCATCATATCTAAAGTGGTGTTGTCAAATGTACATTTGGAAATCAGACATGACAATGTGGTAGACCCAAAAATATCTGTTATATCACATATGTACACTCCAAGTACACATGTGCTAACATGTATGTGGAAAATGTCTACCAACACATGCACATATGCAAATGGTATCAGTCATCGCATGCAGTCATTGCATACATCACACACATTCCGATGTTACCGTTACGCATATGAAAGCTCATGCCCACACACACATAGCCATACCATACTGACTACATACATGCATTGCCCCTGTAACAAGGAATGTGAATCTGGGTGCACTGTAAGCCTTTCCAAACAAGTCAGTGCATTCCCATTATGCATCAACATTTTTGATGCAAACAGCAATTCTCCATACATTACAATTTAATAAAATGACGCCTGGCCCCTGCGTGTCTATCGCAAGTCGACAGGCCTTGTCAACCTTCATGGAAAAAAACACGCTTTCATGTTATGCGTCAACGTTTTTCACTCAAATGGAAATTCTCCATCCATCGCAAATCCATGAAATTACACCTGGCCTCAGCCTGGCAATTGCAAGTTGACAGGCCTTGTTAGCCTTCAAGATAAGAATATCACGTATGACTTTCATGCATTAAAAAAAAATACATATCAGAAAACGTGACACACACACCCAGGAAGTGATGAGACAGGACTGCCTTGCTGCAAAGATGGTACAGTGATTGCACTTTCACTTTTACTTTATAGTCTTTTTTTCTGAGATTGTAAAAGGGTGTGTGGAGTTGGTGCTGTTCGAGCAGTGGTGGATTTTTCAGAGTTTTGTGTTGTGTCCTGTTGCTGTCCTGTCAATTGTGTCATTTTGCTAAGTTTTTTGTAGTGTTGTTTGTCCTATCATAGTAATTGTTTTGTCAGAGGTTTGTCTTGGGGCAGCATAGTCTGTTGGGGTACTTGGGGTTAGGCGTGGTAGTGTTTGATTATTTTTGGGGCTAATTTATTTGCAGTGGAAGGAAACTGCAATATGTCTTGGAAGGGAAGAGTGCAAAGCATGAGTGGAGATGAACTAGGAGGGTTCATCTGGTTGGTCAAGCACTACCCACCTATGGAGGATCTTTGGTGTCATGCAGACGGACCACTAACTCAAACAAAGACCTCAATGCGGAAGAGGGAGATCTACTGAATCACCTGGTGATTATGATTGATGGACCAGTTGGTAAGTACCTTTTGCATTGCAACATACTAATTTGCATGTGCTTGACAGGGGGCCATAAGGTTGACTACAGCATGTTTTGTCATTGGTCAGGACAGGAAGTTTAGTGCCTAAAGCAAATGGCATTTAGGAGAGCTTAGCTATGCACCAGTTGCAGACAAATTGCACATTCCTCTTTGTATACATTGTGTATCACATATACACCATAAAGTATCAAATATCAGACACACATGTGCAATGGTACAAGGGTACATGTTTCCCATGCACAAAATTACATGTCCATCATGGTCATTACAACTGTGTAAATTGGTAAGTAATATTGAATTCATGGGAAACATGACACAGTAGTATTGTCAGTCATGGGTGTGTCTGTGCCAAGAGTCATGCATGTGCAGAGTGACATGCAAATTACACACATGTAAGCAGGATTGATTGCCTCATGATGCTACATCTGTGTCTACTTTTTTTAAAGGTAATGTTGCCAATGGAAGAAAACCACTACCTAACCATATGTCAAATTTTGACAAGTTCAAGCACTGTGGTAGTGTGAAAGGCTGGTGCCATATGATGGCAGAACCAGGCTTGGGGAATGCAAGCTGTGTAATCCTGCTGTAGGTGTCACCCATAAAATATAGCCTTAACATCAACTTCGTTACACTGTTCCTTTATCAGAGTAAAGTCATATTTCTGCCTAAGACTTGTTGATTACCTGACAGTTCCCTTGTCATCAAGAACCCAATTTCCACTTTGCACGTGTATCATATTCATGTATGGTGCTGTACATGGCAAGTGCAACCATACTGACAGGGTTCCCAACATCAGTGTCCTGCCATCCACCATAATGTGCCATATCTTACATGTGGCATGCACATGATGGAGGTATGTGTTGGTGCTATGTGAGTGAAAACAGGCAAGCATCTGAGTGGTTGCCTGCTTCTTCACATAGATCAATTACAAGAGTCAAAGCTTTAGCCAATGGCAATTACCCTTTACCCCTATATTGTTAAATATATGTATCTGAAACATGTGCATATGTCTGCCACCCAAATCTGTGCATGTTCTTGTATGATCACCATGAACCACATATGTGAGAAACAGGTGCAGCACAGTACTGTGCCAACAATGGCAGCATTATGCTGGATTTTAAACACAGGACTGCCCTGTATTACCTAGAGTACAGAGCAAGCCTACGCATGCACCTGCACCAGCACATAACGCAGCAGCCAGCGCCAATGCAGGTATACTTGGACCACAGTGCGTATGTGTTGAGAGGAGTGCCTATATGCAGGTAGGTATCCCTTCCAACATACGTGGGCTGCAGAATGCAGCCCATATAGTAGTGCCAACACATCTGTAATGCTAGTCTGTAAATGTGCAGGAAGGGATGCACATAATCAAACATCTATGGCATTTTATCTCTACTGTGTGTGCGTACAAATGGCACACACATAATAGAAGCAAGAAACAAGGAGGTATTAAAGAATTCCTCAAGTCCTTGCCATGCTAAAACCATCCTTGGGCTGTTGTTACTCTTTTGGCGCTGGCAGTAATACAATGTCTTGAAAATCTGAGGCAGCATCAAAAGCTATGGGTGTTACAATGGGACGGCGCCTGCAACAACCTTTGCATGCCCCCCTGACACAGAATACTGGCCCTCATTCCAACCTCAGCGGTCTTTTTGAAAGACCGCTGAGGTTCCGCCGGACCAAAGACCGCCAGTGTTTGCAGTCTTCCGCCAACCATATTATGACTGGTGGTGACCCTCTGGTCGGAGAGCCACCAACAGCCATACCAGCGGTCGGCGGTGCAGTGGAGGTTGCTCCTCCGTCACCGCCACATCATCAAAACACTGCCCACCACATTACGTGCCAGTATGCGGCATGGCGGTTTTCTGGTGACTGGGTGCTGGCAGCGGAGCAGCCCCCATGGAACCCGTTCCCTCCCGGAGGACCACCGAAGCAGGTAAGGTGATCATCCGACAGAGGAGGGGGTTGGGAGGGGTGTTGTGTCATGTGTGCGTGAATGGGGGTGTAAGTGTGAGTGTTTAGAGGGGGTGTGTGGGTGCGTGTATGTTTGCGGGGGTGTGATGTGTGTAGTGGGGATTTAACATGTATGTATGTGCGCATGTGTGCTTGTAAGTGTGCATGTATGTGTGTGAGTGGTGTGTGAGTGGGAGGGTGGGGAGTATGTTTAGGGGGCTTATGGGGGTCAGTGGATAGGGGTGGGGAGGGGACCCTACCACCTTTGGTGGATGGTAGGGAGCTCTTGGTTTTTAGGGGTGGACTCCTGGGAGGGAGATGGGGGGGAGACCCCTATCAGTGCTAGGGAACAAATTTCCGCCATGGATTTTGTGGCGGTTCAAAATCCACGAAATCCATGGCGGTATGCAGGGTCATGATCCCGCAGGCGATCTGGTGACGGCCGCTGAGCTGGAGATCGTTGTCTCCAGCCTGGCGGTCCTTACCTCTGTGGCAGACGGTGTGGTACATTGGCGTTTTGGCATGTGCCAAACCGCCAATGTCATAATGGGGCGGTAATTATCACCAGCCTGTTTGCGGCCCTACCACCAACATTGCACAGTCCACCAGGGTTGTAATGAGGGCATCAGTGTCATGCTGACCTATATGTACATGGAGGAGTTACGCTACAAAAAGCAGCATAACAACTCCTTGTACATATGGTGCAGTGAAAAGCACTACAGGGGCATCAGGGAAAGTGACGCTCTGGTGGTGCCAGGGCCTCTTTAATCTGGCCCTTTTTTTTATAGACAGAAATGTACTGGTTGTCTGCAACCTAACACAGTGTTGACTAGCTCACTCTGCTTAACAGGTTGAATATGTAACAGTTTTCCATGTTCATAAATGTACAAAAGTTACATAGCTATGTGTTCCTGTCATGTCTTGCAGATGGACTTCCACTCTCCACAATTGGAGAGGTGTCCCAGTTTGAAGACCCCAATGCAGCCAGTAAGTGTCACCTTGTGTTTCACATGTTTCATTTCAGAGTTTGGGTTTGTGTGAGAGGATATGAGGTGTGCAATGAATGTTGAAATGGCATGTATGACTCTTATTTGGCATCCTTTGCATGGTCTCCCCTAACTTTTTGCCTCTGTTTCCCAGGTTGTTGATGTGTGCTGTACTCTTGGTTTGCTGTTTCTGTTACTCTGGGCACTTTACCACTGCTACCCAGTGCTAACGTTCAAGTGTTCCTATGTAAAATGTATGTGTAATTGGATTTACATGATTGGCATATTTGATTTACTAGTAAGTCCCTAGTACAGTGCACTAGAGGTGCCCAGGACCTGTAAATCAAATGCTATTAGTGGGCCTGCAGCACTGGTTGTGCCACCCACATTATTAGCCGTGTAAACAGGTCTCAGACCTGCCACTGAATTGTCTGTGTGTGCAGTTTTAAACTGCCAAGTCAACTTGGCAAGTGTACCCACTTGCAAGGTTTAAACCTTCCCTTTTCTTACATGAAAGATACCCCTATGGTAGGCACCAGGTAGCCCCAGGGGCAGGGTGCAGTGTATGTTTAATGTAGGACATATACTAATGTGTTTTATATGTCCTGATAGTGAGATACTGCCAAATTCAGTTTTCCCTGTTTGAAGGCCTATCTTTCTGATAGGTTAACATGGGGGGTGGCTTTAAATATGATTAAAGCATATATTTCCTTTGGGAGCAGCTAGACATGTGGAGTTTGGGGTATCTGAACTCACAATTTAAAAATATATCTTCTAGTAAAGTTGGTTTTGAGATTGTGTGTTTGAAAATGCCATTTTTCGAAAGTAGGCATTTTCTTGCTTAAACCATTCTGTGACTCCACCTGTTTGTGGATTCTCTGTCTGGGTTAGTTTGCCAGTTGGGCTCTTTGCACCTCTCTCTAGACAGTGACACAAAGGGAGCTGGGATGTAGCCTGCATATACTGATGAGCCATCTGTTCTAGGAGGGGAGGAGAACTGGTCTCTCACACCTGAAAGGGCTGTGCCTGCTTTCACACAATGCAGTCTCCAAATCCCTGGTGTGTGTCTGGGGCCTGGCCAGGGCAAGGCAGGAACTCACAAACAAGAGAGACTTTCCTTTGAATTAGGCCTACTTCAAAGACAGGAAGGGGTATAAGAAGAGCACCCAAAACCCCTGAAAATGTGATCACTTCTGGAATCAACAGTAACCTCTGCCAAGGAGAAGAGCTGAAGTGCTGAGGAGAAGTGCTGCCATGCCTGTGACTGTGCTTTGTGGAGCTATACTGTAGTTGCTGCTTCTGCCTGTGAAAGAGGATAAAGACTGGACATTGCTGTGCATTTCTGCTTGTGAAGAATCTCCAAGGGCTTGAACTGATCTTGCCTCCTGTTGTTGAAGTCTCAGGACCACCAAAGACTTCCCTGCCAGCACCTGGACTCTCTGCTGAGACTCCTGCCCTGCCAAGTGGTGCCCTATCGAGTTTCTGGGCTGCTGAAAGGTGAAGCTGGCAGAACAAGACTGAAAATCCACGCACAGACCGCCGTGCTGGGAAATTTCCGACGCAGCTTCCATGATGCGGCTGAGAAACGATGCACCTCTGGCTTCACGGCTGAAATCAACACTCCACCTGCATCAAGGCTGGAAGATCGATGCAATGTGCATGGAGAAATGATGCGCCGTACCCACTAACGGAGGCTGATAACAACGCAAACCCCACACAGTTTTGTGATACCGTACGACCGGTGTTTCAACGCAACATCGCTGGGCTCGGAAAAACAACGCAAAGTCTGCCCAGACCTGAGGTGCCTGTCCGGATCGATGCATTGCTTTCTTGCAGGAGAGAAGAAATGACGTATGCCGACCCGACCAGAGGAGGAATGAGGCAAAGTGTTGCTTGCAAGTGAGAAATCAACGCATCACTGGCCTTTTCTGATGCACACTCGCCGGTGCAGTGTTATTTTGACGCTACCTAGAATGTGGATGCTGAGTGTATACCTGGGACTGAGGAGGTGTAAAACATGCATGTGCACAGGTAGTTCAATAAGAAGGAAAACTTTTGCTGCACCCACTGCAGCACCTCTCTTCCTGTGCCCCATAGGGAAGCTCTACTACCAGCATGTGTGCGCCGCATAAGAAATGTTGCACACCATGCAACAGGGCAGGGGGCAATAGGTACAAAATCTATAGACAATATAGATTTACTGTTTAGGCTTAGGGAAAAGGACATGGGTACTAACCCTCCGCAACACATAGGGGCCCATTGTAAGCAATGGTGTCCCACTTTGCAACACCTGCTCTGAGCAGGTGTTAACCGAAGGAAACATGAATGCTGCATTGGAATTCCTTAGACTTCCTGGTGCCATTTTTTCCTGCCCCCCTACCGGATGAACCTCACCTTGCATCCATGATGCCTGGCCAATGCTTAATATAGCACAAGGGGTGTTAAAGTAGTGGAGTGCAAGCATTGCACCACTTTGTGATTTTGGCACAGGGATTTGGGACTTGTTGGGCCACTTGATTCTCACAAGTATGATGAAATATGGTGCAAGGAGGCACTAGTCCACTTACCTTTGGGCCCTAATGGTCAACTATAGATAGCTGTTAAACCTGTGACATGACCATGATACCATAGATGGCTAGTGGGAAGTTCAGTCTTGATTTGGTAATTGACATTGTGGTGGACAGCATGTGCCGTCTGATGATGATGTGTACATTGTACCTCTACCCAATGCAGTATTTGATGTAATGTTCTCTTCATGTTTTAGCTGCCACTATGACCCCAGCACAGAAGCATGCTTTTGATAAGAGGGCAGAGTGTTTCAGCCATATTTTGGAGGTACAGGCAGGGTAGCAGCAGATGTCTAGGAGATATTGGCGTGCAAAATCATCAGGGCTTTGTTTGCCTTCCCACACGGGGGAACTCCTTAACAGACTGCAACAGTGCAGAGCACATTGGGCACCACATCAAGAGTCAGGGGTGCCTCAGCTGGCTTAACCCCCTCCAAATTGACAGCACCTATGGCAACACAAGCACAGCAACAGCCATCTGCAGCAGCCACATCCTCCAGCTTTGAGGCAGACATGAGGAGGTATCATGGCAGCTATTATGGCCAGGTTGGACAAACTGGAACAGGACAATGCTTGCAATTTCTAACTCATAAAATATGGTAAAACGAAGCTGAAGAAGCTGTAATCCTGGATACGACCAGCCTTCCAGTTCTTTCTCCTCGGTTGTTGTATTTTGTATTTAGTTATAGAGAGTCTTAGCGGGGTAGTAATAGTTTAGGTAACATAGATTAGCTTAGTTGTAGGATAGAGTAAGTATAGTGGAGGTTTGGGTTTTAGTATCTTTTTTTGTTTGGGAGTTAGGGGATTATGTATGGTGCTCTATGTTAAAACAAATAAAAAATAACAAAAATCCATAAAACTATTTACCAAAAAATATATATTTGTTTAGGATCTAGGTTGAGGTAGTATCTGTGTAGCTTTAGTTAATGTTGTCCTACTCGTATCTTGTCTCTTAAATGGGGTGGAGGGACAATGTTTAGGGTGTGGTGTTAAATGTATAAGCTAACTTTAGACTAGGGTAGATCGCTGTAGGGGTAAGTTTAGATAAGTTAGTATAGGTTAGCTTAGTGTAGGATAGTGTCTAGTTTAGGTTTTTATAAGGTGTTGTTTTTAAGTACCAATAAATCTTGTTTGTTGTAGAAAATTAGGTGCCCATGATGATTGAGCGTCTGGGTGTTCTCTTGTGTGCAATGGCCAAGTTAGAGGAATGCCTTAGGGTATACTTTCTGTTTTGATTTACATGTATGACTATGGCCCTCCTTACAACCATGGTGGTTGGTGATAAAATGGCGGTAATTCCTCCAACAGGCAGGTGGTAAATACTGCCAAATTATGCCCATTCGAAAAGAACTCAGGCAGACAGCCACTTTGCCACACCGACCGCTAGGGCGGAAACAACAGCCACCACGGCGGTAGCCGCCAACAGCCAAGCGGAAGACAATGTTCTGCCCAGTGTATTATCACAGGCCAATCGGCCACCTTTTCCAGGGCTGTACCAATGACATCAAAAGCTTGGCGGAAACACTGTACAGAAGGGAAACGACTGACCATTGAGACTCAGGGAAGAACCATGCCGCCATGGATCCCGAACTGCAGATCTTCCCAATGATCTTCTACGTCCTGCTCCACCATGAACACCAATGATGGCGAAGACAACCATGGTGAGTACAGCCTGCTAGCACACAGGGGAGGGGGAGAGGAAAAAGAGAGTGACATACACACGCACAACACACACCCCCATCAAAAACACCATACACATATACAGCAGCAGTAAGACAACATATTGACCCCGTACCAGTCAGGAATAATGCAAGGACCACAGGAATACATGAAAGTGAGTGTTCATGTAGTACAAATAAGAACATTCTATCTAAAAGTATATACATATGTACAAACAAGGGACACTGCCCAGTACTCAATCTGTGTGGGCAACAGGGCCACATTACAAAGTCCAAGGCCCCACTAGACTCCTGCAACAACACAGAGAAAACACTACAGGGGCATCAGTTCAAAAATAGGCAGGCACCTCAGGGGGACGGGGGATGGGGGGCACTTCAGCTGGCAGATTGTACAACACCACTGGTCCTGGAGGTGGCAGCATGCCCTGCGCGCTGTCCTGTGAAGTGCAAGACCACAGTCTCTCAGCTGGGTGTCATACCCACAGGATTTGCAGGGGGCAGGCCACACAACAACCCATGGAGGCAGGACTACAGACCGTCCGCCGGCAGTGACGGCTGCTCAGTAGTGGTGGTGCTGCTGCTGCCACTGGTGGTGGAAGGCTCCAGCCCATCCCCTGCAGCCTCAGACAGCTGCCCACTGCTGCTGGTGGTGGTGCTGCTGCTGCTGGTGGTGGTGGTGGGGGGAGGCTCCAGCCATCCCCTGCAGCATTGGACGGCTGCCCACTAATAGTGGTGGTGCTGCTGATGCTGGTGGTGGTGGTGGGGGAAGGCTCCAGCCCATCCCTTGCAGCCTCGGACTGTTTCCCACTGCTGGTGGTGGTACTGCTGATGCAGGTGGTGGTGGTGGGAGGAGGCTCCAGCCCATCCCTTGCAGCCTCGGACTGCTGCACCATCATGGTTGGTAGTGAGGGCTCTGACTGAGTCCCAGCACCAGGCCTCTTGTCCTTTCTGCCTGCTGGTGCAGGCCCCTTGCCCTTCCTGGCAGCAGCTGGGGATTCCTCCTTCCCCTTCCTGGCAGCAGCTTGAGATTCCTAATTCCCCTTTCTGGCAGCAGCTTGGGATTCTTCCTTCCCCTTCCTGGCAGCAGCTGGGGTGGCACCTTGTCCTTCCTGGCAGCAGCTGGGGGTAGCACCTTGACCTTCCTGGTAGCACTTGGGGCAGGCACCCTTTCCGTGTGCTGGCTGGTGGCCTGGATCCTTTACCACTACAAGTTGCTGTGGACACTACTGGGCCCGTGCACTGGGTGGCTGAGGTGCTTGCCTGGGGTTTGCACACCTTGGCCAGGCATGAAGGACGGAGGGGAGGGGTAGGGAAGAGGCCAATAGTGGAGAGGAAAAACTTCTTAGGGACATTGGAGCGGGAAGAGGGAGAAGGTTTGGAGTGGAGGAAGAGAAAGTGGTTGTAGGAGGTGTCTGTCTGCTGTGTTTGGGTGCAGGTGCATGAGCTGGATGCTGTTGTGAGGTGTATAGCTGTTGGGTGTCTGAGTGCTCGCTTTGTGTACATTGGGAGGGGGGGCACAGACACAGTGGGAGAGGACACAAGGGATGTGTGCATGGATGTTGGGGTGGTGACTGCCAGTGAAGTGTGTGTTCTGATAGGTGTGCGGTGATGGAGGTAGTGGATGAGGATGTTGTACGTGCAGGTGTGAGTGTAGACTAAACTGGCAGGGAGGTGCAGGATGAGGAAGAGGGAGGGGGGGCCACAGTGGAGGCAGTGGATGTTGGTATGTCTGCATCTGGATGGTGTTTGTGTGAGTGCCTGTGGGATGATGTGTGGTGCTTGTGTTTGACTTTGATTTTCTCTTGTGTGTTGTCTTGTGTGCATGCTCGTGTGTCTGTGTGCTTGGGACAGGTTGGGGTTGAGGGGAATGATATTGGGCAGAGAAAGTTGGAGGGTGGAAACAGGGACAATGGCTGCCATTAGAGAGGAGGCCAGAGCTTGGATTGATCTCTGTTGGTCCGCCAAGCCAGTGTGAATGCCCTCCAGAAATGATGTGGTCTGTTGCATTTGGGCTGCCAGCCCCTGGATTGCATTCACAATGGTTAACTGCACAACAGAGATGGATCTCAGGAGATCAATAGCCTCCTCACTCAGGGCAGCAGGGCTCACTGGGGCAGGGCCTGAGGTGCCTTGGGCGAAGGAGATGTCCACACTGCTGGGTGAGCAGGCCTGGGCAATTCGATGAGGGGCTGTTGGGAGGGCGGTGCTGGTACAGGGGTGGCGGCTATACCTGTAGCTGGGGTGGGCACAGAGGTGTCCGCCACCACCTGGGAGCTTCCATCGGAGGAGGTATCCGTGTCTGAACTGTGCCCTCCAGTCCCCGCTGTGGTGCTCCACTCGCCTTCCATCCCACTGGTGCCCTCACCATCGGTGGACTCTGCCTCCGGGGTCCTGTGAGATGCAGCTCCCTCCATTGCCAGTGCCTCTGATCCTCCGCCAGATGATACTAATGCACATAGGGACAGGATGACAAAACAAAAAGGGGGGAGAGACAAAGGATACACTTGGTCAATGGATGTACCTACACCACCGTTGGCGTACATACCACCCTCACACACAGGGAACAGCCCTACTCACTAGGCAAATCGCTACCAGTAAGAATGCTGGTCACCAGGGCATGGGGAGGGACACATACTGCCAACTGCAGCATACCTGGGACCCACAGAGACCTGCCCAGTAGTGGATGCCTACTAACTAGGTTAGAGGATTTCCCATCAGAACCCTGGCCAACATGGGACCTACTCTGCTATGGCAGGCCTGGTCTAGGGGCACTCACAAACACACATCCCTCACCTGGTTACCACCCCACCATGCATAAGTTGTAATGATGGGCACTGTACCACACCTCCTTTTGGCTGCTGTGATGCCCTTAAGCGCCCATGCAGCTCCGGATAATCCACTGCCAGAATGCGGGTCATCAGGGGTGTCAGGGTTCGATGGACACCCCTTCCTCGTTGGGAGGCCATCCACAGCTGGGCCTCCGCCATCTTCCGTGCCCAACGTCTCAGGTCCTCCCACCTTTTCCAACAGTGGGTGCTCCACCTGCCATAGACCCCCAGGGTCTGCAAGTCCTTGGCGATGGCATGCCATATACCCTTCTTTTGATGGGCACTGACCTGCAGAGGAAACATACACAGGGAAAGGTATTAGTTAGACCGCCCTACCTGTTACACTCATGGCCCACCATAGCCCTTCCCATCCCCTGTCACAAAGACATGGCCCAGCATACATGCTGCACGCTGCCCAGGGACCATCCACCAACCCCCCCTACACGAGGTCTTCACACACAGTACTCTATGTATTCATGCCCCATGCATCGTGCTCACAGTGTACTAACCTGTTGGTCTGGAGGCCCATACAGCAGTCCGTTCTGGGGTAGGACCCCATCCACTAGTCTCTCCAACTCTGCTGAGGTGAAGGGAGGGGACCTTTCCCTAGTCACATGGGCCATGGTAGGTTCCAGACACAGAGCACAGCAGCACATGCAGTGAAGGTCCTCTCCTGTTGAAGGTCAGGTAGCAAGTGAGTGAACAGATAGAAAATGGCAGTGACATCCATTGCGGTGCATACCGTCAACACTGGCGTACATCACTATTGGCCACTGTAACCCACAGGGCCCAATTATAACCAATGAGGAGTTGCACAGCGGCTCCCGACCGCCTCCTGCAACGGCGCACAACGTCAGCGGAATTACCTCACTTACACCTGTCCATCCATACAGGACAGGCGGACGCCATTTCAGGGGGGAAGTTCATGAAACATAACTGCATCACAGATCACAATTGTACATATAGGACGTATGCCAGTAATACACTGAAAATGCACATCATGCATTGAACTGTAGTGGCTACAATGTACATTTTATGACCTGCTCCTCACTCTTTTGCCCCATAGCTTGCAACCGTTGTGGATAAATAGGAGATGGAGACGTCCTCCGTGTACAGACCCCTGGTGGACTTGGCAACAATGGAGGACAGGCACATTATGCTCACCTACAGACTTGACAGGGCTACTATCACGGAGCTGTGTGCCCAATTGGAGCCTGACCTGATATCTGTTATCCGTCACCCCACTGGGATCCCTTCACTTGTGCACGTGCTATCTGTGCTCCATTTCTTGGCAACTAGTTCTTTCCAAGTGACAGTGGGCTTGGCAGCAGGAATGTCACAGCCAATGTTCTCAATAGTGCTGACAAACAAGAGTGTTGGGTGCCCTGATGAAACACATGTGCAGCTACATTGTTGTCCCCCAGGTGGAGGATTTGACCTTCGTGAACGCTGACTTCTATGCAATGGGACATATCCCCAACATAACGGGTACGATTGTTGGAACACATATTGCATTTGTCCCCCTCCTGGCAAAATGAATAGGTCTTCAGAAATAAAATAAAAAAACATAATTGATGAATGTGCAGATAGAGTGTTTGGCGGACCAGTGCATCTCCCACATCAATGCTAAGTATCCAGGGTCTGTGCATGATGCCTTTATCCTGAGGAATAGCAGCATCTCAAATGTGATGGCCCAACTACAGAGGCACTGTGTGTGCCAAATAGGTGAGCCCTGGTTCCCGCCCAGTGGATGTTAGTATATGGGTATGGTGTGGGCCATAAGGAAAGTGTGTGGCTAACAGTTGTCCCTCAATATTTGCAAGGGACTCAGGTTACCCCAACCTATCATGGCTACTGATCCCTGTGAGGAATCCCAGGACAAGGGCTGAGGAACGTTACAGTGAGGCACACTGGTGTACAAGAAGGATTATTGAACGTACCTTTGGCCTCCTGAAGGCCAGGTTCCGGTGCCTCCATCTGATTGGTGAATCCCTGTGCTACTCACCCAAGAAGTTCTGCAAGATAATATAGCATGCTGCATGTTGCATAACCTTGCCTTGAGACGCCATGTGCCTTTTCTGCAGGAGGAGGAGGATGGAGATGGCCATGTGGCAGCAGTGGGCCCTGTGGACAGTGAAGATGAGAAGGCAGAGGAAGAAAATGAGGACAACAGATCTGCAGTGAAACGACAATACTTCTAATGACACACAGATAAGACAGTGTTACTTCACATTTCATTGTCAGTTTTTTGTTTCATATTGTCACTGGCAGTCTGTTATTTCCCACTTCTATGGCCACTCACTGTACCCTTTGCCAACTCTTTTAGCAGATGTTGGTGCCTCACTATCACTCCTGGTGTTGTCACTGCAGCCAACTACAGGTCTATCCTATGTTAACATTACTGTACAGTTCAATTGCAATGTTTAAACCTTGTTAAACAAATACATACTGTAATCATTTGACATACTCCATAGTTGTATTTTTTCAAAGTGTGTTTACTGCAGTGGTATGAAGAAAAGGAGAAGTACAATAGGCTGGGGTGATGATGGAGGAAAGTCCAGGGTATAGTTCCAGTCTATTTGTAGCACAGGCGCATTGTCCAAGGGGGCATAGGAAGGGGAGCATGGCAGTTCATGGTGGACAGGGTGACAGAATGGGACACAAGGGTGACAATCAGGAGAGTCTTATTTCCTGTTGGGGTCTTGGCAATAGTCTCTGGCTTCTGCCTGGATGATAGGGAACATTTGTGGGGTGGTTCTCCTTCTGCAGGGGGAGGGGTGCTGGTGGCCTGTTGGTCCTGTGGTGGGGCCTCCTGTCCACTAGCGGCAGTGGAGGTGGAGGGATGTTCAGTAGTCTGGCTAGTGGCAGGGCCCGCTAGTGTGACACTGCCTCTCTAATAATGTTGGCCATGTCTACCAGCACCAAGGAATGGTGACCAGGGTGGTGTTAATGGCCTTCAAGTCCTCCCTGATCCCCTGGTACTGTCCCTCCTGCAGCCGCCTGTTCTCCTGCATGTTGTCCAGGATCTGGCCCAGCGTATCCTGGGAATGTTGGTATGCTCCCACGATCTTGGTGAGTGCCTCCTGGAGAGTCGGTTCTTTGGGCCTGTCCTCCCCCTGGCACACAGCAGTCCTCCCAGTGTCCCTGTTGTCCTGTGCCTCTGTCCCCTAAACCGTGTGCCCACTGCCACTGACCCCAGGTCCCTGATTGTCTTGGGTTTGTGGTGTGCCCTGGGGTCTCTGTAGTGGTGGACACACTGCTGATCGACAGGTCCTGGGGACAGAGGTATGGGCATGCTGGGTGGGTGCTATGGTAGTGATTCCTGAGGGGGGGCTCTGTATTGATGTGTGACTGTGGCTGAGTAACCGACTGTCTGGAGGTCCCTCATGGGCCAGGTTGTACATCCAGATCCAGGCGAGTAGAGTCACTGTCATCACTGTGGGACTCTTCTGTGGGGGGACTGGATGCTGCTGGTACCTCTTCTCCGGTGACATTAGCTGGGATACCTGTGAGGATGTAAATGCAGTGTTATTGTTTCTGTGTGTGATATATTGTTCATGGATGGGATTCCCTCTATGGTTGTTGTTGCCAAGGTATCTTTCACTTGTGTACGTTGGTGTATGGTGGGATAGCTGATTCTCTCTGTGTGCATGCTTTAGTGATAGATGTCCATGCATTGGTGGTGCATGCAGGGCTTTGCATAGGGATGTGTGAGATGTGATGTGGGGTGTGTGGGAAGTTGTGGAGTGATGGGAGTGAGAGTGGGGTATGTGATGGCTTTCAGATAGAGGGGTGATAGTAGTATAGAGTTGACTTACCAGAGTCCAGTCCTCTTGCTATGCCTACCAGGCCCTCAGGACGCATGATTGCCAAGACTTGCTCCTCCCATGTTGTTAGTTGTGGGGGAGGAAGTAGGGGTCCACCGCTAGTCCTCTGTACATTGAGTTGGTGTCTTGCTGCAATGGAGCGTACCTTCCCCCGTAGTTCGTTCCACCTCTCCCTGATGTCATCCCTTTTTCTGGGATACTGTCCCACGGCGTTGACCCTGTCCAGGATCCTCCGCCATAGCTCCATCTTCCTAGCAATGGATATTTTCTGCACTTGTGCTCCAAATAGCTGTGGCTCTACCCGGATGATTTCCTCCACCATGACCCTCAAGTCCTCCTCAGAGAATCAGGGGTGTTGCTGTGGTGCCATGGGTGTTGTGTGAGTATTGTGGGTGAGGGTGTGTAGGGTGATGTGTAGGGGTGTGTGTGTTGTGAGGTATGTGGGTGGTGTATTGGTGATGGTGGAATGTGGCTCTGGTTGTGTGATTGGTCTTGCTGTCTCTCTCTGCTGCCAAAGATTTGTATTCGTAAAGGGTTGTGGGTAGTGTGGGTGTGGTTTTTATAGTGGTGTGGGTGTGTGTATGGGTGTCAGATGTGCGTAGTTTGAATTGTCCAATGTGGAATTGTTTGTTATGTGTGTGTGTATTTTGAGCGCGGCGGTATGTACCACCAATGGTTTACCACGGTTGAATGTCCGCTATGGTGATTCGTTGGTCATAATGTGGTGGGTCTAGGACTGTTGCTGTAACAGTGTGAGCTTTGATACCGCCAGTTTATCACTGACCTTTGGTGTGGCAGAGTTGTGCCATAATATGGTGAACAGATATCCGCGGCAGTATGTTGGCGGCAGTCAGCATGGCGGTAAGTGGAATTTACCGCCAATGTCATAATGAGAGCCTATGTGTATCCCCTATGACCAAGGAGCTGTCTGAATGGCTGCAATATAACAGCAACTACTCAAAACATTTGTCTTCCCCGGATCCTGACAATCACATTGTGTATGTGTACAAAATCTTTGACAGATAAGAGTGGAACATCAACTGTCATCGCTGAGGTCTGTCACAAATAATCTTGTAAAGTGTAGCACATATTACTTCAACTTATTTGGAGCATGTATCATGGCACACTGACAGCTGCCCATCACTGATCAATTTTGCCTCTTCTGTTCCACACATATTTGTTGTGCTATCATCAGGGAAACTTCTAGACACTATTTCTCACCCATACATGCCATATGTCAACTTGCATGGATATCTGGTTAATACATGTTTTTAACTCTGTAAGTTGGTTCTTGCCCACAACATTATCAGTCACCTTTTTCATGTTAGAGTCCTAGTGTGTGGCTTTGTGTCTGACAGTAAGACACACATGTAAATAGGTTCTGTTTTCATTGACAGAGCTTCACACAGTGCATACACTTAGATGAGTTGATGGATCACAGTAAAACATGGCATGACACATGTGAATATGGAAATGTATGTAAATGTGCAAGTGCATTTTCCAATTAAGAACAATGTCTAGTTCACAGACTCCATGTGAGATGCTGAGCCATTTGTTGTACATTCAGAGTCCAAGGGTGAGGGACATGTCATAAAACATGGGTAGAAGTGTGAATTAGTGAGGAGGTGTCCAAATTGACAATATGTAGGAATTGAGATAATGACAGTCTATAGCAGATAAACCAACAGTGGTTGAGTGAACAGGGCACATTGCCAGCTGTCACAACACTGGCATATCTTAAGCACAGAACTAAGGATATACTGTCCATGTGGCACAGACTGGTAGTAACAGGTGTTTTTTGGTGTGAATGTTGTTCCTTCCACATCTTCATCCTCTGATGTGTGTGGTGCCTATTGTGCCATAGGTGGTGCTGATGTTGAAGTTGAGGGGGGCACACACACATCAAGGGATAGAGATGTCCTGGCAGCCGCCATTTGTGGTAACACATAAAACATCACTGAACCAAGTAGAAACTGCTGATTTCTTAATACCACAGCCACATTATGGTGGTAGGCAGCCATGTGTTCCCTGAGGGAGGCTACTTCCCATTGTATGGACTTCAGGGCATTTTCTAATGACCCCCAGCCTGTTATCTAACATGCTGCTGCACTTTGGGAGGGCAATTGTTGAAGCCTCTGCCTCATGACAGCAGCTATGTTGGCCAGGGACTACTTGAGTCCATATAGCAGGAAGTGGGTGCCTCTGATGGCAGCTGAGTTGTCTCTATTTGGACTGAGGCACCTCTGCACTTCCTCCAGGCTACTGCCATGATCTCCATCGCCACCAACACATGCTTGGCCAACTCCCCCTGGACTCCTACCACGTCCTCTGAAAAGTGATATCTGGGTGTGCAGAGTCCAGGGCTTTGGCACAACTGATTGGTAGTTGGGTGGTTCATATGGAGACCCCGCAACGCTGTGTGTCCTCCCTGTGACTGGAGATGGTGTTTGGAAGGAACCTAGGACTTCCTGGAGAGTCTCTTCATTGATGGTTGGCAGCTGGTCATCCATGTCATCTGTAAAAGCCAGGACAGGCAGGTCAGCAGGAGGTAAGGCATCATCCTCTGCAAAGGGATAATGAAATGTCAATCTGTGACTGTAGTGGCTGTTGACATGACTCATCATTTACTTGCTAGTGGTGACTCAGTGACATGTTACAGACCCCATATTGCAGTTGTTAATTGTGTGCTGCATTGTGCATCACACCTGGGGCAACATTTGAAGGTATTTTGTGCATTGATCCCACACCACCATATTCCTTGCAGGCCCCTTGCCACTGACACCATGGCAGCACGTCATTTACATTCCTATTCACTTTGGTGGACATTCCAACAGTAGTGTAATTAGTGTTGTCACTATTTTGGTGCTTTACTGCATTGGCACCATGAATGATGGCACTAGTGCAGCAAAGTACAGGGAAGTCCATTGCTTACAATGCTTGTGTAACTTTGTCTTTTACCTTTAGCAGGCCGTATTCGTGTGCTAATTGGATGACACAGTACACTGTTAATGGATTGTCAGCCCTATTAGTTCGTCCCTCCCTACATTAGAGACATTTCTTTGCATACAGCATATCTGCCACAGGCGTATGTTGATGTAAGGATGTACAATGTGGATCCATGCATGCATTTTGAGAGTTCGTTAATGTGGCACGAGGGGAATGGACAGCTTGGATCCACATTGGCAATTATTTGTATGATGGTACTGTTGCATTACAGGCTGGTGACATTGTGTCCGTACTGCAACATTGTTTTTACTTGTGCCTGTTCTTACGCATGACAGTGTCCCTTTATTCACAACACCAACCATTCACACAACACAGACAACCTTGTACATGGTGAAATTGAAGAGCAGCAGCAGCACAAATTAAGATCACAGACATGCCCCTTATGTTGTATATGTTCACTTTTGTGCCCATTCCCAAATGTTGCATAGAGGTGTGTAAGAGTTGTTGTTGGGTTACCCTGTGCAAGTTATGTACCACATGTTGCACACTGACACCCTGATTTTTCATAAAGTGGCACAGCTTGGTGCATCAGCAAAAATAGCTGCACTGCGCTACACCACTTTTCAAATGCAGGGATGCACTGTATTCACAGGAATAAGACACACCCCTGCATTTCCTCCGGCACCTGTGCAGATTTAAGCTCCCTGCACCAATGCAGGGATCCTTGCACCATAGTGCAAGGGTTCCTGCATTGAGGGGATAGGTTGTTTATATGCAGTAAGGTGTCCCTTCCTGCACATAAATAATCTATTATGCAAAGGTGGCATTTCTATGTGTGCTGCAAGATGCAGCACACATAAGAAGTGCAATGACACGAGGAGGATGGAAAGACTTTTGCCTTGTTGCACCATCCAAACACCGCTCCCGGGGTGGTGCTGAGTTTAGTCACAGTCTCAGGTGAACATGTTGTATTGGATCTGGGGCAACAAAAATATGCAATAGGTGTTGTTGTGGCACAGTCACACTGATGGCACCCCCGTTCCAGGCAAAGTGTTGCATGTGTAGGGGTCATCTTTACAAGGTGGTGTTAAGCCACAGTAAGTGACATAATACCACGTTGTGTAGATGTCGGAGTGCATAGCACTATCAGATCATCAGTAAAAGTGAGGCTCGGGTGGTTCTGGGGCCTTTCGATTCTGGCCCTATCTGTCCTGATGTGACCCTTTTGCATGCATTCAGAGTGCACTATGTGCCTCCCCCTTCTTCCATTTGTGAAATTCCAGATAGTCACCCCCTGCAACTTACCATGCATTTGTGGGAGTTCTTGGTAGTCTGGGCTATACTGTCCTGTGATTCAAGTGACCAGCTCCTACGGTATGACCGCTGCCATCATCTCCAGCTCATCCAGGACCACCTGGGGTGCAGGACTTCTACCTCCAGTCTGCAGTGCTGCCTTTCCGTTCCTGGTCAGTTCCTTACGGTTCCTGGCCAGTTTCTCCTTAGTTCTGCGCTTGCAATCGTAACAGTGCTTATTACAATCAATGACAGTCCTCCTCACCTCTGCCACACTGTTGACTTTATCTATTATAGCCTGCCATATAGCCTCTTTTCTACCTATTGGCAATTTGGAGGTGGCGAAGAGCTGGTGTTGGTGCTCTGTCACCTCTTTGATCAAGATATTATTCTCTTCCTCACTTAAGTGACACTTCCGCTTCCTCTTCTCCTTCTCCATCTCCTGGGACTTTGCTGGTCCCTCCTGGCTGGTACTAGGATGATTGGGATCTCTCTGGGGTGTCTTTGGGCCTCTAAACTCCATGTTGTCTCCCAAATTTTTTTCTTGCTTGTGCAAGTTTTTTTTACCCTAAGGCTGTTAAGTATGGAGCTAACATGTTTTGCATAAAAAAAGTGGCACAAAATGTTCTAATGCCACTTTTGCAGCATTAGCGTCATTTTTACTTACAGAATATCGCAGAGGTTACCGTAATATTTTTTAAGCTAACCATTCCTTTGCTCCACTGTGTGTCATGTTATAAATATGGCACACAGATGGCACTAAGGAGCGGTGTTAGCTTGCAGTAACATTTTTGATGCACAACTGTGCTAGCTAAGATTACATTATACAATTCAAAAGGACATGTCACCCCTAATTTTGAAAAAACAACAGATGGTATCTCAAAGCTGAGTCATCAATCTTAGAAACAACAATATGTTGTCATCAAACCCATTGTTGGTCTCCAGAGACATCTGATTGTCATCAAACCCAATGTCAGTCTCTAGAGACCGACATTGGGTTTAATTACAACATATTGTCCCAATTGTACAATTAATTAAAGGGTAATCTATCACTGCCAAATAGATTTAAAGAAAACAGTATGTTTGTAGGTCATATATCATAACTTTAGGAAGACTAAGACCAGACTACCACAATGATAGCATTAAACACACAACAAAGAAGATCATATGATAATAAAATCTAGCAATATCAGTTTCTTCTGAGCAATGGTGGGGAGCTTTAAAACTAAACTTAGAAAATAAAATAATGGAATCAGGAGAAGTGGGCTCAGACTGAAGAGTGTTTGGACCAGGTTAAGCTTTTACGGAACACACACAAGGCATGAATGAGGATGTTGATGGGGCCGATGTGGAAAATTGCTCAGGTAACAGAAGGTAGAAGGTCATGCAATGAGTTGGAGTTGCTTTCACCATATCTGCCCCAGCAAGTGTGTGATTTGTTTATTGTGTACAATTAGGTCACATAGCAATAAATCACACAGCCCAAGGGAAGAAGGTTAGGGGCTTAATGAATGGATGGGAAAGGGGATTTGGGGAAAGGTGTGATAAAGACAAACACTTCACAAAAGAAACCATTACAATATTCTTTGGGGCGCTAGGCAACATGCCATCATCAATCTGTTGTGGAAGGAAACAAAGGGATAAGTATGACACATTTCAGTACATTCACCAGAAACGGTCCTTCTGCCTCAGAGAGACTCCAGATAGTATATCCTAAGGGTTATGTCTTCTGTGTTTAAATATGGAATTTTAAATGTAACCCTCCCAGTTTTACAAATTTTGATTTCTTAAAAGGAAAATGATACTGTACTACCAAATTGGGTGATGCATCTCCATTCTTCATGGAATATCTGTCACTTTGGTGCCTGTCTGAACCTGTCTGGTAGGTAAGCTGGAGTCTTGAACTTTCCAAGTTTTTTTATACAGAAGAGGACTAGGAGAAAGCCTGTGTATTGAAAAAACAGTAGCTGTATTATAGAGTAAAGGAAAAGGACAAAAGAAAGCAAGGTCAGCTTCATGAGGAATAAGGAGTGTAATCCGAGTGTTGCGGCCGTGCGAGGGGTGCAGTTGCACCCGTCGCGCTTTTCACTGTCTGCTAGGCAGACAGTGAAAAGCTGGCCGGGGCCCTGTTCGGGGGCCCCTGCACTGCCCATGCCAGTGGCATGGGCAGTGCAGGGGCCCCCAGGGACCCCAAGACACCCGTTCCCCCCAGCCTCTTCCTGGCGGTTTCACCTGCCAGAAACAGGCTGGCGGGAAGGGGGTCAGAATCCCCATGGCGGATTAGCCCAGCCGGGACAAAGTCGGCAGGAAACCGCCGGCCCCGGTTTTCTGACCGCGGCGGTAAGAATGGGCTAGGAAGCACCGCCAGCCTGTTGGCGGTGCTTCCGTCATTCGTGGTCCTGTCGGTCTTAGACCGCCAGGGTCAGAATGACCCCCTCAGTCTGGGAAGCAGTGATTGTCCTCAAACTCTGGTGGTTCTCCCAAACGTGGGTCAGCTAACATGCTTGAGTCTAACCAATCATCCTCTTCCTCCTCCTGTGGTGTTTTGCAAATGGTGTAATCAGGTGCTATAAAATGCTGGTTCATTTTGATTATGGTCAATCTCTCCTTGTTTTGAAGTGAGACTGGTCCATCGCACTGTAACAACTGCACCAGCTGCACTGAACACATGTTCAGCAGACACACTGGCTACACGACAAGCCAGAAACTGCATTGCCAGCCTGCTGAGCTCTGGCCATTGGTGCATCTTCCTATGCCAATACACCAATGGGTTTTGATCCGCATCCACCTCTTTTGGCTCATCCAGATATTACTGGAACATCCTCTGAATGGTCATTGGTACGGCCACCTGCTCGACTGCTTTTTTCTTCACCTTTGCACTGGACATAAGACCTGCCACTTGAAACCAAGCCAATGCATAGGTTGGGTGTCATTTTTCTATTGTCACTGGTTTTCCTGTTGGTGGTGTTTGCAGATGTGAGACAAGACTGCCCTCTCTAGAAGTTGAAGATGACATCCCAGAACTGCGGAGTGGGACTCTAAGTTTCAGCCGCTCTTCTTCCAGTACTCCTGCTGGCTCAACAATCCACCCCCTGTATTGTGAAACATCCCCTTCTAAATAAGGAATGATAGCGGATGATGTCATTTTGCAGCCTTGCATTAAACGACAAGCAATAGATTAGGTTATTAATGCACTCCTGGGTTTTCATTTGCACCCCCAAACCTTTCAGACTCCTTTTTTAGCTGGTCCTATAGCA
Source organism: Pleurodeles waltl (assembly GCF_031143425.1). Taxonomy (NCBI): domain Eukaryota; kingdom Metazoa; phylum Chordata; class Amphibia; order Caudata; family Salamandridae; genus Pleurodeles; species Pleurodeles waltl. The sequence goes on from NC_090436.1 coordinate 767,561,463, forward strand.
GATGCAACAAAAGGATAGCTTTGCCCATTGCGAACTTGCTGTGTGAAAACCTCAAAAGGGAGAAGCATCTGTGTGAGGCATTTGAGTAGGCCCCATTTGTCTGCATCCATCATCACAGCTTTCCCAATTGCATCGGCTCCTTTTTGAATGACATAGGGGGTCATTCTGACCCTGGCGGTCATGGACCGCCAGGGCCAACGACCGCGGGAACACCGCCAACAGGCTGGCAGTGCTCCCATGGGCATTCTGACCGCGGCGGTACAGCCGCGGTCAGAAACGGAAAACCGGCGGTGTCCCGCCGGTTTTCCGCTGCCCTGGGGAATCCGACCCCCTTACCGCCAGCCTGGTTCTGGCGGTTTTGACCCATGCCTAACAGGGCCCCACTAAGATTGCATAGCAGACACTGAAAATCGCAACTGCACCCGTCGCACCCTTCCCACTCCGCCGGCTCCATTCGGAGCCGGCTTCCTCGTGGGAAGGGGTTTCCTGCTGGGCGGGCGGGCGGCCTTCTGGCGGTCGCCCGCCCGCCCAGCGGGAAACTCAGAATAACCGCAGCGGTCTTTTGACCGCGCAGCGGTATTCTGGCGGTTCCCGTTTGGCTGGCGGCACCCGCCGCCAGCCAAACTCAGAATGACCCCCATAGTCATTGATTTGTTTGTACTGCTCTAACAGATGCTGCAACATATAATAGGTTGATTTCCAACTTGTTGGCACGTCCTGTATCAGGACTTTAACTCATACTCTGTTATCACGCTGATTAATCCACAACTGGTTCTGGGCTTTGAAAGAATTGAATTTGAAAGAATTCCTGAAATTAGCAGTTACCTCTTCCAATCCAAGAAACAGGTAGTTAGTATGTTGCTGATTATGTCTTCTTTTTAAGAAAGTCTTGCACAGCCAGGTTGATATAGTGCACCAAACACAGGACCCTGAAATAGCCGCCATCTGCCATGGCCTTGACTATGTTACTGCTGATGTCTGTAGCAACAATACAACTCGAAGACCTCTGGGTCCCAGCCATTCAGACACCATGCTATTGAATTCCTCCAAGATGTTTGCAGCTGTGTGTGATTTCTCCATGGCGAACATGGCTATTATTGCATGCTGCCGAACACTCTTAAAAATGTCTTCAGGGCCAAGACCTGTTGATAGCTTTTGCTTTACCCCCAGAGCAGAGATCAGGTGTGTAGTAATGCACATGTAATCATTTGCCTGACAAATGGTCCACATGTCTGTCATCACGTGGATAATGTGGACAGCACCTTGCTGTAAACCTTGTCCAACCAATTGCAGCACATCATGATGCAGGGCTGCAACAGCAACTCTGGCAAAATAGGTCCAGTTTGGAACCTTCCATTTCAGGTAGAGGGCTGCCACAAACGCTAAGAATCCCACTCCTTCCACAAAAGAAAAAAGGAGGCAGTCCAGTTCCAACATTTTTGCCAGCTTCCCATTGTACAAACGTGCCATTGGGTGATTGTGGTCGTAGGGCCCTTCCTGCCTAAACATGCCCATAACTGTAGCCTGAATGTTCTTCTTTTGTGGGGCCACTGACACAGACAACTTTGAGATCTAGAAGGCGGTAGACTCAATGTGCATCATGGTGCAGTGATTGTATGCTGTAGTGTCTCTTTTTGACTCTGAGACTTTTTGTGCCATTGTGAGGTTGCTGGGGTGGGTGATTCTGGCACACTGCTGAGGACAGAGCTGCATTGCATGAGGATGTCTCCCTTTTATTCCTCTCCTTACACTGTCATTTGACCAGTTGTAGCTGATGTTTCCTTGCTCTCCTCACCTTCACCATCACGACCACATTGAGCTGTTGTTTTAAGGTGCTTCTCCCAATGGATAGCGTGATGTTTTTTTACATTTAGGTTCTCTGGCGTCCAGTACCATATGTGAACCTGGCTTACCTCGACGAATACTCATGTGGCACATGGAGCATATGGCAATGTTTGCTTCTGTTTGCTAATCATAAAAAAGTTCCAAAGTGGGAAGGTTTGATTTCTTATTGGGCCAATGCCTGAAGAAGAACTGCATGTAGATGGGTGTGTCCATTGCCTCTCTGCAGTGCACACTTGTACTGAGGTATGGTGTTGGTGCAGGTTTCTGTCGGGCCTTACAAATATGGGAGCTGGTAATGCTGCCTGTTCTACATCCCTCAGAGCAGGTTCAATAGTAATGTCGGACTCCTCAGTGCCAGCTTCTACAACGACTGGTTTATTGTCATCCACCTCCTCATCATCATCATCACCTTCCATGATTCTAAGACTTTTTGGATCTTTTATTTTCCCTTGCGTGTCCTGGTGCCCCCAGACTTTGCTGGGGTCCATTCCATGTCACTATCATCATCATCATCAGAAGTGGTGTTTGGAGAAGATGGTGGAGTAGTACCCTTCCTTTTTCTTGCTGGAGATCTGGAAGCCATTTATTCTAAAGGAAGAGGTTTTTGCTCAGCAGGAAGCTCGACCTCCTGCTCGGCTCCAACTTCGAGAGGATCTGCCTGCGGCTGTTGTCCACTTTGCTCTGTTTCCTGAAACAATTGCCCACTACTTTGTGAAAGGGACAAATCCAATTCAACATCACTCCTCATTAGTTTTGCCATGATTGCAGTGGCTGACTCACTGACAGACATGGTGCTGGGCTTGCGTTGGGGTGGTGCTGTTGATGTGGGAGCACTGCTTCCAGGTTCCTCTCCAGAGGTTTGTGTGGCAGACACACGTCTCCCGAAAAAGGTTGCGGTTAGCCTGGTGCTTGTGAAAAATTGCTTCTTCTCACTGACCACTTTCTTGGGAACAAGCTTCTTTGGGGCCATCTTAAGCTTTAGGTTGGCAGTGGCAATATTATTCACAATCGGAAAAGTTTGGTGCCCATGGACCAATGTAACTGCAAGGCCTTCTCTTTGGCAGTACTGCAGGTGATGTGGGGTCTATTCTTTTGTGCACCTAACAACAACCAAGCAAGAAAAACATAAAGTGAGTACTGTTGGTTACTGATATAATATACATATTTAATTAATCAAATATTGTAAAGGCAAACCACACCACACCACCACACTATAAAAATATGTTTCAAATCAGACAGCACAACAGGCAGATCTAGTTATTTGCTTCATCTCCATCTCTTTTAAAGGAGACATCTGGGGTAGTCAGAGAGAGGTACATGGGTAACTGGAATAATCCTTTAAATAACCCAAGGTGGTGAGGTGGTCCAGGGGAAATGGAATAATCATTAACAAATTGAATTATGCTGTTGACATGTCTGCTGTGCTCCATGCTTGAAGAAATAGAATGACACCTACAGAAACTGAGGTCCTGATTTATGAAAAGTGAGCTATGCTGTAGATCAGATGGATGTGGATTGATGGATCAAGGCAAAATGTTGAATTGATTAAAAATTGAAATTAAAATAAAAAAAACATTAAATATGAAAACTAAAATTAAAAAGAATGTTTTAAAACTCAATAAAAAATAAAAAGATAAAAACAGTAAAAAATGTATAAACAAATAAAACTCAAATATGAAAATTAAAATAAAAAATAAATAAAAAATAAAATAAAAAATAGAAATTATTATTATTATTTTTAAAAATAGAGATTTAAAAACCAAATGATCAATAATTAACAATGCTTGTATGTAAGACAATGTCAAAGAAACATTGGCTGCATGCACAAAATGGCGGCCAGCCAACCACATGGTCAAACACCAGCAAAAATTAGCAAGGAGGAGGAATGAAAAACAAAGAACACATGCACGTCTATGGCAAAGGGACATTGACCGCATGCACAAAATGTCTGCCAGCCACATGGTCAAACAACAACTACAAGGGGCAAGGAGAACAAGAACACCTGCATGCATATGACAAAGGGACACTGGCTGGATGGACAAAATGACTGCCAGACACATGGTCAAACAACAAATGCAAACAAGGAGGCATGGAGAATAAAGAATCCATGGAAGCCTATGGCAAGGCACTCTGGGTAGATGGACAAATTAGCTACCAGCCAGCCCGGTGGTCAAACAACAACTAGGAGCAAGAATGCATGCCAAACAAAGAACAAATGCAGACCTGTAGCAAGGGACACTGGCTGGATGTACAAAATGACTGCCAGCAATATGGTCAAACAACAACAACAAGGAGCAAGGAGGCATGGCAAACAAAGAACACATGCAAGCCTATGGCAAAGGGACACTGGCTGCATGCACAAAACGGCCGCCATTCACATGGTCAAACAACAACTACAAGGAGCAAGGAGAGCAAAGAAGAACACATCCAAGCCTATGGCAAAGGGACACTGTCTGGATGGACAAAATGGCCACCTGCCACATGGTAAAACAACTGTGAACAAGGAGGCACGGGGAACAAAGAACACATGCAAGCCTACGGCAAAGGGACCGTGGCTGCATGCACAAAATGGCTGCTAGTCACAAGGTCAAACAGCAACTACAAAGAGCAAGGAGAACAAAGAAAACAGGCAAGCCTGTGGCAAAGGGACACAGGCTGGATGGATAAAATGTCTGCCAACCACATAGTCAAACAACAAACAAATAAGCAGGCATGGAGAACAAAGAACACATGCAAGCCTATGGCAAAGGGACTATGGTTGGGTGGACAAAATGGCCACCAGCTTCATGGTCAAACAACAACTGTGAACAAGGAGACATGGGGAACATAGAACACACACAAGCCTATGGCAAGGGGCACTGACTGGATGGACAAAAATACTTTCAGCCAGCCACATGGCCAAATTACAACAACAAGGAGCAAGGTGCCATGACAAACAAAGAACACATGCAAGCCTATGGCAAGGGACCCTGGTTTGATGGACAAAATGGCTGCCAACCACATAACTGAACATCAGCAACAAGGAGAAAGGAGGCATATGGAACAATGAACGTATGCAAGCCTATGGCGAGGGACACTGGCTGGATGGACCAAATGGCTGCCAGCCACATGTTCAAACAGTAATGAGAAAGGAGAATGAAGAAGAACACATGCAAGTCTATGGCAAAGGGACACTTACTGCATGCACATAAAGAACGCCAGCCACATGGTCAAACAACATCCTCCTATGTTCTCAAATACTATTACCCAACAATATATACACTTTTTGGAGAAAAAAATTTAAATACAAACAATAGCCAATATTTTAAATTGAATGCAATGCCATCCCTCCCCTAAATTAAGTTTTTAAATACACCACTGCAACATTTAGTTCATCCACTGATAACTAGTGCTGACCCCTTGAAAATCTAGGCCACATGATAAAATAATATTGCAAATGTTACAAACATGTAGGAAAGGTACTGAGCTGTGCAACAATCTTTACAAAAGGAAAAATCAATGAAATGCAAAATAAATAATAACTAGGCCCATACTTAAACTCCAGCCCACCCAACACTATAAAACTTTAAAATTAAATAACAAATGAAAGTACAAAGAAACACTGGTGCATGCCCAAGCAATCAAACAACACCCTTATACAATAGTTTTTGAACTTACTTGTGTGGTTCAGGAAAAACAAAGTTCTTAAATCCAAAAGTATATCCAGGACACAAAGAGAGGTATCCTTCCACCTCGAAATCCAAGTGAAAAGTGACCAGGTAATAGACAAAGTTGTGGGAGGAGCCTGTTAGACAGGAACAGGAAGATGGAGTCTCTGACACACGACCTTCCTGTTTGAAACAATAGGCTTCTCAATCTGAAAAACAAATTGCAGGGCCCATTGGAAAACAAAAATCTAGTCAAAATCACTTTTTGACTAGAGTTAGTGGCTCTGGAGTAGAAAATTGACTTCAGAGGTGAGTTTGCTCTCGCAAGCGGCCCTGTTTTGGCAGCCAGCATGGCTGGAAGTAGCACAAGTGAATTTCAAGTCTTGTACATGATCGCTAGAGGCCTCGGAGTATCGTTATACTCGCAAGAGAACGCAACAACTCAATCTTGCATGTGAGAACAAACTCCACTTTGGAATGCGGAATCCGACAACTCATTGCTGCTCTGTGTAGCATGAAGTACCCAGCTTCTGCTAGTTGAGAAATGTAACCAAATACTGACACAGCCCACTCCCAGGCCTAGTGGATGGGTGAGTGGGCTGTGTCAGTATTTGGTTACATTTCTGAATGAGTGTCCCAGTACCTCTATGAGAGTCTATGTTGCTCTACTTCAAACTAGGAGGAAAAAATGCCAAAGAATGCAGCACTAATGAATTTATTAAGGCACTTTCCAGATATCAAATAAATGCGCACGAAAATAAGAACATGAGCATTTAACTTGAATGTAGTAAAACAAGTGTAAATGCCAAATTCCTCACAGTAGTTAAACAATGATAGACAGAAAATGTGTAATACATCAACAATGAATACATGCAGTAAATTTATATATATATATCTATGTGTGTGTGTGTGTGTGTGTATATATATATATATATATATATATATATATGCACAGTCAAGCTAGATAATTAATAATTAAAATGCATCATCATGGTGGTAGAATTCTTCATCCTTGGCAGCGTCAAGTCAAGGAACCCTGAACTGCTGAGACAGGAAGTCTTCTCAACATGGGATTCTTTTCCCTGAAATGTGTGTTCACGTTCAGGCGAGTTCCTTCTACCTCTGTGCCAAGCTTCCCCACCTTATAAACCTTAAAAGAGTCTGTGTTGAAAACACGCAAAGGAACAGGCCCTTCCCCAATGGGCATCCCAGAGACAGAGGAGCTTTACTTTTCCTTGATGAAAACATTCTCAGGCTGAGAATCTCTTATCACCTTTACCTTCCACATCCCCCATGTTTCATTCCAATAAGATGTAACCCTGTGCTGGTGAGAAAAGCGCAAACACATTTTATGAGTAAAACAAGCTTGATGTGGAAAAACCCTGCACCGCCAATGTGACGGCACCTGATCTAAGCACAAAATGGAGTCAGTTGGTGGTGAAATAAGCAAAGCATTACAGTGTCCCACAAGATGTTTAAGTAAATATGGTGAGTACAGGGGTAAGTAACTGTGTGTGCAATTGGCTCCAATACTGCTCAAAAAATAACTGCTGTCTGGGTGTGTGCATGGATGTATATGTGGCTTTCTCAGTGTCTGTCTGGGTTTGTCATCAGTTCTATTCTTTCGTTAATAGGCATATGAGTTTCAGTATGGGTGGGATACTGCATATATAAGTGAGCAAAGGACTCTGCAAGTGCATGTCTAACTCAGTGAAACATAGAAGGACATGTTTCATCTTTTGATCACAAAGCACCCTGCTCTATGGCCTACATACAGCCTAGATGAGAGTTTAGTTTTGTGTAGTTGAAAGACAGTTAAAGGATTCTCAAGCAGCTTTTCTAATGGCAAGTCGAGCTGACAGTGAAACTGCAGACTCAGGGTCTGCAGTAATAGGTCTGAGCCATGTTTGAAGTAGTACTTCTGTGGATGGGTGAGTAGGTTGTGTCAGTCTTCTGCTACATACAGCCTAGCTGAGTGCTCAGATTTGTATAGTAAAAAGATAGTTTAATGATTCTCAATCAGATTTTCTACTGGCAAGTCAACCTGACAGTGAAACTGCAGAATTGGGGTCTGCAGTAGTAAGTCTGAGCCATGTTTAAACGAGTACTTGTGTGGATGGGTAAGTAAGTTGTGTCAGCATTTGGTTACACATCTGACAGAGTGCACCAGTGCCTCTATGAGTGTCCCACCAGATGGTTAATTAAATATGGCAAGTACAGGGGTAAGTAACTCTATGTGTAACTGACTCCAACATGGCTAGAAACATAACTGCTGTGTGGGGGTGTGCATGAATGTATAAGGACTCTTTCAGCGACTGGGTGTGTCAGTGGCCCTATCCTTTAGTTAATAGGTATATGATTTGCGGTATGGGTGAGACACTGCATATATAAGTGAGCGAAGTACTCTGCAAGTGCACATCTAGCACATTGAAGCTTAGGACATGTTTCATATTTCAATCACAAAGTACCCTGATCTACAGCCTAGCAGAGTGCTCAGTTTTGGGTAGTAAAAAACAGGGCAATGATTCCCAAGCAACTTTTCTAATGGCAAGTCAATCTGACAGTGAAACTGCAGACTCAGGCTTTGCAGTAGTAGGTGTGAGTCATTTTCAAAATAGTAATTATGTGAAATGGTGAGGAGGTTGTGTCAGTATTTGGCTTCATATCTGACTGATTATCTCAGTACCTCTGAGAGTCCCACTAGATGCTCAAGTATATATGGTGAGTACAGGGGTAAGTAACTGTGTGTGCAACTGCCTCCAATACTACTGAAAATGTAACTGCTGTGAGGGTGTGTGCATGACTGTATAAGTGGCTCTCTCAGTGTCTGACTGAGTGTGTCAGTGCCTCTAACTTTTTGTTAATACATAGATATGAGTTGCAATATGGGTAGCACACTGCATATATAACTAACATAGGACTCTGCAAGTGTATATTCAACTCAGTGAAACTCAGAAGCACATGTTTCAGCTTTTAATCACAAAGCACTCTGCTCAATGGACTAACTTCTGTCTAACTGAATGGTAAGCTTTCTGTACTAAAAGGAGAGTTTAACTCTTGGTAAATGATATTTGAATGGCAAGTCTAACCGGTAGTAAAACTGCACAGTACCGTTCTGCAGTAGTATGCCAACACCATGGTTAAAGGACTACTTTACTGAATGGGTAACTTGGTAGTCTCAGTAGTTCTCTACATATCTGAGTGACTGCATTAGACCCCAAGTGGCTGCAACACTACTGCATAAATACTTGATGTCTGGATGTGTGTATAAATGTATAAGGGATCCTTACGTTATCGGGCTGTGTGCGAGCCGCTATGGCTTTCTTAATAAGTATGTGAGTTGCAGTATGGGTGAGAGATTACATATGTAACCGGGCATATTGGTCTATAACCACACATCTAAGGCCCTGATTTAAGAGGGCCTAGCACCACTTTAGAGCCACTTTAGCATAATGTTTTTACTCTAAGGTGGCCTTTTCCCCACACCATACTCACAAAGTGGTGCAATGCATGCACTGCAACACTTTGTAAACCTTTGAGCTACATTATGCATGCACCATACATAATGAATGCAAAAGTGGCATTCCCCATTAGGGGGGCTAAAAAAAGGTGCAAGGAAATGTAAGAGATTTCTTTGTGTCATTTTTTCTGGCATGTTTAATAACTGCTCACAGCGCTAACCCTGAACAGTACAACAATAGCGTCAGAAATTCTGATGCTATTGCCCCCTACCCTGTTCTATGGTGTGCCATATTTTAAATACGTCACACACATGGTGGCAGTAGGTGGGTGCAAGGGTCCACAAGAAATGTGGTGCTACATGTAATTTAGTGCCACTTTTCTTAATTCTGGTCCTGAATCTCAGAATGACATGTTTCACCTTTTAATTGCAAAGCATCCTCCTCTGTGGCCTAGTTACAACCTACCTAAGAGTGAGTTTGGAATACTAAAATAACAGTTCAAGTCTTGTGAACCAGGTTTTATAATTCCAAGTTGAGAATTACATTTTTCCTTTGCTGATCATTCTACTTTTCAGTATTTTTATCATTTACCTTCAATTGATATTCACCTTTAGTATTTATGAACATGTTACTCACTTTTATTTGCCTTTACAAATGCATTTTAAATTAAACTACATTTTAGTACGCATACCTGTTAAGTGTGTTTGTTAGTCTGTATAGTTGTCTCTCGTATCAGTTAGATTTTCTTCTACTTGGTAATGAACAAAAACAAAGCAGAAGAATGGTACACCACTCTCAGATAAGGCAGCCATTAATATCAACCTATTCCACTTTGCTTTCAAGATTACTTAATCTCAAAGCCAAATACAATCTCTCTTTCATATTTAATTTATGCTATGCATCTTCTGACTGGCTCTTATAGATCACTCTTTTATACACACTTCAAAAGATAACACAATTATCAGGGGTTTTTGCCAGATCCATGGATCCAGCAGGGAGCACAGCAAAGCCCCCATGTAACTCAGTGGCAAATCCACATGGAAGTGCGAAATTAATTTTTGCTATTTATTGTCAAATAATACCATATACACTCCTCTTTGATAAAAAAAATTGTACAGACGTAATGAGACTTTTAATCACTTTTTTACACTAGAACTGCAACTACAAAGCCACAGTGTAGTCTTTTAATTTCCCTTCTTCCCATAATACTGTAGCTGTGCTATCATGGTGACTAGGTTTCAACAATCCGTTGCAGCAGTAGGTCACAAGTTCATAAGTTTCTTAGAGTGGAATGCTTAGTTCTAATGCAAATTATGTAGATGTAGTCAAATGTGTGAAACAATAAACATATCTCAAACACAAATACTTTTTCTAATTTCTCAAAACCCAATTCAACATCTACTTTCTTTTCTCACAGAATCACTACCTAGCATTATGCACCAACATATTTAGAACAACCAGTCAAATCCTTTCTTTCAAATTGTAACTTGTAGCCTCCATTTAAACTGAACTTAATTTGAAAACTTCCCCAGTCAACTGGAACCTTGTTCTGTTCCCTCCAGAATGCTCAGAGTGTGGATTGTGGGACAAGGCTTTGGGTATTGCCCCAGAGAGAGTGCTTGAAACAGGGGCATTGCCAGGGACCTCTGTTTATCTACTGTGGAAATTAACTTGGGTTTGATAGAAAGGGTTAAAGTGGCATCAATTGTTGTCTTTGGTTGAAAGCATCATGGATTTCCAACATCCAGACATTATGATTGAAACGGTGGTGGCAATGACCTGGGCACATTTACTGCTGTAGGATTGGAAATACTAATGAAAGATACCTTTGGAAAATTAATGGCAATTTTCCAACACACTGCCTTTATTTTTTCTAATGTTTGCCAAAGGCAGAAGTGAAAGGGGTCACGTGAATTCTGTCCACAAATAGACAAATCAAGGAAACACATTATTAAAACTGTTTCTGCATTTCTCAGAGACCATAACATGGGTGGCTTGTATAGAAATGATGGTGTTTACCTGCCAGAGAAAGGGAACAGGGTGTTCATGCAGGACTTGAAAGAATGCATCTTGTTGGATCCTTTTTCATATTTAGTTTTCAACTACATCCCTTAAACACAGAGGCTCTTTGCACTTTTTACCATGGATATATACTTTTTTCATTTTTTATTAATATTGTTTAAATGTCATTCAGAACCACAGATCCATCCATGGATCTTGAAAATGCCAAATAAAACATTTTTTGAAAAAGTTTACACCAATTATTAAATATTTTGCCATATTTATACTACGTGTGTCAAGGAATGTCTACCTTGACCCCTTCATATATACTCCAGCATACATTGTAGCCCCGGGACCCTTTTATAAATATGACAATATCAGTGTGAAAGTGTGCATCTGGGTGTGAGAGTGGGGATGGTAGTGTGTCTCTGGATATGAGAGCAGGTATGGGAGTGTCTCTCAGGTGTGAGAGAGGGTGTGAGATGGTGTCTCTGGGTGTGAGAGTGAGTGTGAGAATGTGTCTCTGGGTGTGATAGTGGGTGTGAGAGTGTCTCTCTGGATATGAGAGTGGTTGTGAGAATGTGCTTCTGGGTGTGAAACTGGGGGTGAGAGTGTCTATCTGGGCATAACAGTTGGTGTGAGGGGGTGCCTGTAGGTATGAGAGTGGATGTGAGAGTGTCTGTCAGGTATGAGGGTGTCTGTTGTGTGTGGGAGTTGGTATGAGAGGGTGTGTTTGGGTGTGAAAGTGGGTGTGAGAGTTTCTATCTGGGTGTGGGATTGGGTGTGATTGTGTCTCTCTAGCTGTGAGAGTAGGTGTGAGGGGGTGTCTCTGGGTGTGAGTCTGGGTGTGAGAGTGTCTATCTGGTGTTAGAGTGGTTATGGGCATGTTTGTCTGGATATGCAAGTGTCTGTCTGGATTTGAGAGTGGGTTTGAGATTGTCTGTCTAAGTATGAGAGTGAGTGTGAGAGTATCCATCTGTCTGAGTGTGAGAGTGTGTGTGGAAGTGTCAGTGGGTGTGAGAGTGGGTCTGAGAGTGTATGTGAGAGGTGTGAGACTTGGTGCGAGAGTGTCTGCTGGGTGCAAGGATGGGGGTCAGAGGATGTATCTGGGTGTGAGACTGGGTTTCAGAGTATCTGTCTGGTGTGAGAGTGGATGTGGGCATATCTGTCTGTGTGTAAAAGTGTCTGTCTGGGTTTGAGAGTGGTTGTGAGAGTGTCTGTCTGAGTGTGAGACTGGGTGTGACAGGGTGAGCCTGAGTGTGTGAGTCTCTGTCTGGGTTAGAGTGGGTGTGAGAATGTCTGTCTAAGTGTGAGAGTGGGTGTGAGAGTGTCTGTCTATCTGGGTGTGAGAGTGGGTGTGAAAGTGTCTTTCTAGGTGTGAGAGTGGGTGTGAAAGGGTGTGTCTGGGTATGAGTGTGGGTCTGTAAGTGTCTCTCTGGGTATGAACGGATGTCTCTGGGTGTGAGTGGTTGTGATAGTGCATCTCTAGGTTTGATTTTGGGTATGAGAGTTTCTCATGAGGTGTGAGAGTGGGTGTGAGGGACAGTGTCTTGGTAAGAGAGTGAGTGTGAGAATGTGTTTCTGGGTGTGAGAATGGGTGTGAGAGTGTCACTCAGGGTGTCAGAGTGGGTGTGATAATGTCTCTTTGGGTGTGAGAGTAGGTGTGTAGGGGTGTCTCTGGGAGTGAGAGTGGATGTGAGAGTGTCGGCCTGGGTGTGAGAGTGGGTGTCAGAGTGTCTGTCTGCATGTGAGTGTGGGTGTGAGAGGGTGTGTCTTGGTGTGAGAGTCTCTGTCTGGGTGTGAGAGTGTCTGGGTGTGAGATTTGGTGCAAAAGTGTCTGATGGGTGTGAGAGTGGGTGTAAGAGGATGTGTCTGGTGTGAGGCTTTGTGTGAGAGTGTCTGTCTGGTGTGGGAGTGGGTGTGGGTGTGGCAATATCTGTCTGGGTTTGAGAGTGGGTGTGAAAGTCTCCTTCTGAGTTGGAGTGGGTGTGAGAGTGTCTGTCCAAGCTGGAAATCTCCCCACCACTGTAATATGATGTTTCTATTGGGGCCGGCTGGCAGAAACAGTGTGATGACATTGGCTTTGGCTCTCAGAGAGAGCAGAGGCCAATGCTCCCACACATAGCAAACTTGAAATGCACACTGTCTGCCATGGCAGACAGTGCACATTTCAAGTGTGCTGACAGGAGGGCCGCTTCACTGCCCATGACAAAGTCATGGGTAATGCAGAGCCCCATGTGACCCCAACTCTGCCTTTCCACCTTTCAGGAAAGGAAAGTCATGATCAGCACAGCGGTACCGACAGTGCACCACCATCATCCGCTACCAAGATTATCTGTGGAGTCCCCCAAGGGTCCTCCCTCAGCCCCACACTCTTCAACATTTACATGATCCCCCTAACCAACATCTTCAGACCACACGGAATCACTATCCTCTCCTACACAGATGACACCCAACTCATCCTCTCCCTCACCCGCAACCCCACCACCGCCAAAACCAACCTACAAGCTGCTCTCCTTGACACCGCCAACTGGATGACAACTAACCACCTCAAGCTTAACTCCAACAAAACCGAGATCATCATCTTCGGGCCCAACAAAACCATATGGGATGACTCCAGGTGACCTACCGCCTTAGGCCCTGCACCCACCCCTGCAAACCACGCACGCAACCTCGGCATCATAATGGACCCCTCCTCTCCATGACACAGCAAATCAATGCACTAACATCCTCCTGCTTCCACACACTCTGCACTCTAAAGAAATCCTTCAAATGGATTCCCCCAGAGACCAGGAAGACAGTCACCCATGCACTCATCAGCAGCAGACTAGACTACGGTAATGCCCTCTATGTCGGCACCACACTCAAACTCAAACGCAAACCCCAGAGAATCCAGAACACAGCCGCACACCTCATCCTCCGCCTCCCCCGCCACAAACGAATCACTCCACACCTCAAATCCCTTCACTGGCTCCCCATAGACAAGAGAATCACTTTCAAGATCCTCATCCAAGCAGACAAATCCCTCCACAACACCGGCCAGACCTACCTCAACGAAAGAGTGAACTTCCACACTCCCACCCACAACCTCCGATCAGCCGACCTCGCACTACCACCACAGGAGGCAGGGCCTTCTCTTACCTCGCCCCCACAACCTGAAACTCCCTCCCCACCAACCTCCGCAAAACCAAAGACCTCCTACTCTTCACAAAAAACCTCAAGACATGGTTGTTTGAACTGTAACCCCTCCCTCACCCCCCCCAACAAGCGCCTTGAGACCCTCACGGGTGAGTAGCGCACTCTATACATTTTTTGATTGATTGATCATCCTAAACTGGTGGTCAGAGCACCAAGCATAGGGCGAGTGGACTGCCACAGTGGGTACGGTGGTTCAATGGACTGCAATACTCATAATCAGGCCCTACGTGTGAGAGTGGGTATGAGAGTGCCTCTCTGGGTTTGAGAGTGAGTGTGAGAATTTGTCTCATTGTGAGAGTGGGTGAGAGAGTATCCATTTTGTGTGAGAGTGTGTCTAGGCATGTCTCTCTGAATGTGAGACTGACTGGATGTGAGAGTGGGTGTGAGAGGTGTGTCTTGGTATGAGACTGGGTGTGAGAGTGTCTGTCTGGATCTGAGACTAGGTGTGAGGGGGTATGTTTGGGTGTGAGATTGGATATGAGAGTGTCTGGGTGTGAGTGTGCCTCTGCGTGTGAGAGGGTGTTTATGGGTGTGAGAATGAGTGTGAGAGTGTGTCTCTGGGTCTGAGAGTGTGTGTGAGAGGATCTCACTGGGTGTGGGAGTGGTTCTCAGATAGTGTCTTTGAGTGTGAGAGTGGGTGTGAGACTGTCTCTCTGGTTATGACTGTGAATGTGAGGGGTTGTCTCTGGGTATGAGAGTGGGTGTGAGAGTGTTTCCCTGTGTGTGAGGGTGGGTATGAGTGTGTCCCTGGCTGTCACAGTGGGTATGAGAGGATGTCTTGGGATGTGAGAGTGAGTGTGAGAGTTTGTCTCAGGGTCTGAGAGTGGGTGTGATCTTGTCTGTCTAAGTGTTAGAGTGGATGTGAGAGTGTCTGTCTCTCTGGGTGTGAGAGTGTCTGTCTAGGTGTGAGAGTGGGTGTGAGACAGTGCCCCTGGGTATGAGAGTGAGTGTGACAGTATGTCTCTGGGTGTTATAGTGGCTGGGAGGGGGTGTCTCTACAAATAAGAGTGGACATGAGACTGTCTCCCTGGGTGTGGGAGCGGCTGTGAAAGTCTCTCTGGGTGTGAGAGTGGGTGTGAGAGTGAAAGTGTGTCTCTGGGTGAGAGTGGGTGTGAGAATATCTATCTGGGTGTGGAAGTGGTTGTGATATTGTGTCTATGAGTTTGAGAGTGGGTGTGAGAATATCTCTCTGGGGATGTGAGGTGGTGTCTCTGGGTATGAGAGTGGATGCAAGAGTGTCTGTGTCAGTAGATTTGAGAGGGTGTCTCTGAGTATGAAAGTGGGTGTGACAGTGTCTCTCTGGGTGTGAGAATGGGCGTGAGTTTGTGTGTGTCTGGGTGAGAGAGTGGGTGTGAGAGTGTATTTCCACGTGAGAGAGTGAGTGTGAGTGTGTCTCCAGCTGTCAGAGTGGGCGTGAGATTGGGTGTGAGAGGGTGTCTCTGGGTGTGACAGCAGGTGTGAGTGTGCATCTGGGTGTTAGAGTGAGTGTGAGTGTGTCTCCCTGATTGTGAGAGTGGGTATGACAGTGTGTGTCTTTGTGTGAGAGTAGGTGCCTGGATGTGAGAGTATTAGTCTGGGTGTGTGAGCGGGCGTGAAAGTGTTTGTCTGGATGTGACAGTGAGAGTGTGGATATGGCTTTTTGTGTGGGTGTATGAATATGAATAAATATTTTTGGACGCTTCAATAAATCAGCACATCCATCTGCAAATTTACACCAGAGGCCACGCTGAGCCCCACGGGTGGATCTGCAGATCCTGAAAATGATCAAAATAAATTATTTCTATGCATTTCAGAACCATAATTTACTGTTTAACCCATTTATAGCATGCCCATGGGGTCAGGGAGTCTCTAGCCCGACCGTTTCATGTACATTGCAGCCAATATTTGAACCATGGGGACCGTATCTCAATAAAAGAAAATGGGGGCAGCAACTTCCCTATCAGGTTGAGGCCAACCAATAAGATTCTTGCTTTGACATGTGAATCTTCAGATCCACTGCAGATGGATCTGCTGAGCCTCCGTGTCCCTATATATCTACATTTCTTTGACATCTCAGGAACTACTGAATGGATTTATATCAAGTCACAAATAGCACGCTTTCTGGAATTTGGTGAATTCTGTTAAGAGTTTCAGGCTGTAATCGTGTTTAAAATCCCTGTGGTAAAATGCATACTGAAAATGCGTTTTGGGGGGCCCCTTTTTCTCGGCCCCTGATTCACATATCAACATCCAAAACGTTCAGTACAGCAGCTGAGCTATCTATTGTATTAGGTTCGAAAATTTTGTGAGGATTTGTCAGGCCGCACCAAAGTTTTTCCAAAAACAAAAAAAACTCTTCCTATGGAAACTGGATCCTAAGTATAACTACTTATGGGCGCCCTATTAGCAAGGGTTTCTCTAGTTGGCAGTTGGTATACACCCTGTCAAGTAGGGACCCTCACTCTAGTCAGGGTAAGATAGTCACACACCTAAAATAACCCCTGCTCACCCACTAGGTAGCTTGGCACAAGCAGTCAGGCTTATCTCAGAGGCAATGTGTAAAATATTTGTACAAACACACACAGTAACATGGTGAAAACACCACAAAAGAAATCCACACCAGTTTAGAAATTGCCAATATTTATCTAAATCAAACAAGACCAAAACAACATAAATCCAACATACACAAGTTAAGATATCAAAATATAAAGTAAAACAAGTTTTAATCTATAAGAAACAATGGATGCATTGTTTTAGGACAAAGTACATTGTATGCATCAAAAATAAAGCTGCAGTGGTGAGCGTGCCATGGAAAAGCAAGCAATGTGTCAATTCCTTACTTACAAGTGGGCCCATGTGTTGATTCTATCTCCACCTGGTAAGCCATGCATTGATTCTTTCCTCACAGGGAAGGGATGTGTTGATATCTAGTCAAGCAGCCTTGCGGTCAGTGCAGTGATGTTGAAGACTTTGATGCCTAGGGATGATGTGTCAAAAACACAGACGCACAGCAGCAATGAATCTGCGCTTAGTTGGCAATGCATCGATTTCAGGGGTGTTCCGTCGATTTTTCAGCCGCAGTGCAGGCATTGGGTCGACTTTTCTGCTGCTCAGCTCTGGTGCGTGGATTTTCACTTTGGGTTCACCAGCTTCTCCTTTCAAAGGCCCAGGGACTGGATGTGGCACCACTTGGAGGGTAGGGGTCTCAGCTAGAGAACCTAGGTGCTGGCAGATAAATACTTTGATGAGCCTAAGACTTCAGAACAGGGGGCAAACTCAGTCCAAGCCCTTGGAGGAACTTCAAAGGCAGGATTTCAGAAAGCAAAGTCCAGTTCTTTCCCTCTTAAAGCAGAGGCAGCAAGCCAGCACAGCAAAGCAACAGTCAGAGTGGCAGGTCACCCTCAATCATCAAGCTGTTCTCCTTGGTAGAGGTTCCTCTTAATCCAGAAGTAATCTAAAAGTCTGGGGTTTTTGGTCTACGAATTATACATACTCATTTCTGCAATTAAGAAGGCAAACTTCAAAGGAAAGTCTTTGTAGTGCACAAGACCCTGCTTCTTCCTTGCACTGCCCCAGGCACATTTTAGGGGGTTGGAAACTGTATTTTGAAGGGAAAGGCATGGCCCTTTTAAGTACAGGTGACAGCTCCTCCCTCCTACTCAACCCCAGGAAAACTCAACAGGATATGGAGGACACACCTCCACTTCCTTAGTGTTAATGTCTAGAGTGAATTCACAAACAGCCTAGTTGTCAGTCTGACCCAGACGTTGATTCAGCAGCCAAACAGAGGCACAGACTTGTTAAGCAAAAAATGCTCAATTTCTAAAAGTGGTCTTTTTAAACTTACAATCTAAAAAATAGATGCATTTTTAAATTTTGAGTTCAGAGACCCCAAACTCCACATCTCAATCATCTCCAATTGAAAACTGTGCTTAAAAGATATTGAAAGGCAATCCTCATGTTATCCTACGGGGATCAATCAATCAATCAATTTTGTAAAGCATGGTTACTCACCTGTGAGGGTCTCAAGGCACTGGGGGTGAGGGGAGGGGCCTCATTCAAAGAGTCACGTCTTGAGGTTCTTCCTGAAGATGGTGAGCAACGGCAGAAGTTTGATTTAAATGACTTTACATTAAAAAAATAGAAATTCACTGAAGAAAACAAAGGTTACAGGGAAAATCTTCAAATCTGATAGTAAATGGTCCAGCCTGTAGCCAACCATTTTAACCTTGTGGACCATTTACTATCAGATTTGAAGATTTTCCCTGTGGAACATGTTTTAAAGGAAGAACTACTGGACATCAGAGAAAATTTCTGGATGTACCGTTTAAAATCTCTGCATCCAGATGGACTGAACATCACTGACAATACCACTTGATTTCTGCATATCTGAAGAGTTCTCAGGACTGCATTGATTCCACATTCCAATTGGAATCTTCACTCATGATGCTTCTTGAAAATCCACCAGTGTCAGCTGTGCAGCCACTGAGCAAACCATCTTGTACTACCTGAGGAAGGCGGAAGCTGAAACGTTGTAGTAGAAATATATTTTTGTTCTTTAATGAGATCATCTGTTTGAGTCACTTCTTTCTTGGATATGCCTATATATATATATATATATATATATATATATATATATATATATATATATAAATATATATATATATATTCGTAACCAAGTCCCGGAATGCAGGTGCTCCACACAGCGGTCCTGGATGGGTTCCGAGAGACCCTAATATAACCTTAGACACTCCTTCCAATATCAGGAGAACCAGGACACCTCCAATATGAAAATTCAGTTTATTTCAGCACAAAATCCAACGCGTTTCGGCAACAGCCTTACTCATGGACACCACATAAATAAAGTGCTTCACATACAGTATATACAGCCCAAGTTGGTCATAGAAATAAAAATAAGAGTGAAAATAAAAATAAAAATAAAAATAAACAACAGACAAATCCTAATACACCCACAGAAGAACACGTATTTGTGGTGGCCATCTTTAAAGTGCACATTCAATCTTAATACACTGTAATAAATGTTAAATAGTTTTTAAATAGTTTTTAAATGACACTGATATCCCTCATAAGATTTACATTATCAAAAGACTTATTCAAAGTTACTTCTCATGATGTTACTCTTCAAACAATTGGTAGAAAATATAATAAATAAATATTTGATACACTATTGCAAATTTATAAAATAATTCAATTATTAAATATCTCAATTAAATATTACAATTAAATATTAAATATTTCATTTCCATGACGTTTGAGTAGAAATATCTATATATATTTTATCAAGTTAAAATCCAATATATTTTATAAAATATTTCATATAAGTATTTAATACTCAAACCCATGTCTCAATTACTACCATTGTATCTTGTACTGCCCAAGTGGGCATATACATTCGCAAGTAACTGTCCTGGAGGATAACATATCATTTCTGATGTTATACATAAATGACCTCGTTCTACTAGTGCATCATGACTTCTTAACCCAAATGGGTGGACATACAAATTTCATTCATAATAAAAAACTAACACCTCTCCATATCTTAATATACATTGAAATAACACCAACACTACAAAATACTATTGTAGTAAAAAATGCTCATTGTACTACAAATCTCCACATATCTTCAAAATATATTAATTACTCTAGATGGATACTCAGTTCCTCACTCGATTTCAGCCCTACAGGTTCCAATGTCTCAAACTCAATTATGTATTTAGACTCCAAAGTACGTAACGTCCTTACTCTATTACCGCCCCTTTTGTTGATCTTGACTTGATCAATGACCACAAATTTCAATAAATTCTCATTCCCAGAATGTTGCTTAAAGAAGTGCCGAAGATTCACAAAGATATGGTTAGTCCACCGGGGAGACCTATAGTTTCGGCTATGGATTCTCTTTTGGAAAATACATCGAAATATATCGATTATTTTCTACGCCCCTTTGTTGAGTCAATACCCTCCTATGTGAGAGACACTACACACTTTTTAAAAATCATCGAGGACATTCAATGGGATGATGACTTTTTATTATTGACCCTAGATGTGACCAGCTTGTATACAAGTATAGATCATGACTTAGGGGTAAAAGCTATTAGACATTTTCTTAGAGCGAGATCTTTGTCTTTCCTTTTTCTCTCAGAAATATTATGTACTATGATTGAGTTCTGTCTCAAGAATAATTTATTTATTTTTGATGATCATCTGTACAAACAGTTGCAAGGGACAGCTATGGGCACCTGCTTCGCCCCCAGCTATGCCAATTTGTTCATGGGCTGGTGGGAGGAACAGGTGTCTGAAGTGATCACTCAATTTGATGTCAATGTGGTCCTATGGTGCTGTTTTATTGACGACATTTTTGTAATCTGGAAGGGTGATGAGAAAGGAGCTAGACAATTTGTACAAGACTTGAACAATAATGATTACAATTTGAGATTTACTGAACATTTGAATCCAAATTGTATTGAGTTCCTTGATGTGGAAGTCTATGTAAGAGATAACAGATTGGTGACCAAATTGTTTAGGAAAGCGACAGCTGGTAACAGCTTGCTTTGTGCCCATAGTGCACACCCAGGGACCTTGATACGCAGCATCCCATATGGGGAATTGCTGAGAGCCCGGAGGAACTGTAGTGAGACAGCAGATTTCCAAAAGGAATGTGAGGTAATGTGTGAAAGATTTAGAAGTAGAGGCTATGGGGTTAAAGTTATCAATCAAGCTAGACGGAAAGTAGAGTCCTTGAAGAGAGATGATGTTTTGTATAGGACGAATGAGAGTCAGGTGAAGGACAATGACCCAATCAGATTCATTACGACATAAAACAACCAGTCTTATAAAATACGGTCTATTCTTAGCAAAAGCTGGCACATTCTACAGACTGACTCCACTATAAACAATTGGATTGGTGACAATCCTCAAATAACCTTCAGGAGAAATAGATCTTTGAAAGACAATGTATGTCGCAATGATGTAACATTGAAGGGATATATGGAGAATACTAAATTGGCAGGTTTTGCTTGTTGTATGAAATGCAAAGCTTGCAGAACTAGTAACAACTGCAGAACATTAAATGTTCCAGGGATGTCAGACAGTTTTACAATTAGGGTGAACTTTAATTGTAACACAACTTATTGTGTTTATTGTCTGATATGTCCATGTGACAAATTGTACGTGGGGAGCACGATACATAGCGCAAAGAAAAGAGTTCTGGAACATAGACGAGCTATCAAGAATTATGATAAAAACTATCCGGTAGCGAGGCACTTCTTTAAGCAACATTCTGGGAATGAGAATTTATTGAAATTTGTGGTCATTGATCAAGTCAAGATCAACAAAAGGGGCGGTAATAGAGTAAGGACGTTACGTACTTTGGAGTCTAAATACATAATTGAGTTTGAGACATTGGAACCTGTAGGGCTGAATTCGAGTGAGGAACTGAGTATCCATCTAGAGTAATTAATATATTTTGAAGATATGTGGAGATTTGTAGTACAATGAGCATTTTTTACTACAATAGTATTTTGTAGTGTTGGTGTTATTTCAATGTATATTAAGATATGGAGAGGTGTTAGTTTTTTATTATGAATGAAATTTGTATGTCCACCCATTTGGGTTAAGAAGTCATGATGCACTAGTAGAACGAGGTCGTTTATGTATAACATCAGAAATGATATGTTATCCTCCAGGACAGTTACTTGCGAATGTATATGCCCACTTGGGCAGTACAAGATACAATGGTAGTAATTGAGACATGGGTTTGAGTATTAAATACTTATATGAAATATTTTATAAAATATATTGGATTTTAACTTGATAAAATATATATAGATATTTCTACTCAAACGTCATGGAAATGAAATATTTAATATTTAATTGTAATATTTAATTGAGATATTTAATAATTGAATTATTTTATAAATTTGCAATAGTGTATCAAATATTTATTTATTATATTTTCTACCAATTGTTTGAAGAGTAACATCATGAGAAGTAACTTTGAATAAGTCTTTTGATATTGTAAATCTTATGAGGGATATCAGTGTGATTTAAAAACTATTTAAAAACTATTTAACATTTATTACAGTGTATTAAGATTGAATGTGCACTTTAAAGATGGTCACCACAAATACGTGTTCTTCTGTGGGTGTATTAGGATTTGTCTGTTGTTTATTTTTATTTTTATTTTTATTTTCACTCTTATTTTTATTTCTATGACCAACTTGGGCTGTATATATCTGAAGCACTTTATTTATGTGGTGTCCATGAGTAAAGCTGTTGCCGAAACGCGTTGGATTTTGTGCTGAAATAAACTGAATTTTCATATTGGAGGTGTCCTGGTTCTCCTGATATTGGAAGGAGTGTCTAAGGTTATATATATATATATATATATATATATATATATATATATAGTCACGGTTGAATACAATATATATATAGATAGATATACATATTTATGTATATATTTATATTGCTGAACCTTGCTTGAAAAAGGGAGCCTGACCCATGGGGGAGTGAAGCGCTGTGCCTGCTAAGCCAACCAGCCAAATATCCAAAGTCCAAACATTGATAAAGAAGTGCTCACTCGGAAGCCATTACAACTGTAGTTTATTTCCGGATTACATGTTTTGCCCTTGAACTGGACTTGCTCACACTGAGGAACTAAATTTAGACTGATGTACATACAGATGTGATAAATAACATAGACAACAGACCACGTATCGTTGAAAAGAGTCATCTAAAACTGAGCACCATCATGAAAGGGAGGAATAATATGTACCAATGTATTTTAAATGAACATGATTGAATACATCTAATTGAGAATACAAAATATAAAAAATATTATCAAATCCACAAGTAATGTATTTAAAATATTTATCAGGGAAAAAGGGGGGGCACAAGCAAATTAAACTACTTTCATACTGTGGGATACTGCCTCTAATTATTCGTATATGGTATAACATAAACAAATCATTATATTTGTTCCATATTGCAATAGCAATATACCATGAATGTACCATGAAGTTGTATCCAAACAACAAACAAAAATGTGATTGAAAAATCATAAAAATCAAAAGGTGGACTCATATTTGCTATAAAATTAAGCTTATGGTTCATGAGTACACATATTCTTGTCAAAGAAAACACGCTTGTATCCATGGGTACATACAACAATTAATCTCATGCCCTAAGGTAACTATAACTCGCATCCCTGCATGCGCAGTTTTCTCATCAATGATTGTATCAAAAATGTTGCAGTGATAATATCAATGATTCAATAGAAGGTTTCATCAAGTATGTAATATATGGAGTATTTTGCTGTGCATGGCGAAGGCGCAGTTTCAAAGTTCCACTGCCAAAGTGTCAATATTAATTTTGTTGCGTTGCATGTAAGACTGAATAACTAAAAGTGACCCTGTGTCTTTAATGCCACGATATAAAAGAGGGGTTACATCATGTGACTATTTTTAAACTGATGCACCTATGATTAAGGCTGAAACTGAGATGCCGAAATGCGTCAGGGAAATGCAAGAACTTTCGCTTCTGTAAATAAATAATGCCTCATTTCACTTTTAACCGGAGTTCGGCGCTTTTCTTCATGGTGGAGAAAATTGTTGGAATGTTTGAGAGGGTTCTTCGTCCCTCTGTGCCGTGACCGCCCTGTTTGGATTAGGCTTTTCATACGGAGAAAAGTTGATGGTGATTTATACGGTTGAAGCCGGATCCGCCCGTTTCATCACATTGTATATTGAAAGGTATGGATATTTCGACCACAAAATGAATTATAGAACTGTGTTTAACATGAAAATCGGGCAAGGGATGGTTAATTAGTGTTTGTGAGGCACGCAAAAAGGAAAGCACAGGTTATTTGGACTATAATTAAAAGGCATATAAGTATGATCAGCTGCAGAGTGTCTTAAAATGAAATTGGATATTCAGAGACACTTTCCAAGTAAACTGAAGATGTTTATTGCCAAGCACTCTAAAAATGAAAGAAACATGGTGATGGAAAGGCAATGATTAAATGGGAAGCAAAAAATATGAGCAATAATTTGATGATAAATATGGATACATAGTGTACTCGGACCGATGGAAATAAATATTGACACTTTGGCAGTGGAACTTTGAAACTTTGCGTTGCATGTAAGACTGAATAACTAAAAGTGACTCAGGCCCATATTTATACTTTTTGACGCAAAACTGCGCTAACGCAGTTTTGCGTCAAAAAAATTAGCGCCGGCTAACGCCATTCTGAAGCGCCATGTGGGCGCCATATTTATTGAATGACGTTAGCCGGCGTTAGCCGCCGGCGCCGTCTGGTGTGCGTTAAAAAAAACGACGTACACCAGGCAGCGCCGGCGTAGGGGGATATGGGGCTTGGGCGTCAAGAAATGGGGCAAGTCAGGTTGAGGCAATTTTTTCGCCTCAACCCGATTTGCGCCATTTGTTTTTCACTCCCAACCCCCATAGAAATGACTCCTGTCTTAGCAAAGACAGGAGTCATGCCCCCTTGCCCATTGGCCATGCCCAGGGGACTTCTGTCCCCTGGGCATGGTCATTGGGCATAGTGGCATGTAGGGGGGCACAAATCAGGCCCCCCTATGCCACAAAAAAAAAAAAAAAAACCACTTACCTGAACTTACCTTAATGTCCCTGGGATGGGTCCCTCCAGCCTTGGGTGTCCTCCTGGGGTGGCCAAGGGTGACAGGGGGTGTCCCTGGGGGCATGGGAGGGCACCTCTGGGCTCCTTCAGAGCCCACAGGTCCCTTAACGCCTGCCTTTTGCAGGCGCTAAAAAACGGCGCAAAAGCGGCCGTACGTCATTTTTTTTGACCCGCCCACTCCCGGGCGTGATTTTTGCCCGGGAGTATAAATCCGACGCACATGCCTCAGAGTCGATTTTTTAGACAGGAACGCCTACCTTGCATATAATTAACGCAAAGTAGGTGTCCACGCTAAAAAATGACGCTAACTCCATGGACTTTGGCGCTAGACGCGTCTAACGCCAAAGTATAAATATGGAGTTAGTTTTGCGTCGAAATTGCGTCAAAAAAAACGACGCAATTCCGGCGCAAACGAAGTATAAATATGCCCCTCTGTGTCTTTAATGCCACAATATAAAAGAGGGGTTATATCATGTGGGTATTTTTAAACTGAAGCACCTGTGATTAAGGCTGAGACTGAGATGCCGAAACGCGTCAGGGAAATGCAAGAACTTTCGCTTCTGTAAATAAATAATGCCTCATTTCACTTTTAACCGGAGTTCGGCGTTTTTCTACATGGTGGAGAAAATTGTTGGAATGTTTAAGAGGGTTCTTCGTCCCTCTGTGCCGTGACCGCCCTGCTTGGATTAGGCTTTTCATACGGAGAAAAGTTTATGGTGATTTATACGGTTGAAGCCAGACCCGCCCGTTTCATCACATTGTATATTGAAAGGAATGGATATTCCCACCACAAAATGAATTATAGAACTGTGTTTAACATAAAAATCGGGCAAGGGATGGTTAATTAGCGTTTGTGAGGCACGCAAAAAGGAAAGCACAGGTTAGTTGGACTATAATTAAAAGGCATATAAGTATGATCAGCTGCAGAGTGTCTTAAAATGAAATTGGATATTCAGAGGCACTTTCCAAGTAAACTGAAGATGTTTATTGCCAAGCACTCAAAAATGAAAGAAACATTGCAATGGAAACGTGGCAATGATTAAATGGGAAGTGAAAAATATGAGCAATAATTTGATGATAAATATGGATACATAGGGGGTCATTCTTACTTTGGCGGGCGGCGGAGGCCGCCCGCCAAAGTAACCCCGTCAGAAAACCGCACCGCGGTCGAAAGACCGCTGCAGTGATTCTGAGATTTGCCCTGGGCTGGCGGGCGGCCGCCAAAAGGCCGCCCGCCAGCCCAGGGCAAATCAACCTTCCCACGAGGACGCCGGCTCAGAATTGAGCCGGCGTAGTGGGAAGGTGCGACGGGTGCAGTGGCACCCGTCGCGTATTTCAGTGTCTGCATAGCAGACACTGAAATACTTTGCGGGCCCTCTTACGGGGGCCCCTGCAGTGCCCATGCCATTGGCATGGGCACTGAAGGGGCCCCCAGTGGCCCCGCGGCACCCCCTACCGCCATCCTGTTCATGGCGGGTTTCCCGCCATGAACAGGATGGCGGTAGGGGGTGTCGCTCCGCCGCCATGGATGATTCAGAAGGGCAGCGGTAAACCGGCGGGTGACCGCCGGTTTACCCTTTCTGACCGCGGCTGAACCGCCGCGGTCAGAATGCCCTTCGGAGCACCGCCGGTCTGTCGGCGGTGCTCCCGTGGCCGGTGACCCTGGCGGTCACCGGCCGCCAGGGTCAGAATCAGGCCCATAGTGTACTCGGACCGATGGAAATAAATATTGACACTTTGGCAGTGGAACTTTGAAACTTTGCGTTGCATGTAAGACTGAATAACTAAAAGTGACTCTGGGGGTCATTATGACCCTGGCGGAAGGCGGAGAACCGGCGGTAAGGCTGGCGGTCTTACTTTGTGGAATTATGACCATGGTGGTTACCGCCATGGTCTTCCGGCGGTTCTCTGTTCCGCCCGCCAGGGCGGAGACGACCGCCGTGCTGGAGACCTGGGTCTCCAGCCCGGGGGCCGTCACTATACTGCTGGCGGTATTTGGACCCGGCTTACCGCCGTAGATTTCCAGCAGTTTGAACCGCCATGAAATCCATGGCGGTAACCACTATCAGTTCCAGGGAATTCCTTCCCTGGCACTGATAGGGGTCTCCACCACCCCCCACCCCCACGCCGACTCCCTCCCCTACCCCCCCACCACCCCTGCCACCCCCCAAAGGTGGCAGGGCCCCCCTCCCCACCTCGACCCCAACATCACTTCACCCATACCCACACGACACGCACGCAGGCACCACCTACATTCTTGCATGCACACACGCCAACATACATGCCTACATCCACAAACACAGTCATACACGCACACCCACATTCAAACATACACGCACACATCCATACAGACATACCCACAGACATTTAAAAAAGACCGCCGAGGTCAAAATGACCCCCTCTGTGTCTTTAATGCCACAATATAAAATAGGGGTTATATCACATGGCTATTCCTAAACTGAAGCACCTAGGATTAAGGCTGAAACTGAGATGCCGAAACGCGTCAGGGAAATGCAAGAACTTTCGCTTCTGTAAATAAATAATGCCTCATTTCACTTTTAACCGGAGTTCGGCGCTTTTCTTTATGGTGGAGAAAATTGTTGGAATGTTTGAGAGGGTTCTTCGTCCCTCTGTGCCGTGACCACCCTGTTTGGATTAGGCTTTTCATACAGAGAAAAGTTTATGGTGATTTATACGGTTGAAGCCGGATCCACCCATTTCATCACATTGTATTTTGAAAGGTATGAATATTCCGACCACAAAATGAATTATAGAACTGTGTTTAACATGAAAATCGGGCAAGGGATGGTTAATTAGTGTTTGTGAGGCACGCAAAAAGGAAAGCACAGGTTATTTGGACTATAATTAAAAGGCATATAGGTATGATCAGCTGCAGAGTGTCTTAAAATGAAATTGGATATTCAGAGACACTTTCCAAGTAAACTGAAGATGTTTATTGCCAAGCACTCTAAAAATGAAAGAAACATTGCGATGGAAAGGTGGCAAGGATTAAATGGGAAGCAAAAAATATGAGCAATAATTTGATGATAAATATGGATACATAGTGTACTCGGACCGATTGAAATAAATATTGACACTTTGGCAGTGGAACTTTGAAACTTTGTGTTGCATGTAAGACTGAATAACTAAAAGTGACTCTGTGTCTTTAATGCCACAATATAAAAGAAGGGTTACATCACGCGGCTATTTTTAAACTGAAGCACCTATGATTAAGGCTGAAACTGAGATGCCGAAACGCGTTAGGGAAATGCAAGAACTTTCGCTTCTGTAAATAAATAATGCCTCATTTCACTTTTAACCGGAGTTCGGCGTTTTTCTTCATGGTGGAGAAAATTGTTGGAATATATATATGTATATTTATATATATATACATATATCTATATGTGTATGTATATATATATATATATATATATATATATACATATATATATATATACATATATATCTATATCATAAAATGATCCAGGCGTCTTCCCAGCTACTTCCACCTCTCGGGGTCGGTGCAGGTCATGGTCACCAGCAGCCGTTATTTTATAACAAAGAAAATGCCACTTCTCACAGGCATTCAAAAGACTGCGCTCCAAAGTTTCAGATGCAAAGCAAATTTTAATGGCAATGCGTTTCGATCAACAGATCTTCCTCATAGCCTATTACACACCTCACCAATACCCAAACAATAATGGTGATTTGTGACTGCCTTGTGCATAGAACTCTGCAGACCCCTCAGGGAAATCGTGGTAATTAAGCCTTACCCTTTTTTTTTCCACATTCTAGTCTCTTATACACACATAGGCAAGAAAGGAGATACAGGACAGTTTTCAATACATTACTGCAAATGCTGCAATCTAAGATAAAAAGCATCCGCTGCAATGATTAGGATAATGCGGAATAACAAAATCAGGATTGTAAAAATCAGAGATGTAAATAAAACAACCTCAACATATTGCAATAACATTTATATACAATTCATACCTAAAAGCCTAATATCTAGCCCCTAAGAGAGCATGGCAATGTAAGCTAAATCTGTCTGTGCAGTGTCCATGAGAAGAACACCCCACCCCCGTAACCTTGGTACAAGTTCAGGCCTTCAGTCTTCAGATCAGACTCCACAGAGTCATGAAGGCATCAAACTATACATTTTACCAAATAGTGATGATTCCCAATGAGGATCACAAGTATAATCCAATCCGTGATGACCAATGTTAAGCAATAAACATGTACAATTATTTTTATTTTAAAGAAATAGAAACATCCTTTACATTTATTAAACAATCATGATCTTTTTAAAACATGTATTAAATATAAAGTTTTACAAATACTATAACAAAGCAAACCATATGAATCATAATTAAAATAAATAAAAATAAATAAAATAATTAAAAACCTATGTACTTGCAATAAAATATGTTTAAAATATATTAAACATATTCTAATATAATGTAGAACACTATTCACTCATTCCCTTAATTTACTCCCAAAATCATAAATGTTGAATTAATGATATGTTTTAATTGCATATGCCATCACATAAACTATTATGCAAAACACAAGTTATACTAAACATTTCAATTAAAATACTTAGTAAATGAATTAATTAATATACATCATTAAATATATTATTCAAAACCACCTGCTCAATCCCCCAATAAATCCCACATTGCAAAAATAAAAGTGAAGCAATCATTGTGAGATTGTACAGCATGTAAATTAAAAAATATCAATATCAACATTAAGAATTGATTGAAGGGTATATTTATAAGTGGGGTTGCATTGCTCTTGCACCATGCAACGTGGTGCATGTGCGACAAAACCCCAAAATGCGGTTTATGAAGTCCAACCTTGTGTGGCTTTCTAAATCTGGGGTAAAGCAACGAAGCGCAAATCGCTGTGTTGTGTTATTTTTCTCCAGGGAGGTGTTCAATGGGTGTTGCCTGGATGTTCCCACCCCACATCCATGGGTTTCGATGCATTACCAGAACTGGTCGACCTGAGAATGGACCAAAATGCTACAACCTCCTGCGTGAGGAGTAGAAGGAGAGATATCTTTATTTATCCTTGGTTTTTCCTCATCCTATGTGTGTGGCATTCAGCAACACAAGTAGTAAGAGGAACATGCATCAGGGGATTGTTTTTGTGAAGGTGCCCCTTGCTGCACAAAAACAATCCTCCTTACAAATCAGGCACCCTTGCACCATGGGGCAAGGGTGCCTGCATTGGTGCTAGGCAGCAAAAATGGCACCAGCACAGGAACAGAGAAAGAAATGCGCTGCATTCTTTTAAATTTGAGACATCCTTGCCATTTCCTCGTGATGGAGCGCAGCACTGCAAGGTGACTTGCTGCATCACTTTGTTAGGAATATGCCTCTTAATTTATTGAACATTTACTATTAATTAGTACACTTTAAACATAACACTACCCATCATAATCCCAAGCACTCCACAACCTCTAATCTATTATTAGTTCTGAAATTGATTGCACATATAGAAAATAATGTCCAATAAAAATGAAGTGCATAATTTATGCATATATATGTATATATATATATATATATATATATATATATATGTATATATATATATATATACTGCTTGCAAAATTGATCATGCACCTGACTGAGGAGTGGTTGCGAGCACAACCGGTTGAGCCTGCCTGTAGTATAATAAAAGTCACAATACAGTAAATGATAATGCTCAGTCAGGCAACAGTTTCTGTCAGTTTTATTCAGCATCCATGACAAGTTTTGGCTGTACAAATGGCCTTGCTCGCATACCCAATGTGCACAATGAAAACGTTTGAAACAGTTCCCATAACCAACACTGACAATGGACTCCCATACCCACTCACAATGTAGGAAAATATCAGCGCCATCTTAATATTGTGTGTAGAGTGAAATATACAGACTATACTGTTATTCTAAAACATAACAACTACATACAGGTAATGATTAGTTCTGAAATTAATTGCACATATAGAAAATAATTTCCAATAAAAATGAAGTGCATAATTTATGCTTATATATACATATATGTATATATATATATATATATATATATATATATATATATATACTGCTTGCAAAATTGATCATGCACCTGACTGAGGGGTGGTGGCGAGCACAACCGGTTGAGACTGCCTGTAGTATATTAAAAGTCACAATACAGTAAATGATAATGCTCAGTCAGGCAAGTTTTGGCTGTACAAATGGCCTTGCTCGCATACCCAATGTGCACAACGAAAATGTTTGAAACAGTTTCCATCACCAACACTAACAATGGACTCCCATACCCACTCACAATGTAGGAAAATTTCAGCGCCATATTAATATTGTGTGTAGAGTGAAATATACAGACTATACTGTTATTCTAAAACATAACAATTACATACAGGTAATGATTACTAAGCAAATATTAATTATTAATTGATGGTGAAGATATGTACAAAGAGTAATCCATAACATAGTTGTTGGAAAGCGGATTATTCATAAGGGCAGATAAGTACCTACACTGAGCAATAGGCCACTAACCCCCACTAGGTCCAGTTAGGTCTCAATAATTAAATCCCTGCTCATCCCTTGGTCGCTTGGCCACAAGCGACAAGGCTTAATTTATGAGCCAGATGTGTAAAATATTAAAAAATCACAATACAGTAAATACGTAGCACACAAAATATTATAAAAATTAAACTCCAATTTATAAATATAGATTATATTTTTATCTTTCAAATAACACCAAACTGACAAAAATCTAATAAAGGGAACCGGAGATATGAATTTTTAAGGATTAAAAGTAATACTACAGTTTAGGAGCAATTAGCGCTCAGAGAGTTAAAAAAAAGGTCACACTCTACAGGTACAAAGTCCAGAGTTCAGGCTACCTATGATGTAACACTGTTATAATTCATTTCAGAAGTGTTTCTTGATGCAGGAAAGTGGTCCACAGCATCAGTCACGGGTTCAGAGGCTCTGGTTTGCCTCTTGGGATCTGGGACTACAACTCCCACAATGCACCTATTCAACTTATGGAGCTGTTTACAACAGTTGGTCCAAATTTCTCCATCTTCTGGATTTTCTTCCCGAGGTCCTTTTTGGGTTTCTGGAGTGTCCACAACTTGATCCAAGGTTCTAGAAGCTCTGAGTGGCTCCTTGGAAGTTGGGACTACAGTTCCAAGAATGCACCTGGTCAGAATCCTAAAATGGCCCCTGGGTGCTGGTCAGCTGAGCTCCTCTTGCAGGACTTGATGCAGAGGCCTCTGGGCAGCTCCTTTGTACTTGAAGCTTACAGGGAGTCTAACCTTTGAATTGCAGCAGCAAGGCAAAGTAATTTTCTTGTTGAAGGCCAGAGTGTGCAGCTGGTACAGTCCTTGTGAGTGCAGTGCCCAGGTGTAGGCCAGGGGTCCAGCAGAGCAGTCCTTCTCCTCCAGTATCTTCTCCCAGCAGAGATCTAAGGTGTGGGTGCACATCTGACAAATGTACCCTTGCTCCTGGGTTGAAAAGCGGGGGGGGGGATAGCTGTCCAATCACATGCAGGCCACTACTCCCTTGGATGACCATTTCCTGAGAAGTGTGGTATAAATCAATCTCAGGGAGCAACATTTTTTCAAAATCCTAAATGGCAGAAACTGAATTTTTGAGGTTAGGTCTGGTTGAGCGGACATACTGGTGTGGATTAAAATCCTCCCGTCTCCTGCCCTCTCCTAATTGAATCAAGAGGGTGCCTGGTTGTCTGGGTTTGCAGGAAATGGGGGAGGTCCTGAGCTGTTCCAAATGTCTTTCCCTCCTTTGAAGACCAGCATGGCTGCTCTCCCCCCACCATGTTTCACCATCTGCTGAGGCAGTTCTCCTTCCCCAAGCACTTCCTTTGTGTTCAGCCCAGGCCACTTCACACCTCATCAAGGCAGTCTGGCCAGGCTGCCTGAGGCTGGCCAATCAGAGAAGGGTACTACAGAGCTGAACCTGATAAATCCCTGAACTAGTTATATTAAATCCAACAAAGGAAAGTTGTTGCATTTATCATAAGAATCAGTTTGAGACCAAACATGCCATATCCAGCTCCTTTAGAGACTTTATTAATTAAAATAAAGTATCCTAATTTTAGCCGCTATAGCCTATTCACTACAAGGAGGGAAAACAAATGTAGCTATTTTTCCTCACCAGGGCTTATTAAACATATTTTACAAGGTCCCTGCTTATAGTTACACTGCACCCAACCATTGGGGCCCCTAGGGCACACCTTAGGGTGACATATATGTACAAATAAGGTAGTTTAAGACTTTGGAAGTTCTTTTAATTCCAAAGTCAAATTTGAATGTAACTTTAAATTTAAAAGCAGCCAGCAAGGCAGGCCTGCCTTTAAAATGACCCAGGGTACCTCAGCACACCACCTATGCTGTGGTCCCTAAATCTACATGCCTTACCATAGTCTAGGGTCTTATAGGTACGTTGACATAGCCAATCATAATTAGCCTAATTTGCATATTCATTTTACACAGAGTAGCAGTACCCAGGGCACCATCAGAGTCAGGAAAAAGCCAGCAAAAAATGAGCAATGGAGACAAAAGGTTAGGGGCCTTCTGCAATAAGCCCAGTTTTCTCACAAGCCCGGGAACAAAATTGTTGAACAAATTGCAGGTGATTCAAAACGCCACTGCCGGAATGATTTTAAACAGAAAGAAATGTGAAACTGTAACTTGGGCTTTGAAGAAAATGTATCGGCTGCCAGTTATTCAGGGGGTAAAATTCAAATCTCCATATCTAGTGCACAATATACTATACATTAAGAGGCATAGTCAGTTATCTAAAAGATTTTCACTCTATGTTTATAGACACTCTGATTAGAGAAGATTTTGCAACTGATTATCCTAATCTTTGGCCGAGCCACCTTAGATGGCATGGTGTTTCTGGAACTGCAGCAAAGCTGTGGAATAGTTTCCTGCTTTCCTGTTTCCTGCTAAGGGAAGAGCCTGTACTGTTAAATCTCAGGAAGCAGTTAAAAACCTGGAATTTCCATCACTTTAGGCTTTGTAAATAACCTAAATGTGAAAACAATTTGCTCTGATGTGCTCAATACTAAGTACCTCTGGATTTTAGATGCAATTAATGAACAGCCCAATTAAATAAACTCTTCCCTTTCCTGAATTATAAAAGCCCTTACCAGCCCTTCAAGCTAACCTTTCCTGATCCCTAAGAACTGCTTTCTATCCTTTAATATCTCTTAATGTGACCCTTCCCTGACCCTTAAAATACCATACTTCACCTTATTGCTACTCTTCTCTTGCCCCCAAAAATATTTTACTACCCATAATTGCTACCATTTCTTGAACCGTAAAACCCTTTGGGGGGAGCCCAGCCAGATAAATGTTTAGGTTTTATATGGGTAGTTATGGCACAACAAATCACAAAGTTAGATGCTGTCACCAAGGCTGGAAGTGTGGAGTGGCAGCAGGAACCAGCACTTAGGGCTTGATTTATAATTTGGGGGGTTGCCTGCTCTCTGACAGGCTAGCAGAATGAATTACTCAGTTGCCCTGATGGAGGTGCCAGCAGTGGCCAAAGTCAAAGAAGTCCACTGGACATTATTAGCATTGGCAGGACTAGTCATCAAGGTGGTTCCTGTCAATTCATTGTCAGTTTGCCATACAGAACCATCAACATGAGTTAGCCATATGGCAAACTTGCAAAGCCTTTTTTATATTCAAAAGGAAAATCACAAAGTTGGATTTTATTTTTGAAAATAAAAAAAGCAGTACTCCTTTCACCATTGAAGTTTCGCCCCATAGAGAGGGTGACATTGAACACTTTTCAATGCCCCTTACCACCAGATTTTTCCTAGCGATGACTGGCACTGAA
Organism: Pleurodeles waltl; assembly: GCF_031143425.1. Classification (NCBI taxonomy): domain Eukaryota; kingdom Metazoa; phylum Chordata; class Amphibia; order Caudata; family Salamandridae; genus Pleurodeles; species Pleurodeles waltl. The sequence continues at coordinate 767,596,138 of NC_090436.1, forward strand.
AAATGGCTGGAAATCTGCCCATATAAATTAGGTGGATGGACATACAGCCAAAACTCTGACACCTTTTACTCCGTTGGGAAGTCGGAGGCATTTGACAATGGTGGAAAGAGATTAGTCTCCACCGTTGTTTAAGCATTTTCTTGCCAATTCTAAATGAGATGGAGGGTCCATAATGTTAGTAACGAGGGAACTCCGTTGCTATTGCGATGGAGTTTCTTCTCCACCAACACATAAATCAGGCCTTAAACCCTGAGAGAAAACAACTGGCAGAGCAGTGGATGATTTTTATGTGTAGTGCAGGTGACTGGAAAAGTTACATGTGATAGGTATGAGGAGAGCCAATTAAGGACAGAAATGGGTGTACCTAGGATGTGGAGGGGGGAAGCAGAATAGGGTGATCACTCATATCAAGTCTGGTGGATAAAAGAAGAAGTATAGATGACAGATGATAGTGACCATCTGCTTTGATGAAACTGGTTACCTATGTGAGTACTGTTTCAGTACATGGTGGTGTATGGACACTTGATTGAAAGTAAGTAAGTCACTAGATGAACGATAGAGTGCAAGGTCTTAGAGAATTTTATAGAAATAAAAGGAAACACTTGGCAGTCATTAGACAATGGGAAATGGTCTGTTAGTGGTTTTAAGAACAGTTATTGCTACTGCAGATTTGAAGTACTGTTGGTATGACCTCAATATGTGGGAGATGAAAATATAAGCAAAACTAAGGACAATTTTGCAGGAAATAGCAAGAGGTCTGAGTATTCATAAACTGAGTACAACTGAGTACAATAAGTATTAGCTGATATGATTATAGGCATGGATTGGTATGGGTTGGCTGAGTGATTTGGTAGAGAAGAGAACATAATTTTTCTGGGGTGTGGACAGTGTACAATGATGGAGTAGGAATGCATGGAACACCATGGATTTCCTAACCAGTTGAGGTGTTAGGTCAGAAGTGTGATGCAAGGTCAGAAGAGTGATACAAGGTTTTCATCAAAAATAACAACTGAGAGAAAGTTGTGTGTGGTGGAAAGAGTAGATTGTTGATAGTGCATGAAAATTATTGAAGGTATGTTTAGAGTAAAATAATGAGTTTTTGAAAGTAGCATAATTTGAAATGTCTAGTGCCTCCCCACACAATGTGTCTACTCTCTGTTTAGCAGGCATATGACTTTCAGTGAAGTAAGTCATGCTGACTTGCAGAGATTGATTGCTGGGTGAGATCCAGTGTTGGGGTTTGAAATGGCAGAGGGGAAAGTGTATAGGGAATAATTAGTGTCAAAAGCATGTTTTCGTTTTTACATATAGTATACACTCCCAGAGAGTGTTACATTTAAGACATGTTTGAAAATAATGCATAGGGTATTCACATCCCTTATTCCATTGTTTATTTGATTTGCATAATGATAAAACCAGCACTAATGTACCATTTTTCTTATATTTACATTCAATTTACATTGCATCAGACATTTAAAAAAGTTATAGTAAAGCAAGTCATAACACTTTAAATTGATTTTGTGCTGTGGTAGCATGCAAATTCCAATTTATACCATGACCTAGACATTTATTATTGTTTCGGTGATCTTGCAATCTTTACAAAAAGTAAAAGCAATACCGTAATGCATGTTGTGTAGGTTTGTAATATTTCTTCTATGTAAATGGCGGATGCTAGCAATATCAATTCTATCTATTAGAATATATTAGTTTCGTAGAAAAGTAATGTATCATTTATTCGTGGACTATTATCTTTTGCAGTCTCAGTGCATTTCAGCTCTTGATTTTTACAGCTTGTGTGCCACTCTTTCTGTTGGAGAGGTGAGCAAACTCCTCCTTATAGTGTCTAGGCAGCTTTAGACATCTCTTGCTCATATGTTACATCTCAAGACTGAGTACTGTGAATATCCAACCCACAGTATTGGTGGGAAAGAATGTTCAGGACAAAATATCAGAAAAACATATATTGACAGGCAAGTAAGCTGAGATTTACTATAGCTAATTACACATATATGTACCTATGCGGTATATTATCGAGGTACATAGATGTGGCGTTAGGAAGAGCAAATATATACTTCCCTATATGCACTTACCTTTTGATACTTTTTCCCTATCTATTCTGTCCTCAATATCATTGTGCTACAATATCGCGGTGTCAATATTCAATAGTACAACCGCTCACAATTATATTGTGATTGCACAGTAAAAGGCAAGTGCTTCAATTAGTGTCATGAGTGTTTCCCCTTCTTAAAACTACTGATGCACCAATTACAAAGATGTGCTAGGAGGCATAATATTTTAATCAACACAACCTTTTAATAGCACTGCCATCCCAGAACTCAAGACACAAATGGAATGCAGCAAATTACTGAAAGTAATTGTTTAAGGTATATAATGCATTTTAAAATTAATAAGGGCCATATGTACGAACACATTTTCCCATTGACACAGAATGGACAAAACTGCTTGCTACATCTGGCCCTAAATTCCTTCTCAAATACAGCTTACCAATACGTAAGAAAAAGGTGTATGTCTCAAAGAACAAATGAGGAAAAAAAACTCTTGATCGCTAAGACACTATGCATCAACAGAAGTAAAGGCTGAAAAAATATGCAGCACCCACTGAAGCACACAGAGTTAAGGAGAAGCAAGGGGTTCGTAGGATTATGTGAGGGATAGCATTAAGGGGTAGTTTGGGGGATTTAGGGTTGATGGATGGGTAGGGGAAAAGAGTTGCAAGAGGATTTTAGGGTTTAAAGAAGGGTACTGTTATAGAAGATTAAGGGTTTTTAGCATTCATTGAAGAGTAGCAATAAAGGGAAGAAAGAGGTTATATGTTCAGGAAAGGGTAGTTTTAAGTGATAGTAAGAGAAGGGTTTTAGGGTTCAGAGAAGTGTAGCTCTAAGGGGTAGTTCAGGGTTTTTAGGGTCAGAAATGGGTAATTTTGAGGGGTAGCTTAGGGCTCTTAAGTGTCTGGCAGTCAGTACTATGCCACAGCTTTGCTGCAGTTCCAGAAACACCATGCCACCTAAGGTGGCTCGGCCAAAGTTTAGGATGTCCAGTTGCAAAATTTTCTCTAATCAGAGTGTCTATGAACATACAGTGAGAATCATTTAGATAAATGACAATGTTTTTTAATGTATAGTATTTTGTGCACTAGATATAGAGATTTTAATTTACCCCCTCACCACAGGTAACTGGCAGCCAGTACATTTTCTTCAAAACCCAAATAATTGTTTCAAATTTATTTTTGTTTCAAATCATTCTGCCTGTGGCATTTTGAATCACCTGCAATTTGTTCAACAATTTTGTTCCCGGGTCTGTGAGAAAACTGGGCTGATTACAGAGGCCCCCTACATTTTTGCCCCCATTTTTCACTTTTTTGCTGGTTATTAGAAATGGCGTCTCTAGTTAGCAGAGGTATACACCTTTGTCCAAATAGGAACCACAATCCTAGTCAGGGTAAGTCACACACAATCCAAATTATCCTGTGCCCACCCTCTGGTGGCTTGGCACTAAGCAGTCAGGCTTAACTTAGAAGGCAATGTTAAAGTATTTGTGCAATAAATCATACAGAAACTAAGTGAAAACATCACAAAAATACACCCACCACACAGGTTTAGAAAACTATAAGATATTTATCTGGTTAAATTAAGGTCAAACAATAAAAATTCAATAAGCACAAGTTGAGATATCACTTTTGCAAGATTAAAAAGAGTCTTAAATCAAAGAAATCAACGGTTGTCTCTTGTTCTCTTGTTTACACAAATTACCTGGTTTGCATAAAAAATCACCCGCATAGAGACCACAGAGGAGGAAATGTGTGAAAAAATAGGGTGTGCGTCGGATTTTTGGACACTGCACAGATCATCCATTGTATCTTTTAACGCTGCAAGGGGCTTTGTGTTGATTTCTGATGCGCAGTCTTGGGTCCTCACTGCAATGCGGGAATCTTTTTGATGCCCAGGGATGATGCATGGAAATCCTGGGTGTGCGGGGAAAAAGTTAAAGGTGTTGTGTTGATTGGGTAGGCGATGCATCTAATTTTCTGTCTCATGACAGGAGCTGTGTTGATTCTTCACTCTGGAAGTCAGGCTGCGTCTTCCAGTTCGGCTGTGCGTTGATCCGGTAGGCTCTACTTGTCGAATTTATGACCACAAGGCAGGCGCTGCATCGATTCTTCACTCGGGAAGTCGGGCTGCTTCTTTCTGGCTCAGCTGTGCAGCGATTTCTCGGTCGCAAAACAGCTATGCGTCTTTTCCGGTAGGCTGTGCGTTGATTTTCGGTGCACAAGGAGTTTTGTGAAGAGATAAAGGGGGTCATTCTGACTCCCGCCGGCCGCGGTAACCACCACGGTTATTCTGTGTTTCCCGCTGGGCTGGCGGGCGACCGCCAGAAGGCCGCCCGCCAGCCCAGCGGGAAACCCCTTCCCACGAGGAAGCTGGCTCCGAATTGAGCCGGCGGAGTGGGAAGGGTGCGACGGGTGCAGTAGCACCCATCGCGATTTTCAGTGTCTGCATGGCAGACACTGAAAATCTTTGTGGGGCCCTCTTACGGGGGCCCCAGCAGTGCTCATGCCATTGGCATGGGCACTGCAGGGGCCCCCAGGGGCCCCACGACACCCCTCACCACCATCCTATTCCTGGCGGTCAAAACCGCCAGGAACAGGATGGCGGTGAGGGGGTCGGAATCCCCATGGCAGCGCAGCAAGCTGCGCCGCCATGGAGGATTCCACAGGGCAGCGGAAAACCGGCAGGAGACTGCCGGTTTTCCGTCTCTGACCGCGGCCATACCGCAGCGGTCAGAATGCCCTTGGGAGCACCGCCAGCCTGTTGGCGGTGCTCCCGCGGTCCCCGGCCCTGGCGGTCCATGACCACCAGGGTCAGAATGACCGCCAAAGTCTTTTTGGCACTGAGACTTCAAAAAAACAGGAGGTAAGCTCAATCCAAGACTTTGGAGAGCACTTCTCAGCAAAGTCAGAGGGCAGCAGTCCTTTTCAGTGAAGCAGTCCATATGAGTCCTTTGGGCATCAAGGCAGTTCCTCTTGACAGGTTGCAGGTTCAGGTCCAGAAGTGTCTGAGTTGGGGGGGTCAGAGACAGTTTATATACCCAAAAGTGCCTCTGAATTGGGGGAGACTTCAAAGAGTGGTTTTGAAGTGCACAAGTTCTCCTTTCAGTGCAGGTCTGTCTGCCAGGGTCCCAGTAGGGGGTTTGGCAGTCCATTGTCAGAGGGCATGCCACTAGCCTTTGAAATGTAAGTGTCAGTCCCTCCACCCTTCCAGCCCAGGACGGCCCATTCAGTATGCAGATGAGTGCAGGTGTGACTGAGTATCCTGTGTTTGTGGTTGTCTGGGTGAAATGCACAAGGAAGCTGTCAACCAGCCCAGCCTTGACATTGATAGGAGACAGACGGTAAGGCACAGATGGATTTTAAGTACAGAGAAATGCTCACTTTCTAAAAGTGGCATTTCTAAAATAGTAATTTAAAATCCAACCTCACCAATAAGCAGGATTTTGTATTACCATTCTGGCTATACTAAATATGACCAGGTTACCCCTTTCTGATCAGACTCTACCACTCAATATAATATATGAGGGTAGCCCTAATGTTATCCTATGAAAGGAGCAGGCCTCATAGTAGTGAAAAATGAATTTAGGAGTTTTCCCCTACCAGGACACATAAAACACACATGTACATGTCCTGCCTTTTACCTACATAGCACCCTGCCCTGTGGGTTACCTAGGGCCTACCTTAGGGGTGAATTATATGTAGAAAAACGGGGGTTTAAGGCTTGACAAGTACTTTTAAATGCCAAGTGGAAGTGGCAGTGAAACTGCACACCCAGCCCTGCAACGGCAGGCCTGAGACATGGTTAAGGGGCTACTTACGTGGGTGGCACAACCAGTGAAGCAGGCCTACTAGTAGCATTTAATTTACAGGCCTGAGGCACATTTAGTGCACTTTACCAGGAACCTAGAAGTAAATGAAATATGCCAATTGGATATCAGCCAATGTTACCATGTTTAAGGGAGAGATCATATGACTTTAGCACTGGTTAACAGTGGTAAAGTGTGCAGAGTCCTAAAACCAGCAAAACAGTGTGCAGGTAGAAAGGAGCTGCCCAGAGTCCCCTACATCAAGTCCTGCAAGAAGAGCCCAACAGACCAGCGTCCAGTGTCCATTTGACGATTCTGACCAGGTGTATTCTTGGAATTGTAGTCTCAAATCCCAATGAGCCACTCAGAGCTTCGGGTCCCTTGGATAAAGTTGTAGAGAGTTCAAGGACCCAAAAAGGACCTCTGGAAAAAGATCCAGAAGTTTGGAGACATTTGGAGCAACGGTTGTAAATCAGCTCAAGTTGAAGAGGTGCATTATGGGAGTTGTAGTCCCAGACCCAAGAGGCAAACTAGAGCCTCTTAACCCTTGACTGGTGCTGTGGCCAGTTTCCTGTATCGGGAAACACTTCTGAAGGTAAGTATAACATGGTTACATCATGGGTGGCCAGAACTCTGGACTTTGTCCTTTTTTAACCCTTTGAGCACTATGTGCTTCTAAGCGCTAGAGTTACTTTTAATCTTTAAAATTTCTTATCTCTTGTTCCCTGCATTGGATTTTTGTTGTTATGGTGTCATTTTAAAGATAAAAATATATTCTAATGTTATAAATTGTTGTTGTATTTTTATTGTGCTTTGTGTTTTACTTATTTAACCAAGGGTTGAGCAGGGATTAATTTATTGAGACCTGACTGGACCTAGTGGGGGGTAGTGACCTATTGCTTAGTGTAGGTACTTATCTGCCCTTACCAGTAATCTACTTTCCAACATGGCCCAACTTAGAAGAATTACAATAATCAAATCTTGTGGGCACCTTTTCCTTCTTTTATACCCTTTCTTGCCAGCCACGCTGTGGAGTACTTGGACGCGTGTGATGGAGCATTGTCCTGCATGAAAATCATGTTTTTCTTGAAGGATGCAGACTTCTTCCTGTACCACTGCTTGAAGAAGGTGTCTTCCAGGAACTGGCAGTAGGACTGGGAGTTGAGCTTGACTCCATCCTCAACCCGAAAAGGCCCCACAAGCTCATCTTTGATGATACCAGCCCAAACCAGTACTCCACCTCCACCTTGCTGGCGTCTGAGTCGGACTGGAGCTCTCTGCCCTTTACCAATCCAGCCACGGGCCCATCCATCTGGCCCATCAAGACTCACTCTCATTTCATCAGTCCATAAAACCTTAGAAAAATCAGTCTTGAGATATTTCTTGGCCCAGTCTTGACGTTTCAGCTTGTGTGTCTTGTTCAGTGGTGGTCGTCTTTCAGCCTTTCTTACCTTGGCCATGTCTCTGAGTATTGCACACCTTGTGCTTTTGGGCACTCCAGTGATGTTGCAGCTCTGACATATGGCCAAACTGGTGGCAAGTGGCATCGTGGCAGCTGCACGCTTGACTTTTCTCAGTTCATGGGCAGTTATTTTGCGCCTTGGTTTTTCCACACGCTTCTTGCGACCCTTTTGACTATTTTGAATGAAACGCTTGATTGTTCGATGATCACGCTTCAGAAGCTTTGCAATTTTAAGAGTGCTGCATCCCTCTGCAAGATATCTCACTATTTTTGACTTTTCTGAGCCTGTCAAGTCCTTCTTTTGACCCATTTTGCCAAAGGAAAGGAAGTTGCCTAATAATTATGCACACCTGATATAGGGTGTTGATGTCATTAGACCACACCCCTTCTTTTTTTTTTGTCCTCATAATTATCACCCATGCTTTGGTAGAAGAAAAATGGTACCGGACGGGGGAAACGTAACCCTTGGGTCGTCCCGTTTGGTCTACGTTTTATTATTCTCCCAATCGTATGCCATCAACCAGGATATACTATTTTCTATGAAACCTAGTCATAACCAAAGCATCGCCCAGTATTGGGTAAGGGGAGTACTAATCATTGGACTTAAGTTGCACGAGGAGGAGACCAGACAGCAAAACAGTAATAAAAAAAAAAAAAAAAAGAAAAAGGAAATAATATACTATTGGTAGACATTTTCCCAATTCATCCAGAAGTTATCCCTTCTAGAAAGGGGACCTCGTTGTTCCATTATGCACATTCGATTTACAGATATTTGCCAATCCTTAGAACGGGGGGGAAAGGGGTCAACCCATTTACGACAAATTTCTCGTCTAGCCAAAAGTATTAATACAAACAACAGGTGTTCCCGATGTGCTGACAATTTTTGATAATTCATACCCTGTTCACTGACCCCAAACACCACCATAGAAAGATCCAATTTTACGTTCACATTAAATATTATCTTTAGAGTGTTTCCTATCTCCTCCCAATATTCCCACAACTTTGAACATTGCCAAAACATGTGTATATCGTTTGCCTTATCGTCACCACACCTCGGACAGTTTTTCTGAGTTTTCCCGATAGCTGTTAATCTGGCCGGCGTCCAGTAAACCCTATGAAGTGTGAACAAATGGTTTTTCTTCAACTCTGCCGGGCTGGTCGTGAACCACAATTCTGAGCAGGACCTATACCATAAAGATTTCACATCTAGAGTTGGAAAAATCCCCCCCCACTTCAACAAGGGAAGGGATGTCCCATCCCTTGTTGCTTCCAACAGAGCATGGTACCACAGAGCAACTTCTTTATTAATGATTTTCTGGTTTAATTTCCCTTCCCATATATTCCTTCCTATTTCTCCTGTTTGTTGCGATTTAACCCAACTAGCTATCTGAAGATACTTGAATTTGGAGACTGTCCCTCCAGTCCCTTCATAAAGTGTCGACCAGCTTAACAGTTCTGGTCCTCTTCTCATTACAGAGATGCACATCACCTAATATGCTTAATTGGTAGTAGGCTTTCGAGCCTATACAGCTTGGAGTAAGACAACATGCATAAAGAGGATGATGTGGTCAAAATACTCATTTGCCTAATAATTCTGCACTCCCTGTACACTTTTAATGGTACGCCCATGAAATCGGCCTGAGTGGGATGTTGCAAAGGCGGGCATTCCACAAAAGGTGGATAACTGGTTAAAAACTGTGCACTTATTGAGTTGTCCTACAAAGAGCAGCTGTGACACTGGTTTATAATTTTCCATCTGCCTAAAGTCTGATGATTGTTTATTTTTTAACGGTATGGTCCAGGCAGACCTGGATTCTGTAGATACCATCCCAGAGCTCAGAGATGAATTAAAAATAGTCTGAGGATCTAGACAAGATATTAATAAAATACAAGGTATTTATGTATTCTGGCTGGAAGAGCATCCACCTCTGAACCCAATGCCCAGCTGTGATTGACCAAAGCCCTGCAGTCATCTGCTTTTAGTTTCGTAAAATGATTTAAAATTGTAGGTATTCCAAAAAGTTAGCTTTAAATGAGCACACAGGATCTGGAGAATTGCTCGTGGTTAACTACTCATTAATCGCCCATATTTTCTGCTTATAAAAGTCCGTAAACCGGTTGCGCCTTATTATGGAGTAATGCAATTTTACATAACCTGGAGCTTGTTATAATTCTTTAATGACTTTAAAAACAGCCTCAGTGAAATTTCGTGCATTACGGGCTCTCTCTGAATAATATGTTGCTTTATCAGCCTTTATGACTTTTCGGATATACATTATTAAAAGCCTGCCATCCAGTTTTTAGCAGCTGTAGTAAAGTTTTGTTGCATTGTCCGCTCCAGTTGGCGTGGTTTGATTTTCATTTTGGTTAATTCCTCATTATACTGTTTATTCGCCTGGGACTTAATTTTCGTGCAGGTTATTTTACATAGCACCGATATATCAACAGCTCTTTTTAATTGACCCTTCTACTGTGCTAGGAGAAGATTAGAATTGATTGTGTCGTTCATATTATCCATTTAATCAACTATTGTGACTAGTTTGGTCAGATCCATTTTACCCCAATCCCACGATAGCTTCCACGGAACTGTTAGTGACTTTTTTTCTCACAGATAATTGATATCCCAACCAGATGGAATAATAAATTGGTCAGTCCAAGAGATCGAAATAGCTAATTTAATAACATATAGCTCACACTCACAACAAACCATGTTAAGGAAATGGCCAAATTTGTATTTTGAGGATAGCTCAGGTAAATTAAAATTACCTCTCACTATCTTCAGTAACGTGTTTGCATTTCAGAGCATGTCTGGCAAGTATTAAGGGGTTGTATGAGTTTTTTTTACTGTTCAGGGAATGGTAAAGTTAATTGTTAACAAGGCAAAGGACTTTTAGGGTTCAGGAAAGGTTATTTAAACAGGGCTTTATGATTCAGGGAAGGGTGGATTTAAGAGGTAGTAAGGGGTTGGTAGTGTAAGGAAATATCTATTTTTTCAGGTTCACCCTCAAATTTTTGTACTGATGCTGCTAGTTTTTCAACTTTGAGAGTGCACTGAGACTTGCTAACTAGACTTCAGTGGCAGTGTTTTAACCCATTAAGAAATGTAAGTTGAATTGGCTTGCTGCAATTGACAAAAGCTGACTTTTTTATAAGCCCCTCAGGCTGTTGCACTAATTGTGCCATCTTTTGCGTGACTACTTGCAAAATGGCTCCCAGTCTGCCAATGCAGCCTGGAAGAGCAGCTCTAAATATGCTAGTTCGACTTTGCCATTTAAACCAATGGCAAAGCCCATCACTTCCATTACCAATATATGGAAGTCTCCCTAAGGAAGGTCCGTTGAGCCCTAAAGGCAAAAAGATTAATAATATTAAGTAGGACATGTACTTTAATATGTCATTAACAACAAAACCCTCAAATTGTTGTTTTTTGCTGTGGGAAATTTAGAGGTTTTATTGGCTAGTACAATTACCTGGTGACCTCTCAGCCCGGCTATATTCTGACTGGAGCTAATGAAATGGGTTTTTCAAGGTATAAAACTAATTGTAGCATTAAAATTAAACCCCAATTGATGGCCAAGTCTAATTTAATGTCACTTTTAAGGAAAGGCAACTAACAAAAAGTTGCCCTCTGTTGCCCACTTTGCCCAGGGGCCTTGTATAGTTATTGGCCACCAGACAGCCTTCTGTCCTCCTGGGGAGTAGGGTGAATAACTCCTAGGCTCAGGAAAAATAGTATCCTGCTACAGAGGCAGGTGTTACCTCTCCCTTGTAGGATGCCCAAAATATGATCGTCAAAGGCAAAGTCACCTTGGTTGGGTAAATGAAGATCCCACTCATGTAGGTCTGTCCTTTGTTTAGGTAGACAGAATGATAACAAGAATAAGATGGGGAAACCAGTGGTTAAACCGGTTTTCCTGTGGGCATGTAGCCTACACATAGTCACATCTTTAGGTTGGGCTACTAGGCTCCAAACAGCTAAGAATGGGTTCAGACATCTTGAGAATGGACAGCACAGTGCACCCTTAGATTGCTAGATGCCACACAGCTGAAAGTCACCACAAGGTGGGAGGAAGTCCATTGATTAGTGGAAGTGGAAAAAGGACCTAAGGAGGACTACTGTGTTCACCCCTGTACCTGGCAAAGAGAGGCTGCATCAACTGCTGGACTGTACCTGCTGCACCTTGGACTAGCGAAGAAATGACTTTGCTTGTGGCTCCTGGCTCGTGGAAAGGTTGCACCTGAGTCCAGGACCACAGAAGTGACTCCAAGAGTCAGTCACCTCACCCCTAGAGCAACACCAGGGCCATCAAAGCTGAAGTAGCCTATTCAGGTAAGTCCGTTTCAATATTCCTTAGACCTCAGACAGATAATCCAAGAGACTGATCCTCAATGGCTGAAAATGGCACCTAAGTCTTCTGGATCCAGTAGTGTCATCTGAGTCAAGATTGGTCAGTGATGAACACTACAGTAGTCTTTACCAAAGTATACCCCTGAACCTTCTGTGTGACCCGATCAGTAGCTCACCCAGAGTTGACCTTTCACTGGCTCAAAGAGGACTTCAAGGGACACTGGCCTTAGTGGCCAAAGTCACTACACCTAACCCATGGAACAAAGAGTAATTGCAAGGACACCCCTATTGATCACATAGCATGCAGTCCATCTTTCAGTATCCTCAGCATCTTGCATCCTAAACATCAGGACCACTCCATTGAAGTCTATGGGGGTCATTACAACATTGGCGGTAAAAGCCACTTACCGCCGTGCAGAAGACCGCCAACACACCGCCACGGCTGCGGAATTCCGCCACAGCTATTATGACCCACATCTCGGAACCCGCCAAAATTCAGACACCCACACAAGTCCGCCACACCAAATGTCAGTGATAAACTGGCGAAAACAAAACCTCCACCGTCACGCCAACAGAAATACGCCCACACTATCACGACACATGAATCCACACGGCGGTCTTTCAACCACGGTATTCCATTGGCGGTACACACCGCCGCGCTCAAAATACACACACATTTACAAAACCCAACCACATTGGACAATTGGAAATACACACACCTGAGACACATACACACACCACTCCCACACATCTAATGCAATATAAAGCACACACCCTCATCACCCACAAACCCCTACGACAAAAATTGAGAACGGAGCACAGAGAGAGACACCACCAGCAAGTACAACAGCATCCACAGGCACGTAACACCATCACCCACACAACTTCCATGCACCTCACACAACACACCACTACATGTCACCACACTTATCACCACACACACCACCCCACACATCACCTATACCCCCCATGGCACGGCAAAGACACCCCAGGTTCTCGGAGGAGGAGCTCAGGGTCATGGTGGAGGAAATCGTCCGGGTAGGACCACAGCTATTTGGATCACAGGTGCAGCACACTTCAATTGCAAGGAAGATGGAGCTATGGCGAAGAATAGTGGACAGGGTCAACGCAGTGGGACAGCACTCAAGAAATCTGTAGGACATCAGAAAAAGGTGGAACGACCTAAGGGGGAAGGTGCATTCCGTGGTCTCAAGACACCACCTGGCGGGTCAGCGTACTGGCGGCGGACCCCCACCTCCTCACCCACAACTAACAACATGGGAGGAGCAGGTCTAGGCGATTCTGCATCCTGAGGGCCTCGCAGGAGTAGGTGGAGGAATGGACTCTGGTAAGTCAAATATTAACTATTACATCCCCCACCCTACCTGCATGCTATCACATACCCCCTCGCCCTCACCCCTTTCACTCCAACTCCTCACAAATGTACCAATATCACAAAACAGCCATCCTAACACCAAGCCCTGCATGCAACAACAAAGCATGGACACCCATCACCAAAGCATGCACACTGCACATAGCCATACACCCCCCTAAACCATCATCACACAAGGTCCCACACAGGAATGCCAGCACTGGGGTACACAGTCACCCACCCATTGCACACCATGCCACACACAGATGCAATAATCATGCCTTTCCACCCCTGCAGGACCCCTACCCAACGTCACCAGACAGGAGGGTCCAGACATGTCCACTCCACCCACAGAAGAGGCCCACAGTGATGACAGCACCTCTGTCCAACTGGATCTAGATGACCAGCCCGGCCTATCGGGGGCCTCGGGACAGTCGGTTCTCCTCACACAGGCACAGGCCACCACAGACCTTCCCCCCTCTGGAAACACCAGCACAGCACCCACCCAGCGGGCCCATACCTCCGTCCCCAGGACACCTCAATCAGCTGTGTGTCCACCACTACAGAAAACCCAGGATAACCCACCACCCCAACAACAACAGGGACCTGGGGGCAGTGGCAGTGGGCACACGGTCCAGGGGACGGAGGCCCAGGAACACAGGGGAACTGGGAGGGCTGCCGTGCGACAGGGGGCGGACAGGCCAAGGGAACCCACTCTCCACGAGGCCCTCTACTCCATCATGGGAGCATACCACCACTCCCAGGAGACAATGGCAACGGTACTGGCCAAGTTTCAGGAGACCCAGCGCATGCAGGAGGAACAGTATATGGGCTTCAGGGAGGAACTCAGAACCATCAGCTCCACCCTGGGCACCATCGTAGGGGTGCTGAAGGAAGTACTCAACACCAGGAGAGACACTGTGGCACTCCAAGGGGCCCCTGACACTAGCATGGACGATGAACTGCCCACCACCTCCACCAGTGCTGGTGGACAGGACGCCCCACCACAGGACCACCACACCAGCACCCCACACCCTGCAGAGAGAGAACCACCCCGCAAACGGTCCCTGAGATCCAGGAACAAGACAGAGCATGATGCCAAGACCCCCGCCAAGAAATGAGACCACCCTGATTGTCATCCCACTGTCCCACTTTGTCACCCTGTCCATAATTAAACTGCCCCAGCTCCACTTCCTATGCCCATATGGTCAATGCACCTGTGAGACTAATAGACTGGACTCTGCCATGGACACTCCTCCGCCATCACCCCTCACCATTTAACTTCCCCCTCCAATATTTTGCATTTAAATAAACACAACTAAAGCACAAAATGATCTGGAGTCTGTCTGTGATTTCGAAATAGTGTATTTGCAATTACAGTGACAAAATGTTCTTGAAATAGTAATGTCAACATACCTATTTCACACAGCTCTAGTCCATGAGGAATGTAGGCAGATGACACACGTTGGGACCCACATCTGTGAAACCGTAAGGGAAAGTGACAACTCAGTGACCATACACTAGGTGAAAATGACAGACAGAATAGAGGTAGTAGTGTAAAAGTACATGTAGTAGGCAGGAATGTATTCTCACCTGTGTTTCACTGGAAATATTGCTGGATCACTGAGTCCCTGTTCTGCATGTCTTCTTTCTCTGCTTCATCCTCATCACTGTCCACAGGCTCCACAGCTGTCACAAAACCGCCATCTGGACCATCCTCCTGCAGAAAAGGCACCTGTCGTCGCAAAGCCAAGTTGTGAAGCATACAGCAGGCCACGATGATCTGGCACACCTTCTTTGGTGAGTAGAATAGGGATCCACCTGTCATATGCAGGCACCTGAACCTGGCCTTCATGAGGCCGAAGGTCCGCTCGATCACCCTCCTAGTTCGCCCATGGGCCTCATTGTAGCGTTCCTCTGCCCTGGTCCTGGGATTCCTCACTGGGGTCAGTAGCCATGACAGGTTGGGGTACCCAGAGTCACCTGCAAATGGCTAGGGACAACTGTTAGACACACACTAACCTGTAGGGATAACCCCAGACAACAATTCCCACTGTCTTGCTTCCAGGTGCTCACCTAATAGCCACACACGGTGCCTCTGGAGTTGACCCATCACATAAGGGATGCTGCTATTCCGCAGGATGTAGGCGTCATGCACCGAGCCAGGGAACATGGCATTCACATAGGAGATGTACTAGTCTGCCAAACATACCATCTGTACATTCATAGAATGATAACTCTTCCGGTTTCTGTACATCTGTTCACTCCTGTGTGGGGGGACCAAAGCCACATGGGTCACATCAATGGCACAAATGATGTTGGGGATATGTCCCAGGGCATAGAAATCACCTTTCACTGTAGGCAAATCCTCAAACTGAGGGAAAACGATGTAGCTCCGCATGTGTTTCAGAAGGGCAGACAACACTCTGGACAATACGTTGGAAAACATCGGCTGGGACATCCCTGATGCCATGGCCACATTTGTTTGAAAAGACCCACTTGCAAGGAAATTGAGCACTGACAGCACCTGCACTTGAGGGGGGATTCCTGTGGGATGGCGGATTGCTGACATCAGGTCTGGCTCCAACTGGGTACACAGTTCCTGGATTGTGGCACGGTCAAACCTGTGGGTGATTATCAAATGTCGGTACACCGAAGGATGCCGCCATCTCCTCACATGTCCCGGCGGACGGTGCCTA
Source organism: Pleurodeles waltl (assembly GCF_031143425.1). Taxonomy (NCBI): domain Eukaryota; kingdom Metazoa; phylum Chordata; class Amphibia; order Caudata; family Salamandridae; genus Pleurodeles; species Pleurodeles waltl. Next base: position 767,611,893 of record NC_090436.1, read on the forward strand.
TGAAGAACAACAGCGACCACAGAGTCAAACAACTCAGAGGTACATACCCACAGTTTACACAGAACACCAATCATACTCAAAAGGTGGCCTGTGTGTGTGTTGAGACTAGGCCTAGGTATGTGTGACGCAGTTAAAAATGAAGCCATGTGGGCCCCTGAAATGGCGGCTGCCTGACCTCTAAAGTGGGACAATGGGATGTGAGGTAACTGCGCTGGTGTTGTACACCGTCGCGGTAGGCGGTCGGAGACCGCGGCACAATGCTGCATTGGTTAACATTGGACCCTATGGGTCCCAGGAGCCAATGACGATGTATGCCGGCGGTGATGGTACGCACCGCCCGGGACGTGACCGCCGCGGACGTGACCGCCATTTTCTATCTGTTCAATCACTCGATACCTGATCTTCGACAGGAGATGACCTACACTTCAAGTGCTGCTGTGACCTCAGTCTGGAAGAGACAATGGCTTGTACGTCTGGGGAAAGGGCCCCTGCCTTCACATCCGAGGAGTTGGAGAAGCTTGTTGATGGGGTCCTCCCCCAGTACACGCTACTCTACGGTCCTCCAGACAAACAGGTATGTACACAGGGAGCATGTTGTATGGGCTATGCCTGTGTGGAGAGGGCTGGATGTAAGAAGGAAGGGGGCAGAGTGCTGCGTGCATGAAAGGCGGTGGGTGCATGTGCCACATGGCAAGGGTAGGGATGGGGGCCACTCACTTTGACGGTGCAGTTGGTAATGACTTCTCTTCTTCCCCTGTACATTTCATGTAGGTCAGCGCCCAACAGGAGAAAGATATTTGGCGTGCCATCGCCAAGGACATCCAGACCCTGGGGGTCTACCACAGACGGAGCACCCACTGCCGGAAAAGATGGGAGGACATTCGCCGCTGGAGCAAGAAGATGGCGGAGGCTTGGCTGGGGATGGCCTCCCAACGTGGGAGGGGTGCCCGTCGAACCATGACCCCCCTGATGTTCAGGATCCTGGCGGTGGCCTACCCGGAGTTGGATGGGCGCTTGAGGGCATCACAGCAGACACAAGGGGGTGAGTACACTCTCATTCAGCTGACTTTGCATACAGTGGAGTTGTCTGGATGGGGGAGGAGGGCTGTGGGTTTCCTTAGGCCAGGGCGAGTTCCATAGGCTAGGCCCCTCCGTAAAGCATGGCCCTGTGGCCCCCCACCCCACCTCTGTAGAGTGCCAAGTACAGCTATTCATTCCCCTGTGTCATCTATGTGTGCAGATGTCGTCCATAGCCTTGTAGGCCATTTCCCAGGAATTGCACTGTAGAGCCCAAGTGTGCGGCGTAGTGCAGGGGGCTTCTGTGTCTGTCTTGTCTGCCAACGGTAGCGGTAATCCATGCACTCAACATGTCTTTATTCTGTCCCTCCCCTTTTTGTGGTCTACCTGTTCTTGTGTGCATTAGCATCATCAGGCGGAGGAGCAGTGGCACCGGAGCACGAGGGAGCTGCATCCCACATGGCCATGGAGGGCCACACTGCGGACTCTGAATTCACCAGTGGGACGGAGGGCGAGGGGAGCTCCACGGCGGGGACAGGAGCTGAGACCAGCGACACGGACTCGTCCTCTGATGGGAGCTACCTTGTAGTGGTGGCAACATCTGTGCCCCCGCATCTACAGGTACAGCCGCCACCCCCCACCAGCACCGCCCTCCCAGCAGCCCCTCAGCCTTCACCCCGTGCCCGCTCACCCAGGAGGGTGGGCATCACCTTCGCCCCAGACACCTCAGGCCCTGCCCCAGTCACCCCTGCTGCTCTCAGTGAGGAGGCCATTGACCTCCTCAGGTCACTCACTGTTGGGCAGTCTACCATTTTGAATGCCATCCAGGGTGTAGAAAGGCAGTTGCAACAAACTAATGCATTCCTGGAGGGCATTCATTCTGGTCAGGCGGCCCTTCGCCGAGCTTTTCAAACTCTGGCCTCAGCACTGATGGCAGCCATTGTCCCTGTGTTTAGCCTCCCCCTCCAACTTCCCCCACCCAGACCCAATCCCATGTACCTCTGCCTATCACAAGCACACCATCAGACCAGCCTGTACACACCTCACCACACAAGGGAAGCTCAGGCAAACATAAGCACCACACATCCCACAGGCACTCACGCAAGCATCACACACATGCAGACACACCAACATCCACTGTCTCCACTGTGTCCCCCTCCTCGTTGTCTCCCTCCTCCCTCCCAGTCTTGTCTACACACACACCTGCATGCACTACCTCTACAGCCACTACGTCCCTCACCAGCACACCCACCAGCACACCCCACCCACGTGCAGTCACCACCCCCACTACCATTCACACGTCCCCTGTGTCTTCTCCCAGTGTGTCTGTGACGCCCCCTCCAAAGATACACAAACGCAGGCACACACCCACCCAACAGCCATCCACCTCACGACAGCCTCCAGCACATGCACCTGCACCTAAAGTCACCAAACGTACACCTCCTACTACCACTGTTGTAACTTAATAGCGATCAAATTAAGCATTAGCAGAAGACATCTTGTATTTAGTAACTATTGTGAACATTTTGCGGAATCCATTTTGTATTCAAGGCAGCCATTTTCTCTGCCACATGCTGCCATGTGCTCACCATCTGCTCTGTCCTACCTTTCTGTTAACTACTCTTGAAAATCTGCCTAGTGACAAGTTATATTTAGCATCTCCCACTTTCGCACATGCCCAGTAAGGTCTGCAGCTGTTAGTCCTTGAAAACTGTTAGCCCCTCCTACCTGTCGACTGTGCATTTCCACATAACCTTATATGTATAGAGGTCTTGCTTCTATAATTGTACCACCTCCTTTTAGCCCCTGCGTGAGTATAAAAGGACGATGCTCTCTCAGTTCAGTGTGCTACTTCAAACATTACCGAAGGGTGCTGTTTGAACTGTAGAACCACCTCATGAGGTTTAATAAACTTTGTCTTTTATTTCAGTTTCTGTGCCAACTTCTTCCTATATGATCTGAGGACTTTGTGCAGAGAAGGGTGAACCCCTTGCACTAGTAGGTCTTGCTGAGGCTTACTTCAACACATTGGCACCCGAACAGGGACTCATCGGCGACTCGGACGCCCAACAGATTGGTGGCGACGAAGGATTGGGATCTCGCTGCGGACGATCAATGTCTGAGGAGACCCGAGTCTTGGCAACCACGGCGTTTTTCCCTTCTTTCTGATTTGACCATCCAGGTGGCAATGATCCTCGACTGAGATCCTTTTTGTTCATTCGTCATGCAGTGACCATTTGGTCGATTTTAGAACTTGGCAGTTGGAACCTGGACACCCTGTGATTGGTAAGAGCCGATTTACGGCTCTTGCTGTGGGTTTTGATGCCTTTGTTTGGTAATGGAGTTTAGCACTACTTACTGTGGCTCTCGTGTTTTGGGTGACTAGTCAATTTGTGTCCTTTGAATTGATATATAAATTGCAATTTATATAGGCAGGTAATGAGGAGAATTTTCTCCAATTTAATTTTTATTTGAACGGCACCTTAAGTGCTACTTTGACTATAATACTGCATATTCTGCAATATTTTTGGCATGCCTGTTTTTAGCGCACTTCATAGGATGTGTTGCTTTTGTAATGGTACCAATTTGAGACTGGAAGAATCGCAACCGGCACCCCCAGAGGGGACGCCCAATAGAGATATGTATGTTAAACATAGTCTTTCTTCTATAATGTACAGCACATTATGGAATAAATACACTCGTACGGATCCTGAGTTACGTTGGCCTATGCATGGGTCATTTGATTTGCGAAAGATTGAGTATGTGGAACAATGTATGTGTAAGCGAAAGTCTAGGCAAGATATGTTTGATTGTGTACGAATGTGGGAGAAAGAAGTGCGTGGACAAGTGAAGCTTGAGCAAGCTTTGCTTGAGAAAGAGCAGCGGAAGAATGTATATGTGAAAGCATTGGAAATGAGAAATAAATAAATAAATGACTTAAAGGAGCTAGAAGAGAAAGAACGTAAATTACAGGTGACTGGCCAATACACCGTTAGGCAACCTCTCTATCCTATCCTTAATAAACCACACGATGATTTTTTGTTACTAGATCGCCCTCCACCTCCGTATGTCATTCCTTCTGCCCCTCATGAGTTAGCTAAGGTCTCCAGTTCGGAGCAACAGAAGATGCAAGACAGTCGCTCTATGTTGCCTGCTGACCGTGCGTCTGAGCTTAGATGTATTGCTTGTAAAACAATTTGTAGCGTTGTCTCTGCTTCTGAACTTTTAGACAACATGAAAGGGTGGACGGAAAAGGAGCAGCTATACAGTATTTTACTGAGGCATTTGGCACAGAAGTTATTGAACTATATCGGAAATATTCTGACGAGTTAGAGCCCGATGATGGAGCAGCTGATCAGAAGCAAATGCGTGATGGTCTTTTTGTTTTTTTCCCAGGTGGCTGATGCAATCAGGCGTTTGATGAAATTATGTGTTGTGGCAGTCCGTTTGCAAGAGGAGAAAAGGGCTGTGGACGTAGTTGCACGGACATCTCAGACCGGCGGGGTGCAAGCTTCCATCTTCAGAAAAGATAAGACTATGATAGTTCACGCGACACCAATGCGGGAGGCCGCACGTTTGTATGTTCCTCCTAAAGGATTGGGTACAAGTGATGATAAAACTTCTGTTGATGCTGAGGGTTATTTTATTTATAATTGGGTGTATACTCCTTGGAATAGGGCAGATGCAATGGCACTTAAAACAGCATTACCTGACCCGTGGAAAAATCCAGCCGCCTTTTATGAGGAAGTTGAGGGAGCAATTAGTTCTTGTACTATGACTTTGGCTGACATTGATTTATTTTTCGGATTGATATTACCGCCAGATATGTGGAGACCTGTTCGTAAAATTAATGATCGTGACGTTTTTGGGGCATCATGGAAAGAATTAGAACAGATGGACAGGGCTAGGGAACCTGCGAAAAAGCCATATCAGTTGATTCTAGATCTTCCTGCAGCCATATTAGTTAAGTTAAAAATGATTATTCCCCCTAAAAAGATAGACTGGACTGTTTTACCGTCTTGTAAGCAAAAGGCAGATGAATCGGTCTCTGATTTCTTTACACGCTTTGAAGAAGTATTTCATGATTTTAGTGGCCAGTTATTGTCAGATGATACAGGCAGACATTTGTTTGTAGATAAATATGTTGCAAATCTGTTACCAGGAATAGCTAGTCGTCTAAAAGCTAGTGAAAGTTCATGGACTACCTCTACTCCGGTTTCTCTTTTGACTATGGCTCAGTATTATGAACGTCAGGAATTAGAAGCAAAATGTAGCAAGGATAAAAAGATTAAAGAATTAAAGACGAAGGTTATGTTGGCTCAAGCTTATGGTCCGCCTTTTAGAGGTAGTGATAGAGGTGGACGTGGATCTTATGGTTCTTCTTACACTCGTTCAAATGTGTCTGTTGTTCAGTGTGCGTATTGTAAGAAATTTGGGCATTGGGCTGCCGATTGACCAGCACTACGTGTTCAGCAGTGTTCACGTGGTCGGGGACAAATGAGGAATCGCTCAGGATATTCAGGGCCTAGAAGAAGCACGAATGATCATGCTAGGGTTGATGCTAATGTACAAGGGCAGGATGGGTTTAACACTTTTGATAGACGGAACCAATACCAGATGTCTAACCATGTGCAGCCTGATTTCCAAGATTCTGCTTATGCATAGGATTGCCTAGGATGGGATAAGGAATCAGTTGAAGTTCCAGCAGATCAGAGGGATCCCTATGTTACAGCACATGTTTTGGGTTCTACTGATCAGTTTCTGGTTGATACAGGAGCTACTCGTAGCGCCTTGTCTAAACAATTGATTCCAAGGGCTCCCCTGTCTGGCTTAACCATTACATCAATAGGTTTCAATGGAACACCTTCCCCTAGCCCATTGTCACAACCACTTGCATTCCATGTTGATAAATTTACTGCTCTATGTCCATTTTTGCTTTCTCCAAATACAACAGACAATATTGTGGGTCTTGATATGCTCAAGTATTTCAGTGCTACAATACGATGCTCTCCTGAAGGGGTGCGTGTTATTTTAAATGATAATCATCCTGTGATGGAAAGAGTTTGCCTTGTTAAAGATGATATTGCATTAGCTTCACTCCCTAGTACTTTGTGGACTACTTCAGAATCTGATGTGGGACAAATGATTATTCCACCGGTACATATTAGTGTCAAGGAGGGAGCTGTATTGCCATGTTTGCCTCAATACAAAATTTCACAGGAGGGCGAAGAAGCACTCACACAAATTGTGCATGATCTTATTGCAGTTGGAGTTTTTGAGGAAGTTCTGTATAATGTTAGTAACAGTCCGATTCTTCCTATTCTGAAAAAGGATACTGATACTAGGATTTACCGATTCATTATTGATTTACGAGAAGTCAATAAGATTGTGATACCACAATATTCTGTGGTATCTGACATCACAACACTTCTTACTTTGGTTCCCCCGACAGCAACTACGTTCTCTGTGATAGACTTGAAGAATGCTTTCTTTTCGATCCCTATTCATCTTGACAGCCGATATTTGTTTGGTTTTACTTTGAATAAACGATCATTTAGATTTTGCAGAGTTCCTCAAGGCTATACTGAGAGTCCAAGTATTTATAGTCAAGCATTAAAACAACAACTTGATTCTTTTGTTTTGCCTGAAGGTGTGGCTCTCATACAATATGTCGATGATATTTTGTTGGCCGCTGATACCCCTGAACAATGTGAAAAGTGCACTTTGTCCTTGCTTTCTTTTCTTGCTTCACACCATCATAAAGTGTCACGAAAGAAATTGCAATATTGTAGACCAAAGGTAACCGATTTAGGTCACCTTTTGTCTAAGGAGGGCCGTGCACTTACACCAGCTCGTATTCAAGCAATTTTAGACACACAAGTACCCTCTACTCAGAAAGATGTTTGTGCATTCCTTGGTCTTACTTCTTTTTGTAGGCAATGGATATTAGGGTTTTCACACATTGTCAAACCTTTGCTAGCACTTTTGACTAAAGATACTCCAATGCCCCTCCCATGGACAGATGAATGTGAGACTGCTTTCCGGCAGCTACGACAAGCCCTTTGTTCAGCACCAGTGTTAGGTACTCCAGATTACATGAAGCCTTTTGCACTTTACGTACATGAGAAAGATGGATGTGCATTGTCAGTTTTAGTACAGACACATGGCGACAAGCAGCGTCCCTGTGCATATTTTTCAGCAGTACTTGATCCTGTAGCTCGAGCGTTGCCTGGGTGTTTTCGTTCAGTTGCCGCAACAGCTGTGTCAATACGTCAGAGTGAAGGGATAGTTTTGTCACATAAGCTGTTGGTGTTAGTACCCCATGCGGTTGATGCTCTTTTAAATCAAACAAAGACACAACATTTAACTAGCGCTCGCCTGACAGGATATGAATTGACATTGCTGGCTCCTCACATTACACTGAAGAGATGTGCAACACTAAATCCAGCCACTTTGTTGCCATATCCGGTGACTCAGCCTCAGTCACAAGAAACGCATGATTGTATATTCCTTACCGAAGAACAGACAAAGGGTCGTATTGATTTACAAGATACGCCCCTTCCAGATGTAGACGGGGAACTGTGGGTTGATGGGTCTTGTTTGAAGTTGCCAGACGGTACGACCCCAGCTGCATATGCAATCACCACAATACACACGGTAGTGGAGACAGCTCCTATACCACAGAAGTCAGCTCAAGCAGCTGAATGAATAGCTTTGACACGAGCATGTGAGCTTAGTACTGACTTGTGTGTGAACATTTATACAGACAGCCGCTATGCTTTTGGAGTGGCTCATGATTTTGGTTTGCTTTGGAAGGAGAGAGGCTTTCTCACATCCCACGGGATACAGATAATGCACGGAGAATTAGTGCATAACTTCTTGACTGCATTGATATATCCAAAGAAACTAGCTATTGTGAAATGTAGTGCACACAAGAAAGTGACTGAAAAGCTAGGGCAAGGTAATGCTCTTGCGGACCGCGTAGCACGTGAGACTGCGATGCAGCAAAGTACTACTTCTATGTATGTAGTGAAGTCACAAGCTGAACGTTGGCATAATGCTAGACAAGACGTATTAGATATACAGAAATCTGCTTCTGTGAAAGAACGTGAGCAATGGTCTGAAGAAGGAGAATTGGATGATGAGGGCTGTTGGCGGAATAAGCAGATGGATAAATGGAAATTGCCTATAGCTTTTGTACAACCTATGGTTCGGATGGCACATCGGCTGGCACATGTTGGAGCTTCAACAATAACGAAGTTGCTTACGCAAGTTTGGGAGCATCCAGAAATTTCCAGTACAGCTAAGAGAGTAGTACAGATCTGTTTACAATACAATCCTGGAAAAGGGGCACGTACTCCTGCGGGAGGGTTTGCTACACCAACTGCACCTTTTGAAGGTCTACAAATGGATTATATTCAGCTTGAACGCTGCAACAATTTAAAGTATGTCTTGGTGGTGGTATGTGCCTTCAGTAAATGGATAGAGGCGTACCCCACAAAGGATAATACTGCCATTTCAACAATGAGGGTGCTTTTGAAATAATTTTTCCCTAGGTTTGGTGTTTGCAGACTTTTATCGAATGATAACGGACCTCATTTTGTTGGGGAAGTTATTAAGTATGTCCTGAAAGGATTAGGGATCAAACAGAAGTTCCATGCGGTTTTCCACCCACAATCAGCAGGGTTGGTGGAAAGGTATAATGCTACTTTGAAGCTGAAGTTAGCGAAGATACAGGCTTCCACATCCTTAACTTGGCCGGATGCATTACCGGTGGCATTATTGTCTATTAGGTCAGTGCCACACTCTCGAATTGGCCTTAGTCCTTATGAAGTGGTTTTTGGGAGGCCAATGAACATTTGGGGAGTTCCTAAGACAAATTCTGTATATGATGTACCTTGTGTCCTGATGAATGATTATTTGGCACAGTTAACCGACAATTTGGTTTCTATTCATCAACAGGTTCGAGAAGCACTTCCTGACAGATCTACAGGTGAAGGCCATGAACTCCGACCTGGTGACCAGGTGATGATTAAGTCCTTTGAAAGATCAAGCAGCTTGGCGAGGCCCAGACCAGGTGCTCCTTGCAACAAGGACAGCAGTTCGATTGACGAACCGAAAGAATTGGGTCCATAGTACTCACTGCAAGAGAGTGCTACCTACCTTGGTGGAACCTGCTGTGCTGAGCGATCATCGAGAGATTTTGACTACGGGGAAAGGCCGTGCTATATCACTTGACGAATCTGCAGAGTTCTTCCCGGACCATACAACTTCTGGAGTGTCGCAATATAATTTGAGACCGAGGAAAGAATCTGTTTTTTTTTTTTTTTTAACTGGTTGAGCTACCGCGCTGGTCTAGTGAAACGGAGAGCCAATGTGGCAAGGGGGGGATCACCCATACATTAGAGTAGTGACACCCGTCTTGGCCCCTGGTGAAGAAATCAGCGGCTGCCCAGGGATAGGAGCTCCAACAATTGTTTTTAATTCATTTCTGAAAGGGTCGATTATCACTGTTGCTAAAATGAATAACAAACTGATCATTAGTACTATGGGGTTTGTTGTTGTTTTGGTGATTATAGCAATAATCACTTGGTTTGTTGAAAGGAAGGCTCCTGCTCGTGAGTTTTTTGTTGCCACTACTCCAGTACAAGAGGATCACTACTACTTTACGCTTCCCTATCAGGAGCAGAAGCACCGTCAATCGTACTTCAATAATACTTTCATTCAGATGTTGCATCATACTTATAATGCTACAAATACTACTAATTGTTGGATATGTGGAATGATACCTGCGCATCAAAAGAAAGGAGGAACACCTTTCGTTTCTCTTCCTTTTTCACACAATGGTTCTTGTCAAGCTTGGTATACGCTTTTGTTTGCATCTCAAAACGTACAGAGGGCGGACTTCTTTTTGCCTTAATAAAGTATGCTACCAAGACAAAGATGGGTATCCCCAAGCCAAAGGAACTAAATGGGAATGGGAAGAGTATCAGCCGGACAATGTTTCAATACCATATGTCTTCACAAATATAAGAGACTCTGACAAGAAAGAACAATTTGTGATTTCTGTTACAAAAACTAAAGCAGATTTATGTATATGTAGCATTGGGCGAATTCCAGTAGGGATAAGCGATTGTACCTTGATTTTAACTATTGAGGGTGTAAATAATAGTAGTTTTACAGCCTCACATAATATATATTTTGTTTGTGGTAACTATGGATATTACCAACTACCTTTTGGGTGGTCAGGTGTGTGTTATGTATCTTTTCTATTACCCCCTGTGTTTTTGGGCCCCTGCATCATATCACCGAGATTTTAAACTGTTCAATGACATCATTAAAAATAGATATAAAAGGGCAATAAGTACAAATGAGGTAGACCAAACGGATACTAGCCTGCAACAATATGTTGATTTTAATTTAGGGTTGTTCTCCTTTGTGGGTGCTGCGTTAAACAGTAGGAAAGTGAGACGATTGACTAGGGTTGTGGAAGCTGTTACCAATCAGGCAGCTGTTGCACTTGGGAATATTACCGAGGAGTTCCAAATTGCGAGGATAGTAGCGCTCCAAAATCGTATGTTACTAGATGTGATATTAGCTGATCGAGGTGGTGCAAGTCGCATCATTGGTAGTAGTTGTTGTGTTTTTATTCCAGATCACTCACCTTCAGTATATGATGCAATATCTAAATTGCATAGAATTGCTGCAAAAATCCACACAGAGACTGGTACTTGGACTTTTTCTGGATGGTTTTGGGCTCTTGTTTCCGCCTGGGGCTGGAAACTACTGACTATCCTGTGTGTAATGATTGCAATATTTTTCACATGCTGTATCTGTATTCAGTGTGGTCCAATGTTCTGCTCCATGTGTATTACTGCTTGTATGCCTACCAAAAGAAATATTACAGAAATGAAAGCACAACATATGTTGATGAATATTTAGATTATCCCAGAAAGACGAATGTCTTCAGCTAATGCTGAAAAGGTAGTCTGTTGTAACTTAATAGTGATTAGATTAAGCATTAGCAGAAGACATCTTGTATTTAGTAACTATTGTGAACATTTCGCGGAATCCATTTTGTATTCATGGCAGCCATTTTCTCTGCCACATGCTGCCATGTGCTCACCATGTGCTCTGTCCTATCTTTCTGTTAACTACTCTTGAAAATCTGCCTAGTGACAAGTTATATTTAGCATCTCCCACTTTCGCACATGCCCAGTAAGGTCTGCAGCTGTTAGTCCTTGAAAACTGTTAGCCCCTCCTACCTGTCGACTGTGCATTTCCACATGACCTTATATGTATAGAAGTCTTGCTTCTATAATTGTACCACCTCCTTTTAGCCCCTGCGTGGGTATAAAAGGACCATGCTCTCTCAGTTCAGTGTGCTACTTCAAACATTACCGAAGGGTGCTGTTTGAACTGTAGAACCACCTCATGAGGTTTAATAAACTTTGTCTTTTATTTCAGTTTCTGTGCCAACTTCTTCCTATATGGTCTGAGGACTTTGTGCAGAGAAGAGTGAACCCCTTGCATTAGTAGGCCTTGCTGAGGCTTACTTCAACACCATCACCTCTTCCTCCACTCCCAAACCCCCTCCAGCTACCTGTCCCAGTGTGTCCAAAAGAATTTTCCTGTCCAGCCTTGACCTTTTTCCCACACCTCCCCCACCCCGTCCATCTCATAGGTCCTGAAGTAGCACCTCAACCACAACATCTCCGGGACCAGTGGTGCCTGTAGTCACAGGTATGTGGAGTGCACCGGCCACCAGGACAGCCAGTGTGCCACGGAGCCACAGCACAGCCAGTCCCCCCCCTGTGAAGCATCAGAAGTTGGCCAGTGCCTGGCGGGAGAGGGGGAAGACTCCAGCCACCAAAGCCGCTCCCAGGGGACCCGTTGGGAGTGTGGAGTCAGCTGTTACACCTCCCAAGGTGGGCAAAGGCCACAAGAAACCCAGCAAGTCTGGGAAGAGCAGCACGGCGGAGAAGACTGCCATCATCCCCGCTGCCCAGGAGGCCACCGCCAGCCCCATCCCAGCAGCCCAGGAGGCCACCACCAGCCCCATCCCAGCTGCCCAGGAGGCCACCGCCAGCCCCATCCCAGCTGCCCAGGAGGGCCCGCTAGCCCAAACCCAGCTGCCCAGGAGGACCCCGCCAGCCCTAGCCCAGCTGCCCAGGAGGGCCTCGCCAGCCCCATCCCAGCTGCCCATGAGGGTCCCGACAAGGGCCCTGCCAGCCCCAGCCCAACTGTCCATGAGTGCCCTGCCAGCCCAGCTGCCCATGAGGGCCCTGCCAGCCCCAGCCCAGCTGCCCAGGAGGGCCCCGCCAGACCCATCCCAGCTGCCCAGGAGGGCCCCGCCAGCCCCAGCCCAGCTGCCCAGGAGGGCCGCACCAGCACAAGACTCGCTGGGCCATGAAGGACCGCCAGCACAAGCCCCGCTGAACAGGGCACCGCCAACTCAAGTCCCGCTGAACAGGGCACCGCCAACTCAAGCACCGCTGAACAGGGCACGGCCAAATCAAGCACCGCTGAACAGGGCACCACCAAATCAAGCACCGCTGAACAGGTGACCGCCAACTCAAGCACCGCTGAACAGGGCACCACCAACTCAAGTACTGCTGAACAGGGCACCGCCAAATGAAGCACCGCTGAACAGGGCACCGCCAAATCAAGCACCGCTGAACAGGGCACCGCCAACACAAGCCCCGCTGGGCCATGAAGGACCGCCAACTCAAGCCCCGCTGGGCCATGAAGGACTGCCAGCACAAGCCCTGCTGGGCCATGAAGGACCGCCAGCACAAGCCCAGCTGAACAGGGCACCGCCAACTCAAGCACCGCTGAACAGGGCACCGCAAACTCAAGCCCCTATGAACAGGGCACCGGCAAATCAAGCACCACTGAACAGGGCACCGCCAAATCAAGCACAGCTGAACAGGGCACTGACAACTCAAGCACCGCTGAACAGGGCACCGCCAACTCAAGCACCACTGAACAGGGCACCGCCAAATCAAGCACCGCTGAACAGGGCACCACCAATTCAAGCACCGCTGAACAGGGCACCGCCAACTCAAGCACCGCTAGCCCATGAGCGGCAGGGGCACTGACGCAACTGGGTCCGTCACGGGGTGAGTGATGCACTCTGGGCACCAGTCCCCCTCCAGAACCAGTGGAGACATCCATCCACTACCTCTGTTCTTCACAGGATGAAGCACTCTGGGCACCAGTCCCCCTCCAGAACCAGTGGAGACTGTTATCCAATTGAGAGACTGTGGCTTTGCACACCCCAGGATTGAACAGTGGGCAAACCACCCACTGGAGAGACTTGAGAGACTGTGGCTTTGCACTCCCCAGGATTGAACAGTGGGCAACCCACCCACTGGAGAGATGGGTCCATGGTGTCCTCGTTCCTCGTGGAGTGTGATGAAGTGAGCGTTTTCCCTTCAAAATTCCTGTTTTCGCCGTGTTTTTATCCGCGGTGAAGCTGCTCCGGAAAAGGTGGCGGATTGGCCTGTCATAATAGTGTGGGCGGTACATTGTCTCCCGCCTGTCTGTTGGCAGTGACTGCCGCGCTGTTTGTTTGTACCGCCGTGGCGGTCTGAGTGTTAAAGTGGCTGTCTTTGTAGGTGGTTTCCGCAACGGTCGTAATTGCAAATATTTTACCGCCGGCCAGTTGGCGGTCTTACCGCTGCTTTAACACCGTCCGCCAGGGTTGTAATGAGGGCCAATGTCTGGATGTAAAGTGTGGAACTCGACTTGTGACTGCTTTGGTGACGTGGTAACAGTCCCAATACTCCTAAATGTCCCTCCTCCCTGTTCTCCTGCCTGCTGGAATCAGTCACCCCTCTCCAGAGTAGCCAAACACAACTCTTTCCAACTTTTCAAAACTTTGTGAATTTTACGGTTACGTGTGCTTGTTTGTGCTTTGGACTAAAAAGCTGAGAATTATGCTTTACTCAAAAATCTATTTCTCTGGAACTCTCGGGTGGATTGTGGTCATCTTGATGCCTAAAGATTCATAAAAATGAATGTCTGTTAGATTTAATTCAAGTTCTGTGACTTCATTATTTGGTTGATTGCTGCTTCTAAATGCTTTACTCTAGTTCCTTTGTTTAAGCCTTGCTGCTCGAAGCCACAGCTACCCAGAGTTGAGCTAGAGGTTTTACAAATGAGCATGACTGGACCCAAGACAGTTTTGCAAGTGTATTACAATGTAATGTGGCTCAATCATATCATATAAACCACCCAAATCGTCACAGGTAGGATTTAGGGATTGGTAGCTTAAAGGGGGTTGTATGGGACTTTTAGAGTTCACAGTAACACTAAGGAGTAGTTTGAGGGATTAAGGGTTCAAAGGTAGGAAGGAAGAATTAACCAGTACTAAGTGGTCATTAAGTCACAGGTAGATAAGTCAAAGCATGCATGTCATAAAAACGACTTTTAAAAATCAACATTTTTGGAATTGTAATTGATAATATTGAAGGACACAAGTTTATTACATCAACAATTTCTAATCAAAACTTTAATGTGGTCAACATTGCAAGCTTACTTTGTTACATACACCTTATTCCTATATTTCCCAGCAATTACTGTCCATAATTTTAAAAACAAATCTCCATTAATCCAGAGGTACAGCATTAATGCCAGAAATTGAGTCAGGTATGCAGTTAAGAATAAATTCTAAATGCCAAGGGTGGCCTACTACAGAAGGCGATCCTTGATAGCTACAATGCTGCAAGTCCGAGGGGCAGAAACATTCACCAGAAACTCTCACGTGCTCTTCTTCTATTTTTGTCCCACTCATGTTCAAACACTGACACCCTCACATAGTTGTATTACCGATATCATGCCAGTCCCTGCACCGTCATCCCAGTTCTTCAATGTTATCTCTGTCATGTACAGGTTTGTCATAATGTCCACCTCATCCTCCAAGGCACACAGTAAGGTCAAACAGGCGCTGTGTGGAAAAGCGCATTCTTCTTCAAGGAAGTGTGGTCCTTCCACACATCCAGTGAGATGTTATGACAAGGGAAACATGTTAGTATGGCGGTTAAAGATTTTGGTAGAACTGAGGTTCCAAGAGAAGGATTCACAGAACCGCTAAATGTTTGATGGCTGTTATAGGACGAATAAGGCCATACCATGAACTGGATTGTTTGTGATTCCTATTTGCTGGCTGGAAAGCAGGATGGCTGGAACAGTTCTTCAGATCTGAGAAATGTAAACGAAGATATCCTAATTCAAGACAAGGAAGCTGTCTGCATTAGAAGTGGAGCAGTACAGCCAGATCTGGGTAGGAGAGAATGTGTTTTATTTTGAGGAAGTGTCAGATTATAGTATCAAATTTGAGACTGGGAAAGTAGAGAGCAGAAAAGGTATTCAGAACTAATCTGCAATAATAACTTTAATATATTTTTGAACTGGATGTTTAATGTAGGAAACATAGTTAAGAACAAGCATGTGTAAAATCAAACATTGTGGACTGTAAATGCTCAAACTGTATTTCAGGAAAAATGTTTCAACAAAGGCAATGTTTTAGAGTGGGCATACATCTTAAATTGAACATGTCAGGAGGAAATAAGACAAGTTCAGGTTAGTGAATTACTGTTTGTAATTGCAAAGAAAGTGTTAAATGAAAGTCTTGTATCTGTCTACATTTTCAGGAGGAAGTAATTGTTGTGCTAATTTTAACAAGAGATGAAAGCAAATTGTTGAGAAACAGAACCTTCTGGGCAAATAATTAGATGCATTTAAATGCTTGATTAACATAGTACCGATGGTGATAAATACAACTGATCTTTATAAAAGGGCTATACTTTGTGTGTTCCAGATGTCGATCCACGCACTACCCTTCCCACGCCCATCTCCTCAACTAAACACTCTGAACCTCATGTCAAAAGACATACAAAGTAATTGCTGCTAGAGCTAGTTGGGCTAAGGACCTACTGTTCCCGAAGATCAGTGGATACAGCCATTATGTTTTCTTTTACTTACCCAGCTCCTCTACTGCTTTGTCTGTAGTGTGGCATTGGTCAACTATTTTCCTGGTGCCTCTCAGCTTGTTCCTACATCAACTGCATTTGAATACACTTCTGTTGCTGTTTCACTAGGCACCGTGATGTGGAGCCATCTAGTGCTCAACAAAGTAACACCCGCCCTGCGACATCATCATGATCCCTTGCCATAACCTGTATGACTGCCTTCCAGGCTCAGTGGCTGCAATGAGCTACTAATAAGAGACAGTAGCTTGACACTATTCTTTGCCCCTTAACACCCCACCAATCCCCAAGTAACTGTGGAGCCTGTGAGGTAGCAATAGAGGCAGTTGCAGTGCTGGTGGTGTTTTTCTGTGATTTCACATATAATCCAGTTTATGTAATACCAATGCAGACAAACCACTTAACCTAAACAGTTTTATCAAATATTTCAAGCGAGGTAGCTTTTACCATTTGCAGATGTATATGACTGATATTCAACGGATTTGCATAAATACCTTTTTACTTCAAACCCTCTTCCGTTGCAAAGTCCCATCTTTGAGTGACATTTAGCGTATTTTAAATTGTTGGCCTGGCACCCTGGAACTTCATTCCCATGTCTAAATGTGTTTTCCCTACCACAGTCTCTCTGCCTCCTTCCTCTTCTTTCTTCTTCCTTTCTAAATTGTCAACATGAGGACAGTGCGCGCTCTATGGGTGACATAATGCAATAAACCAACTCTGATGAAATGTAATAATTCTATTTAAGGAAACCAGCCCAGCTCCACGTGCTCACTACTCAGAGGTCCCGGTGCAGAGCAGCAGCATTTTCCTGAGCTCCTGTTCCGAAGGCCTACCCAGGATTGCCAGGCCCTGTCTTCATTTCCTTGGTGATCTTGAAGCAGGGCAGTAAGGCGGAGATCGGGTTAGGCCCCGACTCTGTTTTCAGAAATACTCGAGTTTTGGGCCTTTTGGTTACATCGTGTGTGCAATGGTTTTCTTGGCATTTAACTCTTGCAGTTAAGATCGGCAGTGAGCGCGATCGTATCTTGGCATTTAAACCTTGATGGTTGAATCAGCAACAGAGTGCACGATTCATTCTTGGCATTTAACCCTCACAGTTCGGATTGGCAGTGTGCAAGATCGTATTTTGGCATTTAAACCTTGATGGTTGAATCGGCAATAGTGTGCACGATTCATTCTTGGCATTTTACCCTCACAGTTCGGATCGGTAGTGTGTGCGATCATATTTTGGCATTTAAACCTTGATGGTTGAAACGGCAACAGAGTGCACGATTCATTCTTGGCATTTAACCCTCACAGTTCGGATCGGCAGTGTGCAAGATCGTATTTTGGCATTTAAACCTTGATGGTTGAATCGGCAATAGTGTGCACGATTCATTCTTGGCATTTTACCCTCACAGTTCGGATCGGTAGTGTGTGCGATCATATTTTGGCATTTAAACCTTGATGGTTGAAACGGCAACAGAGTGCACGATTCATTCTTGGCATTTAACCCTCATAGTTCGGATCGGCAGTGTGCGCAATCGTATTTTGGCATTTAAACCTTGATGGTTGAATCGGCAATAGTGTGCACAATTCATTCTTAGCATTTAACTTTCACAGTTCGGATCGGCACTGTGCGCGATCGTATCTTGGCATTCAAACCTTGATGGTTGAATTGGCAACAGTGTGCACAATTCATTCTTGGCATTTAACTTTCACAGTTCGGATCGGCAGTGTGACCGATCACATCCTGGCATTAAAACCTTGATGTTCGAATCGGCAACAGGGTGCGCAATTCATTTCTGGCATTTAACTCTTGTAGTACAGATCGTCAGAGTGCGCAATCATTTCATGACATTTGAATCTTGATGTATGAATCGGCAACAGTGTGCGCGATTCATTCTTGACATTTAATTCTTGTAGTACAGATCGGTAGAGTGCGCGATCATTTCATGACATTAGAATCTTGAGGTATGAATTACCAACAGAGTGTTATTCAATGTTCATGGTATTCTTGAAACCCAGATTCAACAGAGTGTTATTCAATGTTCATGGTATTCTTGAAACCCAGATCCAACAGAGTGTTATTCAATGTTCATGGTATTTTTTTGAAACCCAGATTCAACAGAGTGTTATTCAATGTTCAGGGTATTCTTGAAACCCAGATTCAACAGAGTGTTATTCAATGTTCATGGTATTCCTGAAACCCAGA
This sequence comes from Pleurodeles waltl, assembly GCF_031143425.1. Lineage (NCBI taxonomy): Eukaryota > Metazoa > Chordata > Amphibia > Caudata > Salamandridae > Pleurodeles > Pleurodeles waltl. The sequence goes on from NC_090436.1 coordinate 767,630,097, forward strand.
TTCAACAGAGTGTTATTCAATGATCATAGTAACCTTGAAACCCAGATTCCACAGAGTGTTATTCAATGTTCATGGTATTTTTTTGAAACCCAGATTCCACAGAGTGTTACTCAATGTTCATGGTATTCTTAAAACCCAGATTCAACAGATGGTTATTTAATGTTCATAGTATTCTTGAATCCCAGATACAGCAGAGTGTTATTCAATGTTCAGAACATAAGATGTTATTCTAAAAACTCTTATATGGAAACTTGCATAATCCTTCTTTATTTTTCAGATACAGAGCTAATAGGTCATGTTATAGAGAAGCTCTTGATCATTCATGTTATCAGTAAATAAATATTAGGAACAAAGTTTATGAAAGTCAATGTGCATAATCTTGTGATTGTGTTCTTAACTCTTGCTTATACAGGTCTCCTTCATCGCTGTTCCCAACCTAAAACCCATCCCCCACTTGGCCATTCTTTAACTCTGTGCTGTAATAGCAAGTAGAGTTTGGGGCTGCCAGGAGGGGGACATATTGGGAACAGGCGCAAACCCCAAAGATCCGGTCTCCCTGACATAAATGCCTTTTTTGGGTAAGGTTTCAGTGCCCCTCCTTCTCCCAGTATTTATGGCAATGAACAACTGGCAAGCATTCCCTAAATCAGTTCTAAGTCATAGTACAGTCTCTGACGTCCAACAAACAATGAGGTATGAGACACTCAGTTAATAACAGAAGAAAAAAGCTTATCACACTTTCCTGTGACAACTTGAATATTTTCTTACCAATGTAATTTTTGTTGTGCGTGCTAATGGGAAGATAACTAACAATGAACTAAGGGGCATATTTAGGAAAAGTGGCACTATTCCTATTGCCCCGCCACTTTCCTTGCGCCCCTTAGCGCCCCCTATCACCTCCTGTGTGCTCTGTATCTAAGATACTGTGCACCATGGCACAGGGTACGAGGCAATAGCATAATTTTTATTGATGCTATTGTTGTACTCTGCAGGAGTAGCACCAAAATATTGGCGCGACTCCTGCAGAGTACATTGGGGGCCATTATAAATAATGGAAGCCCCCTTTTAATGCCTGCTTGCAGCAGGCATTAAAAGTGCCGTAAAAAATGACGCAAGGAAATTTCATACATTTCCTTGAGCCATTTTTTAGCCCCCCTAAAAGCGGAACGCCTCTTTGCATACATTATGCCTGGCAAAGGCATAATGTAGTGCAAAGGGTTACAAAGTGGCCCAATGCATGCATTGTGCCACTTTGTAAATATAGCATGAGTATTTTGGCCTCGTTGGGCCACATTAGCGTAAAAAAAAAAATGACACTAATGTGGCGCAAGGTGGCGCTAGCAGCTTATAAATATGCCCCTAAATATCAAATAACAATCTCTTCAAGGAAATTCAGGCAGGTGAACACACTAACTGTACAAAATAAATGAAAACATAGGATTGCCTCCTTATGCCAACCAGGAATCTATATTCAACAGAAATTATCATATGCCAATGGAGAGGAACAAAGTATATCCAAAATAAAATGATGGACGGAATGTTGAAACTTTTCCAATACACACCCCCAGTCACAGATCTGAGGTAATTCATTGTTATTTTGCTTGCCACATCACCCCAGATTGGACCCAGCCATATGCAAATCAGTCTTGACCCTACTCCCCATGGGAACAGTCCAACCTGAACTGCCAAGTTAGATCCTTCCTGAACTGACAACAGGCTTTGGGGCATCACCCCTCATCAGCCAGGCTAGCTTGACTCAAGTGGCTCAGTGAGCAAGGGACCCACGTCTAGAGATGTATGGCAGACCCACGCATGGCTTAACAACGTGGTTGCGTCTGACCGCATTCTTTACCACTCATGCCTTTACCATACATGCATTAACAACAGATTTTTTTGTAAAAGCATGCTTTTACAATGAAATTTGTGGCCTGATAAGCAAATGAACGGTGGATTTAACCCAGATCTGTGACTGAGGGTGAGTGTTCAATCCATCATCCTTTTTTGTTCCTAAGAAACAGAGTATTTCATAACTGTCTTCTATGAGGACCCATAGTTGTTATGGTTTGTGAATGTCGGCGAATCAACAGGTGTATCTTACTACAGTCAGTGTTAAAGCTAGGATCACCTTTTATCCAATTTTCTCCATAAAGATCATGTAACACCAGGTCCGACAGGTCCGACCCGAAGGAAAGGTCTCTATAGTCTGATTCCTCTGCAGGCCATCAACGGGGAGCTCAGAGCTCAGAGCTGGGTAGAGCACATGTATGGCTGCATGCAACAGTGGAGGAAGCAGACGCCCAGTCTACCAAATGGGGCAAATCCCCGCACCTGGCAAAAACTCAGCAGAGGTATCCACAGAGGGGATTATCGCCCACAGATCACTCTCATGCCCCGCGCTAATAGCTGGTCACCAAGATTCCTCGCCTCCACTTTTTCCCCTTCACAAGCAGGAATGGCATTATTGCCACCTTTGAACAGAGACCTCTCTACCACAGCAGATAGTGCCACTCAGTATCACAATTCTTTGGTGGTCTACTACCTTCCAGAGATCATAACATGAACACTGCTGAACAAAGACTCCATTTCCACAGCAGACATGGCCGACCAGCATTTCAGCAATCCTGTGGTATGCTCTCCTTCAGGGATTGGCCACGAAATGCACAAACTGACCACCATCACCCAAGAAGTCTGCAAACTCGAATGGTCCCCGGTACAAGAGGAGCTGATGGAGGCAGCTAACCCCACAGACCTATCACCCACACCTGGCGGCAAACCAAAAATCTTGCCCACCAGCCAGGGAAGATCTGGTCTCACAAACAAGGAGTTCGGGGCATTGTCCGAGCAGTTCCTCAACAACTTAGAGGAGCAGATTAACAGAACACTTTGTCTCACCACAACAGCAACAGTAACAGCAAAGAAACATTTGGGTAAGGATGAGGCTGGAGGTGGTCCACCACCCAGAACAACTCCAGGGTGCTCTTCAAATGCACAAGAGCTGGTGGTCATCAGAGCCTAACAGGATATTATGGCAAGGGCGCTTCTTTGTCAGTCAAACAAGATGGAGTTGCCATTTATTTTACCATTTATTTATTTAATTGTTATTAGCCTATCCGGCCTTAACAATAATCACACAATAGATATCAATCCCTCGAACTCAATAAAAATCACATTAAATAAAACATCTCAATAAAAGGAACTATGCTTGAATTTTTGATTTAACATGTGCCAAAATGTATCCAATTTACCATGCATTATCGTAAAACCTGATTTGTCCATAATTTACATAAAAACTTAACTTATTCTAGAAAAACATTATGAGTCTAATATTTAAAATGTCTTATTATGGGACGAGTCATTTGGGGCCTTGCATTGCCTTCCAGCCATTTAATAAAAGCCCGAGGCCTAACCCAGTTTACACTACCCTGCACCGATTTCCCAAGCTAAATAGGTACGGGATAACATAGGCTATTGTGCCTGTGCCAACTGTAGGTGCATTGATTGACGTAATTTCCATGCTTCCAAGATATAAGTTGAGACCTTTGTCACAATGTATTTCTCATCTGAACGCATACATAGCGCTTCCGCCTCCTTGCACTTCCTAACTCCGGAAGTTCTGAAAAGTGGACGAAGGTACAATTTACGGAGTCTGAGCGTAAAGTGGCATAGTAAAAGGAAGTGGGAAAGTGTTTCCGGACCACCATGAAGGCATGGACAACATTCTAAACTACCCGGGGGAGCGGATTGCCATCTGTTGACCACCGCTGTCACTGGTAGTGTGCCCATACGGAATTTAAAGTAGAGAGCCCTTTTTTCCTCCGGATAAATACTGTCTATGAATATTGCTGGTTTAAGCTCTTGGTTAAACAAAATATACCGCTTGAATAAAGGGCTAAATGACTCGCACATAATCTCTGTCTTTCGCTCCCAATTTGCCTTTTTTATGACAGCTAGACTAGGCCTTCCGATTTTTTCTGGATGGAGCCAAAAATCATCCTGGCCGATAGCAGCCAGGATAGTTGAGATATGTTTGAACCAGGGCAGCTTCCGATGGTTTTGCAGCTTCATGATATCCTTTACGTCTCTGAATGGTTTGAGAGCCTCTTTTGTCCAAATACGGATCCAGTATCTTACTGGAGCCAGAGCGATGTAGTCCTCAACCTTTCTCATCTGTAGATCAATTCTTATTGCGTTCATTGGTGTAGCATTACCTAGACAAAGTAATTGGCGTAAAAATTTGTTCTCGGTTACTTGTATTGATGGAATCTTTCTGAATCCCCAGATCTCTGCGCTGTAAAGTGCTGCGGCTCTTGCTTTTGTTTTGTATGCAAGCAGTGCGGAGCTCACGGAGTGATTGCCTGTAGCCTTTGCAAATCTGAGTACTGCTCCGGCTTGTTGGGCCAAGGAAATTCTGCTTTTGTAGATTTGTGGTTTCCATGTCTGTTTTTCATCTAATCTGCAGCCCAGGTAATCATAGGTGGCCACTCGGGCCAAAGGCTTATTATTTACCCTAAAAGTCGATTGCAACGTCTGTTTTTGGTTGAGAATCATAAACTTTGTTTTCCCCTCATTGATTACCATGCTCCTTGAGGTACAGAAAGATTTGAAGCCCCTAAGTAGACCATGCATTGCTATCTCTGTTCTTGCCAGTAATACAGCGTCATCAGCAAAGAGCAAGATAGGTATACTTTCATTGGCTAGTTTTGGCACGTCCAGATTTAATTCCTTCAAAACTTGACTTACTTTATTTATATAACAATTGAATAAGGTTGGGGCCAAAACGCAGCCTTGTTTTACACCTCGCTCAATTGGAATTTTGGCCGTATAATCATTTCTCGTAGAATATCTGACCCTGGCAGTGTTTCCTGTATGCAATAGAATTAGCAGCCTTAAGATTTTTCCCTGTATGCCCATGTCCGACAATAGCTGCCATAATGTTTGGCGATTTACGCTGTCGAAGGCTGTTTGGAGATCCACAAAGACCAGGTATAATGGACAGTTTTTAAGGGTGGCGTATTTAGCACAGATCATGTTTAGCTTAAAAAGTTGGTCTGTTCTACTTTGGCCTCTCCTAAAACCAGCTTGGTGTGTTGATATTAAATCTCCGTCCTCTAGCCATTGGTCTAGACGCGACTGAATCAATTTGGCAAAAATCTTTCCAACACTATCAAGCAGTGAGATAGGTCTATAATTGCTCACCATGTCCCGAGGCCCTTTTTTGTGAATTGGAACGATTATTGATTTCTTCCAAGAAGGAGGGATTACCTCGTAATGCCAAACACTGTTGAATAGACGGGCTAGAGCAGGTAACCATAACGTTAGCTGGTTACGGTAAGCATCTGAAGGGATGCCATCTGGGCCTGCAGCCTTATGCGGCTTTTGAAGGAGGATAACTTGTTTAATCTCTTTTTCACTGAATTCCGGTATTAACTTCATTGCACGTGGAATGACGTGGGCTACTTGCGTGGAATTTGTGCTGGAAAATTCGTTGGAGACTAGTGCATTCTGGGTTCCGTTTACCGATCTAAAAAGACAATTTGAAGATGCTGCATGGGTCTTTTGAAGAGGAAATACTTTGCTTAATCTTTGATTTCTGCCTCCCAGCCCTTGAGTGAGGATGTTTGGGTTAATGGTCATCCCTGGTTCTGTCTTGGCCACTTCCTGATACAAGGCAGTAAAGTGCTTTACCCAAAGTTGAGGGTTAATATTCAGTTCTGGGTTTTTCGGGGGGCCTTCGCATCCCCACCTGACTATCTCCCAAAACTTTTTGGAGTTCCCTGCCGTTATTGCTTGCAGTAAAGTTTTCCAAAGTTTATGTGGAAATATCTTCCTTTTGTATCTTAATAATTTTTTGTACTGTTGCCTACATCCATGAAAATGTTGCTCGTTGGAATCATTCAAGTGCCGGTTCTTCAGTGCTTGTGATAAGGTCTTTTTTAGCTTTAAACACTCTTCATCGAACCAGCCCTCCATCATTTTAGGATTGATTTGAGGATGCTTGATCTTTTCCTTTTTTGTTTGCAGTAGCAAATTATTAAAGTTATGCAGGAGGGGTATAGCGTCATTATCTGATGGGTTTAAGAACGTGCTAAGTAATGACAACCAGGTTTGGCTGGGAACACTCATATAAGGTTCATCCTCATTTGACCTTAATATGTTTTTCCTGTTTGGTCTCATAGTTATTGTTAGGCTATTTCCGTTGAATGGAGACTCCGCCTTCCCTGGGCTCGTGTCCGGATGGACTATCTCCATTAGCAGTGGGTCGTGATCACTCTCGATTCTGTCCCTTATTTCCATATCGATGACATAATGCCAGGCTTCGATGTTTATTGCCATATAGTCAATTATGCTTTGCCTTTTTCCAGTTCGAAAGGTAGATTTAAAGGTTTTATCTGACTTTGTTCTCCCATTTAATGTGCGAAGTCCTCCTTCTATTAATGCTTCAAAGATTAATTCTCCTTTCTTGGAGTCATTACAACGTTGGATAAGAGGCGTTGGGATATTCCAAGCATAATCTTCCTCTGCTACTTGTTCGTCCCAGAGGATAGAATGAGGTTTAGTGTTGAAGTCACCACATATCAATAAAAAGGTTTTACAAGGTTGGAGAGAGCGATTGTTCGTGTGACCTGGTACTGGGTTCCTCCGATCCATGGTTCTTTTGTTTAGGATATGTTCTTTAAGGAGCCGCACCCCTGGCATAACTTGAGCCCGGCTGATAGGTGGGAAGTACACATTTACTATTTCGAGTGACCATTCCTCGTATTTGACTGCGAGCGTCTGGATTCCCTTGCTTTGTACGGTGTGAGTTACTACGGAGTTCCTCAGTAATGAAGTTCTAATCCAAATACTCAGACCTCCCGAGGGTCTTCCTTTTTTTTGCTTAATTGCAGGTGAGTGGAAGGTGGCGAACCCATCTAGGTCAATAGCATGAGTAGACCAAGTTTCTTGGAAGCAGCTGATGTCTTGTTTTTTAATAAATTCAACCCAGTCTTTATCTTCCATTTTGTTTTTTAAACCTGCTATGTTCCAGCTTAGAATTTTTAATATGGGACTGATTTTGTTTTTTATGTTCGAGTTATCCATTTTTTGCTACGAGCTTTTAAATGATTGCTCTTTGCAATTCTGTAACTGTGGGGGATTACCCCTACTGTTTCTAGGGGAATTAGCTACCAGGCAGAACCTCATATTACTCAAGTTTGTTCGTTCAGGGAGTTGTTGTTTGGAGCTGATTGCTCCCTGAAGTATCGAGCCAAAATTGCCTTTTGCCTCTTGCCTACGCATCATGTTTCGGTCTGTAGCTTTTTCAAGAAGTATTGTTGGATATAGTTCTTTTTGCGGAGTAGCAATGGATATTCCCCAGGTCTTCATCGTGTTTGAACATTTTAAGATCTGTTCTGCTATCCAAGGTGAGGCCCAGACTGTTTCTGTTGATTCCCCGTTCTCTAATTCTTTTTTTGGTATGAATCTTACTGAAAGGAGATCTTTAGTTGTTACATTCTGTAAGGCTGGCAGGGAGTTGACAAGACATAAGATGTTAGACCTGTTCAGGATGTCGTGACTTCCTCTTGAGGAGTACTCAGGCATAAACAAGATCGTGGCTTCTGGTTTTTTAGTTGTTTCGGACCGGATCACAGTGTGCCCGCCACCTTCCTGCGACAGTCTTCCTTGGAGTTGGGTGTTCTCATTTTGTCTGTCTTGAGTGGTGGCTGCACGACTAGTAGATGTTCGATTTACCTGGCCTTTTTCCCTCCCCAGTTGCACTTCTTTGTTCCTTTGTTCTTCGTAGGGTTGCCTTTTTGGAGGCCAATTGTCCCTTTTTCCTTTGATTTCATTGGTTTCCAGGTCCAGTGCTGGGCGCGATGGTGCAGGCGAATAGGTGATCCACCCAGGCTGGTTGCTGAGATTATAATTTCCAGGGCTGCCCTGAGAACAATATTTTGCCTTTGTCCGGGGTGCGGGAACTGGGGCTGTTGTGTTGTCCACGCACATGGTTGTTCTTATACTTTGTTCGTTTCGTATATACTCTGGAGTCTCTGCCCTTCTATTTTCGCCTTTGCTATTATCTTGTTCTGCCCCCTCACTAATGGAGTTCGGAGGCTGCTGGCATTTTCCGTAGTGGTCTTCTACTATGTTTGAGTAGTGTACCTGAACTAAATGTTCAGTTTTTGTAGCTGGGAGGTGCTTATCGATACAAATGCTAGGTTTGGATGTTCCTGGGCTCCATTTGGGTTGTTCGTTGGCTGGAGGATCATTTACCTCGTTTATCCCATGATTTGTTCCAGGGTCTTTTCCGGACCACCTTTCTTTGTCTAAGTCATGCCCAGATGCTTGGTGTCCCCTGGGGCCAGTGGGTATGCGGTTTATATGGGAATGGTGAGTGCAACTTTTGTCGCACAATAATCCGGGATTTTTATTTATAAAGTTAAAAACTTTATCAGTGGGTTTCTCAAAACTCTCCGACTTAATGCTTTTATCTTTATACTGACGTTGGGCGCTCTCATCACCTGTGTTCCTGATTTCTCCTATTAGGCCTATCTGTTGTAACATATTTAAGGCCTTTCCTGCTGGTGCTTTTTTTTTTCCTCTAGCTTTCTTCCATGTGTTTTTCCATCTGCCTGTTAGTTGAGGCCTTTTACCCGATGGCCTTTTTTCTACTGTGTTTGGGACTTTGCTTCCAAATTCAGGACTTCCATTTGTTCTCTCCCTCTTAGGTGTCTGATTTTTTGCATCTGGATAGTTCTCTCGTCCTGGGCCGAAGTGCCTTTCTATATTTTCTTTGTCTGCTGGCCCTTCAATTAAACTAGATTCTGTTTTTCCTAGCTCGTGAATGCACCCCTGTGTGCTTTTAAGGTTATGTTTGCAGTCTTCGATTATGTCTTTGATTACTTTTGGGACTTCCAATAGTTTTTCCAGCAGTGGTCCACAAACTTGTCCATCCAACTTGTCCATTTTATCGGCCACTGCTTGATGCAACAGGTTTTCCCTAATTACGCCCTCTACTAGGGCCATCCTGTAATCTATAGACTGTATTGAGGATGTAAGTTGTTTGGTCAGTTCAAGTTGATCATCAAATTTTTGAGACTGGGCCATGATCGTTGTTGCGATTGAGCCCAGTGTTGCACATATAACTTTCATGATACTAAGAATTGGTTGGTCTAGTGAGAGGTCATCTCCATTTCCACTTTGTTCGTTGGTTATCTGACCTTCTGGATTTTTACCTTTCTTTCCTTTGTGGCCTATGATTATACTACCTTCCAGGAAGTTTAGATCTTCTGATGTTATGCTGTTTAGTTGAGGGTCTGTGTTGCCAATAACGGAGTTGTCGAGTGAGGACAGCTCCAGACTGAAAGAACTACTGTTGAGTCTGCCCAGCATTAAATTAGTTTTAACAATTTGTCTTCCGCAGTGAAGCTGTGGCGCTGGGGTTTTATGGGTCTGTTTAGATGGTGAGCAGTCTGTTTCTGGACCCATTACATTTTGGAGTGCTCAATCAATCAATCAATCAATCGCATTTATAAAGCGCGCTACTCACCCATAAAGGGTCTCAAGGCGCTGGAGGGGGGGGGGTCAGTGCTCGAAGAGCCAGGTCTTGAGCTGCCTTCTGAAGGACAGGTGGTCAGGTATGGCGCGAAGGTGGCTGGGCAGAGAGTTCCAGGTTTTCGCTGCTAGGAAAGAGAAGGATCTTCCTCCGGCGGTGGCTTTGCGGATGCGGGGTACGGCTGCCAGGGCCTGTCCGGTCGAGCGTAGAGTGCGCGGAGGGGTGTAGAAGGAGACGCGGTTGTTGATGATTTTGGGTCCGAGGTCGTGGAGGGCTTTGTGTGCGTGGGTGAGGAGTCGGAAGGTGATCCTCTTGTTGACTGGGAGCCAATGAAGTCTCTTCAGGTGTCCGGAAATGTGGTGGTGGCGGGGTATGTCCAGGATGAGTCGTGCGGCAGCGTTCTGGATCCGTTGTAGTTTCCTCTGCAGCTTGGTGGTGATGCCGGCGTATAGGGTGTTCCCGTAGTCCAGGCGGCTGGTGACGAGGGCGTGGGTGACGGTCTTCCTGGTGTCGGTGGGGATCCAGCGGAAGATCTTGCGGAGCATGCGGAGGGTGTTGAAGCATGCCGAGGTCACCGAGTTGACCTGTCTGGTCATGGAGAGGGATGAGTCCAGGATGAAGCCGAGGTTGCGTGCGTGGTCGGTGGGTTGGGGAGTGCTGCCTAGGGCGGGGGGCCACCAGGAGTCGTCCCAAGCGGCGGGAGTAGGGCCGAGGATGAGGACCTCCGTCTTATCTGTGTTCAGTTTAAGCCGGCTGTCTGTCATCCAGTTCGCTACTTCCTTCATTCCTTCATGTAGTCTGGTCCTAGCTGAGGTGGGGTTGTTTGTGAGGGATAAGATGAGCTGGGTGTCGTCGGCGTAGGATATGAGGTCGAGTCCGTGTTTGCGTGCGATGTTCGCCAGGGGGGTCATGTAGACGTTGAAGAGAGTGGGGCTGAGGGAGGATCCTTGGGGTACGCCGCAGATGATCTCCGTGGCTGTGGATCTGAAGGGGGGCAGGCGGACTCTCTGAGTCCTTCCGGAGAGGAAGGAGACGATCCATTCCAGGGCCTTGCCTCTGATGCCGGCGTTGCTGAGGCGGTGTATCAGGGTGCGGTGGCAGACCGTGTCGAAGGCTGCAAAGAGGTCCAGGAGTATGAGGGCCACGGTTTCTCCCTTGTCGGTCAGGGCTCGGATGTCGTCCGTGGCTGCGATGAGGGCGGTTTCGGTGCTGTGGTTGGCCCTGAAACCGAACTGTGTGGGGTCGAGGGAGTCGTTGGTTTCCAGGGCGGTGGTGAGTTGAGCGTTGACGATTTTCTCAATCACTTTGGCGGGGAATGGAAGGAGAGGAATGGGCCGGAAGTTTTTGAGTTCGGTAGGGTCTGCTGTAGGTTTCTTTAGGAGGGCGTTGAGCTCTGCGTGTTTCCAGCTCTCCGGGAAGGTGGCGGCGGTGAGGGAGGCGTTGATGACGTCTCGGAGGTGCGGTGCGATGATGTTGTCGGCCTTGTTGTAGATGTGGTGCGGGCAGGGGTCTGATGGGGATCCGGAGTGGATCGAGTTCATGACGCGGGTGGTCTCCTTGGTGGTGGTAGGGCTCCAGGTGAGGATGGTGGTGATGTCGGTGGCGGGTTCCGGGTGGGGGTTTGCGTTGGGGGTCGGGAAGCTGTTGTATATGTCGATGATCTTGTGGTGGAAGAAGGTTGCGAGGGAGTCGCAGAGGTCCTGTGAGGGGGGAATAGGGTTGTTTTCTGCGTCCGGGTTGGAGAGCTCTTTGACGATGCCAAATAGTTCCTTGCTGTTGTGGGCGTTGTTGTCAAGTCTGTTCCGGTAGGCTGTTTTTCGTGCGGCGCGGAGGTGTTGGTGGTGTTGGCGGGTGGCGTCCTTGAGAGCTGACATGTTCTCTTTGGTCTGGTTGAGGCGCCACGCCTTCTCGCGGGCGCGGCATTCTTTCTTGGAGTTCTTGAGGTCGGGGGTGAACCAGGAGTTTTTCTTGTGGTTGTTGGTGTTGGCTTGAGTCTTCAGGGGGGCCAGGAGGTTGGCGCAGTCGGAGATCCAGCTTGTGAGGTTGTTGGCAGCTTCGTTTGGGTCGGTGGTGCTGGTGGGTTGGTTCTGGGAGAGGGTTGATGCGAGCTGTTCAGTGGTGATACGATTCCAGTGTCTTATTGGTGGTTGCTGGGTGTGGTGAAGCACGGTGGTCTTCTTGAAGCTGAAGTGGACACAGCTGTGGTCCGACCAGGTGAGTTCGGTGGTATGGCTGACGGTGATGTGTTTGCTGGAGGAGAAGATGGGGTCGAGCGTGTGTCCGGCGTGGTGGGTGGGTGTGTTGACTAGTTGTTTCAGTCCCAGGTTGGCGAGGTTGTCCAGTAGGGCGGTGGTGTTTTTGTCGGTGAGGTTCTCCAGGTGAAAGTTGAGGTCTCCTAGGAGGATGTAGTCGGTGGACAGGAGTGCGTGAGCGTTGACAAAGTCTGCGATGTCTTCGCTGAACTTGGCGCGGGGTCCTGGTGGTCTGTACATGAGGGTGCCTCTGAGGATGGTCTTGGGGTCGCTGTGGATCGTGAAGTGGAGATGTTCGGCGTCGGGGAGTGAGTCGTCGGTGTGGGTCGAGATGCGGATGGAGTTTTTGTGTGCGATGGCGATGCCTCCTCCGATGCGGTTGGTGCGGTCTTTCCGGATGATTTTGAAGCCGTCGGGGATGGCTATGGCGATGTCGGGTGCCGAGGAGGGGTTCATCCAGGTCTCGGTGAGGAAGGCGATGTCCGGGTTTGTTGAGTTGATGAGGTTCCACAGTTCGATGGCGTGCCTGTGGATGGATCGGGTGTTGACCAGGATGCAGTGGAGATTGCTTCTGGGGGGGTTGTTCTTGGCGGGAGCGGAGTGGGCCCGAAGGCAGGTGAAGCGGCAGTTGTTGCAGGTGAAGGATCCGTGGGTCCGTTTCGGGGTGGCGCGATAGCAGCCCGGCGTGCGGCCAGGGTTGAGTTTGGTGAGCGTGGTGGAGTCGTAGGTCAGGCGGGAGGCGCGGGGACCAGGGGGTCGGGCGTTGGGCGTGGTCCAGGCGCGGACGGGCGCAGACGGGCTTGCCTTAGGCGCACCTTCGGCGCGCCAGCGGCGCGCCCGCTGCGCGGCCTCGCAGCGCCCGCCATTTAAGGGGTAGCCGGGGAGGCGGGGTTAGCTGGGAGGCGGGAGGTGAGCGGGTAGGTGAAAAAGCGGGAAAGCAACGGCGGGAAGCCTCGAGAGTGGCGAGGAGGCCTATAAACGAAAAAGTACCGAAAAAGGTACGAAAAACGTGAAAAAGTGCTGTGAATTCTGCTTGGGCACATTGTGGAGAGGATGTTAGTGAAAAATTCCCAGAGTTCAATAGACCCGTTTGGGGGTCAGGATAAGGTGAATCGTTGCTTTTTCTTTGCTCTCCCGAAAAGTTGCTCCACTTTGGGGGGTTATTTAACTCCACTTCACCATCCCCAAGAGGATTACTCATTGGGCAGAATAATTGCGATAAACCAACCGGTTGCTGTTGCTGCTGAAGTGGGCGAGTATCCTGGAGCCCGGTCGCTGGTAGCTCCAGTTCACCCCCCCCCATGTTGTAGCCACCCACTTCCCCCGGTGGCTGTGATCGGAGGCCACTGGCTTTAGGACTTTGCGTTTGCGGCTGTTCTGAGTTCAAGTTCACTTGGTTGTAATAGTTAGTGATAGTGTTTGTTTTTGGTCTAGTTTTCCTTACTCCCGTAGATCCACCCGGGCCCGGGTGCGTCGGTGTATACTTATGTCCCCTGCACAGAGGACTTAGAAGGCCCCCCACAGTTTCGCCTACAGTTTCTCCTGCATTCGGTAGGGCACCCCCTATATCGTCAGAGTCAGTATGGGCTGGCAAGCAAGGCAGTGTCACCACTTCTAATGTCCCGCAGGACTCTTCTCCTGGCTCGGAATCGCTTTTGTTGGCGGGAGACCCGAATTGGACACCCTCTGCTGTGTCTGCTGTGTCCTCACCTAGGTTTGCGAATCCCCCCTGGGATTTCTGGACGGTTCTGGGGTCCTGGTCCTGGTCCTGATCCTGATCCTGGTTCTGGTCTAACCCTAGATTTTGTAGACTTTTGAGCTCCTGCTCTGATCTTTGGGAATCCGCTAGGTGAGTGAGCGCCTTATTGGCCTCCCTAGCCTTCTTTGTTTTTCCTCTTGTCCCAACCATCCTCCGGTTACCGTTCACTGCTCACCGTTCACCACTCCCCGCACCCCTCCCCTTGGCTCCTTGGTTCCTTACTGGGTTCCTTCCTTGCTTGGTCTTTAGAAGAGACCACCAACAACAACGACAAGTCCCAGTCCAAATCCAAGGCCAAGGCCAGCTAGGGCCAACTAGGGCTATGGCTAGAGCTGTTGCTGTGGCTGTGGCTGGGTGAGGCTGGGTGAGGCTGGGTGAGACGACGTGGCGCGGTTGAGTACCGATGCCGGAGCCGATGCCGGAGCCGAGGCAGGAGCAGGGGAGGAGCAGGAGAGGGGTTCAATGGTCAGGATGGACTCCCTCCCCCCCACGAAGTCTGCTTACCCGGTCTCTCCCGGTCAGTCCTCACCCGGTCTGCTCTCCCGCTCAGCGTCTTTTCCAGGAGGGGCTGCAGGAGGTCACAGGAGGTCCACAGGGGGACGGCAGGACTCCTTCTCCTTCTCCTTCTGGCTCCCTTTGACTCTGGCTTCTGGCTTCCGGCTCCTCCAGCGCCCAGGTTACGCCTGGTCCTGCCGGAATGCCAACCCACAGCCGGGGCGCACAGAAATCCTCTGACCCCCAAACGCCGTGCTCCGTGCTCCGTGCGTGAGCCGACCGGCAAGAGTTCTCCTCGGGCCCCCAAAAGCAGCAATAGCGGTTGTGGCAGTAGCGGCAGTAGCGGCAGTAGCGGCCGCGTTCGGCAGCGTTCGTGCTCCGCTCTGCACTCAGCGCGACGTGAACCACCCGTGAAGCCACACACCTACTTGAAATTAGATCAAGAGTAACAAATATGGAGAATCTCCTCATCACCACAATGAAGGGAGCTCAATGTTCTTGCTTCCCGATCCTTGAAAATCTATGCACCCTATCAAATATTCTGCGTGAGGTAGTTGAAGTAGTCAGGGAAGCACCGAGAATCGATAAAGCCACAACGGCCACCCTGCCTCCCCAAGGGTGCCAATCCGCCCAACCAGCCCTTGCTCAAGGTCAAAAAACTGTCACAGCAAGGGCAAATTCAAGCAGCCCACCCCACATAGTTCCTGGGGCTGATGGCCCAACTTTAGTCATCTTCCCCTGCCCAAGCAGGGACTCAAAGTCCTGTGTGTGCGAAAAATGGAAACTAAGGCCAAAGGCGCCACTACAATCGTTAGTGAAACAATTATATCACCCACTTCCCCCGACAAGCCTACCCAAGATTCATCCACAGCCCTTACAAGAAGAGCAAGGAAGAAACAAAAAAAGCAAGCCAGGAAACATTGGTGCCAAATGAGATCAGCCAAATGGCACAAAATAAATATCACCCTAGAAGTATTGGAAGCTAGTGGCACTGTGACGTTTTTCCCAATGTTTCAGGCATGCACATTACGAACAGCCCAGCAACAAGAACAAGCGGTGGAACTGATGATGGCTCCACGATGTAGGGAAGGGAAAGCCTCATCCTGGGCACAAACGTCGATACCTGCCTCACTATGGTCATCGCTGCCAGTTCAATCACAAGTACAAATAGTAGCACTAACAATGCTGGCCCCCAGGGATCATGACGCAGGAAAAGCCATTGGGCGGTGTGTGACATCAGCTAATAGTAAAAGTGGTCCAATTGTCTTACCAGTTAGCCCAGGGGCTCAGAAACCAAGATCCAAGGCCCTGTCTGCAATCAATTTCAGTAAGGACCATACCAGCTTGCTCCCGTAAGGAAGGAGTATGGGAGCATTTCACTCCATACAGTATACAGAACAACTACCAAGACCCGCAAATGGCACCAAGGAGGGCACAACTACCACAGCTCATAGAGACAGCAGGTACCACTGGCTTTGTGGGCGATAGAGAGCAGGCCCTCCACTCAGTGGTAAACGCAATTCACCACATCCCCACTGGTAGAAATCCAATTCATTGGGCTAGTTCTGAAGCACTGCCAGTTGGACAGACTACACCAGACCCAGTAGACCAGGACTCTCTAGACCTGGTTTTCATCCCTCATTATACCTCAGGAGGTAATATAGACATTCTAAATAGAGGGAATTTCTTGCATCTATTTACTCAAGTGCCAACTCTTAGGCACATCACCTCGGAAGACATGGAATGGGTTAGATTTTAGTCCCCCGCTCTAACTGCAACAAAGGAGATCACAAAAACAACTTGGAAAAATGCAGCACAGAGGGCCGCAGTCTGGGATGCAAAGGATTTTTTTTGCAGATTGGGGATTGAAATAAATATCCCCTGCTCGATAACTACCCGTTCATCCTCTTATATACTGCCCCCTTCAAAAGCCGAAATCTGTGCAAAAAACAGAAACGAAGTTCACACAGTCACACAAACATTCCTGCAAAGCAAGCAGAGCGATTGGGAAGAACAAAGGTATCGGTCCTAGCACTAAGGGAACCATAGAGCACCACCCTTCATGATCACAGAAATCACTGTCATTTCTGTCATGGAATGTGGTAGGCCTCAGGAGCATCAGTAGATCTGGCGAGGCCATATCCTACCTAAACTCCAATGACATTATCTGTATTTAAGAAACCTGGGAATGTGCTCCTTCTTTACTGCCAGGCTATTAGGACATTTTCCAGCCAGCCACACGTCCTAGCATTTTTTGTCGGCCTTCTGGTGGATTATCCATCTTCATTAAACATGCAGTCTGTTTGGCAACTACTGAGCTCACTATCAACAGTAAATGGCCCACAATTTGTGGTGCGAACATTGTCCAACAAAATGTGGATCTCACACTAATCAACTGCTACATAAATGCCCCAAGGAAATTTAAGGTAGTATCAATCCTCGAACTCCTGAAAAGCTTAAAAACTTCATTCACCC
Source organism: Pleurodeles waltl (assembly GCF_031143425.1). NCBI lineage: Eukaryota > Metazoa > Chordata > Amphibia > Caudata > Salamandridae > Pleurodeles > Pleurodeles waltl. Next base: position 767,646,613 of record NC_090436.1, read on the forward strand.
TGGCCACAAAATGGTTATGATGGGTGATTTCAATGTACAGAGGCTCAATGCAAAATCAGAGGACCTCCCCTCGGACATAGGCTGTCAACTACTCCACATTATTTTTACAACTTTCAGCCTATCGTCAGCCCAACAGGAGCAAACGAATAAACGGAATGGGCGCCCCCTTCCCTCATCATTCAAGGGAGCCTCAACCATCAATTATATGTGCCTCTCGGAAAAGCTTAAGCAGAGACTGAGCCACTTTGAAATCACTGAGATGGTAGAGAGCAACCACAATCCCCTGAAATGCATAACTGAATCACAAGTTCAAGCAGCTGAGCAGCATGCAGTGGTAGGGGCTTCAACGGGCACAGAGAAAGTACACCTGGTGAAAAGAATCAAATGGAGACCAGAGGATTCTTCTAAAATAATCCTATGGCTAAGACCCTTGTTTCGGGAATTAAACCCGAACCTTGAATCGCGGACGAAGTCGGTGGGTGATCTCCACATGCTGCTGCTGGGTAACTCACGGTGCATGTTACTCATCCTGTCCGAAGAAGTGTAGCAATACAAATGGACAAAAACATACTCAAAACAAGGCAGGCACTCCATAGAGCCCTACGTAGGCACAAGCAAAAGCCCACACTGGACACAGCAGCACAGGTATCAAATAGAAGAAGATCCCTCAAGAAACTGAAATGGGAGCTCAAGGGGGAAAAAGAAGGAATGGGGTACCTTATTCCAGCTCCTAAAAGACCCAAATCATACCTGCGTCTGGGACTATGTAAATAAGTTAAGAAATGGCCATTAGGCAGGAGAGAATGGTGTATCAGAGTCAGCATGGGTCTTGCATGTTACAATTATGTGTACAACCACTGACCTAGTATCAGACTTCACCAGCAATAGCCAGTTCAACTTTCAATGCCCTTCGACCTCCCCCAAATCGGCAATCCCTCTTCCAGGGCCAAGAAACAGCAAGAGAGAGAAGCAGATCACCTGGTCACACCACACGACACAAAAGCCATGGTTTTGAATACCTTTTCCATTAGTATGACAGAGACCATCATAAAGAGGACTAGGAAGGATGGCGCGCCAGGACCTAACAGACTACCTGCTTCGCTGTTCAAATGCACCCCATCGGGCTGAGCAGAGAGGCTGTCACACATCTTTAACAACACGTACCATTTTACCACTGTCCAGGAATCCTGGAGAGGCTTTATACTGTGCCCAATTTATAAAAAAGGGGACTGCTCAGTAGCTGCAAACTATCGATTAATTGCTCTCCTGGATGTGGAGGCAAAAATGTACGTACAACTGTTGTTAAACCAATTGGAAGCCTCGGTAGAAGAGTGTCAAATTCAGCCATTCTTTCAATCTGGCTTTAGATTGGGGGCTTCAACAGTGAACAACATCGTGGCACTTGCATACTTACAGCACCCGGCAGTTAACATCGTCCATCAGCCACTATTTTGCTGCTTTGTTGACTACAGTGCAGCCTTCGACAGGGTTGATTGTGAAACTCTGTGGAAGAAGCTGTCATCATGGGGCATTCCCATATATCCTTTAAAAGCCATCATTTCATTGTACTCCCATACTTGGGTCTAGGTCCTCACAGGACCAGGGTCATTTTCACGGAAAATAGAAACTAACAGAGGCCTAAAGCAGGGATGTGTCTTGGCCCCACTACTGTTCAACTTGTATACTGCTGATTTGGAGAAATATCTGAAAGCCAGTGGTTTGGTCCTACCCAGATGGGCCCCACAAGACTCCAGATCATCCATTATGCTGATGATATCGTGACTGCACGAAAACTGGACTATAGCGAGCCCTAAACGCCCTGAACATTTTCGAAAAGGCTAATCAGTTGTAGGTTAATCAGGAAAAACTAAAGTCCTTATATTTGAAAGGTACAAGAACAAAAATCTCACAACCTGGCAATTGGGAAGACAGATCAGCCCCACAACCAGGAAATATAACTACCTGGGGGGTGAGGTTCACAGAAAACAACACAGCAGGGGCACAGAAAAGCGCAATTAGACATAAAGCTGCTGTCATCACATATGGGTTTGCCAAATTAAATATCCAACTTAGAAGAGCCTCGGCTGCACTAATACTGAGAGTAACAAAGGTGACACTAGTCCCTGCTTTGCAATATGGGTACCTGGCATTCCCGGGGTCCTTAGAATCCACCATAGAGCAGGCCCACTGCAGAGCATACTTAAACCATTTACAACCACCAAAGTACACCCATCGCACCAGGCTCAGAATAGCAAAGGAACTCTCAAGAGAGGTCGATATACTGATAACCAAATCACCAACAACAGTGCCTGTGCTAAATGATTACTATTTGATCAGAGCCCCTCAACTATACCTCCTAGAAGCAATAAATGCAGGCACTCAGCATCAAATCCTGTATATGTGAACATTAGATCTCCCAATTAAGGACTTTAATCCTTCTTGGCCGGCACACAGGCAAAAAGGCTCCTGCAGGCTCTGCTCTTACGATCAAGAAAGCTGGCTACACCTTCTGTGCTGCTGTCCCAAACTAGTAGCCAAAAGAAGACAGCTAATAATTCCAGTAGCTTTGACTCAGGGAGCACGGTCCTGTATGGAAGTATCCAACCTTTGTTTTTCACACTCTGCGGTCTGGGCTTTGGCAAGATGTGCAAAATATGTGACAGTTCTCAGGAGGCTGCTAACACAGGCAGCTGGGACACATAGCAGGGCACATGAGGGTCCTAATTGTGTGTAGGCATCCCCTCGTTTTGAATGGAGACAATACCTAGTCTTTTTTATTTATTTTTTAAATTTGATTATTTACTATTTTATTATTCAACTTTAAACCTATACAGTGTTTCTCTTACTCTATTTTGTAATGGTTTTAATTAACTGATCAATAAATTGACTAATGCTAATGCTTTCTCTTGCACCTACCCTTTTTTAATATCCTTTTCTGCTCACTATTTTTTCCCTTCTGTCTCTCACATCTCTGTCTTTTCATTCCTTGTGCCTCTCTCATTCTTTTTGCCTGTGTTGTTTCTTTCAATCCTTGTGTCTCTCTCTCTATCTTTGTGCCACCCTTTTAGTCTCTTTTGTTACCTGCATCTCTCTCATTCTTTGTGTCCTTTTTGTCTCGTTCATTCCCTTTGCCTCTCCCATTCCTTGTACCCATTTTGTTTCTTCCAGTCTTCTTATAATAATTGTGCATGATTCTGTTTTCTGTGTTTTCACTCTTTTCTCATGCATCATTCTGTTTCCTGTGTTCTTGCTCTTTGCATCACTTTGTTTCCTCTGATTTCAGGCTTTTCCCTCAGTTCTACCTGTTTTGTCACTCACTATCTTTCCCTCCATCTGTGTCTTTTTACTTACCTTTTTGTAGATCTCTAACTCCTTCATTGCATCTCTCTGCAGCCCCTCCTACTCTTCTTCTCCCACCTCCCCCGATCCCTGCCTCCTCCTCCTTCTCCTTATCTGTCTTCCTGTGCTCTCAACAAGCCCCACCAAACATATCCTGCACTCCTCCCCGCTCTCAAGACCTACTTAATGGTAGCTGCAACGTGTGCACACGTAGCGGGTGCACCACTGTTGTGCGGAAGATGCACCTAAGGCAAGCCCATCCGCACTTGTCCACACCTAGACCACACTCAGTGCTCAAACGGTGGTCCAACAACACCAAAATGATACTCCACTGCATCCATCTGGGCTTTGAATCTGGGATGCCTGTCCCCCTACTGATGTTGCAACGCTCTGCATAACACAAGAAAGAACCTTCACTTGCACCTACTGTTGCTTTGAGTGCAAAAACACACCTAGCACTCTCACAACCCACACACCACACAAAATACCCACACACCAGGTAGCAAACATGACAATTTAACGTGCACGATCCACAAACTCGTTCACTCAGCAAACATGCCATGGAAATCTGGGACATCCTGAGCAACCATTCTACGGACATCCTATTCTTTCCAGAATCATGGCTGGCCATCAAGTCGGCTGCCATCATTGCCACGACCGTCCCAGAAGGATTCAAGATCGTACAGAAGAATTATCAGCATAAATATGGGAGCAGGAATCATGTTTATCTACAAGGAATCTGTCAACTGCACCACCTACACTTCAAACTGAAAAACTCATCTTTGCACTGTCTGGAACCCTCATCAATCACTTGCCAGAACCCAGAACTAGCTTCACTGACACCATCATGTACTTTGTCATCCCTCTCACTACTAAGGTAAAAGCCTAAACCTGCTTGGACACCTCGATTTTCACCTGGAAAACCGGAATGACCCGGCATTCCGCTAGAGCCTTCGGAACTTAGGACTCACACAACATATTGCCAAGCCTAACCATGTTGCAAGACAAACTCTAAACCAGATCTTCACAACTGTTGAGGATATCATAATCATTTCTATCACACCTCCCACTAGGACTGACCACACTATTTTTCATTTTCAAATCAACGTCTGTAGGAGGCTGGATTGGCTTGTAGTGAGTACCAAGGGGTACTTACACCTTGCACCAGGCCCAGGTATCCCTTATTAGTGTATAGGGTGTCTAGCAGCTTAGGCTGATAGATAATGGTAGCTTAGCAGAGCAGCTTAGGCTGAACTAGGAGACGAGTGAAGCTCCTACAGTACCACTAGTGTCACTTGCACAATATCATAAGAAAACACAATACACAGATATACTAAAAATAAAGGTACTTTATTTTTATGACAATATGCCAAAGTATCTCAGTGAGAACCCTCAGTATGAGGATAGCAAATATACACAAGATATATGTACACAATACCAAAAATATGCAGTATAGTCTTAGAAAACAGTGCAAACAATGTATAGTTACAATAGGATGCAATGGGGACACATAGGGATAGGGGCAACACAAACCATATACTCCAAAAGTGGAATGCGAACCACGAATGGACCCCAAACCCATGTGACCTTGTAGAGGGTCGCTGGGACTGTAAGAAAACAGTGAGGGTTAGAAAAATAGCCCACCCCAAGACCCTGAAAAGTGAGTGCAAAGTGCACTAAAGTCCCCCAAAGAGCACAGAAGTCGTGATAGGGGAATTCTGCAGGAAAGACCAACACCAGCAATGCAACAACGATGGATTTCCAGACTAGAGTACCTGTGGAACAAGAGGACCAAGTCCAAAAGTCACAATCAAGTCGAGAGTGGGCAGATGCCCAGGAAATGCCAGCTGTGGGTGCAAAGAAGCTGCTACTAGGCAGTAGAAGCTGAGGATTCTGCAGGAATGACAAGGGCTAGAAACTTCCCCTTTGGAGGATGGATGTCCCACGTCGTGAAGAGTTGTGCAAAAGTATTTTCCTGAAGAAAGACCACCAACAAGCCTTGCTAGCTGCAAATCGTGCGGTTAGGATTTTTGGATGCTGCTGTGGCCCAGGAGGGACCAGGATGTCACCAATTGCGAGAGGGGACAGAGGGAGCATCCAGCAAGACAAGAAGCCCTCTCAGAAGCAAGCAGCACCCGGAGAAGTGCTGGAACAGGTACTACGAAGTGGAGTGAAATGGTGCTCACCCAAAGTTGCACAAGAGAGTCTCACGCCGCAGGAGGACAACTCAGGAGGTCGTGCAATTCAGGTTAGAGTGCCGTGGACCCAGACTTGGCTGTCCACAAAGGAAATCCTGGAAAAGTGCACAGGAGCCGGAGTAGCTGCAAAACATGCGGTTCCCAGCAATGCAGTCTGGCGTGAGGAGGCAAGGACTTACCTCCACCAAACTTGGACTGAAGAGTCACTGGACTGTGGGAGTCACTTGGACAGAGTTGCTGGATTCAAGGGACCTCGCTCGTCGTGCTGAGAGGAGACCCAGGGGACCGGTGATGCAGTTCTTTGGTGCCTGCGGTTGCAGGGGGACGATTCCGTCGACCCACGGGAGATTTCTTAGGAGCTTCTAGTGCAGAGAGGAGGCAGAATACCCCCACAGCATGCACCACCAGGAAAACAGTTGAGAAGGCGGCAGGATCAGCGTTACAGTGTCGCAGTAGTCGTCTTTGCTACTTTGTTGCAGTTTTGCAGGCTTCCAGCACAGTCAGCAGTCGATTCCTTGGCAGAAGGTGAAGAGAGAGATGCAGAGGAACTCTGATGAGCTCTTGCGTTCATTATCTAAGGAATTCCCCAAAGCAGAGACCCTAAATAGCCAGAAAAGAGGGTTTGGCTACTTAGGAGAGAGGATAGGCTAGCAACACCTGAAGGAGCCTATCAGAAGGAGTCTCTGACGTCACCTGCTGGCCCTGGCCACTCAGAGCAGTCCAGTGTGCCAGCAGCACCTCTGTTTCCAAGATGGCAGAGGTCTGGATCACACTGGAGGAGCTCTGGGCACCTCCCAGGGGAGGTGCAGGTCAGGGGAGTGGTCACTTCCCTTTCCTTTGTCCAGTTTCGCGCCAGAGCAGGGCTGAGGGGTCCCTGAACCGGTGTAGACTGGCTTATGCAGAAATGGGCACATCTGTGCCCATGAAAGCATTTCCAGAGGCTGGGGGAGGCCACTCCTCCCCTGCCTTAACACCTTTTTCCAAAGGGAGAGGGTGTAACACCCTCTCTCTGAGGAAGTCCTTTGTTCTGCCTTCCTGGGCCAAGCCTGGCTGGACCCCAGGAGGGCAGAAACCTGTCTGAGGGGTTGGCAGCAGCAGCAGCTGCAGTGAAACCCCTGAAAAGGCAGTTTGGCAGTACCCGGGTCTGTGCTAGAGACCCGTGGGATCATGGGATTGTGCCAACAATGCCAGGATGGCATAGAGGGGGCAATTCCATGATCTTAGACATGTTACATGGCCATATTCGGATTTACCATTGTGAAGCTACACATAGGTAGTGACCTATGTGTAGTGCACGCGTGTAATGGTGTCCCCGCACTCACAAAGTCCGGGGAATTTGCCCTGAACTATGTGGGGGCACCTTGGCGAGTGCCACGGTACCCACACACTAAGTAACTTTGCACCAAACCTTTACCAGGTAAAGGTTAGACATATAGGTGACTTATAAGTTACTTAAGTGCAGTGAAAATGGCTGTGAAAGAATGTGTGCATTATTTCACTCAGGCTGCAGTGGCAGGCCTGTGTAAGAATTGTCAGAGCTCCCTATGGGTGGCAAAAGAAATGCTGCAGCCCATAGGGATCTCCTGGAACCCCAATACCCTGGGTACCTCAGTACCATATACTAGGGAATTATAAGGGTGTTCCAGTATGCCAATGTGAATTGGTGAAATTGGTCACTAGCCTGTTAGTGACAATGTGGAAAAAAATGAGAGAGCATAACCACTGAGGTTCTGGATAGCAGAGCCTCAGTGAGACAGTTAGTCATAACACAGGTAACACATTCAGGGCACACTTATGAGCACTGGGGCCCTGGCTGGCAGGGTCCTAGTGACACATACAACTGAAACAACATATATACAGTGAAAAATGGGGGTAACATGCCAGGCAAGATGGTACTTTCCTACAATGTCCTCTACCAAATCAAACTCATCATCTCCAGACAGATAAGATGTAACTGGAGCAGACTCATGGAACATCTTGCACACAAACCAGCCCAATTTCATAGGCAACCTGAATTACAACTTCAAGCAACTTTACAAATGGATCACCCACTCCACCAACTCCCTGGCATCCCACAAAATCATAAATCAAAAGAGCATTAGGAAGCAAGCAAAATGACTAACACAGACTAACAGACTAACTACAAGCAATAAAACAAAACATCAAGCTACTGGAGGGAAGATGGAGACTACATCACAAAGAAGCAGATTAAGGCACCTGTCTTAAGAGGCTGCCACCAGCTGATCAGAGAAAGCAAAATGAAGGCCCTAGCAGAACATATAGAAAAGAGCACCTACAGATACAAAGAGATATTTGTGATCATCAAAGAATTTGCCACACAACCTCCACCACAGCATCACTCCCTCTTAAAACGTATGACCCAACCAATCATAATTCATCAGCAACAAATCCAAAATCATCTACAACAACTTCAACCCACAACCAGACCCCACCAAACTCACCTTCAGTCTGTCCATAGAAGACCTTAGAGACATTGTCAGATCCATGCCCCCACCACGTCTTCAAAATGGGAGCCTATCCAATGATTGATGTTCTCATCCACATCCTAAACTCATCCATCACGACTGGAACATTCCTGGGGTCCTGGAAACAAGCAGCAGTAAATGTACTTCTGAAGAAACCCACAGCCAACCAATCCCTAATATCTAACTACTGCTTGATTTCTCTTCTCTCCTATCCAGCAAAGGTAATGGCGAAAATTATCAACAGACAACTAACCCACCACCTAGATTAGCACCAGCTCTTGGAATGCAAACAATCAGGTTTCAGGATGAATCACTGCACCAAAACCGCCTTCATCAAAGCAGCCAACAACATCAGGATGATTCTCAACCGAGGAGAGAAAGTGGCTCCCATCCTGCTCAACCTCTCCACAGCTTTCGACACAATCTCAAACTCTACCCTCATCAGAAGACTTTATGAATTGGGTATTCAGGGACCTGCCATCAACTGTATCTGGTCCTTCCTTACTGGAAGGACCCAAAGCATTAGCCTGACATGATGCAAATTGAAAGCTAAGAATCCCACATGCAGAGTCTCCCAAGAATCCTCTCTCTGCCCAACTTTATTCAACATCAATATGAACCGACTGGCAGACCTCATAAGGTCACATTGCATCAACTTTCTTTTCTATGTAAATGATACTAAACTGATACATTCCCTGTTGGAGCAGACAAAAGGAACCAAAGACTTTACCAGATGCATTTTCTTTGTGACAACCTGGATGAGATTCAACTGCCAAAAGCTCAACACAGACACGGCTGAGTGGTAATCTTTGGCAAGAATACATCTGCATTGGACATGACCTGGCAGACCTTGGCTCAACACCTGTCCCGCCCACTCAACCCAGGTGACTAGGAATCATCCTCAATTACAAACTTAACATGACCGTGCAGATAAACATGGTGACCTCTTCCAATTTCCCCATCATGAGAATGCTATAAAAAATCTTCAAGTGGCTATCGGAAGACACCAGAAAAAGAGTAACACATGCCCTGATCACCAGCAGACTTGACTACAACAACTCACTCTACGCAGGATGCTTCAAACACCACCTAAACAGGCTCGGAAACCATCCAGAACACGGCAGCAGTGCTTGTGCTTAACTTACCATGATGCACTCACAGTTTCCCTCACCATAAAGCACTGACCTAGCTCCCAAATACACAAGCACACTCAGTTCAAGCTACTCAAACACACAGCATGCCTCTCACTTGCACAGATACCCCTCATACAGAAGAGCATCACTGGAGGGTGCACATTCTCTCACATCACCCCCAAAGCCTGCATCGGCCTGCCACCGCTCAAATTCTGAGTACGGCAAGAAGCTTAAGACCTAGTTCTTCAAGGATCTTCCCACTAGAGGATCACATTCTATCTATCTGAAAGCACCAGACTTCCCTCTTGGGTAATTAGTGCACTATACAAATAGATGTAATATAACATAACAGGAAGCCTGTATGTATTCTTCCAGGAACTGTGAGTTTACCCTCCTGATATGCAATATTCATCCCTACATCGATTAGTGTATTTATGTACATCTGATCAATGTGCAGAGACAGCTCAACATAATTGCCATTTTGTCTATCCATTAAGAGCATCCTTATAATAATAATCAGCAGCTTCAATTAACAGTTTCCATCTATATCTTGCACAAGACAAAGACATAGACAACAATCACCCTGAACTTTCGATAGCTATCTACTGAAGCTAGTTCTTCTGACTAATACTAATAAATCTGTATCATTACAGAAAGACTAGCCAATTATACAGTGAGGAAAGGAACAACAGTCTTCGTGCTTTTGTTCTTTTTGCTAATAGGAGATAAAGATTAATGAATGATGTTACTTCAACAGGTCACATCCTAATGAGGTTCGACGGAAATTCTGTAGCGTGCATGGTTATAAATAAACTATGGTAATGAACCAACAACATAAGGGATCACTCAATATTTTAAAGACAGTGACCTTGATATTTGAATTTAGTAACCTCTGTTTGTCTTTTCCTAAATAATCGATATGTGCAACTAAGTTTCAGTGGACAATCGTTTCTTTCTGACTAGGTGACCAATATGACCAGGATACTTTTTTCTGGTCCAGGCAGGACCTGGCCTGACAATTCGGGGTGGACTGTTCTTATGGGGAACAGGGTCAAGACTGATTTGCATATGGCTGGGTCCAAACTGGAATGGCATGGGAAGCAAAAAAACTGATAGATTAAACCCAGATCTGTGACTCGGGGTGAATGTTTGATTTGCATTGCATTCTGTCCATCATCTGTTGTTTTTCCTTTTGTTCCCCTAAGTGGGATGGGTATGCCCAGACGTGGGTCCTGTGCTTGCTATGCCACATGATTCAAGCTAGCTTGGCTGATGGAGGGTGCTACCCTAAAACCGGTCCCAGGATGCTTTTTTATGGTTCAGGGAGGACCTGTTCTGGCAATTTGGGCTGGACTGTTTCCATGGGGAACAGGGTCAAGACTGATTTGCATTTGAATGGTTCCAGACTGGAATGGCATGGCAAGCAAAAATACTGATGGACTAAACCCAGATCTGTGACTGGGGGTGACTGTTTGTTTTTTTCTGCATTCTGTCTATTCCCTGTTGTTTTTGCTTTTGTTGCCCGAAGTGAGAAGGGTATGTCCAGACGTGGGTCCCGTGCTTTCTATGCCACCAGATTCAAGCTAGCCTGGCTGATAAAGGGTGATACCCTGAAACCGGTCCTCGGATGCTTTTTTTATGATCCAGGGAGGACCTGGCCTGGCAGTTTGGAATGGACTGTTCCCATTGGGAACAGGGTTAAAACTGATTTGCATATGACTGGGTTCAAACTGGAATGACATGCAAGCAAATAAACTGATGGATTAAACCCAGATCTGTGATTGAGGGGAAATGTTTGATTTGCTCTGCATTCCGTCCATCATCCATTGTTTTTGCTTTTGTCACCCCAAGTGGGAAGGGTATGCCCAGACGTGGTTTTTGTGCTTGCTATGGCACCAGATTCAAGCTAGCCTGGCTAATGAAGGGTGATACCCTGAAACTGGTCCCAGGATGCTTTTTTCTTGTCCAAGGAGGACCTGGCCTGGCAGTTTGGGCTGGACTGTTCCTATGGGGAACAGGGTCAAGACTGATTTGCATATAGCTGGGTCCAAACTGGAGTGCCATGGCAAGCAAAAAAAAAATGATGGATTAAACCAAGATCTGTGACTGGAGGTGAATGTTTGATTTGCTCTACATCCTGTCCATCATCTGTTGTTTTTGCTATTGTAAAGGGTTTGTCACCACCAATTTAGGCCCTGTTTATAAGGTTTTTGATTTTTCACGCAGTGATTCTGGAGGGCTAGAATTCACAATTCAGGGCTGTATCCCGACACCGAAAACCATAAATTTCTAGTTGTCACTCTGGAATGAGGCAAAACATCATGGACGTGTAAATAATGGGTCCTTTATGGTCCTTTTATTTACTCATTCCAATCAAGAAACTGCTGTCATTTTCCACGTCCTTTGAGCTGGTGGAAAATATCAGCAAGAGGGTTGCGAGTATACGGGTGATTGATCGGGGTTATATTACTTCTTCTTCCTAGATCATTTTTATAATTCTATTTTGCCTCAAAAGTGACCTTCGTGCCTATGGCCTCCCCACCCCACGAATTCATGTTCCAATCAAACTCACACTTTTCTACTGTTCATTTTAAAAAAGAGATTCCTACATTGAAGTTCCACAACAAAGACCAGTTAAGGGAAGGAACAACTCTATGACAGTGTTATGTTATGTTATGTTATGTTGATTTGTATAGAACACTAATCACCTGAGAGGTTATCCAGGTGATTGGGCCAGTGTGTAGGTGTGTGGTCCCCAAGATACTAGGTATTCAGCTCCTTGCGGTACTCAAGAAGTGAGTGATCAGTGTAGGGAAAGATGTGGAAGACATTGTGACGCGAAGGGCTAATTAGTCTGAACAGTTCACATGAGCGTGAGGCCTGCAGAAACCTGAAACAACGTGGAAATGTCCACGATGTCGCTTTCAAGCTTGTTTTCCAACATTCTACAGATAAAATTATCCGCAGCTGCATGTGTAAGAAGCAGGAAGTGTGGAAGAGAGACACGAAGGTCGTTCTAACCCTGAGAAAGGGAGTACAAGTAAAGGACGGATAAAACAATGGCTAGTGAACAACAGAACTGCCAAGGGACATGTGCTGATAACATAGCTAGAAGATGCGAGAAAGGGATAGAATCCAAGCTTCTGGTTATTTAAGCACTGAAGAGCGGGTGAGGGGATTGAAGCTCGCAGATGGAGTTGTGCAAGCTGTCATCGCCCACATCGCTGCCTCCCTGGCTGTGCTGTTCTTAGACCGTGACGATTGAGGGGGAGAGAGGTTTGAGCAGGCGGGAGAGGGCTTCCCACCATTGTGGATAAAGTTAAGTTCCACCCAGGGATGAAAGGCCTTTGTTTCTCTGCTTTATTCTGATTGATTAGCATACTTGCACTATGTTTATAATCTGATGTATTCTGCTCATTTATATTTGCTTCTTCCTTGAACGTCTTAATGTGAACATGATGCAGTAACTGAGATATGCGTTTCGTAGACAGTCAACCAATGCAGTGTTCCTATCGGTGAACTCTTTGCACATATATAAATAGATGCTCTTCATTGTTTGCTCATATATAAATAGATGCTCTTTATTGCTATTTTTCATTCTACTTCGTTGATGTGCCAAATGCATAGATTTTACTGAAAATTCTATTAAAGCTAAGTTGTGTACATTATTGGCGTGTGGTCCTTTATTGAGTGTCCTTATTGACTTATATCGATCAGATCAGGTGTCAATCAATCACCTGGATAAGACAGTGAGGAAGGAGGTCGTTCCATGTCTTGGGTGTAATGAAGGAGAATGCGCACTCTCCAGTTTTGCTTTTGCAGATGCGTGGAATGTGTGTGGGTGAAAGTGAGGCAGAGCATAGGTGTATGGTTGGTTGGTGAAAGTGTATGTAGCTGCTGAGATAAGCTGGTCCTGTGAAGTTTGGGGCTTTGTATGTGGGCTTGAGAAGTTTGAATTGACTGTGCTTGTGAATGGGGAGTCAGTGAAGCTTCTTCAGGTGTGGTGTGAAGTGTGTTGTCATGGGAGGTCGAGTTTGAATGTTGCAGCGGTGTTCTGGATGGTATGGAGTCTGTGTAGGAGTTGTTTGAAGATTAAATGTAATAGAATAATACTTTACTAGTAAAGGCATATCAATCTATGATAAAAATCCCCCGAAAAGGGCACCAAAGGGTCATGCTTTATCATGAAACTAGGTAACGGAGCAATCTAATGTGAATTTTTCAACCATTTACTAATAACTGTCCAAATGCTCCAAGAGACATCCTTTACAGTTTGGTGGAAATGAAGTTTTAAGTAAATCAGCAGATATTCCACTAAGCTTATGTTTGCCTCGTATTATCTATTTATAGTTTTCTGTACCACAAACTTTCCCATCCAGGTGTCCAGGTAATAACAGGATCAGTGGACACAAGAAGTGAAACAATTTCAAAGAGTTGTAAATAGTGGCTGCAATAAGAAAAGTACAGGAAGGATTGCATGGAGACATTTCAGAGCTCGGCACTAAAGCTCACACAATAACAGGAGTGAAAGAAGCTATCAGAAACAATTCCTGAAACACAGTGCATGCATTTATTAAGGAATAGAACAAGTGTGAACCAAAACAATTAGAAGAATGTCATCAGCATACAGGGAGAAATCATTTTTGAGTGGGCCATAACATGTCGATAGAGAAGTATAGAAAGTCAGTGATATATATCTGAGGATTGATGCTTACACAGAGTCTACTCCAGTGGCAGCTGCTGTGAAATAAAATTAGGGGGCAGTGAAGGAGGGCAGCCCAGGTGGCAGCATGGGGAAGAAAAAGAAGAAAAAAAATAGCACTTACCTGGCGGCCACCGCTTCAATGCTCTTCTGGTTCCCAGCTCCTCTAAACTCCCGACACTCCATGCATAGCCTCCCAGACTCCCTACACCAACCAAGACACTGCTCTCATGCTGGTAATACCCAGCATGAGAGAAGTGCCACGATTGGTTTGGGTGGTCTGGTTTGATTTGATGCTCAGTCAGGCTCTGGGAGCCTGTGTCTGTTCCCCACCCAGCTGTGCAGCACAGCTCAGGTGGAGATAGCTAAGAGAGCATGTCAGTTTGGCTGTCCTAATATGACCAGACAAACCTACTTGCACACTTGCGTCTGTTCCCACCACTTCTCCTCCCTGCTGCTGCAGGCCATTAGGATCGTCCAGCCCACCCTGCTCTACACTCGGCTGTGTGAGGGAAAAAAATGACAATAAGCCATTTTATTATCATTTTATTTCCTATGTTTTCACTGCTGATAGAGCTGTGGGGCGATGCTCCTGAGCCTTAAAGGAGGAGCTGCCACTGGACTACTTTATCAAAGGTTACTATCAAAGCATGAGATATGCAAAACAAAAGTGTTGCTGCTCAGAGAGTTAAATATCCATTCTGGAAGTACTTCAGCAAGAGACAGTCAGGTGCAACAGAGGGGTGAGCAAGATATCTGTCCTATAGGAGGCAACTAGACTCAAGTTTTGAGAGTGCCATAAATTAATCAGGAAACTAAGTCAATATGACAAGGACAGTAGAGAAATTAGCAGAGCCTAGTACAGGCAGCAGAATCAAAGGGGTTTCATTCACTATGACGATGTTTTACAATCAGCATATTTTCATGTTGTTATGTTGCAGAGATTTCTAGAACATGAGATCACCCAGGTGGGTATCCTGGCATTGAACAGGGGTGAGTCTAGGCACACCTAGGGCCTAATGGGCCTACTTCAAAAGCCAGGTATTTAGCTTCTTACTAAATTCAAGTAGTGAGGAGGAGGCTCTTATGGGTAGTGACAAGTCATTCCACAGCTTAGGAGCATTGTAGCAGAAGTCTCGACCACAAGATGTGTTTTTCCATATGTGTTGGATTTGTTTAAGTAGGAGTCCAGCCAAGTGGGGGAGTCTGATAGGTTTGTGAAAGCAGATGCAATTGTTGAGGTTTGCTGTGCCAGTGTTAGGAGGTACCTTGAAATTGTGGGTGAGGAGTTTGGATTATGCCTCTTTGTGAATGGGGAGCCAGTGGAGCTCCTTTAAAGTATGCTATGATGTGAGGTTAGCATGGGAAGTTGGGAGTGATTCTAGCTGCTGCGTTCTGACTTGTCTGGAGCCTTTTAGAAGGGTCATATTTAGAGTCTACTACAAATCTTTGACTAGTGACCCATCTACCACAGGGCTGCAACTGTATGTATGATGGTTTGCTCTCCCTAGGGCTGTCCTTCTGTCTGGAAATCATGACCACCAGGAAACCCTGCTCAGGGTCATTGATATTTGATATTGATATTTTCAGAAGCAATCCCCCACTTCGGGGTTAGTTGGCGAAAATCAAAATGAATGTTGCCACAGTACCACAGTAACTTGGCAGCCATTCCAGCACTCAGTTTTGTCAAAGGTGCTTCCACCACACTATAAATTGCAAGTAGGAAAAATGATTCTCTGACATAGTGGGGAATAATTGGCTTCAACAGCACCAGTAGCCCTCCTCTCAACTTATTATAAACCCCAAAGTGTTTAGTAGTGTATGGATTGCCTTTTTGTTTAATGCTGTCTTTTTATCTTCCCCACTTCTGTGATGCGGTCACTATGCATTCACTATCAAATCTGATGTAATTCACCAATGAATTAATTCCCTGGAGAATTTTGTAATGTGTAAGGATAAACATTCTCAGCCTCTGCAGCTATCTTATCTATGTCATGTTTTCTTTTGTCCGAGAGGTTCCCCGGCATTTTTCTATTTCTGTCTGAAATGAAGGTGCCCCTAATCCCAATGATATCCACAGGCGTCTAATCTAGTGCCTATTAGTGCATCACAGTGACAGCAGCATTAGAACTCTGGATTTCCATGTATTTACATATGCCTTACAAGAAGACCACAAAACCTCCCTCTTGAACTCGCCTTAAAAATGTTGCAAGATATCCTCTTAAGATTACTCAGCATGCATATCTTAAGGGTACAACTTAATGTCTTTTCGTGTGAACCAGTATGAGGCTTTAAGGGGTAGTCATTTTTTTAGCATTTGAAGCATGTCAAAACATGATATCCCATATTTCTGCTAACTAAATCAAGATTTGTCCATTGTATGAAAGCCATACATGTCCATGCCATGTTCTCATACATTCTCACAGAGAACAGTTCTCACCTTTAAAGCCGGTAACATGTGTTCTTATCACATACCAAAATCTGAAGACCCTCAAAGGTTTTGAGCATGAATGCAACTGTGCCCATCTGGATGACAAGTTCAACAAAATTGAAAACATTCTGGAGAATTCCCTTTTAATCCCTTCTCTTTCATGAGAAATCTCAATCTGTAACATTTGTCACATTTTGCAAAGCCAATTTAATACTACCAAGGGTTAAGCTTGCCTTTATCTTGCCAACAATACCAGCTTGTCTGCCAGAAGAAGAAACATGAGCCGGACTTCTCTGCCCTTAGCTGCCCCCTACATCTGATCTGTGCTGCCGACATCAAAAGTACAATTGGTGATTGGCAGGGAAATCTCACTCATTTTTTATATGAAACACAATAGCCAGACCTGTGCTTCAATTTCTCCAAATCGGTAGGAAAAGCCATAATATATAGGATAAAGTAAGTTATAGTAGCATTGCAAGGCACCGATGAGTTCCATGGCTATTTAGAGGCATGAGGTTAACTCTGAGGTGACTTACAATATCATTATAATGAATGGCGGGATTGCTTTATTCCTTATAATGCATTGTCACTCCATCCCCTTTCCCACAATCCACTTAAATCCTTGGTGCTTAGCTCTTTCATATGAAAAAGAGAGCATGTTTTCAAACATGAAGAATAAAAGTAGAATCTCTAGTGCAAAACTAAACACGCAAAAAAACTTTAAAAGATTTTTTTGCAAAAACATTTAAGAATCAGTTTAATACCAGTTTGATTTTTTTTTTTTATGCGAAGTAACTTGAAATGTGTGGAAACATGTAGAAAGATTCTAAATTTTCAATTATTACCTAAGGAGTACAAAAATAAACAGTATCACAACTATATCCTTTCTGTTTCTCACTGTACAGCTAGAAAAACCGAGCATAAGAAATAAAAGCAGTGTTTTGTTTCATTTTTTAAACAGCTGCTTTATTTATGCACCATGACCTGTCTTTCCCTTTGGCTACTGGCTCTAGCACCAAGCTTTATGATTCAGAACCCAAATGTAATAAGTTATTACATCTGAGTGACCCTGAAGCTTCTTTAAAATACAGGACTGTGTGTCTCACAAGTTGCCTATTACATAGAAAATTGAGGTTTTTGTATAGGGATTGCACCATCACCCATGGCACCTTCATTTCTAGACTCCATGACTCAGGCACCCGGATACAGCACTGAGCTGGATTGCCTCCTTTCTCTCCAAAAGGACACATCAAGTCAGACTCTCTAATTTCACTTTCACACACAAAATGCTAGTCAGCAGGGTCCCTCAGGCCTCCTCCCTAAGCCCATCTCTGTTCAGAGTGTGCATGGCACCCTTGCCCACATCATAAGAACTCACAGAATCAATATTGTCTGCTACGGTGATGACATCCAGCTTATCCTCTCCCTCACTGACACGAAAAATACCACCAAGACCAACTTCCTCACCTGCATAGGGGTGCGGGAGAACTGCCTCAAACTGAACTCAGACAAACCAGAGACCCTGATCTTCAGACGTAAAAACTTCCTCTGGAGTTCGACCTTTTGGCCACCCGACCTAGGTCCCATGCCCACCCCCACAGACCCCGCCAGAAACCTCGGCAGCGTCCAGGATGACAAACTCACGATGAACAAACAGGTCAACACCGTGGCCGCTTCCTGCTACCACTTCCTCAGAATGCTTCCAAGATCTTCAAATGGGTACCAAAACACACAAGATGCATGGTCACCTAAGGCACCATGACCAGCAGACTTGACTACAGCAATGCACTGTACTTTTCCATCTCCAACCATCTCACACAAAGACTATAGACCATCCGAAATACCGCTGCCATGCTCATCCTTGACATCCACAAAAATGCCACATCATTCCCGAACTCACTGTACTCCACATGCTGCTCAACCAGAAACTCTGCACTTTCAGGCTGCTCATACCCTCCACAACACAAGTCCTGCTTACCTCAATGATAGAGTTCAATTCTACCACTCAACTAGACAACTATATGCCACTTCTCTTTCTTTCACACAAATTCTGTGCATCCACCGAAGCAGGACAGTAGGGCACACGTTCTCCTTCATCACCACCAAAAACTGAAATGAATTCCTTCTACACAGCAGAACTGATACTCCATTCCTCAACTTTTCAAGGAGTTGAAGACCTGGCTGTTCAAATAGGAGCTCCATCAGGCCCACGCTCCTGCTCCAGCACCTGGATACCCTCGTGGGTGATAACTTGCACCACACAAATTCACCTAACAATACAAAACATACCAATTCCATGTTTTATATTTGTGATGTTGACCCCCTTCCCTCCAGATTCCCTCCAATGTGCACGACAGCCTCTTCTCTAGTGTGAGCAACTTGGCAAAGATATATGCTGCGATCATAGCTTTCGACACAAGTGATCCAACACCATCTCTAATTTCATTTTCTTCCAGGTTTTTTACTCATTAAAACTTTGAAAGCAAGGCATTGCAGCTGTTCTGGTAATCTCATAACGTTTCCTACAGCAAGTTTGCCAATGCTCAGAGGCCTCCCATGGTAGCTTTGCTGTCACTCTCAAACTTACTCTCACTTAGCTAGGAAAAGAGGCTGGAGTCATGTACAATGAACCCATTTGCCCAGAACACCAGCTCTTTTGAGCAAGGAATACCCTGAACTCCTCTAAGCATGAAATATGTAGCCATTCTACCTTCAGTAGTGACCACGTGAACTTCATTACAAGGTCTCTGCAGACACTGGAGTTTCAAATGAATGAATCCCTCTGTGGTGGTACATAAAACAGGGACACAAGAGGGGGAAAAGTCCTAATGGTACACACTTTGTTGACTATCAGACTAACATCAACGCAGGACCATAATAAGACAATAAAACTTCATAACATCCTGTAAGAAACAGCCACTAACCATGAACGACCTGGGCTGTCAGGATGTTTTGGCGGGCTCAAACGAGGCTGAAATACGTCCGCCAAATTCTTTCTCTTCAATTTCCCATTCTAAACAACTTTCACACGTATTACATTTTGCTAACTTAGCACATAACGCAAGAAGAAATACCTGTTTCATCAAATATGCATGAGATTTCAGGGTTAAAATGTAATCTTAATATATTGATATCTGAATAGATTTTCTCAAATGTTGGTTTCCAATGTGATGGAAGAGCAATTCTTGCAAGTAATAGTATGCACTTATCAACGAACAGGCAATTGTATTCCATATTACTCTATTAAGGAAAAAAAGTAGATTGAAACTGGAAAATATTGAAATGAACTGTTATCTTTGCCATGCGCTTTAAACTGATGGAAGAGTCACACAGTTTATTGCAATGTTATGAACAGGTTTTCGTCAGTCATAGCGAGCACTGAATGTTGATGTGTGAAATAAATTCAGACCGACTTTACCAATCCTGTATCTTCAGTTATGCGCTCCCAGGCTGCAATTTCACAATTTAAGTTTAATATTTGTAAATTATTTAATATAAAACAATGGAAAACAATCTACTTTTCATGGAATTGCATTGGAAAATAATAGATGGAATAGAAAATGACTTCGCAGATTTATTATTCATGAAAATAATTTTTCATACGGCTCTGCAAATGCAGTTACATAAGGCAAAAAAAAAGTTTTAATCACTTCGTGAAATTTACTTCTCATAATCATTGTACTGCATGGCTATTATAGCTCGTTCTCTAAGGCGAATACTGCAAAGGGAGACTATAAGCAATTAATTAGGGATACTAAACAAAATAAAGTCCTATGATCTCACATATTACATACCTCATGACATGTTATTTGACATCATTTATGTCCTAATAGGTCCTGGGGACCCAATCCCCAGGGCAAATTTTTGACTAAAGAGGAAGAGATCCACATGTCCCTCCTCACAAACCTTATTAGGCCCTGGGGATCCCATGTCCCAGGGCTGATGCTTTTTACTAAAAAGGAGTGGGGCACATAGTCTGGCCCACCTGAGCCTTGGTAGGCCCTGGGGACCCACCCTCCAGGGGCACTACTTAAAATGAAAGGAATGGGGACTGCAGGGAGCCTCCCTGAGACTAACTAGGCCCTTGGGACCCCGTTCCCCATGGCTGCTGTTTTTTATGAAAGGGGAGGGGACCTGCATAGCCCTCCTCCCTGAGCCTTGTTAGGCCCAGGGGACCCTATCCCCTAGGACCAATCTTTTAATGAAAAGGGAGGCGTGCACATGCATCCCCTGGGCTGATTTTGGCCCAGGGGACCTCATTCCCTGGGAAGCAGACTTGGGGTTGGCTCCCGCTGGGTGGGAGATTTGAAAATGATCCCACCAAATGAGAGCAAACACAGGTTTCCTTGTCTGTGCCGCTGCAGGCAGGGAAACAGCTATGTCCAGGGTGGGTTCCCTAGGATATAGCATCTGAGCCAACCCAAGTGGATAGAGTACCCAGGGTCAATAATGGCTCATAGAGGAGGGTTGTCAGACCATCTTCCTTAAAGTCATCAGCCCTGGAGTTGGGCTCCCTGGGGCCTTTAGAGGCTCACAGAGGGGGCTGAGCGCCCCCTCCCCATTTTGTTAAATTTCTACCTCGGGGTGAGCTCCCAAGTGCCTTTGGAAGATCGGGCGAGTCAGGCAGCTCCCATTGTAGACTGGAAGTGGGCTCCCTGAGGACTCTAGAGCCTCAATGAGGGGAGCTACTTGGCCCCCTCCCCATCTAAAGTATATTTGGCCCTGGGGTTGGTCTCACTGGAGCCTCTGGAGGCTCGGGGAGGAGGGCAGCACACCTCCCTCTCCTTAATGAATATAGCCCCGGGGTAGATCCCCTTGGCTTACAGTTAGCAAATGGGGGCCAGCCACCATTTTGTTTTTTTGTTTTTTTCCAATCCTGTGAGAGTCTTGCGGGATTGGGCATTTTGTGATTTTCTTTTTCGCCTTAGGGGGTCAATCTGGGTCCCCGATGGGGCCTAGGTGGGTCATAGTATCCCTACCCAGCCCCCTTATATTATTTTATTTCTCTAAATTCAGGACAGGGGACTACATCCCCAAGTCATGTGATGGCAGCCAGCAATATTATTCTCATGTTGCTGGCAAAGGGCCGATATGACCCAAGAGAAATAAAACTTGCTGGTTCAATCAGAATGTACTATTTTTTAACACAGCTTGCGTGAAAGTATCTTGAGACTCTTCTGGATCTATCCTCCCAGATATACAATTATATTTGTCCCTTAATTTCACAAAAAATACTGAACAGTTTCACACCAAATCACAAAAATCACAGTCAGTGGACCAAAATTTAACTTCCTGCCAAATTTGATGCAATTCGGTTTAGCAGTTTTTTGCCGTCTTAAAGAGGGGTTCTGCATTTGGGGACGCCCCCTTTTTCTCAGCCTCCACGTGATGGATCACCCAGAAGCATGATCAAACACATATAGTGGTAATGTTAAAAACTGTGAAAACTGTGAAAACTGACTCTTTAATTAGACAATACAGCTTGCAAATCAAAACAGCAGCCATCTTATAATGTACATGTATGCATGACCAAATCATATAATCCTGCATAACATCACATTTGAGATATAAAGTGAATTTTGCAAACATAAATATGAAGTAATCAGAATTGATTCTTATGACACTGTGCACCCCATATCTCTCTTGTACTTATAACAAAGGCTTAAAATCGATACGGCTCATAGGGGTGGCCATCTTTGAATACATATGTTAAATGCTCCTGCTGCAATATCTTCAAACAAAATGATAACATTTCATAAAAAGACCAAACAAGGATACATATATCAGCACCTAAGTAGCTCCACATTACGTATTGTAAATACTTGTAGCTGATCTGTTAGGGTAATGCACATCAATCATACTGCTGAATATTTGAACAGGTGCAAATTGGACCACCCAAAGGAATATATTTCTTCAGGAACCGTACTCTAGCAACTTTTGTAAACTCCTGCCATAACAGATGCCTGAATATAAAGGCAAACAGAATCAATGTCCAAAACATTTTTTTGTTAGAATTCCAAGATTATTAAACATGTGTAGTAGATCCCTTCCCACAATAATACCAACAATTATACAACTATAATAGTCAGTATGATCAAGTAAAAAATATATTAGCAGCCCAAATTAACATAATAGGCAAAATAAAAATATATCCATAATATCATGCCAAGGGCTAATAACTTAAAGTAAGGAAAATTGCTTGTATATACCAGAAAGTGTGTGGAGAAGTACACCAAAAAGATATACTAGCCCATGTGGGCAAATCTCAACCAATACCATGATGACTTATCTCATTAGTGATGAAAAGAGAACAAGAAGCTGTCTACTGTTGATAAAAGCTGAATTCTGAATAAAACTAAAAAATGATGAAAATCTTTCAACCCCTAACACTTCGCTTAGACTTTGCTTTAATAAAGATCTACAAAAACAAAGAGGAGGAGACAGATTCGCCATACCCCCATTGTTAATGACCTAAATGAACTGTAGCCGAGTCCCAAGATGGCTGCTAGCACTTCCTGGTTGAAGTGTTGGAAGCCAATCAGAGCTGTGCATTTCCCTGCTCAAGCTTGTCATTATTTGTGAAGTCGTCAGGGAGGATTCACAGCCCTAGATATACACATACATTTACCCTTTAATATCTCCATAATCACTGGATGTGTTCACACCAAATGAACAAAAGCGTAATCTGCGTATCAAAAGCTAGCTTTCTGCTACATTTGGTGCATGGCGAGAGCACGAGTGATAGTTACTTGAAATAACTCTAAAAATAACTGCTGAATTTCTATGGTTTTGTAAGAGTAAATTTAGAACCTAACTATAACGTCCCTGTAACCTTTGCTATTTTGCTGTGCCGTAAGGCCACTATAATGCAAATATAAATTATATAATTTTTGTTCAATATGAAACATACCGTCGTCTGTGCCACCCCAGGCCATTCCATATTAAAAGATGGTCATTGCATGTCTGGTGTTCTAGGTGAAGGGTACACAGATGCAGTATATCAAAAGAAAAATTGGAAGGAATGAGATAACCCAAAATTGTTCTTGTGGTCACTTAGATTTCAGCTCATTATGGCTTAAAATAGGGGCAATTCCACCATATGTGTTGAAAGTCTTATCTTGCCTTTTTCTTTTTTAAAGCGTATTTTCCCATCAACTATATTATTGGCAAATAGTTTTGTGACCATTCCAAGATCTCCGCCCACATGTGAGCAGATGTCATACACTAATGTTTTTTATTTTTTTATTTGAGAACATCTTATTCAAAGATGGACATTGAGGATTAGATTTTCCAGATTCTAACACAGTGCATCGGACAAAACATCTGTGCTACATGAGAAGGAGAGCACCATAGTTACACTCCTCCCCTCTCCCAATCACAGGTGCTGAAATCTGCTGTAGTGTCCCACGCACACACTTTTGTGCAAGGATGTCTGCGTGAGTCCATCACTGCATTTGTACTGGAAGAGTTCACTTCTAGTACAAAATACTACGTGTAGACACACTTTAAAATGTTTCATACATAGTATGGGTGCTGCACAGTGCAGCACACATAAAAAATAAGAAAAGAAAGGAGGAATGAAAATATTTCTCCTTTTAATGCCTGCTTTCAAATGGCGCAAGCTTTTGGCAGAAAACAATGTCTACTATTGTTTGTGGATAGGATTTTGCATCAAAAGGCATGGGTGGTTAAATAGGAATGTCCATGTACCACCCAGGTAACACCTCCTTGGCGCTAAGTAGCACAAAGCAGTGCTTTGCATTCATTTTAGGGTACTTTCCAGCACATAACACGTTTTGGGCTGGAAAGTAAATAGGTAAAAAAAGATTTAGGCCCTCATTATGACATTGGCGGTAAGTACCTCTTACCGCCATGCTGAGTGCCGCCAATATACCGCTGCTGCAGTGGATTACCGGTACCCATATTATGACCCACACATAGCAATCCATCACTATGTAGCTACACACACAAGTCCGCCAGCCCAAAGGTCAGTGATGAACTGACGGTAGCAAAACCCACACCGCTACGCCAACAGAACTATGCCCACAGCATTATGACCCTTGAATCACCACAGCGGACATTCAATGGTGCTAAACCATTGGCGGTACATACCGCCGGGTTCAAAATACACACAACCTAACAAAACAACACCACATTGGACAATTTGAAAAACACACACCTGACACACATACACACACCACACCCACACACCTACACCACTACAAAACACACACCCACATTACCCACAACCCTTTACGTTTAAAAACAATTGGCACAAGAGAGATAGCAAGACCACAGACAAGACCGCATCCACACACCACCATCACCTCAGACAACATCCACGCAACTTACATCACACACCCCAACACATCACCCCACACACCCTCACCCACACCACTCACACTACACCCATGGCACCACAACAACACCCCAGGTTCTCAGAGGAGGAGCTAAGGGTCATGGTGGAGGAAATCATCTGGGTAGAGCCACAGCTATTCAGATCACAGGTGCAGCAGACATCGCTGCAAGGAAGATGGAGCTATGGCAGAGAATCGTGGACAGGGTCAATGCCGTGGGACAGTACCCCAGAACAAGGGATGACATCAGGAAGCACTGGAACGACCTAATGGGGAAGGTGCGTTCCACAGCAGCAAGACACCAAATAGCTGTACAGAGGACTGGCAGTGACCCCCACCTCCTCCCCCATAACTAACAACATGGGAGGAGCAAGTCTTGGCAATCATGCATCCTCAGGGCCTGGCAGGAGTAGGAGAAGGACTGGACTCTGGTAAGTCAAATTTCTATTACTATCACCCCCTCTACCTGCATGCCATCACAAACCCCCACCCCTGCCTTCACTCCCATCACTGCACCACCTCCCACGTACCCCAACATCACAAGCCACTCATCCCAATACCAAGCCCTGCATGTCACGCCAATGCATGCATGGACACCTATCACCACTGCATGCACAATAGAGAGAATCACCTAGCCCACAAAATAACTACTCACACAAGGCAAAGCTGACAGGGCAGGAACAACCATAGAGGGCAACACACCCATGCACAAGGTGACACACACACAGAAACAATAACACTGCATTTACATTCCCATATGTCCCCCACCCAAGTTGCCGGCAACATCCAGTCCCCCCACAGAAGAGGCCCACAGTGATGACAGCAGCTCTGGACACCTAGATCTGGATGACCAACCTGGCCCATCAGGGATCTCACGACAGTCGGTTACCCCGGCACAGTCCCATACTATCACAGAGCCTCCCCCCTCAGGAAACACCACCACAGTACCCACTCAGTGGGCTACCATACCTCTGTCCCTAGGACACGTCAATCAGCAGTGTGTCCACCATAACAGGAATCCCAGGCCACCCCACAAACACAGGATGATCAGGGAGCTGGGGTCAGTGGCAGTGGGCACACGGTTCAGGGGACAGAGGCGCAGGACAACAGGGAAGCTGGAAGGACTGCTGTGCGACAGGGGGAGGACAGGCTCAGGGAACGGACTCTCCAGGAGGCACTCACCAGCATCCTGGGAGCATACCATCATTCCCAGGAGACGATGGGCCAGATAGCTGATAAGTTGCAGGAGACCCAGCGGCTGTAGGAGGTACAGTACTTGGGGATCAGGGAGGACTTGAAGGACATAAACACCACCCTGGTCAACATTGCAGGGGTGCTAGCAGACATGGCCAACACCATGAGGGAGGCAGTGGCACACCAGCGGGCCCCTGACACTAGCCAAACCGATGAACAGCCTTCCACCTCCACTGCCACTAGTGGACAGGAGGTCCTGCCACAGGAAGCACAGGCCACCAGCACCCCACCCCCTGCAGAAGGAGAACCACCCCACAAACAGTCCCTGCGATCTAGGCAGTAGCCAGAGACTATTGCCAAGACCCCCACCAGGAAATAAGACTCTCCTGATTGTCACCCTTGTGTCTCACTCTGTCACCCTGTCCACCTTGAACTGCCATTGCTCCACTTCCTATGCCCCATTGGACAATGCACCTATAGACAAATAGACTGGATTGTTACCTGGACAATCCTCCACCATCACCCTAGCCCATTGCACATCCCCCTTTACTTATTAGCACTTAAATAAACACCATTTGAATAAATACAAGTATGGAGTCTGTCAAATGATTGAACTATGTATTTGTTTAACAAGCTTTAAACACTGCAGTACAACTGTACAGTAATGTATACATAGGAATGACCTGTAGTTGGCTGCAGTCAACACACCAAGAGCGATAGTGGGGCACAAATATCTGCAAATATAGATGCCAAAGGGGACAGTAAGTGGCCATAGAAGTGGGAAAACCAGCCTGCCAATGACAATGTCAAACACAAAACTGTCAATGTAAAGGGAAATTACAGTGTCTAACCTGTGTGACATTGGAAGTATTGTCGTATTATAGCACTTCTGTTGTCCTCATCCTCATCCTCTGCCTCCTCATCTTCACTGTCCACAGGGTCCACTGCTACCACACACCCATCTCCAGCCTCATTCTCCTGCAGAAAAGGCACCTAGCGACGTAAGGTAAGGTTGTGCAACATACAACATGCCACGATGATCTGGCACACCTTCTTGGATGAGTAGTACAGGAATCCACCTGTTAGATGGAGGCAACGAAACCTGGCCTTCAGGAGGCCAAATGCCCTTTCTATTATTATTCTTGTTCGCCCATGTGTCTCATTGTAATGTTTCTCTGCCCTTGTCCTGGGATTCCTCACAGGAGTCATTAGCCATGAGAGGTTGGGGTAACCAGAGTCACCTGCAATATCAAGGGACAACGGTTAGACACACACTAACCCTTAGGGTCCACACCATACCCATACACCAACACCTACTGGGTGGGAACCAGGGCTCACCTATTAGCCACACCCTGTTCCTTTGGAGTTAAGCCATCACATATGGGATGCTGATATTCCTCAGGATAAAGGCATCATGCACAGACCCAGGATACTTTGCATTGACATGGGAGATGTTCTTTTGATTTCTGAACACCTGTTCATTTCTCCGGGGGGGGACAAATGCAATATGTGTACCATCTATTGCCCCAATAATGTTGGGGATATGTCCCATTGCATAGAAAACTGCTTTCAATTTGGCCAAATCCTCCACCTGGGAGAAAACTATGTAGCTGTGCATGTGTTTAATAAGGGCAGACAACACTCTGTTCAGCACTATTGAGAACATTGGCTGGGACACTCCCACTCTCACTTGGAAGGAGCCAGGAAATGGAGCACTGATACCACTTGCACAAGAGGGGGGATCCCGGTGGGCTGACGGACAGCACATATCAGGTCAGGTTCCAATTGGGCACACAGCTATGTGATTGTGGCCCTGTCCAATCTATAGGTCAGGATAATGTGCCTGTCCTCCATTGTTGCCAAGTTCACCAGGGGCCTGTACACGGGGGATGTCTCCATCTCCTATTCATTCGCAACGGTTGCAATCTAAGGGGCAAACCGTGAGCAGTTGGTCGGCATCCCATATTTCCAAACACTACACTGCATTGCATGTTGTGACTGTAACAGTATGTAGTTGGATAGGCCTAAATGGTGCCTATCTGTACTGAGATGAAGTTAGGTGCCATGGCCTGCCCCCCCCCCACTGAAATGGCATCAGCCTGTCCTGTATGGAGGGACAGGTGGAAATGAGGTAATGCTGCTGATGTTGTGCGCCGTTGCGGGAGGCGGTCATAACTGCTGTGCAACTCCTCATTGGATACCATTGGGCCCTATGGGTTACAGTGGCAATGGTGATGTACGCTGGCAGTGACAGTTGGCACCGCAGCTGACGTGACCACCATTTTCTACCTGTTCACTCACTTGCTACCTGACCTTAAACAGGAGAGGACCTATACTGCAAGTGCTGCTGTGACCTGTGTCTGGAACCAACCATGGCTCCTGTCCCTGGGGAAAGGGCCCCTGCCTTCACCGCTGCGGAGTTGGAGAGACTGGTGGATGGGGTCCTACCCCAGTACTGAATTCTGTATGGGCCTCCAGACCAACAGATGAGTGCACTGTGAGCATGATGCATGGGGCATGAATGCTTGGAGTGCTGTGTGTAAGGGCCTCTTGTGGGGGGTTGGTGGCAGGGCCCTGGGCAGCATGCTGCATGTATGGTGGGCAATGTCTGTGCATAAGGGGATGTGAGGGTTATGGTGGGCCATGAGTGTAACAGGCAGGACGTTCTGACTGATACCTTTTCCTATGTGTATTTCTCTGCAGGTCAGCGTCCATCAAAAAAAGGGCATCCATCAAAAAAAGGGCATATGCCATTGCCAAGGACGTGCAGGCCTTGGGGGTCTACGGCAGGCGGAGCACCCACTGTCAGAAACGGTGGGAGGACCTGAGACGCTGGGCATGGAAGACAGCGGAGGCCCAACTGGGGATGGCCTCCCAACTAGGAAAGGGTGCCCGTCGAACCCTGACCCTGATGATGGCCCGCATACTGGCGGGGGCCTATCCGGAGCTGGATGGGCGCTTGTGGACATCACAGCAGCCAAAAGGGGGGTGAGTACAGTGCCCAATATACTATTTGCAAGTGGTGGGGTGGCATCCGGGTGGGGGATGTGGGCCTGTGGGTGCCCCTAGGCCAGGCCGGATTTTGCAGGGTAGGTCCCATGTTGGGCATGGTCTGATGTATACCTCCTCCAAACAAGCGAGTAGGCATTCACTACTGGGCAAGGGTCTGTGGGTCTCAGGTATGCTGCAATTGGCGTTAGGTATCTCTGTCCATGGGCCGGTGACTAGCATTGTGACTGTTAGTGCATTGCCTAGTAAGTAGGGCTGTTCCCTGTGTGTGTGTCATGTATGCCAACAGTGGTGTTGTTGCCGCCATTGAGCAAGAGTATCCTTTGTCTCTCCCCCCTTTTTGCTTTGTCACTCTGTCCTTATGTGCATTAGCATCATCTGGCAGAGAAGCAGAGGTACCGGCAACGGGGAGAGGTGCATCCCACAGGGTCCAGGAGGCCAAATCCACCAACGGTGAGGGCACCAGTGGGATGGAGGGGGACAGGAGCACCAAGGCTGAGACAGGAGGGGTCAGTTCTGACAGTGATACCTCCTCCGATGGAAGCTCCCTGGGGGTGGCAGACACCTCTGTGCCCACCCCAACTACAGATACAGCTGCCACCCCCATACCAGCACTGCCGTCCCAGCAGCTCCTCAGTGTGTTTCCCGTGCCCGCTCACCCAGGAGGGTGGGCATCTCCTTTGACCCAGGCACCTCAGGCACTACCCCAGTTAGCCCTGAGTGAGGAGGCTATTGACCTCTTGCGATCCATCTCTGTTGGGCAGTCAACCATAGTGAATGCCATCGAGGGGCTGGCAGCCCATTTGCAATGAACAAATGCATTCCTGGAGGGCATTCACTCTGGCATGGTGGCCCAACAGAGATCAATACAGGCTCTGGCTGCAATTGTCCCTGTTTCTAGCCTCCCTCTCCTCTGCCCATTCCCATTCCCCTCAACCCCAACCTATCCCAAGCACACAGGCAGACCAACATGCATCCAGGACAACACACAGGAGTGGTTCAGACAAACACAAGCACCACACATCATCCCACAGGCACTCACACAAACACCATCCAGATGCAGACATGCCTACATCCACTGCCTCCACTGTGTCCCCCTCTTCCTCATTGTCCACCTCCCTCCCAGTTGCGTCTACACTCACACCTGCATGCAGTACATCCTCATCCTCTACCACCATCACGCCTATCACTACATGCCCCTCACTGGCAGTCACCACCCAACATCCATGCACACGTCCCCTGTGTCCTCTCCCACTGTCTCTGTGCCCCCTCCTCCCAAAGTACACAAACGCAAGCACTCAGACACGCAGCAGCCAATCCACCTCACAACAGCATCCAGCCCATGCACCTGCACCTAAACACAGCAGACACCTCCTACAACCACTTCCTCTTCCTCCACTCCCAAACCTTCACCCTCTTCCCACCCCAATGTCCCTAAGAAGCTTTTCCTCTCCACCGTTGAACTCTTCCCTACCACTCCCCCCCGTCCTTCTCATTGGGCCAGGGTGGTCAGAACCCAGGTGAGCACCTCAGCCTCCCAGTCCACGGCCATCGTAGTGTCGACAGCTACTACAGGAGGGAGAGGATGCTGGGCACCAGGTGGCAACACTGACAGGGTTCCTGCAGCAGGTGAATCAAGGAAGGGCAAGGAGGCACCACCAGCTGCAACAGGGAAGGGCAATGAGGCACCACCGGCAGCGTCTAGGAAGGGCGAAGAGGCACCACCAGCTGCAGGAGGGAAGGGCAAGGGGCAATCCCTGGCTGCTGACAGGAAGGGCAAGGGGCCTGCACCAGAAGGCAGGAAGGACAGGAGGCCTGGTGCTGGAACTCATTTGGAGCAACCCACCACCAACCATGGTGGTTCAGCCGTCCGAGGCTGCAGAGGAAGGGCTGGGGCCTCCCTCCACCACTGCCAGCACTGCCACCAGCACCGCCACCAGCACTGCCACCTGCACCACTGCCAGCAGCAGCAGTCCCAGTGGGCAGCCATCCCAGGCTGCAAGGAATGGGCTGGAGCCTCTCTCCACCACTGCCAGCACTGCCACCAGCACCACTGCCAGCAGCAGCCCCAGTGGGCAGCCATCTGAGGCTGCAGGGGATGGGCTGGAGCCTCCCCCCACCACTGCCAGCACTGCCACCAGCACAACTGGCAGCAGCCCCAGTGGGCAGCAATCAGAGGCTGCAGGGGATGGGCTGGAGCTTCCCCCCACCACTTCCAGTCCCGTCATCCGCATAGCCACTGCTACCACTTAGCAGCCATCACCGCCGGCAGACTGTGTGTAGTCCTGCCTCCATAGGCTGTTGTGCGTCCTGGCACCTGCAAAGCACGTGGGTTTGACACCCAGGTGAGAGACTGTGACCTTGCACTCCCTAAGATCTGCCTCACAGGGCACAATGCCCCCTCCAGAACCAGTGGAAAAAGCCATCCACTCTTTCCATCCTTCCCAGGATGAAGCACAGTGGGCACAATGCCCCCTCCAGAACCAGTGGAAGAAGCCATCCACTCACCCCATCCTTCTCAGGATGAAGCATAGTGGGCACAATGCCCCCTCCAGAACCAGTGGAAGAAGCCATCCACTCGCCCCATCCTTCCCAGGATGAAGCACACGGGCGCAATGCCCCCTCCAGAACCAGTGGAGAAGCCATCCACTAGAGAGACTGTGGCCTTGCACTCCCCAGGACCAAGCAATGGGAAAACCACTCACTTGAGAGACTGTGGCCTTGCACTCCCCAGGACATCACACAGGGCATGTAGCCCCCTACAGGACCAGTGGTGTTGTACCATCTTCCGGCTGAGGTGCCCCCCATTCCCTGTCCCCCTGAGGTACCTGTGTATTTTTGACCTGATGCCCCTGCAGTGTTCTCTCCTTGTTGTTGCAAGAGTGAGGTGGGGCCTTGGCCTATGTGATGTGGCTACCTGGCCCACGGACATTAAGGACTAGGCAGTGTCCCTCCATTTTTAAATCTGTATATACATTTGTATTTTGCTGCACTTATACATGTTATTTTATCGTATTACACTCACTTTCTTCCAATCGTTTTGTCCTTGCATTATTCCTGAGTGGTACGGGGTGGATATGTAATGTTAGTGCATCTGATTGTGTGTATAGTGTTGGGGTGTTGCGTTTTGTGCCCTTGTGTGCTAGGCGGCATTACTCACCATGGTCATCTTCGCCGGTGTTGCTGCTCATAATGCAGGAAAAGGTAGACGAGCATGGGAAATATGTGCAGCTCGGGCTCCATTGCGTCGTGGTTGTTCCCTGAGTCTCCAGAAATGAGTCCTTTGACTTCTGTGTTCTGTTTCCGCTGTGCTTTTGATGTCATTGGTACCACCCCGGAAAAAATGGCAGATAGGCCTATCATAATAGTGTGGTGGTACATTGTCTTTCGGCTGGCTGTTGGCGGTTACTGCCTTGGTGCTTGTTGATTCCACCGTGGCGGTCGGTGTGTTAAAGTGGCTGTCTTTCTGAGCAGTTTCCGCCGTGGTCATAATTCCATTTTTGTTACCGCCGGCCTGTTGGCGTTATTACTGCCGCTTTATCACCGACCGCCAGGGTTGTAATGAGGGCCTTAGTGTTGATTTGCATCACTTTTATGACATAAACACAGTGTAAAATCTTAGGACCCAATTCTGAGTCTGGGAGTCAGGCCACCAGACTGCCAAGGTGGCGGTCCCAAAACGACTACCTAGTGGACGATCTCCTGCCTGCCACGTTACAATATTACTGCTGGCCCAGTGGAGGTGTACATGACAGTGGTGGACAGGTGGGGGACGCTTCCAGCAATGAAAGGTATATTTTTACATTTATGTCAATGCAGGTGTGTACATTTTGAACACAATGTATACATAAGCATGACATGTGTAAAAATACTTTGAGCATGTACCACTGAATTGCTGGAGACTGAGCCATATATGCCAAGTCTAATCAATGGCAGAAAAATTCAACTTGTAAAAAACAAATCAAGGGTGAAATTGCTGCCTTGGGTGAGGGGCCCTGGACAAAGGAATGGGGGAGCTAGCACCCCATTTCCTTTGATTCCACCACCTCAAAGAATGCAGTCTTTTCGCCACAATCGGCTTGGCAGAAAAGCACATCGTAATGTGTGAGGCGGTACCCTTGTCTATACCACCCTGTGGCAGCTGCCTTTCCCCAGCTGCCGCCAAGGTGGTTGGCGGATGGCTGGCAGTGTCGATGGAGCTCCCGCAGTCTCTAGTTCAGCAAACTTCCTACATCGTAATACAATGGTCGGACTGCCAACACAGCGGCCACCACCACCACCATGACTGTGGTGGTCCCCAGACAGCAAAACTCGTCACCAGGCCCTTAGTTATTATAGCCTTGTGTGTGCTTCTACAGACCTATCTTTGTATGGAATGTCATAAAAGAAATCAAAATGCATTTCAAATTGTCCATTGTGAATGTCTGCACATCCATAGAGACCACCTGCTCCAGCACTTTTTAGCGTTTGAAAAAATGCCTTTTCTGAATGGCCACCACAGATGCTCACATACCACCATAGCCATCTTGAAATGGCACTTTTTTTTTTAATCAACAAATTGTAACAAAAGATATTCAAAGATCACCACCATAATTCTGCTAATCCAAAGCAGCTGTCTTTTCATGCATTTTGTTTTAAATTAAACAAAATTCCGTTTAAAGATGACTGCTGTTGCTAGAAAAGTGAAACTCTTTGGAAATGCTGCTAGATGTTGCTGCAACCTTTTGGCATTGTAGGAATCAATATCCTTTGCAAGCAGCCCATCCTAAGTCCAGGTGGTGTAATTTGCGTAAATTTGAATTACTCTTGTCTGGTGAAATTCCTAAAATAACACTATTACTTCATATTGCACAATAACACAACGTCCACGGTATAGAAATGTACCACAAATGCCCTGTTCAAAATAAAAAAAATAAAAAAATGTGAATGCATGGGAAGAATGCAAACAACAGATAAGAGTGGGTTTTGCACATGGTGCTTTTGGTGTTTTTTACACTAGTGTTTTGGCTTGAAATTAATCTCTGAGTCTAAAGTGAGTGTTGTAGGAGGCTGGCCTGGTTTTTAGTGGGTATCTTGGGTACCTACACCTTATACTAGGTCCAGTTATCGCTTATTAGTGAAATATAGCAGTGTTCTAGCAGCTTAGGCTGATAGAGGTAGCTATAGCAGAGCAGCTTAGGCTGAACTTGGAGACATGCAAAGCTCTTGCAATGCCACTTATAGTTACACTGTATTTATACACAAGTAAAGACAATACTCAGTGTTACCAAAAATAAAGGTATTTATTCGGGTGACACAGTGCCAAAAATATATTAGAGGCAATACTCCTTCTGGAGGTAAGTATTACACCAAATTAGACACCAAAATTAGACAAGTAAATAGTCATAGAACAATGAAAACAGTAGGAAATCCTATAGTATGCAATGGGAGAAAATGAGTATAGGGGCAACACAAACCATACACTAAGAAAGTGGAATGTAAATCACAAATTCCCCCCTAGACAAGTATAGTGTGTGCAGAATCGCTGGGAGAGTAAGAATACAGGAAACATAAGTAAATAACCCAACCCCAGAGCCCAGAAAAGCAGGAGTAAAGTACTGCAAGTTTCCTTAGGACACACTACAACTCATTTTCGGGATTTTGCAGCAGCCAACCAAGTCTGCAAAGAACAACTGCTGGAGCATTGGACCTGAAGATCTGCAAAGGAAGGGGACCAAGCTCAGAAGTTGAAAGAAGATCCAGGAAGGACAGAAGACCCTGCCAACCCAGAAGAGGGTGCAAATGAAGAGTCCTTGGTTAGTTGAAGACTTCAGTAATGCACCCTAGGAAGATGCCAGCGGGTTCCTGCATGATGCAAAAGATGTCCCACGGCGTGACGATTGTTGCAGATGAGGTTTTGTGTCAGAAGTCACCAACAAGCCTTGGCTACGATAAAAGTGCGTTTTGCATCAAAATGGCACTGGATGGACCCAGGAGGGACCTAGGGCCCTCAACTCTGTGTGAGGAGGAAGAGGGGGCTCTGAGCACTTTAGAGAGCCCTCAGGATGCCAGCCAGAACCACCAGGAGTCGCAGGATCTGGGTTCAAAGGAGGTGCAAAATGCGAATGATGCAGCACAACCAAAGAGGGTCCCGCGATGCCGGAGAGCAACATTAGCATCACAGGATGAGTGCTGGGCACCTGGGCCAGGCTGTGCACGAAGGAATTTTGCAAAGAGTGCACAGAGGCTTCAGGAGGCGAAGAAGACACAGTACAAAGGGGTACCATCATTCTCAGGGAAGGCAAGGTCTTACCTCCTCCAAATTGCGTCAGCAGGACCTCAGGACAGTCTACTGTATGTCGATGATGTCTACCCTCTGTGTCCTTAGGAGCATGCTCGTCATTGTGAGAGGATTCCCAGCGTAACAGTTGTCATCCTGGAAGGTGCCTGCTTGGAGCAGGGGAGTGACTCTGTCACTCCATGGGAGATTTCTTCAGTTCTTCTGGTGCAGGATGAAGACAGGGAGTCCCAAGAGCATGCACACTGTGCAAACTGTTGCAGTTGCTGACTTGGAGCTGAGGTTGCTGAAGAAAAGAGTCTCTTGTAGACACTTTGTTGCAGTTACAGCGTTTCTTGGAGCAGACTGCAGTTGATATGAGGTCAGAAGAGTCTGAAGTTGTGGCAGAGGATTCCTGAAGGAAACTTGCAAGCAGAATCTGAAGAGGGCTCAGGAGAGACCCTAAATAGCCCTGAGAGGGGGATTGGCTACCTTACCAGCTAAGGACCTAAAAGGAGGGGTCTCTGATGTCACCTGCTGGCACTGGCCACTCAGAGCCCTCCAGAGTGCCCCCACCCACACCTTGCAAAGCAAGATGGCTGAAGTCTGGGACATACTGGAGGATTTCTGGGCACCACCCCTAAGGTAGTGATGGACAGGGGAGTGGTCACTACACTTTCCTTTGTCCAGTTTCGCACACAATCAGGGGAGAAGGGGTCCCTGAACAGGTGTAGACTGGTTTATGCACGGAGGGCACCATTGGTGCCTTTCAAAGCATTTCCAAAGGCTGCGGGAGGCTACCCCTTCCCAGCCTGTAACACCTATTTCCAAAGGGAGAGGGTGTAACACCCTGCTCTCAGAGGAAATGGTGTGTTCTGACTTCCTGGGACTGGGCTGCCTAGACCCCAGGAGGGCAAAACCCAGTCTGTGAGGTGGCAGCAGCTGTAGCTGTAGTGCAAGCCTCAGAGAGCTGGGTTGGCAGTACTGGGGGTCCATGGTGGAGCCCCCAGGATGCATGGAATTGGCTCCCCAATACCAGATTTGGAATGGGGGATATTTCCATGATCTTAGACATGTTAGATGGTCATATTAGGAGTTACCACTGTGAAGCTACATATAGATATTGACCTATATGTAGTGCACACGTGTAATGGTGTTCCCGCACTCACAAAGTACAGGGACATGGCCCTGAACTATGTGGGGGCACCTATGCTAGGGCATGGGTGCCCTCACACTGAGTAACTTTGCACCTAACCTTCAGCAAGTGAAGGTTAGACATATAGGTGACTCAGGGGGTCATTCTGACCTTGGCGGTCCATGACCGCCATGGCGGAGGGCGGCGGAAGCACCGCCAACAGGCTGGCGGTGCTTCCTGGGCGATTCTGACCGCGGCGGTAAAGCCGTGGTCAGAAAAGGGGAGCCGGCGGTTTCCCGCCGGTTTCCCGCTGGCCCAGGGAAACCGCCATGGCGGCGCTGCTTGCAGCACCGCCATGGGGATTCCGACCGCCTTCCCGCCAGCCTGTTTCTGGCGGTGTCCACCGCCAGAACCAGGATGGTGGGAACGGGTGCCGTGGGGCCCCTGGGGGCCCCTGCACTGCCCATGCCACTGGCAGTGCAGGGGCCCCCTAACAGGGCCCCACAAAGAGCAGACAGTGAAAATCGCAACGGGTGCCACTGCACCCGTCGCACCCCTTCAACTCCGGCGGCTCCATTCCGAGCCGGCTTCATTGTTGAAGGGGCTGTCCCGCTGGGCCGGCCGGCGGTCTTCTGGCGGTCGCCCGCCGGCCCAGCGGGAAAGCCGGAATGGCCGCCACGGTCTTTTGACCGCGGAGCGGTCTTTCGGCGGGAACCGCTTGGCGGGCGGCGATCGCCGACCGCCGCGGTCAGAATGACCGCCTAAGTTACTTAGGAACAGTGAAAATGGCTGTGAAATAATGTGTGCGTTATTTCACACAGGCTGCAATGACAGTCCTTTGTAAGGGTTTGTCTGAGCTCCCTATGGGTGGCAAAAGAGATGCTGCAACCCATGTGGATCTCCTGGAACCTCAATGCACTGGGTACCTAGGTATCATATACTAGGGATTTATAAGAGGGGTCCAGTGTGCAAATTGAAATTGGTAAATGAAAAGCACTGAGGTTCTGGTTAGCAGAGCCCCAGTGACACAGTTAGGCACTACACAGGCATACACATTAGGCTATAAACTATGAGCACTGGGGTCCTGACCAGTAGGATCCCAGTGAGACAGGCAAAAACATACTGACATATAGGTTTTTAATCTATGAGCACTGGGGTCCTGGCTAGCAGGATCCCAGTGACACAGTAAAAACACACTGATACACACTCACAAACAGGCAAAAGTGGGGGTAACCATGCTAGAAAGAGGCTACTTTCTCACAGGTGTGATGAGGGCATTTGGCACTGAAATACAGTTCTAAATGTTAGGTTTGTATTTCACTTAAGCATGCACAGTCTTGCTGCAATTGAAATTAACTGCGCAGAAACAAGTTAGACAACCTACATGGGTCCAAATTCCCTGCCATGGCTTTCTGCTTTAAGAGTTAGCCATCATTGCATGTTCTTTGCTTTTCAGGTAGAGGTTAAAATGTACCATATAATTTAGGGAGTTTTTTTTTACATCATACTGTTCTGTTTCTTCTGTTACCATCTCTTAAGGAAATTATTCAGCTTTGCATTATGTAAATATTCACTGCAAACGTGTCTTAAAGGAGGTTCCTCTTGCTCATGGCCAAGGCCAAGGTTTTTCAAAAGTGACACCTGTGCCATGCATTTGAGAGTGTGGTCCATAAACTAGTAACAAATACTGAAAATAGTGCTAGTCCTGATACATGATAAGGATCCCTTCTTCAGAACATTTAGAGCTAAGGATAGGAAAGCATACAGACACTGAATGACATACCGTGTTGTCAAACTCCAGAATAGAAGATGTTTAGGAGTGTTGTTTAACCGAATTAATTTCATCAAGAAAGGCAGTATACTTCAGCTCTTATGGAGCATTGTATGCTCATTACATATTTCATAAAAAAAGAGTATTCTAGAAACACTTTAGCTACAATTTGTGAGTTTTATTTATTTGCAAAGCAAACCTCAGGGATCAATTGCTGTGTAAGCATCCGGGTTGCAATGATCTGCTGCAGTTAGAGTGGGAACACTGATTCAATTTGTAGTTTGCTACCGGATTAAAATATATCAGACCTGATTTATAAAGACATGAAGATTTTACAGAGACTTACTCTTGCAGTTCTTTTTTTGCTCGGTCATCCCTATTTTATGCTGACTAGCATTGCTGTTTTTTAACTTTGTACACAAGGCGAC
Organism: Pleurodeles waltl; assembly: GCF_031143425.1. Taxonomy (NCBI): domain Eukaryota; kingdom Metazoa; phylum Chordata; class Amphibia; order Caudata; family Salamandridae; genus Pleurodeles; species Pleurodeles waltl. The sequence goes on from NC_090436.1 coordinate 767,685,052, forward strand.
TGCCGACAAGTTCCCAGTGTATGTACTTTGGTCCTAAATCATGGTAATATTGGCTAATCCTCAATTGGCAAACACATACTGTTGGAAATGGCCCTTTTTGCAGGGTCATCCCCAATCTTTTTGCCTCCTGCCTCCTATTTCTACTGACCTGTTGCTGTTGGCTTTTGAACTCTGAGCACTTTACCACTGGTAACCAGTGCTAAAGTACATATGCTCTCTGTGTAAATTGTATTGTTGATTGGTTTATCCATGATTAGCATATTTGATTTACTAGTAAGTCCCTAGTACAGTGCACTAGAGGTGACCAGGGCCTGAAAATCAAATGCTACTAGTGGCCCTGCAGCACTGGTTGTGCCACCCACATGTGTAGCCTTGTAATCATGTCTCAGACCTGCCACTGCAGTGTCTGTGTGTGCAGTTTTAAACTGCCAGGCCTAAACCTTCCCTTTCCTTACATGTAAGACGCCCCTAAAGTAGGCCCTAGGTAGCCCCAATGGCAGGGTGCAGTGTATGTTTAAGGTAAGACATATACTAATGTGTTTTATATGTCCTAACAGTGAAATACTGCTAAATTTGTTTTTCACTGTTGCAAGGCCTATCCCTCTCTTAGGTTAACATGGGGGTTGCTTTAAATATGATTAAAGTGTAGATTCCCTTTGGGAGTGGATAGACATCTGGAGTTTAGGATCTCTGAGCTCACAATTTCAAAATACATATTTTAGTAAAGTTGATTTTAACATTGTGTGTTTGAAAATGACACTTTTAGAAAGTGGGCATTTTCTTGCTTGAACCATTTGTGTGATTCTGCCTGTTTGTGGATTCCCTGTCTGCGTCAATTTGACAGTTGGGCTGTTTGCACCTCTCTCTAGACAGTGACAGAAAGGGAGCTGGAGTGTCGCCTGCATATCCTAATGAGCCATCTGTGCTAGTAAGGAGGGGAGGAGTGGTCACTCACAACTGAAAGGGCTGTGCCTGCCCTCACACAATGCAGTCTCCAACCCTCTGGTGTATGTCTGGGGCCTGGCCTAGGAATTGCAGGATTTAACACACAAGAGAGACTTTTCTTTGAATTAAGCCTACTTCAGAGGGCAAAATGGGCATAAGAAGGGCACCCAAAACCACAGACTTTAGATCACTTCTGGAAACCAAGAGGAACCTCTGCCTGGATGAGAGCTGAAGAGCTGAGGAAGAAGAGCTGCACTGACTGTGACTGCTTTGTGGAATTATCCTGTAGTTGCTACTTCTGCCTGTGCCAAGAGGACAAAAACTGGACTTTGTGTGCCTTCCTGCTTGTGGAGAACTCTCCAAGGGCTTGAAACTGAGCTTGCCTCCTGTTGTTGAAGTCTCAGGGACAGCAAAGACTTCTCTCTGCCAGCACCAGGAGCCTCTGCTGAGACTCCTACCCTTCCAAGTGGTGCCCTATCCAGTTCCTGGGGCCTTGTCAGGTGAAGCTGGTGGACCAAGGTTGGAAATCCTCGCACACATCGCCGTGCGGGGACATTTCCGACACAACCTCCATGAGTGGCTAAAAGAACGACGAGCCGCTGGCTCCGCTACTGAAATCGACGCATCGCTTGCAGCGCGGCTGTGAAATCGATGCATGTGGCTGGAGAAATGGCGCTCGGCATTGCTGACGGAGGCTGCAATGACGCAACATCGCTAGGCGCGGAAAAACAACGCAAGCCTGTCCGGGCTAGAGGTACTTTGTCTGGATCAACGCATCTCCCTCCTGCAGGGAAAGAAACAACGCCGATCGGACCGGAGAAGCAGAAATGGCTCACGACCTCGCTTGTGGGTGGGAAATTGATACACTGCTTATCTCTTTCGATGCACACTCGCCCACATGGGTTATTTTGACGCGACCCAGGTACATTTTCATGCTAACAGCGTTAGCTTTGTGTTTAAAAGGACATGAGGACTCCTTTTGATTTTTACTTAATACCTTGACTTGTGTATTGTGGATTTTTGTTGTTTTGGTCTTGTTTTGTTTAGATAAATATTTTCTATTTTTCTAAACCTGTGTTGTGTCATTTTATAGTGTTTTCATTAAGTTACTGTGTGTGTTGGTACAAATACTTTACACCCAGCACTCTGAAGTTGAGCCTGCCTGCTTGTGCCAAGCTACCAAGAGGGTGAATGGAGGTTAGCTGAGGGTGATTCTCTTTTACTCTGACTAGAGTGAGGGTCCTTGCTTGGACAGGGGATAACCTGACTGCCAACTAAAGACCCTATATCTAACAGATTGCTATTGGTCAGAAAGGTGCCCCTTCCTCACAAAAACAATAATTCCTACAAAGCAGGGACACTTGAACCATGGTGCAAGGGTGCCTGAGTTGGTGCATGGCAGCCAATTGTACACCAGCGCAGACGAAGAGGACAGCAATGCCCCATATCTCATAGATATGGTGCATTCCTGCCCTTTTGTTTTGACGCAGGGTAGCACAGCAAGAAGCCTTGCTGCACTGCTCTGAGCTAAAATATTGTAAAGGAGCTCCACAGTTTCCATGAGTTGCCCAGACCAAGCTGCACTTTGAGGTGTCAGTCACTGATTTATTTTCCTACTGACTACAACTTAAAGTGACTTACTTCTGGCTCCTCGCCCAGCAGGCATACTAGAAGGAATATATATCTGGCCCTGATATACAACAAGGCTGCATACCTGTAATTCAATCATGTGGCTTTGGTTTCCAGTTCTTTGTTTCACTAGCAAATCTATTACTAACCCTCCCAACTTCTGTTTTGTCCACAGATAATACCTTTACCACCTTTTCGAAAAGTGATATATTATTCAAAATGCCTTCCACACAAACATCTCTCATAACTATATCCAAAGCATTCCTCATACGATACTGCACTTTAAGAATACTTGAAGTAGTTCATGCAACAAAAGTCGTTGGGGAGAGACGTAAAATACATTTCAAACCTGTGAAAAGAAAGCACACATCAGAAACTGTAGATAGAAATATGCAATTTAAGAAAAAATAAATATAAAATAGTTGCCAATTGCTAGACCTGGCATCCTTGGCGTGGGCTTCCCTAACGTTTTGCCTCTGCTTCCCAGGTTGTTGACGTGTGCTGGATTCAGTTTTTGCTGTTTTTTTACTCTGAGCGCTTTACCACTGCTGATCAGTGCTCCCCATGTGAAATTACATGTGTAATTGGCTTTTCCATGATTGACATATTTGATTTGCTAATAAGTCCCTAGTAAGGTGCGCTAGAGGTGCCTAGGTCCTGTATGTCAAATGCTACTAGTGGGCCTGCAGCACTGATTGTGCCACCCACATATGTAGCCTTGTAAACATGGCTCCGACCTGCCACTGCATTGTCTGTGTGTGCAGTTTTAAACTGCCAATTCGACCTGGCAAGTGTACCCACTTGTCTGGCCTAACCCTTCCCTTCTTGTACATGTAGTGCACCCCTAAGGTAGGTGCTATGTAGCTCCATAGGCAGGGTGCAGTGTATGTGTAAAGGTGGGACATGTAGTAATGTTGTTTACATGTCCTAATAGTAAAATACTGCCAAATTCGGTTTTCACTGATGCAAGGCGTATCTCTCTCATATGTTATCAGGGGGGCTAACTTTAAATAATCTTAACGTGCAGTTTCTATTTGAGAGCAGATACAAATTTTGAGTTTGATCTCTCTGAACTCATATTTTAAAAATATATCTGTTAGTGAAGTTGGTTTTTAGATTGTTAGTTTGAAAATGCCACTTTTGGAAAGTAGGCATTTTCTTCCTTTACTATTCTATGACTCTGCCTGTTTGTGGATTCCCTGTCTGGGTCAGACTGACAGTTGGGCTATTTGTGAATCTCCTCTAGACAGTGACACAAACAGAGCTGGGGTGTAGCCTGCACATCTTGATGAGCCATCTGAGATGGAAGGGTGGGAGGAGTGGTCACTTACACCTAAATGGGCTGTGCCTACCCCTACACAATGCAGTCTCTAACTCCCTGGTGTGTGTCTGGACCCTGGCCTGGGCAAGGCAGGATCCTGTAAACAACAGAGACTTTCCTTTGAAGTTTGCCTACTTCAAAGGCAGAAAGGGGTATAAGTAATGGACCCAAAACCCCAGACTTTTAGATCACTTCTGGATTCAAGAGGAACGTCTGCCAAGGTGAAGAGCTGAAGATCTCAGGAGAAGTGCTGTCGCTGCCTGTGACTGTGCTTTGTTGGGATAGCCTGCAGTTGCTGCTTCTGCCTGTGAAAGGGGACTAAGACTAGACTTAGTAGGGCATTCCTGCTTGAGAGGTATCTCCAAGGGCTTGGACTAAGCTTGCCTCCTGTTTTGAAGCCTCAGGGACAGCAAAGGCTTCACCAAGCAGAGTCTGAATCTGCATGCTGTGGACTCCATCTTGCCAGAGGGTGCCATTTCAGTTCCTGGGCTCCTGGAAGTGAATTTCTGGTGAAAATTCTGTGATACAACAACGCTGTGCAACTTCGATAAAGGGTGCCGCTGCATGGAACCCACAACACTGCCTGCACCTGAATCCGTGGACCTAGCAGAACCCCATCGACTCCGCCTGCCGCGCATCGCTGTAGCCGCTTATCCCGCATGAATTCGCAGAGATCGGAGGGTCTTAGGCCCGACGTTTGTGCAACCCAACTCCTTCGCAGTGGCTGTGACCTTGTGATGTGATCGTGACCCCGTGAGGTCGCCCTGCAGCATCATGATGTCGCCGGACTTCATTTTTGCTGTCCTTATCAAGGGACCAAAACCTCGCAACCGACACCTCCTCACCTCCACCGCTCTTCATGACCCCTCTGCTCCGCAGCACCGGAACCAACTCTACCTTGGATCCAACGATGCCTTGCTCCCCGACTCCACACATCAGCCTGTTTTCCACCCTTTTTGCTAGGTACTGTACCAGGAGTCCATGTGACTCCATAAACGTAAAATGCGTCGCATTGCAGGAAACAGCTCCGTCACCTTAGGAAGGTAGCCTATTTCTAACCTTGTTGCCCCCACTTTTTACCTGTTTGTGAGTACATGTCAGGGTGTAATTACTGCCTCACTGGGATGCTGCTAGCGAGGACCCCAGTGCTCATAGTGGAATCCCTATTTGTCAGTGTGTTTGATATGTGTCACTGGGACCCTGCTAGCCAGGACCCCAGTGCTCATAGTTTGTGGCCTACATGTGTTCCCTGTGTGGTGCCTAACTGTATCACTGAGGCTCTGCTAACCAGAACCTCAGTGTTTATGCTCTCTCTGCTTTTAAAATTGTTACTGCAGGCTAGTGACCATTTTCACCAATTCTGATTGGCACACTGGAACACCCCTATAATTCCCTGGTATATGATACCTTGGTACCCAGGGTATTGGGGTTCCAGGAGATCCCTATGGGCTGCAGCATTTCTTTTGCCACCCATAGGGAGCTCAGACAATTCTTACACACGACTGCCACTGCAGCCTGAGTGAAATAACGTCCACGTTATTTCACAGCCATTTTACACTGCACTTAGGTAACTTATAAGTCAACTATATGACTAACTTTCACTTGCTGAAGGTTAGGTGCAAAGTTACTAAGTGTGAGGACACCCTTGCACTAGCAAAGGTGCCCCCACATAGTTCAGGGCCATTTCCCCAGACTTTGTGAGTGTGGGGACACCATTACACGTTTGCACTACATATAGGTTAATACCTATATGTAGCTTCACAATGGTAACTCTGAATATGGCCATGTAACATGTCTAAGATCATGGAATTGTCCCCCCATTTCAAATTTGGTATTGGGGAGCCAATTCCATGCATCCTGGGGGCTCCACTGTGGACCCCGGGTACTGCCAAAGCAGCTCTCTGGGGTTTTCTCTGCAGCTACAGTTGCTGCCACCCCACAGACTGGGTTCTGTCCTCCTGGGGTCTAGGAAGCCCAGTCCAAGGAAGGCAGAACAAAGCATTTCCTCTGAGAGCAGGGTGTTACACCCTCTCTCTTTGGAAATAGGTGTTAAAGGGTGGGGAGGGGTCGCCTCTCCCTGCCTCTGGAAATGCTTTAAAGGGCACAGATGGTGCCCTCCTTGAATAAGCCAGTCTACACCTGTTTAGGGAACCTCCAGTCCCTGCTCTGGCGCGATCTGGACAAAGGAAAGCAGAGTGACCACTCCTCTGTCCATCACCACCCCAGGGGTGGTGCCCCGAGCTCCTCCAGTGTGTCTCAGACCTCTGCCATCTTGTTTTCAGAGGTGTGGGGGCACTCTGGAGGCCTCTGAGTGGCCAGTTCCAGCAGGTGACATCAGAGACCCCTCCTGATGGGTGCATACCTGACTAGGTGGCCAATCCTCTTCTGAGGGCTATTTAGGGTCTCTCCAGTGAGCTTTTCCTCAGATTACGACTTGCAAGAATTCACCAGGCCTCCTGTGCACTTCTCTCTTTGACTTCTGCCGAGGATCGACCGCTGACTGCTCCAGGATGCCTGCAAAACTGCAACAAAGTAGCCAGAAGACTACCATCGACACTGTAGAGCCTAATCCTGACGGCTTTCTCGACTGTTTCCTAGTGATGCATACTCTGGGGGCTGCCTGCCTTCACCCTGCACTGGAAGCCACGAATAAATCTTCCGTGGGTCGACGGAATCTTCCCCCTGCTTCAGCAGGCACCAAACTTCAGCTTCTCCGATCCTCTGGGTCCCCTCTCACCCTGACAAGCGTGGCTCCTGAAACACATGTGGTGGACCCAAGTCACCCAGACTGTCCAGTGGTCCAACTGTCCAAATTTGGAGGAGGTAAGTCCTTGCCTCCCCTCCCCAGACAGTAATTCTCTGCACTGTGTGATCTGCACCTACAAGGGCTTCTGTGCACATTTCCAAGAAATCCTGCATGCACAGCTGAGTATAGGTCCCCAGCACTCCGTCCTGCGATGCTCAGCTCCCTGAGTTAAACTCCGGTGTTGTGGGACCTCTCTTTGCAGTGTTGAGATGCCTGCCCTGTTTAGACTTCTTGAACTCATGTTCAAGGACTTCTGTGGGTGCTTCCTTCCTGTCCAAGGGCTTTCTACGTTTCTGAGGGCCCCCTCTGTCTCCTCTCCCAAGTATCGACAACCTGGTCCTTCCTGGGCCCGGGCAGCACACTTTTTCATCAACTGTGACTCTTGCAGCTAGCAAGGCTTGTTTGTGGTATTTTGCCAAGGAAACAACTCTGCATCCTCCAGCACACAGTGGGGCATCTTCTGCATGAAGAAGAACTTCCTATATCCTTTTGTTGTTGCAAAACCTGCAGCTTCTTCCAACCGAAGGCAGCCCTTTTGCACCTTCATCGGAGTTTAGCGGGCTCCTGTCCCCCCCTGGACACTTCAGCGACTCTTGGACTTGGTCCCTTTCCTTTGTAGTTCTTCAGGTCCAGGAATCCATCTTCTGTGCTTTGCAGTCTGTTGTGGTCCTTGCAAAATCCTTTATCACAACTTTAGTGTGTTTCTGGGGAAATAGTAGTACTTTACTCCTACTTTCCAGGGTCTTGGGGTGGGGTCTCCTTTATACCCTTAGTGTTTTATCACACTCCCAGCAACCCTATACACACTTCACTTGCCTAGGGGTCCATTCATGGTTCGCATTCCACTTTCTTAGTATATGGTTTGTGTTGCTTCTAGGCCTATCGCATCCTATTGTGTTTTACAGTGTTTGCACTACTTTCTGACTGTTTTACTTAACTGATTTGGTTAGTTGTGTATATTTTGCGTTTGTTACTTACCTCCTAAGGGAGTATATCCTCTGAGATATTTTTGGCACATTGTCACTAAAATAAAGTACCTTTATTTTTAGTAACTATGAGTATTGTCTTTCTTATGATATAGAACCTATATGATATAAGTGGTATTGCATGAGCTTTGCATGTCGCCTAGTTCAGCCTTGGCTGCTCAGCTATAGCTACCTATATCAGCCTAAACTGCTAGAACACTACTACACTCAACTAATAAGGGATCACTGGACCTGGCATAAGGTGTGAGTACCACTGGTACCCACTACCAGGCCAGCCTCCTACAGGCAGCACAGCCTGGGCCATGCCTGAACTCTGCTGTAGGATTGAGGGACAGAACAGTGATTCTCCAGACAGCTTCAGGCCTGCTCCAACCCCAAGCCTCTGCCCCACTCCACCCCACCCCACCCTCCTGGATGTTTTTAAACATTTTGCACCATCGTATAGCAGGGAGAAATGTTTGTGAGTTTCTCCCTGTAATGTGGGAAAACCACGCAGAAAAGGACTTTGCATCTCCAGATCCATGTGTTTATTCTCTACACAAGAGAAAAAACTCATAATCACAGATTTTAGTTCAGGAATATTGGATGGACTTGGGAATGTCGACCCTCCATTATCCCCACAACAATGTCCACGAAACTTGTAGTGAGGGCCATAATTTAAGTATATAATAAAGAGTCTCTGTGAATACATTTAGGGGTATATTTATACTCTGTTTGCTTCTAATTTGCGCCATTTTTTTACGCAAATCCGGTGAAAACTTAACTCCATATTTATATTTTGACTATAGACCCATCTAATATCAAAATATTGGAGTTAATGTCATTTTTTGCCTGCGGAAAACTACCTTGCATCAACTAAGCCTGTTTAGCGTCATTATTTAACGCCTGGGTCAGGGCAGGCGTTAGTGGACCTGTGGGCCATTTTCCATGGTCAGAGGCCATGGAAACAGCCCACAGGTGCCCTTCTCTGCACCCATTGACACCCCCACCCACACCTGGAGGACACCTAAGGATGGGGGGACCCATCCCAGGTAAGTCCATGTATTTTTTTTTTAAGTTCCATGGGGGGCCTGACTTGGGTCCCCCTACATGGCACTGTGTCCAATGGTTAAGCCTAGGGGACATAAGTCCCCTAGGCATGGCTGTTGGGCAAGGGGGCATGACTCCTGTCTTTACTAAGACAGGAGTCATGTCCATGGGGCTGTGCATTAAAAAATTACGCTAGTCAGGTTAGTATCATTTTTCGGACTCTAACCTGACTAGTGCCATTCTTTGACGCACAACCTCCTGTTTCCCCTAAGCCTCCCCCACCCGGTTAGCATCATTTATTTTGGTGCTTATTGGGCCTTACCGCCGGCTAGCGTCATTGTTTAAATATGACGACCGGCAGGTGTTCCAGGAATGGCGGTAGCCGGCCGTAAACTCAGGTTTGCGTCAAAAAGTATAAATCAGGGCCTTAGAGGACATTAGAGGTATTAGTAATATGGCACATTTTATTATTACCAACTTACAGATTCTCCCACCCATTTTCAGCATTAAATTGGCCACAGCAGCAGCAACAATAAAAAGTTGCCTCTTTAGCCAGTAAGTTACACTATTCAATTTCTACTGATCAAAGGGACCCACACATTTTACTGACGTTTAGTTCTTTATTTTCAATTGGGAGGGCTTTGTGATTGTTAAATTGGGACCTGATTTCCTAAGGTAAACTTACACGTTTGTATACGTTTATTTTTTTTTGCTATTCACAAAATTAAGTTAATAGTAAAATTATTACTGCAGATTCCCCTCAGTCGGGGTAGAGGACTCCACATATGAAACAATAGACCTGTCCTATCTTTTTGTGTGCGTAGTTCTCTGCCCCGACTACTGAGTCTTCACAGTCATAAACTTACTATAAAACTCGTAGTTTATGAACACCAGAAAATATGTAAATTTACACAACAGTGTAAGTTTACTTTTGCGAATCAGATCCATGGTTCATTTCTCCTTGCTTACTGATATTACTGGCATACAGCTTACATATAATTAATGTTGGAGCTCTTACAAGCTAAGATCTGTAGACATAAATGTGCATCTTGTTACAGTGACCTCTGAAGATTAGGTTTGAGATGGCTACACAAAATTAATGTTGGAGCTCTTACAAGCTAAGATCTGTAGACATAAATGTGCATCTTGTTACAGTGACCTCTGAAGATTAGGTTTGAGATGGCTGAACTTACCAGTTCAGGAACCTAAGCTGCCTCCCCATTATAGATGATACGAATGTATCACACAGCTATCTGACATTCTACACACATTTCGCAAAGATGGGAATCTATTCCTCAGGTTTCATGGATGTCACAGGCTAAGGTGATCCATGAAGTTACACATTTCCAAGGCTCTTCTACAGCCAGCAAATATGTCACTGCATAGCTTGCAAGCTCAAGCAACAGAGCTATCTCTCAAATCACAGTGCTCTTACATGTTAAGTCATCAAGTAGGAAATCCATCTCTCAGCATGGCAATCACTTAGGAGTCACTAGTGGTTGCAACTACTACTGCTGACTTACCCATGGCGACCCCTTGCCCCCGAGGTGGCAAACTCAGTGCTAAATCCAGAAAGTATACTGGCTTGATGAACACTGTTTATTTCTACAGTTTCCACTAGGGACACATTACGTTTTAGGTTCTGTAAAATAAATAAACTCAGCAATGCACACTCATTAAACAAAAAATGAAATAAAAAAAATATATCTTCGAATAAAATCTACAACTCTGTGCTTCATACGAGCGTTAGTCCTTTAGAAATGGGCATAAATCAAAATGTATTAACAATAAGGAAATATTTAAGACGATAACAAAATTCATATTGAATAATGGTCCCTATCAATTAATATATGTGGCCATTACTATTGTCTCTATTTTTGCCTCTCCCTATGATTTATCAATGCAGTTCTCGTTGAAGTATAAACTAGGTGAACCATTAAATGGAAGTGGAACAAATAATTTAGATTCTCAATGTTGTTCTCTGTTTAGTGGCTGTATGTCCTCCAATCCCTATAAACAAATAGGGCCTAATTTACAAGGACCTAGAGACACACTGTGACACTGGAGCATTGTCATTTTTTATGCTCTGTTGGCGCAGTGTGCCAGCCCATATTTACAAGGGCACGCAAAGATAATTTGTATGGCTTTTCATGGCCTTGTAAATATGGCCCCCTTTTACGCATAACTCTGTTTAAAATGGGCATTCAATGGATGTTGCTGTGGGTGTTCCCACGCAACACCCATGGAGCCTGATGGAATCTGATGCATTCCCAGATTTACAAGGCTGGGAATGTGTCTACCTCAGGGGTGGCATTAAAGTGGTGCAATGGGGAAAAATAAAACATTTCCCAGTTTATTCCACTTTCTATGTGTACTGCAGAATGGAGCACACATAGAAAGAGGAAAACGCCATTAATGATTGTTCATGTGCAGGAAGGTGTCCATTCCTGCACAAAAACAATCTTCCTTGCAATGCAGGCACCACTGCACTACGTAGCAAGGGTGTCTGTTTGGGTGCTAGGCAGCAGTTTGTGCTCCAGCGCAGAGGAAAGTACAGGGATGCATCGTATTTCTGCTAATACGAGACATCCCTGCACTTTCAAAATGATGCAGCACGCTAAACTGGCTTGCAGCACCATTTTGCATCATTTCCTTGTTAATAAGGCCCTCAAACTTTCATGTGAAACAAATAGAAATGGCTGATGGTCCCTAGCATATAATCATTATTGGACCTGGCCCTTGTGGCAGGTTCATCCCCTGATTTTTTGCCTCCTTCTGCCTCCTTTTTCTTACCTCTCGCTGTTGGCTCTAGTGCCCTGAGCACTTCATCACTGCTGATCAGTGTTAAAGTGCAGGTGCTCTCCCTTCGAAGGTTGGTATGATTGGCTTATACCAAATTTGCATATTTAATTTACCTGTAAGTCCCTTGTACAGTGGCATCTCTATGCCCAAGGCCTGTAAATTATGTGCTACTAGTGGGCCTGCAGTGCTGCTTGCACCACCCACTGAAGTAGCCTTTCAAACCTGTCTCAGGCCTGCTAGCACAGGGCCTGTGTGCGCAGTTTTCTGCCACAGGTTCCTGGCCTCTAAATTTACTTGCCAGCCCCAGAACTCCCCTTTTACTACATGTAAGTCACACCTAAGGTAGGCCCTAGCTAGCCCTATGGGCAGGGTGCTATGTATGTAGAAGGCAGGATATGTGCCTAGTAGTGTGGCCTGTCCTGGTAGTGACAAACAGCCTATTTGGTTTCTCACTGCTGTGAGTGCTGCCTTCTCATAGGAGTGCATTGGAAATGCCCTGCCTTGTGTGTGGGGGTATTATCTGATTTATGCGAGGTACAGTAGGCATGTTTGGTATGGTTGTAATGGAGGTGAGAAATGCTGCTTACTGGTGTAAGTGGATTTCTTATTACTATTACAGAAATGCCACTTCTAGAAAGTGAGCATTTCTCTGTGTGTATGACTCTGGTGTTTTGCAGCTTGATTCCAATCCACATCTGGGCAGAGTGAGAGTTGGGCTTTGTGCGTACATTTCAGACAGCCTGTACACAGGCAGGGTTGAGGTGTTACAGAGGTGCATCTGCATACTGAATGGTCTTCCTGGGATGGGAGAAGGGAGAGGCGGGGCACACCTGCATTTGTAAAGGCTGTGCCCTGGCCTCACACAATAGGGTTGTTTACCCCCAACTGATGTTTAGAGCCTGTCCTGGAGGAGAGAGCGGGCACTCCCAGAACCAGTTATAACTGCTTGGAACCTCCTCTCCTCTTTCTTTGTAAACACACTGTTAAACTGAGTATCAGTACAGTGGAGTTTTCCCCACAATTTTGTGACATTTTGGAACTGGACACAATGCTGATAGAGGGACTCACCAGGAATTGCCATGGACTGCTGCAGCTGTGCTGACCTGTGACTTGCTTGGTCACTTTGAAGAACTGCCAACTGCCTGCATTCACCTTGTGCTGGCCTGCTGCTAGGCCCTGCCGCCCTGTGCTCCTGTTTTGTACTGCTGTTCTCCAGGGGCTGGGTGCTGTGGCCCCTGATCCCTGCCATCATCGGGTGAAGGGCCTAGAAAGCGCTTCAACTTGTGACCCAGCGTTGAGAGAGCACCCCATATGTGGGGCTGTGCGCTTGGAAGCGCGTTCCTGCGTTGCTCATTTCACCACCACAACCCAGGCTTGACTGAGTTAATTGTGCTTGGAAGCGTGTTTCTGCATTGCCCATTTCACCACCTGGACCCGGGCTTCACTAAATTCCGAGCGCGTTAGAGACGTGCTGTACCCTGTGCCCCTGGGGTACCTTCAAGAGAGGAAGAGAAGCGAGCATCCTCCTATCGTGCCCCTGGGGCAAAGCGCGTTCTGAGGAACGCCTCTGGGGTAGCAACCAGCCCTCACTGGAGTCAAGTCACTGCTGCGGCCCAGGAACCACAAGGAACACTCATGAACCAGGTCGGGTGCGGGCGAGTGTGGGCGGGCAACCCCAGGAGAGAGGGAGGCCTCGTCGGAGGTCACCTTTACCCCCAGGATCATCCCAGGGACTGAGAAATGGCAAAGACTAGCTGGGGGGATAGGTGTTGCCCCCAGTGTGCGAGAGGCAGCCAGAGCCTCTGCTCTCCTGTCGGGCGGCTGGAAAACCTCATCGGAGGTCACACCCGGCAGGACGATTGTGCCTGTAGTACTTTGGCCCCAGAGAGGCAGGACACAGGGAAGTGAGGGTGAATCCTTCTTCTCCCGGTTGCTGCTTTTGGAGCATGAACGCTCCCATAGTGTTTTCTGGCCATTGCTGATCGTTGTGGACCCCCTCCCTCGTTGGAGGGCCAATGGAGGCCCGGGGGGACCCCAGAGATTGTAGTCCCCAGGAGGGGCCCATTATACTAACCCGAGAGGGTACAGGTCACCTCTCTCCACCCAAATGTTCGCAAAGCTCCTATTTAGTGCAGAGGAGCACCGGGGGCCCCGTTTCTGGAGCATTTGTGGCACTGGAGGTTCCTCATCATGAAAAACAGGTACCTTTAAAGGACAAACATCTTTCTAATGTTCCTTTTATGGACATGCCCTGCTAATATGTTTCCCTGACTTGCAATATGTTTTATAATGTTCCTGATATGGGCGTTTATAATACTTCTATGACAAGTGCATTTGTTTAGTAAAGTGATTTCTGACATGTTGCAGAATAATAAGTACCCTGTGTGTTATCTGTGACTAATTCTGGTTCTGCAGAGTAACTAATGTGTAACGTTCTGACAACTGCTAAGGTAGCAGGATACTACTGACATGTGTTTGGTCTAATAATTGCATTGTGTACAATACAGTATATTTTCATATAACTTGGTGTTGTGTTTCCTTTGTGGTGGGGACAGTGTGTCACAGTGTTGTGCAAACACTTTACACATTGCCTCTGGGATAGGCCTTACTGCTCGTGCCTAGCTACCAAGGGGGTGAACAGGGGTTATCTTTGATCTGTAACTCCCTTGCCCTGACTAGAGTGGGTGGTTTCTGCCTGGCTTAGGTGCATACCCTAGCAAACCAGAAACCCCATTTCTAAAAATCAGCATGTCATCATCCTAATGAAAAGAAATGCAGTATCTAAAAAGGCATGGATCTATGTTGCGTTGTTAAATTAATCAAATAGTTATTATGAATGTCAGTGACGTCAATTATCATGAAGTAATTAGAGCCGTGGTCATACGACATCACTTTCTGGGAATATTAAAGCCCAATTGTCATATGACCTCAGTTCTTGTGATGTCACTGTGGTCAAAGAAGGATGAATTATCCTTCAGGTTGTAAGAACTCACGAGCACAGACCTCAGAGACCGAAGGTCTCCTTACTTTACAGATATCTTACATGTTCAGGCTGCTGACAGAAAACGTGTTTCCAGGTTACATAACTACAATAGTCTCAGGCTTCAGACAGAAAATATTATTCCTAGGTGTGCATATATTCTACAGGCCACATCTTATGGTAATGGAGATTTTTGATCACTAGAACAGTATCTGGCCTCCTTGTGTATAGATGTCTTGACTCAAATTTGTATTCAAAAGAGGTCCTTGTATAATCTTTATCAATCAAGAAAATCAATCAAATATTTATAGAACACTTTAAATAGCCACTAAGGGTCTTGAGCTACTGGAGCTGCATGCTTCTGCATGGAGGAATGATAATTCAAACATCCCGGTCTTTAGTTTTCTTCTGAATTGCTGGATTGACGGTGCAGTCCTGAGGTGCAGGAGGCGATTGCTCCAATTGTTGTCTGCCATGTGTGTGAAAGAGAGTCCTCCGCTGTTGGCTTGATGGATCCGTGGGGTGTCTGCGGGGGGGAGAGGGAAGCTGATCGAAATGTCTGGTCAGTTGTTGGATGGTCAAGTGTTTGTTCCTGTATGCTGGGCCTTCATTGTGCAGGACCTTGTAGGCATGGGTCTGCATCTTGAACTGGCATCTCTTCTGAATCAGGAGTCAGTTTATTGTTGTGAGATGGGGTGTGATGTGGCTCCTCCTGCGGAGGTCAAGTACGAGTCTTGCCACTGATTTCTTTATTATCTGCGGTTTCTTCAGGAGGTGTGCTGTGATTCCTACGTAAAGCATATTTCCATAGACAATCTGCTGTGATGAGGGCCTGCGTGGCGGTCCTTCTGGTGTCTGGCTTTGAGTCATCTGAAGATCTTCAGGAGCATGCGAAAGGTGTGAAAGCAGGATGATGAGACTGCATCAACTTGTTTCTTCATGGATAGCTTGCTATGCAGGATGATGCAGAGGTTCCAGGCGTGGTCTGTTGGGTCAGGAGGTGTGCCGAGCTCGGGGGGTAACTATGTCTCAGTCCATGGCAAGGAGTTGTTCCCAAAGATGAGAATTACAGTTTTTATTAGGAAAGCATAATCTCATATATTTCCTGATTACTGTCCATCCCACAGCTAACGTAATTTCTTGTTTCTCACATTCCTCAACTGATTGAAATGTTTTCTCTTGATGGAGAGCTGATAGCAACTTCAAAAATGCTCAAATAAATACATGCAAAGAAAAAAAAGAAAACAAGCCCTTGAGGTTTCAGCAGGGTGTATAAGTGGCATTCCAGTTTGGAGATGAGAACATTCAACATTAGGCACACCTTTGACACTTCATTCATAAGGAAACCCATTATGACAAAAGTTAACTTTTTTAGTAAACATGTTTATCATCACATGACACGTGCAGTGCAACTGAGAGGCAACCCAACTGTGGGGCTTATATACAAACCCCTAGCACCACCGGAGCGGTACTTTTAGTGATGGTGCAGTGGTGCTGTGCCATTTTCCATATTTACAAGGAGGTGTGAAGCCACTTTGCGTGGCTTAATGCTGCCTTGTAAATATGGGCCGCCCGATGCAGTTTTCTGCTGCAGAGGGGCATTCAATGAATGTTGCTGTGGGAGTTTCTCTGTAACACCCATTGCATTCTGATGCTGCTCCAGATGTATGAGGATTCGTAAATCTGAGGCAGCACCAAAAACTAATGCCATCCCGGGGGTGGTGTTAGCATGCGCTATAAGGAGAAATACTTTTATTTCACCTCATTTTTGCTTTTCCTTGCTTTTGCTTTTGCAGCACACATGGGAAGAGCAAAACACCATCAATGTTTGTTTATGTGTAGGAAGGGATACCTTCCCGCACATAAACAATCATTCCCTGCAAAGCAGTCACCTTTGCACTATGGTGCAAGGGTACCTGCGTTGGCACTAGGGAGCTAATTTTAATGCAAGCGCTAGAGAAAACACAGGTGTGCGCTGTGTTGTTTTAAATACGGTACATCCCTCAATTTCTGAAGTGATACAGTGCGGCGGTGCCAGTTTTGGTGCAGTGCCGTGCTGCACTGAGCCACTTTTTAATAAATGAAGCCATATTTGTTTAAAGCACAGACTCTGCACGATACATTTTGTATTTATCCTGCACTTCCAAGGAACATGAAGCACCTATTTTATTGATGTGGGAAAGGAGTTAGGCAAAGGTGCATAAGAGAGGCATCTTGTGGCTGTCTCAGATGGTAATTGAGGTAAATGATGCCAAAGAAATCATAACAGCTCATAATACATGGGCTGTTGGCATGGAGCAACTCTCTTGATTCTGGTAACCCTGCACACAACATGGGACAACTAGTTCCTAGAAATGTGTCATCTATTGGAGAAAGTGATGGAGGTTTGAGAAAGACAGACATTAAAGTGGATGAGATCCACTGACATGGGTTGCATTTCACCATCTGGGGCATTGGTAGTGGTTATATGTGGCATCCCAGAGCTGGAGCTGGCTACAAGAAGTGGACCTTGCATGGCTGTATTCACTGACAGAACACCAGGTTTGACAAATGTTCTTGGTTCTGGTAATCCTGCACACAACAGAGGACAACTAGTTCCTAGAAATGTTCCACCTATTGGAGAGATGGGCATTAGGGAGATGGACATTAAAGGTGGTGAGATCCATTGAAAGGGTGGCGTCTCCCCATCTGGGGCACTGGGAGTGGTTCTATGAGACATCTTGGAGCCAGAGCTACAAGAAGTGGACTTTACTTGGCTGTATTCACTGACAGAAAAGCAGGTTTGACAGATGTTCCAAACCCTGGACATCAAATGTGTTCTGGCCTGAATAACTGTGATGTAAGGAAGTGTTGTTGATTGAAAACAAGTTCTGGAGAATTGTTGGAAAATGGGTTATTGGCAAGGGCAGGAAGGTACCTACACTTTGCAATAGGCCACTAACCTCCACTTAGGTCCAGTTAGGTCTCAGTAAATTAAACCCAGCTCAACTCTTGGTAGCTTGGCAACAAGCGACAAGGCTTCACTTAGGAGACAGAGTGTAAAGCATTCAAATATCACAAAACAGTAATTAAATAAAACACATGAAACAGTTTAAAAATCCAAAACCAATTCATAAAAATAGATCATATTTTTATCTTTAAGATGACACAAAAACAAATAAGATTGGATAAGGGAAACCGGAGATATGAATAAAAAAAAAAAATGTTTTCTAGCGCCTAGAAACAAACAGTGCCAATCTGGTCATCTGTTCGCACCTCGACCGAGGCAAAGTCACAGTTTAAGGCCGACCACAATGGAGCCCTGCTCGGCTACTGCTCGCGGGAAGCCTCGGTCAAAAGTTTACCTTCGGACTTAGGCGGTCATTCTGACCGCGGCGGTCGCCGCCCGCCAAGCGGTTCCCGCCGAAAGACCGCACCGCGGTCAAAAGACCGCGGCGGTCATTCCGGCTTTCCCGCTGGGCCGGCGGGCGACCGCCAGAAGACCGCCGGCCGGCCCGGCGGGAAAACCCGTTCAACAATGAAGCCGGCTCGGAATGGAGCCGGCGGAGTTGAAGGGGTGCGACGGGTGCAGTGGCACCCGTCGTGATTTTCACTGTCTGCTAAGCAGACAGTGAAAATCTTTGTGGGGCCCTGTTAGGGGGCCCCTGCACTGCCCATGCCAGTGGCATGGGCAGTGCAGGGGCCCCACGGCACCCGTTCCCACCATCCTGGTTCCGGCGGTGGACACCGCCAGAAACAGGCTGGCGGTAAGGGGGTTGGAATCCCCATGGCGGTGCTGCAAGCAGCGCCGCCATGGCGGGTTCCCTGGGCCAGTGGGAAACTGGCGGGAAACCGCCGGCTCCCCTTTTCCGACCGCGGCTTTACCGCCGCGGTCAGAATCACCAAGGAAGCACCGCCAGCCTGTTGGCGGTGCTTCCGCCGCACTCCGCCATGGCGGTCATGGACCGCCAAGGTCAGAATGACCCCCTTAGTCTCTTTTCTGAAGATTTTCTTCAGCGGGACGAACCTGCCAGTCCAATCCGACCTCCTGGAACTATTCTCCGGATACGCGTCACAGGAGCCTTCGGTGGAGATTTTTACCTTCGGACTTAGTCGTTTTTTCAAGTTGAAAATCCTTCGACCGGGGTAAACCTGGATCTTGATCCGACATCCCTGGAGCCCTCCTCGGATACGCTGGCAGGGAGGTCCCGGTCAAATTTGTACGTTCGGACTTAGGGCCTCATTATGACCCTGGCGGGCGGCGGAGGCCGCCCGCCAGGATCCCGCCCTCCAAATTACCGCGCCGCGGTCAAAAGACCGCGGCAGGTATTGCGAGTTTTCCCCTGGGCTGGCGGGCGGTTCCAGTAAAACCGCCCGCCAGCCCAGGGGAAAACGACCTTCCCACGAGGATGCCGGCTCGTAATCGAGCCGGCGGAGTGGGAAGGTGCGACGGGTGCAGTGGCACCCGTCGCGTGTTTCAGTGTCTGCAAGGCAGACACTGAAATACTTTTCGGGGCCCTCTTACGGGGGCCCCTGCCGTGCCCATGCCATTGGCATGGGCACGGCAGGGGCCCCCAGGGGCCCCGCGAACCCCCCTACCGCCATCCTGTTCATGGCGGCTTTCCCGCCATGAACTGGATGACGGTAGGGGGGGTCAGAATCCTCATGGCTGCGGAGCGCGCTCCGCAGCCATGGAGGATTTCAAAGAGCAGCGGAAAGTCAGCGGGAGACCGCTGACTTTCCGCTTCTGACCGCGGCTGAACCGCCGCGGTCAGAATGCTCATTGGAGCACCTCCAGCCTGTTGGCGGTGCTCCGGTGGCCGCCAGGGTCAGAATGACCCTCTTAGTCTCTTTTTTGGAGATTTTCTTCACCGGGACGAACCCGCAAATCAGGCCGGGCTGCGGTTGAGGCAAGCAGGCTAGAGTTGCTGCGGCGGGTCGGTCCCTCTGTGGAGCTTTTTTTAAAAAGTTCTCCAAACTTCTGGGTCTTCACCCAGATGTTCTTTTAAGGTTCTTTTGGGGTCTACAGCTCACCCCAAGGGTCCAGAAGCTCTGAGATGATCGTTGGGGGTGTGGACTACACCTCCCAGAATGCATCTGGCGCAAACTCCTTTTTGGCCACTGGACAGTGGTCAGCTGGTTGGATTCTTCATGAGTTGGTGCAGGGGACTCTGGTTAGCAATTTTTCACCTGTAGCAAAAAGGGAGTCCCTCCTTGAACCAGTTGAAGCCAGGCAAAGTCCTTCTTGTGGTGAAGTCCAAGTGTGCAGCTGGTGCAGTCCTTCAGAGTGCAGGGTCCAGGTGCAGGCCAAGGGTCCAGCAGGGCAGTCCTTCTTCTTCTGTAGTTCTTCCCGGTAGGGATCTGGTAGGGAACTGAGGTGTGGGGGCAGATCTGCCAGTTTTATCCTTGCTCCTGGGTAAAAAACAGGGGGGTCCTGATTCTCCAATCAGGGGAAGGTTCCTTCCCCCTGGCAAAAATCAATCCCAGGAGGCAACATTCTTCAAAAATCCATCATGGCTGAAAATGATTTTTGGAGGTTACATCTGGCTGAGCCCACCCACTGGTGTGGCTAAAAATCATAAACACAGCCCTCTCCTGCCCTCTCCTAATCTACTCAAGGGGGCACCTAGTTGTCTGGGGTTGCAGGATGTGGGGGTGTTGCTGGGTTGCTCCAAATGTCCTTCTCTGCCTTTGAAGACCAGTTTGGCAGCCCTCCCCCTTCCTGCCTCACCATCTGCTGACGGGAGATTCCCTCCCACAGGCACATCTCTTTGTGTGAAGCCAGGCCACTTCACACCTCATCAAGGCAGCCTGGCTGGCCAATTGGAGCACAGCAGCAAAAACAATGCATGGCTGAAATTGGCAACTTTTCAGGTAAAGTTTAAAACTCTTTACCTGAACAAGTTATATTAAATCCCACAACTGTGGGATTATTATAACAATTAATTTGATACAAAACTCTTTGTATCTGTCACGTAAAGGGACTTTTAAAATTAAAATAAAGTCTCCCCATTCTAGCCTATGAAGGCCATTCACTACAATGAGGGAAAACGAATTTGGCTGTTTTTACCTCACCAGGGCTTATAAAACTAATTTATAAGGTCCCTGCTTATATTTACATGGCACCCATCCATAGGGGCACATAGGGCACACCTTAGGGGTGACTTATATGTAAAAATAAGGTAGTTTAAGACTTTGGAACTACTTTTAATTCCAAAGTCGAATTTGCATATAACTTATATATATAACAGGCCTGCATTTAAAATGACACTGAGCACCTCAGCAGTGCACTTATGGGTGCAATACCTATGATGGGGTCCCTAAACCTACATGCCCTACCATATACTAGGGACTTATAGGTAGGTTGGTTGACTTAGCCAATTATAATTAGCCTAGTTTGCATATTGATTTTACACAGAGCACAGGCCCTGGGACTGGTTAGCAATACCCAGGGCACCATCAGAGTCAGGAAAACACCAGCAAAAAGTGGAAAATGGGGGCAAAAAGTTAGGGGGCCTCTGCAATCAGCCCTGTTTTCTCACAAGAATGGACATGCATCATGGCTGGCAGATGCTTGGAGCAGAGAAGTTGTGAACTGGAGCCAGTGCCATTGTTTTTCTGAAGCAGTGAAATAAGGGTTAGAGATTCAGTCTGGTTGAGAGGTATGCCTGATTAGGAGGTAAACAGTGATTTCATTAAATGACCCTTTGCATAAACCTGACACTAGAGTTGAGGCTATCATGACCTTTTGCCAGGACTGGAAACATCCTCCAAAACAACAATTGAAGCCACCCATTTGGTCTCTGAGAGTCATTACTAAAGATTGTAAATGTGCCAGCGGCAGGGACCCAAGTGATTAGTTGATTCTAGGGCAAACATAAGTCAAAGACTAGAAGAGGCACCTTCCCCTTTAGAAAATATGCATCCTTTGCTGCCTTTGGGACACAACTTTAAAGCCAGTGACACACAAGTAATTACAAAGCTGAACTTACCTGTGAGCCTCATGTTTTTGATCCCCGGCTACAGAAAATCATATTTATCACTGACATTGTCACTAATGCTGCCATGGGTAAGCTTGCTTTGCATTATCGAATCGCAATTCTATTTCTCGCAAAATTAATATTAGTTCACGTTATTGTCATTCATTTTTAGGGTCGAGCCTGCGTCGCATGCGCTTGCGCATGCGTATCGCAGCAAGATGCTTTAGGTATTAGAAAAGGGCTCGGAGCCCTGTCGACGTCACGTCAGTGTTTTTCATTGGTTTGTGGGCTTGCCTATTAAAATCTGCTTGCTTTCATTAGTCGAAGGCATACATACGTCATTCCTTTTCTAGTGGGTAGCCCTCCTCGAGCGCATCAACCAAGTACAGAAAACATGCGAGGCTCGCTGTTTTCTGTCTGGCTCGTGGACTATTTTTTCTCTATTTTCCTAGCGCGATTTTGCTTGCCAGAAGTCGAGCGCTTTACACAGTTAATTGCACTTTTTCGGGTTACGTACATAAATGCACTTTTACCGATAGGTGAAAAGTCGGGTTAGGAGTTTACAACGCTATCAGCTCTAACATGAGCAAACACGAGACCCGTTGCATTGCAAATGCTTGTTAATGATTGCTGACATCACCTTTTCTTAATTATATTCATTCATCATGGCTCAGTGTGAATTCTCACTATTCTATAAACTTTCTTACATACTGTGGTGGGCAGGACTTTCAAAGTCCCAAATAAGACAATAATATCTGAACTTGAGATCTTCTAGTCATTCAACTCCCATATAAATTTCAACACTTCAGCATTATCCCCTCAACAAGTAAGCCTGAATGCATCAGGTCCCAAGAGTGCTAAAAAACATTGAAAAGAATACAGGCATGAGCCTAAACAGGCTTAGTGCAACTGCCAAACTCCCAAGCTCTGTATTCCATTCTTTAGCAGCCAATAGTGCTTATAGCAGAATTATCTCAGACGAAAATGCCCTATTTTAGGGTACTTATCAAATATCTGAGACCATTTACCAAGAGATACCTAAATATTAGAAAGTGTGGGCTTTTCAGGAGATCCATGGTGTATCAGCTAAATGTCCTCTTTGATGCCATTCCTGTGGAAATCCATGCCTCACAGAGAATCCTGAGGCCAAGATTTACAAAGCATTGCGTCATCACAAAGTGAAGCATTGTTATTTGCTTCTCAAAACAAAAGGTATTTTTCACTGGAAGGTGTCCTTTTCTGAGCATTAAAAAAGCACTTTGCATTGCTGTGCATTATTTTGAATCAAGGGGATCTTACTTGTTTTTTACTTGGGTGGAACAGCAAAAACATCCTTTGTTTTTTTGACACAAGGCCTGGTCTACTAATAGTGCCAGAGCAGCACTTGCATCAAAAAATAATGCCTCCTTGAAGTGGGTAGAAACTAAGGGAAATGGCTTAATTGCTCAAATAAATGTGCATTGCATGAGTGATGATTGCTAAACTGCACAGCACACATCAAAAGCAAGTGATCATTTTGAGTTTGTTTAGGCACAGAAATATGTTCTGGAAGGGCATTTTTTCAGTACAAGCTTCACTCACCTCTTCACAATAGCAAACATGCCAACATTTTAGAAAAAGTAAGAGAGATATTTTGAAAAAATAAGCGAGGGAATGTATTTCCCCTATTGACTTCTATTGAAGCAGAGGCAATTTCAGACAAGAGACAGACACAATAAAGACATTTTAAGCTTAAAAAATCATGACTCTTCCACCTGGATCAGGTCTATTCACAAGTATGCAACAGTGCAAGGCTCTGTGGCACACATGGCAGCCTTATTGGAGCACCAACGGAAAAGGTGCAGTAGCAGACCACTCTCAGTAGATATGGCTCTGCATTGTTTATCCCCCTTTCACAATGCAACAAATGGGGTTGATTTGCTGTAATTGTGAAACATTAGCAAATCTGGCCTGTGAATGACAAAAACTTGCATGGAGACATGGTATCTCATTGTAAACTGGTAATACACAGGGATATCTTTTTATAGGCTGAGCCACCTCTCTCACCCACCCCCAGTCCTCCCAGAACATCACACCCATATTCATGAGAAGTGATGCAACACTGCATTGCAGCCACCATTGTGTCAAAAGAATGTGCTGTGGAGCACCATTTCCTTGCAACATGGCAGCGCCAGAATCATGGAATGGCTCACCATGTTTCAAGGTCCAAAGGTGTGTCAAAGACTTTGACAAACCCCCCCCCAAAAATGACATAACATGGTGCAAGGCACCTGGCCGCTACTTGATGCAAAGCTGATTTGCGTGTCTTAAAACAATTGTAAATGCCACTCAGCATTGCAACACTGAGTGTGTTGTGTCACAGGATGGGTAAAAAAAAAGGATTTATTACAAAAATCTGAATAACAGACCAAAACAAATGCACAAAATGGAAGGAGCACCATCTACAAGTCAGGAGGGTGACAATCTCAACCCCAGCCAAGAAAACAAGACAGAGGGTCAGGATAGAAGGAAGGCCAATTTCAGTGAGTAGGAGAACCCAAAAATTACTCTTAGGTTAGATGGAAGCCATTTGGAAATCCATACTGGACAAAATCAACAGTGTAGGGCAAACAAGAGTTGAAGAAGAGGTGGCATGACTATAAGTGCAGGACCAAAGAGACACTGGGCAAGAACCTGAGGGCAGACATACAGACCCTAGAAACACCTGAGGACCAGGACGAGTTGGAAGCCTTGGAAGGACAGTACAGTGCTGTGTTTGAGGACCAGGAAGATCTACAGGGTAAGTGTCAACAATTGGCAATATGGTTAAATATGTCATGCAGTAAAGCAAGACACTTGCTGTGCTGCACTGTGCTGTGTGCAAGGGAAAGGGCAGGAATATCAAACATGTTAACTCATACATCACATAAATATACTTTTCTTGCCCAGTGACAGTTTTCCCATCCCAGTCTAGCCCTGCCAAATTTCTGAGGTCCATGTACGATGTGCTGCCCCAGTCAAGGTTGTCCTTTGAATACTTTAACTTATAGTTTAACATGAGTGACCAGGACTACAAGTTCCACAATACAATGCTGGACTGGAGCAGCACATCATGCATGGACCTTAGAAAGCTTTCCAACCTTACTGTGACAATACAAGCCCACTTGCAGCAGGATGTAAATGCACTTGTCTTGGGCTACACAGTCAAAGGTGGAGTGTAAAGTAATGGAATGAAATGGGGTTGCCAGAGGATTAATTTTCTCCTGAGAGGGGATCCAGCTGTTGAGCATGTGGAGTATCTCCAAATAGGATCATATAAAGAGCCAAGTGTACAGTCACTAGCATGAAATTGCTTTGCACCCAGCTGTCCTGATGTGCCGGGTCAGATCTCACAGGTGTTGTCATTCATGCTAGAGACCACACTACCCCCTGCCTTGTACAAATTAATATTGGGGGTGGCAGTGAGTGTAAGTGATGCACCCCAGAGGTCCATGAGTGTTTTCCTGAAGCATAAATGGTTTGTGAGCTTGGTGGGTCCCTGGTAGTGTAGTAACATGTAGGTGTGACTGCGCACATTGAACTGGCAGTGTGGCTGAATGGGGCCATTGGATCTCAAGGAGGTGATGTGTGATGTTTGTGCCACAAGGTAGCCTGAGTGATAGTCATGCACGGCTGTGTTTGATAGTTTCACACTTGTGTAGCAGCTGTGAAGGGATGGTGTGGAAGAGTACATTAGTGCACTACACCTGTCATGTGATGTGGACCTGTCAGAAGGTGTAGCGGGTAGCAGGAAGGAGGCAAATGAACAAAAGTCAGACTATGCTAATATGTCAAAGCAGGAAGATGTTAACCAAGGCATTGTGAGGTGACATGTTAAGCCAGGTATCCAGGATGATGGGCACGTTTTGGGGATGGGTGAAAGGTGAGGTGTGAGGGCCCAGTTGTGTGGGCAACCAGGGTAGGTACATATTATAGAATATCAATACTACTCTCTTGTGAGGTTCAGCATGAGCCATAGCTCTCACATACAGGTACACATGTTGACCAATTGTGTATTGTAAAAAATGTTGGTTGATGTAGGAGTCTCCTGAGAGTCAATGTACGATCTGGGTGTCATCAATGTGTGAGTGTGAGTCCTTGCCCTGGAAACAAATGATGATTGACAGAGGAGTCATGCACAGGTACAAGTGAGTGGGCTGAGTTAAGATATTTGTAATACTCTGCAATGGGTAATGAGAAATGGGGTGAGCTTCAGTGGTTACATATTCCCAAGTGTGACAGTGCTTATACCCTTCAGAGATGGTTCACAGTCCCTTTTGTTCTTGACTCAGGAGATGACTGAGTGTGCTGGGAAATCACAGGAGTACACACAAATAAGTAAACCATGGTAAGTATACGCTCTTACACATTCCTGCAGTGTAGCAAGGCTGTTTGCTGTGTAGGGTTGTATGAATGCGAGTCGAATATGAGGTCTTGGACACATGCTTTCACAGATTGCATGCAATACAGCACTGCAAGGCATATTGGTGTGGTGTACTTTGTGAAAAGCAGAGTAATGGACCAAAACTAATAGATAACCAAACTAACATCACTTTGTCAGGAGCTGTGGGCTAATTAATGGCTAGAGAGAATGCAGGTACCCTGGTGACATGGTGCAATGTTCTCAGTAGTATTGTCAAGAAGTAAACCTTAAATCAACATAGCCATTATATGAAAATAAGCCAAGCAACATGGTAAATGGGGCCCTTACCTGCACTTACTTCTTCACCCAAGGTAGGCCAGCAAGCTGTGTAACAGCCTTGCAATGTATTGCATGACACAAAAATGGGCCTATTGACACACAGTGATTATGTGAGCAATGTACATATAGTGGCATGTCCAAGGCAAGATAGTGTAACTTTTCCTCATTTACTGTCACTAACATATTTTGTTTCACATCTATGTGTAACATAAAGTGAATGATAATAAAGCTGTTTGTCACCAAAATTACTATTGTAAACATCTATCATTGATCATTATTAACATATAAGAATTTCATTGCAGAATGACAACACCTACTGTCCAGCAGCCTGTTCTGGAGGACCAAACTGTTGGTGATGACATCCTTCCCCCCATGGATGATGACACCTTCCAGCAACTTCTGAACTCAATAGAATCTCTGTCTCCCAAAGGCGGTGGTGGAAGTCCAACTGCAGATGGTTGATGTGGTGCAAGTGGGGATGGGGTCCATAACAGGCACCCTAGAAGGAGTCCTTGAGTGCCTCAGTCCCAATAAGGATATATCTGAGGCAATCAAAGGAACTTATACTTGCCTCCATAGTATGGTTGTGTCACTAGCTGACATTTCTGGTGTCATGAGGCAAAGACAAGAAAAATAGGCCTCATTATCTGACACACATGAGGTCGCCAACAGGCTTGGGAATCATTAACATCATGGCATCTATAAAGCATAAGTTGGACTCCTTTGTAGCAATAACGGGGGCCCTCCACAGAGATGGTGTTACAAACTGTGCATTATGCGCCTTCTGCATGCCCCGTTTATCTGACTGTCCGCACCCTTAGGGTAGCGCAATGATGATTTCATGTTGACATAAAGGATGACCTTCTTAGCCCCCCTTCCTCCCATATTCTGTGTGTGTCATTTAAATTGTTTTGTTGGTATGCTTTTGGTTTTGGTTTTCTTGTAATGTAATTTTGTGTGCTCAGGCAATACTAGGCACCTTTCAGTTGCCAGGTTGATTATCAATTTGCCAAACCACACTAACTACAAAGCCTGCAGGTCAATAGCCACATCATGCACTCAACTCAACTTACTCAATGCTAGCAACTAACAAATAGTAGTGAAAGTATAAAAAAATAATTTAGGAAAACTATCTAACCTGCCCACCCCTAACTAGCCTATCCAACCTAACCTTTCCTCTACCCTACACTATCTTAACTAATACTAAAATACCCAAATACTATACACAAAAGACAAGTTAAACATCTACCCCAATCCCCCACACCCCTTTATACACCTATATCAGCGCAGTACAGAAAACAAATACATCCTAAACATGTAAGCCTAAACATATATATATATATATATGATCTTCACCTTTAGATTTTGGGGGATTTTTTATAACACACACTAAACATCAGCCCCCTAGCCACTAAAAAATCTAGCAGTTTAAAAACACTCTTTAAACCTACTACCTAATTAAATGCGTAAAAACTAACACTAAACTACACTATTCCTATACTAAATCCTAAACTACATTATGCCTAAATTACAATAAATATTAAACGACAGGTAAAAACATTGGTAAAGAAAAATGTCCAAGGGAGAGTCAAATTTCCATGTTTCAGCTAGTGGCATTTTTTCCAAATATGCTTCTAACAATTTCTTTTGCACAGAGGTAGAATTCCTGACATCCCATTATGACCTGTAAAGCCATATGTCCCCACCCTTCCATGAGGACATCTACAATGTGTATCAGTCAGGAAGTCTAGAAATGATTTGTCCAACTACATGGTTACATAGATTTGCAGGCCTCAAACCTTACAGCCTCCATGACATCTGCCTAATTGTTTCTCTGTCACTCATTTAAAATATGAATGACATGGACTACTCTAGGGATGCCCAAGCACCCATGAGGCCAGATTACAGCAGCCATAGCTAAGGTAAAGGTATGCAAATGAGAAAACATATTACTACTAATAACACCATTACAGCTACATTTTCTGAGACACCATATGTTCTCGGCCTTGACAAAAAACAATGTTTAAGAAAAAGTTTGCACTATCACAACAACATTAGCAGCATCTGTCACAGGAAGAATAGTTTGCTTGTGATGACTAGCCTACTGATATGGTCCTAGAAGTTTGTACTTTTTGGACTTTTGAAATCAAACATAGCTACAGGAACAGATATGGGCCAGAAACCATCTTAAGTGTTGATCAACATGAGTGTTTGATCACACATATGGGGCATATTTAAGAAAAATTGTGATGCAGCCCTTACTGCCCCACCTACCGCCACCATGGTGCACCATATTTAAAATACGGTTCACCATGGCGCAAGGTAGGGGGCAATAGCATAATTTTTTACTATGCTATTGATGTACTCTGGAGGAGTAGCACCAAAACATTGACACTACTCCTGCAGAGTACATAAGGGCCCATTGTATTAAATGACATGCCCCATTTTAACACCTGCTCTGAGCAGGCATTAAAAGTGCTGAAAAAAATTATGCAAGGAAATCTATTAGATTTATATGCGCATTTTTTTCACCCCCCCCACCCCCACGGGGGATCATCCCCTTTACATACATTATACCTGGGGCAGGCATAATGTACTGCAAACGGTTACAAAGTGGCACAATGCAAGCATTGAGCCACTTTGTAAGTATGGTGCAGGGATTTTGGCTTCATTGGGCCACATTAGCATAAACAAATGGTGCTAATGTGGCTCAAGGTGGTGCTAGGGGCCATTAAATATGGCACTTTTAACGCCTACTCTGAGCAGGCGTTAAAAGTGCCTAAAAAAATTACGCAAGGAAATCTGTTAGATTTCCTTGTGCCATTTGTTTGCCCTCACCCACGGGAGAATGCCCCCTCTGCATACATTACGCCTGGTGCAGGCATAATGTAGCACAAAGGGTTACAAAGTGGCACAATGCAAGCATGGCATCACGTTGTAAATATGGCAGA
The DNA here is from genome assembly GCF_031143425.1 of Pleurodeles waltl. Classification (NCBI taxonomy): domain Eukaryota; kingdom Metazoa; phylum Chordata; class Amphibia; order Caudata; family Salamandridae; genus Pleurodeles; species Pleurodeles waltl. The sequence continues at coordinate 767,714,180 of NC_090436.1, forward strand.
GGGATTTTAGTCTCATTGGGCCACATTAGCGTAAAAACAAAGTGATGCTAATGTGGTGCAAGGAGGCGCTAGGAGCTCTTAAATATGCCCCTTAGTCTTTCACATTGATCTTATGTTGCATGAAAGGTTCAGCGTATGTAGCATGTTTAAGCATAGTATATTGCAAAATGAAGCAATATATGTGGCATTTGTACACACACTTACTCTATTTTAAATTTAATTAGACTGTAATATTCACACTCTGTAACACTGTCTAGGTGATGTGTGCTGCCGCTTCAGCACCAGTGTCAAACTCAGATATGGAAATAGCCAAGCATACCTTGTCAAGAGAAGATAAGCCTAGCTCATTTCACTTGGCTCCAACATTTGTTGAACCATTGTTTGTAATGTTTGTGCCATGTGTTGGATGTCCCATTGTGTATCTTTGGACCATCAGCAGATTTAGGCCCTCATTACAACCCTGGCAGTCGGTGTTAAAGCGGCTGTAATGCCGCCAACAGGCCGGCTGTAAAAAAAATGGGATTATGACCACGGCGGAAACCGGCAACACATACAGCCACTTTGAGACTCTGACTGCCACGGCGGTAGCAACACTGTGACGGTAACCACCAACAGCCAGCTTTTCCGGGGCGGTACCACTGCCATCAAAAGCACAGAGGACACAGTACTTGGAAGGGAAACCACTCACCTCTCGACACTCAAGAAAGAACCAGGACGCCATGGAGCCCGAGCTGCACGTTTCCCATGCTGGTGTATCTTCTCATATATTAGGAGCACAAACGTCGGCGGCGACGACAGCGGTGAGTACAGCACCTAGTAGACAGGGGAGGGGGGGAAGAGAGTGACACACACATGCAACACACAACATCTCCGCCCCCACACTCACCCCCAACACCATACACAAAAACACATGCAACAAAATTACATATACACTCCGTAACCCTCTGGAAGAACGCAAGGACAAAAGGAATTGAGTCAAATTAGTGTAATATTAGAATTCTAGAGAAATACGTTCATAAATAAATAAACAGTATGTACAATGTATACAATATATACAAAATGAGGGACAATGTCCACAAGAAATTAGTCCGTGGCTCACTGGGCCATAACACATAGGCCAAGCCCACACTTGACTCCTGCCTCAAAATGGAAAGAACACTGCAGGGGCATCAGGTCAAAAACACACAGGCACCTCAGGGGGACAGGGAAGGGGGGGGCACCTCCGCCAGAAGATGGTACAACGCCACTGCTCCTGGAGGGGGCTTCATGCCCACAGCGATGTCCTGGGAAGTGCAAGGCCACAGTCTCTCAAGTCTCTCCAGTGGGTGATTTGCCCACTGCTTGGTCCTGGGGAGTGCAAAGCCACAGTCTCTCAAGTCTCACAAGTGGATGGTTTGCCCACTGCTTGGTTCTGGGGAGTGCAAGGCCACAGTCTCTCAAGTGGTTGGTTTGCACACTGCTTGCTCCTGGGGAGTGCAAGGCCACGGTCCCTCAAGTGGGTGGTTTGTCCATTGCTTGCTCCTGGGAAGTGCAAGGCCACAGTATCTCAAGTGGACTGGTTCAGGAGGGGGCATTGTGCCCAGTGTGCTTCATCCTGCCAAGAATAGGGTGAGTGGATGCCTTTCTCCACTGGTTCTGGAGGGGGCATTGTGCCAAGTGTGCTTCATCCTGCCAAGGATAGGGTGAGTGGATGCCTTTCTCCACTGGTTCTGGTGGGTACTTTGTGCCCAGTGATGCAGCATGTGGGGGGGTGCCAGGTCACAGTCCCTCACCTGGGTGTCAGACCCACGAGATTTGCAGTGGTCAGGATGCATGATAGTCCATGGAGGAACGGCTACAGTCCATCCACCGCCGGCTACGGCTGCACAGTCGTGGTAGTGCCAGTGCTGATGGGGCAGCTGCCAGTGTTGGGGTGAGGCTCCAGCCCTTTTCCTGCAGCCTCGGACAGCTGCCCACTGGGGCTGCTGCTGCTGGCAGTGGTGCTACTGTCAGCGGTGCAGGTGGCGGTGCTTGCGGCAGGGCTTGTGGCTGTGCAGGTGGCGGTGCTGGCCGCAGAGGAGGTGCCGGTGCTGCCAGTGGTGGGGGGAGGCTCCAGCCCTTCTTCTGCAGCCTCAGACGGCTGACCACTGGGGCTGCTGCTGCTGACAGTAGTGGTGCTTGCAGCGGTGCAGGTGGCGGTGCTGACCGCGGTGCAGGTGGCGGTGCTGGCGGTTGTGCTGGTAGCCACCAGGCCTTCACCAGCAGGCTCGGATAGCTGAAGTGCCTTGGCTGGTGTTTTGTGCCCCTTCCTGCCCTTGGCAGATGGTGGTGTCACCTTGGGTCTGGCAGCTGGAGTATTTGAGGTGGCCTTGCTGGGTGGTTGTGGCTCCTTCCCCTTACTGGATACTGTCCCCTTCTTCAACTTTCCAGGTGGGGGAATGTTCTTTGCCTTGGCAGGGGTTGGTGGCACACTGGCTGGCCTGATGGGTGCCCCCTTTGAGCTTCTGATAGCTGCAGGAACCACAGTGCTGGGCGGTGCTGGTAGGGGGGGTGGCAGCTGTACCTGTTGTTGGGGTGGGCACAGAGGTGTCCGCCACCGCCAGGGACCTTCCTTCGGAGGAGGAGTCGCAGCCTGTAGTGTTGCCTCCTGTCTCAATCGTGGTGCTCCCCTCGCCCTCCATCCGACTGGTGGATTCGGCCTCCAGGTCCATGTGGGATGCAGCTCCCTCCGTTGCCGGTGCCTCTGCTCCTCTGCCATATGATGCTAATGCACACAAGGATAGGGTGACAAAACAAAAAGGGGGGGAGAGACAGAGGATACACTTGGTCAATGCCAGCAACAACACTACTGTTGGCGTACACAACACACAGGGAGCTGCCCTATGCACTAGGCCATGCACTACCAGTTACAATGCTAGTCACCAGCCCATGGGGAACATGGCATAACGTCATCAGCTGCACACCTGAAACCCACAGGACCCCCCTGCCCAGTAGTAGATGCACACTAACACCATTGGGTTTGAAGTGCTTCAGAGCCTGACCAACAAGGGACCTACCCTGCCATGTTTGCCCTGGCCGAGGGGCATCCACAGTCCACATCCCCCACCCAGGTAAAACCTTAACGTGCGCCAACTCATGAATCTGAATTTGTACTCACCCCCTTGTGGCTGCTGTGATGCCCCCAAGTGCCCATCCAACTCCAGATAGGACACCGCCAGGATGCGGAACACCAGGGGGGCCAGGGTACGATGGGCACCCCTTTGTTGTTGGGAGGCCAGCCCCAGCTGGGCTTCTGCCATCTTCCTTGCTCAGTGGTGCAGTCCTCCCACCGTTTGCACCAGTGGGTGCTCTGCCTGTCAAAGACCCCCAAGGTCTGCACCTCCTTGGCACGCCAAATACCCTTTTTCTTATGGGCGCTGACCTGCAGGAAAAATACAGCTGAAAAGGGATTAGTAATACCGTCCGGACATCACACTCATGGCCCACCATATCCCTCCCATCCACTAAGGCACATACATTGACCACCATCCATGCAGCACTCTGCCCAGGACACCTCAGCCCCCCCACTTGTGGCTTACACACACAGCACTCCATACAATCATGGCCCACGCATCATGCTCAAAGTGTACTCACCTGTGTGTCTGGAGGACCATAGAGTAAAGTGTACTCATCCACCAGTCTCTCCAACTCCTCCACAGTAAAGGCAGGGGCCCTTTCCCCAGACATATAAGCCATTGTCGCTTCCAGACACAGGTCACAGCAGCACTTGCAGTGTAGGTCCTCTCCTGTAGAAGGTCAGGTAGAAAGTGAGTGAATAGATCGAAAATGGCGGTCACGTCCGCGGCGGTGCATACCGTCACCGCTGGCGTACATTGCCATTGGCTCCTGGAACCCATAGGGCCCAATGATAACCAATGAGAAGTTGCAAGGCGATCAACAACCACCTACTGCAACGGCGCACAACACTAACGGAATTACGTCATTTCCACTTGTCCCTCCTCAAAGGTCAGACAACCGCCATTTCTGGGAGGCACAGGCGATGGCACCAAACTGCATCACAGCAGACATTGGCACATCAACTGACTCTCAGATTCACATACTGGTTCTGTAAATGAAGAGATGCATCATCATAGCAATTGATGTGTGAATATTACCCTCTGCTCACCATTTTTCTCCCTAGGCTTCAACCGCTGAGGATGAATATTAGTTAGAGACATCCTCCAGTGTACAGACCCCTGGTGGACCTTGCGACAATGGAGGATAGACACATTATCCTAACATACAGACTTGATCGGGCCACAACCCTGTGTGCCCAATTGGAGCTAGTCCTGATGTCAGCTATACCCCAGCTCACAGGTATCCCCCCTCTAGTGCAGGTCCTGTCAGTGCTCCATTTCCTGGCAAGTAGTTCCTTCCAAACAACAGTGGCCATGGCATCAGAGATGTCTCAGCCAATGTTCTCCAACGTGTTGACCAGAATGTTGTCAGCCCTGCTGAAACACATGTGCAGCTACATCGTATTCCTCCAGGTGAAGGATTTGGCCACAGTGAAAGATGACTTTTATGCCCTGGGACATATTCCCAACATCATTGGTGCCATTGATGGTACACATGTAGCATTTATCCCCACCAGAGAAATGAACAGGTGTTCAGGAATAGAAAAAGCTATCACTCTATGAATGTGCAGATGGTGTGTTTGGCTGACCAGTACATCTCCCCTGTGAATGCCAAGTATCCTGGCTCTGTGCATGACACCTTTATCTTGAGGAATAGCAGCATCCCATATGTGATGGCTCAACTGCAGAGGCACCGGGTGTGGCTAAGCGATGAGCCCAAGGTCCCCACCCAGTATCTGTTGGTGTCTGGGTATGGGGTTGCCCCTGAGGGTTAGTGTGTGTCTAACAGTTGTCCCGTCAATATTTTCAGGTGACTCTGGTTACCCCAACCTCTCATGGCTACTGACCCCAGTGAGGAATCACAGGACAAGGGCCGTAGAACGTTACAATGAGGCACATGGGTGAACAAGGAGGAATATTGAGAGAACCTTCTGCCTCCTGAAGGCCGGGATCCGGTGCCTCCATCTGACTGGTGGATCCCTGTACTACTCACCCAAGAAGGTGTGCCAGATCATCGTTGCATGTTGCATGTTGCACAACCTGGCCTTAAGGCGCCAGGTGCCTTTTCTGCAGGAAGATGCACCTGGGGCTGGTCTTGTGGCATCGGTGGAGCCTGTGGACATTGAGGAAGAGGAGGCAGAGGAAGAAGATGTAGATAACAGAATTAGTATCATACAGAAGTACTTCCAGTGACACACAGGTAAGACACTGTAACTTGACTTTTCTTTTCAGTTTTCTTTTGGACATTGTACATGGCAGCATGATTTCCCTATGTCTATGGCCACTTACTGTACCCTTTGGCATCTCTAGTTTCAGATCTCTGTGCCCCACTCCGGCTCCTGGTATGTTTACTGCTGCCTACTACAGGTCATATGAATGTATAAATTACTGTACAATGTTTTCAGAATGTTGTACTAATACATATTTCGATCAATTGACAGACTCCAGAATTGTATTTGTTGTAAGGGTGTTTATTTCAGTGCTAATAAGTAGAGGGGGATATGCAATGGGCTGGGGTAATGGTGGAGGAATGTCGATTTAGAGTCCAGTCTCTTGGTATCACAGGTGCATTGTCCAATAGGGCATAGCAAGGGGAGCAATGGCAGTTCAAGGTGGACAGGGTCACAGAGTTCGACAGAAGGGTGACAATCAGGAGAGTCTTTTTTCCTGGCGGGGGTCTTGGCAATGTTCTCTGGCTTCTGCCTGGATCACAGGGACCGTTTGCGGGGTTGTTCTCCTTCTGCAGGGGGTGGGGTGCTGGTGGCCTGTTGTTCCAGTGGCGGGGCCTCCTGTCCACTAGCGCCGGCGAAGGTGGAGGGCTGTTCATTGGTGTGGCTAGTGTCAGGGGCCCATTGTTGTGCCACTGCCTCCCTCATGGTGTTGGCCATGTCAGCCAGCACTCCTGCAATGGTGACCAGGATAGTGTGGATGTGTTTGAGGTCCTCCCTGATACCCAGGTACTGTCCCTCCTGCAACCGCTGGGTCTCCTGCAACTTGGCCAGTATCTGGCCCAAGGTCTCCTGGGAATGTTGGTATGCTCCCAGGATCCCTGCAAGTGCCTCGTGGAGAGTGGGCTCCCTGGGCCTGTCCTCCCCCTGTCCTCCCAGCTTCCCTGTTGTTCTGTGCCTCTGTCCCCTGAACCGTGTGCCCACTGCCACTGACCCCTGGTCCCTGATTTTCTTGGGTATGTGGGGTTGCCTGGGGTCCCTGTAGTGGTGGACACACTGCTGATTGACGTGTCCTGGAGACAGTGGTATGAGCCCGCTGGGTGGGTGCTGTGGTGGTGTTGGGAAATGGGTTATTGGTAAGGGCAGGTAGGTACCTACACTTTGCAACAGGCCACTAACTTCCACTTAGATCTAGTTAGGTCTCAGTAAATTAACCCCAGCTCAACCCTTGGTAGCTTGGCAACGACCGTCAAGGCTTAACTTAGGAGACAGAGTGTAAAGCATTCAAATATCACAAAACAGTAATTAAATAAAACACAGGAAACAGTTTCAAAATCCAAAACCAATTTATAAAACTAGATTATATTTTTATCTTTAAAATGACACCAAAAGGAATAAAATCGGATAAGGGGAACCGGAGATATGAATTTTTAAAGATTATTTTTTTTTTAGCGCCTAGAAACAAAAAGCACCTCGACCGGGGCAAAGTCAAAGTTTCAGGCCGACTGCGATGGAGTCCTGCTCAGCTACAGGCCGTGGGAGGCCTCGGTTAAAAGTTTACCTTCACACTTAGTCTCTTTTTCGAAGATTTTCTTCAGCGGGACGAACCTGCCAGTCCAATCCGACCTCCAAAGCCCTTCTCCGGATACGCGATGCTGGAATCCTCGGTGGAGATTTTTACCTTCGGACTTAGTCATTTTTTCAAGGTGAAAATCCTTCGACCGGGGTAAACCTGGATCTAGATCCGACGTCCATGGAGCCCTCCTCGGATACGTTGGCTGAGAGGTCCCGTTCAACTTTTTACCTTGACTTTTCCCCTGGGCTGGCGGGCGGCCGCCGAAAGGCTATGCAGACAGTGAAATACTAGCGGGGCCCTCTTACGGGGGCCCCTGCAGTGCCCATGCCATTGGCATGGGCACTGCAGGGGCCCCCAGGGGCCCCGCGACACCCCCTACCGCCATCCTGTTCCTGGCGGGCGAACCGCCAGGAACAGGATGGCGGTAGGGAGTGTCAGAATCCCCCATGGCGGCGCAGCGAGCTGCGCCGCCTTGGGGGATTTAAATGGGCAACGGAAAACCGGTGGGAGACCGCCGGTTTTCCATTTCTGACCGCGGCCAAAGCGCCGCGGTCAGAATGCCCAAGGGAGCACCGCCGGCCTATCGGCGGTGCTCCCGCCCCCGTTGGCCCTGGCGGTGCAACACCGCCAGGGTCATAATGAGGGCCTTAGTCTCTTTTTCAGAGATTTTTTTTACCGGGATGAACCAGCAAATCAGGCCGGGTCGCAGTTGAGGCAAGCCGGCTAGAGTTGCTGCGGCGTGTCGGTCCCTCTATGGAGCTTTTTTACAAAAGTTGTCCAAACTTCTCCAAACTTCTGGGGCTTCTCCCAGATGTCCTTTTAAGGTTCTTTTGGGGTCCACAGCTCACCCCAAGGGTCTAGAAGTTCTGAAATGGTCCTTGGGGGGTGCGGACTACAACTCCCAGAATGCACCTGGCGCAAACACCTTTTTGGCCACTGGACAGTGGTCAGCTGGTCGCTTTCTTCAGGAGTTGGTGCAGGGGACTCTGGATAGCAATTTTTCACCTGTAGCAAACAGGGAGTCCCTCCTTGAACCAGCTGAAGCCATGCAAAGTCCTTCTTGTGGTGAAGCCCAAGTGTGCAGCTGGTGCAGTCCTTCTGAGTGCAGGTTCCAGGTGCAGGCCAGGGGTCCAGCAGGGCAGTCCTTCTTCTTCTGTTGTTCTTCCTTGTTGGATGTGGTAGGGAACTGAGGTGTGGGTGCAGGTCTGCCAGTTTTATCCTTGCTCCCTGGGTGAAAAGCAGGGGGTCCTGGTTCTCCAATCAGGTGCAGGGTCTTTCCCCCTGTGATGACCACTTCCTGGGAAGTATGGCAAAAATCAATCCCAGGAGGCAACATTCTCTAAAAATCCATCATGGCTGAATCTGATTTTTGGAGGTTACATCTGGCTGAGCCCACCCACTGGTGTGGCTATAAATCATAAACACACCCCTCTCCTACCCTCTCCTAATCTAATCAAGGGGGCACCTAGTTGTCTGGGGTTGCAGGATGTGGGGATGTTGCTGGTTGCTCCAAATGTCCTTCTCTGCCTTTGAAGACCAGTTTGGCAGCCCTCCCCCTTCCTGCCTCACCATCTGCTGAGGGGAGATTCCTTCCCACAGGCACATTCCTTTGTGTGAAGCCCGGCCACTTCACACCTCATCAAGACAGCTTGGCCAAGCTGCTAGAGACTGGCCAATCAGAGCACAGCAGCAAAAACAATGCAGGGCTGAAATTGGCAACTTTTCAGGTAAAGTTTAAAACTCTTTACCTGAACAAGTTATATTAAATCCCACAACTGGAAGTTGTGGGATTTATTACAACAATTAATTTGATACCAGATTTGCATCATTTAAGGAGATTTTAAAAATTAAAATAAAGTCTCCCCATTCTAGCCTATGAAGGCCATTTACTACAATGAGGAAAAAACGAATTTGGCTGTTTTTACCTCACCAGGGCTTATAAAGCTATTTTTATAAAGTCCCTACTTATAGTTACATGGCACCCAGCCCCAGGGGCACATAGGGCCACCTTAGGGGTGACTTATATTTAAAAATAAGGTAGTTTAACACTTTGGAACTACTTTTAATTCCAAAGTCAAATTTGCATATAACTTTAATTTAAAAGCAGCCAGCAAGGCAGGCCTGCCTTTAAAATGACACTGGGCACCTCAGCAGTGCACCTATGGGTGCACTACCTATGCTGTGGTCCCTAAACCTACTTGTCCTACCATATAATAGGGACTTATAGGTAGGTTAACTTAGCCAATTATAATTAGCCTAATTTGCATATCCATTTTACCCAGAGCACAGGCCCTGGGACTGGTTAGCAGTACCCAGGGCACCATCAGAGTCAGGAAAACCCCAGCAAAAAGTGGAAATTGGGGGAAAAAAGTTAGGGGGCCTATGCAATCAGCCCTGTTTTCTCACAGGTGGTGTTTCCTGATGGGGGAGGCTCTGCTGGTATGGGACTGTGGCAGGGTAACCGACTGTCCAGAGGTCCCTGATGTGCCAGGTTGGTCATCGTGATCCAGGCGTGCAGAGCTGCTGTGATCACTGTGGGCCTCTTTTGTGGGGGTACTGGATGTTGGTGGCACCTCCTCTCCGGTGACGTTGAGTGGGGGTCCTGTGGGGATGAAACTGCAGTGTTATTGTATCTGCGTGTGCCATCCTGTGCATGGGTGTGTTTCCCTGTATGGTTGTGATTGCCCTGTCAGTTTTGCCTTGTGTGCATGGTGATATTGTGGGCTAGGTGATTCTCTCTAATGGGCATGCTGTGGTGATGGGTGTCCATGCAGGTCTGTGATGGGGGTCCATGCATTGGTGTGGCATGCAGGGATTGGTATTGGGATAGGTGGGTTGTGATAGTGGGGTATATTTGAGGTGGTGGAGTGATGGGTGTGAGGGTAGGGGTAGGAGTTTGTGATGGAATGCAGGTAGGGTGGGGGATTTAATAGTAAAGATTTGACTTACCAGAGTCCAGTCCTCCTGCTACTCCTGCGAGGCCCTCAGGATGCATGATCGCCAAGACTTTTCTTCTCCCATGTTGTTAGTTGTGGGGGAGGAGGTGGGGTCTACCGCCAGTCCTCTGTACTGCTATCTGGTGTCTTGCTACCACAGAACGCACCTTCCCCTGTAGGTCGTTCCACCTCTTCCTGATGTCATCCCTTTTTCTGTGGTGCTGTCCCACGGCGTTGACCCTGTCCGCAACTCTCTGCCATAGCTCCATCTTCCTTGCAATGGACATCTGCTGCACCTATGATCCGAATAGCTGTGGCTCTACCCGGATGATTTCTTCTACCATAACCCTTAGCTCCTCCTCTGAAAACCTAGGGTGTCTTTGGGGTGCCATGGATGTGGTGTGAGTGGTATGTGTGAGGGTGATGTGAGGGGTGATGTGTTGCGGTGTGTGCTGTGAGATGTGTGGATGGTGTATAGGTGATGGTGTTCTGTGACTCAGATTGAGTGGGTGCTCCTGGATTGTCTCTCTCTCTCTGTTGGCAATCTTTTTTTTTTCGTTGAAAGGGTTGTGGGCAATATGGGTGTGTGTTTTAGAGTAGTGTGAGTGTGGTGTGCCTATGTGTGTCAGGTTTGTGTAGTTTGAATTGTCTAATGTGGCGTAGTTTTGTTAATGTGTGTGTATTTTGAGCACAGCCACTTGTACCGCCAATGGTTTACCGCGGTTGTAAGACCGCTACGGTGATTTGTGGGTCCTGATACTGTGGGTGTATTCTTGTTGGCGTAATGGTGTGGGTTTTAGCACCGCCATTTTATCACTGACCTATAGTCTGACAGACTTGTATGTGTGCCGTAGAGGTATACCCCCCGGTCACGGTATGTTGGCAGCCTTCAGCGCGGTGGTAGGCGGCATTTACTGCCAAGGTTGTAATGAGGGCCTTAGTGTCTGATGATGGTACATATGCTATACGCAAGTAATCTGTTGGTGAGATAACATCACCACAGCAAGGAAACATAAATGAATCCTGTGGGCACGTATACCTTGTCCCTACATGCACATTGACATACATTGTTGTCAATTTAACATTGTTCTGTGTAAAAGTTCAGTTGTGCATGTACACTGAGTGCAAAATGGTTACAGGTGTATGATACATTTCCATACACATCACAATGATACTGCTATCAGGGATCACAAACAAACCTTACAGAGCTACAACCATGTATGTATTACATTAACTGGTTGTGTTGGGATCTCAGAAGATTGCAACTTCCCCACTGGAGTAAGGAACTGGTCAGCCGAAAAGATTACAATTGGAACATTGTATTGTAAATAGTGCAAAAACATAATGCCTAAATATCATGAGCAGTAGTATGACATTCCAGTGATTTGGCAATTTTAGCATGTTTGACACATAAATGTATACATTGTTGTCACCTTACATGGCTGAGGTGATGTAAAGTTGATGCTCAGACATCTCTCACAGCACATGCCTGAAGAATGCCTCAGGCATCTGACTGTTTTGAGTACTGCTGAGCACCATCATCTCATGTCTTCCAAGGCATGCACCCTTGCACTATGTTTCAAGGTAGCATGCTTTGCTGCTAGTCAGCACTCTGTGCACCAGTGACATGAATAGTCAAAGATGCTCCTTATGATGTCACATACAGGGTATACCTGTCTTTTTCTATGCCAGCACTACTTTGCCCTGCCTGGGGCCAATGGTTTTGGCGCTTTCTGTCATGCACTATGCACCATGACACACAGGGCCAAAACCATTGGCCCCAGTTATGGCAAAGTAGTGCTGGGATAGAAAAAGACAGGTATATCACATTGTAAGGACCATATCTGACTATTCATGTCACTGGTGCACTATGTTTCAATGCTACCTTGAAACATAGTGCAAGGGTGCATGCCTTGGAAGACAGTATACATCCCTGTCCTATAAGGGCCAACTACATGAACTATTATTATTGCCAGAGTCATGTTAAATTTTACACATTTGAAGAACAATGTAGCACACATACGCTTACATAATAGGAGATATAACATTACATTCCTTCTTATGCATCACCTGAGGCAGATTTAAAATCTTTGGATCATGCCCTACACAACATGTGTGAAATCAGGTCATGTTTCCAAATGCAGGCATGTGTATTGTAAATATTTAAACCACATAATATTTAACAGGACCCTTGTACAGAAAAATAGCAGTGTCACAGTTTAACACAGGAATCTATGAAGCACCCCAGTAAATTAACTGTCCCGTACATTTTTACAATTGTTTAAACTGTGATAGTTATACAACCACATGCAGCTGGCACATACATATATATCTATGGGTTTAGAAATCTCCAATCCAAGGTGGTGTACTAAATCTACCTTTTCGGAACACCACATCAGCCCATCAATGCTTTAGCTGGTGGACGATGCACTTCATCCCAATCCCTGGCCATGTGCCAATGCACCCTCTTGCAGCACTCCTTAAATACACATGAATTTTCTCCAAAGTCTTATGTTCTTAAGAATACAGCTTCTCGGGCCTCTTCTATTCTCTATTCTGCACAATCTCCTTAATCATTCAATCTGTCAGGACTCCTTCGATATGATGTGTTACGGATGCAACACACATTTAGAGAAGCACAGAGACAAGCTGGCTCACCAATACTACTTAGTACGTACCACCTGCTTGCAGATTATCTGGACTTTTAAAATGCCATATGGTGTAATTCCAACATTGCACGTGATTGTCAGGCAGCCATGTATTTTCACACAAAGCTAGGCAAGGTCCACTATGTAATGTAGTGGTTAAGTCATGTCTGCACTCAGGGCTACATGTATGAACCAATATAGCACTTGCTCAATGCACCATGGTGAATGTGCTACACAAATCTATTTGTATATTGTTTTAGCCAACCAAGACTGGCTTGTGAAGGCATGAGATGTGTCATTAATCGTGAGTAACACAATGTTTTGCATATCACTGCATTGCCTTACTCTGTCCCAGAGAGAGGCTTCTTTACCGTTGCATGGGGGTATCCATTCACATCCCATGGTTTTAGATGCATTCCCAGACTTACCAAACCAGGTAAACCTGGAAATGTACCAGTAACTACTACCTTCTCATAATTGGTATTACAGAGTTAGACCTTTAAAACTCCTTGTTACTTCATGTTTCAATGTGTACTGTGTTCTGCAGCACCCGTAGATGGTGGAATATGGCTCACAATACATTTAGGTTTGCAGAAAGATGTGCCTTCATACACAAATACATTTCAGAATGCAATAGAAGAATCCCTGTTCCAGGTGCAAGTGTGCCTGCTTTGGACTTATACAGCCAAAACAGCGCCAGCACAGAAGAAAAGTAATGAATGATTTGTATTCTATTAGATACAGCACGTTACTTGCCTTTTGCTTTCACACATGGCCATGCAGTATGGACTGCACTGTGTGACCATGCTCATTATATTCCCCCCGATTACCAGTCACAGGACACTAGGGGAACTACACTGTGATCCACATGTGTCAGACAAGCACAAACATCACTATGTGCAGCACACAAACTCAGTCATTGCACACTGTTTGGTTCTACACTCCCTTTGTACTGTGTTATAGTATCTGAAGGTGGGGGCATGGTCTAGCCACGATCCAGGATGGCTGCCTGAGAGCCGAGCTCCGCGAGGCGGCGGGCCGCGGGACGGGAGTGGCGGCGGCGGAGGCGCATCGGGGCCCTCCTGTGCAGCGCCGGAGCATGTCTGCGGGATCGGAGTCGGTGGGGGGGGCCGATGTCTGGCGCAAACAGAAGCGCTCCCCCCTGATATACCGTGGGGAGAGCGGAGCACGGACCTGAGGCCTGCGGCAGGAGCACGAGCCCCGGCCTTGAGTTGCGGACTGGCTGCGACGGAGGGACGCGCATCTCGAAGACTTGCGGTAAGCGGTGCGCCCCCCCCTCTGCCCTCGCTGCCGCAAACACCGGCATAGGTGCCGAGCGGCCGACACCTCACCCGCCTGCCCCCATGTGCGACGACCGCTCTCCCCTGGGCTTGGGGAGAGCAGAGAACGTGACACGGATCCGCGCGACCCTGAACAAAGGAGAGACCCAGTACCGGAGACACACCTTCCCTCTTCTCAGACCCCGGGGACGGTGGGCGTTGTTGGGCTCTCCCGACGGCACCCCCCCTCACCTGCCCGGAGATCGGAAGCCGCACATCCACGGCCTCGTGGTGCGTTATACTGTGGCAGAGACCTACGCGAGGGGGGGACACTGAAAACAGAGAACGAGAAACAGGACACAGCAAGACGAAATACAACAGAGGAAAAACAGATTAAAACAGGAAGCAACCAAGAGATAGGGATGTGGAGCGGAGGAGGGGGAACAACGGGGGCACCCAGATTCCACCAGCAGGAAGGACCGTAAGATATTAACGAGGGAGCAATTAAACTAAGGGACACATAAATGGAAAGAGGAAAAAAAAAAGAAAATGAAACGAAAACGAGGAGAGAACTAACAAACATTGAAACAAGGGGAAGAGCAACAAGGAGCAGCATAAGATAAACATAATAAAAAGACAAAAGTGCAATAATAAATAAAGGAAAGGGAAAAAATAAATAAATAATTAAGACCCAACCAACCGCGAACAGCGCACAGAACAGCCCAAGGAATACAACAGAGCCAGACAACAGTACGCAGGAGGAGGGGGGAAACAATATACGGCAAGAACGACAAAACAAGAGACTACACAAGTACAGCAAAGGAGGGGGAGGGACGGATGGTGGGAGAGGAGGATGGAGGAGAAGGAGGAAAGTCAGGACTGTCCAAAGTGGAAGTACCTCCAGGCAGCCAGGAGGCCCAACCCAAGAGGCGCACCTCATCCTCACTCCTACTCCTTCTCCTTCACCGCGCCCCCCCCCAAGCCAACGCAGGGCATGGAAGATGGCAAGAGGCCTCTCTCTCTCACCCCCTCTGAACTGACGAGGCACCGTCTACATTCGAACCCGTGCCCAGACTTACATTTTGTCCAAGCATCTGGATGTCGACTTTCTGAGGTCATCTAGAAGGATCAGCTATTGCTCATTCGAACTTGCTACCCAACTAGAGCTTCTTCTCTGTTCGACCCCCCCCTCACATCACATCACTTTCTACGCTCCCAGCTAGTGCTAAGATCAGGACAAGTATCCTCCAGATCCCCACTAGCGCTGGGAAATCTGCAATGCCTAGTGGCAAGATGATGGGCAAAGCACTGGGTAAACCAGCTCGTCAACTGCTTTTCTCTGAAGCCCTGTGCCAGCAGAAACAATCCCCTGCGGTGGCCCCCTCATCCCCCCGCACACCAACATGACAGAGGATTCGCAAAGTGCGTCAATGGATCGAATACTACAGGAAATATCAGTGGTGGGCCGCAAACTGGAAGGTATGGACAATGCCATGGTGGCGCTGACCGCAGAGACAAAATCCATGCGCCTAGAAATAGCAGGCTTCCAGTCACAAATCTCCGGGCTGGATCAAGGAGTGACGACAGTGGAAGCCCAAGCTGCTTCCTGGGCCAGCAAAGATCAGGAACTCCTGCACCTCCAAAGCAGGCTAACCGATCTAGAGGACAGAAGCCGCAGAAACAACATCCGCCTTCTCGGAATCCCGGAAGGGACGGAGGGCGCGGACATCCCCTCCTACCTGCGAGACATGCTCCCCAAACTAACCGACATAACATTTGACCCACCTCTGGAATTCCAACGGGCGCATAAACTTGGCCCCAAGAGACAGGATGGGAAGGGCCGTCCTCGCCCAATCATAGCCTGCATGCTGCACCAAGGACAGGCTCGCCAACTGCTAAAGACAGCCCGAACACAAGGCCCACTCCGGCTGGGTACCCTGGAAAAACTGCTCTCTGCCGACTTCTCCAGAGAGACCGCAGAACGAAGGAGAGCTTTTCTCTCCCTCCGCCCTCGCCTCCGTCACCTAGACGTGAAATTTGGCTTATTCGAACCTGCCAGGATGTGGATCACCAAGAACGGAGAGTCCCGGACCTTCCATGACCCAGAGGACCTAAGAATTTTTTTAGAGGGACTGCAAGACACGTCACAAACCTTGGAAAAAACGGCACAGTCCTCCTCCCCCTCCCAGGACGTACAGGGCTAAGCCCTGGGAGCTGGCCAGCCAGAAGCTGTACTAGACCCTGACAGAAGAACAGCTACAGATTCTCAAACCAGGGGGAGAGACCTGGAGAGACTAACAAAAAACTATGATGACAGGAGTCAAGTACTACAGGCGGTGGCGATGTATACGCAGCTGTCCGATAGAGATAAATCCCGCTCCCCTTTGAAACCCACAGGGCCCTCCGCCTGAGACAAAATGGGCACAATCCTCCCCTATGGGTCTTTGCCATTGTGAATCATGGGCTATTGTAGAAGTGGGCCCTACAGTGGAGATGGCCAGATGGAGAGATGAGTACCGGTTCTATGTACATCTCTAAGACACTTTAACGCTGAGTACCAGTGCCTTTAACAGACTTTGAATGTTTTTGACTGTTTGGATTGCTCTTGATTGTTACCTATGCCTTTGCTTGTTCCCACTTGCCCCTGGATGGCCCTCCCCGCCCCCTCCCCACGCAGGGGCCCGGAGCCCTCCCCCTTCCCACCCCCCTCCCCTTCTGCTCTCACTGAGAAACGATAATCCTACCCCACCTCATTTATCCTCTTTAGAGTACCGGTCTTGTGCACTTCCTAAGGCTTGCAGGAATCATTTTATCATTTTATCAGCATATTACGCCCACTTACGGCTAGTTTATCCTAGCTAAAGATGGGGCGCTAGGTTTGAGGGGGGACTCAGGATCCTGGTCTTCAAGTGAGTGCTTTGGGGGACCTACCGTGGATGATGGGGGGGAGTGGAACAGACTACGGAAATACAAATTTGGTGCAAGGGAACACCATCACACTTCGGGGGGGAGCGGGAGAGGATGAGGGAGAGAAAGAAACCCACGTCACACTGCAAACGTCACAACCTTATCCCACCACCAGATCTGGGCTGCTGAAGGAGAAGTGTGCGCCCTCTACACAGCCCCCTCCGTCTCCCCCCTCCCTTTATTCTCCTCTCCTCTCCCTCCCTTTCCCTTTTCTCTTCCCTTTCTTCTCCTTCCCTTTTCTTTCTTCCCTTCTCTTGTGCTACCTGCCCTTGCTGGGCACGATCCAGATCGGTATACGTGCGATAATACCTGCGCAGGGAGGGCCTGGGTGCCCCACGCTTGCCGCCTCTCTCTCGGCGCGGGCCCGCTGGCTGAGCGTTGATGCTCACATGGCCTCGGTTTTAGACCCGCTGGTTAAAGCTCGCGGATATCTGGACCCCAGTCCTGATCTCTTTCTTTATCTTCTTAGATCTCCATTAAGTTCCCCTTCTCCACTGATACATCTCTTTCTTTCTTTTTCTTCTTACTACCCTACAAGTCTATTGCTTCCCCCCTTCTTTTTCCCTGTACCCTCTCTCTCCGTCTAAAGACCCCTACCCCTGTCCCCACTTATTATCACCCCCCCACCCCTACCCTTACTCCGCCACCCTACCCCACGCGCTCATACCCCCGGGTGGGTCAACAAAAGAGGGGGGGATGCCCAATGCGAACAATGCACCGACAGTATCCCTACAGATAGTTTCATAGAATGTAAACGGCCTCACCCATTACATTAAACGGAAAAAAGTATTATCCTATCTTAACTCCAAAAAGGCTGACATTGCCCTATTGCAAGAAACACACTTGGACAGACTTGAATCGGACAAACTACAACGGGGCTGGGTGGGTACCATTTTGTTTAGCTGTAACCCACCTCTTTCCAATACAGAGAGCACCCCAAGAAAGTGTGGGGTGGCGATCTTACTGCGCAAAACCCTCCCTTTCATGATCATCAAATCATGGACCGACCCCGACAGCCGCTATGTATTCGCCAAACTGAAGATTGGAGACTCTACACTATGTGTGGGCTCTGTCTACGCACCAACGGGTCCCAAACGCATTTTCTTTCTCCAGCTCAATCGGCTCCTGACCGATAGGGGCATCTCGCTATGTAATAGGAGGTGATTGGAACATAGCTAGAGACGCGGTACTGGACAGAACGGGACCCCTGGACACATGCAATAACACAGACAGGGCCCTACAGACTGATATACTCTTGGACAATGGATTGGTGGACCACTGGAGACTGACTCACCCGGCAGAGAGAGAATTCACTTTTCTCTCACCGGTACACGGTACTCAATCCCGTATTGACTACTTTCTTCTATCTGACAATCTAGTAGCCCATACTGTTGACAATAGCATATTAGAGGGAGGCCTTTCGGACCACTCTCCCATTCTTGTAGCTATCCAGTTGGATCTAATATCCCCGGGTCGCAAACCCTGGAGGCTACCAATTCATCGCTATCGATCCCCCCAGGGTAAGCTACAATTGCAGGACCATGCAACCACTTTCACCCAGGATAACCTAGGCACTGTAAATTCAAGCCCAACCATGTGGGCAACATCTAAGGCCTCGATACGAGGTCAGCTCATGCGAGATGCCGCACTGGCGAATAAAGATAGGAAAGAGCAAAAGGCAGCACTGGAACTCGACATTCGTCGACTTACTAGACAATATACAGCGCACCTCTCCCTTTCAGGGCGTCGAAAACTAGATTGCGCCCAAATGGCTCTCAACGAGCTATATACCACCCAGGCTGAGGATGCACTGCAGAGGCTACAAGGGAGACACTACGAACAAGGCGAGAAGGCCGGACGACTGCTGGCAGCCCAACTTCGTCAAAGAACAGCCGCTTTGGCTATCCCGGCCATCCAATCCTCCTCTTGGGAAATACTGACACACACACAGCTATTGCAAATTAATTTGCGCTGTTTTACAGACGCCTCTATACACCGGAAACAACAGCTAGCCCGACACAGACTGCCACCTTCTTAGAAGGCCTTGCTCTCCCCTCCTTATCAGAGGAGGGACGCAGTCTTCTGGAAGGGGAAATAAGCAGGCAGGAATTAGATAGAGTCATCTCTGACCTCCCCTACCATAAATCACATGGGGAGGACGGATACCCAGCAGAATTCTACAAGTGGGTAGTGAAAGAAGCGATTGATATCTTACACGAGGCCCTGAATGAAGCCTGTGAAATCCAGGCACTGGGAGCCATATCCAATAACGCCACGATAGCCATTACACCAAAACCCGGGAGGGACCCTCTACTATGTGGCAGCTACCAACCCATCTCTCTCCTAAACAGAGACATAAAAAATTTTGAAAGCATTTTGGCAAACAGACTGCACAAAGTAATACCGTCCTTAATTCACCATACACAGGTGGGATTTGTACCAGGCCGCACCTCTAGGAACCACCTCCGCACCCTATGTCATACCCTATGGACTGCAAAGGACTCACCGGAGATGGTGCTAGCCCTGTCTCTAGACGCTGAAAAGGCGTTTGACCGCATAGAATGGCCCTACCTGTTCACGGCTATGGAGAGATTCGGCCTGGGAGACAAATTTATCTCTATGGTACGGCTGCTTTATGACCAGCCTGCGGCCAGAGTCAACTGTGGAGGCTTCCTGTCGGACCCTTTCCCTATCCGTAGAGGCACGCGACAGGGCTGTCCCCTCTCGCCACTTTTGTTCCTACTAGCGATGGAGCCCTTGGCCATAGCTATACGATCCTCCCCCCTTATATGCGGCCTACCGTTAGCTGGAGGTATTTCCAAAATCTACCTGTATGCCGATGACGTCCTACTAACCCTCATGGACCTAGAACGATCAATACCAGCCTTGCTAGAGGTCATCGAGGAATTCACAACCCTCTCTAGCTATCACATTAATTGGGATAAGAGCGAGGCACTCCCCCTTTCGCGAGTAAGCACAAAGGCAGCACTTCTAGGTTATCCATTCCACTGGACGCTGAAACGCCTCAAATATTTGTGAGTATTAGTCAACCCAGGCTTGGTACACATGGTGGCGGACAATATCGAACCCCTCATTGCTTGGACGAAACTGGACTTTGCAAAATGGACCCAATTGGGCCTCTCAATGTGGGGTCGAGTGCAGGCGGTCAGGATGGTTACAGTACCCCGCTTCACCTACATCCTGGGACTCCTCCCTTTACAGGTACCCCTCTCCACACTACAAGGCAGAGATGTGCTCATTAGATCATTCGTATGGGGCCAAATGCGACCGCGACTATCACCTGCCAAGCTCCTAGCCCGCCGTTCACACGGGGGCATGGGGCTCCCTTCGGTGGAGCATTACTCTCTAGCTTTACAACTGTCCCAACTGTCCCAAACATTGTCAACAGCACCAGATCCGCCTTTATGGACCACAGTGGAAAGACAGCTGTCGTTTGTGAATGAGGGTCTCGGGGGACCCTGCCGTGACAATCTTCCATCTGTCACCTCAGTGAATCCTATTCTGAAAGCATCCAGGGCAGCCTGGCGCAGGGTCCACAGATTACTTGGGGTTCATCCCCTCATCCATGACCAGCCGCCCTTATGGTGCAACAGCGGCCTTCGGATAGGCGGTGAGCTACTCAACTGGCTACAATGGAAGAGGGCTGGCATCCTTACCCTCTCGCAGGTCCTTGAAAACAACGCGCTCAAACCCTTCCCCAGGCTGCGGGAAGAGTTCGGTCTCCAGCCAAACCAGGAATGGAGATAGCTGCAAATTAAACACTGTGGGGGTCATTCTGACCCTGGCGGCCGGTGGCCGCCAGGGCCACCGACCACGGGAGCACCGCCAACAGGCTGGCGGTGCTCCAACGAGCATTCTGACCGCGGCGGTTCAGCCACGGTCAGAAGCGGAAAGTCAGCGGTCTCCCGCTGACTTTCCGCTGCTCGTTTGAATCCTCCATGGCTGCGGAGCGCGCTCCGCAGCCATGAGGATTCTGACCCCCCCTACCGCCATCCTGTTCATGGCGAGAAAGCCGCCATGAACAGGATGGCGGTAGGGGGGGTCGCGGGGCCCCTGGGGGCCCCTGCCGTGCCCATGCCAATGGCATGGGCACGGCAGGGGCCCCCGTAAGAGGGCCCCGCAAAGTATTTCAGTGTCTGCCTTGCAGACACTGAAATACGCGACGGGTGCCACTGCACCCGTCGCACCTTCCCACTCCGCCGGCTCGATTACGAGCCGGCATCCTTGTGGGAAGGGAGTTTTTCCCTGGGCTGGCGGGCGGTCTTTTGGAGACCGCCCGCCAGCCCAGGGAAAAACTCATAATACCCTCCGCGGTCTTCTGACCGTGGAGCGGTATAATGGGGGCGGAATTCTGGCGGGCGGCCTCCGCCGCCCGCCAGAATCAGAATCACCCCCTGTATCTCCTTGGGAGGTGACATTGCCGACGGGGGTCCCAGTCCTCCCCCATAGTGGTTTATTTGCAACAATGGGGACAACATAAGGGAGTAATGGCAGGCCTCTATGACCTAATCACCCGACAACTTTATTCCCAGCCCCTAGCGGATAAGCAACGTTTGCAATGGCAAACCTGATTGCAGGTAGTCCTAGACCCAGCCGACAGGGAAGACACTCTGGAAGCCTTGGACAGAGGTACGCGGGAGGCACGCTTAAAGTTCTGTCTCTTTAAGGTCTTACACGACTGCCACTGGTCCCCAGCGAAACTACACAGGACAGGGCTCCTCCCACATGCGAAGTGCTGGAGATGCCCAGAGACATCCTGTGATCTTAAGCATATTTTGACCGACTGTCCCACAGTTCGACCATTCTGGGACGTTGTGAGCTCAACTCTAGATTAATCTATGCTGTTCCCGTCGCCACTCCCCCCTTCTCTCATACTCCTGCATGATACGACCTCCCTACCAGACCTCTCTAGACCACACAAAAGATTGCTACACACTGCACTAGCTACTGCAAAAATATGCATACTCCGACATTGGCGGTCAGAGGCCCCACCAGCCCCGGAGGAGTGGATCGTAGCCATGACCCGTACGGCCACACATGAAAAAAATATCTATAACCTACAGGACCGAGCCCAAGTATTTACTCAGGTATGGGCCCCCTTCCTCACAGTGGGAAGATAGCGAACGATCCAGAAACTACATCCACCCACCCCACTCTTCCCCATCTCCCTCCCCTCTCCACTCCCTACCTTCTTCCTATCCCCCTTTTCCTCCCCTGTCTAGTATTCTTTTTCTCTCACCTCCTTATTATTCTTATTTCTCTCTTTTCTTTTCTTTTCTTCTCTATTCCGATTCCATCTTTTTTCCTTTCTCTTTCTTAACCTCACTAGAGGCTACATATTGATTGATTCTTCCAATCATCCTCAGGTGACCTTTTTCGTAGATCCCTCAACACGGGCCATGAGTAGAATACATGGCACCAGCCTGAACTAGCCAAGCGGCAACAGGAGACCCCTATCCTATTATTTTCACTATGCTGTTCCCCTGACAATCTACAACCCTAGAGTATATTAATATATACGCGTTGCGACCCTTAAGGTTAAGATGTCAGGTTGAGCGCCCGTGGCACCGGCGGTCCCTGACCTATTCCGATTCCAATTATCGGCACAGCGATATGTAGGAAAGTACCATCTTGCCTGACATGTTACCCCCATATTTCACTGTATATATGTTGTTTTAGTTGTATGTGTCACTGGGACCCTGTCAGCCAGGGCCCCAGTGCTCATAAGTGTGCCCTGTATGTGTTACCTGTGTTATGACTAACTGTCTCACTGAGACTCTGCTATCCAGAACCTCAGTGGTTATGCTCTCTAATTTCTTTCCAAATTGTCACTAACAGGCTAGTGACCAATTTCACCAATTTACATTGGCACACTGGAACACCCTTATAATTCCCTAGTATATGGTACTGAGGTACCCAGGGTATTGGGGTTCCAGGAGATCCCTATGGGCTGCAGCATTTCTTTTGCCACCCATACGGAGCTCTGACAATTCTTACACAGGCCTGCCCTTGCAGCCTGAGTGAAATAACGTCCACGTTATTTCACAGCCATTTACCACTGCACTTAAGTAACTTATAAGTCACCTATATGTCTAACCTTTACCTGGTAAAGGTTGGGTGCTAAGTTACTTAGGGTGTGGGCACCCTGGCACTAGCCAAGGTGCTCCCACATTGTTTAGGGCAAATTCCCCGGACTTTGTGAGTGCGGGGACACCATTACACGCGTGCACTATACATATGTCACGACATATGTATAGCATCACAATGGTAACTCCAAACATGGCAATGTAACATGTCTAAGATCATGGAATTGTCACCCCAATGCCATTCTGGCATTGGGGAGACAATTCCATGATCCCCCGAGCCTCTAGCTCAGACCCGGGTACTGCCAAACTGCCTTTCCCGGGGTTTCACTGCAGCTGCTGCTGCTGCCAAACCCTCAGACAGGTTTCTGCCCTCCTGGGGTCCAGCCAGGCTTGGCCCAGGAAGGCAGAATAAAGGACTTCCTCAGAGAGAGGGTGTTACACCCTCTCCCTTTGGAACAAGGTGTCAGTGCTGGGGAGGAGTGGCCTCCCCCAGCCTCTGGAAATGCTTTGATGGGCACAGATGGTGCCCATCTCTGCATAAGCTAGTCTACACCGGTTCAGGGATCCCCCAGCCCTGCTCTGGTGCGAAACTGGACAAAGGAAAGGGGAGTGACCACTCCCCTGACCTGCACCTCCCCTGGGAGGTGCCCAGAGCTCCTCCAGTGTGCTCCAGACCTCTGCCATCTTGGAAACAGAGGTGCTGCTGGCACACTGGACTGCTCTGAGTGGCCAGTGCCAGCAGGTGACGTCAGAGACTCCTTCTGATAGGCTCCTCCAGGTGTTGCTAGCCTATCCTCTCTTCTAAGTAGCCAAACCTCCTTTTCTGGCTATTTAGGGTCTCTGCTTTGGGGAATTCTTTAGATAACGAATGCAAGAGCTCATCAGAGTTCCTCTGCATCTCTCTCTTCCCCTTCTGCCAAGTAATCAACCGCTGACTGCTCTGGAAGCCTGCAAAACTGCAACAAAGTAGCAAAGACGACTACTGCGACCTTGTAACGCTGATCTGGCCGCCTTCTCGACTGTTTTCCTGGTGGTGCATGCTGTGTGGGTAGTCTGCCTCCTCTCTGCACTAGAAGCTCCTAAGAAATCTCCCGTGGGTCGACGGAATCTTCCCCCTGCAACCGCAGGCACCAAAGAACTGCATCACCAGTCCTCTGGGTCTCCTCTCAGCACGACGAGCGAGGTCCCTTGAACTCAGCAACTCTGTCCAAGTGACTCCCACAGTCCAGTGACTCTTCAGTCCAAGTTTGGTGGAGGTAAGTCCTTGCCTCCCCACGGTAGACTGCATTGCTGGGAACCGCGTGTTTTGCAGCTGCTCCGGCTCCTGTGCACTCTTCCAGGATTTCCTTTGTGCACAGCCAACCCTGCATCCCCGGCACTCTAACCTGCAGTGCACGACCGCCTGAGTTGTTCTCCGGCGTCATGGGACCTTCCTTTGTGACTTCGGGTGAGCTCTGGTTCACTCCACTTTGTAGTGCCTGTTCCAGCACTTTTGCGGGTGCTGTTGGTTCTGAGTGGGCTCTTTGTCTTGCTGGATGCCCCCTCTGTCTCCTCACACAATTGGTGACATCCTGGTCCCTCCTGGGCCACAGCAGTATCCAAAAACCCTAACCGCGACCTTTGCAGCTAGCAAGGCTTGTTTGTGGTCTTTCTACACGGAAACACCTCTGCACGACTCTTCACGACGTGTGACATCCATCCTCCAAAGGGGAAGTTTCTAGCCCTTGTCGTTCTTGCAGAATCCACAGCTTCTACCATCCAGTGGCAGCTTCTTTGCACCCACAGCTGGCATTTCTCGGGCATCTGCCCACTCCTGACTTGATCGTGACTCTTGGACTTGGTCCCCTTGTTCCACAGGTACTCTCGTCAGGAAATCCATTGTTGATGCATTGCTGGTGTTGGTCTTCCTTGCAGAATTCCCCTATCACTACTTCTGTGCTCTTTGGGGAACTTAGGTGCACTTTGCACCCACTTTTCAGGGTCTTGGGGTGGGCTATTTTTCTAACCCTCACTGTTTCCTTACAGTCCCAGCGACCCTCCACAAGGTCACATAGGTTTGGGGTCCATTCGTGGTTCGCATTCCACTTCTAGAGTATATGGTTTGTGTTGCCCCTATCCCTATGTGCCCCCATTGCATTCTATTGTGACTATACATTGTTTGCACTGTTTTCTATTGCTATTACTGCATATTTTGGTATTGTGTACATATATCTTGTGTATATTTGCTATCCTCATACCGAGGGTACTCACTGAGATACTTTGGCATATTGTCATAAAAATAAAGTACCTTTATTTTTAGTGTATCTGTGTATTGTGTTTTCTTATGATATTGTGCATATGACACTAGTGGTACTGTAGGAGCTTCACTCGTCTCCTAGTTCAGCCTAAGCTGCTCTGCTAAGCTACCTTTTCTATCAGTCTAAGCTGCTAGACACCCATCTACACTAATAAGGGATACCTGGGCCTGGTGCAAAGTGTAAGTACCCCTTGGTACCCACTACAAGCCAGTCCAGCCTCCTTCATTGGTTGTGCAGCGGTGGGATAAGTACTTGCAACTAATTACCACTTTGTCATTTTGTACTTTTCATAAGAGAAAAATATACAAAACAGGTTCAGTGTATATACACCTAACCAAAAAGTTTTGCTTTTCTTCTCTTACTCTTTTGCTAAGTGCTGAAAAGTACTTCTAAAACTTTCAAAAAGTTCTTTAAAAGTTTTAAAAGTTTTTTTTCTGTCCTTTAAAAAGTTCTGAAAACTTTTTCTTTCTTTTTCTGTCCCTTAAACCTTTTCTATAATGTCTGGTACAGGTCAAACTGTTGATCTGACTAAACTTGCTTATGACCACCTTAGCTGGAAAGGAGCAAGGAGTCTCTGCATTGAAAGAGGTTTAGGAGTAGAGAAGAATCCCTCTAGAGAACTATAAGTTAACATGCTCATTGAACAAGATAATACCTTAGTTGGCACTTCTGGTGAGAGATTAGCTGATGGCTCCCACTCTGATTCTGGGGCACCCCTAGTAAAAGAGCTAGAAGGGAACCTTCCCAACCTGCCCATTAGCAGACCACCTAGCATACCTGGTACTAATGTGAGTTCTCATCACAGTAGGAGTGTTACTTCTGTAGGCCAGGTTGTTAGAGTGACATCTGGTAGGGACAGGTCTCCCTCTGTTCATTCACACCATTCTCCTGTGTCAAGGCATGCCCAACCCACCCTCCCTGAAGACAGAGTGTTAGAAAGGGAACTCAATAGATTGTGAGTGGAAGAATCCAGGCAGAAGCTCAAGAAGCAACAACTGGATTTAGATAGACAAGCATTTGACTTAGAAAAAGAAAGACAGAGGTTGGGGTTTGGACCCCATGGTGGCAGCAGCAGTATTACAGATAGTAATCCTGTAAAAGAGCATGAATCTAGGAATCTGCACAAGATAGTTCCCCCTTACAAGGAGGGGGATGACATTAACAAGTGGTTTGCTGCACTTGAGAGGGCCTGTAATGTACAGGGGGTCCCTCAAAGGCAGTGGGCTGCTATCCTATGGCTATCTTTCAGTGGAAAGGGTAGGGATAGGCTCCTTACTGTTAAGGAAAGTGATGCCAATGATTTTAAAGTTCTTAAGAATGCACTCCTTGATGGTTATGGCTTAACCACTGAACAGTACAGGATCAAGTTCAGAGAAACCAAAAAGGAGTCTTCACAAGACTGGGTAGACTTTGTTGACCATTCAGTGAAGGCCTTGGAGGGGTAGTTACATGGCAGTAAATTTTCTGACTATGAAAGCCTGTATAACTTAATCCTGAGAGAGCATATTCTTAATAATTGTGTGTCTGATTTGTTACACCAGTACCTGGTAGACTCTGATATGACCTCTCCCCAAGAATTGGGAAAGAAGGCAGACAAATGGGTCAGACCAAGGGTGAACAGAAAAGTTCATACAGGGGATGACAAGGATGGCAAGAAGAAGGATGGTAAGTCTTCTGACAAGGGTGGGGACAAATCTAAAAATGAGTCTTCATCAGGCCCACAAAAACACTCTCTTGGGGGTGGTGGGCCCAAATCCTCTTCAAATCAAAACAAAGAAAAGAAACCATGGTGCTATTTATGTAAAATAAAAGGCCATTGGACAACTGATCCCAGTTGCCCAAAGAAAAGCACCAAGCCTCCTATCACTACAACCCCTGCTGCTACACCTAGTGCCCCTAGTAATAGCAGTGGTGGTGGGAGCAAACCTACTAATAGCCAATCCAAGGGAGTAGCTGGGCTCACTTTTGGTAATTTAGTTGGGGTTGATCTTGTTAGGGAGACCACAGAGGCTGTGTTAGTCTCTGAGGGGGGCATTGATTTGGCCACCTTGGTTGCTTGTCCCCTTAATATGGATAAGTACAAGCAACATCCCCTAATAAATGGTGTTGAGGTTCAGGCCTACAGGGACACAGGTGCCAGTGTTACCATGGTAATAGAGAAACTGGTCCACCCTGAACAACACCTACTTGGTCACCAGTACCAAGTGACTGATGCTCATAACAACACTCTTAGCCACCCCATGGCTGTTGTGAATCTCAAATGGGGGGGGGTTACTGGTCCACAGAAAGTTGTGGTTACCTCAGATTTACCTGTAGACTGTCTACTAGGGAACGATTTAGAGACATCAGCTTGGGCAGAAGTGGAGTTGGAAGCTCATGCAGCAATGCTGGGCATCCCAGGGCATATTTTTGCTTTAACCAGGGCTCAGGCCAAAAAGCAAAAAGGACAGGGTGACTTGGATCCTGGAAGAATGGACCAAGTGCTCACTAAAGCTAGGGTTAGTAAAGGTAAAACACTACCTACTATCCCTCCCTCTACAGTGGATTCAACTTCTGAGGAAGAAGAATTTCCACCCTGTGCAGAACCTACACCAGAGGAGCTGGAAGCAGACACTGCTGAGCTTTTGGGTGGAGGGGGGCCTGCCAGGGAGGAGTTGAGTGTGGCACAGCAGACCTGTCCCCCACTAGAGGGTCTAAGACAGCAAGCTGTCAAGCAAGCAAATGGGGATGTCAGTGATTCTCACAGAGTTTACTGGGAGGACAACCTCTTGTATACTGAAGCAAGGGATCCCAAACCTGGAGCTGCCAGGAGATTGGTGATTCCTCAGCAATACAGAGAGTTCCTCCTAACTCTAGCCCACGACATTCCCTTAGATGGACATTTAGGGCAAATGAAAACTTGGGACAGGCTTTTCCCCTTGTTTCATTGGCCTAGAATGTCAGAGGACACAAAGGAATTTTGTAAGTCCTGTGAAACCTGTCAAGCCAGTGGCAAGACAGGTGGCACCCCAAAGGCACCCCATATTCCACTACCTGTGGTTGGGGTTCCCTTTGAAAGGGTAGGGGTTGACATAGTTGGCCCCCTTGACCCTCCTACTGCTTCAGGCAATAGGTTTATCTTGGTGGTAGTGGACCATGCCACCAGATATCCTGAAGCAATTCCTCTAAGGACCACTACAGCTCCTGCAGTGGCAAAGGCCCTCCTGGGAATCTTTTCCAGGGTGGGCTTCCCAAAAGAGGTGGTATCAGACAGGGGAAGCAATTTCATGTCTGCTTACTTAAAGGCCATGTGGAAGGAATGTGGTGTTACATACAAGTTCACCACACCCTATCATCCACAAACAAATGGACTGGTTGAGAGGCTTAATAAAACTCTCAAAGGGATGATAATGGGACTCCCTGAAAAACTCCACAGGAGATGGGATGTCCTGTTACCTTGCCTCCTTTTTGCTTACAGGGAGGTACCCCAGAAAGGAGTGGGCTTCAGCCCTTTTGAACTCCTATTTGGACACCCTGTAAGAGGTCCTCTAACACTTGTGAAGGAGGGTTGGGAACAACCTTTAAAAACTCCAAAGCAAGACATAGTGGACTATGTACTTGGCCTAAGATCTAGGATGGCTGAGTACATGAAAAAGGCCAATAAAAACCTTCAGGCCAGCCAAGAGCTCCAAAAGCAATGGCATGACCAGAAGGCTGTTCTGATTCAGTACCAACCAGGGCAGAAAGTGTGGGTCTTGGAGCCTGTGGCCCCAAGAGCACTCCAAGACAAATGGAGTGGACCCCACATTATTGTTGAGAAAAAGGGAGAAGTCACCTACTTGGTTGACTTAGGCACTGCCAGGAGTCCCCTTAGGGAGCTCCATGTCAATCGCCTGAAACCCTACTATGACAGGGCTGATCTCACCCTGCTCATGGCAACAGATGAAGGACAGAAAGAAGAGAGTGACCCTCTCCCTGATCTCTTCTCTTCCACAGAACAAGATGCTCTAGTGGAAGGTGTAGTTTTGGCAGATTGTCTTACTGCTGAGCAGAAAGACCACTGCATAAATCTCCTGGGTCAGTTTTCTGAACTCTTTTCTACTGTGCCAGGCACCACTTCTTGGGGTGAGCACACTATAGATACTGGAGACAGCTTGCTTGTCAAAAGTAAGATCTATAGGCAGCCTGACCATGTCAGAGACTGCATAAAACAAGAGGTTCAGAAAATGCTTGAACTGGGAGTGGTTGAGCACTCTGAAAGTCCATGGGCCTCTCCTGTGGTACTTGTACCAAAACCTCATTCCAAAGATGGAAAAAGCGAAATGAGATTTTGTGTTGACTACAGAGGTCTCAACCAGGTAACTTAAACTGATGCTCATCCTATATCCAGGGCAGATGAGCTAATACGTAGATACACTGGCATCTGCCAAGTATCTAAGCATCTTTGATTTGACTGCAGGGTATTGGCAGATCAAGTTATCAGAGGATGCTAAAGCAAAAACTGCATTTTCAACCATTGGAGGGCACTACCAATTCACAGTAATGCCCTTTGGTTTGAAAAATGCACCTGCCACTTTTCAAAGGTTGGTGAACACAGTCCTGCAAGGGCTGGAAGCTTTTAGTGCAGCATATCTAGATGATATAGCTGTCTTTAGCTCCAGCTGGGATGATCACCTGGTCCACCTATGGAAAGTTTTGGAGGCCCTGCAAAAGGCAGGCCTCACTATCAAGGCTTCAAAGTGCCAGATAGGGCAGGGGAAAGTGGTTTATCTGGGACACCTGGTAGGTGGAGAACATATTGCACCACTTCAGGGGAAAATCCAAACTATTATAGATTGGGTTCCCCCTACAACTCAGACTCAGGTGTGACCCTTTTAGGCCTCACTGGGTACTACAGGAGGTTCATAAAGAACTATGGATCCATTGCAGCCCCTCTTAATGACCTCACATCTAAGAAAATGCCTAAAAATGTATTATGGACAGCAAACTGTCAGAAAGCTTTTGAGGAGCTGAAGCAGGCCATGTGCTCTGCACCTGTCCTGAATAGCCCCTGTTACTCCAAAAAAAAAAAAAAAATTGTCCAAACTGATGCATCTGAATTAGGGGTAGGGGCAGTCTTATCACAACTTAATTCTGAGGGCCAGGATCAACCTGTTGCTTTTATCAGCAGGAGGTTGACCCCTAGAGAAAAGCGTTGGTCTGCCATAGAGAGGGAGGCCTTTGCTGTGGTCTGGGCACTGAAGAAGTTGAGGCCATACCTGTTTGGCACTCACTTCATTGTTCAGACAGACCACACACCTCTACTTTGGCTAAAACAAATGAAAGGTGAAAACCCTAAATTGTTGAAGTGGTCCATATCCCTACAGGGAATGGACTATACAGTGGAACATAGACCTGGGAGTACCCACTCCAATGCAGATATTTCCACTTAGACAATAAAGACTCATCAGGTCATGGCTAGTCTTATTGTCCTTCATTTGGGGGGGGGGTTGTGTAGGAAAGTACCATCTTGCCTGGCATGTTACCCCCATATTTCACTGTATATATGTTGTTTTAGTTGTATGTGTCACTGGGACCCTGTCAGCCAGGGCCCCAGTGCTCATAAGTGTGCCCTGTATGTGTCACCTGTGTTATGACTAACTGTCTCACTGAGGCTCTGCTATCCAGAACCTCAGTGGTTATGCTCTCTCATTTCTTTCCAAATTGTCACTAACAGGCTAGTGACCAATTTCACCAATTTGGCACACTGGAACACCCTTATAATTCCCTAGTATATGGTACTGAGGTATCCAGGGTATTGGGGTTCCAGGAGATCCCTACGGGCTGCAGCATTTCTTTTGCCACCCATAGGGAGCTCTGACAATTCTTACACAGGCATGCCCTTGCAGCCTGAGTGAAATAACATCCACTTTATTTCACAGCCATTTACCACTGCACATAAGTCACCTATATGTCTAACCTTTACCTGGTAAAGGTTGGGTGCTAAGTTACTTAGTGTGTGGGCACCCTGGCACTAGCCAAGGTGCTCCCACATTGTTCAGGGCAAATTCCCCGGACTTTGTGAGTGCGGGGACACCATTACACGCGTGCACTATACATATGTCACATCATATGTATAGCGTCACAATGGTAACTCCGAACATGGCCATGTAACATGTCTAAGATAATGGAATTGTCACCCCAATGCCATTCTGGCATTGGGGAATCAATTCCATGATCCCCTGAGTCTCTAGCTCAGACCCGGGTACTGCCAAACTGCCTTTCCCGGGGTTTCACTGCAGCTGCTGCTGCTGCCAAACCCTCAGACAGGTTTCTGCCCTCCTGGGGTCCAGCCAGGCTTGGCCCAGGAAGGCAGAACAAAGGACATCCTCAGAGAGAGGGTGTTACTCCCTCTCCCTTTGGAAAAAGGTGTCAGGGCTGGGGAGGAGTAGCCTCCCCCAGCCTCTGGAAATGGTTTGATGGGCACAGATGGTGCCCATCAAAGCATAAGCCAGTCTCCACCGGTTCAGGGATCCCCCAGCCCTGCTCTGGCGCCAAACTGGACAAAGGAAAGGGGAGTGACCACTCCCCTGACCTGCACCTCCCCTGGGAGGTGCCCAGAGCTCCTCCAGTGTGCTCCAGACCTCTGCCATCTTGGAAACAGAGGTGCTGCTGGCACACTGGACTGCTCTGAGTGGCCAGTGCCAGCAGGTGACGTCAGAGACTCCTTCTGATAGGCTCCTCCAGGTGTTGCTAGCCTATCCTCTCTCCTAAGTAGCCAAACCTCCTTTTCTGGCTATTTAGGGTCTCTGCTTTGGGGAATTCTTTAGATAACGAATGCAAGAGCTCATCAGAGTTCCTCTGCATCTCTCTCTTCACCTTCTGCCAAGGAATCGACCGCTGACTGCTCTGGAAGCCTGCAAAACTGCAACAAAGTAGCAAAGACGACTACTGCGACCTTGTAACGCTGATCTGGCCGGCTTCTCGACTGTTTTCCTGGTGGTGCATGCTGTGGGGGTAGTCTGCCTCCTCTCTGCAGTAGAAGCTCCTAAGAAATCACCCGTGGGTCAACGGAATCTTCCCCCTTTAACCGCAGGCACCAAAGAACTGCATCACCGGTCCTCTGGGTCTCCTCTCAGCACGACGAGCGAGGTCCCTTGAACTCAGCAACTCTGTCCAAGTGACTCCCACAGTCCAGTGACTCTTCAGTCCAAGTTTGGTGGAGGTAAGTCCTTGCCTCCCCACGCTAGACTGCATTGCTGGGAACCGTGTGTTTTGCAGCTGCTCCGGCTCCTGTGCACTCTTCCAGGATTTCCTTTGTGCACAGCCAAGCCTGGGTCCCCGGCACTCTAACCTGCAGTGCACAACCTCCTGAGTGGTCCTCCGGAGTCGTGGGACCTTCCTTTGTGTCTTTGGGTGAGCTCCGGTTCACTCCACTTCGTAGTGCCTGTTCCAGCACTTCTGCGGGTGCTGCTTTCTTCTGAGTGGGCTCTTTGTCTTGATGGATGCCCCCTCTGTCTCCTCACGCAATTGGTGACATCCTGGTCCGTCCTGGGCCACAGCAGCATCCAAAAATCCTAACCGTGACCTTTGCAGCTAGGAAGGCTTGTTTGTGGTCTTTCTGCACGGAAACACCTCTGCACAACTCTTCACGACGTGGGACATCCATCCTCCAAAGGTGAAGTTTCTAGCCCTTGTCGTTCTTGCAGAATCCACAGCTTCTACCATCCAGTGGCAGCTTCTTTGCACCCACAGCTGGCCTTTTTTGGCCATCTGCCCACTCCGGACTTGATCGTGACTCTTGGACTTGGTCCCCTTGTTCCACAGGTACTCTCGTCAGGAAATCCATCATTGTTGCATTGCTGGTGTTGGTCTTCCTTGCAGAATTCCCCTATCACTACTTTTGTGCTCTTTGGGGAACTTAGGTGCACTTTGCACCCACTTTTCAGGGTCTTGGGGTGGGCTATTTTTCTAACCCTCACTGTTTCCTTACAGTCCCAGCGACCCTCTACAAGGTCACATAGGTTTGGGGTCCATTCGTAGTTCGCATTCCACTTCTAGAGTATATGGTTTGTGTTGCCCCTATCCCTATGTGCCCCCATTGCATTCTATTGTGACTATACATTGTTTGCACTGTTTTCTATTGCTATTACTGCATATTTTGGTATTGTGTACATATATCTTGTGTATATTTGCTATCCTCATACTGAGGGTACTCACTGAGATACTTTGGCATATTGTCATAAAAATAAAGTACCTTTATTTTTAGTATATCTGTGTTTTGTGTTTTCTTATGATATTGTGCATATGATACTAGTGGTACTGTAGGAGCTTCACTCGTCTCCTAGTTCAGCCTAAGCTGCTCTGCTAAGCTACCTTTTCTATCAGCCTAAGCTGCTAGACACCCCTCTACACTACTAAGGGATACCTGGGCCTGGTGCAAAGTGTAAGTACCCCTTGCTACCCACTACAAGCCAGTCCAGCCTCCTACACGATAGACCTATTTTGTGCCCCTGGGAAACCAGGCGCTTTTGCCCCCAAATCCCTGCTGCACGATTAGCTCGTCCATTTGTCTCCTTCCCTTATTCTTTTTTGTTCACGCCCTGAGTGACCGCCAATAGGAAATTTTGTTTGTCCGCCTATTTGTTTAGTTCCTCTTTCTCACCCCTATCTATATTTCTTTTATTCTCCTTCTCCCACTGCACGTCCAACTTGAACAGTATATCAGTATATCATGTTCTCGTAGTACAAAGGTCATTATCCTATTATTTCGTCCGTTCTTTCCTATTCCTTGATGTACAATTGTTTATAAACGTCGGGACTTTGATCCCCCCTTGGTTTTGTAGTGTACTGCAGTGTTTATAATGCAATAAAAAATTATTAAAATAAAATAAAAAAAAGAGGATCTGAAGGTGACCAAACTCTATCAGGATACACACTCTCCACATGTGCACACTGTTCCACTTTGAAACCTTTATGTTGTGTATGTTTTGCAAAGGCACGTGTTCGGCAGATGGTGTTATCATGCACACTTATTTTGTTCAACATGATGTTGGGCAGGGGTGAGTGCAATGCACCGCAGCATACCTTTGGAATAGAATAGCTGAGTGAGCCAGTAGACCTCAATGCAGTGAACCAAGGTCACATGGTCATGTTCACTAGTACTATTCAATAAACATCATGCTGTCAAACCTACATGATATCTGTATTCCTCCTGCCAAAGGCAGCAGCAGTACATCTAATCTGACGGCAGGTCTTGGTGTGGCCCTCCTGGTCAAAGGAGGCTATAATACATGACACAGGCCCATGTAATGGCAGACACCCAAATGTGATTTCCCCTCCGCGATGATCCCCGATTTGTGATCTCCTCAACTATGAACTTGTACACTCAGGGCAGGGGTAAACTATTCTTGCCAATGTAGGGGTAAGACCATGTTCAATGAGATAGTGTATGTACACATACATATTTGTGTAACTTTTGACACGAGCACTTCCCACTCTTAGCATCTCTGTATTCTTCAGGTGTTGTGATGTTTGCAAAAACATCTCCAACGTCTTACTTATCTGGGTAATTGCTCACATTGCAATATCAACTGTTCTTATTGTTGTGCTACAGAACTTTGCTCGCATTGCTGTGCAATTCCTTTGAAATGTGTATTTTGACAACTGTGGCCTGAAGTGGTATATGTGACAATCTGGCCAAAAATTGACTCACACGTGTAGTGTGTTGAGGATCCTACACATGCAAGTATGCATTCTGTAAAAACAAACTTTTAACTTGTACACATACTTGGCATCTGTCTATGACAACTGTCAGTCATGATCTCTGATGGTATGTGCTGCAACATTTGCTCCTGCAAAATGCTGCATTCTGGATGCTACCACATTGGTGAGACACACTACAATGGGTGGTTTTCTCAGATATGAATATATTGGGTGATTTGTGTTGCAACACTCACTGAGTACCATACACACTTTGCTGCATAACACAGGCAGACTGTTGATTGTGCAGCACTACTCTTCTCATGAATGAGAGGACAGAAATGTACTATTTAAATGTGGATATCTGGCAGGCCTGGCCTGTCCCTTAGATGCAATACACTGCATCACATTGCATTGCTGCAGTGGTTGACTGAATATTCTGAGTTATGGCCCCATGTTGCTGAATAGATCTGACAACATGATTTATACATGTTTAGGCCTACTTCTATTTGAAAAGATGTGATTGACTTGATATTTACTGTGACTATGGCATAAAGACAAAACAACAAATGAGTTCAAATATTTATTCTCACGTTGAACTTTGATGTAAATTTCAGACATTTTGTCCATAATGTAAATAAATTATGAAATTTTGTTGTGTCTCCGCCGACCAGCCGTTGCGTGTTGGAGATCTCCACCATTGTCATCATCCTATTCTGTTGGGTCACTCGCTTCTGGCTTTGAGTCCCATGAGGCGTTTGTTCTAATAGAAATGTTGTTTAGGATTGCACACACCAGAATTATGTTGCACATAATCAGGAGAGCATAGCAATCTTTCCCCAGACATAGCAAGACACCTAAACCTGGACTTCAGAATACTGAATGTCCTTTCTACCACTTTCCTAGTCTTGATCAGTGCCTGATTGTATTATTTTTTGGCCTCAGTCTGGGGTTGGGTAAATTTTGTCATGACACATGCTGCAAACCATGCCTTTGGTCAGTTGAAAGTAGAAACAAAACACTGTTAATGATGAGACACAGTGTTACTGAGACATACCTGTCAATGTGTGTTTTATATACTGACTAACTCATAGATATCTCTTACATTATTGAACTTTATGTGTTTATATATACACAGTTGACCATGTTTTTGCCTATGTCTCTTCCAGTTATCTGTGTGAACGCTAATGATGTCCTGATACTTTGGACACTTCTACATGGTGACTTTCATGTTCAGGTAGTAGATTACTGTGATAAGTATTTCTGAAAGATGTGGACACTGCTATTTTATGTGCAAAGTGACAAAGTAGTGATCACATTTTGTATCATATGTATTTAGCACTAGGTAGGTTTAGAAAGCGCTGACCTGTTTGACACTCACACATACATATCCCCTTTTGAAACAGCTAAATGTTGATTCTTGGCTAAATGACATTGATCTAGCCTCTGATTTGTTTGTTTACTTTGGCATTGAAAATTGCTTCCCACATATATTGCATTTCAACACGTGACATGGATAGTTATACACTATGTTGCCTGCCTTCAGCTGATGCATGTTGTCAGACAAGTGATACTGAACTTAGATGGACACATAGGTATGGTACTATGGGCCAATATTATGTAGGACACACTGATACAAGTAGCTTTCTACGACAGACCAGCAGACAATACTTTATTTTTTACCATGTATGCATATGAGTCCCCCCTGTAGGGGATTCTGTACATCTATGTCTTGATTCTGTCATCATTGATTTTGCTTGAGAATGTTGAAATTGATATCCTGAGTACATTGTGATCCCCTTTACTGGTTTCGTTCCATTCTATGTTAGTTGCTGGAGTATGACATGTTTGACATGTTTGATAGTATTGTGTTTGTGTTTGGGAATGAGAGATGAAGTATGAGGACTGAGCGCTGATCGGCAAGACTATGATAAGGGATGTAGAATGAGGGAATAGTGAGGGGTGTTGAGTGAGAAATATAAGATGTAGATTGAGAAATGTGTCATGGGGAGGGAGGGATGAGGAAATCCTAATATGGTCAGAGTGGTGGACATTTTGGGAAACATCATTTGTACAGTTCCTTTTTACTGCTGAAGTGAGAGTGAGTGAGAGTGAGTGAGCAGTGATAGATGAGGGATGTTGGTAAGAAATCCTTGGTGAAGAGTGTGGAATGAGGGAAGAAGAGTTAGGAAAGTGGGTGAGACAGTGAAGGGTTAGGTGAGAAGAATAAGGGATGAGGTTTGATTGGTGAGAATCAGGAGAGATGGAAGAGAGAAGGCAAGTGAGGGGTGTGAGAAAAGGTAAGAAGTTAGGGTTGAGGAGTGAGACAGGAGGCAGGAGTGATTAAAAGTGAAGAATTACAGATGAAAAATTAGAAATGAAGGATGAGGAGTTAGATATCAGGGCTGAGCATTGAGGAAGTAATGGATGATAATGAAGAATGATGGTTGATTAAAAATGGATGAGAAGCGGAGAAAGAGTGAGGACAATAGGGTGTGAGTGTCGAATGAGAACTGAGGCACAAGATTTTAGGGGACAGTGCGATATACATTTTAAGCTATTATCATAGTCCATTTCACTTATTTCTCAGAGGGGGAGGTATGAGCAGTGAGGGAAGAGGAAAAAGAATAGGGAGAGGTGTGGAATGAAGTGTGACAAATAAGTGATGTATAGTGAGAAGAAAAGAGTGGGAGATAGAGGGTTGGAATGAGGGATGAGTGATGTGGTGGGACAACTGAGGGGTGAATGATTAAACATAAAAAGTAGACTAAGTGATGCAGAGTGAGGAATGTGAAGTGATTATTAAAAATCAAAAGTGAGAGATGACTTATGTATAGAGAATAAAAGATGGCTGATGGATGGTGAGGGATGAAAAGTGAGGGCAGACAGAGGACCTAAATCACCACGTCGCCCTGATGGTGTTGCCCACTGTCAAATTTTGAAATGTCCGTTGGCCCGACAGACATCTCAAGCATTGACAGGTACCATTGTTCCCTCTGCACCAAAAACGTAAACTTGGCACTAAGCGTGATAGAAGAGAATTTAAGAATTAGGAGTGAAGAAGAAGTAAAGGGCTGAGGGATGGAATTAAATCAGGATTGAGGTGTGATGAGTAATGGATAAAGACTGATGATAGGGTTGAGGAGTAAGAGGGTCTACATGGAGAGTAATGGATGTGGCAAGGCATGTGTGGTGTGTGGTGTGGGATTGCATACTCACAGTGAAGACTTGGGTGCATGATATGATTTACTACAATGAACCAACTAACCCTCTACAATTCCACCATTCCTCAGTCTCTGTGGCCCAGGAACATCTGGGGCCCATTGCATGAATATCTGTTAACTCAGGTTTTGTGTCAGAACAACACAGGCATTTACCACACCTGCCTGAAGAACATGGCCCGAACTACGAATGCATCTATACAATGCATTCCTTTACCATGCAAGTCATTACAATGACTTGCTTTGGGGAAAGCGCTGGACTTTGGAATAGTATAATTTACTACTCCAACTCTCTTCTGCACCACAGTTGGGAAAGTGTTGGACTTAAAGTCCAACATCAGTCCAACAACACTGTCCCTATGGCAAGCGTTGTAATGACTTGTGTGGTAAATTAATGCGTTGTAAAGACACATTCATGATTCGGGCTGCATTGTAAAGGCACAGCGTGGTTCAAGTCACATTGCTAAGGCTGCTTCCCATTAACTCATGAAAGCTTGGGCATGCAAACTGGCGAGGGATTGGGTGAGTGATTGGAATGTGTATACAGATTAGTTCCTGGAAAAGAGGTCCAATGTAATGGTACCTTAAGCACCCTTGTGGCCCCATTTCAGCTGTGCTCAATGATACTGTACTTTGGATTTTCCATCCTGATGTGTAAAGAGGATTTATGGGACAAGGGGGACACTGCTGAACTGTTGATGTATGTACACAGGGCCACTGGAATTATGCAGCAGAGGAGGGCAAAATTGTGTGGCAGAGTTGGTTAAATTATGTGGCAAGAAAAGGCAAATTATGCAGCATTATTTGGCACATATTGAGATAGTATTACTGAATTATTTTGTCATTTGTACCCATGTTACCATCCCCCAGGACCACATCCAGCCTTCTGCAA
This sequence comes from Pleurodeles waltl, assembly GCF_031143425.1. Lineage (NCBI taxonomy): Eukaryota > Metazoa > Chordata > Amphibia > Caudata > Salamandridae > Pleurodeles > Pleurodeles waltl. Next base: position 767,753,027 of record NC_090436.1, read on the forward strand.
CTTCATTGCCGACTTCACCTCCTGCCACAACAAATATACTTTCCTAGGCAACCTCAACTTCAGTCTTGATGACCACAAAGACATCAACACTACTGACCTCCTGAAAGAAGAGTGGCCAGGGCACACCAGTAGCATGAATCCTGAGCCTGATAATGTTCAAGAATAAATAGAAAGTTTGTTCTTGGAAGATGATGTGTAGATATTTATTATAAGTGCAGGTGGAAAGTAGAAATCTCAATCAAAAGACTGCGTTGTACAAAATGACCATGTGTTCAGAGCAGCCAGATGGTGATAAATGGTCAAAGTTACAATAGGATGTTCGAATGTAACAATAAGTCCATACAGCAAAACAGCCAACATGTGTTTCGTCTTCAAGACTTTGTCAAGGCTTCAGATGTATATAAAACATTATATGTAAACACGAAAGGTACATAGATCAAGCTGCTGGTAGTCATGAGTCCTTGAGAGAAATCAAATAGTATTGGCAAATGATGGCCATGATAAGCCAATACTATTTGATTTCTCCCAAGGACTCATGACTACCAGTCAATGCCCTACTAAAGAAACTCTCCGCAGACCCCAGCAAACACAACAACTACCGATTGATCTCCCTGCTCCCATTCCTGGCCAAGGTATTAGAAAAAAAACGCAACCAACAACTCTCCTCACATCTTGAATGGAACCTCCTACTTGACTCCTCATAATCTGGATTCCACAGCAACCACAGCACTGAGACAGCCCACAACACAGCTACTAATGACATCCAAGCCCTACTCAACCAAGGAGGGACTGGGGTCCTAACCCTCCTAGACTTTCCAGCAGCCTTCCATACAGTCTCCCAACACACATTCATCACAAGGCTGCACAATATAGGCATCCAAGGAACCTCTCTCAAATCACTTACCTCTTTCCTCACTTAAGGAAATCATCTGTGGAGTACCCCAAAGATCCTCGCTCAGCACCACCCTCTTCAAAACTTATATGACACCTCTGTCCAGCATCGCCGAAATCCATGGACTCAATATCATATCATATGTTGACGACACACTACCAGTTCTCTCCCTCTCCAAAGACACCACCAACACTAAGACCATCTTCTACAACTGCATGACAGACATTTCCAACTGGATGAAGGTCAACTGCCTGATGCTCAACACAGATAAGACAGAGGTACTGATTTCTGGAAACAAAGGCTTCCTATGGGATACATCCTGGCGGCCCTCAGAACTCAGACCTGCTCCTATCCTCACGAACCATCCTCACTAACCATGCTAGGAACCAATGCATCATTCTGAAAAACAAGCTAACTATGATGACTCAAGTTATCTTGATCTCCTCCTCCTGCATCTTCATTCTCTACATGTAAAGTAAGATATTCAAATTGCTAACCCAAAGCTCAAAACACACCATTCCTCAGGTCCTTATCTCATCTGGACTATGCCAATGCTCTCTATACAGAGAATGCAGCTCACCTCCGATCTACAGACCATACAGAATGCTGCAACCATACTTGTCCTGGATCTCCCCAGATGAACCCACATCAATCCCTACCTCAGGAATTCCACTGGCTCCCAGTACAGAAAAGATGCACATTGAAGCTCCTGACCCATGCATACAAGGCCCTTCACAACTGCAGACCTGCCTACTGGAACAACCGCCTGAACTTCCATCAGCCTACCAGACACCTCCGCTCCACATCTGTTTCTTTAACCCTCACTGCTGGGATCCGACATAGCAGTTGTGGTGGTCTCTTCTTCTTCTACTTAGCAGGGAAGTCATGGAACGAGCCACCCTTTCATCCATGGACCTCCCAATGTCTTCCAAAGACTGAAAGTCAGTGAAGTCCTGGCTATTCAGCTAATCAACTGGCCGCTGCCAGCACCTGAATACCCTCATGGGTGACAAGTAGCATTCTACAAATCTACTGATTGTTTCAATGAATGATTGCCTGTGAAAAGATTTCATCTTATTGATACCAACTGAATGCCAAATGCAGCAACAAGCAAATGAACCAAATGATGTTTTTGAAGGGCCTTCCAGTGTGCAGGACCATGTTTTGCTATGTTTATTTTATGCGTTTGCAGTAGAAACAACATTTGCTTTTGGTAAAACCTGCAGATTGTGTAGCAGATAGTGGAGTATGTGGCAAATGCAGCAAATCCTTAATTATTAATTATGCAAAAAATGCAGCAGCTACAGAATCACATAATTAGAGTGGCCCTGATTATACAAAATGTTGTTCCATGTGTATACTGTACAGTGATCTAGTGCTGGAAATCATACTGTTTTGTGTTGAGCTAATATATCATGAAAGCTGTTTTTTTTAAATGAACATTAAAGAATGATTTAAATATAACAAATCTTGAGACCAATAGAAATTACAGTGACATAAGTAACAATGTACTCCAAATGAATAAGTGCACCAATTGGATATGAATCACAATGAGGTACACAAAATATTAATTGAACTGGATAAAGATGTGAATGAAATGAATATGATGAATTGTGTCTATAACACGCACTCAAAATCACATGACACTGACAGCCAATCACAGTGAAGTTCAATGCAAATTTCAGAGCCCACTTTGGAAAGTGAATAGGAGGGGCCATACCAAATGCTGCTGAGAGGTAATCTGTTGTTTTTGCGTTTTTCACCCCAAATGGGATGGGTATGCCCAGAAGTGGGTCCCGTGCTTGCTATGCCACCTGATTCAAGCTAAAATGGCTGATGAAGGGTGATACCCTGAAACCAGTCCCAGGATGCTTGTTTATGGTTCAGGGAGGACCTGGCCTGGCAGTTCGGGCTGGACTGTTCCCATGGGGCTCAGGGTCAAGACTGATTTGCATATGGCTGGGTCCAAAGATGAATGGCATGACAAGTAAAAAAACTGATAGATTAAACCCAGATCTGTGACTGGGGGTGAATGTTTGATTTGTTCTGCATTCCTTCCATCAGCTGTTGTTTTTGCGAGAGTTCAAGGAAGGTCAGAGCCTCATTCACTCATCGGGCAAGTAGGCCTCAGATGTCGCCAGTAGCTGCGATGAGGGCTGTCCTGGTGCTGTTGCAGCAGAATCAGGATTGGGAAGAGTCGGACAGGAGGTTCCATTTCAGATGTAAGGAGAGTTGTTGGTTGATTTTTTTTCTAATACCTTGGCCGGGAACGAGTCAGTAGTTGTTGAGTTCACTGGGGTCTGCCGATAGTCTCTTTAGTCGGGCATTGAGTTCTGTGTGTTTCCTTTCCTCAGGGAAGGTAGAAGTGACAAATGAGGTGTTGAACAAGGCGGTGAGTATGTGGTTGAAGATGTGGTGAGGGCATGGGTCAATTGGAGCTCCTGAGTGGGCTGAGTTTATGATGGAGGCGGTGCCCTGGGGGGCAAGTTGGCTCCATCTGGTTAGTCATATGTCAGTAGTAGTAGCAGCAGGGTTGTTGTGTTGCTTCAAGAAATCGGTGGCCTTGGACTTTGGTTTGAAATTTCTGTAGATGTTAGCGATATTGTTGTTTAAAATGTTTGCAAGGTTGTTGAAGAATTCCTGTGAGGAGGTAATGTTTGTTGTAGCAGAAGGGTTGGCGAAATCTTGGATGATGTTGAAGACTTCTTTGCTGTTATTGGAGCTTGATTTGTTGCGTGAGGCTAATATTTTTCCATTTCAAAGCTGTGATACAGTGTCTGGAGTGGTAAAAGGCTTTTGTAATCTTAGCTCAGCATGGATGGAACAGATAATCCTATGCTTGAAGACCTTGGTGTAAAAATGGCAAAAGACCTAGGGCCTGAATGAGATATTGGATAGGATTTATATTTCGACAGATGGGATATCCATCACCATTGTGATGGAGCAACTCATCCACCAAGATCTCAATCAGTCCCATTTGAGGTGAGCAGATTCAGAGTGTTGTGGTGTTGTAGGGTGCTCAATAAAAGGAGCTGCTCTCCACCTAAACTTGAGAAAAACTCAGAGCTCTCTGCTTATTTTTTGCATAATTTATGCAGCACTGTAATCCTGAAATGATACATATGTGAGTGTGCTAATTTGCTAAAAGTGCACATGTGAAAGGCAAGTTTGCATTTGCAAAACAGTGGAATCTTGTGAATCGCACTGTTTGTGAATGCAAAATGTTTTGATGCATCTGGCCTTAAGTAGCATATTCGCTGTGCCAGGTTTCATATTTGTTTTGGTTCAGGTCAGATTCACTCTGCCAGGTATCATATTTATTTTGACACATATTACATTAATTTTTGCATGTGTCATATTCATTTTTCAGCATGCTTTGTATTTCAGGAGGTGTTTTAATGGCGAGTTGTAATTTTTACATGAGCGACTTCTCATAATCAGCACCTCGTGTGCTTTGTTGCTACCTTGCAGTGCGAGGCGACAGTAGTGCAAGCAAATCTTGTTGCCTTGCGCGGCCATCTTTATAGGGCAGGAAGGACACTTGACTGTATCTTGCTTATCACCTGTCTAGTTCAGTCTACAAGAGCAGCCGCGCAACATCCAAATAGTATCAAGCTCGATTGATAAGGAAATGTGCGCATTTCCCCCGAGGAGCTCCTTTCAAAGATTGCCATTGATCTGCAGCTTCCAGCTTCATCTAGTGTTGAAAAGAATCTCATCAGGACGTGAGCGGTAATGCAACACAATGCTCCCCCGCAGAAAATAGAACGTATTTATTTTAGTGAGTAAGGCGGTAAAGGACATTTTTAGAGCACCCGTGAATTTGAAGGCCCAGCTACTATTATGCCGCCTCAGATCAGGATCCAAGCACACTTTAGTCGGTTTTAGAAATTGAGCAAATTAACTCTCCGTCAAGTGATAGTTATTTCCAGCAAATCCAAGTAGGTAAACAATCAGTGAACCCTAATAGGATTTCTGGCTGTTGTTGTAGTTAATCTGCAGCTAAATCCTCGATGGAGGAGGATTCAATCAATCGATCCCTGCAGGCGATGTGATGAGAAGACTGGCCACATTTTTCAATCTCTTTCTGATGCGCCGCCAGGAACTGGAAGGAGTGCGGAGATGGACGTCCAATGAACCATCTCTTAAAGGGCATGTTTTGCTTTTCGATGTTCCTTGTCTTTCTGTGCATACTGTATGAAACCCTGTGATCTCTTGGGGCCGTGGGCTATCAACCTTCTCAGTATATGACAGTATCTGTGTCTGAAGAAACATTCATTCAGAACACGTGAATTGTTGCAATCCATATGATCCGGCACGCGCCATTAGACACATGAACAATCCTGACCTTTGCCTTCAATCCAATGTCATCGAGGTCTCCACCCTGTTAGCGCAGGCAAAAAGCATTTACAACACACAGTGATGTAGCAGGGGGGTGCTAAAGCAAGCAGAGAAAAAGGGCTCCGTTTTCCTAGGTAGAATAGCAATCCACAGTCAAAACTGAGGTACAATAAGCACATCAGATCTCTGGGCTTCAGTGACCCTGTCCCTGCTTCCCTCGTGAAAAGCTCTGCTCTTGAAAAAACAGCCTCACAGGAACAAATGCCCATATTTATACTTTTTGTTGCAAATCAGCGGTAGCGCAGATTTGCGTCAAAAAGTTTACCGCCGGATAACACCATTCCAACGTGCCAGCTGGGCACCTTATTTATGGAATGACGTTAGCCGGCGATGTGGCCTGTTAGCGTCAAAATAAATGACGGTAAACGGGCAGCGGAGCCGAAGGGAAGACTGGGAGTTGTGCCACAAAGAATGGTGCAAGTCAGGTTAGAGTCAACAATATTGGCTGTAACCTGACTAGCCCATTTTTTGACGCACTACCCCCATGGAAATGACTCCTGTGTTAGCAAAGACAGGAGTCATGCCCCCCTGCCCAATGGTCATGCCCAGGGGACTTATGTCCCCTGGGCATGGCCATTGGGCACAGTGGCATGTAAAGGGGCCCAAGTTAGGCCCCCCTCTGACACTTTAAAAAAAAAAACTTATACTTACCTGCACTCACCATGGATGAGTCCCCCCATCCATGGGTATCCTCCAGCGGTGGGCGAGGGTGGCAGGGGGTGTCCCTGGGTGCAGGGAAGGGCACCTGTGGACTGCTTCCATGGTCTCCCACCATGGAATTGAGCCCACAGTTCCCTTAACGCCTGCCCTGACCCAGGCATTAAAAAACATCGCAAATCCGGCTGGGTACCATGTTTTAAGGCCCACCTCCTCCTGAGCATCATTTTGACGCTGGAGGATAAATAAGGCGCACATGCCTTAGAGTCATTTTTTGCACAGGAACGCCTACCTTGCATGTCATTAGCACAAGGTAGGTTTTCACGTACAAAAAATGGTGCACTCTCCATAACTGTGGCGCTAGACGGTTCCAGTGCCAAAGTATAAATATGGAGTTAAGTTTGCGCCAAATTTGCGCCACTATAAATTATGCAAATCCGCCGCAAACAGAGTATAAATATGGGCCAAAGTTCTTCAATGCTACCATGTGCAATGGATCATGTAGTGGTACTGCTATCATGCTGCTCAATTGTGCTTATTTGCGTGGCATCCTGTTTATATCTTGTTCCTTACTTTCTCATCTGAAAATGGCATTCTTGGAATGGTAAATTGAGAACAAAATACATCAAGAAATGATTGTAGGACCTGCTGTACGTGAAACCGGATGCACACTCGGCAGCAGACATCTTCCAAAGGTTTTCTGTTATAGTTTGTCAAAGACAGTTCAAGGATGGCTGCTCATGCATGCTAGTGTGCTTATGAGTGTGTATGCCTAGTCTGCCATCTTGGAATAATTTTGCCAATACAATAGCCGAACAAAGGAGGCACCGGGCAAGCCAAAGGGTCTGTGCCTGCATATTAAAGGTATTGGCTGTGCCTTTGTATTTTTAAGGTTAAAAGCCTTCAGAAGAAATGCAAGTTCCTTCCCATTATATATCGACCCACAACTTTCCAAAGAAGAGTTGGTCTTATCCGGTGAAAGACACAGCAGCCTTCCTGCAACTATAACCCACTTGCCCTAGGATAGTCTGGCGATTCTCCACCTTCACTTTGAGTACCACAACCTTGATGGTTGTTTTTGTTTTGTAGTGCTCCCAGTATTTCTCTATGGGTTAGAGCTTCAGAGGCGGAAGGCCTTGGCCTTTTAAAAGTCAGATTTCTAATCCATGCTGTCATCTGCAGTGAACGGTTCACACCAGTAAAGTGTAATTTAAATTTTCGTGCGCTGCTTACGTTTCTCTTTAAAAAAACCTTCCTAATTCTTGAAAACTCAGGGCCATATTTATACTTTTCGACGCACAACTGCGCCAACGCAGTTATGCGTCAAAAAATCTAACGTCGGCTAACGCCATTCTGAAGCGCCATGCGGGCGCTGTATTTATTCAATGACGTTAGTCGGCGTTAGCCGGCGGAGCTGCCTGGTGTGCGTAAAAAAAAATGACTTGCACCAGGCAGCGCCGGCGTAGGGGAATATGGAGCTTGGGCGTCAAAAAATGGGGCAAGTCAGGCTGAGGCAAAATTTTCGCCTCAACCCGATTTGCGCCATTTTTTTTTACTCCCAATGGTCATTGGGCCTAGTGGCATGTAGGGGGGCACAAATCAGGCCCCCCATGCCACAAAAAAAAAATATATATACTTACCTGATCTTATCTTAAGTTCCCTGGGATGGGTCCCTCCATCCTTGGGCGTCCTCCTGGGGTGTGCAAGGGTGGCAGGGGGTGTCCCTGGGGGCATGGGAGGGCACCTCTGGGCTCCTTCCGAGCCCACAGGTCCCTTAACGCCTGCCCTGACCAGGCGCTAAAAAACAACGCAAAAGCGGCTGGACGTCATTTTTTTTTACCCGCCCACTCCCGGGCGTCATTTTTACCCGGGAGTGTAAATACGGCGCACATGCCTCGGAGTAATTTTTTAGAAGGGAACGCCTACCTTGAATATCATTAACGCAAAGTAGGTGTCCACGCAAAAAAATGACGCAAACTCCATGAACTTTGGCGCTAGACGCGTCTAACGCCAGAGTATAAATATGGAGTTCGTTTTGCGTCGAATTTGCGTAAAAAAAACGACGCAAATCCGGCGCAAACAGAGTATAAATATGGCCCCTATTATTTTTCCTATCGACTCTGTCAATCTATCTGTTAGACAGTTAACGCTCAGCAACAATGTGTTGACACTCTTGTTCCTACCACCGTGACATGGCGACCGATAATTTTCAGTCATAGGAAAGTGTTTCACTTGATTTGCCTTCAAAGAAACTCATCCCTAAAATGAAGTCGCCAAGCTTGTGTTGGGGATGAGGGCCAAAGTATAGCTTGGTTTTTGATCCATGGAATGGTAAAATCCACTTAGGTTTACAGAATGGCCCGCACGTGTATAATGAGCTCTTCTCAAATTAATTCTGTATATAGTGGTTTCTTGCATTCAGTGGTGGCTTCTGACATATGAAATGAGTGAGGAGTTCAAGTTTTGTATGACTTTTATTTGGTGAACAAAGCGAGTGAGCTCAATTGACAAACAAGAGGTACTGGGGTCCTCCCCTTAGGAAAAAAAAGGCAAATTGTGCATTTTAGAGCATAATTGGCTTTGATAGAAAATTCTTGGGGCAGCCACATAGAAATATACAGGCAGGGATTTAAGTGGGACAAAAGTGGAGGTCTCTTAAAGGGGCATTGTTTAAACAGGTAAACTACATTTCTGGGATTCTCATAGTGTGCAAACTGGCTGGTATTTTGGTTTCTCTCTAAGCTTTCTGAAATTACATCCAGATAAAAAACACAACAAATGACATAGACCTAACACATACACCTAGACATTTCAGGACTATTTGCTTTGGCAATGGTTGTTAGCTTTTTAAGATACACGAGAAACAACAGATTTTTTTGCAGATAGTTAATATTCAAAATGTTTCGATGCTGAAATTGTGAGAGTATGAATTAAATATTATTAAGGCCTGTGGAAGGAGGATTGGTCTTCAGTTCTGTACTCAATATATTAGACATGTTTGCCATTTTTCACTTCACCACTTGCCTCATATTTTTCTCTTCGGCACCCACTTTTTACTCTTTCTTGAATGCTGTTCCTCACATATCCTTCACTTCAACTCCCCTAAACATACGCTGCACTCATTCAGATGTGACCACTTTCTTTTCTTTTACTATCATCTTATCAATATTTTGACAACTGGTTACCCCTTCACAAACATTTACACAGAATTTTATTTGCAACTGGAACATATGTCCATTGCTCTGCTGAGAGGCCATACACCTAAAACATACATCTAAACCGTGCAGGACTATTGGCTTTGTAATCGATTGTTAGCTTTTAAAGATAAATGAGCACCACAATGATTTTGTTGTAAATAGTTAATACTGAAAATGTTCAAATTCTGAAATTGCGAGACTGTGAAATAAATATTATCAAGGCCTGTGGAAACAGTATTGATCATGATCTTCAGTTATATGCACTTTATGTTAGAGATGTATGGCCTTTTTCTTTCCACATCTTGTCTATCTGCAGATCTTGAACTTCATCTCTTTCCTCTTCAGCACCCACTTTTCATTATCTCCTGAATGCATATCCTCGCATCTCCTTCACTTCACTGCCGCCAAAGTAATACTGCAATTACTCATGTATAATCACTTTATTTTCTTTTAGTTTTGCCTTGTCAGTATATTGACAACTGTATACCACCTTCACAGACATTAACATAGAATTTCAATTGCAACTGAAATCGGTGACTATTGCTCATTGTGGTGTCTAGAGAGGTCACCCCAATGACAGGCAATATGAGAAACTTGCACTACCTTCAGCCTCAGTGGCAGAGGTCTCAATCATGGCCCATTATTCACCATATAAGAGTAATAAGACGCATGAAAAAACACAGAAACACAATATGATGGAAATATCTAATACCTTTAGGGAAAGAAAGATTAAGTAAACATGTGAAAATAGAAATCAGAACTAAGGGCCAGATGTGGGTAGCCTTTTGCGCCTCGCAAAAGGTGAAAAACGCTGTTTGCGAGGCGCAAAAGGCCTCACGCGATGCAGAATCACATTTTGCGAGTCGGTACCAACTCGCAAAATGTGATTCCGACTCGCAAATAGGAAGGGGTGTTACCTTCCTATTTGCGACTCGCACCGCGATATAGAGTTGATTTGTGACCGCAAAAGCGGTCACAAATCAACTCGCAGTTACCATCCACTTGAAGTGGATGGTAACTCATTCGCAAACGGGAAGGGGTCCCCATGGGACCCCTTCCCCTTTGTGAATGCTCACAAAAATATTTTTTCAGAGCAGGCAGTGGTCCATAGAACCACTGCCTACTCTGAAAAAAATCGAAACAAAAAGGTTTCAGTATTTTTTCTATTTGCAGCTCATTTTCCTTTAAGGAAAACGGGCTGCAAAGAGAAAAAAAAAAAACTGCTTTATGTAAAAGCAGTCACGGACATGGTGGTCTTCTGTCTCCAACAGGCCACCATCCCCGTGAGTGCCTAGACTCCCTATGGGGTCACAAACTGCGACCCACCTCATAAATATTTATGAGGTGGGTCTTTGCGACCCCATAGCGAGTCGCAGAAGGTGTCTGAGACACCTTTCTGCATCGCGAATTGCGAGTTGCAATTTGCGAGTCGCTATGACTCGCAAATTGCAAGTCACAATTTGTAACATACCTACATCTGGCCCCTAAATCTCTGGTTACCCCTTCACAAACATTTACACAGAATTTATTTGCAACTGGAAAATATGTCCATTGCTCTGCTGAGAGGCCATGCACCTAAAACATACATCTAAACCATGCAGGACTATTGACTTTGTCATCGATTGTTAGCTTTTTAAGATAAATGAGCACCACAATGATTTTGTTGTAAATAGTTAATACTGAAAATGTTAAAATTCTGAAATTGTGAGACTATGAAATAAATATTATCAAGGCCTGTAGAAACTGTATTGATCATGATCTTCAGTTATATGCGGTTTATGTTAGAGATGTATGGCCTTTTTCTTTCCACATCTTGTCCATCTGCAGATCTTGAACTTCAGCTGTTTCCTCTTCAGCACCCACTTTTCCTTATCTCCTGAATGCATATCCTCACATCTCCATCACTTCACTGCCCCCAAAGTAATACTGCAATTACTCATGTATAATCACTTTATTTTCTTTTAGTTTTGCCTTGTCAATATATTGACAACTGTATACCCCCTTCACACACATTTACATAGAATTTCAATCATGGACCATTGTGCACTATATAAGAGTAATAAGATGCATGAAAAAACACAGAAACACAATATGATGGAAATATCTAACACCTTTAGGGAATGTAAGATTAAATAAACATGTGAAAATAGAAATCAGAACTAAATCTCTGACATGCATTACCCTAACGTTTTTAACATTCATTGTTCAGAAATCAGTCAGTGTTTTTGCATTATTGTTAAGGTCATGAATATAGTGCCCAATAGGAACTCTTTTCAATGTTTGGTGTATTGCCAATTGACAAAGTCAGATCTTGAGAGCTATGCAACCACAAACATCTAGCATGCCATAGCATCTGTCTTTAAATCAAAACATGTCCAGAGTGGGGCTAAAGCATTCTAGACCCAATGTGCCCATCAGTATAATAAATCAGGACCTTAATAAGCAGCAAGTATATTCACCATATTCTGGGTGTGCATTCTCATATCATGTAATATGTTATGACAATTGTCTTGTATTCCACAAATCAGGACACTATGGCCCTCATTACAACCTTGGAGGTCAGTGTTAAAGTGGTGGTTATATCACCAACAGGCTGGCGGTAAAAAAAAATGGCATCACGACCATGGCGGAAACCGCCAACACAGACAGCCACTTTAACACTCCGCCCGCCACAGCAGTAGCAATAAACACTGCAGCGGTAACTGTCAACATACAGGCGGTAGACAATGTACCGCCCACACTATTACAAGGCACCAATACGTCAGCTTTTCCGGGGCGGTACCAACGCCATCAAAGTACACGAAGGGAAACCACTCACCTTTCGACACCCAAGGAAGAACTAGGACGCCATTGTGCCTGATTTGCATATCCTACCCATGTTGCTGTATCTATTAGTATGCCACGAAGTGAAAAGAAGGTGGCGGCGACGACGACAGTGAGTACTGCACCTAGCACACAGGGGAGTGGAGGGGAGGAGGGAAAAGAGAGTGACACACACACGCAGCACGCAACACCCCCTCCCCCCACCCACAACAACATACAAACACACATATCCAATAACATCACAGATACACCCCGTCACCCCCTGGAAGAACGCAAGGACCAAACAAAATGAGTTTAACTAGAGTAATATTGGAACAATCAGGTAGATCAAGAGAACAGCAAATAATCAGTATACACAAATATTTACAGCAAGTACACAGCTCCGTACACTGTCCCATGAAATGCCCGTGGATCAGTGGTCCCAGAAAGCCTGGGCGAAGGCCAAACATGACACCTGCCTCAAAACGGAGGGAACACTGCAGGGGCATCAGGTTGAAAAAAACACAGGCACCTCAGGGGGAGAGGGGGCACCTCAGCCGGATGATGGTACGACGCCACTGCTCCTCGAGCCACTTTTGTGTGATGATGTGTGTGCATGGTAGTCTGATGGGGTGCTTGGGATAGGCTGAGGTAGAGGGGATTGGGTCTGGGTAGTGGAAGTTGGAGGGGGAGGCTGGACACAGGGACAATGGCTGCCATCAGTGCTGAGGCCAGAGCCGGAAATGCTCTCTGTTGGGCTGCCACACCAGAATGAATGCCCTCCAGGTATGCATTTGTTTGCTGCAAATGCCTCTCGACACCCTGGAAGGCATTCAGAAAGGTTGACTGCCCAACAGTGAGGGATCTCAGGAGGTCAATAGCCTTCTCACTGAGGGCAGCAGGGCTGACTTGGGCACGGACTGAGGTGCCTGGGGCGAAGGAGATGTCCACCCTCCTGGGTGAGTGGGCACGGGAAACACACTGAGAGGCTGCTGGGAGGGCAGTGCTGGTAGAGGGATGGCAGCTGTACCTGTTGTTGGGGTGGGCACAGAGGTGTCCACCACTGCCAAGGAGCTTCCATCGGAGGAGGAGTTGCTGTCGCTGGTATCCCCTCCTGTCCCCGTCGTGGAGCTCCCCTCGCCCTCCATCCCACTGGTGCGTTCACCCTCCATGGGTTCACCCTCCAGGGCATGTGGGATGCAGCTCCCCCCATCGCCGGTGCCTCTGCTCCTCCGCCAGATGATTCTAATGCACACAAGGACAGGGTGACAAAACAAGAAGGGGCGGAAAGAGAGAAAACACACATTGTCATGCAGGCAACACCACTACCGTTGGCAGACACAACACACAGGGAGCAGCCCTATGCACTACGCCATGCACTACCAGTTAGTAGGAATTTCACCAGGCCATGGGGTACAATGCCTAACAACATTTGTTGCACACCTGGAACCCACAGGAGCCTGCCCAGTTGTAGATGCCCACTAAAAATATTGGGGTTGAAGAGCCTCAGAGCCTTCCCAACAAGGGACCTACCCTGCCATGTTCGCCCTGGCCTAGGGGAACCTACAGCCCACATTTCCCACCCAGACACTTCGTAAAGCGTGCAGAGTCAGCTTTATGACACTGTACTCACCCCCTTGTGGCTGCTGTGATGTCCTCATGCGCACTTCCAACTCCGGATATACCTCCACCAGGATCCGGAACATCATGGGGGTCATGGTGCGACGGGCACCCCTTCCACGTTGGGAGGCCATTCCCAGCTGGGCCTCTGCCGTCTTCTTGCTCCCATCTCTTGCGGCAGTGGGTGCTCTGTCTATGATAGACCCCCAGGGTCCGTACTTCCTTGGCGATGGCACGCCAAATACCCTTCCTCTGGTGGGCGCTGACCTAGAGGAAACGTACAGGAGGAAAGGAAATTACTCACCCGTCCGGACCGTCATACTCATTGCCCACCAGTCCCCACCCATGCCCTGACGCACATAGACTCACCATCCTCACATGCAGTCCTCAGCCCCCCTCCCCCAAATGTATCTTCCATCCACACCACTCCAAACAGGCATTGCCCACGCATCATGCTCACAGTGTACTCACCTTTTTGTCTGGAGGACCGTAGAGTAGCGTGTACTGGGGGGAGGACCCCATCCACCAGTTTGTCCAACTCCTCAGTGGTGAAGGCAGGGTCCCTCTCCCCAGACACTCAAACCATAATCGCTTCTGGACTCAGGTCACAGCAGCACTTGCAATGTGGGTCCTCTCCTGCTGAAGGTCAGGTATCAAGTGAGTGAACAGATAGAAAATGGCGGTCGCCTCCGCGGCGGTGCGTACTGTCCACACCGGCGTACATCACCATTGGCTCCTGGAACCCATAGGGCCCAATGATAACCAATGCTGTGCGACTCTGCACAACGCCAGCCCAGTTACCTAATTTCCCCTTGTCCCTCCTCACAAGTCAGGCAGCCGCCATTTCAGGGTTGCACATGGCATGACACCTAATTGAGTCACAGCACAATTTGGCAGATATACGGACAAACTATGCCACACACAGATTTACTTACATTACTGCAAACACACTTGTGCAACCTATGTGGCACATGACCCTCTGCTCACCGTTCTCCTCCATAGGCCACATCCTCTGGGGCAGATGATGAGATGGCGTCATCCTCCGGTGTACAGACCCCTGGTAGACCTGTCGTCAATGGAAGACAGACACATCATTCTCACCTGCAGACTTGATTGTGCCACAATCCAAGAACTGTGTGCCCAATTGGAGCCAGACCTGATGTCAGCTATCCGCCATCCCACAGGGATACCCCCTCTAGTGCAGGTCCTGTCTGTACTCCATTTCCTGGCCAGTGGAATTTTTCAAACAACAGTGGCCATGGCATCAGGGATGTCCCAGCCAATGTTCTCTAACGTGTTGTCCAGAGTGTTGTCTGCCCTGCTAAAACACATGCGCAGCTACATCATTTTCCCCCAGGTCGAGGATTTGCCCACAGTGAAGGCTGATTTGCATGCCCTGTGACATATTCCCAACATCAGGGGTGCCATTGATGGTACACATGTGGCCATTGCCCCCCGCAGAAATGAATAAGTGTACAGAAATAGAAAAAGCTACCATTCGATGAAAGTGCAGATGGTGTGTTTGGTGGACCAGTACATCTCCCATGTGAATGCCAAGTATCCTGGCTCTGTGCATGACGCCTACATTTCGAGGAATAGCAGTATCCCTTATGTGATGGGCCAACTCCAGAGGCACCGTGTGTGGCTAATAGGTGAGGCCAAGGTCCCCACTCAGTATGAGTAGGTGTCTGGGTACGGGGTAGTCCCCAAGGGTTAGTGTGTGTCTAACAGTTATCTCTCAACATTTGCAGGTGACTCTGGTTACCCCAACCTCTCATGGCTACTGACCCCAGGGAGGAATGCCAGGACAAGGGCAGAGGACCGCTACAATGAGGCACATGGGCGAACTAGGCGTATTATTGAGAGGACGTTCAGCCTCCTGAAGGCCAGATTCCGGTGCCTCCATCTAAGAGGTGGCTCCCTATACTACTCACCGAAGAAGGTGTGCCAGATAATCATGGCATGCTGCATGTTGCATAACCTGCATTGCAACGCCAGGTACCTTTTCTGCAGGAGGGTGAGCCTAGTGATGGTCTTATGGCAGCGGTGGAGCATGTTGACAGTGAGGAACAGGAGGCAGAGGAAGAAGATATTGACAACTGAACGAACATCATCATGCAGTACTTCCAGTGACACACAGGTAAGAGACTATGGCCCATATTTATACTTTCTTAGCGCTGCATTTACACTGCCTTTTAATGCAAAACCGGCGCAAACTTACAAAATACAATTGTATTTTGTAAGTTTGCGCCACTTTTGCGTCAAAAAATGACGCAAATACGGCGCTAAAAAAGGATAAATAGGTGCCTATAACTTCTCCTCACATTTCTGAATACTGTAGGACATTGTATAAGTCTGCCTCTTAACCTCTGTCTATGGACACTGACAGTTTACTTTGGATTTCAATTTTTCAGATCTCCCTACCTCATTCTGCCTTCTGATGTATGTACTGCTGCCCAACATCTGTCATACATTGGTATGAGCAAATTAACATTTACATTGCTATTTGTTGCTGATATTGTGATAATACATTTGTGAAAGACCAGGCTGACTCCAGATTGGTTTGTGATTCAAGGGTGTTTATTTAGGGGCTAATGAGTATAGGGGTATGTGGAAGGGGCTGGGGTGATGGTGGAGGAATGTCCATAGTAGAGTCCAGTCTCTTGGTATCACAGGTGCATTGTCCAATGGGGCATAGGAATGGGAGTAATGGCAGTTCAAGGTGGACAGGGTGACATAGTGGGACAGAAGGGTGACAATCAGGAGTGTCTTATTTCCTGGCAGGGTCTTGGCAATGTTCTCTGTCTTCTGTCTGGATCGCAGGGACCGTTTGCAGGGTGGTTCTCCTTCTGCAGGGGGTGGGGTGCTGGTGACCTGTTATTCCTATGGCGGGGCCTTCTGTCCACTAGTGCCAGCAGAGGTGGAAGGCTGTTCCTCGATTTGGCTAGTGTCAGGGGCCCTTTGTTGTGCCACTGCCTCCCTCATGGTCTTGCCTATGTTAGCCAGCACCCCTGCTATGGTGACCAGGATGGTGTAGATGTTTCTGAGGTCCTCCCTGATCCCCATGTATTGTCCCTCCTGTAGCCGCTGGGTCTCCTGAAACCTGGCCAGTACCGTGCCCATGGTCTCCTGGGAATGGCAGTATGCTCCCATGATGTTTTATAGTGCCTCGTGGAGGGTCGGTTCCCAGGGCCTGTCCTCCCCCTGTTGCACAGCTGTCCTCCTAGATTCCCTGTTGTCCTCTGCCTCTGTCCCCTGAACCGTGTGCCCACTGCCACTGACCCCAGGTCCCTGATCGTCCTGGTTTATTGGGTTTGTACTGGGGACAGTGGCATGGGTCCGCTGAGTGGGTGCTGTGGTGGTGTTTCCTGAGGGAGGAGGTTTTATGGTGGCTTTGGACTGTGGCAGGGGAACCGACTGTCCAGAGGTCCCTGATGGGCCAGGCTGGTCATCTTGATCCAGGCGTGCAGAGATGCTGTCGTCACTGTGAGCCTCTTCTGTGGGGGGGACTGGATATGGCTGGCACCTCCTGTCCAATGACGTTGGGTAGGGGTCCTGTTGAGGTGTAATTCATTGTTATTTTATCTGTGTGTGCCATCTTGTGCAATAGGTGTGTTTCCCTGTAATACTGTGCTCGCACTATCGCCTTGGCCCTTGTGTGAGTGGTGATTGTGCGCCCTGGGTGAGTCTCTCTATTGGACATGCGTTGGTGATGGGGGTCCATGCATGTCTGTGATGGGTGTCCATGCATTGTTGTTGCATGCTGGGCTTGGTTGTGAGAGTGGTGGGTTGTGATGGTGGGGTGTGTGGGAGATGGTGGAGTCATGAGTGTGAGGGTGAGGGTGGGAGTATGTGTTGGCATGCAGGTAGGGTGGGGGGGATATAATAGTAAAGATATGACGTACCAGAGTCCAGTCCTCCTGCTACTCCTGTGAGGCCATCAGGATGCATGATCGGAAAGACTTGCTCCTTCCATGATGTTAGTTGTGGGGGAGGAGGTGGGGTTCCACCGCCAGTCCTCTGTACGGCTGCCTGGTGTCTGGATACCACAAAACGCACCTTCCCCATAGATCATTCCACCTCTTCCTAATGTCTTCCCTTGTTCTTGGATGCTGTCCCACTGAGTTGACCCTGTCAACAATTTTCCCCCATAGCTCCATCTTTCTTGCAATGGATGTCTGCTGCACCTGTGATCTGAATAGCTGTGGCTCTACCCGGATGATTTCCTCCACGATGACCCTGAGCTCCTCCTCTTAAAACCTGGGGTGCCTTTGAGGTGCCATGATGTGGTGTGAGTGATGTGTGAGGTGGTGGTTGATGTGATGTGTGGGTTGATGTGTTGGGGTGTGTGGTGTGATGTGCGTGGATGGTGTATGAGTGATGGTGTTGTGTGCCTCTGGATGCTGGTGTGCTCTTTGCTTTTCTCTCTCTCTGCTTCTTCCAAATTTTTCAGTGTAAGGGGTTGTTGGTAATGTGGGTGTGTGTTTTATGTTGGATTGGGTGTGGTGTTTTTATGTGTGTCAGGTGTGTGTAGTTTGAATTGTCCAATGTGGTGTGGTTTTGTAAATGTGTGTGTATTTTGAGCAAAGCGGTGTGTACCACCAATGGTTTACCGCGTTTGTAAGACCGCCGCATTGATTCGTGGGTCGTGATACTGTGGGCGTATTCCAGTTGGCGTAACGGTGTGGGTTTTGCTATCGCCAGTTTATCACTGTTCTTTAGTGTGGTGGACTTGTATGGGTGTCTGTATAGTGGCGGAATTTTCAGTGTGGGTCATAATACCCGTTGCGGATTTCCGCCACAGACACGGTATGTTGGTGGCCGTCGGCACGGCAGTCAGCGGGATTTACCGCCAGGGTTGTAATGAGGGCCTATATGCACATTTTTCTCCCTTTGTGCTTGACTCTATGAAAATATGAGAATATTTGAATCAACTTTGCAGGGAGCAAAAGCCCAACAGGACTTTTGGATCAACTTTGCTGGGGAACAAATACAGCACCTCCCCTTCTGCCATGGTCTGGGGTGTCACGGTGGGGGAGGTCAGAGTGGGCAGGCAAGAAAAAGGCATCAGATCTCACTCACCATGCTCACCTCCAATTGTACCCTGTGATGAATGGGAAAGAGTGGGATCCATGCATGTGAATGATATCTGGCATTGTGCAGGGATGCAGTCTTCAATACCAGAAACTGTGATGCCGGCAGAGTCACTGACCCAAAGTGAATATCAGCAGACTCCAACACAC
The DNA here is from genome assembly GCF_031143425.1 of Pleurodeles waltl. Taxonomy (NCBI): domain Eukaryota; kingdom Metazoa; phylum Chordata; class Amphibia; order Caudata; family Salamandridae; genus Pleurodeles; species Pleurodeles waltl. The sequence goes on from NC_090436.1 coordinate 767,771,839, forward strand.
TAAAGGGTGTTAGAAAGGTAAGAAATGTGCTGTGTGCCGCACTGCAAAAAGTTGATTTAGTGCCTGGCTTCCGACCCCTGGTTTAGAGCAAGAAGGGACCAGCAGCCTGGGACAGTCAGCCGAGACTTAAACACTTCAGTTTATTTAGAGATAAATCATAAGTAAACAACAGTTATTAAACTCAAGCTTTTGTGCACTGTCTCCTGTAAACGTTTCCCATTGTTCTGATGTTCAAACTAGAATTTATTTTACAAACAACGTCACGTCTGCACCGGAAATACATCTGGCCACACATGTTGTAGAGCAATCAAGGGGAATGTAACTTAGTGTTGCTCCTCTTTCAAGTGTGTGGGTCTACTTTTCCATGAAAAATTGTGCCTAAGAGGCTTAGGATGGCAATGCTAGGTCTATTGAATAAATGGAATAAAAATCCCTCTCTTTGGAAGAATGGTCTTTGATTTTCAGGATCTCTAAGATAAATGACTTCTGATTGAAACAGCTCTTTTTGCAGGGTCATTCCCAATCGTTTTTGCCTCCTGCCTCCTATTTTGTCTGACCTGTTTCTGTTGGCTTTAGAACTCTAAGCACTTTACCACTGTTAACCAATGCTAAAGTGGATATGCTCTCTGTATGAATAGTATTGTTGATTGGTTTATCCACGACTGGCATATTTGATCTACTGGTAAGTCCCTAGTACACTGCACTATAGGTGCCCAGGGCCTGTGCATCACATGCTATTAGTGGGCCTGCAGCACTGGTTGTGCCACCCACATTAGTAGCTCTGTAATCATGTCTCAGACCTGCCACTGCAGTGTCTGTGTGTGCAGTTTTAAACTGCCAATTCGACTTGGCAAGTGTACCCACTTGCCAGGCCTAAACCTTCCCTTTTCTTACATGTAAGACACCCCTAAGATAGGCCCTAGTTATCCCCATGGGCAAGGTGCAGTGTATGTTTAAGGTAGGACATATACTAATGTGTCCTAACAGTGAAATACTGCTAAAGTTGGTTTTCACTGTTGCAATGCTATCTCTCTCATAGGTTAACATGGGGGCTGCCTTTAAACACGATTAAAGTGTAAATTCCCTTTGGGAGCAGATAGACATGTGGAGTTTGGGGTCTCTGAGCTCCCAATTTAAATATACATCTTTTAGTAAAGTTGATTTTAAGGTTGTGTGGTTGAAAGTAGCACTTTTAGAAAGCGAGCATTTTTCTTGCTTAAACCATTCTGTGACACTGCTTGTTTGTGGATTCCCTATCTGGGTCAGTTTGGCATTTGGGCACTTTACACCTCTCTCTAGACAGTGACACAAAGGGAGCTTAGGTGTAGCCTGCATATCCTGATGAGCCATTTGTGCTGGGAGGGAGGGGAGGAGTGGTCACTCACAAATGAAAGGGCCGTGCCTGCCCTCACACCCCCCCTGGTGTGTGTCTGGGGCCTGGCCTAAGCAAGGCAGGATTTCACAAACAAGAGAGACTTTTCTTTGAAGTAAGCCTACTTCAAAGGGCAAAATGGGTAAAAGCAGGGTACCCAAAACCATAGACTTTAGATCACTTCTGGAAACCAAGAGGAACCTCTACCTGGAGAAGAGCTGAAGAGCTGAGGAAGAAGAGCTGCCCTGCCTCGGACTGTGCTTTGTGGAGCTATCCTGCAGTTGCTGCTTCTGCCTGGGTAGTAGGACAAAGACTGGACTTTGTGTGCATTCCTGCTTGTGAATAACTCTCCAAGGGCTCTAAACTGAGCTTGCCTTCTGTTGTTGAAGTCTCAGGGACAGCAAAGACTTCTCTCTGCCAGCACCTGGAGCCTCTGCTAAGACTCCTGCCCTGCCAAGTGATGCCGTATCCAGTTCCTGGGGACTTGTCAGGTGAAGCAGGTGGACCAAGGTTGGAAATCCATGCACAAATCGCTGTGCGGGGAAATTTCCGATGTGACCTCAGAGAGTGGCTAAAAGAAAGACGTGCCGCCGGCTCCATGGCTGAAATTGACGCAGCGCTTGCAGCGTGGCTGTGAAATCCACACACGCGGCTGGAGAAACGACGCTCAGGATCACTGACGTAGGCTGCAATGATGCAACATAAATGGGTGCGGAAAAACAATGCAAGTCAACCCAGACCCGAGGTGCTTTGACCGGATCGACGCATCTCTCTCCTGTGGGGAAAGAAACCACGCACGCCGATCGGACCGGAGAAGGAGAAAAGACACACGACCTCACTAGCTGGTGAGAAATTGATGCATCGCTTACCTTTTTTGACGCACACGTGCCCGTGCGGGTCATTTTGATGCAAACCAGGTACATTTTCACGCTAATAGCGCTTTGTTTAAAAGGACATGAAGACTCTTTTTGCTTTTTAATGAATAACTTGACTAGTGATTTATGTTTTTTTATCGTTTTGGTCTTGCTTTGTTTAGATAATTATTTTCTATTTTTCTAAACCTGTGTTGTGTTGTTCTGTAGTGTTTTCATTGAGTTACTGTGTGTGTTGGTACAAATAATTTACACCTAGCATTTTGAAGGTAAGCCTGTCTGCTCCTGCCAAGCTTCCAGGGGGTGAGCAGGGTTAGATGAGGGAGATTTCCTTTTACTCTGACAAGAGTGAGGGTTCTTGCTTGGACAGGGGTAACCTGATTGCCAACCAAAGACCCCATTTCTAACATTGGTGGCAGCAGTGGGATTGGACTTGTATTTGTACTTGACGAACAGTGATTAAGTGTACACTACTGTTTTCAATGCAGACCACTATGTGACCACATACTACTTGTCTTGTGATTTTTGCTTTGTCTCTCGTGGGACTCCTTTTTGTTCTACTTCCATGTTTTGCTGATCCCTTGATTGACTTTTCTTTGAACTTCATTGGGAACTTGTTTCTGCCTTTGGAACTTTGCACGTGTTTGCCATTATGTTTCAACCTGAAGATACACCAGCTGGAGCTGTGTTTGAATTAGGGAAACTGATAAGGTACTCAGTTGCTCAATTGAAACAGTTCTGTAAAGAGGTCCACCAGGAAGGGGGAGCTTCAAAAGACACTGAGGGCCTGGATGACAGTCAAGGAGGCTGAGGGGGCACACAGAGGAGGAGGATATGGATGGGGAAGTGCAGAGGATACACAGGGATGTAGTGGAGGTACCTGTTACGCCTGGGGGGAGGGTCTCCAGGAGGGGTAGCAGTGTCTCATCTGAGTGTCTGATTCCTGAAGAGTTGCAGGACAGACAGGCAGAGAGGTCTCGCCAGTTAAAGTTAGAGGAGTTGAGGATGCAATGGAAGAAGAAGTTGGAAGAATGGAGGAAGGCCTGAGAGGTGAAAAAGATGATTTTGGCTTATGATGTAAAACTGAAAGAGCTGGAAGTCATGAGTCCAGCTGGAATGGTGGCAGCAACAATTCTATATTCAGTGCTGCTGAAGAAGTGCACATGCCCAGAGATGTGGTGCCCTACTTGAAGGAGGGGGTTAACAAACACCAGGAGGTTCTGGGGTATGAATTAGCTCCAGTGATACACAGGGTCCCAGAGGTGGATTGGGGAACTAGCATGGGTAGTCATATTCCGAGTGATGAGAGGGGTTTCCCCCAGGTAGAGGTCCTGGTTATGGAGTGTGGAGACATCTCAGAAGAGTGTGGGGTAAGTGTCAGGGACAGTCAGGTACTGTCTCACCAGTCTCAGGAGGGTGATGTGGAGTACTTTGTCAAGGCTAAGTCACTGGATGGCTGGGTGAAGGGTAGTTTGGTTAATTCATGTGAGGGGCTGTGTGATGTAATTTCTGGAGAGCACATGTCTAGTCCTTATTTTCCTGAGCTACGCCAACACCAGGTGGAAGTGTGAGTTCTCTGACCCTAGGGAACTTACAATGGAGGCAGACCTCTGGGTGAGTACCAGAGAGTCTGAAGGGGCAAATGGGGGTGCTCCTGAGGGGAGTGGTCTAGATATTTCCCAACCAGGTGAGGTAGGGAAGGATTGCGGTGTCCCAGGTAAGTCCCAGTGTAGTAGGATGGATGAGGGAGCCCATGTGCAGTCTCAGAGTAGAGGGAATGGGAATGGGCTGAGGCCCAAGGTCCCTGAGATCCAGTCTCAGGTCCTGGAGGGTTCCATGAGGGAACACCAGGAGGGGATCCTAGCCTGTACTGTAGAGACATCTGCTGAGGGAGACCCCACAGTGTCAAGAGAATTTGGGGGCGGCTGTAGCCAGCGTCCCACCAGTTCTGTTGCTTGGCAATACCACTCCTAGTGAGGGGGTGCAGAAGTCCAGAGAGAAGTTTGAGAGGGGGTTGTGGACCCCAGTGAAGAACCTGGAGGGTCAGTGGTCAGTTCTGAGAGCAGAGCACCCCAGGAATGACCTGTGTGAGACCATTTCTGGGTTGGGGGGAATCCAGACTCTGCCAGATGGGCAGGGGTCAGGAGACCTGCGCCAGCCAGACTCTTGTGTGGCCCTTGGGGATGGTGTGTCCCTTGTGGGGGGGGGTAAGTGTGCCCCCCAGGAAGTCCTGGTGTGGCAGGCAATGGTTCAACTGCAGGGTGGTGACTCTGGGTTGAATGATCAGGTTCAGGGGGTAAACTCTGACCTGATGGGGAGTAGGCGTGCTGTCAAGGAAGTCCTGGTGCGCCAGGCATTGGTTCAACCACAGGGTGGTGTCTCTGGGTTGGATGGCCAGATTCAGGGGTTAAACTCTGACCTGGTGGGGGGCAGGTGGGCCCCCATAAAGTCCTGGGTTGCCAGGCAGTGATCTAGTCTGAGGGTACAGACCCTGAATTAGAGGATCAGGAGCAGGGGGTAAACCCTGACCTGAAGGGGGGGGCGGTTTGCCCAATTCCCCCCCCTGGTGTGATTTCTAGGGGTACTCTCCCTCGTGGGGTGCAGAACCCCAGAAGGGATGACAGAGGGAGGGAAGCCTCACCCCTGGCCCTTGTCCAACCTGATGGTGCAGACCCTAGGTTGGAAAACCAGTTGCAGGGTAACATCCCTGCACTGGTGGGAGAATTGTGCAGGACTGCTTCTATAAGCACCCTGACAATTTTGGACTCTGGGGGTGCCGCTCCAGGAGGGAGGGTAGAGAGCCCCAGAGGGGAGGACCAGGGTCAGGCTGTCATCCCTGACCTGGTGGAAAGGAGAGTGGTCAAAGGTTGCCAGGCACCTGGGGCTACCACCCCCCACTCTCCACAGTCACAGTGGTTAGAGAGCCTTGGGAGGCCTGGGGCCTGGCTCTCATCCCTGACAGCTGTCAGTGGCCACTGTGGCTTGCTGTCCTGGTGGACAGAGTTGCCCCTAGGGGGACAAGAGTCACACCCCTGGGGTGGAGTGGGCAACACCACTGTGTTGGCCCTGGAGGTACTATCTGCCCCCGGGATACATCTGTGAGCAAAGTCAGGTTAGGTGCTGCACAGATGGTATCTGCAGGTGAGGAGAAGGGTTCCCCATGGGTTAGCTTAGTGGGCCCTGAGAGTATAGACAGAAGGATCCAACTGGAGTCAGGAAGGAGTAGAACTGGAACATGCCCCTGCTGTTGTGGGCCTGGGTCCCTGTTCTATCACCCCAATCAGGAGGGCACATCAAGGTATTGATTGGTCTCCCCAGGCTTTCAGCTGGTGGGGGTTTATATTGGAAACAGCCCTTTTTGCAGGGTCATCCCCAATCCTATTGCCTCCTGCCTCCTATTTTTTCTGACCTGTTTCTGTTGGCATTAGAACTCTGAGCACTTTACCACTGCTAACCAATGCGAAAGTGCATATGCTCTCTGTATAAATTGTATTGTTGATTGGTTTATCCATGATTGACATATCTGATTTACTGCTAAGTCCCCAGTACACTGCACTAGAGGTTCCCAGGGCATGTGAATCAAATGCTACTAGTGGGCCTGCAGCACTGGTTGTGCCACCCACATTAGTAGTTCTGTAATCATGTCTCAGACCTGCCACTGCAGTGTCTGTGTATGCAGTTTTAAACTGCCAATTCCACTTGGCAAGGGTACCAACTTGCCAGGCCTAAACCTTCCCTTTTCTTACATGTAAGACACCCCTTTGGTATGCCCTAGTTAGCCCCATGGGCAAGGTGCAGTTGTTTAAGATAGGACATATACTAATGTGTTTTATATGTCCTAACAGAGAAATACTGCTAGATTTGGTTTTCATTGTTGCAGGGCCTGTCAGGTTAACATGGGGCTGCCTTCAAATATGATTAAAGTGTAGACTCCCTTTGGGAGCGGATAGGCATGTGGAGTTTGGGGTCTCTGAGCTCACAATTTAAAAGTTAATCTTTTGATAAAGTTGATTTTAAGGTTGTTTGTTTGAAAATGCCACTTTTAGAAAGTGAGCATTTTTCTTGCTTAAACCATTCTGGGACTGTGCCTGTTTGTGGATTCCCTGTCTGGGTCAGATTGACAGTTGGGCTGTTTGCACTTCTCTCTAGACAGTGACACAAAAGGAGCTAAGGTGTAGCCTGCATATCCTAATGAGACATATGTGCTAGGAGGGAGCGGAGGAGTTGTCACTCACACCTGAAAGGGCTGTGCCTACCCTCACACAATGCAGTCTCCAACCCCCTGGTAGGTGTCTAGGGCCTGGCCCAAGCAAGGAAGGATTTCACAAACAAGAGAGACTTTTCTTTGAAGTAAGCCTACTTCAAAGGGCAAAATGGGTATAGGAAGGGCACCCAAACCATAGACTTTAGATCACTTCTAGAAACCAAGAGGAACCTCTGCCTGGAGAAGAGCTGAGGAAGAAGAGCTGCCCTGCCTGTGACTGTGCTTTGTGGAGCTATCCTGCAGTTGCTGCTTCTGCCTGTGCAAGGGGACAAAGACTGGACTTTGTGTGCCTTCCTGCTTGTGAAGAACTCTCCAAGGGCTTGAAACTGAGCTTGACTCCTGTTGTTGAAGTCTCAGGGACAGCAAAGACTTCTCTCTGCAGCACCTGGAGCCTCTGCTGAGAATCCTGCCCTGCCAAGTGGTGCTGTATCCAGTTTCTGGGTCCTTGTCAGGTAAAGCTGGTGCACCAAGTTTGAAAATCCACGCACAGATTGCTGTGTAGGGAAATTTCCGACGCAACCTCCGAGAGCGGCTACAAAAAAGACGCGCTGCCAGCTCAGAGGCTGAAAACAATGCATCGCTTGCAGCGCAGCTGTGAAATCGACGCACACGGCTGGAGAAACGCCGCTCGGCATCGCTGACGGAGGATGCAACGACGCAACATCGCTGGGCATGGAAAAACAACGCCTGAACACAACGTGCTTTGTCCAGATCAACGCATGTCTCTCCTGCAGGGAAAGAAACGACGCACGCCAATCGGACTGGAGAAGAAGAAATGATGCACGACTTTGCTAGTCGGTGAGAAATTGATGCACCACTTACCTTTTTCGGTGCACACTCACCCGTGCGTGGTATATTGACGCGACCCATGTACATTTTCAGCCTAACAGCATTAGCGTTGTGTTTAAAAGGACATGAAGACTCTTTTTGCTTTTTAATTAATAACTTGACTTGTGTATTGTGGATTTTTGCCATTTTGGTCTTGTTTTGTTTAGATAAATATTTTTTATTTTTCTAAACCTGTATTGTGTCATTTTGTAGTGTTTCATTGAGTTACTATGTGTGTTGGTACAAATACTTTACACCTAGCACTTTGAAGTTAAGACTGCCTGCTCGTGCCAAGCTACCAATGGGGTGAGTGGTGGTTAGCTGAGGGTCATTCCCTTTTCCCCTGACTAGATTGAGGGTCCTTGCTTGGACAGGGGGTAACCTGACTGCCAACCAAAGACCCCATTTATAACAACTTCCTTCTCCAGTATCTTTATGAAAGTACTCTATAATACAAAGCAGAAGATGGCAGCAATGTTGTATAAAAGCAAACTGAGAGACACTTATAATTTCATATTAAAAACTATTCTAAAGTGTCCTAAAGACCTCCTCCAAAACGTATAGAAGCACTGGTTATAAGTTTTTCTATGTTGCTCAGTCTCTTGGATGTGACATGCATAGTTTTTCGCACATCAGTAGCTGGTGTTATAGTACTTGGCTTAATGTAACTGTTATACAGATCTGTCTACAACCTGCAGGGCACATGCCCAGGCCCAGTAGAGCTGACTTAAAGCCTTCTTTAAAAGTAAATGGTCAGGTTACTTCTTCATAAATGTGAGGAATGGTTCTCAGTTTTAAAAGTGCATTATAGCCTACGGGACTTGTAATTTGGTGGCTGAGATATCTGTCACATTTTAAAGGGTAACCCATCTTCCAAACTCCAAATAAGTCGCTTAGTATTTCATTTTTTAAATGTAAAGTTTGATACTTGAACACCTTGTCCATTGACACACACTTTGTAAAGTTATTTTCGATTCCAGGGTTGTATGTGGCTAGGTCAGTACAACAATTATGGCCGATTTGACTGATACTGGTATTTCTGTACTACTGCTCTACTCCTTGGCTATTTGGTAATTGAAGCCTCTTAAGTAATTGCATCCTTTACTGAAAAGTTGTTTTACATCAATCAGTCTGAGGTGTATTTGCTGTGTCATGGGCCCTGCTGAAGGAAAGAAATGGGTCCTTTAGCTGCTGTGAAATATAGCAATAAACATGGTTTAATGGCCTCCAAGGCCTCTGGGCACTGATGCCACTGCACCTGCTCTACCAATGAAAGATACTCCCCTGCTTTCTGTGGTGTCTAATTGTTGTGACCAGTATGAAGCGTGTGGGTTTAGATTCATTCATAATTACCTCAAACAGATCTAAAATGGCTTTGAAGTCATTCAGGATTACTCATGGTTGATTGGTGTGTATTGCACCTGGGTTACAGTTCTGTAATGGATGAGGGAGTAAGGGTCAATGCGAGGAGAATCAGTATGGACAGGGCATCTCAAAAGACTACGGATAAAGGTTCTTTTTTCAGTTCTCCATCTTTGTTAGTGTCCTTGGTAACCTTTGTGATTGATTCCTCAGGTTTCTATGTTGGATGCACATGAGGAAAGCTGGAAACAATATATTGTGGAAATATAACTTTTGTTCTAACTTCATTCTTTGAAAGTTTTAACCTGAATTGCGCCTATCTCTCTTTTCTCACAGGCATTGGCTCACTCTCCACTTTAACATATGGTTTTGGTTTCCTGCTGTTTTCCTCTGCCAATAGTCTGCTTCTATGTCTAACTTTGTTAAACCACCTTTCAATGAGAGTGCAGGGGTGAGCACTTTGCATGATTTAGAATACTATGCCTCCTACAAGTATTGAAATATGGTAGACCTGTCCTGTATTTTTCCTGGTGGACACAACAACCTATGTGCTCACACGTGGTGCTCCATTGTATTGCTGACATTCACTAGCTGAACACAGATCTCTTTCTACCAAGATGTACACCCATAATGTATCACGCTCATAGTGTAGAGTTCCTTTTGTCCCCACAACTGGGCTCAGCCACTGCTTCTAATAAATGTGCACAGACCTTTACTTTGTGGACAAGTCTTAATGAATCATTGTATTGAAATCTGTTCAGTCATCCACAAATGGTATTTTTTAATTCCCTTCCTGAGCTTTTAGCTTCTGTCGTTAGGTATGATTGTGTGTTAGACCTGTCAGCCTTAGGCTGGTCTTCCCCCAACATATTTGCCTTAATCCTCCATTTTGCGCTGTTCTTGTTGTTGTCGGCCCTGGTACTGAGCACCAGTGAGTGCTATGTACTCTTGGGGCATTTGGGGTCCCCCCTCACATGACCCAGCTGGTCACATGCATACCATTTACGTTGGGGACCCCTTCCACAGGTTTCCCTTTGGAGACCCATACCTTCTTTTCACTGGGGGGGCTGGGAATCCATACCCTAGGAAATAGGTTGGGGCCCTTTAGAGAAATCCATTTTTTACCCTTATCCCCCCTTTCTTCTGAGAGGGACCCTGCCCACGCTTGGTGTGGTCCCCCCATACCTCTTCTAGACCCTGGCTGTCCCTCAGCAGTCCGCTTCCTGTGCATGTTTCCTAGGGTCAGTCAGCTTGCTATCAATTTGGTGCTGGCGCAGCTCTGGAAAACATAAACTATACAAGTGCTCCAAAGCAACCAAATTGTAAAGCCCCTCATACGTTGTCACCTTACTGCCCTTCACCTAACCATCCAGTGACCTGCAAAAAGAATCAACACATTCCAACTATGTTTGGGATTCCTTCTTCTTATCGGACCTAAACGTGTCCTTATACTGCTCAGGAGTGAGACCATATCTTATAAGTAGGGCATCCTTCATGATAGAGTAGGTGAGCCCCTGAAAACCCCTAAGGATGTCGGAGTATCCCTCCCCTGTATCTCAAAGTGCTTCCACAGACCCGCCCTCCCAATGAGCTTCAGGGACCAGATTCATAAAGAGAGCAGACTCATACCCCTTGAACCACAAGAATATGTCATCCTCCTTTTTGTAATCTTTCACAAGGTCTTTAGGAATGTGCACTCTCCTCTCAGGCTGCACTGTGATATTGCTGCCACCATCCCTACTGGACTGGCTTATCTGATCCAGCTCCCTCAAGCTGAGCTCTTGAGCCAGCAGTATCTTATTCTCCTCAATGGCCATCTCCATTTGCATCCTAAACTTTTCCAACTCCAGCTGGGGTGCCCTCTCTACCTGTCTGTCCTGTAACTCTTCAGGAGTCAGACCCTTGGATAACACACTGCTACTTGCCCTGGAGACTCTCTCCCTGGATATAACAGGTCCACCCACCAAACCATTGTGTATGGATTGCACCTGCTCACCCTCATCCTCTTCCTCCCCTCTGTGTGCCCCTCAGCTTCCCAGGCTGTCACCCAGGCCCTCAGTGCCTTCTGCAGCTCCTCATTCCTGGTGGAGCCCTTAATGGGACAGGCAGGATTTTTGCAGAACTGCCTCAACTGAGTGTTAGACCTGACAACCTTAGGATGGTTACCCCCAACATTTTTCCTGCCTCCCTCCACTTTTTGACCCTGTTTTTGCTGGTTTTAGGACTCTGCACACTTTACCACTGGTAACCAGTGCTAAAGTGCATATGCCCTCTACCTTAAAACATGGTGACATTGGCTCCTACCCAAATGACATATTTAATTTGCTTGTAAGCCCCTAGTAAAGTGCACTGCATGTGGCCAGGGCCTGTACATTAAATGCTACTAGTGGGCCTGCAGCACTTATTGTGCCACCCACATAAGTAGCTCCTTAACCATGTTTAAGGCCTGCCAATGCAAGGTCTGTGTGTGCAGTTTCACTGTCTTTTCGACTTAACATTTAAAAATACTTGACAAGCCTTAAACTCCCCTTTTTCTACGTATAAGTCATCCCTAAGGTAGGCCCTAGGTAACCCATAGGGCAGGGTGCTGTGTAGGTAAAAGGCAGGACATATACCTATGTGTTTTATATGTCCTGGTAGTGGAAAACTCCTAAATTCACTTTCCACTGCTGTGAGGCCTGCTCCTTTCATAGGCTAACATTAGGGCTACTCTCGTATACTGTTTGAGTGGTAGATTTTGATCAGAAAGGAGCAGACAGGTCATATTTAGTATGGACAGAATGGTAATACAAAATCCTGCTGACTGGTGAGGTTTAATTTTATATCCCTATTTTAGGAAATGCCACTTTTAAAAAGTGAGCATTTCTCTGCACTTAAAATCCTTCTGTGCTTTACAGCCTGTCCCCAATCCACTTCTGGGCTGGCTGGTTGGCAGCTCCCTTGTGCATTTCACTGGCAGACAGGGTTGGACTGAAAGGGGACCTTGTGCACTTCAAAACCACTCTTTGAAATCTTCCCCACTTCAAAGGCACTTTTGGGTATATAAACTGGGTCCCTGACCCTAACAACTTAGACACTTCCTGGGACAGATACTCTGAACCAGATCCTGCCACCATCCAAGAGGAGCTGCCTGGCTGCCCACTCACCTGGAATGCTTTGCTGTGAAGGACTGCTGCCTAGCTGTTGCCCTGCTGCCTTGCTGGCCTCTGGCTCTGCTGAGAAGTACTCTCCAAAGGCTTCAATTGAGCTTGCCTCCTGTTTCCTGAAGTCTCAGGGCCAAAAAGACTTAGGGGGTGATTCCAACCTTGGCGGAAACCGCCATGCGGCCGAATTTAGGCGGACCGCATTCCAACATTCCCGCTGGGCCGGCGGGCGCTAACCAAGTTACCGCACGCTGGCCCAGCGGGAATGAGGCTGCAACACAGGAGCCGGCTCCGAATGGAGCCGGCGGTGTTGCGGCCGTGCGATGGGTGCAGTTGCACCCGTCGCGCTTTTCACTGTCTGCTAGGCAGTTAGGGCTGTTAGGGGACCCCTGCACTGCCCATGCCAGTGGCATGGGCAGTGCAGGGGCCCCCAGGGGCCCCAGGACACCCCTTACCGCCAGCCTCTTCCTGGCGGTGAAAACCGCCAGAAACAGGCTGGCGGTAAGGGGGTCAGAATCCCCGGATTCCCCCAGCCGGGGCAAAAACGGCAGAAAACCGCCGGCCCCGGCGGGGCGACCGCGGCTTTACCGCCGCGGTCAGAATGGGTGAGAAAGCACCGCCAGCCTGTTGGTGGTGCTTTCACTCATTATGGCCCTGGCGGTCTCGGACCGCCAGGGTCAGAATGACCCCCTTAATCTATGCAAAGGAACTCCTTGTACGGGGAAAATCAATGCACAGTCTGCCGGAATTGACACAGAGCCTGCTTGGCTGTGAAAGAATCACTGCATCACCGAACCGGAATGACACAGCCTGGCTCCCTGAGTGGAGATCAACGCAGCACCAGCATTGCGACCGGAACTTTGACACACATCCCACTGGATTGATGCATCGCCGTGCCATAACAATGCACCCCCACTTCCTGTGGGAAGAATTGACACAGCACCTGCCATGTGACAGAAACTCTGATGCATCACTCACAGGATCGATGCAGCAACTGTGACTTCGTCCTGCACACCCAGGATTTCCACGCATCGTCCCTGGGCATCAAAAGACCCTTCATTGCAAAGAGGATTCAAGCCTGCGTGCCGGAATTCAATGCAAAGTCCCTGCTGGGTGGAAAATAATCAACGCATCATCTGTGTGCACCTGGAAATCCAACACACACTCTTTGTTTTCCTTGCATATTCTCCTCTGCGGTCTCCGTGCGTGTAATTTTGATGCATACCAGGTACTTTTAAAGACTAAAGACTCTTATTATCATTACAAAATTGATATTTCAACTTGTGATTATCAAATCCTGACCATTTTGACTTTAATTTATTCAGATAATTATCTCATATGTTTCTACAACTATGTTTCCACAGTGTTATTGCATGAGTTATTGGACAAATGCTTTCTTTACACATTGCTTTCTAAATTAAGCCTGACTGCTCAGTGCCAAGCTACCAGAGGGTGGGCACAGGATAATTTGGATTGTGTGTAACTTACCCTGACTAGGATTGTGGTCCCTACTTGGGCAAGGGTGTATACCTATGTCAACTATAGATCCCATTTCTAACACTAAGCAACTGTATAGCTCTCCCGTTTCCCTAAGTCAAAAGTCAAAGGCAGATCCAGCTGATGCAGCTCCTGATTGAGACATAATGAAGAATAAACAAAAGTGCAAGTTCCAAGGCAGAAAAAAGAGTTCCCAATGAAGTTCAAAAAGTCATTCAAAGACCAGCAAAAATATGGAAGTAGAAAAAAGAATCCAAAAGAGAAAAAGCAAAAACAAGCTGTATGTGCTCGAGTAATGGTCTGCGCTGAAAACAATAGTGTACACCTAATCACTTTCGGGTCGGTGATGCTTTGTTTTTCTCCCGCAAGAGAGTGATGCGCCGATTTCCAGACAGGGTACTTTGGATCCGCACAGAGTTGGGTCGACTTTGACACCCAGGGACAATGCATGGATTCCCTGGTCAATCTGTATCAAGAAACCACGCTGGGTGGGGTTTGCGTCATTGTCAGCCTCCGTTAGCAGGTGTTGCACATCGTTTCTTCAGCCGCGTTGCATTGATCTTCCAATTGCGATGCAGATGGAGTGTTGAAAATTTCCCCGCATGGCAGTCTGTGCGTGGATTTTCAGTCATTGTCTGCCAACTTCGTCTTTCAAGGAACCAGGAATTGGATGGGGCACCACTTGGCAGGGCAGGGATCTCAACAGAGTTCAGGTGCTGGCAGGAGATGTCTTTGATGGACCTGGGACTTCAACAGCAGGAGGCAAACACAGTTCAAGCCCTTGGAGATTCTTCTCCTCCAGGAATGCACAACAAAGTCCAGTCTTTGGCCCCTTTCCCAGGCAGAACCAGCAACTGATTTTAAAGGGTTTTGGGTCCCCTTGTTATACTCCTTTCTGCCTTTGAAGTAGGCCTACTTCTAAGAGAAGTCTCTATTGTTTTCAAAATCTTGCCTTGCCCTGGCCAGGCCCAAGACACACATCAGGGAGTTGGAGACTGCATTGTGTGAGGGCAGGCACAGTCCTTTCAGGTGCAAGTGACTACTCCGCCCCTCCCTGCCAGCACAGATGGCTCATCAGGATATGCTGACGATACCCCAGCTCCCTTTGTGTCACTGTCTAGAGGGAGGTGCAAACAGCCCAACATTCAAACTGACCCAGACAGGGAATCCACATACAGGCAGAGTCACAGAATGGTTTAAGCAAGCAAATGCCTACTTTCTAAAAGTGTCATTTGCAAACACACAATCAAAAAAACAACTTCACTAAAAGATGTATTTTTAAATTGTGAGCTCGGAGACCTTAAACTCCAGATTTCTATCTGTTCCCAAAAGGAATCTACACTTTAATAATATTTAAAGGCAGCCCCCATGGTAACCTATGAGAGAGATAGGCCTTGCAACAGTGAAAACTAAATTTGCCAGTATTTCACTGTTAGGACATGTAAAACACATAAGTACATGTCCCCCCTATAACTTGCACTGCACGCTGCCCATGGGGCAATCTAGGGCCTACCTTAGGGGCGCCTCACATGTGTAAAAATTGAAGATTTAGGCCTGGCACCTGGGTACACTTGCCAAGTTGAATTGGCAGTTTAAAACTGCACACACAGACACTGCAGTGGCAGGTCTGAGTCATGTTTAGAGGGCTACTTATGTGGGTGGCACAACCAATGCTGAAGGCTCACTAGTAGCATTTGGTTTACAGGTCCTGGGCACCTCTAGTGCAGTTCACTAGGGACTTGCTAGTAAATAAAATATGCCAATCATGGAGAGTCAATTACACATGCATTTTACATAGGGGCACTTGCACTTTAGCACTGGATAGCAGTGGTAAAGTGCCCAGAGTAACAATAACAGCAAAAACAGAGTCCAGCACACATCAACAACCTGGGAAACAGAGGGAAAAAGTTAGGGGAGACAAAGCCAAGCATGCCAAGTCTAACAACCTGCATCACTCATTGTGCCACCCACTTAAGTAGCCCTTTAAACATGTCTCAGGCCTGCCATTTCAGTCTGTATGTGCAGTTTTAAACTGTCATTTCAATCTGGCAAAATAAAATGCTTGCCAGTCCTAAACGTTCCTTTTTAATACATCTAAGGCCCAAACGGCCCACAGGGCAGGGTGCAGTGTGCTTGAAAAGATGGACGAGTATTTTTAACTTTTATGTGTCCTAGTAGTGAAAACTCTTAAATGTGCTTTTCACTACTTCAAGGCCTATTTCTACCATAGGATAACATTGGTTTGCCTCATTACATTTAGTAAGTGCTAATATTTGATTGGAAACAGGTACACCTTTCATGTTTGGTGTCTGAGAGATTGTAATAAAAATCCTATTTAATGGTAAACCAGGTTTTAAGTTACAATTTGGGAAATACACTTTTAGAAATTTGACATTTTTCTTACCTTAAATATTTGTGTCTGCCTCTATTCCTGGGTCACATGTCTCGGTGTTGTTGACAGCTGTCCCTTGCTTATTTTTCCCAGACCATCACACGATAAAGGGATTAGATATGCCTGGATAGGCTATCAGCTGGCAGGATGGTGGGGTGGAGCTGGGCGCAGCTCCACTTGCAACTGAATAGGCTGTGTCCTGCCCTCACCCAAAGTACTTGACATCACTGCATTGTTCATGCATCCAACTTGGAATCAAGGCAGGGGACTCAAGAAACTTCAAGGACATCAAAGGGACTTCTCCTGAAACCTCCTCTACTTCAAAGTTGGCACCAGGTATAAATATCAAACCCAGCACTTCAGTACATCTTGGAACTGTGGATACTACAGAAGAAGGAATGCTGTGCTGCCTTCCTGCCAGAAGGACTGCCACTGTGCTGCCCCGCTACTTTGTTGCTCTGATGCCTGCTGCCTGCTGCCCTGCTTCCTGAGAAAGAAGACTGGACCTGCTCTCCTCATCCCAGGCTGAAGTGATTCCAAGGCTCAGGTACCTGACCTGTGTTGAACTAAAGTGACATGACAAGCTCCCAAAGATCCCTGCAACTTCCCAGTAGACATCCTGCCTAGAGCTGCAACTGCACCTGTCTGAACCCTTCTTACTTCTGTGGTGCCCCTCAAGTCTTTGACCCTTACTGTGGCCTCGGTTGAGCTCTCCTGAAGATTTGGCTCTTCCTGAATGTGAGCAGGCTCGTTCGTGCCAAGACCTTGCCACCCACCAACATCCAACATGAAGTGGTGGTGAACCCAACTCTTCACGCCACAGCAAAGGCCAGCAATTCCCAGCAATGCGAGATCTGCAATGCTCTCTACAACATCGACAGTTCACAATGACTGCCAATGCAAAGCTCCAGCAACAGCTATCTGCGTCCCCCCACAGGGTCTTTGCGCTACATCAACACCATCTGTAATGCCCAGCCTGCTCTTTGAGCTATATTGATGACCATACACAATGCTGTATCTGCTCCTTGTGGCTCCTTTCACTGCAAATATAACTCTTTGCCCTGGACTTTGAAGGTAACTCTCTCCCATCATATTGTGACTTTCACGCAATTGTGCATGACAAGAGTAACATGTTGTGCTTTTAGGAGCTGTACTGACCTGAACTCTTTAAGATTGCGTATGTCAAGTTCTACTGATCTGATTATTGTTGTTTTGGTGCCAAATAATTTAATAAATGCTACTCTATTCTTCGAAGTTGATGTGGGATTTTTCTTGTGTTGTTTTTTCACTTTATTACTGTTTAAAGTGTTTCATAAATACTTTACTTTCTGCCTCTAAATTAAGCCTGCCTGATTTTGTGCCAAGCTACCAGACGATTAAGCACATGCTAATTTGGGGTTTGATTGTGACTTCAGTCCAACATAAATTGTGCCTTTTACTTTAGTAGTGTTTCACCCCTCAAACAGTCACCCAATGTCCAACACTGTGCTATGTGTGGCAGCTACAAGTGAATATGGGAAACTATTCTGAATAATAGTATCCTTTGGGGTACACAGAGAAGGCCTCACAAAATTATGCTTTTGTACTTTTTCTGTGGACAAAGAAGCCTTTACGAAGTGGTCCTTAGGGGTATTCATGGAAAGCCTGAAGATGTTAGCTGCAGCTGAAAAAATATACATTTTAGATCATTGTTCCCAGAGATGAGGGATATGCAGTTCTTGAGTACCCCACATTACATGCAAAGGTATTGCATTTCTGTGTGAAAGTTTTGCACTTAGTTTGTAAGCTCAAGAGGAACCATGAATGTATTTGTCAGGTTCAATATTGAACTAACGTCATCTAATGTGGACTATATTTATTATTTGGTTTAAGGAACATTTGGTTTTCTCCTCATTCTTCATACTACAAAATTGATGGGGCATGCCTTTACCTTAAGACCAATAAATCTGCCTTTAACCCAACTTTTCTTTTTGATTAATGATACCCCTTTCCGATGGTGGCTTGAAAGTTTCCAATATAAAACTATACTTGTGAGTAAATAGGCTTGCATAGCTTTCACTTGTACTCGTGAAAGGTCCTGAAAAGCCTGACAAAGACATCTTTAAGTCCCTTCTATCATTTCTTTGAGTTAGATATTTAAAAAATCTATGCAGAATGATGACACAAAAGTGTGAAGAAATAGGTGGAGGTCCTATGGCTTCCTCTACTATTTGCTTGAATAACCGTTTTCACATCAGCCTCTAGTTTCTTTATTGGAAGCACTGGAATGCCAGGGTGTTCAACTTCTGAAGCACTGCTAGGAAGGAGTCTTTTTTAAATGGTTTTCCGGATGCCCTCTAAGAGCCTGATTTATATTTTTGCGGTGTTACCACCAAGCTGCGTCGACGACAGATCTGAGAAGACTGTCCAGTCAACGGTGTTCTGCCCGCAGTATTTAAATGTTTCAGCTCTGCGAGCGGAGGAGTGGCAACGGATTGCTGACTCAGGGAGACGGCAGCTGGACCCAATAGATCCTGTCCAAAAGCAGCGGCTATGGAATAGAGATAAGTGACACACACACACTGTCCCTGAGCCATATGTGTCCCCTTGCACTACACACTACAATACACACCACATACAAATCATCATCCATTACAATAACAACGCAACACAACCCATATATGCCGAAGAAACACAGTGACCTACGTACATGACACAACACACATCCCATTGACACTTCTCTCACACCTGACACAACCACATCACCCACTCCAGCTCCCTCCACCTCAACCAGCCAAACCACACACACACACACATATATTTACTGATTCACATCCACAATAGATAGCATTAACCTCCCCTTACAGGTTCCCTTGCAACGCGCACACGTGGGCACCGTTGTCTAGAGTAAGTGTACAGTCATCGTGGTTCCAGCATTTATTTTGCACTGAATGTTGACACCACAATGACAGGTGTGTATGTGTGCGATAGGTTTGCTGTGCCAGTGTATCCCCAGCCATGTGTGACACCATTGTGTACCTCACTCACATACGTATGTCACACTAATTTTTTAAAAATACTGTGACATGTATATGCCTGCAGTGGTCCAGATGTCCTGTGCATTGCCAACCCATAGTACCCTGGCAATGCGGTGTCCCTACCTTCGAGTCCAGGGACAGGGATCATGTTTTCTCTGTGGGTCGGAGGCAGCACTGACAGCAGGTGTTGTCCAGTTGTGTCCAGTCAAATATTAGGTTTAACAGGAAAAAGGAGAGTTTTCACCCTTTTTCACCCCAAATCTTCCAACTCAGACATGGAGTTCGGACTGCCACTTTTTTCTTGGCATTTGTCACATCCAAATCTGCACTGCAAGAAGGGTGGCTGGGGTCCCACCGATATCCACTTTCCCCTCTTCTGCTGTCACCGGCGGCAGTGTTTCTTGGCAGAGACAACGGTTCGAATACGGGCTCTCTTCTATGGGACCCCAAACATCTAAATACAGCGGGCAGACCATCATGGCAGCGGATGGGTTTTCAGTAGAAAAGTCAGCGGCTGGACCATTACCGCCAAGACCTAAATCAGATTTCTAAATTTGGTCTTTGGAAGGGAACGTTTGGAAGCTTTTCTAACTTCAGCATTACTTGATACAGAGATGACAAAGCAGTAAAGTCGGGTGGAGTGGAGCTTTAATTTCTTACGTAGTTGCCCTTTGCCAGGTACAGGCATGCAATATCCTGGACTTGCACTTTTCTACAGTTACAGATATATTGATTGTCCACTAAAGATCTGAGGAGGCAGACTCAAGCCTCCGGATTCCTGACAATACATGGGAAAATGTCCTGTTTGCAAGGGCATAAAGCCCTAGTTGCCAATATGAAGTTTCTTACTTACCAAGTGCTTCATCAAACATACTGCCTCCCAGTCAAACTCCCATTTCACTTCACAACTGAATTATTTGTACCATTTACTTTTTATTGTTTATAGGTGGTAGTGGCATATTTCTGAACATGTAATGGACTGGACTAGTTGCAAGGAAAATGGGAAGAGTTGTTGCTCAATTAATGGGTATTATGTGAAGTGAAGTTTAAAATTCCAGTCCATTGGACTAGTCAAACCTATTTTATTTGCTCATTATTTGGGACACTGCATTGGCAAGAAGATTACATTCTAAAATTGTATTTAGAAAAAAAAACCTTGTTGATCATCTTTATAATTCAATCTCAGCAGATTGCACCATCTCTGATCAATGGATAGCAGCTTTTATGCTTTGTAAAGTTCATTCAAATGTTTTCCTTTTTTTTAATAGCAAAGGGGTCTCTATACCATGTTTTTTCTGATATTTCAGATCATTTTGAAATATCTTTTCAAACCGACCAAGCGACACCATCAACCAAAACCTTTGAACAATTATGGCTTCCCCAAAAAATAACTCGTCAGGGAGACGTTGGCTGCTATGGGGCACACCGATAATATAGTGTAATTACTTCAGATCTTTTCAAGACCCCAGTTTCAAAATGAGTCAGAATGTTATTCAGTTATTCCTCATTCGCCAGCACATTTAATTTCCTGAGAGAGGTTTTGACTGCAATAATTTCCTTTTTATGTTTAATGGAGTACAGATCCCATTTGATAACAATTTAAAATCACTTTCTATCCAATAAACTATTTTCAACTTATATAAGGAAAGTCATCAGAGCTTTTTATTCAGAAAAGGAGGGACTTAGATTAATGAATCGAGAGTACTTGCCTAAAATATCCTGAAATATGTATACGGTTACTATTATCAAGGTTAAACTCACTAATGACTCCAAGATCATAGCACTGTGTTTGTATAAAAGGTGTTTGAGAAAGAACCATTGTGATGTGCTCTAGGCCTTATTGGAGTACAGTGATGGGGTCTGCACTTTTAATCACACATATGGCATTAAGGTACCTAGTACACATTTTTATATCAACTGGGCATAAAATAATCACATTCAGACATACCATTACGCAGACCGTCTATCTCAAGGACAAAACTTCGAGAACATGGCTTCAAAGAACCTCCGCCTAAGCATCCTTCTTCTGCCTGTAATTGCTGGTTTAACAGTAATAGAGAGGTCAAGCCTCTAAGGTCAGCTGCTTTCCAAGTGTTTGGGATAATTATTACAATAAAGGACTATCACCAATTTAACAAGATTGACTCATCCCCACAATGTAGAAGGAAAAAAACACTCGTTAGCCAAGTTGAAATCAAGACTCTAATGTTGAGAGGATATGCAGCTGTGTGCTGATCCAAGAAAAGGGACATAGTCAAAACTGATTTAGCAATGGTGATGTAATCTTTCACACAATAACACTCATCAAACCCATTATGAATTAATTTCGTCTTATGCGTTGCTGATGTTTCACCCTTTATTTTTGAGTCAATGTTTTTGGGACCCTCCAAAGATGGCCCCACTAATAAATAGATAGGAGACAAATAAGCAAATGTGAAGATACTGAGATTCTGGCAAGTCTCTTTATTCAGTTGCTCAAATGGACTTCATTTGTCACGAGAAAAAGCCCACTAATCAGAAAGATATTTGAGAACTTGTTAGAATGTGCTGAATGTAATACAAGACTATGGCCAAGATTTAAGAAAAGTTAGGGCCTCCTTTGCACCATTTGTTTATGCAAAAGCAGCACTAACCCAGTGTGATATTGGATATTGTTGCTAGAGCAGTCTAGTGACAAATATCCGGACACTGCATAATTTTTTAGGAGAGCCGCATCACCTTGCGTCATTAAACAACAATGATATGCAAAGTAGGCATTCCCTCCTAAAAAATGACACAAGCCAGCTAACACCATGTCTACAAGCCGACGAGAAAACGATGCACGCCTAGGACCAGGTCCAAAAAACAATTCCAATTCCAATTAGCATCAAATGTTTAGAGACCCAGCCACAAATACACAAGGAAAACAAACAGAAGGAACAATGGCAAGCAACTGGACAACATGGACCTGTTACTGCTACAGCAGCGACAGCGATGACATCATGTGCCACCAGCACCACCTCTGCAAAGGCAGCGCAGAAGGAAGGAGAGAGTATTTCGCCAGCGCACATCCATCATTGGCCTCAGGGAAGTAGAGGTGATCAGACTCTACCATCTGTGGTGGAAGTCCATTGTAGGGCTGCTCCACCACATTGTTCCTGACATCACCACAAGAATGGAAAGTCACACAACCATACCATCCATGACCAGACTCTGGGCTGTCCTCCACATGCTGGCCTCTGGATCGATTCAAATCACTGCAGCACTAGTGGGTTGGATATCCAAATCATCCCTTTCTGCCTTCCTTCCTTTGGTCCTGGACGCATCATCTGCCTCACACCCCACCACATCCGATTCCCAAACACCCAGCAACTGCAGCAGGAGACCCAGCAAGGATGCTATCAAATTGCTGGGTTTCCGCATGTGCTGGGTGCAATGGACTGCACCCATGTCCAACTTGCCCCTCCTGCTGCAACCGAACACCTCTTCAGGAACTGCAAACATACACACTCAATCAGTATCCATGCCGTTGTAGACCATTGTGGAATATTCACAAACATCCTTGCAAAATATCCCAGCAGCGTCCATGGTGCCTACATCTTCATAACCTCAACAATCAATCAACGATTTCAGGATGGAGAAAATGGTAATGACCTACTCGTAGATAAGCCAGCATACAATTCAGCAAACTAAACCTGTGGGACAAGCAATGCATACACCACACTAAACAAACATGAATAGGGAAACCCAGATGTTTATACAACAACAAATATAGCACATGCCTCACTACACCGCATTCAATGCACATCACCCTCATATAGGGCCATATGTACAAGTTCTTAGCACCACCTGACTGACACTTCACATGATGGACAGGTGGAGCAATGTCCCCTTGGCATACAAAAGCTGGGGTCAAACCACTAAGTGTGTCCTTAGGTTTATTGCAAAATACGGATCCCTCACACATAACACTTAACATGGAATAACTCAGCTATGTGTGTTGCATTCTCAGTGCCACTGTCAAGCAACTGATATATTGGCTCTGCCCCACATTTACCATGCTGTAGAAACCTGAGACAGCATCGACAATTAATGCCACCCTTGTGGTGTCATCACCATCTACATATTACCAAAATATACCTGATATACTAATTGTGTTCACCTTTCCCTTGTGTGGTGCACAGTGCAAGACACATTGAAATACATCATCGCCATCATTGATAGATCATGTGTAGGAATGGACACCTCACAGCACACCAACAATCATACCCGTAAATCCCACATCTCCTTACCATGATACATGGGTGCCAACAGTGAACTGTGGCAGCTGAACTACTGCCAATGCACTGGTAGAGGCCAGAAGCACATAATATTGAGAAGACTTTGGATTTTGCTGGGCTGGATTGGTGATGCATGGCAGTGCAGAAAAGCACCTCATGCCCTGTCCTGTCCCACAGGTGCCTGCAAACTCTTGCATACATTCCAATGCATCCTGTACAACTGTGCCACACTCTGCACATGAACCACATATACATGATAGTCAGCAATAGGCAACAACAACAATTTTTGCAAGGGTGGTATTTCAAGGCCAAAGGGGTGGAATTCACATGCAACACACAGGGTGCAACACCTGTTACATGACACACAGCACGCAAAATAAGTAGAAAAAGTTTCTAATATCCCTCTTCTGCAGGTCTAAAGTTAAGGGACTAAAGGCCAGATTTCTGAAACATGCTGCAGAATCCAATGGAATACCACTTTTCTTGCACCCCATATCCCATCTTGCACCCCACCATGTGTGTGCCATATTTATAATACAGCATACCATGGCACAGTGTAGGGGCAATAGTGCGAAATTATTTGACGTTATGGATGTACTGTGTAGGATTAGTGCAAAAAGATTGGTGCTAATCCTGCACAGTACATTGAGGCCCATTGAAAGCAATGTTGTGCCCCCTTTTAACGCCTGCTCTGTGCTGGCGTTAAGAGTAGCCACAAAAAATGAGGCAGTAGAATCTCTTAGATGCCACTGCACCATTTTTGCAGTCCCCTTGCATACCTGATGCCTGGCATAGGCATGATGTGGTATAAGGGGTTACAAAGTGCTGCATTGCATGCATTGCGTCACATTGTCAATATGGCACAGTGATTTTGGTCTCGTTGGGACACATTAGCATCAAAACAAATGGCGTTAATGTGGCACAAGGAGGCGTTAGATCCTTTTAAATTTGGGCCTCAAGGTCAAATTTAGACAACAACACACATATTCTGAATGGGTGAACTGTCAGACCAGAAATTAATTAACTATCACCAGGTCCCTGAGACACAGCCCATGATTTGAAAGTGCACCACCACACTCCAATACAAACATCCATTGAAACATGAACATATGCAATACTAGATGCAAGTCTGAATCACCACTCCACTCAACACAAATATGTGCCATGGCACATAGCAAATAACAAATATGCATGTCTGACACATTTTCTCATATTCCTTTGTAGTGGCCCAAGGTTACAGCATCTAGTCATGGGTCATGACCCTATATGGCAATTCAACAACTGATGCTGAGCGGGCTTACAATGAAAGTCACAAAAGCACCAGGAAAGTAGTAGAATGGACATTTGGCCTGCTCAAATTCTGGTTCAGATGTCCAGATCTAACAGGAGGAAGCCTGTAATATGCACCACCCCATTTGTGCAAAGTTATACTTGTATGTGCTATTTTGCACAACATCTGTGTATGCACAAAAGTCCCCTGGGACTAACAAGTGAGGAGGATGAGGACACTAATGCTCAACAGGAGGATGAGGAAAAAAACTCTGCGGTTGGAGCACGCAGAAGAGACAAAATTGTGCACAACATTTTCTCTTAGACACTGTACTACAATAATCATTCCTTAAAATATTGCAATAAAATGACCTTAAATCTGATTTTTCATGGCATACTCATTATCACCATCACATACCTTTTTTTAACGTGTCCATATCTCAGAGAGCATGACTATACCACAATAGGTGTAAATAACTTAGGAACATAGGCCCTCATTATGAATACGGCGGTCAAAACCACTGTGTTCATGCTGGCGGTCAAAGTACTGACTGCCAGCGTCCCCGGATCCCCGCTGGCCGTATAAAGAACATTCCTGTGGGCCAGCAGGTGGAAACATTGTTTCCACCTGCCGGCTGACAGGAATGCCTAGCTGGGACATTGGCGGTGGCTCCACATGGAGCCGCCACCAATGCCTCTGTGCGGTGGGTGCAGCTGAAAATAGGGCAGTGACTTGCGTGATGGGGCACTGCACAGGGGCCCCTGTACTGCCCATGCCAACTGCAGTGCAGGGGCCCCCAAGGGTGCCCCTGTGCACCCCTTCCGCCAGCCTTTCCCTGGTGGGGAAGGCTGGAGGCTGAGGGATCATTATCCGAGGGGCAGCAGTGATGCCCTGTTGGATAATGATTCCGACCACCACCAGGCTGCCTGACGGAGGCAGCCTGGCGGTGAGTGAGGGCCGCCGATGGTGGCCCTCATAGTGTTCATTATGTGGCATGTGGCCCGCCATGCTGGCTGGCGGGTTTTCCCGCCACCGCCGGCATGGTGGGCCACACCGCCATGTTCATAATGACCACCATAGTCAGGAAATAAAAACAAATGGAAAGAATGCACACCCACATGAATGTGTGGGTGAAATATAGGTATAGGATGTAGCAATTACAATTTACATTGTCATACACATATCAGACAAGTGTGTTGGCTTTACATATGCCTGCAGCAATCCTGGAAATACATGTAAAGACTGCTGTACAGATGTATGGTACAGGTAGTAAAAGAGCAGCAATCACCTACAATGGCAGGTTTGTGTCTGCTAGTTAGCCAAGCAAAGTCTGAATGACACTATCACACATGATAACTGAAAACATACTCCTCAGTGGCACTCACATCTGTGACCAAGAGAGAGGGACATACAGGGATCAAAACATCTAAATGTCTAGGTCTCCCACACTCAACCCAGTTTGGAATGTGAATGTAATAGAAGAAATGTCCAAATAAGTCACAGACTCTTGACAAATTGTGTGTGTAATGAAGGAAACAAATAGGTTGAATGTGGCATCTTCTCTACTCATAGCTGTCATGAGTAATCACACACACTAAATACACTCATGGTAAATGTGACATAGATTGTAGAATGCAGATGTGAGTGCATGCCCATGTCGAATAAATGATGTGGAGGTACAGCTCAGAGACTCCCTTATTTCACTTAGACATCCAAAATGTAGAGGTCACTCAGACACTACACAAGTGCTGTGGCTGGTGTTCTGTAATGTTTGGGGGTCAGTCATGTGATCTAGCAAAGCCTGGAAATGTAAGGGCAAATATTGCTTAGTTTGTAGGCGAAGCTGTATCTATCTACAAAGTTCACAAGTCTACTTATTATGCTATGCATGAATGAAGGGACACTGCTGATGATGAAGATGGCTACTAAGGGTAATCAGCAGAAATTATGCAAGCATTATTGAACTAGAATCATACCTCACAAAATATGACATCAACGTGTGTGAAGGAACACACATAGACTAAGGCCCTCATTATGAACTTGGCGGATAAAACCTCCGAGATCCGCGCTGCCGGTCAATAGATGACCGCTAGTGCGACTACCCCCCGCCGGCCGTATAATGTTTTCCCCGCTGGGTCGGCAAGAGGAAACAGTGTTTCCGCCCGCCTGTCCAGTGGGGGAAAGGGCTGTAACAATAACAGCGGCTCCAAATGGAGCCATTGCCAATGTTGGTGTGGGGCGGGTGCAGCTGCACCCATCATGCAGATCACTGCCCGTAAATCAGGCAGTGACCTGCACGATGGGACACTGCACAGGGGCCCCTGCACTGCTCATGCCAAGTGCATTGGCAGTGCAGGGGCCCCCAGGGGGTCCCCAAATCGCCCCAAGATACCCATGCCGCCAGCCTTTCCCTTGCAGTGTGAACTGCTGGGAAAAAGGCTAGCGGAATGGCCTGTCAGATTGGAATACTACTATTTCTGCTGGCAGTGGTGGTGTATTCTGCCGTGGGGTTTCGGGCGGATCATAAAATGGAGGTCTGGCATCTCAGACTGCAGGATCATAATGAGGGCCTAAGACTCATTGTACAACACAATGTTTCCATGTAACACAAGGCACAAATTCACAGAGAATGTGTAGGTCCATACATATTGCAGTCACATTTCAATGACTACAACTATGTGCTAGCCCAGCACAAATTGGTGTGACAGAAGCAAGTGACAAATGACAGTATCAGTACCCTGGGTCTGCAGACATGACCCAGTTCCACAATCTATCAATGACCTAACCAAGCATCGTAGGAATAACCTCACCTATGTATGCCAAGTCAGGTCAAACCATAGCAAATTATGAGACATGTCCAACACAAACTTGCTGTAAGTCCCTAGTATATTGTAAGGCAAGCCTGACTTCAACACCTTCAAAGTTAATGAAACATGCTTGGCCATGGAACCACAAATGTGCAGGTGTGTGTCTGCAGGTGACTGTGCATTGCAGTGCTGATTATTGATCTTGAGGATGTCAGACCCAAACACCCCACCACCCTCCGCCCACAATCCCCAGAGGGTCTACATTGGCTCTTGACACAGTCAGGGCCCTGCTGCCTGTGCACAGTGAACTGAACTGAGGTTACCACAGTCAACCTGTGTCAATACATGCAACAATGGGCCTGTGTAGGCATACAAAGTGCCACTGGAGCACTGATGAAAAGGGCACCATCGCTGCCTGAGAGCAGCCCTGCCATACTGACTGTATACCAATAGGGAAATCTGACAATCAAACAAAAGGGTGAGTCACTGTACATTCCAAGTGTATGTGCTAAACATGTAATCCCTAAATCTTTGCACACATGTCCCATCTAGGTGGACCAGGCTTGGTGCCGTCTAATTACGAATGGACATAAGGGAACAATTTACATATGAAAATGTGTATATGTCACATATTCACTTACAAACGTATATGAACAGTAAATATGTTTCCACTTAGGCAAGAATACCTAACACAGATATGAGTACATAGCCTTGAGACAATGGCCTACATATATCCATGCTGGGATAGAGAATTGGTATTTGTCATATCCCTAAACACACCTGTTAGACTTGGCATCCTTGGTGTGGTCTCTCCTAACGTATTGGCTGTTTCCCAGGTTGTTGATGTGTGCTGGACCCTGTTTTTACTGTATTTGATACTCTAGGCACTTTACCACTGCTATTCAGTGCTAAACTGCAAGTGCTTCTATGTAAAATGTATGTGTAATGGGCTTCCCATGATTGGCATATTTGATTTACTAGTATGTCCCTGATACAGTGCACTGGAAATCAACGGTTACTAGTGGGCCTGCAGCGCTGATTGTGCCATCGACATTAGAGCTCCTGTATTCATGGCTCAGATGTGGCACTGCAGTGTGTGTGCAGTTTTAAACTGCCAGTTCGACCTGGCCAGTGTACCCACTTGCTAGGCCTAAATTGTCCGTTTTTATACTTGTAAGGCACCCCTAAGGTAGGCCCTAGGTAGTCCTATGGGCAGGGTGCATTGTATGTTAAAGGTGGGACATGTACCTGTGTGTTTTACATGTCCTGGTGGTGAAATATTGCCAAAGTCGTTTTTCACTGTTGAAAGGCCTATCTTCCTCATAGGTGAGCATGGGGGCTGCCTTTAACTGATATTAGAGTGTAGATTCCCTTTGGAAGCAGATAGAAATATGGAGTGTAGGGTCTCTGAGCTCACAATTTACAAATATATTTTTTAGTGAAGTTGGTTTTTAGATTGTGTGTTTAACAATGCCACTTTTAGAAAGTAGCCATTTTATTGCTTAAACCATTCTGAGCCTGTATTTGGATTCCCTGTCTGGGTCAGTTTGACAGATGGGATGGTCGCACCTCTCTCAAGACAGTGACACAAAAGGGGGCTGGAGTGTAGCCCGCATATCCTGATGAGCCATCTCTGTTGGAAGAGAGGGGAGAAATGGTCACTCACACCTGAATGGGCTGAGCCTGCCCTCACACAATGCAGTCTCCAACCCCCTGGTGTGTGATTGGGGCCTGGCCTGGACAAGAATGGATCTTACAAACACTTGAAACTTTACTTTGAAGTTTGTCAACTTCAAAGACAGAAAGGGATGTGAGTATTAGACCCAAAACCCCAGACTTTAGATTACTTCAAGGATTCAAGAGAAACCTTTGCCTGGAGAAGAGGTGAACAGCTGAGGAGAAGTGCTGCCCTGACCTGTGAATGTGCTGTGTTGGACTATCCTGCAATTGCTGCTTCTGCCTGTGCAAGGGGACAGAGACTGGATTTTTTTGCATTCCTGTTTGAGAGGTAACTTCAAGGTCTTGGAGTAGAGCTTGCCTCTTGTTTTGAAGTCTCAGGGACAGCAAAGGTTTCACCAACCAGACCTGAGTCTAATTGCTGTGGACTCTATCTTGCCAGAGGGTGCCATTCCAGTTCCTGGAGCCCTGCAAGTGAAGTCCCTGGGAAAAACCAGTCTAATGACGCTGGATGCTGCTGTGCAACTTTGCAAAGGACGCCGCAGCATGGAACAGCGACGCCGCTTGCCCCAAGGCCATGGACTATGCTGGTGTGCAACAAATCCGACGACCCTGTAAGCTGATGCTACTACCCCAAAACCATGATGACCCCTGACCCGAGGCTGTTGACCTCGTAGAAGTACAATGACCCTATAGGACTCGCGTCACTTCAGCTGCTGATCACAGCTGAGTCCGCTGACACCGGATTGTCATAAGTCCAACGTCCGTGACGATCTGACGCCATTGCAGTGCCTACTGCCCTGTGATGTCATCGTGATCCAGTGAGGTTGCCCAGCAGCATCGTGACTCCACCAGACTTTGCATCTGCCAGAACCAAGGGACCGACTTCGCATCTGATGCCGCTTCACCTCCACCACCTTGCATTGAGGACCCAACGCTGCTGTGCGACGCGGCTATCCTTCTGCCCCACAGCACCGGAATCAATGCCGCATTGGACCCAGTGATGCTGCTTTCCCCCGGTCTGTGCACTGGCCTGTTTTCTGCTTGTTTCTTAAGGTACTGTAGCTGGGCGAGTCGAATGACTCCGTAAATGGCGCCATTGGCGTTGCATTGTAGAAAACAAATCCGCCGCAATTCTGCATAATATCAACTTTCAGTATTTGTGCCTACAGGCACTGTTTTCATGCTTTTAAGTGCTAAATTCATATAATCACTGTATATTGTGGATTTTTATTGTAATTGGTCTTGTTTATTTGGATAACATATTTACTATTTTTCTAAACCTGTGTTGTGTCATTTTGTAGTGTATCACTGTATTATTGTGTGTGTTTGTACAAATACTTAACACATTGTCTCTGACCTAAGCCTGTCTGCTCATGCTAAGCTACCAAGGGGGTGAGTTGGGGTTAACTGAGTGTGATTCTCCTTCACCCTGGCTAGAGGGTTCTTGCTTGGACATGGGGTAACCTGACTGCCAACCAAAGACCCCATTTCAACCATTGGTGAACAGAGGTGAGGATTTGAACTTGTATTTGTACTTGACATACAACGATTAAGGCCCTCATCATGACATTGGCGGTAAAAACCGCTTACCGCCATGCTGATGGCTGCCAACATACCGCTGTGGTGGCGAATATCCGTTTGGCATATTATGACACACACACCAAACCAACAGAATACAGCCACATAAACAAATCCACCAGCCAAATATCAGTGGTAAACTGTTGGTACCAACACCTATACCGTTACGCCAACAGAACAATGCCCACTGCATCATGACCCAGAATCACCACAGCGGACATTCAATGGCAGTAAACCGTACACACCGCTACACTCAGAATGGACACCCAAATACTAAACTATATTGTAGAACATTTGCCAATTCAAACAACACACACCTGACACCCATACACACACCACACACACCCACTCACACCACTATAAAACACACTCCCACATTACCCACAACCCTTTACGAATACAAATCATTGCCACCAGACAGACATCAAGACCACTTAGACAAATACACACACACTCATTCATCCCTCCTGCACTCCACTACGCACACCCAATCACACCACACAACACCCATGGCCCCAAAAAGGCACCCATGTTTCATGGATGAGGAGTTGAGGGTCATTGTGGAGGAAATAGTGAGGGTAGAGCCACAGCTGTTTGGAGCTCAGGTACACCAGATATCCATTGCAAGGAGGATGGAGCTATGGCAAAGAATCGTGGACAGGGTAAATGCCGTGGGACAGCATCCAAGAACAAGGGACTACATTAGGAAGAGGTGGAACGACCTACGGGGGAAGGTACGTTCCGTTGCAGCAAGGCACCAGATCACCATACAGAGGACTGGCGGTGGATCCCCATCTCCTCCCCCACAGCTCACAGCATGGGAGGAGCAAGTCTTGGCATTACTGCATCCTGAGAGACTCCCTGGAGTAGCCGGAAGACTTGACACTCCCTTTACCACTTATCACCCCTATACCTGCATACCATCACACATTCTCACCCTCACTCCCATCACTCCACTCCACTCCATCTCACACACTGCACCAACACATATGACTAACCACAAGCTCAGCCCTGCATGCCATAACAATGCATGGACAGCCCTCCTTGCCCTGCATGTACACTTATCACCAAAGCATGCACAGCATAGGGGAACTAACAATCACACAATAACTCACCATACACAAACAAAGGTGGCAGGGCAAAAGCAACCATATAGGGGAAGATAGGGATGTACAACATGTCACAGACATGAAGCATAATACATCAATTACATCCACACAGATGTCCCAGCCAATCTCAGTGGAGAGGAGATGTGACGACTATCCAGTCCCCCAACAGAATATGCCCCCAGTGATGACAGTAACTCTGGACTCCAGGATCTGGATCAACATCTTGGCCCATCAGGGACCACTGGGCAGTCGGTCACCCCAGCCAACTCCCAGTCCACCACAGAGCCTCCCTCATCAGTTACCAAAACCACAGCACCCACCCAGCGTACCCACACCTCTGTCCCCAAGACACGTCAATCAGCAGTGTGAGCCTCCTGTACAAGGACCCCAGACCACACCTTAAACCCAAGAAAATCAGGGACCTGGGGTCAGTGGCAGTGGCCACACCGTTCAGGAGACAGGGGCACCAGGCAACCGGGACACTGGAGGACCGCCAGGTGCCTGGGGGAGGACAGGCCCAGGGAACTGACTCTCCAGGAGGCACTCACCAATGTCCTGGGGGCTAACCAACAATACCAGGACACGATCGGCCAGATCCTGAATAACATGCAGAAGAACAAGCGGCTGCAGGAGGAACACCATCAGGAGATCAGGGAGGACTTGCAGGCCCTCAACACCACCATGATCTCCATAGCAGGGGTGCTGGCAGACATGGCAAACATCATGAGGGAATTGGCTGCACAGCCGCGGTACCCTACCCTCCCAAACCCCCTCCATCTTCCCATCCCAGTGTGTCTAAAAAACTTTTTCTGGCAAACCTTGACCTCTTCCCTCCACCTTCCCCCCAGTCCTTCCCCTAGGGCCAGTCATTCTAGGTCCCAGCCCAGCACCTCAGCTACCAAATCCCCAGGCACAGTGGTGCCACCAACTGCGGGGTCATCGAGTGCGCCACCCATCAGGGCTGCCAGTGTGCCACGTAGCGAGGGCAAGGACATTCCGCCACCTGCCAAGGTGAAGAAGGTGCCCACATCCCATAGGGAGAAGCTGCACCTACCAGCCATACCAGCCACCAAGGTCTCCGCCAAAATAAAAGGGGACAGTGGCAGGGCACCTGCGGCACCATCAAAGGTGAGGAAGGGACAAAAGCAGAAGAGCAGGACAGGATAGGGCACGGTGGCACAGACTGAGGGACTATTGTCACCCCTTCTGTCCACGACTCCACCAACCTGTACGGCGGCAAACACCGCAACCTGCCCTGCCACCAGCACGGCCACCAGCACTGCCACCTGCACCTGCACCGCCACCATCACTACCACCTGCACAGCTACCTGCACTGCCACTTGCACAGCCACTGGCATGTCTGCAGCCTCAGCAACACTCCCCAGCATCTTCCCCAGTGGGCAGCAGTCCGAGGCTGCAGGAGACGTCCTGCTGTGTCCCTCAACAGGTGCTGACCCATGCACCACCGCCAGAGGACTGCCACAGACACCACTGCAAGCACCGCCAACAGCCCCCTACGTGCTCGAACAGTGGCACCACCTCTGATATGGCTATCATCCCCAGTGGTCAATCGTCCGAGGCTGGAGGAAACTTCCTGGTCCCTGCCCAGCTTCCATGAGGCATGACTTCCATCACTGTTTGCCCCTGCAGGTGGAAGGCAAAGCCGCAGCAGTGTGGGGTATGTCTCTGCCTCCATGGCATATCATGCTACCTGTTCCTAGGCAATCTCATGGCACACATACCCAGATGAGGGAATGGGACCAGCCACACTGCATGTGGAGCACTCTGGGCACCATGCCCCTCCAGAAACAGTGGAGAAATACATCCACTACCTCAGTCCTTGGCAGGATGAAGCACTCTGGGCACCAAGCCCCCTCCAGAAGCAGTGGAGAAATACATCCACTACCTCAGTCCTTGGCAGGATGAAGCACTCTGGGCACCAGGCCCCCTCCAGAACCAGTGGAGAAATACATCCACTACCTCAGTCCTTGGCAGGATGAAGCACTCAGGGCACCTGGCCCCCTCCAGAACCAGTGGAGACTGTTATCCACTGGAGAGACTGTGGATTTGCACTCCCCAGGATAAAGCAGTGGGCAAACCACCCACTGTAAAGACTTGAGGGACTGTGGCTTTGCACTCCCCAGGATAAAGCAGTGGGCAAACCACCCACTGTAAAGAATTGAGAGGCTGTGGCTTTGCACTCCCCAGGATACAGCAATGGGCATGGAGCCCCCTCGTGTAGCAGTGGCGTTGTGCGTTCATCCGGCTGAGGTAGCCCCCCTTCCCTTCCCCCCGAGGTGCCTGTTTATTTTCGATCTGATGCCCCTGCAGTGTTCTCTCCGTTTTAAGGTATCTTGTGTGGGCTTCGCCCATGCATTTTGGGACCACTGGTCCACGGACAATGATTGGTACACTATCCGGACTTGTGTAGTTGGTGTACATATTTGTATATACTGATTTTTGAACTTTCCCTAACAGAGTTTTCATGATTACAATCGTTACAATCATTTCCTTTTGTCCTTGCATTCTTCCAGATGGTGGGGGGGTGTAAATGTAATGTTGCTGCATGTATTTTTTGTGTATGTTGTGGGTTAGGGTGGGGGTATCGTGTGTTGCGTGTGTGTGTCACTCTTTTTTCCCTCCCCCTCCCCTGTGTTGTAGGTGCAGTACTCACCATGGTCGTCAACGGCGTCTATCCTGCGCCTGATAGAGCAGGAGGAAGACCAGCATTGGCAGTATGTGTAGTTCGGGCTCCATGGCATCCTGGTTCCACGCTGGGTGTCGAGAGGTGAATGTTTTCTATTATGTGTACTATTTCCGCCGTGCTTTTGATAGCGTTGGTTCCGCCCCGGAAAAGGTGGCGGATAGGCCTGTTGTGATACGGTGGGCAGTACTTTGTCCTCCTCCTGTCTGTTGCCGGTTACCGCTGCGGTGTTTGTTTCTACCGCTGTGACGGTCGGAGTGTGAAAGTGTCTGTCTATGTTGGTGGTTTCCGCCATGGTCGTGATTCCATTTTTTTTGCCGCCCGCCTGTTGGCGGTATTACAACTGCTTTAACACTGACCGCCAGGGTTGTAATGAGGGCCTTTGTCTTCTGCCTGGCTGTTGATGGTGACCGCCGGCCTGTGGGGTGTTAACGCCCTGGCGAATGATGTGGTACATGGGCTGTCTATGGGAGTTTTCACCGCCATGGTCATACTTTTTTGGTAATTACCACCAGCCCGTTGGCGGTATTTCCACCACTTTATCACTTACCGCTAATGTCATGATGAGGGCCTAAGTATAGACTACTGTTTTCAGTGAAGACCAATACGTGACCACTTACTGTCTTTTGCTCTACTTTGGACTTTTTCCCTAATTCCATATTTTTGGTGATTGCTTTATTGACTTTTTGAACTTCATTGGAAACTCTTTTTTCTGGCTTTGGAACTTTTGACTTTTGTTGATTCTTCATCATGTCTCAATCTGGAGATGCATCAGCTGGAGCTGCTTTCACCTTAGGGAAGATGGAGACCTATACAGTGGCTCAGTTGAAGCAGTTCTGCAAAAATCTTGCCTGCCTCATGGAAGGCTCCACCAGGAAGGAAGAGCTACAGAAGGTGCTGAGGGCCTTGGTGACAGCCAAGGAAGCTGAGGGACACACAGAGGAGGAGGAGGAAGAGGAGGAGGAGGAAGAGGAGGAGGAGGAGGTTGAGGATGAGAAGCTGCAATCCATACAGACTGGTACAGTGGGTGGGCCTGTTATGTCCAGGGAGAGGGTCTCCAGGGCAGGTAGCAGTGTGTCATTCAAGGGTGTAATCCAAGGGTCTGGCTCCTGAAGAGTTACAGGACAGACAGGCAGAGAGGGCTCAACAGATTGAGTTGGCGAAGTTTAGGATGCAAAGGGAGATGGAAGAAAGGAGGATGGCCATAGAGGAGAAGAAGATACTGCTGGCTCGTGAGCTCAGCTTGAGGGAGCTGTACCAGAGGAGCCAGTCCAGTAGGGATGGTGGCAGCAATAACACAGTGCAGCCTGAGAGGAGGGTGCACTTTCCTAAAGACCTTGTGAAAGATTACAAAAGGGAGGATGACATATTCTTGTGGTTCAAGGAGTATGAGCTGTTCTCCATATGAATCTGGTCCCTGAAGCTCATTGGGGGGTGGGTCTGTGGAAGTACTTTGAGGTGCAGGGGAGGGATACTCTGACATCCTTAGGGGATCGTCAGGTGCTCACTTAATCTATCATGAAGGATGCCCTACTCACAAGGTATGGTCTTACCCCTGAGCAGTATAAGGACAAGTTTAGGTCCTATAAGAAGAAGGAATCCCAAACATGGTTGGAATGTGTTGATTCTTTTACAGGTCACTGGACAATTTGGTGAAGGGCAGTAAGGTGACAGCATATGTGGGGCTTTACAATTTAATTGCTTGGGAGCGCTTGTACAGATTATGTTTTCAAGATCTGTGCCAGAAAGTGACTGACAGCAAGCTGATTGACCCATGGGAGTTTGCGCACGAAGCGGACCATTGGGAGAGCACCAGGGTCCAAAAGAGGTAGGCCAAGGGAAGGCAGGGTCCCTCTCAGAAGAAGGGGAGTAAGGGTAAACAGGGGGAGTTCCCAAAAGGTTCCCAACCTAGTTCCCAGGGTAAGGATTCCCAGTCCCCCAGTGTGAAGAAACCATGGTTCTCCAAAGAGAAACCTGCAGAGGGGTGTCCCCGCAAGTGTTATGCATGTGACCAGGCGGGTCATGTGAGGGGGGACCCCAAATATCCCAAGGGTACACTGGCACCCACTGGTGCTCAGTCACATGGTTTGGCTAGTGTAGCACTTGGGGAGGAGTTGGTTCCAGGTGGGTGGGAGCTAGCTGAAATAACTCTTGTTTTGCTAGGGGACAGTGAGATGGCCCAGAGAACCCTCGTGCCTGAGAACACTAAGAAGTACAGGCAGTGGGTGGCCATTAATAGACAGAGGGGGGAGGCTCTGAGAGACACAGGAGCCAGTGTGACTATAGTGAGGAGTAACCTGGTATCTGAAGAACAGATACAACACTGTGTACTTCACCAAGTAGTTGCAGTGGACAACTCAGAGTGCCTGTTCAGAGTGGCACAGGTTCCCTTTGATTGGAGGGGGTGTCAGGTCCTTGAAAATAGCTGTGAGTCCTACCATTCCTGTGGATTGTTTGCTTGCCAATGACCTGGAGGATTCCCCTTGGAAGGAGGTGGAACACAGGTCACACTTAGAGATGATGGGTCTGCCTGGGTGGGTATGCATATCTACCCGGTCAATGGCAGCCTGCCAGCGTGGTCAGAAGCCCCTGGAGCCTGAAACAATGGCCCAGTGGATCGCTGAAAAAGAAGAAGGGCAAGGGTAGCAGGAAATCGACCCCAGAAGTTCCCACGATCCGAGAGGAGGCAGAGCCTGAGGGTGACGCCCTGGAGCCTACAGGGGAACAGGTGGCTGAGCTGGGGAGGTCCCTGAGCTATCACAGTGGCAGCAGGAAGGGGGGCCCACCAGGTATGTATTCTGTGAGGCACAGAAGGTATGCCCTACTCTTGAAGGTTTGCAGCAGCAGGCTGCAGACCAGGTGGCTGGCAATGGGCCATGATCTCACCTGATTTACTAGGAGGACGGCCTCCTATACAATAGGCCTACACTTGCTGAGCCTGCTTCAGCCTGTGTTTTAGTGGTACCCCAGTGCTTCAGAGCCTTCCTACAGGGTCTGGCTCATGATGTGCCTTTAGCTCAACATCTGAGGCAAGACAGGACCTCTGACAGGCTTGTCACCCACTTTTACTTACCTCTAATGCCCAGGCACTCAGATACATATTATAGGTCTTGCCAGACTTGTCAGGCATGTGGCAAGAGTGGGGGAAGTGCAAGGCTCCCCTCCAACCTATTCCAGTGGTTAGTACTCCCTTTGAGTCGGTATTGACATTATTGGGCCTCTGGATCCCAAGACCGCCATGGGCAATAGGTTCATCCTGGTCTTGGTGGACCATTCCACCCGGTACTCAGAAGCCATTCCTCTGTGGTGGGTCGTGCGTAGATGTTTTTTTTTTACCAGCATGAGGTTCCCCAAAGAAGTGGTATCAGATAGGGGTACCAACTTCATATTTACTTATATGAAGTCTCTGTGGTTGGAGTGTGGGGTAACATATACGTTCACCACTACTTACCACCCCCAAAGCAATAGTCTGGTTGAGAGATTCAACTGCACCTTAAAAGACATGATCATGGCCCTGTCAGAGCCCTTGTGGCAGAAGTGGGACGTCCTCTTGCCATGCCTTCTGTTTGCCTACAGGGGGGTGCCTCAAAAAGGGCTTGGATTTAGTCCCTTTGGTTTACTGTGTGACCACTCTGTCAAGGGACCTTTGAGTCTGGTTAAGGAGGGCTTAGAGAAAGCCCCCAGTAAACCTCCCCAGGATGTATTTCAGAAACCAGACTGCCAGCTTCAGAGCTGCTCACAGGAGAACCTGAAAGCAAGCCAGGAAGACATGAAATGGTAGTATGACCAGAATGCCACACTGGTTGAGTTTCAGCCTTGGCAAAAAGCGTGGGTAATGGTACCAGTGTAGCCTAGGGCACGTCAGGACAAGTGAACTGGCCATTTGAGGTGGTGGAGCACAGGAGCAAAGTCATCTACCTGGTGGACTTGCGGACTCCCATGAACACCTTAAGGGTGCTGCATGTGAACCGTCTCAAGCCACACTTTGAACTGACTGAATTGTCCATGCTCCTAGTGACAGATGGTGGGGTAGAGGAAGAGATTGAGCCTCTTCCTGACCTCCTGTCTCAGCATTGATGGTCGGCAGCTGGTCATCCAGTTCATCAGAAAAATCCATGACAGGCAGCTCCGCTGGAGGTAAAGTATCATACTCTGCAATGGAATAATGAGAGGTCAATATTGGACTGTGGTGGCTGTTGACATGAGTCATCATTTACTTGCTACTTGTGGCTTAGTGACATGGAACTGACTCACACATCAAGGCACACATTTAGAAACCCTTAGTGGCACACTGTGCCACCTGAGCATCATTTCTATGGAGTCACCATTGGCACAACCTGTCAGTCCACATTTCCCAGTGTGTTACCACTGCCTTGATTGCCTTATCATTGTCTTATGCATATGTACCCCTTTCATTAATTTGACTGTGTTAAATGTATGCCATGGGAGTTGCTTGGGATTTGTGCACAC
This sequence comes from Pleurodeles waltl, assembly GCF_031143425.1. Classification (NCBI taxonomy): domain Eukaryota; kingdom Metazoa; phylum Chordata; class Amphibia; order Caudata; family Salamandridae; genus Pleurodeles; species Pleurodeles waltl. Next base: position 767,810,463 of record NC_090436.1, read on the forward strand.
ACCACAAATGGAGAAGTACAGAATATTTTGCATTTTGCTTTAGAGATATTTTAGTAAGTAACTGACTCCTCTGCCTCCCCACTTGAGTTGCTGGAGTGATAGAAGGGTCTGAGCTGTCAACATGCATCCTTCTAGACACTTTGAATCATGTGTTTAGCATCCTGCACCACCCATTGTGCGATTCAGCCACCATGGGGCATATTTATACTCCGTTTGCGCCAGAATTGCGTCTTTTTTTTTTACGCAATTTCGACGCAAAACTAACTCCATATTTATACTTTGGCGTTAGACGCGTCTAGCGCCAAAGTCCATGGAATTAGCATAATTTTTTAGCGTGGACACCTACTTTGCGTTAATTATATGCAAGGTAGGCGTTCCCGTCTAAAAAATCGACTCCGAGGCATGTGCGTCAGATTTATACTCCCGGGCAAAAATCACGCCCGGGAGTGGGCGGGTCCCAAAAAATGACGTACGGATGCTTTTGCGCTGTTTTTTAGCACCTGCAAAAGGCAGGCGTTAAGGGACCTGTGGGCTCTGAAGGAGCCCAGAGGTGCCCTCCCATGCCCCCAGGGACACCCCCTGTCACCCTTGCCCACCCCAGGAGGACACCCAAGGCTGGAGGGACCCATCCCAGGGACATTAATGTAAGTTCAGGTAAGTGTTTTTTTTTTACTTTTTTTGTGGCATGGGGGGCCTGATTTGTGCCCCCCTACATGCCACTATGCTCAATGACCATGCCCAGGGGACAGAAGTCCCCTGGGCATGGCCATTGGGCAAGGGGGCATGACTCCTGTCTTTGCTAAGACAGGAGTCATTTCTATGGGGGTTGGGAGTGAAAATAAATGGCGCAAATCGGGTTGAGGCGAAAAAATTGCCTCAACCTGACTTGCCCCATTTCTTGACGCCCAAGCCCCATATCCCCCTACGCCGCCGCTGCCTGGTGTACGTAGTTTTTTTTAACGCACACCAGACGGCGCCGGCGGCTAACGCCGGCTAACGTCATTCAATAAATACGGCGCCTGCATGGTGCTTCATAATGGCGTAAGCCGGCGCTAATTTTTTTGACGCAAAACTGCGTTGCCGCAGTTTTGCGTCAAAAAGTATAAATATGGGCCCATGTGTGTATGTGTGCAAATAGGAATTTCTCCCTTCTTGCAGAACAACACTCATGCATGCATCACAGGTATCCTTTTTACCAAGGTGCAAGGATTCCTGCATCTCTGAGTGTTGTTTTCCTGGATGGTAGACCTTCCTGTTTGCACACATACACATGTGGTGGTTCATTGTTACGTTGTATGGTGAAGGATGCTGAACACATGAATTAAAGTGGCTAGGGGGATGCATCACTCTGACAACACACATGAGGTGACATGAGGACCTTACACGTTTTGAGGCTTGTTGATGTTTGGATGCATCATCTTGGGACACCACATCAGGGGTGGCATTGTAGTCTTAGTACTGCTGACTGACATTGTTGTAATCCTACTGTGGACTACTTTCAATGTGTGTTGAAATCATCATCAATCATTGTAAGTGGCAGACAGCATTCTTGTCAGTTAAATTTGCAGGATGTATACTTCCTGCACATGTGCATTAGGAATGGCACAAGGAATACCCCTGCCCCATGCAGTTTGTGTGGCAAAGTTGGTATTGACTGTTATAAATTGTGACATAAACAGGGTTAATAAAGGGATGCATTGGCTATCTTCGACAACTGTACATCCCTGCACATTTCAAATGGTGCAGCACAGCACAGCAAGTTGAGCTGCTGCACAGTGTCTTTCTTCATAAATGGGTACATATGTGCCACAATATCTGGACACAGACATCATAGTGCTCTACCAAGGCATATCTTTTTTACCTTACACTCCAGTGATGGATAGTAGTAGCTCATAACTGACATGCCAAGGTTAGGCACCTTGCACACCTTATCCTGTCCTAACTCTCATGTCCCCCTCACACACATGACACTGCACGTAGTAGGCATCCATGTGTATATTTGGCATCTTCCCATGCATCATATCTGTGACCCACCCAGCTTCCGATGCCTTTACAAACATTGCACATCTGTATTTGGCTCGGTGTAGTTCGGTGTAGTTCGGGAACCTAAGGGTGGTGTGGGAGTGACAAGTGGGTGTGTGACAAGCTTGTATTTCTAAAGATTGTAGTTGTTCATTGTGTGTTGTATTGTGCATCACACATAGGGCCCACTTTCTGTGCATTTGGTACATTGATCCCAGACCACCATTTTCCAAGCAGCACCCTTGCCCCAGCTAACAACACCATGGAAACACCTTATTTACATTACTGGTCACCATGATGGACATTTCCCCAGTAGCCTCATACGTTTTGTCACTATTGTGGTGCTTTACTACATTGGCACCATATCAATCAATCAATCAAAAAGATTTATAGAGCGCGCTACTCACCTGTGAGTGTCTCAAGGTGCTGGTGGAGCAGGGGCAGGGGATGAGGGGTTACTATTCGAACAGCCACGTCTTCAGATTTTTTCTGAAGAGTAGGAGGTCCTTGGTCTTGCAGAGGTTGGTGGGGAGGGAGTTCCAGGCCTTGGGGGCGAGGTATGAGAATGATCTGCCTGCAGTGGTGGCACGTTGGATGCGGGGGACTGTGGCGAGTGCAAGGTCGGTGGAGCGGAGGTGACGAGAAGGAGTGTGGAAGGTCACTCTTTCGTTGAGGTAGGTTGGTCCGGTGTTGTGGAGAGATTTGTGTGTGGATGAGGATTTTGAAGGTGATCCTCTTGTCGATAGGAAGCCAGTGAAGGGATCTGAGGTGTGACAAGATGTGTTAATGGCGTGGGAGGTCCAGGATGAGGCGGGCGGCTGAGTTCTGGATTCTCTGGAGTTTGTGTTTGAGTTTGAGTGTGGTACCGGCGTAGAAGGCGTTCCCGTAGTCTAGCCTGCTGCTGATGAGTGCCTGGGTGACGGTCTTTCTGGTCTATATAGGAATCCATTTGAAGGTTTTTCGCAGCATGTAGAGTGTGTTAAAACAGGAGGAGGTGATGGCGTTAACTTGCTGGGTCATGGAGAGGGAGGGATTCAGGATGATTCCGAGGTTGCATGTGTGGTTTGCGGGGGTTGGTGGGGGGCCTAGGGCGGTGGACCACCAGGAGTCATCCCATATGGTTTTGTTTGGGACGAAAATGATGATTTCAGTTTTGTTGGAATTGAGCTTAAGGTGGTTTGCTGTCATCCATGTGGTGGTGCCAAGGAGTGCAGCGTGGAGGTTGGTTTTGGCAGTGGTAGGGTTACGGGTGAGGGAGATGATGGGCTGGGTGTCGTCTGTGTAGGATATGATGGTGATTCCGTGTGGTCGGAGGATGTTGGCGAGCGGGGTCATGTAAATGTTGAAAAGGGTAGGGCTGAGGGAGGACCCTTGGGGAACTCCGCAGATGATTTTGGTGGCTGTGGAGTGGAAGGGAGGGAGGCGGACTTTTTAGGTTTTTCGGTGATGAAGGAGGTGAGCCAGTCTAGGGCTTTGTGTCGAATCCCTGCGTTGTGGAGGCGATGTCCAGGAGGATGAGTGTGACGGTCTCGACCTTGTCGACTCTGGTTCTGATGTCAGTACATGCGATGAGGGCGGTCTCAGTGCTGTGGTTCTTGCGGAACCCAGACTGGGAGGGGTCGAGTGTGTTGTTTTCCTCAAGGATGTGGGACAGGCGGGTGTTCACTAGTTTCTCAGCGACCTTGGGGGGGAAGGGGAGGAGTAAAATAGGGCAGTAGTTGGTGAGATCATCAGGGTCAGCTTTGGGCTTTCTCTGGAGTGCAGTGACTTCTGCGTGCTTCCAGGGGTTTGGGAAGGTGGCGTCGTCGAAAGAGCTGTTGATTATGTTGCGAAGCTTGGGGGCGATGGTTGGGCTGGCTTTGTTGTGAATGCGATGGGGGCAGGGATTAGAGGGGGGGAGCCTGAGTGGATGGAATTAATGGTTTTTAAGTTTCTTCGTCATTGGTAGGGGCCCAGGTGAGTAGTAGGTTGGGGGGTGTGTGGAGGGTCTTTGTTGGTCGAGTCAGAGCTGAGTGTGGCGGGTGCGTGTGGTTTGAAACTGTTGGTTATGTCTAGGATTTTGCGGTGGAAATGGTTGGAGAGGGAGTCGCAGAGGAGTTGTGTGTGCGTGGGGTCTATCTTGCTGGCTTTGCGTTTGGAGAGCTCTTTGATGTTGGTAAAGAGTTCCTTACTGTTCTGTGAGTTATTGTCTATGCGTTCCTTGTAGTATGCTCTTTTGGTGGTGCGTATGAGTTGGTGGTGTTTGCGAGTGGAGGTTTTGAGGGTGCAGAAGTTGGTGGTTGAGGGTTCCTGTCGCCAAGCTTTCTCTGCTTTACGGCATTGACGCTTGGAGGTTTGGAGTTCAGTGGTGAACCAGGGGGCGTTCTTGATGTTGCAGGTGGTGATGTTTATTCTGAGAGGGGCGAGTGAGTTTGCGCAGGTTGTGATCCATTGTGCGAGGTTATGAGCAGCAATGTTGGGGTCGTTGGTGTGGGGGGGTTCTGGGCAAGTTGGGAGTTCAGGTGTTCTGTGGGGATATTGTCCCACATGCGGTAGGGTGTGGTGTGTGGGAGGTTTGGAAAAGGAGAAGTGGACGCAGTGGTGGTCAGTCCAGTGGAGTTCGGTGGTGTAAGTGTAGGTTATGTGGTTGCTCGAGGTGAAGATTGCTTCTAGTGTGTGTCCTGCTGAGTGAGTGGGTGCTGTGACCAGTTGTTTGAGTCCGAGGTTCGTGAGATTATCTAGAAGGTATGAGGAGTTGTGGTCGTACGGGTTCTCCAGGTGAAAGTTAAAGTCACTGAGGAGGATGTAGTCTGTGGAGGTGAGGGCGTGAGGGCTGATGGTGTCAGCGATGGTGTCACAGAATGGGGGGCGAGGCCCTGGTGGTCTGTATATGAGTGTTCCTCTGAGGGTGGTGTTGTTGTTTATGTGAATTAGGAAGTGCATGTGTTCTGCGCTGTCTAGAGTGTTGTGTGTGTTGGTGGTGACCTTAATGGTGTCTTTGTGCATAATGGCGATGCCACCTCCTGCTTTGTTTAAGCGGTCTCTGCGATGGAGTTTGTATCCAACAGGGGTGGCTGTGGCTATGTCTGGCTCAGATGAGTGGTACGTCCAGGTTTCCGTGAGGAAGACGATGTCTGGTGAGTGTGATGTGATAAGGTCCCAGAGTTCTGTGGCATGCTTGTGTAAGGAGAGGGTGTTTAGGAGTATGCAGTGAAGGTGGTTGTGGGGGCTGTTGTTGTGGTGCGCGATGATGTTGGTTTGAGGGGTTTTGGTGTTGCTGTGGGTTGTGGTGGTGTTGTCGTGGAGTATGTTCAGGTTGTGGGGCTTGGTGGGGTAGGGTCTGTTGGGATGGGCAGGGTCTGTGTGGGAGTCTGCTGCGTTGAAGTTGTGGTGTTTGTTGTGGGGAGCGTTGGGGTTGGTGTGGGGCATGTAGGCGTTTCTAGTGTTAGTGGGGGAGCAGGAGAACCGGCAGGCATAGCAGGTGAATGGTCCCTGAGTGTGTTTGGAGTTGGCTTGGGTGCAGGCGGGGAGTAGTCCTGGGTTGAGGGAGTGGAGTGTGGTTGTAGAGTAGTGTTGTCTGATTACACTAGTGATATATGATTACACTAGTGCAGCAAAGCCCAGGGAGGTCCATTGCTTAGAATGTTTGTGTCACCTTCACATATGCCTTTGGCATGCCTCACAAATTATGTTTACAGATAGCTCAGAATCTTTATGCAATATCTGCCCCATTTGTTATCCCCTCACTGCATGAGAAATATTTCCTTACATATATCATATATGGCACAGGCACAATGTGGTACAAGGATGTACAAAGTGGATCTATGCATGCATCGTGAGAGAATATGTGACAGAACAACTAGGTCCTAAACAACTATAGCCTAAACCACTGCTGCTAAACAACTAAAAAGTCTCTACAACTAAGTACTGAACAACTACTGTCTGAACAACTACTGTGTCTGAATAACAATTGCCTGAACAACTAATATATATATATATTCTAAACAAATAATAAACCATAAAAACCAAAAGGAAAACCTTACCTTAAAATTAGTTGTTCAGGCAATTGTTATTCAGACACAGTAGTTGTTTAGACAGTAGTTGTTCAGTACTTAGTTGTAGAGACTTTTTAGTTGTTTAGCAGTAGTGGTTCAGGCAAGTAGTGGTTTAGACCTAGTTGTTCAGGATGTTTCCCATCGTGAGACTTTGTTAAGGTAGCGCAAGGGGAATGGGAGGCTTTAGTTCACATTGGTATCATTCGATATGATGCTAATGTTGCAGTAAGGGCTTGTAAATATTAGCCCCTAGTGAGACAGTGAGACCACTTGCAGCTGATGTTATGCATGAAGGCGTCCCTTTGTGCACAACACCAAACATTCCCAGTAGACATCAAACCCTGCTACTTGGTGACATGGAAGCACCTTGTACAGCAGCACAGATAATGATCACAGACATGTCTCATATGTTGTATCTGATCAAATCTGTGGCCATTCCCAATGGTGCAATGGTGGCATCTCGCAGTTCTTGTTGGCCCACCCTGTGCAACAAGCATTGTACAAGTTGCCTAATGAGTGTTACACATGGGCAGGTGGCTCAGTTGCAACAGTGTAGGGATTGAGGGGAGGGTTGGGTCTGTGCAAATGGGGGGAGTGGTGAATGCATTAGAAGTGTTTGGCCAATTCGAGCCTTTTGCATGCATTCAGTGTGTCCTGCATGCCTCCCACTTCTGCCATTTGTTATTTTCAAAACTGCCCCCCACTGCAACTTACCCTGCATTTGTAGTAGGTCTTGGAAGTCTGCACTGTCCTGACCTGAGACTCCAGTAACCAGCTCCTCAGGGATGACCGCCAACACCATATCCTCAAGGTCATCCGGGTCCTCCTGGTTTGCGGGACTACCACCTACAGTCTGCAGTGCTACCTCTTGTTTCCTGGCCATATCTCTTTACTTCTGCACTTGCAATCATACCAGGACTTCTTACAATCAATGACAGTCCCCTTCATCGCTGCCACACTGTTGAATTTATTGACAAGTGACTGCCATATGGACTCCTATCTACCTACTGACAATTTAGAGGTGACAAAGAGCTATTGTGTTAGTGCTCCGTCACCTCTCTGACCAAGATGGTATTTTCCTTCTCACTAAGGTGACACTTCTGCTTCCTTTTCTCCTTCTCCTGTGATTTTGGTGGTCTGTCCTGGCTTGTGCTGGGCTGATTGGGGTCTCTCTGGGGTCCCTCCTGACCTGCATTGTCCATCGAGGTTCCTTGTGGCTTGTTTGGCAATGTTCCTGACTTTTTTTACACTAACGGTGCAAAATATGGCGCTAGTACGATTAGTGTAAAAAAAAATGCCGCTAATCATGCTAATGCCACTTTTGCAGCATTAGCATCATTTTTTCTTATAACCTGTCGCAAAGATTAGCATCATTTTTTTTACATTAACCTTTCCATGTTGCCTAGTTTTCTAGATACGGCATATGGGTGGCTCAAGGAAATGTTTTATGGAGTCATTAATTTCTTTGACACACAACTGCACTAGCACAGTTGTGCATCGGTTTTATTAAATTTGGGCCTATGTATGGATTTCAAAGTAAAAGAAAGCCTTGTCATTCTTAGTATTTCCATATTCAGGAGATGTGAGTCATTATTGAGGACCACTTTCTCCAAAGATAGTTCCTCCAGAATGGAACACAAAATTGAACAAACAACTATTTTACTCTTTCATGAAAATTATTGAAGAATATTCATTTTCTGCTTGATGTCCTGGACAGACAATATGTCTGAGTGAGTTTTAGACCGATCAGCCTTAAGGTGGTTTTCTCCCCAAATTTTGCCTTACTTCTCCATCATTTTCTGATCTGTTTTTTGTTGGCCTTAAGAATCTGTACACTTTACTACTGCTAACCAGTGATAATCTGTGTGCTCACTCCTTAAAGCATGGGAACATCAGCTTAACCCCTAAATCAGCATATTTAATTTATGTATACGTCCCTAGTAATGTGGTACTACATGTTCCCAGTGCCTGTAAGTGAAATGCTACTAGTGTGCCTGCAGCATATGATGTGTCACACATCTACGTAGCCTTGCAAACCTGTTTTAGGCCTGCCATTGAACCTCTGTGTGTAGTTTTACACTGCCATTATGACCTGGCAAGGCAAAATCTTCCTTTTTAATACATATGTCACCCCTAGGGTAGGCACTAAACAGCCCAAAGAGCAAGGCACAATGTATACAAAAACTAGGACATGTACTGCTAAGGTGTACATGTCCTGATATTGAAAAATTATTACATTCATTTTTCACTATCACATGGCCTACCTCTCCTTTAGGATAACATTGGGGTTATCTTATCACGTTCAAGAAGGATAACTTGCAGATGGAAACAGGTAAACAGTTCATGTCTGGTCTATTTGTAATTGTAAGGAAAAACCTCTTTTGTGGTAAAGTCATATTCCAAATAACAATATTGAAAATGTCTCTTTTAGAAAGTTGGCATTTTCCTGCTTTAGCCATTTAGTGAATGCAGTCTGTCCCTGGGTCACATGATTAGCTGTAGTTGGCAGTTGGTCTATGTGTACTCCTCCCAGACTGCTGCACACAATAGAGAGAATAGGGGTGCTTGGATCAGCCACCACTGGAAGGACTGGGGCAGAACTGGGCACACTCCCACTTACACCTGAATTAGCAGTGTCCGGCCTGCACACAAAGGATTGCATACCCCCTGTAGTTTGACTGGAGCCACAGCAGGGGAGGCAGGAAAACTGAGCACTTCAAAGAACATTTTCTAGAAGCTTCTCCAATTTCGAAGAAGGTAGCTGATATAAATATTGGACCTCAGACTCCAGCTCTTCCCTACACATCTGGACCTATGGAAGACAGTGCCCAGAAGAAGAACTGCTGCTGAAAGGACTGTCAATCTGTTGGTCTGCTGCCTTGAAGAGCTGCTATCCTGCTCTGCTGACCTACAGATCACTGCCCCCATGCCTGGATGAGAAAGATTGGACCTGCAAACTGTACCCAGGACCACCAGAGTGACTCCAAGGGCTACTCTCTTATAACGAGCATCTGCATTCTACAACTATAAGCCATACCCTGCCAAGTATGCCACCCAAGTTCTAGAACCTTGGAAGTGGACCTCAAGGTGCTCTTCCGGCCAATCTGTGGACCCAGCAGAACCGATGCATTTACTTTGCTGTGTTGCACCAGCCCCAAGCAGAACTGCTACAATGACTTTTCATCACCTCCGTAGCCTAATTAGGACCACTGCGCATGATCCATCCCTGATGCAGGCCCATGCCTTGCAAGCATATCATCGATGGCTCCTGTTCTAATGTTCTCATGTACTATGACTGTGTTGGGTTCTTTCTGTGGGAACTCCAACTGCTGTCATCTGTGTCCAAATATAGGCCCTCATTACAACCTCGGCGGTCATTTGAAAAGACTGCTGAGGCTGCAGGAGCCAGAATACCACCAGTGCCAGCGGTATTTCTGGCTCCCTATTATGACTTTTCTGCTGGGCCAGCGGACGGTAACAGTATTCCCGTCCGCGGGCCCAGCAGAAAAGTCACATCAACATTGCTGGTGGCTTGTAATAGAGCAGGCGGCAATGCTGATGTGCAGCGGGTGCAGTAGTACCCAACGCGCATTTCACTGCCCGAAATTCTGAGCTATGCCTGGGGCCCCCAAGTCCCCTCTTACCGCCAGCCTTTCCATGGCAGTGTTTATCGCCGTGGCCAGGCTTGCGGTCGGGGACTCATAATCCCCAAGGACTGCGGTGCTTGCACCGCTGCCCTGGGGATTATGACTGCCAGGCAAAAGCCTGCTGGTATAGTGGAGGGGCCGGCGGTATGGGCGTGGCTATTGCGCCACGGTCATAGTACCTGGCGGAACACCGCCATCCTACCACCGGCCGCCTGGGTCATAATGAGGCCCATAATGCTTTCTTCAACCATAACTTGGTGTTTGGAGCTGTATCTGAGGATTGGCAATGGGTTCCAGCCCTCTGGACACCCCACAATGACTGATTAAAAACAAAGAACTTGGTGTAGGACCCACTATCCAAAGTAAGAAGTTTAAATGTGTTTTTAAATGAATATTGACTGTTGTGAGCTAATAGCATAATAGGGAGCAAAGAGAAGCCTAGTGATGAGTTGGGGAGTAATTTAAATTAATGCACATGTAAACATTTGATTGAACTTGCCTAACTATTACTGAGGCTCCCATCATGTAGGATGGTTGGTACTGCCACATATGAGCCAGTGTTTAGCGCATAGGGGCCAGCACTTTGTTAGCATTGGGCGACACGCAACTGGCTCTAGAAATGCTTTGTTAGGAATGTCACCAGCTCGAGAAATTATCTGTGTCCAAGCAGCAAAGGTGCATGCACATCGCCTTTCGAAGCAAAGGCCATACCACACACGGCACAGTCACCGAACAAGCACTACTCCCAGTGAAAAATTAAGCAATGCAACATTTTAGCAGCTAGCTTAAAGATTTGGGCAATTCTCCATAGACTTATATTATGAAAAAGGCATACCAGTCGACATTTCGAGAAGCGGTTTACAATACAATAAACAAAACGGTGGAAGTCAACAGCAGCATCATAAATGAAGAAAAGTACAAAGTGGTAATGGGCACGCCTTTTGAGTGAGTGCCTACTGAAGTGATGGGCACACCTGTGTAGCAAATGCCTGCTTGATACCATGCAGTGAAATCTGTCAGTATGCACTGCAGCGGACAAATATTGGGATAGACTGACTTATACAGTGATAGGTACACCCTGAGACTCAGTGCCTGTTCTGTGTGTATTTATTTACAACTGTAATAGGCACACCTGATCTGAGATTTCTACCACCAGTACCGCCACACTGTGTGGTGAGCGTTATGATTCGCAATACAGCGCAGCAGGTTCCTGAATGGTGGTGCGGTGCTGGTAGTGGAAAATGCTGCAACCCATCCCACCCCGGATGAGCGCCTCGTCGAGACAGATAGGTGGACCATCCGAAAGGGTGGTGTTTTGGGGGGATGTTGTGTGCATGGTTGTGGCGTGTGTGTACGTGTATGTGTAGTGGTATGGATGTGTGTGAGTGCGTGTGTGTATGTGTGTGTGCATAGAGGGTGTGTGTGTCTGAATGGAAGCGGAGGGGAGGGGGTGTGTTGGGGTGCATGTATATTTGTATGCAGAGGGGTGGGGGTAACTTTATGTGTGCAAATGGGGGTGTCTGAGTGTGTGTATGTGTGCGAATGGGGGTGTCTGAGTGCGTGTATATGAGCGAGTGAGTGGGGGTGTCTGGATGTATTTGTGCGTTTGGGGGGTGCCTGTATGTGTGTGGATGAGTGGGGTGTCTGCATGTGTGTCAATGTCTGGCAGTTGTTTACATGTGTGTGGATGGGCGGGGGTGTCTGCAGGTGTGTTTGAATGGGTGGGTGGGTGTTTGCAGGTCTGTGGACGAATGAGGATTCCTGTCGTCAGGTGCGTTACTACCAGGACTTTCGTGACGGGGGTGACAAACGCAGAAAACCTGATGGTTAGCAGAGTCGTAAAACTGCCAATTGTCTCATGGCTGCTGCCGGGCCATAGTTACTCACCTCAGGCCCAGCAGTCCAACTGACCTGGCGGTACTGGTGGTGTTGTGGTAGTTTTACTTCAGCCAAACCACCAGTCTCGTAATATGGTGGTCTTCACCGTTGGGCCGGGGCAGTAAGACCACCACACCTGTAATGAGGGCCTTTTTATTTGATACCAAACAAAGACTGTTGGTCAGGATATACCCAAATCACAATGGAAGCAAATTCAAGCATTGCAGGCTTATCATCTCCTCTGGAACCAACCATTCAGTCAAGTAGTCAATTTCAGCCTAACTCAAAATACATCATATTGGCCCTCATTATGAGATTGGTGGTGAAAACCACCTACCGCTGCAGAGACAGGCGCCAAAAGACCGTCGCTGCGGCTACCAGCCGTCTGCCATATTATGACCACAGCCAGATTTCCGCCACAAGAAGGGTGGAAATCCAGCTTGCCCATCCTCGCGGATGGCGGTAAGGTGGCGCTGCTATCACCAGCAGCGCCACCCCAATAGACTGCCGCCAGCCGTATTATGAGGAAGGTGTACTGTATACTGGAGGTGTTCTGCTGGTGGGCGCTGCTGGCGGTAGCAGCGACCCATCTTGTCTTCTGCCAGAAGACACCCTGGATCCAGGTAAGTCGGGTCTCTGACAGGGGAGGGGGGGTGGGTGAGTTGTGTGTGTGTGCATATATGTGTGTGTGTGGATACGGGTGTGTGGTAAGTGTTGATTGCGTATGTGCATGTACTAAAGTGAGAGTGCATGTATGTTTGAAATCGTAATGCGTGTCTGCGTGTATGTTTGGAAGTGTGTGCGGATGTGTGTTTGATTGGATGTATACATGCGTGTATGTATGTGTGAATGAGTGTGTGTATGCGTGTGTGTGAATGGGGGAGTGGATGTAGGGGGTAGGGGTGGGGGTTTGGAGAGGTGGGTGTTGGGGGGACCTTTGGAGAGGTAGGGTGGGTGGGGGACCCCTGTCACTGATAGGGCCTTACGAACACCACAAAAACCATGGTGGTAGGAGGGGTCATAATCCCACAGGCAGCACAATGGCAGCCGCAGGGCGGGAGATGGTAATCCCTAGTCCTGCCTGCTACCACCATAGCGGTCGGAGTGGTACATTGGCGGGTTGACTTCAGCCAACCCACCAATGTCATAGGGGGTCATTATGACCCTGGCGGAAGGCGGACAAGTGGCGGTAAGACCGCCAGCAGGCTGGCGGTCTTTTGTTTTTGTATTATGACCATGGCGGTAACCCCATGGTCATCCGCCGGTTCTCCGTTCCGCCCGCCAGGGCGGAGACGACCACCGGGCTGGAGACCAGGGTCTCCAGCCCGACGGCTGTCACTATACCGCCGGCGGTAGTATTTTGACCTGGCTGACCGCCATGGATTTCATGGGGTTTGAAACCGCCATGAAATCCATGTCGGTAAGCACTATTAGTGCCAGGGAATTCCTTCCCTGGCCCTGATAGGGGTCTCCGCCACCCCCCACCCCCACCCCGACTCCCTCCCCTACCACCCCTGCCACCCCCCAAAGGTGGCAGGATCCCCTCCCCACCCCGACCCCCAACATAACATCACACATACACACACGACACACACGCAGGCACCACCAACACACATACACGCGCACACACCGACATACGTGCAAACATCCACGCACACATCCATACAGACATACCTACAGACATACACGCACTCATTCCCAAACACACAACACCCCACAAGCATACACGCACTCAAACACGCCCTCTACATACACACACGCACACCCCCATGCACGCACACAACACACAACACCCCCCACCCCCTCCTCTCAAGTACGATCAACTTACCTGGTCCTACGATCCTCTGGGAGGGGACGGGAGCCATGGGAGCTGCTCTGCCGACACCACACCGCCAACAGAACACCGCCACGCCGAATCACAGGATGTGATTCGCTGGGCGTGGTTCTGTTGGCGTGGCGGTAGAGCAACCTCCACTCCCCGCCACCTACCAGTATGCTGCCAACGGTCATAATATGGCGAGCGGCAAACCGCCAACACTGGCGGTCTTCCGCACGGCGGTCCCTTGGCGGTCTTGGAAAAAGAACTGCTGAGGTCAAAATGACCCCCATAATGTGGTGGTAAGTACTGCCAGCCTGTTGGTGGTACTACCGCCACATTATCGTCGGTCATAATGACCCCCATAGTCTTAAGACCAATTGGTGTCCATCAAGCCCACTCCCACTTCCATTCCCTGAGACATTAGCTCTTCCAGCTGCAACTATGTCTTCTACAGCGGCAGAGGTACACTCAAATGGCTCCGAAACAGTGTCCCTGTGCGAAGATGAAGCTGGCAGTCATGCAGACAAGTCCATTTTATTAGCAAAATCTACTCACTCTTCTCCCTCCTGTCTGGTCTCTTCCGAACCAATGCAGCTGATTCAGTCAGCTTGTGTAAATTACTCCCTACTACCAGACTTGAATCAAGACTATCCACCAAGAGCCTGCCTTAGTGATATTAGTCCCTGCATTGGTCAGTCTGATCAAATGCCTGGCCAACATCTGTTAAAGGACTTTATCAACCGATCTTATCTCAGCAAGCCTGCTCTTGACAGTTCTGCACTCCAGGGCACACCAGAGAGCAACATGCAACGGAATCCTTCTTTGCTTACTTTTTTTTTAAAATGGGAAGCAATGGTAGCAATTTATTGCGATGAAGACACAGGGCAGAACCACACCTGCTCCATGCTGCACTCGCCAGAAGAATTGTGCTCCTGCCCCAGGAACTGCCTTGCATCAGTACACACCTCGATCCTACAGCAGAGCCACACGTACCGGTGGTTCTGAATGTTATTCAGAACACCCTCAAGCTCACAGCTAATGCTCCCAATACTCAAATTAAATTGTTAAATACACTGGCAACCTTTCTTTTAGGAATTGACTCAAAAATTGCATATCTTAACAACCTTATAGTCAGACCCTAGAAATCTGCAGACTCCTGCCTACCGGTTTGCTCTTGCACTTGCTCTCCAATCTTAAACGAGGTGGCATCCCTACCAGAAATATTAAGTAGCAGCTCTGAGGATCTGAAAAGTGTTTTGACTCAAAATGGCATAGTCAATTCTAAGCCCGCTTGTGACACCAGGAGTGGTCAACAACTGCTGTTTCGAACCACATGCTCTCCCACTCTGTCCCTTTTTCAGGCAGTATGTCAAGGGACCCCCAAAATACACAAACAGGAACTTATGTGTGACCATCGGACTCCGGCGATCAATCAAACAGCAGAGCCTATCAAAGCAACCCCACAAGTCTCTAACCTTCAAAGCGCCCTCTGGGCTAACAGGATTCAGGTCTTGTACTACCTACATCAGGGACTCTTCCCCGAATACAATCACTACCCCACCCATAAACAACCCACCATCTGTGCCGTAGGAGAAAAACCAATGGAAAGGGCGAAACCACAGGACAAAAGCAATCTGGAAGAAGATGATCTTTTCCTTTTTCAGCAATCAAGCGGGAGACAAAAATGTCATGGAAGGCCAAAGCAAGAGTATTTCATCAAGCACACCCCTTGCTCAAGCATGTATCTCTTATATAGAAATCAGGGACAGCACCTTAGCCAGTCCTCAAGTGTTGACAACAGAGTCCTCTCAGAGAACACTGCTCAATGCTGCTAAACCAGCAAATCAGTCAAACTCCACTTCCCCATCAAATCAGCCCCAAGTTTCCATCTTTGAGGCAGATACCAGGGACAACACCACAGCCATTCCACATGAGCTGGTGAGAAATTATTCTCGGAGAACACTGCCCAACTACCACAGTCTGGCGAAACAGTCAAGTTTCACTTCTACATGAAATCAACCTTCCAGGAAGCTTGGTGCTTCCTGGACTGCCCCTCTTAACACTGATAGCTGTTCTTCACCCAAGGCATCACTTATTATTACAACAAATTTTGACAAAAAATTGTGCATGGTTAAAGTGTCCTTGGATCCATTACATCAAGGGAGCGCCAGGCAGATTCCACATGGTAGCAACCATATACCAGCAGCACCAGCATCCCAGGAGTCTATTAGTCATCAATCAAAGATTTAGAGCAAGATGCCTGAGCATCTGGCTGCCCCTCAGCCTTCAGCACTGATTTACCATTACAGTGGCACAGGCTCTAGAACAACTCTGATGTACCCAAAATATAAATCAAGGGGCACATCCAACTTGCCGAAACCTTCTATGGCTGTTGAGTCAGCTCCCTGAGACGACGAATGTAAGACTCTGTGGCCTTGGCAACGTTGAAGTTCATAGCACCTTCTGCATCTCAGATGAATGAAACAACTAAAGTGACTTGGAACTCTGCTCAAGTAGCTGACCGAGTACTGGGAGCTGGAGGGTCCTTTAGGAACTAGGGGATCCATGTCTCCTGTGTGACTGATATGGCTTATCCATATGTTCTACTGTCATGACAGGACTGCCACTGCACCTCGTGCTGGGCAGCATTTCAAGGGACTTTCAAAGCAACTTGCCACCACCTCAAGCAGCACACGCAACCTGAGTACCTTTGTCGTGCTCTAAGGCTCCTTCCTCCACGGACGACTGGAGCTGGCTACCTGGAACTCTGAACACAACACCAAGGCAATTATGAAGGGGGAGGCCTACTACTAACCGCTTGGAAGATAAAACCAACCCCACAGTATGCTCTTGGAATATCAAAGAGTTGCTGGACACTTGGAGGATAGGAACCTACTGAACCGCTTAACATCATTCCAAATAATAATGCTGGAGGAAACCTAGACAGAAACCCCGCCAGTTATACAGAGATTTGTGCGCTATCATGTTCCAGCAACAAGGAGAGCCCGCTTCGGGCGTTTTAGTGGTGGGTTTATCATATACATTAACTCACTATGAAGAGAAACCACCACATGTCCCCTGTGACATATAAAAACCTAATGACAGTCTTGCCCTCCATGGCTCAAGGCCCCTTCACACTCCAACTAGCTCTAGTGGACATTTATATTCTCCCAGAGAAAGCTTGTAAATTAAATGCTGTATTAGAACTGAAAAAGGAGATGGAAGAGCTGCAGAATAATGCTCTTTGTTCCACCGAATCTCGAAATTCCGGATAGCAAATAGCAGCGAAAGTGATCATCTGCCAAAAGAACTGTTCTTTGCTTGTGCAGTCGACCATCATGATTCAGCAGATGCACTGCAGCATGCAACGTATACAAACAACAGAATGAAACTCAAATGGTCATCAGACACTATTTTTAAACTGACAGAAAAAGCCAAGTGAATGTGATCCTCTTAACTAGACCACACCAACCCTGGAAAAGCAGCACAAGTAGTCCAAGTTGCCTGGAATGAGTTTCTGCATCTTGTCCACAACAATCTTTAGGCTCAAGGCATCGTGGGCCTCGAGGGTTGCTATCTGCCCAGCGAACAAAGACACTTAAACGTGACCTGAACAATGCCCACCGCCCCCTTCAGCAAGAACCCAGAAGTGTGGCCCTGAGAACTCTGGTGTCTACCTCCAGGTCTGCCTACAGGGATCAATTGTCGGCACACTAAAAGATGCTGCTGCCAGCTTGGCAGCCAGGCTCCTGTATGCGCTGAAGACAAATAAGCATGCACAGTAATGGGATAGTATAAACAGCTTAAGCTCTGCAATGCATCCTCGCTCCATTATTAATATCTCCTAGCCTACCTGGCATTGATATCTCCCTTGCCACTTTGGCCTTTCGATTGAGGAAAAAAAACAATTTGAGGGTTTTTCAACTCCGTAAATAACCCAAGATCAGGCCAAAAGTACTGCTCGTTTTTCTACACAACCATGCAGCTGCCTTCAAAATCTTCCAGAAACAGTGAGAAGGAGAATCACTTAGGTGGTCATTCCAACCCTGGCGGTCGGTGTTAAAGTGGTGGCAAAACCGCCAACAGGCTGGCGGTAAAAAAAATGCAATTCCGACCCTGGCGGAAACCGCCAACAGAGACCGCCACTTTAACACACCGCCCACCACGGCGGGACAAACAAACAGTGCGGCGGTCACCGCCAACAGACAGGCGGAAGACAATGTACCGCCCACCCTATCACAACCCACCAATCCGCCACCTTTTCCGGGGCGGTAGCCCCGCCGATAAAAACACGGCGGAAACAGACATTTCAAACGGAAAACGCTCACCTCCATACACCCCACGAGGAATCTGGACAGCATGGAGCCCGAACTCCACATCCTCCCAGCTATTGTCTTCCTGCTCCTCTACCAGGAGCACGAACGCCGACGCAGAAGACAACGGTGAGTACTGCACCTACGAAACAGGGGTGGGGGGAGGCAAATAAATTCGGGGACACACATATGCGACACACCCACCCTCACCCTCACCCACTACAACACACAGATCACTGCATAGCAACACATCACAGTTACCCCCCAAACCCCCTGGAAGAATGCAAAGACAAAAGTAAATGATTATAAACTTAGAAATATATTGTATGACTGAGTATAAAATATATCACACATCTAAAACTTTATATACATTAATTGTCCAGTCCGATATGTGTATCAGCCATTGTTCGTGGGCCACTGGGCCAAAATCACATGGGCAAAGCCCACACAGGATACCTGACTCCAACAGAGAGAACACTGCAGGGGCATCAGATAGCAAAACTACAGGCACCTCAGGGGGAAGAGAAGGGGGGGGCACCTCAGCCAGATGAGTCCACGACGCCAGATCCACGAGGGGCCTCCGTGGCCACTGTGCCATCCTGGGGAGTGCAAAGCCACAGTCTCTCAAGTCTCTACAGTGGGTGGGTTGCCCACTGTGCCATCCTGGGGAGTGCAAAGCCACAGTCTCTCAAGTCTCTACAGTGGGTGGGTTGCCCACTGTGCCATCCTGGGGAGTGCAAAGCCACAGTCTCTCAAGTCTCTATACTGGGTGGGTTGCCCACTGTGCCATCCTGGGGAGTGCAAAGCCACAGTCTCTCAAGTCTCTACAGTGGGTGGGTTGCCCACTGTGCCATCCTGTGGAGTACAAAGCCACAGTCTCTCAAGTCTCTACAGTTGGTGGCTTGCCCACTGTGCCATCCTGGGGAGTGCAAAGCCACAGTCTCTCAAGTCAATATCAGTCTCCACTGGTACTAGAGGGGGACTAGTGCACAGAGTGCTTCGTGCAGCCCTGCCCGACACAGATGCGGGCCTGCCCCTTCCGCCAATGGGCCAGCGGAGCTTGAGATGAAGGGCCCAGTTCAGCGGTGCTTGAGACGGCGGTGCCCAGCGGAGCGGTGCTTGAGATGAAGGGCCCAGCGGAGCAGTGCTTGAGATGAAGGGCCCAGTGGAGCGGTGCTTGAGATGAAGGGCACAGCGGAGCAGTGCTTGAGATGAAGGGCCTAGTTCAGCGGTGCTTGAGACGGCAGTGCCCAGCGGAGCGGTGCTTGAGATGAAGGGCCCAGCGGAGCAGTGCTTGAGATGAAGGGCCCAGCGGAGCGGTGCTTGAGATGAAGGGCCCAGCGGAGCAGTGCTTGAGATGAAGGGCCCAGTTCAGAGGTGCTTGAGACGGCGGTGCCTAGCGGAGCGGTGCTTGAGATGAAGGGCCCAGCGGAGCAGTGCTTGAGATGAAGGGCCCAGCGGAGCGGTGCTTGAGATGAAGGGCCCAGCGGAGCGGTGCTTGAGATGCAGTGCCCAGCGGAGCAGTGCTTGGGATGAAGGGCCCAGCGGAGCAGTGCTTGAGATGAAGGGCCCAGTTCAGCGGTGATTGAGACGGCGGTGCCCAGCGGAGCGGTGCTTGAGATGCTGTGCCCAGGGGAGCAGTGCTTGAGATGAAGGGCCCAGCGGAGCAGTGCTTGAGATGAAGGGCCCAGTTCAGCGGTACTTGAGACGGCGGTGCCTAGCGGAGCGGTGTTTGAGACGGCGGTGCCCAGCGGAGCGGTGCTTGAGATGCGGTGCCCAGAGGAGCAGTGCTTGAGATGAAGGGCCCAGCGGAGCAGTGCTTGAGATGAAGGGCCCAGTTCAGCGATGCTTGAGATGGCAGTGCCCAGCGGAGCAGTGCTTGAGATGAAGGGCCCAGTTCAGCGGTGCTTGAGACGGCGGTGCCCAGCGGAGCGGTGTTTGGGACGGCAGTGCCCAGCGGAGCGGTGCTTGAGATGCGGTGCCCAGCGGAGCAGTGCTTGAGATGAAGGGCCCAGCGGAGCAGTGCTTGAGATGAAGGGCCCAGTTCAGCGGTGATTGAGACGGCGGTGCCTAGCGGAGCAGTGCTTGAGATGAAGGGCCCAGTTCAGCGGTGCTTGAGACGGCGGTGCCCAGCGGAGCGGTGCTTGAGATGAAGGGCCCAGTTCAGCGGTGCTTGAGACGGCGGTGCCCAGCGGAGCGGTGCTTGAGATGAAGGGCCCAGCGCAGCGGTGCTTCGGATGAGTGCCCAGTTCAGCGGATCAGCCCATGGCGTGGAGGTCATTCGCCACCTGACCTGTGGCTGGCTGCGCCTTCCTGCCCACCTGGGATCGGCCTGGTGGGGCCCTCCTGGGCTGCAGTCCCGGGCCTGTTGGTGTCCTCCTGCCCACCTGGGATGGGGCATGCGGGGCCCTCCTGCTCAGCTGGGCTGCTGGCGGTCTTGTCGGGCGTGCTGCCCTTCCCAGCCTTCCCTGGTCGCCTGTGGCCCTTCCCCACCTTTGGCGGTGTGCCAGGTGGCACCACACTCCCTGCCGGAGCCATGGTAGGGATTTTGGTCCCAGGTGTTTTGGGCCTCTCGCGCCGGGCACTGACAATTTTGGCATGTTTTTACGGCAGTGGGCTGCCCGTGCCTTGGCTCCCTACTGAGCTGGCTGCCCTTGAGGGTGGGGGACTCCACAGTCCATGGCAGACTGTCTTCACAGGGCCCGCAGTTGTGGTGGCTGAGGTGCTGACTGGAGTCTTTTTAGATGGACGGGGTGGGGGAGTTGTTGGGAAGAGGTCATGGTTGGAAAGGAAAATAAGTTTAGGAAGAGAGGGACGGGTAGGTGTAGTAGGTATGGGAGTGGAGGAGGAGGTTGTGGTTGTAGGAGTTTGAAGTCTGGTGTCTTTGGGTGCAGGTGCTTGTGCTGGAGGCTGTCGTGAGGTGGATGGCTGTTGGGTGGGTGGCTGCCTGCGTTTGTGTAGCTTGGAAGAGGGGGTGACAGACACACTGGGAGAGGACACAGGGGACGTGTGAATGGTAGTGGGGGTGGTGACTGCACGTGTGCGGGGGGTTCTGGTGGGTGTGCTGGTGATGGACGTAGTGGCTGAAGATGTTGTGCATGCAGGTGTGAGTGTAGACGTGACAGGGAGGGAGGAGGGAGACGAGGAGGAGAGGAACACAGTGGAGGCAGTGGGTGTTGGTATGTCTGCATGTGGATGTTGCTTGTGTGAATGCTTGTGTGATGTGTGGTGCTTATGTCTGGATGAGCTTCCCTTGTGTGTTGAGGTGTGTGCAGGCTGGTCTGATGGTGTGTCTGGGATAGGCAGAGGTACAGGGGATTGGGTCTGGGTGGAGGAAGTTGGAGGGGGGAGGCTAGAGACAGGGACAATTGCTGCCATCAGTGCTGAGGCCAGAGTGTTGAACAATCGCTGATGGGCAGCCTGACCCGACTGAATGCCCTCCAGGTATGCATTTCTCTGGTGCACCTCCCTTTCTACACCCTGGATGGCATTCAAAAGGTTAGACTGCCCAACAATGAGCGTCCTCAGGAGGTCAATGACCTCCTCACTGAGGGCAGCAGGGGTGACTGGGGCAGGGCCTGAGGTGCCTGGGGCGAAGGAGATGCCCACCTTCCTGGGGGAGTGGGCACGGGGCAAACGCTGAGGGGCTGCTGGGAGGGAGGTGCTGGTGCACTGGGTGGCGGCTGTACCTGTTGTAGTGGGGGGCACGGATGTTGCCGCCACCACAAGGGAGCTCCCTTCAGAGGACGAGTCGCTGTCACTGACATCTGCACGAGTCCCCTCTGTGGAGCTCCCCTCGCCCTCCGTCTCACTGGTGAAATCCGAGTCAGTTGCATGGCCCGCCATGGCCATGTGAGATGCAGCTCCCTCGTGCTCCGATGCCACTTCTCCTCCGCCTGATGATGCTAATGCACAAATGAACAGGAAGACAACAAAAAAGGGGGGTGGGGAAAAATAAAGAAATGTTGAGTGCATGCATTGGCGACACCGTTGGCGGACAGGACAGACACAGAAGCCCCCTGCACTACGCTGCGCACGTGGGGTCGACTACGCAATCCGTGGGACATGGCCTACAAGCCTAAGGGTGACCTCTGCTCACATACATGACACAGGGCAATGAATAGCTGTACTTGGCACCCTACAGAGGTGGGGGGTGGGGGCACAGGGCCATGCCTTACGGAGGGGCCTAGCCTACAGATATCGCACTGGCCTAGGGATACCCACAGCCCTCCTCCCCCACCCAGACACCTCCACTGCGCGCAAAGTCACCAGGATTTGAGTGTACTCACCCCCTTGTGTCTGCTGTGATGTCCTCACGCGCCCATCCAACTCGGGGTAGGCCACCACCAGGATCCGGGACATCAGGGGGTCAAAGTACGACTGGCACCCCTCCCACGTTGGGAGGCCATCCTCAGCTGAGCCTCCGCCGTCTTCCTGCTCCAGCGTCAGATGTCCTCCCATCTCTTCCTGCAGTGGGTGCCCCGTCTCTGGTGGACCACCAGGGTCCGGACATCCTTGGCGATGGCACGCCAAATACCGATTTTCTGGTGGGCGCTGACCTATGTGACATGTACAGGGAGAGAAGAATAATCATCACCTTCTGCATGCTCGATGTGAGTGGCCCCCCCATCCCCACCCTTGCCATGTGGCACATGCTCTTATCTGTCGTTTGATGCATGCCTCAATCGCTCCCCTCCCAACCATCTTTCATCCACCCGACTCAACACAGGCATTGCCCACAAAGCATGGTCCCAGTGTACTTAACTGTTGGTCTGGAGGACCGTAGAGTAGCGCATACTGGGGGAGGACCCCATCCACGAGTTTCTCCAACTCCTGAGCAGTGAAGGCAGGTGCCCTTTCCCCAGTCGCATGAGCCATTGTCTCTTCCAGACCGTGATCACAGCAGCACTTGCAGTGTAGGTCCTCTCCTGTGGAAGATCAGGTATCGAGTGATTAAGCTGATAGAAAATGGCGGTCAGGCCCGCGGCGGTGCGTACCGCGACCGCCGGCGCACATCGTCATTGGCTCCTGAGACCCATAGGGTTCAATGTTAACCAATGCAGCTTTGCGCCGCGGTCTTCGACCGCCTACCGCCACGGTGTCCCACGCCAGCGCATTGACCTCACACCCATTGTCGCACTTCACAGGTCAGGCAGCCGCCATTTCAAGGGCCCACATCCCTTATTTTCTACTGCGTCACACATACCTAGGCCTTGCATCAACACTCATACAAGCCGTTCAATGCATTGGGAATCGTGTTATGTGCAAGCTGTGGTTATGTACCTGTGGGTTGATTGACTCTGTGCTCGCTGTTGTCCTTCATAGGCACCGTCCACTGGGACATGCAAGGAGATGGAGAAATCTTCCTGTGTACAGACCGCTGGTGGACCTGTCGACAATGGAGGAAAGACATGTCATACTGACATACAGGCTTGACCAAGCCACTATACAGGAACTATGTACCCAGTTGGAGCCAGACCTGATGTCAACAATCTGCCAACCCACAGGGATCCCCCCTCTAGTGCAGGTGCTGTCAGTACTCCATTTCCTTGCAAGTGGGTCATTTCAAACAACAGTGGCCATATCATCAGGGATGTCCCAGGCCATGTTTTCCAAGGTGTTGTCCAGAGTGTTGTCTGCCCTGCTGAAACACATGCAGAGCTACATCGTCTTCCCTGAGGTGGGGGATTTGGCTACAGTGAAGGCTGATTTCTATGCCCTTGGACATATCCAGAACATCATTGGTGCCATTGATGGGACACATGTTGCTTTGGTCCCCCCCAGCAGGAGTGAACAGGTGTACAGGAACAGGAAGAGTTATCATTCCATGAATGTCCTGATGGTGTGTTTGGCTGACCAGTACATCTCCCATGTTAATGCCAAGTTCCCTGGGTCAGTGCATGACGCGTACATCATGTGGAATAGCAGCATCCCTTACGTGATGGGTCAACTCCAGAGGCACCGTGTGTGGCTATTAAGAAACTCTGGTTACCCATCCTCTCATGGCTACTGACCCCAGTGAGGAATCCCAGGACAAGGGCAGAGGAACGGTACAATGAGGCCCATGGGAGAACTAGGAGGGTGATCGAGCGGACCTTCGGCCTCCTGAAGGCCAGGTTTAGGTGCCTCCATATGACTGGTGGATCCCTAATGTACTCACCAAAGAAGGTGTGCCAGATCATCGTGGCCTGCTGTATGCTTCACAACCTGGCTTTGCGACGCCAGGTGCCTTTTCTGCAGGAGGATGGTCCAGATGGTCGTGTTGTAGCAGCTGTGGAGCCTGTGGAGAGTGAAGAGGAGGAAGGCGAAGAGGACGACATAGAGAACAGGAACACTGTAATACAGCAGTATTTTCAATGACACACAGGTAAGAATCCACACCGGCATATTACATATACTTAACCCCTACTACCTCTCTACTGTCTGTCCTTTTCCCCCAGTGTATGGTAACTGAGTTGTGACTTTCCCTTCCAATTTCAGAGATGTGGGCCCCACTGCATGACATCTGCTTTATTTCCCCATGGACTACAGCTGTGTGACATTGGTATGTTGGCATCACAATGTGAATATGCCATTTGGCACGGTAATGTCTAATACATTTGTACATAATCACAGCCAGACTCCAGATTGTTTTATGCAAGAAGTGTGTTTATTTCAGTGCTCTAAATTGGTGGGTGGTTGCAAATCGTTGAGGTGTGATGGTGGAGGATTGTCCATGGCAGAGTCCAGACTATCAGTATCACAGGTGCATTGTCCAGATGCCTGTGGAAAGTGGAGCAGGGGCAGTGTAAGAATGGACAGGGTGTCAATGTGGGACAGTTGGATGACACTCAGGGAGGTATCCTTTGCTGGTGGGGGTCTTGGCATCTTACTCTGTCTTCTTCCTGGATCTCAGGGCCCGCTTGCGGGGTGGTTCACCTTCTGCAGGGGGTGGGGTTCTGGTGGCCTGTTGGTCTTGTGTCGGGGCCTCCTGTCCACTAGCGCCGGCGGAGGTGGTAGGCAGTTCTTGGTCCATGCTAGTGTCAGGGGCCCTTTGTGGTGCAACAGTGTCCCGCAATGTGGTGACTACCTGATTCAGACCCACTACGATGGTGCCCATGGCGGTACTGATGTTTCTTAGTTCTTCCCTGAACCCCATATACTGTTGCTCCTGCAGAAGCTGGATCTCCTGAAACCTGGCCAGTACCGTTGCCATCGTCTCCTGGGAGTGGTGGTATGCTCCCATGATGGAGGAGAGGGCCTCGTGGAGGGTGGGTTCCCTGGGCCTGTCCCCCCCCTGTCACACAGCAGCCCTCCCAGTTCCCCTGTTTCCCTGTGCCACTGTCCCCTGGACCGTGTGCCCACTACCACTGCCCCCAAGTCCCTGTTGTTGTTGGGGTGGTGGGTTAACCTGGGTGCCCTGTAGTGGTGGACACACCGCTGATTGACGTGTCCTGGGGACAGAGATATGGGCCCGCTGGGTGGGTGCTGTGCTGGTGTTCCCAGAGGGGGGAAGGTCTGCTGTGGCCTGTGGCTGTCTGAGGGGAACCGACTGTCCAGATGTCCCCGATGGGCCGGGCTGGTCATCTAGATCCATGGAGACAGAGGTGCTGTCATCACCGTGGGCCTCTTCTGGGGGTGGAGTGGTCATTTGTGGACCCTCCTGCGCGGTGCCGTGGCGTTCGGGTCCTGCAGGCGTATAATAGTATGATTATTGCTTCTGTGTGTGCCATAGCGTGCAATGGGTGGGTGCCCGTGTACCCCTGTGCTTGCATTCCTGTGTGGGGGCTTTTGTGAGGGTGGTTTGGGGGGGATGGGTATATGCAGTGGGCATGCTTAGGTGATATGTGTCCATGCTTAGTGATCGCATGCAGGGCTTGGTGTTGGGATGGGTGGGTTGTGAGGGTGAGACATTTGCAAGGAGTAGGTATGATGGGGTGGGGGTATGAGTTGGCATGCTGGTGGGGTTGGGGGGATGAAGTAATTAAGATATGACTTACCAGAGTCCATTCCTCCGCCTACTCCTGCGAGGCCCTCAGGATGCAGGATCGCCAAGACCTGCTCCTCCCATGTTGTAAATTCTGGGGGAGGAGGTGGGGGTCCGCCGCCAGTCCGCTGCACCGCGATGTTGTGCCTGGATACCATGGAACGCACCTTCCCCCGCAGGTCGTTCCACCGCTTCCTGATGTCGTCCCGATTTCTTGGGTGCTGTCCCACAGCGTTGACCCTGTCCACTATTCTGCTCCATAGCTCCATCTTCCTGGCAATGGTGGTGTGCTGCACCTGTGTCCCAAAGAGCTGTGGCTCTACCCGTACAATTTCCTCCACCATGACCCTGAGTTCAGCATCAGAAAACCTGGGGTGTCTTTGCGGTGCCATGGGGTGGTTTGGGTGATGTGTGGGGTGGATTGTGTGGTGCTAAGTGTGGTGATGTGTATTGGTGTGTATTTTGACGTGCGTGGTAGTATTGCTGGGTGACAGTGAATTGCGCGTCTGTGTGCTCGGGTCTCTTATCTCTGTGCGTGTTCACGAATCTCTAGGAGTAGGGGTTTGTGGGTGATGTGGGTGTGTGTTTTATATTGTATTGGGTGTGTGGGAGTGGTGTGTGTATGTGTATCAGGTGTGTGTATTTTGAATTGTTCAATGTGGCTGTGTTTTGTATATGTGTGTGTATTTTGAGCGCGGCGGTGTGTACCGCCAATGGAATACCGCGGTTGAAAGACCGCCGCGTGGATTCGTGTGTCGTGATAGTGTGGGCGTATTTCTGTTGGCGTGACGGTGGAGGTTTGGTCATCGCCAGTTTCTCGCTGCCCTTTGGTGTGGCGGACTTTTGTGGATGTCTGTATTTTGGCGGTTTGCCTGTTGTGGGTCAGAATGACCGTGCCGGTTTACCGCGGCCGCGGCAGTGTTATGGCGGTCTTCTGCACGGCGGTAAGCGCCTTTTACCGGCGAGGTTGGAATGACCCACTTAGTATCAAAGGGAGGAGGTCCATGTCTCAATGGCATCACTGCTGCGTTATTCAAAGATCTGGATTTTTGGGTAAAACATCTTTCTGCACTTTACAACAGCACAATTGCCACCAACATCATTCTGCATTCTTGGACATGCTCAATTATTTCCCCAATCTTCAAAGGGGGACTGATTGGCGATCCAGTATACTACAGACTAATTGCACTTTTAGATGTTGAGTCCAAGTTCTTTGGAGGGAGCCTACTGGTAGAGCTTGAAACCTGGACTGCTGATAACAACTTGATCCCATTCATTCAAACTGGCTTCTCTAAAGGGGTTGGCACAACTACCAATCTTATGGCTGTGTCATTATTATTTGATCAATGTCGGTGTGCCAAAAAGCCACTTTTTCTTTCTTTTATAGATTATAAAGCAGCATTCGATCATGAAGAGAGAGGAAAACTATGGTCTAAGCTTGCAAATTGGGGCATTCCAGCTCATTTGTTAAAAGCAATAATTCTTCTCCACACAAACAACTAGGTGAGGGTCAAACAAGGCGAAAGCACCCACCTCTCCAGAGAAATTCCAATTTCACAGGGTCTACGGTAGGGATGCATACGTGCTCCACTCCTTTCAACCTTTTTCTGGCTGATTTACCAACAAGGCTGGACAAAGTGAACTCACATCCATTGGGGCTTGGGAAATCTGCTATTTCATGTTTGATGTATGCTGACAATTTCATTCTCTTCAGCCACACCAGAGTAGGCCTCCAAATGCCACTTAATGCAACAGCTAAATTCTCAGAGGATAATGCACTTCTAATCAACCTGGGGAAATCAAAAAACAAATCTTTTAGGTCTGTAACATGGCCTTGGCACAAGTGGCACCTGGGCAACAGCAAAATAGAGTCTGTGCATAAATACAACTACCTAGGTGTACTTCATGAATATAACGGCTCCTTTAAACCTCATTTGGAAAGTCTCAGCCAGAAATCCATTTCTCTCACCTCTGCATTTAAACACATCAAAAATACCCCTTACTGAAGGTCATCAAAGCCAAATTTATCCCTACAATAACGTATAGAAGTGACACATTGAGGGACAGAGGAGGGGAGCTACTGGGCAAAATGATTGTCATGCTCTTTAAGGCACTGTTCAGTCTGTCAAATTGTGTATCGCCGACCAAGGTATGCCTTAAATTTGGCCTGGTCAGTCAGTCACTTGTGAGGAATGGGGCATTTATTAACTTGTGGGACAAACTCAAGGCAGCAAGACAAGGCACACTAATGCCCTCATTACAACCCTGGCAGTCGGTGATAAAGCAGCGGTAATACCACCAACAGGCCGGAGGTAAAAAAAATGGGATCATGACCACAGCAGAAACCGCCAACACAGACAGCCACTTTAACACACTGACCGCCACGGCGGTAGCAACAAAAACCGCAGCGGTCACCGCCAACAGGCAGACGGAAGACTATGTACCGCCCACCCTATCACAACCAACCAAACACCCATCTTTTCCGGGGCGGTACGAACGCCATCAAAAGCACGGCGGAAACAGTACCCAGAAGGGGACTCACCTTTCGACACTCAACGGAGAACAGGACACCATGGAGCCCGAACTACAGGTCCTGCCGATGCTGGTGTATCTGCTAATACACCAAGAACACCAAAGAAGGCGGCGGCGATGACCATGGTGAGTACTGCACCTATCACACAGGGGAAGGTGGACGAAAAAGAGAGTGACATACACACACAACACCCCCACCATCACCCACAACACCATACACACAAACGCATGGATCAACAGTACATTTACACCCCGTTACCCCCTGGAAGAATGCAAGGACAAAAGGAATTGAATGCAAAGAGTGATATTTAGAAACATGGAGATAAAGTTAACGATTGTAAACAACAGTATATACAAATATTTACAATATGTACAGAAGGCCGTACACTGTCCTTTGCAAATGTTCATGGCCCCATGGGCAAAAAAAATGGGCGAAGCCCACACTTGACTCCTCAAAACGGAGAGAGAACACTGCAGGGGCATCAGGTCGAAAACACACAGGCACCTCAGGGGGAAGGGGGGCACCTCAGCCGGAAGATGGTACTATGCCACAGCTCCTGGAGGGGGCAACATGCCCACAGCGATGTCCTGGGGAGTGCAAAGCCACTGTCTCTCAAGTGGGTGGTTTGCCCACTGCTTGCTCCTGGGGAGTGAAAAGCCACAGTCTCTCAAGTGGATGGTTTGCCCACTGCTTGCTCCTGGGGAGTGCAAAGCCACAGTCTCTCAAGTGGGTGGTGTGCCCACTGCTTGGTCCTGGGGAGTGCAAGGCCACAGTCTCTCAAGTCTCTCAAGTGGGTGGTTTGCCCACTGCTTGGTCCTGGGAGTGCAAAGCCACAGTCTCTCAAGTCTCTCAAGTGGGTGGTTTGCCCACTGCTTGCTCCTGGGGAGTGCAAAGCCACACTCTCTCTAATGGATGCCTTCTTCCACTGGTTCTGGAGGGGGCCTTGTGCCCAGTGTGCTTCATCCTGCCAAGAAAAGTGATAGTGGATGCATATCTCCCCAGGTTCTGGAGGGGGCATTGTGCCCAGTCTGCTTCATCCTGCCAAGGAAAATGATAGTGGATAAATATCTCCACTGGTTCTGGAGGGGGGCTTGTGCCCAGTGATGCAGCACCTGGGGTGTGGAAGTTCCCATTGCCTCAGACACCCAGGTGAGGGGTCTTGGCAGGAACAGGTAGCATGATACTCCATGGAGGCAGAGCCAGACTCCATCCTGCGGCGACTCAGGCTGCAAACTGCTGGTAGTGCTGGTGGGGGTGTTTCAAGTGGTGGGTGGATGGTCCAGGCCGCCTTCTGCATCCCTGGACGGCTGCCCACTGGGGATGCTGCCGATGACAGATGTAGTGACACTGGCTGGGCATGTGGCGGTGCATATGGTGGTGCAGATGGTGGTGCAGGTGGCGGTGCTTGTGGCGGTGTCTGCGGCAGAGATGCTGCCAGTGCTGGCCATGGTACAGGTGATGGTAGTAGTGGAGAGAGACACCAGGCTGTCTCTTGCAGCCTCGGACGGCTGCCCACTGGGGATGATGCTGCTGACTGTTGTGGCAGCGGCGGTGCAGGTGGCAGTGCAGATGGCGGCGCAGGTGGTGCTGCCTGCGGCGGTGCTTTCCGCGATACAGGTTGCTGAGCTGTCGGTACTGATGGTGGGCACCAGTCCCTCACCTGTTGGCTCCGAGGCCTGAAGTGCCTTGCCGTGGGTTTTCTTCCCCTTCCCCACCTTGGCAGAAGCTGTTGGGACCTTGGCACTGACAGATGCAGTTTTCGAGGAGGTCTTACTGTGTGGGTTGTGCTTCTTGTCAGTGTTGCATGCTGGCACCTTCTTCACCCTGGCAGGTGGCAGAATGGGTTGGTCCTTTGCAGGGGTCGGTGGCACACTTGCAGCCCTGAAGGGTGCCCCCTTAGATCCCCTGGGACTTGCTGATACCACAGCGGATGCCGACTTGGTGGCTGAGGTGCTGGCCTGGGATCTTGACACCCTGGCCTGAGGGGAAGGAGAGGTGGGGGAGGTGTCGGGAAGAGGTCAAAGTTTTCAAAGAAAAGTTTGTTAGACACACTGGGAGTGGTTGTAGGAGGTGTACGTCTGCTGAGTTTGGGTGAAGGTGCATGGGCTGGATGCGAGGTGGAGGACTGTTGGGTGGGTGGGTGCTTGCGTTTGTGTAATTTGGGAGGAGGGGTCACAGACACACTGGGAGAGGACACAGGGGACGTGTGCATGGTTGTGGGGGTGGTGACTGCTCGTGAGAGCTGTATTGTGATGGGCATGCTGGTGATGGACATAGTGGATGAGGATGTAGTGCATGCATGTGTGAGTGGAGACGATACTGGGAGGGGGTAGACAACCAGGAGGGACACAGTGGAGGCAGTGGATGTTGCTGGGTCTGCATGGGGATGGTGCTTGTTTGAGTGCCTGTGTGATGAAGTGTGTGTTTGTGTTTGCCTGAGCAACTTCTGTGTGTTGATTTGGGTGATTGTTGGTCTGAAAGTGTGCTTGGGATAGGCTGGGGTTGAGGGGATTGGGACTGAGTAGAGGAAGTTGGGGGGGAGGCTAGACACAGGGACAATGGCTGCCATCAGTGCTGAGGCCAGAGCCTGAAATGCTCTCTGTTGGGCCGCCACGCCAGAATGACTGCCCTCCAGGTATGCATTTGTTTGTTGCAAATGCCTCTTGACACCCTGGATGGCATTCAGAATGGTTGACCACCCAACAGTGAGGGATCTCAGGAGGTCCATAGCCTCCTCACTGAGGGCAGCAGGGCTAACCGTGGCAGGGCCTGAGGTGCCTGAGACGAAGGAGATGCCCACCCTCCTGGGTGAGCGGGCACTGGAAACATGCTGAGGGGCTTCTTGGAGAGCGGTGCTCGTGGGGGGGTGGCGGCTGTACCTGTTGTCGGGGTGGGCACAGAGGTGAAAAAACAAATAGGGGGGGAGAGACACATGATACACTTGGTCAATGACAGCAACAACACTACCGTTGGCGTACAAAACACACAGGGAGCTGCCCTATGCACTAGGCCATGCCCAACCAGTCACTAAGGTAGTCACAACCCCATGGGGTACAATGCCTAACACCAGCATCTGCACACCTGACACCCACAGGATCCTGCCCAGTAGTAGTTGGCCACTAACACCATTGGTTTGGAGTGCTTCAGAGGCTGCACACAAGGGACCTACCCGCCCATGATCGCCCTGGCCTAGGGGCACCCACACCCCACATCCCCCACCCAGCTAGCTCCTAAAGCATGCAAAGTCAGGATTCAGAATCTGTACTCACCCTCTTGTGACTGCTGTGATGCCCTCAAGCGCCCATCCAACTCCGGATAGGACACCGCCAGGATGCGGAACATCAGTGGGGTCATAGTGCGAAGGGCACCCCTTCCACGTTGGGAGGCCAGCCCTAGCTGGGCCTCCTCAGTTTTCTTGGTCCAGCAGTACAGGTCCTCCCATCTTTTGCGGCAGTGGGTGCTCTGTCTGTGGCAGACCCCCAGGGTCCACACCTCCTTGGCGATGCCACGCCAAATACCCCTTTTCTGGTGGGCGCTGACCTAGAGGGAAAATACAGCAGAAAAGGAAATGACTAATCCGTCGGGACCAGCATACTCATTGCCCGCCAGTTCCCACCTATGCCCTGATGCACATACACTGACCACCTCTAATGCAGCTCTCAGGCCAGGACGCGTCAGCACCTCCCAACATGTGGCTTACATCCACACCACTTCAAACATGCATTGCCCACACATCATGCTCCCAGTCTACTCACCTGTTTGTTTGGAGGACCGTAGAGTAACGTATACTGTGGTAGGACCCCATCCACCAGTTTCTCCAACTCCTCCGCAGTGAAGGCAGCAGCCTTTCCCCAGACACTGTAGCCATTGTCGCTTCCAGACTCAGGTCACAGCAGCACTTGCAGTGTAGGTAATCTCCTGTTGACGGTCAGGTAGCAAGTGAGTGAATAGTTAGAAAATGGCGGTTATGTCTGCGGCGGTGCGTACCGTCACCGCTGGCGTACATCGCCATAGGGCCCAATAATAACCAATGCAAATCTGAGCGGCGGTCATCGACCGCCTACTGCGACGGCACACAATGCCAGCGCACTTACCTCATTTCCACTTCTCCCTCCCCACAGGTCAGGCAGTTGCCATTTCAGGGGGGCACATGGCATGGCACCCAACTGCGTCACAGCAGACATTGGCCCATCAACTGAGTCTCGACTTCATACACTGCTTGTGTGACCTAAATTCAGCAACAGTTGTGCATTCTGTGTGGGAATATGACCTTCTGCTCACCGTTCTCCTCCATAGGCTACAACCGCTGAGGCAGATGATGAGATGGCGGCATCCTCCGGTGTACAGACCCCTGGTGGACCTGTCGTCAATGGAGGACAGACACATTATCATTACATACAGACTTGATCGCACCACAATTCAAGAACTGTGCGCCCAATTGGAGCCAGACCTGATGTCAGCTATCTGCCAGCCCACAGGAATACTCCCTCTAGTGCAGGTTCTGTCAGTGCTGCATTTCCTGGCAAGTGGCTCCTTTCAAACTTCAGTGGCCATGGCATCAGGAATGTTCTCCAACATGTTGTCTAGAGTGTTGTCTGCCCTCCTGAAACACATGCATAGCTACATTGTGTTCCCTCAGGTGGATGATTTGGCAACAGTGAAAGCTGACTTCTGTGCCCTGGGACATATCCCCAACATCATTGGTGTCATTGATGGTACACATGTGGCCCCAGGAGAAATTAACAGGTTTACAGGAATAGACAAGGCTATCACTCGATGAACGTGCAGATGGTGTGTTTGGCGGACCAGTACATCTCCCATGTGAATGCCAAATACCCTTGCTCTGTGCATGACGCCTATATCTTGAGGAATAGCATCATCCCTTATGTGATGGGTCAACTCCAGAGGCACCGGGTGTGACTAATAGGTGAGCCCAAGGTCCCCACCCAGTATAAGTAGGTGTCTGGATATAGGGTTGACCCTAAGGGTTAGTGTGTGTCTAGCAGTTATCCCTCGATATTTAGAGGTGACTAGGGTTACCCCAATCTCTCATGGCTACTGACCCCAGTCAGGAATGCCAGAACAAGGGCAGAGGAACATTACAATGAGGCACATGGGCATACAAGGAGGATTTTTGAAAGGACCTTCGGCCTCCTGAAGGCCAGGTTCCGGTGCCTCCATCTGACAGGTGGATCCCTGGACTACTCACCAAAGAAGGTCTGCCAGATCATCGTGGCATGCTGTATGTTGCACAACCTGGCCTTGAGACGCCTGGTGCCTCTTCTGCAGGAGGATGAGCCTGGAGATGGTCTTGTGGCAGCGGTGGAGCCTGTGGACGGTGAGGAAGAGGAGGCAGATTAAGAAGATGAGTACAATAGAACAAACATTAAATAGCAGTACTTCCAGTGACACACAGGTAAGAGACTGTAACTCAACTTTACTTTTCAGTAATCTTTTGGACAGCCTCTTGCCCTCTGTCTATGGACACTGACTGTAGTCTTTGGATTCCCTATTTTTCAGATCTGTGTGCCCCATTCTGGCTCCTGCTATATGTACTGCTGCCCACCAAAGGTCATCCTGTAGTATATTTCACTGAACATAGATGTTGCAATGCTTTGATGATGTTATACTAATACATTTTTTTAATCATTACACTGACTCCAGTATGGTATTTGTTTCAAGGGTGTTTATTTTTGTGCAAATTAGTGTGGGGGTATGTGCTAGGGGCTGGGGTGATGGTGGAGGATTGTCCAGTTAGAGTCCAGTCTCTTGGTATCACGGGTGCATTGTCCAATGGGGCATAGGAAGGGGAATAATGGCAGTTCAAGGTGGACAGGCTGTCAGAGTGGGACAGAAGGGTGACAATCAGGAGAGTCTTATTTCCTGGCGACAGTCTTTGCGATGTTCTCTGTCTTCTGCCTGGGTCGCAGGGACCATTTGCAGGGTTCTCCTTCTGCAGGGGGTGGGGTGCTGGTGGCCTGTTGTTCCTGTGGTGGGGCTTCCTGTCCACTAGTTCCTCGGTGTGGCTAGTGTCAGGGGCCTGGTGGTGTGCCACTGCCTCCCTCATGGTGTTGCCCATGTCAGCCAGCACCCCTGCAATGGTGACCAGGATGGTGTAAATTTTTGTTAGGTCCTCCCTGATCACCAGGTACTGTCCCTCCTGTAGCCGCTGGGTCTCCTGCAACTTGGCCAGTACCTGGCCCATGGTCTCCTGGGAATGGTGGTATGCTCCCAGGATGTTTGAGAGTGCCTCTGTTCCCTTGGCCTGTCCTCCCCCATCACACAGCAGTCCTCCCAGCTTCCCTATTGTCCTGTGCCTCTGTCCCCTGAACCGTGTGCCCACTGCCACTGACCCCAGGTCCCTGATCGTCCTGTGTTTGTGGGGTTGCCTGGGGTCACCGTAGTGGTGGACACACTGCTGATTGACGTGTCCTGGGGACAGTGGTATGGGCCCGCTGGGTGGGTGCTGTGCTGGTGTTTCCTTAGGGGGGAGGGTCTGTGGTGGTTTGGGACTGTGGCAGGGGAACTGACTATCCAGAGGTCCCTGATGGGCCAGGTTGGTCATCCAGATCCAGGTGTGCAGAGCTGCTGTCATCACTGTGGGCCTCTTCGGGGAGGGGGCTGGATGTATCTGGTACCTCATGTCCGGTGATTTTGGGTGGGGGTCCTGTTGGGATGCAAATGCATTGTTAATGTATCTTCGTGTGTCATTTTGTGCATGGGTGTGTTTCCCTCTATGACTGTGCTTTCCCTGTCTGCTTGGCCTTGTGTGAGTGGAGATTTTATGGGCTGGGTGATTCTCTCTATTGGGCATGCTGGGGTGATGGGTGCCCATGCAGGTCTGTGATGGGGGTCCATGCATTGTTGTTGCATGCAGGGCTTGGTATTGGGATGGTTGGGTTGTGATAGTGGGGTATATCTGAGGTGGTTGAGTGATGGGGTTAGGGTAGGGGTAGGAGTTTGTGATTGCATGCAGATAGGGTGGGGAATATAATAGTAATGG
Source organism: Pleurodeles waltl (assembly GCF_031143425.1). NCBI lineage: Eukaryota > Metazoa > Chordata > Amphibia > Caudata > Salamandridae > Pleurodeles > Pleurodeles waltl. The sequence continues at coordinate 767,845,678 of NC_090436.1, forward strand.
TTTGACATACCAGAGTCCAGTCCTCCTGCTACTCCTGCAAGGTCCTCAGGATGCTAAGACTTGTTCCTCCCATGTTGTTAGTTGTGGGAGAGGAGGTGGGGGTCCACCGCTAGTCCTCTGTACAGCAATCTGGTGTTTTGACACCACAGAACGCACCTTCCCCCATAGGTCGTTCCACCTCTTCCTGATGTCATCCCTGGTCCTTGGGTGCTGTCCCACGGCGTTGACCCTGTCCATGATTCTCTGCCATAGCTCCATCTTCCTTGCAATGGATGTCTGCTGCACCTGTGATCCGAATAGCTATGGCTCTACCCAGATGATTTCCTCCACCATGATCCTTAGCTCCTCCTCAGAAAACCTGGGGTGTCTTCGGGGTGCCATGGATGTGGTGTGAGTGTTATGTGTGAAAATGTGTAGGGTGATGTGTGCGGTAATGTGTTGTGGTGTATGCTGTGATGTGCGTGAATGGTGTATGGGTGATGGTGTTCTGTGCCTCTGATTGAGTGGGTGCTCCTGGCTTGTCTCTCTCAGTTGTCTATCTTTTTTTTCATTGTAAGGGGTTGTGGGTAATGTGGGTGTGTGTTTTATAGTAGTGTGAGTATGTGGGTGTGGTGTATGTATGTGTGTCAGGTGTGTGTATTTTGAATTGTCCAGTGTGGTGTAGTTTTGTTTGAGTGTGTGTATTTTGAGCACGGCGGTGTGTACTGCCAATGGTTTACCGCAGTTGAAAAACCGCCACGTTGATTCGTGGGTCGTGATACTGTGAGCATATTCCTGTTGGCGTAACGGTGTGGGTTTTGCTATCGCCAGTTTATCACTGACCTTTGGTTTGGTGGACTTGTGTGGGTGCCTGTATTGTGGCGGTATTCTATGTGTGGGTCATAATTCTCATTGCGGATTACTGCTGTGCTCATGGTATGTTGGCGGCCGTCAGCACTGCGGTAGGCGGTATTTACCACCAGGGTTGTAATGAGGGACTAAGTTCTCTTCTTTGTGCTGAAATCTCTGCGCAATCCAACTCTCCTGCCCAGCTTTATCTTGAGTCCTCCTTGGCCGTACTGGGTTTGACAAACCAGCTAGCACATCTTAGCTCATATGAGCTTGTCAAGTGAGTGACAAAAGAAAGTGTCAAATTATTCTTGCAACTAATGGACAAAGACGCTGTGAAAAAAAGAAACCATGTCTGGATTGTCTTGTCATCATTTGACAGACTTGCCCTGCAGCCCTACAAGGCAGTAGCAGTTAATTCACGGATCAAAACAGCCCTGATAAATATTGCCTGGTCTGTCTTCCAACGTACACCCACCTGCCCAGGTGGAAACAATGCAACAGGTGTGTGCCGGCCCTGAGGGCTAGTCCTGGAAACATTGAGTCACCAGATATGCCTCTGCAAAAGCATCACAGTGGACCAAAAGTCTCAGCTACGGCCAGCTTGGCTCCAAAGGGGTCTGCACAGGAGTTGGCCGGTGAATATGACAGGATTCAATAGGAAAGATGTACAGCTCAGTTGCAGACCGGTAAATTGTTTGGACAAACTTGGGAGCCAGCTTTCAGAGATTGAGAACATATGACATGGGCATGCAATCAGTTAACAAACAAACCCGTAATAACCTATAATCACATAATTTTCTCCTCCAAATACTTGTATATTTAAAATCAGTTTTTTAGCATTAGCGTGAGGGTTCTTTGTAGATAGCTATATTTTTTCTTTTTGAGGATTTTAATAATCGTGTTTTATCGCTTGTGTAATGGTTTTAATTAACTACACACTGTTCAATAAATACTAATACAATAGGAGCAGAAATTATACCGCCACTATTTCTCTCAGAACCTAGAGCTCCACCAATTAAGAGGGAAGAGTAGGTGGAAATATTCTAGAATTATGCTGAGGCTCTAGATGGGAGGGAGTTTACAGTGTCATGGAAAAAAACCTTATTGTTGAGTACATTAGGCAAAGAAGGCCAACATATTTTCAAGTACTTAGCAGTAGCTGTAGGAAACAATGGACAACCAATTAACAATCTATATTTAGAAGCCCAGGTGAGATTTGAGAAGCGTTTTGCCAAAGAAGAAATCATAGTCATGTGCAGGCATAGGTTTAATATAAAACCACAGAAGGCTGAAGAAACAGTAGATATATTTGTAGCAAGATTGCATGAATCATCAGAAAAGTTAAATTTCGGAGCTAAGAGAGGTGAAATGATACAAGATCAATTTATTGTACAGTGCAAGAATAGGGACATGCAGGAAAGGCTCTGGGAGGCAAAAATCCATTGTTGCAGTGGTAGAACAATCTGATCAGTGTATGAAAGAGATGGAGAAAAAAAGACAGTATCATGAATGTATCATATATTGAACGGGATGAAGTAGGAGTCCTTAACATTGGCAAAGGGTATTCTAAACTGATCAAGAAGGGGGCATTTGATAAGAAAAACAGTAGCAATAGTGTAAATACTTTCAAAAAGGTTGAGACTCATAACTAACCTTGAAATAATGTGTACTAGGTGTGGAAGTAGTCTACATAGTGTTGACTTTGAGAATTGCTTTGTCACTGGAAAAGAATGTGGTCGATGTGGCTGGAGGGACACTTTGCCCTTATGCGCTGGATGAATAACTAATACAAAATATCAGCAGCCGAAAAGAGCAGGGAGGATATTGACAAAGAACAAAACACTTCAGATATGTATCTGAAGGTCAGGTGGGCGCTGCTAACAGTGTAGGCCTAAGGCTACATTTACTATTAAAGGTGAAAAGGTGCAGCTGATGGTAGACTCTGGATCTCTTTATGCAGTCATTCTAAAAATAATTTTCATGAGGCACTGGCCAAAGGTGTATTTTCTGCCTAAAGATGGCAACCCAAGAGGATACTAAGGTGAAAAAAATAGGTATTGCAGGATATATGTTGACCAATAGTGAATTTCATGAGATATATGTGAGAGGAAAACTTTCTGTGGCTGAAAATGGTACTCCAATTTTAGGATGGGAGCACCAATATGATCTCCATTTGATCCTTAATCACAAAGCACCAAATCAAATTATGGTGGATGAAGAGGCAACTTTGGAGGAGATAACAAAGTATTTTCAAATGAAATCATTGAATTAAAGAATAATGTCCATAAAGTAATTGGATAAAGTATCCATCATTGCAAGGAAGGAAGTCAAAAGAATGCTGGAGGAGATGGTGGAACAGGGAATTATCAAACTAACAGAAACATGTAGTTGGATATCACCTGTTGTGATAACAAGCACATCAGATGGTAGTTTTAGGTTCTGCATGGACTTAAACATAGTTAATCAGAACATTGTGGTAGATAACTACCCCCTTCCCAACATCAATGCGTTAGTGTTGTTATTGAAAGGAGATATGTTGATCCGAGAAATGCCTACCATCAGATTAAGGTTCACCATGATGTCAAACACCTCACAGTGTCTATCACAGAAGGAGTGTTCTACTTTAATTGAATGGCATTGAGTCTCTCGTCTGCAGCTAGTAATTTTCAAGTTCTTAAAAGGGATTGATGGTGTTGTCATTGTCAAGACAATATTGTTTTTTGGGGAAATGATTGAGAGTCAAAACATAGAACTGAAACAAGTATTAGACAAACTTGCAGAGATGGGACTAACACTTAAGAAAGAGAAGTATAAGTTCTGTGTAGTGGCAGTTGAATACTTGGGATTCAAATTGTCAGCCTCAGGAGTCAAACCAAAGAGAGACTTGGTGGAGGTTATAAGGAAAGAACCAGTTCCAACAGTCATTTGAGGTCCATTCTTGAAATTCATTGAATACTGTGCAAAATTAATAAAATTAATAAAACATTTTGCAGTCTGCTAGGCTAGCCCAGTTAGAAGCTTACTTACAAAATTATCAGTATAAAATGGAATACAAACTGATATGGAAACATTCCCAATCAGATGGGTTGTCTAGATTGCCATGGCCTGGCAAGATATAGACAAAGTAGATGTTGAACCATTTGACAAAGAAGGGGAAGTGGCAAATATCATTGATTTGGTGGAATGAAGCCAAGGAGCCATAGAGAAAGAAATGTATTTTAAGAGTATGGACAAAGGTGATGTGTTATGACAGGTGGTAGGCATGATTTTGAAAGGGAGTAGTGGTGAGACAGCAGTGTAACCAGCAGTATGACCAAATGTTAAGATAATAGATAAGTTGTCAGTGTGAAATGGCAACCATATCTTGATACATTTGAACCCGCAGAGGGTTTAAGATTTGAACTTTTCAAAATGGTGCATGAGGGCCATTTGGGGCAAACACTTACAAAGAAGAGATTGCTAGAACATTTTTGGTGGCCAAGCACGGATAAGAATTTTGCTGATTGAGTGGTATGGTGTGTGAGTTGTAAGAATGGGGAAAAAAGTTTGAAGGTGGGCACACAGTCTGTCATGGATAAGATACAAGATCCAGGACTGCCATGGCATATGGTGTGCTCAGATTTCATCAGACCAATGAGTGGTGTGGCAACTGAAATGATATTTGTCCTTTTCATTGTAGATGTATATTGTAAATGGCTTGTGGTAAAATTTACGTGGGAGATCACAACAAGGGATACCATTAACATGTTGGAGGAAGTATTGAGGAATAAAGGTTATCCAGTGAAAATAATCACAGATAATGGGACCCAATTGACATTAGAGGCAATTATGAAGTACTCACATTTCTGAGGTGGGCAGCATTATATAACCCTCAAACCAATGTGGTGGTCAAGAGAGCAAGCTGTATGGTAAAATGTGTGATATAGATGGCTGTGGAAAAGAGAAGTGATGTAAGGAGTATGGTATGTGATGTGATTTGGGCATATCGCATCACACAGAATGGGGTCACAAAATACATTATTTTAAGTGTGATGAGGGGATGCAAAGCAAATACTAAAATGCCACCATCCTGGATGAGAATGTTATTAAACAAAAGTCAAAGTGGTGATGAAGGTGAGTGTAAGTTTAAAGAGAAATGTGATGTGAGAAAAAGGTGGGTAATTTACTCAAAGTAAAACCTGGGCATGTTGAGGGTGGTTTGACAAAGTTTTGTGGTCCATTTAGAGTAAGAGATGTACATGGTTGGTTTGTTATTTTGGAAAATTGGAAGCAGTGGTATTTAAGAAGAGTCACACTTTATGAGAAAGGAAATGGCAGTAAAATGGATACTTAGGAGAGTTGCAGTGGTTTACGATGATGGAGATGGTAATGTTTTGGGAAAGAGAGTTCATGGGCTAAGGGAGAGAGTGGAAAGTTGTGATGGAGTTGTTGGTGGTGCACAGGGTTGTAGTGAACACAGATTACCAAGGCACAGAGTACCACTCAAGTACTTAAATGACTATGGGGGTCATTCTGACCCCCGCGGGCGGCGGGAGCCGCCCGCCTGGAGGGAGCCGCCATATGGCCGCTCCGCGGTCGAAAGACCGCGGAGGCCATTCTGGCTTTCCCGCTGGGCTGGCGGGCGACCGCCAGAAGGCCGCCCGCCAGCCCAGCGGGAAACCCCTCCCCACAAGGAAGCCGGCTCCGAATGGAGCCGGCGGAGTGGGTATGTGCGACGGGTGCAGTGGCACCCGTCGCGTATTTCAGTGTCTGCAAAGCAGACACTGAAATACATAGTGGGGCCCTCTTACGGGGGCCTCTGCAGTGCCCATGCCATTGGCATGGGCACTGCAGGGGCCCCCAGGGGCCCCACAACACCCCATACCGCCATCCTGTTCCTGGCGGGCGACCCGCCAGGAACAGGATGGCGGTATGGGGTGTCAGAATCCCCATGGCGGCGCAGCAAGCTGCGCCGCCATGGAGGATTCTGCAGGACAGCGGAAAACCGGCGGGAGACCGCCGGTTTTCCTGTTCTGACCGCGGCTGAACCACCGCGGTCAGAATGTCCTGAGGAGCACCGCCAGCCTGTTGGCGGTGCTCCCGCATCCCCGGGGGTCGGAATGACCCCCTATATTTTCAAACCAAAGTCACATTACATGTTTATTTATAGCAGTGATTGACTTGTAAAGAAAAAAAACCTAATTATTTAATTTATGTAAAGGGGGAGGTGTGTTGTATTTGTGTATGATCCTTTGTAGAGAAAATGGATGTGTACATTTAAGCGTTAGAATGTCATGAGGCTCCTGTTCTAATGTTCTCATGTATTATGGCTGTGTTAGGTTCTCTCTGTGGGCAGTGGTATGCTGTCTGGAGAGGGGATACCAACTGTGATCGTTTGTGTTCAAGTAAAGTGCCTTCTTTAACCATAACTTGGTGCTTGGAGCTGTCTCTTAGGATTACTCTTGTTCACCAGGCCTAACTCTGTAGCTGGCCAACGCTCTATTGTGGTAGACCTGAACTTGTGTCTTTGTACCCATCTAGCACAACCAGATATCCACAGTTGGTGTTTGGTGCTTTTATGTGCTATATTCACTAAAATCTTTAAAATGCTTATCTCCGGTTTTGCTGATTAGATTTTGTTTTTGGTCTTCTTGTAGTTAATAAAATCTACTCTATTTTTCTAAATTGGGATAGGATTGTTCTTTGGTTGTGTGTTCATTTTATTTTTGTTTGAGTACTGTTTAAATACTTTACACATTGCCTCTAAGTTAAGCCTGACTGCTCTGTGCCCAGCTACCAGAGGGTCCAACACAGGTTGATGTGATGTTTGCTTGTGACTTTACGCTGACACATATTTTGGTTGCTGCTTGAGTACAGTTTCACCCCCTCAATCAGTAACTCAGTGTCTTACAGTGAGTAAAAAATATACCCCCTCAATTAGATTCCTGATGGTGTTTAAAAATAAACAAATACCTAGAAGATATCTGCCGTAAAAGAAAAAGTACAACATAACCAGTGATTCTGGCAAGTCTTTCAACTATGCGACTCTGCATGTCACAACCTATATCTATTTGAAATATAATCCATATTCAGGACACCATTTGCTGGATTCTAGATTTACTAAGTGATGGCTGACACATTTGGGTATGCTGGAGCCATATCACTTTCTAGTTTTCATTGAGGGAACAACTGGCCCAAAACATCTGAAATGGGAGTAGTCAGGTAATACTCATATATGATTAGTACAAGCAAAAAATATGGTGCTCTCTTTGCACTTTTACCAATAAGGACATGGACATTTTGGCCTTCATTATGACCTTGGTGATAAATACTGAATACCGCCGTGCGGACTGCCGTCAGCATACCGCCGCAGAGGCGGACATCTGTCTGCCACATTATGACACATACATACAAAATCAACAGAAAACAGCCACAGCCACAAATCCACCAGAACCACTAAATGTGATAAACTGTCAGTACTACCACCCACACCGTTAGCCACCAATACTATGCCCTCCATATAATGACCCACCAATAACCACAGCAGACATTCAATGACAGTAAACCATTGGCGGTGAATACCGCCCACGGCGGATAAGGCCACCCTAAGACAAAACAAGACAACATTGGCCAGAACAAAAAACCCACACCTGACAAAAACACACACACCTCACACACCCACCAACAGCACTATAAAACACACACCCACTTCACCCACAATCCTTTGCCAACACAAATAGTCCACAATAGCTAGCCACACAAATCACAGAGACAACTTCACACACACACACCACAACCACCCATTCATCCGTCATGCACCACACACCCCACACCCCACCACATTACTCAAAACCGTCTGCAAGACACACACATTACACAGCAGCTTTGTCCCCACAAAGGCACCCCCGTTTCACTGATGAGGAGTTGCAGATCATGGTTGAGGAACTAGATAGGGTAGAGCCACAGCTATTTGGAGCACAGATCCAGCAGATATCCATTGCTAGGAAGATGGAGCTATGGTGGAGGATCATGGACAGGGTGGACACCGTGGGACAGCATCCACGAACAAGGAACAACATCAGGAAGAGGTGGAACGACCTACGGGAAAGGTGCGTTCCATAGCAGCAAAGCACCAGCTCACCATCCATAGGACTGGCAATGGACCCCCACCTCCTCCCCCACAGATGACAGCATGTGAGTAGCAAGCCTTGGCAATCCTGCATCCTGAGGGATTAACTGGAGTTGCCGGAGGACTGGACACTGGTGAGTCAACATTTACTACCTATCACTCTTCCATACGTGCATGCCACCACAAACCCTCACCCTGATACCCATCACTCCACTCCATCTCACACGGTGCACAACCACAATTAAAAAACATAAATGCCAAGCCCTGCAAGCCATACCCACTGCATGCACACCCCTACCAGCCCTGGATGTACACCCACCACCAATGCATGCACTGCATGGAGAACTAACAATCCCACAATACATCACCATACACAAACAAAGGTGGCAGGGTAACAGCAACAATATAGGGGAAGTTAGAGATGCAGAATATGTCACTGACATGTAGCACAATACACCACTTACATCCCCACCCCTGCCCCAGCCAATCTCAGTGGCAAGGAGGTGCCACGGCTACCCAGTCCCCCACCAGAAGATGCCCCAGTGATGACAGCAACTCTGGAGATCTGGATCTGGATGAACTCCCTGGCCCATCAGGGACCATTGGTCAGTCAGCTAACCCATCCCACACCCAGTCCACCACAGAGCCTCCCACCTCACTATCCAACACCACAGCAGCTACCCAATGTCCCCAAAGCTCTGTCGCAAGACTCATCAATCAGCAGTGTGCCCACCTGTAAAGGGACCCCAGTCCACACCCCAAAGACAAGACAATGAGGGTCCTGGGGTCAGTGGGCACACCATTCGGGGGACACAGGAGGCCAGGGACACTTGGAGGACAGCTGTGCTCCAGGGGGAGGACCGGCCCAGGGATACGACTGTCCAGGAGGCACTCCTTAATATACTGGGGTCTTATCAACAATCCGAGGACAAGAAGGGTCAGGTGATAGACATCATGCAGGAGAACCAACGGCAGCAGGAGGAACATCACCAGGAGATCAAGAAAGAATTGCAGGCCCTGAACACCACTATGGTCTCCATTGCAGGGGTGCTGGGTGATATGACCAACATCATGAGGGAGTGCACATTACAACAGCAGGCCCCTTCCACTAGTCAGTCAACTGTGCAGCTCTCCACATCTGCTGCAGCTAATGGACAGGAGGCCCTGCCACAGGACCCACCTCTCCCCCTGCAGAAGGTAAACAACCCAGCAAACATTCCCTACACCCAGACAGACACCAGAGACACTTGCCAAGACCAAGACCACCACCAGGAAATGAGCCCCTCCTGAATATCCCCCTGGTGTTCCACTGTGTCACCTTGTCTACTTTGAACTGCCATTGCTCCTCTTCCTATGGCCCCTTGCACACTGGACCTGTGCTACAAACAGACTGGCCCACTACACTGGACTATTCCCAACCATCACCTCTCTCTATTGAACTTCCCATTGTAGAACAATTTTCGCCCTTGAACACAACTTGAGTAAAAGTGCTTTATCTACAGGTAAGGTACAATGTAATGAACTGTAATGAACTACATGATCTTGTGTAAATGTCCAGTAACATGTTGAGCCATCCAACAAATGTGTCTCAGCAGTCTGTACACATCATAGCAGTACACTGTTGGAACAACACCAACATCAGCAATAAGGGAAGGCATAGGTGACAGTAAGGTGGGATGTAAAGGGAATGACTGGCATTATGCTGTACAACATTAAAATGTAGAAATGTTCAGTTCAACAGTCTTACCTGAGTGTCATTGGAAGTACTACTGGATCAAATGTGACCCATGGTCAATATCCTCCTCCTCACTGTCCTCATTGTCCACTGCTGCCACAGCTGCACTGTCACCCCCTCCTCCTGCAGATAGGGTACATGCCATCTGAGGACCAAATTGTGCAACATGCAGCACACAACAACGATTCTGCAGACCTTCTCATGGGAGTAGAATAGGGATCCACCTGTCAGATGGAGGCCTCTGAACCTAGCCTTCAGGAGCCCGAAGGTCCTTGCTACAATCCTCCTGGTATGCCCATGAGCATCATTGTACCTATTTTCAGCCCCTGTTCTCAGATTGTTAACAGGGGTCATAAGCCAGGACAGGTTTGGGTAGCCGGAACCATCTGTAAGAAGTAAGGGATACACATCAGCCCTGCACAATGGCATGGGCTATGACTCCTGAAGGCATACACTAACAAATATTGGGTGGGACACAGGCTCACCTATTAGACACTCTCTGTGCCTCTGTAGTTGTCCCATCAGCTGTGGGACACTGCTATTCCTCAGGACAAATGCATCATGCACCGACCCTGGATACTTGACAGTGATGTGGGAGATGTACTGGTCAGACAGGCACACCATCTGGACACTGAGTGAGTGGAAACTCTTCTGATTTCTGTACACTTGTTCATTGGCCCTGGGGGGGACTAAGGCAATATGGGTCCCGTTGATGGCCCCAATAACATGAGGTATATGTCCCATTGCAAAGAAACCAGCCTTTACAGTGGGTAAATCATCTACTTGTGGGAATGTGATGTAGCTGCACATGTGTTTGAGCAAGGCAGACAAAACCCTTGCAAGCACAATAGAAAACATTGGCTGTGACATCCCTGCAGCCAATCCCACTGTCACCTGCAAAGAGCATGTTGCCAGGAAATAGAGCACTGAGAGTACCTGAACAAGAGGGAAGATTGCTGTGGTGCTATGGATAGCAAGTAGGAGATCAGGCTCCAATTGTTCTCACAGCTCTGTGATTGTGGCCCTGTCCAGACAATAGGTGAGTATGATGTGCCGGTCCTTCAGTGTAGCCAAGTCCACATGGGGTCTGTACACTGGTGAGCCTCCTCCTATTCCCCTGCAGTGGTTGGTACCTAAGGGACCCAAATTTAAGAAAGGAGTGACAACAGGAATCATGAACACACTATAGCAGTCTATACAGAGCATGCTTGTATGTTGGACACTAGAATTGTGTAGGTGAGTACATTTGACTACAATCACACATTAATGAATCTGTACATGTGTACCAGCATTAGAAAATGGCACCCACCTGTCCTGTATTCATGGACAGGTGGAAGTGACCTCACTCTGCTGGCATTCACGTCATGGCGGAAGGCCGATTGCACCGCCATGCAAGTCCTTATTGGCTAACATGGCCCTCTATGGATAATGAGAACCAATGATGATCAACGCCGTGGATGTGACCATGTCACTTGATTCCTGACTTTCCACAGGATGACACCTCCACTGTGTGTGCTGCAGTGACCTGTGTCTGGAACCTGCCATGGCTTGTGCAACAGAGGAAAGGGCCCCAGCCTTCATGTCGAAGAAGTTGGAGTGCCTCATGGATGGGGTCATACCACAGTATGGGCAGTTGTATGGGACTCGAGACCAACAGGTGAGTACACCATGGGTACGCTGCATGCGACTTGACTGCATGGAGATGTGTGTTTGTGTGCTGGCAGTGTGTCAGGTGGGGGGTATGGCTGATGGCAGCGTTAATCCAGGGGTACAGTTTATGCGAATACCTGATGAGGGGGAATGCTTTTTGTGGGCCATATGTGTGACAGCCTGGATTGACAAGTTCATGGTGTCCCGCCTTCTGTGTTTCCTCTGCAAGTCAGCGCCAATCAAAAGAAGGGGTTGTGGCAAGCCATCGCCAAGAACGTGCAGACGCTGGGGGTCTATAGCAGGCGGAGCACCCACCGCAGGAAATGATGGGAGGACCTGAGACGCTGGGCCCGGAAGACAGCGGAGGCCCAGCTGGGGATGGCCTCCCAACGAGGGAGGGGTGTTCATTGGAACCTGACCCCCCTGGTGGCCCGTATACTGGTGGTGGCCTACCCAGAGCTGGATGGGCATTTGAGGGCATCACAGCAGCCACAAGGGAATGAGTAGTGTGTTTGTCAACCATCTCTGTTGCCTGGCATGGGATTTTGGTGCAGGGTACTAGTCAGTTGATGCCCCAATATGCCAGTTCAGATATTGCTGCGTGTCCAGCTCAGGTTAATAGGGTGGAAAGCATGTATTAGACAGCTAGGTAGGAGGCTTCCCATGTCAGACAGGGCTTAGCTCGTCCCAGTTGGTGTGTAGCTGAGAGTGTTTGGCTCCCACCTGCTATGGTACTTAGCCAATGGTATGTCAGTGTGGTCCATACTGCCCATTCTCAGTCTCAGTGTGTGACAGTGATGTGTCTGCCATCTGTGCTGTTGGTGCTGAGACTGACCCTATACTCCCTTTCTCTCCCCCCTCTCCTTTTGTCATCCTCTCCATGTGTGCATTAGCATCATCTGGCAAAGGAGCGGGGCACAGGCGAGTGAGGGACCTGTAGCCCACAGGACCCAAGAGGCAGAGCCCACCAACGCCGAGGGGACCAGTGGGACGGAGGGCAAGGGAAGCACCAGGGCGGGAACAGGAGGTGACACCACTGACTCTGATTCGTCCTCTGACGGGAGCTCCCTGGTGGTGGCGGACCCCTCTGGGACCACCCCAGCTACAGGTTCTACTGCCACCCCGTACCAGCACTGCCTTCCCAGTAGCCCCCCACTGAGATGCCCTTGCCCGCTCACCCAGGAGGGTGGCCATCTCGTTCACCCCAGGCACCTCAGGCCCTGCCCCTGACAGCCCTGCTGCCCTCCGTGAGGAGGCCAGTGACCTCCTGAGATCCATCTCTGTAGGGCAGTCAACCAGGGGCTAGCATCTCAGATGTAGCAATGCAATGCCTTCCTCTAGGGCTTCCACGGTGGGTTGGTGACCCTACAGAGATCGTTTCAGGTTCTTTCCTCTTCACTGACGGCAGCCACTGTCCCTGTTTCATCTGTCTCCCCTCCAAGTACCACTACCCAGTCCCAGTCTCCTCACCCCAACCCCTCCCATGCACACATTCTGACAAGCATGCACCCAAAACAATACACAAGACTCGCACAGACAAACATGTGCAGCACACTTCAGTACACAGGCACTCACACAGCCAACACCCAGATGCACACACATCATTCACTACCTCCACTGTCTCTTCCTCCTCCTCCTCCCTCACAGTCACATCCGCACTCACACCTGCATGTACTGCATCAACAGTCCCTGAACCTGCCACCTGCACAGCCTTGCCCACAGTCACTACAACAACAGACCCACAGACATGCACCCCACACACCACATGGGCAGTCACCACCGCCACCAGCACCTCATGCAGCACACCCACCTCACTCGAAGACGCCACCAAAACATCCATCCACATGTCATGTTTGTCCTCTCCCACCCTGTCTGCCCCCTCCAGTGAAACACACATGCTCACACTCAGGCCCCCAACAGCCATCCACCTAACACACGCACACTGTCCATGCGTGTGCACCCAAGACCAGCACACCTCCTCCTCCTACAACCACTCCCTCTACCTCCACATCCATCCCTCATCCCACATCCCACCCCATTGTCCCTAAGAAGCTTTTCCTTGCCCGCCTTTGCCTCTTCCCTCCCCCATCCTGCCCATAAGAGGAAGGTCATACCACCCCAGCCCAGTAACTCAAGCACCCAGTCTAACACTGCTCCACCCCCAAAGTCTCCAGCTGCCACTAAAGGGCACATGAGTGAGAAGCCAGCCCCCCACCCCAAGGACACTCCTCCACCCCAAAACAGAGGGCTATAGTGCCACCCCCTTACAAACAGACTGGCAAGACCATGAGGCCACATCCAAAACCCAGGGCCAAGGAAACCCCACCCATATCCCAGGATAAGGAGGCCCCACAGAAATCCAAGGCCAAGGAGGTCCCCCAGAAATCCAAGGACAAGGAGGCCCCACAAGAATCCAAGGCCAAGGAGGCCCCACAGAAATCCCTGGACAAGGAGGCCTCAATTAAATCCCTGGACAAGGAGGCCCCAACAAAATCCCTGGACAAGGAGGCCCCACTCGCAACCATGGCCAAGCAGCCTCCGGTACCAGGGGCCATGGAGCAGCATCCAGAACCAGAGGCCAAGGAGCAGCATCCAGAACGAGAGGCCAAGGAGCAGCATCCGGAACCAGAGGCCAATGAGCAGCATCCAGACCCAGAGACCAAGTGGCACACTAAATAACCAGTGGGAAGGCAGCCCCCTCCTCAACCAGTGGGCAGGCAGCCCCCTCCAGTATCAGTGGGCAGGCAACCCCCTACAGAACCAGTGGGCAAGCAGCCCCCTCCAGAACCAGTGGACAGGAAGTCCTCTCCAGAACCAGTGGACATGCAGTCCCCTCTTGAACCAGTGGGCTAGGACCCCCCTCCAGAACCATTGGGCTAGGGGCCCATTCACAATGCCTGCCCATTTCCAACATGATGTCCCTGTACAGTCAGGGCTTGGACTCTGCCCTGTGGGCATTTGTAACTTTAGACTGGTCTTTGAGCTTGCATTTATTTATTTCTGAAGCTGTGCATGTTTTTGCATTTTACGTGTTCACACAAAAGAAATACAGTGGTTGGAAATGTGTATGTGTCCTGGGTTTCTTTTCTCCGGGATTCTGTTACTGTTATTTTCCTCTGCATCTGGTTCTGGGTGTGTGGTGTGTGTCTGGTGTGTGTTGTGTGTGTGTGTGTCACTCCACCACAGCTCTCTCCCACCCTTGTGTGATAGGTGGCTGTACTCACCGTCATCGTCTTCATCAGTGTTGGTGCTCCAGGACGGCCATGGTGTGGTAGAGCATCGAGAATACTTGCAGTTCAGATTCCATGGCACCCGTGGACTCTTGTGTGTCTCTGGAGGTGAGTGTCTCCTTTTAACTGATGTATTTCTGCCAGGCTTTTGGTGTTGTTGCTACCGCCCAGGAAATGGTGGTGGTGTGCTATGTCATAATAATGGTGGGCGGGTCCTTGTCTTCAGCCTGCCTGTAGGTGGCTACCACAATGTTCGGTGTTCGTACCGCACTGGTGGCTTTTGTGTTATATTGGCTGTCTGTGGGAGGTATCACCGCCCTGGTCATAATTTGACAGTCATTACCGCCAGCCTGTATGCGGTGATACCGCCACATTAACCCTGGCAGTCAAAAGAACTCCAGGGTCATAATGACCTCCCTTGTGTCCAATTCGCAAAGGTATTTATGAGTATGTGAAGTACTACTCCTAGAGTACTATTTTACATACTGATAAGTGCCTTTGCGAATTGTCCCCACAGTGTGCATAGTAAAGGCTCTACATTTGAATGAGTGAAGGGTGATTCAAACACCAGAATCTGCTCAGGCAATGCACTCTACCATTCCCTCCTCTACTGATTGATGGGGGGATCTAGATGGGACAGCAGAAGCGGGCAATTATCTGTTTGCCTATTGCATTATGCTCCAAGTACTACTGATCGCTAGCATGGAGCAAGATGCTAACGGAAAACATTCTGTAGGTAAGTTGGGAAAAGAAACGCCTGTGTATGAATATATTTTAGAGTGTTGTCTGTGTGTGAGTGTATGTATAAAACCATGAACAGATATGAGTGCTTGTATGTATGTGTTTTTGGAGGGGTGGGAGATGCAGGCCAGATTGAGGAGGGATCAACCGATCCTTATACATGACAATGAAAATGTTCTTGCTGGCAATCTTGATAGTGGCCCATGCTTCACATATAGATGGTATAAAAACTGGCATTGCAGGTATCTTTGACCCATCAGTGGTTTATACTTGGCAATCTGTGGACATTTTGTATGACGTTCTGATTATACTGGTATAATAGTGACCAGTATCTGAAATATTGTGCATATTCTTCATGGCATTCTGATGGCTATCCCATAATAACGGTCATCATTGAAATATATTGGGTAATTTTAATGACATTCTGACTACTTCAAGAACATTAGTGGCACATCATTAACATAGTAGGAATGATTCATTATTGTTTGGCATCTTGACCTTCCAAGATATGGTGGTGGCCAATCAATGACACATAGTGGTCATTTATGATGACATTCTTTCTATCTGTGGCTTAATTGGGGTCAACCCATGATACACTGGTTATTGTCAATAACATTTCACCTACCTCCATGTAATAGTGCCCAATTGTTGCTGTAATGGAATATTCTAGGAGTAACTGTACCCATCCCTTTCATAACAGTGGCATACGAAACATTGGAGCATATTTACTAATATTCACACAATTCTGGGCAGCAAGCAAAGTTGCTGTACTGCAGTGTGTGAAATAGAGAGAGCTGAAATTAGCTGTATCTATAAGATATGCACACTTCGGCTTCTTTCTTTTGCTGGTGCACTTGAAGCCTTGCTGCAGGGGTGCCTACGCTGCAAGCAGGATTGTTTTTGTACAAGGAAGGATACAGAATGCCTCACACATAAAAAAGGAAGTAATTAGGCATTAAAAAGATATTACTTCTGGGCCTGGTAGGTGAACCATTAGTAGATATTAGTAGGTAGACATTAGTAAATCTGGGATTGCATCAAAATCCATGGGTGAATGCAGGGAAACGTTCATGTTCAAACCATGGAATGCCTTCCTTATATAAAGCAATGCAAGGCAGTGCTAAATGATGTGATGCAGTACTTTCTATTTACTAAACCATGTATACTGTACAAAGTGAATTTAGAAGGCTGATAATTTCCAGATAAGGACTTGCATTGCTTTGCAATGACTCGCACTTTTCAAGGACAACGCAAGTCCTTAGTAAATCTGGGCCTAAGTTATCATCCTTGATTTACTGTTGTCATTCTTGCCATAAATATATCAATGTTGCAGAAAATCATTGTTTAATTTAGGGGCCAAGGGTTGCAGCTGCGACCCCTGGCTTGTCCTTTGCTTCCCTTTGTACTCCCTTTGCGACCCCATGCCTCATAAGTGGCAAATTTTGTGCCAGGTGCACAGTGGCAGCTTGTCCTTATGGACGTCAGTTTGGACTCAACTCTTTGTTGTCTGTCAATTTTTTATTATACTAACAGTGAATAACAATATATAATTCACTATTAGTGTAATAAAGATGGAGTACAATTATCTGGAAACTGCCACTCCATGGCAGCTGCGGCGAGTAAAAAATGCTTTTAAATGTATTTTGGGTGCGTGCTTGTGTGTGAGAGTTTGCTTATATGAGAGAGTGTGTATGTAAGCGTATGTGTAAGTACGTTTGCAAGAGTGAAAGTGGAAGTCAAAGGGCGTGTGATGTCACATCCGATACCCCTGGCATTCTGGTGAATTGACGTCCATAGTGAAAATGTCTTCCATATGATATACTCTACTGGTATTTGATGATAAAGATACATGGATATGGATGTCCAAATATGACAGTAATACATGTGAGTGCATGGTGAAAAAGGCTTTGAGGTGCATTGTAATAAAATATGTATTTATTAAAATGAAAAAATGGCATTTTGGGCCAAAAATTCAGTTTTTGTATGAAAACGCCAGTTCCTATTTGTGTCTAACGATATGAGGCAGATTGAAGAAAAGTGGCCATGCACAAATGCAGCACCACTTTTCATGCGCCCCTTAGTGCCCCTCTAATGCCACCATGTGAGTTAGAGAAGTAGGAGCAACATTTTTTATGCTATTTTGGGGCTTTGCAGGATTAGAGTCAGAAATGTAGACGCTAATCCTGCAAAGCCCATTGAAGCCCATTGTAATTAACGGTGTGCCTCCTTTCAAGGCTTGCTCTGTGCAGGAATTAAAAATGGGGGAACGTATTCTTGCATACATTATACCTGGCACAGATAAAATGTGACGGAAGATGTTACAAAGTGGCACAAATGCATATTGTGTCTCTTTGTAAATATGGTGCAGCGATTTTTAAAGCATAACACCACATTAGCATTAACAAAATGACGCTAATGTGGCACTAGAGCTTCTTAAATGTGGGCCTCTGTATTTCAGAGTGAAATGATTGGATTTTCAGAAAGTGAAAACCCAATGCTATAGGCATCATTAGCAACCGTACAAACATATTTAAAATCTATATTTAAAGAAAAATTCATGCAAAGTTTGGAAAACATTTTGCTATCTTCACATACATTTTTGTAAGTTGCGCTCCTTCTCTGAGCAGGCTTCTAATTGTGATTTGTGTATTTACAACTTTTATGGGAATGACAACTATTCCAGAGCATATATACATACATTTTCAACAATTTTGGATGCTTGGGAATAAGATAAATCAAAAAACCTTTTAAAATGCACATATCGGCTTCACCCCAAGCTTGAGTGTTGTCCTTCGAGAAAAAATATCCACCTGTTTTTGGTTCTTTACATACTGAAGATGCAATTCAAATTTTTTCTCCTCTGGGAAGATACGTTTTTTCTGCAGGGAAAAATAATCTTTGACACACCATATTAACATGTGGTTAGTGGGATTTATTTACCCTCACTTACACATTTATTTCTCACTTTTTTGGAGTGGTTCTCAATGTTTTGTTCGGGTGGTAAAATCCATCCATTAGAAATATTACTGACTGGCTAGCTAATACGAAGCTTTAGGTTTTTACCACATTTCCAATGGCCATAATGGCACCCTACCTATTCCTCGACTGGCAAGAACCCCACGATTACCGATGGTAAGTAACCTGCCAAATCAGTCATAGTAAAATTATACTGGTCCTGATTGTGTTTTGCAGGATGTCACATTCATAACTGCCTGTTTTTAGCACTGAAGCAACACTTAGTGGTGCAAAAATGTCTGTAAATGTGACTCTCAACGATAATGTAATACACATAATTACTACAAGATGAACACATAAGACAAGCAAATGACACATCAGTGAAGGACAAATAAATATTAACAAAGAATAGCTGATAAATAAAAAATGGTGGAACAAATGATTAAGAGGAAAATTGTACCACATCAATCTGCAGTTCAAAGAAATGTCCTAGTCTTCCCCTTCATCAGATAACAAGTGTTAGACCTGGCATTCCCAGAATTTATGCCTTTCACTTCCTGTTTTGTTGCTGCATCATTTTGTTGGCCTTAGGATTTTGAGCACTCTACAGGTGCTAACCAGAGCTAAAGTGCATGTGCTTCTCCCTGAAACATGATAACACCGGTATATCCACAATTAGCATATTTAAATTACTTGTTAGTCCCTTGTAAAGCAGTGTACAATATACCCAGGGCCTGTAATTAAATGCTACTAGTGGGCCTGCAGTACTGATCGAGCCACCCACTTAAGTAGTCTGTAAATATGTCTCAGGCCTGCCACTGTAGAGCCTGTGTGTTCAGTTCACTGCCACTTCGACTTTGCATTTAAAACCTCTTGCCAAGCCTTAAACTCCAATTTTCTTACATATAAGTTGTCCCTAAGTTAAGTCCCAGGTAGCCCATAGGGAAAGGTGCCATGTAAGTGAAAGGCAGGACATGTAGATTTAAGTTTTATATGTCCTGGCAATGAAAAACTGTGAGGCCTGCTCCTCTCATAAGCCAGCATTGTGAATTCCTTAAATACCTTCAAACTGTAATTCCTGATCAGAAAGCAGTAGCAGACTAATTTTTGGTATCATGGGAATGGTAATGAGAAATCCTTCCTATTGGTAAAGTCGGACTTAATATTACTACTTTAGAAATGCCACTTTTAGAAAGTGGGCATTTATGTGCTTTGCCTTGTGTGCCTGACAGCCTGTCTCCAATACATGTCTCCCCCCTAGCTGGTTGAGAGCTAAATATGAGCATTCCCTTCAGACACCCACAATACAGGATACTCAACTGCATCTGCATCCATCTGCATACTGATGGGTCTTCCTAGTGAGGAGTTTGGGAAGGGCTCATACTTGTATTTCAAAGGGTAATGGCCTGAGCCCAAACAAAGGTACTGATTGCCCCCTACTGATAATCTAAAGCCAAAGTTGGGTTGAAAGGGGAACATGTGCACTCCAGAAAGATTGTTTGAAGATATCCCCCACATCAAAGGCACTTTTAGGTATAAGTAATGGGTCTCTCATTGGTCCCCTGGAATCAAATCAATACTGGACTTGCAAATAACTCTGCTGGAGTAAAGACTGCTGTGCCGTAAGGATTGCCACTCTGCCTGGAATGACTGTTCCAATTAAGTGCGTTTCTACATTGATGAACAGCCCTGCTGCCTGCTGATCTCTGCCCTGCTGAGGACTGGACCCATCTTACTGGCCAGAGGCTCCTCCAGGGCTTCATGGCTTGCCCCCTGTTCCTCTGCAGTCTCAGCAACATCAAAGACTGCTTGCATCTCTCCTAGTTCTGGAGCCCTACCCTTGCCTGAGGTGCCCTCCAGACCTGGGTCTCAGAAGTGTGTTTTGAAACTGAAAACTCAAGAAAGGCAACACATCACCCTGACTACAATAGAAAAATCAATGTGCCGCCTCACTGAAACAAATCATTGTCCGAAACTTGGCAGAAAAATCAATGCACTGCATCGACGACACAGTGGCTACCTGATGACAGAGGCTGCACCACTGCGCACACAGGTGATGATGCTCAGCGTGGCATGTGGCTGATGCATCGCATCCACTTCAACAGGATCCTGATGATGACGTACTGCCCAAACATGGGAGAAATATTGACACATCCTGTCTCCTTCGAAGGTACTGTATCCGCGGGGCCCTGGGTGGGTTCTGTAGTGGTCCTACCCTCTATCGCGGTTGGCCTGGTTTTTGACTTTGCAGAAGTCCCTAACGACCTCAAGTAACCTTTTAACTTCTACAGTCTTCTAATCACTGGTTTCACATATAGGGCCTCATTACGGCTGTGGCGGGCGGCAGTGCACTGGTGGTAACACCGCCAACAGGGTGGCTGTGTACCGGCAGTGTATTATAACCGTGGCACATTTGCCACGGCCATACCGCCGGCCCCTCCACTTGACCCCCAGGCTTCCGCCAGGCGGTCATAATTATGAGTTCCCAACCGCCAGTCTGCCTATGGCGGTAAACACTGGCATGGAAAGCTGGCAGTAAGGGGGACTCGGGTGCCGAAGTCGTAATGAGGGCCATAATCTTTAAAAAAATCATATCTTTGACTTCTACTGATTGAATTTCTGTCATTGTGGTCTTCCTGTACTCAAATAAATATTCTCTATGTTTCTAAATTGGTGTGGAGTCTTTATGTGGTGTTTTTTACTGTGATACTATATTTCAACATCTCCTCTTAAGTTAAGCCTGACTGCTCTGTGCCAAGCTACCAGAGGTTGAGCACAGGTTAATTTAGGGAGTGTAACTTACTTCCTTGACTATGATTGAAGTTCTTACTTGGACAAGGTGCAAACCTCTGGCAACTAGAGACCCAATTTCGAAAAGCAAGAGATTGAAACCTTGTTTATTTAAAGGAGCTAATCCTGGGCCACTCAGTGGCAGGTTTTCCAGAGTTTATATCAAAGTTTTGGCTTGCTGTCTATACTTCCTTCTGTTGCATATTATTATGACAGTCCTTAAAAATAACTCCTGGATGATGAGAGTCTGTGCATTTATTTAGTATCCAAGAAGTTATATGGCAGACTTACCAGTCTCATTTCTCGAGGAGGAATGGTTCAGTTTTTGCTTTTCATAAGCCTTTAAAACAATTTCTCTAACGTGTAGTTTTGATGAGATCCATTAAGTGAACGTCTTGCTGGCCAAATTTTGGATCTGTTTTAGAGTTTCACAGATGGGTCATTGTTACTCAGTCACAGAGGGACAGATCTGTCCATCAGGCTGATGGATTTCTGCCCTCTATATTTAGAATTTGGCCGGATTCTCAATCATCCATTGTCAGTCCCATCGTTCACCATGAACTTATACAACTCAATCAACGCTGATATACCTGATATGTGTCTGCCATATTTAACGTTAATCATCATCAGAGTAATACAGAAAGACCTCAATGTGAATGATAGCAATTGCGGATGGGATTTCCAATGGTGGACGCTTCCGTTGACATTGATGGCGAAATCGATAAACACACACATGCTCAAAATCTACTCATCAACCACAGCTGCAGCTCCACCACAACCACCACAAAAGAGACTACTCAAACCATACAAAATACAACCCAGTCTCTCAGAAAATTAGTTACCATTTATAGTGGGTGAGATATTTATATTTGATGCAATTATGTGCAACTCTGGTTCAGACAACAACCATGAGCCAGAGGTAGATAAAATTGTGATTAATATGAATGCTGTCACTAACACAAGACATCCAAAGGAGGACATCTGCAAGGTGAGGAATGGCATGCTAGGGAGAGTCTGAAGCTTAGGTTCCGTGCACATCAAGACACCTAGTGGTGGTTCTCTGAGGCCCCCAACCTCATTCCTTTGGAGGAGAAGGTGTTGTCCATACCCTATACTGAAGGCATAATTCAAATTCGAGGCAGACTGGGAACTGATAAGAACAAATACTATCTCTCTATCACTAACAAACCCACTCTTTCTCAACTCTGCCATTCATGTTCCATGACCACAATTTCTCCATTAATGTGAATGGAGAATAATGTGAATATGATATTTATTGCAGCACAGTACATACACTACCTAATCTCAGTCTACCATTTTCTCACTCTGTTGCACAATGTTCCTTATAAATGTCTTATTAAACACAATGACATTACCATGACAAAGATCCAATAACGAGAACTGGAGATGTGAGTTTTTCAAACATAACTTAAAAAGGTGAACAGGATCGACTGGGGGCAACTGGTTGTGCTAGACCAGGACAAAGGTAAGTTTTAAGACCAACCGCAATGGACTACAGGTGAGATATAAGGGCCAGGTGTGTCTCTGTCAAAGAGCTACTTTTGGAATTAGAAATTGTCGGAGAAGGTAGAGTCCTCAGCCTGGGAAGGCTGTATGCTGGATCTGAATATGGGCTCATTGACAATGGATTAGTGAAGAAAGAGGTATTGTTGAAACCACCAATGAACTGGGAAAAGCTTGCAAGGGGAAAAGTCCAGAGTTTATGCCCAGGGGCCCCTCAACATCGATCAGATGCTGCTCAGCATGGGACCCAGTGAAGATTTCCACCTTCAAACATAGACTGCTTTGTGTAAGTTGAACTTCTCAATGGGGCAATGCTGCAGGCTGCAACTGAAACGGGTTAGACACTGCAGATGCCGCTTGGGTTCTGACCTGCTAAAACAGATTTGCTACTATGGAGAAGAATGTAGTGGGAGCTACAGTGAAGTAATTTGACTGGCAGTGTACCCTCGGCTGATCAGCTTGTCAGGTTGATCCAGACCTTCTGTTAGTTCTCCAGGCAAAACATCTTGAAAAAGGAACTTAGTCCCAGGTTTTAGGTTTGGGCAGGAGGAGTACATTCTGACACCATCCAAGTGTTCCAGCACCTCTGTATCAGGAATTGTGGGTCAGGACTCACTCCAAAAGAAACCACCAGCAGGAACCAGGGCAGTTCCAGAGAAACAGGTCAGGTGTCTCCTTCAGAATACTGGGCTTTTTACCCCTTGGATACCCTTATAGCTTTGTCAGGAGTTCAGCCAACTAACCCCTGGAGTCCACTTCTTATTCCTGTGTTCAAATGTGAGCAAGTCCAGCTGTTAGGGTTCTCCTCACAGGTCTCAACAGCAGGGGCAGTCCTACTTCTGATCCCCACAGGCCCATCAGTTTTCTAAACAGGGTCCAGGAGTACCACATTAATGCATGGTACTAGGTTGTGGGTGGAGTTTGAGTCTCCCCCCTCCCTAAGCAATAGAGAAACAGTTCTCATTGGTAACCCAATGCAGTTGTGCAGCAGTTCTTGTGTGCCATACTGGAAACAATCCCACAGAGCCCACCTCTACAGCAAACCAAGATAGCAGAACCTGTTTTCCCCTCTAGAGCCTCTGTGCCCACCACATGGGCATAGCCAGAGAAATGAGCAACCACTCCTTTTGGTCACTCAAAACTGGTTCTTTGGGCAGCCCACCCCCAATGGGGTTGGTGACTAGCTGGCTAAAGGGACAAAAGATGAGACAGGACCAAGTGTTAGCTATATCTGGCTGTGAAAGTGTAGACCTCCTTGACAATAATTAAGTTCCTGGGTAATGCCTAGGTGGTTATCCTGTCAAGAGATCAGAATAATTAACCAAAACCAAGGCACTTGTCTCAGCTCTAGGTACAAGTTCACACTTCATTACCAAGCTATTCATCTCCAAGGTGATAGTGGAAAGTCCATGCAAATGAGCTTCTTGAGGCGTAAGGCAGAAAAAGGTGCCTTTTGAAAGTACCTTTTGTAACATATTTAGTAGAAATATGACTTGACCAATGAATTGGATTTGTAATAAATATCTTTAAAAGTCTAAGAATTTACTTTTTAGCTAGTTCCTAAAAAGTGACAACAATAT
The DNA here is from genome assembly GCF_031143425.1 of Pleurodeles waltl. Classification (NCBI taxonomy): domain Eukaryota; kingdom Metazoa; phylum Chordata; class Amphibia; order Caudata; family Salamandridae; genus Pleurodeles; species Pleurodeles waltl. The sequence continues at coordinate 767,869,822 of NC_090436.1, forward strand.
TTAACTTTAATATTACCTTCCCTACTTTTCTATAGAACAGCAAACCCTTCTATAGCTAAATAAACTTTTGGGGCATTGTCAATGTAAGGACATGTTTTTATATTAACCACTTACATGTTCCATTTCATATCATGCACGATGCCTTACTGGGCATTCTGGCACACTTCAGGATGACTTATTCAAACGTTTTAGATCTGTCAAAATGGGTTATTTTGACAGATCCAATTTGTGATTTAAAATGGCACAGCCAGGTTTCTGTTCGCAGGCCTGCAGTTGTATTTTGCAATGTCACTTAGTTGTCATACAATATGTGCTGCAGTCCACAAGTGACATTTAACTGACAGGCCATGCGTACACTTTGCACAATATACCAGGAACTTACATGTAAGTTAACTGCACCAATTAGGAATATAGCTAATTTTGGCATGTTTTAGAAGTCGTAGCGCATGAACACGGGGGCTAGTTAGCAGCATGTCCATGCATTGAGTCACAACATTGTAGCATTGGTGTAAGTAAAATGGAGGTGATCATGAAAAATATATATATTTCCTTGCAGGAAACAAATATAAAAGCTGCACCTAAAAGATATTTTTTTTCATTTTGTTTATCTTCTAACACTTAGTTTTCGACAGATTGTCAGCATACAAAGCAATGAAAAATTAGGCCATGTTATAATTCAAGCAATATTCATTTTGATTAAAATAAATTAAATGCACACATGGCATGATCCGTGTAACAGCTATTCTTCAATTCTGTTTTTATATGCCTTTGAAGGCCACTATAAGGCTTCATGTGTACACTGACCACATTGTTTCAGCTGTCTCACTCAGGACTCACTTTGATGGTGAAATATAAAATCATTTGTACTATACAAATAAATAGCTCTCCTGTAGCACCTTCACTGTGTGTATAGCTATAAAACTACTTTAACCAAATGGTTGTGTTGTAGTAACTGAGAATCATCTAATACAGATATTTTTTACTCACATCTGCATAATATTTATATATTGTTTTTTAGCCCAAATATGCTTATAATGTTATTTGCCCTTATCATCAAAGTGTCTCATTGTCAAGGTCTATTTATTAAATATAAAATAAATTCAGTGTGGAATCATATTGAAGTATATGTCCTCTATTAACTCACATACCTAACATCACAACGCTAAGGTAAGCATTACATTTTAATGTTGACATACAACAGTTTTAAGGATGGTACTTGAAACACACATGATGATCCAAAGTCTGAACCACTAGTTCACATTATTTTATTTTAAAAATATTTGTATTAAGAAATTTTAACAGTATAATGAAACATAAAATGTTTAATGACACTCGACTGGATCATTAGTGGGAAAAGTAAAATTTCTGAAAGAATTATCCATCACCCCCAACAGTATATTAGGCTACACAAAATGAAGCATTTAAAAAATGCATTCATTATTAAGTAATTTAGAGTAGACATGTTTGTGTTAGTTCAATAGCCTATACTGTTGATTCATTTGATTGTGGAGTATGTGTCAAGTAGTAAGGTGTGTTGTAGTTTTGAGTAGCAATAATGTAGTGTATTCAGCTAAACACCTAGAAGGATAGTTAGGAAAAGTGGTACTCCACACAGTGCAGCACACCTTTTCTTGTACCCTTTAGCGCCCCCTACCACTACCATGTGTGCACTGTATTTAAAATACGATGCACCATGGCGCAGGGTAGTGGGCATTAGTGTCATTTTTTGACACTATTGATGTATTCTACGGAGTAGTGCCACATGTTTGACGCTACTCCTGCTGCGTACATAGGGCCCCATTGTATTCAGTAGCATGCCCCCTTTTAACACCTGCTCTGTGCAAGCATTAAAGGTGCCAAAAAAAATAATGCAAGGAAATCTGTTAGATTTCATAGCGCCATTTTTGTGCCCCCCTAACTCGAGTATGCCCCCTTTTCATACATTATGCCTGGCGCAGCACAAAGGGTTACAAAGTGTTATAGTGCATGTACAACACTTTGTAAATATGGCTCTGCATTTCTGGCCTTCTAACGCCATATTAGTGTAAAAAATGATGCTAATGTGGCATTAGAATGGCGTTAGGGGCTCTTAAAATATGCCCCATAAGGCCTAATTCCCATATGTAAACGTACACTTTTAGATAGGTTTACTATTTTTTGCTATTCACAAACTCCAAGTTAATAGCAAGTTTATGACTATGGAGACTCCACAGTCGGGGCATAGAACTCCGCACATAAACATTTAGGCCTATCCTATTTTTTTTATATGTGGAGTTCTTTACCCAGATTGCGGAACCTCCGAAGTCTTAAACGTACTACTAACTCAGTTTGTGAATACCAAAAAGAGTAAACTTTACTTTGTGAAAATACATTTGTTTTCCTTAAATTTTTACATTTAAAGCAGCTTAGTTATTGACTTTTACCAGTACAAGTTTGTGTAATTGTACTTTTTCTTTTTTTTAAAGTGTTTTCGTTTATAGTTTGATTTGTTGAGTGCAGTATTTAATCCAGGAAAGTATTGTGTGACATGCCCAAACAGAGAGAGTGGGTAAATTAGTGTTTGGCATTGTTTGAGGATCATAAAATACACTTAATTTGAATTCAACTTAACATAGTGCATTTAAAACAATATTTCCAAGTTACAATCACCCTGTAATTTGTGATGGATTGTGTTGTTCCTCATCTAGAAATGCCAGGTAGATGCCCAAGCCTTGCAGCAACAGCAGCATGGTAATGGGGTATGTTCTGACTTCACTGCTGTCAGAGTTGGGCTTTTTAGGATCTTTTGTCTTGGGTACAGGTTTGTAGGATAGCCCACAGTGTTTTTATAAATGGAAGATACTCTCTAAATGGGTTAAATAGAGTATTGTGTTTTTGTTGCTCTTGTTGTTGTTCTTAGGGTATAACACAGCTGATGGCAGAATGAAAATGCAGCAGAGACGGCAGACATGTGACAGACTTACATCCATCAAACCATCATACTCTAAATCAGATGGACGGACCTCCAAGTTAGCACACAGGGAAACAGATGGTTTTTGATAGCCCATCTGCATCGGGCAAACTCAAAATCAGGCCCTTTGTTTTATTTCACTGAGCTGACCTTTAGTTGATCCCAACACGGGCCTGTTCGAAGACCAGTGACTGTTTTATTATGCAGTTTTATCAGTGGGTCTAAAGAAATATTAATGAGATTTTAAAATGCTTGCCCAATTACCCTCTAGCCTACTGCCTTTTCAGCAACATGATAAAATATCTTTCATTGCATGATGAGTATTGTCTGTTTTTTAGTGATTGAATAGATAATGAACACATTGTTAATGGGAGCCCAGCTGAAGAGGAGCCCTGCTATGTATGTAATTTCTTCCACCTTGTTCTTCTAATCATCACCAGATCATAAAATAAGGTCAAATGCACCTAAGGTGTTCTTTTTTTTCAATTGTGATGTTGAGGAGCACCTTAAGACAATTTAACTTGTATCCTTCTTCACATGGTGTGTTTATTTAGGGGGAATTAAATAAAGGCTATAATATATGTAGTCTGCACTTTATGTACTATCTTTTAGCGTTGTACTATGAGCAAAATACTATTTGCCATGACAATATACTATGATCCCCATCCCGTTTTGTCTATTACAATTGAGAATGACCACAACAGTCTTACTAAATAGCGGTATTGTTAAATACATCTTGAACTATTGTGTAACATTACACCAAAGTACTAAGCAATCATACAATTACAAATGAGATGTATGCATTTTATACAAGTGTTATTTTGATAGGAAATATTTTAAAGCTGTTGAAAATGCAACAGTACAAAGCAACATGCACACAATAGTGCAGAGTACATCTAAATTCACTTCCTTGTAGTAAATATAAATCAATTTATTTTCATTGTCATCGATTAAGATCGTAAAATTGAATTGCTACATCAAACATTATTTTTTAATGTTATCAATTAATTTAATGACAATTTGAAAACTGCAAGAACTAGGCAAATGATTGCAAATGTATTTTCTATATTGACAGAAATAAATATAGAAAAAGTTGCTCCTCCCAAAAAAACTTTTATTAGTTGATCAAAACAAAGACCATTGCACATACAATATAATGGTGATTTATCATCGCCCTGGGAGCACTCACTGGAAACAAATGATTTTGCAGAACCAGAAAGAAAAAAAAAGTAAGCTGTCTCATTCACAGCTACCTTAGGGCCTGATGTAGAAGGATTCCATTAATAAAAAGTGGTTGGAAATTGCACACTGACTTTTTGCAACTGCAATCTGATTTTGCGAACCAACCCATGTACTTATGTGAATCGCAAGGAGTCGCAGAACGATCACCCGAATTAATATTTATGATGCATTTCACAATTTACAACCCTCTTTGATTGGCTACAGTAAGAGGGATGGTGGCTGCCAAAGGACAGCAGCCCACCATTCCTGTGACTTCTTTCAAAAATAAAAAAATATATTTTTTAAATCAGCTTGAGTTCCTTAAAAAACAGTGCTAATTTAAAAAAAAAAAAAAAAAAACCTTTCAATTGCCAACTCCCTCTGAAGCTGTGCAATCATTACAAAAGGGGATATGGGTCCAAATTGGACCGCTTCTCACTCGTGAATCACATACCACACCAACTTAAGAGTCAGAAACAGATTTGAGGTTTGTGATAAGAATTACATTTGCAAGCCATTCATACATCAGGGTTCAAATTACTATTTGGAAGTGATTCCCAAAACATGCACATTCTACACAGTACCATTTCTAAACCGTTTTAGCAATTCAAAAAGCGTTTCTTAATTACTCAATCGGTTTAATACTTTAGAAAACACTTTTTACTGGTAGCAAACCTCAAATTTAGCAAATCGGAGGATTTGCACTCAGTATAAAGCTTTGTATATTAGTCGCATAATGGTTTACTCCCCCTCCCCCGAAGATACCAAGTTGGCACTAGCTGAACAATGAGAATACTATAAGAAAGTGGATTGATTACCTGCTAAACATCTGAACTGGTATATTTATTTAGCCATGAGGCTATTATGGACAAGTTTATTTTTTACAACTAAATGAAAATAATGACTAACTGTTAACCTGCCATTTGTAAAGCCAAATTGTAAGCATTGACCATTTCTAGTAATTTTGTAATGCAAAGAAAAGATAATGCAATATCAATTGCATCTTTATGTTGTAATTTTTGATGTTTATTTTTTAGAAAAATAATATCTCGGCAGTATAATTACTTGTTGGCTCAGAGAGAAAGGTAGTGTTTGAATATTTCTTATTTTCAACATTAGTTGTATGGAACATGGATTTATTGCTTACCTGATTTTATTTCCACAACTAGATTTGTTTTTTGGGCTTGTGGATTATACAAGTAGGAAGTATATATATGATGATGCCTTCTTATAGAGCCCTTTTTTATTGGTATATTTTCTGTTTTAGGATCCCAAAGAATCCTTCTTTTTGATATTAAAATCAAACGTCTTAATTTCTCATAGCTCCCTTTCTCATTATCACAATTTTCTGAGTTATGTGTGACAAAATAAGAGTGCAAAGATATGTTAATCTGATTTCTGTTGGTTTAATACTGTCAAAACATACTATGGGTCAGATACGTGTACAGCATCTTTCTTTGTTATGGCTATTAAATCATTCAATGTATGGGTAGGAGAAGGCGATGAAACCGAATGATCTATGTAAGTAACTAAATATCACTGCAATGCTTGTGATGAATATTATGAGGATTTATCACAGCATCTGTAGTACACTATTGGTAGTGGATCCAACAATCCTCATACTTGACTAGATTCACATGTGCACTTGTAAGTTTGATTTATGTGTGTAAAAGTGGGTGGATTGAAACACTCACAAACTCCTTAGTTTTAATGTATTCTCACAATTCTTTCAAGGGCAAGATTACATCCCTTTCCAACTTTGAAGGAGTACAGGGAAAGTGATTCTTTATCCGAGAAAAACATTTTCCTGTCGAGACAAAAACATGAAGCATTATGGCGTATTCTGCAAAGGCACTGGCAGTTCACCATGTGCACTTGTGGAATGCACACAAGTATGTGCTACGGAAAGCCCTCTGAGAAAGAAAAAAAGCAATTCACAACACTTTTAAATGACTAACCTTCAAAAGCTGTAGCTTCTGGCACATGCTTCTTGGTGCAAGGGTGTGTGAAATTTGCATAATTTAGTTTTGCATAAATTCGTGAAATTATGTGAATTACGTGCAGTTATGCAAAGTGCAAATCTGTCATTTTGTGCTATATTTTTGCATGAAATTCGTCTTTGTGTAATTTTTAGCACAAGAAGGCAATTAAACAAAACCCTGAGAACAACAGTAGCTGCCATTCTGTTGTTTCTGTGAGCTCATAGTAAGTTTTAACAGAAAATTGTGCTTTTAAGGTAGTTTTTTCCACTGATAACGCATAATTAGGTGAAGCGGCATAATGGGGTAATTTTGCAAATTTCATGTGGCGCATTGCATCAACTGTTAGTAAATCTGTCCTACTGGTAGTTCCACAGTGCACATTCCCACATTTTTTTATTTGGCAGTCGGGTTTGGTGATGGTGAATTAATAATTTTTTCACTTCCTACATAACCAAACACAGTCCAAAATATTACTTTAGCCTGCATTTTCTACATTTACCTCCGTTTTCCTATAATACTGGGGGGCTGATTCTAACTTCGGCGGGCGGCGGAGGCCGCCCGCCAAAGTTCCCCCACCAAAATACCGCTCCGCGGTCGAAAGACCGCTGAGGGTATTTTGGGATTTGCCCTGGGCTGGCGGGCGGCCGCCAAAAGGCCGCCCGCCAGCCCAGGGCAAATCAACCTTCCCACGAGGACGCCGGCTCAGAATTGAGCCGGCGTAGTGGGAAGGTGCGACGGGTGCAGTGGCACCCGTCGCGTATTTCAGTGTCTGCATAGCAGACACTGAAATACTTTGTGGGGCCCTCTTACGGGGGCCCCTGCAGTGCCCATGCCATTGGCATGGGCACTGCAGGGGCCCTTAGGGGCCCCGCGGCAACCCCTACCGCCATCCTGTTCCTGGCGGGTCTCAGGATGGCGGTAGGGGGTGTCAGAATCCCCATGGCGGTGGAGCGTGCTCCGCCGCCATGGAGGATTCTGCAGGGCAGCGGGAAACCGGCGGGAGACCGCCGGTTTCCCGTATCTGACCGCGGCCGAACCGCCGCGGTCAGAATGCCCTGCGGGGCACCGCCGGTCTGTCGGCGGTGCTCCCGCCGACCCTGGCCCCGGCGGTCTCAGACCGCCGGGGTCAGAATGACCCCCTGAGTCATTTCACATTGTTTTTGTGCACTTCATGATCAAGGTCTGGCTGCTACTGATTTTTTTGGTGACGAAAAGCACGTGCTCTAGGTTTATTGCTTTTTCTGGAGGATTGTCTCTCCTGGCTTTAAGAGGTCTTCTATGAAGATTTAGTCAATTCGTGTTTCAGGGCTTGATTCTCAAATAAATCATAAAGTTATACGATGAGGTTCCCTTCTACATTTTGAGTATATTTATGTTTTTTGTAAATTAGAAAATGATTGCAGAAGCACTCCTGAAAACCGGTGACAGTCAAAGATCCACTCGTACTTGCTGGCATTTACATATGTATAAATTCTCCAGGTGCACATTAGGCATTTATAATTCTTTGGAAATGTGAGTTTACGTAATAAGACTTTTTAAATTGTATTTCTGCATGTGACTATATTTCCCTGTGGAGAAAGTAGACCAGAACAATTTTGAGAAATTTCTCTCCCTTCGACCACTGTAGATATTGACTTTCTCTTGTCCTTGACAGGTGTAAATCTCTGCCCTTATCAACAGTGGGGGTGCATCTTACAAAGGGTTTGTAATATCACTAGTTAATAAAGGCACTAACTTCTTCGTTGGTGTTCTCACCAACATATTTAAGGATCCCACCTTGAAGTGCCAACAGTTTGCCGGTGTAAAGAGGCTCACACGTACATTGAAAATAAACAGCTGTAATTTCAAAACAGATGCATCAATCTAAAATTGTAAATTTGCATTTGGTTTTTTAAAAGTTGAACGTATGCTTATAAAACAGGATATTTGGGACACCAAATGCACCAATGACTTTGCGAATCGAAAGCTTTTTGTTGCATGGTAGTGGCTTAAGGAGTGTAACATTTGCTTCTGAAAGTAAACCTGTTTTAAGGAATCAATAAACAATCTTGATTTTGAGTTTTTTTTTATATTGTCAAAAACTATGGGTCATATTTATAATGCCCTAGCGCCACCTTGCGCCACATTAATGTAATTATTTTTCACATTAATGTGGCTGAACCAGGCAGAAATCCCTGCACCGTATTTACAGAGTGGCGAAATGCATGCAGTGCATTGCGCCACTCTGTAACCCTTTGCGCTACATTATGCCTGTGCCAGACATCATGTATACAAAGGGGGCGTTCACCTGTTAGGGGAGCTGGAAAAATGGAGTTAGAAATTCTATGAGATTTCCCTGCACCATTGTTTACAGCACTTTGAACGCCTGCACTAGAACAGGTGTTAAAAGAGGGTTTCCATTCTTTAGAATGGGGCCCTATGTACTTTGCATGTGTAGCACCAATATTTTGGCACTACTCCTGCAGAATATATCAATAGCGTCATAAGAAGTGATGGTATTGCCCCCTACCCTGCGCCGTGGTGTGCCGTATTTTAAATGCCACGCACACATGGTGACGGTAGGGGGGTGCTAACGGGAGCAGGGAAAGTGGCACTGCACCCGGTGCAGTGGCACTTTCCAATAATTTTTCCCCTTGTTGGTGTTCAAAAATACTGGTAAGATCTGTGGAATGTGACTGTTTTCTCTATTTTCATTTTTCACTGAAGTGTTGCATCTTCTTTAATAGGAATTAAAACAGACTCTATCTCCTTACAGCCCAAAAGTGGTAGCGTGTTTGTTTATATCACAATCACATTGTTACTGCACAAGATGATATAGTGCTCTTGTACTGATCATAAGTATTTGCTCTTAATTCACTGAGGATTTACGTCTGATGGTTTTATCAACACACATCTGGATAGGCATGATTTTATGGCCTAGGTACGTTATTGTTCTGTTCTTCTACCAATTAACATCTGTTAAAACAAAACTTTAATGATAGGAGCCTGTAGCTATCAGAACACTTAAAAAATTAGGATATTGTATACACAACTCATTTACTCTAACTCTTAATTGCATATTTTATATCAGTCCTTAAGTATACAGTTTTCACAGTTGTACCCATATGTTGATCTTTACGAGTATCACTCTAAAAATATTGGATTTTTAAAATGATAGCGAGCATGTCTTACTTACTTTCCACTTCTGTTGGCATTAAGAATGGAAGATCTTAACACTAAAAAAACGAACATTTCTCAAATCAAACTGATCGGAAGGGCCAATCTTAAATGCAGGATTAATTTGTGTCAGTGGATCTATAACTAGGAAAGCGTTTGCCTGTGACATCTCATGTCGCCCTCAGTTGTTCAGGAGGTACTCGATACACCCATAATGCCAGGCTTAAGTAACTACGATCAAGGTGTAGGCGAGTGACAATTACCCCACCCAATGAAAATGTATTTTGGACAGACAGCAATTCACAAAACAGATTTGCATATGTGTGTGTGCCAATTTGGACACTGGTAGAGAACAAAGCACTGCCCTCATTCACAAAGGTGTATGTCTGAATCTGCACTCCTTCAAACCGTTACTTGCTTGTAGTAGTCAAGGCTGTTACAGGGGAAATACAATGCACACAGTGGCAAACTTGTCCCTCCCCCAGTATGCACCCTGTCCAAGTAGGGACCCTCACTTCAGTCAGGATAAGGGAGTCACAAAGCTAAAATAACCTGTGTTCACCCCCTCAGTAGCTTTAAAGAAGCAGACAGGCTTATCTCAGAGGCAATGTGTAAAGTAGATGTACACACATACACACAGTAACACTACAAAAGGACTCCATATCAGTTTACAAAAATAGCTAATATTTATCTGAATAAAAGAAGACTAAAACAACAAAAATCCAACATATACAAATAAATATATAACTTGTAAAAGATTAAGCAAGTTTAATCCATAGATATCAATGGATGCATTTGTTTAGGGCAAACAACCTTAGATGCTTCAGAAATAAAGGATGAGTGCAGGAACAGGGGAGGTGAGCTGCCAGAAAAGCAAGCAATGCGTTGGTTCCTTACTGACAGGGGAGGTGATGCATTGGTTCCTTACAGTCATAAGGAGGTGATGCATTGGTTCCTTACTGTCAGGAGAAGCAATGCATTCGTTTCTGGACACGTATCCTCAGATCCTTACCGCAGTGCGGTATTGATGAAAAAAGTGGCACCAATGGGTGATGTGTTGAAAATTCAGATGTTTTGTGTTACTCTACAGCACCAAAATAGGTGGTGCGTCTACACTGCAGAGACCGTAAAGACGGTGCGTTGATTCTATAGCAGTGGTGCCGGCACTGCATCAATTCTGTAGGGGCAAAGTAAGCACTGTCTCAGATCCGTCTAGTGCATCATAAATTTACAGAGGTGCTGGGAGTCGGTGCATGAATTTTCTCCTTAAGATCACAAAACTCCCTTCCAAGGGCCCAGGGACTAGATTTGGCTCCACCTGACAAGTCAGGACTCTCAGCAAGAGAGCTCAGGTGCTGAAAGATAAAGACTTTGATGGCCCAGAGACTTCTTAACAGGAGGCAAGCTCAGTTCAATCCCTTGGAGAACCTCGGATAGCAGGATGTAGAAAGCAAAGTCCAGTCCTGTCACTCCCAGAACAGAAGCAGCAAGTCCACACAACAAAGCAACAAGCAGAGTGGCAGTCCCTCCTACAGCATCCAGCTCTTCTTCCTGGCAGAATGTCCTCAGTCCAGAAGTGATCTAACTTTGTGGTGTTAAAAGTCCAGTACTTATACTGATTTCTGTCTTTGAAGTAGGCACACTTCAAATAAAAGTCTTTGTAGTGCACAAGACCCTACCTTTGCCTACTCTGGCCCCAAACACACTCCAGGGGTTTGGGGACTGGTTCCTGTGAGGACAGGCACAACCATATTCAGATGTAAGTGTAAGCACCGACCACCACTCTAGCTCAGGAAGGACCATCAGCCTGGTGATGGGCCACCAGGATATATAGGGCACACCTCAATTCCCTTTGTGTGATTGTCTAGAGTGAATGCACAAACAGCTCAACTGTCATCTTGACCCAGACATGCATTCAGTAGACAGATGAGGCACAGAATGGATGAGCAAGAAAATGCCCACGTTCTAAAAATATCATTTTCAAACTTACAACTTCACCAAAAGATGTATTTTTAAATTATGAGTTCAGAGACCCAGAATTCCACATTTCTATCTGCTCCAAATGGGAAATCATAATTAACAGAGATTTCAAGCTAATTCCCATGACCCTTTGGGAGAGATAGGACATGCAATAGTGAACAACAAAATTAGTAGCATTTCACTAGAAGTACAAGTAAAACACACCAGTGCATGCCCTACCTTTAAATGCACTGCTCCCTGCCCATGGGGCTGCCTTGGGCCTACCTTATGGGTTCCTTACAGTTAATAAAAGGGAAGGTTTGTACCTGGCAAGTGGATGCACTTGCCCAGTCGACATGGCAATGTAAAACTGCATGCACAGGCACTGCAATGGCAGGCCTGAGACATTTTTGGGTGGCACTATCAGTGCTGTAGGCCTACTATTAGCTCTTGATTTACAGTCTGTGGGCACACTGGGTGCACTATACTAGGGACTTACCAGTAAATCATATATGCCAATGATGGATAAATCAATACCCAATACAATTTAGAAAGAGAGCGCTAACACTCTACCACTGGTCAGCAGTGGAAGAATGCCCAGAGTCCTAAAACCAGCAAAAATGAATTCAGCACAGGATCCAAAACAGGTGGAAAGACAGGGGAAACCACACTAACAGCTGCCAAGTCTAAAATCCATACAGTTGCATAGAGAACATTTTGCTAACCTCACAATGACTAAGGGCTACACCATCAAAGTGTCTTGACTATCCAAGCTCTGCAGTCCTTAAAGAGGTGCATTCCTGAACTCACCTAGTTATATATAGCATTGATCACCACAGTGGGTAATATGGGCTAAAATGAAATAAATAAATAAATAAATAAAATGAAATCCCAATAGAAAGTTATATTTCTATGGCCTGAAAATCATGTGTCCCATCACTGTGCTCCTGCCTCTTTCCCCACATGGCTTCCGGAAACTATTACATATTCAAAATAGTAACTCAAAAGTATAGAGCATGACTGGGAACACTTTTGTCCCTAGTGCTTCAAGAGTGCGCAACCCCACACTTGTTAAATGTATATTGCTTCATTTGGAAAGATATTATGGGTTTGCACATCACTTCAGTTGAGATATACTTAATAAGCCATGAAGGCCGTTCAGGTCATAATTTATTCGGCATTCTCGGGCTGCTTCTTTCAGTGAGATTGGGAGTAGGTTGTTGTAGTGAGCCGTAGGTTTTAACAATATACCCGTCCCTGGGACAAGGTTGTTTTGTCTAGTCTCCCTTCTCTTTGGGGCACCTTTCTGTACAAAAGCTCATTAATTTACTGGGGATCAGTTCCTTTTGGACAGTTTGCTCTGCTCAAACTCCTCTTCTGGAATCTCTGTATAACAATGATTATTGAGTTGGCTTATGGTCATCCTTTCTTCTCATTGATACTTTTAGTGGGCTTGCAGGTTTCATGAGCCCCTGAGGGCTGGTTCATTTGTTGGGCCTCTCCATATCAAGGTTCCTATTAGGTGGAGAACCCCTGCACACCAGGGTATACAAGGGCGCATTTGATAGCTGTCTTGGAATTTCAAGAACTAATAGGAGCCCTAGTTGTGTGAGACAAACAAAGGAGAGCAAGGATTATTTTTATTCCAACTGACTTGAAGATAACAACAGCATAAAAGAGATTTCCTTTAACTTCAAAGATACATCTGACATCTGATGGTTGAGATCCCACAGGGAGGCCTGTGGGAAGATGTAAGAGGGATCTATTTAATATAACCACTTTCTTGGCAGAAGCTTCATTGATTACCCACCGCTAACCAAGCCAGGATACAAAGAGGTAAAATGGTTCAGTAAGGTAAAATGACATTAAAGAGGCTTTGTGATCATTATGAGAATTGTTTTATGTATAAAGTAATTGCAATATGCTAATTACGTAGCAGAAGACAAACTTGTCTAATATCAAGTGCACTATATTGTAGTAATAAATTGTAATTTGACCTTGCCACTGTAATAATAAAGACATCTGTACAAAATGTTACATATAAAAATTATATTGTTTTGAGTTCTTTATCGCCATTTTCATGCAGATTCATCAAGCGGAAAACAAAAAAAGGGGACAAAAGTAATGTCTTCCATTTTAGCCCTCAATGGATTATTTGCTCCTCAATGCAGAAACAATAGGGAACATATTTACTCCAAACTCTACGTGAATGCAGAACATTACTCAAAAAAGAGTCTCTGCTTTCTATGTTCAAATACTTTCAGTAGTTTTTGAGAAATTAAGGATTCCAGTCTAGGAAAAAAGAGATAAAAATGTAGACATATCGGGACCAATAATTTGTTATTAATGATAAAAGGACATCTTAGGATGAGAGGGCTGTTTCTACTATCATGCATTGCAAAATTGTGAATCTACTCTAACTGCAGATTCGTGAATCTGCTGAGCTCTGATGAGATGGCGGACAAAGAAAAAATTCTGTTATGACTGCAATCACCCAATATGACACACTGAGCATTGTATTGGGAAAAAGAAAAAGGGCCCAAGGGGACAGGATGAAACCACTCGGATCCAGAGGCCTATGACAGGAGATCCGAAATACATTCCCCAGTGTGGAAGATTAATAAAGTTTATTCATTTTTAAGAAAAAACATTTTAAATAAAATGTAAGTGTAAAATAAATTGACACAATTTATGTTTAGTACTTATATTAATAAAATAAAATGTCAGAGCACATTAGGTCTTTATAATTGATATTTAATAAATTGATAAATAAGTTAAATACACAAATTTATTGTATACATATTAATTAATATTCATTTTAAAGGAAAATACAATCGGCCCACCCATCCAGTACAAAATACAGGCCTACTTTAAAACTGTTCCCACATTGTATATGTGAAAAGTTAAGATAAATAAAACTGCTTCTCCCTGGTATTGCCTTACTGAAAGAGCTGTTATCTTGTGGTGCAAGGCCCTGTTTACCACTATGCGTAGATAGGACTTTATCTCAAAAACACATGGGTGGTAACATAGGAATCCCCATGAACCACCTATGAGACAGCTCCTTAATACAAAGTAGTGCAAAACAAAATTGTCAGTAAAATGACATCAGCGACTGTAAAGCAAAATCAAACAAGGCCATAAAGGTATGGGAGAACATGGCAAAACTATACTCTAGGTTACCAAGTTTGAACTACATGTGCAGTCCATGTTGTAACCTCTGAGCAAAGGCTCTCTGAACTACAGATATATCCTGGAATGTAGCTGCTGTAACTACCAGAAGAAATTCCAGGAAGTTACATTGAAAGGATTTCCAGGGAGGTACAAATAAACAATGTGACTTGATTATAAGCCCATGCTATATATCCCTGCAATAGGATACGAATATCTCCAAAATGAAGGAGAGCATCTGTCTCTGATATGAGTAGTACATGAGTAACTACCTGCAGCTCACTCTGAAGCCAATGCTACACAAATCGCTTTACAGAAAATGTACAGCAAATGTATTGTGTCCAGAATTAGCCAATTAGCTGGGCCAACCAACAGGAATATTGTAATAGAAAGTTCCTGCCTGTCAGTCCGGCTGGAACAGTGTTATAGTATAGAACTTGGCTCCCTTAAACGAGCCAACTCCCATACCATAGCACAGAGGGGGCCTTTTAGCACCCTCGGAATGCACACTTAAAAGCAGATGGTGTGTACACCTGTTGCCCCCGGCACTGACTTTCTACCAGCCTTTTTATGACAGGGTTCCGGAAAGTGATGTTGTCCACCTGCCAAAGTTGTAATTGGGTGGTAGGACTGCCTGGAGTGTGGCGGTCTTACCGTCAACAGAAGTGGGACAGTCCTCAGACCGCCACACTCGTAAAAAAGCCTTAATCTTGTCATCTAGTGAAACTACATTTCCTTTTTAGACCACTGTCCTCAGTAAGACTTCAAACTCCTTGAGTTTGTATACTTAAACAATTTCTAGATTCAATGGCCAAAATAAACAAATATAAAATTGTCATTACCTATATTTCTATGAGTACTTCCATGGCATAACCCACTGCTGAACCATGACAACAATCCTGTTAACTTTAGTAGCCTTGGGTGTAATTCCTATCTTTCATCCATACAACAGTACAGCATTTGTAGTGAAACCCCTAGTTTTCACCATAGCTGCAGTGGGAGTATATTTGCAGGTATATTTTCCTCTCCACCCTGAGGACACTAGGAATAATTCAGTGAATTAATGGCAGCCTTGGTATTAAGTGCTGGATCAATTTGGTACTGTCATTTGGAAATGCTTCAAAGATCAAACAATGATCAGCCAGGAAATTTGCATATGTATGTTGCTTATCTTGCTGGGATCCCATAGACTCAAACAAACTAAATCTTGGTCTTATACAGGGCCTTATTGAGACCAAAGACTTGCCTAAGGACTAACAAGTCTCTTTCAAAAAAACCGCAGAAATAAAAGCTAAAAAGGTAGGTAGTTGTATTCCTGACATTTGTGATTGCATTGAAGAAAAGATACATGATATTCAACATTTTGATTGAGTGTACCAGTATTTAGATTCAGCTAAATTAACTCTTGACTCCATTCTGGTGTTCTGCTGCCTCTGCCAGGACCAAAGAACAACTACAAGATAGCAATTGGCATGGTAATGTCTAATCATCATGATGCCAATCCTTGACAGCAAGCATTAGACATCATCAGCATCTTGGCTATTCACAAAAGAGATTTAACTCAGAGGTGACAGCACCTGAAAAACATCAACTGATGATCCAGTGGCGTTCCTCATTCTGAATATAACCAACTTGTTCCAGAAGGAAAAAAGCATAGCAAAGATAAGTTTCGAAATAGAATAGGCCACAATTGACATATAATTATCACACTATAAATAATTACTCTGGGCTTTCATCATGGTTATCATTGCAAAGATCAGTTGTGAGCAGAACCTTCCGGAACATCAACATTCACTCCCTGTAAATGCTTTATTCGAAACCCATTCATGTTCGCACGCAATAAGAAAAAGCATAGCCCCTGTGAATCTCACAGCATACCCAGTGCCTGATGCCATTCTCTGGTCAGAGACTAACTTTTTAGACTAGGAGAGACAATTCAAGCAGAGCTGTTTCACTTCAGCATAGATAACCTCATGTCTTCTGGAATTTATGCCAGTCCTTGAGAGGTTTTGCAGTGGAGCAGATGATGATGAATTTGAAAGTATATACTTCTTTTAAAGATGAAGATTCATGTGTAGATACCGATAAAACTATATTTAATTTTCACATTTATGGTGACTGGTGTGAGAAAGTAGCCTCTTTCGAGCATGGTTACCCCAATTTTTGGCCTGTTTGTCATTGTGTTTTGATTGTGTCACTGGGATCCTGCTAGTCAGGACCCCAGTGCTTATGGTTTGTGGCCTACTTGTCAGTCGGTTTCACTGTTTTTGTCAGTGAGCTTAACTGTGTCACTGGAGTCCTACTAACCAGAACTCCAGTGCTCATGCTCTCTCTCTGGTTCCAAATTTGTCCTTACATACTGGTGACCCAGTACTTCACTCCAAATTGGCATACTGAACCCCCTGTATGAGTCTCTAGTACATGGTACCTAGGTACCCAGGGCATTGGCATTCCAGGGGATCCTTATGGACTGCAGCATTTCTTTTGCCATCCATAAGGAGTCCATACAAAGACTTCTACAGGACTGCCATTACAGCTTGTGTGAAATAGTGCATGACTTATTTCACAGCAATTTTCACTGCACCAAGTCACTAATAAGTCACTTATATGTCACACCTTCAGACCCTGAAGGCTGGGTGCAAAGTACCAGTGTGTGAGGGCACCCCTGCACTAGCAGAGTTGCCCCCACATCATCAAGACCCATTTTCCAGGACTTCATGAGTGCAGGGATGCCATTTTAAGTGTGCACTGCACATAGGTCAATACCTATGTACAGCTTCACAATGGTAACTCTGAATATGGCCATGTAAAAACCGGGAATTGTACTCCAATACTGATTCCAGTATTGGTTTTACAATTCCATGGAGCCCCAGTACTGCCATACCAGAGTTCTGAGAATTTCACTGCAGCCCCAGTTGGTTCACTGCCTGTCTTCAGCCTGCACCAGAAGAACCAAAGAAATCTCCAGTGGAGTGAGGGAGTCACTTCTCTGCTTCGGCAGGCACCTCTCTGCAGCAACGACTGGTGGCTTGGGTCTCCTCTAAAGATCACAGGTGTTGATCCAGCAACACAGGTGGTGGACTAAAGTGGCTCCCACAGTCCCAACGTCCAGCTGTCTAATTTTGGTGGAGGTAAGAGCTTGCCTCCCCACACAAGACAGTACCCCCTTGCACCATGTGACTTGCAGCTACCAAAGATTATGTGCTACCTTCCAAGAAGTTTTTCATGCACCGCACAGCTTAGACCCCCCAGCACTCCATCCTGTGACGCACAGCTCCCTTAGTGGTTCTCCGGTGGCGTGGGAATCCTTTGTGTCATGCTGCATCTGCCTCCATTTGCACCTTCTTTGGCCCTGTGCTGTGGGACTTCTGCGCATGCTGCATAGTCTTTTGAGGGTTCTCTGAGTTGCTGAGAGCCCCCTCTGTGTCTTCCTCCTGGGTAGAGTTGACCTGTTCCTTCCTGGGCCCAGGCAGTGCCATTTTCTGCTAACCGCGAGCTTTGCACTTACCAAGGCTTGTTGGCAGAATCCAATGATGCAAACCAGACTGCATTCATCTATCCAGCATGGACATCTGCTGCATCAACCGGGAATCCACATCTGTCTTCTTTGGTGAAATTCTGACTTTGTCTTCTCACCGATGGTTCTTTTTTTGCACATTCATCTTGGTTAGCAGGGGCTCCTGTTCTCCCTGGACTCTTCAGTGCTTCTTGGACTTGGTCCCCTTTTTCCACAGGTCTTCAGGTCCAGGAATCCATCATTGGTGTTGTGCAGTCTCTTCTGGTTCTCGCACTGTCTTCTATCACGACTTCTAGTGTGTTTAAGGAAACTTGCTGTGTTTTACTCCTGCCTTCCTGGGCTCTGGAGTGGGGTATTTTAGTTACCTTTGGTGGCTTCTTATACTCCCAGCAACCCTCTACACACTACACTTGCTTAGGTGAGAAACTGACTTTCGCATTCCACTATTTTAGTATATGGTTTGTGTTCCCCCTAGGCCCATTGCAACCTATTGTGATTTTCACTATTTTCTGACTGTTTAATTATCTCCTTTTAGTTACTAGTGTATATATTGTGTAATTTACTTACCTCCTAAGGAAGTATAGTCTCCGAAGTAATTTTGGCATTGTGTCACTAAAACAAAGTACCTTTATTTCTGGTAACACTAAGTATTGTCTTTTGTGTGAGAGTACTGTGTGACTACAGTGGTTTTGCAAGAGCTTTGTATTTCTCCTAGTTCAGCATTGGCTGCTCTGCCTACAGCTACCTCTGGACAGCCTGGCTTCTAGACACTGACTACATTTCACTAATAAGGGATAACTGGATCTGGTATAAGGTGTAAGTATGTTAGGTACCCACTACAAACCAGGCCAGCCTCCTACAACTGGTATCTTCTTATGACTAATGTCTCCCGTTAAATACAAAATCATACTCAGTGTAAAAACCATCCCTCATCTTATGCAGATACCTCATAAACATTTAAAGACAAACTTCCCTATTTTGTCACAGTGCCTAGATGTGAAAAACAAGTGTTAAATTATTAACATATACCTAGATGTTTGCCTAAGATACTTATTACCAGGACCAGAACCTTCTATTCTTCCTAATTCATGCTTCTGTACATTATAATTGGATATTCCACATAGAACTCTAAAATTGCTTTCAATTTAACATGGGGAATCCTGTGAATGCTATACTCTATTCAGCATGTGTCAAATTGATGAGATTATGTTTCTAAAGTAATCAATCCAAGTATGTACCTGTCTCAGAATAGCCTCGTAAAACACATCCTGCCACACCATATAGGAACACCACATGCTTACACCAGGTACCTTACTTGCACTAATGAGAACATTATACTTGCTTTCTAATTTGGCAATAGGTCTGGAGATTTGGTGAAAAGTAAGTTATTGCTTACCTTCAAGGTGCTGCCCCGGGTTCACTAGCCAATAGGCATGATTCCGGGTTTACACCGATTGTCAGTATGTGAAGATATTTTGAATGTAGGGTTTAAACAAGTTCAATGAAGGCTATAAAAGCACCGATGAAACAAAGAGCTTAGGGGCATACTTATCAACCTTTCATGCAGCGAAACACAGCAGGCCACCTGGCTGAGCTGCATGAAAGGGAAAGGGCATTGTACAGTTCATTGCTATCATTTCCTAGCAGTGGCACACCTTTCACTGTGCACCAATGCAGGCACCCTTGTGTCATGTTGCAAGGGTGCCTGCATTGTAAGCAGGATTACTTTGGAGCAGAAAGGAACACTTTCCTGCACATGAAAAATCCTGTGAGGTATTTGCCTCTTTCTATGTGTGCTGCAGTTGCCTACTTTTCACAGAGTTAATGCGTTCCTACACAGTTAATGATTCTGTCTTGTTTTCTGAGTACAATTACTCATTCAATGAAGGAGTTGTAGCGCATAGAGGCGCATTTGATATATTGCTCCCACTCCAATGGTCCGAGAATGAATCTCCCTCCTAGGTGTCTACAGACAAGTGCTTTGGTTATTGCATTTCTGCACACTCAAGAGTACAGCCTGTTTTAATGTTTTAATGTTCTACAGTAGAACATGTATGCTTTGCCTTGCTGAATAGAGGCTACCATAGTGCATGTCAGAGCCCAGCCATGCACCAGCTCTATTAGCTGTACATTGCAACACAGAGTGGTATATATTCAGTCGCCTTTTAATTTTCTCAGGGCAATGTGAATTATGTGTAAAAGCTCATCACTTTATAGATGTTCATTAATTTCTCTTGTTAAATGGTGTCTATTCAGAATGTATTAATCTATTGTGGATTAACTGTCGGTGCTCAATATAATATGGCATTGTGTAGTTATGGTAGCTGTTGCGATTACAGCTTTTTCACTCTCTCAAAAATGACCTGCACTGCTGTCATTTATCACCTTGTTGACATGTCACAATGGCAAAGTTTGTGTTTGTTTTGACTAAAGGAAGTATTCAAATTTCCAGCTTTTCACCCATAAATGTAGAGGTATTGCCCAGGAGATTACATTTCGGTTGAAAACATACATTCTTCTGGTGGACACACGACCAAACCAGAGGTGTTGGAGACACTATGGGGGTCATTACAACCCTGGCAGGCTTCGACCGCCCGGGCTGTTTTGGAGGAAGCACCGCCAACAGGCTGGCAATGCTTCCAGGGGAATTATGACCGCGGCACACCACCGGGATTGGTCCCGGCGGTTTAAATTCGCTGCCCAGGGGATTACGAGTCCCCCTCCCGCCAGCCTTTTCATGGCGGTAAAAACTGCCAGGAAAAGGCTGGCAAAAAGGGGAGTCCTGGGGCCCCTGGGGGCCCCTGCACTGCCCATGCCACTGGCATGGCCAGTGCAGGGGCACCCTGCCACGGCCCCATGGAGCTTTTCACTGTCTGCTATGCAGACAGTGAAAAGTGCAACAGGTGTAACTGCACCCGTCGCACAGCCACAACACCGCCTGCTCCATTTGGAGCCGGCTCCCGTGTTGCGGCCGAGATCCCCGCTGGACCGGCGGGTGGAAACCAGGTGTGTGTACGTTTTAGCCAAAGAAACTAGAATGGTTCTCATCTAATCACAGCTTTTCCATTTTCATAAAGGTACTGAAAGACACTGTGTTATTTTTTGGGAGTTTTATATAGCACAAACTTGACAAGACATTTGTGTGCTTTACACAAGCACCAGTTACATTACACAAGGACAAATAGGCCCTCATTACAACCCTGGCGGTCGGTGGTAAAGTGGCAGTAAAACTGGCAACAGGCCAGCGGAAAAAAAAATAGAATTATGACCAGGGTGGAAACCGTCAACATAGACAGCCACTTTAACACTCTGACCGCCACAGCAGTACAAACAAACAGCATGGCGCTCACCGCCAACAGACAGGTGGAAGACAATGTACCGCCCACACTATTATGACAGGCCAATCCACCACCTTTTCCGGGGCGGATTCAACGCGAACAAAAACCTGGCGGAAACAGGGCTTGGAAGGGAAAACACCGACCTCCACACACTCCACGAGGAACCAGGAAGCCATGGAGCCTGAACTCCAAATACTACCTGTGATAGTCTTCCTGCTCCTCTACCAGGAGCAGAACCGACAGCGGCGATGACCATAGTGAGTACTGCACCTACAACACAGGGGAGGGGGAAGGAAAAGAGAGTGACACACACATGCAACACACAACACCCCCACCTTCACCCACAACACACTCACACCAATACATGCTGCAATGTCACATTTACACCCCCCACGCCCCCCTGGCAGAACGCAAGGACAAAAGGAAATTATTGTAACCATTGTAATCAATAAACATCCATTAGTCAAAAATGTATATACACTATAAACAAATATGTACACCAAGAATTCAAGTCCGGGTACTGCACCTATATAGTCTGTGGACCAATGGGCCCAAAATGCATGGGCGAGGCCCACACTCGATACCCGATTGAAACTGAGAGAACACTGCAGAGGCATCAGATCGAAATAAAACAGGCACCTCAGGGGGAGGGAAGGGGGGGCACCTCAGCCGGATGAGTGCACAGCGCCAGCTCCACGAGGGGGCTCCATGCCCATTGATGTATCCTGGGGAGTGCAAAGCCACAGTCTCTCAAGTCTCTCCAGTGGGTGGTTTGCCCACTGCTGTATCCTGGGGAGTGCAAAGCCACAGTCTCTCAGGTGGATGCCTTTTTCCACTGGTTCTGGAGGGGGCTTTGTGCCCACAGTGTTACGTCCCGCCAAGTACTGAGGTAGTGGATGCGTTTCTCCACTGCTTCTGGAGGGGGCTTTGTGCCCAGAGTGCTTCATCCTGCCAAGGACTGAGATAGTGGATGCCTTTCTCCACTGGTTCCGGAGGGGGCTTTGTGTCCGGAGTGCTTCAGCCTGCCAAGGACAGAGGTAGTGGATGCCTTTCTCCACTGGCTCTGGAGGGGGCTTTGTGCCCTGAGTGCTTCATCCTGCCAAGGACAGAGGTAGTGGATGCCTTTCTCCACTGGTTCTGGAGGGGGCTTTGTGCCCAGAGTGCTTCATCCTGCCAAGGACGGAGGTAGTGGATGCCTTTCTCCACTGGATCTGGAGGGGGCTTTGTGCCCAGAGTACTTCATCCTGCCAAGGACGGAGGTAGTGGATGTGAATCTCCACTGGTTCTGGAGGGGGCTTTGTGCTCAGAGTGCATCATCCCGCCAAGGACTGAGATAGTGGATGTATCTCTCCACTGGTTCTGTACGGGGCCTTGTGCCCAGAGTGTTTCATCCTGCCAAGGACTGAGGTAGTGGATGTGAATCTCCACAGGTTCTGGAGGGGGCTTTGTGCCCAGAGTGCTTCATCCCGCCAAGGACTGAGGTAGTGGATGTATCTCTACACTGGTTCTGGAGGGGGCCTTGTGCCCAGAGTGCTTCATCCTGCCAAGGACTGAGATAGTGGATGTGAATCTCCACTGGTTATGGAGGGGGCCTTGTGCCCAGAGTGCTTCATCCTGCCAAGGACTGCGGTAGTGGATGCCTTACTCCACTGGTTCTGGAGGGGGCCTTTTGCCCAGAGTGCTTCATCCTGCTCGTGATGGACTCAGTAGCATCAGTGCCCTTGGCGCTCATGGGCCAGCAGTGCTTGTTGCGGCGGTGTCCTTGGCATCGGTGCTTGTGGCGGCAGTGTCCTGTTCAGCTGTGATTGTGGCGGCGGTGTCCTTGGCAGCGGTGCTTGTGGCGGCAGTGTCCTGTTCAGCGGTGCTTGTGGCAGCAGTGTCTTGTTTAGCAGTGCTTGTGGCGGCAGTGTCCTGTTCAGCGGTGCTTGTTGCGGCAGGGTCCTTGGCAGTGACTCACCAGCTAGTGGTCCTGTCAGGCCCAGTGGGGCTGGTGCTGGTGGTCCTTTATGGCCCAGCGGGGCAGGTGCTGGCAGACCTTTATGGCCCAGCGGGGCTGGTGGTCCTTTATGGCCCAGCGGGGATGGTGCTGGCGGTCCTTTATGGCCCAGCGGGGATGGTGCTGGCGGTCCTGTCCTGGGCAGCTGGGCTGATTCCGGCGGTCCTGTCCTGGGCAGCTGGGCAGGTGCTGATGGTCCTGTACTGGGCAGCTGGGCTGGTGTTGGCAGTCCTGTCCTGGGCAGCTGGGCTGGTGCTGGTTGTCCTGTCCTGGGCAGCTGGGCTGGTGCTGGCGGTGGCCTCCTGAACAGCAGGGATGATGGCGGTGTGCTCCTGGGCAGCAGGGCTGGTGCTGGCGGTGGCCTCCTGGGCAGCGGGGATGATGGCCATGGCCTCCTGGGCAGCGGGGATGATGGTGTTGGCCTCCTGGGCAGCGGGGATGATGGCGGTGGCCTCCTGGGCAGCAGGGATGATGGCGGTGGCCTCCTGGGTAGCGGGGATGATGGCGTTCTTCTCCGCTGTGCTGCTCTTCCCAGACTTGCTGAGTTTCTTGAGCCCCTTCCCCACCTTGGAAGGTGTCACAGCTGACTCCACACTCCCACCTGTACCCCTGGGAGCGGCTTTGGTAGCTGGAGTCTTCCCCCTCTCCCGCCGGGCACTGGCCAACTTTTGATACTTGACAGGTGGGGGACTGTACGTGCTGTGGCTCCGTGCCACACTGGCTGCCCTGCTGCCCGATGCACTCCAGATTCCGGTGACTACAGACACCACTGGTCCCGAGATGTTGTGGCTGAGGTGCTTGGTTGGGACCTGAAGAGTCAGGCCCTAGGAGACTGACGGGGTGGTGGAGGTGAGGGAAAGAGGTCAAGGGTGGACACGAAAAGTTTCTTGGGAACACTGGGATGGGTAGCTGGAGGGGGTTTGGGAGTGGAAGAAGAGGTTGTGGTTGTAGGAGGTGTTCGTTTGGTGACTTTGGGTGAATGTGCATGTGCTGTAGGCTGTCGTGAGATGGATGGCTGTTGGGTGGGTGCGTGGCTGCAGTTGTGTATCTTGGGTGGTGGCGTCACAGACACACTGGGAGAGGACACAGGGGACGTGTGAAAGGTAGTGGGGGTGGTGACTACACGTGAGCGGGGTGTGGTGGTGTGTGTGCTGGTGATGGAATTAGTGGCTGTAGATGTAGTGCATGCAGGTGTGAGTGTAGATGAGACTGGGAGGGAGGATGGAGACGAGGAGGAGGGGGACACAGTGGAGTCAGTGGATGTTGGTGTGTCTGCATGTGTGTGATGCTTGCGTGAGTACCTGTGGGATGTGTGGTGCTTATCTTTGCCTGAGCTTCCCTTATGTGTTGACGTGTGTGCATGCTGGTCTGAAGGTGTGCTTGGGATAGGCTGAGGTAGAGGGGATTGGGTCTGGGCGGAGGAAGTTGGAGGGGGGAAGCTAGAGACAGGAACAATAACTGCCATCAGTGCTGAGGCCAGAGCTGAAAAGCTTTCGGAAGGGCCGCCTGACCAGAATGAATGCCCTCCAGGAATGCATTTGTTTGTTGCAACTGCCTTTCTACACCCTGGATGGTATTCAAAATGGTAGACTGCCCAACAGTGAGGGACCTGAGGAGGTCAATGGCCTCCTCACTGAGGGCAGCAGGGGTGACTGGGGCAGGGCCTGAGGTGCCTGGGGTGGAGGTGATGCCCACTCTCCTGGGTGAGTGGGCACGGGGCAAATGCTGAGGGGCTGCTGGGAGGGCGGTGCTGGTAGGGGGGGTGGCGGCTGTACCTGTAGATGCGGGGGCACAGATGTGGCCACCACCACAAAGGAGCTCCCATCAGAGGACAAGTCCGTATCACTGGTGTCAGTTTCTGTCCCCCCTGTGGAGCTCCCTTCGCCCTCTGGTGAATTCCGAGTCCGTAGTCTCGCCCTCCAGGGCCATGTGGGATGCAGCTCCCTCCTGCTCCGGTACCACTGCTCCTCTGCCTGATGATGCTAAGGCACACAAGAACAGAGAGACCACAAAAAGAAGGGGAACGACAGAAGAAAGACATGTTGAGTGCATGCATTATCGCTACCATTGGTGGACACGACAGACACAGAAGCGCCCTGAATTACGCCGCCCACTTCAATTCCAATGTTCAATGCCTGGGACATGGCCTACAAGGCTATGGCCGACATCTGCACACATGGATGTCACAGGAGCCTGACTAGGTGTACTCTGCACTGTACACAGGTGGGGTGTGGTGCCACAGGGTCTGCCAGAACAAGGGGACCTAACTAGCACACTCGCCCTGGCTTAGGGAAACCCACAGTCCACCTCCCCCACCCAGACACCTCCACTGCACGCTGAATCAGCTGAATGAGAGTGTACTCACCCCCTTGTGGCTGCTGTGATGCCCTCAAGCGCCCATCCAACTCTGGGTACGCCACCGCCAGGATCCTGAACATCAGGGGGGTCATGGTGTGACAGGCACCCCTCCCACGTTGGGAGGCCATCCCCAGCTGGGCCTCCGCCGTCTTCTTGCTCTAGCGACGAATGTCCTCCCATCCCTTACGGCAGTGCGTGCTCTGTCTGTGATAGACCCCAAGGGTCCAGACGTCCTTGGCGATGGCACGCCAAACATCCTTCTTCTGGTGGGTGCTGACCTACAGGAATTGTACAGGGGAAAAAGGAAAGTTATTACCAACTGCACCGTAACAGTCATTGGCCCCCATCCCTACCCTTGCCATGTGGCACATGCACTTACCATCGTTTCATGCAGGCCTCAATTTCCCCCCCATCTTTCATCCACCCCACTCCACACAGGCATAGCCCATACAGCATGCTCCCAGTGTACTTACCTGTTTGTCTGGAGGACCGTAGAGTAGCGTGTACTGGGGGAGGACCCCATCCATGAGTTTCTCCAACTCCTCCGATCTGAAGGCAGGGGCCCTTTCCCCAGACGCACAAGCCATTGTCTCTTCCAGACCAAGGTCACAGAAGCACTTGCAGTGTAGGTCCTCTCCTGTCGAAGATCAGGTATCGAGTGATTGAACAGATAGAAAATGGCGGTCACATCCGCAGCGGTGCGTACCGTCACCGCCGGCGTACATCGTCATTGGCTCCTGGGACCCATAGGGTCCAATGTTAACCAATGCAGAATTGCGCCGTGGTCTTCGACCGCCTACCGCAACGGTGTACACTGCCAACACAGTTACCTCACATCCCACTGTCCCACTTTACAGGTCAGGCAGATGCCATTTCAGGGGCCCATATGGCTTTAATTTTTAACTGCGTCACACATACCTAGGCATTGCCTCAACACTCATACAGGCAAAATTTCAGATTATGATTCGTGTTCTGTGTAGGCTGTGGGTACGTACCTCTGAGTTGTTTGACTCTGTGCTCGCTGTTGTCCTTCATAGGCACCGTCCGCTGGGACATGTGAGGAGATGGCGGCATCCTCCGGTCTACAGACCGCTGGTGTACCTTTCGACAATGGAGGAAAGACATGTGATCATCACCTACAGGCTTGATCGTGCCACAATCCTGGAACTGTGGGCCCAGCTGGAGCCATACCTGATGTCAGCTATCCGCCATCCCACAGGAATCCCCCCTCTGGTGCAGGTGCTGTCAGTACTCCATTTCCTTGCAAGTGGGTCATTTCAAACAACAGTGGCCATAGCATCAGGGATGTCCCAGCCTATGTTTTCCAACGTGTTGTCCAGAATGTTGTCTGCCCTGTTGAAACACATGTGGAGCTACATCGTCTTCCTTCAGGTGGAGGATTTGCCTACAGTGAAAGGTGACTTCTATGCCCTGGGACATAGCCCCAACATCATAGGTGCCATTGATGGGACACATGTGGCTTTGGTACCTCTCCACAGGAGTGAACAGGTGTACAGAAACAGGAAAAGTTATCATTCCATGAATGTGCAGATGGTGTGTTTGACATACCAGTACATCTCCCATTAGAATGGCAAATTCCCTGGCTTAGTGCATGACGCTTACATCCTGTGGAATAGCAGCATCCTTTTTGTGATGGGGCAACTCCAGAGGCACCAGGTGTGGCTATTAGGTGAGCACCTGGAAGCAAATCAGTGGGAATGGTTGTCTGGGGATATCTCTACAGGTTAGTGTGTGTCTAACAGTTGCCCTCGCCATTTGCAGGTGACACCGGTTACTGGTGGCTGAAAGAGACATGAAGAGTGTACTTTTTTTTGTAGGGTAGCCTTATTTGGTAATAGACAAGGGGATGCGATGTTGTTACGAGTGGCATGTTGTTTATTATCATACCTCACTTGTGAGGGTGGCCCAAGTGCCTACGACAGGAAAGGGCCAAAAACGTGTGGAGATTAAGGGGATATCACAGCGAGTTCATAAGCACTTTTTTTTTTTACACTATGCAACTGTGGTATGCTCATTTTAAAAGGAGGAATCTGGTTAAGACACTACGGCCCTCATTACAAACCTGGCGGATGGTGATAAAGTGCCAGTAATACCGCCAACAGGCTGGTGGTAAATACCGTCAATTATGACCATGGCGGAATGAGCTCAGACAGCCACTTTAACACTCAGACTGCCAGGGCATACACTTCTCCCTGTTTTGACCATAGTGTCTTTAACAGTTACTTACCCAGGTCTAAGGGTTATTGGGTTGCCTCATTTTTCTAAATCCCTGCCAGGGCGGAATCAACAGGCACCACGGCGGTAGTCGCCTACAGCCAGGCGGAACATGTTCAATGTTCTTCCCACCATATTATGAGATAGGAAACTGTCCCCTTTTCTGGGGTGGAACCAACGACATCAAAAGCCTGGTGGAAACACTGCACAGAAAGGAAACGACTCACATTTAGAGACTCAGGGAAGAACCACGCCGCCATGGAGCCTGAACTGCATATCTTTCCAATGCTGTTATGCGTCCTGTTCCACCACAAACACCAACGACGGCAAAGATGACCACAGTGAGTACAGCCGCCTAGCACACAGGGGAGGTGGGAGGAAAAAGAGAGTGATAAACACACGCAACATACAACACCCCCACCCCCAACACCATACACACAAGCAGAGGCAGTAATAAAACATATACACCCCGTACCCCTGATGAATAATGCAAGGGCAACACCAATAGATGAAAGTGAGTGTAATAACATAAATAAAGTAGTAATACATGCATCCAATCTAAAAGTATATACATATTCACATAACAAAGGACAATGCCCAGTCCTCAATGTTAATGAACCACATCACAAATTCCAAGGCCCCACTTGTCTCCTGCACCAACACAGAGAGAACACTGCAGGGGCATCAGTTCAAAAATAGGCAGGCACCACAGGGGGACGGGGAACGGTGGGGCACCTCAGCTGGCAGATGGAACAACACCACTGGTCCTGGAGGGACAACATGCCCTGTGCTTGGTCCTTGGGAGTGCAAGGCCACAGTCTCTTAAGTGGGTGACTTGTCCACTGGCTCTGGAGGAGGCAATATGCCCTGTGCTCTGGTCTGGGGAGTGCAAGGCCACTGTCTCTCAAGTGGGTGACTTGCCCACATGCTCAGGAGAAGGCAACATGCCCTGTGCTTCTGATCCTGGGGAGGATGGGTGAGTGGATGGATTCTCGACTGGTTCTGGAGGGGCATCATGCCCTGTGATGCAGGTCTTGGGGAGTGCAAGGTCACAGTCTCTCAGGTGGGTGTCAATCCCACAGGATTTGCAGGGGCAGCCCGCACAACAGCCCATCAATGCAGGACTACACACTGTCCGACAGCTGCTCAGTGGTGGTGATTGTGATGTTACCGCTGGTTGTGGGGGGAAGCTCCTGCCCATCCCCTGCAGCCTCGGATGGCTGCCCACTGCTGGTGGTGGTGGGGCTGCTGGGGGTGGTTTTGGGGCAAAGCTCCTGCCCCTCCCCTACAGCCTCGGATAGCTGCCTACTGCTGGCGGTGTTGGTGCTGCTGCTGGAGGTAGGGGGGAGGCTCCAGCCCATCCCCTGCAGCCTCGGATGGCTGCCCACTGCTGGTGGTAGTGCTGCTGCTGGTGCTGCTGGTGGTGGTTGTGGGGGGAAGCTCCTGCCCATCCCCTGCAGCCTCGGATGGCTGCCCACTGTTGGCAGTGGTGGTGCTGCTGCTAATGCTGGTGGTGGTTGTTGGGGAAAGCTCCTCGGATGGCTGCCCACAGCTGGTGGTGATGCTGCTGCTGGTGGTTGTAGGGGGAAGTTCCTGCCCATCCCCTGCAGCCTCAGATGGCTGCCCACTGCTGGTGGTGGTGCTGCTGCTGCTGGTGTAGGGGGGAGGCTCTAGCCTATCCCCTGTAGCCTCGGACGGCTGCCCACTGCTGGTGGTGGTGCTGCTGCTGCTGGTGGTTGTGGGGGGAAGCTCCTGCACATCCTCTGCAGCCTCGGACGGCTGCCCACTGCTGGTGGTGGTGGTGGTGCTGCTGCTGTTGGTGCTTGTGGGGGGATGCTCCTGCCGATCCCCTGCAGCCTTGGACGGATGCACCACCATGGTTGGTGGTGAGGGCTCCAACTGAGTCCCAGCACCAGGCCCCTTGTCTTTTCTGCCTGTAGGTGCAGGCCCCTTGCCCTTCCAGGCAGCAGCTGGGGATGGCTCCTTGTTCCTCTTGGCAGCAACTGGGGATGGCTCCTTGCTCCTCTTGGCAGCAACTGGGGATGGCTCCTTGCTCCTCTTGGCAACAACTGGGGGTGGCTCCTTGCTCCTCTTGGTAGCAGCTAGACGTGGCTCCTTTATTTTCATGGTAGCAGCTGGGGGTGGCACCTTTACCTTCCTGGCAGCACTTGGGGCAGACACTCTTTCTGTGTGGCTGCCTGGTGCCTGTGATCACTTCTTACCATGAGTTGCTGTGGACACTACTGAGTCCATGGACTAGGTGGCTGAGATGCTTGCCTGGATTTTACACACCCTGGCCAGATGTGAAAGATGGGGGGAGGGGTAGGGAAGAGATCATTGTTGGAGAGGAAAAGCTACTTAGGGACATTGGGGTGGGAAGAGAGAGAAGGTCTGGGAGTGGAGGAAGAGGGAGTGGTTGTAGGAGGTGTCTGTCTGCTGTGTTTGGGTGCAGGTGCATGGGCTGGATGCTGTTGTGAGGTGAATGGTAGTTGGGTGTCTGAGTGCTTGCGTTTGTGTACCTTGGGAGTGGGGGGCACAGGCACAGTGTGAGAGGATACAGGGGATGTGTGCATGGATGTTGGTGTGGTGCCTGCCAGTGAGGTGTATGTTCTGATAGATGTGCTGGTGATGGGAGTAATGGATGAGGATGTAGTGCATGCAGATGTGAGTGTATACGCATCTGGGAGGGAGGTTGAGGATGAGGAGGAGGGAGACACAGTGGAGGAAGTGGATGTTTGTATGTCTGCATCCGGGTGGTGTTTGTGTGAGTGCCTGTGGGATGATGTGTGGTGCTTGTGTTTGCCTGTGCCACTCTGCTGTCTTGTGTGCATGCTCATCTACCTGTGTGCTTGGGATAGGTTGTGGTTGAGGGGAATGGGATTGGGTATAGGAAGTTGGAGAAGGGAGGTGGCAACAGGGACAATGGCTGCCATCAGAGAGGAGACCAGAGCCTTGATTGATCTTTGTTGAGCCACCAAGCCAGAGTGAATGCCCTCCAGAAATGCATTGGACTGTGGCATTTGGGCCACTGGATGCCATTCACAATGGTTGACTGCTCAAAAGAGATGGATCGCAGGAGGTCAATAGCCTCCTCACTCAGGGCAGCAGGGCTAATTGGGGCAGGGCCTGAGTTGCCTGCGGCAAAGGAGATGCCCACCCTCCTGGATGAGCGGACACTGGCTACTTGCTGAGGGGCTGCTGGGAGGGCAGTGCTGGTACGGGGGTGGAGGCTGTACCTGTAGACGGGGTGGGCACAGAGTTGTCCGACACCACCAGGGAGCTTACATCGGAAGAGGTACCCGTGTCCAAACTGTCCCCTCCAGACTCCGCCGTGGTGTTCCCCTCGCCCTTCGTCCCACTGGTGCCCTCACCGTCGGTGGACTCTGCCTCCTTGATCCTGTGGGATGCAGATCCCTTTGTCGCCAGTGTCTCTGCTCCTCCGCCAAATGATGCTAATGCACATAAGGACAGGATGACAAAGCAAGAAGGGGGGGAGATTGACAAAAAATAGCTGCACCAACACTACCGTTGGCATACACAGCACCCTCACACACAGGGAACAGCCCTACACACTATGCATGGCACTACCGGTAAGAATACTAGTCACCAGGGCACGAGGAGGGACACATACAGCCCACTGCAGCATGCCCGGGACTCACACACCCCTGCCCAGTAGTGGATGCCTACTAGCTAGGTTGGAGGAATATCACATCAGAACCCTGTCCAATATGGTACCAACACTGCAATGTCAGCCCTGGCCTAGGGGCACCCACAGGCACACATCTCCCACCCAGATACTACCCCATTAGACATAAGTGGTAATGATGGGCACTGGAATCACCCCCTTGTTGCTGCTGTGATGCCCCAAGCGCCCATCCAGCTCCAGATAGGCCACCGCCAGCATGCGGGCCATCGGGGGGTCGGTGTTCGACGGGTAACCCTTCCTCATTGGGAGGCTATCCCCAGCTGGGCCTCCACCATCTTCCATGCCCAGTGTCTCAGGTCCTCCAACAGTTTCCAACAGTGGGTGTCCCGCCTGCCATAAACCCCCAGGGTCCGCACATCCTTGGCGATGGCACGCCACATACCCTTCTTTTGACCTGCAGAGGAAATATACACAGAGAAAGGTATTAGTTAGACCATGCTGCCTGTTATACTCATGGCCCACCATAGCCCTCCCACCCCCTTACGCACAGACATGGCCCAGCCTACATACTGCACGCTTGCCAGCGCCCATCCACCAACCCCCCCACATGAGGCCTTCACACACCACTCCATGAATTCATGCCCCATGCATCGTGCTCACAATGTGCTCACCTGTTGGTCTGGAGGTCCATACAGCAGTCCATACTGGGGTAGGACCCCATCCTCCAGTCGCTTCAACTCCGCCGAGGTGAAGCCAGGGGCCCTTTCCCCAGTCACACAGGCCGTGGTAGGTTCCAGACACAGGTCACAGCAGCACATGCAGTGTAGGTCCTCTCCTGTTGAATGTCAGGTAGCAAGTGAGTGAAGAAATAGAAAATGGCGGTCACGTCCGCGGCGGTGCATACCGTCACCACCGGCGTACATCACCATTGGCCACTGTAACCCATAGGGCCCAATTATAACCAATGAGGAGTTGCACGGCGGTTCCCGACCACCTCCCGCAATGGCACACAACGTCAGTGGAATTACCTCACTTCCACCTATCCCTCCATACAGGACAGGCAGATGCCATTTCAAGGGGGGGTAGACCATTGATCCTAACTGCGTCACATATCAAAATTGTACATTCCAGACATGTGTCACTAATACATTAATAAATCACATCATGCATTGAACTGTAGTGGCTACAATGTGCAGATTATGACCGGGTCCTCACTCTTTTTCCCCATAGATTGCAACCACTGTGGAAGAATAGGAGATGGAGACATCCCCCCATGTACAGACCCCTGGTGGACTTGGCAACTATGGAGGACAGGCACATTATACTCACCTGCAGACTTGAGAGGGCCACAATAGCAGAGCTGTGTGCCCAATTGGAGCATGACCTGATATCTGCTATCCGTCACCCCGCTGGGATCCCCCCTCATGTGCACATGCCATCTGTGCTCCATTTCTTGGCAACTGGTTCTTTCCAAGTGACAGTGGGCTTGGCAGCAGGAAAGTCACAGCAAATGTTCTCAATAGTGCTGACCAGAGTGTGGTCTGCCCTGATTAAACACATGTGCAGCTAAATTGTCTTCTCCCAAGTGGAGGATTTGGCCACAGTGAAGCCTGAATTATATGCAATGGGACATATCCCCAACATCATTAGGGCGATTGATGGAACACATATTGCACTTGTCCCCCTCCGCCATAATGAACAGGTCTTCAGAAATCGTAAAAGTTTTTACTCGATGAATGTGCAAGTGGTGTGTTTGGCGGACCAGTACATCTCCCATGTCAATGCTAAGTATCCTGGGTCAGTCCTTGATGTTTTTCTATCCTGAGGAATAGCAGCATCCCAAATGTAATGGTCCAACTCCATCACATTTGGTCTGGCTAACAGGTGAGCCTGGTTCCCACCCAGTATATGTTGATGTATGGGTATGGTGTGGGCTATATGGCATAGTGTGTGGTTAACAGTTGTCCCTCAAAATTTGCAGGTGACTCAGGTTACCCCAACCTCTCATGGCTACTGACCCCTGTGATGAATCCCAGGACAGCTGCAGACGAATGTTACAATGAGGCACATGGGCGAACAAGAAGGATAATAGAACGAACCTTCCGCCTCCTAAAGGCCAGGTTTCGGTGCCTCCATCTAACAGGTGGATCCCTGTGCTACTCACCCAAGAAGGTCTCCCAGATAACCGTGGCATGCTGCATGTTGCACAACCTTGCATTGAGATGCCATGTGTCTTTTCTGCAGGAGGAGGAGGCTGGAGATAGCCGTGTGGCAGCAGTGGACCCTGTGGATCATGAAGATGAGGAGGCAGAGGATGAGGATGAGGACAACGGAACTGCAGAGATACGTCAATACTTCCAATGACACACAGGTAAGACAGTGTAACTTCACATTTCATTGACAGTTTTGTGTTTGACATTGTCACTGGCAGGCTGTGAATTCCCAATTCTATGCACACTCACTGTACCCTCTGGCAATTCTTTTTGCAGATATTGGTGCCCCACTGTCGCTCCTGGTGTGTTCACTGCAGCCAATTACAGGTCTTTCCTATGTATAAATTACTGTACAGTTGAATTGCAATGTTTAAACCTTGTTAAACGAATACATACTTAAATCATTTGACATAGTCCATACATGTATTTTTTTCAAAGGGTGTTTATTTAAGTGCTATGAAGAAAAAGGGGTAGTGCAATGGGCTGGGGTGATGATGGACGAAAGTCCAGGGTAGAGTCCAGTCTATTGGTAGAACAGGTGCATTGTCCAAGGGGGCCTAGGAAGGGGAGCAATGGCAGTTCAAGGTGGACAGGGTGACAGAGTGGGACTCAAGGGTGACAATAAGGAGAGTTTCATTTCCTGGCGGGGTCTTGGCAATATTCTCTGGCTTCTGCCTGGATCACAGGGAATGTTTGCGGGGTGGTTCTCCTTCTGCGGGGGAGGGGTGCTGGCAGCCTGTTGGTCCTGTAGCGGGGCCTCCTGTCCACTAGCCGCCGCAGAGGTGAAGGTCTGTTCAGATGTTTGGCTAGTGGCAGGGCCCCTCTGGTGTGACACTGCCTCCCTCATAATGGTGGCCATGTCTGCCAGCACCCCTACAAAGGAGACCAGAGTGGTGTTAACGGCCTTCAAGTCCTCCCTGATCTCCTGGTACTGTCCCTCCTGCAGCCGCATGTTCTCCTGCAACTTGTCCATGATCTGGCCCAGCCTATCCTGGGAATGTTTGTATGCTCCCAGGATTGCAGTGAGTGTGCCCACTGCTTGATCCTGGGAGTGAAAAGCCACAGTCTCTCAAGTGGGTGGTTTGCCCACTGATTGATCCTGGGAAGTGCAAATCCACAGTCTCTCAAGTGGGTGGTTTGCCCACTGACTGCTCCTGGGGAGTGAAAAGCCACAGTCTCTCAAGTCGGTGGCATGTTCCACTGGTTCTGGAGGGGCATTGTGCCCAGAGTGCTTGAGCCTGCCAAGTATAGGGTGAGTGGATGCATTGCTCCACTGGTTCTGGAGGGGGCATTGTGCCCAGAGTGCTTCATCCTGCCAAGGATAGGGGGAGTGGATGCATCTCTCCACTGGTTCTGGAGGGGGCATTGTGCCCAGAGTGCTTGATCCTGCCAAGGATAGGGGGAGTGGATGCATCTCTCCACTGGTTCTAGAGGGGGCATTGTGCCCAGAGTGCTTGATCCTGCCAAGGGTAGGGTGAGTGGGTGCATCTCTCCACTGGTTCTGGAGGGGGCATTGTGTCCAGAGTGCTTGATACTGCCAAGGGAATGTTTGTATGCTCCCAGGATCGTGGTGAGTGCCTCCTGGAGAGTCGGCTCCCTGGGCCTGTCCTCCCCCGGGCGCACATCAGTCCTCCCAGCTTTCCCCTTTCCTGTGCTTCCGTCCCCTGAACTGTGTGCCCACTGTAACTGACACCAGGTCCCTGATTGTCTTGAGTATGGAGGGTGCCCTGGGTTCCCTGCAGTGATGGTCACACTGCTGAGTGACGTGTTCTGGGGACAGAGGTATGGGCACGCTGGGTGGGTGCTGTGGTGGTGTTTCCTTAGGCGGGAGGTTCTGTGGTGGTATGTGACTGTGGCTGGGTTACTGACTGTCCGGAGGTCCCTAATGGGCCAGGTTGGTCATCCAGATCCAGGTGAGCAGTCTCATTGTCATCACTGTGGGCCACTTCTGTGGGGGAGACTGGATGTTGCTGGCACCTCTTCTCCAGTGACATTGGCTGGGAAACCTGTGGGGATGTATATGCAGTGTTATTATTTCTCTGTGTGACATATTGTGCAAGGGTGGGTTGCCCTCTAATGTTGTTATTTCCCTGGCAAACTTTCCTTGTGTCAGTTGTTATGTGGTGGGCTATGTGATTCTCCAGTGTTCATGCTTTAGTGATAGGTGTCCATGCAGGTCTGTGAGTGGTGTCCATGCATTGGTGGTGCATGCTGGGCTTGGCATTGGGATGAGATGTTTGTGATGGTGGGATGTGTGTGAGGTGGTGGAGTGATGGCAGTGAGGGTGGGGAGGGAGTATGTGATGGCATGCAGGAATGGGGGGCAGTAGTAGTATAGCGTTGACTTACCAGAGTCCAGTCCTCCTCCTACTCCTGCCAGGCCCTCAAGATGCATGATTGCCAAAACTTGCTCCTCCCATGTTGTTAGTTGCGGTGAGGTGTTGTGAGGTGAGTAGGTGGTGTATAGGTGATGGTGGTATGTGGCTCTGGTTTTGTGTGTACTCTTGCTGTCTCTCTCTGTTGGCAATTAATTGTAGTCATAAAGGGTTGTGGGTACTGTCGGTGTCAGGTGTGTGTAGTTTGGATTGTCCAGTGTGGTGTTGTTTTGTATGTGTGTGCGTTTTTGGTGAGCACGGCGGTTTGTACCGTCAATGGTTTACCGAGGTTGAATGTCCGCTGTGGTGATTCGTGGGTCATAATGTGGTGGGTGTAGTTCTGTTGGCAAATAGTGTGGGTTTGGATAATGCCAGTTTATCACTGACCTTTGGTCTGGTGGAGATCTGTCTGTGGCTGTATAGTGATGGATTGGTGTGTGTGTGTGTCATAATATGGTGAACGAATATCCACTGCTGCAGCGGTATGTTGGCGGCAGTCAGCAGGGCATTAAGTGGGATTTACCGCCTATGTCATAATGAGGGCCTACATTTTCAATTCTTTTGTCTTTTGTCTGTGGATGAAACTTTGGAGGAAATCAGAAGATTGTAGGAGGAAGTGTCAGAGGCAGAAAAACAAGGATGGGTAAGAGCAGGATGTGTTAAGAAAGCAAATGAAATTTGGTTTTCAGCCAGTTGAAGACCTGTGTTCGCTTATAGCC
Source organism: Pleurodeles waltl (assembly GCF_031143425.1). Classification (NCBI taxonomy): domain Eukaryota; kingdom Metazoa; phylum Chordata; class Amphibia; order Caudata; family Salamandridae; genus Pleurodeles; species Pleurodeles waltl. The sequence continues at coordinate 767,906,657 of NC_090436.1, forward strand.
TGATTGTGAGAAATTGAGTTGTTATTTCATTGGGGTGTGAGCCCTAGTCAAGCAGCAACCGCAACTGTTGTCAGGGTCAGGTACATGTAAACATCAAATTAACCTGTGCTCATTTTCTGGATGTTTGACACAGAGCAGTCAGGCTTAACTTGAATGCAATGTGTAAAGTATTTAGGCAACATTTCAAACAGTAACACAGTGAAAACACCACACAAAAAGGATCCCATCCCAGGTTGAAAAGTGGAGCAGATTTATGTTAATAAATAAAACAAGACTAAAATGTCCAAAATCCAATCAGTAGCAAATAAATTATGAATTTTCAAAGAACAAACTGTAGAATAGCACTTAAAAGTGAAAAACATTAAATCGGGATGTCTGGTCTCACCAGACCCATAGAAAGTCAAAAGATCCTGCTGGCTGTAATGGAATGTGGGAAGAATACAAGGACCTAGTTAGGCCACTGAACAAAATACTTTAAATCTTGGTTCCGGAGCATTCCTTGGATACAAGTCAAACATGCATTGTGCAGCCTGGCTCCTAACTAACCACAGGGGGTACGTAGCCTTTGTGTGGGAACCGGACAAAGCCTATTCAGGTGTAATTGAGACTATGTCCAGCTATTCCCTCAAATCCTGCCCACGATGGCTCATCAAGTCACACCTAGCTCCTATTTTGTTTGACTGTCTAAGAGGAATAGGCAAAGCCCAACTGCCAACCATACCCAGTCAGGTGACCAGAGAAAAATGCAGGCACCAGATGGCTAAGGCAAGAAAATATCAACTTTCGCAAAGTTACATTTTCAGAATTGGAATATAAATTCCAACTTCACCATAAGTTAGGATTTTAAATTGTTATTTCAGAGACATATGTGACATATGTAATAAAAACGAAGGTTTGCACCTGGCAAAATGCTTATTTTGCCAAGTGAAATGGTAGTTTAAAGCCGCATGCAGAGACTCTGCAATGGCAGGCCTGCGGCATGTGTAGAGGGTTTCTTCAGTGGGCGCCACAGTCAATGTTGCACGACCACAAATAGCATTTAAATTGCAGGCCCTGGGCACCTGTAGTGCACTTTACTTCTGACCTTTAAGCAGATTCTATATGCCAATTGGGTTTATGCCAATGTTAGTATGTTTTAGGGAAAGAGCAAAAGTGTGTTAGCATGGGGTAGCAGTGGTGAAATGAGCAGCATCCTAAGGCCAGAAAAATAACAAAGGCCCTCGTTACAACCCTGGCGGTCGGATTGGTCCTGGGGAGTACAAAGCCACAGTCTCTGAAGTCTCTCAAGTGGGTGGTTTGCCCACTGACTGCTCCTGGGGAGTGAAAAGCCACAGTCTCTCAAGTCGGTGGCATGTTCCACTGGTTCTGGAGGGGGCATTGTGCCCAGAGTGCTTCATCCTGCCAAGGATAGGGGGAGTTGATGCATCGCTCCACTGGTTCTGGAGGGGGCATTGTGCCCAGAGTGCTTGATCCTGCAAAGGATGGGGGGAGTGGATGCATCTCTCCACTGGTTCTGGAGGGTGCATTGTGCCCAGAGTGCTTGATCCTGCCAAGGATAGTGTGAATGGATGCATCTCTCCACTGGTTCTGGAGGGGGCATTGTGCCCAGAGTGCTTGATCCTGCCAAGGATAGGGTGAGTGGATGCATCTCCCCACTGGTTCTGGAGGGGGCATTGTGCCCAGTGATGCTGCACCTGGGGTGTGCCAGTTCCCATTATCTCACCTGGGTGTCTGAGCCACGAGATGTACATGGAACAGGTAGCATGATACTCCATGGAGGCAGAGCCAGACTGCATCCTGCGGCGACTAAGGCTGCCAACTGCTGGTCATGCCAGTGCTGGTGGTGGTGCCTCAAGTTGCGTGTTCAGGGTCCAGGACGTCACCTGCAGCCTCAGACAGCTACCCACTGGGGATGCTGCTGACGTCCGATATAGTGGTACCGGCTAGGCACGTGGCGGTGCAGATGGTGGTGCAGGTGGTGGTGGCTGCGGCGGTGGCTGAGGTGGAGATGCTGCCGGTGCTGGCCGTGGTGCAGGTGTCTGTTGTGGTGGAGGGAGACACCATACCATCTCCGGCAGCCTCGAATGGCTGATCCTTGGGGAGGATGCTGCAGACTGACATTGTGGCAGCGGCGGTGCATGTGGAGGTGCAGGTGGTGGTGCAGGTGGCGGTCGTTCCAGCAGTGGTGACTGTGGTACTAGTAGCTGGCATCCCTGAGGAAATGGTGGTCTCCAGCCCCTCACCAGGAGTCATCGTGCCCTGAAGTAACTTACCCTTTGTCTTGTATCCCTTCCCCACCTTGGCAGTCGCTGCTGGGACCTTGGCACTGTCCTCTCTGTGTTTGGATGAGGCCTCGCTGGGTGGGTGGTGCGACTTTCCCCTGCTGGAAGCCGGCCCCTTCTTGACCTTGGAAGGTGGCGGAATCAAGTGGTCCCTCACATCTATAGGTGGCACACTGGCAGCTCTGACGGGTGCCCCCTTCGATCCACCCGGAATTGCACGGATCACAGCAGACACAGATGTGGTGGCTGAGGTGCTGGGCTGGGATCTAGACATCCTGGCCCTAGGGGAAGGACAGGGGGAGGAGTACAAAAGAGGTTAAAGTTAGCTAGGAAATGTTTTTAGACACACTGGGATGTGAAGATGGAGGGGGTCTGGGAGTGGAGGAAGAGGTAGTGGCTGTAGGAGGTGTATGTCTGCTGAGTTTGGGTGAAGGTGTATGGGCTGGAGGCTGTTGTGAGGTGGATGGCTGTTGAGTGGGTGTGTGCCTGCGTTTGTGTACTTTGGGAGGAGGGCTCACAGACACACTGGGAGAGGACACAGGGGACGTGTGAATGGTAGTAGGGTTTGTGATTGCACGTGAGCGGTGCGTTGTGATGGGTGTGCTGGTGATGGAGGCAGTGGCTGATGATGTAGTGCATGCAGGTGTGACTGGAGACGAGACTGGGAGGGAGGTGGAGGATGTGGAGGAGGGGGACACAATGGAGGAATGGGATGTTGGTCTGTGTGCATGGGCATGGTGCTTTTGAGTGCCTGTGTGATGTGTGGTGCTTATGTTTTCCTGAGCCACTTTTGTGTGTTGATGAGTGTGCATGCTGGTCTGTAGGTGTGCTTGGGATAGGCTGAGGTAGAGGAGATTGAGTCAGGGAAGTGGAAGTTGGAGGGGGAGGTTGGACACAGGGACAATGGCTGCCATCAGTGCTGAGGCCAGAGCCTGAAATGCTCTCTGTTGGTCCACCTCGCCGGAATGAATGCCCTCCAGGTATGCATTTGTTTGCTGCAAATGCCTCTTGACACCCTGGATGGCATTCAGAATGGTTGACTGCCCAATAGTGAGGGATCTCAGGAGGTCAATAGCCTCCTCACTGAGGGCAGCAGGGCTGACTGGGGCAGTGCCTGAGGTGCCTGGGGCGAAGGAGATGCCCACCCTCCTAGGTGAGCGGTCATGGGAAACGCGCTGAGGGGCTGCTGGGAGGGCAGTGCTGGTAGGGGGGTGGCAGCTGTACCTGTAGTTGGGGAGGGCACAAAGGTGTCCACCACCACCAGGGAGCTTCCATCAGAGGAGTCGCTGTTACTGGTATCCCATCCTGTCCCCATCGGACAAGGTACCCGTGTACAAACTGTCCCCTGCAGACTCCGCCGTGGTGTTCCCCTCGCCCTCCATACCACTGGTGCCTTTACCTTCGGTGGATTCAACCTCATGGGCCATGTGGGATGCAGCTCCCTCCGTCGCCGGTGCCTCTGCTCCTCCACCAGATTATGCTAATGCACACAAGGACAGGGTGACAAAACAAGAAGGGGGAAAGACAGAGGACACACGTGGTCAATGCCAGCAACAGCACTACCGTTGGCGGACGCAACACACACTGAGCTGCCCTATACACGAGGCCTTGCCCAAACACTCACTTTGGTAGTCACCAGCCCATGGGGTACAATGCCTAACACCAGTACATGCACACCTGACACCCACAGGACCCTGCACACTAGCAGCTGCCCAATTGTACCATTGGGGTAGGGGTGCTTCTGAGCCTGCAAACAAGGGACCTACCCTGGCATGACCGCCCTGGCCTAGGGGCACCCACAGCCCACCCCCCCCACCCAGCTAGTTCCTAAAGCACGCAAAGTCAGCTTTCTGAACCTGTACTCACCCCCTTGTGGCTGCTGTGATGCCCTCAAGCACCTATCCAACTCCAGATAGGTCACCGCCAGGGAGCAGAACATCAGGGGGGTCATGGGTCGACGGGCACCCCTTCCACATTGGAAGGCCAGCCCCAGCTGGGCCTCTGCCGTCTTCTTGCTCCAGCGGCGCAGGTCATCCCACCTCTTGTGGCAGTGGGTGCTCCGTCTGTGATAGACCCCCAGGGTCCACACTTCCTTGGCGATAGCACACCAAATACCCTTCTTCTGGTGGATGCTGACCTAGAGGGGAAGGACAGGAGGAAAGGGAATTACTCAGCCGTCTGGACCATCATACTCATTGCCCACCAGTTCCCACCCATGCCCTGACACACATACACTCACCATCCTCAGATGCAGCACTCAGCCCACCCCCCAACATGTGCCTTACATCCTCACCACTCAAAACAGGCATTGCCCATGCATTATGCTCACAGTGAACTCACCTGTTTGTCTGGAGGACCGTAGAGTAGCATGTACTGGGGGAGGACTGTTCCATCCTGGGGGTGCAAAGCCACAGTCCATCAGGTGGATTACAGAGTCCACTGGTCATGGAGGAGGCATGGTGGGCAGAGTGCCTCGTGAAGCCCTGCCCGACACAGAACCGGGCCTGCCAATGGGCCAGCGGTGCTTGAGATGAGGGCCCAGCAGAGCGGTGCTTGAGATGAGGGCCCAGCGGAGCGGTGCTTGAGATGAAGGCCCAGCAGAGCGGTGCTTGAGATGAGGGCCCAGCAGAGCGGTGCTTGAGATGAGGGCCCAGCGGAGCGGTGCTTGAGATGAGGGCCCAGTGGAGCGGTGCTTGACAGGAGGGCCCAGCGGAGCGGTGCTTGACAGGAGGGCCCAGCGGAGCGGTGCTTGACAGGAGGGCCCAGCAGAGCGGTGCTTGAGATGAGGGCCCAGCGGAGCGGTGCTTGACAGGAGGGCCCAGTGGAGTGGTGCTTGACAGGAGGGCCCAGCGGAGCGGTGCTTGACAGGAGGGCCCTGTTCAGCGGTGCCTGTCTTGGCGGGGCCCTGTTCAGCGGTGCTTCTCACGGCGGGGCCCTGTTCAGCGGTGCCTGTCTTGGCGGGGCCCTGTTCAGCGGTGCTCCTCACGGCGGGGCCCTGTTAAGCGGTGCCTGTCTTGGGGGAGCCCTGTTCAGCGGTGCTTCTCACAGCGGGGCCCTGTTCAGCGGTGCTCCTCACGGCGGGGCCCTGTTCAGCAGTGCTCCTCACGGCGGGGCCCTGTTCAGCGGTGCTCCTCACGGCGGGGCCCTGTTCAGCGGTGCCTGTCTTGTGTTTCGAGTGAACCACACCTGGCCAATACTTCCCGCTCAGTCAGCATCGGACCTTTCCGTTGCGGGGCCCTCCTGTGATGGAGTCCTGGGGCCCTGGGTCTCCTCCGATACCCCCGGAATGGGGCTGGTGGGGCACTCATGGCCAGGTCAGCTGCTCCCTGCCTTTTGCGCTTTGCTGCCCTTGCCCTCCTTGGCAGACTCTCCGTGGCCCTTCGCTCCCTTACCCGATGTGGCAGGTGACGGTGCAAGGCTACCCTCCTTGGGGGTAGGCGTATCAGGCCTGTCGCGCCTGCCCTTCAGTTATTTGCTCCTCTTCCCAGGGGGGGGGGGGGCTGGCTGTGCCTTTGCTGCTGGCCGATGTCCCTGCCCAAGGAAAGGGCGGACTCCAAAAACCAGGCACGACGTTCTTAGGAGTTGCTGGGCTGGTGGTGGCTGAGGTGTTTTTGGAACTCTTACGAGATGGAGGGGGTGGGAGAGGACACAGGGGACGTGTACATGGCAGTGGGGGTGGTGACTGCACATGTGCAGACTGGTCTGGAGGGTGTGCTGGTGATGGGTGTACTGGCTGATGGTGGTGTGCATGCAGGTGTGAGTGGAGACGTCACAGGGAGGGAGGAGGGAGACGAGGAGGTGGGGGACACAGAGGAGGTAGTGGCTGTTGGCATGTCTGCATCTGTATGTTGCTTGTGTGAATGCTTGTGTGTTCTGTGGTGCTTATGTCTGGATGAGCTTCCCTTGGGTGTTGAGGTGTGTGCAGGCTGGTCTGTAGGTGTGGATGGGAAAGGCAGAGGAACAGGGGAGTGGGACTGGGTGGAGGGAGTTAGAAGAGGGAGGCTGGAGACAGGGACAATCGCTGCCGTCATTGCTGAGGCCAGAGCGTTGAACGATCGCTGCTGGGCAGCCTGACCCGAATGAATGCCCTCCAGGCATGCATTGCTTTGATGCACCTCCCTCTCCACACCCTGGATGGCATTCAAAAGGGTAGACTGCCCAACAATGATGGTCCTCAGGAGGTCAATGACCTCCTCACTGAGGGCAGCAGGGGTGACTGGGGCAGGGCCTGAGGTGCCTGGGGCAAAGGAGATGGACGCCTTCCTGGCCGTGCGGGCACGGGCCGAAGGCCGAGGGGCTGCTGGGAGGGCGGAGCTGGTGCGCTGGGTGGCGGCTGTACATGTAGTATCGGTGGGCACGGATGTTGCCGCCACCACAAGGGAGCTCCCATCCGAGGACGTGTCGGTGTCACTGACGTCTGCACGGGTCCACATGGTGGAGCCCCCCTCGCCCTCCGTCTCACTGGTCATGTCGGAGTCCGTTGCATGGCCCTCCGGGGCCATGTGAGATGCAGCTCCCTCTTGCGCCGATGCCACTTCTCCTCCGCCTGATGATGCTAATGCACACATTCACAGAAAAACAAAGAAAATGGGCGGGGGATGGAGAAATAAAGACAATTTGAGTGCATGCATTGGGGACACCGTTGGCGGAGAGGACAGACACAGAAGCCCCCTGCACTACGCTGCGCACTTGGGGTACACTACTCATTCACTGGGACATGCCCTACAAGCCTATGGGCGACAACTGCCCACACAGAATACACAGGTCCATGAATAGCGTTACTAGGCACCCTAAAGAGGTGGGGGGGCGGGGGCACAGGACCAAACCTCACGGAGGGGCCTAGCCTACAGAAATCGCCCTGGCCTAGGGATACCCACAGCCCTCCTCCCCCACCCAGGCACCTCCACTGTGCGCAAATATAGCTGAATGTGCTGGTACTCACCCCCTTGTGTCTGCTGTGATGTCCTCAAGCGCCCATCTAAATCGGGGTAGGCCACTGCCAGGATCCGGGACATCAGGGGGGTCAAGGTACGACCGGCACCCCTCCTAGGTTGGGAGGCCATCCCCAGCAGAGCCTCGGCGGTCTTCCTGCTCCCGCGGCGGATGTCCTCCCACCTCTTGCGGCAGTGGGTGCCCCGTCTGTTGTGGACCCCAGGGCCCGGACGTCCTTGGCGAAGGCACGCAAAATATCGATCTTATGATGGGCGCTGACCTATGTGACATGTACAGGGAGGGAAAAGAAACATCATCACTTTTCTGCATGCTCGATGTGAGTGGCCCCCCCTCCCCAAACTTGCCATGTGGCACATGCTCTCATCTGTCGTGCCATGCATTCGTAATTCGCTCCCCTCCCCTCCATCGTACATCCACCCCACTCATCACAGGCATTGCCCACTATGCATTGGCCCCCGTGTACTCACCTGTTGGTCTGGAGGACCGTAGAGTAGCGCATACTGGGGGAGGACCCCGTCCACGAGCTTCTCCAACTCTTCGGAACTGAAGGCGGGGGCCCTTTCCCCAGTCGCAGCAGCCATTGTCACTTCCAGACCGAGGTCACAGCAGCACTTGCAGTATAGGTCCTCTCCTGTGGATGGTCAGGTCTCGTGTGATTAAGCAGAGAGAAAATGGCGGTCACGCCCGCGGCGGTGCGTACCGCGGCGGTGCGTACCGCCGGCGCACATCGTCATTGGCTCCTGAAACCCATAGGGTTCAATGTTAACCAATGCTGCTTTGCGCCGCGGTCTTCGACCGCCTACCGCCACGGGGTGCCACGCCAGCGCAAGGACCTCACTTCACATTGTCACACTTCACAGGTCAGGCAGCCGCCATTTCAAGGGCCCACATGGCTTAATTCCTACTGCGTCACACATGGCTAGGCCTTGCATCGACACTCATACAAGCTATTCAATCCAGAGAGATTTGTGTACTGTGCAGGCTGTGGGAACTTACCTGTGGGTTGATTGACTCTGTGCTCCATGTTGTCCTTCCTAGGCACCGTCCGCTGGGACTTGCGAGGAGACGGAGGAATGTTCCCGTGTACAGACCGCTGGTGGACCTGTCGACAATGGAAGAACGACATGTCATACTCACCTACAGACTCAACAGTGCCACTATACAGGAACTGTGTGCCCAGCTGGAGCCAGACCTGATGTCACCCATCCGCCAACCCACAGGGATTCCGCCTCTAGTGCAGGTGCTGTCAGTTCTCCATTTTTTGGCTAGTGGATCATTTCAAACTACAGTGGCCATTTCATCTGGGATGTCTCAGCCTATGTTTTCAAGGGTATTGTCCAGAGTGTTGTCTGCCCTGATGAAATACATGCAGAGCTACATCATTTTCCCTGAGGTGGGTGGCTTGCCTACAGTGAAGGGTGATTTCTATGCCCTTGGACACATTCCCAATATCATTGGTGCCATTGATAGTACCCATGTGGCTTTGGTCCCCCCAAAAGACAATGAACAGGTGTACAGGAACCGAAAAAGTTATCATTCGATGAATGTCCAGGTGGTCTGTTTGGCTGACCAGTACATCTCCCATTTAAATGCCAAGTTCCCAGGGTCAGTGCATGACGCGTACGTCATGCGAAATAGCAGCATCCCTTATGTGATGGAACAGCTACAGAGACAGCGTGTGTGGCTAATTGGTGACTCTGGTTACCCCAACCTGCCTTGGCTATTGACCCCAGTGAGGAATCCCAGGACAAGGGCAGAGGAACGGTACAATGAGGCCCATGGGCGTACTAGGAGGGTGATCGAGCGGACCTTCGGCCTCCTGAAGGCCAGGTTTAGGTGCCTGCATATGACAGGTGGATCCCTAATGTACTCACCAAAGAAGGTGTGTCATATCATCGTGGCCTGCTGCATGCTTCACAACCTGGCTTTGCGACGCCAGGTGCCTTTCCTGCAGGAGGATGGTCTAGATGGTGGTGTTGTGGCCGCTGTGGAGCCTGCGGAGAGTGAAGAGGAGGAAGACGAAGAGGACAACACAGACAACAGGGACAGAGTGATACTGCAGTATTTCCAGTAACACACAGGTAAGGATCTACTCCTGCATTTTATTATATCTGTAACAGTACTGGCTCTCTACTGTCTGACCTTTCACCCCAATGTATGGTAACTTAGTTGTGAATTTGCCTTCCTATTTCAGTGATCTGGTCCCCACGGAGTGCCCTCTGGTTTATTTCCCCATGGACTACAGCTGTGTGACACTGGTATGTTGTCATCACAATGTATTTGGACATTTTTGGTTGGTTATATCGAATACATTTGGTTTAAAAAAATAAATAGCAGACTCCAGATGGTTTTTGTGCAATAATTGTGTTTATTGAAGTGCAAAAATTGGTGTATAGTTCAAAAAGGTTGATGGGTGATGGTGGAGGCATGTCCATGGCAGAGTCCAGACTCTCGTTCGCACAGGTGCATTGTCCATATGCCTGTGGAAGGTGGAGCAGGGGCAGTTCAAGGTTGGACAGGGTGAACAAGTGGGACAGTGGGATGACATCCGGGGGGATCCGTGCATGGCGGGGGTCTTGACATCCTACTCTGTCCTAGATCTCAGGCCTTTCTTGCGGGGTGGTTCATGTTCTGCAGGGGGTGGGGTCCGGGTGGGCCGTTGCTGTTGTGTTGGGGCATCCTGACCACTAGCGCCGGCGGAGGTGGTGGGCTGTTCTTCCTCCATGCTAGTGGCAGGGACCCTTTGGGGGGCCACATGGTCCCGCAATGTGGTGACAATCTGGTTGAGTGCCACCACGATTGTACCCATTGCGGAACTGATGCTGCGCAGTTCTTCCCGGAACCCCATGTACTGGCCCTCCTGCATGGCCTGGATCTCCTGGAACCTGGCCAGGACCGTCGCCATCGTCTCTTGGGAGTGGTGGTACGCTCCCATGATGGTGGTGAGGGCCTCTTGGACAGTGGGTTCCCCTCCCTCTGTCGCACAGCAGCCCTCCCAGTTCCCCTTTGTTCCTGGGCCTCTGTCCCCTGGACGGTGTGCCCACTACCACTGCCCCCAGGTCCCTGTTGTTGTTGGGGTGGTGGGTTGCCCTGGGTGCCCTGTAGTGGTAGACACACCGCTGCTTGACCTGTCCTGGAGACAGAGGCATGGGCCCGCTGGGTGGGTGCTGTGCTGGGGTTTCCAGAGGGGGCTAGGTCTGCTGGGGCCTGTGGCTGCCTGAGGGGAACCGACTGTCTAGAGGTCCCCGATGGTCCGGGCTGGTCATCAGGTTCTAGGTCGACAGAGCTGCTGTCATCACTGGGGGCCTGTTCTGGGGGTGGGATGGACATTTCTGGACCCTCCGGGCCGGTGTGTTGGCATTCGGGCCCTGCATGGGTAAAAGAGTATGGTTATTGCTTCTGTGTGTGCCATGGCGTGCGATTTGTGGGTGCCCTTGTCCCCCAGTGCTGGCATTCCCTTGTGGGAGGAGTTGTGAGGGTGGTTTGGGGGGGCGGGGTGGGTATGTGCAGTGGTCATTCTTAGGTGATGGGTGTCCATGGTTTGTGTTGGCATTCAGGGGTTGGTGTTGGTTTGGGTGGGTTGTGCTGGTGAGACATTAGCAGGGAGGATATGTGCTGGGGGTTGGGGGTGAGGGTGGGGGTGGGGGTTGGCATGCTGGTGGTTGGGGGGGTGAAGTAGTTGAGATTAGACTTACCAGAGTCCATTCCTCCGCCTACTCCAGCGAGGCCCTCAGGATGCAGGATGTTCAAGACCTCTTGCTCCCATGCTGTGAATTCGGGTGGAGTGGGTGGGGGTCAGCCGCCAGTCTTCTGCACAGCGATGTTGTGTCTTGACACCATCGTCCGCACCTTCCCCCGTAGGTCGTTCCAGCGCTTTCGGATGTCTTTCCGATTTCTGGGATGCTGTCCCACAGCGTTGACCCTGTCGACGATCCTTTGCCATAGCTCCGCCTTCCTGGCTATTGTGGTGTGCTGCACCTGTGTGCCGAAGAGCTGGGGCTCTACCCTAATTATTTCCTCCACCATGACCCTGAGTTCTTGGTCCGAGAACCTGGGGTGTCTTTGGTGTGCCATGGGGTGGTGTGGATGAGGTGTGGGGTGGTGTTTGTGGTGATGAGTGTAGTGGTGTGTGGTGTTTTGCGCGTAGATGTAGTGTGGGGGATGATGTTGGGTTCCTGTGTGTGTTGTGGTTTGCGTTCCCTGTGCTCTCTCTCTGTGTATTGCGCCTTGTCTCTGAATTTCGATTTGTGGGGGTTTGTGGGTGATGTGGGTGTGTGTTTTATATCGTATTGATTGTGTGGGAGTGGTGTTTGTATGTGTATCAGGTGTGTGTATTTGTAATTGTCCAATGTGGCTGAGTTTTCTATGTGTGTGTGAATTTTGACCGCGGCGGTGTGTACCGCCAATGGGATACCGCGATTGAAAGACCGTCGCGTGGATTGGTGGGTCGTAATGGCATGGGCGTATTTCTGTTGGCGTGACGGTGGAGGTTTGGTCATCTCCAGTTTATCTCTGACCGCTGATGTGGCGGCCTTCAGTGGAGGTCAGGTTTTTGGCAGTTTGGCAGTTGTGGGTCAGAATGACCCTGGCGGGTTACCTCGGCCGCGGCGGTGTTATGGCGGTCTTCTGACCGGCGGTAACTGCCTTTTACCGCCAGGGTCAGAATGACCCCCTATGTGTTTGGCGGCCCAGTACATCTCCCATGTGAATGCCAATTATCCTGGCTCTGTACATGACGGCTATATCTTGAGGAATAGCAGTATCCCTTATGTGATGGGCCAAATTCAGAGGCACCGGGTGTGGCTAATATGTGAGCCCAAGGTCCCCAAACACTATAAGTAGCTGTCTGGGTATGGGGTTGTCCCTAAGGGTCAGTGTGTGTCTAACAGTTGTCCCTCGGAATTTGCAGTTGACTCTGGTTACGCCAACCTCTCATGGCTACTTACCCCAGTGGGGAATTCCAGGACAAAGGCAGAGGAACGCTACAATGAGGTACATGGGTGAACTAGGAGGGTTATAGAGAGGACGTTCGGCCTCCTGAAGGCCAGGTTCAGGTGCCTCCATATGACAGGTGGTTCCCTATTCTACTCACCGAAGAAGGTGTGCCAGATAATCGTGGCATGCTGTATGTTGCACAACCTGGCATTGAGACGCCAGGTGCCTTTTCTGCTGGAGGATGAGCCTGGTGATGGTCTAGTGGCAGCGGTGGAGCCTGTGGGCAGTGAGGAAGAGGAGGCAGAGGAAGAAGATATTGACAACAGAACAAACATCATCATAGAGTATTTCCAGTGACACACAGGTAAGAGACAGTAACTCCTCTTCACATTTCAGTATACTTTAGGACATTGTACATGGCAGCCTCTTAACCTCTGTCTATGGACACTGACTGTTCCCTTTGGAATCCCTTTTTGCAGATCTGGGTACCCCATTTTGCCTTCTGCTATGTGTACTGCTTCCCAACATCTGTCATACATTGGTATGAGTAAATGAACATTTACATTGCAATTTGTTGCAAATGTTATAGTAATACATTTGTGAATGATCAGACTGTCTCCAGATTGAGTTATGATTAAAGGGTGTTTATTTAGGTGCTAATAGGTATAGTGGTATGTGCAAGGGGTTGGGTTGATGGTGGAGGAATGTCCAGTTAGAGTCCAGTCTCTTGGTATCACAGGTGCATTGTCCAAGGGGGCATAGGAAGGGGAGGAATGGCAGTTCAAGGTGGACAGGGAAACAGAGTGGGACAGAAGGGTGACAATCAGGAGGGTCCTATTTCCTGGCGGGGGTCTTGGCAATGTTCTCTGTCTTCTGCCTGGATCGCAGGGACTGTTTGCGGGGTGGTTCTCCTTCTGCAGGGGGTGGGGTGCTGGTGGCCTGCTGTTCCTGTGGCGAGGCCTCCTATCCACTAGTGCCAGAGGAGGTGGAAGGCTGTTGCTCGGTTTGGCTAATGTCAGGGGCCCTTTGTTGAGCCACTACATCCCTCATGGTCTTCCCCATGTCAGCCAGCACCCCTGCTATGGTGACCAGGATGGTGTATATTTTGGTGAGGTCATCCCTGACCACCATGTACTGTCCCTCCTGCAGCTTCTGGGTCTCCTGAAACTTGGACAGTACCATGCCCATGGTCTCCTGGGAGTGGTGGTATGCTCCCATGATGTTGGAGAGTGCCTCGTGGAGAGTGGGTTCCCTTGGTCTGTCCTTCCCCTGTAGCACAGCAGTCCTCCCAGCTTCCCTGTTGTCCTGTGCCTCTGTCCCCTGAAACATGTGCCCACTGCCTCTGACCCCAGGTCCCTGATCGTCCTGGGTTAGTGGAGTTGCCTGGGGTCCCTGTAGTGGTGGACATACTGCTGATTGACGTGTCCTGGGGACATTGGCATGGGCCCGCTGGGTGGGTGCTGTGCTGGTGTTTCCTGAGGGGGAGGTTCTGTGGTGGTTTGGGACTGTGGCAGGGAACTGACTGTCCAGAGGTCCCAGATGGGCAAGGCTGGTCATCGTGATCCAGGCATGTAGAGCTGCTGTCATCAGTATGGGCCTCTTCTGTGGGGGGACTGGATGTAGCTGGCACCTCCTGTCCGGTGACATTGGGTAGGGGTCCTGTTGTGATGGAATTGCATTGTTATTGTATCTGTTTGTGGCATCTTGTGCAATGGGTGTGTTTCCATCTCTGATTGTGATTTCCCTGTCACCTTGGCCTTGTGTGACTGGTGATTATGTGGGCTGGGTGAGTCGCTCTACTGGGCATGCTGTGGTGATGGGTGTCCATGCAGGTCTGTGATGAGTGTTCATGCATTGGTGTGGCATGCAAGGCTTGGTATTGGGATGGGTGGGTTGTGCTAGTGGGGTATATGTGAGGTGTTGGAGTGATGGGGGTGAGGGTAGGGGTAGGACTTTGTGATGGCATGCAGGTAGGGTGGGGGGGATGAAGTAGTTAAGATTTGACTTACCAGAATCCAGTCCTCCTGCTACTCCTGCAAGGTCCTCAGGATGCATGATCGCCAAGACTGGCTTCTCCCATGTTGTTAGTTGTGGGGGAGGAGGCGGGGGTCCACCGCCAGTCATCTGTACAGCAATCTGGTGTCTCGATCCACAGAACGCACCTTCCCCCGTAGGTAGTTCCACCTCTTCCTGATGTCATCCCTGGTTCTTGGATGATGCCCCACGGCGTTGACCCTGTCGACGATTCTCCTCCAAAGCTCCATCTTCCTAGCAATGGAGGTCTGCTGCACCTTTGATCAGAATAGCTGCGGCTCTACCCAGATGATTTCCTACACCATGACCCTTAGCTCCTCCTCAGAAAACCTGGGGTGTCTTTGAGGTGCCATGATGTGGTGTGAGTGATGTGTGGGGTGCTGTGTTGTGATGTATTATTTGATGTGTGTGGATGGAGTATGAGTGATGGTGTTCTGTGCCTCTGGGTGAAGGTGTGGTCTTTGTCTTTCTCTCTCTGCTTGTTCTAATTTGTGTGTTGAAAGGGTTGTGGGTAATGTGGGTGTGTGTTTTATAGTGGTGTGAGTGTGTGGGTGTGGTGGGTGTATGTGTGTCAGATCTGTGTAGTTTGAATCATCCAATGTGTTAATGTTTTGTGTATGTATGTGTAATTTGAGCACAGCAGTGTGTACCGCCAGTGGTTTACCGCGGTTGTAAAACCACCACGGTGATTCGTGGGTCGTGATACTGTGGGCGTGTTCCTGTTGGCGTGATGGTGTGGGTTTTGCTATCGCTAGTTTGTCACTGACCTTTGGTATGGCGGACTTGTGTGGGTGTCTGTAAAGTGGCGGATTTGTATGTGTGGGTCATAATACCCGTAGCGGCATTCCGCCGCGGTCCCAGTATGTTGGCGGCCGTCGTCACGGCGGTAAGCGGAATTTACCCCCAGGGTTGTAATGAGTGCCAAAGTCAGAAAACACTGGAGGTCTGAAGGCAAAAAAGGTAGGGGAAACCACGCCAAGGATGCCAGGTTTAACACTAATTTTTCCCATGACAAGATATTTTCTTGGTTACGCGCACATAGGGAGGGACGCCATTGTGAAATTATTCAGGCAAAACTGGTTTAATCCCCAATTTAGAGTTTTGGCTGAGGACTTGTGCCAGAGATGTGTGACCTATTTGTAAATTATTGTAGGGAAAAGAAGGACCTTTTAACAGAATGCAAATGGACTTTATTGAGATGCCTGTCTATAACAGAGATATATCCTGAGCACAGTATGCATTTTCTCCCAGTGGTTAAAAGCCTACCCAACAGGGGAGAATGATAGTCTCATACCATGGTTCAGATTTCTGGATTCTCCAGAGTCAGACCAAGAGACCAATTTTAATAGTGGGATCCATAGAATGTTATGTGAAGCACTATATGTGAAAAAGAGATTACGTTATAGCTACAGATCAGAAGCTTCAGGAATTGTTGAACAACTCAATGGGACACTGACATATCATTTGCCTAAAGATTGTGTATGCACTTATCTAAAATGACCAGAAATTCTCATGGGGTGTGCCACGCAACAGTCTGCTATGCCTGCAAATGCACTTGTAAGCATCACAGTTGACATGGCTCTCGACTACTGCAAAGGACTCGCTGATGTGGTAAGTCTGGACCTATTACTGGCATCTGAAATCAAGGGCAGTGTCATGACCTTAACTTTTGTGATTGTGTCCTAGTGAAAAAGCACATTCAGAACACTTGTTTAGAGCCATGGTAGAAAGGACCCTGCCAGGTGATCCTAATCACCAACACTGATGTTAAATGTGCTGGACTACATAAATTAATACATGCCTTCTATATCCAGAGATTGAGATGTCCACTCGATGAAGAGGTGACACCTGAAATAGGTGTGCAAACTATTGTGCCAATATGTCCAGAAGGACCAGAGGGGTGTGTAGTCCATCACAGCTCTCCATCTATCCAAGTCCTTGACATTTCACAGTGTGATGTGCAACCAACTTCAAAAGAGGAAGATCTGAGAGCAGAAAGGTAGGATGCTGCAAAACAACCATGGGTGCAAACGAGTGACCCTGGAGAAGGAACAAGTGCAAGAAGTGGGAGAACTCAAAAGAGAGAACAATGACCAAAGAGCCGAAAGAAATTAAGATCTAGAATGTCAGTTGAGCAGATACCAGAAACAATGATCTAAGAAAGTGAATCAAGTGGTGTGGGCAACACAGAAGAAGACCAAGAAAGACCCAGGAGATTTAAAAGAGCAAGAATACCTTATTGCTGGTATTCTATACACGGGAGAACTTATTATACTGAGAGTGTACACAATCCCACATCCTATGACCCAAATGAACTTAAAGTAGAACTGCTAGAACCTCCATGAAATGCAAATCCATCATAGCATGCAGATGAAATATCTGAAACAAATTCATAATCAAGTTTGACTCAAATGTAATTTGACTGCTTTTTCAACAAAAATTGCATCTTCAAACAATGAACTGTGACTGAACATCGGAACTAGACACATGGAAATAAGTAATTGTGAAAAGGCATTCAAAGCTATTGGAGGGCCTGTTCAAATTTTAACTGGACAAGAATCCCTTATTTCTGGAGTATACTTTGTATGTGAACAGGGTGCTTATTTCAACCTGCCTGCTGATTGGGAAGATGTTTGCTGTTTTGCTGTAATACTTCCAAACTATATCATGTGAATAGTATAGAAGCTTGGACGATGAATCCAAATCACTGACATATACATAGCACTAATGATGGGACACAGTCAGTTGGAGATATTTTTGTGCTATTATTCTCCTAGTAGGACTCCTAAATGATGAGAAAATCAGAAAACATTCTAAAGTAATAAATAAGTTAGCCACTAGTATATCTAGTGCTTTATTAGCAGTGAATACAGACTTAGTAGCTTTTTAGACACATGGGGCCAGATGTAGCAAAGGTTTTTACCCATTCTGTGTCTATGGGAAAAAGTGTTCGTACATATCGCCCATGGTTCTGCAAGCTCTAGATATATTATCATCAGGGAAGGGTGGATCTGTAAGGTACGGAAATTACAACATTGCTGCTCATTCATAACAGACATGCGTAAGGAAATAGTAGAACTTGCATAAAATAATTTTGAAAGAAAGAAGGGACACAACAGAACGTACTTGAGGGAGGCCAGGGCCCCTCCCCCCACTTTGCGATCAGTGCCAGAAGGCGCATAAAGACAGCGTGTTTCTGTCGTGACGCAGGACACAATGGAACGTACCTGAGGGAGGCCTGGGCCCCTCCCCCACTTTGCGATCAGTGCCAGGAGGCACATAAAGACAGCACATCTCTCCCGCAATGCGGGACACACTGGAATGCACCTGAGGGAAGCGATGGTCCCTCCCCCCACTTTGCATCAGCGCCAGGAGGCATATAAAGACAGTGCATTTCTTACGCCATGGCCGGTCAAGGCTGGGCTGGGCCACCCCCTATGGTCCATATCCAAGTTCACTGCTTTAACGCTCTAGTAAGGACTAAGGCATAAGTTATAGATTCCAACGTTGTTTTATGTGAATCTCTTATTCAGCGCTGTCTGGGGAAAGTTTGTGTGCGGGTTATCTCTCCCCCATGTGATTTTACGGAATATGGGCAGACCTAAGACACCTTTGGCCCCTCCACTTCAAACTCTACACTGGATGGGTTTCTGCAAAGAGCAATGGGTGCTCTTAGTAAGGAGATTGAAATGACAGAGAGAAGACTGTCACTAGCTTAATTACCTTCAGATAGATCAAATAACTCAATTTCAGCCCAGACCTATAATCAGGATGGAGAATTTCAACAATCTCTGCAGGTTGTTTTGCCACCTGTTTCAGCTGTCACAAATGTATATCCTGAAACTTTGCTGAAGGATATTGATCTTCACATTTTAGTGGGAGAACCAATACCCTAAGTGAATCAAAAACTCATTAGTGCTAAAAGGAAAAGAGCGGAGGGCATGTCCAGATCAAAAAAGCAGAAAACTGCTATGCAGAAGATCATACTGAGTCAGAACCCTG
The DNA here is from genome assembly GCF_031143425.1 of Pleurodeles waltl. Lineage (NCBI taxonomy): Eukaryota > Metazoa > Chordata > Amphibia > Caudata > Salamandridae > Pleurodeles > Pleurodeles waltl. The sequence goes on from NC_090436.1 coordinate 767,924,863, forward strand.
GGACTGGCCAGCCGACTAATGAGCCCATTGAAAGTTTGTTGTTCTCACAGGAGGGTATTTTCTCGAGTATAGAGAAGTTGTTTATTGAATCTTTACAATCGATATTGGAGCGTTTAGATCAGATGGAGAAACAACTGAACCAAATGGAACAATCACTAACTGATCCAAAAGAAGACCTGCGGATTGATTCGATTATGTCAACAGGCCGAGCCAGCATGGGTGTTAATGATATGAACCAGGAGGCCCAGGTGGATGCATGGTTATTGTCACCTCAAGCACCTATTTTTAAAGCTGACCCGTGTAGCAATATAATCCCCATCAATAGCATAATGAAGATATTGGCCATTGCCGTACCTCATAGTGCAAAATATTGACCAGATTGTCTGAGATAAGCCCCATGCCGCAGGTGAGCCCCTCAGGCTAAGGAGACTCTTGATCGTTTGCATCTGCCCCCCAGTGCTCTCCATGTACAGTAGTGTTAGCTTGGGTTCCACCTCGGACTGTCAACTCATGGGAGGATACTCAAAGTCTGGAAAACAAAGCAGCAGATTGGTGTAAAAAATGCTAAATGTCACCATTCAATAATTGACATACTATTATGGCCCAGAGAATACGTTGAGTGGGACCTACACATAAGACCATTGAAGGGGACTGTATTGTACTTAGTCTAAATAACACTAAATGGGTTCATCTGTTGCTATCTAGGTTGAGTTATGTAGATAGATCACAAAGTAGGATAGTGGCAAGACCACTGTTTTTTTTTACCCTCCTAGATTGATTGCACTAACGATGTAAATCAATGGACTCATCCTAATCGATACAAGACCCTATCAGAACTTACAGATATTGATTGATGCCATTCTTTAAAAACACCCAGAGATTCTAGGGCTGCGACTAAGTCACCAGAGAGGGCCGCCAATATATCTGATGTGAGTCCTGTTTCTTTTAGGTCGCCTTTAGAAATAGTTGATGACCCTCCAATGGCCCGCAGTTTTTGTCCTGGAATGTAGCTGGGATAAGAGACAAACTTCTTAATGAAGATTGGCTGGACTATATTGCCAATTATGACATCATATGCTGTCAGGAAACATGGGCTCTTAATACTATACCACTAAATGGGTACAGGTCCTACTGCTCACCTGCTACTGCTTCGGCAGCTGGAAGAGGAAAGGGGGGCATAGCTACCTTTTTAACCTGTGCATTAGACAATATAACTATTACTAAGGTGGCGTCCACTCCTAATTTTTAAATTTAGTATTTACAAAAACACACAGCATTAAACCTAATTTTAATTAATTTTTATTATAATGAATTTTCTTCTCAAACTGCAGATGTCATAGAGGACATAGAAAGGAAGCTTTTGGACCTTTATGGTAGCCAAAAGTGTGGGACTATCTCAATAATTTGGGTAGGTGATTTTAACATTGTGAAATGTCCATTTATGGGGAGCGAATCTGTGGGTTTTCTAACCTACAGGAGAATTTTAGTGGCCATTCTTTACATACCGCATATGGCGAAGCAATAAACATACTGATTCTGTCTTATAGCTTGATTGACACTTCAGATGCGGTTAACACAAATGATGATGGGCCTCCCACATTTACAGGGCATGGTAGAGGTAGTGCAATTGATTTTGTGTTTTGTGTTGATTGATCTGGTGTATAATTTGAGGTATTTTAAAGTGCACCGTCTACCATTTAGTGATCACAATCCAATTCATATTGATTTGAAACTTGATAATTGTGCATTACGAACAAGACCTACCTGTCCCCCCATCAGCCATACAAAAAAAACGGGGTCCGTTTAAAATGGATTAATGTCAATCTGGACATTTTCCTTACTAATTTAATTATTAATCTGGAGACTGATTTTCATTGTTGTTTGGCCCCTGAAAGGCCCGTGGAAGTTATCCTCATGAGTTTTAACAATATTAGTGGCATGGTAGCTAGTCAATTGACCTAAAAAAAAAGCTAAATGAGCATCCATTGAAAACTTGGTTCAATCATGAGTGCGTTTAAAGCACTTAAAAAGGCGACCACCTATATTCCACGTAATCAAGAGATTATGACCAGTTCCAGAAGGGCTTATAAGCAGGCACTATTAAAAAGGAAGCAGGAGCTGTGGACCAAAGCATGGGAAGATCTGGATAGAGTGGCCAAATTAAAAGATGGGAAACTTTTTTGGGGAGATTGTTAATCAGCTGTTTTTGAAAAATTATCTGACCCAAGGAATCAAGTGTGATATCTGTAGTCAGGATTGGAATTATCATTTTTCCAATATTTTTAAATCTGAGGAGGCTTCTTTAATTCAGCGGGAAGCTTTACCTCAGCCATGTAATTTAGCAGGGGAAGAATGGTTAGCTGATCGTATTAATTTTCCTTCTGCAATTAATGCAATTCAAAGTGCAGCAAATAACAAGGCTCCAGGCTCAGATGGGATTCCAATCAACTTGTATAAACACAATATTAATTTGTGCCCCCCCTATTGACTAATGTCCTCAGAGCCGCTGTCAAAGGCAACCTTAGAGACTCATGGAAAGAGGCAATTATTGTTCCAGTTTTCAAAAAAGGAGACCAAAGTCTCCCCACATGCTATCGTCCAATCTCGTTTCTAGATTCCACAGTAAAGGTTCTTGGCCGAGTAATTCTAGATAATTTGGAAACTTGGGCAGAGGACTCAGTCTTTTTTTCACCTATGCAGTAAGGCTTTAGACCCAGTCTAGGGACAGTAGAGCAGGCCTTAAATTTAACCATTATATGTGGGAAGTATGTCAAAGCCAAGAGAGGTGCATTTCATATGGCTTTAATGGACCTCTCTTGTGCTTTTGACCTAGTGGATCAGTCAATACTCTGGGATCTAAAGGATCAAGCTGGCATTGATCACGCTCTAGTAGACTTGGTGCACAGACTACACACAGATACAACCACGAAGGTGCGTTACACATTGTTAGGGGATTGTACAAGTCCTATTCAGGTGACCAGAGGTGTGAGACAAGGGTGTAACCTTGCACCTTTTTTATTCCTATTGTATATTAATTCACTAGATACTTTTTTAGAATCCCATAGTTTGGATATTCCATTCCTAGGCTCCCGACTGTTCCAGTCCTTCTCTATGCAGATGATGCAATCCTACTGGCACTAATGGCAAATGGCCTTTAACAATTGCTGAATGGATTTTATGACTTTATGTTCATACGTAAGCTTAAGGTAAATCTTCAAAAATCATTTGTAATGACCTCTGGCCCCAAAACTACCAAAACAAATCATTTTTATATAGGGTGGACCGATTTGACAAAAGTGCCTTTTTTTAGCTACTTGGGCATTTTGTTCGATACACTTGGGTCTTGGGAGAGACTGATTGCACAAAGAGCACTCAAACTAGGAGCAGCATTGGATGCGCTATTTAGATTTGCAAAGCAGCTTGGTGGTACACCCATTAAGGAAGTTATACAACTATATAGAAGCAAATGTATTTCAATTTGGGTTTATGGTGCTGGTGTATGGGGTAGTTCCCCACCAGGGCAACTATAAGTTGCAGAGAATAGATTTTTAACTCGCCTATTGGCACTACCTCAAAGTACAGCGAGTCTGATCCTCCATTTCAAATTAGTGGTAGATTATATTGAGGACCTTATAGGCTTAGCTCCCCTGTTACTGTGGATCAAAATTTGGGCTACACCGAATGCAGCATTTTCCCGGTTAGTGTTAGCAGATTGTTTAAAATTGGCCAATTGGCAAGCAATCCCTAGGCTGGTATATGTCAAAAGATTTTTTTATGATCTTCACTTACAAGCTCTTTTTAATCATCCTGAGGATATTTGTGCGCAAACTAAACACTGGGTTAAAAAACAGTACCTGGCATACAGGGAAGAAGGGTTTATTGTGAGAGCCCTTAACATGGTGTCAGTGACGAATTTCATGCAGCTTGAAAATATTTCAGGGGCAAATACATACTTGTTATGGCTACCTAATCCTCAGCATAGCTATTATATAACAAGGCTGAGGCTAAATTTTATTCACTACCTGGTTGCTTTTCCAGGAGCAGGGACTAAAATACCCATACATTCTTGCTGTCCATCTGATAACACCTCTATTCAATCTACATTGCACTTTATGCTTTTTTGTAAAGTATACTCTGTTTCTCGGACCAGCTTCCTCTGCCCTGTTCTTAAATATATGCAACCCCTATCATATGAAAATGGTTTGAGATACTTGCAATCTGTTGCCTCTCCTGAAATATGCTTTGCTGTTGTGAGTTTTATTATTGCGTCCAAAAACCATCTGAAAGTCTATGATATGGATCCGTGAATTCTTAAGGCAGACCGTTTTTCATACTTGTGCTATTATCCAACTTCACGCAAAATGCACTTTAAGAGAATTATATTGAGATATGTCTTATAGTGTATTAATTCTGTAAAAAAAAAAACAGTTTTAGTGCTGTTATATTGTGTATATAGGAATAAGAGGCCACACAACCAAAGGGTTTTATTTTCATTTAATATGATTAGACCAAAGGTATGGCTGGAAGTGACTCAAATGTTTTGTTATTTTGCACAGCTACTATCCAATTAGACGTAAAATGTGCTCTAAATTAATAGATCAGAAAGCTACTTTTTGACATGTCGACTTTTTCTTAAGCATTTTTTACTGTATATATTGGATCTAGAAGTAATATAAACAAATATATTTTCTTGTTCTTTTGCACACTTTTTATTGTCTCTTTTTAACTTTTTTAACTGTTTTAAGATTTTAAGATTATTCGTTATATATATAATGATTAATATTTGAAATTATATCTCATGTACTTTTATGGTTTCAAGAGAGACCGAATAAAGGTATTTTGTCTGTCTGTCTGACATAAAAGAAACTTGTGTTTTAGAACTCGTAGGTAAATGAGCTTCTGCTCTAGGTAGTTGTTTTAAAAAAATTGGCAATGGATTTCTTGGTGTTATATTAAAGCCCATTTTTTATTATTGCCATTTGCTTGTTTTACTTATTTGCTTATGTAAGAAATGTATATAGAGTTTAGCAAGGAAGAAAAAGGAAAATAAAAGAGGCAAAGGAGCGAAAAAAATAGAAATTGAATAGATAAAGAGGAAGGTTTACAAAGAGATCATAGAGATGCAAAATTGAAAGGGCAAGATGGATGACTCATCAAAGGGAGGAGGTGTTCCTTGAAGGTTTGTTTGTGTTAAAATGTGATGGCTACTGTAGCCATCAGAGGGGGGACTGATTGAGTGAAATACCTTAATTTGCTAATTAAATAGATTTATTAGTAAAGTGCAATTAATAACATTAAATAAAATGAGCACATTTATCACATATTTTGTAGTAGGTAATCACACTGAGCCATTATAAGCAAAAACTCAAGTTAGCATTTTTTAATGAATTAAGTTGGCCTAAATTTTAAAGCCAATTTGTATGTAAACTTAGCTAGAAAGCCTAAGAGGCCTGCTTTCACGTATTTCCACAGTTACATTGCACAAGATGTTTTTCTTTTTCTTCCCACTGCAGATGCTGTATTGTTTTCAGAAACATTTCGTTAACTAGGGAATAAGCATTTGTTCTGTATAAGACGATTGATAATGAGGTTCTCACTGGGAGGAGAAGAAGATGCCAGGAAGGGCGACTTATGGTAAGAGCTGTCTGAACCGTTGTGAAGACGTGTGAAATTGGGAGTTTACTTCTTCCCAGCCCCTGGATGAGAAAGATTGGTTCCTGAAAGTGAGAACGAGTTACAATTTTGCAAATAGTGTTATGTAGAATTATAATAGTGTGTATTCCTTAGACTAGAGAGAGCTGATTTTAGAGATGCTTACTTGCTTCAAGCTGGGAAGATACTTGTAGCCCTTGGTAATCTCCAATGCCTGAGCGCTAAGGCTTCATACCTATGTATTCCTATTCTCTCATCAGAAACATTCATTTGGTTTACTGAATCTGATACTTTATCCTATTTTGCTTAATTTAAATTCCATTCCCCCAAAACCCTCTCTAATTTGGATTAGGGATTTTACCTTATGGAACACACTCACTGTATATTCTGCATACTAATTGTGTTTCTTACCAATCTTTTACTCATCTTGAAATATCAACTTTTAGATTATTTGATTCTGTAAAAAGTGTGACTAAAATTTAAATATTTAATGAACTAATGATTTGATTTGAACTAATTTGTTCATAAATCCCTTTAAACTCACTCCAGTTTTCTTTGTTGTTTTGTGTGAAGTCCAAATTGGTCTTCATTGCTTATGGTAATTAATGTAAATGGCAACTCCTTATCCACTCTCCTTGTAGACTAACAAATGTCCTTACGACCAATAGCAAGGGTTATATGATGGTTATACCCGACTTCTGAGATACAAAAATCCCAGCTCTGGCAGGAGCAAGATCAGAGCCTGAGTTGATTTTTTCTTTCAACTGTGGAGTTTCTATTTGAAGCTGTTTGACTCCACACACCAGTGTGCCCACTTGTGATTATCAATTTGAATCTCAAATAATATGCATATATTAGGAGTTGTTCCAGATTATGACCAACGCCTGGGATGGAGAGAGACAAGGCATTATTAGCTGTTATTACTCAATCAAAAGAATAATGAGTATCACTCATATGATGGTGTCAGAAACTGCCTTAATAATATGAGATATAGTAACCTCAATAAACACATTCTGGTCAAAATCCAGCTCTGAGAGAATATTTTCTCAACATATTATAGCTATAGCACATGCACTATGCACTCCAAAGAAATGTGTATTAACTTCAAGTAATACCAACACTATTAAAGTAAAAAACACAACACTATAAAATTTAGAACAATAGAGAACATTTTATGGACTAAAAAATGTATGATCATTAAAATAGGCTACAATTAACTTTGGGTAATCATTTTCACATTTTAAGGCAAAAAAGCACCTTGAAAAAGTAAAGCACTTTTGAAAAACGACAGGTAACAGTTCAGTAGGACATAGGCACAATTTAAGTCTGATGGCGATGGAGCAGATTTCAGACACACCAAGCAAGTCATTCCAATTAAAGTGTGTATGTTTAAACTTAGGGCTTCATTTACAAGGCCTGTGGATCAGGGCAGCACAGCAAGTACCTTGCTGCACTGCCCTGCACCACAGGTAAAGGGCAAAAATTTACTGTATCCAGAAAAATATAGCACATTTCTGTCCTTTTCCCCTGCACTGGCACACAAATTGCTGCCAAGGGACAATGCAGGTACCCTTGCACCATGGTGCAAGGCTGCCCGCATGTGGGAATGATTGTTTTTGTGCAGGAAGAGATACCTTCCCACACAAAAACTATCACAAGAGGTATTTCCTCTTTCTATGTGTGCTGCAGAATGCATCACACATAGAAAGAGCTACAAACAGGGAGGAAAAGAGATATTTCTCCCTATTGCATCACTATTATACCACCCTGAGGTGGCATAGGAATATGACGCATTACCAGATTTGTAAAGGTTTGCAAAGCCCCAAGGAACACCCATGGAACATCCCTTTCATGTAGTGCTATGCATGAAAGGGGTCTATATTTACAAGGCCATGAAAAGCCACGCAAGGTGTCTTTGCATGTCCTTGTAAACATGGTACGGCACAATGCGCCACCGGAGCATCAATAAAAATAACGCTCCAGTGGTGCAGTGTGCCTCTAGGGCCTCGTAAATGAGTCACTTAATCTCTGAAATGGATGCCAAAATCGGTCAGCAGGGCAAGGTACAACATTGTGGCCAGTGATAATCCCACAGAGTCAGACACATCATTAAGCACCTGCTAAACCCTTTGTTATTACACCAAAAGTGCATAGCGGGTAAAATCTGGATTTCATGATGGGAGAGGGTGTGTTCCATATTCAAGATTTTAGCTTCAGACTTAGGGCATGATTTAGGGTTTGGTAGACAGGTTATTCTGTCACAAGCGTGCTGTATATCCCACTCTCATCACAAATGCCATAGGATATAATACAATTTTACAACATTACCCAGGGAATCCATCATGTTTGTGACAGAGGAACTTGTTCCCCAGGCTCTATATCATGCCCCAAGTCACTTTCTCAAACTCCTCCAGCTCAGAAAGACTGAAAGTTGCACACAGGCTGATCTCCATGAGGCAGATATCTTAACAGTGAGATCTAGATGAATCTGCCGTCAGCTGGAAAAAAGTTGTCACTTGGTTTCTTGTCTGCCTTTTGTGCATCCTTTCAGAGCAAATCTCAATTCATTGTCACGGTCCTTTTGGGGTGGCTGAATGACAGTGTTCCACTTTTCACCAAGTGCTAGGAAAGGTTCTTATGGCCAGTCCTGTAGTTCACAGTTTCTCAGGGCAGTCTTCTAGGCAGGAGTTCTTTCTACTGTCATGTCTCCTGCAGGGCCTAACCCTATCCACTGTGGTCAGCTATGCCACCTTGGAGCCAAGAGTAACTTATGCTTTTTGTGTTTTGGAGGCATGTACACCAGAAGCCAACCATTTGGGCATTCGCTAGCAATCAGGTTCCTGGGTGACAACTGGAGTAAAAACAATTGACTACTTAAGAGAGCCATTTTCTTCAAGCAGTAGTTAGAAGTTTTCTTCTAGCAAGGGCTTCATTTTCATGTGGAGCCTTTCCACGTCCAAAAATGTTTTCAAGAGGTGGTGATTGAGATGTCAGATTTATTGTGAGCACTATCCAGTGATTGGAGAAATTTTGCCACACAATCCAAACTATTTCATCATAATCCCCACATCCATTTTCAGAGCTTCCTTTTCTTTGTACTGTAAAATTACTAAGGCACTCCAGTTTCAAAATGACAGAACCATATCGCCAGGGATGCCTGCTTTTTGCTACTTACTATGGCCCTCATTCTGACCTTGGCGGTCGGCGGAGAGGCCGCGGTCGGACCGCGAACAGACCAGCGGTCCAAAAAATGGCATTCTGACCGCGGCGGTCACCGCCGCGATCGACTGCCACTTCCCCACTCCGACCGCCACGGCGGTCATGACCGCCGGGCTGGAGTTTGCGCACTCCGGCCCGGCGGTCGTCCCAAGACCGCCAACGGTATCATGACCCTGCTTACCGCCGCGGTTTCTGGCGGTCGGGAACCGCCATTCGAACCATGGCGGTAGGCACTATCGGGGCCAGGGAATTCCTTCCCTGGCACTGATAGGGGTCTCCCCCACCCCCACTACCCACCACGAGTCCTCCCCCCACACCCTCCACCCCCCTGCCACCACCCAGAGGTGGTACGAACCCCCTCCCCACCCCCACCCCCGACATGCACATACATGCACCCCGACATGCACACACCCCCTACACACACACATACACAACGGGGACACATACCCGCACACATACATGCAGACATGCGCACCCGCCGAACTGCACACATTACCCATAGACACAGCAGCACCCCCCGCCCGCATTCACGCACTCACACACCCCCTCTACACACTCACACGCACACCCCCATGCACGCACACATCACACAACACCCCCCCGCCCCCTCCCCTAACGGACGATCAACTTACCTTGTGCGTTGGTCCTCCGGGAGGCGACGGGAGCCATGGGGAGGTGACCGCCAACAGAACACCGCCAACAGAAGACCACCACACAGATATGTGGGTCGTAATTCTGTGGGCGGTGTTCTGCTGGCGTGGCGGTGGAGGTTGACCAGTCTCCACTTTCCCGCCGACCGCCAGTGTGGCTGCTGGCGGTTTCCCGGCGGAACGCTCCCAGCGGTCGGAATACGCACAGCAGCATACCGCCGCGGTCAGCGGTCTTCACCTCGGCGGTAACTCAGCGGTCTTGCGAAAAGACCGCCAAGGTCAGAATGAGGGCCTATGTCTCCAATATGGATGAGGTGTCCTACTACATGACTGGGTCAAACTGGTTCTCTCCCCCACTAAAACTAGAGCCTGGCTGCCTATAAGGGCTCTGTAGTGAATGAGAGGACCCCTTCATGGTATCTTGAAATCGAATGAGGTAGTACTAAGCATGTTCTTTGTTCTGCCAGCTTTTGCTATCCAGTCTCAGATAGCTAATCTCTGCTAAGTGTTCAGGAGGTAACAACATTGTGTCATTCGTGGGCTTAGAGGCTAGTCTTCTGAGCCAGGGTTGCTAACTGTCCCAGACAAGGATGTGTATTTCAGCTCTGAAGGTGTGATGAGTAGCAAAAATCATGTTAAGCCACTTTTTGCTAAGGTAGTCCAAAGTACTTTGCTATGTGGTACGTTTTGTAGCCATGTAAGTGCATGAATCCATTGGCACTCATGTTTGTCCATTGTTTTATTAAAAAAATATTCATGAAAGATAAGAAAAATCTACTTTTATTATTTGTAATCAGTACGTGTTGCTAGCTGCACTTTGAAGAAAACAGCTTTTTCAAGTTTACAGCCAAAAATAAACATGTAATATAAACAATGCATAATAGCTAACATGTGATATGGTCCATTATTGCCATTTGGGGATTCTGGTTATAGTAAAAGGCTCTCTGTCTTTGGCTTTGTTATTTATGATGTCATCAGAATTCACAAATGGCAATATTGGAGCATATTAAACCGTGTCCTGTTATATATCATATTAGCAACCTATATTTCATATGTATTGATTTACCTGTTTATATTCTTTAACAAAGAACAGACGTCATTAAAAACAAGAGCAGACAGAAGTAGTGCAGTGGTTGCCATTGAAGTAAGTAATTATAGTAAGAATGGAATAAAACAAATAAGGGATATCAATACTTACAAACCATTAGAATCAGATTCCACTGAATATTTTAACAATGAAATGAAGAAAGGGGTTGTAAAATGCAGGTGCTCAAATTTCATTGATACAACAACAGCAGTTATATTTGTTCACCCTAAAACCTCAAATACAAGGACTCATATGCTCCCTAAAATACATAAAATGAACAAATCTAGTTTACAGGAGCGCGGCCCCGGGTTGGTCTCCGTGTAGACCAAGATACGGAAAAATTATACCATTCTTGGTTGTGTGGCTTGCGTAATCCTATGAAGCCTGTACTCATTGATGGGATGGGCGACTTAACTGACTATGACTGAGCAGTTTACATAAGTAAGTGACTGACCAGCACTGTTTTTCCTTTGTTTTTGTATTAGTTTAGGAGAAGTAGTAGTAGCGGTCCTGAAGAAGCATCATTGGATCATTAGTGACCACTGAGACGCGAAACATGTTGACCTAGTATTCACATGATCTAGGACACTACCTGGTTTCCTTTATTGGAGCGCGGCTGAGCATTATCTCTATTTGCACTCCCCGTTTTTCTTTATCCTTGGCCTTTACCTAATTCTGACCTAATAAATACGATGGTTATGGTTCTGAGCCAATTTTAAACTTTCATCTTTTCTTCTCTCCTACATACACCGATGGATAGAATTCATCATAGATCTGACCAAATTGGGTAGAAAATATACAGCTAAGTACCATCACCTCCACAAAGGTGTGGCCCGTCAGGCATTGCAACGCCGGTCTGATGAGGAGGCTGCCCAGTGATGAAGCTTGACATCCTATTGGGTGTGTGAGGGCTCTCCTATTTGTTTTTACTATCATTAGCCCTGTGAATCTTTGTATTTTTCTTTCTTTATGGAACAGTGTACTTTAGTTAGTTTTATTAACTTGATTAGGGAGAGTGTACATTGGACCAAAAATCTCCCTGTCCCCCCCTTGATTGCACAAATCTAGTCACTCCATCATGATTTGTAATCTGGCTAGAGAGGGAATATTTCTATTTTGCTGATCTGCGCTTTCAGCCCAGTGTATGGAAACTTGCATCCTTTTTTAAGTATACCAGTCAACCCCTTAAAAGTTTTACAAAATTTAACTAAACCTACACATTGGATGATGACATCTTTCTCCCTCTCCTTTTTGCCTTCTGTGTCTGAAACAGCTGTTCTTGTCATAAGGACTCAAAGGAAGGCAAAGTGTTTGTGTTGTCTCCTTAAAACATGGCAACATTGGGCTACACTTAATGGGCACACTTAATTTACTTGCACAACACTGGCAAATGAAGCTACATATGCCCATGGTGACTCCAAAGAATAGCTGGCTGGCCCCCATTGTGAACTACAGGGACAGAACAAACTCCAGAGACCCTGCATTCTGCCAGTCTGATGCTTCTAGTTCTTGTTGGAGTGAGTCCTAACCCCTGTGTGGTGCTCCCTCACGTCCCAAGCCATCGGTGTGGTGCTGTAATATTGTTTGAAAGAGATGTAGCACATAGATGTGCATGCAATATATTGCACTCACTCCAATGTTTTGAGAATGAACCTCCCTCTTTCGTAACCAGAGGCAAGTATTTTGGTTATTGCATGGCATAATATAATTTCCCCTTGCAGTTTTCAGGTACACTGCATGCTCAACAGCACCGTCTTTTTGATGGGATGTGCCTTCTCTTGACTTATTATTTTACAGTAGACCAGGCATGGTTTCTATTGCTTTTTAGAGGCTACATTAGTGCATCTAAGAGCACAGACATGCACCAGTCCTATTAGCCATAAATTGGAATGTAAAGTGTTAAATATTCACCTGTCTTGTGATTTTCCCAGGCCCACTGTGCAATGTTGATTATGTGTAAAAGGTCATCACAGTATATATGTCCATTATTCTCTTTTGTTAAGTGGCATCTATGCAGATATAATTCATCTATTATAAAGAACCACTGGTGTTTAATATAATATAGCGTTGTCTAGCTATGCTAGCTGTTGCAATTATTGCTTTTTTACTCTCTCAAAAACGACCTTCACTGCAGTTAGTTTTCACCATTTTGACATGACACAATAGGAAAGTTTGTACATCACAACCAAAGCACTCTTTACAATCGAACAGTGGAGAATCAAAAAGTCATATCTATTTCAGACAGGTCCATCTTCTGTTTTTTTTATTTGGAAATCTCAATCCATTCATGCTTCCGTACAGTTTTTCATTACAGATGTTAGTACTTGACAACCTTATTACAGTTACTCATACTTGACAGCCAACACGTGTTTCGTCACAAAGTGACTTTATCAAGGCTGTAAGGTATAAGAATGAACATATGTGCATGAACCTAGTATACATAATGTGCACTGGCTAAGAAGTCAGGTGACTGCGCAATGAAAAATGTGGCATGCCTACACCAAATGTGGTATAAAGTGTACAGATAGATGGTGCAATGTGTGCACACAGCAAACCTGCGGATATCTACTATAGAAAATGGGGGCTAGTGTAAAAACGAATGCAGATAGCTAGATTTCAAAATAGAAAACACCTTAAGTGTCTATTTGAGAAATAATTAAAGAAAGAAAGGTCATGATGTCCACTGTTATTATCCTTGGTGCACTTAGTCCCCATGGTAAAAAGCAGAGAGATGTCAAAAATAGGAATATATTATTAACCAACCCATGTTCCAAAAATGTCCAAAACATCATATGATCATGTCTGTAGCTTAGCTCCACAGTATATCAATGTTGTGAGTAATGGCAGTGTGTTTTCATAAACCAGTTTAAGTAGAGTAATCTGTGTAAATTATACTTTGAAAGTTCACATCTTCAGAGGTGTTTTCAGAAACTATTAAGTATGGGCAATGATAAGCCCAATAATCTGTAAGTGAAAAAAAAATGCAGGATGAGCTAACAATGAGGAGACCCTGGTGAGTTGACCAAAGTTTGTTATGTAATAGCCCTGTGTGAATATAGGACGAGTATTTTAGTTTTCAAGAATTATGTATAACCTCCACTTAAATGACGTAACAAAGGTATAGAAGACACAACCAAATCTACTGTGTAGTGCTCGTAGCCAGAAATTCTGCATATATGTAGTGGTAGAGAAATGCCCTGTGGTACTGACTACTTTATAAATGCATGCATAATCAAAAATGATACCCTGGTCCGCCAATAATTCTCACTATTTGTTTAAAAAGTTGTGGTGACAAAAGTGAAGTACACTACTATAGCGTGCAGGTCGATCAAACTCTCAATAATAACATATATACTGTCCACATGAGCTATATGAAACTATTAGGTATGGGCCATGATAAGCCCAATAATCTGTAGGTGGAGAAAACTGCAGGATGAGCGAACATTGAGGAGACCCTAGCGTCTTGGCCATAATTCATTAGATAATGGCCAGGTGTGAGTATAGCACGAGTATTTTAGTCTGTGAGAATTGCGTATAACCTCCACATAAATACATGAAGGTGTATGAGACACACCCAAAGATTCAGTGCACTGCTCGTATACAGAAATCCTGCATAAATGTAGTGGTAGAGATATGCCCCATGGTACCAAATGCCTTATGAATGCATGCATAATCAAAAAAGATTCCCCGGTCCACCTGAACTTCTCACTATTTGTTTAAAAATTAGTGTTGACAAAAGTAAAGTACACTACTATAGCGTGCAGGTCAATCAACTAACAGCAATTACGTATATGCTGTCCACAAAAACTATATAAAAGTTACTTGTACTCATTGCTTGCTCATCACTCATTTAGTACGTCATAATTGTATTGGGATGATAATTAGTTCCAAAAGACCAGCGAGGTCTAGTTGGTAGCTTACTGCGTCTCCCGTGCTCCAACCATGTGTAGTCGGGAATCCATAATGGAACAGAGCCCACAGTCAGTTACAAAGGACATGGATTGGAAATAGAAGTAGGACAAATAACACCACAAATTATGGTGACCATCCTGAATAGGGAGTTATTACCTCAAAAAGGGAGTAAAAGCAAAAGTTCAAACTTCTCTACCTTAGTGCAGGAAAGAAGAGACACATCTAGCATATGGAATGTGACAGTAACGTGGAAAATAGATAACAAGTAAAATGTATATGATGCAACAGTTTTTTGGGATAGATTTGAAAGGTACTCACGTAAGACGAACAGACCATATATGTGACGGCAGCCATCTTAAAGTGAGGGATTGCTATTCAAAAGTGCACCGGGCAGAATTTAAAAGTCTCCTACCAGTTAAGGAAGAGAGAAGCATCTGATATGTGAATTGCTAGTAACATGGGGAATGAGTAACTAATGATATGCATGACGTCAGTACCTGGTACCATGTGTGTTGTGTAGCAAGTGAAGCATGCGTATATTACAACGTAATCAGTTACATGAAGGTCGTGTAACAAAGAGATCCCCCTGTGAGAGATTATATTGCATATACCATGTAGAGTCATTTCAACATATATAAAAAAAAATTTTTACAAACAAGAGGAGAGATGCAAGACAGTATGCTATATGTGTCATGCAGGGTTAATTTAAACATTTAATGAAAACACTCTGCAAGATTCAGAGGAGTAAAGAAAGAGAGTATGTTATATGTACCACGTACATTCATATTCTATAGTAGATATCCACACGTTTGCTGGGTGCACACATTGCACCATCTATCTATGCACTTCATACCACATTTGTGTAGGCATGCCACTTTTTTCACCGGGCAGTCACCTTACTTTTTAGCCAGTGCACATTATGTATACTAGGTTCATGCACGTATGTTCATTCTTATACCTTACAGACTTGATTATGTCACTTTGCGATGAAATACGTGTTGGCTGTCAAGAACAAGCAACTGGAATGAAGAACTGTACGGAGGCATGAATGGAATTGAGATTTCCAAATAAAAGAAAAACTTTCAACACAAGATGGACCTGCCTCAAATATATATGACTTTTCGATTCTTCACTGTTCAATTGTATAGAGTGCTTCGGTTGTGATGTGTAAATTTATTATGTATTGAAGACTACATATTACTACCTGTGGGTAGCAGGGTAGTCAAACATAGAGCACCATTGGTAGACACTCTGAAATAATTTTAGTCCACCTAAATATGCGGGACACTTATGGAAGTTGCATTCCTTCTGCCATTGCTACCCTTTATTGTAAGAATAGCAAAGTTTGTGTTTGTTATGTCCAAAGGAAATATTCAAATTTCCAGCTTTTTCCACATAAATGTGAAGGTATTGCCCAGGATATTACAAGTCTGTTGTCAACATATGTTCTGCCTCGTGGATACTCCTTCAAATTTATCACCAGTCCCAGTATTTCCAATAGCCAAGGGCCAGCTTCAGGAGCACTGAGTCACATGTAACCTGATGGTACTGCTCGCGGCCTACAGGAGCAGCTCCTCCATGAGAGCAGAGGAGCGTCCCTCCGCTGGAAAAATGCCCCTGAACAGCTGTAAAAGAAATTGGCAATAAATTAATTACCTTTTTTTTTTTCAGCTAAATGCCCTGACCAAGTGTCAGGACGGGGCGGGCTATTGCTGCTGAGTGGCAGCAGGGAGCTGTGCACTATGTTTAAAGTGTGCATGTTCCTTTGGCTGGCCATCACAGCTTGACATGCACACTTTAAACTTCTCTAACTCAGCTGTCTTAAGGCAGCTAGGTTAGAGAAGGACAGGTCTCCGGTGCTCTTAAGAGTGCTGAGAGAGGCCAGTCCTCCAATCCTGACACTTCTCCCATGCTGTTAAACAGCATGAGAGCAGGCCTGTATTGGGCAGTGAAGCTTCCTGGATCTGGAGCTTCGAGCCATTGTGGCAAGTCAGTAAGATTAGTGTATTTTTTAATTATTATATTAATCCCACCACTCTAAAGGCATGGCAGCCACCACCGAGTTCCTATGGCTGCGTCAAGAACATTCTGCTGCATCATGCATTGCCTACCGCCTCATTATGGGTGCTCGTTTCCTCACAAATGAGAATTAGGAGTTGTGTGGATGTCATTGCCCATGAAATATAGTGAGAGCAATAAAATATGCATCCCCCTGATAACTTTCAGCTGGTCAAAGCTGTAAAACTTTACCAGGATGAATATCTACAGAAAACACCAAGGGAAATCATTAACATTCACGTCTGTCCCATTTTGCAGGAAAAACCTGTAAGAGATTATGGCCCTCATTACAACAGTGGTGGCAAAAGCCGCTTACCGCCGTGCAGAAGACCGCCAACACACCGCCGCAGCAGCGGAATTCCGCCACGGTCATTATGACGCACTGCTCGGAATCCGCCAAAATTTAGATACCCACACAAGTCTGCCATACCAAAGGTCAGTGATAAACTGGCAAAAACAAAACCTCCACCGTCATGCCAACAGAAATACGCCCACACTATCACAACACACGACTCCACGCGGCGGTCTTTCAACTGCGGTATTCCATTGGCGGTACAAAATACACACACATATACAAAACACAACCACATTGGACAATTCAAAGTACACACACCTGATACACATACAAACACCACTCCAACACACCCATTACAATATAAAACACACACCCACATCACCCACAAACCCCTACGACAAAATTACCGAAAGAAGGCCAGAGAGAGACACTACAAACTACTACCAAGCATCCACAGGCACACAATACCATCACACACATAAGTTCCACGCACCTCACACAACACACCACTAAATATCACCCCACACATCACCCACACCACCCCATGGCACGGCAAAGACACCCCAGGTTCTCTGAGGAGGAGCTCAGTGTCATGGTGGAGGAAATCGTCCGGGTAGAGCCACAGCTATTCAGATCACAAGTGCAGCACACCTCCATAGCTAGGAAGATGGAGCTATGGCGCAGAATAGTGGACGATTAACGCAGTGGGACAGCACCCAAGAAATAGGGATGACATCAGGAAGAGCTGGAACGACCTACGGGGGAAGGTGCGTTCCGTGGTCTCAAGACACCACCTTGCGGTTCAGCGGACTGGCGACGGATCCCCACCTCCTCCCCCACAACTAACAACATGGGAGGAGCAAGTCTTGGCGATTCTGCATCCTGAGGGCCTCAAAGGAGTAGATGGAGGAATGGACTCTGGTAAGTCAACTCTTAACTATTACATCCCCCACCCTACTTGCATGCTATCACATACCCCCACCCTCACCCTCACCCCCATCACTCCAACTCCTCACAAATGTCCAACATCACAAACCACACATCCCAACACCAAGCCCTGCATGCAACAGCAAAGCATGGACACCCATCACCAAAGCATGGGCGCTGCACATACCCATACACCCCCCTAAACCACCATCACACAAGGTCCCACACAGGAATGCAAGCACTGGGGTACACGGTCACCCACCCATTGCACACCATGGTACACACAGATGTAATAAACATCCTTTTATACCCCTGCAGGACCCCTACCCAACGTCACCGGACAGGAGGGTCCACACATGTCCACACCACCAACAGAAGAGGCCCACAGTGATGACAGCAGCTCTGTCCAACTGGATCTAGATGACCAGCCCGGACCATCGGGGACCTCTGGACAGTCGGTTCCCATGACACAGTCACAGGCCACCACAGAGCTTCCCCACTGTGGAAACACCAGCACAGCACCCACCCAGCAGGCCCATACCTCTGTCCCCAGGACAAGTCAATCAGCAGTGTGTCCACCACTACAGGGAATCCAGGCTAACCCACCACCCCAACAACAACAGGGACCTGGGGGCAGTGGCAGTGGGCACACAGTCCAGGGGACGGAGGCCCAGGACCACAGGGGAACTGGGAGGGCTGCTGTGCGACAGGGGGAGGACAGGCCAAGGGAACCCACTCTCCACGAGGCCCTCTCCAACATCATGGGAGCCTACCACCATTCCCAGGAGACGATGGCAACGGTACTGGCCAAGATTCAGGAGACCCAGTGCCTGCAGGAGGAACAGTATTTGGGCTTCAGGGAGGAACTCAGATCCATCAATTCCACCCTGGGCTCCATCCTAGGGGTGCTGAAGGAAGTCCTCAACACCAGGAGGGACACTGTGGCACAACAAGGGGCCCCTGACACTAGCCTGGACGATGAACTGTACACCACCTCCGCCGACGCTAGTGGACAGGAGGCATCGCCATAGGACCACCACACTAGCACCCCACCCCCTGCGGAGGGAGAACCACCCCACAAACGGTCCCTGAGATCCAGGACAAAGACAGAGAATGATGCCAAGACCCCCGCCAAGAAATGAGACCACCCTGAATGTCATCCTTCTGTCCCACCTTGTCACCCTGTCCATCCTCAAACTGCCCCAGCTACACTTCCTATGCCCATTTGGGCAATGCAACTGTGAGACTAATAGACTGGACTCTGCCATGGACATTCCACCACCATCACCCCTCACCATTTTACAACCCCCTCCAATATTGAGCACTGAAATAAACACCCTTAACGCACAAAACAATCAGGAGTCTGTCTGTGATTTTGAAATAGTGTATTAGCAATTACAGTGTTAAAATGCTCTTTCAATTGTAATGTCAACATACCTATGTCACACAGCTCTAATCCATGAGGAAACAAAGCAGATATCACACAGTGGGACCCACATCTGTGAAATCGTAAGGGAAAGTGACAACTCAGTGACCATAGACGGGGTGAAAACGACAGAAAGTAGAGTTAAAGTACGTGTAGTAGGCAGGTTTGTATTCTTACCTGTGTCTCACTGGAAGTATTGCAGGATAACCGAGTTCCTGTTGTCGATGTCCTCTTCTTCTGCTTCCTCGTCTTCACTGTCCACAGGCTCCACAACTACCACAACACCTCCATCTGGACCATCTTCCTGAAGAAAAGGCACCTGTCGTTGAAAAGCTAAGTTTTGAAGCAAACAGCAGGCCACGATGATCTGGCATACCTTCTTTGGCGAGTAGAATAGGGATCCACCAGTCATATGGAGGCACCTGAACCTGGCCTTCAGGAGGCTGAATGTCTGCTCTATAATCCTCCTAGTCCGCCCATGGGCCTCATTGTAGCATTCCTCTGCCTTTGTCCTGGGATTCCTCACTGGGGTCAGTAGCCATGCAGGTTGGGGTAACCACGGTCACCTGCAAATGGCAAGGGACAATTGTTAGACACACACTAACCTGTAGGGATATCCCCAGACAACCATTCCCACTGACTTGCTTCCAGGTGCTCACCTAAAAGCCACACACGGTGCCTCTGGAGTTGACCCATCACATAAGGGACGCTGCTATTCCGCAGGATGTAAGCGTCATGCACTGAGCCAGGAAAGTTGGCATTCACATGTGAGATGTACTGGTCTGCCAAACACACCATCTGCACATTCATCGATTGATAACTCTTCCGGTTTCTGTACACCTGTTCACTCCTGCGTCGGGGGTGGACCAAAGCCACTTGTGTCCCATCAATGGCACCTATGATGTTGGGGATATGTTCCAGGGCAAAGATATCACCTTTCACTGTAGGCAAATCCTCCACCTGAGGGAAAACGATGTAGCTCTGCATGTGTTTCAGCAGGGCAGCCAACACTCTGGACAACATGTTGGAAAACATAGGCTGGGACATCCCTGATGCTATGGCCACTATTGTTTGAAATGACCCACTTGCAAGGAAATGGAGTACTGACAGCACCTGCACCAGAGGGGGGATTCCTGAGGGATGGCGGATAGCTTACATCAGGTCTGGCTCCAGCTGGGCAGACAGTTCCAGGATTGTGGCACGATCAAGCCTTTAGGTGATGATCACATGTCTTTCCTCCATTGTCGACAGGTCCACCAGCGGTCTGTACACCGGAGGATGCCGCCATCTCCTCACATGTCCCAGCGGACGGTGCCTATGAAGGAGAACAGCGAGCACAGTGTCAACCAACTCAGAGGTACGTACCCACAGCTTACACAGAACACAAATCATAATCCGAAATTTGGCCTGTATGAGTGTTGAGGCAAGGCCTAGGTATGTGTGACGCAGTTAAAAATTAAGCCATGTGGGCTCCTGAAATGGCGGCTGCCTGACCTGTAAAGTGGGACAATGGAATGTGAGGTAACTGCGCTGGCGTTGTACACCGTTGCGGTAGGCGGTTGAAGACCGCGGCGCAATTTTGCATTGGTTAACGTTGGACCCTATGGGTACCAGGAGCCAATGACGATGTACGCCGGCGGTGACGGTACGCACCGCCGCAGACGTGACCACCATTTTCTATCTGTTCAATCACTCGATACCTGATCTTCGACAGGAGAGGACCTACACTGCAAGTGCTGCTGTGACCTCAGTGTAGAAGAGACAATGGCTCATGCATCTGGGGAAAGGGCCCCTGCCTTCCCATCGGAGGAGTTGGAGAAACCCAGTACACGCTACTCTAAGGTCCTCCAGACAAACAGGTAAGTACACTGGGAGCATGCTGTATGGGCTATGCCTCTGTGGAGTGGGGTGGATGAAAGATGGGGGAGAGATTGAGGCGTGCATGAAACGACGGTGAGTGCATGTGCCACATGGCAAGGGTAGGGATGGGGGCCAATGACTGTGATGGTGCAGTTGGTAATAACTTTTCCTTTTCCCCTGTAAGATTCTTGTAGGTCAGCGCCCACCAGAAGAAGGACATCTGGAGTGCCATCGCCAAGGATGTCCAGACCCTGGGGGTCTGTCACAGACGGAGCACCCACTGCCGTAAGAGATGGGAGGACATTTGCCACTGGAGCAAGAAGATGGTGGAGGCCCAGCTGGGGATGGCCTCTCAATGACCCCCCTGATGTTCAGGATCCTGGCGGTGGCGTACCCGGAGTTGGATGGGCGCTTGAGGGCATCACAGCAGCCACAAGGGGGTGAGTACACTCTCATTCAGCTGATTTTGCACGCAGTGGAGGAGTCTGGGTGGGGGAGGTGGGCTGTGGATTTCCCTAGGCCAGGGCGAGTGTGCTAGTTAGGTCCCCTTATTCTGGCAGACCCTGTGGCACCCCACCCCACCTGTGTACACTGCCAAGTACATCTAGTCAGGCTCCTGTGACATCCATGTGTGCAGATGTCGGCCATAGCCTTGTGGGCAATGTCCCAGGGATTGAACAGTGGACCCCAAGTGCGTGGCGTAGTGCAGGGGGCTTCTGTGTCTGTCATGTCCACCAACGGTAATGGTAATGCACTCACTCAACATGTCTTTCTTTTGTCCTTCCCCCCCTTTTTGTGGCCTCCATGTTCTTGTGTGCAATAGCATCATCCGGCGGAGGAGCAGTAGCACCGGAGCAGGAGGGAGCTGCATCCCACATGGCCCTGGAGGGTGAGACTACGGACTCGGAATTCACCAGTGGGACGGAGGGTGAGGGGAGCTCCACGGCGGGGAGAGGAGCTGACACCAGTGATACAGACTCGTCCTCTGATGGGATCTCCCTTGTGGTGGCGGCCACATCTGTGCCCCCGCATCTACAGGTACAGCCACCACCCCCCTACCAGCACCGCCCTCCCAGCAGCCCCTCAGCCTTTGCCCCGTGCCCGCTCACCCAGGAGGGTGGGCATCACCTTCGCCCCAGGCACCTCAGGCCCTGCCCCAGTCACCCCTGATGCCCTCAGTGAGGAGGCCATTGACCTGCTCAGGTCCCTCACTGTTGGGCAGTCTACCATTTTGAATGCCACCCAGGGTGTAGAGAGGCAGTTGCAACAAACCAATGCATTCCTGGAGGGCATTCATTCTGGTCAGGCGGCCCTTCAGCTAGCTTTTGAGACTCTGGCCTCAGCACTGATGGCAGCTATTGTCCCAGTCTCTAGCCTCCCCCCTCCAACTTCCTCCACCCAGACCCAATCCCCTGTACCTCAGCCTACCCCAAGCACACCACCAGACCAGCATGCACACGGGTCAATATACAAGGGAAGCTCAGGCAAATATAAGCACCACACATCGCACAGGCACTCACGCAAGCATCACACACATGCAGACACACCAACATCCACTGCCTCCACTGTGTCCCCCCTCCTCCTCGTCTCCCTCCTCCCTCCCAGTCTCGTCTCCACTCACACCTGCATTGACTACATCTACAGCCACTACTTCCGCTCACGTGCAGTCACCACCCCCACTACCATTCACACGTCCCCTGTGTCCTCTCCCAGTGTGTCTGTGACGCCACCTCCCAAGATACACAAACGCAGGCACACACCCACCCAACAGCCATCCACCTCACGACAGCCTACAATGCATGCACCTTCACCCAAAGTCACCAAATGAACACCTCCTACAACCACAACCTCTTCCTCCACTCCCAAACCCCCTCCAACTACCCGTCCCAGTGTTCCCAAGAAACTTTTGCCACCCTTGACCTCTTTCCCTCACCTCCCCCACCCCGTCAGTCTCCTAGGTCCCGACTCTCCAGGTCCCAACCTAGCACCTCAGCCACAACATCTCCGGGACCAGTGGTGCCTGTAGTCACCAGATTCTGGAGTGCACTGGGCAGCAGGGCAGCCAGTGTGGCATGGAGCCACAGCAAGGACAGACCCCCACCTGTCCAGCATCAAAAGTTGGCCAGTGCACGGCAGGAGAGGGTGAAGACTCCATCCACCAAAGCCACTCCCAGGGGTACAAGTGGGAGTTTGGAGTCAGCAGCCACACCTTCCAAGGTGGGGAAGGGGCACAAGAAACTCAGCAAGTCAGGGAAGAGCAGCACAGCGAAGAAGACCGCCATCATCCTCGCTGCCCAGGAGGCCACCGCCATCAGCCCTGCTGCCCAGGAGGCCAGCGCCATCATCCCCGCTGCCCAGGAGGCCACCGCCAGAACTATCCCCACTGCCCAGGAGGCCACTGCCATCATCCCCGCTGCCCAGGAGGCCACCGCCATCATCCCCGCTGCCCAGGAGGCCACCGCCAGCACCAGCCCAGCTGCCCAGGAGGCCCCCGCCAGAACCATCCCCGCTGCCCAGGAGGCCACTGCCATCATCCCCGCTGCCCAGGAGGCCACCGCCATCATCCCCGCTGCCCAGGAGTTCACTGCCAGCACCAGCCCAGCTGCCCCGGAGGCCACCCCCAGCATCATCCCCGCTGCCCAGGAGGCCACCGCCAGCACCAGCCCCGCTGAGCCAGACAGGACCGCCAGCACCAGCCCCGCTGGGCCAGACAGGACCGCCAGCCCCGCTGGGCCAAAAAGGACCACCAGCCCCGCTGGGCTATAAAGGACCGCCAGCACCAGCCCCGCTGGGCCGGACAGGACCGCTAGCACCAGCCCCGCTGGGCAATAAAGGACGGCCAGGACCAGCCCCGCTGGGCCATAAAGGACCACCAGCACCAACCCTGCTGGGCCAGAAAGGACCACCAGCACCAGCCCTGCTGGGCCAGACAGGACCGCCAGCAGCTGAGTCACTGCCAAGGACCCCGTCCCAACACGCCTCGCTGAACAGGACACCGCCACCACAAGCACCGCTGAACAAGACCCTGCCGCCACAAGCACGGCTGAACATGATACCGCCGTCACAAGCACTGCTGAACAGGACACTGCCGCCACAAGCAGCGCTGAACAGGAAACCTGCCTCCACAAGCACCTCTGCCAAGGACACCGCCGCAACAAGCACCGCTGGCCCATGAGTGCCAAGGGCACTGACGCTACTGAGTCCGTCACAAGCAGGATGAAGCACTCTGGGCACCAGGCCCCCTCTAGAACCAGTGGAGTTTTACATCCACTACCTCAGTCCTTGGCAGGAGGAAGCACTGTGGGCACAAAGCCCCCTCCAGAACCAGTGGAGAGATACATCCACTACCTCAGTCCTTGGCAGGATGAAGCACTCTGGGCACCAGGCCCCCTCCAGAACCAGTGGAGATTTACATCCACTACCTCAGTCCTTGGCAGGATGAAGCAGTCTGGTCACAAAGCCCCCTCCAGAACCAGTGGAGAGATACATCCACTACCTCAGTCCTTGGCAGGATGAAGCACTCTGGGCACCAGACCCTCTCCAGAACCAGTGGAGTAAGGCATCCACTACCTCAGTCCTTGGCAGGATGAAGCACTCTGGGCACCAGGCCCCCTCCAGAACCAGTGGAGTAAGGAATCCACTACCTCAGTCCTTGGCAGGATGAAGCACTCTGGGCACCAAGCCCCCTCCAGAACCAGTGGAGACTGTTATGCACTTGAGAGACTGTGGCTTTGCACTCCCCAGGATTGAACAGTGGGCAAACCACCCACTGTAGAGACTTGAGAGACTGTGGCTTTGCACTCCCCAGGATTGAACAGTGGGCAAACCACCCACTGTAGAGACTTGAGAGACTGGTTTTGCACTCCCCAGGATGGAACAGTGGGAAAACCACCCACTGTAGAGACTTGAGAGACTGTGGCTTTGCACTCCCCAGGATTGAACAGTGGGCATGTGGCCCCCTCGTGGATTTGGCGTTGTGCACTCAATCGGCTGAGGTGTCCCACCCTTCCCTTCCCCCTGAGGTGCCTGTTTTATTGCTATCTGATGCCCCTGCAGTGTTCTCTCCGTCATGTTTGGGGATTGAGTGTGGGCCTCGCCCATGCCGTGTGGGCCCAGTGTTCCACGGACTTCAATGGAGCACTACCTGGACTACTATTATATATGTAGTGTATATATATTTTTGCGTACTGGATTTTAATGTATTACAATGGTTACACTCATTTTCTTTTGTCTTTGCATTATTACGGGAATTTGGGGATGTAACTGTAAGGTATCATGATGTATTAGTGTGTGTGTTGTAGTGGGCGAGGGTGGGGGTGGGGGTGTTGCGTGTGTGTGTCCCTGTTTTTTCCCTCCCCCCTCCCCTGTGTCGTAGGTGCAGTACTCACCGTGGTCTTCTCTGCCCGGCGTTCTTGCTCTTGGTAGAGGAGCAAGAAGATAAAGGCTGGCAGGATCTGGAGCTTGGGTTCCATGGCGTCCTGATTCCTCGTGGGGTGTGTAGAGGTGAGCGTTTTCCCTTCGAAGTCCTGTTTACGCCGTGTTTTTGTTTGTGGTGAATTGGCACCGGAAAAGGTGGCGGATTGGTAGTTTGTGATACTGTGGGTGGTACATTGTCCTCCACCTGTCTGTTGGCGGTGACCGCCATGCTGTTTGTTTGTACCGCCGTGGCGGTCGGAGTGTTAAAGTGGCTGTCTATGTTGGCGGTTTCTGCCACGGTCGTGATTAAAAAAAAATTCCGCCGGCCTGTTGGCGGTCTTACCGCCGCTTTAACACCGACCGCCAGGGTTGTAATGACCACCTATATGACTTCTACCATCAGTTTGCACTGAATTTTGATCATTGCAATATTTGACTTGTATCTACTTGAGTGCAGCATAAAGTGAGACTGGCAATGTTGGTGAGCAGACAGCTCGCGGATTGTAAACAGGGCAGGGACACCTGCAGTGTCGTCAATAGTCCAGGACCAATAACGCGTGCACACACACACTGCAGTCCATGTCAACATAACAACAGAGAGACAATCTGCCAGTACAGTTCATCTCAAGGTGCAGTAGATTATGTTGTTTTTCTAGTTGTTTCGTGCCTCTTCAATGTTCCACTAAACAGTACAAAAGTAGATGTCTTACTGCGCCATACATTTACATTTACTGGCATACATCAAAATTATATTGCGTGTTCCTCCAATACAAGGTATCTAAACCAGCAGTGTTTGTATATGTTTGAGAAAGCAACAATGTTCTTTTCCCTGAGAACAGCTGTGCAATTGCAACCTGGGCCCTGTTTCGTTCCATGAACGTGGCATAATGTATTGTGCAAAAATGCATTTGAATCAATTCAATGCCAATATGTACTATCTTGTGCTTCATGAATATGAAATTGAAGATGCACCTGGATTATTATACACAGTGAATTGCTTAGATATCTCCTGAGTCAATGAAGCTGGCTCTTTACTCTCAAGGTCATATGCTTCACCGGAGTCCTTCATCAATTACAACTACAGTTTCTGGAAGTGCTACACACTCAAGAGACCAAGGCACTTCTTTACCTGAAACAAAACAATTTTAACTTGACTTATACGGCAATTTATGTGTGTCAAACATAGTAACATTATATAAACATATCACATGCGCATATTGAAAGCAATGTTTAAATCACTCAGGCCCATATTTATACTCTTTTAGCGCCGAATTTGCGTCGTTTTTTGACGCATAATCGGCACAAACTTGCAAAATACAATTGCATTTTGTAAGTTTGCGCTGCTTTTGCGTAAAAAAATGACGGAAATGCGGCGCTAAAAAAGTACAAATATGGGCCTCAATATTTTAATTCACCCACACATCTGATTGGAAAATGAGCCATTAGTTACACTCTGTTAGAAACACCCAAACATTTCGATATAAAAACTGAAGAAGACCAGAAGGCATTGGTAAGTACGCATTTACAGAACACATCGCAAAATATCTGCTTACTGAGAGCATTTAATAGAAGTACATTTCGAAAAAAGCGACATCTTGTCAGCTTCACCATGCTCCATAAGGCATGAAAAACCCTCGGTGACATATATTGTAGATTCCATGGAAGAGGCGGTCTTTATGAATAGATCTGTGCAAATGGATTTGCCATTCTTGTTTTTGTATATCTCTCTTTATGTAGGTAGTAATGGTGTGGGTTTTGCTACTGCCAGTTTATCACCGACCTTTGGGCTGGCGGACTTGTGTGTGTGTCACAATATGGGTAGCGGTGATCCTCCACGGCAGCGGTATGTTGGGGGCAGTCAACATGGCGGTAAGCAGTACTTACCGCCAATGTCATAATGAGGACCTATGTACAGTGTGACATACTTCAGACGTTACAGTCTGTTGGATCCCCTCCTGCAATAAAGGTATGATTATGAAATTGACTGGCTAATGCATACACAATCACAATTCACAGCTCATATTGACAAGGGACATACGATTTGAGTGCATAGGTGTATTTCTTGAATGACAAAATATACCTAATTTATGAGACAGTGAAAGGGAGGGGGCACATGGTGCACATACATACTCAGGTACAGATGATCAGCTGTTGGTAGCACTGGGTTTTGGTCCATGTGGCCATTGGAAGATGGTGTGATGGAAATGGCATGTCAACAAGGGAGCACAGTGGCACAAATCGGAGACAGTTCAGGACAGAGTCACTTCCTAGCGCTGGGCTTGGTCTTGGCTGGTGTTTCAGTGGCATGTCTGGGTCTGAGGGCACGTTTGCGTAGCTAGAGCTGGGCTGCAGGGTTAGGGGTTCTGGTTTACAGTGTGTCCTCTGCCAGTGCCACCAGTAGGAAAAACAGGCAAAGCACTTTATAAAGTTGCACTAATTATTTCATTGACAATTTGAAAGACCTAGTACATTTTACGTGGTAACATTTGCAATGAATGACTAGTTGTAAAAGATGTACAAAATGCGTTAGGCAGGTAGGCAGCATCATGTTAAAACTCAAATCGCGATAATATGATAATATTCTGGCGCATAGCGAGACAAGGTGTTATTGATCTTTTTCTTATTTAATCTATGGAGTGATAGCTGTAGGCTTTTCAGGAACGGAGTTGTTTAGGGTTATGGTCCTGAGTGTTGAAATGGAAGGGGCAATCTGAGGTACTGTTTGACATGTCTTTCACATGTTAGAAGGGATTATGTGAAATTCCCCTTTTTGCTAATGAAATGCATATATTCGTAAAATGCAATTTATAATGTTAAAGAAAATGTGCACTTTTCATTTATCACATAATTTGTAATAGGTAATCACACTTAACCAGTATAAGCAAACATGCCATCTTTTATTAGCTCTTTTATTGGTAATAAGAATGAGGATCTCATTATGAGTGGTGATTGCCATATTATGACTTCCGCCAGAGTGGTCGGACTGCCAGGCTAGAGGTAAGCACCTCCGGCCCGGCAGTAGCCGTAATACCTCCATCGGTATTACGACTCAGCAAATCACCAGCATTTTTGCTGGCAGTCATGCATCCGGCGAGAGGATTCTCCATTCCTGTCACTGGCAGACACCCCCCCACACGACCACACACCTACATTCACGCACCCCCACTCACTCACGCATTCGCTTACATACGCCCCCACACACTTGCACCCAAACACGCACTCAGATACACCCATTCACTCGCACACATGCACTCTAATACACCCATTCACTTGCATACACGCACTAAGACACATACACTCGCATGCGCGCACGTAAACAGACACATACATTCACATGCGGGCACTCAAACAGACACATACACTTGCATGCACACACTCAAATAGACACATGCAGTCGCATGCAGGCACTCAAACTGACACCCCCCTCCGCATTCATGCAAACATACATGTACTCACAGGCACACACAGACATCCTTCCCCCCGCATTCATGCACACACGTAGCCATTCACACAACACCCCTCACCCTTCCTTCGGATGATCAACTTACCTGCTTCTCAAGGTGGCTATCTGGGAGGGGATGGGTCCCAGCACTTTCCACCACCAGCACCTCACCGCTCTGCAGGAAACTGCTGCGCCATATTATAGATTGCAGTATGGTGGGAAGCGTCCTGTTGGCGTGGTGATGTCGTTGGTGGAACCTCCTCTATTACAACATCGGTCAGGCCGACGGTGTCAGATTTCTGACCGAAATTGGATGGAAATTGGCAAAATGTCGTAATATGGCCGTCTTCGGACTGCCAGCACTGTCGATCTTTTGGCACCCGCTGCTTCGTCGGTCTTTCAAAAAGACCGCCCAAGTGGTAATGATCACCTGAGTGTTTAGGGCAGAAGCACCACAGCGTGTTGGAGATTGAGTCAACCCCACACCGTCTGGAAGCTCTCAACCTAACTTCTGGCTAGCCAGCAGTACCTCACCCATCCCAATAAGGGTAGTAGTGATTTGTGGCAACCTAAACCTGACACTCTGGCTTATCGTGGACAGATAACACCCCTTGCTCGCGGTTACTCAACGACTCACTCGTCCCAAGGCAAGGCGAGAGAAACAAGTTTGAGTTTCTATATCCTAGTACAAAGCATAGGCTGCAATAATGAGGCAGCTGAAACATAACCCTCATTACAATGAGCGTGGAAAACATAAACAACTGGAACCTTCTGTATAGTTCTGGAAAGTCTAGTGATTCTTGCCTAACATCTATGTATGAGAACAGTAGTAACCCATCTGGCAGTTCCGATCTAAGGGAGGAACCCCAACCTCATATCTGAGTAGGAAGGCAAGGGTCTTCTTGTTCTCTGAATGGCAATCCTCTTGGGAGCTGAAGGGTCAGGATCAGCAAAGCTAGCTGCAGTCTGAGGTAAGTCCCAGGGCAGTCATGACTGGAATGCCCTCTGTCCTCCTATGTGATGTTCTCAGACTAAACCCTCCACAGTTGGTGGGATTAGGCCTGATGTCATGAGGCATCTAGAGGATAGGAACTGTCTCCTGAGATGACAATCAAGGTGCCATATCATCTACCAAACATAACAGTCCTGGAGAAGTCACCCAATGTGTGTTATACTGAAGGCTGATAAAAATGTGCGGTATGTACTCTGTCTTCCTAGAAGGAGACAGCTGATTATAAATATGAAACAACACACTAAAAACAAGCTCTGCTAAATAAATGACAATTAATAAAATATGTGTGTGTTTAAAGGTGCAGGCTGTGAAACTAACTAGACCCTGGGTGTCCAACCTGACACTAAAGGTCCACTACAACACCCTTCTCTTGTTACTTCAGGAGTGCAGATCCTAGTAAATATATACTAAAATAAAACCCTTAAAATCTAAAGCATGTATCAAACTTAATGCTAATGAAACACTACGGCATTAAAAAGCATACTAAAATAATTAGAAAATGATAAAATGTCCAGGTTGATAAGCAAAGCAACCAAAGGAGCAAGGGTGCCAGATTAAAAGTCAGTGAAATCCCACTGGAGGTCTTCCAAGACATCTGTGGAGATAGAATCTAAAACAGACTGTACCTCGACAGACAATAAATCCACCAGATCCTTACTTAAAGGTCTAAAGTAGCAAAATGAATCAGTTGCCTCAGCCATAGCCACAGAATTCTCACTATGTGCTTGCCATTTGGAATGGTTCCCGCAGTGGATAACTGCAACACTTGGGGCATGGTATTTCCATGCTCTACACTACCACACAAGGTACACCAACACTTGCCTATCTTCTGGAAGTTTTAAAACAAATTCAGGATGAATATGGGGCTACCCTGGCCCTGGACCTGGCATGCAATTAATGGGCAATTTTGCTACAGTGTCCTCAATACTATTAAGAAAACCTAAAGGGGAAGCAGTAGCATTAGCAGTGCCCATGCATCTCCAGGATGTTCCTGTACAGGATCAAGAATGAGTTTCCAAAAGTTATTGCTGAAACCTATTTGAATATAGGTCAGATAGTTTGGGAACCAGACCAAGTAAATTACAGTTACAAGGTAAATCAATAAGGAATCTATCAAGCAAGAAAATGAGGGTTCTAGAAAATGCTGGGATAAACACAAACAAACATTTAAAGAAGACAAGGGGTAATCTCTGCAAGTGGATACCCCTGAGAAACATTACAATTTAAGAAATAGGGATAATATTAAACTCCTGATATATCTCAATATACTGATATATGCCACTCTTGTTCAGGACTCACTGCATAAATGTAGTGAGAGAGTTGGGTGACCAGAACAATGAACACAGTGTGTGAAACCAAAATAAGATTCACAACAATTAGCCAAAGTTTCAGTTAAAAAAAGAACAGAAACGTCCAAAACAAAAACCCAGTTCAAAAAGAAGAAGGTGGAAGTTATTCTGGCACAAAATGCCACGCAAGATGAGAATTTTATTGTAGAACAGGAACTGGGCACTGGCTCTGCTAGACAACACAGCAGATGTCACAATATTTCACCAGAATCTTTTAGAGCATATGGAGGGGAAAGCAACTGACGACTTCTATGAAGTTGAGACTGCAGACATGCCCACCACCCCCCACAGGGTGTATAAAATAAAAATACAATTTTGTAATGTTTTCATTCTCATATATATTTATATATTTATGTTTTGTTTTTGCTATGCACTTTTATGGCCTGTGTGGCTGAAATAAAGGGGGTCATTACAATATTGGCGGTAAAAGCCGATTACCGCCGTGCAGAAGACCGCCAATACACTGCTGCAGAATTCCGCCAAAGCTATTATGACCCACATCTCGGAATCCGCCGAAATTCAGACACCCACACAAGTCCGCCACACCAAAGGTCAGTAATAAACTGGCGAAAACAGATCCTCCACCGTCACACCAACAGAAACACGCCCATGCTATTACGACCCATGAATCCATGCAGCGGTCTTTCAACCACGGTATTCCATTGGCGGTACACACCGCTGAGCTCAAAATACACACACATCTCCAAAACACCGCCACATTGGACAATTCAAAATACACACACCTGATACACATACAAACACCACTCCCACACACCCAACCCAATATAAAACACACACCCACAAACCCCTACGACCAAAAAATAGAGACGAAGGCGACAGAGAGAGAGCACAGCAATAGACAACCCCACCACACAGAGGCACACAACACCATCATCTACACAAAATCCACGCACAAAACACCCCACACCACTACACATTACCACACTCATCACCACATACACCACCCCACACATCACCTACACCACCCCATGGCACACCAAAGACACCCCAGGTTTTCGGAGGAGGAGCTCAGGGTTATGGTGGAGGAAATCGTACGGGTAGAGCCACAGCTATTTGGATCACAGGTGCAGCACACCTCTATAGCTAGGAAGATGGAGCTATGGCGAAGAATCGTGGACAGGGTCAACGCAGTGGGACAGCACCCAAGAAATCGGGAGGACATAAGGAAGAGGTGGAACGACCTACGGGGGAAGGTGCGTTCCGTGGTCTCCAGGCACAACATCGCGATTCAGCGGACTGGCGGCGGACCCCCACCTCCTCCCCCACAACTAACAACATGGGAGGAGCAGGTCTTGACCATCATGCATCCTGAGGGCCTCGGAGGAGTCGGTGGAGGAATGGACACTGGTAAGTCAAATCTTAACCATCATATCCCCCACCCTACCTGCATGCTATCACACTCCCCCACCCTCACCGCCTCCCCTATCACTCCAACTCCTCACTAATGTACTAATAACACAAACCACCCATCCCAACACCAAGCCCTGCATGACACAACAAAGCATGGACACCCAGCACTAAAGCATGCCCACTGCACATACCCATAACAAACACTAACCATCATCACACAAGCCACCACACAGGAATGCTAGCACTGGGGTACACGCTCACCCACCCATTGCACACCATGACACACACAGATGCAATAATCATGCTTTTATACACCTGCAGGACCACTACGTAACGTCACCAGACAGGAGGGTCCAGACATCTCTACCCCACTCACAGAAGAGGCCCACAGTGATGACAGCAGCTCTGGCCAACTGGATCCAGATGACCAGCCCGGACCATCGTGGGCCTCGGGACAGTCGGTTCCTTTCGCACAGGCACAGCCCAACACTGACCTTCCACCCTCAGGTAACACCAGCACAGCACCCACCCAGCGGGCCCATACCTCCGTCCCCAGGACACGTCAATCAGCTGTGTGTCCACCACTACAGGGAACCCAGGATAACCCACCACCCCAACAACAACAGGGACCTGGGGGCAGTGGTAGTGGGCACACGGTTCAGGGGACGAAGGCACAGGAACACAGGGGAACTGGGAGGGCTGCTGTGCGACAGGGGGAGGACAGGCCAAGGGAATCCACTCTCCACGAAGCCCTCTCCAACGTCATGGGAGCATACCACCACTCCCAGGAGACGATGACTACGGTCCTGGCCAAGTTTCAGGCGACCCAGCGCCTGCAGGAGGAACAGTATTTGGGCTTCAGGGAGGAGCTCAGAACCATTAGCTCAGCCCTGGGCACCATCGTAGGGGTGCTGAAGGACATACAGAAGACCATGAGGGACACGGTGGCACTCCAAGGGGCCCCTGACACTAGCCTGGACGATGAACTGCCCACCACCTCCGCCGGCGCTAGTGGACAGGACGCCCCGCCACAGGACCACCACACCAGCACCCCACCCCCTGCAGATGGAGAACCACCCTGCAAGGGGTCCCTGAGATCCAGGAACAGGACAGAGCAAGATAGCAAGACCCCCGCCAGGAAATGAGCCCACCCTGATTGTCATCCCACTGTCCCACTTTGTTACCCTGTCCATATTGGAACTGCCCCAGCTCCACTTCCTGTTCCCATGTGGGCAGTGCACCTGTGAAACTAATAGACTGGACTCTGCCATGGACATTACTCCACCATCACCCATCACCATTTTGCCACCCCCTCCAATAATTAGCACTTCAATAAACACCCTTGAACCACAAAACAATCTGGAGTCAGTCTGTGATTTTGAAAATGTGCATTATCTATGACAATGACAAAATCCGTTCGAAAATGTAATGTCAACATACCTATGTCACACATCACAAGCCCATGAAGAATGCAAGCAGATGACACACGTTGGTAACCACACCTGTGAAACCGTAATGGAAATGTACTACTCAGCTACCAAATACTGCTTCAAATTGACAGACAGGATAGAGATAGAAGAGTGAAAGTAAATGTAATAGTAAAAAAATTGTTCTCACCTGTGTGTCATTGGAAATATTGCTGTATGACAGAGTCCCTGTTGTCAATGTCTTCTTCCTCTGCTTCCTCCTCATCACTGTCCACAGGCTCCACAGCTGCCACAACACTGTCATCTGGACCATCCTCCTGCAGAAAAGGCACCTGGCATCGCAAAGCAAGATTGTGAAGCATAGAGCATGCGATGATGATCTGGCACACCTTCCTTGGTGAGTAGAATAGGGATCCACCTGTCATATGGAGGCACCTGAACCTGGCCTTCAGGAGGCCGAAGCTGCGTTCGTTCACCTTCCTAGTCCGCCCATGGGCCTCATTGTAGCGTTCCTCTGCCCTTGTCCTGGGATTCCTCACTGGGGTCAGTAGCCATGACAGGTTGTGGTAACCAGAGTCCCCTAATAGCCACACACGGTGCCTCTGAAGTTGACCCATCACATAAGGGATGCTGCTATTCCGCAGGATGTAGGTGTCAGGCACTGAGCCAGGGAACATAGCATTTACCTGGCAGATGTACTGGTCTGCCAAACATACCATCTGTACATTCATCGAATGATAACTCTTCCGGTTCCTGCACACCTGTTCACTCCTGTGGGGGGGGACCAAAGCCACATAGGTCCCATCAATGGCACCTATGATGTTAGGGATATGTCCAAGGGCATAGAAGTCACCTTTAACTGCAGCCAAATCCTCCACCTGAGGGAAAACGATGTAGCTCCTCATGTGTTTCAGCAGGGCAGATAACACTCTGGACAACACGTTGGAAAACATAGGCTGGGACATCCCTGATGCCATGGCCACTGTTGTTTGAAATGACCCACTTGCTAGGAAATGGAGCACTGATAGCACCTGCACTTGAGGGGGGATTCCTGTGGGATGGTGGATTGGTGACATGAGGTCTGGCTCCAACTGGGTACACAGTTCCTGGATTGTGGCACGGTCAAACCTGTAGGTGATGATTAAATGTCGCTCCTCCATTGTCAACAGGTCCACCAGCGGTCGGTACACCAGAGGA
This sequence comes from Pleurodeles waltl, assembly GCF_031143425.1. Taxonomy (NCBI): domain Eukaryota; kingdom Metazoa; phylum Chordata; class Amphibia; order Caudata; family Salamandridae; genus Pleurodeles; species Pleurodeles waltl. The sequence goes on from NC_090436.1 coordinate 767,960,163, forward strand.
TTCTGCCATCTCTTCACATGTCCCAGCTGACGGTGCCTAGGAAGGACAACAGCGACCACAGAGTTAAGCAACTCAGGTATGTACCCACAGCTACACAGAACACAACACAAAATACAAAAATCTTCCTGTATGTGTGTTGAGTCCAGGCCTAGGTATGTGTGACGCAGTTGTAAATGAAGCCATGTGGGCCCCTGAAATGGCGGATGCCTGACCTCTAAAGTGGGACAATGGGATTTGAGGTAACTGCGCTGGCGTTCTACACCGTCGCGGTAGGCAGTCGTAGACCGCGGCGCAATGCTGCATTGGTTAACATTGGACCCTATGGGTCCCAGGAGCCAATGACGAAGTGCGCCGGCGGTGATGATACACACCGCTGCGGACGTCACCGCCGCGGACGTCACCGCCATTTTCTATCTGTTTAATCACTCGATACCTGATCTTTGACAGGAGAGGACCTACACTGCAAGTGCTGCTGTGACCTCGGTCTGGAAGAGACAATGGCACGTGCGTCTGGGGAAAGGGCCCCTGCCTTCACTGCACAGGGGTTGGAAAAGCTCGAGGACGGGGTCCTCCCCCAGTACACGATACTCTACGGTCCGCCACACCAACAGGTGAGTACATAGGGTGCAAGTTGTATGGGCTATGCCTGGGTGGAGAGGGCTGGATGTAAGTAGGAAGGGGGCAGAGTTCTGCGAGCATGAAGGAGTGTGATTGCATGTGCCACATGGCAAGGGCAGGGATGTGGGGCACTCACTTTGACGGTGCAGTTGGTAATGATTTCTCTTCTTCCCCTGTACATGTCATGTAGGTCAGCGCCCACCAGAAGAAGGATATTTGGCGTGCCATCGCCAAAGGACGTCCGGACCCTGGGGGTTCACCAGAGACGGAGCACCCACTGCCGTAAAAGATGGGAGGACATTCGCCGCTGGAGAAAGAAGACGGCGGAGGCTCAGCTGGGGATGGCCTCCCAACGTGGGAGGGGTGCCCGTCGCACCATGACCCCCCTGATGTTCCAGATCCTGGCGGTGGCCTACCCTGAGTTGGATGGGCGCATGAGGGCATCACAGCAGACACAAGGGGGTGAGTACACTCTCATTCTGCTGACTTTGCGTGCAGTGGAGGGGTCTGGGTGGGGGAGGAGGGCTGTGGGTTTCCCTAGGCCAGGGCGAGTTCCGTAGGCTAGGCCCCTCCCGAATGCAGGCCATGTGCCACTCCACCACACCTCTGTAGAGTGCCAAGTACAGGTATACATGCCCCTGTGTCATCTATGTGGGCAGATGACACTCATAGCCATGTAGGCCATATCCCAGGAATTACATCTGTAGAGGCCAAGAGCACGGCGTAGTGCAGGGGGCTGCTGTGTCTGTATTGTCCGCAAACTGTAGCGATAAGCCATGCACTCAACCTGTCTTTCTTCTGTTTCCCCACCCCTTTTTGTGCTCTCCCTGTTCTTTTGTGCATCAGCATCATCAGGCGGAGGTACAGTGGCACCGGAGCACGAGGGGGCTGCATCCCACATGGCCATGGAGGGCCACACCACGGACTCAGAATACACCAGTGGGACGGAGGGTGAGGGGAGCTTCACTTCGGTCACCGGATCTGCAACCAGCGACACGGACTCGTCCTCCGATGGGAGCTCCCTTGTGGTGGCGGCACCATCTGTGCCCCCCACTTCTACAGGTACAGCCGCCACCCCCCTACCAGCACCGCCCTCCCAGCAGCCCCTCAGCCTTCGCTCTGTGCCCGCTCATCCAGGAGGGTGAGCATCACTTTCGCCCCAGGCACCTCAGCCCCTGCCCCTGTCACCCCTGCTGCCCTCAGTGAGGAGGCCATTGACCTCCTCAGGTCACTCACTGTTGGGCAGTCTACCATTGTGAATGCCATCCAGGGTGTAGAAAGGGAGTTGCAACACACAAATGCATTCCTGGAGGGCATTCATTCTGGTCAGGCTGCCCATCATCGAACCCTGCAATCTCTTGCCTCAGCACTGATGGCAGCCATTGTTCCTGTGTCTAGCCTCCTCCCTCCAACTTCCTCCACCCAGACCCAATCCCCTGTACCCCAGCCTATCCCAAGCACACCATCAGACCAGCCTGCACACACGTCAACACACAAGGGCAGCTCAGGCAAACATAGGCACCACACATCCCACAGGCACTCACACAAGCATCACCCACATACAGACACAGCAACATCCACTGCCTCCACTGTGTCCCCCTCCTCGTCGTCTCCCTCCTCCCTCCCATTGTTGTCTACACTCTCACCTGCATGCTCTACCACTACAGCCACTAGGCCTCACACCAGAACACCCAGCACCACACCCCGCTCACCTGCACTCACCACCCCCACTACCATTTCCACGTCCCCTGTGTTCTCTCCCAGTGTGTCTGTGACGCCCCCTCCCAAAGTACACAAACGTGGGCACACACACACCCAACATCCATCCACCTCACAACAGCCTCCAGAACATGCACCTGCACCCAAATCATCTAAAGTTACACCTCCTACAACCACCTCCTCTTCCTCCACTCCCAGACCCCTCCAGCTACCCGTCCCAGTGTTCGTCAGAAACTTTTCCTGAGCAACCTTGACCTCTGTCCCATCCCCTCCCCCTCCAATTCATAGGTCCCGTACTAACACCTCAGCCAAAAAAAGTCCGGTACCAGTTGTGCATGTTAGAGGTATGTGGAGTGCACCGGGCACCAGGGCAGCCAGTGTGACAAGGAGCCCAAGCACTGCCAGTCCACCCCCTGTGAAGCACCAGAAGTTGGACAGTGCCCGACGGGAGAGGGGGAAGACTCCTGCCGGCAAAGCCGCTCACAAGGGTCCCAGGGGGAGTGTTGAGTCAGCTGTGACTCCTCCCAAGGTGGGGAAGGGGCAGAAGAAGTCTCCAAAGTCTGGGAAGAGCAGTACGGCGGAGAAGGCCGCCATCCTCTTCGCTGGCCAGGACGCCAGCACTATCGTCACTGGTCCGGAGACCACCGCCAGAGTCAGTTCCCAGGAGGGCAGCACTATTGTCACTGGTCCGGAGACCACCGCCAGAGTCAGTTCCCAGGAGGGCAGCACTATCGTCACTGGTCCGGAGACCACCGCCAGAGTCAGTTCCCAGGAGGGCAGCACTATCGTCACTGGTCCGGAGACCACCGCCAGAGTCAGTTCCCAGGAGGGCAGCACTATCGTCACTGGTCCGGAGACCACCGCCAGCGTCAGTGCCCAGGAGGGCCTCGGCAGCCACAGCCCCGCTGACCAATGAGGGACCGCCATGCCACACACCGCTGCACAAGTCAGAGACAGCAAAGTCAAGCCCCGCTGAACAGGGCAAGCACCGCTGAACACGGCATAGACCGCCATGGCAAGCACCGCTGAACAGGGCAAGCACCGCTGAACAGGGCAAAGACCGCCATGGCAAGCACCGCTGAACAGGGCAAAGACCGCCATGGCAAGCACCGCTGAACAGGGCAAGCACCACTGAACAGGGCAAAGACCACCATGGCAAGCACCGCTGCACAGGGCAAGCACCGCTGAACAGGGCAAGCACCGCTGAACAGGGCAAAGACCGCCAAGGCAAGCACCGCTAAACAGGGCAAAGACCGCCTTGGCAAGCACCGCTGAACAGGGCAAGCACCGCTGAACAGGGCAAAGACCGCGCTTGGCAAGCACCGCTGAACAGGGCAAGCACCGCCAACTCAAGCATCATTAGCCTATGTGCGGCTGGGACAGTGATGGAACTGGGACCATCATGGGGAGCCTGATGCACTCTGGGCACCAGTCCCCCTCCAGAACCAGTGGAGAACAGCATCCACTACCTGAGTCCTTAACAGGATGAAGCACTCTGGGCACCAGTCCCCCTCCAGAACCAGTGGAGAACTGCATCCACTACCTGAGTCCTTAACAGGATGAAGCACTCTGGGCACCAGTCCCCCTCCAGACCCAGTGGAGCCTGTTATCCACTTGAGAGTCAGTGGCTTTGCACTCCCCAGGACCAATCAGTGGGCAAACCACCCACCTTAGAGACTTGAGAGACTGTGGCTTTGCACTCCCCAGGATAAAGCAGTGGGCAAACCACCCACTGTAGAGACTTGAGAGACTGTGGCTTTGCACTCCCCAGGATGGTACAGTGGGCAACCCACCCATTGTAGAGACTTGAGAGACTGTGGCTTTGCACTCCCCAGGATAAAGCAGTGGGCAAACCACCCACTGGAGGAACTTGAGAGACTGTGGCTTTGCATTCCCCAGGATACATCAATGGGCATGGAGCCCCGTCGTGGATCTGGCGTGGTGCTGTCATCCGGCTGAGGTGCCCCCCCTTCCCTTCCCCCTGAGGTGCCTGTTGTATTTCTATCTGATGCCCCTGCAGTGTTCTCTCTGTTTCTGGACAGGTATCGTGTGTGGGCCTCGCCCATGCATTTTGGGCCCAGTGGTCCACGGACATTGAATTGTGCATACCTGCACTACTAATCGTGATGTATATATTTGGAATGTGTATATATTTATGTATATATGAGCATACTCTATTTTGACACATTACAATGGTTGTACTCATTTCCTTTTGTCTTTGCATTCTTCCGGGGGGGTTGTTGCTGTGATGTTTGGAAATGCATTGTTGTGTTTGTTGTAGTGGGTGAAGGTCGGGGTGGGGGTGTTGCGTGTGTGTGTCCCTGACTTTTGCCTCCCCCCCCCCTATGTCGTAGGTGCAGTACTCACTGTTGTCTTCGGCGCCGCCGTTGCTGATGTTCGTAGAGGAGCAGGAAGACAATCGCAGGGAGTATTTGGAGTTCCGGCTCTATGGTGCCCTCCTTCCTCGTGGAGTGTGTTAAGGTGAGCGTTTTCCCATTGCAAAAGCTGTTTCTGCCGTGTTTTTATCCACCTTTTCCGGGGCGGATTGGCCTGTTGTAATACTGTGGGTGGTACTTTGTCTTCCGCCTGTCTGTTGGCTGTGACCGCTGCGCTGCTTGTCTGTACTGCCGTGGCGGTCGGAGTGTTAAAGTGGCTGTCTATATTGGCGGTTTCCGCCATGGTCCTAATTCCCTTTTTTTTCCGCCGGCCTGTTTGCGGTATTACCGCAGCTTTAACACCGTCCGCCAGGGTTGTAATGACCCCCAAAGTCTTTTTGACAATGATGATGATAGAAATACAATCAGAGGGAGACATTGAGTGCACAATTCAAACTATTTTGGAAATGATTAACTGACATTTATGACATTTTGTTGGCTGAAAATGATTGGCTGCCAGAACTTGCCCATGATGTCCCATGAGGTGGGGGGGACAGATCCTTAAGCGTTTCTTCTGGCCCCTAGTTGCAACAGAATTAGTTGAGTCATACTCATTCAGTTGGGCTTTGGCACCTGTCCCCACACTGAATCGCAGCCATGTTGGGTGAGATAAAGATTCCCTCTACCACATAATACCAATAAGGTACCAATAAGGTCCCAACCACAGCCTCTGTCTCAACATCCTAGTAAGCATGAGGCTAAATCTCCTGTGAGAGAGATTCTCACATAGTACCAGATTGTAATTGAGCCCTGTGTCTCACCAATGAACAATCCTTTGTTTCCTGTAGCCAAAATGGACCATTCATATAGAATAGTCTTCGATTATAGACAATTAAACAATCATACATGCACATTTGCTTTTCAAAACTCACAGAGCACAACACTCATTAACAATATAGTGCACAAAAGATACAAAATAACATTGGATATTTTCAATGGCTTCTTGTGCCAAAATACAGTGCCTGAAAGTAGCGATCTAACAGCCTTTAGGCTCACAGAAGAAATGTTCAAGGCATCCACAGGGGTATAAAAACAGTCCTTTGTTGTTTTCAGTTTGTGTGACTTCCATTTCACACGAACATTGACCCTGAGGCGCTGTTCTATGTTGATGACATCTACCTATTGAATGATGATCTCACTCACCACCTGAAATAGGTGGCCCACATTGTTGGGAGATTTGCTGAATGCAGCCATAAGTTTAATTTTAAGAAAACAAAAATTGCCTTTCCTAGTGTCCTATTTTTGGGATATGAGTTGTCAGGTGAAGGCAAGAGCCTAGAGTCACACTTTCTAGAAACGTGCCCACAACTGCAACAACTATAAAAAAGCTCCAGTCTTCATTGTTTTTTTAAAACTTTGGTAGAACTTACATTCCAGATTACGCACAACACTTTAAACCAGTGGTACCCAACCTGTGGTCCAGGGACCCCTGGGGGTCCTTAAAGCCTCCTCAGGGGGTCTGTGACTGCTTAGAAAATTAAATAATATTAACAGATTAAGGCCCTCATTCTGACCTTGGCGGGCGGCGGAGGCCGCCCGCCAAAGTCCCGCCGTCAGGTTACCGTTCCGCGGTCGAAAGACCGCGGCGGTAATTCTGACTTTCCCGCTGGGCTGGCGGGCGGTCGCCTTCAGGCCGCCCGCCAGCCCAGCGGGAAAGAGGCTTCCACGATGAAGCCGGCTCGGAATCGAGCCGGCGGAGTGGAAGCTGTGCGACGGGTGCAGTTGCACCCGTCGCGTATTTCACTGTCTGCGCAGCAGACAGTGAAATACATTTAGGGGCCCTCTTACGGGGGCCCCTGCAATGCCCATGCCAGTGGCATGGGCACTGCAGGGGCCCCCAGGGGCCCCGCGACCCCCCCTACCGCCATCCGGATCCCGGCGGTCGGACCGCCGGGATCTGGATGGCGGTAGGGGGGGTCGGAATCCCCTCGGCGGCGCAGCAAGCTGCGCCGCCTTGGAGGATTCAATGGGGCGGCGGTACACTGGCGGGAGCCCGCCAGTGTTGCCGGTCCGACCGCGGCTTTACCGCCGCGGTCGGAATCCCCATTGGAGCACCGCCGGCCTGTCGGCGGTGCTCCCGCGGTCCTCCGCCCTGGCGGTCTTTGACCGCCAGGGTCAGAATGACCGCCTAAGTCACCAGCTTCCAGTAATGACTCAGTGGGGGGGTCCCTGGATTCCAATAATGATTCAGTGGGGGTCCCTGGGTTCTAGTAATGATAAAGTGGGGTTCCACAGAAGTCAAAAGGTTGGGAACCACTGCATTAAACCATTATATAAGTTAATACGCCCCAGCTTTTCAAGCAAATATTAGACAGTTGAACACACATGCATTCTGAGAGCATTACAACAATACATAATGGCAGCAAAACATTTACACACAAGGGACAACAAGACACATTTGGTCATCAGAGTAATATCTAATGTCATCGGTTTCACCTATATAACTTTTAATGGCGGTGATACTGTCCCTATTGCATACAAATCACACTTGTACACCACAGCTGAACACCATTGTGCTCCCACAGAAAAGATTCTGACTGCTGTTCAGATGGCTGTCATTATAAAGACCTCTGGCTCAAGGGAAATGCATTATTGTCATCTCTCTGATCCCAGCCCTCAACGCTGTCACAAAGGCTAGCGTTCCTAATGCAGAAACATTACATCTACATTGGATTCAATTCGCAACGTCTCTGACAGCCACTGATGTAGACTACATCTTCTATCCAAAATTACAAACTCAAGAATTCCTTCAATATGAAATGGAATATCCAATACCGGCAAACACTTTGCCAATTGATTGATGTCAAACAATTATTTACACTGATGGCTCAGCCTAACCAGCCATAAGCACAAAACACCAATACTCTGCTGCTTTCGGGGCTGTGAGTGGCTACATGAAATATGGTGACCTCCATCAGCAAAACACTTACATGCAGACCTTAGAGTACTACATTGCACAACTAGCAGAGCTCAGAGATCTGATCATGGCACTGGAACACACGGATGCAGAAAAGCTAACACTGATAGTCTGTGATTCATAATACTGTGCCCAGTCCTTTAATGAATACCTGCGTTATTGGTGTCAGAATGAGATCAGAGATTCAAAAGGCAATACCATAAAACCAAGGTTACTCTGGGGGAATGTTGTGGACCTGAAGGAAACACTACCTAATGTCCATGTGGTGAATACATTGGGACATCAATGTGTAGGAGTACCTTGGCTGATGAAGCATCCAAGTCAGCAGTAGCTGCAGCTTCTGTTGCTACAAGAACTCATTCACAAATGAGGTCAGATGATGAAACACTTGCTGCTCTGAAAGCTTCGTCTGATGGCAAGCCATTAACAAAGGCAAATTCTGGCAAATATTTCTACTGCATAACTAGCCTAAACATGCCCTAGGAACAATACCAGGGGTGGATGATCTTGTGATCCCCAACCTAGATCAAACATCCGAGTTGATAAAACAGCACATGAGGGAGTTGCTTCTGCCCATGCAGCTGTGGCAGCTACTATTTCCTTACTGCAGAAACGCTATTAGTTGCCATGTCTTTGCAAACAGACAAAGCAATATGACCTTTGATGTGACATTTGTCAGCAAATAAAAGGGTCCATCACAGACACCCCTTCTAACTTCAAACAAACCACTACAATGTGTGTACGTGCACCATTGTGGTCCCCTGACACCTGGCGGTGCATACAAATATATTCTAGCCACAGTCAACTCATGTTCCAGATTTCTATGATTCTGGCCACAATGATCAGGTGACGCTTTAACTGTTACTAAAGATTTACAAGTCTTTATCGGTAAGTATGCAGTCCCAGCTTTCCAATCGGACCAGGGTCCTGCTTTTGCCTCAATGGCATTCAGGGACACCATGGTTTATTAGGGTTCCAACTACATTTTTTATTTCCCTACCATCCTGAGGTTAACAGTGTAGTGGAGCAGAATAATCGAGACTCGAAGCAATCCTTAACAGCAAGAGTATTAGGCATGGGTCATAGTTGGCCTGGCAACCTGTATGGAGTCAAAAGAGCATTTAATAATCTGCACAGAAGTTGTTTGGGAGAGGGCAACCCATTGCTGTTGGGGAGACAAATGTATGTTCCAGATCTTGATGGCTCTGGTGCAGAGGTGGCAGACACACCCTTTGAAATAAATAAATGTGTCACTGTATTGCAGGAAATATTGCAGGAAATACAACAGTTCCGTGATGAAAACACATCTGCCTGTGCTGCCTCCTTGGGACTACGGGATGCACCAATAACATCTACCGGCTGGATTCTGAAAAGTGGAGATCTAGTATGAGAAAATATTTCTGTGAAGAAGGAGTTTGGTCCATCATATCGTGCACCGGTTCCAGTCCTGAGAATGCATGGTACCAGAAGTGTTATTCTACCACTGCTGCCTGGATCAAAAGAAAATGCCTTTGTCTCCATTGATAATGTCAATCTACACCTACACCATATGGCCGATCCTCCACAGCAGACCTAGGGGACTCCTGGGTAGTTCCTGAATCCCTCTTACTACAGACCATAAAGAAATAAAGAAATTGCTTATAGTTCTATGATCTTTGGTGTATCTGCTTACTTGTATCCAGACTTCAGGATTAAAAACTGTGGGAAGATGCTGCCAGTCTACCCAGCTCTTATATTAAGGTGATAAAAACACCATTCTGGGTCTGACAGTGATACCAATGTTCGACATCCAGCTGAGGCTTTAATAATTCCAACCTTTCACCACTCCCCTGGTTATTTATTGTCCTAATGACACCCTAGTATCCAGCATGAGGGTTGAAACGCCATCGACACATCAATCAGGCAAAACCTCTTTGATTAGGTTTTGGATTATCAATCAATGTATTGACAAGCATACTTTACAACTTAATAAGAGGCTGTCTTTATGAGATACACCAAAGATCACAGAACTATAAGCAATTGATTTATTCCTTTATGGTGTGGTATCTCTTTTATCACTTGGGATCACTTTTTCAACTATCACTCTTTGTTTATTTTTCTAAAGTATGATTATAAAAATGATTCACCATTTTATGCTGATGCAGTTTTCAAAACATTAAAAACATGTTTTTCACATATGTATTGGTACTGGATTCAGTGGAGCTTTTTTGAAAGATTCTAGACAGATGATTCTCGTCTTCATTTCAGATTTTTTTGCATGAGTTAACGAGTAGCAAGATGTTTTCTTCTATAATATTTAAATTGATTGAAAGTGAGTTTCACATGGATATGTGTTTTCTGATAAGTATAGCCAGGTTCATGTGGACGTTCTAGTTTGCTCTTGTATTTGTTTAGGGTCTGTATCCTTCTTAGGCATATGTGATGTTTATATAATGAACCCTACACAGTTTGTGGAAATAGACCTGATCTCATGATGCATCTAGAGGATAGGAACTGTCTCCTGAGATGACAATCCAAGCTGGCATTTCATGTACCATATGTAACAGTCTTGGAGAAGGCAAAGAATACATGTTGTGCTAAGGGCTGATAAAAATGTGCAGTATGTACCACTTCCTAGAAGAAGGTAACTGATTAAAAATACAAAACAATGCACTAAAAACAAGCTCTGCTAAATAAATGACAATAAATAAAATGTGTGTGTATTTAAAGGCACAGGCTGTAACACCTGGGTGTCCAACCCAATACTAAAAGGACACTACAACAAGTTAACATGTTGCAAATAATTAAGTTAGCCTAAATAGTAATACCATTTTAAATGTCAAGGCTAAATATTTACATGTTTACACAGTTGCTTCGCACAAGATGGTTTTCTTTTTGTTCCCACTGCAGATACTGCATTTTCTCAGAAATATTCTGTCAGCTAGTTAATAGGCATTTGTTATGCATTACACAACTGATACTGAGGTTCTCATCGGGTGGATAGAAAGATGCCAGGAAGTGCGAAGTGTGGCAACAGTGGTCTGACAACAAGATTCTGTTTAAGGTAACAATTCAAGGACATAGCCATGGATGAACCACTGTAAAGATGTGTGAAACAAGGTAGTTCACCTGCTCTCAGATTTTGGAACAGAATGATTGGTTCCTGAATGTGGCAGTTTTGCAACTAGCCCTTTGTTGAATTATAATAGTGTTTGTTCCTTAGATTAGCGACAGCATATCACATGGGATACTTGCTGACTTCAAGCAGGGAAGACCCTTCCCTTCTCTGCTAATCTTTAATTCCTGAGTGCTAAGGCATCATGCCTATGCATTCCTATTCTCTCATCAGAAACCTTCATTTGGTTTATTGTAGCTAATACCTTATTCCTTCTTGCTTAATTTAAATGCCATTCTCACTTACACCTTCCCTTATTTAGATTAGGGATTTTCTTTTATAGAACACATTTGCTTCATATTCTGTAAACTATTTGTAATTCCTACCAAGGTGCTATTCTATCTCATTATCAAATAAAGACTTTTAGATTATTTAAATCTGTGATATCAATGAGTAAAATGTAAATACTTAGGGGGTCATTCTGACCCCGGCCGGCGGCGGTAGCCGCCGGCCTGGCTGGGACCGCCAGAAGACTGTACCGCAGTCAAAAGACCGCAGCGGTCATTCTGGGTTTCCCACTGGGCTGGCGGGCGACCGCCAAAAGGCCACCAGCCAGCCCAGTGGGAAACACCCTTCCACGATGAAGCCGGCTCCGAATGGAGCCGGCGGAGTGGAAGGTGTGCGACGGGTGCAGTAGCACCCGTCACGAATTTCAGTGTCTGCTGAGCAGACACTGAAATTCAAAGTGGGGCTCTCTTACGGGGGCCCCTGCAGTGCCCATGCAATTGGCATGGGCACTGCAGGGGCCCCCAGGGGCCCCACGACACCCCTCACCGCCATCCTGTTCCTGGCGGTCGAAACCGCCAGGAACAGGATGGCGGTGAGGGGGTCGGAATCCCCATGGCGGCGCAGCAAGCTGCGCCGCCATGGAGGATTCCCCTGGGCAGCGGAAAGTCGGCGGTACACCGTCGACTTTCCGTTTCTGGCCGCGGCTGTACCGCCGCGGTCAGAATGCCCTGCGGAGCACCGCCAGCCTGTTGGCGGTGCTCCCGCCGACCCCGGCCCTGGCGGTCCTTGACCGCCGGGGTCAGAATCACCCCCTTAATGAAGTAATGATTTGATTTGAACAAATTTATTAATAACTCCTTTTAAACTCATTTGAAGGACCACTGCCACAAGCTCAACACTGACAAGACCAAGATCCTCATACTCGGATCATCTATATCAGCCTGAGATGACTCCTGGTGGCCAGCCACCCTCAACATCACCCCCACCCCAACAAACTACACATGCAACCTCAGCCTCATCCTGGACTTATCGCTCACCATGACCCACGAGGTCAACTCAGTTGCATCCTCCTTCTTTCACACACTGTAATGTCTCTGAAAGATCTACAAATGGATCCCAAAGGACTGCTTCAAAACCGTAACCCATGCCCTGCTTATCAGCAGACTTGACTATGGCAATACCCTCTGTGCTAGCACCACCCAGAAGAACCTGATGAAACTGCAGCACATCGAAAATGCCTCTGCCAGACTCATCCTGGACAATTGCTACGCGGTAAACACATCTCCAATCACCTAAAAGACCTCCACTGCCTTCCTATTGAGAAAAGAATTACCTTCAAACTCCTCGCTCATGCATATAAGGCCCTCCACGCCTACCTCAACCACTGCATCACCTTCAACTCCCCCACCAGACCTCTCCGCTTGGCTCAACAAGCACTAGCCACCGTACCGCGCATACGGAAGACCTTGACTGGTGGAAGATCCTTTGCCTACCTCGTGGCAAAGAGCTGTAACACCCTGAACCTGCACCTCAGGCAGTCACCATTGCTACCTCAATTCAGAAAGGACCTTAAAACCTGGCTTTTCAACTGAAGCACAGAGGGCAAACCCCCTCAGTGCCTTGAGACGCTTGCGGGTGAGTAGTTGCATTCTATAAACCCTGATTTGATTTGATTTTTGATTTGACTTCAGTTCTCATTTTGTGTGAGGTCCCACTTGGTCTTCACTGTTTATGGTAATTAATGGAAATTATGGCTCCTTATCCACTGTCCTCATCAACAAAGAAAGGTCCATATGACCAGTGTCAGGGTTATATAATGATTATACCTGACAATGTCTGAGAATCAAAAATCCCTGTGAAGGCAGGAGAGAGGTCAGAGTTTTGTTTTCCTTTCAAATGTGGAGTTTCAATTTGAAGCTGTTTGACTCAGCAAAGTACTGTGTCCACCCAAGTTTATCAATGTAAGTCTTAAACACTATGCAAATTGTTAAGAGTTGTTCCAGATTATGACACAAGCCTGGGAAGGAGACAGACAAGGGATTAGTAGCTTTTATTATTTCAAGAGAATAACGATTATCACTTATATGATGGTGTCAGAAACTGAGTTAATGTTATGAACTATAGTAACCTTAATGAGCACACTCTGGCTAGGTCAATACACTATGCAATCCCCAAAGACGTGCATATTAAATACAAGCAGTACCAACAACAGTAAAGAAAAAACTGAACAGAATAAAATTCCCAAACCAACTTAGAAAAATAGAGAACATTTTAGGGGCGCAACGTGGAGGAATACTTTTATTCCTCCTCATTTTTTGCTTTTTCTATGTGTGCTGCGTTCCGCAGCATGCATAGAAAGAGCAAAATGCCAGATATGATTGTTTATGTGTGGGAAGGTGTCCCTTCCTGCACATGAACAATCATTTCAAAATTACGCTTTGGCACTTCTGTGTGTAATGCATTCTGCAGCACACACAGAAGTGCCAAATCGCCATTAGTGATTGTTTATGTGCAGGAAGGTATACCTTCCCACACGTAAACAATCAAACCACTTAACGCAGACATCCTTCCACGATTGTGCAAAGATGCCTGCGTTGGCTCTAGGCAGATCAATTCAGCACCAGTGCAGGGGACAACACAGTGGTGCGCTGTATTCAATTAAATATGGTGCATCCCTGCGTTGTGAAATTGGCACCGGGCGGCGCTGCCAAATTCGGCACAGCATCACGTTCCCTCATTTTCTTTAAATATGGGCCTTAATCCCTGAAATAAAAGCCAAACTCTGTCACCAGGGCAAAGTACAAGGCTGTGGTCAATGATAATCCCATAGAGTCAAATACATCATCCTTGAGCTCCTGCTAAAGCCACTGGTAACAGCACCAAAAGCTCAAAGAGAGGTAAATCTGGATTTCATGACGGGATAGGGTGTTTTGTGGATCTGAGGTTTTAGCTTCAGACTTAGGGCCTAATTGAGGGTTTTGGCAAATAGGTTATTATTTCACAAATAAGACAGTTATCCTGCTCTCATTATCACAAATACCATTGGATATAATGCCAATGTAAAATGTTTGCCAGACCATCAATCATGTTAGTGACTAAAGAACCTGTCCTCCATGCTATACATCAGGCCTCAAGTCCCTTTCTCAAACTCCTCCAGCATAGCAAGACTGGGAGATGTACCTGAGCAGAGCTCCATGAGGCAGATACCTTTACTGTGAAGTCCAGGTGAATCTGTTTTCAGCTGGCACAAGGTGGTGACTGGTGTTCTTGTCTGCCTATTGTAAAATCTTCTGGGACAAATATCAGTTCAGTATTCCGGTCCTCTAGAGGTGAAAAAATGACAGAGTTTCACTATCCGCCAAGTGCCAGGAAAGGTCTTCATGGTCAGTTCTGTAGTCCATACCTTGTCAGGGCAAGCTTCTAGGCGTTAGTTCTTTCTACAGCCAGGTCTCCTGCAGGGTTTACTCCTATCCTGTTTGGTCACCTGGGCCATCTTGGAGTGAGGAGTGCTTCTGCTTTTTGTGTTTTGGACACATGCACACAGAAATCAACCATTTGGCCCATGAATAGCAATCAAGTTTCTTGGTGTCAATAGGAGTCAAAAGTCATTGACTGCATGAAGAGCATACTTCTTCAAGAACTAGTTTGGATTCTTCCTCCAGCAATGCCTTTGCCTTCATGTGGAGCCTGCCCAGGTCCAGGAATGTTCTAAGGAGGTGGTGATTGATGTGCTAGATTTATTTTGTGCACTATACAGTGATTTGAGAAATGTTACCACACAATTCAAACAATGTCCTCACATTACACACACCAATTTTAGTCCTTCCTTTTCACCTTACTGTAAAATTGCCAGGGAACTTCACTTTCAAAATGACAGAACCAGGTCACCCTGTAGGCCTGCCTTCAGCTTCCGAGCATATCCACAATTTGGTTGAACTATCCTACCACCTAACTGGGTCCAACTGGTTCTCTCTTGCACTTAAACTGTATCCAGGCTATTGAGGCAGGTCCTGTAATTAACCAGAGGAGCCCTCTGTGGCATCTTCAAATCATATGAGCTAGCCCTAAGTGTCAATCCCCTTGTGGTGCCCATTGCCATTCCAACTTCTTTGGGGCTTCTCGACCAGGGCAGTGAGAGCAAAGAGATGGATGAATCACACACCCTGTCACAAACATACACTCACACATACACACCCTAACATTCACACAAAAACACACTCACACACCTGACACATGCTGGAGAGAACCACCCAGTAGCCAGGCACCACCCGATTTACTGTTCCAAGGTTGCATGAGACTTAGAAATCTTGGTTGCCATTTTAAGCCTCAAGTCTATGACTAGCCATGTCCCATGACATGCCTTGCTTGGTAATTCAGCATTTGGAACAGCAGGACCCTCTTCCAGACCTGAGTTTGCAGCACCCTTGCCCCAGCGCTTCCTGAAGTGGTGGCTTTCAGTCTCGAGCATCGGCACCCAGTGCAGCAGCCCTGAACCACCATCAGCAACACTAACCTGCAAAACACTGAAGAAAACTTAAGCTAAGTACAGTTTGGAGCAATGCATGGCCACACGAGTTTTTATTTTTTTATTTTTTTTATTTTAAGTTTCAAAAGTTTTATTAAGAATATATAAGGCGGTACATAAGCATATAAATAAACTGTTTAGCTTTCAAAACATTGTTTTCGTTCTTTTACCACAATTATTTCCATTGTGAGCATATATGCATGTACTGTCAGTTAAGTAAAAATTCCCAGTTGCATAGTTGAGTTTTGTACCTTTATTTTGAAGAAAAGAGGAAGACAGGTAGGGGGGTGGTAAGGGGAGGAGGAGCGAGGATAGGGTTGTGTGGGGCGGTTGATCTTGGTATAGGGGAGAGATGAAATAGTCATATGAAATGTGGGGTGGGAGAGAAGGGGAAGAAAGAGGAAGGGTAATCGCGGGGGATGTAAGATGAAGAGACTCGGGGTAGGCAGGGGGTCTTTGTATCCCGAGACTAGCTTGTTCAGGCCGAAGAGTAAATCGTTCTGTACTTCTCCGTCTGTAGCAAGTTACTATCAAGGGGTAGATGGTATGCATGTTAGATATGGTGAGGTTGGTTAGAGAGTGTCTACGTCTTATATGAGTTGATTTCTCTGTCCTTGTTTGTGTTAGGGAGCGACTTGTATTATTATGTTGGGTAGTTCAGGGTCTCGAGCATATGTCAAAATTAGAGGCCTGTGGGTTGATAGAGAGAGAGAAAAAAGAGAGAAAGGGGAGAGGAGAGCGTAGCTAGGGAGAGAGAGAAGGGACAGTAGGAGATTAAATATGTTTCCGGGGTCTAGGATTCTCAGAGGGTGATTGGTAATTGATATTCCCTAATCATTGATCATTGAACATTGGTCATCCGTTGGTCATCCACCAGCCGCTTCATGGTCTCATCAAGAATGGGCGCCAGACCTCCGCAAATAGTTCTGCTTGGTCCTGTAGGTTATAAATCACTCGTTCATGGGTAGCCGTTTGATACATGGCCATCATCCATTCTATAGGTGTGGGGGCAATGCTAGATCTCCAGTGCCGGAGTATGCATATTTTGGCCGTGGCAAGCGCTGTGTGGATTAATCGTTTATGTGCCCGCGATAGTGAGGGATACGGGTGAATGTCATGTAGAATGATAAATGCTGGTGGGGTCGGTTTTGGTATCTGTATGAAGTCCGATAAGGTGAGGCGTACCGCGTCCCATAGGGACTGTACCGTTGGGCAGTGGCATAGAATATGGAGTTGGTCACAATAGGGCTCTGTGCATCTCCAACAGTTCGCGTGTGGTATCAACCCTGCCCTGAAGAGTTTAACGGGGGTCCAGTACCACCCCTGAAGGATTTCAAATAGGCAAAATTTCAGGCGTGCTTCACGTACGCCCCTGTCGAGGGCTTCTAGTATGTCTGGCCATTCTTCGTCCGTGTAGGTTATCTCTAGTGTGTCCTGCCATTTTAAGCGTAGTCGTTCAAGTAGAGGCTGAGAGTAAAGGTGGTTAGTTAATTCGGCATAGAGGCCAGCCATGATGCCTTTTTGTCGGCCCCATTTCTGAAGATAGGTGACGATGGGTGAGGTTTTGAGCATCCACGGGGGTTCCTAATGTTCTCCGCATACAGTGTTTGAGCTGTAGATATCGCCACTCCTGGTTACTTTGGATACCGAATTCTTCCTGGAGGGAGACGAATATGCGGAAGCTATCGCCATCTATTATGTGAGATATATTGTGGATACCTGCCTCGGACCATTGGGGCCATCTGAGAATATTCCCTCCTATTTTAATGCTTTTATTCCCTGCTATGGGAGCCTGAGTATGCAGGAAGGGGTGTACTCCTAATAGTCGATGGGCTCTGCACCACGCTGTGTTTGTAGCCTTGAGGATGGGGTTAGCTAAGGGAACATGGTCGGCGTATGTTCCTCCCATCTCCGTATACTGTCCATATAGGAGTTTCTCTGTGATCAACCATTGCAGTGGGTCGGCTATATCCGGAAGTGTGTATATTGGCTGTGAGAGTTGTAGGGCCAGAGAGTATTGTTCTACCGAGGGTAGTCCTAATCCTCTGTAGGGCCGTCGTGCCAGTATTGTTGCAGGTTTCAGTCTTGGGCGTGAGGAGCCCCAGACGAAGGCCCTTATGGATGCGTCTATTAGTCGGAGTGAGGAAAGAGGTATCTGTAGGGGGAGCATGCCTAGCACGTATGTGAAGCGTGGTAAGGTGACCATTCTGACCGCCTGTGTCCTGCCCCACATGGACAGGCCTAGTAGGGACCATTTGGCAAAGTCTTGTTTCATTTTAGATATAAGGGGGTCTATGTTGTCCCTGACCATATGTTCTAGACCTCGGTTAATGAACGTTCCTAAATATTTAAGGCGGGTCGGGGTCCATTTGAATTGGAGGCCATGTATCGCTGCCCTCGTCGTTATGCGGGATAATGGTAGTGCCTCGCTTTTATCCCAGTTTACCCGATATCCGGATAGGGATGCAAAGTCTTCTATAGTGGAAAGTAGTGCTGGGAGCGAGGTTTCTAGATCGGACATTGTTAACAGAATGTCGTCTGCGTAGAGATAGATTTTGGATATGCCCCTGGTGATGTGGATCCCTTTTATTTGGTGAGAATTTCGTATGGTGGCAGCTAGGGGTTCCATGGCCAATAGAAATAGAAGTGGCGACAAGGGGCATCCCTGGCGTGTGCCCCTTCCAATAGGGAATGGGTCTGACATGATGCCCCCACAGTTAAACTGTGCTCTGGGGTGGTCATATAATAAACGTACTTTAGAGATAAATTGTTCCCCCAGGCCAAAATGCTTCATGGTTGTGAATAGGTACAAATCCTACTTGGGTATTGTGAATCAATGATGGTATCACCTTGCGGAGCCGCGCTGCTAGAACACTGGCTAGGAGTTTGACATCCCCATTCAAAAGGGAGATAGGACGGTAACTGCCGCAGAGAAGTGGGTCCCTCCCTGGCTTAGGCAGGATGACAATCGTGGCTTTATTGGATAGAGCGCCCAGGGAGCCTTCTTGACATGCTTCTGTCAGTGCTTCATGTACTGCGGTTATTGCCTCCTCCCCAGCCCATTTATAGAATTCTGCAGGGAATCCGTCTTCTCCTGGAGATTTATGGTAGGGGAGGCTTGTTATAACTTGGGTTATCTCTTCTTTGCTTATATTACCATCCAAGAGGGCCCTGCCTGCCTCAGACAGACGAGGTAGATTGGCCGCGGTAAGGAATGTCTCCATTTGTGTTTGATCTGTCGTTGTTTCAGGAGTGTACAAATGTCGGTAGTACTTGGCGAACTCGTTTACAATGTCTTGTAGGCGAGTTAGCACTGCTCCTGAAGAAGATGTTATGGCCGTAATGGCAGAGGCTGCCTCTCTTTGTCGGAGCTGCGCCGCTAGGAGGCGACCTGCTTTTTCCCCTTGTTCGTAATGGCGGCCTCGCAATTTTTGCAGTGCGTATTCCGCCTGAGATGTATAGAGTTCGTTGTGTGCCATGCGGGCCTGTTCTAGGGTGTGTCGCAGCATAGGGGATGGTTGGGCGGTATATTGTTTAGTGAGGTCCTGTATCGTGGTCTCTAAGGTGGTTTGGCGGGCTATTCTGTCTTTGTTGGCCAGTGCTGCGTCTCGCATCATATTCCCTCTTAGGGTTGCTTTTGCTGCCGCCCATAGGATCCTTTTTGAGGATACAGTGCCTGTATTCTCGGCCATGTATGTAGCTACATGAGCTTTTAATTGTTCCTTCCCTTGGGGAGAGCGGTATCTGTGTACAGCCAATCGCCATGGTTTTCGACCAGAGAAGGAAAGTCCCACCTGGATCCAGATTAGTATTGGGGAGTGATCTGAGAGCCCGCTGTCTAGGATGCAGGTGTCTTGTATATGAGGGATTACAGTGTGTGATACTAAGAAATAATCCAGACGCGATTGGGTGCCATGGACGGTGGATAGGAAAGTATATTCCTTATCTTTTGGGTGTTGTATTCTCCAGCAGTCCACTAGACCGACGTCGGTGGTCAGGTCTGTCAGAAGCGCTCTGTCGTGATTGTTACATATATCAACAGGGCCTGTCCTATCCATTATGGCGTCTTGGACGAGATTCCAGTCTCCCCCGATTATGTATTGAGTAGTTCCGATTTCTGTCAGGAGGCGATTTAGCTGTAGAAGGAATGGACGTTTTGGGCCGGTTGGTGCGAAAATGGATCACACGCATAAAACAGTGTCCCCTAGTTTTAGTTTAACAAATATATACCTTCCTTCCGTATCATTCCAGGTTTTAATGATAGTGACCGGAAGGGATTTACGCACTAGTATCGCCACTCCACATTTGCGGGGCCCGTTACTTCCAGATTCCTGACTCGTTGGACGGCAGCTGAAGGCAACCCTCCCTACCCAATCCCGTTTAAGTTTACTGGATTCCAGGGTGTCAAGGTGAGTCTCTTGAATCAGAGCTATATCTGTTTTTTTTGGATTGAAGATAGGACAGTATCTTTTTCCGCTTAACATAGCTCGTCATGCCGTGTACATTCCAAGAGAGTATACGTAATGGTCGCGTCGCTTGATGGTGGGACTTCGACATCTTGGATAATTGTGAGTAAGCACCCTCGTTCCGGGGTTGGTGTTGGTGGGGGGGGGGGAGGGTGGGAGATATTGACTTAGTTGTTAGAGTGGGAGTTGTGTTTCGATATGATACAGTATTTTATTTTATACGGGGGTTAGCAGCTGGTGGAGGCCAAGGGAGTCCTCTGGAGAAGAAAGAGAAGAGAGAGGAGAGGGTGAAGGAAGAGAGGCAATATAAGTGGGACGAGAGCCAGATGGAGGGGAGATATGAGGGGAGAAGGAGACAAGGAGAAATGAGAGGGAGAAGAAAAGAGGGGGAAGGGATGGATGCGTATGCTGAAGTTGAAATTGAGAGTATAGCAAGAGAATGTGCAATTGGGGGGGAGAAGTGGAGGAGGATAGGGATGAGGGAGGTTAGGAGCCCAACCTCCTTCGTTCGTTAGGTCTGTAAACGGCGGGTCCGATTTCTCTCGGAGCTCTCGTGCCGTCGGGCGATCTCGATCGGGGAGGGCGAGGGGGGAAACAACAGACAGCCAGTTGTCGATATGTCAGTGATAAGGAGGGGTGGGGGGTACACAGCAGTGCTTATGTTTATGTATCGGGAAGTGGGTCTATTCATCGATGGTTAGTGGCTAGTGTATTAGTTATATAACTAAAGTGTATATTGGCAGAAGTAATGGTCGGTTAATAACTATAGTACCTGGGCGGCGCTGGAGAGGGGGGGTGTCGGGTGTTGATGGGGTATGGTGTTTAGGATGTTGTGCCTAGTACTTGATGTTGTATGGTATCGTAGGGTGTTTAAGAGTTCATAAGATAGGGTCGTAAATTAAAGTAGAGACTGGGCAGACAGAGGGACAGAGATCGGCTGGTGAGGGGGGGGGCAGGGCGAAGGAGGGGGGAAAGAGCTCAAACAAAGTATTACAGTTCTCACGTATGTAAGGGTACAAAAAGATACCAATATACAATATAATATAATACTTCCTGAGCATTTCTTTTCAACTATAACACTGCCTCGTCTCGCCTTACAACGTTTCAATGACATATTAGGTTGATCAACATAACATATCTTAGTATCTTATCACATTATCATGTTAAGAGCCATTATGCCAAGCGTCTCTCTATTATTCGTAGGATAGGTAATGGGTGTAGCTGAGCCCCGGGTTACGCGAGGATAATGCGTATCTCATCCCATTACAAACTCCTTGCTGTGTATTATTACATCATAATACTGACCTACTAAGGTCTTACTTGGTATGTGCCACCATCATAGTCGTTCTGTTGTAGATGATAGTTTAAGATAGTAATAATGATTAGGATGGGGGTAGGTACGAACGTCCGGGGAAAGGAATAGCTAATAGTTTATAATTTACATTGTGATGTTATAATGTGGTGTGGTGTGGCAGTGTAGGATGTCATATTATTTCGCTTTGTTATGCGGTATTATGTTGTATTATGTCCTAGTGTTCTATTTTTTTTTCCATTTTCTTATTGTAGAATAAAATAAAGTCGAGTAATGGGAGCGTTGATATGTCTCAGGTTATATCGTGTTGTGTGTCCCTGTATTGGAATTGATTTATCTTTTGGTCTAGTCCCATCCCTTGGGGTGATAATGGGGGCTAAACGGTTCTAATGTCAGCGCTGGTCGAGTGTGGTGTGTTTTAGGAAGATTTCACATACTTTGTTGTTTACTACCGTGAGATATTTTGTAGTGTGTGGAATATAAGGCAGGTTCCATGATAGTTAGTTAGTGTTTATTTTTTGTTATCTGTTTAATGCCCCTGTTACCTTGTTATAGGGTTATAGGGTCGGGACTGGGCCCTTATTCAACGTACAGGGAGTCGGTGGGGTCTGATCCCTGTTCTAGTAATCATCATCTGTCATGTACTGAGGGCAAATAACGATTTACTGGTAGTTTTCCATTATAGGGCCTCGGCTCTAGTCATAAAGAACATAGATTTTTCAGGTATCTGGTTTTAACATTGATACTAGCAGTCTTAGACAATTACAATAGTAATACACATATGATCTGGAAAGGTACTCATCCTTCCGCAGGGTCTATAGTTGTTATTTTCGACTCTCTAGCGATAGTCCCACAAGTCGTCTTGTCGCGTTGCCTTCTCAAGAAGATCCAGTTGTAGGCTTTAAAGGGGAGCGGGATTTGTCTCTCTCCGATAGTTGGGTGTGGGTTACTACTGCGTGTAAAATCTGACCCCTGTCATCATATGATCTGGTTAGTCTCTCCATGTCTCTACCTCTATGACTGGCTCCGGTGTCGTGTAGAGCCGTCTTCGCCTTTTCCATTCCCGAGTGGGGGGTTTCGGCCCTATCACTGCCTCCTACAATGTCGTGCTCACTGTCTATGTTGAGAGAGTCCATAGGCTGGGATTGGAAAGAGTCAAGGAAGAGTCTCAATTCGTCGGGGTTATAAAAGTCCTTGGATACTCCATTTTTGGTAACCCACATTCTTGCAGGGTCAAAGAGACCGTATTTCATCTCTAGTTTGCGAAGCCGGGGTCGTAGGGCTAGGAAAGCCTTTCTACGTTCGTTGGTTTCCTTGGTGTAATCGGCGGTTATTCGGATCTCGTGCTGGTCTATTCGGAAAGGGCAGTGGTTGCGTGCTACTTGGAGTATTTGTCGGGTTTGATTATGCTGCAGCAAGCATGCGATGATTGGGCGGTGCCTCGAGGAGTTGTCAGAGCGTTTTGGGCCTATCCTGTGTGCCCGTTGGAATTCTAGCGGCAGGTCAAAGTCCAACGAAATCATTTTTGGAAGAGTGGAGGTCAGAAAAGCCTGCATATCCGAGCCTTCTTCGTTTTCCGGGATCCCAAGTACGCGGATATTGTCTCTCTGGCTCCTGTCCTCCATGTCCGTTAGTTTGCTCCTGAGGCAGAGGAAGTCTTGTTCTCGCTCCTGAGACGTGTTGATATGCGTCTCTAGTGATCCCATGCGTTGCTCTAGCCCTGTCACTCTAGATTGAAAGCCTGCAATGTCAGATCGCATGGATTTGGTTTCTAGTGTCAATGAAGTTATAGAGGCGTCCATCCCCTCTATGCGGCGGCTGACGGTGGTGATCTCTTGTAGTATCCTGTCCATAGTTGTGGGTTGATCTTTATCAGACATCGTGGTGGACTCGTTTAAAGGTGGCGATGTTTGAGGATTTATCTTTGTGGGGGTTAGGCGTTTGTGTTGTAGCGCTTCTGAGAATAATAGTTGTCGTGCAGGCTTGCTGACAGGCTTATGGTTCGGTTTGTTGCCGGGCATCGCCTCAATTGTCTGCAGAGTCTGGCCACGTAGGGCCCGGGTTTCCCTCCGTGAATTCCGATAAGGATATAGATGTTCTGTGCCAGCCTGGTCTCGAGTTTATATTGTCTCTTCTTGTTTTTCTGGGTCCTTGGTTGCTGGTGATAGGCTTGACTTCCCCCTCTTTCCCTCCTCCTGTCTCCGCGTCCACTTATTTATTGTTCTCCGTATATCTTTTTTGCCCTCATTCTCTTTAGTGTATCCTCCTAGCGTTTTTTTGTAAATGGCAGAGATCTGTCAATGTCAATGTCTATGTCTATGGGGCAGAAAAGGTTATATTCAAGGAGTTGCCATGTGGTCGTTGTAGAGCCTACTGTGGCCCTTATTGTTGTGCTGTGGCTTGTGTCTGCCAAGGTTGATTCTTCAGTGGTTGACGTTGTTTGCGTTGAATGGCTGAGGGGGGGGGGAAGGGGCTGATTTACTTTCCTCCAGGTCTTTTGCCGTCTGTCTGATCTGACTGATCTGAGCATGGGTAAGTGTGGCTCTTCGGCTGTCCCCGTCAGTACCCCGCGGTAAGTATAAGTATAAGTATAAGGGGCGATGAGGGCTTTGATTTCTTACACTGGTGCCAGTCCTCTCCCTTCTCCTGTATCTCTGTTCTCTTGGCTCCCTCTGGCTCCCCTCATCTCCGATGCCCCTCCGGTCGCTCACCCCCCTCGCCTCTCCGCCTCCACGTGCCTCCCGTCGTGCCCCTCTGCCCTCCTCAGTATTAGCTGTATTGAGGGGGGCGAGGGTTTATTATCCCAACGGGAGGGTTTTGTTGTCCCTCTGTGATGGAAAAGAGGGGAGAAGTCGTGCCTCTGCCTCCGGTGATGCCGTTCTTATTTTGAAGAGACTCGATCCTACCTCTCTGGCCGGGTTCCTCTCCTGGCTGTCGAAAGGGCCGCACCCCTTTGCTGCGTCTCCCAGTCTCCCTGTGGGGAGTCGAAGGTCCGCGGATGTTTGTTGCCGTTGTAGGGAGATGGATGCGGGTCGTCACGGCTCCCGCAGTCCCTGCTGCCTGTTCAGCTGGCTCCTTGCCGCTGCGGGCACGCCGTCCCCGGTCTTCCAAAGACGCGACTCCGCCCCTTTTGACAGACCTTATCGGCCTGGGGCGAGTCACGAGTTTCCTGCCTTGCGTCCCGCTCCTACGGGGTCCCCGGGCATGATTCCGTGTTGCCGCTGTTGTAGGGGTGGAGGGGCTCCGGACCCGGTGTGTTGTCCGTCTGTCTTCTCGCCCCCGTCGCCCCTCCGGGATCGCCACGGCACAGAGCTCTCGCTCTAAGCAGCCATCTTGTTTCGTGGCCCGGCCACGCCCCCTCACACGAGTTTCTAAGCTGAGAACTCATTTGGTCACGTGGCACTCAAAGACTCAAAATATAACTAGAAGGCTCAAGTGTGAGAAACTGTTGACCTAATATAACTAAGACTTTCTGGGAAGGTTTCCCTTTCTCTTGTGCAAGTTGGGGTGATAGAATATCAAACATGAGGAGTGCTTGTATGAGGATTGGCCTCAGAGATCAAGGAAAAAGAGCAGCATTTAGTCAGTTTTCTGAAACTACGCAAAGCAAGTGTATCTGTATGAAGAATGGCTGTGAACATAGAGTAAGTATCAGCACATGAGTGAGCCGTTTGAGTGGGTGACACCAGACTCTCAGCACTGTTGATAATCTCCCCAGCTGGAATTCAGCTCCGATATTAAGGCCCAGATTTAAGAGGGTCTAGTGCCATCTAACAACACTTTAGCATCATTTGTTTGATGCTAATATGGTGATAGACGGCCAAAAACGCTGTGCTGTGTTTAAAAAATGGTGCAATGCATGTATTGCATCACTTTGTAACCCATTGCATCACATTATGTCAACACCAGGCATAATGTATGTAAGGGGGGCGTTCCTCCATTAGGGGAGCCAAAAAAATGGCGATTTCTTTGAATAATAAATTGGTGATTGGTAGAATATTCCTCTAAAACATTGCTTCTGCTGGGTATGACAAGCTAAGGTCAGTTCCTATTTCATTTCCTTTTGAACTTGACTGACACTGAGGGTATCCTTTGTTCTCCAGCTCTTGCTATCCAGACACAAATAGCTAAACTCTGCTAAGTGTTCAGCAGGTAACACCACTGTGCCATTCCTGGGTTCAGACGTCAGTCTTCAGAGTCAGGATTGTTAACTCTCAATCAAAGACAAGGATGTGTATTCCTGCTCTGGCAGCATGATGAGTGGCAACAATTGTTTTAAGCAGATTTTGCTAAGGCACCCTAAAGTACCTTTTGTAAAGTTACTTCATCACTAAGGTTATTAAACACCTGAGTTCTCCATAGAATCAGATTTTAAAAACTAAGCACAAAATATAGTTGGATCACATTCCTAGCATTTTTCCAGGTGGAGCTGTGGAAATAACTATTTTGATTACAGCTATGCCTGGCCTACGGAATATGTAGCTGAAGCTACATAGCCAACCTTGGTTTCTAGGAGGACACACTTTGTAAATGTATAATAGGCACTCTACATTGTGAACTTATAACAACACACTTTAGGGGTAATTTATTATTATATAAAATATAATTTTTTAATACGTCAAATTAACTTTACCCTACTATGTGTTTCTGCAGTGCCTTTATACATTGGTGCTAGTAGCAGCTATACATTTTTCTTATGTATATGGATAGTTTAAATCCACTCCACAGTCCACAATTGGGATTAAACTTCCATGTTATTGGTTCATTTTTCCATGCACTGTGGAACTGAAGAACAATGCCTCAAGACTCAAAATTCGAATAACAGCAAAAATAGTGTTCAGAAAAAACAAACACTCTGGGGTGATGATGTAATTTACTACAGCACGTAGGATTCCGTTGATAATATGAATCACATATGCCATAGATAAAACAAGATATATGTTTAGTTTATATAATAACAAGAGATGAGGAAAAGAATGAAGCTTGTGGAGCTATGATGACCTCTAGGCAATGCAGTATCATATATTTGAAATGGACATATGCTATGGATGCAGTCCTTTTCTTCACTGTTACAGAGAATGCACTAACTGCAGCCCCCCCCTGAAACTGAACAGTGAGTGTGGGTTAATATGGTGAATGCCAGGTATGATGAACACAAACCATGATAGCTTTCACAGAGATGTTGTTTTATGTCAGTCCTAGCACACTATAATCTAGAAATAGGAATATATAGTCTCACATGTATATACATAAGAAGGAGCAAGAAGAAAACCAGTTTGATAGTACTTCTTCCCTACAATACAACCATCACAGATCAGTATTGCTATGGTTCTACTGCCCCATGGTGACACATGTAATGATTATATGTTTAGACATTGGTTTTTAAAAAGAGCACTACTATTTTCAAAACGTCTATTTAAAATAACAAATGGCTGTAATCTAAACCTACACTTTTAACAAGCCTCACCTTAGGGTGGTTGACATTCAGCTATACTGTTAGGTGGCAACTTTGATCTCCCAGTCAGGTTAACATTAAAATAGCATAGTCTTGGAGTTAAAATATGTTTCTCACATTTTCAGTTTTAAGCCCTTATTTCAGGGCTTGCCTCAAGAGTCCCAGTTATAATAAAATACATTGTAAACACTTCTGTTTAACTGGTGCAGTCCTTCCTCTTCCTCCTCAGGTAAAACTCCTGTTAGCAATGGTTGGAGGAGCTGGTCTGCAGTCTCCTTTTGTAAGAACTTTCTTGAATCTCCAAGATTTTGTGTTTCTAGTTGTTCCCATCAGAACTGGTACAGCTGGGCTGTGAATCAGGTCAGTAAACCGACACACTCAGTTCATGGAATTAGGTCTTGGAAAGAAAAGGTTCAGTGAAATGTGGAAAATACAGCATGTGATAATATAGTATCCAAACAAATCTTTTACAAAAATCACTTTTCAAAAACTAATCTTTACATTAGCATGTTTTTTCTCTTCACATCTTAGAGAAATGTAACATTGCAGTACATGGGAAAAAAATAAACCGCACATCACACACACAAACACCATACTCATGTGCATGAAATACAGGTAACATTTCACAGTTATCTGTGACATACAGATTTATTAACCATAATGACTACTCTCCAACCACTCTGCAAAGATTTAACATTGGCAAGTCCACTAAGATTGTGCAACCTGGAAGACCAATTTAGGAGGCATGGTTAAATCAATTAGGAGGCAAAACATAACAATTATGTGACACATTATCTATCAGTATTATTTTTCTCTATTTGTGATGAAATTCTTTTTTGAAATATGCAAATATTGCAAACTAGACAGCAAATTAAGTAGATCCAAAATTACATGGAAAATGATGCAGTCACAGAAACGCCTAAATCCTCTGATCCTCACCATTGCCCAATGGTTAATTTCCAATTTATTCAAGAAAAACAAAGCCTCAGCATTCTAATTCCAATGAGTACCCTTTATTAGCTGCACTTTGAAGAAAACTGTTTTAAACTTGCAATATGCTATACATGATACCATGTACAATATGGTCATATGCTGAAAGGTAACATTTACTAACCACTCAGCCTCATGGCTTATGATGTCTCAAGAACCCTCAATGGCAATATTGGACAATATTAGGTAGCTACCCATTATGCATTGTCTATCTATCTATCTATCTATCTATCTATCTATCTATCTATCTTTCTATCTATTTGCCTGTCTATCTGTCTATCTATCTATCTTTAAGCTTTGAGAACATCATGCAAAATATGTGGTACAGTGTCAGTATTATTATCATCCATTCAAGTTCGAAACAATTTTTGTATGAAATAGACCAATTATATAAATTATGTGACAAGTGTGGTACAACCTTTACTATGTGGTAAATTCTGCAGCCAATGGCCCTCACCTTTGCCCATTGTTTTATTAAAACATATCAATGAAAGGCAAAGAAAATTCTCTAATTCTTATCAGTATTTGTTACTAGTTGCACACTGAAGAAAACTGCTTTTTCAAGTTAACAGTCCCAAAATAAACATGTGATTTAAACATTGCATAATAGCTCTGGTGATATCTAAAACCATTCTGCCTTTGGCTTCATCATTTATGATGTCATCTGTTGTCGTTGATGGCAATATTGGATCAGATTAAATGGTATCCCTTTATATATCATATTTTCATCCTGTATATATCCTAAGTATTGATCTATCTGTAAACATCGTTAATCAGAGAATGGATATCAATATAAAAATGGCAGACAAAGGTGGTGCAGTATTTGCCTTGAAAGTAATTAATAAGGATATAATGAGACAAATAGTGGATGTTAATACCTACAAACTGTCAGGTACAACTCCTAATTAATATTTTAACAATGAAATGAAGAATAATGAACAATAGGGTAGTACAATACAGGAGCTTAAATCTCATAGATGAAACAACAGCAGTTGTATTTGTTCTTCCTAAACCTCAAAAACAAGGTTTTTATATTTCCTAAAATACACAAAATGAACAATTTTGGCAACCACATTATCTCTTGCAATGATCTAGCTGCTGAGAGAATCCTTCTATTTGTTAACCTGCAACTTTAGCCCATTAACAGAAAACCTTTATCCTTTGTTAAGGATACCAGTCCAACCCTTCAAATAATTGAACATTTAAACTAAACATACAGTTGGATGATGACACCCTCCTGGCTTCCTCAGCTGTTTGCATTCTGTTGCTGAAAATGTTTTGTTGCCATTAGGACTCTGTGCACTTTTTCCCTACTAACCAGTGGTACAGTGTGTGTGCTCTTTCCCTAAAACATGGTAAAATTAGGTTATTCACGCATTTAATTTACTTGTACATCCCTAGCAAATGGCACTTAATATACCAAGAGCCTAGAGTGACTCCAAGGAGTTGCTGGCTGGCCTCCAGTGTGAGTTACCAGGAAACAACAAACTCCAGAGAGCCTGCAACCTGCTGATGCTGCTTGTGACTGCTGAAGTGAGTTCTAGCCTCCATGTGGTGCCCCCTCAGATCCTGAACTTTCTTGGAGCAGTGTTATTGTGTCATTCCTCCTACCAAAAACCAAATTCTGGGACTTACAAATTTATTGAATAAAAACTGCAGGGGACTATCTGATTTCAAGCCAATCTGATAAAGGTAAGATTGACTTTTCCACAGCTCCTTCTCTGTTCTTCTCCACACAAGCAAATTCTCTTCAGCTGGACCTTTCAACAATGGAGTTTAGCTACAAGCTTCAGCCTCTTCCTGCTGGACCTATCCAACCTCTAGAAAAACTCTGTAGGGAAAAATATTCACTGGGCTCGAGGACCACCATAACCATATTGATGACCATATTTTCCTTCTCTCAGTTTTCCCCTCCATCCTTAACAGATTCACTAAGGCTTCCTTTAATGGCTCCCAGATGTTGACAACCTCCTCTCTGCTACAGCCTGCTGCCTCGGCCCGCTGAGGATTAAACATTCTCCAGGACATCTTCAAAATTTCTTCTAAGTCTGAAGGTAAGTCTTGAATGGGACAAACCTGGTGCTTATATCTGACCTGTGTCCCATCATGGCCCACCTTAACTTGTGGCTTTGTTCCGGGTCTCAAACAACCAGTTATTCTAGGTTGCCATACAATTCTTTTTGGAGATTTGTTTTTCACTAAATCTCAAAAAATTCATAACTCTGAACCCACTGATGAATGTAATTTGATATTTATTAACCTTTACTCTATTTATCTAAATTGGTTTGGGATTTTACTTGTGTTGTGTTTTCACTTCATTACTGTTTATGTGATGCACAAATACTTTACACAGCTAAGACTGAGTGCTTCTCTGTCAATCTTACAGAGGATAAAGAACAAGTTAATTTAGTAACATTCTGTGGTTCACCCTGACAAGGACTGTGGTTGTTACCTGAGTATGGCGTCAACCCGTTCAACCAATAACCCAGTTTCAAACACCTGGCTATGTTTCCAATGCCACACAGGTTTTTATTGTGAGCTGGCTCTCCAGATTCAGCTAGGGAAACTGTATTGCAGTAGTAAAATGCAAGGGCGTGAAGTGGTGCAGGCAAAGTGACAGAGAGAAGTGCAGAGCTCTACAGATACAACAGGCAAGAAGCAGTATTAGAATCATCACAGGTGAGGTAGAGAAGGCAAAGACCACTAGAGGGCAGTTAGCATTACAGTGACAAATTGGTGATGAATAACACAAGAAAGAGTGCCATATTCTTTGCCTAAGCTCCACTTTGATACTGTGATTGCTACAGCCAATTCTACTATTGTAAAACTCCACCATCTGGTGTTTCCCACCCATAACTCCAGAATCTATGACTTATTACTAACCTCTCTATGTTTAGAAATTGCACATGCGGAAGGGTACAAGGCATATCTCTCCTAACACTGTAAAAGCGTATATATTAGAAAAAGGCACCTCTTGTGAACGTCCCTGTGTGACTTGCCAATGGCTGAAAAATGTTCCATTTTTGAGAGTGGATACATTTAGTGTTGTTGCTGCAAAAACTCTGCTCACCCAATTGCAATGATAGCTGCTTCACAAACAATCCCCTGCAACAAGGTTCAGCTGAACTGGGTTGGACACATGTATGCTATGTACCCCTTTTTTAGTTATGGGATGGGCTCAAGCACAGGTCAAGGAGGGTCCAAATTTAGACAGAGCTGCCTGAAGCACAAGTAATAGAAAGTCAAGCACTGATGTGGCTCTGGGAATTTTACTCATGGAATCTCACTCTAATCAACTGTTCCCTGAGAAACCCTTGGCCCTGAGAATCAGTTCAGGGAAGGTACAGACAGCTCAGTTATCTGTTAACAAGCAACCTAAGCTCTGTGCTGCTGTTAACCCTAGAAACAGGTCCCGTACATGCTCTCTAAGGAGAGCAAACATCATGAAGCGACAGGTACAGTGTGCTGGTCAAGACTATTCACAAGAATAGTAACAGTGCAAAGTATTTGTTATTATTTGTGACTTCATGTGTTTATCACCTGGCACTAAGCATGCATACACTAATACAAATGAAGAGACCTGGAAAACCTCTGCACAGTTCTGACTGGAACTAAAGCTGTTTTTCTAAAGAAGTTAGGGGGTCATTGAGAGTTTGGCAGACGGAAAAGGCCATCTGCCAAACTGCAGCAGTCACGTTACCGCCAGTGTGGTCCCATTCCCATGGGCCCCATTACAAGTTTCAAACTGGGTCAGCAGGTGAAAATCTGAGTTTCCGCCCTTTGGCCCAGCAGAAAAAAGGCCCAAAACATTGACGCTGGCTCATAATTGAGCCGGTGGCACTGTTGCGGTGTATAGGATGCACCAGTACCCATCCCAAAAGTGTGATGGGTCTGGCCATGGGGGCCCCTGCACTGCTGATGCCAAGTGCATGGGCAGTGCAGAGCCCACCATTGGGCCCCCTGCACCCTGTGTGCCAGCCTTTACAGGGCGGTGCTGCCACAGTGCAATCGCCGGCAAAGAGGGAGGTCGCAATCCCCAGGGCAGCGCTGCTTGCAACGCTGCCCTGGTAGACTGGGACTGCCAGCACCGCCAGCCCCTCTAATGGAGGAGAAGTGGTGGTGCTGGTGGTCCAACCGCCACCACGGCCATGGCGGTCTTAGACCACCAGGGTTGAAATGAGGCCCTTAATGACTCTACTTTTGGGCACTTTCATGGGTGCTAGGCCTATCCATCCAAGTGGGGTACCATTTTTATCCAAAGATCTGCGGGAACACTGTGTGGATGATAATTTGTGGATCCTCCACAGATCATAGAACTTTTGCTCATAGAAATGTGACCCACATATGGGTTCTTCCCAATGTTTAAGGTCTGCATGTGTTGTGTAGGCTCTCAGTATTCTAATGAGACTACTGGATTTTGAGCGGCAGAATCACCCACGGCGTGGGAGACTAAGGGGATCATTTCGACCCCGGCGGGCGGCGGGCGCTGCCCGCCGGGCGGAAACCACCCAAACACCGCCCCGCGGTCAAATGACCGCGGGGAGCATTCCATCTTTCCCGCCAGCCCAGCGGGAAAGCCCCAGCAAAGATGAAGCCGGCTCCGAATGGAGCCGGCGGATTTGCTGGGGTGCGGCGGGTGCAGTTGCACCCGTCGCGATTTTCAGTGTCTGCCAAGCAGACACTGAAAATCTTAATGGGGCCCTGTTAGGGGGCCCCTGCAGTGCCCATGCCAGTGGCATGGGCACTGCAGAGGCCCCCAGGGGCCCCATGACACCCGTTCCCGCCAGCCTCTTCCTGGCGGTGTAAACCGCCAGGAACAGGCTGGCGGGAAGGGGGTCGGAATCCCCATGGCCCGCCATGGAGGATTCCCTGGGGCAGGGGAAAACCGGCGGGAAAACGCCGGTTCCCCTTTGCCGCGGTCAGAATTGCCCCGGAAGCACTGCCAGCCTGTTGGCGGTGCTTCCTCTGCCCTCTGCCCTGGCGGTTACAAACCGCCAGGGTCAGAATGAGGGCCTAAGTCTAACCCACTCCGGGTGACACCTATCGCTCCAATCTTGGTTTTGCTCTGGCTAACTAGCAGCGCCTCATCTCTACCCAAGGGTACGGATGACTGGGCAGCCAAGCGCCTGACATACTTGGCTTCTCAGGGAAGTCCTGGTCACTCAGGTCTCGTCCGTTTCTCTCATTTACAGTTCAGTCTCATATATAAATGACAAACGGAGGCAGTATATGTTTCAATAATGGGTTTAATAAAACGACTGCATCTTAGATAGCAAAGCGTGAGCTGCAATAACCAGAACAACACAACATGACAGTATTAAAATTGTGACTAGAAGAGTGAATCATAAGAACAATGCTATCATATTGTCACTATAGTGAATGGACTAGTTCCTACCTAGGCTAGGATAGAGCACAGCATGTTAAGCTCTAATTCTCCCCTTCAGGTTCCCCTGGGAAGACATCAACCCCCATACCTGAGCAAAGGCCTGCGGTCTGCATTAGCATCTGTAGCGAAGCATTCAGCAACCAGCATACAGTCCTGGTTCCCTGGCTGGAATCTCCCTCTCACGTGTAAGGGACAAAGAAGTGTTTTTATAATAATACAGCTGATTTTCTGAGATAATGTCCCTACATAAGGATGTGTGTTTTATACGAATGTTGGAGACTAAACTTCTACCACGTTCACTGGCAATGTACTGTGCTGTAGCCTTGGGAGAAGCACAGAGTGATCAAGAATATCTTGTTTGAGAACAGAGTGCTGGCCTAGGCAAAAACAGTTAGATAGGCGGAAATAAAACAAGACCGTAAAAATGGTTATTGTAAGAATAATAAGTCGAAGCTGAATAAAATGTATCTAGGTTAAAGTGCACAGCGGCCTTAAGTGTTAAAATAACGTGCATGTAGCTATAACTAAAATGGCTACACAACACATGGACATTTTGGAAAACAAAACATCCTAAGAACTATGCCAGACACCTGAACTCCTTCGGGTGCCTAATTATCAGAAATGTCTGGATAGGGAAGTTTTCCTTAGATGGCAGCAGAGCTACTCTCCATGTTGTTAAAAAGGCACTGTTTTCGCAGGGTGAAATGTGATGTCTTTGGATGATGTTTTGGAGCGTTTTTTGTTGCAGGTGCTAGGCCCAGTACACATAAAGCACCATTTTTATTGGGGGACATGAGGGAGCACAGAATAGTAGAACATTCAAATATTTGTTATTATCAATTGGATTTCTTTGCATTTGTGGCTTCCAAATATAAGCCGGGGTCCCTCTGAAACAAATGATAGTAAGGGTAACCACAACTTTAGAGGTGTATAAATAACCACTGTCCCTGAACTCAGTGTCTCGTTTACATTTTAGAAATACAAAGGTTTCCTTCGTAGCAATTTTCCCTTCTTTACATTTTACCATATGAATTGCTGTGTAGCCGGTGCACAATGAAAAATCTTTGCAAGATGCAGCTCAGTTGTTAGCCCTGAGTATTGCATGTTTTTGGAGAAACTACAAATCTTATAAATAGGATTGACTAGAAGGGTCTGTCTGACATAAGAGTAGATTGTTTTTGTGCACCAGCCATTGTGACAAGAAGTTACAGAGGAAGATTTTGTCACCAATGACTATTTTCTTCCTCCTCATTTTCTATAACTTTTTATTCAATAGTTAGTTTCTGTAGGAAAACCTGGAGGGACCTACACAAATGACCCTCTGCTGAATTCAGAATTTTGTCTGCTTTTCAGAAATGTATATTTTTCTGAGATCAACTGTAGGTTTCAGACCTGTTTCCAGCACAAATTGCAGGCAGGCTCAAAACACAAAATTAGGAAAAATTGACTTGAAAAGGATGGCAGAACACTGGTGCAGTGGTCCCCGGGGGTGCCCTACCCTCGCCATGCACTTGGCATGGGCAGTGCAGAGGCCCCCCTGGCCGGCACCATAAAAATTTGCTGATGCATCCTGAAGGTAAAATTGCAGCTGCCTCGATTACGAGCCGGAGACAATGCTGTAGGTTTCCACCCACTGACCTAGCAGGAAAATCTTAATAACTCCGACAGGGAGGTCACCGCGTAGGTGGTAGCCACACTGCGGGGATTTTGGTAGGTGGAGTTTTCTGTCCGCTAAATTCTAAATCGGGCCCATATGTTATTTCTATTTCCCCATGAAAAACAAAAATTAGGTATATTGTTGCTATTTTCTTGGTTCCCTCCACCACAGGGTGTTTGGAAAAAAGGGCACTTATTTGATGTGAATACCTTCAAAATATTGAATGATACACTACGTGTACATTTATTTTGGAAATTCAGACTAATGGATGCAGCAAACACTTTCAAGGTGCTGCACAGGGTTCAATAGCTACAAGGGAGGCAAAGCAAGGACAAATACCTTTATTTCTCCTCATTTCTCCTTTTTATATGTGTGCTGCATTCTGCAGCACACATCGAAAAAGGAAAATGCCTCTCACAATTATTTTTGTGCAGGAGGTTGGTCCCTGCATAATTGTTTTCATTTTGCTCCATATACTCCAGAATGAATGCTGCTGAACATATTAGGGCAATTGACAGGAACAACTCACAGAATTTATTCTCAATAACAGACAAAAAAATGACTCTATGGTAAAACTTTTTCGAAGGCTGCATGCCAGCGGCTGTCATCAACCAACATCATCAAGGGAGTCCTTAGGTCCTTGCAACTGAAACACCTAAAAAAACAGGACCCTGTCCTGATAGAGCAAGAATTAAGGTTGCATAGAGTTTCCTACTTGAGCGTTAATGATTCCTTGTTTTCTCAATACAAGCACTCCCTCATTCAATGAAAGAGTTGTAGCACATAGAGGTACTTCTGCTATATTGCTCCCAGTCCATGGTTTGGGAAAGAATCTCCCTCCTATGTGACTAGGGACAAGTATTTAGGTTGTTGCATGACATATTTTCATTCCCCTCATGGTTTTCAGCTACACTGCATGCTCAACAGCACATTCTGTGTGATGTTATGAGTAGGGTTGGGGTAGACCTCTGGTAATCCACTGTTAGAGTTTGCAGAATTTGGGCACTTCACGCTACACAAAGTAGTGCATAGTTCCCAAATTCCACACTCCGACATGGAGCAGAGTTTGTTTGTGCGATTGGGTTTTGGTACTCTCTCGTGAGTGCCACAATACTTCTGGGCTGCTAGCGAGCATATGTGAGACTTTACGTTCACGTGCACTGCTTCTGGCTGCGAGGGAAGCCAAAACAGAGCCGCTCACGAGAGCAAACTTATTTCTGGAGTCGATTTTCTACTCCAGATGCATCTAAATCTAGCCAAAAAGAGATTTTGGACAATAAATCTAGTCAAAAAGAGATTTTTGACTAGATTATTTTCTCCAATGGACCTTGCAATTTGTTTATCAGATTGAGAAGATTTTTTTTTCAGACAGGAAGAAGGTATGTCAGAGAGCAGGCTCCTCCCAGTGCTTTGTCCATCTCCTGGTCATTTTTCATTTGTATTTCGAGGTGGAAAGATCACTCTTTTTGTCTCCTAGATATACCTTTAGATTTAAGGACTTTGGGCCATATTTATACTCTGGTTGCGCCGAATTTGCGTCGTTTTTTTCGACGCAAATTCGACGCAGAACTAACGCCAACTAACGCCATATTTATACTCTGGCGTTAGACGCTTCGGGCGCCAAAGTGCCCGGAGTGTGCGTCATTTTTTAGCGTGAACCCCTTCCTTGTGTTAATGATATGCAAGGGAGGCGTTCCCGTCTTAAAAAATGACTCCCAGGCCTTTACGTGGTATTTATACTCCCGGGCAAAAGAGACGCCCGGGAGTGGGCGTGGCCAAAAACGGCGCATTTGCGCCGCTTTTTAACGCCTGGGTCAGGGATGGCGTTAAGGGACAAGTGGGCTCAAAATGAGCCCAGAGTGCCCTCCCCTGCCCCCAGGGACCCCCCCTGCCACCCTTGCCCACCCCAGGAGGACACCCAAGGACGGAGGGACCCATCCCGTGGACATTAAGGTAAGTTCAGGTAAGTATTTTTTTTTTTTTTTTTTTGTGGCATAGGGGGGCCTGATTTGTGCCCCCCTACATGCCACTATGCCCAATGACCATGCCCAGGGGACATAAGTCCCCTGGGCATGGCCATTGGGCAAGGGGGCATGACTCCTATCTTTACAATGATAGGAGTCATGTTGATGGGGGATGGGCGTTGAAAAAAAATGGCGCAAGTCGGGTTACGACGATTTTTTCGACGCAACCTGACTTGCCCCATTTTAAGACGCCCATACGCCATTTTCCCCCTACGCCGGCGCTGTCTGGTGTACGTGGTTTTTTTCCACGCACACCAGGCAGCGCCGGTCTGCTAGCGCCGGCTAACGCCATTCAATAAATACGGCGCCCGCATGGCGCTTCAGAATGGCGTTAGCCGGCGCTAATTTTTTTGACGCAAAACTGCGTTAGCGCAGTTTTGCGTCAAAAAGTATAAATACGGCCCTTTGTTTTTGTGAAATCACACAAGATACAAAACTATTGAATTAGGGTGTTGTTTATGTACTTGGGCATGCACCAATATTTCTTTGTACTTTAATTTGATTTAAAAAATGTATAGTGGTGTGTGGCCTGGAGTTTATGTATGGGCCTAGCTATTTATTTAGCATTTCATTGATTTTTCACCTTTGGTAAAGGGAAATTGTTGCATAGCTCAAGAGTACCTGTCTTTTTCTACATGTGTGTACCATTTGCAATTTTATTTTATTATGTGGCCTAGATTTCCAAGGGGACATTTAGCCAATTCGCCCAGTAATAGTAGTCATCAGTGCATGAAATGAATATTTCAGAGGTATATGTATTTAAAACCTGATATTGGATTAATTAAAAATGTTGGCTATTGTTTGCATTTCATATTTTTACCCAAAAAGTGTATATGATCTGGGGTAATATTTGAGGGTCACTTTTCTTCAGTGTTACAACCACCATCATGCCGCCTTCTGGCCAGTGTGTGTGTGTATGTGTGTGTGTATATGTGTTTGTTATCATCAACCATTTCTTTTTGTTCTCCATGCAGTGTGGCCAGCCCAGGGGCCCTGTTCTGCCAATAGGCTTGCACGTGTTCATTGTTCTCCAAGCCTAGTTGTTTGTAGTTGTTGTTTGACCATGTGACTGGTGGCCCTTTTGTCCATCCACCCAGCATCCCTTTGCCATAGGCTAACATGTGTTCTTTGTTACCCATGCCTCCTTGTTTGCAGTTGTTGTTTGACCATGTGGTGGGTGGACAGTTTGTCCATCTAGCCAGTGACCCTTTGCCATAGGATTTCATGTGTTCTTTGTTCCCCATGCCTCCTTGTTTACAGTTGTTGTTGTTTGGTCATGTGGCTGGCTGGTGGCCATTTTGTGCAGGCAGCCAGTGTGTCTTTGCCATAGGCTTGCAAGTGTCATTTGCTTGCCATGCCACCTTACCCCTTGTCATTTGACCATGTGGCTGGCTGGCAGCCATCTTATCCATCCAGCCAGT
Organism: Pleurodeles waltl; assembly: GCF_031143425.1. NCBI lineage: Eukaryota > Metazoa > Chordata > Amphibia > Caudata > Salamandridae > Pleurodeles > Pleurodeles waltl. The sequence continues at coordinate 767,998,470 of NC_090436.1, forward strand.
GTCCCTTTGCCATAGGTTTGCATGTGTCCTTTGTTTGCCATGCTTCCTTGCTCCTAGCTGCTGTTGTTTGACCATGTGGCTGGCTGGCAGCCATTTTGTCTATCAAGCCAGTGTCAATTGCCATAGGCCTGCAAATGTCCTTTGTTTACCATGCCTCCTTGCTACTTGTTGTTTGACCATGTCACTGACTGGTGGCCATTTTGCCCATCCAGCCAGTGTCCCTTTGCCAGAGGCTTGTATGTGTTCTTTGTTCCCCATGCCTCCTTGTTTGCAGTTGTTGTTTGACCATTTGGCTATTGGCCATTTTGTCCACCCAGCCATAGTCCCTTTGCCAAAGGCTTATGTGTGTCCTTTGCCATGCCTCCTACTCCACATGTTGTTGTTTGACCATGTGGCAGTCTGGCAGCCCTTTTGTTCATCCAGCCAGTGTCCCTTTTCCATAGACTCACATGTGTCCTTTGTTTGCCATGTCTCCTTGCTGTTAATGTTTGACTATGTAAAGCAAAGCAAAGCAATGTTTGACTATGTGCCTGGCTGGTGGCCATTTTGCGCTTGCAGTCAATGTGTCTTTGCCATAGTCTTGCATGTGTTCTTTGTTTGCCATGCCTCTTTGCTCCTTGTTGTTGACCATGCAGCTGGCTGGCAGCCATTTTGTCCATCCAGCCAGCGCGCCTTTGACATAGAATTATATACAAACATTGTTAAGTTTGTTTTTATTGTTTATTTTCTTTCTATTTTTTTAAATTTGTATTTTATTTTTAATTTCATTTTTTCTTTTTTTTTTATTCAATTTTTTGTTTCATCATCATCATCAATTAACTTTATTTCGGTGAGTAAAAACAAACCATTAAAGTACAATACACAACAGAGAAAGAGAGGACGTCTAAAAACAGGGAGGTGCTAAAAAAATGAGGTAAAAGTACAGTTAAAAGGGACAAGACAAGTTTTAAAAACAAACAAGGAATAAGCAGTCAGATAAACATCACTTAATATAATGAAAAGCAATACCCAAAAATGAGAATAATTCCATGAATCAGCACTAATTAAAAATATAATACACCAATATCTGTATACTGTGGAGCAATCACATATCCAATTTGATAAATATAAATAGATAAATCTAAAAATTAATTCCCCACTCTTGCTCCTTAAAATTGCTGATCTCAGATGTCATAATAATACAAGAATTTTCCCCTTTTTCCCCCTATTAAGAAAACTGTCAGGGTGGGTGATTTTCGCTTGAAAAATTCTCACAACATAAAGTAAGGGAAAGTAAGGGAACAGTTCCATCTATAAATAATCCATAAGGAACCAAATCAAGTTCCGTGTCCTGTACAAGAAAAAACAAATTACAATGATACATCCAAGTCAAATAAATATACATAGATAAAACTAAACAATAACTACACCATTTTGTCCCTTAAACTTGCTAATCTCAACCTCCAGATAGACTCGAGAAAACTTGCCACTGGTAGAGCTATCTGGACGGACGGGTCGCATTTTAAAATTCTCTCAGCATGGAGACAGAATCTAACTCCTAATTGTTTAAAGAGCGGGATGAGCCAAAGTGCTCTTTGTTTGTGGTATGCTTGACAGTGGAAGAAAACGTGTGAAACAGTTTCTTCACTTTTACAACCCATCGGGCAACCTTTAGATCTATTAGTTGAACTGGACCATTTGTACGTAAGGCAGCACAGAGGGAGAGACCCAATCCTAAACCTAATAAAGAGGGCACGAGCAAATGGAGATAGCTTTGCATCCAAAAAGGGCTCAAATTCGTAATGGCATTTAGCAAGTAAAAAATTGTCGGACATAGACAATGGAATAGAACCAGCAAATTGTCCAACCTGAACATTATGCCAATAAGCATCCTTTAACAGCTGTGCAGCATTTTTAGGAATAGAAATAGGATCATGCCAATAGGAACCTAACCCCAGACGGGAAAAAGATTGTTCAACAAAAACACACCATTAAGATTTAATACTAGAATCACGGCCCACCACATTTAGGAGGCCACACCGAAAAGGGGTTAGGGCATCAGTTGTCCACAGCTGAATCCAAAACAGCAGGGGCCTTAGGGCAGCAATCTGTGAGATTGAAAAGAGATTGAATTTTTTTTTGTTTACTTTGTATATTTTAGTTTTTTAGATTTTTGGATTGTTTTACTTTTTTTCTTTAAATTTTTAATTTTTATGTTTAATTTAATTTTTTTATTTTTTTATTTTACTTATTGAGTTTTAGTTTTTTACATCTCTTTATAATTTTACATTTTTATGTAAACTTTTATTTAATTCTAGTTGTTGTCTTGATCCATCCATTCACATCCATCCATCCATCCATGCATCCATTCATCCATCCTTCCATCCATCCATCCATCCATCCATCCATCCATTCATCCACCTATCCACCAAAGACGCACAGCTGCACTTTAACATTTGGGTATCAAGCTCCCGGTTTGCATTTCCTAAATAGCGAATTTTAAGAAATCACTATTTTAGAAATGCAAAATGGGATGTATGAAAACTGCGAGTCGGTAATAGTGATTTTCTAAAATTCACAAACGCAACTTTCGAGTTGCAAATACCGAATCACAAAAAATAGCGAATCGGTATTTGCAAATCGCAAATTGCGAAAATGGCAAACTGGAACAGCCTGATTACATCACAACCAGGAAGTGAGTCAGCCTATGCTGTTACCGGAAGCCACACCCACAGGAGCAGGTAGAGAGGCACAGCCCAGCACCAGGGAAGTAGCCTTGTGAGCCAGTCTGGACCAAACGGGAACATGGCCACTGATGAAAATGTGAAGGAGAAAGGTGGCAGGAAGTGCTAGCTCAAATTCAGTGAACAGGAATTGAAGGTGCTCACTGAGGAGGTGGTCAGGAACCGCAACAAACTTTTTGGGAAGAACTCACTCCAGGTACCTGAAAGTGAGAAGAGGAAACCGTGGTCAGACATCCAGACCAAAATATGCACAGTGGGTGTTGCGAAGCGCTCCGTTGAGGAGATACACAAGTGATGATACGACTTGGGTTCCCATGCCAAAGAGAGAGTAGCGAGCAGGCTAAAGGAGGCAAGGAGCACCGGAGGAGAACCACCCACCCAGACACCGTCCACACCAATGGAAGACATGGTGGAGTCGACACTGCTTCCTGAAGCGGTTAGTGGTGTCACTGACATTGATATCTCAGTCACACCCAGCACCAGCAAAGGTAAGGGCAGTAATGATGTGTCTCCCCATATGTGCATGTACAAATGCCCCTTATAAAATAGCTATTGGCACTATGCAGTGTGATAAGTAGTCCCTGCCACATCTTACATACAACACAATAATGCCCTATGGGAGTTGTAGTCCACACCCCTAAAGTGCAAATACCACATGTTCAGCCAAATAGAGAAACAACACAAAAGACTCTTAGTGATACGATGTTGGTGTACATTTAAAACTATTATGCACCTATTTGTGAAATATTAAAAAAAGACATGCTGCACATTGTCATTGTAGATGTCCCGGGCCCTGTCGCAGCAGAAGGTGGAAATCTGGGGGATAGCGAAACACAGCCACAGTCCAACTCAAACGCCAGTGAGTCCTTCATTAATGCACCAACTAGACGCAGGGTAAGAGTGCTACCTCTCCCAGAGTATTACCTGGACTCTGATGAAATGCCAGATGAAGAACCCACACCACACCAAGAGGCTAGAATCACAGTAAGACAGCAGTCCCTGCCCCAGCGTCAGTCCACTCCCCTCAGGAGGCGTCACGAAGCAGGCAGACAGTGCACTGAGGAAAGTGAGGGCCCATCACTCTTTGGCGGCCTTGAAGCTTCCATGCTGAAAGTGCAGCACCTGCAATATAAACACATGAGGTCAATGCACAGGCAGTTGATGTCAATCAATCATAACAGGGGCGCAATGCACAGGCAGTTTGAGTCTCACAATGACAACATGGGAGTAATGCACATGCAGTTAGAGTCTCTTAATAAAAACATGTGCAACCTGCATGCGGGACAGCAAACAGCAGCAGGAAAGATAAATGAGATGTCATACGCAATTAGGGAACTCTACACTGTGATTCAGCAGGAGCGTGGCAGCCACCGTAGGCGCCATCACCAATTGATGGGCAGGCTGGATTGGTTCTGCAGATCTGTCAATCGGCTCTCTACCTCCCGCTACAAGAAGTGCCACCGAGGCCACTGAGCACTCAAGTGGAGTACGTGGACGTAGGAAGTAATGATGAGGGGTACAGGAGACTAGCTTAAAATGTAGCAAAACTGTTATACTATGATGTTAATAGTGTGACACTGTTACTCACACCTGTTTGTGTGTAGTGCATAGCTATGTCCTAATCACACATATATCGCCTGAAGTTAAGGCAACAAAGATGCTACCTACAGCAATATATATAATAGATGTGGTATTGTCATTACTTATATCAGAAATTGTTGCACGTGATGTCAGCACGTCTGTCCTCTGCTGCACTGCTTATGTCTACTGGGTGAAGGGGTGGCAAGGGATCACCATCCTCATCTGAGTCCGGCTCGGTGGGTTCCACAGGTATGCCCCTCATTGTAGCAATGTTGTGCAACATAGCACATGTAGCCACGGTTTTGCATGTTGTTTCAGGGCTGTATTGTAGTGCAGCACCACTCTTGTGTATGCATCTGAAGCAGCTCTTCAGCAGGACGAAGGTCCTCTCTACAATACTGCGGGTTGTCCTGTGAGAAGCATTATACCTCCTTTCGGCTGGCATTTCAGGATTCAGATAGGGCATCAGTATAAATGACCGCACCATGTAGGCACTGCCTCCTGGAATGACAGGAGAGTAACATGAGTGATGTCACATTTACATCAATGCGACATTGTCAACTATTACATTACCCAGTAGATATCTTTTGTCAAAGTCTTGTGTCAATTCCACTGTGCTGAAAGATGTAGGAGTCACGTATGCTACCTGGATATCTGGCCAGTTCTGATAAACATACCCTGTGGCCGATGGCAGACATATAGCTACATGTGTCCCTTCGATGGCGCCTATTACATGTGGGAATCAGGGAATCTTATAGAAATCAAATTTTGTCTGTAGTAATTCCTGTGAGGTGTTGGGGAATTTTATGTGCTGTTGAATTTTGCTCAGCATGGCATTGAGAAATGCATTGAAAAATCGTGAGAGAGCACTCTGTGAGACCCCCACCAGCTGCTGCCATAACCCCCTGATAGCTGCCTGTGACTAATAGGTGCAGGGAGCATAATACCTGCACATGGGTGTGTATACTATTGGTCCTGTGTGCGATGCGCTGCAGCATGGGTTGTAGATCAGCTATCAGATAAAGTATCATGGCTGAGCTCAACCTGTACTTCTCATACATCTCCTCCTCTGTCTGTTCAAAAAGGGTAATGCACACAAAAATGTGCTCCTGTCTCCTCCCTCTCCTCAAACCTGCCAGGATCCTCATCCTCCGTGCCATGACGTAGAGTGCAACCATCGTGGAAAAGAGGCTGAGTCATTCTGAGCCTCTTTTTGTAGGTTGCACCTGGTTGCCACCTGATTTCACTTTGTGGTAAATTGCACTTGTAAAAGGCCATTCTGAGAATAATCGCTGTTTGTGAATTGTTGATGCACTGCATTGCAAGACGGAATATGCGAATCGCATTCTGCGTATTGCAAATAGCAACATGATTTTGCAGATCGCAATCTGCGATTCGCAAATCCAAGTCGCAATTTTCGATACTCAGATTGCGATTCACAAAATCATGTTGCTATTTCCTATATGTAGAATGCGACCCGAAAATTTATGTTGCAGTCACAAGGAATCACTATTTTAGCAATTTCTTATATTTGCACTGCTAATGCCTTTCATACATCGTAAAAGGCATTTTTGCATTCGCAAACGGACGATTTTTGCGATCGCACCATTTGCGAATGCAATAAAGTTTGCAACATCTCGTCCTTCGTTTCTTTAGGTGTAATTCCATTTCCTCCAGGGCACCCATAATTTTTGTTAATGATTATTCGAATTCCCTTGGGCCACCTTGCTGCCATAGGTTACTTAAAGGATTATTTTATTTACACTTTCACCTCTCTCTGACTACCTCAAGTGTCTCCTTTAAAACAGATGGAGATAAAGCAAAGAACTAGATCTGCCTGTTGTGTTGTCTGATTAGAAATGTATTTTTAAGGTGTGGTGGCATAATTTTCCTTTACGATGTTTGAATAAATTGGTATTTATTACATAAGTAACCAACTGCACTAAGATGGCTTTGTCTGTACTATTTCAACCTGCAGCAATGCCACATTTCACTAACTACATGTTTTTCTTGCTTGGTTGTTTTTAGATGCTCAAGAGAGGAGGCCTCACATCACCCGCAGTACTGCCAAAGAGAAGGCCTTATAGTTACTTCAGTGCTCTAAAGTCTTTCACTTGTGCATCTTAGTGCCACTGCCAAACTAGAGCTTAGGATGACCCCAAAGAAGGTTACTCCCAAGAAAGTGGCCAGTGAGAATAAGGAGCTTTCTGCCAGTGGCAAGCCAACCGCAACCTATTTCGGAAGACGTGTACCTGCCACACCGGCCCCCGGGGCGGAACCTGAGAGCAGCACTCCCTCATCAGCAGAACCACCCCTACCGAAGCACAAGACCAGGTCTGTCAGTGAAGCAGCCACTGCAATCAAGGCAAAACAAACTAGCAATAATGTTGAATTGGATTTGTCCCTTTTGCAAAGAAGCAACCAAAAGTTTCAGAAAACAGAGCAAAGTGGACAGCATCCGTCGCCAGCAATACCAGATCTTTCCAAATTTGGAGCAAAGCAGGAGGTCAAGCTTTCTGTTGAGCAAGAACCTCCTCTTTCAGAATCAAGGGCTCCAAGATCTCCAGCAAGAAAAAGGAAGGGTACTACTGTATCATCATCTACAAGCACAATTTCAGATGACGATGATAGGGACATGGAGTGGACCACGTCAGAGTCCGGGAGATGCCAGGAGACACATGGGAAAAGAAAAGTTTAAGAAAGCCTTAGAATCATGGAAGGGGATGATGATGAGGAGGACGATGACGAAGAGCCAGTCATTATGGAAATTGGCACAGCCTTTATTCAACTTGCTCCGAAGGATGTGGTACAGGCACCACCACCATCTCCCATATTTGAAAGGCCTGAGCAGACACCTGCACCAACCCATATCTTTGTAGAAGTATGCACTGCAGAAACGTAATCAACACACCCACCTACCTCCAGTTTTTCTTCAGGCATTGGCCCAATAAGAAAGTACTTCTCCCCAGTTTTTGACTTTTTTTACTATTAGCCAAAAGGAGGAGAACATTGTGATATGTTCCATTTGCCACGCAAGTGTTTGTCGAGGAAAACCTGGTTCACATTATGGTATTGGAGGCCCATATTAAAAAAAACATCATGCAATCCTGTGGGAGTAGCACCTTAAAAAATGGCTGAACATTTTTGCAATGGTGAAGGTGAAGAGAGCTGGGAAACATCAGGTACAACTGGTCAAGATATGCTGGAAGGTGAGAAAGACGAGGATGACATAACCCTCACACAAAGCAGCACCGGCCCCAGCAGTGCATGAGAATCACCCAATCTCAGTAACCTCACTATGGCACAAGAAGACTCATAGTCTGATGGATAAGGAGACACTAGAGCATATAAGTGCCCCATGATGTACATTGAGTCTACCACCACCTAATACTTCTCAAAAGTAATCTGCTTCAGTGGCCCTAGAAAAGAAGAAAATCCAGGCTACTATTGTGGGCATGTTTAGGCAGGGGGGCTTACAACGCAACCACCCAATGACACATTTGTACAATAAGAAGCTGGCAAAAATGTTAGCGCTGGACCTCCTCTCTTTTTCCTTTGTGGAAACAGTGAGAATCTTAGAATTATTGGCAGCCATCTGCTCGACATGGAAGGTTCCAAGTCAAACTTATTTTGCAAGAGTTTCTGTTCCAGCTCTGCATCATGATGTGCTGCAGTTGGTTAGACAAGCTTTGCAGCAAAGTGTTGTCCACACTATCCACATGATGACTAACATCTGGACAAGTTGTCAGACGACTGATTACATGTGCATCACTGCATAATGGATCTCTTTTATGGGGGTAAAGGAAAAGCTATCTACAGACCTTGGCCCTGAAGAAAGTTTTAAGAGCATTCAGCAGCATGCAACAGTAGCTATGTTCGCCATGTAGAAATCACACACAGCTGCAAACATCTTGGCCGAATTTAATTGCAAGGTGTCTGAATGGATGAGAACCAGAGGTCTCAGAATTGGATTTGTTGCCATGGACAATGGCAGTAACATAGTCAGGGCCATAGCAGAGGGTAGCTAATTCAGCGTCCTGTGCTTGGTGCACTGCATCATCCTGGTTGTGCAAGACTTTCTTAAAAAAGGAGACATAGTCAGCAACATACTGACCACCTGCAGATGCATCTGCACTCATTTCAGCCATTCTTTAAAAACCTGGAAACAGTTGTGTATTATTCAGTGTGATAATGGAGAACCAGTTAAAGCCCTTATACAGGAGGTGCCAACACATTGGAACTCAACCTACTATATGTTGCAACGTCTCTTTGAGCAGTACAAACAGATCGATGACAATGTAGTTCACAGAGGAGGGGATGCAATTGGGAAAGCTATGACTATGGATGCAGACAATTGGGACTAAGTCAAATTCCTACACAGATGCAGCTCCATTTTGAGGTTTTCATATTGAAAATTAAAAAGGAGTACCATGCAATGGGCCAAGCTATCCTGTTATTGCACCTGTTAAAGCAGCAGCTAAATAAGATGCCTGAAAGGTTTGCATCCGGGGGTGTGAGCAAAAACCCAGACACACAAGCCTTGGTTGAGAGCCTAAGCTATCTCTTGACTTGTAATGCAAGACTGGAAAATGACATTATCTCCTCCAAAAAGTATATCACTGTCACCGTACTTGATCCAAGCTACAAAAAAATTTTTTTTTACTTCATTCCTTCTTCCGAAGAGGATGTGTCACAATACAAGAGGTGAAATGTTGAGCAAGCAGGAGAAATGTAAAAAGAACGGCTGGAACTTAGAGTTCCACTCCACACTTCTGGGGTTCCGCCTTCAACTTCCAGAGAGGGCAGTCTTGTCTCACATCCACCAATCCCACTAACAGGAAATCTGGCAACAAAAGCAACAAAAGGATCAGGCCCAACCTCTGCATTGGCTTGGTTTCAAGTGGAAGGTCTTACGTCCAGTGCAGACATCAAGGCAAAAGTGGCTGAGCAAATTTCAACAACAATGACCATTCAGAGGATGTTCCAGGAGCAGATGGATGACCCAAAAGAGGTGTATGTGGATCGAAACCCATTGAATTGTTGGTGTGGGAAGATGTGCCAATGGCCAGAGCTCAGGGGGTTGGCAATAAAGTTTCTGGCTTGTCCTGTATCCAGTATGTCTGCTGAACGTGTATTCAGTGCAGCTGGTGTAGTTGTTACATGAGAATATCCAGTCTCTTGCCTCAAAACTTGGAGAGATTAACCATAATCAAAATAAACCAACATCTTATACCACCTGATTACACCATTTGAGTTTGAGGATGACACCTACTTCCCAGAAGAAGTATGCCACTGCCACCATAGAATGTTTTAATTATTTATCGCTGAACTTCTTTTTTTCATTCTTTCTTTGCAAAAAAAATGCTAGTGTAACGTTATATTAGTGTCAGATTTATTCTGCCCCACCATTTTATAGTCACATATAAGCCCGGATTAGAGTTGGACCCTTGTGCAGTGAAAAAGCCCCTACATAACCTTCAGGACATTGAAGATAATGCCTGCCTCCCTCACATACAATTGCCTTTCTTATTTTTTCACATCACGTAGCTGGGCTGCCCTAGAAGATCATTGATTAAAAAAGTGTCAGTTCCAATGCCAAATTCCAATTTGTTGATACCATCAAAGAGGAGATATTTTGTTCAACCACCAAGCTTGGATTGGAAGAGGTAACTACTAGGTAACTGTTGCACCAATGAGTAGTAATATATTGAGTGATTGTGAATTTATGAGGAAGGACTGATGTATGTGGTGGAGGGAGTTCAACAAATTTGGATTTGCATTGTTTGAGGGATGATGAGTGATAATTTTTTCATGAAAGTGATTGTCCTTTCAAAATGAGTGATATTTTTACCTGCAGGATACCAATCCTTTTTTCTGGTTTCTCAGAACAGGCCACCCACTTTAGTTTACAAACACAAATCTTCACAAAATACTCAAAGTCTTTTTCTCTACTTGTTCTTCAACAACAGTACACTTCAGACGTCTACCTTGCTCAGTTTGGGACTGGGACAGATTTACTCAGAATCTGGTTGAGGAATTCAGAAGGACTCAGAGTGGGACTACCTCAATCTACTTCAAAGAGATGATGATGACGACTCTGAAGCCTAGTACTTACTCAGCTCTGTGAACTGGAGAGAGGTGTGTTGATTTGGAAATGTCGCTGAGAAAATGTTGGTTCAAACATGAAACTCCTCTTATGTTCTTACTCTGCGTCTGAGTTTTCTTGGTACACTCCTGACTTTTCATGAAGCTTGCCTTGCTTTCTTTTGTCCTTCTTTAATCTATAATACAGTTACAGTTTTTTTACAAGATGCAGGCCTTCTCCTAGTCCTCTTCTACAAGAACAAAACTTGGGGAAAGCTCAAGACTCTTGCTTACCTACTGGACAATTCCAGACAGGCACTCAACAGTGACAGACATTTCAAGAAGAATAGAGATGCCTCACCCAATTTGGCACTGTAAGCTCATTTTCCTTTTCACAATCATAATTTTTAGAACTGGGTGGCTTAAATTCATTCTTCCATAATTGGAATATATTTGAAATCTAGAAGACATAATACTTAGGATATGCTATCTGTGATATCTCTGGGGCAGAAGAACTGTTTGCAATACATTTAACTGAACTGCATCATACTTATCCCTTTCTTTCTTCTCACAATAGACTGATGATGGTGTGCTGCTCATGCCTCAATGAATATTGCTGTGGTTTCCTTTGTGTAATGTTTGTCTTTGTCACACCTTTCTCCAAATCCCCTTTCCAATCTATTCATTGAGCCCATATCCCTCTTTCTCCTGGCTGAGTGATTTATTGAGGTGTGACTTAATTTTACACCATAAATGAATCACACACTTGCTGGGGCAGATATGGTGAAAGCAACGCCAACTCATTGCATGTCCTTCCAACCGTCTATTACCTGAGCAATATTGCACACCTGCCCCTTTAATATCATCATTCATGCCTTTTGTGTGTGTTCCTTAAACACTTAACATGGTCCAGCCACTCAAGTCTGAGCCCACTTCTCCTGACTCTATGATTTAATTTCCTACGTTTAGTTTTATAACTCCTCACCATTGCTCAGAAGAAATTGATATTGCTATATTGTATTATCATATCAGGTCTTCTTTGCTGTGAGTCAAATACTGTCATTGTGGTAGTCTGGTCTCAGGCTTTCTAAAGTTATGATAACATGATGACCCACTAACTCTCCGTTTTCTTCCAATCAAGTTGACAGTGATGGATAACCCTTTGATTAATCCTTTAGCTGGATTGCACATAGGTGGAAATGGCACTTTCTTTGAAGTTCTGTCTTTCCTGTTAGCATGCTAACCTGATTCTACTTCTACCTACCTACTATGCCCTTAAGATGCTTTCTTGGGAAAAACCCTGGAGTAAAAAGACTCCCTTGCTTCATCTATTCAGGTAAGAGAAGAACTATGGGTTGACGTTAACTTGTTTAGTTAGTAATTAACTCCTACTAAAGAAGATGTTGTCTTACTTGTCAATGTGTATCTAGGTTTTGTAGGCAAAACAGGCAATGGCAATCATCCACTAGTGGTCAATTTAGTTGCAGAGGGCAATAGTGCAAGGGTATAAGTATATGACATGGACTTTTTTAACAAATGTTAAAAGCAGGCTACACTAAAGTTGTCTGGCGGGAGTGTAGAAGGAGAGTCTGTGGTTGAGGTAGGCTGGTCCGACGTCGTCTAGGGACTTGTAGGTGTGGGTCAGGAGCATGAAGGTGACTCTCTTGTTGATAGGCACCCAGTGTAGGTCTCTTACGAGGGCAGAGGTGTGGCTGTGTTGTGGGGCGTTCTTGATGAGACAGGAGGAGGCATTCTAGAAGCACTGTAGTCTTGGTGATGGTTTGGAGTAGAGAGCATTGCCATAGTGGAGGCAGCTGCTGACAAGGGCTTGGGTGACTGTCCTTTTGGCTGCGGTGGGGATCCACTTGTATATCTTTCGAAGCATGCACAGGATGTGGAAGCAACCCAATGAGACTGCGCTCACCTGTCGGTCCATTGAGAGCGATGATTCTAAGATGACGCCGAGGTTACGGGCGTGGTCGGTGGGGGCATTTCTGAGGGTGGAGGGCCACCAGGACTCATTCCAGGCAGAGGGTGTGGAGCTGAGGATAGGACTTCTGTTTTGTCTGAGTTCAGTTTGAGGCAACTATCTTTCATCCAGGCATTGATTCCTTTGTGTAAATTGTTTTTGGCGGTGGTCGGGTTGCTGGTGAGAGAGATTATCAGTTGCAATGATGTTGAGTGCGTGGCTTCTGTCGATGGTGGCTAGAGGAGTCATGTAGAGGTTGAAGAGGTGGGACTCAGTGAGGATTCTTGGGGCACACCACAGCTGATCTTGGTGGCTTCCAAGAAAAAGGGGGAGAGTCAGACCCTCTGTGTTCTTCCGGTGAGGAACCAGGAGAGCCATTGCAGTGCTGAGTCTCGGATGCCGGAATCATTGAGGCGGGTGCATAGTGTGTTGTACGAGACTGTGTCGAAGGTGGCAGAAAGGTCCAGGAGGATGATGACGACGACAGTCTCACCTTGGTCGAGGAGGGTGCGGATGTCGTCTGTGACGGCGAGGAAGGCACAAACAAATAGCCCCATCCCCAAAAAGTCCAATGAAAAGTCCAGTATGTAAGGTTCAAACCCCGTCCCTACTCCCTCCACACCCTCGCCACCCACAACAAATGTCCCTCTCACTAAACAAAAAATTATAAAAAGAGTCAGAAGAGGGTGTCATTTAGTCGGGTCTGGAGACCATTGAGGGTCGCTTCTATACGTGCCACCTGGCAGTCCAGGAGTGCAAGGTGTTGCAGGATGTGGCGCTGAAAGATGCATGGGTGGGCAGCAGTGGTGGAATTGGGACAGGCAGATGCCAGCTGCCGGCTTCAATGGTGGTGGTGCAGGGAAGCTGACGGTGCTGGTGGTTGGTTACAGGAGCCAGGGCTGGTAGCCATGAATGCTGCCTCGGCCTCATCCTCTTCTTCCTGGAGGGCTACCAGCCACCGATATATGTTGCGGACACCCTCCACCCTCTGCTGCCACAGCCCGGCTGCTGTCTCCTGGCAAGTTGGATGATGATGTCCACCAGGAGTAGCTATATTAGGAAAGAAAAGGGAAAATGACAAATTATAAACCGTGCTCTGTGCAAGCAATCTTTTAAAAATTAGGGAGGCACAGTAGCAGTAAATTGCTGAACCCTTAGGGCCATTGGAATTTGATGTGGCTGATTACAATGAGTCACAGGGCCATTACTCACAAATGCCTCACTGTAGTTGAAGAATGTCAAAAGGGTAAAATTCGAACTGGCATGAATCCAATATGGAAGCCATGTAATAGTAAATTAGACATAAATGTGGCACATGCCAAAAGTGATTTTTAAAATGTTTTGGGGTGCCTAGGACACAACTTTGGAAAGAATAAAGCACTGAAATACTAGAAGGTGACAGAGTAGGCACTGGGGTGGAAGGGAAACACATATTTTTAAGTTTGAAATGCATTGACACGTTTGTAAATGCTGTATTAACTGAAACAGATGCACACATTGCACAGAAAACACTATTGTACACTGCCATACTGCAGTTATGCCATAGTAGCATGGGTGACTAATGAGGAAAGAGGTACGATGATGGGTGGGAGGATACATATCTGCCTTGCTTCAACTACAGTGAGCTAAGGGAGCACACAGAAAATTAAAATACCCCCAATTTGAACCAAAGCTTTGCTAACCATGCACATCAAGCAAATTAGGTGAACAGCAGACATGTCCCTCTCCACAACAGCTCCCTTATTTTGTGATCCAAACAACTATAAATCCATCTTTTCATTCATCTATTCTACTCACCCTGCTTTGACACCCACCATTTGACTGAAGCTTACACACTGCCATCCAGTCTTTCACTGTTCCAATGCATCCATCCATATTTATCCACCTGTCCATCCACAGACTCACCTATCCAGAATCCAACCTTTCAAACACCCTGCTTTACCTATCCATCCATCCATTTGCCCACGTATCATTCCTAACCACCCACCCATTCCTCACCTGAGCATTGGCTTTTACCCTATCACCCACTGAGGCGTCATTTCACCCCTTTCATCTATCTTTTCATCCACCCATGCATCTCCTATCACTCATCATTCATTGAGCTTTTGTCTGCTGATTTTCAGAGAAAAGAGGCCATCAAGAACTCAATCTCCAACACAGCTGCTAAACCAGGAGTTTTTACAAGCCGTTGCAGTGAGTATATAAGTAATTGTCATTGTGTAACAGTAATATTACTTACCAGCACTTGTCCCTGCTGCCGGCAGTTCTCCCTCTCCGACCACAGCAGCATCCGGCGCACTAAAGCTGCAGCTTGCCACAGCACGGTTGGTCAGTGCAGGTGGAAAAAAGTTACACAATTTAGTTCCAACAACATAAATACAACCACAATAGATCATTACAGTTCTGTCTAATTCTATCATTCACTTTAGGAATGTTGTTGGTTGTTTGAAAAGCAAGGTAGGCAAATCAACCACAAACGTTTCATAATGGAGGAACAGAGCTAAGTCACTGAAGCACAATAAAGAGGTGGAATACTTTGGTCAATCCAGGATAACGTATGGTGAGGTCAAGGCATGAACAAGGCAAAGAAAACCTTCACAAACATGTGTAGAAAGCTGACTTGGGCATGCAATCTTGGTGGTAGAGTACCTGTCCTAGAAATCTGTCCTCTTAGTAGTAAGTACCAGTCAGCAATATATATAAGACGAGATGGGAAAACTACGCTTAGTAAAAAAGCAGAAGAAAGCTAGTACAAACAGGAGGAAGTCAGGTACAGAAGAAACATGTAAAATAGATAAATGTCAGGATAACAAGAATTTAACAAAGCTTACATAGAATGAAAATAAGTACAAAAAACACAGACAAGAACAGAAAAACTAAATGAAAAATTATTTGAAATAAGAGAGGTGAAAAATACAATTAGGTAAATACTAATATTAGAACAGGAAGACTTGCTGGGGCCAGCAGATCCATCAGCGTTTGCACTGGTGATTAAACTGTTACCCTCGGCTCCTACTGAACCCACCAACAATGTTGCCCTCTTCTTTCCCTTGGGTGCTGAGGTAAGAAACAAAGAATAAGATTAAAAACATAAAGATTAGTAGTACACTTAATCTAGTAGTACACTTAGGGGGTCATTACAACCCTGGCGGCTGTTTTGACGGAAGCACTGCCAACAGGCTGTCGGTGCTTCCTGGGGAATTACGACCGTGGCGGAAGCGCCCCAGTCGCACCACCGGGACCGGCAGTTTCCCACCACTTTAGTCCCCGCGGTTTAAATCCCCCAGGGATTACGAGTCCCCCTCCCGCCAGCCTTTTCATGGCGGTTTGAACCGCCATGAAAAGGCTGGTGGAAAAGGGAGTCGCGGGCCCCCTGCCACGGCCCCATGCAGCTTTTCACTGTCTGCATAGCAGTGAAAAGCACGTCGGGTGCAACTGCACCCATCGCACAGCCGCAACACCGCCAGCTCCATTTGGAGCCGGCTCCCGTGTTGCTTCCGAGATCCCTGCTGGGCCGGCGGGCAGAAACCAGGTTTCCGCCCGCCGGCCCAGCAGGGATCTCCAGATAGGCCTCGCTGGAGTGCAGCCACATTGGCGGCCACCCAGCAGTTTCAACTTGGCGGGCGGCGGTTACAGTAACATTGTACTTGTCTAAATCAGATTGCCTAGTAGGATGGACTCAATTTGACCTATTACTTTTACTTTCCTAACTCCTACACCTAAGCCCTGCTCCAAAATTTCCTAAACTATGAGCCATATTCACAGACTTTTGATGCAGGGCAGTGCCACAAGCCATTTAGCAGTGTTGCCCTTCATCAAAAGGAAAGGGCAGGATTGTGCCGTATCTACAACATATATAGCATTCTTTTCCCCTGAGTTGGCGCAAAATGGGCTGCCATGAGCCACTGCAGGCACCCCTGCACCATGCTGTAAGCGTGCCTGCACTGAGGGGAAGATTGTTTATGTGCAGGAAGGGGCAAAAAAAAATCACAAGAGGAGTTTTTCTTTTTCTATGGGTGCCTCATATTGCAGCACCCATAGAAAAAGGAAAAGACTAGGAGAAATAAAGGTATTTCTCTTCATTGCACCTTCCTTACTCCTCCATTGGAAATGCATGTGCTTTTGACACATTCCCAGATTTACAAAACCTTGTAAATCTGGGAATGTGTCAAATGCCATGGGTGTTACATGGGAACACCCACCATAACACCAATGGCACGTCTCCCTGTCGCAGGGTGAGTCAATGCAGCGACTTGTGATGTGTTGAATCAATTCACCTTTACAAGGCCATAAAGAGGCACACAGGGTATATGTAACCTTTTAAATATAGCCCTGCAGTGTGCGTTTCTGGAACGTCACTAACCATGTCTTCTGGAGGCACAAAGCACCTTGTAAATAAATATGGCACTACATTTACAACTACGTACCACTAACAATGCACTCATATTGCAACAAATGATCTTTGACACCTATGATGGGGTGACTCAGCCTCCATTTTTTTTCAATGCATAGATACATACATACTATGATGATATCATACTAAATATCACTGGGAGATTGCGACTGGGAGGGACTGCATAAGCTATGTAAAGAAAGGCACAGAGGAGGGAATACTAAATCACTGATATTACTTATCACTACTACCACTGTCTTATTCTAGGTGACAAGAGGAGTCTGTCTGCAGCATGGCTTCTTAAATAATCAGCCAAAACGTGTGCCCACAAGTACAATTAGGAAGCACCACCACTGACTCACCTTGCTAGCTCAAACTGGATCACATAATAAATAAATGGAACCTTAACTACCTCTGAGAGTCAGCACTGCTATTAGAAAAATAATTAGCATTGTGGAACACACATACCAATAAATAACTATTATTCACCAAGCCACAACACTTTGACGCCCAGCAGGTTGAGCATGTCCTGTTTGCTGTTGATTATGTCTACCCAAAGGTGCATCAACTGCTGCTGGTGCGCTGGCCCCTGGTGTGCCGAGAAACAAACGGGTGCACCCTCCCCCACAACAGTCAATGCCTTGAAGGGTGTAACTACTGCCAGGCTGTCTTCCTGCTGACAACATGGAGGGGAGGTGGGACTGCACATAAAAAAACTTGTGTTGCCACCTCCTCCTAGCTAAAGATGGCCTAAGGCTGCACCCCTTTACAGCACCACCACCCGCAAGGTAGGAGGCTGCTGCTGCTACCATGCTCTGCCATGGTGGTTAGTGGGGTAGGGTGAAGAAGAGACTAAACCAACAGCATAAGGAAGAAAGGAGGAAAATAAGGGAAACATAAGCAAAAATACAAAAAAACACAAAAAAACACAAAAAAAATGAAAACACGTAAGAATACAGATTTAAGAGTAATAAAATGCATAAAAAAGAGAGGTAGATTTATTAGGAGGGTGAAGGATCACAAACATAAATAGGGATGAAAAAACAGGCTCAGCTCCATAAGCAGAGTGAAAAACAAGATAGATGCACTCTTTTGAACCACTTGGTGTCGTTTGCGTGCGATTTTCAATGCAAGTACGTACTTCATGTTGCATTTGATGTCAAACACCATACAATCGGGCACCACAGAGAACTCTGCCCGCTCGCGGAACTCAGCATAACATAGCTACTCCGTGCACTCCACCCACCCCTAGTTATAAGCCTTTTCATGACAGGTTCTTCACAGCGGTTCATGTATGCTTCCCATTGCTAATTAGAGGCGATCTTAGTGCATCTCAAAGCCCAGACATGCACTTGGCCTAATAGCTATTCATTGCACTGGAAAGTGGTAAATATTCACTCGCCTTTTGATTTTCCCTGGTCTACTGGGCAGTGTGAATTATGTATGAAAGCTCATCACTGGATAGATATCCATTATTCTTTTTAGTTAAATGGCATCTATTCAGATCTAATTAATCTATTGTGGATTAACTGCCAGTGTTTAGTATAATAACGCATTATCTAGTTATGCTAGCTCTTGCAATTATAGCTTTTTAACTCTCTCAAAATTACCATCACTGCTGTCAGTTATCACCTCTTTGACATGACACAATAGCAAAGGTTGTGTCTGTTTTGACTAAAGGAAGTATTCGAATTTCCAGTTTTTCTCACATAAATGTGGAGACATTACCCAGGATATTGCATAGCTGCTATAAACATATGCTCTGCTTGTGGATACTACTTCGGAATTATCACCAGAACCATTATTTCAGATAGCTCAGAGTCGGCTACTGGAGCGCTGAGTCACATCTAAACTGACGGTACTGCTTCGTCAAGCACATTGTGCTGCATTATGCATCACCTCCAGACTCATTACAGGGGCTCTTCCAATTACAAAAAATTTAGTAAATCGTTTCCTCACAAATGAAAATTAGGAGCTGGATTGCTTTTATTGAACACAACAAATAGTGAGAGCAATCAAATCTGCATCCCCCCTAATAAATTTCGGCTGGTCAAAGTTGTTAAATTTTACCGGGGTGAACATGGATGGAAAATACAAAAAGAAAATAATTAACATTCACTTATACCCCATTTTGCAGGCAAAACTTGTAAGAGATGACATAACTTGTACTACCCGGTTACAGGTTTGATCTATTTCTACTTAAGTCTAGCATAAAGTGAGTCTGGTAATCTCGGCGAGATCACCGCGGCGGACATCTCTGTTCTCTCTCTGAACTGTAGGCGACTTGTAAACAGGGCAGGGAACAGCAGTGTACACCTGCAATGTCGTTAGTAGTATAGGACTAGTAACGCACACCCACACTGTAGGCCATGTCAGCCTTATAAGGGAAGAAGCAGCTCCAAACTTTAGACAAAGTTCAGAATCAAGACAACCTGCCAGTAGAGGTCATCTCAAGGTGCTGTAGAGCATGTTGTTTTTCTGGTTGTTTCGTGCTCTTCAATATTCCACTAGACAATACAGAAGTAGACACCTTACTGCGCCATACATTGAGATGTACTGACATACGTCAAAATTATATTGTCTGTTCCTTCAATAAAAGGTATCTAGACCAGAAGTGTTTTGATATGTGTGATGAAGCAGCATTGTCCTTTCCCCTGAGAACAGATGTGCAATTTCAACCTGGGCCCAGTTTCGTTCCATGAATGTGGCATTACTTATTGTGCAAAAATGCATTTGAATCAATTCAATGCCAATATGTACTATCTTGTGCTTCATGAATATGAAATTGGAGATGCACCTGGATTATTATACACAGTGAATTGCTCAGGTATCTCCTGAGTCATTGAAGCTGGCTCTTAACTCTCAAGGTCAAATGCTTCACCGTTGTCTTTCATCAAAATAATCAGCTGTCCACGTGTTTGAATTAGTTGTATGTTATGACATTCAATCTGTTGTGTAATAACAGGGCCCCGTATGTTCGAATGATGCTAAGTGGCTTATAGACACCCTCGTTCATTGTATTATGACACAATTACAGACCTTCGTGCCTGGAAGTGATACATACTCAAGGGACCAAGGCGCCTCATTACCTCAAACAAAACAAATGTCACTTGAATTAATCTCTTGCACAGAGCAAGATTCTCAACAAGCTAGAGATAATTTTATGTTTAATGCAGGCAATATCTCAGTGGGTTTTTGCACCTGCCAACTATGTCCTGGTAAACGGAGTTGCATATTTTAACCTTGGCTGTTTGGCTGCGACTTGTGTTTTCACACGCTCAATACACACGGAAACTTTGTTCGTTTTGGTGGCAGCAAACCCCATTATAGGCAATGTATGTGTGTCAGACGAAGCAATAATATATAAAATAAAATATGTCACATGCGTATATTGAAATGAAAGTTTAAATCTCCCAATATTTAAATTCACACACACCTCTGACTGGAAAATGAGCCAACGGCTATATCCTACAAAAATGTCAGAGAAATTTCGAAATGAAAATTGAACAAGACCAGAAGGCCTTGTTAAGTACACATTTGAAGAAAACATCTCAAAATACCTGCTTATTATAATACGTAGAGCCAGTACAAGTCATATATTACGAAAAAACCGACATTAAGAAAACAGGATAACATAACAGTTACGTTTGTCTTCCACTGTAGATCCTATGGATGAAACGGTCTTTATAAACGGATGTGTGCAAATGTATTTTTCATACTTTTATTTGTACAGTTGTGATTTTATGTAGCGCAGTATCGGTAAGAAAAGAAGTCAGAGCAACTTATCGAGTTACACTAGAACTGGCCCATATTTATACTTTTTTAGCGCCGCATTTGTGCCGCTTTTTGACGCAAAAACGGCGCAAACTTACAAAATACAATGGGGCATATTTATACTCTGTTTGCGCCGAATGTGCGTCAAACATTTTGACGCACAATCGGCGCAAACCCTGCCCCATATTTATACTTTGACGTCAGACCCCGCGGGCGTCAAAATTCCACCATGTGCGTCATTTTTTGGAAGGGGGAACTAGCCTTGCGTTAATTATATGCAAGGTAGGCATTCCCTTCCAAAAAATGACTTTAAGGCCTGTGCCCCATATTTATACTCTGACGTCATTTTGACGCACAGGAGGGGGTGGGCCTTAAAAAACGACGCACAGCCTTATGGGTGCCGTTTTTTAACGCCTGTGTCAGGGCAGGCGTTAAGGGACCTGTGGGCTCAGAAGGAGCCCAGAGGTGCCCTCCCCTGCCCACAGGGACACCCCCTGCCACCCTTGCCCACCCCAGGAGGACACCCAAGGATGGAGGGACCCATCCCAGGGAAGTAAAGGTAAGTTCGGGTAAGTATTTTTTTCCGATTTTTTTTGTGGCATAGGGAGGCCTGATTTGGGCCCCCCTACATGCCACTATGCCCCATGACCATGCCCAGGGGACATAAGTCCCCTGGGCATGGCCATTGGGCAAGGGGGCATGACTCCTGTTTTTGCTAAGACAGGAGTCATGTCAATGGAGGTTGGGCGTAAAAAAAAAAAAATGGCGCAAATCCGGTTTGAGGCCTGAATTGTGCCTCAGACCTGACTTGCCCCATTTTTTGACGCACAACCCCCATTTTCCCATACGCCTGCGCTGCCTGGTGTGAGTCATTTTTTTTGACGTACACCAGTCCGCAGTGCCGGCTAACGTCATTGCATAAATAAGGCGCCCGCATGGCGCGTTGGAATGGCGTTAGCCGGTGGTAAAATTTTTGACACACAACTGCGTTGCCGCAGTTGTGCGTCAAAAAGTATAAATATGGGCCAATGTATTTTGTACGTTTGCGCCGTTTTTGCGTCAAAAAGCGGCGCAAATGCAGCGCTAAAAAAGTATAAATATGGGCCAAAGTGTATTTTACCTGCTATCACTGTCAATAAATAGCAGTAAAAGATGTACAAAATGTTGTTAGGTAGTTAGGCAATACGACTTAAAAACTCAGATCGCAAAGAGTTGTGCTAATATATAGTAATATTCTGGCGTACAGCGAGACGCTGCTTTATTGATCTTTTTTCTATTTAATCTATGAGGTGACAACTATAGGCGTTGCGGGAACAGATGTGTTTACAGGTCATGCTTTTGAATGTTGAAAAGAAAGGGGCAATCTGACGTTCTGAGTGACATTAACGTCATATGTTAGCAGCATGACCAGAGTCTGAGTGGATTTTTCCGTTAAAACGTGGAGTTTCTTTTGGAAGCTGGTGGTTCCAGAGCATGACCCTCCCATAGGATGGAGAGGGAAGGCATTATTATCCGTTATTATATAATCTATGGAATAATAAGTATCGCTCATTTGGTGATGTCAGAAACTGGGTTAATAATTTGAAAGATAGTAGCTGCTAACTACTCAATAAACACACTCTGGTTAGGTCAAAACACAGTTCTGAGAGAATCTCTGCTCAACACATGGTAGCTAAAGCACATGCAGCAGGTAATCCCCAAAGACCTGCATATTACACTCAAACAATACCAACCATATTGATGTAAAAAAGCACCACACAATACAATTTGCACACCAATTTACAAAAATAGAGAACGATTTATTGATTCATCATCATCATTCCAACTTTATTCAGCATATATTGCCATAAAAGCATGAAACATAAATATACAAAGCAATAGCACAATTTCCGAGTCATACAGTTACAATATTAAAATGAAATTGATAATATTAAGAAATAAAGAATGAATATGCCTAAAACCTGAAAATGGGTCATGACTTGCAGCCAGTTCAGACAGCTACCTGTTCATACCGTTTTTTTTATCTGGAGCGAGCTCTTAATAAAATTCTGAGTTGCAAAGGATAAGCCTAGAAATTAAAGACTTTGTACAAACTCCATAGTGGGCAAATATTAGTTAAAACCAGCCTTTTGCAGAAGGCACCTGTAGGGATTGAATGACAAGATAAAGTGGCACGTGCCTTACTTTGCAATGTTTTTGCAGTGGCATGAGAGGAAGATCATGTTTCCATGAGCCTTCAATAGGAAGGCCAAACTCAAAATGTATAAGGTTCAATCTAAAAAGATTAAATAAAAACGGTGGTTTGAGTTCACAAACAAGTATGGTTTGGCGTAATTTGCAGTGACTAAGAGTATGTACAGATTCACAAACATTAATCTCAACACATTACTTAATCTTTCATTCATACAGAACCCAGTGTGATGGGATTTCACAGTGACTTTACCATCACTTTTCATTGAAAATAGTGTGAAAGCATTTCCAGGAGCCCTAGTTTTCCAAAAACTGCTTTTACATCTGCCAACCATAGTATTTTATTCATATTTTGAACAGATAAGCAATCTGATATCCATTCTCTCACCAGTTTTTCTTCAGGGTTCAACCAACATTTCACCCATAGTAAGAGTAAGGCAATCTTTATCTGGTCCTCCACAAAGGGCAAGCCCAAGGCTTCATGGCTGATAAAACTAGTGGTATTGTTAGAAACAGCCACCAATCTATGAGCAAAACTATTTTCGGTGCACTGCAGTGCATCCACATTTTGGTACCCCCAAACACTGGCCCCGGTTCCATGTTCAATCCTCTTTGGCTTTCATTAATGTTTGGTAGTAAATGGGGAGTCACATTGTGTATTCCCTTGCTTTTAGGGGCTGTAATCCCATCAGTAGGCTCAGATACCGAATGGGCCCCAGAATGGCTTTAGTAAAAACAAAATTATCCCCTACCTGTTCCCCGCTGACTAGGGAGTCTGAATTACCAAGGGTAGTCACACTATTCAGTAGGCCACACTTAGACACCGGCAAACCATTTCGTTCAGGAGTGCTAGGATTGCATGAATGTTCAAGTGCAACAAGTCAATCATTTTGGTCCAAAGAGGTGAGGGCCTGAAATCTATTTCCTGGCAGCACCGGTAGATCTGCATTACAACTATTGTCCTCATTGAAGCATGGTTGGGTGTATTGTTTTTATCTCATGGGTGGATTTAAATGTCTGTAAAAGCAGGTCAAACAAATAATTTGTATAGGGCTTGATTTCATTAACCCAACTTTGGCCATTGCCAAGATTTCCCCTGCAAGCCTAGCATTTCTAAAATTTATGATAATTAAATCTCCTGGGAAAGTGGGTTTGAGTGGTCCAATACCTCCCACACGCCACACAAAATAATCACTTGGAGCAAATCCAAATGTCTAGTCAGGTTCAGTGACAACCAATCACCAACTTAATTATCAAGGCTAATGTTGGCTCAGCCACACCATCTGGTGTAGTGAGGACATTTGCCAAAAAACCACGTAAGTGCAGGCTGTGGGGGGAAGCTGGATCACTGGCAGCAATGTTTCTCTGGACTCTGAGGCCATAAGAGTTACTGTTGAAGTCAAGGGATGCTTCCTCCTGATTCACCAATTAGATGGTTTGGAAGTTTTTGCCTTTGCTTTATTTCCCAATATACTTCTCATTGTATTGCCTGTCTGTCAGCTCTAGCCAACTCCTGCTCTCTGATGTATTGGGTAAGTTAGTAGCTGTGCACCTCCACCGAGCAGCATTGTCTGCTGCCCCCCCTCTTATCTGGCCTCTGGTGGAGAGATTGAGACCCCTTTAATATGGGTTGTGAGGGATTTTAAATCAGCCCCCATGGCCGTAAGTCAATCAAACACTGAGCATAACTTTACATCGAACAGATCACTAAGAGGCTTGCTAATGTTTGCTCATAAGGCTTCACTTGAAAAGGATGGCAAAAATGAAGATGTCATGGGTTTCCCCAGAGCCTTTTGATCCCACCCTGCTTTGCTCACTTTAAGTTTTTGAGCCCACATCCTATGTTTGGTTGCCGGTTCACAGTCTGGTGATA
The DNA here is from genome assembly GCF_031143425.1 of Pleurodeles waltl. Classification (NCBI taxonomy): domain Eukaryota; kingdom Metazoa; phylum Chordata; class Amphibia; order Caudata; family Salamandridae; genus Pleurodeles; species Pleurodeles waltl. The sequence continues at coordinate 768,023,057 of NC_090436.1, forward strand.
CAACAGAAGGTTCACCTCTCATGAGCTCCACCTCCCCACCACTATTCCCAGTATCTATCGATGCCTCCATACCTTTCTTGTCAAGAGCCCAATTGGGTGACCGAAAATAAAGTGACCAGTCGGGGACACAATAATTGAGGGATTAATCAGTTGCAATGGTCTAGGTAGTGGAGGAGACAAAGTTAGTGACAAGGCCAGGTCCTCTGCTGTAAAGGAAAGTCTCCTTTCTGCCAATTTTATCTCATTAGTTATCACATCAACTGCTCTGACCAAAAAGTTATCAATTGCTGACTACGGGAATGCCGGAGGGCATGTTATTGGTGAGCTGGCGGGTTCTCTTTTCCCTATTTTCACAAGCACATATGTCAGTTAAGGCCAGCAAGTGAGGCTAAATCATAAAACAGGGTGGGATGGGTGCTCAATGAAAGAAAATATGCTCAGTATCTTAATCTTCCTTTTAAGTGACAGGCAAGTGGCACGAGGAGTACACGTAGGGGTTGACACGCAATATGAAAGTGAAAGGGCCCGGCCTCTGTCAGGCTAGGCAGCTGAGATGGGCCCGTGTTGGCTTGGTCTGTGCTCTGGGTGCAAACCTGGGTGCGTCCCTTGCATGTCTTATGCTGTGGGACTTCCCAAGCACTTTCAGAGTGTTGTGGCCTGCCTGCCTCAGTCACATTGTCTGGAGGATGCAGAGGACCCCAGAAATCAGGGAAATTAAGATTATAGAAGCAACCACAAGACCTGTGCTGTGGGATTTACCAAGCTCTTTTAGCACATTGTGACCTCCCCACCTGCCTCACGTTGGCCAGGGGATGTAGTCCCACCCCAGACAGAATGGAAATTAAGTTTACAGCAGCATCCACAAGACCCGCACTGCAGGACTTCCTGAGCGCTTTAAGTGCATTGTGGCCTCCCCACCTGCCTCATGTTGGTCTGGGTGATGTAGTCCCACCCCAGACAGTAGGGAAATTAATCTTACAGCAGCGTCCACAAGACCCTTTTCCTTTGCAAATTGGTCACCACAAGTTTTAAACGGGTGGTAAAGTGTTACTGTTTTGCGACTGGATCTCAGTTTCAAAACAGTAATACATACCACACCAATTCGGTATTTGGAAGGGGCACCCTAAACACATTCCTTCCAAATACCAAATCACAAATGCCAAATGCTATTTTGTAACAAGCTACCGTATCACATTCTGCACTGTGTACATTAGAAAAAGTATTTTTCCAGTTGCAAACAGACATTTACGACTGGAAACAAGCTTTGTACATCTGGCCCTATATTCCCAAGAGATAGGAAAAAGAATGAGGCATGTGTGGTTATGATGACCTTTAGGGAATGTATTATCATAAAATAGAAATGGGCATATGCTTTGGATGCAATTCTTTTCTTTATTCATACAGAGACTGCAGTAATAATAGTTTTCTCCACTTAAAGTTGGACAGCGTGTGTGGGTTAGTATGGTGAATGGTGAATAAAACTATCACACAACAGTATAGCTAAGCTTCCACACCCCCATGTTGAAACGTGTAAGGATAGCATGTTTAGACATTGGTTGTTGAAAATAGAACTACTATTTTTAAAACAATAATTTTCAACAACAACTGATTGTAATCTGAACATAAACTTATATGTGGTGGTAGAAACACAGCTATACTGCTACGTGTGAACTTTGGCTCTGAGTCAGGTAAATATTCTGACAAAATTGTCTTAGAGTTAAACTGTGTTTCTAAATGTTCATTTTCGAGCCTTTATTTCTGGACTTGGCTAAGGGTCTTAGTTATATATGTGTACATTGTAGACACCTCTGTAACTAGCACAGTCCTTACGCAGTCTACTCAAGCAAACACCCTTTTAGAAATGATCAGCGGAGCTGGTCAGCAGTCTGGTCGTGTCTGGACTTTCTTGAACTACCAAAAGTTTGAGTTTTCCAGAATTCTAACTTTCCTATCTGGATTGGTGCAGATGGGTTGTGTACCAGATTAGTAAACTGAAGTGCTTTGTTCATGGAATTAGGTCCTGGATAGAAGATTCAGTAAGATATAGAAAACTTTTTTACAGTTTTTTTTACAGATGCCACTTTTCAAATGCACCTTTCCACAAAAAAAAATGTCTGTCCCCTTCCCATCTTAGAGAAATTTAACATTGCAGTCGATGGGTAAGAAGAAAATCACACATCACACACACACACACACCATACAGTCACACACATTACATGTTTGTTGTTAATATTGCACAAAATGCAGTTTTCAGAAAACTATATTTCACAGCAAACCATGAAATACAGGAAATATTTCACAGATGCCTGTGAAGTACAGATTTAACATCACGATGACTGCTCCCAAACCTCTGCAAAGATTTACATTGACTTGACTACTAGGATTTGGAACACGAAGGACCAATAATAAGCCAAGGTTATCTACGTGAGGTGCCAAATATGCACATTATGTGCACATTTTTTGTCAGTATTATTTTTTTCTATTTGTGATAGAAATACCTTTTTGTGACATCTGCATAGTTTGCAAATTATGTGACAGATGGAGTAAATCCATAAATATATAATAACCAAGACAGCCACAGAATCACTTCAATCCACTGACCATTGGTTTCTTAACAATGGCCCATGTTTACTGGTGGCCTGTGCCTCCGGACCATCACTTTTTGTGATGCACCAGTGGCACAGGCTGCATGCCCATATCTACAAGGCCACACAAAGCCGCTTTGGAAGGCTTTACATGACCTTGTAGATATGGAGTAAGGTAAGGCAGTGCAAGTTGCTGCTCTGCCTTACTTTGCGCCAGGTAGGCATTTCCATGGTTGTTGCTTGCGTGTTGTCTTGCAACACCCATGGATTTTGATGCATTCTCAGATTTACAAGACTTTTTAAACCTGAGAATGCGTCAAAAGCCTACATCTCCTCAGGGGTGGTGTAAGAGTGGCACAATTCTGTAGCACACATAGAAAGAGGTAAAAACCTCTGGTGATTGTTTTTCTGCAGGAAGGTGAAATCCCAAAAATGCAGAGCATCTTTTAAATACTGCACATTTCTACCCTTTCCCGGTGGCACAGGGCAGTGCAGCTGTGCCGCCTTGCTCCATGGACCTTGTTAATATGGCCTAATATATTCCAGGAAAATAAACAAGGCCTCATCATTTTAATTCCAGTGAGTACCCAATATTAACTGCTTTTGGAAGAAAACAGCTTCAAAATTGTAATATGACATACATGTAACCATCTATAATATGGTATGATATTGCCAACTCATAGTTTTGGTGAGATTTACTAACTACTTAACCTCCAGACTTATGGCCTATGATGTCACCAGACCCCCTTGATGGCAATGCTGAACTATATTAGACAGTTACCCACAGAGTATTCTCTCTCTTTTCTCTCTCTCGCGCTCTAGCTTTACATTGTCAAAGCTAGCAGGATTATGTGGCAAGGAGGAACACATTATGTGGCATGTTTATTTAAGTTATGTGAAATTCATGCAAATTATGTGGCCTCAATATTTTTTTCAAAATTTAAGCTAGAAAAAAACTTTTTAGTGAAATAGGGCAAATTATGCAAATTATTTGGCAAGTGGGGTGAATCCATTGTTAATTGGTAAATTCTACAGCCACGAGGGTACATATATCCATTGCAACAACAGTAGATGTATTTGTTTACCTTAAACCTCTTGTGACAAGGTTTCATATGCTTTCCACAATACACCAATTGAACAATTCTAGCCATCCCATTGTGTCTTGTAATTATACAGGCACTGAGGGAATACCTCTATTTGCTAACTCACACTTTCAATCCATAGTCTGGAAACTTGTATCCATTGTTAAAGATACCGGTAATTACTTCAAAAATGTTTTAAAAATGACACCAAACTTATATGTTGGATGATGACACTCTCCTGACTCCCTTTGTCGTTTGCATTCTGTTGCTGAACCCTTTTCCGTTGGCATTAGCACTCTGTGTTCTTTTTTCTTGCTAACCAGTAGTAAAGTGACTGTGCTCTCACTCTAAAACATGGTAAAACTGAGCTGCACATAATTGGCACATCAAATTTAATTGTAGGTCCCTGTTAAATGGTGCTACATGTGTCCAGGGCCCTGAGTGGCTCCAAGGGCTAGTAGGCTAGCCTCCTATGTGGCAACGGGGATGCAACAAACTCCAGAGACCCTGCCTGCCTGATACTGCTGGTCCCTGCTTGAGTGAGTCATAGCCCCCATGTGGTGCCCTCAACAGGTCCTGTGCTCCTTGTTGTGCTAAAGTTTCCTCATCCTTCCAAAAACTAAAACCTGGGACTTTTCAACAAAAACTGCTCTGAGAATTGACAGAAGAGTGGGACAAACCTACAAGCTGATTTGATAAAGCAGAGATGGGAATGGCATTGCCACAACTTATGTTACATTCTTCCCTGCACCAGCAAATCCTCCTCAGTGCAACATCTTAATGATGGTTTCTGGCCTTGTGGAGCCCTTTTAAGCTGTAGCCTGCAGTGTCAACCCGCTGAACAAATCTGAGCTCCAGAAAATCTTTGAAGTCTGAAAGTAGAAATCTTTATCAAGCTCGATGATGACAGTACCACATTCACAACCACAACCTCCTTGACCTGAAAAATCAACTTTTCCTGCTTGGACCTTTTCCCACCATCAAAAACAACTTATCTGAGACATTGTCCAGCGGCTCCTTGTTGTCGATGATCTCCACTCAGCTACAGTCTGCGGCTACATTCTGCTGCCTGGCCATGCTGTGGACTCTGCTTTTCCAGGAAATCTTCAAAATTTCTTCTAAATACGAAAATAACTCTTGACCAGGGAAAACCTTGTGCTTGTACCAGACCCATGTTCCTTCATGGTCGGCCTTAACTTGTGACTTTGTCCTGGTCCTCCACAACCAGATACCCAGGGTTGGTGCTTCATTCTTTTTGGTGAATGACATAGAAATATTTCATCTCCATATTTGGCTTCCTTGTTAGCCCCTTTTCTGGTAACACAGGGTATATAAAGGTTCGCAAGGGATTATTGGGTTGCCCATTTCTTTTGTCAAAAAACTGAAGGCACATACAGAATACTCCTTTTTATTGAATTCTATCAAACATTTGAGTATGAATATTATACCTCACATCATAGCACCCCACTTAAACATCTCATTCAGGCAAAGTTGGAATACAATTAAAAAACACTATTGATACTGCCTCTCATGCGTTGCTAAAAATTAATTCAAAATATTATGGTGGCTGTGACAGAACTGGCAAACATTTGGCTAACTACTTGAAAGTAAGGAAGCAGAGGTCAACCATTGATATGATTCAGTACCATTCTAGTAGGACTCACTACATTTATTCTTAAAGTTTGCAGTATTTTAAGGACTTTTATCACCAGTTATTTATATATACAAGAGCATTTCCCTTCTGAAGAAGCATTGAATGACTTTGTAATTCCATTCCTAGTCTCCTGGATCAATCAGTTCATTTTTCATCCTTAGAAATAGATATCACTGTACCTGAAATTAAAGCTGCCATGTCTAAAACGCATAAGGAAAAGGCTCCTGGCTCAGACGCTTTTTCTGTTGAATCTTATTGAAACGTTACACATGTATTATTTCCACATCTAGTAGTATTATTCCAATGTTTTCTGACAAAAAATGAAGCTGGTAGTTCCTTTATGGAAGCTATGCAGTCTTATTCCAAAAAAACGAAGATTTAAGCAATTGTGGCAATTATAGACCAATTTCCCTTATTAATTTAGACTGCAAGATCTTTGCAAAAATTTTAGCCCTACGTCTAAATGACTACATCCTGGTTTTGATTGGGATACAGCAGTCAGGCTTGACTGACAATGCTTGGATATTTTTGGATATTATTCACCTTGCTTCAAAAAGTACTTTTCCCATTGTGGAACTTTGTTTTATGAGCCTTAAAGTGGCATGAGTTTGGTCCTGGTACCAGGAAACATATTGGTTTGCCTTATGCCTCCCCTACTACTTCATTTTTTGTTAATTGCTTACAATCCTCATTTTTCAATTTACATTGAGGTACAAGACAAGGATGTCCCTTGCCTCTGATGTTATTTATTTTTGTTCTTTCATTCTTTTTTTTTGGAAACTCTTCACAGATCCTCTTCCTTTCAGGACTATTGAAATGAGAAATTAGCAGTTAAATTATATGATATGTTTCAGACCCCCACACCTCCGTTCCAGCTTTCTTCAAGCTACTTAAAGAATATTAAATGTCAACTGAATAATAATGAAATATTGATCAGTCGGAAATCAGGCCAAGAATTTGTTTTTAGTGATTCTGGATTTGCTTGGAACTCTAAGGGAATCAAATATTTAGGATGCGGTATTCCCATTCTTTATCCCCTTAGCTGCTGTGCCTTCTCCCCCTGAGTGCTGAGCCCTTTTTTGGATATTTTGGGTAGTTCAAGCTTAGGCCTTCATGAACTTTTGTCCACATAATCTATCTGTGCCAAATTTGCGTCCTTCTTTTCCAACACCCTAGGGATTCTAAAGGTACCCAGAGTTTGTGGATTCCCTTGGAAGAGACCAAGAAATTATCCAAAATATAGCTAAAGGTTCATTTTTTTCAGAAAAAAACAGGGAAAAAGGGCTGCAGAAGAAAGCAAGTGTTTTATCCCCCGAAAATAGCATCAACAAAGAGTTTGCAGTACTAAAATCACCATTTGCCCAGCTTTCAGGCCCAGGCAGACTTGAATCAGAAAACCAAATTTTTCAACGTAATTTTTGCATTTTACTGGGAAATACCCCTGTTTTACTTTTTTTTGTGCTTTCAGCTTCCTTTCAGTTAGTGACGGAAATGAGTGTAAAACCAATGCTGGATCCCTGATAGCTAAAAATGTCTGAAAAGTAGACCAAATTCTGAATTCAGCAAGGGGTCATTATGTAGATCCTTTCCTACAGAAAGCAAAAACTAAAATAAAAAATATTGGAATTGAGGTGAAAAAAAAGAGCCATTTCAGTCCAAGTTTCCTTCTATAACTTTTTACAGCTATGGCAGATTTTTAACAACAATATACCGTTATGTCGGCTGGAGCCTTCTGGTTGCGGGGCTTTATAGGGCTTGTAGGTTCATCAAGAACCCTAGGTACCCAGACCCAATAAAGTAGCTTCACCTTGCAATGGGATTTCATTGTATACCCGGTATACAGCAATTCATTTGGTGAAATATAAAGAGTGAAAAATAGGCACCAAGGAAATCTTTGTATTTCCAAAATGGGCACAAGATTAGGTGTTGAGAAGCAGTATTTATTTGGAAATCTCTGAAATCCGAGGTCCCCATTCTAGCATCTGAATTACAGGGCATTTCTCAGATAGATTTCTTTTTTTACACACTTTCTTACATTTGGAAGGAAAAAATGTGGAGAAAGACAAGGGGCAATAACACTTGTTCTTCTATTCTGTGTTTTCCCACGTCTCTCGATACAAATAGTACCTCACTGGTGTGGTAGGCCTAGTGCCCACGACAGGGGGTGGGTGGAGGTTCAGGGGGAGACACAGAAGCTCTTCCAAGTTCCCAAGAGGGATTTACATTTAAAAAATCTTCTGGTGTGAGTACTGAAGGATTTTTCAAACTCCTCCCTGGTGTCGGCCACTGGTTGTGACCCGCACCAGGGAGGGTGTGTGGGCGTCGGTCAGTGGCTGACGTCTGCACCTATAGGGTTAATGGATACAATTCATCTTAATTCAGTTTCTGTCCAGAAAAAAATAGATCCTTTTTCTGAAAAATGGTCATTCTTATTTCTCTCTTGGTGGGGCAGAATTGATACTAATATATGATAATGCTCCCAATCATCAATTTTCATCTTTCATTGCTACCAGCCAAACTTCCTCAGCAGTTTTTTAAAACCATAAACAGTGTGCTCATAAGAATTGTATGGAATTCAAACAGGCACTTATATCTGTAGCAGAAATAGGAAAACCTAACGATTTGGGTGGATGAATTTTTCTGTTTTCTTTCAATTATCATTCTACTTTTGCTTTGAAACAAATGTGGTCTTTGTTATTTAAGGATGATGGTGTTCTATTCACTGTTTGGCATCTTTTGGAAGGATTGTCAATCTCTTTGTTTACCTTTTAACAGACCCAAACCTTTCTCTTCTGCCGCTGCACAAACAGGCCGGCAGAAACAGTGTGTCGGCTGGATACATTATGAGGTTGCACACTGCCAATGTGACTGTGATGGTCCAACCACCACATCTCAGCAGCCAGAAACAGAGACTATAAAGAAAGGCACTCACCTTCAGGCAGCCTCACACGTCCGGTGCTGCCAGGGAGCCCATCACACATGTCCTGCCACTGATTGTGATTATTGATGGAGCGCAAACTCAGCATCGCCGTGGGCACAACCGACCATAGAAACACACATCTACCTGTGTCATCAGACTTAAGAACGGATTGTTGCACCATTAGCCACATCATATGGGGGGATACGCTAGGGGCACCAAGTACACTTGTCATTGTGTCCCTCATCAGAATCAGACACAAAGTAGATCACAATCACAGTCACAAAATGTCCCCTTTGGGCAGGTCATTCACACTGTGCCAGAACACTGTACAAAATCACACATATGCTCACCTCAGGCACAGGGACAGTGAAGTGTACATAATGTTGTCTCACACACACCGGCAACACACCAACATCACATCTCCAACAACAGCTCACACACTCACATTGCACAGATGCCATGGACTGTCATCACATTGAACACATATATGTATGGATGTGGCATGGAACACAAACACCCCTATCATCAAACAGCACTGCAATGGACACACACATCACCCACATGACAACACAATGGAAGGACAATGGGATGGACAATAGACAGTGAGACAACTATACACAGATCACTATGCAAACAATACCTGCATAATAGCACAATGGTGACATCTGGAACACTCGGTGAAGGAGGCTGCACTGGGACGCATCTCACTTTGCACAACTTTAAACAACATTTGCACAGGAACTGGCCCTACATGTATCTCATGGACAAACAATACTAAACACAAATGACATGCCTATCTGCAGAATGTGGAAGTGCAATTCAATAAAGCACATACAGAACCACCTGCATGGGACATACCTCTACATGAAGTAGTTGCAAGGTACAGACACCTAAATGAGTACATGCATAGTCAAATGCAAACAAAGGTACCACAATTGAACACACTCTATGTCAGCACAAACAAAACCCAAGCTGCCACACATTACATGAATCCATAATCCATATTGGGGGAAACACCATACATGATCATATTGCACAAAACAAGATGAACTACTTACCATGCAAATGGTACACAATGCCATGACACCACCCTGGCATTTGCACCCACATAGTCATAGAGTTAACAAATACCCTTCTCTTGGGGGACACCAGCACTGTCCAAAAAGTTAAATACGGCCAACAAATGAAACTGGATCAGAAAGTAGGCTGAATCACAGAGAATTGTAGGCAGACAACACAAGTCACACAGGACCAACATAAAGGTAGAAAAGGAATTGCAGAACACATGTTTACCCAGGAAAAGCCAACTCTGTGGATTTATTAACTTGAAATTTTGTAAAGTCCAAGGCCATTGGCCAGTCCATATGTCTCTGCACAGGCACATCATGGTGCTGACACTTGACTCCTGACTGCCAAAACATCCTCCCATGGAAGGAGCATCAAGTGGGTAGGCAGGAACCTCAGGGTTCATCTTTGGGGGGTCTGATTTTGGATGGGTGGGATTGGTCTTGGGTTTGGGTGGAGTGGACTTCATCTTGGGATGGGTTGGCTTACTCTTGTGGGGATGGATATGGGTGCTTGCGGGGGGCAGGTTTGACAGGGGAGGACTTGGAGGTGGAAGAGAGGGGTTGGGAGATGGGTTGGGCCTCTTGTGTTTGGGACAGAGGGAGGAGGGAATAGGGGAAAGGTCAAGGTCAAATAAAAACACTTTCTTAGGGACACAGGGACAGTCAGCAGAAGCGGGTGGGGATTTGGAGGTCGAGGAAGTGGTTGTCTGCTGTGTCAATGTGGATTTCATGGGTGCATGCATGTGGGAGGTATGCTTGTGTTCAGGTGGTGTCTGTTGTGTGGGTGAGTGTGTGTGTTTTTGTGTCTTGTGTGCTGGGAGGTAGAGGTGCTGGGGGATGTAGTGGTGGTTGTGTGTATGTCTGTTGATGTGATGTCTGCAGGTATGCTGGATGTGGTGGATGTCTGTATGTCTGTTGGAGTGGTGTCTGCAGGTTTGTTGGGTGTGGTGAATGTCTGTGTGTCTGTTGAGTCGACGTCTGCTTTTATGGTGGGTGTGGTGAGTGTGTCACTGACATTTGTGGTGTTGCCTTTAGGTATGGTTAGTGTTGTGTGTGGGACAATGGGGGTGGTGAGGGTGTCTGGAGAAGTGGTGACTGTTGTGTTTGTGGGTGTCTGTTGTTTGCTTGTGTGCTGGTGTTTTGTGGTGCTTGTGTCTGTGTGTGCCGCTTTTGTGTGTTGAGGTGGGTGTTTGCAGATTGGTTTATGTGCTTTAGGTAGGTAGGGGAATGGGGGATTTGGATTGGGAGAAGGGGGATGGAAGGGGAAAGGAAGGTGGCGGGTGATTGTCTGCCATCAGTGTGGAGGCCAGAGCCTGAAAAGATCTCTGTAGGCCAGACATTGCACCATTAATGCCTTCCAGGAATGCATTTGTCTGCTGGAGCTGGGTTGTCAATCCCTAGATGGCATTCACAATACAGTCTGACCCACAAAGATACTTCTCAGGATGTCAATAGCCTCCTTACTGAGGGCAGCAGGGGTGACGGGCTGGGGCAGAGGTGTCTGCGGCAAAAGAAACACCCACCCTCTTTGGTGAGCGGGCACAGCCAAATGTTTGGGGACCAACAGGGAGGACGGTGATAGATCAGGGTGTGGCAGTCAAAGATGGTACAGGGGTATGACCCAATGGGTCCGCTACTACTTGGGAGTATCCTCTGGAGGAAGATTCCGATGATGAAGAGGATCTTCCAGTCTCCTCCGTGACACTCCCCTCACCCTCTGGACAACTGGGTCCCTCTGTGACCATGGTGTCTTGACCTGAGACCCCGTGGTCAGATGTATCCTTGCTTGGCTGTGCCCTGTCTCCTTCACTTTCCGGTGTTGATGCTGCAAATACAAAAAGAAATAGAGTCATCACATGTCCATGATCACAATTGAACAACAGCTTTGATTAGCAAAAATTACCATGATGTCAAGGAGGCTCCAGCAACAAACCACCTAAGTGGCCAATACATGTGCCATACCATATACATGCATACCATCTGAACTGTCAACAATTGTCCACGGGAAAATCAGTAGCTCTGACAACTACAATTGCATGGCTGAAGTTATGCAATCAGAGTAACCATTAAATAAGTAGGAAACCTCATCACCCTCAAAGCTTTGCCCCATAGAGCAGACCTGTGTAATACAATAGTAGGCTAATGCCAACTTCATTCCCACAGATCCCTCATAAGGTGATGCACACATCTATTTATCACATGCATAATGACCCAACAATAAGAAATGATGCTCCAAAATCCTGCCATGTTGCTGACAAAAGTCCAGTAGACTGGACAAGGTGACATAGAAATACTCATGTCATACTGGAAACAATTCCATAATGCACACTGCACCAAGTGATATTTGTCCCAATAGAGTCTTGGAGGTAGGTTGCTCAGATAGGCCACACATGTGCCATGGAAATTGTCACTGTAGACATCATGTGCAACATGTCAGAGAGAGATGTCACCAAAATCCACAACACAATACATCAGCTAGCCCTAAGGTAATCAACACTAATGTCTGTCCCCCCCCCCTCACAAAGACATAGCCAGAGTACATCAGTAGATGCCATTAATCCCTCCTATGTTGGAGATGCCCTGAGATTTGCAAGTACATGTTGAAGGCCCGCAGCATGTTGCCCATTAGAAAGCTACGTCATTGTCTCCATTATGGTCATGCAGACCCAGGTGACTCTGTGGATGAATGCTTGTATCAAAACACATGTGATTCAACATAAATGCATGTACTCCATGATGCAAACCAAAAGTCAGATGAAAGATCTTACTCATTTTAAATGTGCTGTGCACTTTGCTACATGATGACACACAATTGGCATGGAAATGCAAATTGTGGCTCAAATCTATAGGCCTATCTGTCATGTCGCTAATTGCTACTGCAATTGTACTTGCCAAACAACATGCTTTGACTCATGAGGGAATGTGTCAGCCAGTAAACAATGGTGTCACACACCTGTGTGTGGTACAACATGAAATGTACACCCATTGTAAATGGCTTATTCTACACACAGGTTGCAAAGGACAAATATGTGAGGGAATACAAACATCATCCCATTAACACCGGTAGACCATGCATGAAACAGCAGCTTACAAAAGTTTTGCTTATGAGGAAGGGACACATGCTGACATGCAGGCACAAGGATTGTTGGCAACAGTGATTGTATGAAAGTACCATTTTGCCTGGCATGTTACCCCCATTTTTACTTGTATGTATGTTTGTTTTTGCTTGTGTCACTAGGATCCTGCTAGCCAGGACCCCAGTGTTCATAAGTTGTGCCCTGTATGTGTTCCCTGTGTGGTGCCTAACTGTATCACTGAGGCTCTGCTAACCAGAACCTCAGTGTTTATGCTCTCTCTGCTTTTAAAATTGTCACTGCTGGCTAGTGACCATTTTCATCAATTCTGATTAGCGCACTTGAACACCCTTATAATTCCCTAGTATATGGTACCCAGGTACCCAGGGTATTGGGGTTCCAGGAGATCCCTATGGGCGGCAGCATTTCTTTTGCCACCCATGGGGAGCTCAGACAATTCTTACACAGGACTGCCACTGCAGCCTGAGTTAAATAACGTTCACGTTATTTCACAGCCATTCTACAATGAACTTAAGTAACTTGTAAGTCACCTATATGTATAACCCTCACTTAGTGAAGGTTAGGTGCAAAGTTACTAAGTGTGAGGGCACCCTGGCACCAGCTAAGGTGCCCCCACATTGTTTAGGGCAATTTCCCCGGACTTTGTGAGTGCGGGGACCCCATTACACGCGTGAACTACATATAGGTCAATACCTATGTGTAGCTTCACAATGGTAACTCCAAACATGGCCATGTAACATATCTAAGATCATGGAATTGTCCCCCCAAGCCAAATCTGGTATTGGGATGCCAATCCCATGCATCCCCGGGGCTCCAGCGTGGACCCCGGTTACTGTCAAAATAGCTCTCTGGGGTTTTCTCTGCAGCTACTGCCGCTGCCAACCCTCAGACAGGTTTCTGCCCCCCTGGGACCTGGGCAGCCCATTCCAAGGAAGGCAGAACAAAGGATTTCCTCTGAGAGAGGGTGTTACACCCTCTCCCTTTGGAAATAGATGTTAAGGGCCTGAGAGGAGTAGCCTCTCCTGGCCTCTTGAAATGCTTTGAAGGGCACAGATGGTGGCCTCCTTGCATAAACCAGTCTATACCGGTTCACGGATCCCCCAGCCCCTGCTCTGGCGTGAAACTGGACAAAGGAAAGGGGAGTGACCACTTCCCTGTCAATCACCACCCCAAATGTTGGTGCCCAGAGCTCCTCCAGTGTGTCCCACACCTCTGCCATATTGAATGCAGAGGTGTGAGGGCACAATGTAGACCTCTGAGTGCCCAGTGCCAGCAGGTGACGTCAGAGACCTCTCCTGATAGGCTCTTACTTGGTTAGGTAGCCAATCCTCCTCTGAGGGCTATTTAGGGTCTCTCCTGTGGGTTTCTCTTCAGATAACGAATGCAAGAGCTCACCAGAGTTCCTCTGCACTTCTCTCTTCAACTTCTGCCAAGGATTGACTGCTGACTGCTCCAAGATGCCTGCAAAACCACAACAAAGTAGCAAGATGACTACCAGCAACATTGTAGTGCCTAATCCTGCTGGCTTTCTCGACTGTTTCCTGGTGGTGCATGCTCTGAGGGCTGTCTGCCTTCACCCTGCACTGGAAACCAAGAAGAAATCTCCCATGGGTCGACGGAATCTTCCCCCTGCTAATGCAGGCACCAAACTTCTGCATCACTGATCCTCTGGCTCCCCTCTCATCTTGACGAGCATGGTCCCTGGAACACAGGAGCTGGATCCAAGTGACTCCAACAGTCCAGTGGTCCTTCTGTCCAAATTTGGTGGAGGTAAATCCTTGCCTCCACAGGCCAGACAGTAATCCTGTGTACTGTGTGATCTGTAGCTGCTAGGGCTTCTGTGCACTTTTGCAAGAGTTCCTTTCTGCACAGCACAGCCTAGGTCCCCAGCACTCCGTCCTGCATTGCCCAACTCGCTGAGTTGACCTCTGGTAGTGGGACCCTCTTTTGTTCTGTTGAGACAACTGCCATGCTCAGATTTCTTGAACACCTGTTCAAGTGCTTCTGCGGGTGTTGCCTGCTTCTGCATGGGCTTTCTGTGTTGCTGATTGCCCCCTCTGTCTCCTCCTCCAAGGGACGACCTCCTGATCCTTCCTGTGCCCTGGCAGCACCCATAATCTTCAACCACAACTCTTGCAGCTAGCAAGGCTTGTTTGCTGTCTTTCTGCATGGAAACAACACTGCTTCCTCCAGCACGCTGTGGGACATCTTCTGACCAAAGGACAAGTTCCTGGCACCTTCCGTTGTTGCAGAATATTTGGCTTCTTCCACCCAGAGGCAGCCCTTTAGCACCTTCATCTGGGTTTTGATGGGCTCCTGCCCCCCCTGGACACTTGCGTGACTCTTGGACTTGGTCCCCTTCCTTTGCAGGTCCTCAGGTCCAGGAATCCATCTTCAGTGCTTTGCAGTCAGTTGTTGTCTTTGCAGAATCCCCTATCTCGACTTTACTGTCTTTCTGGGGTAGTAGGGTAACTTTACTCCTACATTTCAGGGTCTTGGGGTGGGGTATCTTGGACACCCTTAGTGTTTTCTTACACTCCCAGTGACCCTCTACACACTACATTAGGCCTGTGGTCCATTCGTGGTTCGCATTCCACTTTTGGAATATCTGGTTTGTGTTGCCCCTAGGCCTATTGTCTCCTATTACATTCTATTGTGTTTTGCAGTGTTTGCACTACTTTTCTCAGTGTTTTACTTACCTGATTTTGGTTTGTGTATATATTTTGTGTTTTTTACTTACCTCCCAAGGGAGTATATCCTCTGGGATTCTTTTGGCATATTGTCACTAAAATAAAGTACCTTTTAGTATTGTGCTTCTTATGATATAGTGCTATATGATATAAGTGGTATAGTAGGAGCTTTGCATGTCTCCTAGTTCAGCCTAAGCTGCTCTGCTATAGCTACCTCTATCAGCCTAAACTGCTAGAACACTACTAATCTACTAATAAGGGATAACTGGACCTAGCACAAGGATTAAGTACCATCAGGTACCCACTATAAGCCAGGCCAGCCTCCTACAGTGATGGCACATAAATGATGTAAATGGATATTTCCCACTTACCAAGGGAAAGTAGTGATCTGTAGCTGCACCCAGTGCAGTGAGGCACCAGCACCCGTCATACGCCTAAGACAACTAGCCTCTGGGTGGCAGATGCCAATATGCTAATTTACCCAAATACATGGCTGAGGACAGTGATCCATCACTTACTTACCTTTGGCCTGTAACATTGAGGAGTAGTGGTCTGTTGCATGGATTTGCACACAGTACAGCAATAAACAGTACTTGATTGATCACTGTACACAGCCATATGTCATCCAGTGGAGAACAAGTGGATTGTGGATTGTACACATTTGTGACCTAGGACCCTGGACCAATAAGCAAGGCACATCAATATACAACATAAGACATGTCTACACAACGATCACTCATCTACTGTGTGACACATGGCTTATCCATAATTGTCAGGGGGAGATTTCAGGACCTTCAACTTGGCAATTTGACATGCAGGAATATGCCCTGTACTCACCCCCTTGTGGCTGTTGTGCTGTCCTTAAATGCCCATCAAGCTCCAGATAGGCCACCGGCAGAATGCGGGACACTACAGGGGGTCATGGTCTGATGGGCACCCTGCCCACGTTGCGAGGACAGCCCAAGCTGGACCTCAGGGATTTTCTGGGCCCAGCTTCTCAGGTCCTCCCACCTTTTCCCGAAGTTGGCGCTCCACCAGCTGTGGACCCCCCCAGGTTCCTCACCTTCTTGGGAATGACTCTCCATAGTGCTTCTTTTGATAGGCATTGACCTGCATGAATGCAAAAGACTAATCAATAGATTATAATCACATGTTTCTGCACAAATGTTTGAGTCACATACATGTCAATAGCATCATGCTAGGACTTTTCTTTTTGTCATTACTCACATGGCTACCTAAAGGCCTCCCAGCGCTAAGTACCAATTTTCAGAACATGGTATGATGATTAAGCTCTAAAAAAACAGGTTTTAAGCAATTAACGGAAGGAGAGTTCATGACTGGTCAGCCGGAGGCAGAGAGGTAGTGAATTCAATAATTTGCCTCCTAAAAAGGCCATTGAGCTCCCCTTCCCCATCTGGCCTTTTTTACAATTGGGGGTCTAACTAGTGCAGCCTCCGAAGATCTAAGCTTCCTAGAGGGTGTGTAGATGGAGGCTAAAGGCCTCTGTTATGTAGGGATCTGTGAATATAACACAAAGCTTTGAATTTTATGTGCTGTGCCACAGGAAGCCAATGAAGAGAGGAAATAGCCTCTTTAACAGACATATGTCTTGGCATGTTAAGAAGGAGCTGAGCAGAGGCATTCTGAACCACCTGCAATTTCCTACTTACATACTTTGGAGAGCCTAAATACAGTGCATTACCATAGTCAAGCCAGGAAATAATAAGGGCCTGAACAGTAACTCTTTTAGCTACAAATGGAAGAATTCTGAAGACTTTCCACAACAGTCTAAACAGACTGAAACAGGTTGCTGAGATATTTTTTACATGGTAATCTATTGTGGCCCGAGGGTCCCACCAGACACCTAGGCTCTTGGTATTCACTTTAGGGAAAGGAAGATTCCTTAAAGCATCCAGGGTGTGAAAATGGCTCCCAAATGGGGACGATGTCCTAATACCATTATCTCAGTTTTATCTTCGTTTCTGCTTACATTTCGACATCCATCTGGTCACTCCTTGGAGGCAAGGTATGAGTCCAGAGCAGTTAATGCTGGGGTTAGTGGAAAATGAAACTACCAGCTCAGTGTCATCTGCATATGACACCATGGACAGACCGTAGGCTTCACAATATCTGCGAGTGGAGACATGTGAATATTGAAAAAGGTGGGGCTAATGGAAGAACCCTGGGGTGCCCCACAGTTGATCGATGGTCGGTTAGATACAAAGGACCAGTCCAGTACCTAAAAGGTCCTCTCTCCCAAAAAGGAGGAGAGCCAACTCAGACCACTGCCTGTAATTTCAAGCTCCACCAATCTTTAAAGAAGTATGCCATGATCAACAATGTCAAAAGCCGCGATGAGGTCAAGAAGAATAATGGTTGTTGCACCACCTTGATCAGTGTCTGCTAGCAAAGCCGACTCTGTATTATAGAGTGGCCTAAAACCCATCTGAGTGGGATGAAGAATGTCATTATCTTTAAGGAAACCAGACAGCTGCATGTTCACATGCTTTTCTATTATTTTAGACATTGCTGGTAACATTGAGATCGGTCTGTAATTATTCAGAAGGGCTGCATCAAGATGAGGCTTTTTCAACAGAGTCTTGACTATGGCATGTTTCCACTGGTCAGGGACGATGCTCCCATTAAGGGAGGAATTCAGAAGATTGGTAACCTTTGGAGCTATAACAGAAACACCAAATGCAAGAACATGCGGTGGGCAGGATCAAAAGGAGAGCCTGATTTCAGTGCGGCTAGGGAGTTGGAAACCCAATCTTCGGTAAGGGGAGAGAAGTGTGAAAGTGAAATGCCATGTGGGATGTCCTGACTTATAGTATTAGGAGCACATTGTGACTTACCAGAAAAGGCTGAATAGATATCTGCTATCTTTTGTTGAAAATAGAGTGCTAAGGTGTTACTATGTACTTGGGAGTCCTCCAAGAGCTCACTATGCATGTTAGGCTGTGCAACTTCTTTAAGTATTTGAAAGATCTCCTTAGGTGAGTTGGAGGACTCTTCGATTCTTGATGCATAATTTGTGGACTAGGCCTACTTAATTTCTTAATGGAAGTGTCTGATTGCCTTTCTAAAATCCCCCTCTAAAGAGGGATCACAGGATTTTCTCCATTTCGTTTCCAGGCACTTTCAGTCTTTTTTTAATAGGTGAAGGTGGGGGGAAACCAGGGAGCACTTTTCTTTCGTCGAGTCCCTACTTTGGTTGAATAAGGGAGTATGATATTTAAGGTTTTAATAATCCCCCATTGAATGCCTCTGAAAAATCAGCAGTATGATCAGTAAAGGTTGGTTTCGAATTGGCTTTAAGTTTGTTCCAACAGTGATGAGGTTGCGTTGTAGTGGGAGGGGGTCTGCAGATAACAGAAGTAGCAAGATTAAGGCCCTCATTACAACCCTGGCGGCCGGTGCTAAAGCAGCGCTAATACCGCCAACAGACCGACGTTAAAAAAAATGAAATCATGACTACAGCGGAAACCTCCCAGACAGACAGCCACTTTAACACACCGACCGACAAGGAGGTAGCAACAAGCTGAATGGCGGTAACTGCCAACAGCCAGGCGGAAGACAGTGTTCCGCCCACTGTATTAAGACAGGCCTATCTGCCATTTTTTCCTGGGTGGTACCAACAACATCAAAAGCACGGCAGAAAAAGATCACAGAAGGGAAACGATTCACCTCTGGAGACTCAGGGAACAACCACGAAGCCATGGAGCCCGAGTTGCACATTTGTACCATGCTTGTATACCTCTTCATGCATTACGAACATCAGTGCCGGCGAAGACGACCACGGTAAGTACTGCTGCCCAGCACACAAGGGAGGGGGGAGGAAAAAGAGAGTAACACACACATGCAACACGCAACCCCCCCACCTCCACCCCCATACACACAAACAGATGCAATAACATTACATATCCACCCCATACCCATCAGGAATAATGCAAGGACAAAAGGAATTGATTAAAGTGAATGTAATGAGATAAAATATTAGAAATACACGCTTCTAAATCAAAACATTATAAACATATATACAAATGGAGGGACACTGCCCAGTCTTCAATGTCCGTGGGCCACAGGGCCACTACACATAGGCCAAGGCCCCGCTTCACTCCTGCAACAACATGGAGAGAACACTCCAAGGGCTGGTGGTGCCTCCTTGCCCTTCCTTGACGCACCTGGTGCAGGCACACTTTCAGTGTTGGTGCTTGGTTCCCTGGAGCCTCTCCCACCTGCATTAGATGTCAACACTACTGTGGCCGTCAACTGGGTGGCTGAGGTACTCGCCTGGGTTCTGACCACCCTGGCCCAACATGAAGGACAGTGGGGGAGGGTTATGGAAGAGGTCAACGGTGGAGAAGAAAAGCTTCTTAGGGACATTGGGGCAGGAAGAGGGATAAGGTTTGGGAGTGGAGGAAAAAGAAGTGGTTGTAGGAGGTGTCTGCTGATTATGGGTGCAGATGCATGGGCTGGATGCTGTTGTGAGGTGGATAGCTGTTGGTTGTCTGCGTGCTTATGTTCGGGTACTTTGGGAGGAGGGTGCAAAGACACAGTGGGAGAGGACACAGGGGACGTGTGCACGGATGTGGGGGTGGGTACTGCAAGTGAGGGTTATGTAGTGATAAGCGTGATGGTGATGGAGGTAGTGGATGAGGATGTAGTGCATGCAGGTGTGAGTGGAGATGCAACTGGTAGGGAGGTGGACGAGGAGGAGGAGGGGGACACAGTGGAGGCAGTGGATGTTGGTATGTCTGATTCTGGATGGTGTTTGTGTGAGTACCTGTGGGATGATGTGTGGTGCCTGTGTTTGTCTGATCCACTCCTGTGTGTTGTCTTATATTCATGCTGGTCTGCCTGTGTGCTTGGGATAGGTTGGGGTTGAGGGGAATGGGGCTGGGCAGGGGAAGTTGGAGGGGGGAGTGTGGGCACAGGGACAATGCCTGTCTCAGAGAGGATGCCAGAGCCTGGATTGATCTCTGTTAGGCCGCCATGCCAGAGTGAATACCCTCCAGGAATGCATTTGTTTGCTGCAAATGGGCTGCCAGCCCCTAGATGGCATTCACTATGGTTGACTGCCCAACAGAGATGGATCGCAGGAGGTCAATAGCCTCCTCACTCAGAGCAGCAGGGCTACCTGGGGCAGGGACTGAGGTGCCTGGGGCGAACTAGATGCCCACCCTCCTGGGTGAGCGGACACGGGAAACACACCGAGGGGCTGCTGGGTGGGTGGTGCTGGTACGGGGGTGGCGGTTGTACCTGTAATTGTGGTGGGCACAGAGGTGTCCGCCACTACCAGGGAGCTTCCATCGGAGGAGGTATCACTGTCAGAACTCTCCCCTCCTGTGTCTGCCGTGATGCTCCCCTCACCCTCCATCCCACTGGTGCCCTAACTGTCAGTGGATTCGGCCTCCTGGGCCCTGTGGGATGCAGCTCACTCTGTCGCCGGTGCCTCTGCTCCTCCGCCAGATGATGCTAATGCAGATAAGGACAGGGTGATAAAATAAAAAGGGGTGGAGAGACAAAGGAGACACTTGGTCAATGGCTGCTCCAACACCACAACCTACACACTAGGCAATGCACTAAGAGTCACAATGCTAGTCACCAAGCCAAGGACAGGAATACCTAACGCTAATAGCAGCATACCTGAAACCCACAGACCCCTTCCCAGTAGTGGATGCCTACTATCTTGGTATGCGATGGTGTACATCAGACCCTGCCCAACATGGGACCTACTCTGCAATGCACGGCCTGGCCTAGGGGCACCCACAGACCCACATCCCCCACCCGTAGACCACCCCACCACGCGCAAGTAGTATATTGGGAAACTGTACTCACCCCCTTGTGGCTGCTGTGATGCCCTCAAGCGCTCATCCAGCTCCGGATAGGCGACTGCCAGTATGTGGGCCATCAAGGAGGTCAGGGTTCGATAGGCACCCCTTCCTCGTTGGGAGGCCATCCCCAGCTGGGCCTCTGTTCCATGCATGTCTGTGATGGGTGTCCATGCATTGGTGTTACATGCAGGGCTTGGTATTGGGATGGGTGGGTTGAGATGGTGGGGTGTGTGGGAGGTGGTGGAGTGATGGGAGTGAGGGTGGGGGTATATAATGCATACAGGTAGGGAGGTGATAGTAGTATAGAGTTGACTTACCAGTCCTCCTGATACTCTTGCCAGGCCCTCAGGGTGCATGATTGCCAAGACTTGCTCCTCCCATGTTGTTAGTTGTGCGGGAGGAGGTGGGGTTCCACCGCCAGTCCTCTGTACTGCTATCTGGTATCTTGCTACCATGGAACGCACCTTCTCCCGTAGGTCGTTCCACCTCTTCCTAGCAGCTGGGTTATGCATGTTTTCTGCATGAATATTAAAGTCACCAAGTAGCGTAAAATTCGATTTTTTACAAATTAGGTCTGAAATATAGTCAGGGAGGGATTGTATGAAAGTATCGGGAGGTCCCGGGGGCCGATAAATCAAAGCCCCTGAAAATGTATATTAGGGGTTGAGCGTAAAGGTAAAAGACATCCTCTCACAACCAGGAAGCAGTAGAGGCTGGGAGGTAAGCTTTACCGATTCCTTGTAGATAATGTCAATTCCTCCCCCTCTAGAGGTGCCTCTATCCAACCTATTTATGGAGTAACCCTGGGGGAGTGCCAAGGCAACATCAGGGTATGATCCCCCATGAAGCCATGTCTCAGTCAGGAACAGGGCTATCAGTGAAAGTTCATTTCAAAGAAGGTAGATGTCAAGTTCATGTGACGGCAGTGACTAACAGTTAGTCAAGAGGAACAGGCTAATCGATTCCTCCTGAGCTAGTGGCTTCATCCATGGATCAACCTGGGGGGACCAGTGACACTGGCCTGCAATGACAAAGCATGCTTACTGACATCAGGTAGCCCATGCTCCAGCAACATGTACTGTGATGTGAGCCACAATGAAACACTACACATCTATGTGGCTTCTGAAAGATAAACTACTTAGGCATGAATGGACCAACTTATTCACACTCTGTGAATGAAGGAGCTGGCATGGTGGGTACAAAAAGTGCCTACCTTTTCCATGTGTGGACAAGTGGACTAACAAATGCAGACTCATGCCACTCTAGGGGGTGGGGTTGTGTAATTAGGGTGATGTTAATTTCCCTCTTCAGGGAGGCCATGTTGGTATTTTGACGTGTTCACTTATTTCCCTGTGCAGGTCCCTCTGTAGCAGCTTTATTTCCCACATTTACTACCTAGCACGTCATGCTTTGGGACTCCTGATAGAACCCCAAGACATGGCTGATGATGTCCTGGCCAGGAGGAGCCCCGGTTGCCTCACGCCGCTTGCCCACATTCTCTATCCCCACGGCCCTCTGCCCTTGCCACAGGGTGCCCTCTCCCACCGTATCCTGGAACCTCATTTTTGGGAGTGTTGCATTGCAACTCAGGATCCAGGACTTGGGGGGGGGGGGCACAAGGTGGTAGACAGTATGTTCAGAACGTAGGTTGGGGAGCAAATGGTTGCCTGTGATGTAGAAGCAACTGGCTGGGAGGTGTTGCTGTGGGCACAGTCAGACTCACTGTTGGTGTCTGTCTAGGTGGCTGACTAGGTTGCCTAGATGAGCCAGGAATGCCTCCACATCCAGGAGTGTCTTCTTCACTGTGGGCTTCATCCAGGGGAGTAGTGGCAGTATCTTCTGTGTACTCTGTGTGCCTAGTGGCAGCTCGACCTGTTGGAATGAAAGATACAATGGTAGTGATTGCATTCTGGCATCTACCTCCCACAATTTAGTATTACAGTAAGCATAGATCTTGCACAAAGTTATTTTGCAGTTATTCTTATTGTGACAAGTAGCCATGATATTTGTTGTGTTGACATGCCATTTGTGGAGCATGCCATATCTTTTTGACTGACGCAGCTGCTTAGATGTGCAGATCATTAGCCCTTGGCCTGAGAATGCCACCTTGCCACCAGTTCAGGGAAAACTGTTACTAGGCAAGATATATCTTTGGCTGATTTGAGGCCTAGTTGATTCTGATACAGGCAGACCCAGGAGTTTGTTGTATATGTGACTGGAGTCGTCATGTGGTCAGTGCATGGTGAATGTGTCTGCTGCCAATACTATTCTTGTGATGCATTTTGAGGCATTTGGGATATTGTTTTGCACACTGGGTAAGCTGTCCTTCCTGTTCTCAATAGTTCCATCTTGGGTTAGCTGGTCAAGATGGAGCTAGGTGGCCAGACATATCTCCGAGTTGAGCATGATCAGCATCTTGCTCCCTCCCAGATGAGTACACTTCTATTAAGTTAGCAGGCAAAGTTATTTGAACAAGTGACTTTTGGTCCGGTGTTTACAGTTACTGAAATAGTTCCTCCTGGGAGTTGCAGTCATGTCACTCTCCATACTAAACACACTTGACAAATGGTAACCTCCCAGGTGAGTGAACTTCAATTGTGAGTTCATAAATAGATATATTTGGGCAAGTGAACATTTTTTTTGTGGTTGGAGTCAGGGACACAGTGCCTATTGGGTTTTTCATTCTGGCCACTCCCTCTAATTCCCCCCACCATACAAATGCTATCCCAGATTAGTAAACTTAATTTGAGAGTTAAGACACAGGGGTATTTGGCCATGAGAACACTGGACTTGTGGTTGGAGCTGAAGAAACAGAGCCTCTTAGCCTTATTAGTCATGTCACACCATCTCCTTCATACACGTGATAAATGTCATCCCCCAGGTGAGTACGCTTCATGTGTGAGTCTTTGGAGAAGACTGGACAGGTGGTTGGAGTGACAGTGAGAGAGCCTCCTGGGAGTCGTAGTGATGAAACTCAATGTACTACACACACTATACAATTATTTTCTTTTTTGGACAAGTCAACACTGGTGTTTTGAGTTACTAAAACCTGGGAGTTGCAGTCAGTTCACTCTCAATACTCCCCGATACTTGACAAATGGTATCCCCATATGAGTAAACTAAGGGCCTTATTTATACTTTTTGGTGCAAACCTGCACTAACGCAGTTTTTCACCAAAATGTTTTGCACCAGCTTGCACCATTTTTTAGCACCAGCTGGGCACCATATTTATGGAATGGTGCAAACCGGTGCAAAGGGTAGGCTAGCGTAAAAAAAAAGAAGTTAGGCAGGTTAGAGTCAAAATAAATGACTAACCAGATTAGTGTAATTTTTTTATGCTAAGGGGCATATTTATACTCTGTTTGCACTGAATTGGCGTCATTTTTTTTTTTAACTCTTATTCGGTGCAAAACGAACTCCATATTTATACTTTGGTGCTAGACCCGTCCGGCACCAGATTTATGCGTCCCATTAAGGCAAGGTAGGTCTCCAGTTCCAAAAAATGACTTTAACTCCATAAATTTGGCGCTAGACTGGTCTATAGATATAGATATATATATATCCAGCTAAAATATTTCTTCTGTTTTTTTCCCTCGAAAATGGGCTAAAAATAAACAGTAGAAAAACAAAATCATGATTTTGTCTGGATGCAGTTTAAAAGGGAAAGCCAGCTGGCACCTTGACGGAAATAAGCTTCAGAAGACAAAAGATTACAAATACCTCAGTCTCCTATTTTAAAATAAAGGCTCTTTTAAATCTCATAAGGAGGAAATTAAAAAGAAGGGTATCGCCTTCACAGCCGGCCTCTGTTTAAGAATCTAAATGGGCACTCATTCAGCCCCATACTTGAAATCGCCAGGGCACAAGTAGTACCAATCTTGGTTTATGGTTGTGAGGCTATTTGGGTAAGAGATTCAACAACTCTGGACACTACGGTAACACATATATATAGACAATTGTTTCAGCTACCCAGTTACACATCACAAGTCCAGATAAGATTGGGCTAGCAAAACAGTACACATCAGGCGTGCAGCATTTGCTCTTTTTTGCCACAAGCTAAAAACTGCAGAGGCATATAGGGGGTCATTCCGATCCCGGCGGGCGGCAGGCGCCGCCCGCCGGGCGGAGCCCGACAAAAGACCGTACCGCGGTCAAATGACCGCAGCGGTCATTTTGACTTTCCCGCTGGGCAGGCGGGCGACCGCCAAAAGGCCGCCCGGCCGCCCAGCGGGAAAGCCCCAGCAACGATGAAGCCGGCTCCGAATGGAGCCGGCAGAGTTGCTGGTGTGCGACGGGTGCAGTGGCACCCGTCGCGATATTCAGTGTCTGCTTTGCAGACACTGAAAATCTTAATGGTTTCCCTTTTCTGACCGCGGCTTTACCGCCGCGGTCAGAATTGCCCCTGAAGCACCGCCAGCCTGTTGGCGGTGCTTCCTCCGTCCCCGGCGGTCCATGACCGCCAGGGTCGGAATGACCCCGATAATCTTAACCTTAACATATGGGATGACATTACAAAAAGGTCACGTTCATCAGCACAAGACTACCAAATCAAATCACATCAAATAATTTCTTAAGCGCATTACTCACCCGGTATGGTCTCAAGGTGCTGAGAGGGGGGGCGGTTACTGCTCGAAAAGCCATGTTTTTAGGTGCTTTCTGAAGGTTAGGAGGTCCTGGGTCTTGCCTAGGTTGGTGAGGAGGGAGTTACAGTTCTTGGCGGCGAGGTGGGAGAAGAATCTGCCACCAGAGGTGGTGAGTTGGATGTGGGGGACTGTAGCAAGGGCGAGGTCGGCGGAGCGAAGCTGGCGAGTTGGTATGTGGAAGTTTACTCTTTCATTGAGGTAGGCAGGTCTGGTGTCATGGAGGGCTTTGTGAGCGTGGACGAGGACTTTGAAAATGATCCTTTTGTTGATGTGCAACCAGTGTAGGGATCTGAGGTGGGTGGATATGTGTTCATGGCGAGGGAGGTTGAGGATTAGGCGTGCAGCTGCGTTCTGGATTCGCTGAAGTTTTCTTTGAAGCTTGGCTGTGGTCCCTGCGTAGAGGGCGTTGCCGTAGTCCAGTCTACTGCTAATGAGGACGTGGGTGACTGTCCTTGTTTCTATAGGTATCCATTTGGAAGTCTTGCGTAGCATGCAAAGGATGTTGAAGCAGGAGGATGATATGGCGTTGATTTGCTGGGTCATGGAGAGGGACGAGTCCAGTATGATGCCAAGGTTGCATGCGTGGGTGGTGGGTGTTAGGGGTGGTCCAAGTGTGGTGGGCCACCAGGATTCGTTCCATGCTGTCTTGTTGGGGCCGAAGATGATGATCTCTGTTTTTTTTTAGTTCAATTTGAGGTGGCTTGTTGTCATCCATGTGGTGATGTTGAGGAGTCTGGCATGTAGGTTAATCTTGGCGGTGGCTGGGATCATGGTGAGGGAGATGATGATCTGGGTGTCATCAGCGTATGAAATGATGGTGATGCCGTGGGGACGGAGGATGTTGGCGAAAGGAGCTATGTAGATGTTGAAGAGGGTGGGGCTGAGGGAAGATCCTTGGGTACCCCACAGATGATCTTGGTGGCTGTAGACCAGAAAAAAGGGAGGCAAACTCTTTGGGTTCTTTCGGAGAGGAAGGAGGTGAGCCAGTCCAGGGCCTTGTGGCGAATTCCAGCCTTGAAAAGGCGTGTACGGAGGGTTTGGTGGCATACAGTGTCAAAAGCTGCAGAGAGGTCTAGGATGAGGGCGACGGTCTCGCCCTTGTCTACTCTGATCCTGATGTCTGTGCAGGCGATGAGGGCGGTCTCAGTGCTGTGGTTCCTGCGGACTCCAGACTGGGAGGCGTCGAGTATGTTGTTTTCTTCTAGGAAGCAAGACAGTTGTGCGTTAACTAACTTCTCAGCGACTTTTGCAGGGAAAGGGAGAAGAGAAATGGGTCAGTAGTTTGTGAGGTCTTCTGGGTCTGCTTTGGGTTTTTTGAGAAGAGCGTTGACTGTGGCGTGATTCCAAATATCTGGGAAGGTTGCGGTGTCAAAGGAACTATTGATGACGGCACAGAGCTGGGGAGGGATGATTTGGCTGGCCTTGTTGAAAATGTGGTGGGGGCACAGGTCTGTTGGGGAGCCTGAGTGGATGGAGTTCATGGTTTTGCCGATTTCTTCGTCGTTGGTGGGGGTCCAGGTGTTCAGTCAGTTGGTGCGGCAGGGTGTTGTAGTGTTAGTTGTGTCGGTGGTGGTGATGGTGGGTGCTGATGATATGAAGCTGTCATGTATGTCTGTGATTTTGCAGTGGAAGTAGTTGGAGAGGGAGTTGCAGAGGTCTTGGGAGTGTGGAGGGTCAATGGTGCAGGATTTGTGTTTGGTGAGTACTTTGATGATGGCAAAGAGTTCCTTACTGTTTTATGTTTTGTTGTCTATCCGTTCTTTGTAGAAGGACTGTTTGGTGTTACGGTTGAGTTGGTGGTGTTTGCGCATGGCTGTTTTGAGGGTGGAAAAGTTGCTCATTGAGGGTTCTTGGCGCCAGGCTTTCTCAATTTTTCGGCATTCTCGTTTAGAAGATTGAAGTTCTGTGGTGAACCAGGGGGCGGTCTTGATGGTGCGGGTGTTGTTGTTTGTTTTCAAAGGGGCGAGGGAGTCTGCGCAGGTTTCTAACCATTGTGTGAGGTTGTGGGCGGCGGTGTTGGGGTCGTTGGTGATGAGAGGTGGGGTTTGTGCAAGGTTGGAGATCAGGTGTTCCTTGGAGATCTTGTTCCACTTGCGGTAGGGTGTAGTGTGATGTTGGTGGTGGGTTTCATGAAGGAGAAGTGGACGCAGTGGTGGTCAGTCCAGTGGAGTTCGGTGATGTGAGTGAGGTGATGTAGCTGCTGGCGGTGAAGATGGCGTATAGCGTGTGTCCCGCAGAATGGGTGGGTGAGGTGACCAGTTGCTTGAGGCCGACATTTGTGAGGTTGTCCAGCAGGGCTGTGGTGTAGCAGTCATGGGTGCTTTCCAGGTGAAAGTTGAGGTCACCAAGGAGTATGTAGTCTGTGGAGGTGAGTGCATTGGAGCTGATGGTATCGGCAATGGTGTCACAGAATGGGGGGTGGGGTCCTGGTGGTCTCTAGATGAGGGTTTCTCTAAGGGTGGTGTTGTCGTTGATGTGTATTTGAAAGTGTAGGTGTTCAGCGTTGTCTAGGATGTCATTGGTGTTGGTGGAGATTTTGATGGAGTTTTTGTGTATTATGGCGATACGTCCTCCTGGTTTGTTGGTGCGGTCTCTACATGTGATTTTGTAGCCCTCTGGGATGGCTATGGTGATGTTAGGTTCTGATGAGGAGTTCATCCATGTTTTTCAGTGAGGAAGGCGATGTCAGGGGAGTTTGTGGTGAGCAGGTCCCAAAGCTCGATGGCGTGCTTGTGGACAGAGCGGGTGTTAAGGAGGATGCAGTTAAGGTGATTGCAGTGTTTGATGTTGTTGCGGTGCTTGATGGTGTTGCTGGGGTTGGTGTGAGTGCAGGAGAAGTGGCATGAGTGGCATGTGAAAGGTCCGTGTGTGTGTTTGGGGTTGGCCTGGGTGCAAGTGGGATGCGGGCCTGGGTTGAGAGCAAGGAGTTCTGTGGAGGAGTAGTGGTGCTTTCGGCGGTCAGAGAAGTGTGGACCAGAGGGACGGGTGCTGGGCATGGTCCAGGCGTGGACGGGTGCAGATGGGCTTGCCTCTGGTGCGGCTGCGCAGCGGCTGCCATTAAGAGGGGAAGGTGGGAGGGAGCAGCAGCTGGGAGGCAGGAGGAAGTGTCCTATGGGGGCGTGAGGGGAGCAGGCCGCAGGGGACGCAGCGGCTGTGCTTACAGGGAAGAAAACGGGCACAATTGGAGTGCAAAAACAAAGAGGGCACAAAAAGGGCACAGTCCAGGTAAAAAATTAATTCTATAAATGGAAACTAAATACAGAAAAAGAAATACAATCTTCGGAACGAAATACCAGACACACCTACCACTAGGCACCAGGGATGAGGTGCATATGGGTGCCTGCGGGTGGTGGAGGGCCTCAAACTTGTTCTTTTTGCAGCAACGGTGGGGTCAGGGGCACGGAGGCAGGCTGGTGGAGCCAAGTGTACTCCTGGCCCAAAGCAGGTCAGGGGGCCACACTTGGCTCCGCGAAGCGGCCGCCATTAAGAAGGGAAGTTGGGAGGGAGGAGTAGCTGGGAGGCAGGAGGGAGTGTCCAAATGGGGGCACAAGGGGGGCGGAGCCGCACCTACCACTAGGCACCAGGGATGAGATGCAGATGGGTGCCTGCGGGTGGTGGAGGGCCTCAAACTTTTTGCAGCAACGGCAGGGTGAGGGGCACGGAGGCAGGCTGGTGGAGCCGAGTGTACTCCTGGCCCAGAGAAGGTCAGGGGGACTATCTTGATAAATCAATTGCACTGTTCAGGCTGGCTGATCTGTGGTCAGCTGCTGTGAGTCATGACACTCAAAAAAGCAGTCAAACAATTTATGAAAATACTTTCTTCACTAGATGACAGTACAACTATAGAAAATCGCTTTCATGCCTGGGCTATATTTAACATCTACAATGCCTTAAGACTACAGCAATACCTGAGGGTAGCTTTAAATTGCAGTATTAACAGAAAATATCTGAACCATAACTTCGGGATTTTGCCATCTTATATGCATAATGACCCTTGGCTTAGGAAGGAAACGGCAAAGAACTGTTGGTTATGTGCCCTTGCAACCTGGTGCACACCACCTGCCTTTGCAGCACTACCATAAATATTGGTCGGAATGTCTCCACCCCCTCTTGAACGAGTTAGGAATGCATTCCTGTAGACAAGACATTTTGGCAAGCTTAAATTCAACGGACACAAGACCAATCTTGTTAACTGTTGAATACCTCCTAGAACTAGAGAGGGCCCTAATGCAAGCAATTACCATTTGACCATTAACCGGATATGAACTATTTTACTTTGGATGCAATTTTAGTCACTGAACTTATTGATTTTCCTCCCACGCATCTCTTAAAGACTGCCTATTCTTAATTACTTATTTTTAGCTCATTCAAAAAATTATCTATTACCTTTTTAAACTCCACCTGCACTTTGTGATCCATTTTGCACTTGCATTCCTGTGCATTGTTTTAACCTGCCTCTCTTGTATATGGTAACAATTTTAATTAATCTAACAATAAAGATGACTTGACTTGATTGAACTGTCTTGTCCTTTCTCCTCTGTTCTCTTTTTTTCTCTTTTCTCCTTTCTTTTCTGAAAAAAAAGAAAATACATACAAACGCTATGTTTTAATAGTGACTTTAATTGTATGCCTCTGTATTTTCTCTTAAAAGCATTTGTAATAGATTTACTTACAAGTTAGGTAATTTCTACAATAATGCTATTCTTAGTGTGATTATTACTGTTAATGTTTTCTTTCATATGGTCATTCTGTTATCATAATAGTAAAATAAAGTAGTTTTTAGACTTAAACAACAGAAAGCATCTTCAGTTTATACAAGAATGGCTCACCAATTGTTTCAAATAAAAACTCTGCAAAAATGACACAGAAAAAAACGTTTTTTCTTAATATCTGTTCCATCTTTATTCCTTTTCCCTTTTCACCATTTTACAGCTCTGATGACTTAAAATCTTAAAATCCACATCTTCCACTATCACAACTCTGTCCTCACATTCATCCTCAATCCTCTACTACACTAGCTCTTTGTCTTTCTCATGTTCTCTATCATTCCACTGTTCAGTTACTTACACTCCCTTGCTCACTCGGATTGTTACTTCACTGCTATCATCTCTTTCAACTTAATTCCAATATTCTCTCTCATTGGTTTTTGATCCTGGATTGATTTGTTTCTGTCACAGGCACTAAGCCCAGCCACAGAAGTAGGGGAATGCCGGATGGCAGGAATTATGTGGATCCCTCTGAATTCTGGATTCATGCATCACAGAAATGCAAGGAAAATGTGATATTTTTGGCAAGGATTGTTGGTTTGGAGAGCATTGTGGGTAAGTAAACTTTATAGGGTCCATGAGACGCACACCACACTGGACTCCCACTGTTGTCTAAGTTTAAGAAATTTCTTGGTTTGGTAGGTTTCACTTGATGGTGGCCAAGCCCAGTACCAATTACTGCAGTTATCTTGTTTGCCAATGTGTCTACATTGTGTTTTGAGACCTTCTGCAGGGCGTGCGCTGGACCCACCCACAAAATTGGGGTACTATTTTTAGCAGAAGTTGTGGGAATGGTGGTTGGTAGGAAATATGTGAATTTCCACAGATTTGGTACTTTCCCCTGAAAGAAATGTGAGAAAATGGGTGTTTGTAGGCAAGGTTTGAGGTTTGCAAAGTATTCTGGGTAGGAAATTCTTATGAGGACCACACAACTCCTACTACCCTGGACTC
This sequence comes from Pleurodeles waltl, assembly GCF_031143425.1. NCBI lineage: Eukaryota > Metazoa > Chordata > Amphibia > Caudata > Salamandridae > Pleurodeles > Pleurodeles waltl. The sequence continues at coordinate 768,054,347 of NC_090436.1, forward strand.
CCAGGGTATCTGGTTTATATAAATATGTGAGTTTTATAGGTTTTGCTAAGTGATGACTGAGCCTGGGCTGAGTTCCTGCAGTTACCACGTTTGCCAATGTCTCCACATTTTTGGACTTTTGAGTTGTGGGCAATAGGTCTACCCACTCAAGTAGGGTACCATTTTTATCAGTAGAAATTCTGGAATGCTGGGTGGTAGGACATTTATGGAGCCCTGCTGATTCTAAACTTCACCATCAGAGAAATGTGAGCAAAATATGTGTTTTTAGGCAAAGTGTTAGGTTTGCAAGTTTTTCTGGGTAAGAAATCCTAATGAAATCCACAGAAATCATACTATCCTGGACTCCCACAGGAGTCCAGTTTTTGGAAAGGTTTTGGGTTGTATAATGTGCCCTGGATGTTGGTTAAGTGAGAGACAAACTTCTGCAATTACAAAGACTAATAGATTTGATATCGAGACCAAACTCAACGTTCTTCCAGTGGCAGATGTTAGAAGGATCATATTGTCCATCCTGCCAGGAGTGCTTCAATCATAGATTATACAATAGCAGATTACTCTCTATCAGATTTTGTAGCAGAAGTAGAAATTACAGAGTACTAATTATGCTCCACTCAGGGTACAATATGATTTTAAAGAGAATAAGACAAAAGGGCAACTACAGCAATTCTCAACTTTGGAAAAAGTTAGTGATAAAATCAAAGGCTCTTTGGAAATTCTAACAAGTTTTTATGGTGATTAAGAATTAAATGACGTTTGGAGGATATCATTTCCGCTAATGGTGAAAGAGGCGTCATAAACAATTTGGATATTTTTAGAAAGATGGAAGAAATTGTAATACCATTAAAACCTCTTAGGGTGAAGTAGAGTTAAAATTGTGATATAGTAGGAACTCCCTTTGGGATTCACAAAAGCAAAGACTTAAGCAGAAATATGACAAAAATACAATAGAAAAGTGGATTTCAGAAACATATATTTGGGAATGCTTTCGGAAAGCTATAAAATGAAACAGTGTCAAAACAATCTGAGTTTAGTTCCATCTACAGTGGGAATGTTGGTGACTATAATATTCATCCCTATCAATTTAGCAACTTGAGAAAAACATATAACAGCTTTGTATTGCTTCAATGCGTGGAAAAAAGTTAATACATTGGTCGATGAGTGACACAGGATCAGTTAGAACTAGGTAGGACAACTGCAGTTAATGTAGAATTTTAAACATTCTAATTAACAAGGACCAAAGGGTCAGATAGTATCCTGAGGGTACTAACTGAGAATTGTGATGAGATAGTTCCAATTTTTAAAAAGGTCCCAGCTGCTTCTCAAAAGTATTATATTGATAGCTTTGTTAGACAGTACTGGAAAATTGTTTGCAAAGTTCTTATTAGAAAAGCTACTATGTTTGGTGGGTTCTTTTTAGTTACTCCCAAGAAAATTCTAGGGTTTAAGGAACGGCCTCATCCTTAGAAAATAACATGACATTGGTTATAGTGATAGATAAATATATAGAAGTAAAACATTTCAAAGGCTATGTGCTGGATTTATAGAACTAGGCAAATATGTTTGAAAGTTTAAAAGGATTTTGTCATAACCTACACTGAACATTCTTACACATCTGTTAAGATGTGTGGTAGGTTTCCATTCTGATACAGGGTTACACATGCTGTGAGATAACTCAAGCACATATACTTCACCTTTTGCTGTATCTATGGATTAAAGAAACGTGTGTTTTCAATATAAATGTCAGTCTTACCAGAGGATTCTGAAAGAGTGTGCCCACTCCCCTCAAAATTAGTGGCAAAGAATTGTCCTGTTTAGTGGATGTTAACTTAAACTGGTTTGGGCTAAAAAGGAAACTGGATGTATTTTATTCAAGTGGTAGCCAACTAAAACTGAAGATTATTGTGACAAAATAAATATATAAAGATAGGAGTTCAGAGGAAACAAATCCCAATGTATAAGTGGTTTATACATGGATTGAAATGATTATTTCGGAGTACACTTCAAGAGAAATTAAAAATGTTGTTATCGTCGTAATTAAAGAGATCCATAGCTTTTCTTTGGTATAGGCAAGCAGAGATTGCACACCTAGAATCAAAAGGTCCCTGCTGTTATACTCTTTGGATTTCAATGCTTAAATGCAGGGTTGGAAAATAGGTTAACAAGTGCAGAGGGATTATTATGAGAAGCAATAAGAAAAGGGTCACTGATAGAAGCTATTAGATTAGAATTGGGTCTACTAGAAATGTAAGCTAATATGCATGAGCAGATAATAAGAATTAGGTACAATATTCACAGCACTCTAGAGGAGATTATTGGACATTGTATAAAATTATAATTAACAAGAGATAGGAAGTCTAAACTTTATTTTATCTGATTGGTCTATAGTGCCTTAGCTAATGTGTCATTTTCATTGACAATCTACTGGGTGGAACTTCAAAGAAAGTATTGAACAGGAGATCAAGAAATCAAATGAAAGGCATCTGTTTGTTATGAGATAAACAATAATATATGAAGATCAGGAATTAACATCCCATTTAGGAAGTCACAGTCCAGACGGGGGTTACTGGGCCAGAGCCGTGTGGGTTGCAGTCATTTGCTTCCACTTTCCTGGGGCTGATTTACTGTTGCTCTGCTTACTGACCCAAGAACTACCTTTATAGCACTAAACTACCAGTGGAAGAGATGGGAGGAAGTAGCTGGCTGCTGAGCGAGGTTTGTGTGGGGTTACTCGGATCAGCACTCAACACCACCTTCAGTAATGCGATAAGATAATTGTCCAGCCAACTGTGCCTCTTCATACAAGACAAGAACTTTATTACACAGAAGGCAAAATACTTCATGCTACAATAGTGCTGTAAATACCTGATTTGCAGATGTGAGTGGTTTGTGCTTCTAAAAGGGACCCAACCTGGAAACTGTTCCCATCTACCTCCTCCCCTTGTCTCAATATAATGGTTCTAGGGTTAATATGGCATTATCTCTAGCAATGGTGCAGTGACCTCCCCCCATGTCTCTCAACAAATGTTCTTGTCTGCTGGAGGCCCATTTCAGTCTCTCACCTGTTTGTGGTGATACCATTCAAGGGCTATATTGAACCTTCAGATTGTGGTGAGTTTGGCATTGGGTGGATCCTTCCTGCATGGCATGACATAGTCCTGCTGGAGATGAGCAGCTGCCGGCAGTACAATGAGTCACAGAGAGGCCACTTCCTAGGTGCACATAGGCCTTGAGGATTTGGCAGGTCTGGTCCTATCACTCTGGTATTTATTTGGTCATTTGTCTTCGGCCTCCTTGTGTGAAGGCAGTTGGCTATCCACTTTTCCAGTGGCAGGGCTCTGGCAGTGTAGAAGTACTTCTAGGTGACCTTCTGAGTCACGGTGGCAGAGCCTCGATCAGACGTGTAGTCCTTAAACATCACAGATGTCAGGTACTTTCTTCAGCACGTAGTGGCATGAGGCAATGGCTTCAGTTTACCAGAGTAGGGTTTGCTCCTGGATGTGCATAAGGTGTGCCGGGTTTTGTACTGGCAAAGCAGTACCCTGGTTGGGAACCTCTGAATTGCACTATTTACTTCCTTTGGGCAGTCAGGACAGTATAGCACAAACTACCAGGCCCACATTCATTGGCACACAGCAAGTGCCACAGAAAGATACCTATCCTTTTTTTAGGATAGGTACCATTCAGTCACACGAGCGCTAGTGTATTGGCCATGATGATGGGTATCGCACATGGAGACTGCAGTGCTGTGGTTCTTCTGATGCAACTGCTCAACTTGATTGGTGCTTTAGACCACATCAATCGCTCATGTTGTAAGTCTCTGTTGGGTGACCCTTGCAGCAGGGTCATTTGCTACATCACTTTTCTCCTACTGGGTAGGTGTAGTTCCTTTGTTGCACAACCATACGTTTGTCAAACAACCTCACATTTAATTCGTTTACACATGCTTCTCTTTTCTCCTTTACATTCAATCAAAATTCTACAGTGATCTTTGATTTGTCCATTGAACTTTTCTGTTAAGTAAAAAATATATATTCCATGTTGATTTAATCCAACGTCAGTGATCAATGCTCCATTGTAACTCCCCAAGTAGCATACATGCACATGCAGAGGCACAGAGGATACTAGCACTAGGATTATAAGGACACTGTGAGCAATGAAATTTGGGTGAGTGGATCATGACATATGTGAAAAGGTCTAGTCAGAGTAGCATCAATACAAAACATGGTTTGCTGCCACCACCACGCAGCACATGTGATACCTATGACAAGGACCTTAGTCCAGCTGTCACTATGATGGCTTTTCTTTGTGCTTGTCAGGACCAGGAAATGTCCAGAACGTCTTGGGATAGAAGGCTGGGACCAAATCCCAAAATACTGTATAGCAGATATTCGTTGTTCCATCACACAGGGCATGGAACACAACTGTGCACCATGCACTGGACATTCCCATCTCAATAACTGATTTGCAGAAAAGTTGAAAATTGCTAAATGGCTTTTTATTTGTGTGCATCTTTAGATTTTAAAGTGAAATAGGTTTTTATAATTGTAAAAAATAGATTTTCAAACCAATTAGAGGAGGTGAAGAAATATGTGCTGGGGATCTCTCAACATAAAGTGGCAGTTATGAAACGATCACACAGAGAATGCTTCATATGCGTAGAAAACTGATTTTAAAATCATATTTTTGGAGGATCAGGCATATATAGTTAAATTGGCAATTACATTTTTATTATCACCATCAACAGTAAATACATTTTATAAATGCTGTAGGTATTTTACTTTTTTTGGTAAAATGAATTATTAGAAACTTTTCCCTCATCATATTCCAGTGTTAGGGGACCGCTGGACAGTGTTATATGCAGTAAATAAATAAATGCATAAAAAAATGCAACTGTGTTCAGTTATGTTTAGGGCCTGACTTTGCATTCAAAAGGCATTTTCTGTTTTCTTAATACCTTCTGCACCATTCAGTTAATTTGCTGAAACTTTAAATCAAAAAACAACAAATTTAGTTTATTCTTGATACGTTGGTGCATGTTTATCAAAGGGGCAAAGGTGAGGCCAAAATTTGACATTTCCCATATTAACTAGCATGAGAATCTTTCCTCTCTTTCTTCCCTATACAGAAAAAACTCTCAATGAAATTGCACCAAAAATGCCATGAAAGCAGGAATTTACTGACATACCCTAGCTTGATATTACTATATCTGTCAGGTAGTTTTAAATAAATGATCATTTAAATATGCCGAAGCCTGAGCAAAGGATTAAAATATTATGGTCATCTTGGTTGTTAGCCCTAAAACTGTTCTCAAACACAGAATGATAATTAATTTGATTGAACAAGGTAGTTTATTTGCCATCATACATTTTAGGTTAATGTAAATATTTTTCATGCAGCCACAGTTACAGGACATTGGGCACAGTCCTTTCGTACTGAACGAAAATTAACCAAGGTCACATAAAGAGCAGATGGATGACCCCTTGACTACCAGACTTTAGTTTGGGGTCACTCAAATGCTCTGAAGCTAACACATGTTTACCATTTGATGAGGTCTGCAACCCTACCAGGCACAGATGTGCAGAGATTGTGATCAATAGTTGGTACAGAGATTGCAGAATATTGCAGGGGACCTAATGCTGGCCAACAATGTTTGGTAGTTCACCATCCAGCTACTTAGTCATGGGCTATAGGTTCAATGTTGGCAGTGTTGAGTCTGCATCCCTGATAAAGAGACAGCAGACTATAAGTCTCATAGACCCTTGATGGCTTCTCTTTCCTATTCCAAGGTCTCAGTACAATGTCTGTGGATTATGGATCACAAATTCAGAAAGCCTGCATCTGTCTAGATGTGTGGTCTTATTATCGTGGCCATGGACTTCAGCTACTATTTTGGGTGTGGTGAATCTGCAATGTCAAACAAGAGACACATTTGGGTTAAAAAACAAAACATTATTTGAGAAATTAGGTTGCTGGTTGACTGGGGTGTGAGCCCTCGTCAAGCAATAGCCATAATTCCTGGCAGAGTGAACCACAAAAAGTCAGAAAGCTAACTAATGCTTAACCCTGGGTAACATGGCATAAAAAGCAGTCTGGCTTAATTTGGAGGTAATGTGTAAAGTATTTATGCAGCAACAAACAGCAATAAAATGAAAATGCAACACAAGTAAAATCCCACACCAATTTAGAAAAAATAGAGTACATTTTAATAAACTATTTGAGCCCAAAACAACAACAAAAAAATCAGTAGAGCAGGAGTTGTGAATTTTTAGAGATTTAACTAAAAATTGAGCCAAAAAAGCACATAGTGCTAATTGCGGGTATCTGGTTGTATGAGACCAGGTGAAAGTCACAAGTTCAGACTGAGGACAATGGAACACAATCCAGATAACAGGATCAGATATGTTCCGCTGAGAGTTACCTTCACAGTCCAGTGCAAAGAGTTCTGTTTGCGGTGGAAGGGGCACCGAGGAGCAGCTAGAGTGTCACAAATGGCTGATGGAGTAGGGAGAAGGGCAGGCCAAGCATCACAAATGGTCAACACTGTAGCGCAAACATCTTGTCGGCATTGCGGACGATTGGGGCTGGAGCTTTGCAATGCAAGTCTTCATGAGGAGTTGACACTGTAGTGGAAGAAGTGGTTCATAAGAACTTCACACACTCCAGCGGGGTCCAGGTGCTGGTTCAAGATGGTTGGAGCCTTTTATATCTCTGTGGCTCTGAACAGGAGGCTAACAGACTAGCGCCTGACGTCACTCTGGTATTCTTCGGTTCAGGTGAGGATGCAGGGATCAAACAGCAGGTCTGGCCTCAGAGAGTTCAAGGCAGGCTCCAGTCAGTAAAGAAAGTCCTTCCAGTGCAGCAAAGCAGTCTTGTGGAGTAAACATCAGGCCACAACAATAGGCAGTCCTCTGAGAGCTCTTTCACAGTTCTGGAAAGTGAACTAAAGAGTGAGGCCTTACTTTTATACCTGCTGCCTGTCAGGTACACTCACCTGAAAGGCAGAACATCTGCAGGAGTGATGAATAATCCTGTGACCTCCCAGAACACCTCTGGATACTGCTGAAGGACAGAGGACTCAAGGCAGGTGTTCTGAAAGGTAAGGGGAATGAACAAGAGAAAGAGAGAAAACACTTGCACGTCTCTACAGTCTGGTACAGCGGGCTCCCATTGTTTGGGGTGTAAATCGTGATCAGCATTTTACCTGTCAGTGGTGTGACCTTGAAAGCAAAGAAGAGACATTGGTATTAGTGTTGCATGTGCTGCCCGCCCCCCCAGAGTGTAAGTGTAAAGATCATTCATGAGTAAACAACTGTAATTACCATGCCTCCTATCAATGGGGAAAGGTGGTCTCTCTTGGCCTTTGGTCTCTTTGTGCTTGGGAAGAGGTCTCACTGTCCATAAAACATGCCCACAAATGGGGAATAACAAGGGAATCAAGCTCAAGAGGGCTGTGCACGGAGTTTGCAACACACAGTTCTGTGGAGTCGCACACAATACATAAATGCAATCTTAACATACATTTGCAGCAGAAATCAAGTAGTGTTGCGTCACACTAGCGGTATGCCCAAGAGGTTATGACAAATAGTAAACAATACGCACAATCCCTCTAACAAGATACAGGTAACCTTCTCTTATATCACAAAACACAGGAAGGAAGCGTAGTGCTAAATGTTCGTAGTCCTGTGTGAGTGTACACACAGACTTTGATTAAAGTTCAATGTGACAGTTACAACTTATGTTGTTATTGTCAATTTCTAATGCAAGGATAAGCATGAAGATAAACTATTACCGTGCTTAACAACCCAGAGCACATGGTACTGTTGTAGAACTGGGAATGAAGCCGCTCAGTGGGAATACAGAGTGCCAAGAATCCAAGCAGAGAGTTCTAGCTTAGGTGAAGGTTTCAAGGTAACAGCTGAAAATGGAGCACAGAGCGTGGCTTTGTTAAGGAGGTCTAAAAGGGGCTCAGTGGCGATTACTGAACACTTAGCTGTCCCGGGAGGGTGTCCGCAGTCACTGGAGGGCGGAGAAGAGGTACAACTCAGACTAGAGGCGGTTGGCAGGATCAACTAAGAGGAGCTGCACAGGAGCTGTTTGGACTCTTGAAGCAGGAAACAAAGCCAAGCACTGCTAATTGCCGGGCGTGGCTTTTATAGGCAAGAGACAGCCGGAGTCAAGCACATGGCCCCATGTTGGCTGCTAATGGTTGTCTTAGTGATGTGACTCAAGCGGGCATCCCCTTACAATGTGTCAAAGTAAAAGGAGGAAGGAAGTCAATAAGCATTGGCATATACAAGGCAAAATAAGCCAACAAGCATTGACACAAGGGCTGCTAATAAACATTGGTGAGTAGAAGCGAATAAGGGAAACAAAATAACAAGCAGAGATACATAAAGACCCCCCTACAAATAATGAGGTGCACCACTAGTGAACAAACAAGCAATGGTAATACCAAGTCTGCTTTCAAGGAGAACATGGGGACGGGAGGAAATTATTGATCAGAGATCCCTGAGGGTGAAGGTAAATTATGCAGGGCATGATTTGTGTGTTCCTAACACTGCCTTCTTTGAAGGTGGGGGAAGTGTTTAGAAGTTTCTCTTTGAAGTGCTTGTAATTTCCTGACTCCCCTGCCCTGGCTCCAAGCTGGCTGCATATCAACAATGTAGAGCTGACAAGCCCATTGTATGAAGGCAGAGCACAGGCTATTCAGTTCCAGGTGGGGCTGTGCCAGTTCCACCCCCGTCCTGCCAGCAGATATCCCATTCAGCACACCTAATCCCTCTATTGTGTGAACATCTGAGAGGAATTCACAAAGTCTAACTGTCATACACGCCCAGTCATGTGAACCAGGGGTGCCTGCAGACACCAAATGGCAAAAAAATATGACTTTACCATTAAAGAGACTTTTTATTTGCAATTCCATTGATACTAAACACAAATTATTAAATGTAATAAGGCAACCCAATGTTATCCTATGGTACAGGTAGGCCTCAAAGCAGTGGAAAATTAATTTAGGAGTTTTTCACTACCAAGTAATAAAAACAATACGTAAAAAAGCCTAACCTTTTTATTACAAGGCCCCTACCCTGTTGGCTACCTAGGCCCTACCTCAGGGGTGACATTTGCAATAAAATGGGGAGTTTAAGACTTGGCAAGTGAGTTATATTGCCAAGTTGAACTGGCAGTTTAAAACTGCATTCAAGCTGTTATGGCAGGCCTGGGACATGTTGTAAGGGGCTACTTACCTAGGTAGCATAATATGTGCTGCAGACCCACTAGTAGCATTTAATTTACAGACCCTTGGTAAATGGTATACCACTGTACAGGGGACCTACACATAACTTAAATATGTCAATCAGATGTAAACCAATTTAACCATATTTAGACAAGTGAGCATAAGCTATTTAGCATTGGTTAGCAGTGGTAAAGTCCACAGAGTCCTAAGGACAACAAAAACAAATGTCAGTAAAAATGGAGTGAAAGAGGCAGAAACTAAAATGTTTGGGGGGGAATACCACCCTAAGGCTGACACACTAACATTTAGCATCTTTAAAATATCCAGCAGTAATGGTCTGCCATCAAAGAAAATTTTAGTGAGGCAATCCTGATTAACTTAACTTTTTTTAGTCCACAGTCTCTATCTCAACACTACGGACACATGTATCAACAGATGTAGGACTTCTTCTGTTGTCTGCGGACTTCCTCTTGAGTACCCTGGCTATCTTACATTTTAAGGAGTATTCTCACCTTTTCATTGGCTCAGATTTAAGATAACATTCCACAACATGAAAAGTAATATTTTCTTGGAACAAGAGGACCATCCACCAGTCTGCACAGAACAGGAGACCTGAACAGGTGATACTGTTCCAAACAGCTCCAGTTAGGGACACTATGGCTCAATCAGTTGAAGGAGAGCTTCCTGGGCCACCTTCTACAGATCCAGAGAAGGTGGAACACAAACCGGAAGAGAAAGCTGAATACACAACAATTCACCTGCAAGTTATGTGACCAAAATCTCAGCAATGAACCGAGAAAACACTCATTTTCAGCACATCTCTCATGTGTTGACACCTCAAGTAAAGTATGACATGGATTATGGGAGACATGCAATTGAGAAAATAAATTGAATACCGGGAAAGCAGATACTCCCTTAGAAAGTACCATAAGTGGTGCTGCACGAAGCCAGAAATGTAATCAACACCTGACATTTTTGCAATTTGTTATATGGTGGGCAAAACAAACAAAGTGGTGTGAGGGAAAATATAGAATTAGGATTTAGATGATGGAGGAAGACTATTGACCATTCTATCATTTAAAAAAAAGATTAAACGCTAATGAGTGGCAACTTGTAACCAAAGTTCCAAATACCAGCAAGAAAACATTTATTTTGGGAACCACCAAAAAATAAGATGATCTTTATAAACCACTAGGTTCAGTAAGGCTGCAATTAGTGGGTTGAATGCAGAGCCTACCCTGCTGCCAATGCCTGCTGTGTGCAAACCGTGCAGTGGGTTTATCTGCCCATAGAGGGGTTTGGTCCCATAACCTAGCCAAGAAACCCCTAATGTGTGTGGCCTCTGGCTGTGAGCAGTGATAGTTTGCTGCCCAGTGGTGGTTTGCTGTCCATGAGAGGTTTGTCAAAATTGCACATAATTACATGAAATCCAAATCCGTCAGTTTGAGCAGTATTTTAACTAAAAATCTATCCACATCATTTAAACAAAAGTAGAGTGAAACACAGCTGCTCCCATTCTGTTGTATGCATGCATTCACAGTAATTGTTTACAGCAAAATGTACCATTTGCCATACATTTTCACTGTTACATTTTTACAGTAAAATGTACCATTTTATATACATTTTGACCGTGAATGGTGCATAATTATACAAAGTGGTGTAAATACATAATTTGCATTAAAGGTGTAATACTAAATTCTTGAAATTACCTGCGTAATTTAATTTCACACAGGCCAAGTGATCTCAGTTGCAAGATAATTTATGGCACTTGCAATTGTATCTGTCAAATCCAGAGTGAGGTTATCAGCATTGCATGAGTGTGTGAGTTGAGCTTGTGCAGATAGTGCTGATTGTAGTTTTGGGGCGCTTGGCATCATAGGAGTGTTATACAGTTCCTACAAACAAAGTAGCACTGTGTATTTGGTCAATATAATTGTAACGGTATTGGAACTCAGTCCATTCGTACCACTGGGGAATGTTGACACAGTTCCTAGCTAGCTCATAGTTGCCTGCCCGAAACCCTAAGCACAAGGGTAAGAGATGGGCTCTGCAACTACACGCATGACTGCTCAGATTCCTAAGGAAATCATGGAAAAAGATCTACTGGTTTGTTGTCACTCAGAGTACCCAAGACTATACACAGGAAAGAATATGAAAATGTTGTTTAGAACAAAGATTGCAATAGTCTTATTCTTATATAGAAAAAAGCCATGTAAATGGTTACCAACAAAAAAGAAATGCTAAGTTAAAAATGTGCATTTAAAAAGGGACGTCCGAACCACCCCCCCCCTCCCCAGTGCGCATCACGTCCAATGACCAACGCCAGGGAGGGGATTGAAAAATCGGGAGACACAGAAGAGCTTCCGTGTTTCCACCTGCAACTCTGTGACATCCTTGCGCCGCTAGGTTCACTGATGTCACACTTTGTTTTTCCCACCAGAGCAGGAAGCAGCAGGAAAGGCTGTTTTCTGCTCCAGTGGGGAAAACGGGCCCAAAAGGGCCTCCACACCATTCAGGAAGACCTCATTTGATAGGTCAGATTCTCCCCTTCCAAATGTGGCCTTCCTGAAATGGTTTTTTGACCGTGGATTGCAGCCACGCTGCCATCCACAGCCAAGAAACCCCACTAGACACCAGGGATTACACTTGGGGGTGTCGTCGGTCTCTGAAAATGTGCCGCCCCCTTCCCTCGGGGGCATATTTAAAAAACATTTGTTAGATTATGCACCCCCAGGAGGTTACAAAATAGTAAAAAATAAGATTTAAAAAACACACCCACATATAAAAGTGATCTATTTACATATATATATTTGTGTATATATATATATATATATATATATATATATATATATATATATATATATATATTTATATAAATATTTGCCACCAGTTCTCTTGCAGCTTGCATCTTCGAAACAATGCACATACTCCAACTGACGCGTTTCAACTGTAGCTTTTAGGCAGAAATAAGTCAAGCTAACTCTTGTGATTATGTTTCTGCTTGAAAAGGATCTGACTTTGAGTGCTTGTACCTAATACCTGCGCCAGGAATGAATCACCTTACGGTCAATAGTTGCTCTCATGTAAGGACTAACATTGACCGTTGAGACTTGGGGGAATGCTGGGTGGAAGGAAATTTGTAGCTCCTCTCAGATTCCAGGACTTTTCATCACCGAAATGTGAGTAAAAAGGTGTTTTTTCGCCAAATTTTGAGGTTTGCAAAGGGTTCTGGGTAACAGAACCTAGTGAGAGTGCCACAAGTTACCTCATCCCGGGTTCCCCTAGGTGTCTAGTTTGCAGAAATGTCCAGGTTTGCTAGGCTTTCCTAGGTGCCAGGTGAGCTATAGGCCAGAATCCATAGCTCTGCACTTTCCAAAAAACACAAGAGTTTTCAATGTAAAAATTTGATGTGTCCATGTTGCATTTGGGGGTATTTCCTGTCGCAGGCACTAGGCCTACCAACACAAGTGAGGTACAATTTTTATCAAGATACTTGGGTGGAAGGAAATTTGTGGCTACTCTCAGATTCCCGAACTTTCCATTACTGAAATGTGGGGGGAGAGATTTTTTTTGCCAAACCTTGAGGTTTACAAAGAATTCTGGGTAACAGAACCTGGTGAAAGCCCCACAAGTCACCCCATTCTGAAGTCCCCTAGGTGTCTAGTTTAAAAAAAATGCATAGGTTTGCTAGGTTTCCCAAGCTGCCGGCGTAGCTAGAGGCCAAAATCCACAGCTAGGCACTTTGCAAAAAACAGGTCACTTTTCTTTGGGAAAATGTGATGTGTCCACATTGTGGTTTAGAGCGTTTCCAGTCGCAGGCACTAGGCCTAACCACACAGACTTGGGGAAATGCTGGGTGGAAGGAAGTTTGTGGCTCCTCTCAGATTCCAGAACTTTGCAGCCCCAAAATCTGAGGGAAAACTGTTTTTTTTGCCGAATGTTGGGCTTGCAAAGGATTCTGGGTAACAGAACCTGGTGAGAGTTCCACAAGTTCCCCCATCCTGGATTCCTCTAAGTGTCTAGTTTTCAAGGTTTGGTAGGTTTTCCTGGGTGCTGGCTGAGCTAGAGGCCAAAATCCACAGCTAGGCACTTTCCAAAAAGCACGTCAGATTTCAATGCCAATTTGTGATGTGTCCATGTTGCGTTTCCAGTCGCGGGCACTAGGCCTACCCACACAAGTGAGGTACCATTTTTATCTGGAGACTTGTCATTCGCTACATTTTTTCCTTCCAAATGTAAGACAGTGTGTAAAAAAGAAGTCTATTTGAGAAATGTCCTTTAATTCAGGTGCTAGTATGGGGACCCCGGAATTCAGAGATGTGCAAACAGCCACTGTTTCTCAACACCTTTGCCTATTTAGAAAATACAAAGGTTTCCTTGATACCTATTTTTCACTCTTTATATTTCACCAAATTAATTTCTGTATACCCGCTATACAATGAAAACCCATTGCAAGGTGCAGCTAGTTTATTGGCTCTGGGTACCTGGGGTTCTTGATGAACCTACAAGCCCTATATATCACCACAACCAGGAGTATCCAGCAGACATAAATGTATACTGCTTTAAAAAATCTGCCATAGCTGGAAAAAAACGTGGACAGAAATGGCTAATTGTTTTCACGTCAATTTCAATATTCTTTTATTTCAGCTGTTACTTTCTGTAGGAAAACCTTCAAGGATCTACACAATGACCTGTTGCTGAATTCAAAATTGTGTATACTTTGCAGAAATGTTTAGCTGTCTGGGATCTGGTATTGGTTTCACACCCATTTCTGTCACTAACTGGAAGGAGGCAGAAAGCATAAAAAATAGTAAAAATTGGGTATGTCCCAGTAAAATGGCAAAATTGTGTTGATACATGTGGTTTTCTGATTCAAGTCCGCTAGTTCCCGAAAGCTGGGAAGATGGTGATTTTAGCACCATAACCCCTTGTTTCCCATTTTTCTGAAAAAACAAACTTTTATCTCTATTTTGGCTAATTTCTTGGACTCCTCCATGGGGAACCCACAAACTCTGGGTAGCTTTAAAATACCTAGGATGTTGGGAAAAAAGGATGCAAATTTGGCGTGGATAGCTTATGTGGACGAAAAGTGCGAACTAACCCAAGTATCCAAAAAAGGGCTCAGCACTGGGTGGTGGGGGAGGCCCAGCAGCTAAGGGGTTAAGTAAAGTGGCTTAGGGCCTCTGTGGCCCTTTTGTGTTTTATTTTTCTTTAAATGTTAATGTCCTGAACATTTTGTGCACTCAGCACTGTGATGGTTGCCCTTTTAAACATTAACATTGAGGGAATAGTAAAAGGGCAATGCAAACATTATGGATGCATCTGCCAGTCTGGTTAATAGTACCTTATTTCAAACATTTACTTTTTGTTAAGAGAAGTACGTACAATAGGGAGTATGAATTCTACCCATGAAGTGCAATGCCATCTTGCACTACTCCCTCTTCTTTCTTTCGTTTGCTTGTCTGAGGGAATACGAATGGTTTGCTTCCAGAGGAACCACCCTGTATAGGCAGATGCTTTGTTTTCCCAGTCCCTTATGACAAGGGAACTTTTACACAGCCTTGATGGCTATGCGTTTGAAAATATATGGATGTACTATACTGTGATTTGCATTGGGTGCTCGCCTGTCTGCCCAGATTTGAGAACATAATTTTAGCTGCCCAGCATCTCAGCGAGCATCATTTAGCTTGAAGAGCTTTGTGAACTACTTTGATGAAGGCACATTTCAGAATGTGAAGTCAGTGGTACCACTTCCACTTGGCTACGACAATCAATGTAATACTGCTGGTTATCATTGTTCTTGTCCTGTTGCTGCTCTTGACGATGCCATAAATGGAAGTCTTTGAGTCAGTGCAACAAGTTCTGCTTTCATGAAGAAACCCTCTGCCCTCTCTACCACTCACCATTACACACCTCCAGACAACTGCACATGATTTGATCGTGATTAAATACTGCAAGTGCTGGTGAAATTGTATTAATTAGACAAGTACAACTCCCTTTGCACCAACTTTTCTCCTTTAATAGAGTTGTCTTCTCTTGTGGTTCAGCGTCTGGTTTCCTAGCAAGCGGACAGGATCCATAGACCTTTATTGTCAGTTTAGGCCTCTTATTTACTTGGGCTTGTTGGCCTTTGTGCCCACAATAGAAGGGGCAGCTTGAGAATTTTGAGGGCCCTGGGCCAAACGTATGTCAAGGACCCCGTTCATAACAGCGCTCAATTTATGATCAAATTTCGGCTCTTTCATGCTCTCTTTGGCCAGGTCACTGACAGTTCCCTAGCGAACGCAGCAAATCCTAAATACGTTTTCATCTAATATTAAGGCATGGTGACCTGTGTTTTCAATATTGTAACCTTTATGGATGTTGCATGAAATGTGTACATAATATTTTCCCACAAAATGCGAGTAATAGACTTTCACAAATCACCCACATTAAAAATAAATCAAAGGAAGACGGGATTTAAAACATCTCTTTAAGAATTATAAGAGGTCACCAGAGCAATGAACGCGCCAGCCGTAGTCCGCTTTGCCTATGTCTTAAACGTCTCTGCACAATGGGTCCGAGGCACTATGCCCTTTCCTTGTAAGAAGCCGCAGGTACTCTTCACACTGTAGCTGTCAACATTGTTCTGCATATGTTTTGTGTTGTCCTAGATCTTCGCCAATTTCTTGTGTTGCAGACCTTATCATTTACTGCTAATGCATAGTTATCTGTTTTGGTGAAAAAAATGATGCTCTATCATATCTAAAGTGTCAGCTTTAGGTTTCACTAACAGTAGCTGTTTAGGAACCTATTTGTTTCCATATCTGTACTGCATTTCATTGGTAGTGTGTATTTTCCTTTCTAAGAGTGTTTTGAATATCGCCATCATTTATGCTTCGCAGATGATAAACTAGTTCCTAAACAGTGTATAGTATATTTAGTCAGGGTCACAGGTTTCTTTACTGTGTACTGAAATCTATGCTTTAGCTGGTGCCTAGTGTTACCCAAGATTATTATTCTTAATGTGAAATGATCAGTTTATTTCACCACGTTTTGTGTTTGGTTTCTTGCTTTATATCAATTGTTCCTGTTCACATTGTAAAATATTTGGGATATATGAGACATTTTACAGGTTTGTGAACACACAACCTGAACGGGATGTTCACAGCTCATTGTGCTTATGATAAAAGTTTTATTGCACGTAGACATCTCAGGCTAGGACTGCTAAAGTATGTCTGTGCAGAGTCAAGGATACTTAACTAACCTCTATTTCTGTTATGGACTGATGGTCTTGATTACTGATTGCTTCCCCGAGACTGATTCATAACCTGTATGATTACCTAGCTTCCTGAACTCGGCCTCAAAGGAACATATATAATTAAATGCACAAGAGTAAAAATGCTCCTGTAATATTACACTCTTATATTAGATGCAGATGTATTGGACAAAATTGTGCTGGAAATAAAACTGTGTTGAAAATATAGCATTTACTCCTAATGGTCCTAAAATGTCTTACGCAAAAGGGCCTGAGGTGCAAGGGTTAACGAATTGCAAACCGTTCACAAAATAGATTGCCAATCAAAGCTTTCTTTGATGTATCATGTGTAGGAAAACATGGGTCCGCTAAAATTGTATAACGAACCGGAGATTTATTGATTTCTTAGTTTATTTATTACTGCTTTTTGCATTTCTTAATCTGTGAATCTCAATCACCCAGTCACAATTGAATGTTATGAGCATCCTCAGTTCGGGAGTGGTCACAAAAACTGGAATGTTCACATACATTCTAACACCAACTTCAACCAGGCGATAAATAGTCACAAGGTATAAAAGCTCACCCATAATGCATTGCAAACTTTCACAACAGCAGCACTGATTGCTGTGGTGAGGAGAATATGCATCCTAGCAGCCCAGCAGAGACGGAGGAGGAGAAAAGAGAGTATATTTAGTCAGAGGGCCACCTTGTTTGAACAAACAGTTGAGGAAGTGCATAGCAGGTGCATGATTAGTAAGGAGATCATTATAAGTTTCATTTCTAAGTTGAAACCTGTTTTAGGAAGGTTCACTCAGGTTAGTGTGGCTGTCCCTCCACATATTCAAGTTTTATATAGCCTTCACCTCCTGGCATCTGGGAGTTATAAGTGCACAGTAGCAGTTGCACTTTCTAGACTTTTTCAGAACTTTATCAGTGCTATGATTGACAAAATAAATGGCCATCTTTGTTTTCCTCATATCCCAGGTGAATTACAAACCACAAAGAAGGCTTTTTATTTTGCTGCAAACTTCTCAAATGTAATAGGATGTGTGGATGGAACACATATCCTCATTTGTCTACCTCCTGAAACAGAGGCCCAGATTTACACTATGTTTACACCGGATTTGCGTCATTATTTTTTTCGTAAATCCTGCGCAAACTTAACTCCATATTTATATTTTGGTGCTAGACATGTCTAACGCCAAAATGTTGGAGTTAACGACATTTTTTGCCTGCGGAAAACTACCTTGCATCGATGAGATGCAAGGTAGGCGTTCCCGGGCAAAAAATGCCTCAAAGGCCCTAGCGCCTTATTTATCCTCCTGTGAAAAAATCACACACAGGAGGAGGAGGGCCTTAAATAATGGCACTAAGCCTGCTTAGCACTATTATTTAATGCCTGGGGATGAGCAGGCGTAAAGGGACCTGGAGGCAGATTTCCATGGCCATAGATGATGGAAATTGCCCAGAGGTGCACTTCCCTGTCCCCTGGGACAACCCCACCACCCCTATCCACACCAGGAGGTCACCCACAGATGGGGGACCCATCCGAAGGTAAGACCAGGTAGGTATTATTTTTTCAATCCAACACCGCACGGGGGCCCTGACATGGGGCATCCTGCACGGTGCTGGCCCCAATGGCCATGCCAAGGGGACATTTGTCCCCTTGGCATGGCCATTGGGGTGGTGGGCATGGCTCATGTCTTTACCAAGACAGGAGCCATGTCCATGGGGCTTGTGTGCCAGAAAATGGTGCTACACTGCTTACAGGCTATTTTTTTTTGCCTCTAAACTGTGTAGCACCATAATTTGGCACACAAGCCCCGGTTCCCCTATGCCTCCCAGGCTCTGTTGGCATCCTTTGAAAGGACGCTAACAGGGCCTTACAACGGATAGCGCCATTCCTTAAATATGGCACTTGGCTGATGTCTAGGAATAGCGCTAGCCGGTGCTATACTTTTTGCTGCAAACCTGCGCTAACGAAGGTTTGCTGCATAAAGTATAAATGTAGAAATAATCTAAGTCCCTACTCTCAAAATATTCAAGTGGTTTGCAATGCCTCAAATGTTATAGTTGTATCAAACCACAATAGACTGATGGTTTGCTACAAGGTCAACTTTAATCAAATGTGTGAGCTACTTTTGGACTGATTGCATGTTCAGAGAAGGTAGCATCTTCAGTGGTATCGAGTTACAAGATATAGCCAAACCGTGCTCCACAAGAGCAGACTACTTTGGCCATAGGTGCTGCATATATTGAATTGATGCTGCACACAATATAATCATGAGACCTCAATGCATATTGAATCCATCTGTATATGCACCTTTGGTGGATGTTGTTTCTGGATGAGTCCACTTTGTACATTTATAAAAGATACACATTCCAGTTTTAGGCATTTAGAACAACAATAATACAAATCAGAGTGACAGAATGAAACAACGCTCTTGCTAAGGGCAGATTTAACAAAAGCACATAGGCTATATACATGTTTATGCTGGATACCTTCAAAAATAATAAGATAATACACTGTGTTTACTATTGTTTTACTGTTAAAGGGGTGGGGCTATGGGGGATGACCTGGGACAAAGGGGGTGTGCACAGCACTCCACCCAGTGCGCATGTATGTTGGGTTGGCCAAACAAAAATGCGCACTATGATCTCCCAACCCGGCACTGTGTTGCCAGGCTGGAGAGAGTAGGCCCAGGCTCCCAGTTTGAGTGGGAGCGCCAATCGAGGGCGCTCCAACCATTCCTAATGCTGCTTTCATGCAGCTTTAGGATTGGCCACAGGGCAGGTTGGGAGCCTGTGCATCAAGTTACTAGTTAGGGCGGTGTGACAGCAATGCTCGTGAATTTTTATTTCAATTTTATTTTGATTGAATGTTTATTTTGTTCCTACCTCCCCCTGCCATGTGCCGTCCTGTCCCTTCACCAGGTAGCGAGCCGCAACTGACAGGTTAGATGTTTATTAACAATCTTTACCCTTATCACACTATCTTATGTGAAGTAACACCACACACACAATTACTGCCAGAAGGCATACAAAATCTTTTTTCTTGATCTAGTATTCTCAGTCTGTGATGGCAACCAGAGCTGAAGCATCTAGGCTCTCATCACAACAATGGTGGTAAAAACCGCCTACCGCCACGGTGACGGCTGCCAAAATAATGTCACTGCGGCTACCATCCGTCCGCCATATTATGATCACTGCCAGACGTCCGCTCCAAGAAGGGAGTGTGCGTGTATTGGGGTGGGGGTGAGTAGGAGGATCAGAGGGGGTGTGGTGTGTGTGAGGATCAGAGATAGTGGGCTGAGTATGAGGACTGGAGGGGGTGGTGGGGTGTGTGTGAGGGTCAGAGGGAATGGGGCAGTTTGGATGGAAGGGAATTGGGGGGTTAGGTGTGTGTTGGGGAGGGTGGGGGAGCCACCTGCCTGTGACAGGGAAAGAATTCCCTGTCCCCGGTAGGGCCTACCGTCATGGTTTTTGTGACGTTGCTAACACCACGAAACCCATGGTGGTAGGCAGTCTCATAATACCTCTGTCGGAACTATGCAGACTGCTGGGCTGGAGATTGATATCTTCAGCGGCTGATACTGCCATGGCGGTGTGAGTGGAGAAGTGGCGGGTTGGCTGCAGCCAACCGACCATTCTCATGATGTGGCATTATATACCGCCAGCCTGTTGGCGGTACTATCGCCACATTTCCACTCACCAACGGGGTCATAATGACCCCCATAGTCTCATTGTTTTATTCATAATGTTCATTGTAAATTGTGACTGTATACCTGACCTTCCAGGATAAATGACATCTGAGGCAAGAAAATTGAAGTAAGCCAGAAAAAAACATTTAATACATGTGTTTTCTGAATATCAGTCTAAAACTGAGCAAAAAGAAAAAAAAATTGGATTTGGGTGGGAAAGGTGGATATCCTTGTTTTGATCCTCTCTGATGCAAATGCACTTTGTGAGTACTAGTCTTAAGTGGGCCATATTGACAAACCAAAGTGTTTATGTTCA
Source organism: Pleurodeles waltl (assembly GCF_031143425.1). Classification (NCBI taxonomy): domain Eukaryota; kingdom Metazoa; phylum Chordata; class Amphibia; order Caudata; family Salamandridae; genus Pleurodeles; species Pleurodeles waltl. Next base: position 768,074,836 of record NC_090436.1, read on the forward strand.
GAATATGTGGAGTAAGGATTGGTCGAAGCAATTTGTCTTTGTCAATATCGCATTGCTCTCCAGCTTTGGACAATGGAGATTTTAATTTTTTTTAAACAAAAATCCTACACTTGTTAAGTATTAGTTGTATTGCTGAGTTGCACTTAGTAATATGAATATTTGTTAAGCCTTTGAGGTAATCTGAACACACTGTACTCTTATAATGAAAATCGCGTATGCCTTTTCTCAACTCCGAGATTGACTATAGATTGCTAAACATGTATAGCACACCTTAGCACATCACTTACAAGTTAACACATCTGTGTAGTTGCTTAATTTTGATTTTAGATGGTTCTACCCTTGATTGGACACTAGGGGGGTCATTACAACCCTGGCGGACGGTGTTAAAGGTGCGGTAACCCCGCAAACAGGCCGGGGGACAAAAAATGGGAATTATGACCGTGGCGCAAACTGCCAACAAAGACAGCCACTTTAACACTCCGACCGCCATGGCGGTACAGACAAGCAGCGCGGCGGTCACCGGCAACAGACAGGCGGAAGACAATGTACCGCCCATAGTATCACAACCCGCCAATCCGCCACCTTTTCCGGGACGGATTCTCCGTGGATAAAAACACGGCGTAAACAGTTACTGCAATGGGAAAACGCTCACCTGAACACATCCCACGAGGAAGGAGGATAGCATGGAGCTGGAACTCCAAATCCTACCGGCCCTTGTATTCCTACTCATTTACGAAGACCAACGCCTGCGCCGGAGAGGACAACGGTGAGTACTGCACCTATGACATAGGGGAGGCAAAAGTTAGGGGGACACACACGCAACACCCCCACCCCCACCCCACCCTCGCATATTACAACACACACACCAATGCATTCACAAAAATCACAGTACCAACCCACAACCCCCCGGAAGAATGCAAAGACAAAACAAAATCAGTCCAAACATTGTAATGTATCAATATACATGTCTCAAAAATATACAGATATATTAGAAAATCATACAAAAGTATATACATTCCGAGAAGTAGTTCAGATATGCACATAGAAATGTCCGTGCACCACTAGTCCAAAAATGCATGGGCGAGGCCCACAATAGATACCTGTCCACAAACGGAGAGAACACTGCCGGGGCATCAGATCGAAATACTACAGGCACCTCAGGGGGAAGGGAAGGGGGGGCACCTCAGCCGGAGGAGTGCAAAGCCAGATCCACAACGGGGCTCCATGCCCATTGATGTATCCTGGGGAGTTCAAAGCCACAGTCTCTCAAGTCTCTACAGTGGGTGGGTTGCCCACTGCCATATCCTGGGGAGTGCAAAGCCACAGTCTCTCAAGTCTCTACAGTGGATGGGTTGCCCACTGCCATATCCTGGGGAGTGCAAAGCCACAGTTTCCAAAGTAGATAACAGCCTCCACTGGCTCTGGAGGGGGACTGGAGCCCAGACTGGATTAGTCTCCACGTGGAAGTTCCTGTCCCGTCACTGTCCCACCTGCACAAGGGATAACGATGCTTGATGTGGCGGCCTTTTCATTCTTTCCCGGTGCATGCCCTGTTCAGCGGTGCTTTGCCATGGCGGTGCATGCCCTGTTCAGCGGTGCTTTGCCATGGCGGTGCAAGACCTGTTCAGCGGTGCTTTGCCATGGCGGTTCTGGACTGTTCAGCGGTGCTTTGCCATGGCGGTCTCTGGACTGTTCAGCGGTGCTTTGCCATGGCGGTGCATGACCTGTTCAGCGGTGCTTTGCCATGGCGGTTCTGGACTGTTCAGTGGTGTTTTGCCATGGCGGTCTCTGGACTGTTCAGCGGTGCTTTGCCATGGCGGTCTCTGGACTGTTCAGCGGTGCTTTGCCATGGCGGTGCATGACCTGTTCAGCGGTGCTTTGCCATGGCGGTTCTGGACTGTTCAGCGGTGCTTTGCTATGGCGGTGCATGACCTGTTCAGCGGTGCTTTGCCATGGCGGTCTCTGGACTGTTCAGCGGTGCTTTGCCATGGCAGTTCTGGACTGTTCAGCGGTGCTTTGCCATGACGGTCTCTGGACTGTTCAGCGGTGCTTTGCCATGGTAGTTCTGGACTGTTCAGCGGTGCTTTGCCATGGCGGTTCTGGACTGTGCAGTGGTGTGGGGCATGATGTTCTCTGGACTGTGCAGTGGTGTGTGGCATGACGTTCTCTGGACTTGGCATTGGTGTGTGGCATGACGTTCTCTGGACTGGGCATTATGTTCCCTCATTGCCCAGCGGGGTTGTGGCAGCCGGGGCCCTCCTGGGCACTGACTCCGGCGGTGGTCTCCTGACCAGTGACGATACTTGGGCCCTCCTGGGCACTGACTCCGGCGGTGGTCTCCTGACCAGTGACAATACTTGGGCCCTCCTGGGCACTGACTCCGGCGGCGGTCTCCTGACCAGTGACGATACTTGGGCCCTCCTGGGCACTGACTCCGGGGGTGGGGACTCCGGCGGTGGCAGTGGTCTCCTGACCAGTGACGATACTTGGGCCCTCCTGGGCACTGACTCCGGCGGTGGTCTCCTGACCAGTGACGGTACTTGGGCCCTCCTGGGCACTGACTCCGGCGGTGGTCTCCTGACCAGTGACGATACTTGGGCCCTCCTGGGCACTGACTCCGGCGGTGGCGGTGGTCTCCTGACCAGTGACGATACTTGGGCCCTCCTGGGCACTGACTCCACCAGTGGTCTCCTGACCAGTGACGATACTTGGGCCCTCCTGGGCACTGACTCCGGCGGTGGCGGTGGTCTCCTGACCGGTGACGATACTTGGGCCCTCCTGGGCACTGACTCCGGCAGTGGTCTCCTGACTCCAGTGAAGCTCCCCTCGCCCTCCGTCCCACTGGTGCATTCTGAGTCTGTGGTGTGGCCCTCCACGGCCATGTGGGATGCTGCTCCCTCGTGCTCCGGTGCCACTGTACCTCCGCCTGATGATGCTGATGAACAAAAGAACAGGGAGAGCACAAAAAGGGGGGGAGGGGAGACAGAAGAAAGACAGGTTGAGTGCATGGCATACTGCAACCGTTGGCGGACAATACAGACACAGCAGCCCCCTGCACTACGCCGTGCTCCTGGCCTCTACAGATGCAATTCCTGGGATATGGCCTACATGGCTATGGTGGACATCTGCACACATGGATGCCACAGGGGCATCTATACCTGTACTTGGCACTCTACTGAGGTGGGGTAGGGTGCCACATGGCGTGCATTACGGAGGGGCCTAGCCTACGTATTTCTGCCTGGCCTAGGTACACCCACAGGCCTCCTACCCCACCCAGACCCCTCCACTGCACGCAAAGTCAGCAGAATGATGTTGTACTCAGCCCCTTGTGTCTGCTGTGATGCCCTCAAGCGCTCATCCAACTCCGGGTAGGCGACCGCCAGGATCCTGAACATCAGGGTGTTCATGGGGCGACGGGCACCTCTCCCACGTTGGGAGGCCATCCCCAGCTGAGCCTCCGCCGCCTTCTTGCTCCAGCGGCGAATGTCCTCCCATCGTTTACGGCAGTGGGTGCCCCAACTCTGGTGGACCCCCAGGGTCCGGACGTCCTTGGCGATGGCACGCCAAATGTCCTTCTTCTGGTGGGCGCTGACCTACATGACATGGACAAGGGAAGAAGAGAAGTCATTAACAACCGCACCGTCAATGTGCGTGGCCCCCCTTCCTACCCATGTGGCACATACATTCACATGCATTAATGCTGCCTGAACTCTGCCCCCTTCCCTCTTCGAACCAGCCCTCTCCACCCAGGCCTAGCCCATACAACGTGCTCCCTGTGTACTAACCTGTTGGTCTGGAGGCCCGTAGAGTAGCGTGTACTGGGGGAGGACCCCGTCTACCAGTTTCTCCAACTCCTGAGCTGTGAAGGCAGGGGCCCTTTCCCCAGACGCAGCAGCCATCGTCGCTTCCAGACCGAGGTCACAGCAGCACTTGCAGTGTAGGTCCTCTCCTGTCGAAGATCAGGTATCTAGTGATTGAACAGATAGAAAATGGTGGTGACGTCCACGGCGGTGACGTCCGCGGCGATGCGTATCAACACCGCTGGCGCACTTCCTCATTGGCTCCTGGGACCCATAGTGTCCAATGTTAACCAATGCAGCATTGCGCCGCGGTCTACGACCGCCTACCGCGGCGGTGTGCAACGCCAACGCAGTTACCCCACAATCCCATTGTCCCAGTTTAGAGGTCAGGCAGCCGCCATTTCAGGGGCCCACATGGCTCCATTTACTTCTGCGTCACACATAGCTAGGCCTACACTCAACACACATACAGGAAGGGTTTTGCATTTGGTGTCGTGTTCTGTGTAACTGTGGGTACATACCTGGAAAGTAGTTGACTCTATCCTCGCTGTTGTCCTTCCTAGGCGCCGTCAGCTGGGACATTTGAGAAGATGGCGGAATCCTCCAGTGTACCTACCGCTGGTGGACCTGTTGACAATGGAAGAGCGACTTTTAATCATCACCTACAGGTTTGACCGTGCCACAATCCAGGAACTATGTACCCAGTTGGAGCCAGACCTGATGTCACCAATCCGCCATCCCACTGGAATCCCCCCTGACATGCAGGTGCTGTCAGTGCTCCATTTCCTTGCAAGTGGGTCTTTTCAGACAACAGTGGCCATGGCATAAGGGATGTCCCAGCCTATGTTTTCCAACGTGTTGTCCAGAGTGTTGTCTGCCCTGCTGAAACACGTAAGGAGATACATCATTTTCCCTGAGGTTGAAGATTTGGCTACAGTTAAAGGTGACTTCTATGCCCTTGGACATATACCCAACATCATAGGTGCTATTGATGGGACCCATGTAGCTCTGGTCCCCCCCCACAGGAGTGAACAGGTGTACAGGAACTGGAAGAGTTATCATTCGATGAATGTACAAATGGTCTGTTTGGCAGACCAGTACATCTCGCAGATAAATGCAATGTTCCCTGACTCAGTGCATGACGCCTACATCCTGCCGAATAGCAGCATCCCTGATATGATGGGTCAACTCCAGAGGCACCGTGTGTGGCTCTTAGGGGACTCTGGTTACCCCAACCTGTCCTGGCTATTGACCCCAGTGAGGAATCCCAGGACCAGGGCAGAGGAACGCTACAATGAGGCCCATGGGCAGACTAGGAGGGTGATCGAGCGGACCTTCAGCCTCCTTAACGCCAGGTTCAGGTGCCTCCAATGACAGGTGGTTCCCTATTCTACTCACCGAAGGTGTGCCAGATCATCATCGCCTGCTCGATGCTTCACAATCTTGCTTTGCAACGCCAGGTGTTTTTTCTGCAGGAGGATGGTCCAGATGACGGTGTTGTGGCAGCTGTGGAGCCTGTGGACAGTGATGAGGAGGAAGCTGAGGAAGAAGAAAACGACAACAGGGAGTCAGTCATACAGCAATATTTCCAGTGACACACAGGTGAGAACATTTTCATTTTTAACATTACATTCACTGTCACACGTCTTACTCTAACTCGTGTGTAATTTACTGGGATTATTTGGTAACTGAGTTGTTCCTTTCCATTACGGTTTCACAGGTGTGGTTACCAACGTGTGTCATCTGCATGCATCCTTCAAGGACTTGTGATGTGTGACATTGGTATGTTGCCTTAACAACTAAAAAAGCATTTTGACACTGTCATTGATAATACATTTGTACAAAATCATAGACTGACTCCGGATTGTTTTGTGGTTCAAGGGTGTTTATTTAAGTGCTTAAAAATGGAGGGGGGTAGTTAAATGGTGATGGGTGATGGTGGAGGAATGTCCATGGCAGAGTCCAGTCTATTAGTCTCACAGGTGTACTGCCCATCTGGGCATAGGAAGTGGAGCTGGGGCAGTTAAAGTATGGACAGGGTAACAAAGTGGGACGGTGGGGGGACAATCAGGGTGGTCTCATTTCCTGGCGGGGTCTTGCCATCTTGCTATGTCCTGTTCCTGGATCTCAGGGCCCGCTTGCGTGGTGGTTGTCCGTCTGCAGGGGGTGTGGTGCTGGTGTGGTGGTCCTGTGGCGGGGCGTCCTGTCCACTAGCGCAGGCGGAGGTGGTGGGCAGTTCATCGTCCTGGCTAGTGTCAGGGGCCCCGTGGAGTGCCACGGTGTCCCTCAAGGTCTGATGTATGTCCTTCAGCACCCCTACGATGGTGCCCAAGTCGGAGCTGATGGTCCTGAGCTCCTCCCTGAACCCCAAATACTGTTCCTCCTGCAGGCGCTGGGTCTCCTGAAACTTGACCAGGACCGTCACCATCGTCTCCTGGGAGTGGTGGTATGCTCCCATGATGGAGGATAGGGCCTCGTGGAGAGTGGGTTCCCTTGGCCTGTCCGCCCCCTGTCGCACAGCAGCCCTCCCAGTTCCCTGTGTTCCTGGGCCTCCGTCCCCTGGACCGTGTGCCCACTACTACTGCCCCCAGGTCCCTGTTGTTGTTGGGGTGGTGGGTTATCCTGGGTTCCCTGTAGTGGTGGACACACAGCTGATTGACCTGTCCTGGGTACGGAGGTTTGGGCCCACTGGGTGGGTGCTGTGCTGGTGTTACCAGAGGGTGGAAGGTCAGTGTTGGGCTGTGCCTGTGCAAGGGGAACTGACTGTCCCGAGGCCCACGATGGTCCGGGCTGGTCATCTGGATCCAGTAGGGCAGAGCTGCTATCCTCACTGTTGGCCTCTTCTGTGGGTGGAGTGGAGATGTCTGGACCCTCTGGTGTGGTGACAGTCCTTCGTGATCCTGCAGGGGCATAAGAGCATGATTATTGCATGTGTGTGTGTCATGGTGTGCAATGGGTGGGTGTTTGTGTACCCCAGTGCTAGCATTCCTGTGTGGGGGCTTGTGTGATGATGGTTAGGGGGTTGTTCTGGGTATGTGCAGTGAGCATGCTTTGGTGATGGGTGACCATGCTTAGTTGTGTCATGCAGGGCTTGGTGTTGGGATGTGTGGTTTGTATTATTAGTGCACTAGTGAGGAGTTGGAGTGATAGGGGAGGGGGTGAGGGTGGGGGGGTGTGATAGCATGCAGGTAGGGTGGGGAATCGGATAGTTAAGATTGGACTTACCATGGTCCATTCCTCCACCGACTCCTCCGAGGCCCTCTGGATGCATGATGGTCAAGACTTGCTCCTCCCATGTTGTTAGTTGTGAGGAAGGAGGTGGGGGTCCGCCGCCAGTCCGCTGTACCGCGATGTTGTGCCTGGAGACTGCTGAAAGCACCTTCCCCCGTAGGTCTTTCCACCTCTTCCTGATGTCCTCCTGATTTCTTGGGTGTTGTCCCACAGCGTTAACCCTGTCGACAATTCTGCGCCATAGCTCCATCTTCCTGGCTATGGATGTGTGCTGCACCTGTGAGCCAAAAAGCTGTGGCTCTACCCGTACGATTTCCTCCACCATGACCCTGAGCTCCTCTTCGGAAAAGCGGGGGTGTCTTTGGCGTGCCATGGGGTGGTGTGTGTGATGTGTGAGGTGGTGTATGTAGTGACGAGTATAGTGATGTGTAGTGGTGTGTGGTGTTTTGTGCGTGGATGTTGTGTGGGTGATGGTGTTGTGTGCCTCTGTGTGGTGGGATTGTCTAATCAGTGCTGTCTCTCTGGCCTCCTTTCAGAATTTCTGGTCGTAGGGGTTTGTGGGTGATGTGGGTGTGTGGTTTTATAATGTGTTGGGTGTGTGGGAGTGTTGTTTGTATGTGTATCAGGTGTGTGTATTTTGAATTGGCCAATGTGGCGGTGTTTTGGAGATGTGTGTGTATTTTGAGCGTGGCGGTGTGTACCGCCAATGGAATACCGCTGATGAAATACCGCCGCGTGGATTCGTGGGTCATAATAGCATGGGCGTGTTTCTGTTGCCGTGGAGTGGAGGTTTTGTTTTAGCCATTTTACCACTGACCTTTGGTGTGGCGGACTTGTGTGGGTGACTGAATTTCGGCGGATTCCGAAATGTGGGTCATAATAGCTGTGGCGAACTTCCGAGGCCGCGGCGGTGTATTGGCGGTCTTCTGCACGGCAGTAAGCGGCTTTTACCGCCAATGTTGTAATCACCCCCTAGATGTAGTCAGAACTGGCAGAGTTTCATTCTTTGGAATTCTTTGGAATTAAATTAAAATTCCATGGAATTCCATGGAATTGCATTAAAATGCAGCTGAATTTTGCAACATTCCGCCAGGGGATAGAGTGGGCACCACAATGTGCAATGCATACTCTTTAATGCCCACTCAGCGAAGATGGCAGCGACAGATTTCCTGCTGTTTAATGGACTTGACTACTATGTAGGAACAATATGTTGTTCAAAGATACTACTTCACAAAGTAGACAGTTTTGCACTTGGCTATCAAATTACACCTGAACTGAACCCACAAAAGTGCAACCCTACCTTAATCATCCCTTTGGCAAAAATAATGGCAGCCACTGCTTTCTTTCAGTTTGCAGTTGGGGTTCGTAGTGTAACGTTCCAGATCACTTTCTCATGTGTGCTCCAAGAGTTCACCTGTGATGCTGAATCACAAAAATGACAACATCCAAATTCCAGCTGATGTGGGTACCCTATACACTATAAAGGGAGATTTTAATGCTCTGGAGGCACACAAATTGTTGTTCGAGCCATCAATGGGACACATAGGGCCTCATTCCAACATTGGTGGTAAAATCCACTTACCGCCGTGCAGAAGACCGCCAACACACCGCTGCGGCGGCGGAATTCCGCTATAGCTATTACAACCCACAGCCCGGAATCCGCTAAAATCCAGACACCCACACAAGTCCCCCACACCAAAGGTCAGTGATAAACTGGAGATAACAAAACTAACACCATCATGCCAACAGGAATACGCCCACACTATCACGACCCATGAGTCCACGCGGCGATCTTTCAACCGCGGTATTCCATTGGCGGTACACACCGCCGCACTCAAAATACACACACATTTACAAAACACAACCACATGGGACAAATCAAAATACACACACCGGATAAACATACACACACCACTCCCACACACTCAATACAATATAAAACACACACCCACAAACCCCTATGACAAAAATTTTGAAAGAAGCCAAGAGAGAGACACCATCAACAACACTAGCATCCACAGATACACCACACCATCACTCGCAACATCCACGCACCTCAAACAATACACACAAATACATCCCCTCACACATCACAACACACACCACCACACACATCACCCACACCACACCATGGCACCGCAAAGACACCCAGGTTCTCTGAGGAGGAGCTCAGGGTCCTGGTGGAGGAAATCATCCGGGTAGAGCCACAGCTATTCGGATTACAGGTGCAGCACACCTCCATAGCTAAGAAGATGGAGCTATGGCGCAGAATCATAGACAGGGTCAACGCAGTGGGACAGCATCCAAGAACTAGGGATGACATCAGGAAGAGGTGGAACGACCTACGGTGGAAGGTGCATTCCGTGGTCTCAGAATACCAGATTTTAGTTCAGAGGACTGGCGGCGGACCCCCAACTCCTCCCCCACAACTAACAACATGGGAGGAGCAGGTCTTGGCTATACTGCATCCTGAGGGCCTCGCATAAGTAGCAGGAGGAATGGACTCTGGTAAGTCAAATCTTAACTATTACATCCAACACTCCACCTGCATGCTAGCATATGATGGCACACAGATGCAATAATCATGCCTTTACACCCCTGCAGGACCCCTACCCAACATCACAGGACAGGAGGATCCAGACATGTCCACTCCCCCCACAGAAAAGGCTCACAGTGATGACAGCAGCTCTGTCCAACTAGATCAAGATGACCAGCCCGGCCCATCTGGGACCTCAGGATAGTCGGTTTCCCTGACACTGGCATGAGCCACCACAGAGCCTCCCCCCTCAGGAAACACCAGCACAGTACCCACCCAGCGGGCCCATCCCTCTGTCCCCAGGACACGTCAAGCAGCAGTGTGTCCACCACTACAGGTAACCCAGGCAAATCCAACAACCCAAGAGAATCAGGGACCTGGGGGCAGTGGCAGTGGGAACACGGTTCAGGGGACAGATGCACAGGATAACAGGGGAACTGGGAGGACTGCTGTGCGACAGGAGGAGGACAGGCCCAGGGACCCACTCTCCACGAGGCCCTCTCCAACATCATGGGAGCGTACCATCATTCCCAGGAGACGATGGCAACGATACTGGACAAGTTTCAGGAGACCCAGCGGCTGCAGGAGGAACAGTATCTGGGGATCAGGGAGGAACTTAAGTCCATCAACACCACCCTGGTCACCATTGTAGGGGTGCTGAAGGACCTTGTGAACACCAGGAGGGACACTGTGGCACAACAAGGGGCCCCTGACACTAGCCTGGATGATGAACAGCCCACCACCTCCGCCGGTGCTAGCGGAAAGGAGGCACCGCCACAGGACCACGACACCAGCATCCCACCCTCTGCAGATGGAGAACCACCTAGCAAACGGTCCCTGAGATCCAGGACAAAGACAGAGAACAATGCCAAGACCCCGCCAGTAAATTAGACCCCCCTGAACGTCATCCTTCTGCTCCACTTCGTCACCCTGTCCATCCATCAACTGCCCTAGCTCCACTTCCTATGCCCCTTTGGACAATGCACCTGTGAAGCAAATAGACTGGACTCTGCCATGGACAATCCTCCACCATCACCCCTGCCCATTTTACAACCCCCTCCAATATTTTGCACTGAAAAAAACACCCTTGTATCACAAAACAAGCTGGAGTCAGTCTGTGCTTTCACACATGTGTATTTGCAATAACTATGGAATATAGCAATGTCGATTGTATTGTCAACATACCGATGTAAACAGCTCTAGTCCATGAGGTGATATAGCAGAGGTCACACAGTGGGACCCACATCTGTGAAATGGAAAGGCAAAGTGACAAGTCAAGGTCCAAACACTGGGTAAAAGTGACAGACATGTGATGGGTCTAACAATTGAATGAGAGGTGTGAGGCAGTGACATCTTCTTACCTGTGTCTCACTGGAAGTATTGCTGGATAACGTTGTTTCTGTTGTCGATATCCTCTTCTTCTGCCTCCTCTTCTTCACTGTCCACAGGCTCCACAGCTGCCACAGGGCCTCCATCTGGACCATCCTCCTGCAGAAAAGGCACCTGTCGTCGCAAAGCCAGGTTGTGCAGCCTACAGCAGACCACGATGATCTGGCACACCTTCTTTGGTGGGTAGTAGAGAGAACCACCTGTCATATGGAGGCACCGGAATCTGGCCTTTGGGAGGCCGAAGGTCCTTTCGATCACTCTCCTAGTTCGTCCATGTGCCTCATTGTAGCGTTCCTCTGCCTTTGTCCTGGGATTTCTCACTGGGGTCAGTAGCCATGACAGGTTGTGGTACCCAGAGTCACCTGCAAATGTCGAGGGACAACTGTTAGACACACACTAACCCTTGGGGACAACCCCAGACCCAGAAAACTATTCACAGGGTATAGGGTCATTGTCCTCACCTATTAGCCACACACGGTGCCTCTGGAGTTGCCCCATCACATAATGGATGCTGCTATTCCTCAGAATGTAAGCGTCATGCACTGATCCAGGAAACTTGCATTCACTTGGGAGATGTAATGGTCGGCCAAACACACCATCTGCACATTTTTTTTAATGGTAGCTTTTCCGGTTTCTGTACACCTGTTCACTCCTGCCGGGGGGGTACCAAGGCCACATGTGTCCCATCAATGGCACCTATGATGTTGTGCTGATATGTTGTGGTTTAACCTTTTGCATTGCAGAGTTCAATCCTGAAAACGTATTTTTAATAGGTTTACAAATACTGTTCCTTTGCATTGTATTGCTGCAGGTTTTCAGAGTGTGTTAGGGTGTGGCCCCTTTCCAGGGCCTTCCAGAGACTTTCCCTGCAAGATGCCTGGGCTTGGTTTTGGGCTGGGCCAAGACTCTATAAAAGAGAGTCAGCCCAACTCCCAGTGCTCACTATTCAGAGGTCCCGGTGCAGAGCAGCAGCTTCTTCTTGTTCTCCTGTCCCGGCGGCCTATTTGGATCTTCCAGTCTTCTGCCCTCATCCTTCATTGGTGATCATTGTTCCTGGTGGTTGGACATTTCCCAACACCGTTATTGAGAATTTTCATATTCTTGATTTTAATTCTTAAATGAATAACAGATTACTTGCGCGCTGCCATTTTTTGACATTTATATGGTGGTTTGCAAATAGGCAGGACGCACAATTTGTTTTATGGTGTTTGGACATTGTTGTCCATTGCGCGCTGATATTTCTTGACATTTAAATGATGTTTTACGAGTTGGCAAGACGCGCAACTCGTTTCATGAGCATTTAACTTTGTTGTTCATTGCGCGCTCCCATTTCTTGACATTTACATGGTGGCTTAAGAATGGGCAAAAGAAGCGCGATTTGTTTCATTGTACTTTGATCTTGTTATTTATTGTGAGCTGTTAATCCTTGACATTTATATCGTGTTTTACGAATCGGCAAGACAGGCGATTCGATTAATGAGGATTTGACTTTGATATTCATTGCATGTTACCATTTCTTGGTATTTTACATGGTAACACTCGAATTGGCAAGACGCACGATTCTCTCCTCGAGTTTAATTCATGTTGTTTATTGCATGCCACTATTCTAAGATATTTATTATGTAATATTTGAGTTGACAAGTTATGTGACTTGTTTCCTGAATCCATATTGTGTTATTCATGGTGCACAATCCTTTTATGGTGCTTACTATAAATATATATATCTGCAAAATTCGCAATTTGTTTTGAAACATTTTAACCGGTTCTGTGCCAAGGACATAATGGTTACGTCCTGAGGCACCATTACCATAACCATTATGTCCTAGGCACACAGCACAGAGGGAGCGCTAGCGCTCCCTCTGTGGGGTTCTCCCCACCCCCCAAGTCAGGGATGGAAGGGGAAGCCCTTCCCCTTCCACCCCCGACCCCTGACCCTCCTGTGATGTCAGCGTGTGAGGGCAAACTTATTTTCTGCCATTTCTGCCGCCCCGGGGGCAGATCGGCCTATTGGTATTAGGCCGATCTGCCCCCGGGGGAGGCAGAAACCTCTAGACGCCAGGGCAAAAAAACAATTGTGTTTTTTTTTTTTTTTTTTTTTTTTTTTTTAGAGATGGGGAGCGACCCCTTAGGCAAGGGTCGCTCCCTGGGGGGGGGGGGCACACATATTTTAGGCCATTTCTGCCCCCCTTGGGGGTAGATCGGCCTATTGTTATTAGGCCGATCTGCCCCCGGGGGGGCAGAAACCTCTAGGCGCCAGGGTTAAAAAAAAATTTTTTAATTTTTTTTTTTTTAGAGATGGGGAGCGACCCCTTAGGCAAGGGTCGCTCCCTTGGAGGGGCAAATTATATTTAGGCCATTTCTGCCCGCTTTGGGGGCAGATCGGCCGATTTTAGGTCAATCTGCCCCCAAGGGGGTCAGAAACCACTAGGCACCAGGGATCTTTTTTTTTGCGCCGTCAGGCAAGGGGAGCAACCCCTTAGGCAAGGGTCGCTCCCTGGGGAGGGGGCACACATATTTTAGGCCATTTCTGCCCCCCTTGGGGGCAGATCGGCCTATTGTTATTAGGCCGATCTGCCCCTGGGGGGCAGAAACCTCTTGGTACCAGGGCTAATTTATTTGTGTGTTTTTTTTTTTTTTGTTTTTTTTTTTAGAGATGGGGAGCGACCCCTAAGGCAAGGGTCGCTCCCCTGGAGGGGCAAATTTTATTTAGGCCATTTCTGCCCCCCCCAGCGGCAGATCAGCCTATTGGTATTAGGCAGATTTGCCCCCGGGGGAGGGCAGAAACCTCTAGGCGCCAGGGCAACATTTTTTTTGTGTTTTTTATTTTTTGTTTGTTTGTTTTTGTAGAGATGGGGAGCGACCCCTTAGGCAAGGGTCGCTCCCCTGGAGGGGCAAAATGTAATTAGACCATTTCTGCCCCCCTTGGGGGCAAATCGGCCGATTTTAGGTGAATCTGCCCCCAAGGGGGGCAGAAACCACTAGGCACTGAGCACTAGGCCACTACGCAAGGGGAGCTACCCCGTAGGCAAGGGTGGGGGGCAAATTTATTTTAGGCCATGTCTGCCCCCCCTGGGGCTGGCTGAGCTAGAGGCCAAAATCAACAGGTAGGCACTTTGCAAAAAACACCTCTGTTTTCTGTGAAAAAATTTGATGTGTCCACGTTGTGTTTTGGGCCATTTCCTTTCGTGGGCGCTAGGCCCACCTACACAAGTGAGGTACCATTTTTATCGGGAGACTTGGGGGAACGCTGGGTGGAAGGAAATTTGTGGCTCCTCTCAGATTCCAGAACTTTCTGTCACCGAAATATGAGGAAAATGTGTTTTTTTTGCCAAATTTTGAGGTTTGCAAAGGATTCTGGGTAACAGAACATGGTCATAGCCCCACAAGTCACCCCATCTTGGATTCCCCTAGGTCTCTAGCTTTCAGAAATGTGCTGGTTTGGTAGGTTTCCCCAGGTGCCGGCTGAGCTACAGGCCAAAATCCACAGGTAGACACTGTTTTCTGTGAAAAAATGTAATGTGTCCATGTTGTGTTTTGGGCCATTTCCTTTCGTGGGCGCTAGGCCTACCCACACAAGTGAAGTACCATTTTTATCGGGAGACTTGGGGGAACGCTGGGTGGAAGGAAATTTGTGGCTCCTCGCAGATTCCAGAACTTTCTGTCACCGAAATGTGAGGAAAATGTGTTTTATTAGCCAAATTTTGAGGTTTGCAAAGTATTCTCGGTAACAGAACCTGGTCAGAGCCCCACAAGTCACCCATCTTGGATTCCCCTAGGTCTCTAGTTTAAAAAAATGCACAGGTTTGGTAGGTTTCCCTAGGTGCCGGCTGAGCTAGGGGCCAAAATCTACAGGTAGGCACTTTGCGAAAACACCTCTGTTTTCTGTAAAAAAATTGGGATGTGTCCACGTTGTGTTTTGGGCCATTTCCTTTCGTGGGCGCTAGGCCTACCCACACAAGTGAGGTACCATTTTTATCGGGAGACTTGAGGGAACGCTGGGTGGAAGGAAATTTGTGGCTCCTCTCAGATTCCAGAGCTTTCTGTCACCGAAATGTGAGGAAAATGTGTTTTTTTAGCCAAATTTTGAGGTTTGCAAAGGATTCTGGGTAACAGAACCTGGTCTGAGCCCCACAAGTCACCCCATCTTGGATTTCCCTAGGTCTCTAGTTTTAAAAAATGCACGGGTTTGGTAGGTTTCCCTAGGTGCTGGCTGAGCTAGAGGCCAAAATCTACAGGTAGGCAGTTTGCAAAAAAAACTCTGTTTTCTGTGAAAAAATGGGATGTGTCCACTTTGTGTTTTGGGGCATCTGTCGCGGGCGCTAGGCCTACTCACACAAGTGAGGTATCATTTTTATCGGGAGACTTGGGGGAACATAGAATAGTAAAAGAAGTGTTATTGCCCCTTGGCTTTCTCTACATTTTTTCCTCCCAAATATAAGAGAGTGTGTAAAAAAGACGTCTACTTGAGAAATGCCCTGTAATTCACATGCTAGTATGGGCACCCCAGAATTCAGAGATGTGCAAATAACCACTGCTCCTCAACACCTTATCTTGTGCCCATTTTGGAAATGCAAAGGTTTTCCTGATAGCTATTTTTTACTTTTTATATTTCAGCAAATGAATTGCTGTATACCCGGTATAGAATGAAAACCCAAGGCAGGGTGCAGGTCATTTATTGGCTCTGGGTACCTAGAGTGCTTGATGAACCTACAAGCCCTATATATCCCCGCAACCAGAAGAGTCCATCAGACGTAACAGTATATTGGGCCTGATTACAACTTTGGAGGAGGTGTTAATCCGTCCCAAATGTGACTGATATACCACCAGCCGTATTACGAGTTCCATAGGATATAATGGACTCGTAATACGGCTGGTGGTATATCCGTCACTTTACCGTCACTTTTGGGATAGATTAACACCTCCTCCAAAGTTGTAATCAGGCCCATTGCTTTAAAAAATCTGACATTGCAGGAAAAAGTTACAGAGTAAAACTTAGAGAAAAATTGCAGATTTTTTCACCTCAATTTAAATATTTTTATTTTTCAGTTGTTATTTTCTGTAGGAAACCCTTGTAGGACCTACACAAAGTACCCCTTGCTGAATTCAGAATTTTGTCTACTTTCCAGAAATGTTTCGGTTTCTGGGATCCAGCATTGGTTTCATGCCCATTTCTGTCACTGACTGGAAGGAGGCTGAAAGCACAAAAAATCGTACAAATGGGGCATGTCCAAGTAAAATGGCAAACTTGTGTAGAAAAATTGGGTTTTGTGATTCATGTCTGCCTGTTCCTGAAAGCTGGGAAGCTGGTGATTTTAGCACCACAAACCCTTTGTTGATGCCATTTTCAGGGAAAAAACCACAAGCGATCTTCTGCAGCCCCTTTTTCCATTTTTTTTGTAAAAAACAACATTTTCACTGTATTTTGGCTAATTTCTTGGCCTCCTTCTGGGGAACCCACAAAGTCTGGGTACCTCTAGAATCCCTAGGATGTTGGAAAAAAAAAAGGACGCAAATGTGGCATGGGTAGCTTATGTGAACAAAATGTTATGAGGGCCTAAGCGCGAACTGCCCCAAATAGCCAAAAAAAGGCTCGGCACAGGAAGGGGAAAAGGCCTGGCAGCGAAGGGGTTAAGAGTACATAGAAGGCCATAGTTTCTAGATGCAATATTGTATGGTCCTAGTATACATTCTCAAAACAGTGTTTATATGACTAGTTTAAAATTAAGTCAGAATGTTTTTTTCTGGTTCTCATGTAAAGGAAAGGACTTGAATAAGAAAGTTTTCATTTAATTCATCTTGATTCCCCTACAGGTATCCGGCCATCTTGAACCTTAGTCATTTTAAACTTCACTCTTAGATTGTTCATGTTTTCAGAGTGACTAGGCTTAGAATCATAGTTTAGTATTGATTTCAGGAGATATAATTTTCATATTGTGTGTTCTAACCTTTTTCTTACTACAGGTCTCCTTCCCAGCCGTTCCCTTCCTAATCCCCTCTTCCCCTCTTGAACTCTCTCAGTCTCTGTAATTTATCTGTCAGAGTCCTGGAGCTGTTCAGTGGTGGACGTGTTGGGAACGTGCACAGACGCCGAGGATCTGGTGACTCTGACAGTGCTCACGTGCACTCACCACCCCCACTACCATTCACACATCCCCTATGTCCTCTACCAGTGTGTCTGTGAGCCCTCCTCCCAAAGTACACAAACGCAGGCACTCACCCAACCAACAGCCATCCACCTCACAACAGCCTCCAGTCCATGACCCTTCAACCAAATTCAGCAATCGTACACCTCGTACAAAATCTACCTCTTCCTCCACTCCCAAACCCACTCCATCTACCCGTCCCAGTGTGTGTAAAAAAAAATTCCTGGCTAACATTGACCTCTTCTGTACAGCTACCCCCCCCCCCCATCTGTCCCCTAGGGCCAGTCTTTCCAGGTCCCAACCCAGCACCTCAGCCACCACATCACTGGGCACAGTGGTCCCAGCAACAGCGAGCTTTGGTGTGCACCAGGCATCAGGGCAGCCAGTGTGCCACGGAGCAAGGGCAAGGACATTCCACCACCTGTGAAAATAAAAAGGTTGCCCATATCCCGGAGGGAGAAGGCGAAAACACCTGCCAGCAAGGGCTTAGGGAAAACAAAAGGGGATAGTGGCAAGACAGCTGTGCCACCATCAAAGGTGGGGAAGGGCCAGAAAATCAAGGGCCAGGTCAGGAGAGGGTGTGGTGGCACCAACCATGGGACCAGTGTCACACCTTCTGTCCACGTGGATGCCAACAGGTACGGCGGAGAAGACCCCCACCTGCACCGCCACCTGCACCACCACATGCACCGCAGTCCCTGAGCATGCCACCATCACCGCAGTCACTGAGCCCGCCACCAGCATCGTCGCCACAGAGTCCGCCACCAGTACCGCCACCACAGAGCCCGCCGCCAGCACCGATGCCACAGAGGCCGCCGCAAGCACCGCTGCCACTGGGTCTGCCACCAGCATCGATGCCACAGAGGCCGCCGCCAGCACCGCTGCCACAGAGTCCGCAGCCAGCACTGATGCCACAGAGGCCTCCGCAAGCACCGCTGCAACAGAGTCCGCTGCCAGCATCGATGCCACAGAGGCCGCCATAAGCACCACCGCTACTGACAGCACCACCAGTGGCCCCGCAACGTCCTGACCCAGTGGCACACCGCAGACATGGCTGCCATCCCCAGTGGTCAGTAGACCGAGCCTGGTGGTCAGTTCCAGGATCCTGGGCAGCTTCTATGATGCAGCACCTTCAGTGGAGAAAGGCATCCACTACCTCTTTCCTTGGCAGAATGAAGCACTCTAGGCACAAAGCCCCCTCCAGAACCAGTGGAGATTCACATCCACTACCTCAGTCCTTGGCAGGATGAAGCACTCTGGGCACAAAGCCCCCTCCAGAACCAGTGGAGACTGTTATTCACTTGAGAGACTGTGGCTTTGCACTCCCCAGGATGAAGCAGTGGGCAAACCACCCACTGGAGAGACTTGAGAAACTGTGGCTTTGTACTCCCCAGGATAAAGCAGTGGGCAAACCACCCACTGGAGAGACTTGAGAGACTGTGGCTTTGCACTCCCCAGGATAAAGCAGCGTGAAAACCACCCACTTGAGAGACTGTGGCTTTGCACTCCCCAGGATAAAGCAGTGGGCAAACCACTCAGTGGAGAGACTTGAGAGACTGTGGCTTTGCACGCCCCAGGATAAAGCAGTGGGCAAATCACCCACTGGAGAGACTTGAGAGACTGTGGCTTTGCACTCCCCAGGATAAAGCAGTGGGCAAACCACCCACTGGAGACACTTGAAAGACTGTGGCTTTACACTCCCCCGGATACAGCAGTGGGCATGGAGCCCCCTCATGGAGCAGTGGCGTCGTGCACTCATCCGGCTGAGATGCCCTTCCTCTTGAGGTGATTGTTTCATTTCGATCTGACGCCCTTGCAGTGTTCTCTCCGTTTGATGTCTGGTATGGAGTGTGGACCTCGCCTATGCGTTTTGGGCCCAGTGGTCCCCCGACAATCCAGACTTGTGCACTATCCGCACTTGTGTAGTTGCTGTACCTAATTGTATATACTGTATTTAGAGTTTTGACTACTGGATTTTTCATGATTACAATTGTTCATCTCATTTCCTTTTGTCCTTGATTTCATGAAGGGGGGTGGGTGGGTGTACATGGAATGTTGCAGCATGTATTTGTGTGTATGTTGTTGTGGGTGAGGGTGGGGGTGGGGTTGTTGCGTGTTGCGTGTGTGTGTGTGACTCTCTTTTCCCTCCCCCCTCCCCTGTGTTGTAGGTGCAGTACTCACCATGGTCGTCGCTGCCGCCGTCTTTGTTGCTCCTGATAGACGAGCAGGAATACCATCGCAGGGAGTATTTGGAGTTCTGGCTCCATGGCGTCCTGGTTCCTCGTGGGGTGTGGAGAGGTGAGTGTTTTCCCTTCCAAGTCCTGTTTCTGCCGTGTTTTTGTTCGCGTTGGTTCCGCCCTGGAAAAGGTGGTGGATTGGCCTCTCATAATAGTGTGGGTGGTACATTGTCTTCCACCTGTCTGTTGGCGGTGACCGCCGCGCTGTTTGTTTGTACTGCCATGGTGGTCGGAGTGTTAAAGTGGCTGTCTATGTTGGCGGTTTCCGCCACGGTCATGATTCCATTTTTTTTCCCGCCGGCATGTTGGAAGTATTACCGCCGCTTTAACACCGACCGCCAGGGTTGTAATGAGGGCCATAGTCCTTTGGTATCACCCCATGACAGAGATCATAAAAACTTCCATTACATCAATATGTAGGGGCTTGCATTCCAAGCCTGTAAATTCACCAGTTTATGTGCATGATTCCCAGGACCCAGTCATGATTCATTTGTGCTACACAATAGCATTATACTACAAGAGATGGGACAACTTGGAAACATGAATACCTGCATTGTTGGTAACTGAGGACCACAAACAACCCAAAGAAACCCCACTTGAGTTTAGAAACACTCTGGACATAACATAATGTGTGCAGGTCACTCGGATATCAATCTCAACAGTGGGTGCTGCCACCATATAGACTTCCATCAATGCCAGGAGAAATTCACTATACTGAAGTGCATATAAGAAGCAGGGGGGTTATGAAGTGGACTTTTGGGCTCCTAAAAGCCAGACTTAGTTGCCTACATAAGACGGGTAGAGCCCTCTTTTACATTCCAGACAGGGTGTGACAAATTACCCCTTCATGTTGTATGATGCACAATATTTTCCTGTGGATTAACATTCTTTAATTCCTAGTCAAGGACTACCATGAGGTTGGGGAGTGTCGTGATGTAGAGTTGCAACATGAGCATCACAGTAGGTGCAATTAAGACATTGAGCTCCACCAAGAAGTAATAGACAACTTATTCACATGATGGTAAGCGGAATTGTTAAATATATTAAAAGAAAATATTGCTTTTAGAGGGACAAACTTCACAAAAACAGAAACAGTTTAAGTTATTTCATTAAAAGATGGCTTAAGTAGGGTAATCATAGTGCTTTGCAATTATAGGTATTCAATTACACTTGTGTAGTGGTTCCTTAAGTATATAGGTGTATGTGCTGTAACTATGTACCATTAGTGTATTATTTAACAGTGTGTTTGAAACACAATGATCGCAATGTTGCCTATGGTTGTAAGAATAATTTTGCTTTAAATTTAAATTTAGGTTTTGCTGACAGGGTTCACCACAGTGTCATCTTCTTCAGCACAAGTGAGTCTGTTAAAACTGGGGGTGAGGTGGGGATTTCACTGGTCGTCTACAGGTCTGGAATATATGATACATGCACATTGCTGTTTTGTGTCAAACTGTTTGAAATTGGGTGGAAACACACAGTTATGAAGTGCTTTCAAGGTCAGGGTGAGTTTTGAAATGAGACTGACATATGTGGGTATCCCTCTAACTCCTATTTAACGATAACAGATGTTAGTGGTACCTCACATTTTATTTTGGAAGTAGTCAAACAATTGGAGCACCATGAGAATTGTGAAGGAGCTCTAATGGCCAACTCTAAATTAGTAGCAGGGATTTATGAGGCAGTATCTTTGGTGTGACCAATTAGAAACTCACATTTGACTTTGTTAATAAATGCATCCTAATGGTTTCATAAGAAATAAATTATTGAAGATAGTGTACTATAATTTTACAATTCAATACTGCATTATGAATTGGCTAATGTTAGACCTGCCATCCTTGGTATGGTCTCCCCTCTGCTTCCCATGTTTTGACTGTGTGCTGGACTTTGTTTTTGCTGTTTTTGGTAATCTGGGCATTTTACCACTGCTGACCAGCTCTAAAGAGCAAATGCTCCCTGTGTAAATTTTATGTGTAATTGGCTTTCCATGATTGGCATAATTGATTCAGCAGTAAGTCCCTAGCAAAGTGCACTAGAGGTGCCCTGGGCCTGTAAATCAAATGCTACTAGTGGACCTGCAGCAGTGGTTGTGCCACCCTCCTGAGTAGCCCTGTAAACATGGCTCAGACCTGCCACTGCAGTGTCTGCATGTGCAGTTTTAAACTGCCAATTCGAATAAGCAGGAGTACCCACTTGCCATCCCTAAGGTAGGCCCTTGGTAGCCCCATGGGCAGGGTGCTGTGTATGTGAAAGGTAGGACATGTACTGATGTGTTTTACATGCCCTGACAGTGGAATACTGTTAAATGTGTTTTCACTGTTGCAAGACCTATCTCCCTCATAGGTTAACATGGGGGATGCCTTTGAATATATTGTAAGTGCAGTTTCCCTTTGGGAGCAGATAAACATGTGGAATTTGGGGTCTCTGAACTCAAAATTTAAAAATACATACTTTGCGACTGGAGAAACGATGCAACACACGCTTGCGGCTCATAAAAATGATGCAAACCCCACGTAGCGTGGTTGTTCCATCACCATACTGCCGCATTTCATACACATCATCAACGTAAACCTGAGCGGACCGAAAGTGCCCCATACAGAAAACGACACAAGACCTAACTTGCGAGTGATAAAACAACGCATTGCTGACTTTTTCGAGGCAAGCTCGCCTGTGTGGCTTTGTTTTGATGCAAGCCAGGTATTTTGTGTAGCAACAATGTTTCCATTGTTTTCTATGGAGTAAGAATCTATTGTTTTAAATTCATATCTTTACTTGTGTATGTTGGATTTTTGTCGTTTTGGTCTTGTTTGATTTAGATAAATATTGGCTATTTCTCTAATCTGATGTGACATCAATTTTGTATTGTTTTCACTGTATTACTATGTGTGTTGGTAGAAATATTTTACACATTGTCTTTGAGATAAGCCTCACTGTTTGCACCAAGCTACTACCAAAGGGGTGAGCAAGGGCTATATTAAGTGAGCATTTCCCTTGCCCTGACTAGAATGAGGGTCCCTGCTTAGACAGAGTGCAAACTGACTGCCAACCAGAGACCCGATTTCTAACAGCTAATCTGATTGTGCTGCTTATTTTTTTCAATTTGATGACAGATCTTATATGTTAGACAAAAGCCTGTCCTTTAAAGCACACAGATGTGTGATGAAATGATAAATGTTTTCCCTAAACATGTGGATAAGCAAGAATCCTGGCATGCACCCAACATAGTATGATACATTTTAAATTGCCACTAAACCCATTGCTCAGGAAATTATATATACACACAAACTGATAGAATCCAAATCATGAGATATTTAAAAAGGTATTTTCTTAACTGACAAACAACACCAAAGGAGAGACAGAAATGTGAAAAGGATTTTTCAGAATGTTAGCAATGTGTTTCTTACAATAAGTCTGCCATTATTAGGAGTACATGTCCGGATCCCACACAGTCGGTAACAAACAAATGTCAGATAGAATTATTCCACTAGTTAATGCTGCTCGTTCAAAGATGGAAATCACTGCTTGTGCCTCCTGGTGATGGTCTTCTTGGAGACATCTTCCACTGGTCCAGATGAACATCCCCACCAACCCGAGGAGAATTGATGGCTTGGGAATTGCAGGATCAGGAGTGCTACGAGGTACTGTGAGGGCGTCCTGGGCTTCCATTTCCTTGGAAACAGATGTTTGGCTGGTGGAGCACGAGGGACCACCACAGAAAGAGGAGGATGCATTTGTATTATATAGCCCCACACATGTCCCTGAAGCCATCCTTCACCACCCAGAAAAAGGAGCACATCATAGAGATATTTCACTTGAAAGAATGTTTGGTCCAAAGGAAGTCAATGATATTCTCGAGGAGCCCTATAATCTGGCCTAGCTGATCTTCATGCCCTTCACCACCTGCAAGCACCCGCCTGCGCCTCATCCCTGGTGCCTAGTGGTAGGCGTATCTAGTGTGCATTGTACCTTGTATTTTGTTTTCTGTAAATCTTATTTCCTTTTTTGTAACTTGTATTTCATTTTGTGCACTGTTTTTGGCGTTGCAGTGCCCATTTGCTATTCCTCTTCGTTTTGCCCTCTCTGATTGTCCCTGTGCTCATTTCCGGCTCTTGCTGGTTGTTCCGATCCTGCCACTGTGTCCCTTGTGCCCCCCCCTCGTGCCCCCATTGGCCACTCCCTCCCGCCTCCCAGCTGCTCCTCCCTCCCACATCCCCTTCTTAATGGTAGCCCCCCCAAGCGCTACTACTTCTCCACAGAGCTCCTTGCTCTCATCCCCGGCCGGCACACCGCCTGTGCCCAGGCCAACCCCAGACACACACACAGACCTTTTGCATGCCACTCATGCCACTTCTGTACTCACACCAACAAGCACCACAACAACACCAAACACCCCAATCACCTCAACTGCATCCTCCTTAACACCCGCTCAGTCCACAAGCACGCCATCGAGCTTTGGGACCTACTCATGATAAACTCTCCCTACATCGCCTTCCTCACTGAAACATGGATGAACTCCTCTTCGGAACCCGACATAGCCATAGCCATCACAGAATGATGGAAAATCACCCGTAGAGGCCGTATCAACACAACAGGAGGAGGAATAGCCATAATACACAGAAATTCCATCAAGATTTCCACCAACAACAACAACACACTAGACACCGCAGAGCACCTACACTTTCAGGTACACATTAACGCCAACACCACTCTAAGAGGAACCCTCATCTACAGACCACCAGGACCCTCCCCCCATTCTGTGACACCAAAGCTGACACTATCAGCTCCCACGCCCTCGCCTCCACGGACCAACTACTCCACAGTGACATTAATTTTCACCTGAAAAGCACCCTCGCAAACCTCGGCCTCAAGCAACTGGTCACCTCACCCACCCACTCAGCCGGGTACATGCTAGCCGGGTTCACTTCCAACAGCCACATCGCCTTCACTCACACCACCAAACTCCGCTGGACTGACCACCACTGCGTCCACTTCTAGTTCCTGAAGCCCAACACCCACCACCAACTACATCCTACCCCCTACTGCAAGTGGAAAAAGATCTCCAAAGAACAATTGATCTCCAACCTCGCACAAACTCCACCTCCAAGTACAACGACCCCAACGCCTCTGCTCTCAACCTCACATGATGGCTAGAAGCATGTGCAGACTTCCTCACCTCACTCAAAATAACCAACAACACCCGCACCAACAAGACTGCCCCCTGGTTCACTGCAGAACTTCAGTCTTCCAAACGAGAATGCCGAAAAATTGAGAAAGCCTGGCGCCAAGAACCCTCAGTGAACAACTTGTCTGCCCTCAAATCAGCCATGCGCAAACATCATCAGCTCATCTGGACCAACAAACGATCATTCTACAAAGAACGCATAGACGACAACGCACACAACAGCAAGGAACTTTTTGCCATCATCAAAGAACTCACCAAACCCAAATCCTGAGCCATCGACTCTCCACACTCCCAAGACCTCTGCAACTCCCTAGCCATCTACTTCCACCGCAAGATCATAGACATACACTACAGCTTCACATCGTCATCACCCACCATCACCATCTCCGACACAGCCAACACCACGGCTCCCTGCCACACCAACGTACTGAACACCTAGACCCCCACCAATGACGAAGAAACCAGCAAAACCATGAACTCAATCCACTCAGGCTCCCCAACAGACCCTTGCACCCACCACATCTTCAACAAGGCCAGTCAAATCATCACTCCCCAGGTCCGGGCCATCCTCATCAGCTCCTCCGAGACCGCAACGTTCCAAGATATTTGGAAACACGCCAAAGTCAACGCTCTTCTCAAAAAACCCAAAGCAGACCCTGAAGACCTCACAAACTACAGACCTATCTCTCTACTGCCCTTCCCAGCAAAGGTTATAGAGAAGATAGTAAACATACAACTGTCTCGCTTCCTAGAAGAGAACAACATATTCGACGTCTCCCAGTCAGGATTCTGCAAAAATTACAGCAACAAGGCTGCCCTCGTAGCCTGTACAGACGACATCAGGACCAGATTGGACAAGGGCGAAACCATTGCCCTCATCCTCCAAGACTTCTCCGCAGCTTTCAACACCATATGCCACCACACCCTTCGCACACACCTCTTCGACGCCAGAATTCACCACAAAACCCTGACCTGGCTTTCCCTCCCTCCTTTCCAGTCTACTGCCACCAAGACCATCTGTGGGGTCCCCCAAGGATCCTCCCTTAGCCCCACCCTCTTCAATATCTACATGGCTCCATTCGCCAACATCATCAGCCCCCACTGCCTCACCATCATTTCATACGCTGACAACACCCAGCTCATCATCTCCCTCACGAGGAACCCATTTACCGCCAAGAATAGCCTACACGCCGGACTCCTCGCCATCGCTAACTGGATGACAGCAAGCCACCTCAAATTGAACTCAGAAAAAAATGAGATCATCATCTTTGGTCTCAATAAGACAGCATGGAACGACTCTTGGTGGCCCACCACCCTTGGACCACCCCCAACACCCACCACCCACCAGTCTCGGCAACATACTGGACTCATATCTCTCCATGACTCAGCAAATCAATGCCATGTCATCCTTCTGCTTCAACACCCTTTGCATGCTACACAAGACTTTCAAATGGATTCCTTAAGAAACAAGAAGAATGGTCACCCATACCCTCATAAGCAGCAGACTGGACTACGGCAACGCCCTTTATGCTGGGACCACAGCCAAGCTTCAGAGAAAACTCCAGCACATCCAGAAGGCAGCCACACTTCTCCTCCTCAAACTCCCTTGCCACAAACATATCTCCGCCCACCTCAGATCCCTACACTGGCTGCCCATCAACAAAAGGATAATTTTCAAAATCCTTGTCCACGCTCACAAAGCCCTCCACGACACTGGACCGGCCGACCTTAACAAGTGAATCAACTTCCACAAACTAACTCGACAGCTCCGCTCCGCTGACCTCGCCCTCGCTACAGTCCCCCACCTCGCCACCAAAACCTGGAACTCCCTCCCAACCAACCTACGCAAGACCCAGGACCTCCTAACCTTCAGAAAGCACCTCAAAACATGGCTCTTTGAGCAGTAACCCCCCCCACCAGCGCCTTGAGACCCTACCGGGTGAGTAGTGTGCTTAAGAACTTTATTTGATTGATTGATTGATGTCCTAAGGCTGCAAGAGATGCCCTAAAGCTGGAGCCATCTGTTGCCTACCTTACTCCACCAGTCCAGCCCTACCCCTGGGAATGGTACCTTTTAACCTGAGCCGCTGTGTGTACATATGAAAATGATCTTGACTCCACAGCAGATGTTGTTGCTGGCCAGAAACATGTGCCATGCCAGGGGTGTACACACCAGATGGAGAAGTGTCAATATAGGCAGAAGGGATTGTAATAACAGAAGTTTAGATAAGGTTGGTCTGAACAATGGTATCTGTTGTCAAAGTAGTTGTGGGCTGAGTGAGTCTCACCTTTGTAGACTGAATAGATAAAGTAGAAGGGCTGGGCTGCTCCTCTTTCTCATCTAAACCAGCAGAAGATGTGTACACACTGTTGTCTTTGCTACCTGATGAATGGGTGGGTGGTGTGGTATGGACTGGAAGCTGGAGCTCACCTCAAGCTGAGGGACCTTTAAAAATGTTGAAAACATAAAACATTTAACCATCCTATTATCTACATACAAAAGACCTACAAAATAAGCTGTAGAAATAGCTTTTCAAAAAGTGAATTTAGTAATGGACTTTGGAACGAGGCTCTGTAAGCCATATGTGAGGTAATAGGTTTGTGCAGGTTTACCCACAATTTTCCACCACATTCTTGCAGATGTAGGCACTGCTGTAATGCCTATGCCGCACCCAGTGTATGTGCTCTGACCCACAATTGTATGCACCAATGGTCACCAATTGGGTGAACCGAGATTGTTACATTTCATTTGCCTTTAAGTCACTAGTAAATGTTACTTACAGTACGTAGGCTTGGCAATTAAATGTCATTTCATGAGCTGAAGAACACATTGTGCAACCCTAGAAATGACATGTAAAGATTTGGTGCTAGGCCTTAAAACAGTCTAGCTGGGAATTAAAAAGATTCCACAAATGGTGTCATTGTATTTGACAAAGTGAATGTGCTTGTAGTTCCCTAGTATGTGACTGGGCCTGTAACCTAAAGTGGCATCAGTGTCTTTAATACATTTAATTGTGTACCAATGAGGTCACAAGTGAATACCTACCTGTTTATTACCTACATGCCACCCTTAGGGTCTGCCCTAGGTGTGCAGAGTGCAGAGTGTTTGGTTTTAAAAGGCAGTCCAGGGATATAACATATTTCACATGACCTGGTAGAGAACAATCTCAAAATCATTTTTAGCCTGTTGTAGTCTGCTAGACACATTGGCTAATATGAGATACACTTTATTAAGTATAATAAAGTAAAACATTTTCATGGATGTAGCTAGCAAAGTTGTGTAAGGTGTCAAATTATTAGTTGTCTGAAATCCAACAACTTCCCAGGATCAAACTTAATCTAAGTAATTAAGAAAAGTGGCTTTACAGGTTTACTTTTCAAAGTTGATTACAACAGTCCTTTAGTTACCTTTCCTGATTGGCCAGTAACTGACAACAACTTTGGCCTGATCTGTTATTTTGTATGACAAGCTCACAGGCATTAGGAAAAATAAAGCAGCCTAGTTGGGGGTTCATATACTACTGCACTTCAAAGGTCGGGAGTCCTGCAAGCACAGATGTCACAAAGCCCAGGCTCACACCCATTTTCCATGAAGCCAGCACGGCAGGGCACACCTAAATTTGATTAAGGAAGATCCTGGAGAAAGAGTGTAGTGAAATATTAGTCACCCATCTGGGTTGGACTACTGAGCTACACACAGTCAAGAGAAAAGTTGACATGTTGTTTTAGAGAGAAATGTTGCAGTGTGGGGTATTCTGATGCCACACTTCCTAGGGAGTAGTCACCAATTGACATATTTACAATGTTTTGAATCAAGCCTTCTTGCTACGCTGCCCTTCATCACAGAAAAGGGCAGGAATGCACCATATCTACAAGATAACAGCACATTCCTGTCCTTTTTTCACCTGCGCTGGTGAACAATGGGCAGCCATGTGCCAATACAGGTACCCTTGCACTATGGTACAAGGGTGTCTGCATTGGGGGATGATTTTTGTGCAGGAAGGGACACCTTCCTGCACAAAAACAATCAAGAGAGGCATCTTCCTCTTTCTATGTGTGCTGCATTCTGCAGCACACATAGAAAGATGAAAAAACAAAAAGAAATGAAGGTATTTCTCCTCCTTGAGCCTCTCTTATGTCTTCCCATGGGAGGCATAAACCTTTTTAATGTATTCACATGTTTACAGATTCTTGTAAATATGGGAATGCATCAAAATTCATGGGTGTTGCATTGGAACACCCACCAAAACACCCATGGAACGCCTCTGTGACAGAGTAAGGCAATACAGCAACTTGGGATGCGTTGCCTTAAGTCGCTGCATTGCCTCACTTCCTCTCTATAAGGCCATGAAAAGCCACACAAATTGTTTTGCAAGGCCTTGTAGATATGAGCCTGCAAAATCAATGCATTTAATTAGTGATGGACCGGAGTTCCAAGCCGCTTGTAAATGTGGCCCCAATTGTGTGGGGAACAGCTACCCTTTTGGCTAATGAGTCCCCTCCTGCAAGGTTGTTGCACAAGGATAAAATTGGTAATCCTGCAATGCTCTCTTCTAAACCCTGGACAATTGTAAGGTTAGAAAAAATGCCTGGACTTCTGTGTACATAAGGCAGGGTAAAATACATTGGACAATGTGAAATGCAAGCACCACCATGGTATTCTCTGAGAGATATAGGCCCATATTTATACGTTTTTAGTGCCACATTTGTGTCATTTCTTGACTCAAAAGCGGCACAATCTTACAAAATACAACTCCCAGATGAACCTGGTGCTAACTCCAATTTGGCCACTAGACAGTGGTCAGCTGGTCAGTGTCTTCAGGAGTTGGTGCAGGGGATTCTGGTTAGCAACATGTCACCTGTAGCAAACAGAGAGTCCCTCCTTGAACCAGTTGAAGCCAGGCAAAGTCCTTCTTGTGGTGGAGCCCAAGTGTGCAGCTGGCGCAGTCCTCCAGAGTGCGTTGTCCAGGTGCAGGTCAGGGGTCCAGCAGGACAGTGCTTCTTCTCCTGTAGGTCTTCCTTGTTGGAATCTGGTTGGAATCTGAGATGTGGGTGCTGGTCTGCCAGTTTTATCCTTGCTCCTGGGTGAAAAACAGTGGGGTCCTGGTTCTCCAATCAGGGTCCTTCTCCCTGCAATTATCACTTCCTGGAAAGTGTGGCAAATATCAATCCCAGAGAGCAACATTCCTCAAAAATACATCATGGCTGAAAGTGATTTCTGGAGGTTACATTTGGGTGAGACCACCCACTGGTGTGGCTAAAAATCTTAAACACACCCTTCTCCTGCCCTCTCCTAATCTAATTGGGATGTGAAGGAGGTGCTGCATTGCTCCAAATGCCCTTCCCTACCTTTGAAGATCAGTTTGGCAGCCCTCCCCCTTCCTGCTTCTCCATCTGCTGGGTGAAGTTCTCTGCCTCCAGGCACATCCCTTTGTGTTCAGCCTAGGGTACATCACACCTCATCAAGGCAACCTGGCCAGGCTGCCAGAGGCTGGCCAATCAGAGCAGAGCACTACATGGCTGAAGTTGGCAACTTTTTACGTAGAGTTTAAAACTCTTTACCTGAACAAGTTATATTAAATCCAACAATTATTTGATACCAAACTTGAGGTATCTGACACTCAAGTGGACTTTATAAATTAAAATAAAGTGCCCCCATTCTATCTGATAGAGGACATTCACTGCAATGAGGGAATAATGAATTTGGCTGTTTTACCTCACCGGGGCTCATAAAACTATTTTTATTAGGGCCCTGCTTATAGTTGCATGACACCCAACTCTAGAGGCACATAGAGCACACCTTACAGTGACCTATATGTGAAAATAAGGTAGTTTAAGACTTTGGAAGTACTTTTAATTCCTAAGTCGAATTTGCATGTAACTTTAATTTAAAAGTCAATTATAATTAGCCTAATTTACATTCTCATTTTATACAGCGCACAGGCCATGGGACTGGTTAGCAATACCTAGGGGACCCTCAGAGTCAGAAAAACACCAACAAAAAGTGAAAAAAGGGGGCAAAAATGTAGGGGACCTCTGCAATCAGCACTGCTTTCTCACATTGCCGACGGTGTGTTCAGGGCAGAGTGTGGCAGCTATAGGCAGCTGCCGCTAAGGGTGTGCCCCAGAGCCCTGCAGAAGCGACACGGCTATTGCTGGATGAAGCTTGCAGAGGGCTGGTAAGCCTCACTCTGACCCCTCCAGACCCTTCTAGCCTTTGTTCTGTCTGTGTCCATTCTCCTTTCGGCCACCACTTCATCCCTGCTTTCCCACCTGGCCCATTGACTCATTTTTCCCTCACGGATGTCTACAACAACATCTGCATCCACCAGCGTCAGACCTGTGGTATTGGGTCTGATACAAGCAGCACCTAAAACACTTAGCCCATCGGAAAACAGAGTAAGGAAATGAACAGCCTCATTAAATCAACAAGGCACACATCCAGCGGCTTGGAAAATATCTTGTCTACTATCTTTCTGTTGTCTAATTTAATCAATGGCAAGGCTGAAAAGGCACCCACCCAATAGGTGGTACTTTAGGCCTGTCGCATTGAAAGCAGACATGGGGGTGACCGTACAGACCCTCACAGTCCAAACATCCCGAGGATGGCCCAACTGGACAAAAGGCAGCCAAAAGGGCCCTTTCACGTCGCAGTCTCTAGCTTGGAACAGCCATACGCTTTATTGTCAGACATCAAGCCCAACAAAATTGGGAATAGTG
Organism: Pleurodeles waltl; assembly: GCF_031143425.1. Classification (NCBI taxonomy): domain Eukaryota; kingdom Metazoa; phylum Chordata; class Amphibia; order Caudata; family Salamandridae; genus Pleurodeles; species Pleurodeles waltl. Next base: position 768,106,074 of record NC_090436.1, read on the forward strand.
CTAAAACAAAAACATCAACAAAAGACCCACCAGCACCTAGAACAGTACTGGACCTCTTCAGGAAACTACAGACTGTAACCTTATGTCAGTCCCCTGCTAATCCTGAAGACATTCCAATTGTTAGGAAGACTGTCAATAAACCTTCAGCAACCTCTGCTGAGCAAACATACAATGATGTGGTATAGCTGAGGGATGAAACAATTATAGAAATATCATCATGTAGCTTTATAGATAGAATGACAGCCGACTTGAATCATAAGAAACAGCTATACAAAGGCACTAAAAACATCAGTGACCAGCTCTCCAAGCTTCTATGGCTTACTGCCAGCCCTATGGATGCAGGAGTAAAGGGCCCCCAGAGCCATCAACTTTACCTCAACTAACTCACCGGACTGGCCTCTCAAATCAACAACAGGTGCTAAAATAAGAAACCAGTCCTCGGTGGAATTACCTTCTCCACTTGGCCACTTGGTGGACCTAATGGGGCCTCAGGCCTTTATGCAGATCACCCTTTTCTGCCGCCAACGATGGAGAGGTGGGCCTTAGTGAAGAAAATTGCATTGATCCCTCTCAAGATCAGTCATATTTTGCCCACAATTTCAACCAGATGGGCTATTCAAGCTTTTAGCAGAAGGTAGCCTCCTCAGTGCTTTAACTGGATGATGGTCAGAGCAAGCTGCTGACATCAATCAACTTGAGTCAGACGGCTACAAAAAATGCTCTTACTTGGCAGTCGGACAAGCATGAGATGCAATTTGATCTCATACAAGCTTTAGCTATACCCATCACCAAGATGGAGGCTATACTCACCGCTTTGGAACAAGGAGGGCTTAGCGCCAGCACCAATACAGCCAGCAATGACTTCTCATCATGTGCTTGTTTTCCAATTGTTGACAAATTACCCACCATGCCAGAAGTACTGGCTTCTATGATTTCAGAATGGAAAACAGTTCTGCAAAGCCCAGGTAGCATCTTCCTCACTTTGTGCCGCCAAACCATCCAAATCAGACTATAGCACCTATGTTTAATTTCACAACAGCCCAAGAAAGCTGAGTATCTCCAAAATTAACCACGCCTATGGGGTCTCTTCCGCAGCTGGACAAACCATCTAATAACTCTAACACTGGAGTGGATGCCCACATTGAGGCCCATCATATAGCACATCAAGCCCCCTTCTTGCCTCAGCATAATACAGCAGGAAAGATAGAAGCAGAATGCAGTACCAAGGATCATGCAAGCAGTGTAGACTTGTATTGGTCAAGGGCTTTACCAAAGACAGCCCAAAAAAAATTTAAAAAAGCAAAGAACAAAGTTGCACTGGAAAATTTGCAAGCTCAGCACACAACTCAGCTCAGAACAAACACTTGCGGATCACAACAAAATTAGCATATATCATATCTTTATGGACAGGAAGACTGGCAAAGGGCACCTGGAAAGCCAGAAACCACTCCAACCATTAGACCATTAGCCAGCACAGAGCATCACAAGAGATTATTTGCCTGTCCACACTAGTATATATAACATTGACAATGTGTGCCTGAAGTTTAGTGAGTCTCGAGGACATCCATCTCCAGGAACATCCCCACCACATCCCAAATCTTTGGATTCTCTTCATTCAGTCATGTTTCATCCAGCCAGTGCCTTAGCCAGGCCTCAAGAGCCCAATCCCCAAGCAGCAGCAGTCTCTGTTTCCTTTAGGTTTTGCCATGACAGCACAGATGGGACCACCTCTACACAGACAAAAGCCATCCATCTAAACAACTTGGAAAGGTCGAAATAACTGGGAAATAATACAGTGCCCTTCAAGCTGGCACTTACACCCCAATATCAAAGAAAAGGCAGCCATGAAATCCTGGACCACTCAAATCTTTTACAGCTCTTTAAGACATTACCAAACTTGGTCAATATAAACTCTGATGACATTTTAAGTGTAGCATTTAAAATGCTACCAGAGTACAGTAAACATCGCGAATCAACAATATAGTCTTTAAGCACTTCTGCACTGGTTGACCAAATATTAGCAAATAGGGCGATCTTGGAGGAATGTGGCATTGTGGTTGTCAAAATAACCTCGTCCGAATACCCTCTACCCTTAAAAAAACTAAGCAAATCCTCAAACCGAAAAGCCTGTACCTACAGCATTTCAAAGGGAAAAGGGCATATTAAACCATCTTGGTCGAACAATAATGTGTCCATATCCTGCACTTACTTATGCTCATTGGATCCAACTAGAAAGGTGGCTTTTGAATCTGGCAATGAAAATAACACAACAAAGTGGGCATGGCTGTCTTCCACTCGCTTAGAAGTATTCCTAGCAATAGTAACCCAGGGCCACATGTACGAAGCTTTTTCCACGTCGCAAACAGCGAATCTGGCTGTTTGCGACATGCAAAAAGCACTTCCCCATGTACAAACCCAGTTTTGTAATTCAGTAAACTTTTTACGGAATCGCAAAATGGGATTGTAACTCGCAATTAGGAAGGGGTGCTCCCTTCCTAATTGTGACTCGCCGTCCCATGTATGATTGCTTTGTGACCGCGAATGCGGTCGTACAACAATCGCAGTTAGCACCAGTGTCACAATGGTGCTAACACATTCGCAAACGGGAAGGGGTCCCCATAGGACTCCTTCCCCTTTGTGAATGTAACTGAAAAAGGTTTTCTGAGCAGGCAGTGGCCCTAAGGACCACTGCCTGCTCTGAAAAAATAAAACAAAAACGTTTCATTTTTTGTTTTTCTAATGCATCTCATTTTCATTTAAGGAAAACGGGCTGCATTACAAAAAAAAAAAAAAAAAAAAAAACTGCTTTATTTAAAAGGTGTCTCAGACATGGTGGTCTGCTGTCTTCAGCAGGCCACCATACCAGTGAGGGCCGCCATTCCCAAGGGGGTCACAAATTGCGACCTACCTCATGAATTATCATGAGGTGGGCATTTGCGATCCCCTTGCGAGTCGCAAATAGTGTCAAGGGCACTATACTACATACAGTTTTGTGACTCGCAAATTGAGAGTTGCTCTGACTCACAATTTGCGAATCGCAAAAAAAACATTGATACATGTAGCCTCAAGAGTCTGAGACGAGATACCAACTGCAAATCATATCATGGAATGTTGCTGGTCTAACGAGTCTCCTTAAAAATGATTCAGCACATCAGTTCTTGCGGGGTGCTGATATACTATGTCTCCAAGAATCTTGGTTAACAAATTCCCTGGAAATCCCTGGATTCCATGAAGCACATAGACCTGCAATAAAAAGAAAAATCTTTGGGTGGCCTCTCGATATACTTAAATATCAGCTTTGATCCTAAAGTAAACAATGTTCCTGTCCAGGACGAAATGCTACAACCAACCATTTTTGAAGGCTTAATATCAGGCATAATATCAAAATGTCACTGGCTAAAATCTTTAAAAGTCAACCTCCTTTTTAATTCGGAGGGCAATGAGAATTTCACAATTAGTTGAAACTCTAGAAGCTGTGCATTGCAACCATGCTGGATATAATATCATCATTTGCAGTGACATTAATGTAAGATATTTGGGAATAGGAGCAGACGACCACCAGTCTGTATGCCGAGCATCTCAGTTGCTCCAATGTTTGCTCACTGAACACGGCCTTGCTTCAACACACTGTTGAAAAGAGTTTTCCGGCACAAAAGTATCTAAAATATTTTGGCAGGAAGAGCACTCTTGTTTATATATTTGCCTCAGATAAAGTTATTAAGGGGGCGTATTTATAGGCTACTGGCGCCACAGGAGCGTCACTTTTTGTGACGCTCCTGTGGCACTAAGCACTGTGCCATATTTACAAGGTGGCGTTAAGCCACAAAAAGTGGCTTATCGTCACCGTGTAAATACGGCCCCTTCCCAAGCAGCCCTGTGCATGAAAGGAGCGTGCAATGGGTGTTGCTGTGGGCGTGCCACAGCAACGCCCATTGCATTTTTGACGTTGGCTCAGATTTATGAAATTTCATAAACCTGAAATAGTGCCAACATCTAATGCCACCCCCAGGGGTGGCATTAACAAGGTGCAACGAGGAAGAATACTTTTATTTCTCCTTGTTTTTTGCTTTTTCTATGCATGCAGCATTCTCCAGCACGTATAGAAAGAGCAAAATGCCAGAAGTTATTGTTTATGTGCAGGAAGATGCCACTTCCTGCACATAAACAATAATTTGAAATGACGCTAAGACACTTCTGTGTGTGCTGCATTGTGCAGCACACAAAGAAGTGCCAAAGCACAATTAGTGATTGGTTATATGCAGGAAGGGAAACCTTCCCGCGCATAAACAATCACACCCCTCAACTCAGACATCCTTGCAAGATGGTGCAAGGATGCCTGCTTTGGCACTGGCAGACAAATTTAGCACCAGCGCAGGAAAAAACACAGGGGTGCGCCATATTAATTTAAATACAGGGTGTGTCTGCATTTCTAAAGTGACGCAGAGCAGAGCTGGCAATTTTGGCGCAACACAGCGCTGCACCACTTTTCCATAAATCTGAAAGTAAGTGTCTGGAGATTTCAAACTGAAGCTAGTGACCATAAACCCCTCCTTGCAAAACTAAATATGAATCTAAGATACCTGGAAACCCAAAAGACACAGGGGACTTCACGGGGAGATGAAAACTTACAGATAATTAAGTGAATAAAATGGGGGCCAATCTCCTCTAAGAAATGGAAAATATGGAGAGCTTCTAAGGGACCCTCTATGTTGTCCATGACAGGTGAAAACCTACAGAGCACATGGCCAGAAATTATCAAGGATGTCTTTCAGAGCATAGCCCCTCTTCCTCTCTTCAGCAGACCTATGCAATTTGCCTCCCTTCGTGCCCCATAATGGAAAGCAAGCAGAGACTCCACATGTTGCAGACTTTATGCAGAAAAACAAGAAACTCCTCAACTAAGTCAGAGCTAGCGTCAATTTTGAAGGCTTACAGCAAACAACACAAGCAACTGATCCGGTCCTTAAAAAGCAAACAAGCGGATAGGGAGGGTTTCCATATTTATTCTTTACTAGGCAAACACAATGAGGTGGATTTATGGAGGTACATCAAAAATAAGATAAGCCAGGAAGGGCCACGAATTAGTGTGATCAATGAACACACATGGATAAATTATCTGAATAAATGAAATGCAACTGGTGGGTTCCTGGGTCAAAACCTGCACACATGATACACACCCAGTCTTCGTCCTAGCGCTTTCTCTTAGGGATGTTTCTACCATCTTGCATGGCATTAAGGCTACGGGTACTCCAAGCCCCAATGACATCCAAGCACAAGTCTTTAAGAAAGATATTGAGATCTGGTTTTCAACTCTTTTTACACTGTAATGTTCATGTTTAGAGACTCAGGAGGTACCTACCAGCTGGAGAGGCTCTGTAGGAAAGTAACCTTTTTCTAGCTCGGTTACCCCCACTTTTGGCCTGTTTGTCAGTGATTATGCTCTCTCCTATAAACTTGGTTGCTGGAATCTTTTTCATCCCACAATTGCCACACAGGTGCCCCACTGTAATTCCCTAGTATATGGTGCCTAGATACACATGGCACTGGGGACTTCCAGGGGATCTCTAAGGGGTGCAGCATATATTTTGCCACTGATAGGGAGCCCAATCAAAGAGTTCTGCAGAACTGCCATTGCAGCCTGCGTGAAAAGGTGCAAGCACCCTTTCACTGCACCAGGGGCCATATGTAGGAAACTTTTTGCATGGTGCAAACAGCGAATTTCGCTGTTTGCGACATGCAGAAAGCACATCGTGATGCCCATTCCCATTTTGCGAGTTGCAAAATGGGAATGTGACTCACAAATAGGAAGGGGTGCTCCAGCCAGCAACTGCAACACTTTTCAGGTTGTGCACGCTCTGAGGATTGTCTGTCTTCACCCTGCACCTGAAGAACCAAAGGAATCTCCCGTTGAGTGAAGGAGTCAATTCCCTGTTTCAGCAGGCACCTCTCTGCAATGACGACTGGTATTCTGGGACTCCTCTACTGTCGACGACTATGATCCCTGGAACACAGATGGTGGACCGAACTGATCCTGACTGTCCAAACGTCCAGCTGTCCAAAATTGGTGGAGGTAAGGGCTTGCCTCCGGTGCCAAACACTTTCTCTGTGCATCATGTCATCTGCAGCTCCTTGGGCTTCTGTGCACTTCTCCCAAAAGTTATTTGTGCATACCATAGCCCAGGTCCCCAGCCCTCCATCCTGTGATACCCAGATCTCTCAGTTGCTCTCTAGCGGCATGGAATTCTTCTGTTTAGTGCTGCGATGGCCGCACTTTGCAACTCCTTTGTCCCCTTGTTCTAGGACTCCCGTGGGTGCTACCTGGGGCTTCTGAGGGCTCTCTGAAGTGCTGAGCACCCCCCCCCCCCGGTCTCCTCAGTCTGAGTTGAGACCCCTAGGTCCATTTTGGGTCCAGTCAGCTCCTCTTTGAGGTAAAATGCATTCTTGCATGAACCAAGGCTTGTTAGTGGAATCCAGCAACATAAAAAGCCTGCATCCAGCCACTCAACATAGGACATCTCCTGCACCAAGCAAGAATCTGCAGCTATCTTCTTTGGTGCATTTCTGTACTTTTCTTCCAACCGGAGAATCCACTTTTGCACCTTCTTCCAGGTGGGCATGGGCTCCTGTTTTTCCTGAACTCTTCATCAACTTCTGGACTTGATCTCCTCTCTCCACAGGCCTTCAGGTCCAGGAATCCATCATTGGTTGCTTGCAGTCTTGCTTGGTTCTTGCACAGTCATTCACCCTAACTTCTAGTGTGTTCTGAGGAAACTTGCTGTACTTTACTCCTGTTTTCCTGGAATCTGGGGAGGGGTACTGTAGCAGGAGGTCCTCCATGGACGTAAGCCTCCGAAGCCCAGGGGGTACGTCTGTGGCCACCCTTGGCCCCGGGGGTACTTCCGGTGCTTCGTTTTCTGACCCAGATGTTGTTTATCCAGCACCGAGGAACACCGAAGGACTGGATCGTGCAGGGCCTTTTAAAAGCCCCCCAGAAGAGGAACAGAGATGACTGCCGCCAGGTCAGAAGCAGATGGAGGACCGACCGCGACGCTGGAAGAGGAGAAAATGACAGACCAACCAAGCCTCGGATGTGACGACCAGGAGGCAGCAGGACCCTGAAGCTGGCCACACTCTAGGAACAGCGTGGCTTAACCAGGTACGGGAAGGGGGAGAGAAAGGGGATGTTTTTTTGCCTAATTATTATTATTTTTTTTTTCTGTATTTTAACGAGTACAGAAAAGGGCCTGAGATAAAGATACGGTGAAATTTATCTTTACAAGGCTAAAGGTTGTTTGTTTTTCCTCCTCTATTTAGGTTTGCTAGATGGCATGTAGATAGAGAAAAAAAACCAAATAGAACCTAAAAAGAAAAGAAAATAGCAAGTTGCATTTTTTCTCCTCTTTATTTATATATATATATATATACACACATCATTCTGTTACATTATGAGGTTTGAGAAGAGTAGGAAATCAAACTCAGGATAAAACAGGAAGAAAAGAAACGCAGCTAAGGACGGGAAAGTGAAGCTAAGACAGAAAGAACAGCGAAAGACAAAGAGAAGATAAAGAGAAAGAAGCACAGCAGGAAATTAAGGAAAGCTACGAGATAGCATTATAACAGAGAGGAAAGTGAAAAGAACAGCACAAGAACAGAAAAGGAAATAAAGAGGTAGAAAGCAAGACTCAGAAACAGTGAAAGGAAAGAAGGAAAGTAAAACTAAGGAGAACATACATACCAACCTCTTGTGTTCTTCTTTTCTTTACATGCTCCTCCTGAGTCGACCCCTGGATAGAAGAAGAACAAAAGAGAGGAAAACGTGAAGATAAAAGGAGAAGGAAAAGACGAAGAGGCCAGACAGACCAAGGATTTAGAGACTGTCAAACTCTTATTTACCTTAATAAACTCCTATATCAAAAATAAGCGTGTACCTCTATTACAGACACTCTCCTACAGGTATTTTCCTTACCTTTGTTGTTTTCTTTCACACCCAGCGCCCCCCTACACACTACACTTGCCTAGGGGGAGTCCGACTGTCGCATTCCACTATTTTAGTATATGGTTTGTGTCGCCCCTAGGCCCATTGCAATCTATCGTGTTTTTCACAGTTTGCACTATTCTATGACTGTTTACTTACCTGATTTTGGTTACTAGTGTATATCTTGTGTATGTTACATACCTACAGAAGGAGTATTTCATCTAAGATATGTGTCACTAAAATAAAGTACTTTTATTTTTGGTAACATCGAGTATTGTCTTTCATTGTGTATAAGTACTGTGTGACTATAGTGGTATTGCAAGAGCTTTGCATGTTTCCTGGTTCAGCCTTGGCTGCTCTTCTACAGCTACCCGTAGACAGCCTAAGCTGCTAGACACTGCCTACATTTCACTAATGAGGGATAACTGGACCTGGTATAAGGTGTAAGTACCTTAGGTACCCACTACAAACCAGGCCAGCCTTCTACATGGACAGATTGAAACCGCCATCCTAGAGAACAAACAGCCCAACTGCCAAATTATATATTAGCCCTTTAGTAAGGATACAAGTTCAACTTGTCTATAACATTATATAAATGAACATATTTTAGTCCTCCATGGCACTGAGCTCTGGGGCTTTCAAAACATTGCTGGGTTATTCAAAACTGAAAACAAGTTTGTGAGAAATTTTGTCATGCTCTCAGTCAGCATCCTGCTTCACCCACTTAACCTTGATATGGGGAGGAAGCCAATATCAGACAAAGCAAGAACTAGACCTGTTTTGTTTTGGAGGAGGTTGAGGCCACAACAGAACTAGCTCCCTATGCTAGAGCTTTGAAATACCTCACATAGCCAGACAGGTTTCACAGTACTGACTGGCTAACATGAAGAAACTATTTGGTTCTTTGGGACTTTCTGATTTGTGGGACTCTTGTCTGGCTGTCTGCCTCCCACCCAAAGAAAAAGCATAGAGTTATACTCAATCAATCAATCAATCAAAAAAAGTTATAAAGTGCGCTACTCACCTGTGAGGGTCTCAAGGCGCTTGGTGGGGGGGGGGCAGGAGGGTCACTGTTCGAACAGCCATGTTTTGAGTTTTTTTCTGAAGAGCAGGATGTCTTTGGTTTTGCGGAGGTTGGTGGGGAGGGAGTTCCAGTTTTTGGAGGCAAGGTAGGAGAAGGACCTGCCTCCTGTGGTGGTGCGTTGGATGCAGGGGACTGTGGCTAGGGCGAGGTTGGCTGATCAGAGGTTGCGGGTGGGAGTGTGAATGTTCACTCTTTCGTTGAGGTATGTCGGGCCGGTGTTGTGGAGGGATTTGTGTGCGTGGATGAGGATCTTGAATGTGATTCTCTTGTTTATGGGGAGCCAGTGAAGGGTTTTGAGGTGTGGTGAGATTCGTTCGTGGCGGGGGAGGCCAAGGACGAGGCGCGTAGCTGTGTTCTGGATTCTCTGGAGTTTGCATGTGAGTTTGAGTGTGGTGCCGGCATAGAGGGTGTTACCGTAGTCTAGTCTGCTGCTGATGAGTGCATGGGTGACTGTCTTCCTGGTCTCTGGGGGAATCAATTTGAAGGACTTTTTTAGAGTGCAGAGTGTGAGGAAGCAGGAGGAGGTAAGAGCATTGATTTGCTGTGTCATGAGAGGCAGGGGTCCAGGATGATGCCGAGGTTGCGTGCATGGTTTGCAGGGGTGGGTGCCGGTCCTAGGGCGGTGGGCCACCAGGAGTTGTCCCATAGGTTTTGTTGGGGCCGAAGATGATGTTCTCAGTTTTGTTGGAGTAAAGCTTGAGGTAGTTAGTTGTCATCCAGTTGGCGGTGTCGAGGAGAGCTGCGTGTAGGTTGGTTTTGGCGGTGGTGGGGTTGCGGGTGAGGGAGAGGATGAGTTGGGTGTCATCTGCGTAGGAGAGGTCGTGGGTCGATGAGAATTCAGCCAATACTACACTGACTAATGAATTTATAATGTTCAAGACCCATAGCACCCTTGAACACTACTGACAGGAAGCTTTATATCCAGTTTAGTTTCTGAACTCTGCCTCTCAACACATTCAAGGCCAAATGGTCACAACCTGCTAGATTGATTCCAAAATGCCCAACGTTTAACACTTCCATTAAAACTGTTGAGCATGTCATGTGTTTGTCAAACCTATCCTCGACCAAGACTGTCTTGGATTAAATCAGTATGCTCCCAGATATGCACTAGGAGACATACTGACGCTTTAAGAATTTTAAGAACAGATCCAAGTCCATTATTTGCCCATGAAATAGCCAACTTTTTGGAAAGGGCATGGCTCCTAAGCAGGAAAGCTCTGATAACCATTGCCTGAAAACCCTTGCTTCTGTAACTTTGAAAACTTCTAAGGAAGGAACTAGTACCTTCCAATGTGTTCTACATACCCACTTACACATGGTGGTATTTCATGTTAGTACACATTGAGCCGACTTTCATATTTGTAAGGGAATGTAACATGTGAATTACATTTAGATAACACACAGAAAATACATAGTGTACTTTAAAATCAAGCACACTTTGATCAAATTTATCAGGGTTGCTTTTCATTATGATGTGATTCATGCGAGTTGCAAAACCCTATGCACAACAGTGTCCCTGACACTGCTTGCGACTCGCAGGGGGGCCGTAAATGCCCACCTCATGAATATTCATAATGTGGGTCGCAATTTGCGACCCCCTTGAGACTCGCGGTACTCACAGGGATGGTGGCCTGCTGGAGACAGCAGACCACCATGTCTGTGACTGCTTTTAAAAAAAGCATTCTTCTGTTTTGTAATGCAGCCTGTTTTCCTTAAAGGAAAACGAGATGCGTTACAAAACAAAAAAATTAAGGCCCATATTCATACTTTATGAAGCAAAACTGCGCTGGCGCATGCAGGGTAAGTCGCATGTAGAATTATAATACAATAATGTCAACTGTGAGCAGGGGGGATACCGACCACTAAATGCATGGAAGTCATCTAATACATGGAGTGGCATGGGTAAAGGGGCATGGCATGGGGGTATGGCCCGTTCTGAGAAGACATGGGGCCCACCATTACACAACACCAACAACAGTCCCATGGGGGCATGCTGTCATGCCAATGAGGGAGCAAAGGGAAAGCCACGTCAGGAGGGAAGGCCACAACATCAAACTGACATCCCGGCACACGTCAGCCACCATACCCCCTACATTAACTAGGGCCCTCTTAACAACCTCTAGCCATACCGACAACTGGAATGTAACTGCGACAACAGTTGCAACTACCACCTCTGCTCTGTGTGCAGCTCAAGTAGCCAATTGCAGTAACCTCCCCATGGATCATACACACCTACATTAGGGGGTGAGGATGACCACTTCAACAATCCCCAGAAACAAGACAAAGGCCCCAGTACTGTCAAATGTCAGTGCCCATAGTTGTCGCAAAAATCAGCCAATGTAAACAACAATAGGAGCTTCACAGCACTAAGGACACACCCATGCTGCATATGTCCGGGTCCATCCTGTGCCTGGGTAACAATGCAACATCCCAAATGTCATACTGCTCAGACAACAGCATTGAGGGGGACACACATGTAACTGGTCACTGAAATACACCTTCACAGTCAGAGGAGGAAATAGGACACTGATACGATTATCAGGGCAATCCAATGTAACACACATTTACCAACATCAGCAGGACACATTACCAATGTCAACATCCATATCAGATCATAACATTGCCATGCATAGGAGATGCCACATGTCAATTACATTTAAGTGGATGTGAAAGATCAGCGATTGGGGCAGGTCCAGATTGTTAAGTGTGCTGCCAGGGCCATCAGTACACCCACAGCCAGTGAAAGGTCTCACCATGAGAATGGATGTAGACGGAGGCTTGAGTAGGAAAAGAAGGTGGCAAATCTCTATTTGGCATAAACCAACACCTAGAGGTGATGAGGCTGACAAGTCTGATAACTCAATAACATACATGTGACATACAGGTGGGCCATAGGCCTGGAAGAATGCCCATCTGAAGGACTGGAGAAATTAACACAAAACAAGATCACAAAGTGAATTAATCAAAAGGCAGGCACGTCACATCAAAATTGCCACAACACAGACACACTAATTGTACCCTGTTTCATTGCAGAGGAAGATGGATCTCCTGCGGATATGCCTGTCCCAGATTTCCCTGATGACATGGATGATGAGCCGATAAACATTCCCCAGGAGACTATCCAAAAGGTCCTGGACACCCTCCAGACCCCACCTTCAGTCACAAGGAGGAGCACAGAACAAGCAGCCATCGCAGAGGATCCACCCACCACCCCAATTGTTAGACCTGCCAGCTCCAATACAGCTGAGGACTTAGACGACACTGGCACCAGCTTTGAGAGACCTGTAGTTGGAGTACAGCGGGAGCTGGCCAAGGATGTGCGGGTGGGGATGCAAAATATGGCAGCCAGCCTTGAGGGGATGCGTTCTTGCATGATGTCATCTGCAGATCAGGCAGCAGCTATGCAAGTCCTAACATCCATCCTGCAAGGACTACAAGAAACTGTCAAGGAATTCACCACTGCAGTGAGGGAGTTGGCACAACACCTCGCACCCCAAACCTTCCAGTGCATGCACGAATGCAATCATGACCCCCTCAGGGCCGACCTGGCTGCCTACCATTGTGATGTGGCTGCTATTCTCAAGAACCAGCAGACCCTCCTTGCTGCAGTACTGCCCTTAAGACCTTCAGAGGGAGCAGCGACCGGGATGTCTGACTCCACGTCTTCAAACACTGAGGTGTGTGTTGCCCCTTCACAACCAACAACAACAAGGACAGAGGAGGCAACACACACTTCAGAAGAAGAAGACATGGAACAGATCACATTCACAAGGAAAATGACCCGGAAGCACTAGTCTCTGCCACATGGCCCACATTTACCAAGGTCCTGCGCTTTGTAACTTGCCAGTCTTGCAACAACTTTACTCAAGCACTGTTCTGCAAACCACTGTATATCTGGTCACCCAGCCCAGTGATTGTCTCTCTCCTACTCATTTGCAAATCCTGTCCCTCTGCACTGTCTGAAACATCAACCCCAGCATGTCAAAAGCATTTCCGTAACCCCTCGTGTAGGATCACAATGTAAGATATCACCATAATGGACTCACAATCATGGACAATGTACAGATAGCACCATAGCACTTACACAACAAATCTGTCTCTGGGTAATGTGACATATCAACTGTGCAGTAGATAACTGAAATGTGCCTACTGTCAAATTACGTAGCTTGTCAATACAACCATCCTGATAATATGTGGTCAGAGAATTCTGCACATTGCCCATGATTGCATCATACTCTGCCCATCCTGAGGGACAAATCTGATGAAGTGAGAAACCATACACCATCATGCTGTGTTGGACAGAAGAATGCTTCCTCAGGGGATAACTAAGTCATCAAATAGTGGCCGGAAAATGTTGTCAACATGCATAAATAACACAAATAACATGCCACACTAATCTAAGTAAACACTACAAAAACTGCATAAATGAAGGTGTCTGAGTTAACATACAAATAGGTAATCATGCCGAACTGTGTCACAAATGATGTATGAGGGTCATGAAGACAAGAATACAAGATTGCCAATGAGAACTCATCTTATAAGGGTGTGCATGATCATCACACTGCAGTCAGACCTACAACTGTTTCCCCAATACCAAGTCTGGAAGCACTGTTTGTGACTTTGAAAATACACTTATCAACAGAAACACATTGTCATCCATATTAACTGTGATTGGTGGTTGCAACGAAGGGTCGACACTTTGCAAGGTAGCTCTGGGCTAGCTGCCAATCGTACAGCTCAGTTGGGATTTGTTTGTAGCATAGGGCACAGATGTTATAGTACAAAATTGATGTACACTGACTCCAAACCCACGATCAAGTACCATTCAACACATACTATTAAGGGTTAACCAAATATTTATTAAATGCTAATCACAGATGAGGAAAGTGAGGGAAAAATCTTACCTACCCTAATCTACCCTGACCACTCATTACCCACAACTGTCCCTAACTAACCTAAGCTACACTTACTTATCACATGTAACAAAACGTTCTAAACATCTACCCCCGCCCCCCTTATGAGACAGGACACATGGAGGACAACACATACTAACCTAAACACATACTATACTATCCTATATAGATATATTCTTTGTTGTTGTTTATTTTTGTTATTTTTTTTTGTTGTATTTTTGTATTATTTTTTTTAAACACACAAGAACCCCAACATAGCCCCCCACCCACACATGTAATAAGTAAAAATAGAAACAATCAGGACCCCCACCCACTAACACTAACTAAACTAACAGCCTATACTTACCTAACACTAAGCCCCCTAAGCCCACTAATTATAAGAACAAGGAAAGAGGAGGGAGGGGAGGGAATCATTTCCATATCAAAAGTCGAGAGGTTGGCTCTCCGGAGGGTCCTCTTAATGGACTTAACACGCCGGTTAATGAGGCGCACATCCCGGCTCAGGTGGCTCAACTTGCGCAGCACTTTGTCCATCTTACGGTCCATTTGGTTGAAGGCTGCAGGGTCAACAGATGGAGCTGTGGCAGTCTGGATACCGGTGGAGGAGGTCTGTGTGGGTGTGGTGCCAGGCCTAGTGGGCTGTCCTGCACCGGTGGCAATGCTGGGGCCTGGAAGTCCAGCAGATGTCGGACCAACAGTGGCAGCTGTGGGTGGGGCCACCTGGCTCGGATTGGTGGTTGTGCTGGTGGTGGCTGTGGTGGGCAAAGTAGGCCCACCCTGTGGGAAGGCTCTCCATGCCCCGGAGGCCCGTTCATGGCGATATCGCTGGGCCATCCTCCGGAACCCCGACTCCACCAGCAGGATGTGCTGGTATCGCATGGCCCGGCACTGATATTCACGGACCTGGTCTGGAGTCATGTTAGCAGCTGTGAAGACAAATGCAGATATTCTACATTAGTAACTGCATTGTGTGGCACAGGAAGTTAATCAGACAATACATCTACTGTACTTGTAACAGCTCATATCACAATACAGATCATTGAATGTACCTGAGGAAGTACATGGCAGGCCAGACTACAAAGGTCACATCACACATAGCACATCCATAACCTACAAGATGGGTAACAACTGGCTTTGACTTGCAATCTGAGTTCTGGCAGTTATCAGCTAAGAATCATGCTGCATATCCTCTGCCAAGACCTGGGCTACAAATGTCAGTGTACGGAAAGCAAAACTAAAACCACATGGTCTGCAAGTTGGAACTGGACTTGCCAATATGGTACCAAGTGCCAAACCTGAGTGTGTATACTAGTTTGCAACCAAACCGTCACTTATTCACATGTATGTGTAACATACCGGTAGCATCAGTACTAGGTAACCCATTCACAAACCCATGCCCATGTTTGAGGGGGGGTGGATAAACAACTATAATTTGCCAATAACATGTACACCGAGGAGTGTATAGAAAACTCCACACGTTTGTCTCTACAGACACACCACAGGTAAGGTCTATCAACAATTAGGAGTCAGCAAACCCTAGAGCACTTATAGGGCCACACATGTCAGGAAATGTAGAACTTGGTACACAACATATACTTCCAGTGAGGGCTGACTTACATCAGACACCGAGTTGCTAGAAAACACCCATGATCATGAATTGCATGCACACCTAGGCCATTGCACTCAAGTTCCACATACTTGTAGCACTACATGTGGAAGTACATGCTGCTAGGAGGTTCTACCTACTGTTTCATAATTACGTAGGTAAATAGGGAAGCAGATGTCTATTGGAAAGCAATTTGCTGTACCAGTTTTAGAGAATGTGGGTCTGACAGGCTGAATAAATCGTAGCTGACTTCCAGTGCGACTCTTGGTGATACAAGTGTCATCCACATGACTAACCCCTGTACTCACAGTGGGGCCTACAGGAATGGCCTACAATCCCTACATGATACCATTAGATATGCATTGGCCAACTCAAAACATGTGAGAAACTGAATTCCCACTCATGGAACAAGAGAAAAGCTTTCCCAACGCATCACACCTTGCTATGCGTCCAACTCACACGAGTCCATAACCAGCAAACACAACACATAACAGACATATCAACACTTACTGGGGTGGTCGGGGTCCTCAAATGTCACCACCTCTCCCACAGTGTAGGGTGTCGGTCCACCTGTAAGGTATGGAAGGAAGAAATGTGCTCAAAATCTGTGCACAGCGCAACAATTTCATAAACATATACAATGTGTAAGCTGAATAAGGAACTGGCAGCCATTCAGACATGATGGTACTGCATCTGATATATGACGGCCAACTTGTACATAGCATGGGTCTCCTGTGACAGTTGCACACATATCTGCACACATACATTGGCCCTAACTATCATGTGGTTGCAAACATGCCCCGTAATTGGTGAGCAGAAAAAAATATGGAGTGTAATCGTCTCATCATTTGCATCCAAGAGAGACATCCAAAGCCTGGTTACTTGAGGACTGCATTACCAGTCAAACATGCCTTGTGGCCATGACACATTAATGACCCATAGGTCCAATGTACAGAGGAAGGGGCAGGGACTTTTGTAAGCCATCCTGTTGTTACAGTTTATTCAATTGATGTGGCCCAGCTATGGTGATTTGCACCAACCATGGAGATTTGAAGCCATGTGCATACACTTGGACTGCCATCCATATTTGGAATGTGGCACATCTAACTCCAACAAACATTCTAAGATGTTAGCTGAGGGCACCTTACACCTTTTCACAATGTTTTCAAATCCAGATCTGACATGTATCCAAAAAGATCAAGGAACACAATAATCCCCCACATTCATAGTACTTCTGTGAACGCTTTCCTTCCACACTCACCAGACTCACATGAGACATGTCTGAGCCACTTTACTATTATCAATTGACGTGAAGGCAGCACTCATTTTCTGCATCATGTAGTGATTCTAAAGTCAGTCTAGCAATTGCATCAACAAAGTTGGCCTAAATGTTGGTACATCTGTACTTCTCTGTCAATAGTCCCCTATATAGACATGATTGGCTCATATTTTGTTTGCTTTTCTGACAAAAAGGCAGCACCAATTTCCTTCATGGAAAAGTAACCTCTAAGTTTGCTGCGCAAGAGCTTCCCTACCAGCTAGCAATTGTGATCCTTGCCATAGTGCATCAATTATCCCTTTATATTTCCCCAGCATTACACACAGTCAGCAAGTTAGCTGGCAGACATTGTACTAATCCCCTTATGTCACTACAGAGCATTTAATCGTGCTCATTAACATGATTCGTACTCACCAACAGTGCCACCAATCATGATTCCCAGGTGGTCCAAGAGATCCTGCTCCCTGGTGATGAGGTCAGCCCACCGGTGCTTCAGCTGGTGGTCACTCCTCTGGCTGGCATACACACGCTGCAGGTGATGCAGCACCTTTCCCCACCGGATTCTGCGTGCCTCTGTTGGATACCCCTGTATCACCCTGCCGCCTGCCTGGATCATGAGCGGCAAGAAATGGCACACAAGCCAGATGAACCCCCCCAACTCCTCTTCCCCCATCCTGCCAAGACGTGGCCTACCAGACATACTTGAGAAGTGAAAGGGAATAAGGGTAAAAGAAATAGAAAGGGGAAAAGGGGGAAAGTAGGGGTGCAAAGACAGATGAAAAGTAAACTTAACCACTAAAAGAGCCCAACTATCCCCAAACTAACACTACCCACAACAGACTCCCACAAACAACAAAAACACAAGATAAATGGACAAATGTAGACAAAACACAGTAGTACAGTATACAGCAACAATATTTATTTCACAAATTGACAATACAGATAGCACACAGGACAAAAAAACACAAAATCTCAGGACAACACTCTCTACACAGCCGCACAGTCTAGAAGGATCATAGACTGCAAAGTGAAAGTGAAAGTACACCCACTGTACATGATCTGTAAACAGGATATCCTATTACATCACTTCCAGTATGAAAAGTCCCGCCTTTTTCGCGTTATGCGTCATTTTTTGTTTACCAAAACTGTATTTGCGTAAATTTTTTTGACGCACAGAAGTGAAAATTAGCCCGCATCCACATAATAGTACATGGCCTGTACAAATATCTGGATGCAGGCTAAATTTCACTCCTGTGTGTCCAAACAAATGACGCAAATACAGTTTTGGTAGACAAAAAATGACGCATAACGCTAGGAACGTCAAAATGACAGTGCATTAACTGGTTTTGGGCAATTTTTCTTGTTTTTTGGTTATGTTACATTTGGGACACATCAGAGATAGGCTGATTGAAGACAGTATGGTGTTGTGTTGATTGTGTATGTTCACATGTGTGACATCATTCTGCAGCGGACCATGATCCGCTACTCCCTTCACAGTATTTTTACGGTTGGCTGATGCAATAGTTGGTCATAAGTGTGGCCTACATATATGTGTTGCAGAAATTGTACATGTTTGGCATAAGGAGAGGATAGCAATGTGACGCACATATGTACAATACTTAAATGCCTTTGGCTCAAAGTGTGTGCTTTGTATTTGTTGACCACGTGTGTGTGTATCACATGAAGCATATTTGTACATATGCTTGTATGAATGTGAAGTCCATGTGTCCAATCCTTAGATGCAAGTCATTGTGGAAATGAGAGAGGGCATGTGTTAGTCATACATGTAACAACACCCGTAAAGTGGACTTCCAAGATTTAGGGTCACGTAGACACCACATGTGACATAGCATGCACCAGATGGATGTCAGAAGCTTGTTCATGTCAATGGTCCACATTTTCTACATCCTATGTCCTAGAGTATTGGTAGGAGCTTCCTAGGCACTAGTTGGTGAATTCCACTGTGAGTCATACACATGCATTGAGGAAGTGGGTACCATGTTGTTTGCACAGACAGACAAGGGTGAATCTCAAATGTATGATGACTCCACAGTTGAGGCCATAGAAGTGAGCCCCAACTATCAAGTGGCTGCGGTGGACCAGCATACAAGACAGCACGTGTCCACATATTTCCAGTGATCAATTGCACATAGGTGTCTTGTTCCTGTGTGTGATCCAATTATGATCCTGTATATTGTTTGGGGTGTAATTTGTCACAGTTCGGTCCAGGACTCATCATGAGTCAGTGGCAGCTATTCCTGTATCTACTTAGTATCCTTGGTTGATCAATGTGAGTAACGTGGATGTGGACATGTGAACCAACATTTGGATGGTCCCACCCTGTCACTAAAGACGTGTAATGAGACAGTCAACAGGGCAACCTTGGTGTGCTGAGTGAGATAATGTATCAGGTGTCATGTTCCGGCAGGTGTCATTACAACATTTGTACACAGGTTGGCCTCTGCACTTCCCACTGCATCAGGGAACATCATAGCCTCTGTACTGATTATTCTCGCAGCTATTCACCACACACGGCCCATCACTATGTTGTGAACACTGTGATTCTGTGTGTGAACTGTCATGGTCCTGACATTTGTGTATTTTTCATGGACATTATCAGAGGTTGCTGGTTGGGCTGAAAGCCCCATACCCAATCCCTGCCTACGGCCCTGGGACACTGTCACACTTTGTCATTCATGCATAAATGCAACCCAGACAAGGGATGGCGCATTAATTTTGCTTTTCCAAGATGATGTAACTCAAATGGTACAGTTAAAAAGCAGATGATGCTATACAATGTATTTGTGTATGCATTGAAGAAGCCCATGCCCAATACCCCCTGATGAATGAGAGGTTTGCTAACGCAAGTGTGGTACATATCTAGACGCAGGGATACTTTAGTGTGATGCACAGACAGTTGCCAGTCAGGCTGACAGAAAGCAAAGTGATTCAGGATCCAGCTACTTGACATGTTACATAATCAGTGGTCTGACTAAGACTGTTTGGAGGACAATCTAGAGAGCTGACAATGTCAAACTCTGTATGTCCTGTGTTTTTGAAGGTGACAAATGAACCCAGTGGCTGTGTTACATGGCTTAATTAGTATCAATGCTTAACTGTGTATTTGACATAATGGCAACCCCTATGCTGTTCCAGGCATCAGCAGGGGCAGTGCTTTTTGAAATGGGTGGTGTGCATGGAGGTGACCACAGGTGTGGGCTGCATCTGTTTCTCACCAGTCCTGTAGGTGAGACTTGCATTCTAAGGGCCAACAGACATTTTCACACGGGAAGCAATCTACATGTGCTAACAGGGCTTTGAAACTAGAAGAC
Source organism: Pleurodeles waltl (assembly GCF_031143425.1). Taxonomy (NCBI): domain Eukaryota; kingdom Metazoa; phylum Chordata; class Amphibia; order Caudata; family Salamandridae; genus Pleurodeles; species Pleurodeles waltl. Next base: position 768,126,263 of record NC_090436.1, read on the forward strand.
AGTGTATAAATTAACCTGACGTCCATGCAGTCAGATGTTCTATGACAATGGCATACCATAGGAAAGGGTGTAGCACACTGGTTTGCTAATGTTGGTCTGTGTGTGTAGAGGAGGGAATATCAGGGTACATACACATCTTAGTATTCCAGTGACCTCTTCCGACAGGTGGGTTGTGACCAGGTGCCTGGGTGTGCCAGGAGTTAGGAAATGGGCTGACATGTACATTGAATGTCATGTGTGCAATGCTGTTCATATGTGTGGCACTTGTGCTGTCTATTGTTCTGCTTCTATGGGACCCTGGTCACAGACAGTCCTTGCAAATGTTGGATGCAGTTGGACTTACTGCTGTCAAGGGTCTGGTCAGGCATTCCTGTTACTGATGCCAAAGCACATTGACTGCCTCATGTATGAGGCTTGTTTTCCCCTTACTGAGTGATGGTGCCTTAGTTGTGTGCCATATGCTGCGTTGGACCTTGATTTCAACATGTATGTGTGAAATAGTTGTGGTCCTCTGCTATTGGCCTTCAAAGGAGAAATGTACATGATATATGTCATTAAGAGTGTATGTGTGTATGTGACCATTGTATGTTAGGCATCACATTAGCTCTGGGATGTTCTGTGTCCTACTCAGTATATAAGCAATGCTCCATGAGGCAACACTCTTATTCTGATAAGTAGAGACGAAGGTGTGCAAAAAGGAATAGCCAGACCATTATATGGTTATTATAATAGGTGTTTATTTAAATTTGTTAACTAAAGTGGTGAAGGTGATCATATTCAGAAGAAATTGTTGACGATCTGTTGCCGCCTGCGTATACCAGCGGCCGTGTTCTGTAGTCCCCCCTCATGTTGCAGGCCAGCATCCTCCTCTTCCTCCTCTTCAGGCATGTGTGGCTCTGGTCCCAGGAGGGGAATGTTCCTTATGATGCAAATGTTGTGCAATATTGCACATGTTAGGATGATCCTACAGACCATCTCCGGGGAATATAGGAGGCTACCACCAGTGATGTCGAGGCACCGGAACCTTGACTTGAGGATGCCAAAGGTCCTCTCGACAATGCTGCGTGTCCTCCTATGTGCGTCGTTGTAGGCACGCTCTGCAGCAGTAGTTGGGTTGCCAAATGGTGTCATAATCCTTGGCTGGATGCCATGCCCCTGATCAGCTGCAAGAGAAAATTATTGGGATCATGTTGATGTAGCTGGCACTATTGAAATGACCTTTCATGGCAGTAGTTGTCTTGTGTTGTCTGTTACTCTTTTGCGTAATAATGTAGCATCCTATCCTTGTAGGATGTACCATCTGCATTGTGTTGTTTCCTTGGCTGAACGAGTGTTTGTCTGCTAACCATTTGTCAGCAGTATGTTTTGGGATTTGCAGTACAGTGTGCCCTCCCTAGCATTGTGACTTGTGATACAGGTGTCCATGTGTCTTCACTGGGGGTGAGATGATAGTTCCATACACAGTTAAAATTGACAGTGTTGTTAACACGTTCATATCAATGTACCCTGGACATCCCATATCTTTAGACTTAGGCAATGAATTAATGTAAAGGTCATTGGGACACTTACATTTTGCAAGGTGACATTTGGGCAACCCACTCCACACGTTGTGATCTTTGAAGTCTTAACATTAGGCTGTACAGTAATTTCCGATGTGTAACAGGTTCAATGGTGACCTAAGAAACATGGCTAGCAATGTCACGACCTCAGTATATTCCTGTTCACATGTTGCTGTTGTGGTGTATGTGTTGTGTGTCCTAGAGGGTTGCTGTGCAGTGTGTATATAAGTAGGTTTTTGTACTTACCAACAAGTAGTCCATTGCCATACCGTCCATCCTGGAAGTGTTCATTGATGGTGCAGTGACGGAAGATGAATGAGTCATGGACACTTCCAGGATATTTAGCCACGATGTTGGTGATCAATCCCTGGTGATCGACTATGGCCTTCACGTTGATGGAATGTGAGTGATTCCTGTTGTGGTAGAGGTGTTCAGTTGCAGCAGGTGGCACAAGGCGTACATGTGTGCAGTCGATTGCACCAAGGACGTGTGGGAAGCCACTGATGAGGTAGAACCCCTGTTTTGTTTCCTGCTGCTTCTGCAGTTTGTTAGGGAAGCAGATGTGGCGGGGTGTCAGTCCAATGATTGCATCCAGCACTTTGGGCAAAAAGGCGGAGAATGATGGTTGTGATATTCCGCCAACCAGGGCACCAGTTGTTTGTAAAGAGCCACTTGCCAGCATATGAAGTACGGCAAGCAGCTTGGTTTCTGTTGGGATGGTGCGCGGTGTCACCAACGTGGGGGCTAACTGCAGTTCAATGTTGCGCAGCAGCTGCTGAATGGCTTGCCAGTTCAACCGGTACCTCTGGGTGATGTTGTGTTCCCTGAGGCCCTGAAGGGTGGTTCTGGGGAGGAATATCCTCTCCTGCCTTCTGCGCTGCCTTTGGGGTCCCTGCTGGTATTGTTGTAGCTGCGGTTGTTGCTGCTGGGCTCTGCGTCTGCGTGCACGCTGGATTAGAATCACCTCCATGGCTCCCTGTTGCTGCTCTGCTGCTCAGCTGTTTGTTCTGTGCGTTCTGATTAAATACAGGTGCGTTTGCCCCATTTTAACGCTTGCCCTGACCCAGGTGTTAAAGTTTTAAGCAAATCGGGCTGTGCGTCATTTTCTGGCTCCGCCTCCCGGCCGTGCGTCATTATGAAAGCATAAATACGGTGCACTGTCGTTTAAGCCATTTTTTTTATGGGAACGCCTACCTTGCATATAATTAACACAAGGCGGGTTGCCGCATCCAAAAAATGACGCACACAGCGGAATTTTGTCATCCGTGGGCTCGGGCGTCAAAGTTTAATTACGGGGCAACGTTTGCACTGATCGTGCGTAAAAAATTTGGACACACAATCGGCGCAGACGGAGTATAAATATGCCCCCAAATGTTTTTGTTTCATTTTTTTCAGAGCAGGCAGTGGAAAAATGTTTTTAATGCCATTCACAAAGGGGAAGGGACTCCTTCCCTTATGCAAATGGGTCAGCACCCATTTGAAATGGGTGCTAACTACAATTGGTTTGTGACCACGTTCGCGGTCACAATGCAATCTGGCATTGCACTGCGACTCGCAATTAGGAAGGGAACTCCCCTTCCTAATTGTGATTCGCGAACCCGTTTCGCGATTCGGTAACCAGGTTACCCAATCGCAAAACTGGTTTTGTGCATTGCATAGTGCAGATTGCACGTCGCAAACAGCGAAAATCGCTGTTTGCGACGTGCAAACTGTTTCCTACATCTGGCCCTTAATCCTTTAAAAAACAGTGAGGACGCTGTTAGCACACAAAAGTACCTGGGTAGCATCTAAATAAAGCCACAAGGGTGAGCATGTGTCGAAAAGGGCCAGGGATGCTTCTATTTCTTATCCGCAGGCGAGAAAGTGTGTCATTCCTCCTTCGGTTCGGCGTGGGTCATTTCTTCTCTCCGGTCAGAGAGTGATGCGTCGATCTTGACGGGCACCTCAGGTCTGGGCAGGTTTTGCATTATTGCATTGAAATCCGGTTGCACGGTGTCAAGAAACCACGCTGCGTGGGGGCTTGTGCTGTTAACAGCAGCTGCTGCGGGTGTTGCGCGTCATTTCGCCAGCTGCTTTGTGTCAATCTTCCTGCTGCGATGCAGGTGAAGCGTCAATTTTGGCCACGAGGCCGGCAGTGCGCCGTGTATCAGCCGCAAGGTGGGTGGTGCGTTGACTGTCAAACTGACGCAGATAGGGAATCCACAAACAAACAGAACGTTTTAAGCACGAAAATGCCTACTTTCTAAAAGTGGCATTTTCAAACACAATCTAAAAACTTCACTAAATGATGTATTTTTTAATTGTGAGCTCAGAGGCCCCAAACTCCACATGTCTATCTGCTCCCCAAGGGAATCTGTCCTTTAATAATATTTAAAGGCAGCCCCCAGGTTAACGTATGAGAGAGATAGGCCTTACAACAGTGAAAACTGAATTTGGCAGTATTTCACTGTCAGGACATATAAAACACATAAGTGCAGGTCCAACCTTTAACATACACTGCACCCTGCCCATGAGGCTACCTAGGGCCTACCTTAGGGGTGCCTTACATGTAAAAAAAGGGAAGGTTTACGCCTACATATGGGTACACTTGCCAAGTCGAATTGGCAGTTTAAAAACTTCACACATAGACACTGCAGTGGCAGGTCTGAGCCATGTCTACAGGGCTACTCATGTGGGTGGCTCAACCAGTGCTGCAGGCCCACCAGGAGCATTTGATTTACAGGCCCTGGCACCTCTAGTGCACTGTACTAGGGACTTACTAGTAAATCAAATATGCTAATGATGGAAAGGAAATTACACATACATTTTACATAGGAAGACTTGCACTTTAGCACTGGATAGCAGTGGTAAAGTGCCCAGAGTAACAAAAAGAGCAAACACAGAGTCCAGCATACATCAACAACCTGAGAAATAGAGACAAAAAGTTATGGGAGACCACGCCAAGGATGCCAAGTCTAACAGTTAGCATACATCTTTCTAACATGTGCAAATCAAATACCATTTTAATTTCAGTTGGTACATGTTGGGATGATGCAGTACCAGCTTGCCTAGAAGGACTGCTCTCTCTGAATACAGACTGTTGTCTAGATCTACCTCTAGAATGTGGTGGGGTGTCTTCTGTGACAACAACAGGTGATATAATGGGAACTGTAAAAGGCATGTTAGTAGGTGGCAAGATTGCATCCATGTTTTTATGATAAGAATTTGATGTTGTTGGACCTGTGACCTTAGATATTTCTCTTACCTAATTTTTTTAACAAAAGTTTTACTTTTTTTATACAGCATAAGACAGTAGCAGTTGAGGCATATTTAACTGCTTCTGTGCCACGGACGTAACGGTTACGTTCTGCGGCATAGTGCTCCTGTGTTCAGGATGTAACCATTACTTCCCGGCACCAGAGCTCGAAGGGCGTGCTAGTGATCCCTCCCCTCCCACCTCCCTCTACCTCCCCAAGGCAGGGATCCCTTCGTCTTCAACCCCAACCCCCACACCACCTGAATGACATCAGCGCGTCATTAGAGGGTGCTGGTCGCGCTGCAAGCCATTTGCTTCCAGCCTGTCTTTGGAGAAACAGGTAAGTTTTTCCTCCGGCCGGTGGGGGGAGGAGAATTGTACACAAAGAGGCATCTGGGGAAAGGAAAAGGTTTTCCTTTCCCTCAATATCTCTATGAGCATTCCTGCTGCCCGATCGCATCGCCCACTAGACTCCAGGGATTTTGGAATGTGTGTGTTGTTGTGTGGATGTTGTGCAAGGGGAGCGACCCCTTAGGCAAGGATCACTCCCCTTTGTGGGGAATATACTTTATGGCCATTTCTGACCCCCTTGGGGGCAGATCGGCCTATTTTTTAGGCCCATCTGGCAGAAGCCCCTTAGACACCAGGGGATAGTGTGTGTGTGTTTATTGTATGGGGGGTGGCCCCATGGGCAAGGGTTGCTCCCCTTAGGGGGCATATTATTTATGGCCATTTCTGCCACTGTTGGGGACAGATCAGCCTATTATTGTTTAGGCTGATCTGCACTGAAAGAGGGCAGAGACCACTTGAATGCCAGGGATTTTTAATCTTAGTTTTTTTCTGTGGGGGGGCATAGAACCGTTGGCCATTTCTGCCCCCTTTGGGGGCAGATAGGCCTACTTTTTTTAGGGTATGGGCAGAGGCCACTTAGCCACCACGGATAGTGTGTGTGTGTGTGCTTTTTCATTTGGGGATGGCCCCTTGGGCAAGGATCGCTCCCCATGGGGGCACACTACTAAAGGTCTTTTCTGCCCCTCTTGAGGGCAGATCAGCCTACTTTTTGTAGACCCATCTGCACCTAAGGGGGGACAGAATCCACGTAGGCACCAGGGAAAATTTCTAAATGCTTGATGTGGGGTGTTTGTCAACTGGTGAAGTATTTGCATTTATGATTATGATAGGTTATTTCTCCTTTTTGTTCTAATGCAAAGCTTTTGCTTCCTTTGCTGTGGCTCCTTGCTGTTTTGGCAGTGGTTGACCTGCGGTTTGCGTAGTTGCATGTTTTAGGTAAGTATAAACAATTTACTCCAAAGGAGTATTGTTGCCATGCATGAATGACATTTTTGTAGGTGGTGTACTAAATCAGGATTGTGTGTGAAATTGCCCTTAGATTTGTGCACAATGATATTTGTGTTGTCATGTCTAATTTGATTTGATTTTTTTTATTTTTAGTGGAATATCATTGGTGATTGCTGTTTCTGTACAGAGTAGTTGCTGGTGAGTAGGTATTTCAGGCAAGTGAGTGGTAGAGTTTTTCAGTACATAACTCTTTGTGATAAAGCCACACTTTGTTTATTACTTATCTTACACAGTGCTGGTTGTTGGTGGTGCATTTGTCCAGTTACGTTTCATAGGAAGGATCATGGCTAGCCACAAGATGACCACTCAGCAGGTTGTTGGTATACTTTTTGAGTCATTGTCTGATCATGATTATGAGTCTGACTCTGCATCTGAGGCAGTGGAGGAAGTGAGAGATCCTGGCAGTGAATTTTCTGTCCGAGAGGAATCTTCTGATGAGGAAGCCATTCTTAATGCAGATGAAGGGCCTGTTTTAGAGGAGGACACTGATGTGCCAATAGTACAGCAGCACCCTGGGGCTGAAAGGTTTCCCATTGGAAGCCCTGAACTATGGGTTGCCCCAAACATGGAACAGTCATAGTTGCCTGCCTTAACTGGTCTCCCAGGGTATAGAATCAATACGGAAAACTTTTTGCCTGACAATTTCTTTCAGTTGTTTTTGGACAATGTGTTTTTGAAGAGATTGTTCAGCAGACTTAATCTGTATGGGGAGCAGTTTTTGAGGGACAATGCTGCCAGACTTAGGCCACACTCTAGAGCTACTCAGTGGATTCCCACAAATTTGGAAGAGATGAAAAAGGTTTTTGGTTTGACTTTTTTGATGGGGTTGATACGGAAGCCGTCACTGGCTTCTTATTGGTCTACTAGTCACTTGATGGCAACAGCTATATTTCCTGCAACCATGAGTCGTAATTGGTATTTGCTTATTCTTTGGATGCTGCATTTTATTGACAATGATTTAGCCTTGCCACAAGATCACCCTGATTCTGACTGTCTTTTAAAGATTAGGCCTGTCCTTGATCATTTTGTAGACGGTTTTCAGAGGTCTATGTTCCAGGCAAAGAAATAGCTGTGGACGAGTCTTTGGTCTTGTTCAAGGGTCATATGTTTTTTAGGTAGTACATTCCTAGCAAGAGGGCACAGTAAGGAATTAAATTATATATGATTTCTGAAAGTAGTACAGAATATGGGCCTCATTATGACCCTGGCGGGCGGCGGAGGCCGCCCGCCAGGATCCTGCCCTCCAAATTACCGCGCCACGGTCAAAAGACCGCGGCGGGTATTACGAGTTTTCCCCTGGGCTGGCGGGCGGTTCCAGTAAAACCGCCCGCCAGCCCAGGGGAAAACGACCTTCCCACGAGGATGCCGGCTCGTAATCGAGCCGGCGGAGTGGGAAGGTGCGACGGGTGCAGTGGCACCCGTCGCATATTTCAGTGTCTGCAAGGCAGACACTGAAATACTTTTCGGGGCCCCCAGGGGCCCCGCGAGCCCCCCTACCGCCATCCTGTTCATGGCGGCTTTCCCGCCATGAACTGGATGGCGGTAGGGGGGGGTCAGAATCCTCATGGCTGCGGAGCGCGCTCCGCAGCCATGGAGGATTCCAAAGAGCAGCGGAAAGTCAGCGGGAGACCGCTGACTTTCCGCTTCTGACCGCGGCTGAACCGCCGCGGTCAGAATGCTCATTGGAGCACCGCCAGCCTGTTGGCGGTGCTCCCGTGGTCGGTGGCCCTGGCGGCCACCGGCCGCCAGGGTCAGAATGACCATCTATGTGTCTAATTTCCATGTCTACACTGGTAGGGATTCCAGTATTAACCCCCTTGGTTGTCTGCCCACTTTTGGAGTTAGTGAGAAAATTGCGTGGGAACTTGGTAGAAGACTGTTTAACAAAGGTCACCATTTGTACGTAGATAACTTCTACACTGGAATGCAGTTGTTCAAGGAATTGTTTAGAGTGGGCACTGTTGCTTGTGGCACAATCTGTTGTAACAGGAAAGGCTATCCAAGGAAGCTTGTCTGTAAAAAAACTTGAGAGGGGACAGTGCAGTGCCTTACGGAATTATGAGCTGCTAGCTCTGGAATTTACAGACAGGAGGGATGTCTACATGCTAAGTACCATCCATAATGAGAGTATTTCCCCTGTGACTGTTTGGGGCCAGGTTGCCAAAGTGTGCAAGCCTGTGTGCATTTTGGGAGGTGTAGATAGAGCTGATCATAGGTTGTAACCTTATACTGCTCTTCGGAAGTCTTATGTTTGGTATAAGAAGTTAGCGATTCACCTGTTCCACTTAGCAACTTTTAATGCTTTTATTGTGTTCAAGGATAGTTCTTCAGAGTCAAAGATGACATTTGTGAAATTTCAGGAGTCAGTGATAGAGAGCCTTATTGTGGTGGAACGTGCAAGAGTTCCTAGAGCAGCAGTGGGAGAGGATGTGGCTAGATTGAAAGATCACCACTTTGCTGAGCACATTCCTCCCACGGCCCACACAAACTTTCCTGCTAAGAAATGTAGAGTCTGTGCTTGAAGAGGTATCCGGAGGGAGACTCGTATGTACTGCCCAGATTGTCCTTCAAAGCCTGGGCTGTGTAGGGGTGGCTGTTCCAGGAGTATCCACACTCAAAATAATTATTGGGAAATATTGTCAACATAAACTGCCTGTTTTATGTTTTCAAATGTTCTGTTTCACGGTTTCTATTGCTGTCATGTATTTAATTAGAGCTTTGGGTTTGTAGTTTTGTACTTATTTCTAAGTAGTTAGTGGTTTCTTTGTTGTTTAAAAAAATGATGGTGTGCGTGGAGTGGTGCTTGTCTGGTGCTGTAAATAGTTACTTGCTGTTGGCCACCGCAACACATTGCCGGCCAAACGCCAGTCCACACACTCCTATCAGCTGGTGTGATTGCTGTATCAGGCATGTGGACATATGAAAGTGATGAGCCCTTGAATGGCGCTGTCTGTTGATGCAAGTGTTGTAATGAGCTGGCCCGCGGCTGTCGGCATGAATGGTTTTGTGCATATCATGTATGAAAGGTGTGTGAATGGACTGTAAAGTGGTTGGTGCCTTGTCGTCGCTTTACAGCTAACGAACTGTGAGTCATTGGCTCCGTTTTTTGGCCTTTCAGTTATTAACAGTGAATTTCATTTTTGTGAAATCTCTTGTTAATAAAATTTGATCTGCTGAACCATCACTCACGCTTGTGCCAAATCCAACCAATATGTTTGGTAACAATGACTGTGTGGTAAAAATGACAAAACCTGCTCTGCTGTAATCCGGTATCTGAGTACACACGAGACATGCTAGGTGTCTCGGGTGGGATCACGATGATGAAGCATGCCACCAACTGTGTTGGTGGGTGAAGGGTCTTCTTAACATAATCAAAGCGTGTTTCTTTTCACAATTTTAGTGTTTGGAATATCACAGAAGGACGTGGAAACATCAAAATGATCTATTACAACACTACCTGTTTTTCTGGGGGGGTTACTTGTGTTTTTGGTCCCAGGTACTGTGGTCATCTAGTGAAACCTACCAAACCCAGACATTTTCTAAAGCTAGACACCGAGAGGAGTCCAGGGAGGTGTGGCTTGCATGGATCCCTCCATGGATTTCTTACCCAGACTCCTCTGCAAACCTCAAAATTTGCTTTAAAAAGCATAGTTTCCTCCCTTTTCTTTGTAGGATCACTGTGCCAGCATACATTTCCTACCTCCCAGCATTCCCCTCAGTCTCCCAAGTAAAATGAAACCTCTCATGTGTAGGCTCCCAAAGCAGAATCAGCCTAAAGATTTCTAAATGAAAAAATTGTGCTTATCAACTTGCTGTCCTATCCCCTCAATAGCTACACATTTTTGGGCTTTTCCTGTTTGCAGGCATCTGGGCCACCCACACAAGTGAGGTATCATTTTTATCGGGAGACCTAGAGGAATGCTGGGTAGAGGGAAGTTTGTGGCTCCCTTTAGATTCCAGAACTTTCTGTCACCGAAATATGAGAAAAAAGTGTTTTTTGCCATATTTTGAGGTTTGCAAAGGATTCTGGGTAACAGAACCTGGTGAGAGCCCCACAAGCCTCCCAATTCTGAATTCCCCTAGCTCTCTAGTTTTCAGAAATGTTCAGGTTTGCTAGGTTTTACTCGGTGCCGGCTAAGCTAAAGGCCAAAATCCACAGCTAGGCACTTTACAAAAAACAGGTCAGTGTTCTTTAGGAAAATGTGATGTGTCCACGTTGTGTTTTGGGGCATCTCCTGTCGCTGGCAGTTGGCCTACCCACACAAGTGATGTACCATTTTTATTGGGAGACCTGGGGGAATGCTGGGTAGAAGGAAGTTTGTGGCTTCCCTCATCTTCCAGAACTTTCTATCACTGAAATGTGAGGAAAAAGTTGTTGTTTTTTGCCAAATTTTGAGGTGTGCAAAGGATTCTGGGCAACAGAACCTAGTGAGAGCGCCACAAGTCACCCCATTCTGAATTCCCCTAACTGTCTAGTTTTCAGATTTGTTCAGGTTTGCTCGGTTTTCCTAGGTGCCTGCTGAGCTAGAGGGCAAACTCCACAGCTAGGCACTTTGCAAAAAACAGCTAAATTTTCTTTGCGAATATGTGCTGTGTCTATGTTGTGTTTTGGGGCATTTGCAGTCGCGGGCACTAGGCCTACCCACACACTATCGGGAGACTTGGGGGAATGCTGGGTGGAAGGAAATTTGTGGCTCCTCTCAGATTCCATACCTATCATTAAAATGTGAGGAAAAAGTGTTTTTTTTGGGGTCAAATTTTGAGGTTTGCAAAGGATTCTGGGTAACAGAACCTGGTGAGAGCCCCACAAGTCACCCCATCCTGGATTCCCCTTGTGTCTAGTTTTCAAAAGTGCACAGGTTTGGTAGGTTTTCCAGGGTACCGGATGAGCTACAGGGCAAATTCCATAGCTAGACACTTTCCAAAAAACAGGTCAGATTTCAATGTAAAAACGAGATGTGTCCATGTTGCATTTCCTGTCGCGAGCATTAGGCCTACGCACACAAGTGAGTTGATGCCATTTTCAGGGAAAACACCACAAGCCTTCTTATGCAGCCCCTTTTCCCAATTAATTTTTGTTTTTAATTTTGCTATATTTTGGTTAATTTCTTTGTGTCCTCGATGGGAACCCACAAACTCTGGGTACCTCTAGAATCCTTAGGATGTTGGAAAAAAAGGATGTAAATTTGGTGTGGGTAGCTTATGTGAACAAAATGTTATGAGGGCCTAAGCACGAACTGCCCCAAATAGCGAAAAAAAGGCTTGGCACAGGAGTGGAAAAGGCCTGGCAGCGAAAATGATTCAACATCTAGTACACTGTATGAGTACAGAATAGGGACGGAGAAGACATATTTTTCTCATATAAGATCAGAGTGGATACATCTCATCAGGATACATGCCTTACTGCCACTAACAATGAACAACCCCTCTACCCTGTCCCACCACTCCATCTTACTCCCTGCCACACTACTGCATATAAATTCCCATAGTTGGTGACAGATTTTCAGAGCGTGTCCTGTGTGTTCAGCACCCCGAGCATGACGTCCCCCTTCGGGTGCAAGAATGACCAGGTGCTGTTGCTCAACCAGTCCTCCTTAGTTAAGAGAGACCTGTGTGGCATACCGATGTCTGTGTCCAGGGCCATAAGACAATCCACCAGCTGCTCCCATGCTCTAGCCCTATCAGTTGTTCCCTGTAGCCTCTGCAGGTCCTGGAATAGTACAGCGCTTTCTAGCTCTGCCCATTTGGTGAGCTCCTCTTGCCACTTAGCTAGTCTCGGTCCACAGGGGCCCTCCAGTTCATGATGAGTTTTCATTTTGCCAGAATTAGTGCCATGTCAGTGAACTTGGTAGTTGTTTTGCATTTAGCTGGTTGTGGGAATTCCCCAAGGAGGCAAGCCAGACGGGTGCAAGGGATTGCATGGTAAGTAATGGTGTTGAACCAGTGTATCACTGCTTCCCAGTACCCCACTAAGGAGGGGCAGGCCCATGCCATATGTGTAGGAGGCTGGCCTGGCTTATAGTGGGGACCTGGTGGTACTTACACCTTGTGCCAGGCCCAGTTATCCCTTATTAGTAGATTAGTAGTGTTCTAGCAGCTTTTGCTGATAGAGGTAGCTATAGCAGAGCAGCGTAGGCTGAACTAGGAGACATGCAAATCTCGTACTATACCACTTATATCATATAGCACTATTTCATAAGAATCACAATACTCAGAGTTACTAAAAATAAAGGTACTTTATTTTAGTGACAATGTGTCAGAAATATCTCACAGGGCATACTCCCTTAGGTGGAAAGTAAAATACACAAAATATACACACAAACCAAAATCAGGTAAGTAAATAGTTAGAAAAGTAGTGCAAACACTGTAGATTACAATAGGATGCAATAGGCCTAGGGGCAACACAAACCATATACTAAGAAAGTGGAATATGAACCACTTAGGGACCCCAGGCCTAGTGTAGTATGTAGAGGGTTGCTGGGGGTGTAAGAAAACACTAAAGGTGTCCAGGATACCCCACCCCAAGACCCTGAAAAGTAGGAGTAAAGTTACCCTACTTCTCCAGAAGCACACTAAAGTTGTGATAGGAGATTCCGCAAAGACAACAACTGACTGCAAAGTACTGAAGACGGATTCCTGGACCTGAAGACCTGTAAAGGAAGGGGACCAAGTCCAAGAGTCACGAAAGTGTCCAGGGGGGGGGGCAGGAGCCCACTAACCCCCGGATGAGGGTGTAAAAGGGCTGCCTCTGGGTGGAAGAAGCTGAAGATTCTGCAACAACAGTAGATGCCAGGAACTTTTCCTTTGCACAGATGATGTCCCATGGTGTGCTGGAGGCTGCAGAATTGTTTACACGTAGAAAGATCACAAACAAGCCTTTCTAGCTGCAAAGGTCATGGTTTAAGAAAATGGGTGCTGCCTGGGCCCAGGAAGGACCAGGAGGTCGCCCCTTGGAGGAGGAGACAGAGGGGGCACTCAGCAATACAGAGAGCCCATACAGAAGCAGGCAGCACCTGCAGAAGTACTTGAACAGGCATTCAATAAATCTCAGCACAGCGGTTGTCTCAACACTACAAAGGAGGGTCCCACGAAGCCGCGGGTCAACTCAGCGAGTTGAGCAATGCAGGATGGAGTGCTGAGGACCTGGGCTATGCTGTGCATGAAGGATTCCTTGCAAAAATGCACAGAAACCCTAGCAGCTGCAGATCACGCAGCACACAGGATTACTGTCTGACGTGAGGAGGCAAGGACTTACCTCCACCAAATTTGGACAGAAGGACCACTGGACTGTCAGAGTCACTTGGATCCAGCTCCTGTGTTCCAGGGACCAGGCTTGTCAAGATGAGAGGGGACCCAGAGGACTGGTGATGCAGATGTTTGGTGCCTGTGTTAGCAGGGGGATGATTCCCTTGACCCACAGGGGATTTCTTCTTGGCTTTCAGTGCAGGGTGAAGGCAGACAGCCCTCAGAGCATGCACCACTAGGAAACAGTTGAGAAAGCCGGCAGAATTAGGCGCTACAATGTTGCTGGTAGTCATCTTGCCTCTTTGTTGCGGTTTTGCTGGCGTCCTGGAGCAGTCAGCGGTCGATCCTTGTTCTCCAGGATCATACCCCTGTCCACATCGGCAAACTGTAGCTCCAAATCCGCCTCCCATTTCACCTTCAAGTCTGTCAGAGCAGTAAAAATGTTAGCATGCATGGCTTGGTACAGGCAGGTAACCTCTTTAATGTGACCCCTCGTGGTACAAAGCAGCTTATAGTCTTGGTACACCTTGGGTTCGGACTCTCCAGTTCCCCAGTTGGCCCTGATTGTGGGCACCATTGCCAGATATAGTAAGAATTGGCCATTGGGAATGTCGAATTCCACAGCCAAATCCTCTAACAGGAGTAATTCTCCTTCTCAGTAGAGGTACCCCACCCGGATTATCCCATAAGTGTCCAATTCCGCTATCACCCTGAGTGCCCCCCCCCCCACCAGCCATCGCAGTGGCAAGTTAGGTGAGTAAGTTGTTTGGGGTATTTCTCTTACCTCATAGCAACTTCTTGTATGACTGATGGTTCATCAGCTGTTTGGGGCAGTGATTAATGTGATGGTGGATCTTTTTGGGGACATAGAGAATGTTTAAAAGCTTGTTGTTTCATAAGAAATGTTCCTGCATGTATATCACTTATTTAGTATATGATATATTGCTACATTGATATGTTCTAAAAGAATTTAGCTATTTTTTCTAAATGTCTTCCAGAATAAAACTTGGAGGTTTTTATAGAGAAAAATAAGTGAACTTCATTTTCACATAGTTTTTAAATGTTGATGTAAAAACCAGACATTGATTTCTGTAATGAATATTTTTATTGTGTTAAAATATATTGCTTCTATAGGATTGTAAGGTTGGTTTAAAATGTAAACAAAAACAGAACATTCGGTACCTGTTATTTTTTTCTGTGAGCAGGAAAGTATTTAGAAGCTACTCTCGCCACTACCTCAAGCTGAAGAGTTGATTCTATCAGTTTTTCTGAATTTGAATCAGTTTCGTCAGAGCTGGAGTCTCTACAACAGATTCCTTTCTCCTGGTCGCTAGTTTTACCTTTGTTCTAGACCTAAGGTTTAACCACCTTTTTCTAATTTCCTTTATAAAATATGTATCCAAGTTGGAATTCTTCACCAAATTTGTGTTTTGGTGGCTTCTAATACTGGTTCTAATGCCTTCTGAAGCAGTTTCTCATTATCTACTACGAGCTCTCTTACTAAAACGTCCGGTTCCTTGACATTAAGAAATCTGTTCTTGTTTAATCATTTTCTTGATTTATGAAGGGTCAGGGTAAATCCTAATTTGTGCTATGTGAGCTCACAAACACGTTTTTACCAATTTCCTGGATGCTTGTGAGACGATTTGCTATTTGCAAGTAACAACGAACCACTATTAGGGAATTGTACATACTGATTTGCAATTCGAAAACAGCAATTCCTTAAAAGTTGCTATTCTCAACTTGCAAAAATACAGTTTCGTACATTAGACCCCAAACCTCTACAAAGGTGAAGGGATGGGTCACTTCCTGAAATTTAGGATTGCATTGGCTGCAGAGTTCCCATCTTTCACTTATCCCAGTAGCCACGTTTTTGTGCCATGCCACAATTAAGTTACTTCAAAAAGTAGACTGCAAGAATGTATGTACCACTTACTAAAAGAAACTGTACAGTATAAGTTAGACCCACTTGTAAGCTATAAAAGCTAGCTAGCCGTAACACTCATGGGAATACACCAGAACGTTCTAAAAGGAATACGCACAAGGATGGTGATCAGTAAATATTCTTCTTGTGAAAAGGACCTCGAGTATATTTATCTACATAAGAGGGTGGAATTATGAAACGTTCTTAGAAAACACCTACTTCATTGCAATTCTTGCAACTGACCCGCATACTTCACGTTATGTACTTCCCATGTACAATACTTTACATGTAATATAAACAAATGCGATTTAAAATTCGATATCGCAAGTAATTGGCCCTACCTTGAGATGAATAGCAATAAATAGACTTTGCCAGGCATTTCTGCTCTGGAAAGTCTGTCCATGCTTCCTTTTTTGTTTGCTTTTATTATTTCTATGACTGTCTAATTATTTGTAACGCCTAAAGGAGTGCTGCTTTGTTTTATGAAGTTACTGCGGTTTAGTAGAATTAATTTTAAACCTCCTTATCAGGGCGGAAAGCCGTGTACACTTCTAAATTAATAATGAGAACAAATCTCACTTTTCACTAAACATCCTTGTTTGTCTTAATATCTATCCTACTCTCTCAAAGCCAAAAGGAGGGCCATAACACTTTCAGCAGCTCAGAAGGACACAAAAAGTAATTTAAAAAGATACATTTGCAATGTAGATTGTAAACACCTCAACTGTTTCTAATGTTCTTTCAAAGTAAAAGTTCAGACTTGATATTCATGTAAAAATAAAATCAAAAAGTGCCACGCCAAAAAGATGTACAGTACAAAACACAAATAAACCTTACACAATATCCTCTGTGTTCCTAGGACAAAAAGTGAAAGAATTCTGTTGAAATTAGCTGGACGGCCAGCCCATCCTCACATCAAATAAAGTGTCTCACTCTTGTTAAACTCTCCAGATTTGACGAATGATTCCATTTCATGAACATCACGCTGAAGAAAATCAATGCTAGGATGATCTCACAGAAGAAATATTACAGTGGATGAAGGCTCTCACAACATAAAATCATGTATTATTGTTTCAGCTCGCCTGTGTTGGGGATACATTCTCAACCAAACCATAACTCATCAATAAATAAAACATTTCATTTCACTTTACTATAAGCTTTTCTCGCTACACCGATAACAACCAAATGGCTTTATTTGTATTGAAACCTAGTTATAGTTCAATTTATAAGGTACAAAATGTTCACCTAAATTGACTACCGTAAGCCCTCTATTTCAGCCTACTTTACAACTGATGAATAACAAACAATAGGACATATATCACAATTTTGAAGTTTGGCTTGGAACTAACTTTAGCTTTTACTGGTAAAACGGTACCTCATTACGAGCTCCCTTGATACCGGTGCAGGGATACCTGAGTGCTGAGATCCCTGATTCTGGCCTGTATCCCTGCATCCATATCTATGGATCATAATTGATTTTCCCTTCAATGGGCACTAACATGTTGATCATGGAGTACCCTTGCAATGTAGCATGTGCTACCTGTAGCTGGTGGTAAATGTATTGGGGGGGGTTCTGTTGGCCTTAGTTAGAGGGACTGGGATCTGCTAGGAGGGCAAGATGGGATTCAGTACACCTGCTTGGATCTTTTCCACTGCATTATGCAGATGAGTGTGGCAGAGACTCCAGGCACAGGATTTTCCTGTAACTACCGCAGCTTAACCGTCAAGTGCAAGTCTGGTGCCTCTGAGAAAGGAATTATTGGCTTTTGCTCATGCTCATTGTGCTACCAGCACTAGTTCAGAGCTTAGTACCCTTTTCCAGGGCACACTGAGCATGACCTTCTGATGTACCTAGTAGGTTCTGGATGTTTCATACTGGGCTGAATCTGTGGCTTCTGTGTTCTGGACTCAGGAGGCAGTGTGATATGGGGCTGGACACTTTGTCAGCAGGAGTTATGCTCACAGAACACTGTATGGCCTTCTCAAGCTACCTATATCTGTATTGTTTGACTTACCGCTACATTTACCTTTACTTCAGTCCATCATTACGACAGTTATTATATACTTTGACCTTATATTTATAATGTTCTGAGCACTTGTACCTGTTCAGTTATGTCTACCTCTGTCCTAAACAGTACTCCACTCTGCATTTCTTTCACTACATGTACCTCGGCTCAGACCCTAACATTTAATTTTACACCTCCCAAAGCTATGTGCTCATATCAGTCTGACCTGCTATCAGAAAATTAGCAACTTCATCTACAAGTACTAATATCTGTATACCCATCTCTGCCTCATTCCCTCTCGCAACCTTTACCTAACTGCATCTAATTCTTTACACCAACCTCTATCTCAAGGTTCAAACCTATCTATGTTGATGTCTAACCATACACTTCTGCTTCCACCATAAGAACAACACCCAATTGTACCGGTCCTCCATATCTACCCACCACTCCTTCTGCCTTGGTTCTTGGACTTTAGATCACAGTATTCTCACCTAGCACAGACAATATGTCTTTCCAAAACCTCAGTGAAATCCTTAGTGTTAGACATTTGGTCTCCCGTTGGCAGAGGTATGCACTCTCTCCTACTAGGGACCACAATCCTAGTCAGGGTAAGTCAGATAAACAAACTAAATTAGCCTGTGCTCAGGCTATAGTAGCTTGGCATAGAGCAGGCAGGCTTAACTTAGAAGGCAATGTGTAAAGTATTTGCGCAACACTTAATTACAGTAGCACATTGAGGGACACTACAAAAAGCCTGTATCTGAGTAAAACAAGACTAAAATTACAACAATTCAATCAGTAGAAGTTAAGATATGAATTTTTAAACATGTTTAAAAGGTTTTGGTCCTGATTTAGCTCCTGCAGATGGGTTACTCAATCACAACAGTGACGGATAACCCCAAATATAAGTCCAAGTGGAAGTAATAGAATATATATTTTGGCAGACAGGATATCCGTCACTGTTGCGATGGAGTAACCTGTCCACCAGGATATAAATCAGGCCCTAACTGTGAAAACAGTGCTTAGAAGTCTATAGCGGTAGAAAGGTTACTTGAGGACGTGAGGGACCGGTACAAAGTGAAAATCCAGGCCCACCACGTTGGAAGGGAGGCAGGTTGTAGAACTCATGCATGGTCCGCTGAACAGTACCATTGTTGAAGAAATGCATTTATGGTGGGAAAACGATGAGTTGATATTTCTGCTGCACTCGGGCGTTGTGCCATGGTCAGGCTCCTCTGGAGGTTTAAATGATGCATCGTCAGTGGGCTGCACAGAGCGTCATTGTCGGGTCGAACAGTGATGAAGCTGCTGCCACTGAGTCTGCAACGGGGATGCAATGCATCTTTTTTTCTGATGCGCTCGAGCGATTTAAGTTTGTAAATGAGATGTGTTGATTCCTTGATACGCCACGTCACTTTTTCTGCTGCACTCATGGCAATGCATCACCTTTTGCAGTTTTCAGCTGCAGAACCGACTTTTGAAGCCCAGGATTGAAGGGGGCACCTCAGGCAAGAGTAGGACTCACAGGGGGCACAGCCCAGCAGCACCAGGAGAATTTCAAGCAGTCTTTGATGTCCATGAGACTGAGACAGCGGGAAGGCATCCCAAGCCCTTGGAGAATCTTGGTTGCAAGGATTTAGAGAGCAAGTCCAGTCCTTCTCACTGCGGGACGGAAACAGCAGGCAGCAGGCCAACACAACAGAGCAAGCAGCAAAGTAGCAGATCCTCCTGAGGCAGCAACAGCAGCAGCAGCAGTGGGCCAACACCAAAATGCAGTTGCAGAGTGGTAGTTTCTCCTTGTAGCACAGCAGTCCTTTTTCCTGGCAGTGCCCTTAGTTCCAGTAGAGATCTGATTTGAGGGATTTGGGGTCCAGGACTGATACCCAAAAATGCCTTTGATGTGTGGGAGACTTCAAAGGCGTTCCCTGAAGTGGACAGTGGTCCCTTCCATCCAGCCCTTTCTGCCAGGCTACTTGTGGGTGTAACCAGTCCTTTGTGTAGACAGGACACCACATATTGAACTGTAAGTGTCCAGCAGTCCCCCTCTCTCTGACCAGGGAGCCCCACCACTATGCAGCTGATTGTAGAAGCAGGTGAGTGGCCTGTGTTTGTGGCTGTCTAGAGGGAATTCGCGAAGAGTAGCTGTTAGAAATGGGGTCTCTAGTTGGCAGAGGTATACACCCTTGCCCAAGTAGGGACCACAATCCTAGTCAGGGTAAGTCACACACAATCAAAATTATCCTGTGCGCACCCTCTGGTAGCTTGGCACTGAGCAGTCAGGCTTAACTTAGAAGGCAATGTGTAAATAATTTTAGCCATAAATCATGCAATAACACAGTGAAAATACCACAAAAATACACCACACAGGTTTAGAAAAATATAAGATTTTTATCTGAGTAAATTAAGGTCAAAGCAATCAAGATTTGATAAGCACCAGTTAAAATATCACTTTTGCAGTGATAAGAAGAGTCTTAAGTCTTCAAAAATCAATATATGTCTCTTGTGTGCACAAAGTACCTGGTATGTGCCAAAATTACATGCACAAATACCGCAGAGGAGGAGATGCATGGAAGAAGGAAGGTGTATGTCAGATTACCTGGTGCGCACAAATGATGTGTTAATTCTTCGCATGCTGCATGGGCTTTGCATCGATTTTTGGCATGCAATCTTTGATCTTCACTGCAATGCCAGGTCTTTTGACACCCAGGGATGATGTGTGGAAATCCTGGGCGTGCGGGATGAAGTCATAGGTGCTGCATTGATCCAGTATGGCAATGCGTCTGAGTTTCTATAGGACAGCGAGCGCTGCGTCAATACTTCACCCAGGAAGTCGGGCTGGGTCATTCCAGCTCGGTGATGCATTGACTCGGTATGGCTGTGCGTAGACGTTCCAGTTGTAACACAGGCACTGCGTCGATCTCCACTCAGGGAGCCGGGCTGAGTCGTTCTGGTTTGACGATGCAGCGATTCTTTCACCGCTGGGCATGGTGTGTGTCGATTCCAGCAGGCTGGGCATTGATTTTCACTCCACAAAAAGTTTCCTTGAAGAAAATAAGTTTTTTTGGCCCTGAGACTTCATAAACAGGAGGCAAGCTCAATCCAAGCCCTTGGAGAGCACTTCTCAGCAGAGCCAGAGGCCAGCAAGGCAGAAGTACTTCACAGCAAAGCAGTCCAGGTGAGTCCTTTGTGGACCAAGGCAGCTCCTCTTGACAGGTTGCAGGATCTCATTCAGAGTGTCTGTCCCTTGAGGTTGTCTGAGTTGGTGCGGTCAGGGACCCAGTTTATATACCCCAAAATGCCTTTGAAGTGGGTGGACTTCAAAGAGTGGTTTTAAAGTGCACAAGGTCCCCTTTCAGTACAGGTATTTCTGCCTGGGTCCCAGTAGGGGGTTTGGTAGTCCATTGTTTGAGGATAGCCCACTAGCCTTTGAAATGTGTCAGGCACCTCCACCCTTCTAGCCCAGGAAGGCCCATTCAGTATGCAGATGAGTGCAGGTGTGACTGAGTATCCTATGTTTGTGGTTGTCGGTGTGAAATGCACAAGAGAGCTGTCAACCAGCCCAACCCAGACGTGGATTGGAGACAGGCTGTGAGGCACAGTTGGACCTTAAGTGCAGAGAAATGCTCACTTTCTAAAAGTGACATTTCTAAAATAGTAATATAAAATCCAGCCTCACCAATAAGCAGAATTTTGCATCACCATTCTGGCCATACGAAACATGACCTGTTTACCCCTTTCTGATCAGAATCTACCACTCAAACAGATTATGAGGGTAGCCCTAATGTAAACAAAAGGCCAGGGCACACCAAAGGTAAAACTCCGTATTGTTGATCCAAGTGATCATTCAAGCAAAGTCAAAGTCCAAAGAACAGGTAACACTGGACATTTATTGACAGATGAAAAGGTTTGATCAATATTCCAGTCAAAGACCACATAAAGAACAAAAAATCCAAACAGCCAACACGTGTTTCGGCTCCTAGACTTTGTCAAGGCTGTGAAATAGATAGACAATATGTACATATAGGTGAAATGGGACATTTATTTATTCAATATCCACATACAATATATATTTAGATTCAAAGCCAACACATCTAACCCGGTGTAACTAAATATCTCACCTGAACAAATAATATTCTTAAGAATGTATTTAAACTAGTGAATTATAGCAGAGTTTAAGGGATGCACACCATACATGAGCAACAAAGTAAAAAGTGCAACATGTAAGAACAAGATAAGATGAAATAATAAAGAGCAAAACAAGGCATAACACCGTGAAATTAAAGTGCACTGAAATGCAAAGAACAAGTGGCCAATCACATAAGCAGCCCATGCAAACTAAAGTGGAAAGTGATTATACAAACCATGGAACCATCGAAAGTGAAGAAGTGTAAGAGAATCTGACTGACCAAAGGTCAAAAACCTTCAAATATGCAATAATGTGTAAGTAGAAGTTTATGTAAGGAGTTCCAAAAGAGACATGTTTCAAATTCAATCTCCAGGTGGATCAAATAATATCCAGATTTTGGAGGAAAAGGCAGGCCATGATAAGCCTGAAGAAAAAGCAAAACAGAAAAACACTATAAATAGCAGCAAAATTATGCCCTAAGGTAAAATTGGCATAAAGTGAGGAGTTAAATGGAAAATAATAAACATGTGGCAATGGAATACGGAAAAATCACATGTCTAATAGTCTATATAGGCCAGTTAGGTAAAATGAAACGCCAAAAGTATTGTACAAGAGTGAAAAAATTACGACAATGGTGGAAAAAATAGGGCACATCCAACTGCATAAGCGGAAGCCTGGGTTTACAGAGCCTGAATATAAAACGAATATGAAGTGCTAAAAAAGAACAATAAAATGTGGATGTATTTATTGAATATTATATGATTATAAGGGACGAAACAATTAAATTGCCGCCCAGTTTAGCTCTCATTTAATGCCCCGTGGATGAAATCAAAGGTATAAATATAAACAATTAAGCCCGGCATGATTAACGTTCGGGAAATGCTAAGCTCCCGAACACCGAAACCAAATGTAAGGAAAAGTATGTGACTAAATTGCCGAAAGGTGCGGGTTAAAAGGAGAAAGACAAACGGAGCGAGTGCTCGTTAATAAGTAGACAAGTATTCTTACCTTAAACTGCAATGTGCAACTGTGCCGAAGGCATCGGTAAACAAAAATGAACGCCATTCATTCATTGAGGATGTATTTAAACTGGCATACGAGGACAACAATAGAAATGAATAAAGGACTAAAAAACGGAAGGACAAAGTTAAACGAAAATGGGGGCCATTTTAAAGCAGAAAGAAAGGGCAAAATTGTGAAAGGACACCAGTAATCCCACAAAGTATATTGGAAAATATAGAAGCAGCGTGTGTGAGCCACAAAAGATTTAAATCTTTGTAAGAAAAGTAAACATTGAAACCCAAAAGAAATGATGTTAAAAAGTAACACCCAAACACCACCTAGTGGGTATATCACATGAAATAATGTGATTCAAATCCATAGAAACAGTACTGAAACACTCAAGTTAAGCAAATATAATAACAGTGAGTCGTTACACATTATACAGTCTTCACATAAAATGAGAGCAGTAAAAATATAATGTCAAAAACCCAAGGAAAAAACACATTCATATACATTATATTGCCATGGGGTCATACAAGTAGCGAATGAGATGTGTATATTATAAAAAGGTGTGTAGGTCCTTATCAATGTTGATACCCTCCTCCACTGCTCTGAGTCTAATAGTCCAACTACTTTCTAAATTTCTCAGAATAAGAGTCCTGTTACCACCTCTAGGTAGTGGATTGACCGCATCGATACCATGTGCATTGATGCCTAAAACCTCACGCTGTCCGTGGTTTGCCCTATAATGATTCGCAAAGGGGTAGTTTAAATTATTATTGCGAATAGCTCTAATGTGTTCTTGTAGTCTCTCCTTAAGTGGTCGAATGGTGCTACCCACGTAAATACGATTACAGATACAAATCAAACAGTAGACGACAAATTTGGTGTTACAGTTAATAAACTTACCAATGCTATGTATGACCGTCGTGTTATATTGAAAATTCACCAATTTATCTTTAATGTAACAACACATATTACAATGTCCACACTTGTATGATCCTCGTGGTGCTGTGGGTAACCAGGTATCATTCGGATCTGGTGGCAGAAAACTGTGACACAAGTAATTGCATAGGGCAGGTCCCCTACTATAAGTAATACTAGGTTTGGGAGGGAGACTCTTCTTGAGATACCCATCTGCTAGCAGAAAAGACCAGTGCCTCTGGAGAATTTTGTATATATTTGAACTTAGTGCATTATAGGGAGTAATAAAAGAAAGAGGTCCAGGTGATTTGTTCTTTTTGATGGATGAGACCAAAAGATCAGATCTTTTTACATGGCTAATTCTATTGTTAGCTTGTAGCAACGTATTGCAGGAGTAACCCCTATGTGTGAAACATGTATTCATTTGTTTTAATTCTTCCAGAAAAACTGTGTTCTCACTACAATTTCTCCTGGGGAGCTCTCCATAGGGTATGGCATTAATTTGTGAAGCAGGATGGGTACGCTTAGCGTGTAAGATAGAGTTGCATGCTGTTGGTTTCCTATACAGTTTAGAACAGATTTTGTCCCCCTTGATATATAAGGTGAGATCTAAGAAATTGACTTGAGACATACTATGTTCCCCAGAAAGGGTTATATTAAAGGTATTCGTATTCAGATGATGTAAAAAACGTCCAAGTAAGTCAAGGCTGCCTGACCAGAATAAGAGGGCATCATCAATATATCTGCCCCAATATAGGATGTGTTGGGTCAAATCTGGTGAGCACTCCCTCCATATGTGAGACAATTCATAAAAACCCATGTATAAATTGGAAAAGGACGGGGAAAATTTAGCCCCCATTGCAACCCCTTGGGTTTGTCTGAACCATGTCCCGTTATGTACAAAAATTTTGTTATCCAAAACCAATTTTATTAAGTCAATGAGCATATTAGAATGTTCCAAGAATGAAGCATCACGAGTATCTAAAAAATGTTGGCTAGCATGCAGGCCCATATCTCTCAGTATGCACGTGTAAAGTGAGGTGACATCTAGAGTGACTAAAAAATGACCATCCGTCCACTTGAAGTCACTCAATTTACTAAGAAGGTCTTTAGTGTCCCTAATATATGAGGGAAGGTTGATAACAAAGGATTGTAAGAATAAGTTAACATACTCTGAAATGTTCTCTGTGGGTGAGCCAATACCCGAAATAATAGGTCTACCTGGTGGAAAAGGACCTGATTTGTGTATTTGGGTAGAATGTAAATGCAAGGGGAAGTTGGAGTAGGATTGAACATGTATTTAAATTCCAAATCTGTAATAAGGCATCTGTCCCTCCAAAACATTAATCTTTGTTGTATGCGTTCATTAACATCCCCCAGTGGGTTATGTGGTAAAGCCAAGTATGCATTTGTGTCATTAAGTTGACGGTCTATTTCTTTGATATAGTCCAATTTATTCATAATAACAATATTGCCCCCTTTGGCAGCTTCCTTAATAATTATGTTTTTCATGTTCATAAGGGAGTGGAGGGCTTCTCTTTCAGGAACAGTGATGTCGTGTATAATATTTTTACGACCCAAACGGTATTGATCTTCCAGCCGGTCAGATGTAACACGTTTATAAAAAATTTCAATAACATTGTCACTTGCTAGACTAGGTGTGAATTTGGAGGAGGTTTTGAGACCACTGTCAATATTCAAATAAGGATCAACATCCAAGTCAGATAAAATCTCCAAAAAAGAGGGAGAAAAACCCGACGTCTGTTCCATAGAAAGAAGAGTCTGGATATCTTTTGCGTCCTTAATGGTCAAGTTGCTATCTGGGCATGTCAAAGGTATTTGGTAATCGGTCAGGACCGTTTTACCTTAAAAATGTTTACAAAGTTTACATTTGCGAATAAATGTAAACAAGTTGACATGCAATTCGGTAAAATTGGGTAATGATGAAGGCACAAATCCCAAACCTTTGCTCAAGATTTTTATTTGCTGTTCACTAAGTTTGACATCTGTTAGATTAACAATTGCAATTTCGATGTTTGTATCTAGGTCAGTGTGGATTATTTCTGATTGCGGGTGGTAGATCTCGTGACCATCCCTTCTCTTTCCCTTGTTGTGTCTGTGCGTTTTTCTCTTGCCTCTCCTGATGGGTTTGTGTAGGGCTCTCCCCTTGTAGACTGGTGTGCTGCATTGCTGGTGTCACTATCACTTACACTAGATGAACTCGAAAGGTCTGTCTCACTCGTGGAAGCAATGGAGGTTGCACCCACATTCGGCATGTGAGGAATTACCTCATGTTTATCCAGCTTAATATTGTCAAATTTTCGTGCGTAGGTAAAAACCCTCCCATTTTTATAATCACCATCATCTCTTTTAAGTTTACGTATTTTTTTGTCTTTAATGTATTCCTGGTGTTTATATAACACTTCCTTAAGTATTTTGTAGTTTTTCTCTTTGGCTTCTGGAAGATTAATATCTTTGATTTATTTTTCAAGTGCAAGAATATCCTCTAGAAGTTTATCTCTTTTAGCCCGTGCATCTCGAATTAGAATGTCCATCATGCCAAAAGCAGAGGTAACTAAAATGTGTTCTCATTCCTTAAGAAGTTCAGGACTCAGGTCCTCAAACGAGGGGAATAGAATAATACGTAAGCCCCTAGGGATTTGTTTGTTGTCTAAGTATTTTTGTAAAAATCCCACCACCTTGATAACTTCTGTTTTTTTTTAAAGTTCTAATTTCAGAAATTTCATTCTTAAGCCTTCTTGTTTAGTAGGCAATGAATGTGTAGTTGAAAAACTTGTACCAGTTTGAAAGATCTCCTCTAATAGCGCATCCCTATTATCATCAAAGGTATCCATGTTGTTGAACCGATTACAAATATCCAATCAAGAAACACCAATATAAAATAAAGTATGAAGTATTCAAAGCAACTCACTCAAGATGTGAGTGCAGAGCAGGCTAGCTTGGCACCCACAATCTTTCAAGTATTGGCTGTGCTAAAAGACTGCTATTTATGGACATTTGTAAAAACCTGTGTTGATGTGCGAGCACTGTGGCATTCTCCACCTTTTCCTTTTGTATTCTAGGGTAGCCCTAATGTTAGCCTATGAAAGGAGCAGTCCTCACAGTAGTGAAAAACGAATTTAGGAGTTTTACACAACCAGGACATATAAAAAACACTGGTATATGTTCTGCCTTTTACTTACCTTGCCCTATGGGTTACCTCGGGTCTACCTTACAGCTGACTTATATGTAGAAAAAGGACAGTTTAAGGCTTGGCAAGTACTTTTAAATGCCAAGTCGGAGTGGCAGTGAAACTGCACACAGAGGCATTGCAATGGCAGGCCTGAAACATGGTTAAGGGGCTATTTATGTGGGTGGCACAACCAGTGCTGCAGGCCCACTAGTAGCTTTGAATCTAAAGGCCCTGGGCACATGTAGTGCACTTTACTAGGGACTTACAAGTAGATCAAATATGCCAGTTGGGTATGAACCAATGTTACCATGTTTTAAAGGAGAGAGCATATGCACTTTAGCACTGGTTAGCAGTGGTAAAGTGTGCAGACTCCTAAAACCAGCAAAAAACTGTGTCAGAAAAGTGGAGGGAGACTGGCAGAAAGATGGGGGATAAACACTCAAAGGCTGTTAGGTCAAAAAGTAGCTGTCACCCAGCCCAACCCAGACATGTGTCCAGAGACAGGCTAAATCACAGAATGGTTTAAGGTAAGAAACTTCCAACTTTCAAAAAGTGACATTTTCAGCATTACAATTTAAATATGCATACCATAAGCTGTGATTTTAAATTGGGAGTGCAGAGACACCAAACTCCACAGCTCTACTGCTTTCCAATTGGAAATTAAACTTAAACAACCTTTTAAGGTCATTCCAATGCTATCCTATGCGAGAGACAGACCTTGCAATAGTCAAAAACCAGTATTTCACTATCTGGACATGCTCAACAAAAAGGTACATGTCCAACTTTTTAAATAGACTGAACCCTGTCCTTGGGGATAACTAGGGCCTATATTAGGGGGGACTTACATGTAAGAAAAAGGAAGGTTTGCGCCTGACAAAGTGTGTGGGAAAAGAGGGCTGATTGCAGAGACCCCCTGAAATTTTCTCCCCATCTTTCACTTTTTGCTGGTGTTTTCCTGACTCTGATGGTGCCCTGGTACTGCTAACCAGCCCCAGGGTCTGTGCTCTGTATAAAATGAGCATGCAGATTAGGCTAATTATAATTGGATAAGTCAACCTACCTATGAGTCCCTAGTATATGGTAGGGCATGTAGGTTTTGGGACCCCAGCATAGTTGGTGCCCCCATAGGTGCACTGCTGAGGTGCCCAGTGCCATTTTAAAAGCAGGCATGCCTTGCTGGCTGCTTTTAAATTAAAGTTCCATGAAAATTCGACTTTGGAATTGAAAGTAGTTCCAAAGTCTTAAACTACCTTATTTGTACATGTAAGTCACCCCTAAGGTGTGCCCTATGTGCCCCTAGGGCTGTGTGCCATGTAACTATAAACAGGGACGTTATAAAAATAGTTTTATAAGCCCTAGTGAGGTGAAACAGCCAAATTATTTTTATCCTCAATGTAGTGAATGGCCTCCATAGGCCAGAATAGGGAGACTTTATTTTAATTTTAAAAGTCTCCTTAAGTAACAGTTTGGTATCAAATTAATTGTTATATTTAATCCCACAACTTCCGGTTGTTGGGCTTAATATAACTTGTTCAGGTAAAGAGGTTTAAACTTTACCTGAAAAGTTGCCGACTTCAGCCCTTCAGTGTTTTTGCTGCTTTGCTCCTATTGGCCAGTCTCAGGCAGCTCGGTCAGGCTGCATTGATGAGGTGTGAAGTGGCCTGGCACAACACATAGAGATGTGCATTAGGGAGGAGATCTTCCCTCAACAGATGCAGAGACAGGAAAGGGGAGGGCTGCCAAACTGGTCTTCAAAGGCAGGGAAGGGCATTTGGAGCAACCCAGCACCTCCCTCGCATCCTGCAAACCCAGACAATTAGGTGCTCCCTTGATTATATTAGGAGAGGGCAGGGGAAGGGTGTGTTTAAGATTTTTAGCCACACAAGTGGATGGGCTCAACTAGATGTAACCTCCAAAAATCACTTTCGCCGATGATGGATTTTTGAGGAATGTTGCTCCCTTGGATTGATGTTTGCCACACTTCCCGAGAAGTGGTCATCACAGGGGGAAGGACCATGCGCCTGCCTGGAGAACCAGGACACCCTTGTTTTTCACCCAGGAGTAAGGGTAAAACTGGTAGACCTGCACCACACCTCAGTTCCCTACCAGATCCCTACCAGGAAGAACTACAGAAGAAGGACTGCCCTGGTGGAACCCTGGCCTGCACCTGGACACTGCACTCTGGAGGACTGCACCAGCTGCACACTTGGGCTTCACCACAAGAAGGACTTTGCCTGGCTTCAACTGGCTTAAGGAGGGACTACTACAGGTAAAAACTTGCTAACCAGAGTCCCCTGTGCCAACTCCTGAAGAAACTGACCAGCGGACCACTGTCCAGTCGCCTAAAAGGAGTTTGCACCAGGTGCATTCTGGTAGTTGTAGTCCACACCCTCAAGGAGTGTCTCAGAGGTTCTGGAACCTTGGGATGAGCTCTAGACCTCGAAAGAACCTTAAAGGAACATCTGGAAGAAGATCTAGAAGTTTGGAGAGGTTTGGGGAACTTTTGCCTCAACTGAGACCCAGCCTGACTTGCCCCGTGCCGGGGAAGAAAATCGCTGAAGAAGTGACTACGTCCGAACGTAGGAAGTTGACCAGGACCTCCCAGGCAGTGTTTCCGAAGAGGGCTCCAGGGACGTCGGACCAAGAGTCAGGTTTGCCCTGGTTGCAAGATTTTCAACTCCAAAAAATGACTACGTCCGAAGGTAAAAATCTCCACTGAGGGCTCCCGTGATGTGTGTCTGAGGAAGAGTTCCAGGAGGTCAGATTGGACTGGCGAATTGGTCTCGCTGAAGAAAATCTTCAAGAAAACGACTAAGTCCGAAGGTAAACTTTTGAATGAGGCCTCCTGTGGGCTGTAGCCGAGCAGAGCTCCATCATGGTCGGCCTCAAACTTTGACTTTTGCCCAGTCGAGGTGCGACCAGGTGACCAGATTGGCACTTTTAGTTTTTTAAGCACTAAAAAGCATTAATTCTTTAAAAATTCATATCTCTGGTTTCCCTTATCCGATTTTAATAATTTTGGTGTCATTATAAAGATAAAAATATAATCCATGTTTATAAATTGGTGATTTTTATTGTGTTGTGTGTTTTACTTATTTACTCTTTTGTGATTTTTAAATGTTTTACACACGTCTCCTAAGTTAAGCCTTGTCGCTCATAGCCAAAGCTACCAATGGTTGAGCTAGGTTTAATTTACTGAGACCTAACTGGATCTAAGTGGAGGTTAGTGGCGTATTGCTAAGTGTAGGTACTTATCTGCCCTTACCAATAACCCATTTTCCAGCAAGGTGGTACACTTGCCAAGTCGAAATGGAAGTTTACACTGCACCCACAGGCTCTTCAGTGGCAGGCCTGAGGCATGTTTGAAGGGCTACTGCAGTGGATGGCACAATTAGTGCTGCAGGCCCACTAGTAGCATTTAATGTACTGGCCCTGGGCAAATTTGAAAGGCTACTGCAGTGGGTGGCAAAATCAGTGTTGCAGGACCACTAGTAGCATTTAATGTTCTTGCTCTGGGCACATGCAGTGCACTTTACTAGGGACTTACAGGTAAATTAAATATGTCAATTGTGGATAATCCAATGTTACCATGTTTTAGAGTACAAAGCACCTGCACTTTAGCACTGGGCATCAGTGGTAAAGTGGAAAGATTTCTAAAAGTCAACAAAAATAAGTCAGTAAAACGGGAGGTCAGAGGGCAAAAAGTTAAAGGAAACCACTCAAGACCGCCAGGTCTAACATCTATAATTTGTTGTTGTATTTTGCAATCCCAGAGGAGTCCCCCTTTTATCTCTCCAGCTATGTTTTTCTAACACTGTGCCTTTGTGTTCACTACCATCCTTTCCCCTTCACTCACCTGTAGTTTTGTTGATGACCAGCAGAGACACAGGTGCAAGTCATACTCTTTACCAAGATTGCTGTGCACTACCAAAGCACATCTGACCTCCAATATGCACAACTAACTACTGTGGTAAGTAGTGGGTAGTGGGTACATGGCTGAAGGTCATGTTCATCTAGTATGTAAAGGATAAGAAGTAGAGTAATGCATCTTCTGCAGCTGGTTTAAGGCGGTGTGCAGCTGCTCTAGGTGGGCATGACCTGGTAGTAATATATTAACAAGTCACTGAAAAAACTCTGCTGCAGAAGAATGATGGAAAATTACTCAGAAGACTTAAACCATTAGCTCATCATAAAAAGCCAACTGAATGAACATTAAGGTCACACATTTTACAATAAAAACTACTGAACTATAGCTGCTGATGGCTACCAGATATAAGGTGCCTCCTAATACACCGTTCATAACATCACCTAGGATATCTTACATGACATTAAAAAAAAACCTTCATTGGCAATATTGCTGATGACATCATCACATATTATATCACCATTAACATCATCAACTACACCACTATAGATGGCAAAGGCAGTGTTACTGCATTTCAACAATAAAAACTTTGATCCAAACACATGGGGCCTTATCCACAAAGATAACTTACACTTTTGAGTAAGTTTACTCCTTTCAGTATTCACAAAATCTGATTATAAACTTACTGCAAAAAGTTTCAAGTCTCTACCCACTAGAGTAAAGCAACTGTCTTAGTCTTGTGTGAGTGGGTGACATCCCTCCCGACCCTCATTAAACCTTCTCACTCCTCCCTAGTCCCACCCTCTATAGAAGTAAATCTACCCATTTACCCATTCACTCATCTGTATCCCTCCCACATTTACTACTAAAACATATACTTACATGTGTGGAGACTCCGCAGTAGGGGCAGAGAACTCTGCACACAAAGGTATGGGTGAATTTAAAAATTTGAAGTATGTTTTGTAGTACTACAAAATGCACTACAAAGTTGATGAATAAGGTTCTGCATCGCTAGGCATACTAGATTTAATTTTAACAGTGAACTGAGTATGGACAAGAATGAATTGTTGATGAACAAAATAGATTGAAAAAGCAAAGCCTTCCTTTCAAACTACAACTGGACTAATGTTAAAGTGATGGAGATGTAAAACCATATTTTGATCACTATGCTATGAACCTGGTGCCAAGTAGAGCCCTCCAGTGTGTGCTCTGGGTACACACAGAGGCTCCACATAGAACCTTGTCACAGACTAGGCCATGCACCCAGACCTGAGGACATTGAAGTGGGAGTACGTCCTAGCAGAATCCCAGGCCCAAAGTGTATGGCCAAAGGTCATGCACAGTGGATTATTTCCATGTATGTGCATAACTGGCTAAATAACAGGCTTCTGCATTCTACCTCCACTGTGCGTGGTCTCTGGTTATGCACATTGTAATATATCCACGCAGGTTGGGGCAAAGGGCCTGACTAAAGAGTTGGTAGTAGGCTCAAACTTCGCTGCACAGCCTGAATGCTATGAATAGTGGTACATGTCCACAAGAAGGCTGGCTGAAGGCCAATGCCTTTGCTCTCAACTTTCATTGTGCATGACTGAAAGCAGTGCATTGTGTCTATATATAGGTTTAGCGCTTGATCTGGCCGCAGACCAGGCCCTATGCTCAAATTCAGCTGGGCTGACCAACATCTTTGCACACTAGGGGGCATATTTATACTGTTTGGGCTGAATTAGCATCATTTGTTTACGCTAATTCTGCGCAAACTTAACGCCATATTTATATTTGATGCTAGACCCGTCTAGCGTCAAATTATTGGTGTGAACGTCATTTTTCAGATGCGTGAAACCTCCTCGTGTCAATGAGATGCAAGGTAGGCATTCCCATCCAAAAAATGACTCAAACTCCCGCCATATTTACCCACACAGGCAAAAAAGACGCACGGGTGGGAGACGGACCCAAAAAATGACATTAACAGTGATTTGCATCAAAATGTAATGCCTGGGTCAGGGCAGGTGTTGAAATGAGGCAAACACAACACTACTTAAGGAGAACACATAGAAGCAACATTACCAACCCACAGGAGAAGATGGAGGGGGTAATGATCCAGCTTGCAAATTGGGGCAAGGACAGCACCAACTCCAGCAATCACCAGCATGACAACACGGCCCACAAAGGCAATGCAGAAGGGAGAAGAGGGTCTTCAGAACCAGGACAATGAGCCTTGGCCTCAGGGACATGGACATTATTATGACCTACAGACTGAACCGGCATACCTTACGACACCAGCTGCACTACATTGAGCCACAAATTACAGCCAGACTGCAGACATCACACAACATATCACCTGTGACAAAGTTGCTAGTTGTCCTGCACATGCTGGCAAGTGGTTCCTTCCAAACAACTGGAACACTGGTTGCTGATGTCTCACAGCCGTCATTCTTTGCATTCCTGCCAAAGGTGTTAGACGCTATTATCTCTCTGACACCCCGCTACATCAGCTTCCCAAACACCCAGCAAAAGCAGCAGGAGAACAAACAGAGGTTCTATCAAATCCATGGCTTCCCGCATGTGCTCTGTGCAATTGACTACACCCGTGTCCGGCTCGAACCACCTGCAGCAACAGAGCACTTCTACCAGAGTCGCAAGCACACGCATTCCTTTAATGTGCAGGGCATAGTGGACTATTCATAAACATGTTGGCCAGGATGCCTACATATTCCGGCACAGCAGGATCACTGAACAATTCCAGGATGGACAATTTGGAAGTGGCATACTTGTGGGTAAGTCTACAAATCTAGCAGTATACACAAAACACACCAACCCTGTCTGACACACAAGACATACACCACTACATTAACACATGGCCAGAGTAACACACGTGTGTAGATGATAACACATATGCACCATACCCCAGTACAGCACAAATTCTGCACGTCTCAACTACGTACCCTACATGTACGTAACACACCCACAACTTGACACTCACACCACAGGAAGGACAGGTGCTGACAGGTACCCTTTGCTAACAGTAGAACTACACAGACCACTACAAGTGCCCACAGATTGCCTACACACAGTACACCAAACAAAGAATAGCACAGACATGTCATGCATACACCATGCCCATGTCATGTATGTTCCATATAGCCACAGATCCCTCAAGTCATGCTGTGCAAATCACTGCCAATACAAATATCAAATACTAGACAACTTGCGCATATACCAACTACATCTCCTCAACACATACCTGACTTACCTGTAGTGTGCAGAGATATCTGCCTGGCGCACTGGCTCACACACATAGGAATACAAGAACAATGCCCATCACATACCATATGTCAGATGTGTGATAAGTGGTACCACACCTACTGTAGTGCTACCTCACTTGCAACACTCACTGACTCACAACACCATCACGTCTGTGCCAGATACAATAAATGGCCCAACATGGAGCAGAGTCACTGTCAGACAGTGCAGATCATGGATGTCATAGCGGGACCCAGTAGGAGAAAACAGGACATCACTGACCTCACATGCACTGCGCCAAGGGTCACATTTGCTAAGTAGCTGAGCTGCATCCCATAGCCTGCACTGTGCATGTGCTGACAGTATCAATGCTCATTAATGTTTTGGAAGATAGGAAAGACACTGGTAGTTATGTTGATTATCTTGTGACGATGGAATACACAGCCTTGGACACCTCATGGCTGCCACAAACATTAGCTGGCACTCTGGATCACCAAGGGACCTATGTAATAGCCCACAGTAAAATTGTCATGGCCTGCACTGTATATACAACTAGGCAGATGAACATTTCATAATGACTTGAAGCCACATTGTAAATCGGCCACCCTCCTATGCTGTATGTAGTGTGGAAGAGGTGTGCAATGTGTGTCGCTACAAGTCTGTCACCACAAGATACACAGCATGATGATGCTGAGTCACATGTAGTTGTCACCTAAAACCTGAGGAAGGGCCAACAACAAACACTACCCCAGGGGTGCCGTATGCATTCTGCAATAAGAAAGTAGACTGTGCTTTGAACTCAGATGATTATGCCACCAATGCATGCTACATACTGCTGCACACACAGAAACAGCCAATTGGCCATTAAAACAGCATATGTATAGGGCGGTGTACCTTCCTGCACAGATACATCCACCTCCACAAGGCAGCTAGCCAAGTACCCTGGTGAAAGGTAGGTAGTGTAGGTGCACGACTGTATATGAGCAACTGGCGCAGGGGACAACAAAGGGTTGCGAAGAAACATGTCACACATGGGGCATTCTTGCATAGTTGAAATATTGTAGGACAGTGCAGCCAATTTTGGAGACGTATTGTGCATTCTCACTTCCCAATTTCAAAGTCCCTAAGTGTCTCACATCATCTGCAATAACACATGTCAAAATGGATGGGATGTCCAGGCTCTGTAGTGCTACCATGTTGCCACCACATCTGACCCTATTGTGTTGTGAGGCTGTGTCATGTTCCCACTAGTGACAGCACACTCAGACACAGGTGCACTACACAATGCATGGTGCATACATTATGACCATCAGTTTGGAATCCAAATCATATGTCCCAGGTCCTTTTACCAAACACAAGATTGCCTACAACCTAGTGCTGAGGAGGCATAACACAAGAATAGGAACTCACACCATACCACAAATACATATGAGTCACAACCAGCTCAAAATATCAACTGCCATGCAACATGACATACCTGTTGCAAGCCCTAACAACAACTTATTCCTTTAATCTTTTGCAGCGGATCAGGGTTATGGCATACAGCCATGGCTAATGACCTCATTCCCCAACCAAAGCACAGCAGCAAAATGTGCATAAAATGAGGGACATTGGAGGACACAGGCTATTGTGGAGAGGACATTTGGCATCCTGAAGTCCAGATTCAGGTGCCCGGATATCATAGGAGGCAGCCTCCTATATGCCCTACACATTGTCCGCAAGATAATTATGACATGTGCCATCCTGCACAGCATATGTGTGCGGATGAATGTCCCCTTATATGAGCAGGTTGATGACCTGCCTGAGGAGGAGGAGGATGGTGGAGAAGAAAATGAGGGAGAACACCACAACACAGCTGCTGGTATATGCCGCAGACTGTACATCGTTGAAAACTTCACTTAATAATCAGGTAACCCACCTTGTACATTTTGTCAATAAACACTTCACTTATTCACAAAATCCGGTTCGGTCTCTTCAATCTACACAACATATACCATAGGATTGTTAGTCTACCCCAGGGAGCATGTCACAAACACTAATCTGATGAGTACAGTAGCAACATCACATGTGATGTGTAAGATTGAACTGCTACCATCACACATATCACAAATAGAATCATCACTTGAATGTGACAACTGAAGGACACAATCTATGGACCACAACATAATATTTACATCCATGTTGACAAGTTGTAAAACAATGGCTCATCACACACAAGTACAGCATGTCCAAATAGGAGGTAAACAAGGGGCCCACACATGAGGCAGTGGATGTCAAATCATGATGAGACTGTAATGTTTAAAAAGACCACTGCCATAACTCAGTGTGAGAGTTGCAATGGCTGCATGGAGCATGTGTGACAATAATTGGTGACAATGGCAATCATGATTAGCCCAGGTATGACAAGCAATGGAAGAAATTGAGCCTGCGCAGTACATCCATGGAAAACAGTCCTGCCACTGACATAGGGCCCAATCCTGACAGAGGGAACACATGAACTCACACCTTAGACGGACACATCTGTGGAATGCACATCAGAATGGATGAGAACATATGCAGCTAGGGCTGCAGGTCCACCACACAAAAATTAATATTACACTGCTAGATGCGATGACTTTGATCTGACTATTGTGTTCAAAACATGATACGGATGGAATGGAGGGAGAGTGTGTCAATCACAGTATGTACCAAATATGTACAAATGTCAGACATATGTGTAGTCCACACACGTCACCATATATTCAAGATCAACATATGGAGACAGCTGTCCAGTAACATTTGCTAGATAGCATTCATCAGCCATCATCAGCAATGCCCGAGCTGTGTATGTCGTCTGAAATGTAATGTTCTGTAAGACAACTACACACATCACATAAGTAAACACAATTCACAATCACATTCCATAACTGTTGCATGGTACTGACTGCCCTACATATGTGGATACACTGTTGTCACACATGCATACATAATCATGACGGGAATACATTTGCAAGCTGTTGATTCTGTAACACACACATTGGTGCAACAGACCAATCACACCCAAATTACCTTGTTGTATGGACTACCACATGTGGCCATAAACCAAATGCCACACTGTAGCCCAGCCCATTCAATTTGTACGTTGATACAGGGTGCATCCATAGACAATTGACAAACTCACGCATTCAGGAATAGAGTCAAAAAAATGATGCAAGTGCGTCGAAAACTTCTGCAAACGGAAAGTATTTGGGACATTAGCATGAATTCCACCTTTGTATTCATCTCAATGCTGATTTACTGTTAAATCAGCGCATAAAGGTAATGTGTCAATAAAAAAGACGCATGTAGGTCATGTGTCAGAAATGCTCACACATATATCAGATGCGTCAAATAAATATACGCATTACAGAAAACATGACGCATGGCGACAGGAAGGGATGTAATAGGAAATCCTGTTTACAGGCATGGTATAGTGGGTGTACTTTCACTTTCTCTTTACAATGTGTGCCTCTTTTGACTGTGTGGTTGTGTCTTGGAGTTGGTGATGTGTTCGTCCTCTGTATTGCATCTTGCAGTGTCCTTCCTGTTGTGCTTTTTGTAGTATTTAACGGTACTTTGTCCCAGTGTTCTGTGTGTTTTTTGTATTTTTCATTGTACTTGTACCGTGGGGTGTCTGTCCGGTATAGTCGTTAAGTTGGGTTAGTTGGGATTGTTATTTTTGGGCATTACGTTTCATTTACTTAATGTTTGTTTAGAATTATATATTTTGTCAACCTGTACCTCAGAGATATGTCTGGTAGGGGGAGGTTGACTAGGATGGGGGAGGAGGTGCTGGGAGGCTTTGTGTGCTTGGTAGCCCACTACCTCTCATTAATGTTGGAGATTGGGAGCCGTGTGATACAGGGCTACCAGATGGAGGTGAGGCAGCTGCAGTGAGGCAAGGTGCACCACCTGAAGAGAGTGTACCACAGCAGCCGCAACGAGCACCAGCTGAAGCATTGCTGGACAGATCTGGTGGCCAGGGAGCAGGATCTCCTTGACCATCGTGGTGTGGTGAGCCGTGGCCCTGTTGGTGAGTCTTTCTTTGGCAAACTCTTTACTGTTCACCGCACTTGAAGGACAGTAGCAGATGTGTTGGGGTGCTGCATGCAATGCTTGTGGACAGGTTGCATGCAACCAGAATGAAGTGTAATTGCGCCAGTATAGACATGGAGATCACATATCCTACCATTTTACCAATGCAAGTCAGATGTTTAGTTAGTCATGCACAATCATCACTAACTCATACATTTCAGGGGCTATGGCAACCTCTGTGCTCCAGCATTGTGTCATGTATGATAAGCCAAGGCACCGCCAGCATACCATATGTAACTGGATTGTGATAACAAAGTAGGGCAATCCATGTATGGCACTACAATGTCATAATTTCACACACATCATCCCTGCCATTATGTTAGCAAAGGGCGCATACCCACCTTAGGGGGCACTGGCAATGGGGCATTTGATATCATCAGACAACTTTGACACATCAGTCATGGTTTAATTAATGCATGAACATTGCTGACTAAAATTGGTGCATCCCTGTATTGTAATGTGCATGTAGGACTGGGTGGGCAATTGTCCCCCAGCATGGTGCCACATATAGGGGGTCATTCAGACCCCGGCGGGCGGCGGGAGCCACCCGCCTGGAGGGAACCGCCATATGGCCGCTCCGCGGTCGAAAGACCGCGGAGGCCATTCTGGCTTTCCCGCTGGGCTGGCGGGCGACCGCCAGAAGGCCGCCCGCCAGCCCAGCGGGAAACCCCTTCCCACGAGGAAGCCGGCTCCGAATGGAGCCGGCGGAGTGGGAAGATGCGACGGGTGCAGTTGCACCCGTCGCGGATTTCAGTGTCTGCTGAGCAGACACTGAAATCCTTTGTGGGGCCCTCTTACGGGGGCCCCTGCAGTGCCCATGCCAATGCCCACAGCAACACCCATTGCAAGCCCCTTCCACGCTCAGTGATGCGTCAAAGGGGCTGTATTTAGAAGGTGATGTTAAACCACAAAAAGTGGCTTAACGCCAACTTGTCAATACAGCGCAGTGATTAGCGCCACAGGAGCGTCACTAGAAGTGACGCTCCTGTGGCACTACGGGCCTATAATGCACCCCTTAGTACCATAGGATTGTTCCTGCACATCATGGCTGCGATCTACAGCCCCATGACCTATCTGTATGTCACATGAAGGGAAGTCCAGTTGGCACAATTGGCTGTGTCATATATTCTAAATGTGATGCCTGTCCTTTGACACCATCTTTTCGTTATCTGCCTTCCATATGCATCCATTTGCATGGTGAGCCCTTGCAATGGGTGTTGCTGGCCTCACACCACAGCACCACACATGGGAATCTTCACCTGTCACAGTCTTACATGTTTTACATATACCTATGCTGTGTTGAGACCTTGCGGCACCCCAGGGATGGCATTGCCAGGACACTATGCTCTTGTTACCACTGATGGCTCCTCATGTTGTTGTTTGTGTTTGTGTGCTACATTGCATGGAACTCATGGACCTGGCAGAGTTCAGTTTCATCTTCTGTCTGTGTAAGTGTGTTTGGCTTCCTAAACACCCAGGGGCATATTTATACTCTGTTTGCGCTGAATGTGCGTCAACAATTTTGACGCACAATCGGCGCAAACCCTGCCCCATATTTATACTTTGATGTCCGACCCTCGGGTGTCAAAATTCCACCCTGTGCGTCATTTTTTGGAAGGGGGAACCAGCCTTGCGTTAATTATATGCAAGGTAGGCGTTCCCTTCCAAAAAATGACTTTAAGGCCTGTGCCCCATATTTATACTCTGACGTCATTTTGACGCACAGGAGGGGGTGGGCATTAAAAAACGACGCACAGCCTGATGGGCGCCGTTTTTTAACGCCTGGGTCAGGGCAGGCGTTAAGGGACCTGTGGGCTCGGAAGGAGCCCAGAGGTGCCCTCCCATGCCCCCAGGGACACCCCCTGCCACCCTTGCCCACCCCAGGAGGACAACCAAGGATGGAGGGACCCATCCCAGGGAAGTTGAGGTAAGTTGGGGTAAGTATTTTTTTGTTCGTTTTTTTTTTGTGGCATAGGCCTGATTTGGGCCCCCCTACATGCCACTATGCCCAATGACCATGCCCAGGGGACATAAGTCCCCTGGGCATGGCCATTGGGCAAGGGGGCATGACTCCTGTCTTTGCTAAGACAGGAGTCATGTTAATGGAGGTTGGGCGTAAAAAAAAATTGAGCAAATCCGGATTGAGGCCTGAATTTAGCCTCAGACCTGACTTGCCCCATTTTTTGACACCCAACCTCCATTTTCCCATACGCCGGCGCTGCCTGGTGTGAGTAATTTTTTTTGACGCACACCAGTCCGCAGTGCCGTCTAATGTCATTCCATAAATAAGGCGCCCGCATGGCGCGTTGGAATGGCGTTAGCTGGCGGTAAAATTTTTGACGCACAACTGCGTTGGCGCAGTTGTACGTCAA
Organism: Pleurodeles waltl; assembly: GCF_031143425.1. Taxonomy (NCBI): domain Eukaryota; kingdom Metazoa; phylum Chordata; class Amphibia; order Caudata; family Salamandridae; genus Pleurodeles; species Pleurodeles waltl. Next base: position 768,166,429 of record NC_090436.1, read on the forward strand.
AAAGTATAAATATGGGCCCTATTTCGTCCCCCTCAATGCAGCCCTCCTTGCACTATGATACATGAGTGCAGCATGGTGACAGTACAGCTCATTTGAGACAAGCACAGTGGTAGACCCAGGGATGGGCAGCATGGGTATGAAATTTCTGCTGTATACATTATTATGTATGTGACAGTGACTGATGGTAAATGAGTCTATGGACATAGCCAGTTAACAGGAGTTGTACTTAAGTCAGGGCCTGAAGCTAGTTAGAGGTGAGTTTGCAGTCCCTCATTCCAAGTGCATCAGTCCTATGGGCACCTAACTGCCATTGTGCATTCGACCGCCCCCAACAGCACATGTGGTGGTGGCAACTGTTGTCAATGTGGAATGCCCTCATGGGCCAGTGACCTGGACGCCGCAGGTTTCCAGCAGCTTATGGACTGGCTATGCCATCTGTCCTGTGACACCAGACCAGTATTACATTCAACACTACCCTCCAGGTCTGTTTCCGCATTTCAACCAGCCTTTGCATGGCGGTGAAACCCCCATTCAATGGTTGTTGGTGATGTGGTGTGGTGTGGCCTGGGTGCCCCTGCACAGCCCATGCATTTGACATGGGCAGTGTGGGGGGTCCCATGCCCTGACCCTTTGTCGTTTCCACTGCCTGATTTGCAGGGCTGAGTGCAGCGTGTCCTGTTACACCCAATTCAGCCCAGAAGTGGCCCCTAGTTTATTTGATCCATCAAGAATGTTGTGCTAAGTTCCCCACAAAGCTACCATGAGCAGACAGATTTCCAGCCACCATCCCAATGTGTGACTTATACTGGCAACCACAAAAGGTACACTGCACTGACAGTGTTACCAATACCAGACTTGCCCATGCACCATGCTCTGCCCGTCAATGTGGAATTATACACCATTATGTTCACAGTCGTACACCATGTGTTTGTATATGTGGGTTTATTTCCCCATTCCCCTGTGTCTGACATGGTTGTGTCAGAGTAGTTGTGGGCTCAGTCTATGACTGTTGTGCCCTACTGTTTGCTATCTGTGGTACATATTTTCTGGAGTGGCACATTTCAGTTCAGCATCAAGATGTGTGGTTCAACACTACTTCAGTGTAGTTGGTCTGGGTAGTGACATGTTACCAGTGACACAGGTCCAGCCTGCTATTCCCCCAGTGCCTGTTCAGTTCATTGTTCCATGCACCCAGGGGACACCCTGACTGCATGATGGCGTGGTGGCTGCCTCATGTGGATGTGTTGTCTTTGTGCAGTGTGGTGGTGATACCGGCACATGCCTGGGTACTGTTGGGACAGTTGCCTTTACTTGTGTGCAGTGGGATGCAGCACACATGCGTTTGGGCAATGAGGCAAGGCAGTTGCAAGGTGTTACTGCAAGGGACCACTATGACGTAACCCCAGGAATGGTATTGACTGACTACCTGGTCTCTGAGGTCTTGGTCATGTTGGTGGTGTTGACATGACAACATGCAAGGGATATTGTGATGCCACAACCAGTGGCACAGTGATTATACATGCCAGCCATCCCATGTGCTGTATATGTACATGTAGGTATTTAGGCCTGGTGTCCAACGTATGTCCAGGTTGTGTATGTGGCATGGTGCCTGGCACTACCAAGGCGTAGGCACATGTGTAGCTTACATCGAAATGGTGCAACTTGCTTAATGTGCATTGTGTCCCTCTGTGCTCCTTTGACATGCATTGTGTGAGTCCTATGTGCTTCCACCTTCTTGCACTTAGCATTTTAACATAACTTTCCCCATGCAACTTACCCTGCATTTGTTGTGTCTTCTGGTAGTCTGCGCTGTCCTGTCCTGCAATTCCTGTGACGGTTTTCTCTGGGATGACCTCTGCAACCATCTCCTCCATCTTGTACAAGTCTTCTTGTGGTGCTGGACTTCCTCTTCCAGTTTGCAGTGCTGCCTTCCTATTCCTTGACATTTTTTCCTTTGTCCTTCCCTTGCAGTCATCCCAGCATTTCTTGCACTCAGTTACAGTTCTCCTGACCTCTGCCACACTGTTAACCTTATCCATTATCTGCTGCCAGATTGCCTCTCTCCTTCCAATTAGCAATTTTGAGGAGACAAGAGTTGATTTTGGTGCTCCGTCACCTCTCTCACCAGTATTGTGTGCTCCTCTGCCCTGAAACAACGCTTTCTCTTTTTCGTCTCCCTCCCCTGGGTCTTGTCTGTGTCCTCATAGCTGGTTCCTGGTTGAACAGGGTTTCCCTGGGATCTCTCCTGGCTTCTTGGCTACATTTTGATTCTCCTTTGCACTGTTTTCTCTGTTTGCGTCTGTGTTTGATGCTATTGCAGGCAAAAATGGTGCATTTCCATTTTGTAACGTGTTTACATGTCGTAAACTGGATTAGAATTATTTTTCCTCCATTAACGTCATTTTGCCTTACGACAAGGCGCAATGTTTGAAGTCGGAAAAAATGCCTCTGACCTATTTTTAGTGCCACCCAACGTGATAGTATAAATATGATGCCCACGTGGCATTACAAAATGGTGCTAGTTAAAAAGTATAAATCTGGCCCCAGGTTTGTAGGTTATGTCCTCATGGTTGCATGGCATAGATCACAGCTGTGAGAAGTTCCTTAATGTTGACAATGATATCATTGATGATGCCAATGATTTAGTAATATGCTGTAAACAGTATTTGGCAGACTCTTCTTCCAATCCTTCTGAAACCAGCAGTGCATGGTCTTCAACCACACAAAGCATCTCTGGCCACAGGGTCTTTTCAGGAAAGTATCTTCTTTCTTGGCATGGTTATCCATTTTTTCTGCCTGTCAGTGTGTTTGACTGTGTTCACTGGGATCTTTCTAACCAGGACCCCAGTGATTATGCTCTCTCCCCAAAAATGCTGTATTTCATCCCACAATTGACATTCTGGTGCCCCCATGTAAGGCCCTAGTACATGGTACTTAGATACCCAGGATATAGAGGTTCCAGGGGATCCCCATGTGCTGAGCAGTTATTTTGCCACTCATATGGAGCACATGCAAAGGGTTCTTCAGGCCTGGCATTGCAGTCTGCGTGAACTGGGTGCATGCACCCATTTTCACAGTAGGTCACTGCACCAAGTCACTCTAAGTCACCCCTATAGCAGGCCTTCTCAGCTCATAGGGCAGGGTGCATGTACATGTGTGTAAGGGCACTCCTGCACTAGCAAAGTTACCCCCACAAACTCCAGTTTCACTTTATTGGACTTTGTGAGTGCAGGGACACCATTTTACATGTTTACTGGACATAGGACACTACCTATTTCCAGCTACATAATGGTAACTCTGAACCTAGGCATGTCTGGGATCAAACATGTTGGAATCATACCCCAATATTCCAACTATTGTTTGTATGATCCCACGCACTATGGGGGCTCCTTAGAGGACCCCCAGCATTACCCCTACAGTTTTCTGAGGTTTTCAAGGCAGCCCCAGCTGCTGCTACCTCACAGAGAGGTTTCTGCCCTGCTGTTGCTTGAGAGGCTCAAGCCCAGGAAGGCAGAACAAAGGATTTTCTTTGGGAGAGGGGTGTTACACTCTCTCCCTTTGGAAATAGGTGTTACTGGACTTGGGAGGGGTATCCTTTCAAAGCCACTGGTATGCTTTGAAGGGCACATTTGGTGCCCTCAATGCATAAACCAGTCTACACCAGTTCAGGGACCTCCAGTCCCTGTTCTGGCATGAAACTGGACAATGGAAAGGGAAGTGACCACTCCCCTGTCCATCACTACCCAAGGGGTGGTGCCCAGAGCTCCTCCAGAGGGTTACTGGGTTTTGCCATCTATAACCAAGGTTGGCAGGGAACTCTGGGAGCATCTGAGTGGCGGGGTCAGGCAGGCGACATCAGAGCCCCCTTCTGATAGATGGTCATCCAGCTAGGTGATCAGTTCCCTTTCAGGGCTATTTAGGGTCTCTCTTTTGGGTGGTTCCTCAGATTTAGCTTGCAAAATTCCAGCAGGATTCCTCTGCATCCCTTACTTTAACTTCTGACCAAAGAAACTGCATTTGGACTCTCCAGGACCCAACAATCTGCAACAATGACAAAGTCTTTGCCTTCAACATTGTTTCCACAGCTCCTTCCAGCTTCTGCAACATTTCCCCAGTCGTGCATCCTCTGAGGACATCCCGTCTTCAGTCTGCACTGAAAAGGAGAAGGAATCTCCCTTGGAGTGAGGGAGCCACTACCCTGCATCTGCGGGCACCAACAGCAAAGATGACCAGACGTGTGGACCCCCTCTCCTGCTGAGCTGTGTGGATCCTGCAACACAGGTGGTAGTCAGAAGTGGTCTAGATGGTCCACTCTACCAGTTGGCCAACTTGAGTAGATGTGAACCCTTGTATTCCCACACTGGACAGTACCCCCATGCAGTGCATCTTTTGCAGCTGCCAGGGATTGTTGGCACTCTCTCCAATGGGTCTTCACGTATTGTGTAGCTCCAGCCCCCAGCACTCCATCCTGCGATGCACAGCTCCCTGAGTGACTCTCCTGCAGTGTGGGACTCCTTTTGGTAGTGCTGCTTGGGCTCCATTTGTACCTTCTGTGTCCTCATCCTGTGGGACTCCTGTGTCTGCTGCCTGTGCTTCTGTGGGCTTTCTGTGATTCGCAGGACCCCCTCTCACTCCCCCTCCTGAGTTGAGTCCTCTTGGGCCTTGCTGGGCCCTGGCAGCACCACTTTCCACCAACCACGTGTTTTGCCTGTGCCAAGGCTTGTTGGTGAAATCAAGACATGCAAACCCAACTGCAATCTTCCTTTTAGCATGGGACATCATCTGCATCCTCCAGGAACTCAACTCTGACTCCAGGTCTGCAGTGCCGAATCTTCTTCCTTACTGTCAACCAATTCCTGCATCCTCAGCTTGGTGGATAGGGGCTCCTGCCTCCACTGGACTCTGCTGTATCATCTGGACTTGGCCCCACTTTCCAAAGGTCTTCCTCTTAAGGTATCTGCTTGCAGTCATCTCTGGGTTTTGCATTTCTCTTCTTTTCTTCTAAGTGGGTGTTTTGGGGAAATTGTAGTAATTTACTCTTACTTTCCTCTTCACTATGGGGAGTTGTGGTACTTACCTTTGTGCTTTTCTAGTACCCTCAGCACCCCTCTACAAACTCCACTTACCTAGGTGGAGGTCCTACTCTCACATTCCATTGTATTAGTATATGGTTTGAGCTCCCCACCGGGTCACTATTCTCTATTTTGTTTTACATTGCTTTGCACCTGTTTTCTAACTATTCTTATGCCTATTTCTAGCAACTAGTTTATATATATTGTGTATTACTTACCTCCTAAGGGAGAATTGCCTCTATAGTATTTTTTGTTTTGTGGTACCATGATAAAGTACCTTTATTTTTGTGACACTGTGTGGTTTCTTTCATAAGTATAAATGTTGTGTAACTACAGTGGTATTGCATGAGCTTTGCATATCTCCTTGATAAGCTATGGTCCCTCATCCACAGCTACCTCTAGAGAGCCTGGCTTTTAGACACTGCCTACATTTCACTAATAGGGGATACCCGGACCTGGTATAAGGTGTAAGTACCTTATGTACCCACTACACACCATGCCAGCTTTCTCCAGTCTTGCCTATTGCATAAGGATGATATTGAGTGTAGTAGTGTAAACAGTGTTTGAAGGCAATCCCCTGTGTTGAGTGTCAAGATTTTCAACTGAATTGTGATTCTGAGCCATGAGAACATTTCTGCACACTCACGTTTTTGCCATGTACTTTTCATTAGATAAAATCAGGTGGAATACGAGTGCACAGATTGAACATTTTGAATTTGCACACCTCTGAAGTGGTAAAATAAACTATGTCATTCCCAGACGCAGAAATCTGAATAGAACAACCCAGGAAATATCTCAACCTGCAGTGTCAATATTTACTGAATGAACTATGACTGCATAAACTAGGCAGCAACTTGTATTAACACGTTCATTAAAGATGCTAATATAGGCTTTGAATAGGTAGGATAGTTCTTTATGGTGGGGGATCTTGGTGAATGAGTCAAAATCTAGATTTATGAAACACAACCAAGTAGTGCTTGATCTGTTTCAAATAGTAGAGATTGTAGTAGTTTGCAGGAGTTTTATTCTCTCAGTCATTTTTTCAGTAAAAGATATGACAAGATTCTTCCACTTAGTGGATAAGGCTAGGTGGGTAAGTTTGTTGGACAGGGTTGGTACATTGTTTTAAGGTTTTTTTCAGTGTTTTTGACTGGTTGCTTAACTGATGTATCTTTTAGTAGTTAGATTTTGTTCAGAGGATGAGGTCTTTTTGTGCCTTCCTTTATTTGTAAGGATAGAGAGGGTCTCCAGGGTTATGCGTTATGTTATGGGTTATGTTTCAATTATTCCTCATGTTTTGCTATATTTCTGTTGCTGGCATGTAATTTATTTGAATAGTAGGGGAGTGAGGGTCGCTAGTGTTTTATTTTAGTCTTGGTGGTGGTAGCTTATTTATAATTTCCATCGTTGAGTCTATGCAGTATTTAGTAAGAGATTCATAAACTAAGCAGTTTAGTTGATGTTTGAGAGCAGTGTGAGTTGTTCGAATAATGCATCCCTAGAGTGATTTTTCAAGAGTCTTATCCATATTTTAATGTCCTTAGGTTGTCCCCTTTTTATGAGAAAATGATTGGCAATCAGAAATGCAATGGCATGGTTGTCTGACCAGACTTGTAAGGGGTGTTTGGACAAAATAGCAAGGAAAAATATGTGTGGACAAAATATTGTGTAGAGAATATCAAGGGCAAGCATATTGTGAAGGGGAAGGTAAGCTTCTATGGGAAAGCTGAGTTTTACTATACAGAACTCCAAATATACGTACTTGATATATATATATATATATATATATATATATATATATATATATATATATATATATATCCAAGAAAGAAGTGACTCAAACAGATGATCTCATTAAAGAACAAAAATATATTTCTACTACAACGTTTCAGCTTCCGCCTTCCTCAGGTAGTACAAGATGGTTTGCTCAGTGGCCACACAGCTGACACTGGTGGATTTTCAAAAAGCATCATGAGTGAAGATTCCAATTGGAATGTGGAATCAATGCAGTCCTGAGAACTCTTCAGATATGCAGAAATCAAGTGGTATTGTCAGTGATGTTCAGTCCATCTGGATGCAGAGATTTTAAACGGTACATCCAGAAATTTTCTCTGATGTCCAGTAGTTCTTCCTTTAAAACATGCTCCACAGGGAAAATCTTCAAATCTGATAGTAAATGGTCCACAAGGTTAAAATGGTTGGCTACAGGCTGGTCAAGTTTCTTGTTAATTATTGCCGATTTGTGGTTCCTGAATCGTGTACGGAGGTCATTCACAGTTTGACCTACATATTGTTTTTTACAGCTTTGACGTTGGCACTGAATCACATAAATAATGCATCTAGAGCGACATGTAAGATGCTGTCTTATTCCATAGGTCCTTTTTGTAACACAGCTAGTTACTGATGATGTTTGTAAAAGGTATTCACATGTGATGCACCTTTTCGAATCACAGCAATGAACTCCTGCATTTGTTACAGCTTGCTTAAGTTCAGCTCTCACAATAAGTGATCGTAAATTGGGAGCTCTGCGGTAAGCAATGACTGGCGGTTTTGGAAAAAGCTTTTGCCTGTAGCCAACCATTTTAACCTTGTGGACCATTTACTATCAGATTTGAAGATTTTCCCTGTGGAGCATGTTTTAAAGGAAGAACTACTGGACATCAGAGAAAATTTCTGGATGTACCGTTTAAAATCTCTGCATCCAGATGGACTGAACATCACTGACAATACCACTTGATTTCTGCATATCTGAAGAGTTCTCAGGACTGCATTGATTCCACATTCCAATTGGAATCTTCACTCATGATGCTTTTTGAAAATCCACCAGTGTCAGCTGTGCAGCCACTGAGCAAACCATCTTGTACTACCTGAGGAAGGCGGAAGCTGAAACGTTGTAGTAGAAATATATTTTTGTTCTTTAATGAGATCATCTGTTTGAGTCACTTCTTTCTTGGATATTACATTTTCTTGTGGCTCTTTGTATCCTTTGGGATCCAGATTTTTGCCCTGGTTGGCTGTTGTTTTCTTGTGATCCTGCATCTTCCAGTATATATATATATATATATATACACACACACATATATCGATAGATAGATAGATAGATAGATAGATAGATAGATAGATAGATAGATAGATAGATAGATAGATAGATATTCACTGCAAAAAACAAAGGTTACAGGGAAGTTATAGTTAGGAAATAGAATTAAAAAAGACATGGAAATTCACTGCAAAAAACAAAGGTTAGCATTGCTAAAACTTTTTAATGATGCATTCACTTTAATATAAGGATGTACGTAATGAGCACTGTGATGTTTTAAGGAGTGAGGAAGGACTATATAATTATCTGTGAGCAAAGTCCAGGACAGACTGAAACACAACAGACAGTCTGAATTTGAACTGCTGCACAAATTAAATATTGAAGCATCAATAAAGTAAAGTTACCACAACTTGTGTGACTCAAAGTTGGTTGTTCTATCTATCTATCTATCTATCTATCTATCTATTTATCTATCTATCTATCTATCTATCTATCTATCTATCTATCTATCTATCTATCTATCTATCTATCTATGTAGCTAATCTATATCTATATATATAGATATATCTCTACATATGCGGTCACCAGTAGCTAGTTATAGTTAGGGCCATGTTTCCATCCATAGGAAAAGCATTTTTTGACTTGCCTATATCTTTGGCGCGATCGAAAAAAGTGTGTTTCCCATGTTAATTCCTATAGGCGTCTTGAACACGACAACAGCCTGAACTGCTGCACACAACTGCACCATTTTTGGCAGAATGCTAGATGTTGTTCTGCAGATTGTACTTTTTGCTATTTGGTGTAAATCTGTTCAGTAGTTGTTGAGAAATTTTAAGAAATCCACATTTGTATATCTAGAGCAGCATGTCCTCCCCAATGACTTTGCAAATGTTGACGAGCTCGTGCAGGGAAATGCAGAGCTCTGATTAGTGGGAAAGATTCAAAAGGCCAGGGCACTCGTATAAAATAAGAGTCTGTACAGTTAGGTTCTTGGTCTTCGGAAAATCAAAATATAATCCAAGCAGAGATAAAGTTCAGTGTCTTTATTCTTGTGCGAGGTTTTCATACATGTTCATCGCATCAGAAAGATTCCATATGTGGTCATCACAACAACATCCAACAGCCAACACGTGTTTCGTCTCAGAGAAAATAATCTCATTTACTTCCTCAGGGCAAAATATAAGTAAGGTGTTAACATGAATAGATGGCTTATCCTAATCAAGTAAAACTCTTCAAGATAATGTACGATCAATAGAGATTGTTTGTGGCATAGGCCTGATTTGGGCCCCCCTACATGCCACTATGCCCAATGACCATGCCCAGGGGACACAAGTCCCCTGGGCATGGCCATTGGGCAAGGGGGCATGACTCCTGTCTTTGCTAAGACAGGAGTCATGTCAATGGAGGTTGGGCGTCAAAAAAAATTGAGCAAATCCGGATTGAGGCCTGAATTTTGCCTCAGACCTGACTTGCCCCATTTTTTGACACCCAACCTCCATTTTCCCATACGCCGGCGCTGCCTGGTGTGAGTCATTTTTTTTGACGCACACCAGTCCGCAGTGCCGTCTAATGTCATTCCATAAATAAGGCACCCGCATGGCACGTTGGAATGGCGTTAGCTGGCGGTATAATTTTTGACGCACAACTGCGTTGGCGCAGTTGTGCGTCAAAAAGTATAAATATGGGCCCTATTTCGTCCCCCTCAATGCAGCCCTCCTTGCACTATGATACATGAGTGCAGCATGGTGACAGTACAGCTCATTTGAGACAAGCACAGTGGTAGACCCAGGGATGGGCAGCATGGGTATGAAATTTCTGCTGTATACATTATTATGTATGTGACAGTGACTGATGGTAAATGAGTCTATGGACATAGCCAGTTAACAGGAGTTGTACTTAAGTCAGGGCCTGAAGCTAGTTAGAGGTGAGTCTGCAGTCCCTCATTCCAAGTGCATCAGTCCTATGGGCACCTAACTGCCATTGTGCATTCGACCGCCCCCAACAGCACATGTGGTGGTGGCAACTGTTGTCAATGTGGAATGCCCTCATGGGCCAGTGACCTGGACGCCGCAGGTTTCCAGCAGCTTATGGACTGGCTATGCCATCTGTCCTGTGACACCAGACCAGTATTACATTCAACACTACCCTCCAGGTCTGTTTCCGCATTTCAACCAGCCTTTGCATGGCGGTGAAACCCCCATTCAATGGTTGTTGGTGATGTGGTGTGGTGTGGCCTGGGTGCCCCTGCACAGCCCATGCATTTGACATGGGCAGTGTGGGGGTCCCATGCCCTGACCTTTTGTCGTTTCCACTGCCTGATTTGCAGGGCTGAGTGCAGTGTGTCCTGTTACACCCAATGCAGCCTAGAAGTGGCCCCTAGTTTATTTGATCCATCAAGAATGTTGTGCTAAGTTCCCCACAAAGCTACCATGAGCAGACAGATTTCCAGCCACCATCCCAATGTGTGACTTATACTGGCAACCACAAAAGGTACACTGCACTGACAGTGTTACCAATACCAGACTTGCCCATGCACCATGCTCTGCCCGTCAATGTGGAATTATACACCATTATGTTCACAGTCGTACACCATGTGTTTGTATATGTGTGTTTATTTCCCCATTCCCATGTGTCTGACATGGTTGTGTCAGAGTAGTTGTGGGCTCAGTCTGTGACTGTTGTGCCCTACTGTTTGCTATCTGTGGTACATATTTTCTGGAGTGGCACATTTCAGTTCAGCATCAAGATGTGTGGTTCAACACTACTTCAGTATAGTTGGTCTGGGTAGTGACATGTTACCAGTGACACAGGTCCAGCCTGCTATTCCCCCAGTGCCTGTTCAGTTCATTGTTCCATGCACCCAGGGGACACCCTGACTGCATGATGGCGTGGTGGCTGCCTCATGTGGATGTGTTGTCTTTGTGCAGTGTGCTGGTGATACCGGCACATGCCTGGGTACTGTTGGGAGAGTTGCCTTTACTTGTGTGCAGTGGGATGCAGCACACATGTGTTTGGGCAATGAGGCAAGGAAGTTGCAAGGTGTTACTGCAAGGGACCACTATGACGTAACCCCAGGAATGGTATTGACTGACTACCTGGTCTCTGAGGTCTTGGTCATGTTGGTGGTGTTGACATGACAACATGCAAGGGATATTGTGATGCCACAACCAGTGGCACAGTGGTTATACATGCCAGCCATCCCATGTGCTGTATATGTACATGTAGGTATTTAGGCCTGGTGTCCAACGTATGTCCAGGTTGTGTATGTGGCATGGTGCCTGGCACTACCAAGGGGTAGGCACATGTGTAGCTTACATCGAAATGGTGCAACTTGCTTAATGTGCATTGTGTCCCTCTGTGCTCCTTTGACATGCATTGTGTGAGTCCTATGTGCTTCCACCTTCTTGCACTTAACATTTTAACATAACTTTCCCCATGCAACTTACCCTGCATTTGTTGTGTCTTCTGGTAGTCTGCGCTGTCCTGTCCTGCAATTCCTGTGACGGTTTTCTCTGGGATGACCTCTGCAACCATCTCCTCCATCTTGTACAAGTCTTCTTGTGGTGCTGGACTTCCTCTTCCAGTTTGCAGTGCTGCCTTCCTATTCCTTGACATTTTTTCCTTTGTCCTTCCCTTGCAGTCATCCCAGCATTTCTTGCACTCAGTTACAGTTCTCCTGACCTCTGCCACACTGTTAACCTTATCCATTATCTGCTGCCAGATTGCCTCTCTCCTTCCAATTAGCAATTTTGAGGTGACAAAGAGTTGATTTTGGTGCTCCGTCACCTCTCTCACCAGTATTGTGTGCTCCTCTGCCCTGAAACAACGCTTTCTCTTTTTCGTCTCCCTCCCCTGGGTCTTGTCTGTGTCCTCATAGCTGGTTCCTGGTTGAACGGGGTTTCCCTGGGATCTCTCCTGGCTTCTTGGCTACATTTTGATTCTCCTTTGCACTGTTTTCTCTGTTTGCGTCTGTGTTTGATGCTATTGCAGGCAAAAATGGTGCATTTCCATTTTGTAACGTGTTTACATGTCGTAAACTGGATTAGAATTATTTTTCCTCCATTAACGTCATTTTGCCTTACGACAAGGCGCAATGTTTGAAGTCGGAAAAAATGCCTCTGACCTATTTTGAGTGCCACCCAACGTGATAGTATAAATATGATGCCCACGTGGCATTACAAAATGGTGCTAGTTAAAAAGTATAAATCTGGCCCCAGGTTTGTAGGTTATGTCCTCATGGTTGCATGGCATAGATCACAGCTGTGAGAAGTTCCTTAATGTTGACAATGATATAATTGATGATGCCAATGATTTAGTAATATGCTGTAAACAGTATTTGGCAGACTCTTCTTCCAATCCTTCTGAAACCAGCTGTGCATGGTCTTCAACCACACAAAGCATCTCTGGCCACAGGGTCTTTTCAGGAAAGTATCTTCTTTCTTGGCATGGTTATCCATTTTTTCTGCCTGTCAGTGTGTTTGACTGTGTTCACTGGGATCTTTCTAACCAGGACCCCAGTGATTATGCTCTCTCCCCAAAAATGCTGTATTTCATCCCACAATTGACATTCTGGTGCCCCCATGTAAGGCCCTAGTACATGGTACTTAGATACCCAGGATATAGAGGTTCCAGGGGATCCCCATGTGCTGCGCAGTTATTTTGCCACTCATATGGAGCACATGCAAAGGGTTCTGCAGGCCTGGCATTGCAGTCTGCGTGAACTGGGTGCATGCACCCATTTTCACAGTAGGTCACTGCACCAAGTCACTCTAAGTCACCCCTATAGCAGGCCTTCTCAGCTCATAGGGCAGGGTGCATGTACATGTGTGTAAGGGCACTCCTGCACTAGCAAAGTTACCCCCACAAACTCCAGTTTCACTTTATTGGACTTTGTGAGTGCAGGGACACCATTTTACATGTTTACTGGACATAGGACACTACCTATTTCCAGCTACATAATGGTAACTCTGAACCTAGGCATGTCTGGGATCAAACATGTTGGAATCATACCCCAATATTCCAACTATTGGTTGTATGATCCCACGCACTATGGGGGCTCCTTAAAGGACCCCCAGCATTACCCCTACAGTTTTCTGAGGTTTTCAAGGCAGCCCCAGCTGCTGCTACCTCACAGAGAGGTTTCTGCCCTGCTGTTGCTTGAGAGGCTCAAGCCCAGGAAGGCAGAACAAAGGATTTTCTTTGGGAGAGGGGTGTTACACTCTCTCCCTTTGGAAATAGGTGTTACTGGACTTGGGAGGGGTATCCTTTCAAAGCCACTGGTATGCTTTGAAGGGCACATTTGGTGCCCTCTATGCATAAACCAGACTACACCAGTTCAGGGACCTCCAGTCCCTGTTCTGGCATGAAACTGGACAATGGAAAGGGAAGTGACCACTCCCCTGTCCATCACTACCCAAGGGGTGGTGCCCAGAGCTCCTCCAGAGGGTTACTGGGTTTTGCCATCTGGAACCAAGGTTGGCAGGGAACTCTGGGAGCATCTGAGTGGCGGGGTCAGGCAGGCGACATCAGAGCCCCCTTCTGATAGATGGTCATCCAGCTAGGTGATCAGTTCCCTTTCAGGGCTATTTAGGGTCTCTCTTTTGGGTGGTTCCTCAGATTTAGCTTGCAAAATTCCAGCAGGATTCCTCTGCATCCCTTACTTTAACTTCTGACCAAAGAAACTGCATTTGGACTCTCCAGGACCCGACAATCTGCAACAATGACAAAGTCTTTGCCTTCAACATTGTTTCCACAGCTCCTTCCAGCTTCTGCAACATTTCCCCAGTCGTGCATCCTCTGAGGACATCCCGTCTTCAGTCTGCACTGAAAAGGAGAAGGAATCTCCCTTGGAGTGAGGGAGCCACTACCCTGCATCTGCGGGCACCAACAGCAAAGATGACCAGACGTGTGGACCCCCTCTCCTGCTGAGCTGTGTGGATCCTGCAACACAGGTGGTAGTCAGAAGTGGTCTAGATGGTCCACTCTACCAGTTGGCCAACTTGAGTAGATGTGAACCCTTGTATTCCCACACTGGACAGTACCCCCATGCAGTGCATCTTTTGCAGCTGCCAAGGATTGTTGGCACTCTCTCCAATGGGTCTTCACGCATTGTGTAGCTCCAGCCCCCAGCACTCCATCCTGCGATGCACAGCTCCCTGAGTGACTCTCCTGCAGTGTGGGACTCCTTTTGGTAGTGCTGCTTGGGCTCCATTTGTACCTTCTGTGTCCTCATCCTGTGGGACTCCTGTGTCTGCTGCCTGTGCTTCTGTGGGCTTTCTGTGATTCGCAGGACCTCCTCTCACTCCCCCTCCTGAGTTGAGTCCTCTTGGGCCTTGCTGGGCCCTGGCAGCACCACTTCCACCAACCACGTGTTTTGCCTGTGCCAAGGCTTGTTGGTGAAATCAAGACATGCAAACCCAACTGCAATCTTCCTTTTAGCATGGGACATCATCTGCATCCTCCAGGAACTCAACTCTGACTCCAGGTCTGCAGTGCCGAATCTTCTTCCTTACTGTCAACCAATTCCTGCATCCTCAGCTTGGTGGATAGGGGCTCCTGCCTCCACTGGACTCTGCTGTATCATCTGGACTTGGCCCCACTTTCCAAAGGTCTTCCTCTTAAGGTATCTGCTTGCAGTCATCTCTGGGTTTTGCATTTCTCTTCTTTTCTTCTAAGTGGGTGTTTTGGGGAAATTGTAGTAATTTACTCTTACTTTCCTCTTCACTATGGGGTGTTGTGGTACTTACCTTTGTGCTTTTCTAGTACCCTCAGCACCCCTCTACAAACTCCACTTACCTAGGTGGAGGTCCTACTCTCACATTCCATTGAATTAGTATATGGTTTGAGCTCCCCACCGGGTCACTATTCTCTATTTTGTTTTACATTGCTTTGCACCTGTTTTCTAACTATTCTTATGCCTATTTCTAGCAACTAGTTTATATATATTGTGTATTACTTACCTCCTAAGGGAGAATTGCCTCTATAGTATTTTTTGTTTTGTGGTACCATAATAAAGTACCTTTATTTTTGTGACACTGTGTGGTTTCTTTCATAAGTATAAATGTTGTGTAACTACAGTGGTATTGCATGAGCTTTGCATGTCTCCTTGATAAGCTTTGGATGCTCATCCACAGCTACCTCTAGAGAGCCTGGCTTTTAGACACTGCCTACATTTCACTAATAGGGGATACCCGGACCTGGTATAAGGTGTAAGTACCTTATGTACCCACTACACACAATGCCAGCTTTCTCCAGTCTTGCCTATTGCATAAGGATGATATTGAGTGTAGTAGTGTAAACAGTGTTTGAAGGCAATCCCCTGTGTTGAGTGTCAAGATTTTCAACTGAATTGTGATTCTGAGCCATGAGAACATTTCTTCACACTCACGTTTTTGCCATGTGCTTTTCATTAGATAAAATCAGGTGGAATACGAGTGGCACAGATTGCACATTTTGAGTTTGCACACCTCTAAAGTGGTAAAATAAACTATGTCATTCCCAGACGCAGAAATCTGAATAGAACAACCCAGGAAATATCTCAACCTGCAGTGTCAATATTTACTGAATGAACTATGACTGCATAAACTAGGCAGCAACTTGTATTAACACGTTCATTAAAGATGCTAATATAGGCTTTGAATAGGTAGGATAGTTCTTTATGGTGGGGGATCTTGGTGAATGAGTCAAAATCTAGATTTATGAAACACAACCAAGTAGTGCTTGATCTGTTTCAAATAGTAGAGATTGTAGTAGTTTGCAGGAGTTTTATTCTCTCAGTCATTTTTTCAGTAAAAGATATGACAAGATTCTTCCACTTAGTGGATAAGGCTAGGTGGGTAAGTTTGTTGGACAGGGTTGGTACATTGTTTTAAGGTTTTTTTCAGTGTTTTTGACTGGTTGCTTAACTGATGTATCTTTTAGCAGTTAGATTTTGTTCAGAGGATGAGGTCTTTTTGTGCCTTCCTTTATTTGTAAGGATAGAGAGGGTCTCCAGGGTTATGCATTGTTTCAATTATTCCTCATGTTTTGCTATATTTCTGTTGCTGGCATGTAATTTATTTGAATAGTAGGGGAGTGAGGGTCGCTAGTGTTTTATTTTAGTCTTGGTGGTGGTAGCTTATTTATAATTTCCATCGTTGAGTCTATGCAGTATTTAGTAAGAGATTCATAAACTAAGCAGTTTAGTTGATGTTTGAGAGCAGTGTGAGTTGTTCGAATAATGCATCCCTAGGGTGATTTTTCAAGAGTCTTATCCATATTTTAATGTGCTTAGATTGTCCCCTTTTTATGAGAAAATGATTGGCAATCAGAAATGCAATGGCATGGTTGTCTGACCAGACTTGTAAGGGGTGTTTGGACAAAATAGCAAGGAAAAATATGTGTGGACAAAATATTGTGTAGAGAATATCAAGGACAAGCATATTGTGAAGGGGAAGGTAAGATTCTATGGGAAAGCTGAGTTTTACTATACAGAACTCCAAATATACGTACTTGATATATATATATATATATATATATATATATATATATATATATACACACACACATATATCGATAGATAGATAGATAGATAGATAGATAGATAGATAGATAGATAGATAGATAGATAGATAGATAGATAGATAGATAGATAGATATTCACTGCAAAAACAAAGGTTACAGGGAAGTTATAGTTAGGAAATAGAATTAAAAAAGACATGGAAATTCACTGCAAAAAACAAAGGTTAGCATTGCTAAAACTTTTTAATGATGCATTCACTTTAATATAAGGATGTACGTAATGAGCACTGTGATGTTTTAAGGAGTGAGGAAGGACTATATAATTATCTGTGAGCAAAGTCCAGGACAGACTGAAACACAACAGACAGTCTGAATTTGAACTGCTGCACAAATTAAATATTGAAGCATCAATAAAGTAAATTTACCACAACTTGTGTGACTCAAAGTTGGTTGTTCTATCTATCTATTTATCTATCTATCTATCTATCTATCTATCTATCTATCTATCTATCTATCTATCTATCTATGTAGCTAATCTATATCTATATATATATATAGATATATCTCTACATATGCGGTCACCAGTAGCTAGTTATAGTTAGGGCCATGTTTCCATCCATAGGAAAAGCATTAGTTGACTTGCCTATATCTTTGGCGCGATCGAAAAAAAGTGTGTTTCCCATGTTAATTCCTATAGGCGTCTTGAACACGACAACAGCCTGAACTGCTGCACACAACTGCACCATTTTTGGCAGAATGCTAGATGTTGTTCTGCAGATTGTACTTTTTGCTATTTGGTGTAAATCTGTTCAGTAGTTGTTGAGAAATTTAAAGAAATCCACATTTGTATATCTAGAGCAGCATGTCCTCCCCAATGACTTTGCAAATGTTGACGAGCTCGTGCAGGGAAATGCAGAGCTCTGATTAGTGGGAAAGATTCAAAAGGCCAGGGCACTCGTATAAAATAAGAGTCTGCACAGTTAGGTTCTTGGTCTTCGGAAAATCAAAATATAATCCAAGCAGAGTTAAAGTTCAGTGTCTTTATTCTTGTGCGAGGTTTTCATACATTTTCATCGCATCAGAAAGATTCCATATGTGGTCATCACAACAACATCCAACAGCAAAACGTGTTTCGTCTCAGAGAAAATAATCTCATTTACTTCCTCAGGGCAAAATATAAGTAAGGTGTTAACATGAATAGATGGCTTATCCTAATCAAGTAAAACTCTTCAAGATAATGTACGATCAATAGAGATTGTTTGTGGCATAGGCCTGATTTGGGCCCCCCTAAATGCCACTATGCCCAATGACCATGCCCAGGGGACATAAGTCCCCTGGGCATGGCCATTGGGCAAGGGGGCATGACTCCTGTCTTTGCTCAGACAGGAGTCATGTCAATGGAGGTTGGGCGTCAAAAAAAATTGAGCAAATCCGGATTGAGGCCTGAATTTTGCCTCAGACCTGACTTGCCCCATTTTTTTACCCCCAACCTCCATTTTCCCATACGGCGGCGCTGCCTGGTGTGAGTCATTTTTTTTTACGCACACCAGTCCGCAGCGCCGTCTAATGTCATTCCATAAATAAGGCGCCCGCATGGCACGTTGGAATGGCGTTAGCTGGCGGTATAATTTTTGAAGCACAACTGCGTTGGCGCAGTTGTGTGTCAAAAAGTATAAATATGGGTCCTATTTCGTCCCCCTCAATGCAGCCCTCCTTGCACTATGATACATGAGTGCAGCATGGTGACAGTACAGCTCATTTGAGACAAGCACAGTGGTAGACCCAGGGATGGGCAGCATGGGTATGACATTTCTGCTGTATACATTATTATGTATGTGACAGTGACTGATGGTAAATGAGTCTATGGACATAGCCAGTTAACAGGAGTTGTACTTAAGTCAGGGCCTGAAGCTAGTTAGAGGTGAGTCTGCAGTCCCTCATTCCAAGTGCATCAGTCCTATGGGCACCTAACTGCCATTGTGCATTCGACCGCCCCCAACAGCACATGTGGTGGTGGCAACTGTTGTCAATGTGGAATGCCCTCATGGGCCAGTGACCTGGATGCCGCAGGTTTCCAGCAGCTTATGGACTGGCTATGCCATCTGTCCTGTGACACCAGACCAGTATTACATTCAACACTACCCTCCAGGTCTGTTTCCGCATTTCAACCAGCCTTTGCATGGCGGTAAAACCCCCATTCAATGGTTGTTGGTGATGTGGTGTGGTGTGGCCTGGGTGCCCCTGCACAGCCCATGCATTTGACATGGGCAGTGTGGGGGGTCCCATGCCCTGACCCTTTGTCGTTTCCACTGCCTGATTTGCAGGGCTGAGTGCAGCGTGTCCTGTTACACCCAATGCAGCCCAGAAGTGGCCCCTAGTTTATTTGATCCATCAAGAATGTTGTGCTAAGTTCCCCACAAAGCTGCCATGAGCAGACAGATTTCCAGCCACCATCCCAATGTGTGACTTATACTGGCAACCACAAAAGGTACACTGCACTGACAGTGTTACCAATACCAGACTTGCCCATGCACCATGCTCTGCCCGTCAATGTGGAATTATACACCATTATGTTCACAGTCGTACACCATGTGTTTGTATATGTGTGTTTATTTCCCCATTCCCATGTGTCTGACATGGTTGTGTCAGAGTAGTTGTGGGGTCAGCCTGTGACTGTTGTGCCCTACTGTTTGCTATCTGTGGTACATATTTTCTGGAGTGGCACATTTCAGTTCAGCATCAAGATGTGTGGTTCAACACTACTTCAGTGTAGTTGGTCTGGGTAGTGACATGTTACCAGTGACACAGGTCCAGCCTGCTATTCCCCCAGTGCCTGTTCAGTTCATTGTTCCATGCACCCAGGGGACACCCTGACTGCATGATGGCGTGGTGGCTGCCTCATGTGGATGTGTTGTCTTTGTGCAGTGTGGTGGTGATACCTGCACATGCCTGGGTACTGTTGGGACAGTTGCCTTTACTTGTGTGCAGTGGGATGCAGCACACATGCGTTTGGGCAATGAGGCAAGGCAGTTGCAAGGTGTTACTGCAAGGGACCACTATGACGTAACCCCAGGAATGGTATTGACTGACTACCTGGTCTCTGAGGTCTTAGTCATGTTGGTGGTGTTGACATGACAACATGCAAGGGATATTGTGATGCCACAACCAGTGGCACAGTGATTATACATGCCAGCCATCCCATGTGCTGTATATGTACAAGTAGGTATTTAGGCCTGGTGTCCAACGTATGTCCAGGTTGTGTATGTGGCATGGTGCCTGGCACTACCAAGGCGTAGGCACATGTGTAGCTTACATCGAAATGGTGCAACTTGCTTAATGTGCATTGTGT
The DNA here is from genome assembly GCF_031143425.1 of Pleurodeles waltl. Classification (NCBI taxonomy): domain Eukaryota; kingdom Metazoa; phylum Chordata; class Amphibia; order Caudata; family Salamandridae; genus Pleurodeles; species Pleurodeles waltl. The sequence goes on from NC_090436.1 coordinate 768,186,386, forward strand.
CCCTCTGTGCTCCTTTGACATGCATTGTGTGAGTCCTATGTGCCTCCACCTTCTTGCACTTAACATTTTAACATAACTTTCCCCATGCAACTTACCCTGCATTTGTTGTGTCTTCTGGTAGTCTGTGCTGTCCTGTCCTGCAATTCCTGTGACGGTTTTCTCTGGGATGACCTCTGCAACCATCTCCTCCATCTTGTACAAGTCTTCTTGTGGTGCTGGACTTCCTCTTCCAGTTTGCAGTGCTGCCTTCCTATTCCTTGACATTTTTTCCTTTGTCCTTCCCTTGCAGTCATCCCAGCATTTCTTGCACTCAGTTACAGTTCTCCTGACCTCTGCCACACTGTTAACCTTATCCATTATCTGCTGCCAGATTGCCTCTCTCCTTCCAATTAGCAATTTTGAGGTGACAAAGAGTTGATTTTGGTGCTCCGTCACCTCTCTCACCAGTATTGTGTGCTCCTCTGCCCTGAAACAACGGTTTCTCTTTTTCGTCTCCCTCCCCTGGGTCTTGTCTGTGTCCTCATAGCTGGTTCCTGGTTGAACGGGGTTTCCCTGGGATCTCTCCTGGCTTCTTGGCTACATTTTGATTCTCCTTTGCACTGTTTTCTCTGTTTGCGTCTGTGTTTGATGCTATTGCAGGCAAAAATGGTGCATTTCCATTTTGTAACGTGTTTACATGTCATAAACTGGATTAGAATTATTTTTCCTCCATTAACGTCATTTTGCCTTACGACAAGGCGCAATGTTTGAAGTCGGAAAAAATGCCTCTGACCTATTTTTAGTGCCACCCAACGTGATAGTATAAATATGATGCCCACGTGGCATTACAAAATGGTGCTAGTTAAAAAGTATAAATCTGGCCCCAGGTTTGTAGGTTATGTCCTCATGGTTGCATGGCATAGATCACAGCTGTGAGAAGTTCCTTAATGTTGACAATGATATCATTGATGATGCCAATGATTTAGTAATATGCTGTAAACAGTATTTGGCAGACTCTTCTTCCAATCCTTCTGAAACCAGCTGTGCATGGTCTTCAACCACACAAAGCATCTCTGGCCACAGGGTCTTTTCAGGAAAGTATCTTCTTTCTTGGCATGGTTATCCATTTTTTCTGCCTGTCAGTGTGTTTGACTGTGTTCACTGGGATCTTTCTAACCAGGACCCCAGTGATTATGCTCTCTCCCCAAAAATGCTGTATTTCATCCCACAATTGACATTCTGGTGCCCCCATGTAAGGCCCTAGTACATGGTACTTAGATACCCAGGATATAGAGGTTCCAGGGGATCCCCATGTGCTGAGCAGTTATTTTGCCACTCATATGGAGCACATGCAAAGGGTTCTGCAGGCCTGGCATTGCAGTCTGCGTGAACTGGGTGCATGCACCCATTTTCACAGTAGGTCACTGCACCAAGTCACTCTAAGTCACCCCTATAGCAGGCCTTCTCAGCTCATAGGGCAGGGTGCATGTACATGTGTGTAAGGGCACTCCTGCACTAGCAAAGTTACCCCCACAAACTCCAGTTTCACTTTATTGGACTTTGTGAGTGCAGGGACACCATTTTACATGTTTACTGGACATAGGACACTACCTATTTCCAGCTACATAATGGTAACTCTGAACCTAGGCATGTCTGGGATCAAACATGTTGGAATCATACCCCAATATTCCAACTATTGGTTGTATGATCCCACGCACTATGGGGGCTCCTTAGAGGACCCCCAGCATTACCCCTACAGTTTTCTGAGGTTTTCAAGGCAGCCCCAGCTGCTGCTACCTCACAGAGAGGTTTCTGCCCTGCTGTTGCTTGAGAGGCTCAAGCCCAGGAAGGCAGAACAAAGGATTTTCTTTGGGAGAGGGGTGTTACACTCTCTCCCTTTGGAAATAGGTGTTACTGGACTTGGGAGGGGTATCCTTTCAAAGCCACTGGTATGCTTTGAAGGGCACATTTGGTGCCCTCAATGCATAAACCAGTCTACACCAGTTCAGGGACCTCCAGTCCCTGTTCTGGCATGAAACTGGACAATGGAAAGGGAAGTGACCACTCCCCTGTCCATCACTACCCAAGGGGTGGTGCCCAGAGCTCCTCCAGAGGGTTACTGGGTTTTGCCATCTGGAACCAAGGTTGGCAGGGAACTCTGGGAGCATCTGAGTGGCGGGGTCAGGCAGGCGACATCAGAGCCCCCTTCTGATAGATGGTCATCCAGCTAGGTGATCAGTTCCCTTTCAGGGCTATTTAGGGTCTCTCTTTTGGGTGGTTCCTCAGATTTAGCTTGCAAAATTCCAGCAGGATTCCTCTGCATCCCTTACTTTAACTTCTGACCAAAGAAACTGCATTTGGACTCTCCAGGACCCGACAATCTGCAACAATGACAAAGTCTTTGCCTTCAACATTGTTTCCACAGCTCCTTCCAGCTTCTGCAACATTTCCCCAGTCGTGCATCCTCTGAGGACATCCCGTCTTCAGTCTGCACTGAAAAGGAGAAGGAATCTCCCTTGGAGTGAGGCAGCCACTACCCTGCATCTGCGGGCACCAACAGCAAAGATGACCAGACGTGTGGACCCCCTCTCCTGCTGATCTGTGTGGATCCTGCAACACAGGTGGTAGTCAGAAGTGGTCTAGATGGTCCACTCTACCAGTTGGCCAACTTGAGTAGATGTGAACCCTTGTATTCCCACACTGGACAGTACCCCCATGCAGTGCATCTTTTGCAGCTGCCAAGGATTGTTGGCACTCTCTCCAATGGGTCTTCACGCATTGTGTAGCTCCAGCCCCCAGCACTCCATCCTGCGATGCACAGCTCCCTGAGTGACTCTCCTGCAGTGTGGGACTCCTTTTGGTAGTGCTGCTTGGGCTCCATTTGTACCTTCTGTGTCCTCATCCTGTGGGACTCCTGTGTCTGCTGCCTGTGCTTCTGTGGGCTTTCTGTGATTCGCAGGACCCCCTCTCACTCCCCCTCCTGAGTTGAGTCCTCTTGGGCCTTGCTGGGCCCTGGCAGCACCACTTTCCACCAACCACGTGTTTTGCCTGTGCCAAGGCTTGTTGGTGAAATCAAGACATGCAAACCCAACTGCAATCTTCCTTTTAGCATGGGACATCATCTGCATCCTCCAGGAACTCAACTCTGACTCCAGGTCTGCAGTGCCGAATCTTCTTCCTTACTGTCAACCAATTCCTGCATCCTCAGCTTGGTGGATAGGGGCTCCTGCCTCCACTGGACTCTGCTGTATCATCTGGACTTGGCCCCACTTTCCAAAGGTCTTCCTCTTAAGGTATCTGCTTGCAGTCATCTCTGGGTTTTGCATTTCTCTTCTTTTCTTCTAAGTGGGTGTTTTGGGGAAATTGTAGTAATTTACTCTTACTTTCCTCTTCACTATGGGGTGTTGTGGTACTTACCTTTGTGCTTTTCTAGTACCCTCAGCACCCCTCTACAAACTCCACTTACCTAGGTGGAGGTCCTACTCTCACATTCCATTGTATTAGTATATGGTTTGAGCTCCCCACCGGGTCACTATTCTCTATTTTGTTTTACATTGCTTTGCACCTGTTTTCTAACTATTCTTATGCCTATTTCTAGCAACTAGTTTATATATATTGTGTATTACTTACCTCCTAAGGGAGAATTGCCTCTATAGTATTTTTTGTTTTGTGGTACCATAATAAAGTACCTTTATTTTTGTGACACTGTGTGGTTTCTTTCATAAGTATAAATGTTGTGTAACTACAGTGGTATTGCATGAGCTTTGCATGTCTCCTTGATAAGCTTTGGATGCTCATCCACAGCTACCTCTAGGGAGCCTGGCTTTTAGACACTGCCTACATTTCACTAATAGGGGATACCCGGACCTGGTATAAGGTGTAAGTACCTTATGTACCCACTACACACCATGCCAGCTTTCTCCACTCTTGCCTATTGCATAAGGATGATATTGAGTGTAGTAGTGTAAACAGTGTTTGAAGGCAATCCCCTGTGTTGAGTGTCAAGATTTTCAACTGAATTGTGATTCTGAGCCATGAGAACATTTCTGCACACGCACCTTTTTGCCATGTGCTTTTCATTAGATAAAATCAGGTGGAATATGAGTGGCACAGATTGCACATTTTGAGTTTGCACACCTCTAAAGTGGTAAAATAAACTATGTCATTCCCAGACGCAGAAATCTGAATAGAACAACCCAGGAAATATCTCAACCTGCAGTGTCAATATTTACTGAATGAACTATGACTGCATAAACTAGGCAGCAACTTGTATTAACACTTTCATTAAAGATGCTAATATAGGCTTTGAATAGGTAGGATAGTTCTTTATGGTGGGGGATCTTGGTGAATGAGTCAAAATCTAGATTTATGAAACACAACCAAGTAGTGCTTGATCTGTTTCAAATAGTAGAGATTGTAGTAGTTTGCAGGAGTTTTATTCTCTCAGTCATTTTTTCAGTAAAAGATATGACAAGATTCTTCCACTTAGTGGATAAGGCTAGGTGGGTAAGTTTGTTGGACAGGGTTGGTACATTGTTTTAAGGTTTTTTTCAGTGTTTTTGACTGGTTGCTTAACTGATGTATCTTTTAGCAGTTAGATTTTGTTCAGAGGATGAGGTCTTTTTGTGCCTTCCTTTATTTGTAAGGATAGAGAGGGTCTCCAGGGTTATGCATTGTTTCAATTATTCCTCATGTTTTGCTATATTTCTGTTGCTGGCATGTAATTTATTTGAATAGTAGGGGAGTGAGGGTCGCTAGTGTTTTATTTTAGTCTTCGTGGTGGTAGCCTATTTATAATTTCCATTGTTGAGTCTATGCAGTATTTAGTAAGAGATTCATAAACTAAGCAGTTTAGTTGATGTTTGAGAGCAGTGTGAGTTGTTCGAATAATGCATCCCTAGGGTGATTTTTCAAGAGTCTTATCCATATTTTAATGTGCTTAGGTTGTCCCCTTTTTATGAGAAAATGATTGGCAATCAGAAATGCAATGGCATGGTTGTCTGACCAGACTTGTAAGGGGTGTTTGGACAAAATAGCAAGGAAAAATATGTGTGGACAAAATATTGTGTAGAGAATATCAAGGACAAGCATATTGTGAAGGGGAAGGTAAGCTTCTATGGGAAAGCTGAGTTTTACTATAGAGAACTCCAAATATATGTACTTGATATATATATATAGATAGATAGATAGATAGATAGATAGATAGATAGATAGATAGATAGATAGATAGATAGATAGATAGATAGATAGATAGATAGATATTCACTGCAAAAAACAAAGGTTACAGGGAAGTTATAGTTAGGAAATAGAATTAAAAAAGACATGGAAATTCACTGCAAAAAACAAAGGTTAGCATTGCTAAAACTTTTTAATGATGCATTCACTTTAATATAAGGATGTACGTAATGAGCACTGTGATGTTTTAAGGAGTGAGGAAGGACTATATAATTATCTGTGAGCAAAGTCCAGGACAGACTGAAACACAACAGACAGTCTGAATTTGAACTGCTGCACAAATTAAATATTGAAGCATCAATAAAGTATAGTTACCACAACTTGTGTGACTCAAAGTTGGTTGTTCTATCTATCTATCTATCTATCTATCTATCTATCTATCTATCTATCTATCTATCTATCTATGTAGCTAATCTATATCTATATATATATATAGATATATCTCTACATATGCGGTCACCAGTAGCTAGTTATAGTTAGGGCCATGTTTCCATCCATAGGAAAAGCATTTTTTGACTTGCCTATTTCTTTGGCGCGATCGAAAAAAGTGTGTTTCCCATGTTAATTCCTATAGGCGTCTTGAACACGACAACAGCCTGAACTGCTGCACACAACTGCACCATTTTTGGCAGAATGCTAGATGTTGTTCTGCAGATTGTACTTTTTGCTATTTGGTGTAAATCTGTTCAGTAGTTGTTGAGAAATTTAAAGAAATCCACATTTGTATATCTAGAGCAGCATGTCCTCCCCAATGACTTTGCAAATGTTGACGAGCTCGTGCAGGGAAATGCAGAGCTCTGATTAGTGGGGAAGATTCAAAAGGCCAGGGCACTCGTATAAAATAAGAGTCTGTACAGTTAGGTTCTTGGTCTTCGGAAAATCAAAATATAATCCAAGCAGAGTTAAAGTTCAGTGTCTTTATTCTTGTGCGAGGTTTTCATACATGTTCATCGCATCAGAAAGATTCCATATGTGGTCATCACAACAACATTCAACAGCCGACACGTGTTTCGTCTCAGAGAAAATAATCTCATTTACTTCCTCAGGGCAAAATATAAGTAAGGTGTTAACATGAATAGATGGCTTATCCTAATCAAGTAAAACTCTTCAAGATAATGTACTATCAATAGAGAAAGAGTAGTGGGAATCACGTGACGGGGGCAAAACACTATTATCCCCAAGTCTTCGTGAGGGAGTACTCATAAGTCAGCACGTATGGATCCAAAATCTTTTATGGTACACTACTCTTTCTCTATTGATTGTACATTATCTTGAAGAGTTTTACTTGATTAGGATAAGCCATCTATTCATGTTAACACCTTACTTATATTTTGCCCTGAGGAAGTCAATGAGATTAATTTCTCGGAGACGAAACACGTGTTGGCTGTTATATGTTGTTGTGATGACCACATATGGAATCTTTCTCATGTGATGAACATGTATGAAAACCTCGCACAAGAATAAAGACACTGAACTTTAACTCTGTTTGGATTATATATTGATTTTCCAAAGACCACAAACCTAACTGTACAGCCTCTTATCTTATTTTATACGAGTGCCCTGGCCTTTTGAATCAGTTTGGTTTTTCCTATTGGAGAAACACTGGAGGTGCTGGGAGGACCCTCCGTTCGGGAGCACCGTATTTACTATCTATTGTTAAAGAAATTTTTTGGTGATATTCTGTTAGCGCCTATCCCTATAATTTTCCCCCCTTTTCTTCACAACTGATTGGTGGGCAACACTGAAACCAGGAAGTGCTGGCAGTCATCTTGGGACTTGGCTTCACCTGAGTCCCACAGAAAAACGGAAAAAATGAAAAGGCTTCACGATAGGAATACCCTGACCCCCAATCCTTGGGGTCCCAGAGGGACCCAGCCAGGGAAAAAAAGTACTTTTTTAAATAGAATTGTGGCGAATTCGCAAACAATTCACTGCAAAAATTAAACAAAAAACACAAGTGCGGTATCCCACGTTTGTTTATACTAAAGTCCCTGGGTGGCTAGGTCCCCGGGGAATGTAAATGTTTTTAAAAAATAAAGGACCCCTCCTAGGTCTTTTTTATGCCCCAGGGACCACCACCTTCCCAGGGCTCATGTAAATTATAACAGCGGGGACTTATTGGCCCCTCGGCATTGGGGACGCCACCTCTCTTGGCCGCTTAAATGTAAGTATTCGGGCAGGCCAGCCCCTGCCCCGGGGGCTGTCACCTCCCCAGGGCAAATCATGAAATTAATGCAAGGGTGCACGTGCCCCACACAGCCCGAGGGACTGCCACCTTCCTGGGGCACTTAAGTATAAGTATGCAGGTGGGTCCACTGGAACCACCACCTTTCTAGGGAAGAACATGAAATCAATGTGGCAGGGTCCCCCCCCCCGGGGGCCACCATCTTCCCAGGGCAAAACATTCACATTAAGAGGGGCCTGCACAGCCCCCTGCAACCCCAGGAACAGCCACCACTCCGGGGTTGAAAAAATATAATGAAGGGGGTCTGTTGTGGACCCCAGGGACCAACACCTCCCTGGGGCTAAGTTGAAACATTGGAGGGGGGGCCACATGGCCCTCCTTATTGAGCCATACATGTTTCATGGGGACAACCACCCCGCAGGGCTGGCTCCTGCTATGTCCCAGGGCGTCCATCCCTGGGACATAGCTGTTTGCTATGACTTGGCATGAGCTTCAACAGCTCCCACCAAGTCAGAGCAAACACTGCTTCCAGCAAACAAGAGCTGTTAAAGTTCTCTCACCCACTGGCAGCAGAAGTTTTGTCTTTTTCCCTGCCCACATTGATGCGGGCAGTGAAGAGATGAAACAACTGCTCTTGCACACAGGGAGCTACCTGTTTAGCTGCTCCCTGTGTGCAAGAGTAATTCCGGCTCCTGCTGGAGGAAGGGAGTCAGCTTGGACTGCAGGGGCCTTGAGGATTCCCTTTACGGTCCCCATTGTGCACAATGAGTGCACAGGGCACCTAGGTGACATGGGAGGGATGGTCACCTTGGAGGGAGGCCACATGGCCCCCCTCTCCCATGAATAGTAGTGGGCGCCGGTTGGTGGGGTCCCTCTCCTACAGTGCATGGTTCTCCCTTTAAAAGGCTATGAGTATGCAAATCACCTGGAAGCTGTACCCATTTTGCCCTGCACTGTCCAGTGTGTAGTAGTAAGCAAAGGTCTTCCCCCTTTTGCCAGGATGATGTACAGCTTCCCAAAGGGCCCACCAGTTCTTTTGACAATGGTTTTGATGGCTCATTCTTGATGCTGAGGAATATGAGGACATCTCCACAAAACAAAGAAGCACTTCCTTCATATAGATACGAGGAAGGACCCTGGCTTGGTGGAGATGTATATCTTTGCAGTCTTGTTGGTCTCTCTATAAAAGGATTTATATTATCACAGAAATCTAGCTAAATAGGCAACAGGGACAATCATGTTCCAAAAACGCACACAGGTTCATTTGTGACGTTTTCTTGTGCTCCTTTACACAGCTATAGTGCAAAATACGTACTAGACATTCACTCAAGGAGGCAGAAAGAACTCCACTTTTGTAGATATTTCATGCAAAGCTGTGGACTCTTGTGGTATAAAAGGAGATATGTGGCAGAGTCACTCACCCAGCTACTGACACACCCACACAGACAATCACACACACACTCACAGACGCACTAAGACATTCACTCAGACGTTCATGCATCCACTCACAGGTCCACTCAGCAACTCACACATTCACTCACAGACACACTCAAAGACTTACATACCCACTCACAGACCACTCAGAGAATCACAAACAGACCCACTCAGACACTCATGCACCCACTCACAGACCCACTCAGATACTCGTGCACCCACTCACAGACCTACTTAATGACTCATGCACTTACTCACAGACCCCCTTGGACAATCATGCACCCACTCACAGACCACTCAGACATTCATACACTCATTCACAGACTGACTCAGACTCTCAAACATACACTCGGACCCACAAACACTCACAAAGCCACTCACAGAGACACTCTTACACCCACTGTCACAACTAGAGACACCTTCTCACATCTACTCTCACACCCAGACAGACACTCTCACATCTACTCTCACACCCAGAGAGACAGGTTCTGTGGCTAACCCTTGCCGGTGGTTACAGGGGGTTGGCTACACGGCCTGGATTAACGTATATAAATGAAAATTACTTTACGGTAAAATTACTATAGAAATTCACTGAAAAACAAAGGTTCGAGGGATGTTATACATAGGTTCTGAATTTACTCACGCAAAACCAGAGACATTCACCAGTTATAGTTATTTCAAGTAACTATAACTCTCAGCCTAAGGAAACTATAACTCGCGCCCTCGCCATGCACTACTAATTACCCAGGATATTACGGCACTCATGACAACTTTTATAATGTCAATAAAAATATCAATGAAACATTACCTATCAAATTATTGAAGAAAAAACTGGGCATGGCGGGGGCGCGAGTAACAGTTACCTTAGGCTGCGAGTTATAGCTACTTGAAATAACTCTAACTATAACTGCTGAATTTCCCTGGTTTGGTATGAGTAAATTCAGAACCTAACTATAACATCCCTGTAACCTTTGTTTTTTTAAGTGAATATAGATATTCACTTATATATATTTAATTAAGCAACCAAAGATTACAGGGGCGTTATATTTAGGTTCACAATTTAAACGTACAAACCAATAAAAATTCACATGTTATAGTTAGAGTTATCTCAAGTAACTATAACTCGTGCCTTAAGGTAACTATAATCCGCGCCCCTGACATTCATAATTTGTTCGTCAAACATTTTAATGCAAATGTCACATTGATATCATCACTGATGTTATCAAAGATGTCGTGAGTGCCTTAATTTGTTGGGTAATTAGCAGTGCATGGTGAGGGCACAAGTCATAGTTACCTTATGCCATGAGTTATAGTTACTTGAGATAACTCAGGTGAATTTCTATTGTTAATTAAATTTGTATTTGTTTAAATGTTTATTTCCTAACTATAATTTCCCTGTAACCTTTGTATTTTTCAGTGCCTTTCTATGTTTTTTTAACGTAAAGTAATTTTCATTACTATACATTAATCCAGCCACTGCCGCATTGTGACGTTTGGCCACAGAGTCTGTCCTATGGCCAAGCCCTGCATCTAACCCCTATAACCATGCAAGCCTGCACTGTGCACAGCCTTTAGCCATGCGCAGCAGCTGTTGGCTGCAGGGCCTGTCCTGTGGCCAACCCCTATACCAACCAAAGCCTACATGGCCCCCCTCCCCAGGATGATCTCGGACCCTGGGACCCCATCCTCAGTGCCCGGCATAAATATTAAAATGTTTTAAGGGAGGTGGGCTGCGGCCCCTCCTTGCTGATCTTGGCCCCAAGGATCCCATTCCTTGGGGTGCAGGCTAATCATTTTTTGGGAGGGGAAGGGAGAGCTGTGCGGGCTCCTCACCAAGCCAATCTTGGTCCCGGTGACCCCATGAACTGAGGTCTGGCCTTAATATAAAAATAATTTAAGGAGAGGAGCCCTACGGGCACCCTCTGCATTCCAATCTTGGCCCTGGGGACCCCATTTCTGGGGCCCAGCCTTATGACCTGGGTGCCTCCCAAGGTACCCAGTCACAATGTTGGGGATCATGGGAGGAGCCTGAAGGCCACCATGGTCCAAGCTGGCACCCTACCTCCTGTGAGAGTCAGCATTGCTGCCACAGAGAGGGAGCTGCTAAAGCAGCTTGCTCTGAGGGCAACTGTTTCCTCTGACTCACTGCATGCCTCTCCTTGGGCAGGGAGACAGAGGAAACATCTGTTCACAGCAAGGGAGAGCTGTTTGGCCATCATTGGCTCCTTGAGGGGAGCCACATGGCTCCCCTCCAATGAAAAGCCCTGGGGAGGTTGTAGACCCCAGGGCTCGGGGTGGCTGGGTCCCCTTGCATAAAGTTTTCAGAAGTGCATCAGGAAGGTGGTGGTCCCTGTGACTGCGGAGGGAGTCATGTGGCCCCCTCACATTCTCTTCACAAAAGTGCCCTGGGAAGGTGGTGGTCCCGAGCTAAGGGGGGCTGCACAGCTCCACCACATCCAGTGAAAGAAGTTCTCCAGGGAGGAGGTAGTCCCCAGGGTTGTGGGGGAGGCTCTCTGGCCTCCCACACTAACAATGGAATTTGCCTCAGGGAGGTGGTGGTCCCTTGTGCATGGGGGAGCACATCCCACACACATAATTTACTAATGGTCCTAGGGAGGTGGTGGTCCCCCACACAAACAATAGAATTTGCCCAGGGAAGGTGGTGGTCCCTAGGACATGGCTCCCTCCCCATCACCCCAGGGAGGTGGCAGCCCCCAGGGCTAATGGAAGCCCTGGGAGCCCAAGGAGGACCCCATCTACCCCTCTGCTTATTAAAGTCCCCAGTGCCTCCGGGACCTGGCCCACCCAGGGGCTAATAAAAAGAAAAGGATGGGAGACTACTCTTTAAAAAAACAAAAAACAAAAAAAATCTCCAATAAATCCACGGATCTAGATACACAGATTTGTCTGAGATTTAAAACAAAATGCTTTTTAACCCTGGTGGGGTCCCTTAGGGACCCCAGCACCAGAGCTGAGGAATCAGGGTGACTCTCCCCTGGCCCCTTTTCTTTTCTTATTTTCTTTTACTTTATCTTCTGGGACTTGGCTTCCTTGTTAAGTGTTGGCATCCGATCAGATATTAGCACGTGGACAGTTGGATCAGGGGAGGATCCGGGTCTCTATATTTTTCAGCCTTTAATATCCCCAAAACTACTTAACAAATTTAAGACAAATCTCAAAAAGTGTAATCTGTGGAACAGGCTCTAGCTTCCTGCCCAATCTGGTGTAATTCAGTTGAGCAGTTTGGGCTGTAGGCATGTCTAATGACCCTATAGAAAAATGAATGGTTATAATGTGTTTTAGGCCCCCCCTTTTTCTCAGCCCCCACCGGACGGCTCACACTAAAACTTTCAAGACAGCAGCTGAACTGACCAAAGTATAAGTTTTAAAAATCCAGGAAGATTCATCAAGCTGTGTCAAAGTCATTGACAAAAAAATATGCTTCATCTAAGCAAACTAGGTCCTAACTATAACTACGTAGTGACGACTGCAATATATCAGGGTACATAAATTCAGAACCTAAGTATAACTTGCCTATAATATTTGGGCCCGTATTTATACTTTTTGACGCTAAACTGCGCTAAAGCAGTTTAGCGTCAAAAAGTTTAGCGCCGGCTAACGCCATTCTGAAGCGCCATGCGGGCGCCGTATTTATTGAATGGCGTTAGCCGGCGCTAGCAGACCGGCGCTGCCTGGTGTGCGTTTAAAAAAACCACGTACACCAGGCAGCGCCGGCGTTGGGAAAAATGGCGTTAGGGCGTCTTAAAATGGGGCAAGTCAGGTTGAGGCAAAAAAATCGCCTCCACCCGATTTGCGCCATTTTTAACGACGCCCAGACGCCATTTACATGACTCCTGTCTTAGTAAAGACAGGAGTCATGCCCCCTTGCCCAATGGCCATGCCCAGGGGACTTATGTCCCCTGGGCATGGTCATTGGGCATTGTGGCATGTAGGGGGGCACAAATCAGGCCCCCCTATGCCCAAAAAAAATATTAAAAAAAAAAAATTATACTTACCTGAACTTACCTGAATGTCCCTGGGATGGGTCCCTCCATCCTTGGGTGTCCTCCTGGGGTGGGCAAGGGTGGCAGGGGGGTCCCTGGGGGCATGGGAGGGCAACTGTGGGCTAATTTTGAGCCCACAGGTCCCTTAACGCCTGCCCTGACCCAGGCGTTAAAAAGAGGCGCAAATGCGGGGTTTTTTGCCCCGCCCACTCCCGGGCGTGATTTTTGCCCGGGAGTATAAATACGACGCATTTGCGTTGCAGTCATTTTTTTAGACGGGAACGCCTACCTTGCATCTCATTAACGCAAGGAAGGCGTTCACGCAAAAAAATTACGCTCATTCCTCATACTTTGGCGCGGGACGCGCCTAACGCCAAAGTATAAATATGGCGTTAGTTTTGCGCCGAATTTGCGTCGAAAAAAACGACGCTAATTCGGCGCAAACGGAGTATAAATATGCCCCTTGGTTTTTCAGGTGAATATATGTACATATATATTGTCAAGGTACATATATGTGGAGATAAGAACAGTAAATTCTTACCTATTTACACTGACCTTCTAGAGGTTTTGGCACCCAAGAGTTTTGTTTTTTTAAGTTGTCATTTTTTATTAAAGAAATTCAATAGTAGAAAAATGTAGAGTACATTGTGCCGCAATGCAAATTGTATGTGACCAATTAAGTCAGTAGCTGTTATGCCAAAGGAGAAAATAAGGGGATAAAAAAGGAAGAGGAAGAGGGAGATGAAACGATAAACAGAGGGAGGGGGTGTGAAGATACCTGAAAGAGACATAAAAGGACGGGGTAAATAGAACTATGCAATGTGTCCAAAGAGTAACAACCTAGGCACCAGTGTACCAGAGAGCTCTCCCCCTCTATTACAGCTGTGAAATGCATCTAGGAACCGGTAATCTAAGGGTAAACTAAGCAGTCCATCTCTCTGACCGGATACCAGAACCCATGGGGGAAGGGGTGAGGGATAGGTATATCATAGCGCAACCAATATAGAAACGAGCATGGAGCGCGATAGTGGCCAGAGGGCAGTGCCACCAAGCCGCTACTCCTGTTGTACAGGGCATGGGGGCCACACCAAGGTAGTAGGTGTGGTGTAGGTAAGATAAGGGTGGGGGAGGAGGCCAACGGGGGAGGCCAGCAGGGCTGAAAGAAGAGATGGTGTAAGATAGGAGTGCTTATCAGATGATATCGGACTAGAGATGAGAAGAATGCAGCTTATCCGAGTAGGATCGAGTGAAATGAAGCATAGCATAACACTGCTTTGAGAGTTAGGGAGAAGTGGGGGAGAGCATGGCAGCTTAGACTAGTATGGAGTAGGTTGGAGTAAGAAGGGGGAAAGGTTTGCAATGATGATGCTGAAACAGAGAGGCAAGAAGGAGAAGAAGGAGAAAAGAAACAGAGAAGTGAAGAAAAGGGATAAGCGGGGAAGGGATAAGGGCTATGGTCTAAGAGCACCCAACTCCTGTCTCGGTCTTGGGGGACTGATGGGGGAAGGGTAAAGGGGAGGGTGTTGGGGGTGTAACCGGGAGAGGGGGACAGAAGGGATGGGGAGCTGAAATTGTGGTGCTGGTGGTAGTGGCATGAATTGGGGTGGGTGGGCAGTAAGCGTTCTATGAATCTCCTGCAAGAAAGGGCACCCAGGTCATCCTAACTGGGGTGGCTTGGTCTTGCATGTGATAGATGTCACGTTCATGGGCAGCAGTCTGGACCATTGCCAACATACATTCTTCTGGAGTGGGGGGGACAGGAGACCTCCAGTGATGGAGGATGCAGATCTTGGCAATCGCTAAGGCCATATGGAGCAGTCAGCATTGCGGTAGATACAAATCAGGGAGCAGGCCTATGTCATGCAGGAGTCTAAAAGAAGAGGAGAATGGTGTCTGAAGAGTCATAGAGGCACCAAGGGTGGAGCCCACTGCCTCTCATAGGGGCTGGATTAAGGAGCAGTCACAGAGGATGTGGGTCAAATTGCACCAATTCTCCCAACATCGCCAGCAATCCGCATGTGGTAGAAGACCAACTCTGTGTAATGTCACAGGAGTCCAGTACCATTCATGGATTATCTTAAAAAACAGAATTTCAGACAGGCTTCCCGGGTACCCCCGTCCTGGGCCACCATTATATCTGACCAGTCCTCCATGCAATATTCCATCTGGATGCGTGTCTGCCAGTTAAAGTGCAATGTTTCAAGGATGGGCTGCTAATAAAGATGCATACCTGCCATCACGCCCTTGTAGCTGCCCCATGTCTGAAGTTAAGCCACTACAGGTCAGACCTGATTGGCCCGGGGGTGGCTCCCATGCTACGTTGAAGACAATGCTTAAATTGCAGATATCACTACTTCTGGCGAGGATGGAAACTGTATTTCCCTCTCATGCTTTCGAATGGTTTAAGTGCACCATTCTCAATAATCTGGTCAAAACTCCCCCAACATGCAGACTGTCTTTTTCCCAGAGAGGGGCCGGAGAGTGTAAAGAAGGATGCATGCCAAAAAAGACAGTGTGCCCTACGCCAGGCTGCGCGCATCTCCTTCAATATCATGTTGGCGGGGTATGGTTGCGGGAGGCTGGTGCCATATTGACCACTGAGACCACCTCGGTGTGAGAGTAATATTCATTCTGTAATGGCCCATTGCCGTGGATCCAGCACCCCGGGGAGCATATACGCTAACTGGAATAGGTGGAGAGCAAAGGCGTGGTGTTCTACCAACAGAAGTCCCATGCCTCCTCAAGAGCGACACGCTATAAATTTCGCTGACGATAAACAGGGAGGACAGAACCCCACACAAAGGCTCTGATCGCTGAATCAATTGGCCTGAGGCCTGAGAGAGGCGCCTAAATGGGCAACATGCCTAACACATAAGTGAAGCATGGCAACTTGACCATCCTTACTGCCTGTACCCTGCCCCACATGGCAAGGCCCAGGTGAGACCATTTCTCAAAGTC
The DNA here is from genome assembly GCF_031143425.1 of Pleurodeles waltl. NCBI lineage: Eukaryota > Metazoa > Chordata > Amphibia > Caudata > Salamandridae > Pleurodeles > Pleurodeles waltl. Next base: position 768,202,181 of record NC_090436.1, read on the forward strand.
CATAATCGTACGGGCAATGAGGGGGTCCAGATTATCTGACAGCATGCTTTATAATCCTCGATTAATGAGTAGTCCCAAGGTATTTGAGGTGGAGTGGTGTCCATCGGATTGGGAAATCGCTGCCCTCATTGTGATAAGTGAGAGGGGTAGCGTTTCGCTCTTGTTCCAGTTTACCCGATACCCGGATAGAGTAGTAAAGATGTCAAAGATCTCCAGTAAGGCTGGGAGGGAGTGGCCTAAATCTGGCAAGGTAGAGTTTGGAGGCCACCCGGCAGAGGGAGGATTGGCGGATGGTGGCTGCCAGCGGCTCCATGGCTAGAAGAAATAGAAGTGGCGAGAGGGGGCACTCTTGTTTCGTCCCTCTATGTATTGGGAAATGTTCTGATAGGAAGGCCCCACAGTTGACCTACACCATGGGGCAATCGTATAGCAGACGTACTTTGGCAATGAATTGAATACCCAAGCCAAAGTTCTGCAAGGTCACGAACAAGTAGTCCCATTCAATGCCATAAACTGCTTTATCATCATCTAGGGATAAGGTTAGGGCTTCGTCCAGCAGAATTCTGACTTCCAACAGGGCATGGGAAAGAGTGCGGAGGTGATTCCTAGAGGTGTGTCCCCGTACAAACCCCACTTGTGTATGATGTATTAAGGACGGGATAACTTTGTGCAAATAAGCTGCTAGGACTCTGGCTAAGATTTTGATATATCTGTTCAGAAGGGAAATGGGGAAATAGCTGCCGCAAAGAAGGGGGACCTGCCCTGGTTTAGGTATAACTGCAATCACTCCTCTATTGGAAATTACACCCAGCGAGCACTTTCGTTGGGCCTCCCGGAGGGCCTCATGTATGGAATCAACTGCCTCCTCACTGGCCCATTTATAAAATTCCACTGAGAAACTGTCCTGCCCCAGTGATTTATGATAAGGGAGGTTGGAAATGACCTGTGCTATTTCGATCATACCGATCTCTCTGTCTAGCAGGGCCTGGCCCTTGGCCGATAGGCAGGGAAGGAAGGTACTCTACAAGAAGGCCTTCACTTGAGCAGGACTAGCCACCGTTTCCGGGGTATACAGACGTTAGTGAAAAAACGCAAACTTGTTGACAATTTACTGCAGTCGAGTGAGTAGCTCCCCTTTGGGGGACGCAATGATGGGGATGGCCTGAGCAGCTGCCTTCTGGCGAAGCTGAGCTGCTAAGAACCGACCAGCCTTTCTACCCCGCTCGTAGTGTCGTCCTTTCAGGCGTTGCAGTACATATTATGCCTGGGATGTGTATAGTTCATTGGGAGCCATGCGGGGCCGCTGTAGATGCTGACAAGCTGGCAAAGATGGATAGGCTGTGTATTGTTGGGTGAGATACGCAATGTTGCCTTCCAGTTCTGCCTGGCATGCTATTCTATGCTAGTTGGCCTGTGCAGCGTCACCCATCATTTGCCTGTGAAGGGTCGCTTTTGCAGCTGCCCACAGAACCCTCTGGGAGGGGACTGTGCCTTTCTTGTCATGCATGTAAGTGGAGACGTGGGCCCGTAGTTGCGTTTTGCCCTGGTGGTGCTGAAGTGGTACACGGCTAAACCTCATGGCTTGCGGCCCGGAGAGGATTGGGGAGTGGTCCGAGAGACCAAACTCCAGTATTCGACAGTCTTGGATTTGGGCCCCTATGTTATGCATCATGAGGAAGTAGTCCAGGTGTGACTGAGTTCTGTGTACTGGCAATAAAAATGTGTATTCCTATCCATCGGATGCGTTAGCCTCCAGTAGTCCACCAGCCCGTTATCTGAGGACACATCGGCTAAAATGGCTCTGTCATGGTTGCAGCTGACATCTATGGGTCCACTCCTATCAATCACTGCATATTGAGCCAGGTTCCAATCATCCCCTATAACATATCGTCAAGAGGGCGGTTGATAAGGAGGAGGAACGATCGCTTGGGGCCTGTTACTGCAGACTGAGCTGACACATAGTGAGGAATCCTTCACTTTCAGATTAGCGAACACATATCTCTCCTCAGGGTCAGACCACGACTTAGAGATAGTAACGGGCATTGTCTTACAGAGCAAAATCGCCAACCCCACATTTACTTGGTGTTCTGCTCCCCAGCGTCTGCAGTGCAGGACAGCTACTCAATACAACCTGCCCTACCCAATCACGGCGCAGCTTACTGGATTTAACATCATCAAGATCCGTCTCCTGAAGGAGAGCCACATCAGCCCATTTTGACTCGAGATAAGAGAGTATCTTCTTTCATTTCACAAAGTGGGTCAAACCATTGACATTCCAGGATAGGATCTGGAGTGGACGGGCGGAAGGTGGAGCCTGGCCAGCCATGATAGCAAAGTGTGTGAAGTGGGCTGAAGGAGAGGAGATGTGGAGGCCAATGGTAAGAGGTGCCAGATGGAGCAGGGTAGGTAGGAGGTGGTGAAGGATGAGGGTGGGTGGCGTTGGGTGCCTACCGATGATGGCTATAGGAAATTGGGGTAGGGTAGAGTGGGGGGATTTCGGGGAAGATGGCAAAAGGAGGGAAGATGAAAGGAGAGAGGGGGAGGGTACTAGACAGGTAAGAAAGAAAAAAGAAAGGAAGAAAATGAGGGAGGGGGAGATAGCTAGGTGGTGACTGGGAAGGAATGCAGGACTTCTGGCTTTGGGTAGGAGTAAGGCCCTGAGGTTCTGGGTCTGTGACTGCGAGTCCAAACCTTTGGAGCCAATGTACTCGGAGGGGCCCTGGCCGGAAGCAGGGTGCACATGGCGAACCACTTCAGGAAGAGCTGTGGTGATCGTCATTCAGGACTGAATATGGTGCCACAGAGTCCGAAATAAGAAAGTGGGGCCAAAATGGGTGTATCTCCAGCTTCTTCTTCTGCCTGGGTGGGTGAGGAAGACATGAATATCTCTACTTTGGTAAGAACAGCTAATAGTGGATAGTGGCATCTGTGGTGTCATGGTGGGTAATAACAGTGACAAGGGGCAGCCTTGGGAACATTGACAGCCCATCTCCAGCATCAACTTGAACAGTAAAACATCATAAAACATGTGTCATGAGACATTGTGGACCTAGGTCCAGAAAATGTCAGCATTTAGCCCAGCAAATATGCATCGCATCCTTCTTATATGTTACCTTTTACACTTTACATACGCCCGCTATAACTCTATTATAAACCTGGTACACCAACGGGGTGATAAGTAACTAAGAAGAGGGAAGAAGTCAGGACAGAGAAATCCATGCCAAAAAAGAGGAGCGCAATAGACATCAGAACTTAACTCAACACGTCCTGCTAATAAGCCAAATCAACAGTCTGACTGAACCACAACTAAGTCACATCACATAATAGCTTGCAGCAAGATACTCATCTGTCTGCCGTCACAGGGGTCACGTCCATGGCTTAATCTCATCCCTTGGGTCACGCTTGGCCCGTGTAACCACTGCGGTTGCAGGTGGAGACGTGGAGAAGTTTCAGGGGGGAGCTAGACTTGTCCCTTTCTGACATATGGGAGTGGTGCGCCCCCACCAGCAGCACCTGGTATCCATCAACGTGGATTCTCACAGGCCTCTCCAGGTCCCTGCCTCTGGGGTGAGGGTCACTATCGTAAAGTTATTTTTCCTCCAATGGGGCATGTGTAGGCAGTGCGCCCTGAGTGTCAATCGTCTATCCCTGGGGTCGGTCCATAGAGGTCGTGTCCATTACTTGGGCCGACAGGTCATCTAAAAAAAGCCATAGGTCCTCTGATTCATATAAATCTTTAAACTTGCCGTTTTTTGATGACCCACATACATGCTGGATCGAGCAAACAATATTTCACATCCAGTTGGGTTAGTCGGGGTCGGAGTGACAGGAATGCCTTTTGACAGTCGTTGGTCTCCTTCAAGAAGTCCTCTGCAATGCAGACCTCATAGCCCTCAGTTCTGAGTAGTCCATGGGAGCGGGATGTGTCATATATACCTATCAGAGATACAGATTTGTTTTTGTTTGATGTGTTGATCAGATGATATCAGGTTAACAGATGTGGTTGAATGCGGGGATGATCTACTATTATATAGATTTTTTAGACTAGGGCATTTAGTTGTTCCTTTTGGGTATACCAATATGTGTGGTGAAGTGAAAACTCTGAGGAGCAGAAAATGCCTGTAAAAAAGGCAGAGGATGTGTAATTTGGTGTGTTAAATACAGATTTTGCATTTTACACATCATTTACAAGTTAAAACGTCAGCATAGTAGGTATTCAACAGATGTAGTAAATACATCACTCCGATATAATGGTATTTACCAGCTCTGGTGAATACCTCATATATTCCACCTAAATTGTAATGAGGACCTTAGTATCTGAAATGAAAATCACAATTCTTCAGCACTGCAAGGTTATAAGCTATAGCCATTTAAATTGTCTCCAATTTTACACTTTCTGAAATTTGAAGTGAGATGCAGATAGGGCAGCATTTTTATAGGCTTCCCTAGTCAATGGTGTGGATGGTTCCTGGACAATCCCTAACCCATGAAAAAAAAGTGCCTACAAGCAATGCTTCCTACGTTTTCAGCCCATCCTTTTTACATTGGTCCAAACTACCCCACAGTTCAGTATGTTAAAAAAATCTATCATGGCAGCATCCTTCTTTCCATGGTTTTTTTTGGTCTCCCAGGGGTGTCTTTAAGGAAATGAGTAGTCTCCTCCTTCTCAATCCCACTAAACATCTTCAGCCCCCTGTCCTACTGGGCTGGTGCCAAGTTGGCTAGGTTTGGCCCAGGGATCAAAGGTGTCTTACCAATGTCCCTTTAATTTAGTTAAGTTCCTGAACCCTCTCCAGCTGCTCTTTTTTAGCCTAAAAGGAGTTACATAAGTCACAACCAGGTGTACCTGCCAGAAGACCTAGGCCCTGCTTTCTATTCTGGGAGCAGCTTTCACACATTATTACTTCAAGAGCTGCAAGTGAAAATAACACAGGAAAATAACACCGGAACTCCAAAAGAAATAACAGGAGTGTTGCAATGCGCATGGACCTCCCTTAAATAGGGAAAATAACGCAGAAGTACAGGAGGGCAACAGGCACTGAAAATCCACCATCTAGGCATAGATTAACCTTGGAATTCAAATGTGAGGCACCATCTTGGCTTTGGTTGAATATTTGAATCTAAGATGACACTCACATGCATCAGAATTCCCATGTAAAAGGGCCTTGCGGCCTCTCTTATGGAAGCAAGGCAGAAAGACTCCCCAAGCCAACCGCCACAATCAATACCCACCATGAGCCCTCAGCAGGTAAGTAAGAGGTCTGCCCGCGTGCCCTGCGCTGATTACTCATACATTCACTGGGGCTCCATGGGCAGAATGCTAAATGACAGTAACCCCTCTCAATGGAACTCCATGTTTCCCTTGATATCTTTGGAAACATCTTCAAACCATTGTAGGAGCATGGACCACTAGAGCTGGTTCCCATGATGTATTGAAGCATTCCACAAAAATATCAAGGATGAACAATGTCAGGACTTCAAATTCAGCCTGGCCATCAATTTCTACCCGAACAGAAGGGAAAGGAGGAATCCTAGAAAATTCATCTAAAACAAATGGCTTCAACTGAGATACAGGGAAAATGGGATAAATCTTCCAAGAAGGTGGTAAACGCAGGAGAACTGCCACAAACCTAATCTTTTGGATGATTATAGAGGGGCAACAAGCAAGAGGGCAACAAAACCATCTCCCCAACCTTGTAGTCAAGTTCCAGTTGTCTGCTTTTTTGTTCATCTGATGACAGCTTTCCTAAAACTTCCAGAAACTAATCTCTAAACCACAACATGCTATTGACAACAAACAGTAACTGCTTGAACAGAATTTATAATATCAACTATTTCAGGTAAGATTCTGGGAAGAAACTCCTGCATATAGAAAAAGAGGTTAGCATGGTTGTACTATGAACATTATTATTGTATGCAAACATTGCATAAGGTAGTAGGAAAGATCTATTATCACTTGTAGCATTACAGAAACACTGTAAGCATTGTTCCACTGCCTGACTGATTTTTCATGTTACACTAGGGGTCTGTGCGTGAAAACCAGTGGATAAGACTTGTAACGTTCCAAGAGATGAGCAAACAGACTTTCAAAATTAGGAGCTAATTTTCAGATCCTGATCACAAATGAAGGTCTTGGTTTACCATGTAAACTGAACATTTCTTTGATAAGGCATTTTCTTTGAATTGTGCAATTGAGGAAAGGTAGTGCTTTGTGCCATTATTGAGAATATATCAATGGTCACCATCAATATTGTCTTACTTATAGTTGTTGGTAAATCAACAATTAAGTCAGTGACAATTCCCATCCAGGCTTGATGTAAATTTTGTAATAACCCTTCTGTCTTCTTATGCAGAGTCTTCATCTGAGCACAACCTAGACAGGTTCTCACGTAGCGTTCCATATCTTGTATTATAGATGGCCACTTCAAACTTTACGTGACTAGATCATAGGTGTTCTGTACCCTTCGATTGTCAGCAATAAGGAAATAATGGCACAAATGTAACACTCGTTTTTTTAGCATGGGTGTAGGACTATGGAGAGTCTTTTGAAATAAAATATAAGCCATTCTTCGATGCAATTTTCAGGGTATTCTGGAACTCATTATGTGCTTTGGCACCAAGATGTTTCTTTTCTGGTCATACTTATTCCAAAAAGGATATGATTGGGTTCTGTAATACTTGCTGCCTCCACCTCCAGTGCATCAGGATATCTTCGGGACAAGGCACCTGCTACCCTATCATGGGTTTCTGCAATATAACTAATTACAAACTTGTTTTGAGAAAATAAATATTCCCATCTTTCCTGGAGACTGTTCGTGCATGGGATCATTCTTAACACCTGTAGAATTTCATGATCCATTCTGATCTCTAAAGCATCTCTTGCCCCAACAGAAGATGTCTCCACACAAAATATGTGTCCTTCATGGCTGACAATTTTCTTTATAATACAAGGTAATATCACTCTGCTGCAATGAGATAGTGGGAGTAGTACATGACTGGATGCTCGATGTTATCATCTTATTCTTGCTACAGCTACACTGCAGCACTGGCTACTGCTAAGGCATCAGTATCAAGAAGGAATTTCTGAGTGAGATCAGGATAGCGGAGAACAGGAGCTTTTGTAGATTGTACTTTACATGCCTAAAATGCTTTTTCTGCATGAAAGTCCCAGTTGAAACCATTCTTATGGTATTCCTTCTACAGGACTCTTGAGGTATCACTGGGATAGGAGGAGAAATTATTTACAAATAACACGTACAAATTTACAAATTTACAAAGCCATGAAAGCTTTGGGTTTGTTTGACCACTGATGAGGACGGCCAGCATAACACTGGTGATATCTTCTTTTTATCCATAGTAATTTCCTGGAGAGTCAAAACAAAACCCAAATATTCTGCCTCACTAAATTTATAAAGATATTTTTCAGGCTTGCAGGTAAGTTGATTTCCTGGGAAGCATTGAAGCTCCACCCTTCTCAATGACTGATCAAAGAATTGGCAAAAAAACAAAATGTTGTCCTAGTGGATAATATCAAAAGTATTCAGGATTTCCAAGACTATGTCATCTATAAATAATTGAAAGATGGAGGGAGCGTTGCTTGATCCAAGGACCATCACCTTACATTCAAAGTGCCTGTAAGTGGTTTGGAAATCAGTTTTCCATTTTTTCCAATTGTTAGCTACAAAATGTGATAAGCTTCCTTCAAATCTAATGTAGTAAAAAGTTGAGATCCTTGGACTCCTTCCAAGATGTCTTTGATTAGTGGAAGAGAATATTGATCCTTTATCATTATTATATTAATCTCCCTAAAATTGATCACCAGTCCTTACTCATTCTTCTTCTTTGGGACAATGAGCAGCAGCTGGAGAGGATGAAGGAGTTATTTGTCCTTTCCCTTCTTTTAGATATTGTTATAACACCGCCCTTTGCCTTTCTGATAATTAACACATTTGTGCATAAGGTATCTCCACTTCGGGCAATAGGTTTATGGAGTAATCAGAAAAATGATGGCAACTGTTTTCACTCGAAGGAACAAAGATGCCAGAAAATTGCTTGTAACTTTCAGTAATACAGCTTAAAGATGCCACCATGGGTTCTGCCCCATGATTTGATAGTAGCTTTTCTTCCTTCTTCAAGAAATCAGGTTCTAAACAAAACTGGTTGCACTGTTCACAGCTGAGCAATATAATCGAAGTTGCCCAACTTAAATACAGATTAGGCAATGTAGGCAACGAAGACCCGAGATTACAGGATGGTTTGAGGATGAGCTAAAAAAAAACAAGATTTCTTGATGTTATGCATGGTTCTGCTAAGAGAGTGGGTAGATTCCTTAACCGGTCCTGAAGTTAAAGGTATGCCCTTGACAAAATACACCACTTAAAGCTTTGGTTTGAGCTGTCTGGGTGCCCGTTGTCATAGGCCCAATCCAAATCCAAAAATATTAGATTCATTCCAGATTCCAACAATGCCATTATAGGAATACTTCCTCCAATTATCAAGCACAGAGTTATAAGAAGTAAGAACAGATGATATCCTTCTTCTGGAAACAATTGTGAAGTCAAAGCTTGAGGAAGACTCTACTGACCTAACTTGTCCTTCCTTACAAGGGTTGGCTTTTTTTGTTTCCCAAACTCTTTGAGGGTCATACCAGTCATTGAAAAATCATATGACCTCCTTCTCTGCAATACAGGAATAGTACTTTCACTCTCCCGCCATGTCTTCGGCTCTCTGACAGGGGCCTCTCATCGACCCGATTTGCAAAGGTTCTTTAGGGACTTTGGAAATCTTTGTTTCTTCTGTTTCTAGGTTGCATAGCTTTAGCCAATGAGAAATATTGATTATCTCACCCCAAGCATTTCTCTCTCTTTTCCATTAATCGATGTTCAATATGCAGAGTTGCTTCTGTGGCTTCCTTTGAAAATGAAGGATATGAAATATGCCCAAATTCGTCTTTGATTTTGTCTTTCATTCCCCTTCAGAACAATGTCAATAAAGTTTCCCTTGCCATTTAGTTTCTTCTACCAGCCACCTGAACCTGGGTACATAAGACAGCTTGTGATATTTGTTGGCTCTCACAAATAACTTCCTCAGCCAAATAGTTTGCATTAGGCCTCGTAAACATCTGATGAAATTATTGAAAGAATTTATCATAATTGTTGAGACCCGCATCCAAAGAGGTTACAAATGACATATCTCTGGATAAGCAACTGATTGGATAATGATACCTTGGTCTTGTCTAAAGAAACGTGAAAGGAGAGAAATGTAAAATGAACAGGAAATGCTTCAGGAAATTCCTTGACGTTTTGAGGGTTTCCATCACAGCAGGCTCCTGCAGCCACAGGAGGTAGGTTTGTTGCTTTATGGTAGCTTGATAATCTGGAGGGCAATCTATGTTCAGAAAGCGTTCCAAAATAGACTGCCATCCCAATCTGTCAAGAGCTAGACGTGATGGTGATCAGATCTTGGATGACTTCATCTGAGGTAGGAGGGGATTTCTTTCTGCAGCCACTGTAGGATGAAAAAACAATAACAGAGGCAAGTGTCCCTAGAAAGAAACTACTGCTGATGAGGGAAAAAGCTGTAGCAAAAACCTCTTTTGAAGTAGCAGGGCCGACATCAAACACTGGAGAAATATCAATGAGACCCTAGAAGGCTAGGAAAGACATTGGAAAATAAATACAAGAAAAAGAACCTCCCAAACGAAGTAACTATATCATTGCAAAACACAGCTCCTATCACAACCTTTCTTAAATAGGCCAATGCCCTGGAAATAGAAAACAGCGACAAGAACTGAAAATCCACCATCTAGGCCTAGGTTAACATTGGAACTGCAATGCAAAGTGTCATCTGAGATTAGGTTGACTATAGGAATCCAAGAAGGCAACCAAAACTGTAGGAGATCCTACGTGAAACGTTCCCACCCCCTCCCTAATGGTGGACTCCTCAAGCTGACTGCAGTGACCCAAGTCTACCAGGAGCCTGCAGCAGGTAAGTAAAGAGTCTTCCCATGAGCCCTGTGCAGTTTACTCATACGCATGTCAGGGGTTCACAGGCAGAACGCTGTAAGACACATTAAGAGGAATCACTGAAAAATGCCATTTGGTGGAGCACAGTTCAGCAAATTGACTGTGGTGTGTTGTGTCACCTGGAGAGAGAGAAGAACTGCACTATATCCTCTAAGGAATGGCACAGTTCTGTCCCTACATGTCCTGGCGCACGTTGGGCTACCTAGCAGCAGCACAGGCATACATGTGCTGTAGTGCAAGGATGTTTATGTTGTAGTAAGGATAGTTTAAATTCAGGAAAGTGTACTATTTTAATGAGGAAATTGCTCTACAGAGAAGGTGCTGAAGCTTGAAGCTGCAATTCCAGATTATTGTGTCCAAGGTTGATACATTGTATTACATGGAGTTAAAAATAAGAATATCAAGCGCCCCTCTTGAGAAGGGTCTTCATATTTAGCAATATATGAAAGGCAAATACATTAATGGTATTTGCAATTGTACAATGATTCTATAGTGCTGTGCACACCAAGAGGGACATCTGCACCCTCTCATCCACAATCGGTAAAAAACAAACCTTTTAGTATTGCGGAGTGGAAGGGCTAAGCATCGAAGTTAGATAGTGTTGCATACTGGCATCAGACTATTGTTATTTTCGTACAGTAGCATGGACAAAACTTAATGAAACACCACACCATAAAAAAAGCACATCAAGCATTAAACTTCCTGCCAATGAGAGAGGGCCTTCTTTATATCCTGACAGCCGGCCAGTAGGAGGTACTACCCACCAAATTTATAAATGACCACCAGTTGGTGGTCATTTATGAAGCGTTGGCGGGAACCACCGTGACCATGGTTCCTGTCAATGCTTTTTGCTATTTGCTGTGGGGCTCCAGAAACAGAACAGGCCCTTCACCAAACAGTTTTGTTTTTTATTTTCAAATGAAAATCCGAAAGTAGGATTTTTTTTTTTTAAACTAAAAAGATGATACCTCCCCGCTCCATGGGAGTCATCTCCTATAGAGAGAAGGGCATTATTTCTTGTTTGCAGCCCCTTACTGCCTGGTGCTGACAGACTGTATGTCTGTCCATCCTAATTGGGCAGATGGACATATAGCCAAATTTCTAAATATTCCTACCCTTTCTGGCCATTGGAGAAGTTTGACCATGGCGGTAATGGAGCAATCACTGCTGTGGCTAAACCTAAGGTCCATCTGCATCTAAATCGGGTAAGTGGACCACTGTGTTGGTGAGACAGGAATTCTATCGCCTTTGTGATGGGGTTACCACTCTGTCAACATGTAAATCTGGCCCAGAGTCTTGGATTCAGGGCCGGAACTAGACAATTAATTTGATTATATTTAATCGAGAGCAGCAAGTCTCCGTGACTATATTGCATTTTGAAGGTCACTGAGAATCCACACTGCATCCTGGTTGAGTGGACCATCAGAGAAAGATGGAGGGTCATGTTACTCTAATTTCTCATGTGTCTGGGTAAGAGTGTGTCTGTGAGAGACAGCATCTGCGTGTGTGTGTGTGTAAGTGGATGTTAGAGATATAGTGGAGGGAGTAAGTGATAATAAGTGATGAGAAGAGTGAGTATGAGTGTGAATGAATGTTAGTGAGTGAGGGAAATGACAGTGAGTGTAACTGTGAGGGAGAATGACAGTGAGTGTTACTGTGAGGGAGAATGACTGAGTAATTGTGAGGGAGAATGACAGCAAGTGTTACTGTGAGGAAGAATGACTGATGGTTACTGTGAGGGAGAATGATAGTGAGTGTAACTGTGAGGGAGAATGACAGCAAAGGTTAGTGTGAGGGAAAATGACTGAGGATAACAGTGGTAGTGGAGGTTTAATGAGAGTGAAGTTGACTGAGGGTAACTGCGATTGAGAATGAATGTGAGTGTAACTGTGAGGGAACATGACAGGGAGAGTTACTGTAAGTGTAAATGATAGTAAGTGTAACTGTGAAGAAGAAAAACAGTGAGTGTAACTGTGTGGAGAATAGCACTGAGTGGTACTGTGTGTAAGACTTAGTGAGTCACAGTCTGATTGTGTCAGAATGAGTGAGACACAGTGAGAATCAATACGACTGATCTTATCAGAGTGAGTCCAAATGAGAGTGTCTGAGTAGAAATCAGTGCAAATGATTGTGGCTAGGTGAGTCAGTAGGATTGAATGAACCACAGTAAGACTGATTGAGAATGAGTGAAAATGAGTGGGACTAAGTGAGACTGACTGAGAATGAGCAAGCCTGAGTGAGTCAGAGAATGAGTGAGAAAAGTCAGTTGGAAGGAGTAGGACTAAGTGGAAATGAGTAGGCTTGAGTGAGAGTAGAGGAGTTAAATTGAGATTGAGTGATAGGTGAGTCAGAGTGAGATTGATTGTTTGAGAGCGAGTGGGACTGAGAGGGAATGAATAAGACTGGGTGAGACTGAGTTAGACTAACTGAGAATAAGTGAAACTAATTTAGTCAGAGACCAAGTGAGAGTGAGTGAGTCAGAGTGGGACTGAGTGAGCCCCTCTTTAACCCACTGAGAAGTCAGTCTTGCTCATTAGAATTTGAGCCAAAGATTACACCCTGCAACTTTTAAAGGTCATCAGGGGCCACTGGTCTCTTTGAATCAAACAGCAACATCTATTACCAGCCTCCTAGCAGTAAAGTTTGCCTGTATTCTCTTTAGTTTATTTTAAGCCGCTTTATGCATGCCATTTTTGCACAATTCTTAGTGACTATGATGTAACCCCTTCGCTTAGCCATTCATCTATTCCTAAAGCGCCCACCCAAACAATTTCCAAGGATTAATCTGCAGTCTGATGTCATTGTTGTTATAGCATTCTATATTCACAAATATATCATCAGGATGTGCAATAAAAGAAAAGCCTTCGTAATTAAAATTATAATTATGCATTTTAGAAATAAGAATGTATGTTTTGAGTCACTTTCCTCAATTCAAGAACATATTGTTCAAGTGTTATGTTTCCAACTAACCGACTGCATGAACAGAGCATGTTTTAGTCAATCCACATACTGAATATTTGACAGTACCGCATTGGAACTGGATACACAAGCTGTCTGTATCTGTACATCCAGTAAATATGAGAAGATGTGTCTCTGACACATTTAAAAATACCATCCCGAAAGTGCCGCCTGCCTATTTCTTCAAATTGCCATGCAACTCTTGCAAAAGAAATGTTTCAATTGCAATATAACTGCTTGAAAGAGAAATGGTCTATAATGTTATGGGAAGGAAATGGAAAGATTCATCCCCCATGTTTATGCGCTTATCAACTACTCTAAAAAGGCTGTTGATTACAGTGTATTATTCTATCCATCCATTGCCACTGGCTGGAGATACACTTTTAACATCATACTCAATAACGTATTGAAAAATCAGAGATTGAATGGGAGCAATCTAGACATTCTCAAAATATAGTTCATTGGAACGTCCTATTTTGATGCTGAACCTGTAGTTTTTAAAGTCTGAAAAATACGTGAAACTATGCTCAAGCCGAAAGGAATCTATCTAGTATCTTGCATCTGGGATTCATGGCCCTTAACCCTTCATAAGATTAATTGCTGATCAATTGTTACTTTTTGTTTGTGTTTTTCATAGTAACGTTCATCATGTTGTAATATCAAATTAGGACTGACAAAGATACAAACTTACATACATTGCTGTATCTCACGTTAAATAAGTAACAACACTATGTATTACCAATTTTGATGCAACAAGAATTAATGCAGACAGTAGCTATCTCAGTGAATACAATTATTTGCGAAACAGATAACTCCTCATCATTGTCAATATCCCATTTTGATAAAACCTAAAATGCCTTTTAATGGAAAAAAAACAAACTATAATTACAAAGATGAATCGAAAAAAACATAAAACATATGAAATTGAAAATCTTCTTTTTTACATACTGCCTGTCAAAGAAATAATAAACCAGGATGTAGATCTCCATTTTTGCAACACCTTGCAAAATCTTCATCAACACATTTTTACAAAACAACCACGTATGCTACTCTGTAAGTGACATAAGAGATATGGCAGATATGTGTAGAGGTTCTATTCAGTTTTCTATCAATTAACAACAAGATGCTCAAGAATTCTGTATGGCTGTTCTAGAAATAATAGCTAGCAGGACTCAACCAAGTTCTGACTTCTTGGTGTAAGCTGCTCTTGGGAACATGAATGCTGCCATTGTTTATAATCCAGCTCCATTGTTAGAGAATATGAAAGATTTGCAAATCTACTAAGAACTAATTGCAAACCAATTCCATTTAAGAACTTAATATGTCAAGCTCTGCAAAAAACTGTAAATTAGAACTTGTCTACACGTTTAATTTAACACTGATAACCAAATATGTAATTTTGATGATTCAACTATGTACCCTCAGTAACAAAAAAATCAATAGGTGTATTTCTATCTTTACTCCTTCTCAAATTTCTATTTCACGATTAACTTCTACTTCTAGTGCTATAATTTCTCATCATGGAGAGACTGCAGATTCACGACACTACACCATTTACTTAAAGAACACCACTGGTTGCACAGAATGTGAGGATAATACTTTTAAGCATAGGCTTCTGAAAAATATACATGACAGTTACATTCTTATTTTACATCAAAAAGTCTAAGTTACAATGTTACCATTGTTATAAAGCACTTATGGGGTGTACTTACATAATTCAATAGATATGTTATTATGTGGCCTGGCATGGTTGATGGCATTAGAAATCTGTATTAGAAATGGTGTATTCTATGCTTTTGCATATATCACATTACTTAATTAGGTATGTGAACAGTTGGAGACGCACAGCATCTATGTTTTTTTTCCACAATCCAATTGATTTGTTTTTCCCCAATACTTTGGGAGGACCCCTACCTTATGATCATCGGTAATATTCTAAATGAAGACATAGTACTGTAACAGAAAATGTACTTATGTCTGAGAAATACATAAAAGAAAAACAATGATGGATTCACTTTATGCTATGTTTATTGCATGCATTCATATATCACTGTAGTAGTTAGTATAAACTTACCACCCTCAGCCATTGCAGTTGTGTAATAGTTGGAAGGTGGCTTCAGATAATATTTTTTTCAACTTCCAAGCACCATTACCTTATATTTGGAAAAACTGCATTGAATGCAGATAAGAGATATACAGTTCCTGTTTTGTATTATTGTGAGAGTTGTAAGCTAACGACATGCTGTTTTACAAAGTCAAAAATACAATAAAATTCTGAGTTACAAAAGGAAAAGTAGGTATGTCCCTCTACTCTATGCCGCTGTACCCCAATTTGTAACACTATGGTGGTCATTATGATTTTGGCAGTCACCTGATCTCCATGGCGGTGGTGGTGGTAGGTCTGCCACCAGGCCTGCAGTGAAGACTGCCGTATTATGACCGCGGCGGTGAACCAACCCAAACACAGCCTACATCACCTCCAGTACCATCAGTGCAGTCTGACCGATGGTGGTTGCTATCCCTAGGTCGTCGGAAAGGATCACACACTGCCTACCAAATCGTGAATCAGCAGAGCGCCACAATTTCTGGGGCAGACCAGCCGCCACAAAAAGCCTGTCAGGAACGAGCAGTATATAAGGTGACACTCACCTCTAGGGACACAGACGAGTTTGCGGCCGACATGGAACCAGAACTGGAAGTCTTCCCAAAGCTCTGTCATGCAATCCAAGTACAGGAACAGCGACGAAGGCAGCAACCATGAGTACAGCCGTCTATCACACAAGGGAGGGAAGGAAAGAGTTACACACCCACATGCAACACACACATGCACTACAGTCTGCAAAACACATATACACATGTACACAAACACCCGTCCCGATACACACACACAGCTACTAACACACAAGCATACACAAATCACAGACAGGCACAACCAAAACCCACACACCACTCCCAACACACATGGCACACACATAGCATACACATAAAAAACGGCTAAAAAAAACAGAAATAACACAAGCCCACAAAATGAAAGGCCGGTCAAATCACTGAAATTGACACCAAAGTCATCAGTTGGGCAGATGTATTACAAGGTGACAAGGATACAAATAAAATATAAAACTATATATAAGAATGGACCATTGGCCAGCCCAACAAGTGCAATATGCACACATGGGCATGATGTTGCCCCAACTTGACTCCTGATAGCCTCATGGCCTCCACTGGGCAGGGATATCAATGGGGCAGGCAGCTCAGGGGTCAGGGGGTGGAGATTTTAGGTTTGGAAGGGGGGTCCTTGGGCTTTGGTTTGGGAGGGGGTGGGGGTTTGGGCTTATGTTTAGATGGCGGGGGAGTGGGTTTGGAGCATGGGTGGGAGTGGGTACAGTTTTTGGCTTAGAGGGAGGCCTTTTGGCTGGGAGAGGGACATGGGAAACACTAGGGGGGCATGGGAGGACTGGGAGCTGGGGAGACTGGGCTGAAGAAGGGGAACATGACTCTTAGGGCCAACACGGGGTTGGGATCGAGGAGGGAACAGGTCAAGGTGGGCAAAGAAAAGTTTTTTAGGGACAGTGGGATGGAATGTGGGAACAGGTTTGGGAATGGAGGTAGAGGGATTGGTTGTAGGATGTGTAGGTGTGCTGGACTTGGATGTAGGTGCATGTATATTGTGCAAAAGTGAGGTATATGACTGTTGGGTGGGTGAGTCGGGGCATTTATGTGTCTTGGGAGGAGCGGGGGAAGTGAGGCTGGGAGAAGATAGGCAGGTTGTATGAATGTATGTGGAGGGGGTGTCTGCAAGTAAGGTGGGTGTGCTGCATGTGGGTGTAATGGTGGCGGTGGTCAGTGCGGATGTAGTGTATGGGATGCATGTCTGCATGTCTGCTAAGGTGGTGACTGTTGGCAACCCTGAACTTGTTGCTGGATCTGAGATTAAGGATGCAGTGCTGGCAGGTGTGAAGGGTAATGTGACTATGAGGGAGGAGGTGGGGGAGACAGTGGAGGCAGTGGCTGTTGTCTTGGCTGCATGCAGGTCTGATGGTGTGCTTGGAATGGGTGGAGGGAGAGAGCTCTGGGACTGGGCACAGGTAGCTGGAGGGGGATGGAAGAAGTAGGGACACTGGCTTCCCACAAAGAGGAGGCCAGAGCCTGAAATGAGAACACTGTGAGTACTCACCCCCTTGTGGCTGTTGTGCTACCCTCAAGCGCCATCCAACTCTGGCTAGGCCACCGCCAGTATGTGGGCCATTATGGGGGTCAGGGTCCGAGGAGCACCCCTCCCTCACGTGCTTTCTGCAGTGGGTGCTCAACCATCTATGGAGCCCCAGGGTCCACACTTCCTTGGTGATGGCTCACTACAGTTCCTTCTTTGGATGGGCGCTGACCTGCATGGGAGACACAGAGATAAGGACACATTTATGTAGAATCCTCAACAAGTTACAGCAATGGAAGACATACTGTATACATGTCACAGTCATGCTACATATGACACATACCTATGTGCACATAAAGTTAGCATGACAGAACACTATCAAAAGGTCATACTGTTTGCACACATGCAACTACATACAACCATATCACATCTACTAAATAGAAAAGGTGCTTACCTGCTTATCTGTAGTGCCATACAACTGTCCATGCAGGGGTAAGACCCCATCCACAAGCTTCCCAAGTTCTTCTGGTGTGAAGGCCGGGACCCTATCCCCTGTAGAATGTGCCATTGTGGCTTGCAGATACAGGACGTAGCAGCACACGCAGTGGAGGTCTTGATAGCTGCACAGTCAGGAGTCAAGAGAAACGACTGTAAGAAAATGGCGCTCGCGGGCAGGATCACCGTCACCACCGGCGGTGATCTTCATTGGCCCCTGTTCCTCAAAGACATGAATGTTATCAAATGAGGAGTTGCATGGCGGTTCAGCCCACCCACCGCCATGATGCATAACGCCAGTGGAGTTAGGTCACTGCCATCTGTACTCTGCATGCAGGACAGGCAGCTGCCATTTTACACAGTATTATTTATCATTGTACCCAATCATGTGTGCGTCATAGCTCGATCTGGAACACTACATTCCAGGGCCTACACATTGTGAAGTTACTAATTTGAAATGATAATGCCTTATACCATTTGCATCATAATCAGGACTCTGCTCCAAACTGGCAGACCTAGGGAGCTGCGGTGTACTATATGGTTTCCTGACTCATATCTTCACATGTCTCCATTCATTGTACAATTATGCTGTAGACATGCAATATCATGAAAGGAGGTTGTATTAGATGTCTGTCGGTATATAGGAGCAAACAGAGCATGGATGGCAAATAGGTTGTCTGTGAGGTTGATATTTCAGCATTGATTGATAAAATGGGTGCTCAATATTTATTTTCTTTGTTACACTTGTATTGTTTGCTATATGTAGATACTGACCAATGTGGAGGCAGAGGAATGCACCCATGTATCAGCCCCTAGTTGACCTGGCTATAATGGAAGAACATGCACTGCTCACCTATCGTCTGAATAGTGTGACAATCAGAGAACTGTGTGCACAATTGGAGCCAGATCTCATGTCTGCTAATCGTCATCCAAATGCAATTCCTACTACTGTACAGGTGCTTTCAGTGCTTCACTTTTTGGCCACTGGGTCATTTCAGGTGACAGTGGCCTTGGTATCATGTATGTCTAATGTTCTGTTTAGTGTTGAAGGCTGTTCCCTCTGCCTTGCTCAAACACATTGATTGCTACATCAGATTTCCACATGGTGAAGAATTGGCCACAGTTAATGCAGATTTTTATGCAATGGGACACATCCCACATTTTATTGGGGCCATTGATGGTACCCATATTGCTTTGGTGCCTCCAAGGATAAATGAGCAGGTATACAGAAACAGAAAAGGTTATCATTCTATTAATGTGCAGATGGTGTCCCTCGCTGATCAGTATAATTCACAAGTGACTACCAAGTTCCCTGGATCTGTGCATGGCGCCTACATTCTGAGGAACAACATTGTCCCACACTTGATGGCACAACTACAGACAGAGAGCATCTGGCTGATTGATTGGGCATGCTGTTTGTTTTCACTGTCTGTCACAGCATCCAGCCTTTCCCTTCTCCACTGTATAGTTGTACATATCTTATGTGTTATTCTACTATTCCCAGGTGACTGAGGCTACCCTAACCTATCCTGGCTGTTGACACCCGTGAGAAATCTGAGAAAAGAGGCTGACAGTCACTACAATGAGGCACATGAAAGGACCAGAAGAGTGATACAAAGGACATTTGCCTTCTTGAAGCAAGATTTCAATGTCTGCACATGTGCGGTGGGTCCCTGGTCTACTCCCCTGGTAAGGTCTGCCAGATAGCCGTGACCCTCTGCATGCTGCACAATTTGGCCCTCAGAAGGCATGTGCCATTACTAGAAGAGGAAGGGGGGTCCAATGCACTGGTGGCAGCAGAGGGAACAGAAGACAGGGGTGAAGATGGGGAGGAGGTTGATGTGGACACCAGGACTCAGCTGATTCAGCAGTAATTCCAATGTTTCTCAGGTAGGTTTGTAGTTAAGTTTATTACAATCACCTTGTAAGGCGCAGTGTGGCAGCTCTTATATTCAATTCAGTAGTAGGTGGTTTGCTCTGCCTCAGTAATCTCATCGTGGTTAGTGGTACAGGAGGAAGATATGGGGTTACTGTACTCCTGCCTTAGCTATGTTTCAACTGTATGTTTGCTCAGATTGATTTGGCCAACTCACATTTTTGACTCAGAGTGCCTCTGTAGTTAGAACGTACTGTTGATGTACTGATGGCCTCACACCACCTCTGTTATTAGGGTCTCCCTGACAGTTTCCCCAGCACTGGATGCCATGCAGGAGAGTGTGCCATACAGACAACATGGCATGGCTCTATTCTAGGTGTGTGTTGAAAGGCCATTACTGAGATTGTGTCATGTGTGTAGTAATGTTGAAAGTTCATTACAGTGCTGTACTAGTAGGACATGAGGCCTGTGAATCTAGTATGGTATATGACACAGGATCATGTTGTTTGACAATGATCTATTTCCAATGTGTATGTCATGGATGTTTTACCCTTTTTCAGATATTGCAGTGATCACTACTGTGTACCCAAGGAATAGATGCTGATTGCTATCACTAAGATTGGTGGATGGTGAATGGCAGCAAGAAGTTACACTAAGCTGACACTACTTTGGGTGAAAACTGATGTTCAGTAACATTTACATTGTCACATACTAGTACTGGCATTTTATAGTGATTGAATAAAAGCAGAAAGACATTAGCTGTGTTTAAGTGTTTTTATTCTAATTACAAAAATGAAGGGATAGTACAAAAGGATGGGCTGATGGTGGATGAAGCCTTCAGTGTAGTGGCCCAAGCAGTTGGTAGCACGGTTCCAGTATCCTTGGGCCCATAGGAAAATGGAGCAATGGCAGTCCAAAGTCAACAAGATGTGTCAGAGGCACACAAGGGAGACATGTTAGGAGAGGATCACTTCCTGGCACTGTTTTTGGTCTTGGCTACAGTCTCTAAAGGATTTCTGGTTCAAGGGAACGCTTGTCGGGGTTCCTCAGATACAGAGGGAGAGGTGCTGGTGGCCTGTGTGTCCTCTGGCAGGGCTCCCAGTCCAGTAGCTGCAGCAGATGTAGAGGGCTGGCCATGACTCTGGATAGTGGAAGGGGCCTGCTGATGGGTGGACGACACACGCAGAATGGTGGCTATATCCCAAGTTCCCATGCAATGGAGGCCAGGGTGGCACTGTGGGCCTGCCACTGCTGCATGGCCTCCTGGTTGTGCTCCCTCTGCAGCCTCTAGTTCTCCTGCAAAGTGGTCACTATCAAGCCCATCCTGTCCTGGGAATTTTGGTATGCTCCCAGGACTTGTGATAGTGCCTTCTGGGCAGTTGGTTCCCTGGGTTGCCCCACCCCTTGGCCCACAAATTAACTCCACTGACCCACCCCCGTGCATGTGTTCCTGGAACATTGAACCCAATCCAACCTACACCAGGTCCTTCAATGTCTTGCCTGGCAGGTGTTGACTCTGGTCCCTGTGCAGGTGGGCACACTGTTGATTGACATGTCCTGGGGACACAGGACTGGAGGCATTGGGTGACTGGTGTAGTATCTGTCTCAGTAGTGGGGGGGTCTGGAGTGGCCTGGATGAGGCTTGTGGAGTGTGACTGACCAGAGGTGCCAGATGGGCCAGGGAGATCTTCCAGATCCAACCATCCAGAGTTGTTGTCATCTCTGGGGCCTTCTTCTGGTAGAAGGGTGTACGTTGCACCATCTGCCGGCTGACATACGCAGTGGTATCTGTGGACAGCAACAAGAGGTATTCACATCTGCCTAACATTTTCACATTGCCTAACCATGGACATGGTGCTGGATCGTGGCTCCCCAGATATGGCATTGGAAGTAGGCATTTTATTTATTGCTTTGTGGAGTATGAAGTTTAAATTATTTGATTACATCTGATATGTGATGACATATTAGTATTTTTGCATTACCGACATTGCCATTTCTTGGATAGCTCTTGGGACCTGCTTATTCAGTGGTATTTGTCATTCTTTACTATGCAGGTGTACCTATGGGATGGGTGTTGTGCATTTTTAGGTCAGTGAAGGGTGATGCATTGTGGGATTGGTAGTGCTTCATGCTGAATATGCTTTACCAGTATTTGTGAGCGCAGATGTTAAGAAGCTGTTAGTTGAGTGGTATGGACAAGCAGGGGAAATGGGTATGGGTGGTTAGGGGGGTGGGTTTCCGTGTGGGATTGAGTGGGTTGGAGAGTGATTGAGTGATGAGGACACATGCGATGCAGGTGTACATAGTGGTAGGGGAGTATGGGTGACTTACCACTTTCAATTCCTCTGGATATTCCAGTGAGGCCCTCTGGATGCAGGATAGCCAAGACCTTCTCCTCCCATGGATTAAGTCTGGGGGAGGAGGTGGGGGTCCACTACCAGTCCTGTTGATGGCAATGTGGTATTGTGATGCTATGGATTGCACCTTCCCTCGTAGGTTGTTCCACCTCTTCCTTATGTCGTATGGATGGTTTCCCCACTGAGTTTACCTTATGGACGATCCTCCGCCATAACTACATTTTCCTGGATATGAATTTCTGCAGCACCTGTGCACCAAACAGCTGTGGCTCTACCCTAAAAATATCATCCACTATGACACGCAACTCCTCATCAGTGAAACAGGGTGCTTTTGCAGGGACATAGTGATGATGTGTGTGTTGTGAATGGGTTGTGCAGAGGGTGGTGTGTTTTGTGGGAGGTGGAGGGTATGTGGTTATATGGATTTAGTGCTAGTGGTCTATAGTGCAATAGTGCAGTGCATGTTTGTGTGCAATGTTGTTCTGTAGTGTGTGATATGTGTTTGAGGTGTAAAGGTGGCTGTGTTGAATATGTGCAGTTCCTTGTTGTGAGTGGCCACGAGTTGTGTGGCAATAGTTTTCCATTGCAGAGGATTGTGAGATGTGTGGATGTGTGGATGTATGTTTTATACTTGTGGGGATGGGTGTGTGCGGTGTTTGTATGTGTATCAGATGTGGTGTATTTGAAATGGCCAATGTGGGGTAGTTTTGTTAGGAAGTCAATATTTGGACCGCTGAGGTACACACCACCAATGGCTTACTGCCATTGAATGACTGCTGTGCTGATCTGTGGGTCATCATTTGGAGGGCGTTATATTCTTGGCATGGCAGTGAGGATGGTGAGACCGCATCTCTCCAACCATCATTCATCCTGTTGGTGTCAGATTTGTGGCTGCTTTCTGGTGGTTTTTGTGTTTGTGACTCATAATATGGTGGTTGATTTACCACCTACGGGTGGCTTTTGACAGCCACCAGAAAGGTGGTCTTCGGAATAGACCACCACCTATATGTTAGACCTGTCATCCTTGGTGTGGTCTCCCATCTTTTTTGCCTCTGTTTCCTATGTTTTAATTGTGTGTTGGACTCCTTTTTTGCTGGTTTTGGTGCACTGGGCACTTTACCACCAGCTGACCAGTGCTAAAGTGCAAGTGTTCCCTGTGTAAATTCTATGTATAATTGGCTTTTCCATGGTTGGCATATTTGATTTACTAGTAAGTCTCTAATAAAATGCACTAGAGGTGCCCAGAGCCTGTAAATCAAATGCTACTGGTGGGCCTGCAGCACTGATTGTGCCCCCACACATTAGTGCCTCTGTAAACATGCCACTCCTGTGTCTGTGTGCAGTTTTAACCTGCCAAT
Organism: Pleurodeles waltl; assembly: GCF_031143425.1. Taxonomy (NCBI): domain Eukaryota; kingdom Metazoa; phylum Chordata; class Amphibia; order Caudata; family Salamandridae; genus Pleurodeles; species Pleurodeles waltl. The sequence continues at coordinate 768,225,400 of NC_090436.1, forward strand.
TTGAGCTGGCAAGTGTACCCACTTGCCAGGCCCAACCCTTCTCTTTTTATACATATAAGGCACCCCTAAGATAGGTCCTAGGTAGCCACATAGTCAGTGTTCAGTGTAAGTTAAAGGTGGGAAATGTGTTTCAAATGTCCTAATAGTGAAACACTGCCAAATTCAGTTTTCACAGCTGCATGGGCTATCTCTCTTCATAGCTTAACATGGTCTGTTTTGAAATGCCACTTTTAGAAAGTGGGCATTTTCTTGCTTATACCATTCTGTGGCTCTGCCTGCTTGTGTATTCCCTGTCTGGGACAGACTGACAGTTGGGCTGTGAATCCTCTTTAGACTGTAACACAGAGGGAGCTGGGGTGTAGCCTGTATATCCTGATGGGCCATCTGAGCTAGAGTGGAGGGAGGAGTTGTCACTTACACCTGAATGGGCTATGTCTGCCCTCACACAATGCAGTCTCCACCCCCCCAGGTGTGAGTCTGGAGCCAGGCCTGGGCAAGGCAGGATCTTGTGAACAACAGAGACATTCCTTTAAAGTTGCCTAATTCAAAGGCAGAAAGAAGTATAAGTAGTGGACCCAAACCCCTAGATTTTCAGATTACTCCTGGAACCAAGAGGAACCTCTGCCAAAGATAAGAGCTGTTGTTGTGCTTTTCTGGGCTGGCCTGCAGTTGCTGATTCTGCCTAAAAGAGGACAAAGACTGAACTTTGTGGTATATTCCTGCTTGTGAAGAATCTCTAAGGGCTTGGACTGAGCTTGCCTCCTGTTTTGAAGCCTCAGGGCCATCAAAGACTTCCTCTGCCAGCACTATCCATTCTCTGGGCCCTTGAAATGTAAAGCTGGTAGAACAAGGACTGGAATCCACGCACAGGAAGCTGTGCAAGGAACATTTCAAAGCACCATCTGAAACACGGCTGTAAATACGAAGCACCACCCGCTTCGCGGCTGAAATCAATGCACACCTGTATCGCAGCTCGGAAATCAACACATCACCTGCATCACACCTGGAGAAGTGTGGTTTTCAATCACTGTGCAACCAGGATTTCACACGCATTGTCACTGGGCATCAAAATCATAGTGAATCTCCGCGGATCCAGGCTGTCCTGTCTGGAAATGTATCACTGTCTTGTGAGAGATAAAAACTACACATCACCTACCCAACTGGAGAAGAAACGCCACATGGCCTCACTTGCGAGGATGGAATTGACGCATCTCTGACTTTTCCAACATCTGCTTGCCTGTGCACCTTTTTTGTGCAAACCAGGTACTTTGTGTAACAACAACGTTTCAATTGTTTTCTATGGAGTAAGAATCTATTATTTCAAAAATTCATATTTTGACTTGTGATTGTTGGATGTTTGTCATTTTGATCTTGTTTGGTTTGGATAAATATTGGCTATGTTTCTAAACTGGTGTGGTGTCCATTTTGTAGTGTTTTCCCTGTATTACTGTGTGTGTCAGTACAAATACTTTACCCATTGCCTTTGAGATAAGCCTGACTGATTGTGCCAAGCCACGAAGGGGTTGAGCGGGGGTTACCTAAGTGTGTATCTCCATTCCCCTGACTAGAGTGAGGGCCCCTGCTGGGACAGAGAGCAAACTGACTGCAAACCATAGATCCCATTTCTTAAACTATACTACACACCAGTCCACTCCACTGTAGGACTCCGCACTCAGCTCTATGCCCCATTACTCCACTCTACCACATGCCACTCTATAGTATGAAATCCCCTCCACTGTACGGCAGTCCACTTTACGTCCCTCCACTATACAACACCCTCACCTATGACACGCCACTGGTCTGTACACCACTCCATTCTCCAACATTGTGCTAACTTTATTACATTGTCTCACTCTACACCCAAACACGCTCCACGCAACAACTTTGCACTCACTGACACATGACTAAATGAGGCTTCACTCAATGACAATACACTGTAGGACATTGCAATGTAGTGTACACCACACTAGCTGACTTAACCTCACTCCAGTGGACACAACTGTATGATAGTGCACTCCATTCTCTGATACTCTCTGCTCCTGCACTCTAACACTATACTCTACTTTACCCCACTGTACAACATGCTGGTTCACTCTATTGCACTCTATAGCTTTCTACTACACTGTACGCCACTTTGTGATACTCATTTTCACTCTCCAACACTCTGCACTTAGCCTTTCTCCAACACTGTACTCTGCTGTATGCCACTACACAATACCCTACTACATGTTATTACACTATACAGTCCTACACTCTATGGGACTGTATTACAGACTACAACACTTTCCCACAGACTACTCCACTCTGTAACACTGTATAACACTCTAGTCCAGTTTATGAGACACCAGTGAGTAACACCCCACTCCTCTCTAATATATGACATGCCACTTCACGGTATGCCACTGAACTGTAGAACACTCTAAAGCACTGTGTGCAGCCACTATAAACCTCTTTATGACACTGAATGAGACACTACTCCACACCACTAAACAAGATGGCAATCCACTTTATAACACTCCACTCTACAACACTCCGCGCCACTCCATTGTATGAGACACCACTCAACTCTACAACACTCCACTACAGCCTAGGGCACTTCACATCACTGCAGTCTATGAGGAGCCACTTCATTTTGCGACACCCCGCCACTTTAGAACATGCCAATTCATACTATGATATGCCACTCGACTGGTACAGTACTCTACCGTATGTCCCTCCACTGTAAGAGACTTTAAAACACACCACTCTATAACCCAGCACTACATTCTACAGATCTCCAGTCTCTGCCCCTCCAGTGTACCACACTTAACAACAGTAAAAAAAAGTTAAGAAAGGGCACATAAGATAAAAGGAGAGATGTAAGGCCTAGCCAGAGGCCAGTCCCTGTGCCCAACTCTGTCAGAGAATGTCCAAAGCAGTGGACAGTGAGAGTTAGCTACCAATCTAGGCATGGCCGAAGGGATTTGACCACATGTGACATGAAGGTAAATGGTATGCAGCAACCCTTGCTGCACAAGACCAGGATCTGTAGTGGTTGGCCGTCTGCAGAAGGGAGGTAACCAGACCTGATGCCAACTCCCACTGTGCAATTCCAAAAGCTATGTGCAGCAAGGTTTGCCCACCCACAGTTTTTTTTGCACAGATTGTTTGAGCCTGAAAGATGATCAAAACTTTTAAAAAATCACTAAAAACAAAAACCCAAAGTGTTACAGTTGGAATTTATACATTTTTTAGAACACCTCAGAAATTCAACTAAACAAGCATTAAAGTGCACGTGGTTTTGGATTAAAACAGATAAATCACCGAAATCCACTGGTTATGGTTAATATCTTAATCTATAACTTGCATAGTAGTCATGCTAATTTAAACTTGCACAACCAATACAATACAAGAATCAGGGAAACATATTAGACAAGGTCTTATTGCAGTCAAATGCTTTGTCCATGTGCGGTGTGACTCCTCATTAAGTTACCTCTATTGCAGTCAGTTCTGTTGTCTATTAAAAGTCAGTATGCAATAGGTGAAACACGTACTACATACAGCGTCATTTCCAGAATAAATTAAAAATGCAGTATAAAAACAGCAAACATTAGGCTTCAAAACCTATTTAATAAAAATATTCCTTACTGAGTATACCACACTTTTTCTGAAGTGCAATTCAATTGAAACTTTGAGTGTAGGTGCATATTGTCCTCTAATGCCTTCCAGCATTCTTCAAACAATTGGTAACCTTTCACTCATTTAAGGTTTTCTACAACATAAATAGTTTATCGTCGGACTTGGCACTTTTTTCAGGGTCAACTCCAGCTTTTTGCTTTCTGTCACAGTACCCATTTCCGTTGGCATTAGGGCTGTGTGCACTTTACACTGTTAACCAGTGCCAAAGTGCTTGTGCTCTCCTTCTTCAAATTGGTACATTTAATTTACTTGTAAGTACCTACTAAATAGTACTACCTGTAACCAGCCTGTAAAATATATGATATCATTAGGACTGCAGCACTCCTTCTGCCACCCACTAAAGTAGCCTTTTAAAATATGTCTCAAACCAACCACTGTTGCCTTTAGTGCAGTTATAAAGAGCCATTTCAACCTAGAAAAATGAACTTTTAGCTAGGCCTACACCTTCCTTTTCTAATACTTATAAGTCACCCCATAGTTTGACCTTAACGGCTCATATGCCAGATTCGACAGTATTTGAAAAGTAGAACATATGTACTTAGGTTTTACATGTAATGACAGTGAACAACTCCTAAAGTCCTTTTTCACTGTTGTGAGGTTTATCTCTCCCACTGGCTAACACTGGGTGAATTTATTACCTTTAATAAGTTCTTTCTTTTGAGTGGGTGCAGATAAAGACATGCTGTTTACACTCTAATTAATTGTAATTTAAAATCCTCTTTAATGGTAAAGTCAGATTTTAAATCACAATTCTGAACATGCTCCAGTGACCACTAGCGGACACAAGCAAGTCAAAATATGCACTTTGCGCTACATTATTGACAGTCTGTGATGACAGCCAGTGCAAAGGTACAGGAACAACTGTCTGTGACATGTGACTGACTCTCAGTACTACAGTGATGATTGTCGGTGATGCCCAGCCTGCTCTTTGCCCTTCAGAGAAGACCAAACCTGACTCGCAACCTCGTCCTGGTAGACTCCTCTACCACAAATGGATCGCACTGGACTTTGAAGGCATCTTTTCAGCTGAAGTAACATCGTGCAAGTATCTACCCCTGCACCATTTGTTTCAAAGTGTTTTTATCAGCATGGCATTGTACTTCACATCCCATTAATATATCTTTTCCATCATGCCCTCAACTACAAGGTGTCACAAGCTCTCAACTACATGGTGTCAAGATACTTGCATTTATATTGTTACTCATGTTCTCATCACTACTCACGGAGTTCCCACCCACTGGTGGGGTGATTCTAATCATACTGTACTGTGTCCAGATATATTGCATACATGTATTGGGGTAAAAACACTTAAAAAACAAGGTAACCAACATTTCAAACAATGGGCTCCAAGTGGGCTGTTATTCAGTGCCAATAGCCAGGAAAGCTGTTGAGGAGCAGGGGCCAGAGGAGCCCCTCATGCAAGGCACATTTGTGCAATGTAGGGGCCATGCACACTCATTGCTTCCAACAGCAGCCTACCTAAGATGTGGGACACCGTGACTACCAATGTCTGACTACAGTGGCATTCACCACCTCTGGTCCCAATCTTATCCTCATGTGGACCCTTAGTCAGCCATCCCAGTTAAACTCCGAGAGCCAGAGCTCCCAAGGATTAGTGACTATGATCCCCTAGATTCTCAAATGTGTCCAGTACCTCAACCTCCTTCTCATTCCCCATGCCTCCTACTTGTGGAGTGCCTGGTCTTCCAAAAGGGCCCACTTCCTGACAGCAACCTCCCACCTGGCTATCACCAGGCCAATCTTCGACTTCCACATCATTGAAATCTGCCTCTTAGCTAATACAAAAGCTAAATCTATTAAAAGATTCTCCACTTTCATAGATATCGGTTGCAGGGAGGATCCCAGCAGGCACACAACCAAGACACTCAGTTAATTGGATCTCTTTAAAGTGGGTATTCTGAGGGATTTTTTTTGATACTCTAACATATTAACCCATTTCTGATCCAACACGTCCCTGCCCAATATACCATTCCATTTTTGCAAAATGGTGGTCAAGGGATTCCACTCTATCGCATTAAGAGCACCATAGAGCCATCAAACAAGGGCCTGAAATTAAGAAAAGTTGCACTGCATTATATGCAGTGTCAGTTTTCATGCACCCCTTAGCACCCATCTAACGCCACCATGTGTGCGTCATATTTAAAATACGGTGCACCATGGCACAGGTTAGGGACAATGGCTTCATAATGTTTTACCCTATTTGTTGAAAAATGGGTTATTGGTAAGGGCAGGTAGGGACCTACACTTAGCAATAGGCCACTAACCCCGACAGAGGTCCAGTTAGGTCTCAGTAAATTAAACCCAGCTCAACACTTGGTAGCTTGGCAACGAGCGTCAAGGCTTAACTTAGGAGACAGAGTGTAAAGCATTCAAATATCACAAAACAGTAATTAAATAAAACACAGGAAACAGTTTAAAAATCCGAAACCAATTTATAAAAATAGATTATATTTTTATCTTTAAAATCACACAAAAACGAATATAATCGGATAAGGGGAACCGGAGATTTATTGTTTTTTTAGCGCCTAGAAACAAAAAGCGCCAATCGGGTCATCTGGTTGCACCTCGACTGGGGCAAAGTCAAAGTTTAAGGCCGACCGCGTTGGAGCCCTGCCCAGCTACAGCTCGCTGGAGGCCTCGGTCAAAAGTTTACCTTCGGACTTAGTCTCATTTCTGAAGATTTTCTTCAGCGGGACGAACTTGCCAGTCCAATCCGACTTCCTGGAGCCCTTCTCCGGATACGCGTCGTGGGAATCCTCGGTGGAGATTTTTACCTTCTGACTTAGTCATTTTTTCGAGGTGAAAATCCTTCGACCGGGGTAAACCTGGATCTTGATCCCACGTCCCTGGAACCCTCCTCGGATACGCTGGCTGGGAGGTCCCGGTCAACTTTTTACCTTCGGACTTAGTCTCTTTTTTGGAGATTTTCTTTACTGGGACGAACCTGCAAATCAGGCCGAGTCGCGGTTGAGGCAAACCGGCTAGGGTTGCCATGGCTAGTTGGTCCCTCAATGGAGCTTTTTTTCAAAAGTTCTCAAAACTTCTGCAAAATTCTGGGGCTTTTCCCAGATGTTCTTTTAAGGTTCTTTTGATGTCCACAGCTCACCCCAAGGGTCCAGAAGCTCTGAGATGATCCTTGGGGGTGCGGACTACAACTCCCAGAATGCACCTGGCGCAAACTCCTTTTTGGGCAGTGGTCAGCTGGTCTGTTTCTACAGGAGTTTTTGCAGGGGACTCTGGTTAGCAATTTTTTCACCTGTAGCAAACAGGGAGTCCCTCCTTGAACCAGTTGAAGCCAGGCAAAGTCCTTCTTGTGGTGAAGCTCAAGTGTGCAGCTGGTGCAGTCCTTCTGAGTGCAGGTTCCAGGTGCAGGCCAGGGGTCCAGAAGGGCAGTCCTTCTTCTCCTTTGGTTCTTCCTGGTAGGGATGTGGTAGGGAACTGAGGTGTGGGTGCAGATCTGCCAGTTTTATCCATGCTCCTTGGTGAAAAACAGGGGGGTCATGATTCTCCAATCAGGTGCAGGGTCCTTCCCCCTGTGATAACCACTTCCTGGGAAGTGTGACAAAAATCAATCCCAGGAGGCAACATTCTTCAAAAATCCATCATGGCTGAATCAGATTTTTGGAGGGTACATCTGGCTGAGCCCACCCACTGGTGTGGCTAAAAATCATAACCACACCCCTCTCCTGCCCTCTACTAATATAATCAAGGGGGCACCTAGTTGTCTTGGGTTGCAGGATTTGGGGGTGTTGCTGGGGTGCTCCAAATGTCCTTCTCTGCCTTTGAAGCCCAGTTTGGCAACCCTCCCCCTTCCTGCCTCACCATCTGCTGAGGCGAAATTCCCTCCCACAGACACATCTCTTTGCGTGAAGCCAGGCCACTTCACACCTCATCAAGGCAGCCTGGACTGGCTGCCAGAGGCTGGCCAATCAGGGCACAGCAACAAAAACAATGCAGGGCTGAAATTGGCAGCTTTTCAGGTAAAGTTTAAAACTCTTTACCTGAACAAGTTATCTTAAATCCCACAACTGGAAGTTGTGGGATTTATTATAACAATTAATTTGATACCAAACTCTTGGTATCCATTACTTAAGGTGACTTTAAAAATTAAAATGAAGTCTCCCCATTCTAGCCTATGAAGGCTATTCACTACAATGAGGGAAAACAAATTTGGCTGTTTTAACCTCACCAGGGCTTATAAAACTATTTGTATAAGGTCCCTGCTTATAGTTACATGGCACCCAGCCCTAGGGACACATAGGGCACACCTTAGGGGTGACTTATATGTACAAATAAGGTAGTTTAAGACTTTGGAACTACTTTTAATTCCAAAGTCGAATTTGCATATAACTTTAATTTGAAAGCAGCCAGCAAGGCAGGCCTGCCTTTAAAATGACACTGGGCACCTCAGCATTGCACCTATGGGTGCACTACCTATGCTGTGGTCCCTAAACCTACATGCCCTACCATATACTAGGGACGTATAGGTAGGTTAACTTAGCCAATTATAATTCGCCTAATTTGCATATTGATTTTACACAGAGCACAGGCCCTGGGACTGGTTAGCAGTACCCAGGGCACCATCAGAGTCAGGAAAACACCAGCAAAAAGTGGAAAATGGGGGCAAAAAGTTAGGGGGGCTCTGCATTCAGCCCTGTTTTCTCACACTATTGTTGTACACTGCAGGATTAGGGCCAAAAATATTGGCGCTAATCCTGCAAAGTACATAAAGGCCCATTAGGAATAATAGTGTGCCCCCTTTTAATTCCTGCTCTGTGCATGAATAAAAAATAGCCACTTAAAGTGGTGCAGTGGAATCTCATAGATTCCACTGCTCCATTTTTGCAGTCCTGCTATTGGGGGAACACCCCTCTTTCATACACTATGCCTGACACACACATAATGTGGAGCAAGGGGTTACAAAGTGGCGCAATGCATGTATAGGGCCACTTTGTTAATCTTTCGTGGCAAATTTGGCCTTATTGAGCTACATCATAAAAAAATATGCTAATGTGTAGAGAAGAGGTGCTAGGCCTTCTTAAACCTAGGCCAGGGTGTCTACTCTTTCCTAGGGACAACAATGAGTGTAAGACTGCATGTGTCTGGGGCCTGTCTACCCCTGTATTCCAGAGGGCCTTAAATGTCTGAGCTAGTACCTCATGGGTAAGGAACTGTTGTGGGGCAAATTGTACACCTTGACTAGGACCTCCAGGGGCATCAATGTATTGACTTCATAATATTTGCTGACTGTCACAAGCCCCACTTCTGTCTATGCCACCAGCTGTGCAACTAAAAAAAACGTGAGAGAATCCACCTGTGACAGTACCACCAACGAAAGAGTGGGGTATACAAAGGAACTCCTGTGTCCACCTGACACTGCCCCTCTAGCTCTGGAGTGCTGTAACCAAGAGCAAACCACCTCCCCCCTCTTTTTGCTGTAAAGGTTGGGCAACAAAGACTTCCTGGTAAGGGACAGACCCCATTTGCCCCAACTGGGTCAGATTTGCACCATCCAGCCAAAGTGTGATCTGCTCCAGCTGGGCTGCCAAATAATGTAGCTTAAAGTCTGGCACCCCCAACACTGCTTCCAGGATGGGTCATTGGAGTGCGTCCAGAGACACCCTGTGTCAACCTCTGTCCCAGATAAGCTCCCTCAACAATGAGTACAATTTAAGAAGCCATGGGACAGGCACTCAGGTGGGGAGATTGATAAAATAATAGAGAAACCATGGTACCATGATCATGTTAGTTAATGTAATCCGTGCCATAAGAGGAGTTGTAGCGTGTGCTAAAAGGCCACACATCCCTTGAGACCCTTGAGAGAGCATAGCAACATCCCCAGTTTGCCCTCCCAGAAAGTTTTCATAGTATGATAGACTTGTATCCTCAAATACCAGAAAGCAGAGGGATCCCAGGTCATTCCTGGCCGCAGAGTCCTCAGCTTGTCTGAACCAGGCAGCACTGAGAAAACACATGTCTTTGCCAGGTTCACTCCTAGTTGGGATATCTCCCCAAACTTGTGCAAGAGCTGCAATGTGAAAGGGACATCAGCTACCATGTCAGATACATACATCAACAGCTAGTCAGCATGCATTGATATCATCCACCCCAATACCCTTTCCCTTCTCCAACATTCTACATAGGTCTGCCAATGTTTCAATAACCAGATCAAACAAGACCTGTTACAGCAGGCACCCTTGTCAGGTTCCCCAACATACTTCATTGAATTCAGACACAGTTTGGCACATTTGGACCTGTGCAGTGTGCCTCATATATAATAGGGGAACTGACACCGCCAAAGAGGTATCTGTATCCTTCCACAGCAGCCTCCATATAAGCCCCACTAATGGTGTCAAGCACCTTTTTCCAGGTCTACTGCTATTAGGCCCGCTCCATCATCTCCTTCCTTCCTACGGCCGAACAGCATCAAATACGAGCTGCACAGATTAAGGGAGATATTATGCTGTGGATTGAGTCCACATTAGTCTGGGTAGATCAGGTGTTGCATGTGTGGGAGTACGTGTACAGCCAGTAACTTGCTAAAGATCTTAAAATTCATGTTCAACTTGGACAAAGGACGAAACTCCATGGTGGGTGCCCACTGTGTGGGTGTCTTTGGGAGGGAAACAACCAGTGTGCCTCTTGTAGTAGCTGGCAGTTCCTGCCTTTCTAGTGTTTTATTGTACATGTCCGCCAAGTGAGGTGCCAGCAAGCAAGCATAGGCAGAGTAAAATTTCACAGGAAGGCCATTATGGTCTGACGTCTTCCCCTGTCCCTTGTCCTTAAGAGCACCCTCAATATCCTAAGTGGTAATGGCCTGCAGTGCTACAGTTGACAAGAGAACTTCCATAAGCTCCCTCAGCCCTTTAGACTGTCTCCCATACATTTCAGTGTAGTACTCCCAGAAGGCGTCATTATTATCCACTTCGGAGCACACCTGTAATAGGACCCTTTCGTATCTCGGGAAGTACCAACCACACCAGCAGTCTGCCCGCTTTACCCTAACTATCATGTCCCCTGGCAACATATTCTTTATAGCTATGGCACTGTAACCTCTCCAAAAGAGTGTTATAGCATTCCTTGGCTTCTGCCAGTTATATCTCAAAAGCAGGGTCAGTGTCAGTGCCTTTTCCAAATTATAAATGGTACCATCCAGCACCACTAATTCCTGACTGAGATCCCTCCAGACACCTACAGTTGCATCCATGCAGAGCCTCGTATCAACATCTCAAAGGCCTCCCATTAAAATGAGGCAATTAGAGGTTTGGCAAAATAGTCCGAGATAGTCTCCCGCAGGCCATGGCAATAAGTATCATCTTCCAAGGCACTGCGGAATAGGTGCCACATGGAAAGCACTGGTTAAGGCATCCCCAATCGCACTCTCATCAGAAGCGGGCTGTGATCCGACATAGTGTGACTAAGGTATTCATTGTGATAAACAAACTGTCAAAGGGGCGCAGAACACAGAAATGTGTTGAGGTGGACATGCAGGGCAGATAGGCCAGAATAAAAGAAATAATTTCTCTCCCCACCATGCTGTGTCCTCCAGAGATCCTCAAGCCCCCAACAGGTCGCTCAGCCCTAAAACCCATTGTAAGCTATGTGCAGGAGCACCCCGAAGCAGTGGGGTCGAGAGATTGAGGGTGGTATCCACCACAGAATTAAAGTCACTCCTAAGTATTAGATTTTCCTCCTAGAACAGACCCAACTGCTTCAACAGGTGGGCTAAAGAACAGCAACTGCTCCTGGTTAGGGGTGTACACACACCCCTTTGTTAAAGGTTTACTATCTAGCCTCCCTTCCATTAAATAATACCTGCCATCACTGTCTATCCAAACCTGCATGGCCTCAAAAGGGACGCCTACCCGGACCCAAATCAGGGAGCCCTGAGTATAAGCAGAGTACCCAGTGGCATACACTTGTTCCCCCAGCACCTCTGAAGTCACTGCGCTTCTTCAGCATTAAGGTGTGTCTCCTGCAAAAGAGCCATATGCACTGGCCTGTGCTTCAAAAACATATATATCTTTTGCGATCGGGCAGCTGTCCTTATGCCTCTAATGTTTCAGATCAACATTTTAATCTCAGTGTGTGTTGTGGTCATATTGATGCAGTGTAGCCAAAGTCAGGGCCCCCCATACTCCCACCCCCCCCCTGCACGCCACACAGCACCTGGAAGGTGATAGCATATTCATTGAGACCCACATAACAAAAAGAAACTCCAAACCCCAGAGCAGGCTGGCAACAGCCAGCCTCCCAAACATAGGCATGATAAGAAATGTATGTATCTTAAAACTGTTATCCACTAACTGGTAGATATGGCTTTGTAGGGGGGAGTGTGAGTGTCCCAAACAGTGCAATTCGATATCTGTACCAACCAAACAACATCACAGCAATTGAACCACAAATCACACATACCATCAACAGAGCTAGGGGTGCAGAGTTTAGCCCCCCACATCCAGTCAAGAAGTGCCACCTCAGGCACTTTGAACAGCAATGCAAGGCCAGGGCCTCTCTGACAGATAGTAAGAAGAGTAACATTAGACATGCGGGGGCATCAAAGGACCCCAGCCTTCAGCCAGGAGGAACACATCCCAATCACATTATAGTGACACCGGGTCCCAGTGGGCTCGAACCATCATGCAATTCTTTGCCAACACCTCCCACCTGTGCCTTTGCCTTATCACCATACATTTGAAAGTTCAAAGCAAGTTCTCCCCCGTCCGTCACAGGTCACTTGGGGTGTTCTCTGCTTAATAGTAGCTGTTTTGTCCAAATAGGAGTCCACAGAATGACCATCAGGGTGGGTCTCTGTATCTGTGTCGATAGTCCTATCATGGGAGAGGACAATCACCAGCAATGCCTCCACTTTATCCTGGTCTGCCTGGGCTCTCGTTGATCCATGCACGTGGCCCACGTTGGCCCGAACCCGATGACCTCTCTGCTGCCTCCCTTGTGGGCGCGATTGCCTCGCCAGTGCACCTTCATGCGTCCTCTCCGCCCTGCTGCTATCCAGCCATCCCAGGAGCCATGAAAATGTGTGCATTCCACTCCATTATAACTCCCAGCTTGGCAGGAAATAAGAGGGAGTATCTGAGGCCCACTTCTTGCAATGCACATCTAACCTCAAAAAAGGAAGCCCACTTAACCTGCATTGACATGTTAAAGTCCAGAAGGCTGCATTGGTCATCCAGAAGAGCCATCCACATGTGCCATTTGGAGCAGAGTGTCACTGTTGCAATAGTACAATAGTTGGGCCACCACAGGTTTTGATGGCCTTGCAGGAAACCATGCCCATACTTATACTTGTTTTGGTGCCGCATTTGCACCGCTTTTTGACCCAAAAGCGGCACAAACTTACAAAATACAATTGTATTTTGTAAGTTTTCGCCACTTTTGCATAAAAAATAACGCAAATGCGGCACTAAAAAAGCATAAATATAGGCCTCAGTCTGCTCAGTCAGGGGCAAAGAAAGAGGAAAGGTCCTTCTTGGCTACCTGAATTTTAATCCAGTGTTCAGGTACGTAACCATATCCTTACCTTCTGCCCCCTTGGGCAGCCCTGTGATCCACACATTATTGCAACAATTATGGCCTTCTACATCCTTGGATCTGCTCTCCAGGATCTTTACTCATTCAGTGAGATCTGCCATCTGGGGCTGCAGGGACTGCTGTTCCCGTCGTAGTTCATCAACTAACACCGCCTTCTCCTTAACCTTGTCAGTAAGCTTTCTATGGTCTGCTCCAAGGAGGCCGGACTCTGATGACACACTACCTATCTGGGCCCATAGGGTGTCTTTGGAGCCCGCAATGGCAGCCAGGTCTCCTTCGAGTGTCTATTGCAGGACGGGGGGCATCTGATCAGCGCCACTTCCAAGTGGCAGCCCCTCTGTGCAGGTGTCTCCCGCGACACTGCAGACGAGCCAAGGTCTCTCACCTTAGACTTGCCAATCATTGAGTCCTCCAACCACATTCTCACAAGGCAATTGGTCAGTAGGGCCCTCCTCAGGAAACCAGGTCTGACCGTCAAAATCAGCAGAGTCTACTCATAGGAAGTAACAGCCATCTAATCACCCAGCTCCGGTGCTCCTCACAGATGGTAGTCATGTCCAAACTCCCAGTGGCTACAGTGGGAAGTAATCCCCACCCAGTCCAGCCAATGCTGGGTGCCAGCCCATGTCTTATGTCCCCTCTGTGGCCCCATCAATGTACCTCCATGGGCCAATGGGGTGAAGACAGTCAGAATCACTCACTGAATCTTTATCTCTTCAGTGCCCACTTCTCCGCCAGGCTGCAAGCCTCCAAGTCGATGGCCCGGGCCCTCCAGGGCCACGCCCCAGTTATGATGAAGAGTCCCAGTGTCCAGGTTACCCCTTCGGGGGCACAGATACAGTAGCCACAAGGTGTCCCTAGAGCAAGCTACCCTAATCTAGTCCACTGTAGCCCAAACTAGGGCCCAACATTGACAGGCCCTCCCCCAGGCTGCAGGCCTCTGCAGCAGGCGTCTCTGACCCATAGGTGTCGAACTGCATCCAAGAAGAATTCATCAGGGGGGCTCCCCACTCATGTTGAACATTTCAAGCCCCTCACAATGACTAGCAGGAGAACAGGCTGCAACCAGCCCCTCTATTTCGTCACCAGGTCAGAAACCCTCCTGGGCCTACAGCTGCAGCCTGTGGGCACAAATGACGACACACACCGGTTGGATTTTTCTCATGCACGGACCACCTCCTCTCAGCCCCATATCTACCACTAAATGTAGATATCCTGACCAAGGGGTTGTGGGTCATGCCCCATTGCTGATGCGCCCCCACATGCCTCATGTCTCAGACGCACCCGTCTGGGCCTCCAGGGCAGCCAGCCAAGGACACAGTGCCTCACTCCCGTTACTGCCTGCTGCCTCTGCAGCCCAGCCACATCAGCCCTGTGATGCCTCCTGACCACAGCAACTGGAAAACCTGTCCTTGTGGCCAGAGGAGGAGGATTAGCATGGATGGATGGCAGCATCAGAGTGGAGCTCTAGCCTCGGGCGTCTGCCATCTTCCAGCTCCAGGCAAAAGCCCCCCAATATTAGTACCATTGTCATCAGCCTGTACGTGTGAATTTCTCCCCAGTCTTGCATGACCAGATGACTGCAAATGGCACTTTGTGATTTAAGGTGCTAGTTACCCTACAAATATTAAAATTGCATTTCTTCTACTGGATGGATTTATGCTGTTTCTAAATTGGTTTGGGTTTATTCTTGTGCTGTGTTATTACATTATTATTGTTTGTATGCTGCATAAATACTTTACACATTGCCTCTAAGTTATGCCTGACTGTTTTGTGCCAATCTACCAGAGGGTTAAGCACAGGTTAATTTATTGACTTTGGTGGTTTGCCATAACAAACTTTGTGGTTGTTGCCTAAGTGGAGCTTACAACCCAGAAACCAATGACCCAAATTTCTCACTTTTATGAATAATAAACCATGCACACAGGACTTGCAGATAACATGCAGATATGATGTCCAGAGATTGCTACAGTCATGCAGTGTGAATACTGAAAAATAAGAAAGGTTTTCTAAGCAAACTTCAGTGCTACTTTGGTTTCTAATAATCAAGGCAGTAAAGGGGTTTGCATTTGCCCACAGTAAAACAAACTAAAATGAGAACCCCACCCATAACATTGGGCCTGATACATAAAGGTAACTTACACTTTTGAGTAATTTATACTTTTGCGTAAATTTATAACTTTTGGATAATAACAAAATATAAGTGTAAAGTTACTCAAAAATGTAATAGTACAAAAATGTTTTTATGTGTAAGTTATTCACAAGTGTAATTTATCTAAGTGAATAGCCACTGCAGTTTGTGAATAGACACCAGGCTGTTCACTTCGGCAGAGACGCTTCTAACTAGAAACAGATTCTGAGTAACAATTCAAAATTAAAAAGTTATTAATCTAAAAACTTTTAACTTTTAAAAAACATTTTAAAGTGTAAATTAATTTTCAAATTAATTTATTATTATAATGATAAACAGTAAATATATTATTGTTTGGCCATTTCTGGTTCTTGACGTACTTCAAGACTGGGCTGCAGTACATTTGAGACTATTTCAACACCTTTAGTTCTGTAGTAACTTAAGAAGTGTATTTTGTGAATTACAATAGTCTGACTCTTTATTAGGTGTGTGTTTCGTATTACCATGTCCCTGTCAAACTCCTTTTTCAATGCCACTAAATCCTTCCCATTTTGTAGTAATAATTTCCCATTATTCCTATACTCTCCCTGGTCTCTGTTACATTTACTATACAGTAGTATACTTACCTGTGCAGAGATCTCCACACAGAAATGACAGGGGAAGGCAGATTAGTAGTGATACTCCATTACTGAATTTCTGAATTGGGATCCCTATTAACAGGTACTGGCAATGGAATTACACTTTTCTAATGTTCCTGGTAAGGGCATGCTGGGACTTGTAGGCAGCCTGTTTTCTATATGATGTGACATATAAGTGCTGATGTTCCTTTTATGGGCATGACATGCTGATATTTGTTTATGACTTGCCATATGCTTTGTAATGTTTTTGGTATGGGCATTTATGATATTTGTGGTACAAGTGCATTTCTTTAGTAATGTGATCCGTAACTACTGCTCATGTTGTAGAATAATAAATAACCTGTGTAACAGTATTATGGACCGTTTTAACAACTGCTTGGGTAGCAGGATATTACTGACATGTTGTGTTTGGTCTAATTATGTTGTGTACAATACAGTTTATTTTTATATAACTTTGTGTTGTGTTTCCTTTGTGGTGGGGATAGTGTGTCATGTGTGTTGAGTGAGTTATGCAAATGCTTTACACGTTGTTTCTGGGATAGGCCTGACTACTTGTGTCAAGCTACCATGGGGGTGAGCAGGGGTTATCTTGGACGTGTAACTCCCTTGCCCTGACTTGAGTGGGTGCATTTTGCCTGGCTTACGTGCATACCCTAGTCAACCAGAGACCCCATTTCTAACAATGTCCATATTTCAAAACATAAAAATCAATTTAAAACGTCTCTGACTATCTGGATTTAATTTAAAAAATCGATGTAAGTAGTTATTTCCCCCATGTGCTGCCACTGCATAGGTACCCCCCTCCCCCAGAAGAGTCTATGTGCAGGGTCTCTAAGTAGCCCATCTCCTTGAGGCTAATGGATGGTGAGACCAATGAAACGTCTCCCTATCTCAGGGCACACAAAACCATGTCAGTGAGAAGCGCAATATCTTCTTTTTGACAGGGCCAAATGTATCTGTGGCCTTTGAGACTCTGCCAAATGGCAACTGAACTTCAGGACAAGGAAAGAAATGGCATGAATAGCACATTTGCTCAAATGACCAGGGACTTTTGTCTCTACAGTCCATCGTGCATACGCTCCCTAACTGTCCAATGACAGTGTACCTACATGCGCCCATTTCCGCCTTTCAATTTATCTCTCCCTTTCCTTTTTTTCTTCATTGCCTGTCACCCTCTCTGTCTCTGAAATATCTCTAATCTTCCATTTCACTTGTACAATTATGGCTAATAAGAAGTCGATGTAATGCAGTGTTCTGTGCTACTGGCTAATACGTTTGGAGGGAATCACATTGCAACATAAGTCATTGTATGACTCGACGGTCAACGAGGGAGTGTTATGTGCTTTAAGTTAGGGAGTGTTATCTGC
Source organism: Pleurodeles waltl (assembly GCF_031143425.1). Taxonomy (NCBI): domain Eukaryota; kingdom Metazoa; phylum Chordata; class Amphibia; order Caudata; family Salamandridae; genus Pleurodeles; species Pleurodeles waltl. Next base: position 768,242,784 of record NC_090436.1, read on the forward strand.
TTTAAGTTATCAGTTGATAAATCTATGCTGTTCTTCAGAGCTGTAGATGTTTGCTTACAAGTACTTAATGTTGCAATATTATTTTCATCTTAGAAGTTGCAGGAGGTGTTCAGCGAGAATAAAGAAAATAGCTTTTTGATTGTTTACCTTATTGTTTGCTTAGACAGACATAACAAACACTGCATTTATGTGCTCGAGGCCAGATGCACTTTAAATAGACAAGAAGCTTGATCGGCGTACAGTGTCAATGTTTACACATTATACCATTTTTTATTTTATTAAAGCAAAAATGTACCCAAAACAATTGAGTAATACTGATTTTGAGAGGGCGAATGTGTGTGTGGCACAATTCATTATTATAGAAATGAAAGTTAAAGTTTATTAGAATGTTGGAATGTTGAGCTCTCAACTGAAGATAAAGAGGAGGCTCAGGGCAATGTTGGCAAATATAGACCTTCGCATCAAACATCTCAATCCTTGTCTTTTGTTTCTCCATATTTAGGAACATTCTACCCTCAGAGTGTGGAATATTTCAATAGCAATAATGTCCTCTGCCTCGAGTTTTACCTACTGTCAGAGGCCATCTCCCTCATTATAAGAACGCTTTACCTTCAGTGGAAGGAATGTTTAAATATCTGAAGTCCATCCTCTTAGGAGTATACCTGGTGTCAAACGTCATCTCCCTCATTATAGGCTCGAGCCGCAGATTCAGAGTCTTCAATGACCATTACAAGATTCAGCAGTGGGATATAATGCTATCATACATGGAATTATGCAATCCCTGTATAAACAACAGTCAATAATTTATTTTTAACCCCTTCGCTGCCAGGGCTTTTCCCCCTCAGGTGCTGAGTCTTTTTTTGGTTATATGGGGTAGTTTGCGCTTAGGCCCTCATAACCTTTTGTCCACATAAGCTATCCAGTCCAATTTGGGTCCTTTTTTCCAACATCCTAAGGATTCTAAAGGTACCCAGAGTTTGTGGGTTCCCCTGAAGGAGACCAAGAAATTAGCCAAAATACAGCTAAAATGTTGTTGTTTTTTTAGAAAAATTGGAAAAAAGTACTGCAAAAAAAAGCATGTGTTTTTTTCCCCTGAGAATGGCATCAACAAAGGGTTTGCAGTGCTAGAAATCACCATCTACCCAGCTTTCAGGAACAGGCAGACTTGAATAAGAAAACCACATTTCTCAACACAGTTTTGGTATTTTACTGGAACATACTCCTTTTTTACTATTTTTGAGTGCTTTTAGCCTCCTTCCAGTTAGTGACAGAAATTAGTGTGAAAACAGTACTGGATCCTGGACAGCTAAACATTTCTGAAAAGTAGACAACATTCTGAATTTAGCAAGGGATCATTTGTGTAAATACTTCAAGGTTTTCTTATAGAAAATAACAGATAAAATAAAACAAAATTGAAATTGAGGGAAAAAAAAGATCGATTACTGGCCACATTTTCTTCTGTAACTTTTCCTGCTATGACAAAATTTTGAAAATAATATACAGTTACATCTACTAAACTCTTCTGGTTGCAGGGATATGTAGGGCTTGGAGGTTCATCAAGAACCTTAAGTACCAAAGAGCCAGTAATTGAGCTGCACTTTGCAATGGGTTTTCATTGTATATCGGGTATAGAGCAATTCATTTGGTAAAATATCAAGAGTGAAAAATAGGTATCAAGGAAACCTATGTATTTCCAAAATGGGCACAAGATAAGGTGGTGAGAAGCAGTGGTTATTTGCACATCTCTGAATTCTGGGGTCCCCATACTAGCATGTGAATTACAGGGCATTTCTCAGACAGACTTCTTTCTTACACACTGTCTTCCATTTGAAAGGAAAAAATGTAGAGAAAGACAAGGGGCAATAACACTTGTTCTTCTATTCTATGCTCCCCCAAGACTCCCTCACTGGTGTTGGTAGGCCTAGTGCCCGCAACAGGAAATGCCCCAAAACACAATGTGGACACATCACATTTTCCCAAAGAAAACTGACCTGTTTTTTGGAAACTGCCTAGCTGTTGATTTTGAACTCTAGCTCAGCTGGCACCAGGAAAACCTAACAAACATGTGAATTTGTTAAAACCAAACACCTTGGGGAACCCAGGATGGGGTAGCTTGTGATACTTTTACCAGGTTCTGTTACCCATAATCCTTTGCAAACCTCAAAATTTGGAAAGAAAAACACTTTTACCTCACATTTTGGTGATGGAAAGTTCTGGAATCTGAGAGGAGCCACAAATTTCCTTCTACCCAGCATTCCCCTAAGTCTCCCAAAACAAATGGTACCTCACTTGTGTGGGTAGACCTATTGCCCATGGCAGGAAATACCCCAAAACACAAAGTGGACACATAACATTTTCCCAAAGAAAACTGACATGTTTTTTGCAAAGTGCCTAGCTGTGGATTTTGGCCTCTAACTCAGCCGGCACCTAAGAAACCTAGCAAACCTATATAGTTTTCAAAACTAGACAGTTAGGGGAATTCAGAATATGGTGACTTGTGGGGCTCTCACTTGAGTTCTGCTACACAGAAACCTTTGCAAACCTCACAATGTGGCAAAAAAACACTTTTGCCTCACATTTTGGTACTGCAAAGATCTGAAATCTTCTTTCCACCCAGCATTTCTTCAAGTCTACCGATAAAAATGCTACCTCACTTGTGTTGGTAGGCCTGGTGCCCACAAAAGGAAATGCTCCAAAACAAAAGGTAGATACATCCCATTTTCCCAAAGAAAACTGACCAGTTTTGTGAGAAAGTGCCTAGCTGTGGACTTTGGCCTCTAGCTCAGCTGGCACCTTGGAAAACGTACCAAATTTGTGAATTTTTTAAAACTAAGCACCTCGGGGAATTCAGAATGGGGTGACTTGTGGGGCTCTCACTGAGTTCTGTTACCCAGAGTCCTTTGCGAACGTCAAAATGTAGCACAAAAAAACTTTTTCCTCACATTTCTGTGATGGAAAGTTCTGGAATCTGAGGGGAGCTGCAAACTTCCTTCCAATCAGCATTTACACAAGTCTCCTGATAAAAATGGTACCTCACTTGTGTGTGTAGACCCAGTGCCTGCAACAGGAAGTGCCCCAAAACTCAACGTGGACACATCACATTTTCCCAAAGAAAACTGACGTTTTTTTGCAAAGTGCCTAGCTGTGGATTTTGGCCTCTAGCTCAGCCGGCATCTAAGTAAACCTGGAAAACCTATACATTTTTGAAAACTGGACACTTAGAGAAATTCAGAATTGAGTGACTTGTGGGGCTCTCACTGAGTTCTGTTACCCAGAATGCTTTGCAAACCTCAAAATTTGGCCTAAAAAATATTTTCCTCACATTTCGGTGCTGCAAAGTTCTGGAATCAGAGGGGACCCATAAACTTCCTTACACCAAGCATTTTCCCAAGTCTCCCGGTCAAAATGGTATCTCAATTATGTGGCTAGGCCCAGTGCCCGTGACAGGAAATCTCCCAAAACACAATGTGAGCACATCACATTTTCCTAAAGAAAACAGACATGTTTTTTGCAAAGTGCCTAGCTGTGGACTTTGGCCTCTAGCTAAGCCCGCACCTAAGTAAACCTGGAAAATCTATACATTTTTTAAAACTGGACACCTAGAGAAATTCAGAATTGAGTGACTTGTGCGGATCTCACTGAGTTCTGTTACCCAGAATCCTTTGCAAACCTAAAAATTGGGCAAAAAAATCATTTTTCCTCACATTTCGGTGCTGCAAAGTTCTGGAATCTGAGGGGAGCCACAGATTTCCTTCCACCAAGCATTCCCCCAAGTCTCCCTATAAAAATGGTACCTCATTTATGTGGCTAGGCCCAGTGCCTGTGACAGGAAATGCTCCAAAAAACAACATGGATACATCACATTTTCCCAAATAGACATGTATTTTTCAAAGTGCATAGCTGTTCAGCCGGCACCTAAGGAAACCTAGCAAACCTATACATTTTTGAAAACTAGACACCTAGGGAAATTCAGAATGGGGTGACATGTGGGTCTCTCACTCATTCTGTTGCCCAAAATCCTTTGTGAACCTCAAAATGTAGCACAAAAACACTTTTTCCTCACATTTTGGTGATGGAAAGTTCTGGAATTTGGAGGGGAGCCACAAACTTCTTTCCACCCAATATTTCCCCAAGTCTCTCGTTAAAAATGGTACCTCACTTGTGTGGGTAAGCCCAGTGTCCGCCACAGGAAATGCTCCAAAACCCAGCGTTGACACATCACATTTTTCCACTGAAAATTGACATGTTTTTTGCAAAGTGCCTAGTTGTGGATTTTAGCCTCTAGGTCAACCGGACCTAGGGAAACCTACCAAACCTAGATATTTTTCAAAATTAGACATCTAGGGGAATCTAGAATGTGGTGACTTGTGGGGCTCTCACCAGGCTCTATTTCCCAGAATCTTTTGCAAACCTCAAAATGTGGCAACAAATATTTTTCCTCAAATTTCAGTGCTGCAAAGTTCGGGAATCTGAGGGGAATCACAAACTTTCTGCCACCCACCAATCCCCGAAGTCTCCGGATAAAAATGGTACCTCACTTGTGTGGGTAGGCCCAGTGCCAGTGATGGGAAAAGCCCCAAAACACAACATGGAAACATCACATTTTCCCAAAGAAAAAGGACATGGTTTTTGCAATGTGCCTAGCTGTAAATTTTGGTCTATAGCTCAACCGGCACTTAGGGAAACCTATCAAACCCATATTTTTTTTTCAAAACTAGACACCTAGGGGGATGCAGAATGGGGTGACTTGGGGGGCTCTCACTAGGTTCTATTACTCAGAATCCTTTGCAAACTTCAAACTTTGGCCATAAAAATACTTTTTCCTCACATTCCGGTGATGGAAAGTTCTGGAATCTGAGTGGAGCCACAAATATTATTCTACCCAGCAGTGCCCCCAGGTCTCCCGATAAAAATGATACCTCACTTGTGTGGGTAGACCCAGTGCCCGCGACAGGAAGTGCCCCAAAACACAACATGGACACATCAAAATGATGTATTACAAAACTACCTATTGTTGCAGGGCAGGTAGAGGCACCTGCTTTTTTGGTCCCAGGTGTAGCGGTGATCTAGGGAAACCTGCGAAATCCAGACATTTTTTAAAACTAGACACTTAGTGGAGTCCAGGGAGGTGTGGCTTACGTGGATCCCCCAACATTTTCTTCATTTTTAGTTTGACCACACATTCTGGTTGGATTTGGAAGGAGGGTGAGTGATGGCTCAATAGATCAAATTTATTTAACAAGAGATTTCACAAAAATGAAATGCACTGTTAATAACTGAAAGGCCAAAAAACTGAACAAATAACTCACAGCTAGTGAGCTGTAAAGCCATGACAAGGCACCAACTGCTTTACAGTCCATTCAGACACCTTTCATACATGACATGCACACATCCATTCACTCCGCCAGCCAAGTGCCCAGCACTTTACCACACTCCCATCAACAGACAGCACCATTCAAGGGCTCATCACTTTCATATGCCCACATGCCTGACATAGCAATCACTCCAGCTGACGGAGTCTGTGGACTGGCACTTGGCTAGCAGTGTCACTATATACACCACCAGCCAAGCGCCACTCCACGAACACTGCCATCACATTTTTTTTAACAAAAAAGAAAACACGGACTTATTACAAGTAAGTACAACACTACAAACGTAAAAGATCTAACAAAATTCATGGCAGTAATACCAACCGTGAAACTGAACAAAAAATAGAAAACAATATAGAACAGGCAGTTTACACTCACAGTAGTTCTCAATAATTATTTTGGGTGTGGTAACTTCAGAAACATCTGGCCACACACAGCCCAGGCTTAGAAGGACAATCCGGGCAGTACATACGAGTCTCCTTCCAGATACCTCTTCGGGCACAGACTCTACATTTCTTAGCGGGAAAGTCTTTTTTGGGAGTGGGAGCAATGTGATCAGGGAAGTGGTGATCTTTCAATCTAGTCACATCCTCCACCACTGCATCTCTAGGAACTCTTGCCTTTTCCACTACAACAAGGCTCTCTGTCACGGACTCCTGAAATTTAACAAATTTTATCATTGGCTCAGGGGAACAATCCTTGAACACAATAAAAGCATTAAAAGTTGCTATATGGAGCAAACGTATAGCCAACGTTTTATACCAAACATAAGACTTATGAACAGCAACGTAAGGTACCTCTGATCTACTCAGTCGACACCACCCATCTGCTTATTGTAGTCCAAGAAGCACACAGGTTTGCGCACTTCAGCAACCTCACCATCAACATTCACAGGGGAAGTACGCTCATCATGGATGGTAGCCAGCATGTAGACATCCCTCCTGTCCGCAAATTTCATAGCTAGCAGCTCATCATTACCCAAGGCATTGCACTGTCCCTTCTCAAGATTTTTACACACAAGCTCCCTTGGATAGCCTTTATGGTTGGAGTGGATTGTGCCACAAACAACAGTGTCCACTCTGAAGAATTCCTTGAACAATTGCACTCCAGTGTAGACGTTATCTAGGTACGAATGATGACCTTTGTTGTCTACCAAGTTCCCACACAATTTTCTCACGAACTCCAAAAGTGGGCGGACAACCAGGGGGGTCAATACTGGAATCCCTACCAGTGTAGACCTGGAAATTATAAACATATCCTGTACTTCTTTCAGAAGAATTCCCTCTTCCTAGGAATTTCCTGTCTAAAAACCAAACGGCCCTTGAACAGGACCAAAGACTCATCCACAGATAGTTCTTTCCCTGTAACATAGACATCCGAAAACCAATCTACAATGTGATCAAGCACAGACCTAATCTTAAAAAGACAGTCAGATTCAGGGTGATCTTGTGGCAAGGCTAAAACATTGTCAACAAAATGCAGCATCCGAAGAAGAAGCAAATACTGATTACAAGTCACGGTTGCCGGAAATATTGCCATTGCCCTCAAGGGACTAGTAGACCAATAAGAAGACAGTGACGGCTTTCTTATCAACCCTATCAAAAAGTCAAAATCAATAACTTTTTCAACTCTTCCAGATTTATGGGAATCCACTGGGTAGCTCTAGACTGTGGTCTGGGTCTGGCACTGTTGTCCCTCAAATACTGTTCAGCATACACATTAGTCTTCTCAACAATCTCTTCCAAAAATACACTGTCCATAAACAACTTAAAGAAATTGATAGGAAAAAAAGTTCTGTACTGGCTCTACACCCCGGGAGACTAGTAAAGGCAGGAAACTCTTGCTGTTCCATGTTTGGGGCAACCCAGAGTTCAGGTCTTCCAATGCTAAACCTTTCGGCCCCAGGCTGCTGCACTATTGGCACATCAGTGTCCTCCTCTAAAACAGGCCCTTCACCTGCACTGGGAGTGGCTTCCTCATCAGAAGATTCCTCTGGGACAGAACATTAACTGCTAGAATTTTGCACTTCATCCTCTGCCTCAGATGCAAAGTCAGTCTCATAATCATGATCAGAAGATGACTCAAAAAGCAAACCAACAACCTGCTGAGCGGTCACCTTGCGGCTAGCCATGACCCTTTCTAAGAAAAGTAACTTGACAAACGAGCCAACAACAACCAGCACTGTCTAAAATAAGTAATAAACAAAGTGTGGCTTTATCACAAAGAGTTATGTACTCAAAAACTATACCACTCATTTGCCTGAAAAAGCTAGACTCACCAGGAACTACTCTGCACTGATACAGCAATCACCAATGATATCCTACTAAAAATAAAAAATAAAATAAAAAAAGACCACACACATCATTGTGCACAAATCGAAGGACAATTTCACACACAATCATGCATTTAGTACACCACTTACAAAAATGTCATTCACGCATGGCAACAATACTCATTTGGAGTAAATATTTTTTTTTTTACCTAAAACATGCAACTATGCAAACTGCAGCTCAACCACTGCCAAAACTGCAAGGAGTCACAGCAAAGGAAGCAAAATTTGAACTAAAACAAAAAGGAAAAATAAACTGTTATAATCACAAAGGCAAATATTTTGCCTGTTGACAAACACGCCATCACCAAACATTTAGACATTTTCCCTGATGTCTAGTGGTTTCTGCCCCCTAAGGGGCAGATGGGCCTAAATAAACTAGGCCAATGGCCAACAGTGATATACCCTCTTTGGGGGAGGTGACCCTTGCCCAAGGGGCTGCCCCCACACCAAAAAACATAAACAAAAACTATCACTGGTGCCTTAGTGGATCCTCTGCTCATGGGCCTAAAAATAATAGGCCGGTCTGCCCCCAAGGGGGGCAAGAATGACCAACAGTCAAGTGCCCCCTTCAGGGGGGCAACCCTTACCCAAGGGGCCTCCTCCCAAACAAAAAAGCATAAAACTAAATAATCCCTGGTGCCTTCGTGGCTACTGCCCCTTTGGGGGCAGATGGGCCTAAAAATATAGCCGATCTGCCCCAAGGGGGGCAGAAATGGACAACAGTTATGTGCCCCTTTTGGGGAGCAAACCTTGCCCATATAAAACACAAAAAGCAAACTGAAAAAATCCCTGGTGTCTTTGTGGCTTCTGCCCTCTGGAGGGAAGATGGGCCTAAAAATAATAGGTCGATCTGCCCCTAAGGGGGGCAGAAATGGCCATCAGTAATGTATCCGCTTTGAGGGGGTCACCCTGGTCCAAGGGCCTCCCCCCACACACAATACATACACACAAGATCCATGATGCCTAAATAGGCTGATCTGCCCCACTCGCCAACAGTGCTGTGCCACCTTTGTGGGGCGACCCTTGCCCAAGGGGCCGCCCCCACACAAAAAAAAATAATTAAACAATCTCTGGTGCCTTAGCAGCTTCTGCGCCTAAAGGGGGGTAGATTGGCCTTAAATTAATAGGTCAATCTGCCCTCAAGGGGGGCATAAATGGCATAAATCATATTGCCCCCAAAGGGGAGTGACCCTTGCCCAAGGGTCCACTCCCTTCGACATGAAATTGACCAAAAAATATCCCTGGTGTCTAGTGGGCATTCCTGCTGCCTGATTGCAGTGCGATTGGGCCGCAGGAATGCTGAAAGAGACATTTCAGGCCTTTCCTTTCCCTCGATGCCTCTTTCAAAGTAAATCTCCCCCATACGGAGGAGAAAGTTACCTGCTTCACTGAAGTCGCACTGGAATCAAATGGCTTCCAGCGCATCTGGCTGACTCTGATGATGTCAGCGCACGGTGCATATTCACGTCATTAGACCGTTAACTACAAGAGGCACTCATACATGCGTAATAACCAATAATCTAATATAACTGTGTGTGATTATTATAAAATTGAATAACAAAGTACTCATGAATAAGTATTCTTTATGTACATATATTGTGTATTGCTAACAATAAGGAAATAAGATAGTATATGTTATATATATAACACAGATAAACCCAGATGAAACACGTGTTGACTGGCTGTGAATTTGAAAGTTAAATCAACATCAACAACGAAGATCATAACTCAATTTGGACTGAAGGACTTGGGACTCTGAATTTGGACCATACCACAAGTTTGGAGCATCAATTCATATCATTTGATTACATTGGATATGAACATTGTTACTTCATTGAAGGACGTTGATATATATAACATATACTATCTTATTTCCATATTGTTAGCAATACACAATATATGTACATAAAGAATACTTATTCATGAGTACTTTGTTATTCAATTTTATAATAATCACACACAGTTATATTAGATTATTGGTTATTACGCATGTATGAGTGCCTCTTGTAGTTAACGGTATTCACGTGTGCATAGCACATATTAAGACCCAGGGGTGGGGTCTTTCAAGGGTGCACCTTCAGACGATTCAAATAATAAATATAAAAATTTGCCCTATTACCCAGAGCGTCTAACACTCTCCTGGTTAAGTACACCCACACTCACCCACATTCACGTCATTAGACGCCTGGGGGAGGGCTGGGGGAGGTAGAGGAAGCGCTTCTGCTTCCATCCCTGTCCGTGGGCCGGGTGCAGGATGTAACGGTTACATCCTCCGCACAGCATCGCTATAGGAGAGGACGTAACTGTTACATCCAGGGCACCAAAGGGATTAAATGGCGACCTAAAGACATCAGAACTAGACTACTATAAGATTATTATAGTCAGGTTATGACATCACAATGCCTGCTGCCGTGCCAGCAGCCAAGATGAAAGGCAAGTTAGGACACAGAGCATACTTGGAGAAGCTGTTTAAAGCAACGAAAATTGAACATTATTTGTCTTTCTTCTGCTCTATTTTAATAGCTTACAGGGCCAAGCAGAGAGAATATGTTTATATTTTGCACTCCTTAAACAGAGAAAAGCTAAAATTCTTCTGCATCTACACATTCTCAGCTACTGCAGATTTTCCCTTTTTTTTAAAAACGGTTTCTAATATCTGTTTTCAACAAATATCACACTGGTTTTTGATGGGTTTCATTTTGCATTAGGGGTGTCATTTTTATCCTTCATGTTTGCAAACATGTTCACTGTTTTATGTGAGAGAACTATGCACCACGGTTTTAAGTGATTTTTGGGAAAGATGATGTTCTGATCGTTTATTATGTGGGAGTACACGATAAAGCTATTGAAAGTCACCTCGAAGTTCCATAACCTTATAAATAAGGCTCCCAGATTTCCATTTCTACCGATAAATACAGAAAGAAGTAACATTGTGTGTTTCCTGCCTGTATTTGTTTTTGGAAGGCAGAAAAATGCAGAAAATGGGGTTTCTTTCGATTAACGCTCTATGCTGTCATTAAGGAACTCCATGTCAATAGCTGTGCCTACTAACAACATGGAGAGTTAAAAAACATTATGATATTTCCTTAAATGAATGCATAACTCAACTTTCGTTTGTGCTATAATGCTAATATTTTCACATGGGTGTATTTTTTTATTTTTGGCTGTGTAATATGATAAAACTTACCAGGCAGCAAAGTATGAGTACACTTTTATTAGTTACATAAATGTGAAAATATACAAATTACAACTTCATTTATTTACAATAAATATGGATAAATACTGATAAGATGACTACAAAATAAATATGGATGAATAGAAATGGAAATAGTCAAATAGTAGGTACCATAGATCCAGAGCCTTACTCATAAAGAAACTCGCCCTCCAGCGTTGTTCCTCTATATGGTTATGGAGTTCCTCTATGGCTTGCAATGTTCTTATAATGTACTGCAGGGGGTACTTTATCAATTATATATTAGGAGATAGAATAAGTTATCATAAACACAGTACTATTTCTATTGTATTGTAAAAATCAATATTCATGATATCCCAGGTAAAAGATTAGAAATTGCAAACCCACTTATAGATCTGTATATCTTTATAGCTTTTCATTTATTTTGTCCCTTTCAATTGGTGCACAGGCATGAGATACAATGACAATCTTACGTACCTCATGTTTCATTTTATAAAGTGATTCTATTTTACTGGATAAATTAAATACTGTATACTTCAGAAATAAAGGTCGCAAGTAGAGATTAACCAGCATCAGAAAAACTTGACAAAGAGCCATATGTTCTACATACATGAGTAAAAGGTTCTTATAACAAACTCTTTTTATAGCAATGGTTTAAGACGTGGTCAAAGTTGCTAATTGCCCAGGGCTCCATTCCAAAGCCACCCTCCCTGAAAGGTGAACTTTCTTTCTATCTCAACTTTGCCTAATTCCATTTCTCAACTTCTCTCCTTCGGTCTGCTGAACACTACCTCTGATGCTGTCTCTCTTTTCACAGGCTCATCTTAAGTATTTTTGGGGCCTGAGAAGGACATATTTCAACTGTTTGGTGTGACCACATTTGTGAAACCTTGGTGTTATGCCGGCTTCATTTGGTAGATAGTGGGCAATAAAACTCAAACAGAGATCAAATTTATATGTCTTGCTTTGGGCCTGAACCTCCTTAAAATGATACTCTCCCATTAAGTTCTTAACATGCTGCCAGACTCACTTAGGGCCAGATGTCTCATTCTTTCACACAGCGCAACGTAGCAAGCCACTTTGCTGAGCTGCATGAAAGGACAGAAATGTGTCATACTAACCATTATACAGTGCATTCCTGTATCTTTCCTACTGCTGGTGCACTTTTGGCTACCGAGCGCCAACACAGACACCCTTTAATCAACCCTTTCATCATGTTGAAATGGTGCCTGTGTTGTACGCAGGATTCTTTTTGTGCTGGAAGTTTTCTGTTCCTGCACGAAAACAATCGTCAGAGGCATTTCCCTCCTACGTCTTCTGCAGAATGCAACACACGTAGAAAGAGGAAAATATGAGGAGAAATAAAAATATTTCTCCTTATTACACCTCACCTGTGGAGGCGTACTATTTTGAGACACTTCCAGGTCTACCACTAATGGTAAATCTAGAAACGCAGCAAAATCCATGGGTGGATGCAAGGGAACACCTACCCTCCACCCATGGAATGCCTCCCTGCTGCACATTAGAGCAAGACAGCGATGTACGTTACTCTAGATTGCTCTAGATTTATCCATGCCATGCAGGGCCACACAAGGTGGCCTTGTGTAGCTTGATAAATCTCACTGTGGTTTCAATAAATATGGGCCTTATTCTTCAATTCTTCATGTCAGAGATATGTCAAGCCCTATAGTCAGATAAATGCTCTTAACACTATTGTCCTACATAGAAGATTAACAATGCCAATTATATGTTTGGACTGAGTAGGCACTGTCTCTATGACAGCTCATCTAGGGGGATATTTCTTTGACAAGTTCTCAAACTTTTGTAACCAAATTATTTTATAAAATCCATATAGGCAAAACCATCATACTGCAAATACATTTTACTATAATGGTAAGACTCACTTCACAGCAAGAATGTCTTTTATCTCAATTGAGATATCAAATATTTGAGAGTATAGAGTCCAACCCAATGAAAGACACCAAAGGTTTACAGTACTCACTCACTAGCACAAGGCCTGCCTCTAAAGAATTTCCAGAGGTGTGGCTAAATGTTTCTGCCTTCAAGGTCAGATTCAATTAATTCCTAAGCTTTGCTCCTTAAAAATTGGAAGATTTGCCTTGGTATTTTAGCCTCCTGAATTTTTGTTGAGTAATACAGTGTGCTGTGCCTGACTAGGCATTTCTTGTTTAGATGCAGGGAGAGTATTCTTTTGAATGTCCCTGGACTTTTTTCAGGTATGCTTGGACAGTATGCCTGAAAAGTACTGATAATTTTGTACTCAATTAATTTTGCTTTCTCCAGCAATCAATCAAGTGTTTTCAATGCTGCCCTTCACTTCTTTCCATTACCAGACACTCAGGCACTGTCTGGGTGTTTAGTAAGCCTGGTACCACATGGGTTTGGTGTAGTAGGGTGAGGGTCTTTTAGAGCATGGGAAACTGCATATCGATGACATTGATTTATAACAATAATAACAATAACTTTGAAAAATATATCCACGATTTGTGTCATTCTTGTATATAACAGGTGGAATTAACAGATGTTTTAAAATTGAAAGGTGGTTGGTTCTTGATATGCTGTGCAAGGACAAGTGTGTCAGCTTCATAGCCATTTTAAAAAAGGGAATAGCTTGCAATTAATGGCAAACTCAATTAGGCATTATGTGGGCCTTGTGTGGTCTTCTCCAATTGAACCTGCACTTGGGTGTCATCAGCATACCTTTGGAAATACACCACACATCAGCTATGGCCTGGCAGAGGGACACATGTAGGTTAAGCAATAATGATGAGAGGACTCAACTTCATGACTCAACAAGGAATAAAGTTTAATATTTTCACCTTTATCCATAACATAGTAAATAATAATGTTTAATAATCACATAGTACACTTAGATAACATTTACAATTTAGCTGGAAGTATACTAATTGGTATAAAAATTATTAGAAAGTTAAGGGACACCAGCATCGAATCCTAAAACAAAAATCAATCATGAGTCCTCCCTTAGCGTAGGACATGCAAACAATATATAGGTGGCAACGAAGAGACAACTAAAATATCTTCAGTCCTGAAGCATAGTGAAAGAGCATCAGGATAGTGTATTGCACTACTGTTCTTAAATATAGGAAGAAGACACTTCAATTTTGGGCACCTATTTTGCAACAAAAAAAGCATAAAATTAAATACTATGGGGGTCATTTCAACCTCGGTGGTCTTTTCACAAGACCGCCGAGGGACCGCCGTGCTGAAGACCGCCAGTGCTCTCGGTTTTCCACTCGGCGAATTATGACTGCTGGCAGCCCTCTGTCCTTTTCCAGGTGGAGAGCCGCCAGCAGCCATACTGGCGGTCGGCGGGGAAGTGGAGGTTGCTCCACCTCCACCGCCCCGTCAACAGAATACTGCCCACCGAATCACGTTACGTGATTCAGCGTGGCGGTGTTCTGTTGACGGGGTGCTGGTGGTGGAGCAGCCCCTATGGATCCCGTCCCCTCCCGGAGGATCAACGGACCAGGTAAGTTGATCGTCCATTAGGGGAGGGGGATTAGGGGTGTTGTGTGTTGTGTGCATGCATGGGGGTGTGCGTGTGAGTATGGAGAGGGGGTGTGTGAGTGCGTGCATGCATGCGGGGGTGTAGTGTGTTTGGGAAATGTCTGCATGTCTGCCTGTATGTATGTCTGTATGGATGTGTGCGTGTATGTCTGATTGTGGGTGTGCGTGTATGACTGTGTGTGTGTCTGTTGGCATGTTTGTTTGTGTGTGCGCGGGTATATGTGTTGGTGGTGTCTGCATGTGTGTCAGGAGTGTGTCTGTGTAGTGATGTCAGTGGTAGGGGTGGGGAGGGGGGTCCTGCCACCTTTGGGGGTGGCAGGGGGGTGGGGGTGTCGGGGAAGGACTCAGGGTGGGGGTGGGGGGTTGAGAGACCCCTATCAGTGTCAGGGAAGGGATTACCTGGCACTGATAGTGCTTACCGCCATGGATTTCATGGCGGCGCCCAACCCCATGAAATCCATGGCCGTCAGCCGGGTCATGATACCGTCGGTGGTCTTGTGATGGCCGCCGGGCTGGAGACCCAAGTCTCCAGCCCAGCGGTCGTCTCCACCCTGGCAGTCGGTTCAGAGAAGTGGCGGATGACCATGGCGGTAACTGCCATGGTAAAAATTCCAATTCTTTTACCGCCAGCCTGTTGCGGTAAGACCACCACTTCTCTGCCAACCGCCAGGGTTGTAATGAGGGCCTATGTCTTTGCCCTCGAGTGTGCAGGTACAAAAGTGTAATAGTTGTGCATCCTATTTTGATTGGTAAACTCTATTTAGAAAGTCCAGTAGTCCGACTTTCATATATTAGGAGCACAGAATTGCAGGTTTCAACTGGTCTAGGTAAGAGTTGCACCTCACTGTAGTGTAGGAAATTGAAAAGAAGAAGTCTGTTTTTTGGGCATCAATTTAGGTATGTGCTTTTACTGTGACCTTAAATGGGGCTTGTGCTTTGAAAACATCATCCAATAAGCCTCTTTGACAGATGTAGGCTCAGAATTTAGAAAAGTGTTGCTACACATTGTGAAGCACTACTTTTCTTGCGCCACCCCTGACCCCTCTTACACCACCATGTGTGCACCGTATTTAAGATACAGCTCACCATGGTAGTATTAGGTACAACAGTGTCAACATTTTCTATGGTATTGTGGCGCTTTGCTCCACTGATGCTAGTGGAGCAAAGTGCAAGGAGGCACATTGATCCCAATTGTTGCTTCCTTTTAACACCTGCTTTGAGCAAACGTTAAAAATGACACCAAAAACGGCACAATTAAATCTTCCATTGTGCATTCATAATGTGGCCCAAATGGTCGCAAAGTGATGTAGTGCATGCATTGTGCCACTTTGTAGATATGGCGGTTTGTTGAGCAGTCTAATTATGTGCTCCCCACCAATCTGACGTCTTTTATGTCTTTTGGAGACATCATATCAGTGTTGATTTTATGTCAACTTTGGCAGATCCAGTACAAGGCTGGGTAAGTAGAAATAGGTTTTATGCCAATGATCAGTATGGTACTGAGACCAATTTTTAGCACAAAGGAAATTATTTTTAAGTATCGACAAATCTTAGCTCCATAAAGTGCCACTGCAAACCCTTTCAGCCTGCAATCTTTCAAGATAGTGGGCATTGTTTGGCTGCCTATTATATGAGCACATCTTAGCAATCCATTGCAGGATGTCTCAAATTTAGCTATAATCTTTACCAAGTCTGTTTACCAATTGAAGTTATTGTGAAGGCGCATACCTAAGTAATCACAAAAATCTCCCCTTTTGAATAATTTGAAATTTTTTTCAACAATCTTTTTTAAAGGTAGTGCTGTTTTCATCACCATGATCTTAGTTGTATTCACACTGATGGGCAAATCTTTATTCCTGCAACACATAGAAAAGTTCTCTAGCATAGCACATATAGGGGGTCATTACGACCCTGGCGGCCGGCGGTAAGATGGCGGTAACACCGCCAACAGGCTGGCGGTGTTCCGCCAGCAATTATGACCGTGGCGGAATTGCCACGGCCATACCGCCGGCCCCTCCAATATACCAGCAGGATTCCGCCTGGCGGTCATAATCCCCAGGGCATTATGAGTCCCCGACCGCCAGCCTGTCAGTGACGGTACACACCGCCATTAAAAGGCTGGCGGTAAGGGGACTTGGGGTGCCCCTGGGGGCCCGTGCACTGTCCATGCACTTGGCATGGGCAGTGCAGGGGCCCCTTAGGCATAGCCCCGTCGCTCATTTCACTGCCCGAATTTCGGGCAGTGAAAAGCGCGACGGGTGCTACTGCACCGGCTGCACATCAGCATTGCCGCCGGCTCTATTACGAGCCGGCAGCAATGTTGATGTTACATTTCCGCTGGGCCAGCGGAAATGTCATAATAGGGAGCCAGGAATACCGCCGGCAATGGCGATATTCTGTCTCCCACGGCCTCGGCGGTCTTTTTACAAGACCGCCGAGGTCGTAATGACCCCCATAGAGTTTTCTGTTAGGGAAAATAAAATAGCATCATCTGCATATAACACAATAAGTTTTATAGTACCAAGCAGTGAAATAATTTGTAAATAGACTACATAGAAGTGGAGCCAGTACATTGCCTTGGCATACTGTTAATTGAAGTGAGAGAGAGAATTACTTTCCCCATTAGACCCAAAACTGACCATTGCTGTAATTTGGGTATGAAGACTTCTTAATATTGTTCACAGTAGTGAATCAGTTCCCAGATGAAGAGTTCTGGACACAATGTCAAAAGCTGAACTTATATAGATAAGTGGCAGGCACAGTAGGCTTTTCTTACAGCTTCAAGACAGCATATTTAACATGCAGTAAAAACAGGTAACATGCTCACGCTGTGCCACTTTTGAAATGAAGAGATGGGTAGTCTTTACAGGAATACGGCACACCCCTGTGTTTCCCCCTTCACGGGCGAAGAATGAAGCTGCCTGCGCCAACACAGGCATCCTTGCACCATAGTGCAAGGGTGTCTGCATTGAGGGGATAGTTTGCTTTTGTGCAGGAAGGTGTCCCTTTCTGCACATAAACAGTCTGCAATGGTGATTTGGCACTTCTATGTGTGCTGCAAGATGCAGCACACATAGAAATAAAAAACACGTCATTTTGGAATTATTATTTACTCGCGGGAAGGGACACCTTCCTGCGCATAAACAATAATTCATGGTCTTTTGCTCCTTCTTTGTGTGCTGCAAAATGAGGCACACATAGAAACTTCTAAACGTCATTTTGGAATTATTGTTGATGCTCAGGAAGGAATACCTTCCTGAACATAAACAATAATTCATAGTCTTTTGCTCCTTCAATGTGTGCTGCAGAATGGGGTGGTGTTAGTTTTTGGCGCTGCCTCAGATTTACGCCTTCTTGTAAATCTGGGGCAGCATGAAAAGCAATGGGTGTTGGGGTGGAAAGCTGACAGCAACACCCATTGCTCGCCCCTCTGAACAGAAAACTGCATCGGGGGAGCACATATTTACAAGAAGGCCTTAAGCCAAAAAAAGTGGCTTAACGCCTCCTTATAAATATGCTGTAGTGAAAGTGCCACCGGAGAGTCACTGAAAGTGATGCTCTGGTGGAGCTAAGGCTGTGTAAATCTGGCCCTCAGAGCGCTGGGCCCAAACTTTTCCCCAATCTGTCTAAGAGAGAAATGGTTTTGTAGATAGACAGGATCCAGCAGATTCTATTTTTTATGCAATGGGGCCAGAATGGGAGAGTGCCAAGAGGTTGGAATGAAATTTGACAGAATGTGCTACATTATAAATGCCCAGCATCCCAGATCCGATAAAAAGAAATCTATGAATATTAGATCTGGGCATGGTGTTTTGCTGGCCTTCTATTCTCTTATTGTTCTTAGCACCTCAGTGGGTAGAATAACCACGCTGGTGACCACTGCTACCATATTTGCTGTATTTGTACATTTGTTCCAATGTAGTGCTCTTTCTTCTGTTTTTTGTTGTTTTCCAACAATGCCATGTTCCCAAGACATCTGGCATCATTTGATGTAGCAGCGTCAGCATTTTATGGTCCTAATGTAGGGGCCAGATTTACAAAAGTTAGTCTTTGCATTACCAAGTAGCGCATTTTTGTGATTAGGTATTTGGTAACCGCAAGCAATGTATGTACAGAAGTTTCTTTGACCCTTTTTGTGATTCCCAGTGGGTTGCAAATAGACCTCATTAATATTCATGTGGTAGGTCGCAATTTGTGACCCATTGGGAATGACAAAAATCAAAGGCCTGGTGGTGTGCTGGGGTCAGCATACCACCATGTTTATGATTGCTTTTAAATAAAACAATCTTTTTTTTTTTTTTAAGTGCAGCCCGTTTTCCTTAAAGGAATACGGGATATGTTTCAAAAATTAAAATGAAAAGTTTTCTTTTCATTTTTAAGAGTAAGCGTTGCTCCGTGGGACCACTGCCTGATCTTAAAAAATATTTTTACATCCATTCTCAAAGGGGAAGGGGTTCCTTGGGGACCCCATACCATTTGCAAATCAGTTACCACCTACTTGAAGTAGGTGGTAAAATGCAAATTTTTGCAACCACATTTTGGTCACACAACATTCACATATACCATTGTGATTCGGTATTAGGAAGGGACACCCTGAACATCCCCCTTCCTGATACCGAATCCCAGGCCCTATTTGCAATTCAGTAGTAGGTTACTGTATAGCAAATAGTGCCTTTGTGCATACAGAAATGCTCTTTACCATTTGCAAACATTTGTACACTGGTCCCTAGATTGTCTTTTTCATTAATAAAAATTCTTTATATTTTCTACTCAAATCCAATTAAATAAACTTTAGCCCTGGCCAAATGCCACTGATTGTCAAGTGTGGAAAAGGATATTTTTTTCTTGATTCGAATTTTGTGTCAAACCACTCAAATAAGTTATTTCTCTGTTTGATTTTGCCTCACTGGGTTTTCGTTGTTGTCCAGGAGAATACAATTTTGCCTATGAATTTTTTACAAAATGCAAGAATTCCCTCATCTTTACTGAGTTTAGCTTAGATAGTTGTCGGCTAATGCTGCCATTAAGGCTGGCTATTTACCAGAATATGTTTGTCTTGTTTTGGATCACGATGCAGAACAGAAGCCACTACTTTACACATCACAGACAATGCACTGTTGACCACAGATGAATATGTCCTCTGCCGCCTGATACTGTTGGACCTCTCAGCTGCCTTCAACACAGTTGACCATCCCACCATCATACACATCCTGGAATCTCAAATGGTATTCACTAAAATGTCATGTACTATTCCCCCTACTTTTGAAATGAACACCAGTTTGTTCACATAGGCACCTTCATGTCACAAATGACCTTTGTCACTTGTGAAATCCCACAGGGCTCCATACTGTTTCCTGTCATCTTCAGCCTTTACTTGAAGCCATTTAGTGCTCTACCCACAAATAACAGCATCAAGATTCACCAATATTCCTGTGATACAAAGCTCTACTTGAAAGTATTTTCTGCTCCATATATCAAACTCCCCAAACACTGCTTGCACATCATCCAGACATGGATGTCCAGTCCCTACCTGAAGCTCAGCTCAAACAGAACACAATTCCTGTTACTTCCTCAAAACAGCAAACAAGATATGGTACAAACATGCCTCAAAGACAAGAAACTTGATGGGTTCTAATCACAAAGCTCATCTGTTGGACTTGGCCCTCTCTGCTGGATCAGCCCCAAACTTTCTGCCTTCTCCCTTCTGGTTTCTGAACCTGTTTTGTTAGCTTTTATGACGCTGTGTACTTTACCTCTGCTAATCAGTGCTTGTGCTCACTCTCTAAAACATTTTAAATATGTGTCACACCTGATTGACATATTTAATTTACGGTTATATCGCTAGTAAAGTGATATATCATGTGCCCTGGCCTGGTAAATTAAATGCTACTAATAGGTTTGCAGCACGTATTGTGCCACCCACTGAACTGACTTCCTAAACATATGTCAGTCCATTGTTTTGCAGTTTTCAACTGCCAATTTGACTTTACACAACAAACTCCTTGCCAGTCAAACAAACTCCCTTGTTATTGCTAATAATTCACCCCTATATGTAGTCCCTAAGCAGGCCATAAGGCAGGGTACACTGGATCTAAAGGCTGCACATGTACTTTGAAGCTCTACATGCCTTGTTCGTGAAAAACTCACAAATTAGTTTTTACTACTGGGTGACCTACTTCTCCTGTAGGATAAGATTGGGTTACCTTATTTAATTTAATAAGTATGAGAAATTGAGTTACTGGTTGGCTGGGTGTGTGACTCCTAGTGAAGCAGCACCCACAATGCTCATCAGGATAAGGCACAAGCACATCCCAAATTAATATGTGATCAACTTTCTGGTAGCTTGGCACAGAGCAGACAGGCTTAACTTAGAGGCAATGTATAAAGTACATGTAAATCAGTGGAAACACTACACAAAACCCCCCACACCAGGTTAGAG
The DNA here is from genome assembly GCF_031143425.1 of Pleurodeles waltl. Taxonomy (NCBI): domain Eukaryota; kingdom Metazoa; phylum Chordata; class Amphibia; order Caudata; family Salamandridae; genus Pleurodeles; species Pleurodeles waltl. Next base: position 768,263,666 of record NC_090436.1, read on the forward strand.
ATATGGAGCAGAATTTCAGAAATAAAACAAGACCAAAATGCCAAAAATCCAATCCGTAGAACTGACAATATGAATTATTAATTGTGTGAAAATAGTCCCAAAAAGCACAAAGTGCTAATGAGGAATATCTGGTAGCGCTGGACCGGGTCAAAGTCACACTGTCAGGCCATCAACAATGGAGCGCAGGTCGGATACAGTCACCAGGTTAGGCCCACGAAGGGCCGGCTGGTGCTGCAGACAGGCCTCCCTGGAGGATGACAGTGGTGGTTTCCGTGAGCGGACGATACTGTAGTGGGAAGTCGACCTGATGGTGTTGGGACTCTGTTGCCCTTGCCCATGCCTGTCTCCTGTGTAGTGTAGCAATGAGTTGCTGAACTTATGTCAGTGAAACAAGGATTTGTTAATGTATATTATGTCTTTTAACAGCTTGGTGGTGGAAATCGAGTGGCCAGAGGAAAAAAGGACATTCTTGTTCTATCTAGCCTTCGGGATGATCTAAAGGATGTTTTGGCATAAACTGTAGACCCACCCATTGACTGTTCAGAGTACATAGATAACTGGTTGGGGGAATGGAAGAGGGGGAGGTTGCATGGAGAACCACATCTTCTAGTACTAAAAACTGACAGGACAGATCCCCCAAGCTCACATCATGACATGACTGAGCCTATGCATATAGGATGAGTTCGGGGGCCATTATAAAAAGAAGAGAAGTAGCGTAGGTGAACATTGAATCTGTGCCTTTACTGTGGCAAGGCACAACACTTTGCCAAAGGCTGTACCAGTAAACTCAGTATCCCCAAGAAAGCAGTTGGAGCAGTGGTTGAAAATGAGATCAGTAATTTAGAAAACTGTCAGGCTCGTTGAAACCTGAGGATGCTTTATTGAGCTTCTTCTCACCAGTGGTCTCTCATAAGTTGTCTAACACCATTGCCTCGACACCTGACACTCATTGTGACTTTGATACTGTTCCCACAAGCCCGTAAGGTCCTTCCAATCTTACTAGATTCAGGGGCTATGGGTAAATTCTTGGACCTCAGTCTCGCCAAAACCTTAGGCATCACCATGCTGCAAAAAGAAACCCCTGAACTAGTCTGAGCTGTGGATGGCTCTGAACTGTCCTCTGGGCACATCATTTATCGGACATGTCAGCTAACCATGGGGCGTGCAAATGGCCATACCGAGCAGATCCAGTTTGGCCTAATTGACACACCAGTATTTGGGGCTATCATAGGCATTCTGTAGTTACAGCTGCACAACCCCAAGATTGGTTTGGTAGCCAGAACACTAACCCTAGAATCCAAACAGTGCTGGCACTCCTGTTATCAGGACTCTCCACACCTGATTACCCCTTTACACTGTGCCTCCCCACAAACACTGGTGATGACAGACCCAGAAATACTACTAGTACCTTAGCAAGACTTTCATGACATATTTAGCAAGCAGAAAGCTACTCAGTTGGCACCTCACAGGGCATACGACTGCCACATAGACTTACTCCTGGGGGTGACATTGCCATGTAGTAAAATGTACACCCTGTCTGAGTGAGAGACCCAGTACCCTTCAAGAGTACCTTGATGACCTACTAGCCAATTTGTTTTTTGCTCCAAAACTGTGATCTGCGCCCCTGCATAGACACAGTAAACAAGGTGACCATATAAAATCTCTATCCTTTCCCAAAAATACCTGTGTTACCAGATCAAGTGTGCAACTCTACCATTTATACCAAACTGGACCTGCAAGGGGCCTATCACTTGACCTAGGTGCACGAGAGAGATGAGTGGAAGACTGCCTCCCGGACCAAGTTTGGGTTTTACGAATATACAGTAGTGCTCTTTGGCCTCTGCAATGCTCCTGCAGCATTTTAATGTGTCATCAAAGAAGTGCTACGGGAGTTCCTCGACGTCTGTGTAATAGTTTACAAAGATGACATTCTAATCCATTCCTCCTCCTCTGAGGAATATATTGGGCATGTCAGAGCTGTGCTGCAGCGGATAAGAGAAAAACAACTGTTTACTTAATTGGAGAAGTGTGTCCTTCAAACTCAAAAATGTACTTCCTTGGCTATATAGTTCCTCCAGAGGGTATTTCCATGGATCAGTCTAAGGTGCAAGCCATCCTAAAGTGGGAGAGACGAAAATCTGGCAAACAAAACCAATGGTCTAGGGTTCGTAAATTTCTATTTGCGGCTCATCTCACAGTTCTCCACAGTGGCGTCACTAATTACGCGTTTAATGCGGAAAGGTATGTCCTTTCATTTGGACAGGAAAGCAGGTGACACCTTCAAACATCTCAAAAATGCTTTTCCTGAAGGCCCTATTCTTCACCCCCCTAAACCCTGACAACCCTTCTTCAGTCATGTCTTTTATACTTGCTGAGAACATTGTGGCAGTATGCTCCCTGCATGACTTTCTTGATCAACTATGAATTGCACAACGGACTACTGACTACCCTCCCGACGTTACTCCACAAGGAGGTTTTCTTTACCATTTAAAGATACTGTACATTCTTACTCCAGAAATAGAGGAAACTATTTTACAATGGACGTATAATTCAGCCCTTGCTGGCCATTTGGGTAAAACAAAGACATTAGAACTCTGAAAAAGGTGGTTTTAGTGGCACTAGACTTCACAACATATATCCCAAACTGCCCCATCTGTGGCCAAACCAAGATTCCACACATCTCTCATCCTGTGGGATTGCTCCAACCCCTGCCCATCCCACCAGTTTTATGGCATACCATAAGTATGGACTTCATAACTGACCTTCCTCTCTCTAATGGGTATGCATTCATCTGTTAGTAGTGAATTACTTAACAAAAATGGTCCTCTTTAACCCCTTAGAAAGGGTCCCCACTGTTTGTCCTCTAGCTAACTTGTCTATACAGCACATATTGAAACTACATGGTTTGCCCTTGACAATCGTGTCTGGCCGTGCTCTGTTTTTATCATCTCTAGGAATGGACATTCATGTGTCCTCCACCTATCACCCTCAAATGGGTGGAAAAACAGAATGAACCACCCAATCACTAGAACAGATTTTGAGAAGCTTTGTGTCCTCATGGTCCAGTAACTGGGAGATAGATCTACCCCTGGTAGAATTTGTTTACAATAATAGCACTCATGCTGCCACAGACATCTCTCCTTTCTACGATATACCCGGTCAACATCCTCAAATGCTCCCACTATTGGGTGCCAGAAACCTCTTCTAGTTACACTCAGTACACAATCATCATGCTTGGTTACAGAAAATTGAATCACAGGCTCTCAAACATCTTGAACACTAACAAACACAAATTAAACTCCAAGCCGACAAACACAGGCAGCCGGACCCTGCTTATCAGGTTGGAAACCAGGTATGGGTAGCCACTAAAAGTCTTCAGCTTGCAGAGTCTGGGAAGCTACACCCCCGTTTCATTGGCCCGTTCACACCACAAGTCATAAACCCAGGAGCATTAGAATTGGCACTGCCCAATAGAGTATAAAGTGCACCCCATTTTCCTTGTTTCTTAAATCCGTCCCCACTCCCCGGGCACTCGGGCACTGGGAACTTGAGGTCGCTAAAGTATTGGATTCCAAACGCATTCATGGGGTATTACATTACCTGCTGGCCTATAAGGGGTATGGTTCAGATTATAACTTCTGGGAAGCGGCTGTCCATGTCCCCATTTGATCTGCCAATTTCATTTTCAGAGCCTAACCAAACCACGCCTGGCGAGATGCTCTGATGTCTGCCTCCTGTATAGTGTGTCACCACCTACCCTGGGGATTTTGGTTTAATCATGTGAAGTCTGGTAATGTGTGTGGTTCACAGGTATGGGTTGCCACTGATTGGTTTTACCAAGGATTGCTGCCTTGTTCAAGTAAATGCTTCTTGGCAGTGTCGGTTTTGCCAAGGCATGTTTATTCTGCCTCCACCGGGCCTGTTGTTAAACACCCATACCTCTGCATGTTGCTAGTCAGCTACTCTTTCCAGTTGCTAGGCAGCATACTTGTGCTCTTTGTTTGGCTATGTGCTGCTCAGCAACATACCAGACAGGCTAGAAAAAGTGCCAAAAACATCTGACAGTGCTTGGCTTTTTTCCTGTTTCCTGCACAGCTGAACTCTGGAACCAGCCCTGGAGAAACTGCCTTCAAGCTTCCCCCCTGTTTCAGAGCAACCAAGGACAAGTCAACTTCCTTCCAGGCTACAGCTCTTCAGCTAAGTGACTTTTAGGCTGATAGGGTGCGCTCTGAGACTTGGTATTTGAACATGATGCAGCATGCTTAGAAACTGCTTGTGAGAGTGTATGTAACTCTTATATTAGCTTGCGCTCAGAGAGTTAGTATTTCAATAAAGCGCCATGCTTAGAGACTGATTGTGAGAGTGTATTTAATTCTTATTTGTGACCCTGAAAGTATCAATGAGCAATGTGTGTCACTTGCTTTTGAAAAAAACAACTCACATTTTGAAATACTGTTCTATGTGCTGATCAATACCTATTTTATCAATGTTTGCTACTAAGCAGAGACTTTTGGACTTGTTTCAAAAAGCTTAGAGTGGCTCTATTCTACAATTAGTGTTTGCACATGCATATTCTTGTCTGCGGGAAAGATCATTCCCTGTTTTGGGTGTATTGGTTATGTTGTGAATCACAGTGTGCAAAACAGCACCAAAAAAAAAAAAAAAAACCCTCTATCATCTGATACAAGGACAGAGAGAAGCCCCAAGGCTTTAAATGTGCACTCCTGTCAGCACTACTGTGTGATGAGAGAGTACAAGCGAATGAGTTGAGAGACAGGTGATGTAATGAGGTTGAACATGTGTATAAACATCTTTTGCTCTCTGGGCTTCATCAACATGTTGCTCATACCTGTTCTCTTCCCTTTGTAGAACCAGACCCACTCAAAAACAGCATTGGTGACCACCACTTAAACCCCAAAGCATCGGGAACTTGGATGGACCAAACAGCAGTGGTAGTATCTCTCTCTCTTTTTCCTCGAATCCCCCCATACTTTGGGGACGCCTGCTGGAACTCCCGTGCGTTGCCAAAAGTGCCCAGAGGAGCTCTGGAGGATGAGGGAGCATTTATCTCCCCTACAGATGACTTGCTTTTCAGGTGGGTGATCAATCTCTCAGAGATGGAGCTTAGAGCTGATTTGTGGCGCAAGCAACAATGTCTCAGTGCAAATGGGTCAATTTCACATCACAAGGAGCCCAATGGTTTTATTTCATTGTCTGTGAGCCACACCATGGGGCCGGGATCTAAGAGGAATGCCCTGCATCTGTGCTCAGAGACTCATTCAGGATGTTCGGGAGCAGTTTATGTCCCTAAGGATCAGATCAGAAGGCCAGCAGACTAGCCTTGGAGTCACTCTGGGGCCCAGGGTGTAAGGTGAATTTGCAAGTCCAGTTCTTCTTCCTTAGGCAAGAGGGCAGCACGTCAGCATAGCAGGGCAGCAGTTCCTTCAGAGTACCAGTCCAGCACTTGTAGCACCACAACATCATAGCCATCCTTCTCCCTGGTGGAGTATCCACAGGTCCAGAAGTGTACTGAAGAGTTGGTGTCTGATAAGATCCAGTATTTATAACAAGTTATACCTTTGAAGTCAGGAGAAGCTTCTAGAGACATGCATCAGGCATGCATCAGGAAGCAGGGCTACTGTACACCTCAAAGTATTGCTTTTGAAGTTCACAGATGTCTTTTCGTCTGGGCACAGGCCCCAGACTAACTACAAGGGGTATGCAGCCCATTGTATGGAGACATGACACAGCCTATTCAAGTGTAAGTGGGGCTGGGCCCCAATCCTCCCCCACATCCTGCTGGTGATGGCCCATCCAGTCACACCTAAGCTCCTCATTATGTGTGGCTATCTAGGAGTATTACACAAAGCCAAACTACACCCAATCATGTGACCCAGAGACAGGCTACAGGAACCAAGTGGCTTAAGTAAGAAAATGCCAATTTTATAAAAGTGGCATTTTCAAAGTTGCATTTAAAATCTGACCACACCATGACTTAGGATTTTAAATTTTGATTCCAGAGACACCAAACATGAACTGATTACCTGTTCCAATTTGTAAATGACACTGATAAAGTGTAACAGGCTAACCCCAATGTTATCCTATGGAAGAGGAAGTGTCACAATTCACTCTCTGCGCTCTTGTGCCCACCACCAGGGGGCTGAATTGTGGGACGTTTCAATGCTCTAATAGGCTTCCGGACCTTTCCTTGCATGCATTTCCTTACTTCTAGACATTTGCTCGCCATTTTGAAATTGTCATCCATTCCCAATCCATGCTGGATTTTGTGGAAACCAGTCTGCTCATGCTTGGAACTCCAATGCCTACAATCCCCTGTTCAATGTTTTGTCTCCACCCCTGCAGGCCAAAGATAGGTTAAGGAATTCAGCACACCTGTGGGTGGCAGCTGCTATCCTTCTCACATCTGATGCATGTGATTACTGTGAGCTCTTTTAAGCCGCAGCTCCCTTTAGTCCAGTGATGGTCATTGGAGTTGTGTTCCGGTGAGACTGTCCCTTGTTTCCTGTAGTTTCTGAGCCATAGTTTTTGTTGTTCCTGTTCCAGAGCCTTTGTTATTCCTCCCTTGTTTCCTGAGCTTTTGCTATTCTTATTTCCCTGAGTTTTTGAGCCGCAGTTATTCCTTGTTGCTATTCCAGAGCCTTAGTTATTCCTTGCTCCTTGAACTAGCACTCCATGCAGTGCTTCTAGTTGGCTCCATGCAGTGCTACTAGTTGGCTGGCCACCTGATCATAGTCTCAGGGCTGAAAATGCTCCATTGTAAACCCACACCTAGACCCACCTGAATGGTTCCTAACCTCTAAATGGTGCCCCACTTGTCCTGATACGTTGGAAGAAGAGTTAAAAGTGTCCAAATTGGGACTTAAAAATTGTTCTGCTAAAAAGTGCTCTGAGAACTGACGGGAGACAAGGACCAACCTACTTGTCAATCCACCCAAAGTGTATTGCTGGTCAATCTGCTATTCTAACTGTAGTGAGAACATCATCAGACTGTACACTAAGTAGTGCAAAAAAGAAAAGAAAAGAAAAAACAAGACAACCGAACGTTTCCATCTATACACCCAATATCTGGAACAACATTCCCATATCTATGAGGACATCCCCAATGCTCCACTAGGTTTGCATAATAGAAATGCCATATGTTACAGACTGGCGGTAGGTTGGCTAAACATGCTACGAATAAAGGTTTATGAACAACCTTTGAAGTGAAAAGTGTATTCTTAACACTGGTGATGAGGGAGAAACTGTTGCCAACCTCCTAGATGAATCAGAACCTACGCACCCACATTACACATCTTTTGAAGTGATATTGCTGACACCGAGGTAAGAGGGAGCCACCAAGAGAGAGAGGAACCGATGTGCATGTTTTTGCTGACCTGAGGTGTGGGCAGAACTCTGGCATGATTTGCGGCCATTTGCAGGCAGTGAACCAAGCCGAGGTGTGAGCGGAACCTTGGTGCGTGTGCGACTGGTTGAAGTCATCAAGTCGGGAGAGAGGTGTGCTCTCGTTGCTCTCTGCAAGCAAAATAATGAAGTTGTGAGCATGTGATATTCTGTCCAGTGTGAGAGACGTCGTGAGCATGTGACATTTCCTCCGGCGTGTTTGAATAAAGGTGCGGAACGTGAGTACTGGAGAACAAGCAGTTTTGTTGCAACAACTTTTCTTCTTACATACAAGGGAAAACTTGATTGTGAATGCCAACACCCATTTTTGATGAATCCTTCTCATGCGGGTCACTCGGCAACAAGCGATGATCCACATATCATTAATATTTAATTATTTATTTACAAGTGGATCACTCAGCAACAAACAGTGATCTGCACACCTTTGTGATTAATCAGTCATCTGCACATCATAGATATTTTATTTTTTATTGACACGCGGATCACTCGGCAGCAAACGGTGATCTGCACACCATTGACATTAATTATTTGCTGACAATAAATTAGGTTGAATTTCATTTTCTCTCTCTCTTTCTCTCTCTCTCTATATATATATATATATATATATATATATATATATACAGAAGGTATTTGCTAGTCTTTGTTTTCGTGATCAACACACTGGAGTCCTTTTAAACAGGTTGTTAGCCCAAATTACTTGTAGTGTTACTAACAATTTGAATATTCAGACATTATGACAGGCTTATATGTTTTACCCACCTCATTTCCTTTCAGATAAGGGGGATCCTATTTTGCAGTGGAAAAGATCGAAGCAGATATTTGATTCATACTTACTTCTGATTGAGGGAGAAAAGCTTTCCGTCGTTTGCAAACAAGCTGTATTATTACATAATTTAGGATTAAAGGGAGAAATGTGTATGAGAGTTTGGAGAAAATCATTATTGGTCACGGGAAGGGTGAATCAGATGTTTTACACAGGTCTGTAAAGATGATGGAGAACCATTTGGTGCACAGGTTAATGTGGTACTGGAAAAGCACACATTTTTTACAAGACTGCAGGGGAAACAGAAGAATATTGGCACATACGTTGCTGCCTTGAACATGTTAGCTCATACATGCAAATTTGAACAACTGACTGATTCTGTTGTCAGACATCAGATTGTCAGGTGCACAAGCAATGTAAAAGGAGAAGAAAAATGATTAGCAAAATATCCCACTTTGAAAGAGACAATTGCTATAGTTGAAGGTATAAAGAATACTAGTATGTGGGTGAGTGAAATGCATGATGAAAACGAAAAAGGCAACATGCTTGTGGATGAGTAAGTGACTAAAGTAAGAGGAGTTGGTAGAAATGCAGAAAAGGAAGTAGACAAACATGAGAGAATGAAGAGCAAGGAGGGAGTTAAAAAGTTTGAGAAGAAATTTTCTCAAAAAGATACTCTAATATCAACAAAAACTGAATTGAAAAGGGGTGATAAGCTTTTGGGTTGGAGACATCAAAGGAACATGGGGATAATAATAAATCAAAATTCCAAACAGAAAGTGTTAATAAAGGGATGGGATAGTTTCTAGATTTCCTAAAGTATTTGGAGATGATTTAGGGTTACTAATGAATTATTGAACAAAGAATTGTTCTAAAAAATGGTATAATACTATGGCCCTCATTCCAACCCTGGCGGTCGGTGTTAAAGCCGCGACCATACCGCCGACAGGCTGGCGGTCCAAAAAATGGAATTCTGACCCTGGCGGTTCCCGCCAACAGAGACCGCCGCTTCAACACTCCGACCGCCACGGCGGTACAAACAAACAGCCTGGCGGTCACCGCCAACAGCCCGGCGGGAGACAATGTACCGCCTACCCGATAACAACCCACCAATCCGCCACCTTTTCCGGGGCGGGAGCCCCGCCGATAAAAACACGGCGGAAACAGACTACGAACGGGAAAACGCTCACCTCCACATACTCCACGCGAGAATCCGGCAGTATGGAACCCGAGTTACAGGTCATCCCGCACTCCTATACCTGCTCCTGTACCAGGAGCACGCCCGGCGGCGCGGAAGACATCGGTGAGTACTGCACCTACGACACAGGGGAGGGAAAAGATTACCGGCACACACCCACCCACCCACACCCACTACAACACACACATCAATGCATTCCCACAGATCACTGTCACAACCCACAAACCCCCCCCTCCGAAATAATGCAAAGACCAAAAGAAGAGATCTTAAACGGGCAGATATATTGAAAAATGGACAGCAGTAATCCAAATAAATAAATAAACTATGTACAAAATATATACATCTACTATATGTAGTCCAACCACTGTCCGTGGACCACAGGGGTCCTGAGCAAAGGGGCAAGGCCCAGTCCCACGACAAGAACTCCACGGAGAGAACACTGCAGGGGCATCAGAAAGAAAAAAGGACAGGCACCTCAGGGGGAAGGGAAGGGGGGGCACCTCAGCCACTTGAGTACACGACGCCAGATCCACGAGGGGACTCCATGACCACTGGCCCATCCTGGGGAGAGCAAAGCCACAGTCCATACAGTCCATACAGTGGGTGGCCTGCCCACTGGGCCATCCTGGGGAGTGCAAAGCCACAGTCCATACAGTCCATACAGTGGGTGGCCTGCCCACTGGGCCATCCTGGGGAGAGCAAAGCCACAGTCCATACAGTCCATACAGTGGGTGGCCTGCCCACTGGGCCATCCTGGGGAGTGCAAAGCCACAGTCCATACAGTCCATACAGTGGGTGGCCTGCCCACTGGGCCATCCTGGGGAGTGCAAAGCCACAGTCCATACAGTCCATACAGTGGGTAGCCTGCCCACTGGGCCATCCTGGGGAGTGCAAAGCCACAGTCCATACAGTCCATACAGTGGGTAGCCTGCCCACTGGGCCATCCTGGGGAGTGCAAAGCCACAGTCCATACAGTGGGTAGCCTGCCCACTGGGCCATCCTGGGGAGTGCAAAGCCACAGTCCATACAGTCCATACAGTGGGTAGCCTGCCCACTGGGCCATCCTGGGGAGTGCAAAGCCACAGTCCAAACAGTCCATAACAGACTCCACTGCCACTGAGGAGGCATGTTGGCCAGAGGACATCCTGCAGCCCTGCCCGAGACAGATCCTGGCCCTGCCACGTCTGCCAAAGGGCCAGCGGTTCTTGCCTTGAAGGGCCCAGTTCTGCGGTTCTTGAGACGGCGGAGCGGTGCTGGAGACGGCGGGGCCCAGTTCAGCGGTTCTTGCCTTGAATGGCCCAGTTCAGCGGTTCTTGCCTTGAAGGGCCCAGTTCAGCGGTTCTTGCCTTGAAGGGCCCAGTTCAGCGGTTCTTGCCTTGAAGGGCCCAGTTCAGCCGTTCTTGAGACGGCGGTCCCCAGCGGAGCGGTGCTGGAGACGGCGGGGCCCAGTTCAGCGGTTCTTGCCTTGAAGGGCCCAGTTCAGCGGTTCTTGCCTTGAAGGGCCCAGTTCAGCGGTTCTTGAGACGGCGGTCCCCAGCGGAGCGGTGCTGGAGACGGCGGGGCCCAGTTCAGCGGTTCTTGCCTTGAAGGGCCCAGTTCAGCGGTTCTTGAGACGGCGGTCCCCAGCAGAGCGGTGCTGGAGACGGCGGGGCCCAGTTCAGCGGTTCTTGCCTTGAAGGGCCCAGTTCAGCGGTTCTTGCCTTGAAGGGCCCAGTTCAGCGGTTCTTGCCTTGAAGGGCCCAGTTCAGCGGTTCTTGAGACGGCGGTCCCCAGCGGAGCGGTGCTGGAGACGGCGGGGCCCAGTTCAGCGGTTCTTGCCTTGAAGGGCCCAGTTCAGCGGTTCTTGCCTTGAAGGGCCCAGTTCAGCGGTTCTTGCCGTGAAGGGCCCAGTTCAGCGGTTCTTGCCTTGAAGGGCCCAGTTCAGCGGTTCTTGCCTTGAAGGGCCCAGTTCAGCGGTTCTTGCCTTGAAGGGCCCAGTTCAGCGGTTCTTGAGACGGCGGTCCCCAGCGGAGCGGTGCTGGAGACGGCGGGGCCCAGTTCAGCGGTTCTTGCCTTGAAGGGCCCAGTTCAGCGGTTCTTGCCTTGAAGGGCCCAGTTCAGCGGTTCTTGCCGTGAAGGGCCCAGTTCAGCGGTTCTTGAGACGGCGGTCCCCAGCGGAGCGGTGCTGGAGACGGCGGGGCCCAGTTCAGCGGTTCTTGCCTTGAAGGGCCCAGTTCAGCGGTTCTTGCCTTGAAGGGCCCAGTTCAGCGGTTCTTGCCTTGAAGGGCCCAGTTCAGCGGTTCTTGAGACGGCGGTCCCCAGCAGAGCGGTGCTGGAGACGGCGGGGCCCAGTTCAGCGGTTCTTGCCTTGAAGGCCCAGTTCAGCGGTTCTTGCCTTGAAGGGCCCAGTTCAGCGGTTCTTGAGACGGCGGTCCCCAGCGGAGCGGTGCTGGAGACGGCGGCCATTCTATGGCCAACTGCTCATTGCCTGGTGGTGCCCTCCTGGGCAGCGGGGATGGTGCTCCTTCAATGCCCACCTGGGCTGTGGGTGGTGGGGCCCTCCTGGCCAGCTGGGCTAGGTCCTCCCTGGGCAGCGGCTATGGGGGTGGTGGGCTCTCCCTGGGCAGCTGTGACGGTTCCTCCCTGGGCAGCGGCTATGGGGGTTGTGGGCTCCTCCTGGGCAGCTGTGACGGGTCCTCCATGGGCAGCAGGCCTGCTGCCTGACTTCTCCGCCTTGCTGCCCTTGCCCTCCTTAGTCGGGAGTCTGTGGCCCTTTCCTCCCTTTGGAGCTGTGGCTGTTGACGGTGGCTGGCTAGTGTCCTGGGGGGATAGAGAACCCGGGCTCCTGCGGCGGCCCTTCCGCCTTCTGCTCCTCTTCCCAGGGGGTGGGCTGCCTGTCCCCTTGCTGCTGGGCGAAGATCCAGACATGCGGGCTGGTGGGCTCCAATACCCCTGCACCCTTGTCAAGGGGGCTGCAGGGCTGGTGGTGGCTGAGGTGCTCTTCTTACCCCGACGAGAAGGAGGGGGGGGCTCAGGGTCAGGAAAGAAGTTAGCAGTAGCGAGAAAGATTTTCTTGGGACAATGGAGAGTGGTAGGTACAGTGGGAATGGGAGTGGAGGGAGAGGATGTGGTTGTAGATGAGTCACGTTTGCTGTCTTTGGGTGCAGGTGCAGGATGGATAGGCTGTTGTGAGGTGGATGGCTGTTGGGTGGGTGGGTGGCTGCGTTTGTTTGGTGTGGAAGAGGGGGTGACAGACACAGTGGGAGAGGACACAGGGGACGTGTAAATGGCAGTGGGGGTGGTAACTGCACGTGTGCGGACTGTACTGGAGGGTGTGCTGGTGATGGAAACACTGGCTGATGGTGAGGTGAATGAAGGTGTGAGTGTAGACGTCACAGGGAGGGAGGAGGGAGACGAGGAGGTGGGGGTCACAGAGGTGGTAGTGACTGTTGGCATGTCTGCATCGGAATGTTGCTCGTGTGAATGTCTGCGTGATCTGTGGTGCTTATGTTTGGATGAGCTGCTCTTGGGTGTTGAGGTGTGTGCAGGCTGGTCTGATGGTGTGGGTGGGACAGGCAGAGGAACAGGAGACTGGGAGGAGGGAGTTAGTAGAGGGAGGCAGGAGACAGGGACAATGGCTGCCGTCAGTGCTGAGGCCAGAGCCTGGAACGATCGCTGATGGGCAGCCTGACCCGAATGAATGCCCTCCAGGTACGCATTGCTGCGATGAACCTCCCTCTCCACCCCCTGGATGGCATTCAAAAGGGTAGACTGCCCAACAATGAGCATTCGGAGGAGGTCAATGACCTCCTCACTGAGGGCAGCGGGGGTAACAGGGGCAGGGCCTGAGGTGCCTGGGGCGAAGGAGATGCCCGGCTTCCTGGCAGAGAGGGCACGGGGCGAACGCTGAGGGGCTGCTGGGAGGGCGGAGATGGTGCGCTGGGTGGCGGCTGTACCTGTAATGGCGGGGGGCACGGATGGTGCCACCCCCGCAAGGGAGCTCCCTTCCGAGGACGTGTCCGTGTCGCTGCAGGGTCCAGTCGTCCCCGTTGTGGAGCTCCCCTCGCCCTCCGTCTCACTGGTCCAGTCAGACTCTGTGGCATGGCCCTCCTGGGCCATGTGAGATGCAGCTCCCTCCTGCCCCGATGCCACTTCTCCTCCGCCTGATGATGCTGATGCACACAAGCACAGAAAGACAAACAAAAAGGGGGGGGGGAGAGAGAAATAAAGAGATTTTGAGTACATGGATCACCGGTACAGTTAGCGGACATGACAGACACAGATGCCCCCTGCACTAAGTTGCGCACTTGGGGTCCGCTACGCATTCCGTGGAACATGCCCTACACGCCTAGAGTTGACAACTGCACCCATGGATGACACGGCCCAGGGATGGCTGTACTGGCACACTACTGAGGGTGGTGGCTGGGGACACAGGGGCTTACGGGGGTGCCCAGCCTACAGATATCGCCCTGGCCTAGGGGGACCCACAGCCCTCCTCCCCCACCCAGACACCTCCACTGCGCGACAACAGAGTAGATTATGCTTGTACTCACCCCCTTGTGTCTGCTGTGCTGCCCTCACGCGCCCATCCAAATCAGGGTAGGCCACCGCCAGGATCCGGAACATCAGGGGGGTCAGTTGACGGCAGGCACCCCGCCTACGTTGGGAGGCCATCCCCAGCAGAGACTCGGCGGTCTTCTTGGTCCCGCGGCGGATGTCCTCCCACCTCTTGCGGCAGTGGGTGCCCCGTCGATGGTGGACCCCCAGGGTCCGGACTTCCTTGGCGATGGCACGCCAAATCCCGATCTTCTCATGGGCGCGGACCTATGTGACACGTACAGGGAGGGAGAAATACCACGTTCAAGTTTGTCTGCATTTTCGTTGCCAGTGGCCCAACGCCCCCATCCCCCCCATGCCCCCGCCATGCCCAACATGCCCCCCATCCCCGCCATGCCCCCCGCCATGCCCCCCGCCAGGCCCAACATGCCCCCCATCCCCGCCATGCCCCTCGCCAGGCCCCCCGCCAGGCCCAACATGCCCCCCATCCCCGCCATGCCCCCCGCCAGGCCCAACATGCCCCCCATCCCCGCCATGCCCCCCGCCAGGCCCCCCGCCAGGCCCAACATGCCCCCCATCCCCGCCATGCCCCCCGCCAGGCCCCCCGCCAGGCCCAACATGCCCCCCATCCCCGCCATGCCCCCCGCCAGGCCCAACATGCCCCCCATCCCCGCCATGCCCCCCGCCAGGCCCCCCGCCAGGCCCAACATGCCCCCCATCCCCGCCATGCCCCCCGCCAGGCCCCCCGCCAGGCCCAACATGCCCCCCATCCCCGCCATGCCCCCCGCCAGGCCCAACATGCCCCCCATCCCCGCCATGCCCCCCGCCAGGCCCCCCGCCAGGCCCAACATGCCCCCCATCCCCGCCATGCCCCCCGCCAGGCCCAACATGCCCCCCATCCCCGCCATGCCCCCCGCCAGGCCCAACATGCCCCCCATCCCCGCCATGGCCCCCGCCATGGCCCCCGCCAGGCCCCCCGCCAGGCCCAACATGCCCCCCATCCCCGCCATGCCCCCCGCCAGGCCCAACATGCCCCCCATCCCCGCCATGCCCCCCGCCATGCCCCCCGCCAGGCCCAACATGCCCCCATCCCCGCCATGCCCCCCGCCAGGCCCAACATGCCCCCCATCCCCTCCATGCCCCCCGCCATGCCCCCCGCCAGGCCCAACATGCCCCCCGCCAGGCCCCCAAGCCAGCCAGTGGCCCCAAATCCATATTGAATTAAACTCACTTGTTGGTCTGGAGGACCGTAGAGTAGCGCATACTGGGGGAGGACCCCATCCACAAGTTTCTCCAACTCTTCTCCAGTGAAGGCAGGGGCCCTTTCCCCAGGCGCAGCAGCCATTGTCCCTTCCAGACCGAGGTCACAGCAACACTTGCAGTATAGGTCCTCTCCTGTGAAAGTTCAAGTCGCGAGTGAATAAGTAGATAGAAAATGGCGGTCACGCCCGCGGCGGTGCGTACCGCGGCGGTGCGTACCGCGGCGGTGCGTACCGCCACCGCCGGCGCCCTTCGCCATTGGCTCCTGAAACCCATAGGCTTCAATGTTAACCAATGCGGCTTCGCGCCGCGGTCTTCGACCGCCGACCGCCGCGGTGTGCCACGCCAGCGCATTGACCTCACATCCCATTGTCACACTTCACAGGTCAGGCAGCCGCCATTTCGATGGTCCACATGGCTCAATTTCAACTGCGTCACACAGGCCTAGGCCTTGCATAGCCACTCATACACGCCATTCACTGCATAGAGAATCGTTTACTGTGCAAGCTGTGAGTACGTACCTGTGGGTTGCTTGACTGTGTGCTCCATGTTGTCCTTCCTAGGCACCGTCCGCTGGGTTTGGCGAGGAGAAGGAGGAATCCTCCCGTGTACAGACCGCTGGTGGACCTGTCGACAATGGAAGCACGCCACATTATCCTGACCTACCGGCTTGACCGTGCCACTATACATGAACTGTGTGCCCAGCTGGAGCCCGACCTGATGTCCCCCATCCGCCAACCCACAGGGATTCCCCCTCTGGTGCAGGTCCTGTCAGTACTCCATTTCTTGGCAAGTGGGTCATTTCAGACAACAGTGGGAATTGCTTCTGGGATGTCTCAGCCCATGTTTTCGAAGGTGTTATCCAGAGTGTTGTCTGCCCTGATGAAATACATGAGGAGCTACATCCTTTTCCCTGAGGTGGGCGAATTGGCTACAGTGAAGGGTGATTTCTATGCCCTTGGACATATTCCCAACATCATTGGTGCCATTGATGGGACCCATGTGGCTTTGGTTCCCCCAAGAGACAGTGAGCAGGTGTACAGAAACAGAAAAAGTTACCATTCCATGAACATCCAGGTGGTGTGTTTGGCTGACCAGTACATCTCGCATGTAAATGCCAAATTCCCTGGGTCAGTGCATGACGCCTACATCCTAAGGAATAGCAGCATCCCTTACGTGATGGAACAGCTAGAGAGACACCGTGTATGGCTATTGCGGGACTCTGGGTACCCCAACCTGTCGTGGCTACTGACCCCAGTAAGGAATCCCCGGACCAGGGCAGAGGAACGGTACAATGAGGCCCATGGGCGTACTAGGAGGGTGATCGAACGCACCTTCGGCCTCCTAAAGGCCAGGTTTCGTTGCCTGCATATGACAGGTGGATCCCTAATGTACTCACCTAAGAAGGTGTGTCACATCATCGTGGCCTGCTGCATACTTCACAACCTGGCTTTGCGCCGCCAGGTGCCTTTCCTGCATGAGGATGGTCGAGACGGTGGGGTTGTGGCAGCTGTGGAACCTGTGGAGAGTGACGAGGAGGAAGACGACGGAGCTGAAACAGACAACAGGGACAGAATCATTGAACAGTACTTCCAATAGGACACAGGTAACAATTCAAACATAATTTAGTAAATGTAAACTACTCTCCTGCATCTCTGCTGCCTGTCTATTTGCCCCAGTGTATGATGACTGAGTTGTGGCTTTTCCCTCCCTATTTCAGATCTGGGGTCCCCACTACGAGTCCTGTGCTTCGTTTCCCCATGGACTACAGCTTTGTGGCAGCTGTTTGTTGACTTCACTATGTACAAGGACATATTTGCACTGTCATGTCAATTACAATATTTTGAAATCACAGCCAGACTCCAGATAGTTTTGTGCAAAATAGGTGTTTATTTCAGTGCTCAAAATGGGATGGGTGGTTTCAAGTGGGTGGGGGCTATGGTGAAGGAATGTCCATGGCAGAGTCCAGAGTAACAGTCACACAGGTGCATTGTCCATAGGCCTGTGGAGAGATGGAGCATGGGCAGTTCAAGGATGGACAGGGTGACAATGTGGGACAGTGGGATGACATCAGGTGGTATCCTTTGCTGGCGGGGGTCTTGACATCCTACTCTGTCTTCTTGCGAGATCTCAGGGCCCTCTTGCGGGGTGGTTCTTCTCCTGCAGGAGGTGGGGGTCTGGTGGGCTGCTGTTGTGCGGGGGCCTCCTGTCCACTAGCGCCGGCGGAGGTGGTTGGCTGTTCTTGGTCCAGGCTAGTGGCAGGGGCCCTTTGTTGTTGTTGAGTGTCCGTCCTGGTGTTGATGAGTTCCTGCAGCAGCCCTACCATGGTAACCAGGGTGGAGGTGAGGGCTCTGATGTCCTCCCTGTACCCCCGATAGTGTTCCTCCTGCAGTACCTGGATCTCCTGGAACCTGGCCAGTACCGTCGCCATCGTCTCATGGGGGCGGTTGTATGCTCCCATGATGGTGGTGAGGGCCTTGTAGAGAGTGGGTTCCCTGGGCCCGTCCCCCCCCTGTTGCACAGCTGCCCTCCCAGTTCCCCTGTTTCCCTGGGCCTCTGCCCCCTGGCCGGTGTGCCCACTACCACTGCCCCCAGGTCCCTGTTGTTGTTGGGGTGGTGGGTTATCCTGGGTGCCCTGTAGTGGTAGACACACCGCTGATTGACGCGCCCTGGAGACAGAGGCATGGGCCCGCTGGGTGGGAGCTGTGCTGGTGTTCCCGGAGGGTTTTGGGTCTGTAGTGGCCTGTGGCTGTCTGAGGGGAACCGACTGTCCAGAGGTCCCCGATGGTCCGGGCTGGTCATCAGTGTCCAGGTCGACAGAGCTGCTGTCATCGCTGACGGCCTCTTGGGTGGGGGGTGTGGAGAATTCTGGGCCCTCCGTGGCGGTGTGTTGGCGGCCGGGTCCTGCAGGGGTATAGAGGTATGGTTATAGTTTCAATGTGTGCCATATGGGTGTATCTGTGGGTTCCCGTGTCCCCAAGTGCTGGCATTCGTGTGTGGGGGCTTTGGTGAGGGTGGCTTGTGGGGGGGATGTGTATATGCATTGGGCATGCTTTGGTGATGGGTGTCCATGCTTAGTGGACTCATGCAGGCCTAGGTTTTGGGATGTGTGGGTTGTGATTGTGAGACATTGGCAGGGAATAGGTGTGCTGGGGGTGGGGGTGAGGATGGTGGTGGGGGTGAGGATGGTGGTGGGGGTGAGGATGAGGGTGGGGGTGAGGGTGGGGTTCGAGGATGGGGGTGAGGGTTGGGGTATGATTTGGCATGCAGGTGGGGGGGAAGCAGTATTGAAGCTTCAACTTACCAGAATCCATTCCTCCGCCGACTCCTGCGAGGCCGTCAGGATGCAGGATGTTCAAGACTTCCTCCTCCCATGTTGTAAATTGTGGGGGTTGAGGTGGGGGTCCTCCGCCAGTCTTCTGCACGGCGATGTTGTGCCTAGATACCATGGAACGCACCTTCCCCCGTAGGTCGTTCCATCGCTTCCTGATGTCTTCCCGATTTCTGGGGTGCTGTCCCACAGCGTTGACCCTGTCGACAATCCTCTGCCATAGCTCCGTCCTCCGGGCAATGCTGGTGTATTGGACCTGTGTGCCGAAGAGCTGGGGCTCTACCCGAACGATTTCCTCCACCATGACCCTGAGTTCTTCGTCTGAGAAGCGGGGGTGTCTTTGGGGTGCCATGGAGTGGTGTGTATGATGTGTGGGGTGGAGTATGTGTAGTTAAGTGTGTTGAGTGTGGTGGTGTGTGTTGTTTTGTGTGTGGATATTGTGTGGGTGATGGTGTAGTGTGCCTCTGTGTGATGGTGTTCTATGATCGCTGCTGTGTCTCTCAGTGCTTCTTTTTGGATTTTGGTCGAAGGGGTTTGTGGGTGATGTGGGTGTGTGTTTTATATTGTATTGTGTGTGTGGGAGTGGTGTGTGTATGTGTATCAGGTGTGTGGAATTCAAATCGTCCAATGTTGCTGAGTTTTGTTCGTTTGTGTGTATTCTGACCGCGGCAGTGTGTACCGCCAATGGAAAACCGCGATTGAAAGACCGCCGCGTGGATTCGTGGGTCAGAATGGCATGGGCGTATTTCTGTTGGCGTGACGGTGGAGGTTTGGTCACCTCCACTTTTCCGCCGACCGCTGGTCTGGCGGTCTGTTGTGGCTGTCGGATTTTCGGCGGTTTGGCTGCTGTGGGTCAGAATGACCGTGGCGGGTTACCGCGACCGCGCGGAATTATGGAGGATTTCTGACCGGCGGTAAGCGCCTTTTACCGCCGAGGTCAGAATGACCACCTATGTGTGTCTAAAGTAAGGAAAGTTCCTCATATAATATTAGCACCACTCGAACAAGAAATAACAAAATTAAAAGAATGAGGAGTAATTGAAGAAATTGAGTGCTCAGAGTGGTTGGCCCCCACAGTTCTAGCACCAAAGGATGGAGGCAAAGAGATTTGACTGTGTGTTGAGTTGAGAGGATTAAATAAACACATCTGGGTTGATCATCAACCATTACCGAATATTTCTGAAACTCTGGCTTTAATCAAAGATGCTAAGTTATTCAGTGTTATGGATTTGTCCTCTGCTTACATCCAGGTTATGTTCCATCCTGATTCTAGGCCATTAACATAATTTGAAACACCTTTGGGAGCATTTAGATTCATCCGGATGCCATTTGGGCTGGCTTCTGAAGCAGCATGCTTTGAGAGGGTTATGAAGAAAGTGTTAGAAGGGTTGGCCAAAGTTTTGTTTTTTCAGATTGATATTTTGGTCTATGGACAAAACCAATGTGAACATGATGAAATATTGTGGAAGGTGTTGGAGTGCTTACAGAATACAGGCCTGGTGATGAAAAGGAAAAGTGTAAGTTCAGAGTATCCGCTGTACCTTATCTGGGGCACACTCTCTCAGGTGAAGGTATAAGTCCAAAAATTGATTTGTTAAACAATATTGTGGAAGCTCCCAAACCAGAAAAAAAAGCTCAAGGGTCATATTTATACTCCGTTTGCGCCGAATTTGCGTCGTTTTTTTCGACGCAAATTCGACGCAAAACTAACTCCATATTTATACTTTGGCGTTAGACACGTCTAGCGCCAAAGTTCATGGAGTTAGCGTAATTTTTTTGCGTGAACACCTTCCTTGCGTTAATGATATGCAAGGTAGGCGTTCCCGTCTTAAAAAATGACTGCGATGCATATGCGTCATATTTATACTCCCGGGCAAAAATTACGCCCGGGAGTGGGCGGGACTAAAAAACCTGCATTTGCGCCGGATTTTAGCGCCTGGGTCAGGGCAGGCGTTAAGGGACCTCCCAAGCCCCCAGGGACACCCCCTGCATCCTTGCCCACCCCAGGAGGACACCCAAGGATGGAGGGACCCATCCCAGGGAAGAAAAGGTAAGTTGTGGTAAGTATTTTTTTTATTTTTTTTTGTGGCATAGTGGGGCCTGATTTGTGCCCCCCTACATGCCACTATGCCCAATGACCATGCCCAGGGGACAGAGGTCCCCTGGGCATGGCCATTGGGCAAGGGGGCATGACTCCTGTCTTTGTCATGTTAATGGCGTCTGGGCGCCCAAAAAAAATGGCGCAAATCGGGTTAAGACGATTTTTTTGCCTCAGCCTGACTTGCCCCATTTGTGGACGCCCAAACGCCATTTTGCCCTACGCCGGCGCTGCCTGGTGTACGTGGTTTTTTTTCACGCACACCAGGCAGCGCCGGTCAGCTAACGCCGGCTAACGCCATTCAATAAATACAGCGCCCGCATGGTGCTTCAGAATGGCGTTAGCCTGCGCTAATTTTTTTGGCGCAAAACTGCGTTAGCGCAGTTTTGCGTCAAAAAGTATAAATATGGCCCCAAGTACGATCATTTCTTGGTTTGGCAGAATTTTGTTCAAAATATATCCAAACGTTTGTTAGTGTTTCTCAACCATTGAGGTTGCTGCTAAAGAAGAGTGCCCAGTATAACTCGATTGAATAATGTGATCAGTCTTTCAACAGTATTAAATGTAGCATTAGAAAATGATCAAGCTTGGGACATTTTGATGCTCACAGGCAAACAAGTTCTTTGAACAAAAAAATATAATAGAGTAGGGACCGGGAGATTACTGGTCCAGTGTACAGTCTCCCATTAGAACCATAATACAAAAATTGGTACACTGTTCCAAACACACGAAAATTCACAAAGGCGAACCAGATTCTTCAGGAGCAAGAACCCTCATGCATCACAATGGATGTCTAGCATCATCATTGGGAAAGCTCCTCGTCAGGCTGGTACTGCAATGCCTGACGGGCTCCCCAACACGGGGTGCTCTTAACCACTTTGCTCAGATAGTAACTGTGAAAAAGTGCATAATTATCAAAGGGATACCCAATTTTAAGTACCCGAGCAAATCATGGAGAGAATCGAATGTTAAAATTGGTTAGCCATCAACAAACAATAAATCATAGTTTTTAATCAGTAGTACATGTGATGGCGACCAAGATTAAAAACAAAATAAGGAGTAATGGGTGATTGACAATGCTCACCTACTCTCACTTAAAAATGGAGGATATGACCGTCTTTGGTACCTCACAATCACAAGTCTACATGTTTCGCGTCTAGGTGGTCCAGCCGGATCCAGTGACGCTTCATCAGGACAAAAAACCTTCTCCAACAACTATAATGATCGATAATGTGTAAAACAAAGTCACTTACTTAGTCCTAATTGTTAACTCAACAAGGTCGCCCATCCCCAATGTCAGGATAGAGCCCAAAAGGATCGCTGGCCAGAATAAGAAACTAAAATTTTCAGTTTCATGCAAGTAGGCAAGTGCACCTACCCCACCGGCGTGCGTCCTTCAAAAACCACGCCGCACCAGGACGCACGCCGGTGGGGTAGGTGCACTTGCCTACTTGCATGAAACTGAAAATTTTAGTTTCTTATTCTGGCCAGCGATCCTTTTGAGCTCTATCCTGACATTGGGGATGGGCGACCTTGTTGAGTTAACAATTAGGACTAAGTAAGTGACTTTGTTTTACACATTATCGATCATTATAGTTGTTGGAGAAGGTTTTTTGTCCTGATGAAGCGTCACTGGATCCGGCTGGACCACCTAGACGCGAAACATGTAGACTTGTGATTGTGAGGTACCAAAGACGGTCATATCCTCCATTTTTAAGTGAGAGTAGGTGAGCATTGTCAATCACCCATTACTCCTTATTTTGTTTTTAATCTTGGTCGCCATCACATGTACTACTGATTAAAAACTATGATTTATTGTTTGTTGATGGCTAACCAATTTTAACATTCGATTCTCTCCATGATTTGCTCGGGTACTTAAAATTGGGTATCCCTTTGATAATTATGCACTTTTTCACAGTTACTATCTGAGCAAAGTGGTTAAGAGCACCCCGTGTTGGGGAGCCCGTCAGGCATTGCAGTACCAGCCTGACGAGGAGCTTTCCCAATGATGATGCTAGACATCCATTGTGATGCATGAGGGTTCTTGCTCCTGAAGAATCTGGTTCGCCTTTGTGAATTTTCGTGTGTTTGGAACAGTGTACCAATTTTTGTATTATGGAAACAAGTTCTTTGACCAATGCCATTTTGAAGGGTTCGGGTGCAGTTTTAACCCAAATGGTGAATGGTGAAATGAAGGGGATAACTTTTGCTTCTCGCTCATTCGCTCATTAAAAGGTGATGAAGAGTGTTAACCAATTGTTGAACGCGAGGTCTTAGCTGTATATTGAGCAATTATAGACTTTAAGTTTTGTTTATGTGGAATACTATTTGTGGTCAGATTGGATCCCTGACCACTTACTCATATGTTATTATGTAAGGAGATGGAGAATGTATCCCCTAGGATCAGGAGGCAGTCACATGGATTACCAGTTATAATTTGACAGTTGAGTATATACCTGGAGCACGGAATGTTATGGCAGATTGTCTCACTAGACTGCTGATCAACCAGAATGTAGATATGTGTGAAGGAGTAGCTGTAGATTGTGTATGTGAATCAGCCCTGGAGAAAAATGAGTGGGATAATACTATTTCAAATGATTTAGAAGTATCTACATTAAAGGAACTCATTGAAAATGATTAGCCAAACAAGAAAGATATACCAACTATTGTGTAATGATTTATTTGTGAAAAAGACAAACTTAGCATTAGTGATGGGAAAGTATTAATGGGGGAACGGGTGGTACCGCCTGATGTTTTGTGACAGAAGTTAATTAACTTGGCTCATGAAGGACATTTAGGGAGAAATTTGAAAAAAGGCTTGTTTGCGTGAATGGTACTGGTGGCCAAGAATGGATCAAGAGGTTGAACTGGTGGTAAAGGATTGTTAGCATTGTGTGAATAATAACAAAACAAAGGAGACTCACACAGGTTCTCTGTCACATGTTGAGGTTCCAGGAGAGCCATGGACTAAGCTAGGTCTAGATATAGCAAGGCCTTTTGATCTTTTAGCCAATGATGAACAATATGTTATGCTACTGGTAGACTATACATCTAAGTTGGTGGTCACAAAGTGTGTGGCTCTGGTAAACATTAAAATAGTAATCTACTTTTTAAAATAAGAATGTTCTAGGGCGGGTATTCCGAAAACTCTTATAACGGATAATGGGGTACAGTTTGTATCCCAGGAAATGAAACATTTTCTTAAAGAATTGTCAATAACTCTTTTCAAGACAGCCCTCTATTCACTTCAAGCCAATGGTTTAACAAAGCATGAAAAAGATAATAAAAAATTGTGCACAGCGTGCGCTCTTGAATAAGACATCCCTAAAACAAATGTTGAGAAAACCTGGTGGGCACACCGATGTCACTCCTAATAGTGTAACATCAATATCTCTATTTGTTTCACTTCAAGGTAGGAAACCACATTGTAAACTCAATCCTGTGTGGCTAAAAATAAATGGGAAACAAAATGTGGACTTTCCAAATGATGAGCTTGTTCTTCGTAGGAGGGAACAAACAAATAATTATAAAACTCATTATGCTGCTAAGGATTGTGCCCAGGAATCAAAGTTTCAGGTCAGTAACAGAGATTTAGTGAAAAGACCTAATATAATAAGAGAGGGGAGTTCAAAATTCATGGATCTTTTTGTCATAACGTCTCTTAAAAGGAACGTCACAATTTTAGACTCAGGGTATGTCTGGAGCATATATAGATTAACAAAACTAAAAGGCGTTGGCTCAGAACTCTATTCTTAAAGGGAGGAATGGGATGGAGGATATGAATGATGATAAAATATTTTTGTTAAGAGAGACAGATAAAAACCTGCTTGGCACAAGCACTATGAAATGGGGAAAGTTACAAACTACAGACTTATTTAAGTAATGAAATGGAAGAATTTTATTAAATAAGGGAACGTTTTACTGTTATACATAAAGTAAACAGATGTATATGCATATAATATGTTTCACTTTCTTTTGTGTGCATATGATTTCCATGATGTAATTTGTTTAATTAAAAGCTCATTCTTTTAATATTGATTTTTAACTGTTGTGTTCTGATATGATATTTTAAGGGAGGGAGATGTGTTGTGGTTTGCACTAGATCACTTGGCTGGAATGTGATGACAATCACTTTGAGGTCACAGCATTTCAACAAGTGTCAGGCTTCTGGGGGAGATTTGAATGTGGTCAGTTACGATTGGTTCGCTGGCTGAAGAGGTTGGATAAAGAGGCTATAAGTATATAAAGATTTTTAAAGAACCTTTGAAGTGAAGTGAAAAGCGTATTCTCAACAGGTAGCCACTCTGAAGTTACAGTTAGGGTGACAGGAGATACGCCTTTACTGGATTTTACCCCCTAATACTTTGCACCTGTTCAACAAATGCCCCCAAACACGTTGTAAACCTACAGCTACTGTTTCATTCTTGGAGTTCTGAAGTTTTGCAATATTTTATCAAGAGGTTATAAAGAA
The DNA here is from genome assembly GCF_031143425.1 of Pleurodeles waltl. Taxonomy (NCBI): domain Eukaryota; kingdom Metazoa; phylum Chordata; class Amphibia; order Caudata; family Salamandridae; genus Pleurodeles; species Pleurodeles waltl. The sequence continues at coordinate 768,288,745 of NC_090436.1, forward strand.
AAAGGAGGGCATCCACAAAAGACTTGAAATCCAGTGCATCTGCCATACAATTTTGTGTTTTGCAATTTTGCATAGCGAAAAAAAGACAGCTTAATTGTTCTAAAATTTGGCAATATTGCATGTTAGGTGGTGTAGATGAGTCTTTTGGGTAGTGCCATAAAAGGAATTAAGTAAATCTTCAGTCATAAGGTATATTTTTGAGATATATCTGCTACCACGGTGGTACAGCGGTACAACCTTAGTACATTGCCCTGACAGGGGATCTTCTGATTGGCTAATGAGGACTTCTCAAATCCCTGAAGGCAGTCATGTTATTTCATACAGCAGTTTTACTGTGTTTTGAAATAGATATTCTAAGTAAGTCTGCATATGTGCATTTAAAAAGTTCTGAGATGCATTGATATGTCTTTTAAACTTTATAAAGTACCAGAGTATGACTGTGTGGGTCTCTAGAGAGTATGGTGGTACAGGAAAAGTTTTTAAAAAGCAGAGTTATTGATATATGGTAATGCTTCGCTTAAGTTGGCTCTTAAAAGAGCCTTTTATTATAAGTAACTATTTTGAATTTAGATATGTGGTAGAAGGCGCTGGTGCATGTTGTTACTGAAGATGTTATTGCCAGTTGTAGTGAAATGGACACCATCAGCACAATAAAGGGAACTATCTGAAAACCTAATCTTTAAGTGGTGCACAGAGGCCATGTTGTGATCTTTTAGGAATACATATTCTGTTTTGTTGATATGTCTGCAGGGGTTTTCATACTTTGCAACATTTTTTACATAGTATCTTCATTGTATCATTTGGCAAATATTCAAATACACAAAATGAATGTTTGGAAACAAACTCATTAAAGATTTAAAAGTTGATTTCATGTCAATTTCAATTTTTACACATGCGCAGTGACACAGATCATTGCCTCTCCAGTGAATTATCATAACATGGGGATGCTGGCAATTATGAAGTGGTGAAATATTAGGTAGGATGTTTTTTCATTATAAACCCCACTCCGAAGATTTTAAGATTTGGCATACCTAAATTATGTTCTGTTCCTCTTCTTTCGGCATACCCTCTCGACCAAAAATATAACTGTGTCCAAGAATCCACACACAAAGCATTTTCTATTAGCACAACCAAATACCTTTGAGAAGCATGTACTGAATATAATAAAGTAAACGTTCTAGAGAATACCCTACAACACTGGTGAATACTCTGATTTGTAAGATATACTTCTGAAACAAGCGTGATGATTGGTTCAGTACACCATTGGGCTGGTAACATAACCCAAACAGTACGACTAAAGCCCACTGATTCCTAAAAAGGCAACACTGTAAACTTCGATGTCATTGGGCTGGTAGCATAACCTAAACAGTAAGACCATTAATTCATGAAAAGACTTGAATGATAGCTTTTAACACACTACTGAGTATGTACAGCTATTACAGTACAATTAAATGTCATATAACAATATTAACCAATATTGTTTTACAAATATATGACCTAATGATCTTATTTGTAACATTAAAGTACATATGACAAAAGACACTGTGCAAGATGCCACTCCACTCCACCCCACTATACACCACTTTTCGACATGCCACTCCACCGAACTCCATTCCACTCTAAGACGGTCCACTGTAACACACTCTACAAGCCACCACTTTCTGACATGCCACTGCACTCTATGATACACTACTCAATTGCACTGCACTGTAGAACATTTAGCTCCACTATATGCAACTTGATTCTACACCACTCTATGCCAGTCTACAACATACCACTTGATTCCACACCGTGATACACCACTCCACCCTATGACACCTTATCCACTCTAGTCCATTGTATGATTCACCACTACCCTCTATAAGATTCAACTTTACTCTCTCACATGTTACTCCTCTCCCTTCTTCTGCCAGCACTGGGAAACCCGATCTTGGGTTGCTACATGCTCTTTAAAACTGTGAAATAAAATGAAAACTCTATTCTATGAAACTCCACTCTGAGACACTACTCCAATGTATGCCATGCCACTGCACAGTGCACCACTCCAATGTAACATCCTATATAATATGCCATTTTCTGGTACAGCACTCCACTGTACAATACAGCACTCAACTCAACCCGATTGTATAACATTCTACTCCATTACATTCCCCTTCGCTCTACCACTCTACTGTACAACATGCCATTCAACTCTACTCTATGTGATTGTATTCCACTCTACTATACTCCACTCTACTAAACAACATGCCACTCCACTCTACAACATCACTCCACTCTATAACACTCCATTCCACTGTAAGACAATCTCCACCACTGCGCTCTGTGACATTCCAGTCCACTGTACGACACACCAATCCACTGTAAGAGATACCACTCCACCCTGCAGCATGCCTCTCCATTCTACACCACTTCAATGTCAGCTGCTCCAATGTAAGACAGTCTACGAAACCCTGCTATATAACACACAACTACTCTCTGCTCTATACACTGCACTTTCGGCCACTCCACTGTCTAAAATTCTTCTCCACTCTTCGCCCCTCAAATCAAAACCACTGTACTTCACTATACAACACTGACCGACACACCACTCCTTTGTCTAACAGTTTACCTGTAGCTTATAAACATAGGCTAATAATATTCAGATGCTGTTTTGCTGTATCAACAGGACGTTACATATATGCTTATTTGTTTGATAGTGTTTATTTGCACATAAAGTATATTAGAAGAAAGTGACATTGTATTTCTTATTAAACCAGTGTTACATCTACCTTCCAACTTTGCTTTATGATTTACTGTACTTTTTAGTAGCTGTATTGTTTATTTTGTTTATTATAGTTTGTGACAATCACAACCAAAGTTACTGGGGGTCATTCCGACCCTGGCGGTTGACTACCGCCAGGGCTGGGGACCGCGGATGCACCGCCAACAGGCTGGCGGTGCATCCATGGGCATTCTGACCGCGGCGGTACAGCCGCGGTCAGAAACGGGAAACCGGCGGTGTCCCGCTGGTTTCCCGCTGCCCTAGGGAATCCTCCAAGGCGGCGCTGCAGGCAGCGCCGCCATGGGGATTCCGACCCCCTTACCGCCAGCCTGGTTCTGGCGGTTTTGACCGCCAGCACCTGGTTGGCGGTAACGGGTGTCGTGGGGCCCCCTAACAGGGCCCCACCAAGATTTTCAGTGACTGCCAAGCAGACACTGAAAATCGCGAAGGGTGGAACTGCACCCGTCGCTCCCCTTCCACTCCGCCGGCTCCATTTGGAGCCGGCATCCTCATGGAAGGGGGTTTCCCGCTGGGCTGGCGGGCGGCCTTCTGGCGGTCGCCCGCCAGCCCAGCGGGAAACTCAGAATTACCGCACCGGTCTTCTGACCGCGCAGCAGTATTCTGACGGCGGGACTTTGGCGGGCGGCCTCCGCCGCCCGCCAAAGTCAGAATGACCCCCACTATGTTACCTTGAAGACATTACATTTATGAAATTAAAATGAAAAGTATTCCAAAGGTATGAGATAAAGCATGCTACACCTTTCAAAGAAGAAAGTGGATTATGTAAAAAGGAGAAAGGTAAAAATAATATGAATTGCTCATAAAGAAAACAAGCATTTGCAATGTAATGGGTCTCGCATTTGCTCGAATTATAACTATTAGCATTGTACACTTCTAACCAGACTTTTCTTGCCACATAAACTGATATTAAAACGTAAAACAGTTTCACATATGTGAGCTGATGGTCGCCATGAGCATGAAGGAGACACAGAAAGGGAAATAGAAGTTTGCTTGCAGTGAAAAGTATCGGCAAAAGTGCAATTCTCCATGTAAGCGGCAAAAGTAGATTATTCATGTAACCAGCAAAAGTAGAATTATCCATGTAACAGGGTCGATGTCATGCAAAGCACTCGACAACTGCCCAGTGAGATCACGCTGCATAGGAAATAAAAATATATCATGCAGAAGCCATTTGGAAAACACAGAGCCTCGTATGTTTAAAGTAGTTTACTGATGCTGCAGAGGAGGGCTAAACAACTGAAAAGACATGATGTATGCATGCCTTTCACTAATGAACTCAAGCGAATTTTAAAAGGTAAGCCAGAGAGCCAAGCAAACTGATGGGCATGATTAAAAGCCCTGAGAGAGATTACAACATGGGCCAGAGCACGTTCATGCAGTCAACCCTAAAAATGGAGTTTGCGCTCAGAAAATGCTTAGTTGTACACACTTTAAACTTGGAGTACTTGGAAATGTACTAAAAAGTAATCCTTCATTTAAACACAATTTAGTAGTGTTATTTTTATGGCATTTACCAATCACTTACCTTCTCTTTCACTTTGTATTTCATCCACCTAATGTGGAGGACAACAGTGAGCAAGAACCAGCTCATGATGTATCTACAAATTGCTCTCCTCTGCCACGATGTGGCAGTACTGAAAGTATGTTGCTGTCCCTGCATATGGCTCAACAACACTCCATTCCTGCTAAAGAATGTTTATAGGAGCCTGGGAACCAGCTGGTGGAATGATGGGTGGAGCAGAGGTAGAAGGCTGGCATGGTGGTTGCCTTTGAACCCCAGAAGTCAAAGCAAAATTAGCAGATGTTGTGCTGGCCAAGCACCAGTTGTTTGTTTGCCGAGTTCTGGTAACTCCTGGTCACGCCTCCTCTCAGCACGTGCCAAACAGGTGGCATGTATGGTACAAAGATGGTTGCACATTCCTGTGGTGCCAAGGGAATACTTTAGCCTAGATCCCAAATAAATAATTTTGCTGCTGAGGCAACAAGTAACCTTGTCAGCATTTACCTTCTTCTCCCCAAGTGGAAGAGAGAAGAACTGCCAGATAATGGATTCCTTTATTCTGTGCCACTGCTCTAACTCCTGTTCCACCAGAGCAAACTACTCTTGTTCCCCCTGCAATGGATCTGGAGCAGCTGCAGCAAGTTGAGTTCTTTTGACCATCTCCGTACAACTGTAGTTCAGGACCACAACAAGATGCAGCAGGACTAGGACAGTCCTCATTACCTCTGCACCAGAACACAACTTAGAGAAAAACAGCCTTCCTACTGTTTAGCAATATCTTCTTTCAGCCTATTAGAATCAATGTTATACCTGTGGAGTACTGCTGAACTACTGAGTAAGTACCACAGTACTGGAAACATAAAAAATAAAAAGAAATGAGCACAAATACTGTAGCAATATAAAGTGAAATCTTAACTTATAATATTTCCAATACATTAATATTGCAACCACTTTAAATCAAATGTTGGCTCCATATTTGGAGCCAAAAAGAAGCACAGAACCTAAATAATTAAAACATCAGAAAAACACTTAAACAATGACACTTTAACTACAAAGATTACTTTTAAAAAAACAGTTTACTGTGAAAATCAGTGAAATTCAGAAAAAATAACAAAGGTTACATGATGATTATAGTTAGGGATTACTACATTTGTACAGCAAGGCTTATAATATAAACTATACAGACATTAGAAATGTAATAATTAAAGTTTATAACTTACGCTACAAAGCTAATACTATATTACACAACTTATTGTACTCTTTATATTAACATAGTACTTATACCTATCAGGATACATTAAAATAACGATAACTTGCTAAAAACAAATATAATAATTACAACTTTTAAAAACCATTTAGAGAGTATCAATAAACCAACAGTAATAATATAAAAATGTATATTGACATGACAATATTTTTATACTGACTACATACATACACAGCAAGGTATATTTACATCAATGTTTCCATGTTAACAATAAGTACTATGTTAATATAAAGCGTACAATCCGTTATGTACTAAAGTGTCAGAGTTGAGGTTTAAGTTGTAAACTATAACTACCATAATTCTAATGCTTGTGTACTTTAAAAGTCTTGCTGTATAAATGTAGTAATCTCTAACTATAACTATCATGTAATCTTTGTTTTGTCCTACTGACGGACACCAGTTATAGTTAGGACAATTTTTTCCATAGACAGAGCATTTTGTGTTTTGTCAATAACTTTGAAGCTGTTTGACAAATCTTCACAACATTTTCAAAACCTATACTTCAGTTTGTTCAGCTGCTGTGTTGAAAGTTTCAGAGTGATTGGTCAAGTGGGGGCCCAAAAAAAGGAAGGGGGTCCCAAAACACTTTTTCTCCATTTTACCTCAATTGGATTTTTCACATTTCTTTAACACAACTACAGTCTGAACAGCTGAACAGAGTTATTCTAAATTTGTCAGAAAGGTAGATATTGGTACAGAAAGTAAGCTTTTTGCAATTTGCTGTAAATCCATTCAATAGTTTTGCAGTAATTGGAGGTTACAAAATATAGATATCTAGGCACACCAATAATCCGTGGATCCAATTGTCCCTTGCTGATATCTGATTGGCTGCCAACACTTTAACGAGGAAGTGTTGGCAGCCATTTTGGACTTGACTTCAGCCGAGTTCCACAAAAAAAGATTAAAACAAAAAGAAACGGGCCAGGGTAGTGTCACACTGACCCCTAGCCTTGGACAAGGGGTCTCTCATGGACCCTGCCAGAGCTAAAAAGCATTAGAAATATATATATATATATATATATATATATATATATATATATATATATATATATATATATCTCACAGAAAATATAGCGATTTATTCTTACCTGAAATAACTCTACTTGAAATTTCTATGGTTTTGTGTGAGTGAATTCGTTTGTGAGTAAGTGTGTGAGCATCTGAGTGGGTATGTGAGTGGGTGCATGAATGTCTGAGTGGGTCTGTGAATGGGTATGTGAGGGTCTGAGTAGGTCTGTGAGTGGGTGCTTGAGTATCTGAGTGGGTCTGTGTGTATGTGTGTGAGGGCCTGAGTGATTCTATGAGTGGATGCATGAGTGTCTGAGTGGGTCTGTGAGTGGGAGTGTCTGAGTGGGTCCATGAGTGGATGCATGAATTTCTGAGTGTGTCTGTGAATGGGTGTGTGAGTGTCTGAGTTGGTCTGTGATTGGGTGAGTGAGTCTTTGACTGGATCTGTTAGTGGATGCGTGAGTGTCTGAGTACATGTATGTGTGGGCGTGAGTCTCTGAGTGGGTGTGTGAGTCCATGCATGAGTCTTGGAGTGTATCTGTGAATTAGTGCATGTGTGAGAGGATGGTTCTGACCATCAGGTCCTCCCTGATTTTTCTCTTTTTGACCACCTGGTTTTTGACCTTTTGCTGTGAGGGAGCCTCCTAGTTGCGGACTCACCCACAATAAATTGATGGTGAAATGAACTGCATGTGTTTACCACTGGTGCTGCATTGCTTAGGAAAGGCTGCTGTGGCACAGCAAGAGTAGGAGGCCCTATGCTAGTTACACATGATCATGTATTCACACTCGTGTGCACTCATGTGAGAGCTGTGCAGGGAGAATTTCTGACATGCACAGACCCAAGAACTGCGCTTCGGTAGCCTGGCACAGAAGGGACTATGCAGAGTGGGTGGTGACTTGCAGTAGTCCTCATGACATTGGTTTACACATTTGAGGGATAGTCAGTGTACTTACTCTTTTTCACTGAAAGGACACTCCATTAAATGTCAATGGGAAAGGATGGACTAGGATGGAACTCCAGTCCTCTGTGGTTCTCCGAGACCAGAGTGAAACCAAGGTACACTGTAACCTGTAAGAAAATAATAATGCAGTAGGTTACAAGAACATAGTTGTACAACTTATGGGCCTGTACGAGGGGTCGGTGTGGCGATGTGTGAACAGATCTCAAACCAAGTCGAGTTATGGAGTTTTCAAGCTGAAACCTTTTATTTTCTTATGTATTTCTCCTTTATATTGTTTGTTACCTCCAGTTCTCAGTCTTTCTCTGTTGTAACACTTGCTCCTTTCTTGTCTTTCAGGTGGTCTTCTGGATGATGCCTTGTGTGGTCTCTGACAGTATAAAGATCCAACGAGGGGAAAATAAAATAAAGGTAAGTCGGGATATCTCTGGTTCGGTTTATATGGTTTAGGGAACCAGTGCGGTGCGGTGCGGTGAGTTGAAGAAAGGTGCAGGGGTGACCAGCAACCCGATACGAGGGATCACCCGATAGTGCTGTGCTCCCCGTTGCCATGCATGGCCAAACAACAAAGAAGACCCAAAAAAAACCAGAAATACTAAATAACAAATAAGCAGGCAGCGGTCGAAGGACTGTTAACTTCACAGTCCACGTGGTGGGTTAGTATGCTGCTTAATCACACCAGAAATGGAGGACAAGAATGTAAAAGCAAATAAAAATAAACTAGTGAGGACACAAAGTATTTAGGCTGGATTTGTTATGTCCGGGTCCCCCCTCACTATCAGAGGAGTCGTGGACATCCCTGTTTCCCCCTCTTTTATCTCCCGCTCCCTCCTCTCTCCCGAGGATTGCCCGATACCGGTGGTGCAAACAGGCATGTACCTGGTTAGCCACGCCCCTCCAGGGACGTGGCGGAAGACGTGCCCTTTAGGGGCCCCCCTCACCCCACGTCGCCAGGTCGAGCCGCCTCTTCTCCCTTCGGTTCTTGCCTTGGTTTGTCTCTCTCCCGTCACACGTCTCTTCTCCTTCTTCGCTGTGTGTTGGTTGTCCCTCTTTTGTTTCTGTGGAAACCCGGACAGCCAGGTTTCCCGAGCCTTCTGGTTCCGGGTGAGGCTGAAGGGGCACCCTCCGTCCGATCCGTCTGTGCTGCGAGGAACTGGGGATGAAGCAGCCCATTTACACATCCCTCCCCCAGAGAGGGATTGTTGGAGTTCTGTGTTCATGGGGTACTGTGATAAGTAGTCCACAGTACATTGTTCAGCTCCTGGGATATGATGCACCTGAAAGGAAAAGGTTGTAGTTCCATAAACCAGCGCAAAATGCGGGAATTGGTGTTTTTGTGTCGAGATAACCAAGTAAGGGGAGCATGGTAGGTATATAAAGTGAATGGGTGTCTTAGAAGGTAATATTGAAGATTTTCAATGGCCCATTTTATGGCTAAGCACTCCCTCTCAGTTATAGGATAACGTTGCTCACGGGGTAAGAGCTTTCTGCTAATGAATACAATGGGGTGGTTATGGTCAGACTCATCTTTTTTAAAGAGCACGGCTCCTATGCCAATGTCTGAAGCGTCCGTTTGTAGGTGGAATGGTTTACCGAAGTCTGGGCAACACAATAAAGGTTCGGTGGGGAGACTTTTTTGTAGAGTGTAATAGGTCTTTAGCTGGGTCGGTGTCAGGGATGTTATCTTTGTCGGTTGTCCCTTCCTCAACAGATTGGTTAATGGGTCGGCCAAGGTAGAATAGTGGGGTATAAACCTTCGATAGTACCCTACGAGCCCAAGGAAGGAGCGTACCTCTTTTTTGTGGATGGGATAGGTATCTGTAGGATTGCTTCTATCTTATTCTTTTGAGGCTTGATTTGACTCTTTCCTATGTGGTACCCTAGGTATGCAATTTCATTGTAGGCAAGGTGGCACTTCGAGGGGTTGGCAGTGAGGCCTGCACTATGTAACAGATAGAATATTGTGTCTAGGTGGGTGAGGTATTCTTTCCAGGATTCACTATAGACCGCTATATCATCTCAGTATGCACCAGCATATTTACTATGAGATCGCAATAGCAGGTCCATAAGCCTCTGAAATCTCGCAGGGGCTCCGTGTAACCCGAATGGGAAGTGCGGTGAAGTGGTAGAGACCTGAGGGTGTGGAGAAGGCTGTTTTTTTCTTGGTCTTCATGTGCTAGAGGTATCTGCCAATAACCCTTTGTCAAGTGGACATTTGATGGGCTTTCCCTAGTCTTTCTAGCAGTTCATCCACTCTGGGAATCGGATAGGTGTCAAAATGGGATATACCGTTCAACTGCCTAAAATCAATACAGAAACGAACTGAGCCGTCCGGTTTTGGCACCAGGACAACTGGAGAGCACCATGGGCTTACCAAGGGTTCTATTATACCTATTTGCAACATTTTCTCTACCTCCTGTTCAACTAAATGCCTTCGAGCTTCTGGGATACGGTATGGTCGAAGGCGTACAACCTTTCCAGCTGGAGTCCTAATATGATGCATGATCATACTGGTCCTCCCGGGTTTTGAGGAGAAAAACCCTTCATGCTGGTGAAGGAGGGAGTAGAGCTGTTCTTGTTGATGTGGTAGTAGTGAGGGATTTATCTGAGGTTTATCACAAACCCGGTCTGGGTCTGTGGGGCATAGTTTGATGTTTAATTCCTTTGTCAGGGTCACAAGGAGCCCTGTGGACACCGAAGGAAGCGATGGGTCTGCGTCTTCCCATTTTGTTAACAAATTGATATGGTAGATTTGCGTTTTTCTAGGGGTCTCTGACAACGCAATCTTATAGGTGACAGGTGTTATAGCGCTCACTACTCTATAAGGCCCTTGCCATTTGGCTATCAATTTATTATCCAAGCTAGGGAGTGGTATAAGGACCCGATTCCCCGGCTGCAGCTGTCTTAATTTGGTGCCTTGGTCGTAGTAATGTTTCTCCTTTTTCCTGGGCTTTCTCAAGATGGGTTCGCACATCTTCCCAAACGGTCTGTATCTGGGATTTCAGCTCTCAGGTATATTTTAATATGGGTTTTTCACTCCCTTCTTCCTCTTCCCAGAGTTCTACCACCATATCGAGAAGGGTTCATGGTTGCCTCCCGAAGACCAACTCAAAAGGACTATGGCCTGTAGAGGCCTGGACATGAGTCCTTATCGCATACAAAACTAGAGGTAGCTTCTTATCCCAGTCCCTTCTTGATTCTGGAATGGTTTTTTTCAAAAGGGATTTTAGGGTGCGGTTATACCTCTCTACCAGACCGTCTGTTTGTGGATGGTATACAGAGGTCCTCAAATGTTTAACACCTATTATCTGGCAGACTTGCGTCATTAGATTCGACATGGGGGGGTTCCTTGGTCGGTCAGAATTTCCTTCGGAAACCCTACTTGTGAAAAAAAAACAACCATGGCATGAGCCACGTTCTTTGTAGTCATGCTGGAGAGGGGTATGGCTTCCAGATAGCGGGTCGCATAGTCCACTAGGACTAAAATGTTGGAGTAGCCCTTGGATGAAGGGATGAGAGGCCCGACTAAATCCATTCCCACTTTCGAGAAGGGTATCTCAATGATGGGTAGTGGGTATAAGGGTGCTTTCTTTTTGTGTCCTGGGTCAGTCATCTGGCATCTAGGATACTGTAGACAAAACCACGGAATGGGGGCGTATACCCCAGGCCAGTAAAAACGGCATAAAAGGTATTCTTCTGTTTTTTCCCTGCCAAAATGTTCCCCTCCCACTTGACTGTGCGCTAAGTGGAGTGCTTGGATACGGTAGGGTTCAGGGACAACCAACTGCCTCTTTTCTTGGTTGTAGTAATTTGTGACTCGGTATAGACCCTTTTGTATTACTAAACAGGGACCCACCTCTCCAGTAATCTCTGGCTTAGCTGTCTTCCAGGCGTTTTGGAGAGTAGAGTACTCCCGCTGGCTATACGGAAAGAGGGTAAGGAAGTAACAGCTATGGTTCGTGTGCTCACTGGCTCATCTTTTCCTTCTTTTACCTGATATAACTTCTTTATTTCTCTTTTCTCTTTCCTACTAGGTTTGTATCTTTCTCTTCCCTGGTTTATGGGGATTTCTGAGAATGGTGCCTCCTCCCACCATAACTCCAATTGGGTCTTGTCTTGTATACTGCTCAATAATTCAGGTAAATGCATATAGTCAGTGCCCACAATACACTCCTCTACTAAATGGTCAAGGACTCCCATGTCCATCGTATCCCGTCGTCCATCCCAATCGGGGGAAACAGAAACCACTGGATACTCTCTTAGGTCCCCGTGGGTGCAACAGATAGAGACGACCCTCTGGGAGGATTGTGTGCTTGTTTCCACCAGACTGGCCCGGATAACCGACTGGCTACATCCAGAATCTACCAGCGCTGAGATTTCATGGCCATTAATGATTATTCTTTTAGTGTAGGAGGAATTTTCCTTCCCTGTATACATAACTCTTCCTCTGGTGATACCAATTTCCATGGGTTCAGGTTCTTTCTCTTTGTGGGGACACATTCGGGCAATATGCCCCCATTCCCCACAACTGTAAAACTGGGGCTGTTGGGTGGGGATTTTCTCACTAAGTCGGGGATTAAGGATTTCCTCTGTGTTTCTCATCGGAGTGGGACAATAGGGGGTTCCTAGTGGTTGGTTACCAGGGTTGGCGACCTTTGAAGGGCCTGGCCGAAAGTCCGTAGAGCAGTGATACGCAAAAGCTAGGTCAATGGCCATATTCGTGTCTATGGGGTGTTGCTTGATCCAATTACGAGTAACGGTGGGTAGCGCCTCTAGGAGGATGGTTTTTATAATGTCTTCTCGTTCAGTTCCAATAGGCCCCAGCCATTTTAGTCCCAGATCCTTCACTCTATAATAGAGAGCCCGGGGGTTCTCCGACGGACACCATTTGGTTTTTCTGAATTTAAGTCTATAATATTCAGTATCATACCCAACCTGTTCCAAAATGCTTTTCTTTATTTCCGGGTATGGTGTCGTTCTGGCCTGGCTGACAGCTAGGTATGCCACTTGAAGATTGCTAGTTAATAATGGTGCTACAAATTGTCCCCATCTGTCTTCCGGCAAAGTAGCGGAGGTAGCTACCCTCTCAAAGTTCATGAAGAAGGCGTCAGGATCCTCACCTTCCTGATATTTTTGAAGAACTGAGCTGGGGACAATAGGGTGGACTTTCGTGGCAGCTATAGTATCTGTAAGCTTTTGTAGCACAGTCTTGTGTACCAGCTGGTTATTTGCGATGATGGTGGCCTGACTCTTAAGGGCGATCTGGAGGGTTTCTCTATCGGCCCTAGCTTCTCTTTGTTGTTCTTCCCAAATGACTTGGAGATGGTGTTGTCCCTCTGTTAGCTGCTGTATCATGTCCTAAATAGATGGCATCGCCTCCATGGCAGCACGACCCCTCTTTTCACTGCTTCTTATCCCACTTCTGACACCACTGTACGAGGGGTCGGTGTAGCGATGTGTGAACAGAGCTCAAACCAAGTTGAGTTATGGGGTTTTCAAGTTGAAACCTTTTAATTTCTTATGTATATCTCCTTTATATTGTTTGTTATGTCCAGTTCTCAGTCCTTCTCTGTTGTAACACTTGCTCCTTTCTAGTCTTTCAGGTGGTCTTCCAGATGATGCCTTGTGTGGTCTCTGGCAGTATGAAGATCCAACGATGCCGGGGTTGGAGCCGGAGCAACGTGAAGAAAAGAAAACAAAGGTAAGTTGTGATGTCTCGGGTTCTGTTTATATGGTTTAGGGAAAAGGGAGGGTGCAGTGAGGTGCAGAAAGGTGCAGGGGTGACCAGCAACCCGATACGAGGGATCACCCAATAGTGCTGTGCTCCCCGTAGCCACGCGTGGCCAAACAACAAAGAAGACCAAAAAAAAAAGAAATACAAAATATTAATTAGCAGGCAGCCGTCGTAGGACTGTTAACTTCACAGTCCACGTGGTGGGTTAGTATGCTGCTTAATTGAACCAGAAATGGAGCGACAAGAAAGGAAAAGCAAATTTTAAAAAAATGAATGAGGACACAAAGTATTTAGGCCGGATTTGTTATGTCCGGGGTCCTCCCCTCTCTATCAGAGGAGTCGTGGACATCCCCGTTTCCCCCTCTTTTACCTCCCGCTCCCTCCTTTCTCCAGAGGATTGCCCGATACCGGTGGTGCAAACAGGCACGTACCTGGGTTAGCCATGCTCCTCCAGGGATGTGGTGGAAGACGTGTCCTTTAGGGGCCCCCTCACCCCACATCATCAGGTTGGGGCTGTCTCTTCTCTCTTCGGTTCTTGCCTCGGTTCGTCTCTCTCCTGTCATGCGTCTCTCCGGCCAGCCTTCCGTCTCTTCTCCTTCTTTGCCGCGTGTTGGTTGTCCCTCTTTTGTTTCTGTGGAAACTCAGACAACTGGGTTTCCCAAGCCTTCTGGTTATGGGTGAGGCTGAAGGGTGCCCGTCCGTGCTGCGAGGAACCGGGAATGAAGCAGCCCGGTTACAGTGTCATCCAGGGATGTCATCTTTCTCTGACTCATCTCAGGATTAGGACCAATTACTGCTCTGTCCAGCTGCCTCTGCAGGGTCCTTCATCAATCATCCAGCTGTCATTCTGTGCCAGGAGCAGGCTGGAGAGGTCCTGTGAGGAATGTCAGGGATGAGGGGCTGAGACTTTCGGAGCACATGTGGCAACTGACTCCTGGATGATGTCATTTTAAGCTATCTTAGAAGACTGTGCAGGAAAGAGGGGACAGGGGCAATGAAGTGATGTGGCACATCTGGATAGGCCAGAGGTACAGGCCTGCTGAATACTTCCACCCCCACTTAAAAGGTCCTGCACCGTGGAAATCTCTCTTTTGGCTGTGTTTAACTGCTATACACTGAGACTGCAGATGGGTGTCATGGGCAGCTGGAGGGAAGAACCCCCTGACTGCCCCCTGGGGCAGGTACTCTACCCCTGAAGGTCCAGCGAAGTGTATGCCAGGGCCAAGTACACTGGCCCCTTTACCCCCAATGGCTAGTTGGGGGAAAGACTAGGTTGGCACAAGGAGAGCATGCTGCCCAGAAGAAATGGAGGGCCCCCTAGAATGTGGGTCCTTTCTAGGCCAGGAGGCTTAAAAACAGAGCTTCTGGTGTCAAGGGCTTGTCACAAGAAGCAAAACAAGAGCAGAATCATGAAAATCGGCCCTCGGGGGCCTGAGATATCAAGGGGAGAAGAGCCACAATTTTGGACCTTTCCAGATGCAGCGACAAAGTGCATGGTGCTCTGCTGCTGCTCCAGACTGTGCCCCCAGGGTGGGCTAGCGCTCGAGGGCTGCCTCAAGTGAAAGAGGAGCGGGGGAGTGACATCGCACTCCCCCTCTGGAGGAAGAAGAGGTCTCGGAACCCATCCCGGGGCCCCGTGAATCCTTGCCTGTTCAGGGAGATGGGAGGCACCATCACACCCCCCCCTCGCCACGATGATGTAGGGACCCAGACCCCATCCCTGGGCCTCCTGCGGCCAAAGTAAAGTCAGGGAGCACCGTTGCGCTCCTCGTGAACATTGTGGAAAGTGACCCCAGACTCCAACTCGGGACCCTGTGAAGAAGGATGGTTGGGGGCCGCTGTTGTGTCCCCACAACATGGCTGCTGGCTGTGGAAGGGGCTGGTGGACAAAGAAGAAGCTGGGGAGTGCCGTCGCGCTCCACATGAAGATCGGTCCGGGGCCCTGGAACCCATCCCAGGGCCCCACCAGAAGCAAAGTCGCTCCCCGTGAAGAGGAGGAGGGAACTCAGACCCCATCCCAGGACTCGTTTAGAAGCAAAATTGAGGGGCACTGTCACGCCCCTGTGAAAATAGCCTGAGGGGCCCAGGACCCCATTCTGGGGCTCCATGAAGTGAAGGATGTCGGCGAGTGCCGTCGTGCTCCCACAAAGGTGAGGAGGGGCCCTGGACCCCATGCTGGGGCCCCGAAGATGCAGAGGAGGAGGGAGTGCCGTTGCACTCCCCGAGGCAGCCAGTCCGGCTGCAGCCCCTGCACACATCTGCCCGCAGGAGCACGCAGACACCACAGAAAAGGTCAGCTACCGCAGCACCACATGGAGGTGCTGGCTGTGCGGCAAGAGAGTGGGGACGGCCAGGGGTGGGCTCCCTGCACCAACCCCCAATGAGGGAGCACTTACCTGCTAAGGGTGTGTCCGGGTGGAACCGGGCACCCCCAAGGCAGCACACCAGCTCTGGCGGCATCGTGTGTATCCCCAGCACAGTGGGAATGCCACTCATTTCCTATGTGTCCCACCCCAGAATGCCTTGTGGGGCACCAGCTTTGGTTTAGGCTGGCCACCACTAAACAAGTGCCCCTAGACTGTTGGAGCTTGAGGAGCAGCACAGCCTCCCCTCATCGTGGTTTGTGTCCTCACCCTAGGTACGGTGGGACAAAAGAATTGTAACCCTCCAAGGGTTCCAATGCTAGGTGAAGCACAACCATTTTTGGGACTTTTGTTCTTTGCTTGTGGGACTGCACCCTCTAGGGGTATAGGATGGTATTATGCAATATTAATCAAAAGTAATCTGACTGTTAATCAAGAGTAATTTGAAATTAATTCAAGAATAATCCAAAAGTAATCATACCCTTTAAATCGCTTAAACATGTCTCTACATGTTCCTTGTTGGTGCTAATTTGAGTAATGAGACTGACAGCCACCTCTTTCAAAAGTAGATGTATTTAATTGCCTAATTTAGATGAGCTCATTCTACATTACAGTTAAATGTTGCATTGGGATATGGGGAATTGTTTTGCCAGGTGGTTTGTTGGATTATATTTCCCCTCGAGCAGACATGAGAGATTTTACAATGTCATACAAGAGTAATTCCATCAATTTGTGTATATTTGTAAATTGTTGCACAGTATTGAGTAGTGGGTGTATAATAAATGTACTTTTACTTTATCAAAAGAAAAAGCACAGACTGGACAGTCATTTATTGAGTGTCATGCTTGTGTGCTCCTAAATGGGGATTACTAGTCCACACCACCTCTGTTGAGTAAGCCATGGACTGCTCTGCAACGCTACCCTATGAGAGTCAAGTGCTACAATGGGGTGTTTGGTTCCCCATGGTGTTCAAGTGCGGACCCATTGCTTGTGCAGATCACACAACTAATAACCCACCTTCCAACAGCCTGAACGAGTCTGTGAATGTTTTCATAATTTTTTTTGCATTATTTGCGAATTCATCATGACATTCCACAGAAGGCTGTGGTGGCGGTTGTGCCGAATTCACGCATATTGTGTGTGGGGAAATAAATACCTGTTTTTCGGCATATTATACACCTCAGGGGTCCCTCACCCCTAAATTCCAAACATAGGGTCAGGTTACCCCTACTCTGGCCCTCCAAGCCACTATTGACTTTCATTTCAAGCCCTGGGGACTATGTCCTGTTATCTAAAATGTCGGCCACAACTTTCAAATCAAAATGGTCCCACTTTTCAAAGCAGGGTTTTCATCTCCTTCTCTGCCCATAAACATGCGGGCAGGGAAAGAGATGAAAACATAGCTCCCTCATGAAGGGAACTGCTATTTGTAGGTGCTCCCTGTGTGCAGGAGCAATGCTGGCTCCCCCAGGAGGTGGGGAGACAGCTGGTACTGCAGGGGCCTTGAGGCTCCCCTAGAGGTCCTGTCTCTTTCTCTCTCACTCTCTCTCTCTTGTTATTGTTATTGCAATGGTCTCTGTATACAATGACTTCAAAGAGTTGTACAAGTAAGATGTTTGGTAGAATGTTATACTTACCTTTTGATGCACAGCAGAGCAGAGTCACACCCGGCCTACTGGTAAAGCTTGTGGAGTGCCGCTCAGTAAGCTGAAAGTTCAAACCCTGGTATATCATGACAGTATGTCTGTGTATTTAATCATGTTGTGAATGTTAAACATTCCTAGTGACAGAACATTTATGTCTTCTTCCCATCATCAGGTTGAATGTAATAGAGATGTCTGGTCACAGCATGTCACATGTGACCTAGTGGTTAAGGTCCCAGACCCTCATACAGAAGGTTGAAATTCCAGTCTTTGTGTGTCATTTGTCATTTTTCAGCTTTAAATACTTTTCAACTTCAAATATTTAAGGTACATACAGAAAGGTGAGCTCACTCTTTTTACTTGTCAAATACATTTCTTCTTTCAATTTGTAGACATTTCTCATTGTAAGTGGCATGGGTTGGGGGTATATGGGACTGGCCACAGGGCCGGGTCGCAGGTGCCTTCGCCATGCACTGCTATTAACCACAGAAATTACAGCACTCATGGCATCTTTGATAACCATCAGTTGGGTCAATTACATCAAATTACACTTATGGAAATTGATCATATTGTAGTTCACCATAGGGGTGGAGATAGAGAGCTCAAATTATGACGCAAGGAGAGTCGGTGGATTAATTGCTTGCAAACTGTCCAACATGGGTTAAATGTTGATCCTGAAATGTACACGTCTTTGATAGGTTAACTGGACCCTATCATGGTACACATGTCCTAAGAGGAGGACATAGATATAGAACTTCTCATTGTGATGAGGGAAGATAAAAGGATTTTTCCCCATTTGCACTAACTGGTTGGGTAGTAGGAGATCTAGGATATATATATTGTGTATAAGATCTGCTGTGATTCATTTAATAAGTAGGACTATTAAAGGCATATCAATCTGACTGATTATTATTTACTAATGACCATTGATAGCTGTTGGAAATGGCCTTTCTGCAGGGTCACCCCAAACTTTTTGCCTTCCTCCTTCTCTTTTTCTGACTTCATTTTTGCTGGATTTAGGACTCTGCGCACTTTACCACTGCTAATCAGTGCTAAAGTGCATGTGCTCTCTCCTTAAAACATGGTGACAATCGTCTAATTTCATTGCACTACAAGTGCACTACATGTGCCCAGGACCTGTAAATTAAATTCTACTAGTGGGCTGCAGCACTGGTTGTGCCACCCACATAAGTAGCCCCCTAACTATGTCTCAGGCCTGCCACTGCAGGGCCTGTGCGTGAAGTTTCACTGCCACCTCGACTAAGCATTTAAAAGTAATTGCCAAGCCTTAAACTCCCCGTTTTCTACATATACGTCACCCCTAAGGTAGGCCCTAGGTAGCCCCTAGGGCAGGGTGCTATGTCGGTAAAAGGCAGGACATGAACATGTGTGTTCTATATGTCCTATTAGTGTAAAACTCCTAAATTCATTTTACACTGTTGTGAGGCGTGGTCCTTTCACAGGATAGCATTAGGGCTACCCTCATATACTGTTTGAGTAGTAAATTCTTATCTGAAAGGAGTAACCAGGTCATATTTAGTATGGCCAGAATGGTAATAGAAAATCCTGCTCATTGGTGAAGTTTGATTTAATATTGCTATTCTAGAAATGCCACTTTTAGAAAGTGAGCATTCCTCTACACTTAAATACTTCTGTGCCTTACAATCCACGTCTGGCTAGGTTACTTGTCAGCTCCCTTGTGCATTTCACTCAGACAACCCCAAACACAGGATGATCATTCACACCTGCACACATCTGCATACTGGATGGGTCTTCCTGGGCTGGGAGGGTGGAGGGCCTGACACTTACATGTCAAAGGACAGTGGCCTGCCCTCACACAATGGACTGCCAAACCCTCTTCTGGGACCCTGGCAGACAGGATGGAACTGAAGGGGGACCTTGTGCACTTCTAAGACACTCTTTGAAGTCTCCCCCACTTCAAAGGCACATTTGGGTATTTAAACAGGGCCTCTGACCCTACCGACTCAGAAACTTCTAAGCAGGATACCAGTGGAGAAGAATCCCTGAACCAGAATCTGCAACCTGCCAAGATGAACTGCCTGGCAGCCCAAAGGACTCATCTGACTGCTTTTCTACAAAGGACTGCTGCTCTGGTGTTGCCCTGCTGCCTTGCTGCCCTCTGGCTCTGCTGAGAGGTGCTCTCCAAGGGCTTGGATAGAGCTTGCCTCCTGTTCTTTGAAGTCTCAGCACCAAAAAGACTTCATCCTTGCAAAAGAAAATCCGATGCACAGCCTGCACGAAACGACGCACAGCCTGCATCGCGGTAAGAAAATCACTGCACATCGTAACACAGAACGGGAATGGCGCAGCCTGGCTCACCGAAGTGGAGATCGATGCAGCACCATCATTGCGACTGGAACTTTGACGCAAGGCCCACGGAATCAACGAAAAGCTAAGTCGGAACGATGCAGCCTGACTTACTGAGAGGAATTGACGCAAGTGGCAGCCATGAGGCAGAAATTTCCATGCATCGCCCACCGGATCGACGCAGCTCCTGTGACTTTGTCCTGCACGCCCAGGATTTCAATGCATCGTCCCCGGGGCGTCTGAAAACCCTGCAACAGGAAGAGGATCCAGGTCAGCACGCCAGAAATCGAGGCAAAGCCTTTCCTGCGTGAAAACTCAACAACGCATCATCTTTGTGCATCGGGAAAATCAATGCACACCTCCCTGTTTTCCACGCATCTCCTCTGCGGCCCCTTGTGGAGAATTTGAACGCATACCAGGTACTTTGTGCTTGCAAGAGACATTTGTTGCTTTTTAAAGACTAAAGACTTCTTTTATAATTTCCTAAAGTGATAATTCAAAGTGTACTTATCAAATCTTAATCGTTTTGTCCTGCATTTAACCAGATACAAATGATATATTTTTCTAAACACTGTGTACTGTATTTTTGTGGAGTCATATTGTGTTATTGCATGATTTATTGCACAAATACTTTACACATTGCCTTCTAAATTAAGCCTCACTGCTCAGTGCCAAGCTACCAGAGGGTGGGCAAAGGATAATTTGGATTGTGTGTGACTTACCCTGACTAGAGTGAGGGTCCTTGCTTGGACAGGGGGTAACCTGACTGCCAACCAAAGACCTCATTTCTAACAATAGCCATATGTTTTTCTCCTTAACAGACACAGACATATCATGTGCATTGGGAGTTTTGGGACCATTTGACGTGATCAAGTTTTTTGTGCCTGGTGGTTGGAAATGTAGTGTGGCTCTATGTGGAAGTTTTGAGACTCTCTACTCAACAGGTTATGAGTTCTAGGATGTGACCATTGTGATTTTTCAGTTCTATTGTAGTAGTGGATTAGGATTATAATTTTCAAATTTCAGTGGTTTTAGTATTTTATCTCTAATTACTTTCATACTGAACCAGTAGTTTTTCAACCTCTCGGTCAGCTTTTTAGTGGCATTCTAATCATAGGAATAACTTATGCTGATAATCTGCAATTTTTTTATCTGATTCAGAATCTGTGTTTGGGGGTTTGGAATGTAATAATAGCGCTACGCGGGAGTGAGGTTACTTTCCACTCTATGGGCTATGAGTTCTAGGATCTGATTGCAGCAGTGGATGAACCCAAAATTCGTCAATATGCCAGTCACACGCTCAACAGTTAGGAAAAGCTATAGTACCCCAGCACATTAAATATTTACCTAATGAAGACTAGCATTGCTGCACAAACCTGCAAAGTGAGTTCAGCCAAACCCATGTTGCACTAAACAGTTCATTTATATAGTGTGTGCTGAGCTAGCTTGAAATCACAGGATAAAAATTACCTGTGCAGTTCGTTTTTCACTGGGTAACATTCATTCAAACTGAAACACCATGAATAACACCTCTAAAGCCTGAAATGGAGCACAGAAAACCTCCCTCTGATATACTTCACCGTAATAGGAAAGTTCACCGTATTTTTCCAAAAACAAAAATATGAAACAAAAGCAAATAGTTGATTACTTCATAATTGTAATTTGGAGATTACTGAAAAATCATCACATCCTAAAACTCTTGCATTCCAAATTTCCAATTACCATATGATGAATTTGCATTAATTGCATAATATAATAATTATTTTTCAATGATTAAATATTTGTGGTGTATTTATTTTGTGTAAATGTTTCCAGTAATTTGTTTTTTCTCCCCACAATTCTGTGGTATCTTTGATAACATAATTGATAATGCCACTTTAACATTTGCATTAAAATTATTGATGAGAAAAATGTGCATGGCAGGGACACCAGTCATAGTTACCTTAGTGCACAAGTTATAGTTACTTGAAATAACTATAACAACAACAGCTGAATTTCTATGGCTTTGTACATAAAAAATTTGAGCCTCGCTATAATGTACCTGTAACCTTTGTTTTTTTCAGTGAATATACATGTATACATGCATACAAACATTCATATATATACATTTGTTTCTCTTTCCACCTTATGAATGTTTTATTTGACCTTTTTATTTGGTTCATTGAATATTTTGTGTATCCTTGTATAAAGCATGGACCTTCAAACAATCAAATGACACCAGCAACAGACACTTTCATTCTGTTTGTTTTATTTCAGTGCACTTGTGATTTTAACATTTTAAGGTGAATGGTACGTAATTACATGACGTGTTGTGATAGTATGTTTTGGGAATTTTGCACAGCAAGTATAACTCAAAATCCCCAGCCTCACTTATACCTGAATAGACTGTTTCGTATTGACACACAAAGGGTTGCATATACCCTGCTGTAGTGATTCTGGAGATAGGGCAGGAAGGGCATGACCATTGAGCACTTCAAAGGATTGTTTTTGAAGTCTCCCTCACTTGAAAGGCACCACTGCGTATAAGAACTGAACCTCAGATACCACCAGTTCAGTACACTTCTGGACCTGTGGATACACAGCCAGGAAGAAGGACTGCTGTGCTGCTGAAGGATGGCAACTCTGCTGGACTCCTGCTTTTCTGTGCTTACCTGTTTCCCTCAGCCTGGGTGACATGGGCTGCACCTGCATCACTTGAACCAGAAGCCTAGATTGACTTCAAGGGCTAGTTGGCTAGCCTTCTGATCCAAAGTCTCGAGGGCTTCAAAAAACTTCCAACCAACCTGCTTCTGAATCAGGACTTTTTCCCCTGTGAGTCTAACCTGCAAAGTCAAACGTCACGGGCACTACCAGGTGAGTGGTCAGGGCAGCTTCTGTGTCAGCAGAGTGGCCTCAGGTGGGTGGGGGCATTCGATTGATTCTTCAGGCCCTCAATGAAGAACACATAGCGGCAAAGGTGCACTGTAATGAAATGGCGTGTACCAGGGCTGGTGAGACCGAAATGCATATGCCTCAAGGCCCTGATCAATACAGAGAGGACTCACACCCTCAAATGGAGGGGGTGGGGCCTCCGTAAACACGTGTGTGATGCCTGGGAAGGGGCAGGAATGACAGAAGCTGCAGAGGGTGTACAGAATGGCATGAGGGAAAAGGAGAAGAGGGAGGGAGTGCAACCACAATTGCTAGGTGCCAGGAGGGGCAGCGCAGTTGAGGGATTGAGAATGCAAAGAAAGCAGACAGCAGACAAGGGGGGCAGGAAGCAGACAAGAACAAGGATTTCATTGAAGGCAGCTGGCTGGCTGACTAGGGACAGGAAATGCTCACAGGGGTATCAGGTGACATGGTGCAGTGGTCACAATAGCAGGTGGATAGAAAGTGAGAAATGGGTGGGAACAGTTCATGAGAATCGGGGGACACACAAGTACAGGGCCCAGCCTCAGCACTCGTCTCTGCCCTCCTAGAATGGAGTGATGAGGGAGAAAAGGAAGTGGATAGCTTGTGTAGGAGGCAGGAGGGTGATGGAGAAGGGGGTGGGGACCCGGGTTATAGTGTCAAGCCTCCCCAGAAGGTATATTGAAGAGCTGGTAAGGCTGGGAGGGTGCGGGTGGCAAGCTCGCAGGTAGAGGTGATGGATAGGGGAGCGGGCAGGCACTTGATGGCTCACTTGGGCGGGTCATACAGGATTGCTTCCAGTATCGGGAGGGGCCATGGTTTGGGATATGCACCTCTGGAGGCAGGTATATTGGAGAGGTCAGGTGGAGAGCTTACCAGCACACCAGGTCTATATTCTTCTTTGTATTGGGTGGTCACCCATGATGAAGCAGACTCAAGATAGCTTAGTGCAGCTTGTGGGTCTGAGAGGAAGAGAAGGTGGGGTCCCGTGTGGCTCGCCAGATAACAGTGAGGGACATTCCAACTGATAAAACTGGTAGAGCAAGTGAAGCTTTCCCAGTGGAGCGAGACAGATGGTTCAGTGCAATCTCCAGTGTCACGGTACTGGGGGGGCACAGTTCTGCAATGGTCGAGTGGGCCAGCGGGCAGGACACAGCCCACGGGCAATTGCTTGGAATGGACAATTTAATACACAAGGAGGCATATGCACCACAGGAGGCATGGGCCAGCCCATCATGGGCTGGCAGACACGATAATGGAGATGAAGCAATGCTTGAAAATGAGGAAATAAACTTAGAGGAGGAGGAGTTGCAGGAGGATGGAGGCAGTCAGGGTGTGGAGGCTACTTAGTGGCAAGGGGGGTACAGGTGGGGGTCAACTATCATGAATCTGTCTCTCATATGTTGCAAGTAATGGGTGCTGCAGGGAGGCCTAGCAGACCAGCACACATTGCAACAGTTGCAAATGACCAGGCAGTGGGCTCAGGAGTGGTCACCAATCTTGGCTCCAGGTAAGGTCAGAGTGCATCAACGGTAGTCTGATAAAATGGTGTTGGTTGCAGTGGAGGAGAAGGAGCCTTCAGGATGTGGGGAGGCCAATCTCAGGAAAGGTGTGTACATTTTGAATGCAGCTGTGGGACAGACAAAGAGAGCCAATATTCCGTTTTTTTAGTGACTGCAGGAGAGAAGCGTTCTCAGACAGTAACAGTTGAAGGAAACAAGTGGAAGACAGACAAAAAGGTGAAGGGTTCAGGACAGGTGTCAGTGACAGCACAGGACAGATAGGCCATAGATGGGACCTCCAAGGCTGTAAAAACTGAGGCTAAATCCGAACCACTGGAAAGTAAAGAATAGAAGATAAAGACGTTCCCCTAAATGGGGATGTCTAAACCATTGGGAGACCACCTTATGCTGATGAAAAAATAAAAGATTTGGAAAGGGTGGTATGTAGAGGTGTTAAAGCTATTACACAGGAAACTACATGCTGAGGAAAGATCCACAGACGAAGAATATGAGCTGTCAAAATGGCCTAAAATGCCGGTCATGTTTGAAAATTGGTCAGTCTAGCTTTTCAAAAACATGGACATTATTTGGAAAGTGCAGATAAATTACTGGGGTTATGCATGGGTCCAAGACAGTGAGGTATTTTGGGCACGTATGACGCTGGACCCAGAAGTGCAATAGGGGAAAAATGACACAGACTTATGGAAGCACTATATGGGACCAGCTAAATTTGGAAAGATGATTTTCACAGCCAGTGGGCTACCAATAGTGTATCCCCCTTTTAGGGATGTCCGACCTGGGTTGGAGTGGGGTTAATGACTAGGACTTAGAACACTACAGCTGGGAGTGGGAACCTCCAGATTGGGGCATGCAGCAGTGGCCACCTCAAATCTCAAGGGGAGGGTCCGGAGGGGGGAGGGGACAGACACAGAGAGGGAAAGAGACTTACCTAATCACCGTCTCCATCTCCTGCTGCCTCGCGCTCCTCTTCCCTCCATGTGCTGTCCCAGCATTCACTGGTACACCAGTACAGGCTACCAGGCAATCCTGGCACTGCTTACATGCTAAACATAGCATGTAAGCAGTTTCAGGATTGGTGAGAGTGGCATTCACTGCTGTTCAGACACAAGCCTGGGGTCTGTGTAGTTTCTCTAGCACAGCTGCCTACAAAGTTGGGCTAGAGAAACTTAAGTGCGCATGTGTATTTGGCTGGCCTCAGATGGCTGGCCAAACACACATGCACACTTAGCACACTCTCCCCTCCTCCACCTCCCGTCTCCTATGGCCCAGCCCTCCCATCCCCTGTATTGCTGGCTGAGTGGAACTATTGTTTCAATTTTCATCTACTGGCTTTTTGCCAGGAAAGCGACGCTCCATCGCCATAGTGAAGGAGCAACCCCTGAAGGCATGCTGGGATTATAACAAAGGTGTCTGTTTCCAGGAGTACTGTGAGTTTCCACATGAATGCTCCAAGTGTTCAGGCAGACATGGATAGATCAACTGTTACAGGACAGGCAGCACAGCAGGGGGCACAGATGGTCAGTGACATCAACAGCAAGGTGGCATGGGAGGACAACATAATTGTGGGAGTGGCAATTTCCAGGTAGGGAGAGGCATTCGAGTCCCTAGGGGAAAACGCTCCTCCAGTTAACCTGGACAGGCTCTGTTTTTGGCTTGAGCAGTATGACTGAAGGGGAGCAGCAGGGATCTTGTGGGAAGGGTTTCACCTGGGATATGTGGGGCCATGGTGTGGCAGCTGGCAGAAAATCAAAAATCAGTGAATGCTCACAAATAGGTGGTTTGGGACAAACTGAACAAAGAAGTTTGAGAAGAACGTATGGCAGGTCCTTTCACAGATTGTCCGCTGGAAAATTTGATAATATCACCCACAGGAGAATGATTTTTGTCCCTGAGGAACAGGTTTTGGTGTCATACACCTCAGTGGATGTAGCACTAGTGCCACTAAAGGAAGCTGACCAGGATGCGCTAATGACAAAAAGCGACATTAAGTCAGCTTTCCGTTTGTTGTCGGTATACCCTGCTGACTTTGTACCATTGGGAATACAATTTTAAGGGAGGTGGTATGTGGATAAAGCATTCCCCTTGGGTTATTGCATGTCTTGTGCACTTTTTGAGTGCTTTAGAACATTCCTTCAATGGGTAAACACAAAACAGAAATGACATCGACATATCACTCGCTATCTAGATGATATCTTCTTGGTCCGCTCAATGTCGGAATATGCTGGAAAGATTCCAAGACATCATGGGAGACTTGGCAGTGCCTCTGGCACCTGAGAAAACAGTGGGCCCTATACAGTTTTATCCTTTTTAGGTAAAGAGATTAATTCTGAGGCAATAAGAGCTTGCCTAAAGGAAGACAAGCAGCTGGCAATGGCACAGCTACTAGAGGAGATGTTGAGGAAACAAAAAGTAATTAGATGGGAAATAAAGGTGCTATTGGGACACCTGAACTTTGTGTGCCGAGTGGTACGGGCAGGTAGGCCATTTTGTAGGCATCTCAGGTTGGCTCTGGCAGGACAGAAATTACCACACCATCATGTGAGGCTATTGGCATGTAGAAAAGAAAACCTCCCTATATTGCAGTTCTTTTAATGTGATACCTTTGAAGACTTGGCAGGAAGTGCCATGGAATGCTCAAATATTTTCAAATGTGGCAGGAGGAAAAGGCTTTGGGCTTTATTGAGAAGGCAGATGATATGCGGAAGAGTGGCACCGGGAGTGAAAGTGGGGCAGGCACAGCATTGTGTTCTTGGAGCTCTTTCTCTTAGCCATGGCAGTGACAGATTGGTGTGCTGAACTGGAATACAAAAGAGTGTTTTTTATGACTGACAATTTGTTTGTTGTACATGTGGTGAACAAACAATCTGCCAGGGATCACCAAGTGCTGAAGCTGCTGCAGATTTTTGTGATGTGTTCCATTTGAGCATTTAGGGCTCGACACTTGCCAGGAGTGAACAATGACATTGCAGATGATTTGTCTCAGTTACAGTGGGAGTGATTCCATGGGCAGGCCATGGACGCAGAGAACAACAAGACCCAGATGCCGGCAGATCTATGGGAAATAAGAGACAGGGAACGCTTCAGCTGATGGTAAACGTGTTAGCAATTTCCACACCTGCAGTGTACACGCAGGCCTGGACAAAATGTTTAAAGAATGGAGCTTCCTGATGGTGGGAAGGATGGCCAAGAGTGGGATATGTGGTGTCGAATATTTTGAGCTTCATCGAGAAAAGAAAAGCAAGGGCTACCATTTCAGGAAACTGTCAGGGATTGCATTTATGGGAAAGCTGATCTGGGGATATGCACTATCTGGGGGCAAATTGAGTAGAAGAATCCTGGAAGGGTGGACCAGGGAGATAGGCAGGGCAGGGCCAGCTAGCAGGCCAGTAACATTGTAACTATTTGGTAAGGTGCTTTATCAGTTTGCCAGGATCAGATGGAAACAGTGCTGTTCAGTATCTTGATGACTTGGATGTTTTTGGAGCATTCAGGGTATCAGAATTGTTGGGGGGGAAAGGAGGGTGAGGTTTATTGTGGGAGGACAGGCACATGGACACAGGGATGTACAAATTTGGCTCCACTGGTCTAAGACTGATCAAAGAGGGCAGGGGAAAACAGTATGGCTGCACCCATACCCTGCAGAACTGGTCTGCTCGTCTTGTTTGAATTAACAGGCTCGGGGTTCAGCGGGTATTGATTTTATGTTCTTACACAGTGACCGGAAGCCAGTTACAGCATTCCAGCTATTAGCCATTCTATACAAAGCAGTGAAGGGGCTAGGTTTAGATGAGTTTTTCCTTTGGTACCCATTCCTTTAGAATAGACTTGTCTATGGAAGCGAGAAAAAGAGGTTGGAGCAAGGAGTGTAACATGAGGGTGAAAAAATGGGAATCAGATTGCTTTCAGCAAGATGTGAGACGAGTGAAGGGAACTGATGTAGCATTTTTTCAATTTGTTGTGATTGTATTTCTGCAGGTTTGGTCCCCAGCCCAGAGGCCTCCGGTTTGTTGATCTGGCTGGTAGGACACTCTTTTATAAAATGGGCAAAGCACCCAGGGGGCCAACCTTGGCCTGAATCAGGAGATGTACTGTATGAAGAAGCAGGTACAAGGGGGGATGCGAAGGGGGGAACATTTGCCATGTTTTAACAGGCTAATGGTGAGGGGGTGGTGCCCAGATAAATTGCTACTGCACCTGGGTGAGAACAATATGGTGTGCAGGAAGGGGCTGGTGTTGATGAAAGGGATGAAAAAGGATTTCAGAGTTACACTAAACTGGAAGAGAGTTTAAAGCTGGCAATCACTCATATCAGTCTGAGGGAAATACAGTACTGCAGTTGTAAATTTGGAGGCAGGGGGAGGGTTGGTTAGGGGTGACAGTTGACTAACATAGGTGAACTATTTGTATAGTGAGTAGTTTTGTAAGGCAAGGGTCCAGGATTGTTATTATTAGGTGCACCTGTTTTCAATAAAGCGGCCTTTTTCACACGTCTGGAGTCAATGATTGGTAATGCTCCCATCTTCTCCAAGGCAGGCCTCTGCACCATAGCAAGATAAACTGCAGATCCTGTGCACCGTGAGCAGGAAGTGGAAAATATGGGCCACCAGACCCGCAAATGAAAAGCTATCAGGCAAAGACACAAAGCCTTTACAATCAGGTTCAGGTTCTGCGGGCGCCAGGACCACAAGAACACCCTTACACACTAATTGGCCAAAGCATCACTAAAACGAGGAAACCATTAGCTCTCGTACATAAACATGAGGGTGCTGTGCACCGCTTAAGACGCAAGACTGCAAACGTTTATTTTAACACTATAAATAGAACAAGCATTTTCAATGCATTGGGTCTCGCGTTTGCTCTAAGTTAGAGCTATTAGTGTTGTAAATTCCTAACTCGACTTTTCTTGCCATATAAATTGAAAACAAAAAGTAAAACGGTTGACATAAGCAGGCCGATTCAAAGTGCCATGGCTGCCATGAGCGTGAAGGAGAGACACAAAAGGAAAACAAAGTTTTCTCACAGTCAAATGTATCAGCAGACATGCAATTATCCATGTAACAGGGTGGATGGCCAAGGTGGTAACATAACTGCCCCAAGGAGGGATAAACGTAAAGCATTTACCAATGATAACAAAGGATTTTTTGTAATCGTCTTTTTATTGACATTTTATGATACAGTACAAGCATACTTAATCAAGAAGCATCATAGACTATTCCATACAACTCAGTTTCCTTTGTCTTTTGTCCTCAGCTGGAGTAAGTGTTACATTGTGCACTAAGAATACTCTACTTTAAGGGACATTTATCATCATGCAAGGTTGTAAGTATAGCCAGCTCGTACCATACGTGAAACAATGTAAAAAATCGACATTAAACAAGTTAACATACAACAATACAACAAACCATCCGTCTCTGGTCAAATCAAGCGTAGCTAAGAGAAGTCGGTGGTTGCGTGTCCCCATCTCTGGGCCTATGTGGGTTCCTCTCTAGTCTCCCCCCCAGTCTCAGACTCCGGTTTCTATATATGGAAAAGGTGCAAGGCCCTTAGTTTGGGGCTACAAGTCGTGAGGGGAAGTCCCCTGGAAAGGAACCTGACCAGGGGATCCCATACATAATCGAAACATCTGCGTGTACCCTCCCCTTTATCAACCAGACGCTCCATGGCAAGGCTTTTCCATAATCGCGTGAGCCACAGAGTTATAGGCGGTGGGTCCGCTGTTTTCCAGAAAGAAGCTAGAGTTGACTTCGCTGTCCCTAAAGCCAGCCACATGATAGCCCGGTCCCCGTATGTTTGATGCTGTAGTTCTTGGGCTTGAAGGCCCAGGAGGGCATGTTCCATCATGATTGGAATGGGATATACCAGCATCTCTTTCAAATGAGAGAGAATTTCATTCCAATAGGGGCGGATCAATGGGCAGTCCCACCGTATGTGTTTAAAGTCTCCCAACATGCCACAGCCCCTCCAGCATTTATCTGACACCAGGGGATAAAGCTTCTTTAGTTTCTCAGTATACTGGTATCAATTATAGAGTAGTTTATAGTGAGCCTTTCTAGCTGCCATGGAGTGGTTGTGCTTGTGTATATCGTGATAAAGATAGCGCCATTGCACCTCCTCCACCGAGACACCCAAGGTTTTCTCCCAAAAGGGGATGTGTCGAGGGGTCGGTGCTGTTTGTGCTGTAGCTAATATAGAGTATAGCGTAGAGATACTGCTTTTTGTCGCTCCTCCCCTTTGCACAAATCTCTCCACTGGTAGAAGATCCCTTGTAACTGCTTCCTTTATATGTGGCTGTGTGACCCAATGCACTAACTGTGTATAATGGTAATGTTTGGATTGTGGGAGTTGGAAGTCCCTACAGCAATTATTGAAGGTCCTAAGTTGGTGTCCATGGTATAGGTCTGCAATGCATAAGCAGCCCCCTTCTCTCCATCAATCAAATGGTCCCGGTAGTTCCCCTGGTGGGAATGCTTTGTTAAGGTGGATAGGGGTGTGTGGTGAGGGAAAGGACGTAAGCCCATAGAGTTTAGTAACTTTGTCCCACACTCTGAGGGTGGCGGTGGTGGGTGTGCTAAGATATGAGTTTGGTGGTCATGCCCCCTTGGGCTTCCATGGAATATCCCACAAGGTCTTGCCTGTCACTGCTCTGTCCATGTGCAGCCAAATCTTATCTGACTCTCGGAGGGAACACTCAGCTAGTACGTGCAATTGTGCTGCTCTATAATATAGTAGGAGATCTGGGAGCGCCAACCCTCCCCTCTCTCTGGGGCGCGTCAGTACCCTGTATGAAACCCTAGCTCTAGTACCCTGCCAAATAAATTTCATGAAAAGCGTTCGAATCTCTGCATAGAAATCTGGCGGGATCTCAACGGGGAGGCTCTGAAAGAGGTATAGTAATCGGGGGAGCACCGTCATTTTAAAACTATTGATGCGCCCTAGCCAGGATATCCATAACGGGGACCACCTCTTGAAGTCCTCTCGTAGAGACCTAATCAAAGGGGGGTAGTTTGCTCTAAACAACCCAGCCACCTGGGGAACAATCCGAATGCCTAAGTAGGTAATATCTTTCTTAGCCCAAGTAAATGGGGTCAAGGAGGCTATCTGGGTCATCACACCCTCGGGCAGTGTCAGGTTTAGGAGATAGGATTTCCCTGTGTTTACCTTGAACCCCGCAACTTGTTCAAACCAAGTCAATTCTTCTTTTATGTCTGAGAGGGATGTACGGGGCTCAGTGACAACTAATAAAATATTGTCCGCGAATAGGAAATTTTATGGGAGTCTGCACCAAATGTAATGCCTGGGAACTCCGTGCACCCCCTCACCCGCACCGCCAAGGGCTCAACACTGAGCACAAAGAGCAGAGGGGAAAGGGGGCATCCCTGCCTCGTGCCTCAGGATAGATCGAAGAATTCAGAAGTTACCCCATTGACCAACACGCGGGATCTGGGGCAGGCATAGTTGCTCATCACCATGGAAATAAATTGTTCTCCAAATCCAAACTGTCTCATGGTTGCTACTAGAAAGGACCACTCAACCCTGTCATACGCCTTCTCGGCGTCTAAAGCCAATGAGAGTGCTGGGACCTTTTTCTTTTGTACCTTTTCCATTAAGTGTATGACACGCCTTAAGTTGTCATGAGTCTGGCGACCTTTAATAAAGCCAGACTGGTCTGGATGTATCAGCTCTGGCATCACATCCTCCATCCTCTGCGCCAGGATTTTTTGGCATCTAGGTTCAACAGGGCAATAGGCCTGAATGATGCACAGAGTTGAGGGTCCTTTCCGGCCTTGGGTATGAGAGTTATCAGGGCCTCCCCCATGGATGTGGACACCGCGCCCCTCCCCCGTATATAATTAAACAGTATCACAAGTTGGCCCGCTAGTTCTGCCCCGAAGGTCTTATAAAAAAGGGCTGTAAAACCATCAGGACCTGGAGCCTTATTCAGGGGAAGGGCGTCGATGGCCGCTTGTACTTCCTCCACTGTAAAGGGTGCCTCTAGCATGTCATTCGTCTCCTGGGAGACCTGCGGTAGGTGGACTGAGCGCAAATAGGACTCTTGGGCGTGGCGGGTGGGTGGTCTGATTGATAAGGACGCTCATAGAATCGTCTAAATGCCCTCGCCTTTCCCTCTTCAGTGAAGTGTTCCCCATGCTCGTCTTTGACCTGCTCAATGTAGTCGCGGGCCTGTTGGACTCGCAACTGTCTAGCTAAGGGGGTGCCTATTTTATTGCCCTTGTCGTAGTGGGCTTTCCGCAATCTCAACAAGGTCACCTCTGCCCTATTTGTATCGATAGCCTGTAGTTTACCCTTGAGGGTCGCCACCTTCCTTTGAGCTTGCCAGGACGGGGATGATTTATGTTCGCGTTCAGCCACCCTAAATTCGCTTTCCAAAAGGAGTTGTTCTTTAATCTTTAATCTGTGCATGGCAGCGGCGAGCGCAATGCATTTACCTCTTATAACCGCTTTAAAGGCGTCCCAGAGGATATGGGGGTTAGCATCACCAGACCCATTATGTTGGAAATATTCCCTAATCGCTGATCGCAAATCTTTGCGGGATGTTGCGTCCCGGGTAATCACCCCTGGAAAGTACCAGCGCTTGGATAGTTTGCGTGCTAGTGACCAATTTTAACCTACCTCCACTGGAGTGTGGTCTGAGATGACAATTGGATTAATAGTTACAGTCGTAAGGATCTGTCGCAGTGGTTTGCTCAAAAACACATAGTCAATCCTTGAGTATGAGCGATGAGTGTGTGAGAAGAAGGTGTAATCCCTCTCCAGAGGCTTCAGGGCCATCCAGGAGACAAACAGCCCCAAACGGCGAAAGGAGGCTTTCACTGATTTGGCAAAGGCACTCGTTTGTGATCTCTGTGGGTGCGTTGTGTCTAATGTTGAGTCCCACAGCAGGTTGAAGTCCCCCATCAGGACAACTTCGCCCTCCGGAAAGCCCTCTAGCTTGCTCAGGAATTGTAACAGATATTGGGTTTGACCACTGTTAGGAGTATAGACAGTGGCTATTGTACAAAGTTTCCCATCCAGGCTGCCTTTCAACATCAGAAATCGTCCCTCCTTATCTTTCTTGGACCCTGTTTCCTTAAAGTGGACTGATCTGCTAAATAGTAACGCCACCCCACAGTGATTTGTGGGAGTAGATGCTAGGGCAATTTGAGAATAGTGTTTGTGACAAAGATGGTGTACCTCCCCCTATTCAAATGTGTTTCTTGTAGGGCCACTATGTCGTACCTATGCTCCTCAAGGTAGTTTTTCAATTGAGACCGTTTATTGGGGGAGTTGAGGCACTTCACGTTCCATGTCAGTAGTTCCAGCATTATCTCTGTGTAGCATCAATGTTCTCACCCATACCCCCAGTAAAATCTCCAGTGCCCCTCATCGTGTTTCTCATCCCGACCCAAGAATACTCCATCAGCTGTGACGCTTTCCCCTGACTCCTTGCACAGTGACACGGATGGTAAACCTCAAACAACTTGAAAAAACATTTCCTAAAAGAAATACAGACATTATCCTGGCAGCACACAGCCGCCAAGTGTCTTACAGTCTTCATGTCATGGACAGGATCCAGTTCCGTCTCATCTCTCCCCTCAGCCCCAATCACACCAACGGGCATCACAAAGGCGGGGGCCCCGGACACCCGGTGACTAGCAGAGATAAAGTATGCTCGAGTAGCAAGCGACACCAGGATCCGGAGCGAGCAGACCAGCTCCATCCCCTCCAGACGAGGGGGGGGAACCTCCCCCGTCTCTATAGAACTCCCGGGGGCCCCCCACCGGAGCCGCCCCCCATCCGAGTCAGTACCGGATTACCGCACGGCTTCATTTTCTTGGGGTCTTTCTATCCCTCCTCTGTTGGTCCTCCGAAATGGGAGGGGCATCTCCTCCTTGCCCCCCTCCCGCCTCAAAGTTGGTAGCACCCCTCTCTCCTCTAGTCTCTAGACCCAGTGCAGCAGCCACCGCATCCACCGTTGAGAAATGGCACGCTTTATTATGGAGTTCAAACGCTATGCCAAAGGGGAAGGTCCATCGATATTTTATCTTCTTCTCTCTCAGCGCCTCCGTTACAGGTCGGAACTGTTGACGTTGAGCTAGAGTTGCTGGCGCTATATCTTGGAAGAGTGAGCATTGCGCACCCTGGAAGGAGAAGTATCCGATCCTTTACTTTAAATGAGCTTAATTTAGCCAGAACATTTCTTGGTCTCCTCCCGTTGCCCAGGACTTTGCTGCCCACACATTGCACTCGTAACACTTGTACCTCTGCTTGATCCTCTCCCAGTAGTGAGGAAAACAGCCCCACCACAAAGGCCTCTAAGTCGGGCCCCTCTGCTCCCTCCTCCAGGCCTCTCACCCGTATGTTATCTCGGCGTGCGCGATTTTCCAAGTCCTCGCACTTCATTGTGGGGAGGTGTAGTTGCGATTTTACATTTGCGAGATCAGTCTCCACCAGGGCCACTTTCTGTTGTAAGTCCTGTATGTGTGTTTCCAAGTCCAGCGTGCGGGCCTCCACTGAGTCCACATCTGTTTGGAGGGTGGCTAGCTTCCCAATGACATCCGTCTGGAAGGCCTCTAGTGTCGCTCTGATATCTGTTGTGAGCTCTTCACGCAAATCGGTTTTAAAGGCACGGAGAGAGGACAAGAGGTCCTCCTTTGTAAGCGCCATCTTCTCACCCTGTGTCTTGTCAGAACTCTCCACTCTAGCCGGCGTGAAATAGCTGGAGACCCGATTGGCCTGGATTTTGTGTTGTGGCATAGGAAACTGTTAAGGGCCCGGCCCCGGTGTTAACATTGGGATTTCACCCTCTTCTCAGCTTTACACTCCTTCACTGCAGGGGCCCCCTCTTGGTCCTCGCCCTTCCGTCGCGCCACACCTCTGGGGGGGGTAGGGATCTCCCCCTCTCCCTTGTATCAAAGCTATGTCTTCTCTCCTCAGTGGGTTCTCTCCCCCCGTTGTGGGCTCGCCCCCAGTGACAATGACCTGCCAGTCGGGGCCTGCACTCGCCTCTGCAAACTCTGCTTTCTCTGAGACTCCTGTAGAGGAGGCTTTACCACTCAGTGCCTCTCAAAATGGCCTCCAATAGTCCTCCTCTGACCTCAAAATGCACAGCTTCACCATCCCAGCCAGGAGAATATTTCAGGTGTTATTTACCGTCACCCATCGGGGGGGAACCTTCCCGTTGTCGCTTTATATCTTCTAGCGGGTGGGGGGCCTCCGCATGCTCCAGCTGCTTATCCCAAACTGGGCCTCCACCGGCCAAGCCTCCCCGCAGGTAGAAGGGGATGCCTTCCCCATGCTCACCTCGCCCTTATTGCGGCTGGGTGTGGTCCTTTCCGCGCAGCCCACCGCCGCTCATCTGCGTCTCTGGTGTCGGGGGTGTCGCTCTCCCCCCGTCCCCGGGTCTTGCGCCGTCAGTCCTCTACCTCGGGGCAGCGGCCCCTCTCCAGCTCCAGCTGGCACCCGCTCATCCAGCGCAGGGCTGTAGGACCTCGTCTTACCACGGGCACGCTCGCGGAGCCCCACCGGGCGTCGCCCCCCTCTCCACCGGCAATCTCGCCGGGTTTTGCCTCTCCCAGGGATCTGCGGCCGATTCCCGACTCGGGGAGGCCCATCAACGCCTCCCCACCGCCTCACTGCATCGGGCCTAGGGGAAATTAGGGGAAATTAGACGGAGCCGACGGAGCTCAATAACAAAATACTAATAACAAAAAGAACAAATCATTTTTTTTTATAAAACCGCTCATTACACGGCCTACCAAAAAAAAACAACAAAAAAAAAACAAAAAAAAAAACAGCACGATCGTGCTGTACTGTTCACACAAAGTGCAATTATGAACAAAACCGGCAAAAGTGCAATTAAAAAAGTGCTCAACTTCTGCCCAGCGAAATCCCGCCCCAAAAACAGAGAAAAAGTAGTCCACAACCCCAGCGAGCCTCGCATGTTTTCTGTACTTGGTCGCTGCGCTCAAGGAGGGCTAACCACGGAAAAGGCATGACGTATGCATGCCTTCCACTAATCAACAGAAGCGGATTCTAACAGGCAAGCCAACTTGCCAATGAAAGACACTGACGTGACGTCGACGGAGCTCCGAGCTCTTTTCTAATACCTAAAGCGTCTCGCTAGCGATACGCATGCACAAGCACATGAGACGCAGGCTCGACCCTAAAAAACAACTCCCTACCTATTCAATCCAAAATACTGAAAAAACATCAGATTGAAGAGGAGCACCTACAGTCCTGCAACAATACATTGTCCCAACAGCCTTAGCAGAAAGTCCTGAGTGCAAAGGAAGCCGGGCCCAAAACAAAACAGGAAGTCGGGAAGGACAGGAGGGGATGTTGCGTGTTATTCTTTTTCAGTTATGGAAATCAAAAAAAGCTTGGGAAAGGGTGTGAAGTGACAGTAATGCTGTCACATTACTAAGTCATGTAAGGAATGGGACCAGTGAGATGTAAATCAGGTAATATACATTTTTCAAATCACACCACCTATTGCTCTTTCTCAGCCCCCACCCACCTCTACATCGCAATCGAGAGGGACAAGATATTCCGTGGTGTACTTTATTTCAGACCCATCTTTATTGAACTTTTTTTCTTGTTCTCTAGTTACGGGCACAATGGCAGAAGATGCCCCTTTAGAAACATTAAAATAAAGCATTTTTATGTATGCGCCAGTTCATAGTGAAAAAGCCTACTCTGCTTGAAGTATAACGGCAAGACCTATGAACTTTTCATACTTCTCTGATGGTCCAGCAAAGTATTACTTATCTATTGCAATTTGGCTAGAATAACATGCTATCAGTGCCACTACAAAGGACAGTACAACAAACAATGCATGCGAAAACGTGGCACAGGCTGTCCTCGGTATGAAATTCTCCCATAGGACACTTGCTGTGAGGAATGTTATGCAGCTTT
This sequence comes from Pleurodeles waltl, assembly GCF_031143425.1. Taxonomy (NCBI): domain Eukaryota; kingdom Metazoa; phylum Chordata; class Amphibia; order Caudata; family Salamandridae; genus Pleurodeles; species Pleurodeles waltl. The sequence continues at coordinate 768,325,663 of NC_090436.1, forward strand.
TTTAGACGCAGCACAGCACCCACAACCAGTCCCTGAATCGATTGTCAAAGTGTACTTACCAAATCGGAAAACGTGGCACTGCAAAAGTAGCATTTAGGCCTCATGCACGTCTCGGAATCTACCCCGGATCCGCTGTGCATCAAGGACTGTGAAGCCTTTACCGGAACAGCTTTTCCATTACAAGAGTGCATAGAGAAACTGCCTGATCACAATCAAACGTTTTGCTCTTAAACTTGGCGATATTATAGCCTGAAATCCTTACCTTTTGAATACTACAAATAAAACAAATAAGCCAACACTTGATTGACATCTGAATTATATTTATTATAAAGTACATATTTTTCTGCAAGATGTAATAACATATGGGCCCATATGTATACTTTTTTAGCGTCGCATTTGCGCCGCTTTTTTACGCAAAAGCGGCGCAAACTTACAAAATACAATTGTATTTTGTGTTTGCGCCACTTTTGCATAAAAAATTACGCAAATGCGCCGCTAAAAAAGTATAAATATGGGCCATGGTGTGTTAGGAAAAAAAAACTTGTCGGACTAACGCAATGTTTATGACTTTTGTGTGACAGATTTTGTCTGGATCCTGTTCTTTTTAGTTTCTATTATTATAACATTGTGTATTTTGTTATTTAATAGGACATGAATGGGAGTGCAAGATTATGGCCTGAAGTGCCTAATTTCCACATGCGCAAAGTGGTCGTAGATTGCTTATGTATTAGTAGGTTGATTCACAAAATTCTGAATCCTACTGGGTCTCAATTTGTCCTACCTCATCAAGATTCATGAGGTAGGTTTTAAATTGTGATACAATATGATTGGATATCATCATAGGGACGGTGGCCTCCTGTTTGCTTTTTAAATATCGTCTATTTTTAATGCAGCTTTTTCCCTCAAGGAAACTGGGCTGCATTTAAAAAGAAAAGGTCGCTTGTTTGCTTGAGAGTTGGCAGTGGTCCCTTCCATCACTGTCTACTTCCCAACAAACTTTTTTCTCATCATTCACGGAGCGGAAAGTGTCTCCAAGAGACCCCTTCCCATTTGCAATTGACTTTAACACAACATTTTGCAACCGGATTTAAGACAAAACATTGTTGCTTACCTTAAGGGATCCAAGCCATTCTGCAATTCAGTGACATAGTATTGTGACCAAAAAAGGCTTTATACATCAAGCCCTTATTTAATGCTCTGACTTTATTTAGAAATGCACAGATGCATACTTGAAACGAATCCACAAGCATATGGTATTCTCTAACACAAATTCACTATTTTATATTTAATTTTGAAAATTAATTTCTGAAAGTGCATTTTTTTTGTATGATCCTTTCATTTTTTTCTGACTAGATACACCTGTCGTAGTTTGGACTCTTGCTCTGGGCAAGACTGCTGGTTCAAGGATGACAGTTCTTATGTTTGTAGGTGGCTATGCCTATCCTACAACAAGTTGCAACTGTAGTCCCAAACCTTCCGGCACACTAGCAGTGCCTCACCTACAACCCAAACAGTTAAAGGTGATTTGTGGCAGCCTTTACGCATGGAGTCAGAAGTATGTCAGGGAGTGTCGTGGTTAAAAGGAGATTACCCCTTTCTCACAGATATATTATGTCTCAACCAAACACAGGCAATAACGAAGATGCAGTAATGTTTCAATAGTTTTTATTTAATACAATGCAGTAAATTGTATTGGCTGCAATGATTAAGATAATGAACAATACAAGAGATAGAATTGTAAGGACAAGGGTCATGAATATGAAGACCCCCACCATCTTGTATTAGCATAGAAAGTCATAAAGTGTATCATATGTCCATGTACACTATCATTATAGGCCTAACCTTCTACCGAGAGGAGACCTGGGTATGTTAAACCTAATCTGCCAATGCCATGTCCCTGGAAGGAGCCCCCAACCCTGGTTACCTTGAATGAGGTCTCCAGCTCAGACTTCGGAAGAACACGAAGTCCGGGTCAGCATCAAGGTGACGTACAGCATCAATAGCAGCAATGGTATCTGGTCGGAATCCCTCTGATTATCTGTCTAAAGTGTGATGTATTTATACAGATCTACTTGGACCCCTGATATAGGTTGTTCCAAAACAATAGATAACGCTTCATGCTTGGGACGGTAATTTCTAATGTGAGCACCTCCCGTTTGTTTGTCTTTGTTGCATGAGTTGACGCCTTAGCGAGGTGACACACATAACTCTAAACAAAAGGGCATAACTATAAACAAGGCAGCCAACTTAGGAGATTTAATTGAATAAATGGTCTAAGACAGTGAAGGCTAAGTAGGTTAAAAGTCACTAGGTGACGGGGGCACGAGTCTGCAAGGCCAAAGGCTAAGCTAACTCCTGTTATCCCATTAAAATAAGCTAGGATTCACTACAGCCTCCCCATTGCCGTAATAAGTATGACGCCAGTACTGGCCGCCACCGAAGGTGAGGTAATCCAAAAGCTAAAAAAGCTGCTCTGAACTAAAAGCGAAGCATAAAAACCAAAGTTAAAAACATAGTTAAAATTGAATGTTTAAAACATACTAAAGAGACTTGAAGTCAACCATGACAAGAACAGCAGGCTAAAGTAAATCATTGTGGCGTGGAACTATAGTCATGATCTTGAAGACTAGCTCCGAAGTCACCTTGCAAAAAGTCATAAAAAAATTAGGCCAAATCTTCTGATGTGAGATGGATTCACGGAGCAAAAGCGCACAATAGTCTCATGTGTGGGTCCACCTGCGTCAGTGCCATTGTCCATAGATGGTAGAACCAACTCTGAGTGTTCATAAGTGGCCTCGTGGATCAGCCTTAGTCTCATGGGGCACGACCGTGTATGAACCCTCAACGGGGACATCAGCAGTTCTGGGTCCACAGGAGATACTAGCAGGACGGCAAGACACAGAGTTGGCAAATGTTTGAAGAAGCACCAAACGCAGCGAATGACCGGCTGCACGCACCCGAGGAGTGGTCGAAATGACAATGACCAATTCCACTCTAGTTCCTCTGGCAAAGAAGTATTGAAGATCTAAACCATGGATTCAAGGCACAGTTGTGCTGATGGCAGTGGCTCCATCGCTCCGTGTAACTGTAAAGAGACAACCACTGCGAATCAGAAAAAACAGCAGTAGTATTCTGGCAAATAATGCCAAAATGATAGGAAAGCCACCAAAAACACTTGAAACGAGTGACTGGATGGCCGACGCTATGACTCCGAAGATAGCCTGGAAGACGGACACAAATCCAGACCCGACAGCCTTAAAGAAGTGGACAATCCCAGTAGTGCTCGAGGCGTTGAATATTCTAGATACCAGCTCACCAAAGTGCTTGGGGAAGTTGGTATTTAATAGGGATTGTATCTCGGCTGATGATCTCACAATCTGTAGCGCATACGTCTCTCTAGCGGATGTCAACGCGACCTGTTTCTGCAACAGTACAGCCTTTAGTCTACTCAGCTTGTCATAATTCACATTAATAGTATCAATGTGAGGCCACATTTCTGATACCTTTATCTTTTGTGTGGTTGAGGAATAAAATATGTTCACAACACGTAACGACCTTAGAGACCGAAATTGTGTAGGCAATGCCCTGTCGCATATCGCAACAGCTTTGATCGCTCAGCACCACGTAACTGCCATTGGTAAGTACATGAAATGCTGTTTGAATCAAAGAGACGGGAGTACCCTTCAGAAAACAGGCCAAGTTTGCGACCCCGCATTGCAGTGGCCGTGAAGGGACACCTCCTTGCAGATCATGGAATGACTAACAGTAGTCTCACAGTCGCCTCAGCTAAGAAAGACTTCTGTTTCGCCGTTCAGACATTTATAATCAAAAGGCAACTCCCACTCTTCCTTAATGTAGCTATCACCCAAACGCTCATACCTGCCCACGGCAAGATGTTTCAAGCACTTTGGGAAATGAAAGGTGGATATGGGCAGATTAATATTGCCATGTATGAGCCAGACAGTCGAAGGACTCTGCAATCGTAAAAGTCAACTTTTCTAACTTTTCTATATGAAGCATGGTAAAACTTGTTTCCTTTTTAGCCATTGTCTGTTGTTTCTCAGAGAGAGTAAAAGCCCCGAACAGTTCACTATCGTTAATGTATCTCCATGGAACACAACCATTTTTCAATGTTTGAAACGTCCAACCAAGCTGAGTAATAGAACGCAGCCGACTCTGTCCATGGTATAAACGGGACATGCCTGACTGAATAATATCAATCGTAGACGACACTATATTTGTGAGTGAATAAATTCTGTTGGACAGGGTGTTCATGTTGTTATTGACAATTGCCAAAGTCTTTTCTAAATTTTCTATCTGCCTTAAACATGCACCGGGTTCTATCAGAGAAAGTTTCCATATCTCATTATGCATCGCATATACAAATCTTTTAGAGCGTTGTTTCCTAGGACCTAACAGGAAGTCGTTCAAGTCTATATTTTCAGAAAGTGTGTTCAGGTGTTCTTTACCTGCGGCTAACGTGTTAGACTGTACCCATTGTTGACACAGCTTACCCACACTATACATAGTGACTATCCCCGTGTGTTGACCTGAGATGAAGCGAGGATTTGGCCGGCTAATCTTAAAACCCCCTGAGGAATTTAAAAAACGAGCCTGACATCCATTGGTGTCTATTGGCCAAACCAACCACCCGCCGGGACTGGAAAGTGAAGAATTATAGGTACCAGCCTGAACCTTTGCATCTAGCTCTTCTTTGGTGTTATTCAAAAAGAACTGCCAACCATTAAATTTAGCCAGTGTGGGGATACTGGGCGTGTTCATTTATTTTATTTTTGCTAATCCGAGGCAGGATGTCTGTTGAACAGTGTCATTCAAAAAAATCATTTGTTCAGGAATCAGGCATGCCCTAAACAAGGCCTCCCTACCTTGTATTTGCCAATCCTGTGTCCCCCATACACTCTTTAAATCCATATTGTTCTTCCAGTGATCATAACCTTCAATGGTAAAACGGGAAACAAAGGCATCTGAATATATCAATTTTGTATCCGTTAGCAAAATTTTCCTAATTTTTGAACGAGGCTATTTGAAAAAATATGACTCAGAGTTTCTTGTGTCATGCCCAGAAAAGTAAGTGAATTTTTCTAAATAAGTTTTAGGGCTCCTCACTGGTGGCGTTGAACAATGTTCCCACTGTGTGTAATTAAGTACAGGTCTATGTCTAGTTGCATGGTGCAGGTAGTAATGTCCCCAATTATTATAGCAGAACATTTCCCCATAATTCATTGTGTTTACATATACATCATCCCTTTCAAATATTGAATAGTCCTTCATTTCAGTTAACATATTATCCCAATCATTAGAAACATATTATCCCAATCATTAGAAACAACACTGGGTATGATAACATCTGTTATGGATATTTGGAATACATATAGAATTCGAATGACCTCAGAAGGCCCGTATATTTCAAAAGGAACCTTGTCCCACAAAATAACATCAGCAATGGGTCCAGCTGAAATGTTCACTGGGGACAAGTCTCTGTGGACCATGTGTGAGGAATGATGTGGTGTTAAATCTTCATCTATTGGTGCTACAATTGTGCGTTCAGGAATGTAATGACCATTTATAAGCAACAAAAAAACAGTCACTAAACCAGTTCCATAGATATATCAAGTAGTTCTTTTTCAGCCATTGATATAGCTTGCGTGTCTTTGAATAATTTTCAATCATACGAGTGGATGAGTCTGTAGAGAAGTCATCAATGTCGACGAAGTATCCAGAGCCAGTCTCAGCAAAATCAGGAGCAAGTTCAGTACTTGTAGATGTGTTGACTTCTTGTGGGGGCTCATAGTGAATTGTGCCATCAGTCTGTGTTGTATTGGTGTATAAAACGGACAATTCTTGACCAGATGTTGTCGTAAAGTGTTCAAGAGCTCATTCTCCGCCCTCCCCATGGTCGAGGAGGAACTTATAGCATTGCTGGACATTGTAACATAGTCCATAGTAGTATTGGTCACTCTATTCTGAAGAGGAATGTCCTGTTGGTTAGTGAGAGGGGATCGGGAACCACCCAAGGGGCCTCTGGGTCTACTGTGCATGATCGGCCACATGGTGTAGTTTGACATTGTCAATTGAAACAAATCTGTTTCCTCAGGAACCAGGCAACGGTGGTAAAATTACAGTTCTGGTACCTTGTATTTCCAAGACTGAGACTGGTGCTCTGTAGGATGTACCGAATTCCTTCTTTACAGCACTCTTTTCATGAACCAAATCCCCAAATGTAGGAATCCAACCAGTGGAAGTTGTTGGATTATCCCTTATTCCTAAAGTGGCAGCACTGGTAGATGATTTTTCATCTCAAAATTGTTGAAGCTCCTGTAAAACAGTGAGACGTTCATTTATGTCAAAAGGTTTGTCTGCTGCCACATACCAGAACCATCAAGATCTAGGACATACATAGGTATCCCAAAGAGAACCTCAGAGGGAGTTCGTCCTCCCAGGAACGTCTTGGCAGATTATTCAGTGCTCTCTGAACTCCATATAGATGATGAAGCCAGCTGCAGCCAGAACCTAATACTCTAGCTGTTAAGGACTGCTTTAGATCATGGTTCCGCCTCTCCACGACGAATTTCCCTCGGGATGGTATGGTGAGGAGTAATGGAGTTCAACACCCATTGTGCCCATGGTGTCCCTGAATGCCTTAGAAGCAAATGCAGGGCCCTGGTCCGAGTGGAATACTGCAACCGCATATGTACCAGTGCAACAGTTTGAGAGTCAGCCGACTGCTGCGGCCATACCCACAAGAATCTAGAACAAGAATCTACAGCGACTAGAAAGTATTTGTATGCACCATCAGATTGGAGTGGACCGCAGTGGTCCAGGTACACACATTACAATGGCCTAATGGACACTACTAGGGATGTCTGTGGTGGGCATTAGATATTAGAGCCCTTTATTTGCTGGCAGATGTCACAACAAAGGACATATTGCTTTGTCTGTTTGTATAGACCCAGCCACCAGAATCTTCTCTGTAGGAGTGTTACTGTGGCCGAAATACCAGCATGAGAAGAAGCGACAACCTCATGCGCTGCTTTCACTAGATATAATCTCAGGTCTTCGTTGGGGATTGCTCGATCTCCAACCCCGGGAAGTGTTGCAGAAACAACATTCTGTGCACTGATATGGTATGAATATTTTGTAGGGTATCCTTTCGGGAGAGACTTGCCTTCAGCCGAAGCTTTCACAGCAGTCATTATTTCATTATCCAATCTCGTATGGGAGCGAGTCACTGCAGCCACAGAAGCTGTAGCCACTGTGGATTTGGCTGCTTCGTCAGCCAAAGTATTACCGATAACATGTACTCCTACACGTTGGTGGCCCAATGTATGTACTACATGGACACATGGTAGCTTCTCCTTAAGATCAGCCACCCTTCTCCACAATGTCTTGTGTTTTATGGTGTTCCCTTTAGAATCTCTGAACCCGTTCAGTTTCCAATGATTAATATAACCATTGTAAGACTGAACGCAGTAATATGTATCACAGACTATCAAAGTCAATCTTTCTGTCTCCGTTTTTTTCTAGCGCTAAAATAATGGCTTTAAGGTCAGCCAACTGAGCTTTGCAGTCCCCGAGGGTCTGCATGTAGGTATTGTGAGGGTGGAAAATTCCATCCTTCATCACTCCACTCACGGCTGCGCAAGTGGCTGAGCATTGATGTTTGGTACCTACAGCTGGTTGGGCTGAACCATCAGTATAAATGACAGTATCATAGTTTCATAAGGGAAAACATGTAGCGGAGCGGGGCACTCTTTTTCATATTTGAGAAACTCTTGTGTCTGAAGTTTCGGATGAAAAATATAATCTACATCAGTAGCTGTCAGAGAAGTTGCCCACTAAATCCAGCTTGGGTGAAGTGCTTTAGCATTAGGAACGCTCGCTTTGGTGACGGCCTCTAGTGCCGGCACTGGGGTATCGACAAAGATGCGTTTCCCCTGGGCAAGTGGTCTCTCCTTTATGACAGCCATCTGAACTGCAGTTAGAATTTTTTCTATGGGCGCAAAGCATTGCTCTGCGTTCGAGTATAGATGAGATTTATATGCTATGGCCACCGTGTCATCCTCATTGAAGGTGACATATATGAACCCAAGGGCACCAGCAATTATTCTGATGACCAAATTCTTTTTGTTGTCACGGGTGTGTATGTGTTTGGCTTCTAGCATGTCCTGTTGTGAATTGTCAATTTTCCAGTGTCTGCTAGAAAAATCTGGAGGTATTAAGTCATATAGGGGGTCATTCCGACCCTGGCGGTCCATGACCGCCAGGGCCGGGGACCGCGGAAGCACCGCCAACAGGCTGGCGGTGCTTCCTGGGCCATTCTGACCGCGGCGGTAAAGCCGCGGTCAGAAAAGGGCAACTGGCGGTTTCCCGCCGGTTTACCCCTGGCCCAGGGAATCCTCCACGGCGGCGCTGCTTGCAGCGCCGCCATGAGGATTCCGACCCCCTCCCCGCCATCCTGTTCCTGGCGGTTTTTACCGCCAGGAACAGGATGGCGGGAACGGGTGTCGTGGGGCCCCTGGGGGCCCCTGCACTGTCCATGCCACTGGCATGGGCAGTGCAGGGGCCCCCTAACAGGGCCCCATGAAGATTTTCAGTGTCTGCTTTGCAGACACTGAAAATCACGACAGGTGCCACTGCACCCGTCGCACCCCTACAACTCCGCCGGCTCCATTCGGAGCCGGCTTCATTGTTGAGGGGGGTTTCCCGCTGGGCCAGCGGGCGGCCTTCTGGCAGTCGCCCGCCGGCCCAGCGGGAAAGCCAGAATGGCCGCCGCGGTCTTTTGACCGCGGTGCGGTCATTCGGCGGTTCCCTCCAGGCAGGCGGCTCCTGCCGCCCGCCGGGGTCAGAATGACCCCCATAGTGGCTTAATGCGTTGTGCATAGTCAGGAATGTATGTTCTGCCAAAATTAAAGAAACCCAGCAATGACTGTAGTTTCCTTAGCGTATTTGGTGGGTGCAGTTGTGCACATTTTTCTAGGAAGTGTGGGGCCAGGCTCTTTCCTTCATTTGATAGCTCATATCCCAGGAACAGTACACTGAGAAAGGTGATCTTACTTTTCTAAAGTTGAATTTATAACTTCTGCAAAACCCAAAATTATGCGATCGACCCTCACAAGATGAATGTTCAGGTCGTCGTCTGTGAGATAAATGTCATCCACATAGGATAACGCCTCAGGATCAATATCATGTAATATTTACGTTACTCGGGCTGAGAACAGCCCTGTTCCTATAGCCCTGGGGCAGACGGCAAAAGAGTTTTCTGTGAGCCAAATGAGAATGCACTCAGGTCCCTACTTTCTTCAGCTAAATTCTGGCAGAAAAAAACATTGGATATATCCAACATTGTTTTATATTTTTTTCACACTATGTTATTTATTAGTGCCATACTATGTGGATTTTGTATAGCATATGTAGGGGTATGGCTGTTGAAATGTCTGTAATCTAAGACTATTCTATAGGAATGGTCTTGCTTTGCAACTGGGAATAACGGGTTATTCCTTGCAGAGGCACAGGGCTCAATTACCCCCTGATATTCCAGCTGAGTGAGGATTTCCCTCACTGGAGCTTTCGCCTCATGTTTAACTAGATATTGCGCCTGAGGCTGGCGTGTAGACCTGATAGGTATTATATGACACAGCGACTCACTGTCCCAACCTACATGATTGTGATATAATGCAGGTGCCTGTACTAGAGCCCAACTGACAGCGTAGGCTTCCTTTTTAGCCGCTGGAACAAGATTGTAGAAACAAGGTAAAATGACATTTTTCCCATGTGGGAGCTTACGGACGTGTTCGGGCGGCCATCATCATCAGCTTTATTCGATCAATGACCATAAAAGCACATAAAAACAAAGATAATAAGTAATACTTAAGTAAATAAATAAATACACATCTATAAATTGGTATAAAAACATTAAAACAATAACTTGAATTACACATAAGACTCTAAAACTTATCTATAAAAGAAATGGGGCCTTAGATTACTTTTTGAAGATGGCATCGTATGCGCCAAGCTGTTACTAAATACTTGCTTACTAAAAGAATTACGTCGGCTGAATTATGGCTTTTTAGAACCCGTAGAGCCAAAGAGCAGTTCTTAAATCCCATAGCCCTGCAAATATTGCGAATCCATTTTGATCGCGGAATTGCATAGGCTGGGCAGAAGAACATGAAGTGCTCAATGGTTTCAAAAGTACTGCCACAGGCAGGGCATATATCGGGAAGATTAATCGATCCCCACCTATGGATCAATGACATCAAGGGCAAAGAGCCAAAACAAAACCTTGCATATAAGCTCTTGCCCTGCAAATCCGGTATAATATCCAGATAGGATTCAAACTTTGGGGACCATTTAATATCAATGAAGGAATTAATTAAGTGACCATGGGATTTGTGGGTTATGTAGTTATCCCTAACATAAGACCAATAGGTTAACTTTAAAACATTTTTATGCCGTCTCTCTAGTTTATGGGGATTTTCCCAATAATCACCCAGGCCCAATAGCCGAAGCCAATGGGCCACATGGCGAATCCAGGAAAGAGTGATAGCGTTTTGGCATTTTAATAGATTGAGTAATGAGGTCTTTTATATATCTAGTTCGGGGGTTATCCATAACCTGATCCAATAAAGGAGAGGTCTTAAAGTAGCTAGATCTGCTACTCGGCTTAACCCCAGATCTAGAAATAATGGAAGCAGGGGTGTGGTGCGTGGACATGCAGTTAAAGCCCTTGCAAAATTGTTTTCCCCCACACTAATCTTGTTACAGTTAGCGTAACCCCATACCTCTGCTCCGTACACGGCTGCACCTTGAGCCTTAGCTTTATAAATTTTTATTGGTGGGGAAACAACTTTTGTAGAGGTGCTTTGATAAAAACGCAATATGGATGAGGCTCTGTGTTGTAGGAGCCCTGCACGTTTTGTAATCTGCTCTTCCCATGATAGTTTACTAGTTAGCCTGACTCCCAGGTAATCTATAGAGCTTACTTTCTTCAAGGGTACTCCCTCAATATGAATGGAAAATTTTTTCCTAGGTCCCTTGGATAACACCATCAGTTTGGTTTTGTTAATATTAACCTCTAACCCATGATCGCTACAAAATTGGTTAAACCGGTCAACGAGGATTTGCAACCCCATTGGTGTCTTAGAGATGAGAAGCGAATCATCGGCGAAGAGCAGGATGGGGATTTTTTGTGTGTTCAGGGAGGGGGCATCGTTCTGGCCTATGGACACAGCCTTTACTACTTCATTGATAAATATGGTGAATAGTAGGGGGGCTAGCACACAACCTTGGCGAACTCCCCTTCTAATTGGGATCTGTTCTGTCAATTCACCTTGTTCACCCCACCTCACTTGGGCATAAGTGTTCTCATGTAATCGTTTTAACAGGAGTAGTAGGTCCTCTGGAACTCCCAATCTACCCAGCACTTCCCACAGTTTGGCTCTTGGGACCAAATCAAAAGCCGATCGCAGGTCTATAAATACTACATACAGGCACTGCTTGGCAACAAGAACATATTTCCAATACAATATGGCCAGTCGAAAGACCTGGTCTATCGTGCTAGTTTTAGCACGAAACCCTGCCTGTAATTGGGAAAGGATTTGATACTCCTCAACCCAAATGGTTAGCCTCTGCAAAATTTGTTTAGCAAAGATCTTTTGTAAGTTGTCTATAAGGCTAATTGGCCTATAGTTCGCTGGAAGATTAGCATTTCCTTTTTTATAAATGGGTATGATCTCTGCCCCCTTCCATGTACCTGGAATTTGTCCCCCTGCAGCTATGCTATTTGAGATGGCATTAATATACCAGGACCAGATATATGGTTCCGATCTATAGAGATCTCCAGGAAGCTTGTCCGGTCCAGGTGCTTTGCCAGGTTTCAGGCTATTTATGGCCTCAAGGGTTTCTTCTACTTTAAAGATGAGGTAACCCTCAGGGACACACTGGGCCTCCACTTGGAGGGCCATGCTGGAATTTGAATCCAACAGTTTTGTTGGAGAGTGGACCACATTGGTGTCCATTGGGCCCTCTGGTAGGGCATAAAGAGTAGTAAAATGCTCTACCCAGCTTTCTGGTTGAATATGGTTGCTGGGACAACTCCTACCTCCATTTTCTCTTTTAGACAGAAGTTCCCCAAAACGCTTGTTATTCTTCTCTCTGGAAGCATCTAATAATTCCTGCCACAGGGAATCCTCCCACCCCTTTTTTGCATTAGACAAGGTTACTTTGTATAAGGACCTAGCTTGTTTAATTTCCCCCTGGGAACCAAACATTACTGCTGCTCTTAACCCAGACTTAGCCTTTGAGCACCTCACATCGAACCATCCCTTACGTGCCCCTTTCCCTTCATGTGGCTTTGACCGCCTTGTTTTGTAAAAGAAACCCCGTAGCTGAGTAGTCATGCTGTCATGTATTTTGAGAATCGGAATATTCCCCACAGCCTGATCTTCGTACTCAGCCAAACTATTTAAGAAAATTTGATATATTGCTCTAATATGGTGAGGGTTGGACATCACTTTTGGCCAAGTAATCTTAGTAAATTTGTTGTTCCAGCAAGGTGGCGGAATTATTGTAGCATAGTTATTAAGTGTTCTCCTGAACGCGAGGCGGGAGCGCTTCCAAGGTTTAAAGGGCTCCTGCCCCTTGAGTCAATGCCGCCTCCTCCTCCGCCCCCAGGTGCCGGTGATCGCGTTTCCCCGGGCGGCCAATCTCTTTAAGCCAATAGGATGTCACAATGAAGTTCATCCCAAAAGATCACACCAATGGTGCATTCCATGTCTCCCTCAATTTGAATCTTTAGATCATAAAGTCTATCTGGTGGGAGTACATGCCCGTCCACCGTTTCAACCGCAACAAAATCACTAGTTGCTGTTGCATCCAGATGTTCTCTCAGACTCTGGTGACATATCGTGACCTCTGCTGCGCTGGCTAGCTGTGTCACTGCCCACGTCTTGTTCTTCAGCAAAGTTCTGAAGTGTATTGACATTTTTAGGCGATATTGCTGTCACCTTTTTCTTTTTAAACTGTGGCTTTTGCTGTGAAGTCTTCTCTTCTTTCTTGACTGTAGACTGTGGTGAGGCTTTCTTTTGTTTCACGTATTGAGGACGTCGGTCAGTCTGGATGTCACTATGCCTATCCGGAGCGTCCTGAAAGGAACGAGAGGGATGTGAATACGTATATATATCAGGAGTTCTAATATTCTCCCTATTTCTGAGAGTATATCCCTTTTCAGAGTTTTCTGGATGTGGAGAATCTGCTCTCTACTTCTGTCTTTCTTTAAATTGTTTTGGCATCTCCCAGCGCTTTTTCGAACTCTCTTGTGTCTGTTTAGTACCCTTTCTTAGGGGTGGTACTGTGTACTTCCAATTTCTTTGGCTTGGCTCCCAAACTATCCCATCCTATACTAGTATAGGTATCGGAAATAATTTTTGGTAGTTGTCTCTCTTATTCCAAATGTAGAGTTTCTCGGAGACGCTGGCGTATAGCCAGTGCCGCCGCTTCCCCTTTAACGTTACTGAGTATTATTGAGGATACTGCGTCAAAATTACGTATTAATTTAATCCCCAAATCTAGAGCAGGAGCTGCCCCATGCTCATTTGGAATTTGTTTTAACACTTCCGGTAAATTGGCAAGTATCAGGGTACCATGTGTGGTAGTATATATTGCAGCGAAGACTGTACCCCATGTGGCACAGTCATCCACAGAGTGAACCATTCCAAAGGGCAAGCACATTGTTAGGATTCTATGTTTCTCCTGTGGTCCCGTATGGGGAAACACAGCTTCCAGCTGATTTGTTTTCTGGGCTATCCAATAAGGTATTTTCTCCCGTTCTGTGGTCACTTTACCCATAATAGTATGTACTGTTTGTGGATTAATCCCAGTAGTCAAGTGATATCCAGCAGGTGCTGGTGGTGCTGGACGCTCTGGTGTTGTGTTCAAAGTCCGCATTATGAACTGAACAAGCCTTCTATACAGTGTTACAATTTCAGTATATAAGTTCCGCAGATTTGCTACTGGCATATTCTGTATATCTGGGTGAGGTGGGTATGTGGCAAACATAGGCCATGTTGGTCCGTCATTACTAAAAGGACCTAATCTCACTTGTTGTATAACATGTGGTAGGGTGCCTTCAAACCAGTTCTGATGCTCTTTATAGGTGAGCAGTATTTCGTGATACTGGTACGCTTGGTACCGTTGAGGTACATTAGCAATTCTATATGTGTGAAAAGTGGCTGACCTGGCGTCTTCCTCAGGAAATGTGACTCAGGCATAGAACGTTTCTGTTTGGTAAGCTTCATTAGCTTCTACTATGAAAGTGACTTCCCCACCCTCTTTTCTTAAGCCATACGCTACTAGATGTAATGTTAATGCTTGTCTAGCATTTTCAGGAATGTCTATGGAGTTAGCCATATTGAAAAATGGGTAAAGAGATGGAACATCAAGTGGGGAGTAAAGTCCTTTTTTCAAAAGTTCGAGCTCGAACAACCTACAGCCTAATTAGGTGTTCCCTGTTCATCTGAGGAGGATTTTCCCAAAGACCACCAACGTGTCTGTACAATGGTACTTAGGGTACCTGTCATTTTGTGAGACAGTGATAATCGGGGTACCCATAAATTAGTGCCTAAACACCATCATTGGTGGTGCCATGTCGTAGTTTGAACTCTTGTTCTGGGCAAGACTGCTTGTTCAAGGATGACAGTACTTATGTTTGTAGGTGACTATGCCTATCCTACAACAAGTTGCAACTGTAGTCCCAACCCTTCCGGCTCTCTAGCAGTACCTCACCAACAACCCAAATAGTTAAAGGTGATTTGTGGCAGCCTTTACGCATGGACTCAGAAGTACGACATCTCAGGGAGTGTTGTGGTTAAACAGAGATTACCCCTTTCTCACAGATATATTATGTCTCAACCAAATACAGGCAATAACGAAGATGCAGTAATGTTTCAATAGTTTTTATTTAACACAATGCAGTAAATTGTATTGGCTGCAATGATTCATATAATGAACAATACAAGAGATAGAATTGTAAAGACGAGGGTCATGATTATGAAGACCTCCACCATCTTGTATTAGCATAGAGAGACATAAAGTGTATCATATGTTCGTGTACCCTTTCATAATAGGCCTAACCTTCTACCTAGAGAAGAGCTGGGTATGTTAAACCTAATCTGCCAATGCCATGTCCCTGGAAGGGGCCCCCAATCCTGGTTACCTTGAATGAGGTCTCGAGCTCAGACTTCGGAAGAACACGATGTCTGGGTCAGCGTCAAGGCGACGGGCAGCATCGATAGCAGCAATGGTATCTGGTCGGAATCCCTCGGATTATCTGTCTAAAGTGTGATGTATTTATACAGATCTAGTTGGATCCCTGACGTAGGTTGTTCCAAAACAATAGATAACATAACTCTAAACAAAAGGGTCTAACTATAAACAAGGCAGCCATATTATAAGATTTAATTAAATAAATGTTCTAAGACAGAGCAAGCTAAGTAGGTTAAAAGTCACTAGGTTATGGCGGCACGAGTCTGCAAGCCAAAGGCTAAGCTAACTCCCGTTATCCCATTAAAACAAACTAGGATTCACTATACACCAGTATTTTAATTTAACCAACATGGGAACTACTGAACAGTTCCCAGTGAATGTACTTTAGAACCCTAACCATGATACAAGACTGGCTCGCCAAAAATGGCTTCTCTAATGTTTAGATCATGCAACAATACATCCATCAGTGGTTTAAAGGGGGTATGCCACAGGTGGACTGCTGTGTGGCTTTACACTGCATACGTGAGTGCCTTTGAAAGCCTAGCTTCAGGCTTTGCATCACATTACTGAAATGCTGTGAGCAAGGCTAAATCAAAATGTTAAAGCAAACTTTTGTTGACGTGCATAAAACTTCCTTTTGCTTTTAGCTAAATCAGTTAAAAGTAGAATGCTGAAGCACATAAGGTCTGTGTGTATAATTTTCAAATGTAGGTCATGCTTAATATTTAGATTTGCATGGCCCTGCATTGAAAGAATACAAGAGCTCCATATCACTGAATAGGCTCTGCATTCCTTTTACTATAGGGGAACCCTGTATGTGGATACAAAATATATTTTTCCATGAGTCAGAGAATAAAATACCTATAGGGACCATCACTGCATCATTTTAATATTGATCTAATATCTAGTTTAACATAGGTTGGTGTAAAAATGTTCTGTGAAGATGATTTTATTAGGAAAAAATATTTCTATAGAAGAAAAGATGAGCAGTAATTAATTCACTTCTAAACAGACTCTATTTCCTTGGGAGATCATAATTATCTTTCTGATAAGTTGTGAAATCCTGAGCGTTGTGCCTGTCATGAAGGAAGCGAGGAGTTCTTTGAAGACCTTGTACTGGTACAGCAGGTGGCTTTTAGAAAGAATTGACACTTGGTCTCATAACCAACAATATTTGCAGGCATATTCATGAGCCCGTAGCTCCACCATGCGCTGCCCTAGCAGCATTTCTTTTACAGTAAGGAGGCCTTTCTCCCATGCCATATCTCTATCTGTAGGTTTGCGAACTGCATTTAAAACTATGTGAGTAGTACCAGCGTTTTAGTACTTTACATACTACAAAATGCTGTTTGTGAATCAGGTCCAAAGGTATTAATTCACAATATTCCATGACTAAATCTCAGAGTTCCTTACTGCTAAGGCTCTCTTTGCTATGTAATAAACCCTTTCTTAGGTTCTGCAACTGCTTACCGAATTGCAAAACTGGTTTTGAAATGCATAGCAAATTACAGTTTGGAAGCAACATGTTGATCAGTGTAGTAATAGGGAAAGATGCGGAAGACATTGTAACGCGAAGGGTTAATTAGCTTGAACAGTGTAGATGAGCGTGATGCCTGCCGAAGCCAGAACAACGTGAAGGAAATTCACGATGTTCGCTTTCAAGCTTGTTTTCTTTTGACATTCCGTAGATAAACTTATTCGCAGCTGCATGTGTGAGAAACAGGCTGTAAAGGAGAGTCAGTCTCAACCTTGAGAACGAGACCACAGTAAAAGATGGAATTAAAACAATGGCCAGGGAATGGCAAGGCAGCCAAGAGACATATACTGATAACATAGCTAGAAAATACTGGAAGGGGGTAGAATCCAAGCTTCAGGTTATTTAAACACTGAAAGGTGGGTGAGGGAATTTTTGAAGCTCGCTGATGGAGTTATGAAACTGTCATCTTCAGACCCAGAGCTGCCTCCCTGTTTTGCTGTTCCAAGACCGTGACGCTCGAGGGGGAGAGAGGTCCAAGCGGGTGGTAGAGGGCTTCCCAGCATTCGTGGACTAAGTTAAGTTACACCCAGGGATGAAAGGCTTTTTGTTTCTCTGCTCTATTATTATGATTGATTATTATATTTGCACTGTGTTTATAATCTGAGAAATTCAGCTCGTTTATAGTTTTTTCCTGCCTTACTGAACATCGTAGTGTGAGTCTGCCACAGTAATTGAAATGTGCATTTTAATGTGCAGTAAATCAAAGCTTATCTGAAGTATTCAACTTGTTAATATTCTGCTCCCTGAACATCATAGTGTATCACATGTTGGTATACAGTTATTCCAAGTTTATATCTGTCAATGAACTCTTTACTCAGATGTATGCATAGATGCTCTTTGTAGTGTACTTATATATAAACATATATATAGATGTTTTTTTTATTTACTATTCTTATTCTGTCAATGAACTCTTTGCTCATTCGTATACATAGATACTGTCTGTAGTGTACATATATACGAATAGATGCTTTTCATTGCCATTCTTATTTCAATATTGTTAATGTGCTAAATGCCTGCATTTACCTGAAATTATAGTAAAGCTAAATTTATTCATAATTGGCGTGTGGTCCTTCATTGAGAGTCCTTATTGACTTATACCGAACAGGTGTCAACCAGCCACCTGGATAAGACATTTGGTACCAGAAGTGGGGTATACGTCAATAATGCCTCTTTGGGGACGTGAGAAAAGTGAGGCAGAGAGCGGAAGGCAGCATGGGGCAGAAGCCAGATCCATTCCCGGGTGGTTAGCAACTGACCCGTTCTCTGGTGTGGCAGGGCTCCTGAAACGGTGGGCAGCGCCGGTGTTATGGGAGACATTAGATGAGAAAGTGACCCCCCTTTTAGTGGAAGATGCGGTTGAGAGTGTGAAGCTAAAAGGGGCAAAGCTGGAGCTGAAAGCAGCAGGGCAAGTGGGATGGCTTTCCCTGTCTGCGCTCCGTACGGTATACAGGAAAACATTAACACAAGATGCAGAAATAAGAAAACTGCGGGATGAGGTTGCAGCCTTGCAGGAAAGGCAGTTACTTATGAAAGAAACTATCGAAAGTGCAGTGGATAGGGGTGATCAAATGGAGGCAAGGTGCACCGCATTAGCAGTTCGAGTAGCAAAACAGAAGAGTAGGCAGAAGCCTAAAATACCCTCAGCTGTGCAAGTGAGGGCACTGGTACGCAAAGAAAATTGGGATCCTTATACTTGGGATGGAACAGTTTCAGATAATGATGATGACTGGAATTGGGAGGATGAGGTGGAAGTACGTGTAGCAGAACTAGGTGGAGTTGAAAGTGGAGAAGGAAGTGCAGGTGAAATTGAAGGTGAAAGGGGAAGTGTAATGGAGGTTCGCCCACTTGTGCAGAATAAATCAAAGGGGGTGAATGGTGGGCAAATACAGAATTCACGTTTGGTAAGAGATTATACACAGAGTGAATTGTTAGAAATAACTCGTATGTTTAGACAAATGCCTACAGAGCCCTTGTTTAAATGGTTGGTGAGATTGTGGGACACTGGAGCAGACGGTACATATTTATCACCAACTGAACTTTTGAAAATGGGATCAGTAACTACACACGCTATGTTAGGGCAACGGTTACGAGGTGCACAGGGGCAACAAGCTTTCTCTCTAATGGGTTGGTTGATGGAAGGAGTGAAGCAATTGTACCCAACTGCTATAGATGTGGAGGAGAGTTGGGGTCCTTGGCATACGATTTCAGAGGCAAATGAACAACTGCGAGAAATGGGGATGCAGAACGCAGTATACTCCCAGCAATTTTTAGGACCTGATGTTAGACCCGTGACAGCAGGGATCCGGGCACGGTTAATCAGAAATGCCCCTCCGCATATGAAAGGTGCCTTGTTGGCCCTTCTAGGACCCGCTCAGGGAAGACCAGTGGGGGATGTGGTATTATTAATGGCACAATTAGAAGGGCTTGATAGACAAAAATCTGCAAGAGCAGTGGGACAGGACAATAAGTATAAGGGAAAAGAATCTACAATAAAAGTGACCAGACGACAAATGTGGATAGATTTGTTGAATGCTGGGGTGAAGAAAGAGGAGATAGATGGAAACCCTACCCCTTATCTGCTTAATAAATGGAAAGCATTGCAGCGTAGACAGAAAGAGAAAGAGGCAGTTCATGAGAAACAGCACTCAGCACCACCCATGAAAGAGTCTGTGAAGGAAAAAACAGAATCAGGGAAAAATAGGAAGGTGCCTGTCTCAACTCTATATCCTGACTTGTCCAGCGATGGCTGGGATGTCCCAGACCCCTTATCATGAAGGTCAGGCCAAACCCCAGGGGTCAGAGCAGTGCAAGAGGTAAGCCCCGGGGACAGGCGGCCATATGTACCTCTCATCATTTATTGGCACAAAGGAACACAACATGTTATGGCCCTGCTCGACACAGGTGCGGAAGTAACTTTGATAAATTGAAACCCTAAGAGGCTGCCAGGGAAGGGTGTGATCATTAATGGTTACGGGGGTGCAGAGACAGAGGCCAAACCTGTTAAGCTTAAATTGTCAATCGATAAAGGACCCCCGTTCATGGCAGAAGTTTTAATAGCTGAAGTACCAGAATACATTATTGGCATGGATTTGTTACTAGGCAAAACTATTGATACGCAATGGGGAACATTTACTTTTGGTGTGAGGAGCGTACACATAAAGAAATCTAGGACAGTTCTGGTTGGGCATGCAAAGTGGAGTCCATTACATGTGCCTCCTCCAAAGGAGCCGGTGTGCATTAAACAGTACCGCATACCTGGAGGTCATAAAGAGATTTCAGAAACCATACAGGGGTTTGCTAGATGCAGGTGTGTTAAGGCCGGCTGTGAGCCCATTTAATTCTCCTATATGTTCCGTGAAGAAACCAGATGATACATATCGAATGACTGTCGACTATCGACAACTGAATAAAGTGGCTCCACCTTTGGCAGCCACCGTCCCAGACATCATCACACTGGTGGAACAGTTGAGTAAAGATGTGGGGGAATGGCATGCCGTGATTGATCTAGCAAACACCTTCTTTTCGATTGATATCGATGAGGCCAGTCAAGACCAATTTGCAATAAGCTGGCAGGACAGACAATTCACATTCAGGAAGTTGCCCCAGGGGTACGTGCATAGTCCCACATTGTGTCATGGGCCGATAGCCAAAGATTTAGCCAATTTCTCAGCTGGAGACACCCGACTTGCGCATTACATTGATGATATCATGATCACTGGGGACACTAAAGAGCAAGTCACAGACACGCTGGAAAGATTAATTGAATACTTACAGCAGAGGGGATGGGCTATTAACCCAAAAAAGGTCCAAGGCCCGGCACAAGAGGTGAAATTCCTGGGCGCTATTTGGTCAGGACCAGTAAAAAGAATACCACAGAAGGTGATTGATACGGTACAGCAGCTAAAGACTCCTTCAACTATGGCAGAAGCACAACGATTTATTGGTTTGATGGGATTCTGGAGACAACATATCCCTCACTTAGGATTAATATTGAGACCACTATATCAAGTTACACGAAAAAAGCACCCTTTCAAATGGGGACCTGAACAGCAAGAGGCCTTTGAGGGAGCCAAAGATGCATTACAGAACTATTTTGCGTTAGGTCCCATCACAGAAGGAGACCCATTTGAGCTGGAAATGATAGTACAGGATGATCTAGTGATGTGGAGTTTATGGCAGAGGCAAGGAAAAAAGAGAGTGCCACAGGGATTTTGGTCGAAGAGATTATCTCCCTCCATGAGTAATTACACCCCGTTAGAAAAAGAACTAACAGGAGCATATTGGGCACTAGTAGAAACAGAGCGCATAACTGGTGACCGGCCGGTTACCCTAAGAACACGGGTCCCCTTACTAGGCTGGATAAGAGAAGGAGGGTTTGGTACTAAAGTAGGCAGGGCGCAGGAGTCTACCATCGTAAAGTGGAAATGGTATCTGCAGCAGAGGGCAAAACCGGGGCCAGCAGGAGTGTCGAAGTTACAAGAAGTTATGCTGGGGGCAGTGGACTTACAAGCAATGGTCCCCTCACCAGAGCCATCTGAGATGGATTCCTCACCATTTAAAACAGCCCCACCTTTTGAACAGCTCATAGAAGAAGAACAGCAAAATGCATGGTTTACAGATGGTACCGCCCGGTACCATCAAGGAAAGAGACAATGGCAAACAGTCGCATTCCAGCCTGCTACATAAAACGCTGTTGCTGCGAGGAGGAAATAATGGATCAAGTCAGCTTGCAGAACTGCAGGGGGTAGCAGCAGTAATCGAGCATGCCCCCATCGGAGAGAAAACGTTTGTGTACACTGACAGCTGGGCCACCTACCAAGGGCTAGTAAGCTGGGCCCCGACTTGGCGAAAGGATGGATGGAAAATCAGAGGCACCCCCATTTGGGGAGGTGAGCAGCTATGGGAAGAGATGTGCGAAAAAGGGCACAAATGTCAAATCTATGTGAGACATGTGGACGCCCATTGCCCATCAGGCACCTCTCTTGCGTTTCTATTCAACAACACCGCAGATCAGATGGCCAAAACACGAACAGTAATCATCAATGAGGAGGCTGAAGCTGCTCTAGCAAACTGGGCTCATGCAACATCGGGACATCTAGGAGAGAATGGCACTTATGCATGGGCACAGCAATGACAGATTCCAGTCACTAAAGAACAGGTCCAACAAGCAGTAAAAGAGTGCCCCACATGCAACCAGATAAAACAAATGCCCCTGCAAAAGAAGCCTAGCGGCCACATCAGAAGACAAACCGCAGCCGCTACAGTGTGGCAATTGGACTATATTGGGCCGCTACCAAAGGAAGGAGGAAAAAGCTACGTATTGACCATGGTGGACACCTACTCTGGCCTTATGTTGGGTATGCCCTGTAAGTCTGCAGACCAAAAGTCCACTTTGCGAGGGCTAAACTACCTGATAAAACATTATGGAGTACCTGATGAAATCCAAACAGATAGGGGCACACACTTTTCAGGGAAAACAGTGCACGATTGGGCGCAGGAACAGGGAATTCGGTGGATTTTACACCTTAGTTATTATCCACAAGCTGCAGGCATGATTGAGAGATATAACAGATTGTTGAAAGAACAGCTAAAAAAGTTATCAGCACATCAGACTCTAAAAGGATGGAGTAGTAATTTAGGCAAAGCCTTGTTTGAATTGAACAATAGACCAGTTGGGCAGCAGACACCTTTCATTAGGATGACAGAGCATGATAAAGAAATCACCCACACAACGATTGTCTGGAAAACAGACCCTCGAGCTCGATTACCTTTACAGGCTACTTCTGGCAGTATAGGACTGGACCTGTTTGCTCCAGAGGATGGAGAAATACCCGTAGGACAGGTGAAGACTATTCCCCTAGGACTAGGAGTGAGAGTACCATCCGGAACATATGGTAGAATTGCCCCTCGATCCAGTCTAGCCATCAAGGGAGTGTCGGTGCTAGGGGGAGTCATAGACCCAGATTTTAGAGGAGAGGTTAAAGTAGTATTATTGAACCAAGGAGATGCTACTGTATCGTATCAAGCACATGACAGACTTACCCAATTGATTTGTGAACAAGCGTGTACTCCCCACATTGAAGAAAGATCTGCCCCCCGATAACACTCAGAGAGGTGAAGGAGGATTTGGAAGCACAGGAAGAAGAGTATGGGTGCATCATCCAGGGAAAAAGCCAGAGGCAGGAGAGATATTGAGTCAAGGGGTGGGGAGTACATATGTTGTACTTTTAAAGAATTCTAATGTACCTGTATTTGTACCTGCAGTGAGACTTACCCCACGGTCATAAATGATGACTTCTGCATCGATGACGTGGTTCCTGTTTGCGGTCATGATTATAACCGGAAAAAGTATATTAGTCCGACCAAATGTTGCAGAGAATGTCATCATGGACCTTCATGTCACTTGTGCACCTCAAGCCGCTAAGGTGACTGATGACCAGGGAAATGTTTCACTCTGCAGCGTGAAGGTACCTGGAGGCAAATGGATGGCTGCCAAAGCTGTAACCTGGAAGGTAACTGGACATCAAATCTGACATGCCTATGGACTGAACGAGTTGCATGGAATGCCCGCAACAGTACAGGCTTTGAATTATACGCTAAACATGATATGTAAATATTGTGATACCATTGTACCTTTTACACCAGTACAGACATATCCATGTAGATCTTATGATTGTTTAGATAAACATGACATTTTACCAGGACATATGGTGGTTGTTACAATGTCTAATAGAACTACAGGAGTTCGATACTCCAAACCGCCTGCCTTTATGTTTTATGTAGCCGAAAGACGCATGGTCAGCAATTTAGGCAATGTTTCCATAGTTTGATATAGAATAGGATGTAAGCAAGCTTTACATGCAAGCATAATTAACCATATTGTGTTACAGATAACTATTGCCAAGGGGAAAGTCTCTAAGTACGATCCATTATGCACACCATGGACACTACAGTTATGGCCCTTGCCGAAGTTACGCATCAGAAGAGATCTAGGATCCATGATAGCCAGAGCCACCGGAATTGGGGTAGGGGCCCTGAACGCTTTTGATATTGAAGCCATCAGGAATAAGCTATCTTCAACAGGATATAATACAGGGGAGGCCATAAAAGTAATTTAACAATGGGGGCCCACACACTCACAAGAAGTATGGAAGGTTCTGCGTGGGTTGTATCGTGATTGGCAATGGCATGATTTCACTTATGAACAATTTGGGAAAAGCTTTCAAAGCACCCAAACAATGTCCAAAGGAATTCAGTGCATACTATGGCAAAGTATTATTAATCAACAGTATGTAGACTTCAAGGCAGAATGTGGACAGCTTCAAGGTGAATATTGGAGACAACAATTGCATTTGCCTGAAGAAATATGGGTAAAGCCTATACAATTCCATTGTGAGGGAGAGATGTGTTATGCTCATTTTGATATAGCTAGAAGTAATCTTCCTCCTGAAATATGGAGCCCCTTTATATTGCTCCCTGTAGTAATAGGTGAAGAATGGTGGATACCTCACACTGACAAAAAATGGATTGATCAAACAAATCACACCGTAGATCCCACTAGATGTGCAGATTGGTCTAAGGGGTGGGTATGTACCCACACTGGACGGTCGCTAGACCCATGCCTTCACCCAATACCAGGAGAATGTGAATGGTTACCTCATCCTATCAATGGCACAGACTTATATCAAATAGGAACAGAGAGTATATGTTACGTTACTAATCACCCCTTACTTATTAACGGATTTGTACAAACCACCGGAGAGCAGGTAATGTGTATGTGCAATATTACCAGCATTATTGACATAAGTGCTCACATTCTATACCAACCGACTAAGTTCACCACAACCACATTACAGACGCAAATGCAAGCACAGTTAGAATGGAACATTCCGCTTGTTGTGAAGCTACCTAGATTAGAGGCAATCAGGCGCTATGCTCAAATCACATTTGCTAAATTCGACATGGCAGCTAAATATACCAAGGATGCAGCCATACAGATGACCATAGACGCCAAACAGCTTATGCACACTGCTACACGCATCCAGCAAGAAACTGAGCACCATTGGTATGACATCTTCTTAGGTTGGGCACCAGGAGCTACAAAAACGCTAAATATAGTGTTACATCCGCTAATCTGGTTGCTGATTGTCTGTGTCACGCTAATGATTATACTATGTAGACTATATGTACGCACAAACCAGCCTTATACTAAAATGAAGGCGCTCAGAATAATGCTAACAAGTATTTGTAGCAATCTAGCTAGCGAAGTGTTACAATAAATACTTCTGGCTTCGCAAGCATCGCGCTCATCTAAGGGGTGGAGTGATCAGTGTAGTTGAATGTGTGAGAAACAGGCTGTAAAGGAGAGTCAGTCTCAACCTTGAGAACGAGACCACAGTAAAAGATGGAATGAAAACAATGGCCAGGGAATGGCAAGGCAGCCAAGAGACATATACTGATAACATAGCTAGAAAATACTGGAAGGGGGTAGAATCCAAGCTTCAGGTTATTTAAACACTGAAAGGTGGGTGAGGGAATTTTTGAAGATCGCAGATGGAGTTCTGAAACTGTCATCTTCAGACCCAGAGCTGCCTCCCTGTTTTGCTGTTCCAAGACCGTGACACTTGAGGGGGAGAGAGGTCCAAGCGGGCGGTAGAGGGCTTCCCAGCATTCGTGGACTAAGTTAAGTTCCACCCAGGGATGAAAGGCTTTTTGTTTCTCTGCTCTATTATTATGATTGATAATTATATTTGCACTGTGTTTATAATCTGAGAAATTCATCTCGTTTATAGTTTTTTCCTGCCTTACTGAACATCGTAGTGTGAGTCTGCCACAGTAATTGAAATGTGCATTTTAATGTGCAGTAAATCAAAGCTTATCTGAAGTATTCAACTCGTTAATATTCTGCTCCCTGAACATCATAGTGTATCACATGTTGGTATAAAGTTATTCCAAGTTTATATCTGTCAATGAACTCTTTACTCAGATGTATGCATAGATGCTCTTTGTAGTGTACTTATATATAAACATATATATTTTTTTTATTTTTTATTTACTATTCTTACTCTGTCAATGAACTCTTTGCTCATTCGTATACATAGATACTATCTGTAGTGTACATATATATGAATAGATGCTTTTCATTGCCATTCTTATTTCAATATTGTTAATGTGCTAAATGCCTGCATTTACCTGAAATTATAGTAAAGCTAAATTTATTCATAATTGGCATGTGGTCCTTCATTGAGCGTCCTTATTGACTTATACCGAACAAGTGTCAACCAGCCACCTGGATAAGACACATGTTTAGGGCATCCTTTCCAAATGTGATTCAGAATGCTATATATGCTATATATATTCACTTTGTGAATGTGAAAAGCAAGTTTGCTTTCGGTGTAGGCAGTAGTACAGAGGACTACGGCCAAATCTTTAAAAAAATGTTTTTAATAACTCAGATTTATAAAGCACGATTAATCACCCAGGAGGGTATCCAGGCACTGTAGTCAAAAAGCCAAGTCTTGCGCCTTTTTCTGAATTCCTGTAGGGAAGATGATGTTTGGTAGGGAAGGTCGTTCAGTACTGGGAAGCAAGCTTTGAGAAAGATCATCCTCCATTGTAGCTGCAGCAGATGCGTCAAATGTGTCCAAGGGCGAGGGAAGCAGAGCATGAAAAAGGATTTTTTATTTTTATACACAGCCCCATTTCCTTTAAGGAAAAGAAGGAAATGGCAGAGAATGGATTATTAATTGGGGTAGATGGGGGTCTACTATAAGAAATAAGGCCACAAACTTTGTAAGGTATTGCAGAGTTTCAGTAATTCAAACCTGGGCTTAAACTCTTGCTAGCTACGTCTCAAAGCAGACAGGCTTAACTTAGGAAAACGAGTAAAGAATTTAGCAGTAAAAAAACAGGTTCATCTTTATAAAAAATGGCACACAACTGGACTAACACAGTTGTGCGTCATTTTTCTTAACGAAAGCTAACACCATTCCCTAATGCCATCTGTGTGCGATGTTTATAAAATGACGCACAATGGCACTAGCGATCAAAAAGACGCTAGCCGGGGGGGGGGTGGCGTTAGAGGGAATTGCGCTAGTGGGTAAAAAATGATTATAGGCTGGTTAGCGGCAAAAATTATGCCGCTAGTCAGCCTTGCTACATTTTGTGATGCACAAACAGCTAAAAAATGACTCCTGTCTAAGTTTAGACTGGACTCATGCTCAGCACCTCAATGCCCACCACAGGACACGAGTGTCCCCAAGGCAACCCCTACATACCCAGAGCCAGGCAGTGGGCCCCATGTAAGGGGCCCCCAATGCAACTTACCTGAGATGGGCTCCCTCCTCCTATAGTATTCATGTGGAGTGGGTGGTGGTGTTGCTGGGATTTGTGGTGGGCCTCTTTGTTCCCATTCCATGATGTTTCATCATGGAAATGGGCCTACCTGCACTCTAATGCCTGGTCTGACCCAGGCATTAAATAATGGCGCAAAACGGGCTTAGTGCCATTATTTATGCCTGCCTCCCACCCGCACGTTGTTTCTGGGATGGGAGGTAAACATGGCGCTGGGAGCTAGCGTCATGTTTAGGACGGGAATGCCTACCTTGCACCTCATTGACGCAAGGTGGGTTAGAGCATCCTAAACATGGTGCTAACTCCAATATTTTGACGCTAGACTGGTCTAGTGTCAAAATATAAATATGGAGTTAGCTTAGCGCTACTTTAGCGCCAAAATTAATGGTGCTAAGGTGACGCTAATGTTCCATAAATATGGGCCTTAATGTGTAAAATGTTACCAAAATCTAAAAAATCCAGGAAGGGGAGTAAAGCGGTAACCAGTAGTCACGAGTTCACGGTTCACTGGTACCTAGACACAATTTCAGACTGACTGTTGTGAAGCACATGTCAGATAAACCAAGAGGGTTCATTCCAGTCAAAGATTATACCTTTTTCCTTAGTCTCTGAAATGGAAGTCAAAATCATCTATTAGGGTATGTTTGTAGGCTGTATCCACGAATGTAGCATTGCAGCTGGATAGTCATTGTATGAGGTCACACTATAGCTGTTGATTTTGGTGCAAAATGCTCAGATTAGTACAATCAGGCCCATATTTATACTTTTTTAGCACCGCATTTGCACCGCTTTTTGACACAAAACAGGCGCAAACTTACGTCAGCGCTAAAAAAGTATAAATATGGGCCTCAATTTTCACTGCCCCTGTAGTTCTCAATTTGGGCAAATACTTTTCTTACCTTCTCCTGATTAAGATTTTAAATTCACATTTAGGGCATATAGGGTACTCTGTTGCAAACTTAATGGAGAACACGGCCCAAATCTTCTTTCCACTTACCTCATTTAGAGGTGGATGAACTTAAGTATTCCTATTGGCTCAGTCAATTAAATACTTTCTCCAGCAGCCTGACAGAGTAGGTTCCATCAAAGAAAGGATTTTACACTGCCCTCATATTTAGGTTGAAAAGTATTTTTTTCCTGTCCTTCAGTGCCAGGAAAAACCAGGCGATGGGGGACAGGAAAACAATAATAATGACCCTTACACCCTATTAGAACATTGGAAGTTGGCAGCTCCATTGAAAACAATGGAGTGCTGCTGGCTTTTACTGGCCAGTAAAAGCCCGCAGCGCCAACATTCCAATGTTCGCTTTGTTCACAGCAGGAGCTGTGAACAAAGCCTCACGGAGCCCGAGGGGATTTTAATCCCCTCGGGCTCCGTGAGCAATTTGTTTTCTTTAATAGAACATTCTGCCCTGAGTGGCAGAATGTTCTAATAGCCTTAGAACCCGCTGTAGCGGGCTCTACCGGCTATTAAAGGCCCTTTCCCTTGTTAAATGCCCTCGCCTTCGGCTCGGGCATTTAACGGAGGAGCGGGCCTTTAATAGCCGGTAGAGCCCGCTACAGCGGGTTCTAAGGCTATAGTGGAAAGCTCCCATGGTGTAGAGCACTTTGATTTTCAGCTTTGGGAGTATGCTTCTGAAAAAAATC
Source organism: Pleurodeles waltl (assembly GCF_031143425.1). Taxonomy (NCBI): domain Eukaryota; kingdom Metazoa; phylum Chordata; class Amphibia; order Caudata; family Salamandridae; genus Pleurodeles; species Pleurodeles waltl. The sequence goes on from NC_090436.1 coordinate 768,354,482, forward strand.
GACATGAATTTTTTTTCACTGGGTGGCAGTCAAAAAATATGGTGGTCATCTACCAAAATATTAGTACATTGAAAGAAATTGCTGTGACTGTGGTTCCTTTCAATGTACAAAGATAACATTGGGGCCATGAACTGGGTTCTACTGTTATTCTCTGTTGCAGTGCTGCCCCTGAAGGCCTATAAGCCTTAGAAGTAACAAAAAGGAGCTGCTTCTGTAACTCTGACAAGTTGCAACTTAAGAATATCTTTGGACTTCGAAGACCTCAGGAGTTTCCTGCTGGACCTCACAGTTCCAGTTCCAGATTTCAAGAGGATATAATCAGATACGGATCCAGGCTTGCCCAACTTTTGAGCTCCATAAAAAGAGGGAGGATCTTATTTAGGGTGTTATACATGGTGTAGTGTGCATTGTTATATCAGAGGACATTACCTCCACCATCCCAGTAGTACTCAGACTTTTGATATTATTTTCAACTCTGTTTTTTTCTCATAGCTCAGCTGCAACCTCTCACAGTTAGAGAAGATTTTAGGGCCTGGTCACTTTAGGTACATGCTAACAGTAAATTATTGCATGTGCCACTTTTAATACTAATCACCATAAATTGTGGGTTACAACATCTACTTAGGTATTATTTAATGTTTCATTTGTCAGTCTAGTGGATGCCACAACATGTGTTGCAGTCTAAAGGTTACATTTAACTTTTTCATGCCATTGGTGTACTTTCAGCACCATGTACTACGTTCTAACTAGGACATTATTTATGTGTTTTAGTAGTTAGGCAATTTTCCCATATTTTAGAGGCCAGAGTACTTGTAATGGGCACTAGACAGTAGTTCCCCATTCTGCAGAGTTCAGAATCCAGCAAAATCAGTCTACAAAAAATGGAGGTGACCATGCAAAAGCAGGCAGTTCCCGCAGGCTGCATTTAAAAAAAACATATATTTGAAAAGTGATCTCAGACGTGGTCTGATGACCACAGCAGGCCACTATCACTGTGATGGCCTCATGTCAGTGTGGCACAATTTGTGAGCTACCTCATGAATAATGAATAGTATTTAATGAGTAGTAATAAGGTAGGTCAGGTTGCACTAGATTCAGAATGGTGAATTTGCTAACCAATCTTTTAGTCCATTGACTAGCTGCAAACTCTCTTGGGATCCATAAAAGTCAGTGCAGAGTTGGCAACCGCTTTTTGAAAATCTAATTTTGCACATCTAGTGCTAGATGTATGTACTTTCTTTTCTTGTTGCAAATGGCCAGACAAGAAAAAGCATTTCAGTATGTACAAACCCTGCTTTGCAATTCGGTAATGTATTTACTGAATCGCATAATAGGTTTGTGAGTCACAATTAGGAAGGGGCGTTCCCTTCCTAATTGCGAGAAGCAGTGCGATGTATGATTGTTTTGTGACCGTGAATGTGGTCACAAAACAATTGCAGTTGACATCAATTTCAAATTGGAGCTAACCCATACGTAAACGGGAAGGTGTCCCCATGGGACCCCTTCCCTTTGCGAATGGTAGCGTAAATATTTTTTCAGAGCAGGAAGTGGTCCTGCGGACCACTGCCTGCTCTGAAAAAATGAAAAGAAAACTTTTTTTTTTAAATGCATCCCGTTTTCTTTTAAGGAAGACGGGCTGCATTAAAACAAAAACTGCTTAGTTTAAAAGCAGTCAAAGACATGGTGGTCTGCTGTTCCCAGCAGGCCTCCATCCCTGTGAGTGCAGCTATTCCCAATGGGGTCTCAATTTGCGACCTAGCTCATGAATATGAATGAGGTAGTTCATTTGCAACCCCATTGGGAATTGCAAACAGTGTCATTGACATGGTTGTACATCAGATTTTGTGACTCGCAAATTGTAACTCGCTAAGACTAGAAATTTGCTAGTCACAAAACCTGATATTATTACATGTGGCCCCTAGTCCTTTGTCCCTAGAATGCCAAAAAATGTGGTAATTGCTTGCGAGCATTGGGACTGTTTTGTTAACACAGTACCCTTAATTATAAGATTGAATAATAACTGCTTTCTTTTATATATTTATTCTATTTCTTTGAGAAGCACCTCTGTTGCCACATATTCAAAGGCAGGGTGGCGATAAGCATTTTCTCTGTGTATGAATAAACATGCATGTATATATTAAAAATATGTGCACTAATTGAAGATATTACAGAAAATGTGTGTCATTACCGTTGACTTTAATTTCTAATAGTATACTTTCTCAACTATATAGAATCAAGTAGGACTTTACTTGGTATTTATACATTAGTGTTGTTTCCGTGGGAAAAAGCTAAAAGAAAGATTATCCTAGAAATCATTAACAGACAAAATTGATCAGAATGAGAAATGAGATTCCAAGTTTGGTTACTGTGGTAAAAACTTTGACACACATTATTTGTGTACTTCTGCTAACTAATACTGGACATGGGATGCAGAGGGCCAGATTTACAATGTTTTGGTGCAAGGCAGCACCAAAGCCTTCTTGCTGCACTGCCCTGCATCAAAACAAAAGGACAGGACAAGAAACGGCACATTCCTGTCCTTTTCCCCTGCAGTGCCACAGAAATTGCTGATGTGCACCAATGAAGGCACTCTTGCTCCATGGAGCGAGGGTGCCTACATTTCTGGGATGATTGTTTTTGTGCAGGAAGGGTCACAAGGCTATGTGTGGCCTTGTATATGTGGGTCCGCAGCCTGCACCGCCAAAGCATAAAACAAAAATGATGCATCTGCGGCGCAGGCCCCTTGTAAGTATGGTCCAGAGTCGTCTTGTCTCCTATGCTTAGGTCCACCTCTTTAAAAATCGAGAGTTTTGTTAAACTTACAAATATTTGAGGACACAGACACTGAAACATTGTGTGGGCCCTGACAAACCCAAGACGTCTGTTGCTGTATGATAGCTCCTGAAAATTTTTTAGTATCTGCCTTGAAGGGGAAGCTTTGAAGTTAACGTATACTCACATGTTAAATTTCTTTTGACCAAGAATACTCTTTTTAGTGGTGCATTATGTTTCAAATATGATAGTGGTTCTGAGGTACTAAGGGCGTGCTTTGTGATAGCAATTCATGTCCGCCACAAACAACATTGTAAGCATTTTTGCATATTGAACATAATGCCTTGTTTATTTCCTACGGAAAGCCAACAATGCGACCCTGCCAAAATACATGTGACGCCAAGAAGCGTACCTTATTCTTTAATGCCGACACTTTATGCGCGTTACTCTGATCTGTCGTGATTACAGATGATGAAAAATTTCAGGCATCCAACTGAAGTCAAGGTGGGGCATTTTCCAAAGCTCACTATAAGACAGATTGGCTAATTTGCCGACATTCTGCAGAATTCTAGTAAATGATTCTGCAGAAATACCATGCTCCTTTCAGATGTGTACCTTTGAACATGCGCCAGATGTGTTCCTCTATCCTTCCAGTTATCTGAGAACAAGAAAGCCTTGGAGGCAAGAGGGACAGATGTTCTTCTGGTGTGCACAGCTTTGTGAATGCAATTATGTACAGTTTTTGATGAGCGCGAATCCCAGCCAATTGGGGCATCGGAGATGCGCGCAACAGAATATTCAAGCATTAATCTATGATTAACAGGACTTACATTTGACAGAGCTTGGAGCCATCTCCGTAGATGTCATTGTAATGAGCAGAGGGTGACCAATAGTTTTTCGTTACTGAGTTAGTGATTTCCTATAAGTGACATTAAAAATCAGCCGTTATGTGATGAAACAATTTTGCAGCCGTTTCTCATCATTACTTCTGTACAAGTAAAACTCATGCAGGAAAACAAATTACCAATAATCATGGGCAAAAACAATAGGTTTTGCCTTTGGGATCTATTGGCTTTGCAATGGTTGTAGCCATGCTGTACAGGGAAAATGGAGCAATGGAAAGACACAAATAATGCATCCATGCTCCAAGGGAGTGGCAAGCACAAGAAGAGGAAGGAAAGCCATTGCACGTTAATGAATATGAAGCTAGGAAATAAGGGCCAGATGTAGCAAAGGTTTCGAATGTCGCAAATAGAGAATTTAGCTGTTTGCGATGTGCAAAACCCACATCGTGATGCCCAATTCCCGTTTTCGCAAAACGGGACTGTGAGTCGCAAATAGGAAGGGGTGTTCCCCTTCCTATTTGCAAGTCGCAGCGCGATGCTGCATTGCTTTGCGACCGCAAACGCGGTCGCAAAGCAATCACAGTTACCACCAGTGTCACACTGGTGGTAACCCATTCGCAAAAGGGAAGGGGCCCCCATGCGACCTCCTCCCCTTTCTGCATGGACTGGAAAAAAAAATCAGAAAAAATGAAACTGAAACGTTTAATTTTGTAATGCATCTCGTTTTCCTTTAAGGAAAACGGGCTGCATTACAAAAAAAAAACTGCTTTATTTAAAAGCAGTCACAGACATGGTGTTCTGTTGTCTCCAGCAGGCCACTATCCCTGTGAGTGCTGCGAGTCACAAGGGGGTCGTAAATTGCGACCCACCTCATTAATATTAATGAGGTGGACCTTTGCGACCCCCTTGCGAGTAGCAGATGGTGTCAGTGACACCATCCTGCATCCTGAATTGTGACTCGCAAATTGTGAATCGCTCTTACTCGCAATTTGCGAGTCGTAATTCTGGCCCAGAGAGTGACAATGAAGACAGCTGATGGTAAGCATCGGGTGGGCTGGAAGGCCACTGTAAACCAACATTAGTCTTCCAAGAGACTAAGGTATTAAAAGTGAGTAAAATACTTGATCAGGGTGTAGGTGCCAAAGATCCCTCTGGGAATAAAGTATTAATAAATGAACTACACTAAATGCAGCATCTTAGGATGTCACTTTTGTGTTAACCAAACAATGGTGGGAGCTACTTAACCATTTGCAAAGATTATGTATTATTTGGCTGGTAGATGGGCAAACAGCAAAGAAGCATAATTGTTACCAGGCCGCCCAATAGATAGAAGAGTTTATGTACTATATAGTTGGTGGCTATGGACATAGCAAACAATCTTCACTCTTTACCCAGCAGCTGACTAGATAGCAGAGATCATGTACTATTTGGCCAGAGGCCGTTCAAACAGCAAAGCAGCTTCACTATTTATGCAGCTGCCGACTAGATAGCAGAGCTCATGTACTAATTGGGCTCCTGGCTAGATAGCAGGGATCATGTATTATTTAGCTGGCAACAATTCAAACCACCAGATTTAAAATGGGCTCCTATGAAGACTGGGGGCACTCGGAATTGGATCTGCCAGCAGGTAAGTACTCGTGTCTTCATAGAGCAGACCTGGGGGGGTTTAGGTGAGCACCAGGGGGGCCGCAGGTTAGCACCAAACACACACCCTCAGTGGCCCAGAGGTGGCTTGGTGCAGGGTACAAAGGCTTCCAAAGCTTTTCAATAGGGGGACCCAGGGGTCACAAAGATGCTGCAGGCTGGATCCAGGGGTTTGGTTGTGGGAAAACCAGAGGCTGAACATGGAGGAGGGCTCCCTGCTTAAATTTGCTGGACTGATGGCTGGATTCCCCAGGCCAGGGGCCTAGGGGTGCAGGGGTACCTTAAGGCATCAATAATCTTTGTCCATGGTCAGGGGGGTCCTCTGGATTTAGACTGCAAGCGTCATCGTGTTGGCCAGGAGTGGTCAACCCAGGGTGGGCACAAGGTCAGAATCGCCTGGGGACCTCTGGACTGGTGGACCACTTGGACACGAGCCGTGGGCGTCAGGTGCAGAGTGGGCAGGACTCGCGGATCTGGGCAGTTCTGGAGTCCTTTGTTGGAGTTTCTTCTGGATAGGGCTGTTGTCCTTGGGAGAGCTTGGTCCTCTGGTGGGCAGGCACTCCTCTAGGGGTTTGGAGAGGTTGTTGGTCCTGCAGGATGCGTAGCCTTTTTAGAGCAGGAGTCTTTAGAGCTAGAGACAGGCCGGTATGACTGAGGACAAGTCAGTTGGTGTCTGGAGTCTCCTTTACTGGGTGTGTCATCTCAGTGTGTCATCTCAGAAGTCGTTCTTCTTTCTTCTTGCTTCAGTGTCTTCTTTTCTTGAGGTTGTCAGGAATCTTTTGAGCTGGGTTCATGGGAGCCCTTAAATCCTGTATTTTAGGGTGTGCCAGAGGGTAGTAGCCAATGGCTACTGACCCTGAGGGTGACTACACCCTTCCGGTGTTCACTCCCTTTGGCGATGGGGACACAGACCTAACCATGTTGGTCCCTGTCCTCCAAACCAAAATAGAGGATTCTGCAGGGAGGTGGTCACACCTCTTTGTTTTTCCTAATTTTCCACTGCGCTTGCCGCCAAAAGTTGGGCTTTGTCCTGTGGACGGGCATCTCCACTAGCTGGAGTGCCCTGGGGCACTGTAACAGGACGCCTGAGCTTTTGAGGATCACCCCTAGGTGTTACAGTTCCTGGAGGGGGAGGTGTGAAACACCTCCACCCAGTGCAGGCTTTGTTTCTGGCCTCAGAGAGCACAAATGCTCTCACCCTACAAGGTCAGACACTTGTCTGGAAGTGGCAGGCTGGTACAGGCTGGTCAGTCCTGCAATAGAAGGTTGGCTAAAATACATCTCCAAAATGCCCTCTGGGTGCACTGTACAATAAATACAACACTGGCATCAATGGGGGTTTATTGCGCTGAGAAGTTTGATACCAATTTTCCCAGTCTTAGAGAAGCCATCATGGCGCTGTGGAGTGTGTAGTGACAAAGTCACAGCCCATGTACTTTATATGGCGACACTCCACTCACAATGTCTAAAAATGGACTGTAGGGGCATATTGCTCATGCTCCTATGTCCTCGCCTATGGAATAGTGCACCCTGCCTTAGGGCTGTAAAGCCTCCGAGAGGGTGACTTACCAATGCCACAGGCAGTGGTTGGGTGGCATGGCATCCTGAGAGGGATGCCATGTCAACCGTACCATTTTCTCCCCACCAGCACACACAAGCTGCAATGGCAATGTGCATGTGCTTGGTGAGGGGTTTCTTAAAGTGGCATAATGCATGCTACAGCCCTTAGGGACCCTCCCTGGTCATAGAACCCTTGTTACCACTGGTACCTTTTATAAAGGACTTAGCTGTGTGTCATGGGTTTGCCAATTATGGGAACAATGGTACAGTTTTAGTGAGGGAAACACTGGTGCTGGGGTCTAGTTAGCAGGATCCCATCACACTCTCAGTCAAGTCAGCATCAATATCAGGAAAAAAGTGGGGGAGTAACCATGCCAAAAAGGGTCACATTTCTACAACAAGGAAGCAGCTAAATGGCAGACATCATGTCATCTTTGTCTGGTGGTAGTGCAAATAGCAAAGAAGTTCCCAATGTAACCAGCCACTGGTTAGATAGCAGAGATAATGTATTATTCAGCTAGTGGGCATGCACATATCAAAGGAGCTTCACTATTTGTTTACGTGCTCTCACTAGATTAGCAGAAATCATGTACTATTTGGCTGGCGAGTGACAAAACAGCAAAGAAGTTTCACTATTTATGCAGTTGCCAACAACACAGCACAGCTCATGTACTATTTGGGCTCCTGGATAGATACCATGCAAACAACAAAGAAACTTCACTATTCTATCTAGCTGCTGTATAAAATAGCAGAGATCAAGTAATATTTCCCCAGCACCAATACAAATAGCTAAGAAGCTTAATTAATTACCCGGCCTCCAACCAACTAGCAGTGATTATGTACCATTTGGCCACAGTCATGGAAATAGCAAAGAAACTTCACTATTAACCCTGGCAAAACAGTGGACATTATTTATAATTTGGCCAGAAGCTATGCAAATAGCAAATGAACGTAATTATTTTCCAGGTTGCTAGCTACATAGCAGACATTATATACTATTTCACAAGTAGGCTGGCAAATAACAAAAAAAAAAAAAAATGCTTACTTAAAGGTCTATTACTAACTAGAAGAAACTATGTACTGTTTTGCTACCGGTCTTGAAAAAAAGAAAACTAATCATTGTTCACCTTTGCATGTGATTCCACATCGATTTGATATAATTATGTATAATTAGAATACAAGAAATTACACAATATAGGCCCACTCCTACTTATAGGTCTAAAGGTCCCGCATATTTAAATATTTCCAAGTTAATTTGAACACCTCTCTATTGCACCTTGGGTCAAGACACATTGACTTGGGGGACCTTTTGCGGAGCTGTCTCCTGCTCCACAGATGCTCTTACTCCTTAAAATTTACTTGCAGAGGTGGCTAAATATAAAGATGATTAGAATCTTTGCAAGACTAGTTAAAGCTGCCTACTTGTCTACAACTATTTACTTGCTCTTACACACAAAGTCATGGGAATGTACCAGGGCCAAATAAAGTATTTCCAAAAGGCTTGTCATTATCAGAACACCTTTTTTGGTGCAGCAAATCAATGCATTCTAGTATTAAATCTGGTTCACTACAATTAAACAAATCAGACTAAAACACCTGAAAGCAATGAATTATGCAAGCAAAGCCCAGAACTAGAAATGGTATAACCCAGGGATGTAGATCCATCTAGTCTTGAAAGAGGATGATTGTATCAAAACAGAAACAACTGCATAGGATTTATTATAAAGTCACCAAGACAGTATAATTGAGAGGCTTCATTCAAATCTTATGACAGAAGGAAGGAAAACTATGGGCCTGATTTAGAGCTTGAGGGATGACAGAGGGAGTATCTTTGTTGTACACATGGCCTGCTCCCACAAAATTTAGAGTTGCCTGACCCCCTGTGGACACGTTTCGACACTGACAAGAACTTCTGTCATGGTGGCTCTTGTCTGTTCAAGAAAGGTATGAAGGACAATATCATGAGTCATGCCAGCTGGCAACATTTTCAAACGTTTTTTAAAAACAAAGTTGAAAAATGGGAGTTTGTTTTTAAAATAAAAAAATAAATGACCCCCAGTTGTTGGGATTTTTCTCCACAGAATGTTGGGGTCATTATTTTCTTTTGTGTCCTTTACAGCCAGGTTGTACTTTAAGTAGGTTGGACAATGTAAAGCCTGGCCTTCAACAACCCCTTCTCTGTTGGGCTGCCAAAGTAAGTACTCAGTCGAAGAGTCATAAACAAAGAAATGGGACTATCACTAAATGAACATAATATGATTAGCATATGAATGTATATTCCCAGTAAATCAGAGACATGTATGCATCAAAGACACTGAAGAAAATAAAATAAACCAGAAACCCAAAGATATTTTATTAATTCACTTTATTATTAATACTGTAAGAATTTAGACACTGAGACATTTTGCTATTTCCATTCTTGTGACTTGGATAAATAATGTCACAGTTCCGCTATTATACCCATTTTTCAGACAGGCAATGTCAATCAATCAATCAATCAAAAAAATGTATAGAGCGCGCTACTCACCCATGAGGGTCTCACGGCGCTAGTGGGGGGGTGGAAGGGGGGTTACTGTTCGAACAGCCATGTCTTGAGGTTTTTTCTGAAGAGTAGGAGGTCTTTGGTTTTGCGGAGGTTGGTGGGGAGGGAGTTCCAGGTTGTGGGGGCGAGGTAGGAGAAGACCTTGCCTCCTGTGGTGGTTCAATGGATGCGGGGGACTGAGCTAGTGAGAGATCAGCTGATCGGAGGTTGCGGGTGGGAGTGTGGAAGTTCACTCTTTTGTTGAGGTAGGTCGGGCCGGTGTTGTGAAGGGATTTGTGTGCATGGATGAGGATCTTGAAAGTGATTCTCTTGTCAATGGGGAGCCAGTAAAGAGATTTGAGGTGTGGTGAGATTCATTTGTGGCGGGGGAGGCCGAGGACGAAGCGTGCGGCTGTGTTCTGGTTTCTCTGGAGTTTGCGCTTGAGTTTGAGTGTGGTGCCGGTGTAGAGGGCGTTACCGTAGTCAAGTCTGCTGCTGATGAGTGCATGGGTGACTGTCTTCCTGGTCTCTGGGTGAATCCATTTGAAGGATTTTTTTAGAGTGCGGAGTGTGTGGAAGCAGGAGGAGGTTAGTGCATTGAATGTGGAACTACTGCTGAAGTTTCAGAACTGATCTGGGATGATTCTCTTTCAAATGTCAATTATGGATGTAGCTCAGACACTCCTTGGCGCTAGAGGATGGATCTCACAGCAGTAGCAACAGTGTTGGGTCTAAGCAGGAGTTTCCAAATCAAGGACACAGTTCAGCTTGAGATCTCAGTATTGGACCAATATCAGCGTTCCGGAACAGTCATCAGGCATGAAGAAAAGGGCAACCCTGCTTAGAAATTGTGTCATCTTTAGCAAGAGAAACCTCTGACCTATATCTCACTTGTAACATGTAACCTGTTTCATCACTCGGTAAGAACTAATCAGGACTCCCTTGCGAACAAGGATTTCATAGATTTTCTGTGGGTAGCCTTTTATCTATCTTCCTTCACTTCAATATATGGGTCTTCACCCTGCCCCCACAGGTATGCAGCCAATACACATCCACTGTCTAGGGCAACTATATCTACTTTCCATCATGCCATGCAACATGAGTTCCACTTGTCCATAAACTTGACATTTCACAACACAAGAAGACTTCATAGTACACACTTGATACATATCAATACACATATGGAATGTCAGCTCAAATGACTGGGAGTCACATAGATTACTCTACCAGTTTTTTCACTCATTGGTGGTGTTTCAAAACACTTCTGGCACATATGCATCTTCACTAACCTCCAGCTACCCTTAGAGTTTCACAGATCCCTTGTCTGCTGCTGAAGCTATCACTAGTGGCTTTGGTTCCCAGCTCTCTGACAGCAAGCAGTCAGAGCCCTTTGTTGCTCAGAATCTCTTTTTAGGCTATCTCAGCTGATCTATATAGAGCTTCCCTCATCTGATCTCCTGCTTATCTCAACCACATCATGTTATCCCTTTTGCTGATTGCCATACTATTTGATCCTCCATGTTAGCCATTAACCATTTTTTCTGACTTTTTCCAAACCCTTTCTTCCATTTTTACAGATCACACTCCTTTCCACCCATCCACCTTTAGACACCTCTGCTACGTTTCAGTCCCTCTGCCCTCAGATTCACTCTTAGACTACTGTTCCAGCATCGGACAGGGTCTGCTATCACCGAGAGGTCAGAGTGTAACAGTCCTGGCATTTTATTCCATTTGCATGCTCTGATTTTTCAGCAACAACTTAAAGTTATAGAACAAAAGGTGGTGTTGTCTGGGGGATGACAGCATAGGAAGCATGAAAAAGAACCATTTGCAAAGAGCATCTCCTAATACATGTGCCATAGAAACACATATGTGTCCTCCTCCTCCTGGTAATATTCCTTCTTCCCCAAGTCCTTCTGTGCCTTCTGGTGTTGGTCCTCAAATTCACTGTTGTCTGGACTGGTTTGGTCCTCATTTCCTGACCCTCATCTTCCTGGTCCTGCTCTTGAGCCTTCCGTGTATTAGCCCTTCCTGGGCTTACTAGTACTACTGATCCTAAACTTGAATACCCTAGTCTGCTGTGCCCTTCTCCACCTACCCCTGTTGTCCTGCTCCTCTGAGATCTGGCACATCTAATATTCCTGGTTTGGGTCATCCTGATTCTGTTTGCCCTGGTCCTTGTCTTTATGGCCCACCTGCTACTGCATCCACTAGTCCTGATCCTCCTTATTAGGTCCTCTTGGTCTATGTTGGAAAGTGGATTATTGGTAAGGACAAGTAAGTACTTACACTTCGCAATACACCACTAACCCCCAATAGGTCCAGTCAGGTCTCAATAAATTAATTCCCGCTCAACCCTTGTTAGCTTGGCAATCAACGACAAGGCTTCACTTAGGAGACAGGTGTGTAAATAATTTCAAAATCACAAAACAGAAAATAAGTTAAACACAAAACACAATACAAATCATACACTAATTTATGAAAATAGTGTATATTTTGGTCTTTAAAATGACACCAAAATGATTAAACATGGATAAGGGGAACCAGAAATATGATTTTTTTAAGATTTAAAGTAATTCTAGGACTTAGAAACAAATACCGCTCAAAGGGTTAAAAAGGTCACACTGTGCATGAGAAAATTCCAAAGTTCAGGACACCCATGATGTAACACTGTTTCACTTACTTTCTGAAGTGTTTCTTGATACAGGAAAGTTTTCAACAGCACCAGCCAAGAGTTCAGAGGCTCTGGTTTGCCTTTTGGAGTCAGGGACCACAACTCCCACAATGCACTTCTTTAACTTATGAACCTGTTTACAACAGTTGCTCCAAATCTCTCCAAACTTCTGGATCTTCTTCCAGAGGTCCTTCTTGGGTCCTTGAAGTGTCCACAACTTGATCCAAAGATCCAGAAGCTCTGATTTGCTCACTTCAGGAGTTGGGACTACAATTCCCAGAATGTACTGAGTCAGAGTCCTCAAATGGCCACTGGACGCTGGTCCGCTGGCCCCTTCTTGCAGAATTTGATGCAGGGGACTTTGGGCAGCTCCTTTGTACCTGTTGCTTACAAGGAGTCCACTTCTGGAGTTTCAGAAGCAAGGCTTGTTGAAGCCCAAAGTGCAACTGGTGAAGTCCTTGTGAGTCCAGTGTCCCGGTGCTGGGACCAGTAGGCAGTCATTCTTTTCTAGTGTCTTCCTCTAGCAGGGATCTGAGGTGTAGGTGCAGGTCTGACAAATGTATCCTTGCTCCTGGGTTAAAAAGCAAGAGGGGGGCAGCTGTCCAATCACAGGCAGGCCACTACCCTCTTGGATGACCACTTCCTGGGAAGCGTAGCAAAAATCAATCCCATGGAGCAACATTCCTTAAATATCCAAAATGGCAGAAACTGAATTTTGGAGGTTAGGTGTGACTGAGCCCACCCACCGATGTGGCTAAAAATCCTTAACATACCCCTCTCTTGCCCTCTCCTAATCTAATCAAGAGGGCACGTGGTTGTCTGGGTTTGCAGGAGATGGGTGAGGTCATGAGCTGCTCCAAATGTCCTTGCCTCCTGTGAAGACCAGTTTGGCTGCTCTCCCCCATCCTGTTTCACCATCTGCAGAGGCAGATCTCCCTCCCCCGGCACTTCCTTTGGGTTCAACCCAGGCCACTTCACATCTCACCAAGGCAGCCCAGCCAGGCTGCCAGAGGCTGGCCAATCAGAGAAGGACACAACAGAGCTAAAACAGGTATCTTATAGGAAGAGTTCTAAAACTCTTTCCCAGAACTTATTGTAATAAATCCAACAATGGCAAGCTTTTGCATTTATTATAACAATCAGTTCGAGACCAAACATACCATATCTGGCCCCTTTGGAAACTTTATCTATTAAAATAAAGTCTCCCCACTTTAGCCTATGGAGCCTATTCACTACAATGAGGGAGGACACATTTGGCTATTTTTACTCACCAATGCTTATAAAACATATTTTATAAGCTCCCTGCTTATCGTTACACTGCACCCAACCCTGGCGGCACCTTGGGCATACCTTAGGGGTGACTTATTTGTAAAAATAAGTTAGTTTAACATTTTGCATGTATCTTTCATGTGAAAGCAGCCAGCAAGGCAGGCCTGCCTTTAAAATGACCCTGGGCATCTTGGCAGTGCACCTACGGGTGCACCACCTATGCTGGGGTCCCTAAACCTACATACCCTACCATAGACTAGGGACTTATAGGTTGGTTGACATAGCCAAATATAATTCGCCCAATTTGCATACTCATTTTACACTGAGCACAGGCCATGCGACTGATTAGCAGTACCCAGAGCACCACCAGAGTAAGGAAAACAAATGGGGGCAAAAAGTTCAGAGGCTTCTGCAATTAGCCAGTTTTCTCACAGTCTATGTCTGTTCATTTTAGTCCTGGGGGTGCTTCCTTTTGTATGGTGGCTCTACTTTTACTGGTCTCCCTAATACTAAACAGTTTGGTCCTGGCCATCCAAGATCCTGGTCCTCTCACTCTACTTGGGACTTCAGGTCTGTTCCCCTTTGCTTGTCACCTCCCTCATCCCCCTAACCTTACTCCTGGTTCTGCTTATTCTGAACCTTCTAGTCCACCTAAACCTCTTCAATCTGGTCTATGGTTTTAATAGTCCTAATCTAGCTAATCCTGCTCTGACCTGCTCTGCTGGCCCTCCTTTAACTTATCATGATACTCTTGACATTGGTCCTCCTGCATCTTGCCATCCTGATTCTGCACTAACATCTCTACTTAGTCCTAATCTTCCTTTTTTGGGGGTAATTCTGTTCTTAGCCACTTATCTTGGTCATCCTTGCTTCTGTCATCCTGGCCTTCCTTGTCCTGGTTCTCCATTTCTTTATCCTTTTGGTCTTCTTTGTCCTGGTATGCAAGGTCTGAATACTCTTGGCATGCTGTGGCTTGATCTTACTTTTCTTGTTGGTTGTAGCCCCACTTGTCCTTCTTGCCCTGGTCCTCTTAGCTCTTGTTCTACAGACACTGGTTCCCTGGGCAACTCCTTCTCATTCTCCAGGCCCTGTTCTCCATGTCTCAGTCTGGTTTGCCTAGCACTGGTCTTCCTATTCCTGGTTCTCACTGTCTGTGTACCCATCCTGGTTTTGTGACCACTAGATGTGATCCTTTTGTTTCTGGTCCTCTGTGCATGAGTCTTATATGCCTACTCTCCTTGCTTCTGGTCCTCCTGGTAATCCTGGTCCTTCCAGGCCCCCTTCTCCTAGTTCTGGCTCTTTGTTCCTGATCCTCTTGACCATTGTTCCCTTGACATGTTAATGCTGATCCCTCTCATCCTGCTCATCTGATTCCTAGAACATAATTTCTTAGTCATGCTGGGTCCCTCAGTCCACCTGCACTCTCATGTACTAGTTCTCTTGGACGTGGCCTTCTAACCCTTGTCTTCCTGGTTTGAATCATCCTGGTTCTCCTGACCCTATGCCTTTATCCTCATGGTCCTTCTAGAATTGTATCCAATGGCCTGGGCTCTCTTGAACCTGGTTCTCTTTTTCTCTGTTCTTCAGAGCCTCGTCAATTTGGTCCTGGTCCTGTTTGGCATTCATGTTCAGTCCCCTTGCTCTGGCTGTTTAGATTCTCTTGATCTTTCTCATCCCCGCCTGCTACCCTAGGTCCTAATCAATCTACCTCACATGGTACTTTGGGCATTGGTCCTATAGTCATAGAATCTGAAGCACTCTTAGGCCTGATCCTGGTTCTCTTGTTGCTGATGCTTCTAACCCTCTTTGCTCTAGTCCTGGTCCTCCTGGCTAGGGTCTACCTGGTATCCTTGGTAGAGCCCCCTCATCTTCCTTGCTTATTCTTGGCCCCTGGTCCTACAGGCCATAAACCTCATGCTCCAAATCTTTCAAGTCATCAATGATATGGTCCTTTTCCTCCTTCTCTGTGTTCTCATGCTTCTTTAACAGCTGATCATGGTTCTACCTGCTCTAGTCGCCCTGGATATGTCCACCCTGTTCCTCATATTTCTGGTCATCTCCTTACTGGCCCTGTGGCTTGGCCTTCCAGGGTGTAGCCATTCATTCTTGATGTTTCTGGTCCAAATCCTCCTTTGCTTCCTCACCCTGGTCCACCTTGATCTGGTACTCACAGCCCTGATCCTCTTTACACTGATCTTCCTGGACCTCATAGTCCTTTGTTTCCTGGACCTCTTATAACTTGCCTTCTGGCTTTTCTTGTCTGTGTCCCTGAACTAACCTCCCTGACACTCATAGGCATGGTTGTGCTAGTCATGTTTTTCATATTCCTTGTCCCTCTTGAGATTAGGGTGGTCATTACAACCCTGGAGGTTGGTGTTAAAGTGGCACTAAAACTGCCAACAGCCCGGCGGTAAAAAAATTGGAATTACGACCGTGGCAGAAACCGCCAACAAAGACAGCCACTTTAACACTCCGACCGCCACAGCGGTACAAACAAACAACACGGCAGTCACCGCCAACAGACAGGCGGAGGACAATGTACCGCCAACAGTATCACAACCTACCAATCCACCACCTTTTCCGGGGTGGATTCACCGCGAACAAAAACACGGCGGAAACTGGACTACGAAGGGAAAACGCTCACCTCTAAACACCCCATGAGGAACCAGGACGCCATGGAACCAGAGCTTCACATTTTCCCAGCCTTTATCTTCTTGCTCCTCTGCCAGGAGCCCGAACGCCGGTGGCGAAGACCACAGTGAGTACTGCACCTACGACACAGGGGAGGGGGGAGAAAAAAAACATGGACACACACACGCAATATGCAACACCCCCACCTCCACCCTCACCCACTACAACCCACACACTAATACAGCATGATACATTACAGTTACACCCCCCAACCCCCACGGAAGAATGCAAAGACAAAAGGAAATTAGTGTAACCATTGTGATCTATTAAAATTAAAATCCAGTACGCAAAAATATATATACACTATTAACAAATATATACACCAAGAATAGAAGTCCAGGTATTGCTTCATTTAAGTCTGTGGAACACTGGGCCCACACTGCATGGTAGAGGCCCACACAAGGTACCTGAACAAGACGGAGAGAACACTGTAGGAATCAGATAGAAATAAAACAGGCACCTCAGTGGGAAGGGAAAGCGGGGGCACCTCAGCCGGTTGTGTGCACGACGCCAAATCCACGATGGGGCCACATGCCCACTGTTCAATACTGGGGAGTGCAAAGCCACAGTCTCTCAAGTCTCTACAGTGGGTGGTTTGCCCACTGTTCAATCCTGGGGAGTGCAAAGCCACAGTCTCTCAAGTCACTCCAGTGGGTGGTTTGCCCACTGATCAATCCTGGGGAGTGCAAGGCCACAGTCTCTCATGTCTCTATAGTGGGTGGTTTGCCCACTGTTCAATCCTGGGGAGTGCAAATCCACAGTCTCTCAAGTGGATAACAGTCTCCACTGGTTCTGGAGGGGGCCTGGTGCCCAGAGTGCTTCATCCTGAAAAGGACTGAGGTTGTGGATTCCTTTCTCCACTGGATCTGGAGGGGGCTTTGTGCCCAGAGTGCTTCATCCTGCCAAGGACTGAGGTAGTGGATGTAAATCTCCACTGGTTCTGGAGAGGGCTTTGTGCCCAGAGTGCTTCATCCTGCCAAGGACTGAGGTAGTGGATGAAAATCTCCACTGGTTATGGAGGGGGCTTGGTGCCCAGAGTGCTTCATCCTGCTCGTGGCGGACTCAGTAGCGTCAGTGCTCTTGCCGCTCATGGGCCAGCGGTGCTTGTGGCGGCGGTGTCCTGTTCAGCGGTGCTTGTGGCGGCGGTGTCCTTTGCAGTGGTGCTTGTGGCGGCGGTGTCCTTGGCAGCGGTGCTTGTGGCGGCGGTGTCCTTTGCAGCGGTGCTTCTGGCGGCGGTGTCCTTGGCAGCGACTCAGCTTCTGGCGGTCCTGTCTGGGCCTGCGGGGCTGATGTTGGCGGTCGCCTCCTGGCCAGTGGGGCTGGTGCTGACGGTCCTGTCTGAGCCAGCGGGGCTGCTGCTGGCGTTCACCTCCTGGCCAGCAGGGCTGGTGCTGACAGTCCTGTCTGGGCCAGCGGGGCTGGTGCTGGCGGTCCTGTCTGGGCCAGCGGGGCTGCTGCTGGTGGTCCTGTCTGGGCCTGTGGGGCTGCTGCTGGCGGTCGCCTCCTGGCCAGCGGGGCTGGTGCTGGCGGTCTTGTCTGGGCCAGCGGGGCTGCTGCTGCCGGTGCTGATGGCAGTCTTCTCCTGGGCAGCAGGGCTGATGGCGGTCGCCTCCTGGGCAATGGGGCTGATGGCGGTCTTCTCCTGGGCAGCGGGGCTGATGACGGTCACCTCCTGGGCAGCGGGGCTGATGGCGGTCTTCTCCACCATGCCGATCTTCCCAGACTTGCCCGGTTTCTTGTGCCCCTTCCCCACCTTGGAAGGTGTTGCAGCTGACTCAACACTCCCACCTGTACCCCTGGGAGCGGCTTTGGTGGCTGGTGTCTTCCCCCTCTCCCGCCAGGCACTGGCCAACTTTTGATGCTTGACTGGTGGGGGACTGTCCGTGCTGTGGCTCCTTGCCACACTGGCTGCCCTGCTGCACTCCAGAATCCGGTGACTACTGGCACCACTGATCCCGCCGATGTCGTGGCTGAGGTGCTAGGTTGGGACCTGGAGAGTTGGGCCCTAGGAGTCTGACGGGGTGGGGGAGGTGATGGAAAGAGGTCAAGGGTGGACAGGAAAAGTTTCTTGGGAACACTGGGACGGGTAGCTGTAGGGGGTTTGGGAGTATAGGAAGAGGATTTGGTTGTAGGAGGTGTACGTTTGGTGACATTGGGTGAAGGTGCATGCTCTGGAGGCTGTCGTGAGGTGGATGGCTGTTGGGTAGGTGTATGCCTGCGTTTGTGTACCTTGGGAGGTGGCGTCACAGACACACTGGGAGAGGACACAAGGGATGTGTGAATGGTAGTGGGGGTGGTGACTGCACGTGAGCAGGATGTGGTGGTGTGTGTGCTGGTGATGGAAGTAGTGGCTGTAGATGTACTGCATGCAGGTGTGAGTGGAGACAAGACTGGGAGGGAGGAGGGAGATGAGGAGGAGGGGGACACAGTGGAGGCAGTGGATGTTGCTATGTCTGCATGTGTGTGATGTTTGCGTGAGTGCCTATGGGATGTGTGGTGCTTATGTTTGCCTGAGCTTCCTTTGTGTGTTGGGGTGTGTGCATGCTGGTCTGATGGTGTGCTTGGGGTAGGCTGAGGTATAGGGGTGTGGGTCTGGGTGGAGGAAGTTGGAGGGGGGAGGCTAGAGACAGGGACAATGGCTGCCATGAGTGCTGAGGCCAGAGTCTGAAAAGCTAGCTGAAGGGCTGTCTGACCAGAATGAATGCCCTCCAGGAATGCACTGCTTTGTTGCAACTGCCTCTCTACACCCTGGATGGCATTCATCCTGCCCAACAGTGAGGAGACCTGAGGAGGTCAATGTCCTCCTCACTGAGGGCAGCAGGGGAGACTGGGGCAGGGCCTGAGGTGCCTGGGGCGACGGAGATGCCCACCCTCCTGGGTGAGCGGGCATGGGGCAAAGGCTGAGGGGCTGCTGGGAGGGCGGTGCTGGAAGGGGGAGTGGCAGCTGTACCTGTAGATGGGGGGGCGCAGATGGGCCCGCCACCACAAGGAAGCTCCCATCAGAGGACGAGTCCGTTTCACTGTTGTCAGCTCCTGTCCCCGCCATGGAGCTCCCCTCGCCCTCTGTCCCACTGGTGAAATCAGACTCCGTAGTGTCGCCCTCCAGGGCCATGTGGGATGCAGCTCCCTCCTGCTCCGGTGCCACTGCTCCCCCGCCTGATGATGCTAATGCACACAAGAACAGGGAGACCACAAAAAGGGGGGGACGACAGAAGAAAGATATGTTGAGTGCATGCATTACCGCTACCTTTGGCGGACACGACAGACACAGAAGCCCCCTGCACTACGCCGCGCACTTGGGGTCCATTATGCAATCCCTGGGACATGGCCTACAAGGCTATGGCCGACATCTGCACACATGGATGTCACAGAAGCCTGACTAGGTGTAGTTGGCACTGTACCCAGGTGGTGTAGGGTGCCACAGGGCCTGCCTGAAAAAGGGGACCTAACTAGCACACTCGCCCTGGCCTAGGGAAACCCACAGCCCACCTCCCCCACCCAGACACCTCCACTGCACGCTGAATCAGCAGAATGAGAGTGTACTCACCCCCTTGTTGCTGCTGTGATGCCCTCAAGCGCCCATCCAACTCCGGGTACGCCACCGCCAGGATCCTGAACATCAGTGGGGTCATGGTGCGACGGGCACCCCTCCCACGTTGGGAGGCCATCCCCAGCTGGGCCTCCGTCGTCTTCTTGCACCAGCGGCAAATGTCCTCCCATATCTTACGACAGTGGGTGATCCGTCTGTGATATACCCACAGGGTCCGGACGTCCTTGGCGATGGCACGCCAAATATCCTTCTTCTGGTGGGCGCTGACCTACAGGAATTGTACAGGGGAAAAAGAGAAGTTATTACCAACTGCACCGTCACAGTCATTGGCCCGCATCCCTACCCTTGCCATGTGGCACATGCACTCACCGTCGTTTCATGCGCGCCTCATTCTCCCCCCCCTATCTTTCATCCACCCCACTCCACACAGGCATAGCCCATACAGCATGCGCCCAATGTACTTATCTGTTTGTCTGGAGGACCGTAGAGTAGCGTGTACTGGGGGAGGACCCCATCCACGAGTTTCTCCAACTCCTCCGATGTGAAGGCAGGGGCCCTTTCCCCAGAAGCACGAGCCATTGTCTCTTCCAGACTTAGGTCACAGCAGCACTTGCAGTGTAGGTCCTTTCCTGTCGAAGATCAGGTATAGAGTGATTGAACATATAGAAAATGGCAGTCACGTCTGCGGCGGTGCGTACCGTCACTGCCGGCGTACATCGTCATTGGCTCCTGGGACCCATAGAGTCCAATGTTAACAAATGCAGAATTGGGCCGCGGACTTCGACCGACTACCGCAACGGTGTACAATGCCGACGCAGTTACCTCATATCCCATTGTCCCACTTTACAGGTCAGGCAGCCGCCATTTCAGGGGCCCAAATGGCTCTATTTTTAACTGTGTCACACATACCTAGGCCTTGCCTCAACACTCATACATGATAATTTCAGATTATGTATCGTGTTCTGTTTAAGCTGTGTGTACATACCTCTTAGTTGGTTGAATCTGTGCTCGCTGTTGTGCTTCATAGGCACCGTCCACTGGGACATGTGAGGAGATGGCGGCATCCTCCGGTGTACAGACCGCTGGTGGACCTGTCGACAATGGAAGAAAGACAAGTAATCATCACCTACATGCTTGATCGTGCCACAATCCTGGAACTGTGTGCCCAGTTGGAGCCAGACCTGATGTCAGCTATCCACCATCCCACTGGAATCCCCTCTCTGGTGCAGGTGCTGTCAGTACTCCATTTCCTTGCAAGTGGGTCTTTTCAAACTACAGTGGCCATAGCATCAGGGATGTCCCAGCCTATGCTTTCCAACGTGTTGTCCAGAGTGTTGTCTGCCCTGCTGAAACACATGGGGAGCTACATCATTTTCCCTCAGGTGGAGGATTTGCCTACAGTGAAAGGTGACTTCTATGCCATGGGACATATCCCCAACATCATAGGTGCCATTGATGGGACACATGTGGCCTTGGTCCCCCCCGCAGGAGTGAACAAGTGTAGAGAAACCGGAAGAGTTATCATTCGATGAATGCGCAGATGGTGTGTTTGGCAGACCAGTACATCTCCCATGTGACTGCCAAATTCCCTGGCTCAGTGCATGACGCTTACATCCTACGGAATAGCAGCATCCCTTAAGTGATGGGGCAACTCCTGAGGCACCATGTGTGGGTATTAGGTGAGCACCTGGAACAAAATCGTTGGGAATTGTTGTCTGGGTCTGGGGAGATCCCTATAGGTTAGTGTGTGTCTAACAGTTGGCCCTCGACATTTTCAGGTGACTCTGCGTACCCCAACCTGTCATGGCTACTGACCCCAGTGAGGAATCCCAGGACAAGGGCAGTGGAACGCTACAATGAGGCCCATGGGCGAACTAGGAGGATTATAGAGAGGACCTTAGGCCTCCTGAAGGCCAGGTTCAGGTGCCTCCATATGACAGGTGGTTCCCTATTCTACTCACCAAAGAAGGTATGCCAGATCATCGTGGCCTGCTGTATGCTTTACAACTTAGCTTTGCGACGACAGGTGCCTTTTCTGCAGGAGGATGGTCCAGATGGAGCTGTTGTGGCAGCTGTGGAGCCTGCGGACAGTGAAGACGAAGAAGCAGAAGAAGAGGACATTGACAACAGGAACTCAGTTATCCTGCAATACTTCCAGTGAGACACAGATAAGAAGACAAACCTGCCTACTACATGTAATTTAACACTAATCCCTCTCTACTGTCTGTCGTTTTCACCCAGTGTATGGTCACTGAGATGTCACTTTCCCTTACGATTTCACAGATGTGGGTCCCACTGTGTGACATCTGCTTTGTTTCCTCATGGACTAGAGCTGTGTGACATATGTATGTTGACATTATAATTGAAAGAGCATTTTGTCACTGTAATTGCTAATACACTATTTTGAAATCACAGACAGACTCCAGATTGTTTTGTGCTTTAAGGGTGTTTATTTTGGTGCTCAATATTGGAGAACGCTGTAAAATGGTGAGGGTGATGGTGGAGGAATGTCCATGGCAGAGTCCAGTCTAATTGTTTCACAGGTGCATTGCCCAAAGGGGCATAGGAAGTGGAGCTGGGGCAGTTTGAGGATGGACAGGGTGACAAGGTGGGACAAAAGGATGACATTCAGGGGGGTCTCATTTCTTGGCGGGGGTCTTGGCGGCGTCTCTGTCTTTGTCCTGGATCTCAGGGCCCGTTTGCAGGGTGGTTCTCCCTCTGCAGGGGGTGGGGTGCTGGTGTGGTGGTCCTGTGGTGGTGCCTCCTGTCCACTAGTGCCGGCAGAGGTGGTGGGCAGTTCATCATCCAGGCTAGTGTCAGGGGCCCCTTGTTGTGCCACAGTGTCCCTCCTGGTGTTGAGGACTTCCTTCAGCACCCCTACAATGGTGCCCAGGGTGGAATTGATGGATCTGAGTTCCTCCCTGAAGCCCAAATACTGTTCCTCCTGCAGCCGCTTTGTCTCCTGAAACTTGGCCAGTACTGTTGCCATCGTCTCCTGGGAATGATTGTATGCTCCCATGATGTTGGAGAGGGCCTCGTGGAGAGTGGGTTCCCTGGGTCTGTCCTCCCCCTGTCGCACAGCAGCCCTCCCAGTTCCCCTGTGTTCCTGGGCCTCTGTCCCCTGAACTGTGTGCCCACTACGACTGCCACCAGGTCCCTGTTGTTGTTGGGGTGGTGGGTTAGGCTGGGTTCCCTGTAGTGGTGGACACACTGCTGATTGACGTGTCTTGGGGACAGAGGTATGGGCCCGCTGTGTGGGTGCTGTGCTGGTGTTTCCAGAGGGGGGAAGCTCTGTGGTGGCCTGTGACTGTGTGAGGGGAACCGACTGTCTCGAGGTCCCAGATGGGCCGGGCTGGTCATCTAGATCCAGTTGGACAGAGCTGCTGTCATCACTGTGGGCCTCTTCTGTTGGTGGTGTGGACATGTCTGGACCCTCCTGTGCGGTGACGTTGGGTAGGGGTCCTGCAGGGGTGTAAAAGCATGATTATTGCATCTGTGTGTACCATGGTGTGTAATGGGTGGGTGACCGTGTACCACAGTGCTTGCATTCCTGTGTGGGAACTTGTGTGATGATGGTTTAGGGGGGTGTATGGGTATGTGCCGTGGCCATGCATTGGTGATGCGTGTCCATACTTTGGTGTTTCATGCAGGGCTTGGTGTTGGGATGTGTGGTGTGTGATAGTGGGACATGTGTGAGGAGTCGGAGTGATGCGGGTGAGGGCGAGGGTGGGGGTATGTGATAGCATGCAGGTAGGGTGGGGGATAAGGTAGTTAAGATTTGACTTACCAGAGTCTATTCCTCCTGCTACTCCTTCAAGGCCCTCAGGATGCAGAATCGCCAAGACCTGCTCCTCCCATGTTGTTAGTTATGGGGAAGGAGGTGGGGGTCTGCCGCCAGTCCTCTATACCGCGATGTGGTGTCTGGATACCACGGAACGCACCTTCCCCCGTAGGTTGTTCCACCTCTTCCTGATGTCATCCCTTTTTTTTGGGTGCTGTCCCACTGCTGTTGACCCTGTCTACTATTCTGCGCCTTAGCTCCATCAGCCGAATAGATGTGGCTCTTCCCGGATGATTTCCTCCACCATGACCCTGAGCTCCCCCTCAGAGAACCTGGGGTGTCTTTGCCGTGCCACGGGGTGGAGTGGGTGATGTGTGGGAAAACTGTGTTGTGATATGTGGGGTGATAGTGGTGTGTTGTGTGGGGTGCATGGATATTATGTGGGTGATGGTGTTGTGTGCCTGTGGATGCTTGTTTGTAGATTGTAGTGTCTCTCTCTGGCCTTCTTTCAGGATTTTGGTCATAGGGGTTTGTGGGTGATGTGGGTGTGTGTTTTATATTGTATTGGGTGTGTGGGTGTGGTGTATGTATGTGTATCAGGTGTGTGTATTTGGAATTGTCCAATGTGGCTGTGTTGTAGTTTAGCAGCGATTAGATTAAGCATTAGCAGAAGACATCTTGTATTTAGTAACTATTGTGAACATTTCGCGGAATCCATTTTGTATTCATGGCAGCCATTTTCTCTGCCATATGCTGCTATGTGCTCACCATGTGCTCTGTCCTACTTTTCTGTTAACTACTCTTGAAAATCTGCCTAGTGACAAGTTATATTTAGCATCTCCCACTTTCGCACATGCTCAGTAAGATCTGCAGCTGTTAGTCCTTGAAAATTGTTAGCTCCTCCTACCTGTCGACTGTGCATGTCCACATGACCTTATATGTATAGAAGTCTTGCTTCTATAATTGTACCACCTCCTTTTAGCCCCTGCATGGGTATAAAAGGACCATGCGCTCTCAGTTCAGTGTGCTACTTCAAACATTACCAAAGGGTGCTGTTTGAACTGTAGTACCACCTCATGAGGTTAATAAACTTTGTCTTTTATTTCAGTTTCTGTGCCAACTTCTTCCTACATGGTCTGAGGACTTTGTGCAGAGAAAGGTGAACCCCTTGCACTAGTAGGCCTTGCTGAGGCTTACTTCAACAAATTGGCGCCTGAACAGGGACTCATTGGCGACTCGGATGCCCAACGGATTGGTCGCGACGAAGGATTGGGATCTCGCTGCGGACGATCAATGCCTGAGGAGACCAGAGTCTTGGCAACCATGGCATTTTTCCCTTCCTTCTGACTTGACCATCCAGGTGGCACCGGTACTCGACTAAGATCCTTTTTGTTCATTCGTCATGCAGTGACCATTTGGTCGATTTAGAACTTGGCAGTTGGAACCTGGACACCCTGTTATTGGTAAGAGCCGTTTTACAGCACCTGCTGTGGGTTTTGATGCCTTTGTTTGGTAATGTAGTTTAGCACTACTTACTGTGGCTCTCGTGTTTTGGGTGACTAGTCAATTTGTGTCCTTTGAATTGATATATAAATTGCAATTTATATAGGCAGGTAATGAGGAGAATTTTCTCCAATTTAATTTTGATTTGAACGGCACCTTAAGTGCTACTTTGATTATAATATTGCATATTCTGCACTATTTTTTGGCATGCCTGTTTTTAGCGCACTTCGTAGCATGTGTTGCTTTTGTAATGGTACCAATTTGAGACTGGAAGAATCACAACCGGCACCCCCGGAGGGGACGCCAAATAGAGATATGTATGTTAAACATGGTCTTTCTTCTATAATGTACAGCACATTATGGAATAAATATACTCGTGCGGATCCTGAGTACGTTGGCCTATGCATGGGTCATTTGATTTGCGAAAGATTGAGTATGTGGAACAATGTATGTGTAAGCGAAAGTCTAGGCAAGATGTGTTTGACTGTGTACGAATATTGGAGAAAGAAGTGCGTGGATGAGTGAAGCGTGAGCAAGCCTCGCTTGAGAAAGAGCAGCGGAAGAATGTATATGTGAAAGCATTGGAAATGAGAAAGAAATAAATGACTTAAAGAAGCTAGAAGAGAAAGAACGTAAATTACAGGTAACTTGCCAATACACCGTTAGGCAACCTCTCTATCCTATCCTTAATAAACCACATGATGATTTTTTGTTACTAGATCGCACTCCGTATGTCGTTCCTTCTGCCCCTCATGAGTTAGCTAAGGTCTCCAGTTCGGAGCAACAGAAGATGCGGGACAGTCGCTCTATGTTGCCTGCTGACCGTGCGTCTGAGTTTAGATCTATTGCTCGTAAAACAATTCGTAACGTTGTCTCTGCTTCTGAACTTTTAGATAACATGAAAGGGTGGACAGAAAAGGAGCAGCTATATTTTACTGAGGCATTTGGCTCAGAAGTTATTGAACTATATCGGAAATATTCTGATGAGTTAGAGCCCGATGATGTAGCAGCTGATCATAAGCAAATGCGTGATGGTCTTTTTGTTTTCTCCCAGGTGGCTGATGCAATCAGGCGTTTCGTGAAATTATGTGTTGCGGCAGTCCGCTTGCAAGAGGAGAAAAGGGCTGTGGACGTAGTTGCACGGACATCTCAGACCGGCGGGGTGCAAGCTTCCATCTTTGGAACAGATAAGATTATAATAGTTCACGCGAAACCAATGCGGGAGGCCACGCCTTTGTATGTTCCTCCTAAAGGATTGGGTACAAGTGATGATAAAACTTCTGTTGATGCTAAAGGTTATTTTATTTATAATTGGGTGTATACTCCTTGGAATAGGGCAGATGTAATGGCACTTAAAACAGCATTACCTGACCCGCAGAAAAATACAGCTGCCTTTTATGAGGAAGTTGAGGGAGCAATTATTTCTTGTACTATGACTTTGGACAACTTGAATCTTTTGTTTAGCCTGAAGGTGTGGCTCTCATACAATATGTCGATGATATTTTGTTGGCAGCTGATACCCCTGAGCAATGTGAAAAGTGCACTTTGTCCTTACTTTCTTTTCTTGCTTCACACCATCATAAAGTGTCACGAAAGAAATTGCAATATTGTAGACAAAAGGTAACCTATTTAGGTCACCTTTTGTCTAAGGAGGGCCGTGCACTTACATCAGATCGTATTCAAGCAATTTTAGACACACCAGTACCCTCTACTCAGCAAGATGTTCGTGCATTCCTTGGTCTTACTTCTTTTTGTAGGCAATGGATATTAGGGTTTTCACACATTGTCAAACCTTTGCTAGCACTTTTGACTAAAGATACTCCAATGCCCCTCCAATGGACAGATGAATGTGAGACTTCTTTCCGGCAGCTACGGCAAGCCCTTTGTTCAGCACCAGTGTTAGGTACTCCAGATTACATGAAGCCTTTTGCACTTTACGTACATGAGAAAGATGGATGTGCATTGTCAGTTTTAGTACAGACACATGGCGATAAGCAGCGTCCCTTTCCATATTTTTCAGCAGTACTTGATCCTGTCACTCGAGCGTTGCCTGGGTGTTTTCGTTCAGTTGCGGCAACAGCTGTGTCAATACGTCAGAGTGAAGGGATAGTTTTCTCACATAAGCTGTTGGTGTTAATACCCTATGCGGCTGATGCTCTTTTAAATCAAACAAAGACGCAACATTTAACTAGCGCTCGCCTGGTAGGCTATGAATTGACATTGCTGGCTCCTCACATTACACTGAAGAGATGTGCAACACCAAATCCAGCCACTTTGTCGCCATATCCGGTGACTCAGCCTCAGTCACAAGAAACACATGATTGTATATTCCTTACCGAAGAACAGACAAAGGGTCGTATTGATTTACAAGATACGCCCCTTCCAGATGTAGACCGGGAATTGTGGGTTGATGGGTCTTGTTTGAAGTTGCCAGATGGTACGACCTCAGCTGCATATGCAATCACCACAATACACACGGTAGTGGAGACAGCTCGTATACCACAGAAGTCAGCTCAAGCAGCTGAACTAATAGCTTTGACACGAGCATGTGAGCTTAGTACTGACTTATGTGTGAACATTTATACAGACAGACGCTATGCTTTTGGAGTGGCTCATGATTTTGGTTTGCTTTGGAAGGAGAGAGGCTTTCTCACATCCCACGGGATGCAGATAATGCACGGAGAATTAGTGCACAACCTCTTGCTGCATTGACATATCCAAAGAAACTAGCTATTGTGAAATATAGTGCACACAAGAAAGTGACCGATAAGATAGGGCAAGGTAATGCTCTTGCAGACCGCGTAGCACGTGAGACTGCGATGCAGCGAAGTACTACTTCTATGTATGTAGTGAAGTCACAAGCTGAACGTTGGCATAATGCTAGACAGGACGTATTAGATATACAGAAATCTGCTTCTGTGAAAGAACATGAGCAATGGTCTGAAGAAGGAGAATTGGATGATGAGGGCTGTTGGCGGAATAAGCAGATGGATAACTGGAAATTTCCTATAGCTTTTGTACAAGCTATGGGCCAGATGGCACATGGGCTGGCACATGTTGGAGCTTCAACAATAACGAAGTTGCTTACGCAAGTTTGGGAGCATCCAGAAATTTCCAGTACAGCTAAGAGAGTAGTACAGTCTTGTTTGATCTGTTTACAATACAATCCTGGAAAAGGGACACGTACTCCTGCGGGAGGGTTTGCTACACCAACTGCACCTTTTGAAGTTCTACAAATGGATTATATTCAGCTTGAACGCTGCAACAATTTAAAGTATGTCTTGGTGGTGGTATGTGCCTTCAGTAAATGGATAGAGGCGTACCCCACAAAGGATAATCCTTCCATTACTACAGCGAAGGTGCTTTTGAAAGAATTTTTCCCTAGGTTTGGTGTTTGCAGACTTATATAGAATGATAACGGACCTCATTTTGTTGGGGAAGTTATTAAGTATGTCCTGAAAGGCTTAAGGATCAAACAGAAGTTCCATGCGGTTTTCCACCCACAATCAGCAGGGTTGGTGGAAAGGTATAATGCTACTTTGAAGCTGAAGTTAGCGAAGATACAGGCTTCCACATCCTTAACTTGGCCAGATGCATTACCGTTGGCATTATTGTCTATTAGGTCAGTGCCATACTTTCGAATTGGCCTCACTCCCAAAGAAATAGTATTTGGGAGGCCAATGAATATTTGGGGAGTTCCTAAGCCAAATTCTGTATATGATGTACCTTGTGTCCTGATGAATGATTATTTGGCACAGTTAACCGACAATTTGGTTTCTGTTCATCAACAGGTTTGAGAAGCACTTCCTGACAGATCTACAGGTGAAGGCCATGAACTCCGACCTGGTGAGCAGGTGATGATTAAGTCCTTTGAAAAATCAAGCAGCTTGGAACCAAGGTGGCGAGGCCCAGAACAGGTGCTCCTTGTGACAAGGACAGCAGTTTGAGTGACGAACCGAAAGAATTGGGTCCATAGTACTCACTGCAAGAGAGTGCTACCTACCTTGGTGGAACCTGCTGTGCTGACCGATCATCGAGAGATTTTGACTACGGAGAAAGGCCGTGCTATATCACCTGACGAATCTGCAGAGGGCTTCCAGGACCATACGACTTCTGGAGTGTCGCAATATAATTTGAGACTGAGGAAAGAATCTGAAAATGTTTTGAAAAAAACTGGTTGAGCTACCGCCCTGGGTTAGTGAAACGGAGAGCCAATGTGGCAAGGGGGGGGGATCAGCCATGCATTAGAGTAGTGACACCCATCTTGGCCCGTGGTGAAGAAATCAGCGGCTGCCCAGGGATAAGAGCTCCAACGATTGTTTTTAATTTATTTCTGAAAGGGTTTATTATCACTGTTGCTAAAATGAATAACAAACTGATCATTAGTACTATGGGGTTTGTTGTTGTTTTGGTGGTTATAGCAATATTCACCTGGTTTGTTGAAAAGAAGGCTCCTGCTCGTGAGTTTTTTGTTGCCACTTCTCCAGTACCAGAGGATCACTATTACTTTACGCTTCCCTATCAGGATCAGAAGCACCGTCAATCGTACTTCAATAATACTTTCATTCAGATGTTGCATCATACTCATAATGCTACAAATACTACTAACTGTTGGGTATGTGGAATGATACCTGCTCATCAAAAGAAAGGAGGAACACCTTTCATTCCTCTTCCTTTTTCACACAATGGTTCTTGTCAAGCTTGGTACACGCTTTTGTTTGCATCTGGAAAACGTACAGAGGCGGACTTCTTTTTCGCCTTAATAAAGTATGCTACCAAGACAAAGATGGGTATCCCCAAGCCAAAGGAACTAAATGGGAATGGGAATAGTATCAACCGGACAATGTTTCAATACCATATGTCTTCACAAATATAAGAGACTTTGACAAGAAAGAACAATTTGTGATTTCTGTTACAAAAACTAAAGCAGTTTATGTATACGTAGCATTGGGCGAATTCCAGTAGGGATTAGCGATTGTACCTGGATTTTAACTATTGAGGGTGTAAATAATAGTAGTTTTACAGCTTCACATAATACATATTTTGTTTGTGGTAACTGTGGATATTACCAACTACCTGTTGGGTGGGCAGGTGTGTGTAATGATTGCAATATTTTTCACATGCTGTATCTGTATTCAGTGTGGTCCAATGTTCTGCCCCATGTGTATTACTGGTTGTATGCCTACCAAAAGAAATATTACAGAAATGAAAGCACAACATATGTTAGATAAGGAAATAGCTGAAATGATGAGCATAAATATACGAGATGAATATTTAGATTATCCTAGAAAGACGAATGTCTTCAGCTAATGCTGAAAGGGTCGTCTGTTGTAGTTTAGCAGCGATTAGATTAAGCATTAGCAGAAGACATCTTGTATTTAGTAACTATTGTGAACATTTCGCGGAATCCATTTTGTATTCATGGCAGCCATTTTCTCTGCCACATGCTGCCATGTGCTCACCATGTGCTCTGTCCTACTTTTCTGTTAACTACTCTTGAAAATCTGCCTAGTGACAAGTTATATTTAGCATCTCCCACTTTCGCACATGCTCAGTAAGGTCTGCAGCTGTTAGTCCTTGAAAATTGTTAGCTCCTCCTACCTGTCGACTGTGCATGTCCACATGACCTTATATGTATAGAAGTCTTGCTTCTATAACTGTACCACCTCATTTTAGCCCCTGCGTGGGTATAAAAGGACCATGCTCTCTCAGTTCAGTGTGCTACTTCAAACATTACCAAAGGGTGCGGTTTGAACTGAGGTACCACCTCATGAGGTTAATAAACTTTGTCTTTTATTTCAGTTTCTGTGCCAACTTCTTCCTACATGGTCTGAGAACTTTGTGCAGAGAAATGTGAACTCCTTGCACTAGTAGGCCTTGCTGAGGCTTACTTCAACAGCTGTGTTTTGTAAATGTGTGTGTATTTTGAGCTCGGTGGTGTGTACCGCCAATGGAATACAGCAGTTGAAAGACCGCCGCGTGGATTCGTGAGTCGTGATAGTGTGGCCGTATTCCTGTTGACGTTACGGTGGAGGTTTTGTTATCGCCAGTTTATCACTGACCTTTGGTGTGGCGGACTTGTGTGGGTGTCTGGATTTTGGCGGATTCCGAGCTGTGTGTCATAATGACCGTGGCAGAATTCTGCGGACGCGGCATTACGTTGGCGGTCTTCTGCACGACGGTAAGCGGCTTTTACCGCCAGTGTTGTAATGACCCCCTATGTGCCCATTGCCCTAATCTTCTTGATCCTGGTCCTTAAAGTTTGGTTTCACCTGGGTCTATTTCTCATGGACCTGGTTGACAAGTCATCCTACGTTGTTTGTCCTTAGTTCTGGACATTCTGATCCTATAGTGTTTGCTGTCAATTACCTCACCTTTTGGCCATCCTGGCCCCTGTTAATTCGCCTAGACTTGGCTCATCTGCCTCTGTTCCTTTCTGGTCCCATTGGCCTTGGTCACCTTGTCATGATTCTCCTATCCCTGAAATTCTTTACCCTGGTACTGCAGGACCTGGTTCATCTGGCCTTTCATATTTTCGGTGCCTTTGTCCTTCTGGTTTGTATTTTCTTGCCGTTGCAGGGCAACTAAAAAACTTAGAAAATGGAAAACAGACAGACTCCACGTTGGCAATTTAAAGACAGCTCTTTACTGTCACAAGTCCACACACAGGCTGTTGGTCTCAGTTTACTGCTTCACATGCTGCTTCTTTTATACAGAACCAAAACACACTTTAATACAGATTGTCAAACAATGAATTACTACATTGTGTTAGAAATGGGGTTTTTCGTTGGCAGTGAGGTTACCCCTGTCCAAGTAAGGACCCTCACTCTAGTCAGGGTTAGTCACACACAATCCAAATTTTCCTGTACCCACCCTCTGGTAGTTTGGCACTGAGCAGTCAGGCTTAACTTAGAAGGCAATGTGTAAAGTATGTGTGCAATAAATCATACAATACCACCATACAGCACCACAAAAATACACCACACAGGGTTTAGAAATATATATTATATTTATCTGGATAAATGCAGGTCAAAACTATCAAAAATGCAATAAGTAAATGTAGAGATATCACTGAAAAGTGATATTTAGGTCCTCATTGCAACCCTGGCGGTTGGTGATAAAGCGGCGGTAATACCGCCAACAGGCCGGCGATAAAGAAAAGGAATTGTGTCCACGGCGGAAACCGCCAACAGAGACAGCCACTTTAACACACCGACTGCCACGGCGGTAGGAACAAGCACCGTGGCGGTAACCACCAACAGCCAGGCAGAAGACAACGTACCGTCCACCCTATTACAACAAGCCAATTCGCCACCTTTTCCGAGGTGGTACCAACGCCATCCAAAGCATGGCGGACACAGTACACAGAAGGGAAACGACTCACCTCTGGACAATCAGGGAACAACCACAACACCATGGAGCCCAAACTACCGGTGTTACCCATGCTGGTCTACCTCCTCATAGACCAGGAATACCGACACCGCCGAAGACGACCACAGTGAGTATTGCCCCTAGCACACAGGGGAGGAGGGAGGAAAAATAGAGTGACACACACACGCATCACCCCCAACACCATACACACAAACATATGCAGTAACATTACATATACACCCCGTCCACCTCAGGAATAATGCAAGGACAAAAGGAATTGATTAAAGTGAGTATAATAAGATAAAATAACAGGTATACGCCCTCAACAATAAATACAGTATATACAGAAATTCAAATGGAGGGGCACTGTCCAGTCCATAATATCCGTGGCCCACAGGGCCATATCACATAGGCCAAGGCCCCACTTGACTCCGGCCTCAATATGGAGAGAACACTGCTGGGGCATCAAGTCGAAAATAGACAGGCACCTCAGGGGGACGGGGAAGGGGGGGCACCTCAGCAGGAAGATGGTACAACGCCACTGCTCCTGGACGGGGCTACATGCCCACTGCTTGGTCCTGGGGATTGCAAAGCCAGTCTCTCAAGTGGGTGGTCTGCCCACTGCTTGGTCCTGAGGAGTGTAAGGCCACAGTCTCTCTAGTGGGTGGTTTGCCCACTGCTTGGTCCGGGGAGTAGAAGGCCACAGTCTTTCAAGTGGGTGGTCTGCCCACTGCTTGGTCCTGGAGAGTGCAAAGCCACAGTCTCTCTAGTGGGTGGTCTGCCCACTGCTTGGTCCTGGGGAGTGCAAGGCCACAGTCTCTCAAGTGGGTGGAGTGCAAAGCCACAGTCTCTCTAGTGGGTGGTCTGCCCACTGCTTGGTCCTGGGGAGTCCAAGGCCACAGTCTCTCAAGTGATTGGTTTGCCCACTGCTTGGTACTGGGAAGTGGAAAGCCACAGTGTCTCTAGTGGGTGGTCTGCCCACTGCTTTGTCCTGTGGAGTGCAAGGCCACAGTCTCTCAAGTGGGTGGTTTGCCCACTGCTTGGTCCTGGGGAATGTAAAGCCACAGTCTCTCTAGTGGGTGGTCTTGCCACTGCTTGGTCCTGGGGAGTGCAAGGCCACAGTCTCTCAAGTGGGTGGTTTGCCCACTGCTTGGTCCTGGGGAGTGCAAGGCCACAGTCTCTCTAGTGGATGGCTTCTCCACCGGTTATGGAGGGTGCTTTGTGCCCAGTGTGCTTCATCCTGGCAAGGAGGGGGTGAGTGGATGCCTTCTTCCACTGGTTCTGGAGGGGGCTTTGTGCCCAGTGTGCTTCATCCTGGCAAGGAGGGAGTGAGTGAATGCCTTCTTCCACTGGTTCTGGAGGGGGCTTTGTGCCCAGAGATGCAGTCCATGGGGAGTGTCAGGTCACAGACCCTCACCTGGGTGTCAGACTCATGAGATTTGCAGTGGTCAGGATGCACGACACTCCATGGAGGCAGGACTACAGTCCATCCGCTGGCGGTGATGGCTGCACAGTGGTGGTAGTGCCGGTGCTGGTGGCGGTGCTGGCAGTGGTGGAGGGAGGCTCCAGCCCTACCCCTGCAGCCTCGGATGGCTGACCACTGTTGCTGCTAGCCGTGGTGCTGACAGTGGTGTAGGTGGCGCTGCTGGTGGCGGTGCAGCTGGCGGTGCTGGTGGCAGTGCTGGCAGTCGTGGGGGAGGCTCCAGCCCATCCACTACAGCTGCAGAAGGCTGACCACTGGGGCTGCTGCTGCTGGAAGTGGTGCTGACAGTGGTGCAGGAGGTGCTGCAGGTGGTGATGCAGCTAGTGGTGCTGGTGGCGGTACTGGCAGTGGTGGGGAAAGGCTCCAGCCCATCCCCTGCAGTCTTGGACGGCTGAAGTGCCATGGTTGTTGTTGTGAGCTCAGATTCAGCTCAAGTACCAGGCCCCCTATCCATCCTGCCTACAGTGACCGGACCTTTGTCTATGCCCTTGGCAGCTGGTGTTCTCTTCTTGCCCTTTCCAGTTGGTGCTGCCTCCTTGCCCTTGCCAGCTGGTGGTGTCTTCTTGCCCTTGGTAGCTGGTGGTCCCTTCTTGATCTTTCCAGCTGGTGGTGCCTCTTTTCCCTTTGTAGCTGGTGGTTCCTTCTTTCCCTTTCCAGCTGGTGGTGCCTCCTTGCCCTTGCCAGCTGGTGGTGCCTCCTTGCCTCTGGCAGCTAGTGGTCCTTCTTGCCCTTGCCAGCTGGTGCAGGCACACTGGCAATGCTGATGGGTGTCTCCTTGGAGCCTCTCACACCTGCAGTAGCTGCCGAAACTACAGTGGCCGTGGACCGGGTGGCTGAGGTGCTGGCCTGGGTTCTGCCTACCCTGGCGCGAAGTGAAGGACGCGGGGAGGGGCAGGGAAGAGCTGAAGGGTGAAGAGGAAAAGCTTTTTAGGGACACTGGTGCAGGAAGAGGGTGAAGGTTTGGGAGTGGAGGAAGAGGGAGTGGAGGTTGAAGGTGTCTGTCTGCTGTGTTTGGGTGCAGGTGCATGGGCTCGATGCTGTTGTGAGGTGGATGGCTGTTGGGTAATTGAGTGTTTGCGGGAGGAGCGGGCACAGACACAGTGGGAGAGGACACAGGGGACATGTGCATGGATGTGGGGGTGGTGACTGCCAGTGAGGGGTGTGTACTGATAGGCGTGCTGGTGATGGAGGTAGTATATGAGGATGTAATGCATGATGGTGTGAGTGGAGACGCTACTGGGATGGAGGTGGATGATGACGAGGAGGAGGACACAGTGGAGGCAGTGGATGTTGGCATGTCTGATTCTGGATGGTATTTGTGAGTGCCTGTGGGATGATGTGTGGTGCTTGTGTTTGCCTGAGCCACTCCTGTGTGTTGTCTTGGGTGCATGCTGGTCTGATGGAGTGCTTAGAATAGGCTGGGGTTGAGGGGAATGGGAGTGGGTATAGGAAGTTGGAGGGGGGATGCTAGAGACAGGGACAATGGCTGCCATCAGGGAGGAGGCCAGAGCCTGGAATGATCTCTGTTGTACTGCCACACCAGAGTTAATGCCCTCCAGGAATGCATTTGTTTGTTGCAAATGGCCTGCAAGCCCCTGGATGGTATTCACAATGGTTGACTGCCCAACAGATATGGATTGCAGGAGGTCAATAGACTCCTCACTCAGGGCAGCAGGGCTGCCTGGGGCAGGGCCTGAGGTGCCTGGGGCGAAGGAGATGCCCACCCTCCTGGGTGAGCAGGCATGGGAAACACGCTGAGGAGCTGCTGGGAGGGCGGTGCTGCACCTGTAGTTGGGGTGGCCACAGAGGTGTCCGCCACCACCAGGGAGCTTCTATCGGAGGAGGTATTTCTGTCCGAACTGTCCCCTCCAGACTCTGCCGTGGTACTTTCCTCACCCTCCGTCCCACTGGTGCCCTCACGGTTGGTGGATTTGGCCTCCAGGCCCAAGTGGGATGCAGCTCCCTTCATCGCCGGAGCCTCTGCTCCTCCGCCAGATGATGCTAATACACATAAGGACAGGGTAACAAAACAAAAATGGGGGGAAGAGACAAAGGATACACTTGGTCAATGCCAGCAACAACACCACCTTGGCATACACAATACACAGGGGACAGCCCTATGCACTAGGCGATGCACTATCAGTCACATTGCTAGTCACCAGGCCATGGAGAACTACTGCCAATAGCAGCATACCTGAGACCCACAGAATCCTGCCCACTAGCATGTTTGGGGGTGGAGTGCAACAGACCCTGCCCAACATGGAACCCACCCTGCAATCTTCGACCTGGCAGGGGACCCACATGCCCACATTCCCCACCCAGATAACAACCCATCATGCTCAATTTGCAGATTTGGAAACTGTACTCAACCCCTTGTGGCTGCTGTGATGCCCTCAAGCGCCCATTCAACTCCGGATAGGCCACTGCCAGTTTGTGGAACATCAGGGGGGTCAGGGTTCGACAGGCACCCCTTCCTCATTGGGAGTCTATCCCCAACTGGACCTCCGCCGTCTTCCTTGCCCGGCATCTCAGATCCTCCCACCATTTACTTCAGTGGGTGCCCTGCCTGTCGTAGACCCCCAGGGTCTGCACATCCTTGGCGATGGCACGCCATATACCCTTTTTCTGATGGGCGCTGACCTGCAGACAAATAAACATAGAATAATGCTATCAGTCATAACGACCAGCCTGTTACTCTCATGGCCCACCATATCCCTCCCATCCCCTTACACACATACATTTCCCACCATACATGCAGCATGCTGCCCAGGACCCCTCAACCACCCCCCCCTTACACGAGGTCTTCACACACAGCACTCCATGCATTCATGCCCCATGCATCGTGCACACAGTTTACTCACCTGTTGGTCTGGAGGCCCATAAAGCAATTAGTACTGGGGTAGGACTCCATCCACAACATCTCCAACTCCTCCGAAGTGAAGGCTGGAGCCCTTTCCCCAGAGACTCAAGCCATGGTCGCTTCCAGACACTGGTCACAGCAGCACTTGCAGTGTAGGTCCTCTCCTGTTGAAGGTCAGGTAGTAAGTGAGTGAACAGATAGAAAATGGCGGTCACGTCCGCGGCGGTATGTACCTTCACCACCGGCGTACATCACCATTGGCTACCCGAACCCATAGGGCCCAATGATAATCAATGAGAAGTTGCACGGCGGTTCTCGATCACCTCCTGCAACGGCGCACAACGTCAGCGGAATTACCTCATTTCCACCTGTCCCCCCACACAGGACAGGCATCCACCATTTCAGGGGGGAGCAGGCTATGGCACATAACTGTGTCACAGCCGACATAAGCACATTTTGGGAATAAACATAAACATACTGTTTCTGATACAACATGCAATGCATTGTACAATGAGGAAATGTTGAAAACTGACCAGATGCTCATTGTTTATCCCCCTAGAGTACAACTGCTGAGAATAAATAAGAGATAGAGACATCCCCCTGGTGGACTTGGCAACAATGGAGGACAGGCACATTATCCTCACCTACAGACTTGATAGGGCCACAATCCAAGAGCTGTGTGCCTAATTGGAGCCAGACCTGTTCTCAGCTGTCTGTCAGCCCACTGGGATCGCCCCCCTTGTGCAAGTCCTATCGGTACTACATTTCTTGGCAAGTGGCTCCTTCCAAGCGACAGTGACCATGGCAGCAGGGATGTCACAGCCAATGTTCTCAAACATGCTGACCAGGGTGTTCTCTGCCCTGATGAAACACATACACAGCTACATTGTTTTTCCCCAGGTGGAACGTTTGGCCTCAGTGAAGGCTGACTTCTATGCAATGGGACGTATCCCCAACATCATTTGGGGCAATTGATGGTACACATAGTGCCTTTGTTTCCCCCCTCCCCGGAGAAATGAACAGGTGTTAGGAAATCAAAAGAGCTTTCATTCTATGAATGTGAAGATAGTGTGCCTTGCGGACCAGTACATCTCCCATGTGAATGCAAAGTATCCTGGGTCTGTGCGTGATGCCTTTATCCTGAGGAATAGCAGCATCCCATATGTGATGGCTCAACCCCAGAGGCACCGGGTGTGGCTAATAGGTGAGCCCATGGTCCCCACCCAGTGTCTGTTGGTATATGGGTGTGGGGTTGGCCCTAAGGGTGAGTGTGTGGCTAACAGTTATACCTCAATATTTGCAGGTGACTCTGGTTACCCCAACCCTCATGGCTACTTACCCCAGTGAGGAATGCTAGGATAAGGGCAGAGGAACGCTACAATGAGGCACATGGGCATACAAGAGTCTGTGGACAGTGACAACAAGGAGGCAGAGGATGAGGATGTGGACAACAGAACAACTATCATACGACAGTACTTCCAGTGACACACAGGTAAGACACTATGGCCCTCATTCTGACCTTGGCGGGCGGCGGAGGCCGCCCGCCAAAGTCCCGCCGTCAGGTTACCGTTCCGCGGTCGAAAGACCGCGGCGGTAATTCTGACTTTCCCGCTGGGCTGGCGGGCGGTCTCCTTCAGACCGCCAGCCAGCCCAGCGGGAAAGAGGCTTCCACGATGAAGCCGGCTCGGAATCGAGCCGGCGGAGTGGAAGCTGTGCGACGGGTGCAGTTGCACCCGTCGCGTATTTCACTGTCTGCGCAGCAGACAGTGAAATACATTTAGGGGCCCTCTTACGGGGGCCCCTGCAATGCCCATGCCAGTGGCATGGGCACTGCAGGGGCCCCCAGGGGCCCCGCGACCCCCCCTACCGCCATCCGGATCTCGGCGGTCCGACCGCCGGGATCTGGATGGCGGTAGGGGGGGTCAGAATCCCCGCGGCGGTGCAGCAAGCTGCGCCGCCGCGGAGGATTCAATGGGGCCGCGGTACACTGGCGGGACCCCGCCAGTGGTGCCGGTCCGACCGCGGCTTTACCGCCGCGGTCGGAATCCCCATTGAAGCACCGCCGGCTTGTCGGCGGTGCTCCCGCGGTCCTCCGCCCTGGCGGTCAAAGACCGCCAGGGTCAGAATGAGGGCCTATAACTTCACCTTCCATTGCAGTTTTGTTTAATTACATTTTCTCTAGGCATGCTGCTGTTTCCACTAATCTGGCCACTTACTGTACCCTTTGACATGTCTATTCACAGATCTTCTTGCCCTACTCTGGCTCCTGGTATATTGACTGCAGCACATTACAGGTCATACCTATGTATACATAACTGTACAGTCTAATTGTAGTGTCTACAGATTGTTTAATAAATACATCCTTAAATCATTTGACTAACCCCATACTTGTATTTTTTCAGAGGGTGTTTATATCAGTGCTGAGAAGGGAATGGGGATGTGCAGTGGGCTGGTGTGACGATGGAGGAAAGTCCAGGATAGAGTTATGTCTATTTGGATCACAGGTGCATTGTCCAAGGGGGCATAGGAAGTGGAACAATGGCAGTTCAAGGTGGACAGGGTGACAGAGTGGGACACAAGGGTGACAATCAGGAGAGTCTTATTTCCTGGTGGGGGTCTTGGCAGTGTTCTCTGGCTTCTGCCTGGATCACAGGGACCGTTTGCATGGTGTTTCTCCTTCTGCAGGGGGTGGGGTGCTAGTGGCCTGTTGTTCCTGTGGTGGGGCCTCCTGTCCACTAGCATTGGTGGAGGTGGAGGGCTGTTCATCTGTGTGGCTAGTATCACGGGCCCGTTGGTGTGCCACTGCCTACCTCATGGTGTTGGCCATGTCAGCCAGTACCCCTGCAATGGTGACCAGGGTGGTGGTGGATGTCCCTCAGGTCCTCCCTGATCCCCAGGTACTGTCCCTCCTGCAGCCGCTGGGTCTCCTGCAACTTGGCCAGTATCTGGCCCATCATCTCCTGGGAATGGTGGAATGCTCCCAGGATGTTGGTGAGTGCCTCCTGGAGAGTCGGTTCCCTGGACCTGTCCTCCCCCGTCGCACAGCAGACCTCCCAGTTTCCCTGTTGTCCTGTGCCTCTGTCCCCTGAACTGTGTGCCCACTGCCACTGACCCCAGGTCCCTGACCATCCTGTGTTTGTTGGGTTGCCTGGAGTCCCTGTAGTTGTGGACACACTGCTGATTGACGTGTCCTGGGGACAGAGGTATGGGCCCGCTAGATGAGTGCTGTTCTGGTGTTTCCTGAGGGTGGAGGCTCTGTGGTGGTATGGGACTGTGGCAGGGTAACCGATTGTCCGGAGGTCCCTGATGGGCCAGGCTGGTCATCCTGATCCAGGCGTATAGAGCTGCTGTCATCACTGTGGGCCTCTTCTGTGGGGGAACTGGATGTTGCTGGCACCTCCTCTCCGGTGCCGTTGGGTGGGGTACCTGTGGGATGTAAATGCAGTGTTATACTTTCTGCGTGTGTCATCTTGTGCATGGGTATGTTGCCTTCTATGGTTGATGTTGCCATGGCAGATTGGCCTTAGTGAGAGTTGTTATTGGTGGGCTAGGTGATTGTCTCTAGTGTGCATGCAGTGGTGATGGTTGTCCAATCAGCAAAAACAGTATCTCAAAAGTGGAGGGAGGCAGGCAAAAAGTTAGGGGTGACCACCCTAAGGCTGTCAGGTCCAACACATCATTATACATTAGTTGTGGAAAAACATCATGCCACCTATGACCCTAAACTTTAAATTAAATTACTACACATCCTTTATTGCAGAACAGCAAATAATAATTGACTTGTTAGTGACAGATTGAAAACAGTAAACACTAGAACAACTGTGACCCTATAACCCCAAACTCTGACCTAATCCCCTACAAAAGCTTAAACAATGCTTGACAAACTAGCCATTCTTCATTTTAGAATGCATGCATATTTGCAATAAACACAGTTTTAATGGAATACCTGCTTTATCATTTTGTACCTAAGACCATGGTATATTCTGAACTGATTAGATGTCCTGCACCCATTGTCTAATCAATTTGCAATCTATTAGAACACAAAAAGTAAATGCCTGTGAGCCTTTGTCTTTGTCATAAATTCCTTCAAGCTTACTAAACGTGAGTTGACCTTTTACTGCCACCTTTTCAAGTTTATTGTTCATTATATCCTCAAGTGAACTCTTCACCTTATTCCAGTCAGTATTACATTTGGGCCTACAATGTTCTTTCCCCACATACAGCAGTGTAACACTTTCTGCCAGTGCCTGTTTTTGCATTATGTTTCCGTATTCATATTTTGCATTTCCTTTAACACTGAGCACTGCTACTCCTTGATCTGTTCCTATGAGTCTTAGTCCTTTTGATCCTCCTGGCCCAAGTCCTCCTGTTCTTTCCCTTCATGGTTCTGTGGTAACATGTCCTGCCCCCCAGAGATCATCCTGTTGCTCCTAGACCTTCAGTTAATGATAGTCATTGAACTTCCTGGCCATGTACTTCCTGGTCTGTCTGGTCGTCATTCCCATGCATTTCTACATCTAGTCTTTTTAATCCTGTGTCACCTATTTTGGAGGCTTCCAGTTCTGGACCTTTTTAACTTGTTCAGCCTACTTCAGGTCCATCAGACCTCCGGATCCTGCTCCCTTGGATTATCTAGTTCCCTGGTTTGCCTGCATCAATCCTTCAGCTTCATGTTCTCATGGTCCATGTAGTCCTGTCTTAGTTTTGGTGCTCCTTTTTCTTGCCCCTCTCTCTTCTGGTGCTGGTCCCATTGGCCTATGTTTCACAAGACATCCAAGTCCTTAAATACTTCTATCCCTTCCTAGCCCTACTAATCCTCCTGGTTTTTACCTGTCCCACCTTCTTCATGTCCATCTGCCACTGGTCTCCTCTATCAAGGTCTTTCGAGTAATGGTCCACCTGAGTCTAGTCTTCTTCATCCCTCTGGCACTGGTCCTCCTAGTGTCCATGTTGCACCTCACCACGGTTCTTGTAGTCCTTGTTATCCTGATTTAGGGCCATATTTATACTTTTTGACGCAAAACTGCGCTAACGCAGTTTTGCGTCAAAAAAATTAGCGCCGGCTAACGCCATTCTGAAGCGCCATGCGGGCGCCGTATTTAATCAATGAGGTTAGCCGGCATTAGCCGCCGGCACTGCCTGGTGTGCGTGGAAAAAAACGACGTACACCAGGCAGCGCCGGCGTAGGAGGATATGGAGCTTGGGCGTCAAAAAATGGGGCAAGTCAGGCTGAGGCAAATTTTTTGCCTCAACCCGATTTGCGCAATTTTTTTCGACTCCCAACCCCCATAGAAATGACTCCTGTCTTAGCAAAGACAGGAGTCATGCCCCCTTGCCCAATGGCCATGCCCAGGGGACTTCTGTCCCCTGGGCATCATCATTGGGCATAGTGGCATGTAGGGGGGCACAAATCAGGCCCCCCATGCCACAAACAAAAAAAACAAAAAAAGACTTACCTGAACTTACCTTAATGTCCCTGGGATGGGTCCCTCCAGCCTTGGGTGTCCTCCTGGGGTGGGCAAGGGTGACAGGGGGTGTCCCTGGGGGCATGGGAGGGCACTTCTGGGCTCCTTCAGAGCCCACAGGTCCCTTAACGCCTGCCTTTTCCAGGCGCTAAAAAACTGCGCAAAAGCGTCCGTACGTCATTTTTTTTGACCCGCCCACTCCCGGGCGTGAATTTTGCCCGGGAGTGTAAATATGGCGCACATGCCTCAGAGTCAATTTTTTAGACGGGAACACCTACCTTGCATCTCATTAACGCAAAGTAGGTGTCCACGCTAAAAAATGACGCAAACTCCATGGACTTTGGCGCTCGACGCGTCTAATGCCAAAGTATAAATATGGAGTTAGTTTTGCGTCGGAATTGCGTAAAAAAAAAACGACGCAATTCCAGCGCAAACGGAGTATAAATATGCCCCTTAGTATCCACTGAGTCTGACCCTTATGAGCTTTCTGATCCTGGCCCTACTGCGCCTAGAGTTCCTGCTCATTTGTAGCCTTTAAATCCCTCATGGTTATTTTAAACTAGTGTCTCTAGAGCCTGCTAGCCCTTGTAGTTTCTGGTCATAGTCCTCCCGGGCCTAATCCATTCACATTAGGCTCCTTGGTCCTCCTTGATTTGATCTCAGTGGTCCTGGCCCTCCTGTCTCTAGTCCTTCTTCATAGTGGTTTCCTAGTACTGGCCCTGTCTGTCTAGATCTGCTACTCCTGGCCCTGGTTGTTTTTGTCACTCTGTTTCTGGTCGGTGCCTTCAGGCAATCCTAGCCCTCTTCATTGTTATGGTCTAAGGCATTCTATTCCTTCTACCTCTGGTCCACCTGTTCATTCAGGCCCTTGGCCACTGGGTCCAGATCTCCCTGTTCCACCTACTTCTTGCCCTTTTGATCCTTCTCACCCTGGTCCTCTGAGACCTGTTTTTCCTTCTCTTGTTCCTCATTGTGTGTTTATTCCTGGTCCAGTCTGGCATTGGTAACCATGGCCCGCATAGATTAGGCCTCCCTGGGCCTGGTGGGTCGTTTCCAGGTTGTTCTGGCTTTGGTCTTCCTAGTCCTCCTGGTGGTCATTCTCCTGGATATTATTCTCCTAATTATCATCATACTCCTCCTACTGGCACCTCTTCTTTCTTCCCCAGCCTCTGCCAAAACAATTTTATCCAGGTACAGGGTCCAAGTCTGTCACTCAATTTGTTCTTTGTTTCTTTTTTTAGGCTTCTGTCAAGGACAGAAATGAGGGCTCGGTAGAAAAAGAACCTTGCCCACCTAAAGTACTGTTTAGCATGTTAAAAAGTGAAACTGCTATTGGTCCCGAGATACATTGTGCAGGTGACTAAAATGTCATTGTGGCTGAAGGCGCCACTCATACATGGGACCAAAAAGTATCAATACCTGGAACCCACTCTTCTGGGTGAAAGTTGTATGAAAATCAGTGTATATTCACAGGAAGCAAATTAAAATACCCCTGTGAATTACCCACATGCATTACATATCTATCTTCTGCTTTCAATTTCCCATTCCACAGAAGCCCTTTTACTGTGTGCCAATCAATTTACCTCCAACAAGTGTCCCAAATCACTGTGCCATGAAGCATTATTGGCCTGCTGTATGTGTCCCTTCCTCTGCAGCCCTGGTACAAGCTGAGTTCCATGTTTGCTGATACTGTTGACTGCTGCTGTGTTGCTAGGTCTGAAATACTAAGCAAGCCCATTCCTCCCTAAAAAGAAGCGTAAAGCTAACAATAATGCCTTCTATACGCAGCCCAAAAAGATCCCATTCCTCAAAAATGATCAAAAGGAGGATATATAACATTCAAAGATACTAAGGGCGTAATTTAGAGTTTAGCCGAAATGGTTACTCCATCACTAACATGACTGATATCCCGTCTGCTGTATTACAATTCCAGTATGGCCTATGAACTTGTAATATCGTGGACCTGATATCTGGTACATTTGTGACAGGGCAACCCCTCTAACAAACTCTAAATCAGGCTCTATGTGTTCTCATGAGAGTATAAAACTTTAATGTAACACGCTTTAAAACCATACAAACTTTTCTACGCAGACAGCCATAACTTTCCAGAGTGCTGCGCAAAATAGCTGCACACCATACCTTATAGCTCTTGAAACAGTAGTTTGATTCCTACATTT
Organism: Pleurodeles waltl; assembly: GCF_031143425.1. Classification (NCBI taxonomy): domain Eukaryota; kingdom Metazoa; phylum Chordata; class Amphibia; order Caudata; family Salamandridae; genus Pleurodeles; species Pleurodeles waltl. The sequence continues at coordinate 768,398,648 of NC_090436.1, forward strand.
CTTATCTGATGATAAAAATAACATACATTTTTTATTCAAAACTGGGATTACAGTTTTTTTCATCTGCAGGTAGCTTAGTTTAATTCATACATTTTCCTGTGTACAAACTGTTGTACATTTGTACATGCACTTACTTTCAAATGATCCACACATGCTCCATCCTTCTTACAAGATGGTCACCACACTATTAATGCCTAGAGACACTATTTTCTTCATGACTGGCTAAATAAAGACCCTTTTCACACTAATCTGACCACTGAACATTTTGGATTTGAGGCTGCATTAAGAAAACAGCATTAAATGCTAGTAGTAAGTTGCACAAAAATTCTACCCAAGTGTACATTGAGCAAGCAGCTGCATGCACTTGTTATTCATGTTCTATTTCATTTAGTGCTACTTCGTGTGAAATGCATCCTCACGTCCATTATTGTGCTAAGAAATAGTGCTAAATGCAGAATTTCATGTAATTCAAGCATAATCTACCAGAATTTGTAGGTAATTGTGCATAATTTAGTTGCAAGGAAATACGCCAGTTATGCCCACCCCTACTATAATGTGCTTTGTCTGGAGAATTCTAAGGAGTGCCCATCACCAGATTCAGTTGCCTGCAATCCAGAATGATATGTGATCATGATCAAACCTTTCAGCCTGTAGGAGCATGCACGAGACTCAAAACTCAAATTTGAGGTGGTACTTCACAAAAGTATTGCTACGTATTTGTTTAGTATGTATGTGTAAATACTTATTTTTAAGAGTGTAGAAACATCTTGTATAGTAAGAAGTGCAGTTTTATACTTGTAAAATGTTTTATTTGCATAATTATTTTTAAATGAATTTCCTATTCCTGGGGAGGGGAGTGAGCGTTCCAGTGAGAATACCCTGAAAGTTTGCGCACACCCACCATTTCCACCCTGGAAACACTTAGAAATGTACTCCTGCAAGCTCAATGCAGAACTATTTCCAGGATAGCTACACAAAATGTTCGTAAATCTAGAAATTATTTTGTTTACTGAGAAAAAATAAATGCACTTCTGTATTTGAACTTGCATAATCTTTGCTCATGCATATATGGAATTCACAATAGGATTTCAGGAAGAGTCTTGAAAAAACTGTGCCAGTCACAATTTCAGAGGAGTACTCCATGAAATTTTTGTAAGTTGTCTAAATATTATAAATCGTCTACAAGCATAAGACAGAATATACATGAACAGGTATGCTTTTTGGTGATTCAGGATCACCAAAAAGCAGAACGTGTCCAGAGAACAAAAGATAACGCTACAGTGCATGGGGTGGGGTATACAAGGGAGACAAGCATTGGCAAAACCAATACGTTTGCCTTTTTTTTACTTTAGCAGGCAAACGCAGGCATTTACAATTGTTGTGGTGGTAGTAATGTTATTGGTGGTTGTCGTTATAGCATTGGTGTCAGTAATATTAGATTATCTTATATTGTTTGATGTATAATCTTTAAGAGTACTCTGAAGCAATGATGATTGTTTGGTGCCTAGAAACAGGGTATTTTGCTGCTATGAGTCATGCAATAGAAATAAACAAATAAATAATGACATTCATAATAATGATGGTGGTGAATGATGGTAGTGTTAATTGTGGTAGTGACGTGTGAGGGGTGTGGTGGATAGATGACAGAGGTGAGGGATAGCCAGCAGAAAGATATGAGGAACAGAGCTGGGTTTATTGAGGAGGCTGCCAGAAACGTTAGAAAAGCATACTGCATTCACAATCAAGCATTGGCAAAGTCATCAGGCTTTGCTGAGCTGTTGGATTTTCTGATTGCATGTATGTAATGAATCAAGATATAAATTCACGCATGGTTGCCAATCATGATGTGGATTTTCTATTATAGAAAACCCATGTGAAGATGACCAACGATACACATTATTGCATTTTGACGCATGTACACAGGTGCATCATGATGCATACATCTATGCCCAAGCTACGTGACACGGTGGCTATTTTTAATTTATCTGTCTAACATGATAAACAACCATGTTAGTCTGGAAATTTAAAATGAAATAAAATAGGTTAAACATGCCGGCCAAAATATGGGAAAGGGAGCGATTGGCTTGTAATACTTTACTGGTGACAAGCCATCGAGAACAAAACAGATACAAAAAAAAAAAAGTGTTAACATTTGATGGGCTTTGGGACAGGGAGTGTGGAGAACAGCATTGCGGAGCAGAGGATTGGGAAGATGAAAGAGCCAGCAGCCAGTCAGCAACTTACATTTGCTGGGCACACTTATAAAATAAAACATAATTTAAAAATCATGGGGAGCCAGATCGGAAACGAGAGGAGGCAGGAGGCATCAGGGCGAGAAGAAAGCAGAGTGAAGTAATAGAGAACTCCTGATGGAAAGAGGGAGAGAGCAAGGAAACACATCCACTTCCTTGTAATGCTTAAGCCAATATCAAAAGTGGTCGAAATCGTAGAAAAGAAGGAAACGTGCTCGCATAGAGTGGTTAAATCTAAATAATGAACTGGTCCTCTCAGTTGTGCAGTGGAAGGAGGAGAATCACCAATTAGACCAAAGTGACACTGAAATGCTCCTAGGTAGGACAAATACAAGAATAGGAAAAAAAAAGATTTCAGTCAAGAGCAGACCACTGTGATAGACAATAGAGCCACCCAATCAGTGGTCAATTTGTAAAAAAAAAAGTGCCTGTGCCCTGCCCAAGACTCTACTCTGAAACAAGTAGCTACAGCACTTAAATGTGCGAGCACCGAATACTGAGGCAGCATAATTGCACCAACTACTGAGGCAGCATAATACTAAAGCCATCTTGGTTCTCTAATTTATTTACAGCCACTTGGTGCCCCTTCAGGTCACTCTTGCAGCTTTCTGCTTTCTTCCTTTGTGACCCTTTCCATCTTTCTACGTATTTTCCATTAGTGTCCTTTGCTCGCAGTAAATGCCTGATGCAAAAAATAAGTGCTGGTGCCCCCCACCGCCAACCACCGGCTCAAATTAAGCACTGCATCCAATCATCAGAAAGCAGCTAACCACAAATACACTCTAAGTGAAATTCGTATGTTGAAAACAAAAGGTATTGTTTTATGTGTGGAATTAATTTAAAAGATGAAAGTCTGAATGTGTGATGACTGAGGCCCTCATTCTGACCCTGGCGGTCCTAAACCGCTAGGGCCGCGGGCAACGGAAGCACCGCCAACAGGCTGGCAGTGCTTCAGTGCCCATTCTGACTGCGGCGGTAAAGCCGCGGTCAGAAAAGGGGATCCGGCGGTTTCCCGTCGGAATACCCCTGGCAGGGCTGAACCTCCATGGCGGCGCTGCAAGCAGCGCCGCCATGGGGATTCCGACCCCCTTCCCGCCAGCCTGTTTCTGGTGGTTTTGACCGCCAGGAACCGGATGGGGGGAACCGGTGTCGTGGGGCCCATGGGGGCCCCTGCACTGCCCATGCCATGCCTAACAGGGCCCCAGCATGATTTTCACTGTCTGCATAGCAGACAGTGAAAATCGCGACAGGTGCAACTGCACCCGTCGCACCCCTGCAATACTCGGAGCCGGCTTCTATGTTGCAGGTCCTTTCCCGCTGGGCCGGCGGGTGCTCCTTTGGCGGGCGCCCGCCGGCCCAGCGGGAAAGCCAGAATGGAGCGGCCAAATGGCGGTGACCGCATGGCGGGCGGCCGCGGTCAGAATGACCGCCTGAGTGTGCCTTTCAGAAATAATATACTTCATTAAGGTGATCAAAAAACCATATACATTGTTGCAGGATGCATCAAATAGCTAATAGCATGAAGTGAGAGAAGAATACTCCTCTGGGCTAAGCCAAGGCCCACTCCAAATATATTTTAGGGAACTGTTGCCAATACGTATGTAGGACAACTGATCTATAGAGCTAGACCTAAGAGAAGATAGACCTAAAGAAGTGGTGTCAAGAAAGGAGTAAGTGTGAACACCTTACTGTATGGTGTGGTTACTGTTCCTGAAACTCTGACGCTAGGCACTCAGTAGTTGTAATTCCTCGAGGATTAGAGGTCCTTTAAGATGCTTTTTAAGTGTTCTCAGAAGAGCTTTACTAATTCGTAGTGGAATTAAGTCATCACATTTTATGTTAGTGTGTGTGCTCTCCTTAGCCCTCTTTATTGGACTGGTACCAAGATGTCTGATGGTGTTCTTTGTGCTGTACAAACGCATCAATGAATGATTACACCCATAACTACAAAATTAAATTGGTAAATTGAAAAATTATTGAAGCAGATTTGCATTAGGAGATAACTCATAGCAGTCTATCTGTATAAAGGAATTTAGCAGGGCGATAACGCCACCCTGTGCGACCTATAAAAGTGCCACGTACATTCCACTGTAGGAATTTATTTAACGTCATTGAGTCGTGCAATGTAACGTAAACTATACCGGGGCTTGTTGTTCTTGAACACTGTAAAGTATGTAGGAGAATGCTGTATTCGCGGTCATGCATTTTAGTGTGACAAATCATTCGACAAACGTCAAAATATCAATTGAGAACAAATCACTACAAGGAATTATATTTATCAGTTAATAGGCTGTGCAAGAGAATATTTTACTACAAACATTTTATTTAAGATTTGGAGTTAGATACAAGTGCGGGAACATTCGTGTTGTATAATAAGCACATTTTAAAACGCTTCGGGCAAATTTCGCATGCACATGCCTTCATAGCATATTCTGAAAGAAACTATTTTCTCTTGGAGCGTGAATGACCTACTAGTAAAAAACACAAAGCTGTCAAAATAAGAAACAGATAGCGTGACTATTACTGGCGCGCTTTTCCCCAGATAAATGTGCAAAGAAAACAGATCAAATGAGTAACTGTATCTTCATTGGAAATAGGAATATGAAATAGTTTGTGCTCCTGAGAAAGTGTCTGCGACAATGTTTGACCTGAATACTGATTTCCACAGATCTGCATTAAACGTTTGTATGGAGTTTGGTGTGTAAGTGACACAAATTGAAACCTGCTGATTGTCTAACTTAACCCTTTTCCACTAAGGGATTGCACTAACCCGTAGTGGCCAGGCAGTTCATTTTAAAGGCATGCGCCACGAAGCCTACAGTACTTCAATGCCAGTGTTTGTGAAAAGTAGCTTGACTTTGCCTGTGCACCTGTAAATAAGAAATATGATCCAAAACCTCTCGAGTAATCAATCCCTAAAGAATTCAGTGGCCTAGTAAACCTCCCTGTAAATTTGACCACCCAGTTATTGATGGGAGTAGCGACCTTACTCGGGATTGCACATGGGACCGTGTGGATTCTTCAGAAATTACGTATTTGAGGGAATGTGTTAATTTCGTATTCAAATCCCCCTGTAATTTATCCTTTGTATGTTATGTTGTGTTCAAGTCATTTCATATAGTGTAACATCCACGTTTTTAGAAGTTTTTTTAAATGTTGGAAAATCCTGGCACATCTGGATCTTCAAGGAATGCTTGTTCCAGTAAAATGGGGGAAGATAAGAAAAGAATATTTCACCAAATCTGTAGGTGCTGCAGATACGCTGGATTTTTAATAAAGCTCGATTAGAAGATTTAAGCAATGCGTAGGCTGGTATAAACTAAGGGGGTCATTCCAATATTGGCGGGCGGCGGTCAAAAGACCGTGGAGGCCATTCAGACTTTCCCGCTGGGCCGGCGGGCGCCCGCCAATGCAGACAGTGAAAATCATGCTGGGGCCCTGTTAGGGGGCCCCTGCACTGCCCATGCCAGTGGCATGGGCAGTGCAGGGGCCCCCAGGGCCCCCATGACACCCGTTCCCGCCATCCTGTTTCTGGCGGTGAAAACCACCAGAAACAGGCTGGCGGGAAGGGGGTCGGAATCCCCATGGCGGCGCTGCTTGCAGCGCCACCATGGAGGATTCTCCCAGCCGGGGCTAATCCGGCGGGAAACCGCCGGACCCGGCTGGGCGACCGCGGCTGTCGGAATCCACATGAAGCACCGCCAGCCTGTTGGCGATGCTTCTGTGGACAGCCACCCTGGCAGTCTATGACCGCCAGGGTTGGAATGAGGCCCTAAGTCTGCTTTGCAAGTATGAAGAAAGCCTTGTGGTTAGTGCCTCATGAGTCAGGCAGCAGAGTTTCAAGATGGCCTGTTTCCTGATGGGGAGCCAATGGAGGGCTTTCAAAACAGGATCAGAGGCTGAGCAAAGAGGGGATTGCAAATTAGTCGGGCTAAAGTATTCTACACAACTTGGCCATCAATGACTTGTTTACTGCTACTACCAGTGCATTCCCATAGTCCAGGCAGCTCGTAATCAGTGCCTGAACGAAGGGGTTTATTCATGATGCGGGAGCCATGGACAATTTTTCGTAAGGAAACGAAGAGTGGAAAAGTAGGTGTCACATGTGGTGCTGACTTAGTTCTTCATAAACAGTGCCTGGTTTAACTTGACACAAAGGTTTTTCCACCTGTGTTTGGCAGGGGCAGGACCTAATTGTTCAGGCCACCATTCCACTGAGCAACACTCCTGAGCCTTGCCTAACTGACTATCTTTGTTTTTTAGCCATTTAATTAGAAACGGTTGTTAGACATCCAATCAGCAATTTTCCGTATGCAATTCTCAAACCATGTTTTAGCCATTTCGGACGCCTGGCCAAAATGGATGACTAATTTGGTGTTATCAGCAAAGGACAGGATCTCAAATCTGCAAGATCTACCAATCAGCATGAGTGGGGCCATGTAGACATGAATAATGTTGGGCTCAGGGATTAACCCTGCGAAACATCTCTATAGACCAGCCTAGTGGGGGAACCGAAGGAGTCTGTGGAGATGGTTATTCATAGCGAGATATATATATGTATGTATATATATATATGTATATCGGGATATAAATGAAACCTAAGAAAGCGGTCAGGCTTTTAATAAAAAAAGTGAAGGTGAGGACGGAACTGCCGGCCTGCGGAACAGATCCGAGATTTAAGAAACCAGGGATTGTTCTGTTACTTGGAGTTAACAAGAAAAATTGGGAAGAATAAGGAAACCATTCACACCTGGGAATATGGCGGACTAAAGAACACCCTTGGAAAAAGAACAATAACCTCAGAGTATCTCGCTGTGAATGACCATTGAGAATGATGAAGGGGGGATATCAATTTGTCCTGAAGAAGGTGGTCAAAAGGAGTTAGATACCACCGAAACGCACGACGCCTGTCAAAGTTGCTGGACCTATTGGAACTGCCCTATAAAGATTTGGAACTATATTCTATGGGACAGTGTATACCAAATTGTGGGTAGGACTAAAACAATAGAATAGGGAATCTGTCTGTGTTGTGTCTCCCGTTTTTATGCAGTGCTTTTTTGATATATCTATATATAACTTGTATATGGTTTTTATGAGTTTTTATGGGAATAATTATTAAATTATCTTTTTAACATAATTTCCTTTATCAAAACTGTGGATTCTTACTGTGTGTATGAGTAGTAGATTGATGGTGTGTCTCCCCTAGGGGCTTTTCTCTTTTCACTGTCTGAAAAGTATGCACAAAGCCCAACTGTCACTCTGCCCAGATGTGGATTGGAGTCAAGCTGCAAAGCACCGGAGTCATAAGCACAGAGAAATGCTCACTTTCTAGAAGTGGCATTTCTATAATAGTAATACAAAATCCACTTACACCAGTAAGCATAATTTCTTCCTACCATTACAACCATCCCAAACATGCCTACGCTACCCCTCATAAATCAGACAGTACCCCCTAGACATAAGGCAGGGCATTTCCATTGCAATCCCATGAGAAGGCAGCACTCACAGCAGTGAGAAACCAAATAGGCTGTTTGTCACTACCAGGACAGGCCACGCTACCAGGCACATGTCCTGCCTTCTACAGACATAGCACGCTGCCCATTGGGCTAGTTAGGGCCTACCTTGGGGGTGACATACATGTAGTAAAAGGGGAGTTCTGGGCCTGACCAGAACATTTAGATGCCAGGTCCCTGTGGTAGAAAATTACGCACACAGGCACTGTGCTAGCAGGCCTGAGACAGGTTTGAAAGGCTACTTTAGTGGGTGGCACAAGCAGTGCTGCAGGTTCACTGGTAGCATTTAATTTACAGACCCTGGGTATAGAGATACCGCTGTACAAGGGGCTTACAGGTAAATTAAATATGCCAATTAGGTATAAGCCAATGATACCAACTTTAGAAGGGAGAGCACCTGCACTTTAGCACTGGTCAGCAGTGATAAAGTACTCAGAGTCCCAGAGCCAACAACGAGAGGTCAGAAAAAGTAGGAGGAAGGAGGTAAAATGTCAGGGGGTGATCCTGCCAAAAGGCCCAGGTCCAACAATTCCCATGAGAAGACTAGCTTAGTAATAGATGTCTATTTTTTAATGCAAACACCATTGTAAGAATCTGACCTTGGCTGTAGAGCATCCTGGACTGTGGACTAGCAATTTAAACATTTATTTCAATCGTGTGTGGTGTGTAGTGGAGAAGTGTGGCTCAATGGTTAGAGCGGCAGACCCTGAAGCAGAGATCTGGCTCAAGACCAGGGTTCAAGTCCCGCTTCGGCAGGTCTTGGGCTTAATTCCCCTTGACCAGAAAATTCTCGCCTCGGTGCCTAATCTAATTCATGGTTCCCACTCTGCAACTCTGGGCAATAGCTTGCTTAATCTCCACAACGGCCCCAACAGTGCTTGGATGCCTGGCTTCACCCTGGGGGTGCTCAGAAGTGGGTGCCTCACAGGGGAAAGCCAGGAGGGGTTCCATAGTGGTATGAGTACAGCGCCTTGAGACCCTAACGGGTGAGTAGTGCGCTATACAAGTGCTAATTTACGTTTACATTTACACAGGTGGGCGCTGTTCTCATGACAGACTTGGGAAAACCTGTGGATGTTTCAATTTGGAGTCGTATGATCAAGGGCTATTGGATGATGACCCTTCAGTGTTAAATAAACTGTTGCCCTGACAAATCAGATTGCCATATGAACATTAATATGTCAATGTACAGCTGGACTTTGGTCATAATCCGGGCAGATTCAAGATTCCAGAAGATGAGAATCCTGTTAAAAGAGGAGAGCCTTTTGCCCTGCATGCTGAGCCCCATGGAGAGGTAATTTCCTCTCTGCCTTTGCTCCTTTTTAATGCCTTAACTCTTACAAAAGACTCTTGACCCAGCTTCTATATGCTGACACTTTACCTTTTTACCTACATTTTGCCCATCTTAGATAGTAACTTGTTGTCCTAGATTATCTCTCTCAATTTTTTTTTTCCTTTTTGTTCTTTTTGTCTTTTGCCCACATGTGGTCCGCCCCACACGTTTGTCCCTGATTAGCTAAATATAGCAATTACTAAACGCAAAATGTAACTAAAAAGCCACACATTAAGAAATCAATTAATTACATTACATTTATTGTCATTTTTATCAAAGAGGTAAGGGTAATGTTATATTTAATTTTCTTCATAAAATGATTTATAACATGTCAATTACATCAGTTTCATAAAGGGAGAGGTCATGAGTTTTGCATTTTGCAAGCAAGCTATGGTTTAAATGGTTGTTGTGTGAGGTAGAAAGTCTGATCCTAAATGGGCACTTAATGGTTGGCACAGTACTAGGTGTATAAAACATTACAGGTGTACAAAAATTTGGAATTTTTATTTCTAAATTGTGATTCTTATCATATAGCGATTACGATGCAACACCTAACGTGAGAAGACTTAGGAGTATTATATAGTGAATCCTAGTGGGTCACAAATCGACCTACCTTATGAATATTAATGAGACAGATCGCTGTTTGTGATCCGTTAGGAATGGTAGCTATTACAGGGATGGTGGCGTGCTAGGGTCAACCGACCACCACCTGGAGGATTGCTTTCTAATAAAAAAATATTTTCTAAAATGCAGCTCATTTTCTTTAAAAGAAAATAGGATGATTTTAGATAAAAGAAAATTAAACTTTTAAGTTTAGGTTTTTAAGAGTTATAATGGTACATGGGACCACAGTCTGCTCTTAAAAAAAGATTTTGTTTACGTTCTCAAAGGTGAAGGTGCCCCGTGGAGGCACCTTCCCATTTGTGAATGAGTTAGCAACTCCTTCGAGGTGTCAGTAAAATATTAATGCTTTGCAACCGGAACATGTTTGCAAACCATTAATGCGCACTTCTGCAAATTGGTATTTTGAAGGGACTCCCTAAACCAACCCCTTCCAAATATTGATTCGCAAAGCCTAATTGCAATTTGGATACAAGATACCAAATTGCACTTTATATCATTAATTCTTTTTTCAGGTTTTTCAATCGTTTAACAATATACAAAAACTACATCTTAGAAGTTATAATCTTATAAAAAACGAAAGATAGATATGATAGGTGACTTTAATGCAAATAAGTAGTCCACAATACCTCAAAGTAGTAGTGAATGACAGCGATCAAAGAGACCCATGGTACAGAAAACATCCCTATAACAAGTAGGGTCAAACTGCACTAACACGTTGAACATCTAACAATAAAAGAAGGCATTGCCCCAGGAGGAATGAGGATATTGTCACAGAAAAAGAGAGAAACAATAAGAAAAAAAGGAAGAAGCAAAAAGAAAAGAGCAAATGAGGAGAAAAATAGGAAAAAGAAAAAAGGGTTCAGATATGAGAGGTCGCCTCTGAAATAAGAGAACCATATATTGTCAAATTGGGGCAGTTTATCCAGAAGGTGGTAACTTATTTGTTCATGTGAAGCTCCAACCACCATATACTGCATCCAGTCAGCATGGTAAGGGGATGTCACCTGCTACCACTGACGGAGGACAGCCATGGCAGCTGTCTCACTTTATCTTTTCAGGTGACTGTTTAGATCTGCCACTTTCAACGTGCCAGGAAGAGAGATCAGTGCCGGAGAAGGTAGCAGATCCAGATCATTCCTAACATTCAGGGGTATGTAGGACTTGCTGCCAGTATGTTTGCAAGGGGGGACAGAAGTGCACTACATGCAAAATGTCTCCAACATGTTGCCATGGCGACCAGATTTGCTGGCCCTTCTCCGATGTAAACCATGCAGCAATTTGAAGAGGCAACATTTTAGGTGGGCCTGTAGCAGGCCACTACCGTGAGTGTCCAGGAGCTTGTCCCAATTTTGATCAGAGTATTTTATAACAAGTCGCCCTGCCTTTTACTACTTTGTAGGTGTCTGAAAGAAAAAGAGTAGACATCATCTAGTAAAACAATATACAGGCCAGACACAACCCAGAGAAGGACCTCCAGACTCCTAGGTAAGCATGCAGGGGTGGCTCCTCCATTAGGAGGGAGGAGCGTCGTCGTCCCCCAGCCAGCAATGGCAGCGGCAAACCTATGAAAGAAAAGGATAATAAACTTTTAACTCTACTTCTTAACTCGATTAAAGCACCAGAAGCAGCCAGCCCTAGAGATAGTCTTCAAACCCAATACACATCCAGCAGCTCTACACCTCTTTAATGCACTGTAACTCTGTTTAAATCTATCAGAGCCATCCTAGTCAGGTCAAAACCATTTTAGCCCCATTTACTTCCACCACAACCAGTGTGGCACTGCCAAGTCAGTTCTAGCGCCATTAGCACTCATCATAGTCAGTCTTGAACAGTCCCCACTAGCAGCTTCATTCCCAATGTAAACTAGTCAGCCCTGTCCAGTGCCTTTAAACACCAACATCCAACCCAGCTACTACAATCCATTCTAACCCGTGGTACATCGACCAGAAACAGCCAATGGGGTTGCTACGACATCATTTATCACTAACCAGACCAGTATTTTAATGTTCCAGTTGGCACAAGAATTAGGAAACTCACTGAAAGGCAGTATTTGTACTTCTTATCACTGCATATTTACAATAGCAAATCTAAAAATAAAGTACTTTAAAATATATTCCAAAGCTGCTTTAATAGTCAATGGCAGATAAAGTACAATAAACCAGGACAGAAAAGCAGTTTTAAAAATGAATGCTGTTGATTTTATACAAAATGCTGTTTACCATGTCTGGACCTTTGAAGAAGAAACACGATTCTCTGGGAGAGACGGTGACTGTTAGAAATGGGGTCTTTGGTTGGCAGTCAGGTTACCCCCTGTCCAAGCAAGGACCCTCACTCTAGTCAGGGTAATAGAGAATCAATCTCAGCTAACCCCTGCTTACCCCCTTGGTAGCTTGGCACGAGCAGTAGGCTTACCTTCAGAGTGCTAGGTGTAAAGTATTTGTACCAACACACACAGTAACTTAATGAAAACACTACAAAATGACCCAACACAGGTTTAGAAGAATAGAAAATATTTATCTAAACAAAACAAGACTAAAACGACAAAAATACACAATGCACAAGTTGAGTTATTAATTAAAAATGAAAAAGAGTCTTCATGTAATTTTAAACACAACACTAACACTGTTAGCATAAAAAATGTGCGTTGGGCACATCAAAAATAATCCGCACGGGCGAGGGTGCGTCAAAAAGGGCTTGCGATGCATCAATATCACTCACAAGACCTTGTGTTGTTTCTCCATCAGTCAGGTCGGCGTGCAGGTGAGTGCCGATTTTCAGCTGCGAAGCTGGCAGCGCGTCAATTTTTCAGCCGCTCATTGGAGTCGCGTCGATCTTTTCCCTGCACAGCGGTCAGTGCATGGATTTCTCACTCTTCGGCTGCCAGCTTCTCCTTTCAAGGTCCCAGGAACTGGATGGGCACCACTTGGTACAGTAGGAGTCTCAGCAAAGGCTCCAGGTGCTGGCAGAGAGAAGTCTTTGCTGTCCCTGAGACTTCAAACAACAGGAGGCAAGCTCTAAATCAAGTCCTTGGAGAGTTCTTCACAAGAAGGAAGGAAACACAAAGTCCAATCTTAGTCCTCTAGCACAGGCAGAAGCAGCAACTGCAGGATAGCTCCACAAAGCACAGTCATAGGCAGGGCAGCTCTTCTTCCTCAGCTCTTCAGCTCTTCTCCAGGTAGAGGTTCCTCTTGATTTTCAGAAGTGGTCTAAAGTCTGTGGTTTTGGGTGCCCATCTCATATCAATTTTTCCCTTTGAAGTAGGCCTACTTCAAAGCAAAGTCTCTCTTGTTTGTGCAATCCTGCCGTGCCCAGGCCAGGCCCCAGACACTCACCAGGGGGTTGGAGACTGCATTGTGTGAGGGCAGGCACAGCCCTTTCAGATGTGAGTGACCAATCGTCTCCTCCCTCCTAGCACAGAGGGCTCATCAGGAAATGCAGACTACACCCCAGCTCCCTGTGTGTCACTGTCATGGGAGAGGTGCAACCAGCCCAACTGTCAAACTGACCCAGACAGGGAATCCACAAACAGGCAGAGTCACAGAAATTGTTTAAGCAAGAAAATTCTCACTTTCTAAAAGTAGCATTTTCAAACACACAATCTTAAAATCAACTTTACTAAAAGATGTATTTTTAAATTGTGAGCTCAGAGACCCCAAACTCCACATCTATTCGCTCCCAAAGGGAATCTACACTCTATTCAGATTCAAAGGTAGCCCCCATGTTGAACTATGAGAGGGACAGGCCTTGCAACAGTGAAAAACAAATTTAGCAATATTTCACTGTTATGACATATAAAACACATTACTATGGCCCTCATTACAACCCTGGCGGTCTGTGTTAAAGCGGCGGTAATACCGCCAACAGGCCGGCGGAAAATAAAATGGAATCACGACCTTGGCGGAAACCGCCAACATAGACAGCCACCTTAACACTCCGACCGTCACAGCGGTACAAACAAACAGCGCGGCGGTCACCGCCAACAGACAGGCGGAAGAAAATGTACTGCCCACACTATTATGAGAGGCCAATCCACCACCTTTTCCGGGGCATAACCAACACGAACAAAAACATGGCGGAAAAAGTATTTGGAAGGGAAAACACTCACCTCTCCACACCCCACGAGGAACCAGGAGGCCATGGAGCCAGAACTCCAAATACTCCCTGCGATTGTATTTCTGCTCCTTGATCAGGAGCAACAAAGACGGCGGTGACGACCACGGTGAGTACTGCACCTACAACACAGGGGAGGGGGTAGGGAAAAGAGAGTGACACACACACGCAACACGCAACACCACAACCCCCACCCTCACCCACAACAACATACACACAAATACATGCTGGAACATTACATATACACCCCTCCGCCCCCCCTTCAAGAACGCAAGGACCAAAGGAAATGGGTTGAACGATTGTAATCATGAAAAATCCAGTTGTCAAAACTCGAAATACAGTATATACAATTATGTACACCAACTACACAAGTACGGATAGTGCACCAATTATTGTCCGTGGACCACTGGGCCCATAATGCATGGGCCAGGCCCACACTCAAAACCAGATATCAAACGGAGAGAACACTGCAGGGGCATCAGATCGAAATGAAACAGGCACCTCAGGGGGAAGGAAAGGGGGGCACCTCAGCCGGATGAGTGCATGACACCACTGCTCCACGAGGGGGCTCCATGCCCACTACTGTATCCTGGGGAGTGCAAAGCCACAGTCTTTCAAGTCTCTCCAGTAGGTGGTTTGCCCACTGCTTTATCCTGGGGAGTGCAAAACCAGTCTCACAAGTCTCTTCAGTGGGTGGTTTGCCCACTGCTTTATCCTGGGGAGTGCAAAGTCACAGTCTCTCAAGTCTCTCCAGTGGGTGGTTTGCCCACTGCTTTATCCTGGGGAGTGCAAAGCCACAGTCTCTCAAGTCTCTCCAGTGGGTGGTTTGCCCACTGCTTTATCCTGGGGAGTGCAAAGCCACAGTCTCTCAAGTCTCTCCAGTGGGTGATTTGCCCACTGCTTCATCCTGGGGAGTGCAAAGCCATAGTCTCTCAAGTGGATAACAGTCTCCACTCGTTCTGGAGGGGGCTTTGTTTCCAGAGTGCTTCATCCTGCCAAGGACTGAGGTAATGGGTGCCTTTCTCCACTGGTTCTGGAGGGGGCTTTGTGCCCATAGTGTTTCATCCTGCCAAGGACAGAGGTAGTGGATGCCTTTCTCCACTGGTTCTGGAGGGGGCTTTGTGCCCAGAGTGCTTCGTCCTGCCAAGGACAGAGGTAGTGGATGTGATACTCCACTGGTTCTGGAGGGGGCTTTGAGCCCAGAGTGCTTCATCCTGCCAAGGACTGAGGTAGTGGATGCCTTTCTCCACTGATTCTGGAGGGGGCTTTGTGCTCAGAGTGCTTCATCCTGCCAAGGACAGAGGTAGTGGATGCCTTTCTCCACTGGTTCTGGAGGGGGCTTTTTGTCCAGAGTGCTTCATCCTGCCAAGGACTGAGGTAGTGGATGTGATACTCCACTGGTTCTGGAGGGGGCTTTGTGCCCAGAGTGCTTCATCCTGCCAAGAACTGAGGTAGTGGATGCCTTTCTCCACTGGTTCTGGAGGGGGCTTTGTGCTCAGAGTGCTTCATCCTGCCAAGGACTGAGGTAGTGGATGCCTTTCTCCACTGGTTCTGGAGGGGGCTTTGTGCCCAGAGTGCTTCATCCTGCCAAAGACTGAGGTAGTGGATGTGATACTCCACTGGTTCTGGAGGGGGCTTTGTGCCCAGAGTGCTTCATCCTGCCAAGGACTGAGGTAGTGGATACCTTTCTCCACTGAAGGTGTTGCATCACAGAAGCTGCCCACGCTCCTGGAACTGACCACCAGGCTCGGTCAACTGACTACTGGGGATGGCAGCCATGTCTGCGGTGGTGCCACTGGTACAGGACATCGCGGGGCTGCTAGCGGTGCTTGCGGCGGTGTCAGTAGCGGCGGTGCTTGAGGCGGCCTCTGTGGCATCGGTGCTGGTGGTGGCCTCTATGGCAGCAGTGCTTGCGGCGGCCTCTGTGGCATCGGTGCTGGTGGCAGAATCTATGACAGCGGTGCTTGTGGTCGCCTCTGTGGCATCGGTGCTGGCGGTGGACTCTGCGGCAGCGGTGCTTGTGGCAGCCTCTGTGGCATCGGTGCTGGCGGCGGGCTCTGTGGTGGCGGTTCTGGTGGCGGACTCTGTGGCATCGGTGCTGGCGGCAGGCTCTGTGGTGGCGGTGCTGGTGGCAGGCTCAGTGGCGGCAATGCTGGTGACGGGCTCAGTGACTGCAGAGCTGGTGGTGGGCTCAGGGACTGCGGTGCTGGTGGCGATGCATGTGGCGGTGCAGGTGGCGGTCTTCTCTGCTGTACCGGTTGGAGTTGACGTGGACAGAAGGTGTGACACTGGACCCATAGTCGGTGCCACCATGCCCTCTCCTGACCTGCCCTTGATTTTCTGGCCCTTCCCCATATTGCATGGTGGTACAGCTGTCTTGACACTATCCCCTTTTTTCCCCCTGAGCCCTTGGTGGCAGGTGTTTTCGTCTTCTCCCTCCGGGATGTGGGCAACTTTTTTACTTTTGCAGGTGGCAGAATGACCTTGCACTCGCTCCGTGGCACACTGGCTGCCCTGATGCCTGGCGCACTCCAAAAGCCCGCTGTTGCCAGGAATTTCTTTTTACACACACTGGGATGGGTAGATGGAGTGGGTTTGGGAGTGGAGGAAGAGGTAGTGGTTGCAGGAGGTGTACGATTGATGAATTTGGGTGAAGGTGCATGGGCTGGAGGCTGTTGTGAGGTGGATGGCTGTTGGGTGGGTTTGTGCCTGCGTTTGTGTACTTTGGGAGGAGGGCTCACTGACACACTGGTAGAAGACACAGGGGATGTGTGATTGGTAGTGGGGGTGGTGAGTGCACGTAAGCGGTGTGTGGTGATGGGCGTGCTGGTGATGGACGTAGTGGCTGAAGATGTTGTGCATGCAGGTGTGAGTGGAGACGAGACAGGGAGGGAGGAGGACGATGTGGGGGAGGGGGACACAGTGGAGGCAGTGGATGTTGGTATGTCTCCATGGGAATGATGCTTGTGTGAGTGCCTGCGGGATGTGTGGTGCTTATGTTTGCCAGAGCCACCCTTGTGTGATGAGGTGTGTGCATGCTGGTCTGATGGTGTGCTTGGGATAGGCTGAGGTACAGGGGATTGGGTCTGGGTGGAGGCAGTTGGAGGGGGGAGGCTGGACACAGGGACAATGGCTTGCCATCAGTGCTGAGGCCAGAGTCTGAAATGCTCTCTGTTGGGCTGCCTGGCCAGAATGAATGCCCTCCAGGTATGCATTTGTTATTTGCAAATGCCTCTCTACACCCTGGATGGCATTCACAATGGTAGATTGCCCAACAGTGAGGGATCTCAGGAGGTCAATAACCTACTCACTGAGGGCAGCAGGGCTGACTGGGGCAGGGCCTGAGGTGCCTGGGGCGAAGGAGATGCCCACCCTCCTGTGTGAGCTGCCACGGGACACACGCTGAGGGGCTGGTGGGAGGGCGGTGCTGGTGGGGGGGTGGCGGCTGTACCTGTTGATGTGGGGGGCACAGAGGGGCCCTCCACCTCAAGGGAGCTCCCATCAGAGGAGGAGTCGCTGTCGCTGATGTCACCTCCTGTCCCCACCGTGGAGCTCCCCTCGCCCTCCGTCCCACTGGTGGCTTCAGACTCCGTTGTCTCGCGCTCCAGGGCCAAGTGGGATGCAGCTCCCTCCTGCTCTGGTGCCACTGTTCCTCAGCAGTCATCCCAGTTCCCCTGTTATCCTGTGCCTCTGTCCCCTGAACTGTGTGCCCACTCCCACTGCCACTGCCCCCAGATCCCTGATTCTCTTGGGTCGTTGGGTTTGCCTGGGTTCCCTGTAGTGGTGGACACACTGCTGCTTGACGTGTCCTGGGGACAGAGGGATGGTCCCGCTGGGTGTGTGCTGTGCTGGTGTTTCCTGAGGGGGGAGGCTCTGTGGTGGCTTGTGCCAGTGTCAGGGGAACTGAATGTCCCAAGGTCCCAGATGGGCCGGGCTGGTCATCTTGATCCAGTTGTACAGAGCTGCTGTCATCACCTTGTGTGATAATGGGTTTGGGGATCTGTGTGGGTATCTCTAGTGGACATGCTTTGGTGATGGGTGTCCATGCTTTGGTGTTGCATGCAGGGCTTGGTGTTGGGATGTGTGGGTTGTGATAGTGGGACATTTGTGAGGTGCTGGAGTGATGGGGGTGAGGGCGAGGGTGGGGGTATGTGATGGCATGGAGGTAGGGTGGGGGATATAATAGTTAAGAGTTGACTTACCAGAGTCCATTCCTCCTGCTATTCCTGCGAGGCCCTCAGGATGCAGTATTGCCAAGACTTGCTCCTCCCATGTTGTTAGTTGTGGGGGAGGAGGTGGGGGTTCGCCGCCAATCCTCTGAACTGCAATGTAGTGTCTTGAGACCATGCAACGCACTTTCCCCCGTAGGTCATTCCACCTTTTCCTGATGTCATCCCAACTTCTTGGATGCTGTCTCACTGTGCTGACCCTGTCTACGATTCTGCGCCATAGCTCCATCTTCCTAGCTATGGAGGTGTGCTGCACCTGTGATCCGAATAGCTGTGGCTCTACCCGGATGATTTCCTCCACCATGACCCTGAGCTCCTCCTCTGAGAACCTGGGGTGTCTTTGCAGTGCCATGGTGTGGTGTGGGTGATGTGTGAGGTGGTGTTGGTTGTGATGTGTGAGGGGATGTGTTTGTGTGTGTTGTTTGAGGTGCGTGGATGTTGTATGAGTGATGGTGTTGTGTGCCTGTGGATGCTAGTGTTGTTGATGGTGGAGTCTCTCTCTGGGCTTCTTTCTCAATTTTAGTCGCAGGGGTTTGTGGGTGATGTGGGTGTGTGTGTTATATTGTATTGAGTGCATGGGAGTGGTGTGTGTATGTGTATCAGTTGTGTGTATTTCAATTTGTCCAATGTGGTTATGTTTTGTAAATGTGTGTGTATTTTGAGTGCGCGGTGTGTACTGCCAATGGAATACCGCGGTTGAAAGACCGCCGAGTGGATTCATGGGTCGTGATAGTGTGAGTGTATTCCTATTGGCGGGACGGTGTCAGTTTTGTTATCGCCAGTTTATCACTGACCTTTGGTGTGGCGGACTTGTGTGGGTGTCTGGATTTTGGTGGATTCCGGGCTGTGGGTCGTAATAGCTGTAGCGGAATTCCGCCGCCGCAGCAGTGTGTTGGCTGTCTTCTACACGGCGGTAAGCAGAATTTACCGCCAATGTTGTAATGAGGGCGTATGTGTCCTACCTTAACCATACACTGCACCCTACCCTTGGGGCTACCTAGGGCCTACCTTATGGGTGTCTTACATGTAAGAAAAGGGAAGGTTTAGCACTGTTAACAGTGGTAAAGTGCCCAGAGCAACGAAAACAGCAAAAACAGAGTCCAGCACACATCAACAACCTGGGAAACAGAAGCAAAAAGTTAAGGGAGATCGCACCAAGGATGAAAAGTCTAACACATGTCCCTCCCAGCTGAAAGTGGGGATCAACTACCTAACCTCATGGGAGTTCTCATCACTAAAGCTGAAGAACCTGGACACGCCATCAGCATTGGCGTGTTCTGTACCAGGACGGTGTTCCACCGTAAAGTCCATCCCCTGTAGGGAAATGGACCACCTCAACAGTTTTGGATTCTCACCCCTCATCTGCATTAACCATCTCAGGGGCCTGTGGTCAGTCTGAACCCGGAAGTGAGTCCCAAACAAGTAGGGTCTTAGCTTCTTCAGCGCCCACACAACAGCAAACACTTCACATTCTAGAGCACTCCACCTACATTCCCTGGGAAGTAATCTCTTGCTAATGAAGGCTATGGGTTGATCTAGGCCCTCTTCATTAAGCTGTGAGAGTACTGCTCGAATACCATGCTCTGAGGTGTCTGTTTGCACAACAAACTCCTTGGAGTAGTGAGGTGCCTTCAACAAATGTGCTGTGCACAAAGCAGCCTCAAAGGCATCAAACGCATTCTGGCAAGCCTCTGTCAAGATCACTTTCCTCAGTTGCTTCTTAGAAGTCAACTCAGTCAAGGGGGTAACAATGATACCATACCTCTTGACAAACCTCCTGTAGTATCCTGTGAGACCTAAGAAGGCTCTCACTTCAGTCTGAGTCTTGGGAGGCTCCCAAGCCAGAATGGTATCAGTCTTTGGCTGTAGGGGTGCCACCTGGCCACTCCCCACCTGGTGTCACGTCACAGGTAATCCACTGAACCCTGCCCTATTTGGCACTTGCTTCCTTAATAGTGAGGCCTGCCTTCTGCAGGGCCTTTAACACTCTCCAGAGGTGTTTCAGGTGTACCTCCCATGTGGAACTAAACACAGCAATGTCATCCAGGTAGGCAACACTGAATTCATCCAGCCCAGCCAACACCTGGTTAACCAACCTCTGAAAGGTTACAGGGGCATTCTTCATCCCAAATGGCATCACTTTAAATTGAAAGTGTCCATCTGGGGTAGAAAATGCTGACCGCTCTCCGGCCCTCTCAATTAAGGCAATCTGCCAGTACCCAGATGTTAAGTCAAATGTACTGAGGTACTGGGCAGATCCCAACTGGTCAATGAGCTCATCAGATTTGGGGATGGGGTGTGCATCAGTGTTGCTGGCCACATTTAGTCCCCGGTAGTCCACACAGAACCTGAGTTCTGGAGTGGCACCAGGTGCAGCAGTCTTTTGGACAAATACCACTGGACTGGTACAAGGACTGCTGGAGTGCTCAATAACCCCTAGGGTTAACATTTTGGATACTTCATCCTTAATGCAAGCCCTGACCCTGTCAGTCACCCTGTAAACCTTCTGTTTAAAAGGTGGACTGTACCCAGCGTCCACATCGTGTGTGCACAAGTGAGTAACCCCTGGGATCAGGGAAAACAGTGAGGTAAACTGTCCTAACACGTGGCAACCGTCACTCTGCTGCTCTTCAGTCAGGGAGGTGGAGAGGATCACTCCCTCCACAGACCCATCTTTCTCTCCTGCAGACAGGAGGTCAGGAAGAGGCTTACTCTCCTCCTCCACCCCATCATCTGTCGCAAGTAGCATTGACAGTTCAGTCCGCTCAAAGTGCAGCTTGAAGAAGTTGACATGCAGGACCCTTAAAGGGTTCCTTGGAGTCTGCAAGTACACCAGGTAGGTGACTTCACTCTTTCACTCCACTACCTCAAATGACCCAGTCCACTTATGCTAGAGTGCCCTAGACTCCACTGGTGCCATCACCCACACTTATTGTCCAGGTTGAAATTCAACTAGAGTGGCATTCTGGTCATTCCAGCGTTTCATGTCCTCCTGGCTTGCTTCCAGGTTCTCCTGTGTGAAACTCCTGAAGCGGGCAGTCTGGTTTCTGAGAGCCAGCATGTAACTGAATACATCCTGGGGGTTTTACTAGGAGCGTTTTCCAAAGCCTCCTTGACCAGACTTAAAGGTCCCCTCACAGAGTGGGCATAGATGAGCTCAAAGGGACTAAACCCAAGTCCCTTTTGAGGCACCTCCTTGTAAGCGAACAGAAGGCATGGCAAGAGGACGTCCCACTTCCACCTCAAGGGCTCTGACAGACCCATGATCATGCCTTTCAAGGAGCGGTTGAATCTCTCAACCAGACCATTACTTTGGGGGTGGTAAGGGGTGATGAACTTGTAGGTTACCCCACACTCCTTCCACAGAGACTTCATATCCGTGGATATGAAGTTGGTACAACTATCAGATACCACTTCCTTGGGAACCCCATGCAGGTAAAAACCCCTATCAAAACACAACCCACCACAGGGGAAGTGAATGGCTTCTGGGTACTGGGTGTCATGTTCCACCAAGACCAGGATGAACCTGTTGCCCATAAGTGTCTTGGGATCCAGAGGCCCCACAATGTCAATCCCTACCCTGTCAAAGGGAGTACTGATAAAAGGTAAAGATTGGAGAGGAGCCTTACATTTCCCCCCACTCTTGCCACTTGACTGACAAGTCTGGCAAGACCTGCAATGTGCATCCGAGTGCCTGCTCATTAGTGGGCAGTAAAAGTAGGTGACAAGCCTCTCAAAGGTCTTGTCCTGTCCCAAATGTCCAGCTAAAGGCACATCATGAGCCAACCTGAGTAGGAAGGCCCTGAAGCACTGGGGTACCAGTAGCACATGGGGTGACCCAGGCTCAGGAAGCTTATGCTCACTATACAGGAGGTCATCCTCCCAATAGATCAGGTGTGATCCTGGCTCCTTGGCAGCTGCCTAGTCTGCAGCCTGCTGCCGCAAACCCTCCAGAGTAGAGCATGTCCTCTGTGCTGCACAGAATGCTTCCCTGGTGGGCCTCCCTTCCTGCTGCCACTGCGACCGCTATGGGATCTCACCCAGTTCAGCCACCTGTTCCCCTCTAGGCTCTGGGGCATCACCCTCAGGCTCCACCTCCTCCAGGTCCGTGGGAACTTCTGGGGCCAATTTCCTGTGCCCTCTGCCCTACCTCTTCTTTGCAGTCCCCTGGGCCACTGTTTCAGGCTCCAGGGGCTCTTGACCACCCTGATGGGCTGCCATTGACCAGGTGGATATGCATACCCACCCAGGCAGACCCAACATCTCCAAGTGAGACCTGTGTTCCACCTCCTTCCAAGGGGAATCCTCCAGGTCATTGCCTAGCAAACAATCAACAGGCATGGGTGGACTCATAGCTACCTTCAAGGAACCTGAGACCCCCCCATTCAAAGGGAACCTGTGCCACTCTGCACAGGCACTCTGAGTTGTCCACTGCAACTACTTGGTGAAGTATCCGGGGATCAATCTGCTCTTCAGACACAAGTTGACTTCTCACTGGAGTCACACTGGCTCGTGTGTCTCTCAGAGCCTCCACCATCTGTCCATTGATGGTCACCCACTGCCTGTAGTGTTCTCAGGCATGAGGGTTCTCTGGACCATCTCACTGTCCCCTAGTGAGACAAGGGTCATCTCAGCTGGCTTCCACCCACCTGGAACCAACTCCTTCCCAAGCGCTACACTGGCCAATCTCTGGGACGGTGCACCAGTGGTTGCCGGTGTAGTCTTGGGGCATTTGGGGTCCCCCCTCACATGACCCACCTGGTCACATGCATAACACTTACGTGGGGGTCCACCTGCCACTGGCTTCCCTTTGGAGAACCATGGCTTCTTTTCACTGGGGAGTTGGGAATCGTTACCCTAGGAATCAGTTAGGGGCCCTTTAGAGGACTCCCCCTGTTTACCCTTACCCCCCTTTCTTCTGAGAGGGACCCTGCCCATACTTGGTGTGGTCTCCCCCATAACTCTTTTGGACCCTGGTGCTCTCCCAGCGGTCGGCTTTCTGCGCAAGCTTCCTGGGATCAGTCAGCTTGCTGTCAATCAGGTGCTGGGGCAGCTCTGGAAAACATAAACTATACAAGTGCTCCCAAGCAATCAGATTGTAAAGTCCCTCATACGTAGTTACCTTACTGCCCTTAACCCAACCATCCGGTGACCTGCAATAAGAATCAACACATTCCAACCATGTTTGGGATTCCTTCTTCTTAGAGGACCTAAAGTTGTCCTTATACTGCTCAGGGGTGAGACCATATCTTGTGTGTAGGGCATCCTTCATGATAGTGTAGGTGAGACTCTGAGCATCCCCTAAGGCTGTCAGTGTATCCCTCCCCTCTACCTCAAAGTGCTTCCACAAAGCCGCCCCCCAATGAGCCTCAGAGACCAGATTCATGTGGAGAGAAGACTCATACCCCTTGAACCACAAGTATATGTCATCCTCCCTTTTGTAATCCTTCACTAGGTCTTTTGGGATGTGTACCCTTCTTTCAGGCTGCACTGTGCTGTTGCTGCCACCATCTCTACTAGACTGGCTCCTCTGATCTAACTCCTTTAAGCTAAGTTCATGAGCTAGTAGTATCTTCCTTTCCTCAATGGCCATCCTTTTGTACTCCCTTTCCCTCTCTAACTTGAGCTTGAGCTTATCTAGCTTCAATTGGTACTCTCTCTCTACCTGTCTGTCCTGTAACTCTTCAGGAGTCAGACCCTTGGATGACACACTGCTACCTGCCCTGGAGACTCTCTCCTTGGACATAACAGGCCCATCCACTATATCATTATGGATGGATTGCACCCCTTCCTTCTCCTCATCCCCCTCTTCCTCCTCTTCCTCCTCTGTGTGTTCCTCAGCTTCTTTGTCTGTCACCCAGGGCCTCTGTGCCTTTTGCAGCTCCTCCTTCTTGGATGAGCTCTTAATGGGGCAGGCCAAATCCTTACAGAGCTGCTTCAACTGAGCCACTGTGTAGCTCTACAGTTTCTCCATGTCAAAAGCAGCACTAGCTGATGCATCTCCAGATTGAGACATGATGAAGAGTAAAAAACAAGTGAAAAGTTCCAAAGGCAGAAAAACAAGTTCCCAATGAAGTTTAAAAAAAGTCAGTCAAGGGATCAGCGAGAAATAGAACAAAAAGAAGTCCCAAAGATAAAAGCAAAAATCACAATACAAGTAGTATGTGGTCATGTAGTGGTTTGAACCCAAAATGGTAGTGTACACTTAATTACTGTATGTCAAATACAAATACAAGTCCAATCTCATCCGCTGATCACCAATGTTAGAGATGGGGTCTTTGGTTGGCAATCAGGTTACCCCCTGTCCAAGCAAGGACCCTCACTGCAGTCAGGGTAATAGAGAATCACTCTCAGCTAAACCCTGCTCACCCCCTTGGTAGCTTGGGATGAGCAGTAGGCTAACTTCAGATTGCTAGGTGTATTTTTTACCAACACACACAGTAACTTAATGAAAACAAAATGACCTAACACAGGTTTAGAAGAATAGAAAATATTGATCTAAACAAAACAAGACCAAAACGATAAAAATCCACAATACACAAGTCAAGTTATTAATTAAAAAACAAAAAGAGTCTTCATGTAATTTTAAACACAATGCTAACGCTGTTAGCTTGAAAATGTACCTTGGGCTCGTCAAAAATAAACCCGCACGGGTGACGGCCCATCAAAAAGGGCTTGTGATGCGTCGATATCACTCACAAGTGTTGTTTCTCCTTCAGTCGTGTTGGCGTA
This sequence comes from Pleurodeles waltl, assembly GCF_031143425.1. Classification (NCBI taxonomy): domain Eukaryota; kingdom Metazoa; phylum Chordata; class Amphibia; order Caudata; family Salamandridae; genus Pleurodeles; species Pleurodeles waltl. The sequence goes on from NC_090436.1 coordinate 768,423,441, forward strand.
CGTCATTTCTTCTCTCCACAGGAGAGTGATGCGTCAATCTGGTCAGCACTCTCGGGTCCTGGCAGGCCTTGCGTCATTTCATAGAAAATCCAGCCACACGATGATCCCAAAACCACGCAGCGCAGGTTGCAATCTCACCAACCTCCGTCAGCGATGCTCCACGTCGTTTCTCCAGCCACAGACGTCAATCTTCAGTTCACGTTGAAGGCGAGCGTCAATTTTCAGCCACGAAGCAGGCGGCGAGTCGAATTTTCAGCCACAGATCAGAGCTGCGTCAATCTTTTCCCCGCATGGCGGTCAGTGCATGGATTCTCACTCTTGAGCTGCCAGCTTCTTCTTTCGGGTTCCCAGGAACTGGATGGGCACCACTTGGCAGAGTAGGAATCTCAGCAGAGGCTCCAGGTGCTGGCAGAGAAAAGTCTTTGCTGTCCCTGAGACTTCAAACAACAGGAGGCAAGCTCTAAATCGAGCCCTTAGAGAGTTCTTCACAAAAAGGAAGGCAACACAAAGCCCAATCTTTGTCCTCTAGCACAGGCAGAAGCAGCAACTGCAGGAAGGCTCCACAAAGCACAAGCAGGGCAGCTCTTCTTCCTCAGCTCTTCTCCAGGTACAGGTTCCTCTTGGTTTCCAGAAGTGTTCTAAAGTATGTGGTTTTGGGGGCCCTTCTTATACCCATTTCCCCTTTTGAAGTAGGCCTACTTCAAAGCAAAGTCTCTCTTGTTTGTGAAATCCTGCCTTGCCCAGGCCAGGCCCCAGACACTCACTAGGGGGTTGGGGATTGCATTGTGTGAGGGCAGGCACAGCCCTTTCAGGTGTGAGAGACCACTCCTCCCCTCCCTCTAAGCACAGATGGCTCTTCAGGAAACGCAGACTTCACCCCAGCTCCATTTGTGTCACTGTCTAGTGAGAGGTGCAACCATCCCAACTGTCAAACTGACCCAGACAGGGAATCCACAAACAGGCAGAGTCACATAAATGGTTTAAGCAAGAGAATGCTAACTTTCTAAAGGTGGCATCTTCAAACACACAATCTTAAAATCAACTTTACTAAAAGATGTATTTTTAAATTGTGAGCTCAGAGACGCCAAACTCCATATGTCTATCCGATCCCAAAGGGAATCTACACTTTAATCAGATGTAAAGGTAGCCCCCATGTTAACCTATGAGAGGGACAGGACTTGCAACAGTGAAAAATTAATTTAGCAATATTTCACTGTCAGGACATATAAAACACATTACTATGGCCCTCATTACAACATTGGCGGTAAATCCCACTTACCGCCATGCAGAAGACCGCCAACACACCGCTGCAGCGGCAGAAATCCACTACAGCTATTACGACCCACAGCTCGGAATCCGCCAAAATCCAGACACCCACACAAGTCCGCCACTTCAAAGGTCAGTGATAAACTGGCGATAACAAAACCTACACCGTCACGCCGACAGGAATACGCCCACACTATCACGACCCACGAATACACGTGGCGGTCTTTCAACCACGGTATTCCATTGGCGGTACACACTGCAGCGCTCAAAATAAACAAACATTTACAAAACACATCCACATTGGACAATTCGAAATACACACCCCTGATACACATACACACACCACTCCCACACACCCAATCCAATATAAAACACACACCCACATCACCCACAAAACCTTACTACCAAAATTGTGAAAGAAGGCACAGAGAGACACCACCAGAAACAACACTAGCATCTCACAGACACACAACATCATCACTCACACAACATCCACATACCTCAGACAACACACACAAACACATCCCCTCACACATCACAACACACACCACCCCACACATCACCCACACCACATCATGGCACCACAACGATATCCCAGGTTCTCAGAGGAGGAGCTCAGGGTCATGGTGGAGGAAATCGTCCGGGTAGAGCCACAGCTATTCGGATCACAGGTGCAGTACACCTCCATTGCTAGGAAGATGGAACTATGGCGCAGAATTGTCGACAGGGTCAACGCAGTGGGACAGCATCTAAGAACAAGGGATGACATCAGGAAGAGGTGGAACGACCTATGGGGGAAGGTGCGTATCGTGGTCTCAAGACACCAGATTGCAGTACAGAGGACTTGCGGTGGACCCCCACCTCCTCCTCCACAACTAACAACATGGGAGGAGCAAGTCTTGGCAATACTGCATCCTGAGGGCCTCACAGGAGTAGCAGCAGGAATGGACTCTGGTAAGTCAACTCTTAACTATTATATCCCCCACCCTACCTGCATGCCATCACATACCCCCACCCTCACCCCCATCACTCCAACACCTCACATATGTCCCACTATCACAAACCAGCCATCCCAACACCAAGCCCTGCATGCAACACCAAAGCATGGACACCCATCACCAAAGCGTGTCCACTACAGATACCCACACAGACCCCAAGCCAAATATCACACAAGGACCTAGACATGAATGCAAGCACTGGAGTACAGGGTCACTCACCCATTGCACATGATGGCACACACAGATGCAATAATCATGCCTTTACACCCCTGCAGGACCCCTACCCAACGTCACCAGACAAGAGGTTCCAGACATGTCCACTCCACCCACAGAAGAGGCCCACAGTGATGACAGCAGCTCTGTTCAACTGGATCTAGATGACCAGCCCGGCCCATCTGGGATCTTGGGACAGTCGGTTCCACTCACACAGTCACAGGCCACCACAGAGTCTCCCCCCTCAGGAAACACCAGCACAGCACCCACCCAGCGGGCCCATCCCTCTGTCCCCAGGACACGTCAGGTAGCAGTGTGTCCACCACTACAGGGAACCCAGGCAAACCCACCTCCCCAAGAAAATCAGGGACATGGGGGCAGTGGGCACATGGTTCAGGGGACAGAGGCACAGGAAAACAGGGGAACTGGGAAGACTGATGTGCGACAGGGGGAGGACAGGCCCAGGGAACCCACTCTCCACAAGGCCCTCTCCAACATCATGGGAGCGTACCATCATTCCCAGGAGACAATGGCAACAGTACTGGCCAACTTTCAGGAGACCCAGCGGCTGCAGGAGGAACACTTTCTGGGGATCAGGGAGGAACTCAAGTCCATCAACACCACCCTGGTCACCATTGTAGGGGTGCTACAGGACCTTGTCAACACCAGCAGGGAAACTGTGGCACAACAGGGACCCCTGACACTAGCCTGGATGATGAAAAGCCCACCACCTCCGCCGGCGCTAGTGGACAGAAGGCACCACCACAGGACCACGACACCAGCACCCCACCCCCTGCAGATGGAGATCCACCCCGCAAACGGTCCCTGAGATCCAGGAACAAGACAGAGAACATTGCCAAGACCCCTGCCAGGAAATGAGACCCCCCTGAATGTCATCCTTCTGTCCCACTTTGTCACCCTGTCCATCCTTAAACTGCCCTAGCTTCACTTCCTTTGCCCCTTCGGACAATGCACCAGTGAAACAAATAGACTGGACTCTGCCATGGACATTCCTCCACCATCACCCCTGACCATTTTACAACCTCCTCCACTTATTTGCACAAAAATAAACACACATCAATCACAAAACAATCTGTAGTCAGTCTGTGCTTTCACCAATGTGTATTTACAATAACTATGGAATATAGCAATGTCAATTTTATTGTCAACATACCGATGTAACACAGTTCTAGTCCATGAGGAAATACAGCAGAGGTCACACAGTGGGACCCACATATGGGAAATGGAAAGGCAAATTGACAAGTCAGGGTCCATACACTGGGTGAAAGTGACAGACTTATGATAGTTCAAACAATAGTATGAGATGCGTGAGGCAGTGATATCTTCTTACCTGTGTCTCACTGGAATTATTGCTTGATAATGTTGTTTCTGTTGTCGATATCCTCTTCTTATGCCTCCTCTTCTTCACTACCCACAGCCTCCACAGCTGCCACAAGACCTTCAGCTGGACCATCTTCCTGCAGAAAAGGCACCTGGCGTTGCAAAGCCAGGTTGTGCAGCATAGAGCAGGCCACGATGATCTGGCACACCTTATTTGGTGAGTAGTAGAGAGAACCACCTGTCATATGGAGGCACCGGAACCTGGCCTTCAGGAGGCCAAAGGTTCTTTCTATAATCCTCCTAGTTCACCCATGTGCCTCATTGTAGCGTTCCTCTACCCTTGTCCTGAGATTTCTCACTGGGGTCAGTAGCCATGACAGGTTGGGGTACCCAGAGTCACCTGCAAATGTTGAGGGACAACTGTTAGACGCACACTAACCCGTAGGGACATCCCCAGACAACTATTCACAGGGTATAGGGTCCTTGTCCTCACCTATTAGCCACACACGGTACCTCTGGAGTTGCCCCATCACATAAGGGATGCTGCTATTCCTCAGAATGTAAGTGTCATGAACTGAGCCAGGAACTTGGCATTCACATGGGAGATGTACTGGTCGGCCAAACACACCATCTGCACATTCATTGAATGGTAGCTCTTCCTGTTTCTGTACACCTGTTCACTCCTGCGGGGGGTACCAAGGCCACATGTGTCCCATCAATGGCACCTATGATGTTGGGGATATGTCCCAGGGCATAGAAGTCACCTTTCACTGTAGGCAAATCCTCCACCTGAGGGAAAATGATGTAGCTGAGCATGGGTTTCAGCAGGGCAGACAACACCCTGGACAACATGTTGGAGAACATTGGCTGGGACATCCCTGATGCAATGGCCACTGTAGTTTGAAAAGACCCACTTGCCAGGAAATGGAGTGCTGACAGGACCTGCACTAGAGGGGGGATCCCTGTGGGATGGCGGATAGCTGACATCAGGTCTGGCTCCAACTGGGCACACAGTTCATGGATTGTTGCACGATCAAGTCTGTAGGTGACTATTACGTGTCTCTCTTCCATTGTCGACAGGTCCACCAGCGGTCTGTACACTGGAGGATGCCGCCATCTCATCACCTGCCCCAGCGGACGTGCCCTGTGGACAAGAACAGCGAGCAGAGAGTCAGCCAACACTGGGGTATCACAAATTGTCATTAGCACACATTTGTTAATCCACAATGTGCCTGTTACTGTTTGTATGCAAGGCCTACAGAGGTGTGACGCAGTTATTATTCTTGCCATGTGGCCCCCTGAAATGGCAGCTGCCTGACCTGTAAGGTGGGACAAGGGGATATGAGGTAACTGCGCTGGCGTTCTACTCCGTCACGGTAGGCAGTCGAAGACCGCAGCGCAATCCTGCACTGTTTAACATTGGACCCTATGGGTCCGAGGAGCCAACGACGATGTACGCCAGCGGTGACGGTACGCACCGCTGCGGACGTGACCGCCATTTTCTCTCTGTTCACTCATTTGATACCTGACCATCAACAGGAGAGGAAGTGCTGCTGTGACCTCAGTCTGGAATCGACAATGGATTATGTGTCTGGGGAAATGGCCCCTGTCTTCACTTCGGAGGAGTTGGAGAAGTTAGTGGATGGGATCCTCACCCAGTACACCCTAGTCTACGGTCCTCCAGACAAACAGGTGAGTACACTGTGAGCATGCTGCATGGGCAATTGCTGTTTGGAGTGGTGTGGATGGAAGATACATGGGGGGGACTGAGGCCTGCATGTGCAAACGGTGAGTGTATGTGCGTCAGGGCAAGGGTGGGAGCGTGGGCCAATGACTATGGCGGTCTGGACGGAGAAAGATTTTCCTTTCCCCCTGTACTACACCTCTAGGTCAGCGCCCACCAAAAGAAGGATATTTGGCGTGCCATCGCCAAGGAAGTCCGGACACTGGGGGTCCATCACAACGGAACACCCACTGCCGGAAAAGATGGGACGACATTCGCAGCTGGAGCAAGAAGACAGAGGAGGCCCAGCTGGGGATGGCCTCCCAACGTGGGAGGGGTGCCTGTCGCACCATGACCCCCCTGATGTTCCGGATTGTGGCAGTGGCGTATCCAGAGTTGGATGGGTGCTTGAGGGTATCACAGCAGCCAGAAGTGGGTGAGTACAGGCACATTCATCTGACTCTGCACGCATTACGAGGTGTCTGGGTGGGGGAGGTGGGCAGTGGGTTCCCCTAGGCCAGGGCACGCTATGTGCACCCCAACCCCACCAGTGGTAAGAGCCATCTACGCCTAGTCAGGCTCCTGTGACTTCCATGTGTGCAACAATCGGGCATAGGCCTTGTACCCCATGGCCTTGTGAATAATCTAGGAACTGTTAGTGCATGGCGTAGTGCTGATGTCTACTGTGTCTGTAGTGTCTGCCAACAGTAGTGGTATTGCATGGACTGAACATGTCTTTCTTCTGTCTTTCCCCCTCTTTTTTGTGGTCTCCCTGTTCTTGTGTGCAATAGCATCATCTGGTGGAGGAGCAGTGGCACCGGAGCAGGAGAGAGCCGGAGGGCGAGGGGAGCTCCACGGCGGGGGCAGGAGGTGACTGCAGTGACTCCTCCTCTGATGGGAGCTCCCTTGCGGTGGATGGCCCCTCCGTGCCCCCCGCATCCACAGGTACAGCCGCCACCCCCCCACCAGCACCGCCCTCCCACCAGCCCCTCAGCATGTGTCCCGTTCCTGCTCAACCAGGAGGGTGAGCATCTCCTTCGCCCCAGCACCTAAGGCCCAGCCCCAGTCAGCCCTGCTGCCCTCAGTGAGGAAGCTATTGACCTTCTGAGATCCCTCACTGTTGGGAAGTCTACCATTGTGAATGCCATCCAGGGTGTTGAGAGGCATTTGCAACAAACAAATGCATACCTGGAGGTCATTCATTCTGGCCAGGCAGCCCAACAGAGAGCATTTCAGGCCCTGGCATCAGCACTGATGGCAAGCCATTGTCCCTGTGTCCAGCCTCCCCCCTCCAACGTCCTCCACCCAGACCCAATCTCCTGTACCTCAGCCTATCCCAAGCACACCCTCAAACCAGCATGCACACACCTCAACACACAAAAGTGGCTCAGGCAAACATAAGAAGCACACATCACACAGGCACTCACACAAGTATCATACCCATGCAGACATACCAACATCCACTGCCTCCACTGTGTCCCCCTAATCCACATCTCCCTCCTCCCTCCCAGTCTTGTCTCCACTCACACCTGCATGCACTACATCTTCAGCCACTACGTCCATCACCAGACCGCCCATCACCACACACTGCTCACGTGCACTCACCACCCCCACTACCATTCACACATCCTCTGTGTCCTCTCCCAGTGTGTCTGTGAGCCCTCCTCCCAAACTACACAAACGCAGGCACACACCCACCCAACAGCAGTCCACCTCACAACAGCCTCCAGCCCATGCACCTTCACCCAAATTCAGCAGATGTACACCTCCTACAACCACTACCTCTTCCTCCACTCCCAAACCCTCTCCATCTACCCGTCCGAGTGTGTCTAAAAAACCTTTCCTGGCTAATATTGACCACTTCCCTACACCTACCCCCCCACCCATCCCCTAGGGCCAGGCTTTCCAGGTCCCAACCAAGCACCTCAGCCACCACATCACCAGACACAGTGGTGGCAGCAACTGCGGGCTATTGGAGTGCACCAACCATCAGGGCTGCCAGTGTGCCTCGGAGGGAGGGCAAGGACATTCCACACCTGCAAAACTTAAAATGTTGCCCACATCCCGGAGGGAGAAGCCGAAAACACCTGCACCAAGGGCTCAGGGAAACCGAAAGGGGATAGTGGCAAGACAGTAGCGCCACCATCCTAGGTGAGGAAGGGCCAAAAAGTGAAGGGCAGGTCAGGAGAGGTCATGGTGGCACCGACTGAGGGACCAGTGTCACACCTTCTGTCCACGTCAACGCCAACCTGTATGGCGGAGAAGACCGCCACCTGCACTGCCATCTGCACTGCCACAGAGCCCACCACCAGCACCAGTGTCATTGAGCCCACCACCAGCACCGCAGTCACTGAGCCCGCCACCAGCACCGCAGTCACTGAGCCCGCCACCAGCACCGCGGTCACTGAGCCCGTCACCAGCACTGCCGCCACAGAGCCCGCCGTCAGGACCGCCGCAACAGAACCCGTTGCCAGCACCGCTGCCACAGAGGCCGCCGCCAGCACCGCCGCCACAGAGCCCGCCACCAGCACCGCTGCCACAGAGCCCGAAGCCAGCACCACTGCCACAGAGCCCGCCGCAAACACCGCTGCCACAGAGCCCGCCGCAAGCACCGCAGCGACTGACACTGCCGCAAGCAATGGCAGCGGCCTCGTGACATCATGAGCCAGTGGCACGACCGCAGACATGGCTGCCATCCCCAGTGGTCAGTCGTCCGAGGCTGGTGGTGAGTTCCAGGAGACTGGGAAGCTTAAATGATGCATCACTTTCAGTGGAGAGATACAGCCACGACCTCTGTCCTTTGCAGGATGAAGCACTCTGGGCACAAAGTCCCCTCCAGAACCAGTGGAGAAAGACATCCACTTCCTCTTTCCTTGGCAGGATGAATCACTCTGGGAACAAAGCCCCATCCAGAACCAGTGGAGAAAGACATACACTTGAGAGCCTGGGGCTTTGCACTCCCCAGGATAAAGCAGTGGGCAAACCACCCACTGGAAAGACTTGAGAGACTATGGCTTTGCAGTCCCCAGGATAAAGCAGTGGGCAAACCACCCACTGGAAGGACTTGAAAGACTGTGGCTTTGCACTCCCCAGGATGAAGCAGTGGGCAAACCACCCACTGGAAAGACTTCAGAGACTGTGGCTTTACACTCCCCAGGATAAAGCAGTGGGCAAACCACCCACTGAAAAGACTTGTGAGACTGTGGCTTTGCACTCCCCAGGATAAAGCAGTGGGCAAACCACCCACTGAAAAGACTTGAGAGACTGTGGCTTTGCACTCCCAAGGATAAAGCAGCGGGAAAACCACCCACTGTAAAGACTTGAGAGATTGTGGCTTTGCACTCCCCACGATACAGCAGTGGGCATGGAGCCCCCTCATGGAGCAGTGGTGTCGTGCGTTCATCAGGCTGAGGTTCTCCCTCCCCTCCCCCTGAGGTGCCTGTTTATTTTCCATCTGATGTCCCTCCAGTGTTCTCTCCGTTTGGAGTCAGGTATTGAGTGTGGGCCTTGCCCATGCATTTTTGGCCCAGTGGTCCACGGACAATGATTGGTGCACTATCTGGACTTGTGTAGTTGGTGTACATAATTGTATATACTGTATTTAGAGTTTTAAGTTCTGGATTTTTATTGATTACATTCGTTTAAATCAATTCCTTTTGTCCTTGCATTATTGAAGGGGGCAGGGGGTTTATATGTAATGTTGCAGCATGTATTTGTGTGTATGGTGTTGTGGGTGAGGGTGGAGGTGGGGGTGTTGCATATTGCGTGTGTGTGTCACTCTCTTTTCCTTCCCCCCCTCCCCTGTGTTGTAGGTGCAGTTCTCACCGTGGTCATCGCTGCCGTCTCTGGAGCTCCTGATAGAGGAGCAGGAAGACGATCGCCGGCAGGATGTGAACTTCTGGCTCCATGGCGTCCTGGTTCCTCGTGGGGTGTGGAGAGGTGAGTGATTTCCCCTTCTGTGTACCGCCGTGTTTTGATCGCGTAGACTCCGCCCCGGAAAAGGTAGCGGATTGGCATCTTGTGATAGGGTGGGCGGTATGTTGTCTGCTGCCTGTCTGTTGGCGGTTACCGCCTCGCTGTTTGTTTGTACCACCATGGCTGTCGGAGTGTTAAAGTGGTTGTCTATGTTGGCGGTTTCCGCCGTGGTCGTAATCCCATTTTTTTTCCGCCGGCCTGTTGGCGGTATTACCGCCGCTTTAACACCGACCGCTAGGGTTGTAATGTGGGCCGATATGTTCTACCTTAACTATACACTGCACCCTGCCCTTGGGGCTACCCGGGGCCTACCTTAGGGGTGTCTTGCATGTTAGAAAAGGAAAGGTTTAGGCCTGACAAGTGGGTACACTTGCCAAGTCGAATTTACAGTTAGAACTGCACACACAGACACTGCAGTGGCAGGTCTAAGACATGATCACAGGGCTACTTATGTGGGTGGCACAACCAGTGCTGCAGGCCCACTAGCAGCAGTTGATGTACATGCCCTGGGCACCTCTAGTGCACTTTACTAGAGACGTACTAGTAAATCAAATATGCCAATCATGAATAAGCCAATACATACACATTTTGTAATGAGCACTTGCACTTTAGCACTGGTTAGCAGTGGTAAAGTGCCCAGAGCAACAAAAACAGCAAAAACAGAGTCCAGCACACATCAACAACCTGGGAAACAGAGGCAAAAAGTTAAAGGCGACCACACCAAGGATGACAGGTCCAACAGTGACCCTACTGGCGCATCCCAGTCCATATAAACCCCATTCAAACCTTACTTAAGGTGACTTTAGCGTGCGGGGAAGAGCTGGGGTGACCAGACTGTGTACTGCATTACTGAATACTGAATGAGAGTGGCCAGGCCTAGCATGGTCTGCCTTGCTTTGGCCCTTTTGGCAATCCATTGCTGCTACTACAGCCTGGCAGTGCTTTTGAACATCCATAATAGCACATCTAACTTGGGTTTTCTGATACCTTCATCTTGAGTTTGCGCTATAGAAAACTATCCAAAAAATGTTACCTACAAAGAAGTTATGTCCCGATTACCTTGCACTGGTTTGAGTGCTGATAACAGTGCTGCAGCATTTTCATCCTTCGCAGGAATCAATTCTCTTCGAGGCCACCTGGATGTTTAGACTCCGCGGCAAGCTGTGTTAGAATCAACTCAATTTCAGTACAGACCAATTAGGTTAAACAGTATGACCCATTTGTCTATATAAGGAAAACTCCAGTCAGGAATAAAGTTAAAGGGTTTATTACAAGCTCAAGCTCAATGTCATGTAAATTACTCTCAAGCCAAAATTATAAAGATACAATATCACCAAGTGTTACCCATGGCGACTAAATAAGTTCAGGCAAACTAACATCAATGAAACTAAGCATTCAATCAGAAAACAGAAAACATTAAAAAGATCAATTGTGATATAGAAAATAAATGTTGCTCAAGTTTAGCAAGCATTAGTCAGTTTCAAATCATTAGAATTACAGTTTTCAGCTGAGCAAGGGAAAACTCTACCATGGCAGAATTAGGGATTAACATGTGTGGGTCAGAACACAGGTGGGCAAAAACAAAAAGGACAAAAAGGACAAAAAGTATTTGGAAACATCCGGCAATAAGGTTCTTACTAAGGTAGGCAAAAGATAGGTAAAAAGGGAAAGCATCAGCATTTCAGAAGCGCAATCAAGAGTCTTCTGAAAGGGAATAGGAAAGAGGGCAAAACAGTGGGGAAGACACCTCTCTAAGGGGCTCAGCATTCAGGAACTCTCCATCAGCAAAAGACCTCATTGAAGGGCATCTGAAAATCTGACCAAAGTCCAACTGGCCATCAGTATGTTAAATATCATAAAACAATTTGATTCAATCTGAAAATCAGTCCATATTATGTTGAAGGGGCATCATCCAATAATAATCGATCACAAGACTCCAGGTTGAAACACCAACTTCCACTCCCAGTTCTGTCATGGGAACCTCATCAATCCATGTAGCTTCACACAGGATTAAAACATTTATATAATTTATTATTCCATATATTTAGGATGTTCCAATTTCAAGGAAACAAGTATACTTTCTCTCTTTGTCTAAACAATAGGGCCTATTACCAAATCTAATCTTCTCATGGAAACAAAGTCCATAAGAAAGCTCACGCGATGAAAGAAATGATTCAGCATTTCCTGCACAGTCACAAAATACAAAACTAACGGGCCTCACTTAGGCTAACGCAAGTGAATAAAAACAATACATTTAACACTTTTAATAAGCAAACTAATGAATTAATCAATAACAATGCTTCAATAATATGCATGTTACATTCATTTTAAACAACAAAAAGCCTCTACTAATGCATTTTGGTTGCTATAATGTGAAACTGCATTCCTCTAATTTTGCACACATGTTTAAATCATTAATCATTAAAAATTCAATATTGTCTCAATACATTCTGTTAGTCCAAGGCCTAAATTATAACATCTTTCAATTACATTTTGCAAACATTGACTTATAAGCGATACCAGCAGGGTTTCTTACACTAGTTTAAACAAATGTACAGTTAAAACAATTTCTCACGGCATCTTCCACATCTTTACGTTATGTTATAAATAATTTCTAGAGTGCACACACACCAGATTGGTTTCTTGGTGCTGAGGTTACTAAAACAGCATGCAACACCTCATTGCTCATACGCCAACCTGAAAAGCCGTGGCTGCAGGAGTTTCCTAAATGCAGTTTAACAGAAGGTGGACCTGATTTCTTGGGGAAAAGCATTCCAGATGCGGGGAGCCAGTACCGCAAACCTGGAGCCACCCATTGTCTTTTTTTTAAAGGTGGGGATGGTAGGAAGGTTAGCATGTGAGGACCTCAAATAAAGGATAGGGATATGTTTTTGTATACAGGCAGATAAAAAAGTAGGACCGCCAATTTGGAGTGATTTAAAAATGAGGCACCTTGCCTTAAAGATGGAGCTTTGTTCTACAGGCAGCTAGTGCAAGTTCCTCAATAAGGGGGTAATGTGACAATTGCAGGGAATGATGGAACAACAGCCTAGCTGCTTGACTTTGGACCAACTGGAGTCTGCGGTTTAGACACTTAGGGGGTAATTTTGACTCTGGCAGTCGTGGTCCCACCGCAGACAGGCTGGTGGTATAGACCGCCACATTATGAGTGTGGCGGGTTGGCTTCTGCCAACCCACCCCAACCCGCCACCCCCCCTCATACTGCCATGGCGGTCTGAACCGCCAGACTGGAGATGATTATCTGGGACCTAGCGGTCACAGAAGTGGGCCCTCCGACATGCTTTCTGCAGTGGTAGCACCACCATGAAAACCATGGTGGAAGGGCTACTGGTGACAGGGAATTCCTTTCCTGTCACTTGTAGACAGCTCCCACGCACCCCAGTAAGCACTAGACCTCCCTCCCTCCCTCCAGCAACAGCATCCCCATCCCCCTTCTGACATAGCACCATCCTCCCCAACCCCCCCTTCAGACACTGTGCCCCCTTCCCAGCCCACTCCCCACATACATGCACACAGACACCCACACGCACCACGCATACACCCATTCATTTATACTTACATACACGCATCCACTCACACGCATCCATGCACACATTCACAACAACATCCATACATGCATTCATAGCTTCAAACATACACACATTCACAACTCCATTTATACAAGCATTCACAACTCCATTTATGCACACATTCACAATTCCATTCATACACACATTGAAGAATACATTCAAACACTCATTCATGCACACATACTCACACCCATCCAAACATGCATACTCACACCCATCCAAACATGCACACTCACATGCATACACACTGACATACAGACACACATTCATGCACACACGCAGACACCACACACTCATACACACACACACACACACAACACCCTCCTGCCCTGTCAGACAATCACCTTACCTGGTCAAGGGAGAAGGTCATCCGGCAGTGAACGGGATGGGTGCCTCCACTGCCAGCAACGCCATGCCAGCAGGCTACCCCCAAGCCATATTATGACCCATAATATTGCGGATGGTGTCCTACTGACAGGGCGGCTCTGGTGGTGGAACCGCCTGAGAGCTCCACCCGCCAGCATGACTACTGCCGGATTTCTGCCCAAAGTGTGATGTAAAGCCAGAAGTACCCGTGATATGGCGGGTGGGAGACCACCAGCACTGGCGGGTCTCCTGGTGTCCGTGGCTTTGGGGGTCTTCGAAGAAGACTGCAAAGGTCATAATGAGGGCCTTAGACTCTGATTTAAGAGGGCCTAGTGCAAAATATTGCCACATTAGCGTCATTTTCTTATGCTTATGTGGTGATATTATAGCAAAAATGCTGTGCCATATTTACAAAGTGGCGCAATGCATGCATTGTGCCACTTTGTATCCCCTTGCGCCACATTATGCCTGCACCAGGCATTATGTATTCAAGGGGGGCGTTCCCCCATTCAGTGGGCAAAAAACAATGGCTCAAAGAAATCTAAAAGATTTAATTTCACCATTGTTTGTGGCATTTTTAATGCCTGAACAGAGCAGGGGTTATAAGGAGGCATGCCAATATTTATAGTGGCCCTCAATGTGCTTTGCAGGATTAGAGCCAAACTAGCATCAAAAATGTTGATGCTAGTTCCCAAACTACTGCCATGGTGCACCCTATCCTAAATATGGCACATGCATGGTGGATTTAGGGAGGCACAAGGGGCGCACAAAAAGTAACGCTACATTGGATGTAGCAACATTTTTCTGAAATCTGCCCATCAGAGAGAGCCATATACACGGAGTTAGCATAATCTAATCTAGAAAGGACAAGTGCAATGACAACCTGCATAAGACCCTCAAAAGATAGAAGTTTACTTATCTTTCTGATTTTCCTAAGTTGTAAAAAACATGAGGAAATCACAGACCAAAATGTAGGTTTCCTGGTCAGATTGGCATCAATCAGAACTACCATGATCTTAACTCAATTTCTGGGCAGAGGGGAGGAGCCCGTGGTTGCAGGCCTGTTCTGTGCAAGCCACTCACCTGAATTCCAAGCATTCTGATGGGGCGATGACAATTCCCTAATCTCGGTGACGACTAACATGACAGTGATTAAGAATGCATTGCCCTCTCACAAGTCCTCAAGGAGAAGGGGGTTTTGGGAAGTGAAAAAAAAAAAATCTGCTTCTGCTTTATAGACTGCAGAACCAGACTGCTTGAACCTGGACTGCATGTCAAGTTGGACATTAGGACTTCTGAGTTCTGAAAATACTGGGGCCCATATTTATACTTTTTGACGCAAAACTGCGCCAACGCAGTTTTGCGTCAAAACAATTAGCGCCGGCTAACGCCATTCTGAAGCACCATGCGGGCGCCGTATTTATTGAATGACGTTAGCCGGCATTAGCCGCCGGCGCTGTCTGGTGTGCGTTAAAAAAAACGACGTACACCAGGCAGCGCCGGCGCAGGGGGAAAATGGCGTATGGGCGTCCACAAGTGGTGCAAGTCAGGCTGAGGCAAAAAAATCGCCACAACCCGATTTGCGCCATTTTTTAACGACGCCCATCCCCCATTGAAATGACTCCTGTCTTAGCAAAGACAGGAGTCATGCCCCCTTGCCCAATGGCCATGCCCAGGGGACTTCTGTCCCCTGGGCATGGTCATTGGGCATAGTGGCATGTAGTGGGGCACAAATCAGGCCCCCCTATGCCACGAAAAAAAAAAAATATTAATACTTACCTGGACTTACCTTAATGTCCCTGGGGTGGGTCCCTCCATCCTTGGGTGTCCTCCTGGGGTGGGCAAGGGTGGCAGGGGGTGTCCCTGGGGGCAGGGGAGGGCACCTCTGGGCTCATTCTAAGCCCACAGGTCCCTTAACGCCTGCCCTGACCCAGGCGCTAAATTCCGGCGCTAATGCGGGTTTTTTAGACCCGCCCACTCCCGGGCGTCATTTTTGCCCGGGAGTATAAATCCGACGCATATGCATCGGAGTCATTTTTTAAGACGGGAACGCCTACCTTGCATATCATTAACGCAAGGAAGGTGTTCACGCAAAAAAATTACGCTAACTCCATGAACTTTGGCGCTAGACGCGTCTAACGCCAAAGTATAAATATGGAGTTAGTTTTGTGTCGAATTTGGCGCAATTTGACGCAAATTCGGCGCAAACGGAGTATAAATATGCCCCTGGGTTCTTGGTTTTTTGAATTCTGGGCTGCAAAATAATTACTTAATTAATTAATTAATTAAACTTGCATACACTATTGTGGAAGTACACACTGCATAATGTCAGTCATTGTTGACACTTTGTGCATACGTTTCTATAAGTCTGAACACGTCTCTTTCTCTTTTTACAATACTTTCAGAGTCTCTGAAGCAATTCCCAAACTCAAAAATAATCAACTTGACTAAAGGGCTTCTTTGCATTCTGGCGTAAGCTCTTGCCAGTAATAGTTTTGATACACTTGCTCTTTTTCTGACCTCCTAATTCTCAGAGGAGCACCTCTTACAGGAAATACGTCTTTCCCTAATGTCTGTATAGCAGTATCTTGGTTTCCCACTCAAACGGTCAATCATGTGTGTTTTATTGTCATAAACATTTTAAAAGACAGAGCTCTGTTTTGTTTCATTTAAATGGTTAATCTTTTGTTACCTTGAAATGAAATTATTTGCATGAAAAGTTCAGAAAAACCGAAACTGTTTTTTTCACCTTTCTTATTTCTCTCTTTTACAGGCCATACAGAATAATTGGCAGAAGATGGAAGAGGAGAGCCAGAACTCCGCAGGAAGTCTAAGGGAGAGGGAGGATCACCAGAACTTGACTGGAGGCTGTCTGGAGGACGAGAGATGCTGGAACCTGACTGGAAGCTTGTCGCAGGATGAGGAACACTGGAACTTGACTAGAGGCAGGCTGGAGGACAAGGAATTTGACTTGCACTGGAACTCGACTGAAAGCAGACTAGAGGACAAGGAACTTGACTCGACTGGAAACAGGTGAATAGAGCAATAGATATGAAGCCAAGCAAGGCCTCAGAAGCATCCTTAAATAATCAAATGTGCACCTGTGCCTTTTGGCAGTGGATTGCTTGTTAAGGAAATTAGCAAATATCCTTCTGATTGTGGCACATGTTCCATACAAATCACATTGTGAAGAGCACATGTTTTGGCAGTTACAGTTGGAGCAGGTGGAAGGGCAGTTGGATGCTTGTTAAGGAAATTAGCAATTATCCCCCTTATTGTGGCACATGTTCAATACAGATCACGTTGTGAAGAGCACATGTTTTGGCAGTTACATTTAGCACAAGTTTAGCAGATGGAATACAATGTGCATAATCAACAGGCATTGGTTATAATAAATGAGGCATTTAACAAGCATTGGTTATTGAAAACGTGATATTCAGGGATGTAATGAATATACCCACATAAGTCGGAATGTTGAAAACTATAGCATCTTACTGTAATTGAGCTCTTGGATATGCTAGTGTACACACAACAAGGTCAAAGTATAAGTCGCCATAAATTGAGCTTATTTTTTATAATGACAATCTCCGTCAGAATTAGGTTGAAGCTGATTGTCATTCATCCTATCACGAATAAATAGCATCATGTTTGGAATGAGGCTGCACATTCTGGGGACCTGTCAATGGTGAAGATCAGTTGCAAATCACCTGCACAGTTATAAACCCTGACCATCCTTTGATTCATAGAATGCACCAGATGACGTATGTATAGGTTAAAAATGAAGGGGGACAAAGAGGATCTCTAAGGGACACCACAAAACAGACTGACCTCAGATGAGCAGTAAGGAGAGAGCCTGACCATCTGTGACCAGTCCTTCAAAAAGGAGTCTACCCAGCCTTGTGTAGTGCCCCGGGGACCCAGAGCTTCAACCAGTCGACCAGAATATCATGGTTGACTGTGTGAAAAGCCACAGAAAGATTAGGAAGCATCAGCACCTGGGTGGTATCCCTGTCAGCCGCCTCAGAAAGATTGTCCACCACTGAAGGAATAACTGTCTCAGTGGAATTGGCATGTCAAAAACCCACTTGGGAGTCAAGAAAGTTTGTTGACTCCACAAAAGAACAGATACTGTTTGCTACATGGGCCTCAAGTACCTTAGCCAAGTAAGAAAGCAAGGATATTGGGTGATAATTTTCAAAGTAGAAGGGTCATGTCCAGCTTTCTTTAGAGGGATCACATTTGCCTCCTTAGTAACTAGGGAACCTTGTCAGGACTTAGAGAGGTGTTGAGAAAGGCAAGAGCCTTTTGATCAGTTAGTACAGACTAAGCGCAACTAGGGCACACAAAGTTATGATCAGCAGGGGTCTTAAGATGGTTCCCACAATTCTTTTCCCTAAGTTTCCAAACCACCTTCCAATGGCTGAAAAACCACTACCTACAATTTCCCAGACACCAGTCACTGTTAATCCTTTCAAGCCCTTTTTCAAGTCAGTCATGTCTGCAATATATTTTCTTATCTCTTTACTATTGTCAGGTATGTAAGTGCAACATTTTTGCACATGTAACATTGTGCAAACTTTGCCTTATTTTACTTGAAGAATGTCTAATGCAAGGCGATTTTACGCAACCATTGAACTCATAGCAGCCATTTCAGTGTCCATTAACAATATGGCACCTACAGTGTCTGTACATAAGTTATCTACTATTGTTGACAGTTTTCTATTTTTTTATATCATTGAAGATTACACTTATGGATGGAATTATGACACCAAACATATCTCCCACAATTTCTGAAGCTCTAGCTCCTATTTAGACTCTGGTGTTTGATTTCTCATCCCTGACTGGACCATAAAATGATCCACATGATAATTCTTTGGGAAAACTTCTCCCAGGTAAAAAGTACCATGCCAACCTTTCTGCAGCTTTTATTAGGCATTTTACCACATATGAAATAAATACTTGGGCCCATATTTATACTTATTGACGCAAAACTGCGCCGGCGCAGTTTTGCGTCAAAAATATTACCGCCGGCTAACGCCATTTTGGTGCGCCGTGCGGGCATCATATTTATACTTTGACGCACGGCGGCGCAAACAACAGGTGGGAGTCATTATTTTTGACACACACCACGGCGTCAAGTCGTAAAGGAAAACAACGTTAACTCAGCGGAAATGATTGTGGGTTGATTTACGACACCGCAAACCGGATATGCGCCGGTATTTTTGACGCAATAGATTAAAAAAACACAGCCATTTCACCAGAGGAGAGCCAAAATTGATCCCAGATGCCACTACAGACCCCAGGAAGATGACAGCAGACCAGGAACCAGCCAGGAGGACCCACACAAGAACCAGGACACTTTTAAGAAGAAAAGAAAGTGTCGCTTCAGTGCAGAGGAGCAGGAAATCCTGGTTAAAGAGGTGACGGAACCAACTGTTTGTCACATCAAAGTTGCCAATCAGTAGGAGAGAGGCTATATGGCAACAAATTGTCGACAAGATAGACAGTGTGGCAGAAGTACGCAGGCATGACTGCAAACGCAGGACCAAGGAAAAGATGGCCAGGAACAGGAAGGCAGCACTGCAGACTGGAGGGGGGAGTCCAGCACACCAGGAGGCCCTGGACCACATGGAGGAGATGGTCGCAGCCGTCATCCCTGAGGAGATCGTCACAGGGATTCAAGGACAGGACAGCGCAGACTACCAGGACACAACTCACATGCAGGGTAAGTCGCATGGGGAATTAAAATGCAATAATGTCAACTGTGAGCATGGGGGGGGATACCGACCACTAAATGCATGGAAGTCATCTATTACATGGAGTGGCATGGGTAAAGGGGCACGGCAGGGGGGCATGGCCCGTTCTGAGAAGACCTGGGGCACACCATTACACAACACCAACAACAGTCCCTTGGGGGCATGCTGTCATGCCAACGATGGAGCAAAGGGAAAGCCACAACAGGAGGGAAGGGCACAACGTCAAACTGACATCCCTGCACACGTCAGTCACCATACCCCCTACATTAACTAGGGCCCTATTAACAACTTTTAGCCATACTGACAACTGGAATGTAACTGCGACAACAGTTGCCACTACTACCTCTGCTCTGTGTGCAGCTCAAGTAGCCAATGGCAGTAACCTCCCCAATGATCATACACACCTAAATTAGGGGGTGAGGATGACAACTGCAACAATCTCCTGAAACAAGACAAAGGCCCCAGTACACTCAAATGTCAATGCCCATAGTTGTCACAAACATCAGCCAATTTCAACAACAATAGGAGCAACACAGCACTAAGGACACACCCATGCTGCATATGTCAGGGTCCATCCTGTGCCTGGGTAACAAGGCAACATCCCAAATGTCATACTGTTCAGACAACAGCATTGAGGAGGGGACACATGTAACTGGTCACTGAAATACACCTGCACAGTCAGAGGACGAAAAAGGACACTGATACGACTATCAGGGCAATCCAATGTAACACACATTCCCCAACATCAGCAGGACCCATTAACAATGTCAACATCCATATCGGATCATAACATTGCCATGCATAGGATATGCCACATGTCAATTACATTTAAGTTGATGTGAACGATCAGGGATTGGGGCAGGTCCTGATAGTTAAGTGTGCTGCCAGGGCCTTCAGAACACCCACAGCCAGTGAAAGGTCTCACCATGAGAATGTACATACACGGATGGTCGAGTAGGACAAGAAGGTGGCAATTCTCGATTTGGCATAAAGCAACACCTAGAGGCGATGAGGCTGACAAGTCTGATAACTCAATAACATACATGTGACACACAGGTGGGCCATAGGCCTGAAACAATGCCCATCTGAAGGACTGGAGATATTAACGCAAAATAAGATCACAAAGTGAATTCATCAAAAGGCAGGCATGTCACATCACAATTGCCACAACACAGACACACTAATTGTACCCTGTTTCACTGCAGAGGAAGATGGATCTCCTGCCGATATGCCTGTCCCAGATTTCCCTGATGACATGGATGACGAGCCAATAAACATTCCCCAGGAGACTATCCAAAAGGTCCTTGAAACCCTCCAGACCCCACCTTCAGTCACAAGGAGGAGCACAGAACAAGCAGCCATCGCAGAGGATCCACCCACCACCCCAATTGTAAGACCTGCCAGCTCCAATACAGCTGAGGACTCAGACAACACTGGCACCAGCTTTGAGAGAACTGTAGTTGGAGTACAGCAGGAGCTGGCCAAGGAGGTGCGGGTGGGGATGCAAACTATGGCAGCCAGCCTTGAGGGGATGCGTTCATGCATGATGTCATCTGCAGATCAGGCAGCAGCTATGCAAGCCCTAACATCTATCTTGCAGGAACTGCAGAAAACCCAGAAGGAAATCAGCACAGCTGTAATACAGTTGAACCAACACCTACAACAGCAATCCTGTCAACGCGTGCACGAATGCAACATTGATCCCCTCAGGGCCGACCTGGCTGCCTACCATCGTGGTGTGGCTGCTATTCTCAAGAACCAGCAGGCCCTCCTTGCAGCAGTACTGCCCTTAAGACCTTCACAGGGAGCAGCCACCGGGATGTCTGACTCCACGTCTTCTAACACTGAGGTGTGTGTTGCCCCTTCACAACCAACAACAACAAGGACAAAGCAGGCAACACACACATCAGAAGAAGAAGACATGGAACAGATCACATTCCCAAGGAAAATGACCCGGAAGCACTAGTCCCTGCCACATGGCCAACTATTACCAAAGTCCTGCTCTTTGTAACTTGCCAGTCTTGCAACAACTGTACTAAAGCACTGTTCTGCTAACCACTGTATAACTTGTCACCCAGCCCAGTGATTGTCTCTCTCCTACTCATTGGCTAAGTCTGTCCATCTGCACTGTCTGAAACAGCAACCCCAGCATGACAAAAGGATTTTGGTAAACCCTTGTGTTGGATCACACTGGAAGATATCACTATAATGGACTCACAATCATGGACAATGTACACATAGCACTACAGCACTTTTCAATAAATAACACTTACACAACAAATCTGTCTCTGGGTAATGTGACATGTCAACTGTGCAGTAGAAAATTGATATGTCCCTACTGTCAAATAACGTAGCTTGTCAATACAATTGTCCAGATATTATGTAGTTAGAGAAATCTGCACAGTGACCATGATTGCGTCATACTCTGCCCAGCCTGAGGGAATAATCTGATGAAGTGAGAAACCATACACCACCATGCTGTGTTGGACAAAAGAATGCTTCCTCAGGGGATAACTAAGTCATCAAATAGTGCCCGCTAAATGTTGTCAACATGCACAAATAACACAATAAACATGCCACACTAATCTAAGTAAATACAAAAAAAAACTGCACAAATGAAGGTGTCTGAGTTAACATACAAATAGGTAATCATGCCGAACTGTGTCACAAATGATGTATGAGGGTCATGAAGACAAGAATACAAGATTGCCAATGAGAACTCATCTTATAAGGGTGTGCATGATCATCACACTGCAGTCAGACCTCAAACTGTTTCCCCAATATCAAGTCTGGAAGCACTGTTAGTGACTTTGAAAACACACTTATCAACAGAAACACATTGTGATCCATATTAACTGTGATTGGTGGTTGCAACAAAGGGTAGACACTTTGCAAGGTAGCTCTGGGCTAGCTGCCAATCGTACAGCTCAGTTGGGATTTGTTTGTAGCATTGGACACAGATGTTATAGTACAAAAGAGATGTACACGGAATCCAAACCAACGATCAAGTACCAATTAACACATACTATTAAGGGCTAACCAAATATTTATTAAAAGCTAACCATAGATGAGGAAACTGAGGGAAAAATCTTACCTACCCTAATCTACCCTGACTACTCATTACCCACAACTGTCCCTAACTAACCTAAGCTACACTTACTTATCACATGTAACGAAACGTTCTAAACATCTACCCCCCCACCCCCCTTATGAGACGGGACACATTGAGGACAACACATACTAACCTAAACACATACTATACTACCTTAAACAAATATATATATTTTGGCAACAAAAAAAAAAAATTCTTTTTTTTTCTTTTACACACAAGAACCCCAACATAGCCCCCCACCCACCCACCCACACATGTAATAAGTCAAAAAAGAAACAAGCAGGACCCCCTACCCCCCACCCACTAACACTGACTAAACTAACAGCCTATAATAACCTAACACTAAGCCCACTAACTATAAGAACAAGGAAAGAGGAGGGAGGGGAGGGTATCATGTCCATCGAATCAACTGTCTAGAAGTTGGCCCTCCAGAGGGTCCTCTTTATATCCTTGACCCGCCGTTTAATGTGCTGCACGTCC
Source organism: Pleurodeles waltl (assembly GCF_031143425.1). Classification (NCBI taxonomy): domain Eukaryota; kingdom Metazoa; phylum Chordata; class Amphibia; order Caudata; family Salamandridae; genus Pleurodeles; species Pleurodeles waltl. The sequence goes on from NC_090436.1 coordinate 768,446,261, forward strand.
CGGCTCAGGTGGCTCACCTTTCGCAGCACTTTGTCCATCTTATTTTCAAGTCTATTGAAGGTTGCAGGGTCAACAGATGGAGCAGTGGCAGTCTGGGTACCGGTGGAGGAGGTCTGTGTGGGCTGCCCTGCACCGGTGGCAATGCTGGGGCCAGGAAGTCCGGCAGATGTAGATTCAACAGAGGCAGCTGTGGGTGGGGCCACCTGGCTCTCATTGGTGGTTGTTTCTGTGGTGGCTGTGGTGGGCACAGTATGCCCACCCTGTGGGAAGGCTCCCCATACCCCGGAGGCACGTTCATGGCGATATCTCCGGGCCATCCTCCGGAACCCCGACTCCACCAGCAGGATGTGCTGGTATCGCATGGCCCGACGCTGAAATTCACAGACCTGGTCTGGAGTCATGTTAGATGCTGTGAAGACAAATGCAGATATGCCACATTAGTAATTGCATTGTGTAAAACAGCACAGCAAGTTAAGCAGACATTACATCTACTGTACTTCTAACAGCTCATATCACGATACAGAGCATCGAATGTCCCTGAGGAAGTACATGGCAGGCCAGACAACAAAGGTCACATCACACAAAGCACATTCATAACCCACAAGAAGGGTAACAACTGGCCTTGACTTGCAATCTGAGTTCTGACAGTTAACATCTAAGAATCATGCTGCATATCCTCCACCAAGAGCTGGGCTACAAATGTCAGTGTACGGAAAGCAAAACTAAAGCCACATGGTCTGCAAGTTGTAACTGGACTTTCCAGTATGGTACCAAGTGCCAAACCTGAGTGTGTATACTAGTATGCAACCAAACCGTCACTTATTCACAGGTATGTGTAACATACTGGTAGCATCAGTACTAGGTACCCTATTCACAATCCCATGGCCGTGTTTGAGGGGGGGCGGTGGATACACAACTATAATTTGCCAACAACATGTACACAGAGGAGTGTATAGGCTAATCCACACATGTTTGTCTCTACAGACACACCACAGGTAAGGTCTATCTACAATTTGGAGTCAGTAAACCCTAGAGCACTCATAGGGTCAGACATGTCAGGAAAATCAGAGCTTAGTACACAACATATACTTCCAGTGAGGCCTGTCTTACATCAGACACAGAGTTGCTAGAACACCCATGATCATGAATTGCATGCACACCTAGGCCATTACACTCAGGTTCCACAGACTTGATACACTACATGTGGAAGTACATGCTGCTAGGAGGTTCTACGTACTGTTTCAAACTTACATAGGTAAATAGTGAAGCAGATGTCTATTGGGAAGCTATTAGCTCCACCAATCTTAGAGAATGTGGGTCTGACAGGCTGACTAAATAGGGGCTGACTTCCATTGCGACTCTTGGTGATAAAAGTGTCAGAGACATGACTATCCCCTGTACTCACAGTGGGGCCTACAGGGATGTCCTACAATCCCTACATGATACCATTGGATACGCATTGGCTAACTCAAAACATGTGAGAACTGCATTCCCACTCATGGAACAAGTGAAAAACTTGCCCACAGCATCACACCTTGCAACTCACACAAGTCCATAACCAGCAAACACAACACATAACAGACATATCAACACTTACTGTAGTGGTCGGGGTCCTCAAATGTCGCCACCTCTCCCACAGTGTAGGGCGCCGGTCCACCTGTAAGGTATGGAAGGAAGAAATGTGCTCAAAATCTGTGCTCAGTGCAACATTTTCAGTATCATTTACAATGTGTAGGCTGAATAGGTAAATGGCAGCCATTCAGACATGATGGTACTGCATCTGATATTTCACGGCCAACTTGTACATAGCATGGGTCTCCTGTGACAGTTGCACACATATCTGCACACATACATTGGCCCTAACTATCATGTGGTTGCACACTTGCCCCATAATTGGTGAGCACTAAAAAATATGGAGTGTAATCGTCTCATCATGTGCATCCAAGAAAAACATCCAACGCCTGGTTACTTGAGGACTGCATTATCAGTCAAACATGCCTTGTGGCCATGACACACTTAGTGCACATAGGCCCAATGTACAGAGGGAGGGGCAGGGACTCCTGTAAGCCATTCTGTTGTTACAGTATAGTCAATTGATGTGGCCCAGCGATGGTGATTTGCACCAACCATGGAGATGTAAAGCCATGTGCAGAAACTTGGACTGCCATCCATATTTGGATTGTGGCTCAACCGATTCCAACAAACATCTTAAGATGTTAGCTGAGGGCACCTTACACCTTTTCACAATGTTTTCAAATCATGAACTGACATGTATCCAAAAAGATCAAGAAACACAATAATCCCACACATTCATAGTACTTCTCTGAACGCTTTCCTTCCACACTCACCAGACGAACATGAGACCAATGTCTGAGCCACTTTGCTATTATAAATTGACGTGAAGGCAGCACTCATTTTCAGCATCATGTAGTGATTCTAAAGTCAGTCTAGCAATTGCGTCAACATAGTTGGCCTAAATGTTGGTACATCTGTACTTCTCTGTCAATAATACCCTATATAGACATGATTGGCTGCTATTTTGTTAGCTGTGCTGACAAAAAGGCTGCACCAATTTCCTTCATGGTGAAGTTACCTGTAAGTTTGCTGAGCACGTGCTACCTAACAGCTAGCAATTGTGATCCTTGCCATAGTGCATCAATGATCCCCTTATATTTCCCCAAAATTACACACAGTCATCAAGTTAGCTGGCAGACATTGCACTAATCCACTGATGTCACTACAGAGCATTTAATTGTGCACAATAACAATAGTCGTACTCACCAACAGTGCCACCAATCACGATTCCCAGGTGGTCCAAGAGATCCTGCTCCCTGGTGATGAGGTCAGCCCACCGGTGCTTCAGCTGGTGGTCACTCCTCTGGCTGGCATACACACGCTGCAGGTGATGCAGCACCTTTCCCCACCGGATTCTGCGCGCCTCTGTCGGGTACCCCCGTATGACCCTGCCCCCTGCCTGGATCATGAGCGGCAAGAAATGTGTCACCAGCCAGATGAAGCCCCCCAACTCCTCTTCCCCCATCCTGCCAAGACGTGGCCTACCAGACATACTGATAATTGAAGAGAAGAAATACAGGTAAAAGAAATAGAAAGGGGAAATGGGTGAAAGTAGGGGTAAAAAGACAGAACAAATAGTAAACCTAAACACTAAAAGAGCCCAACTATCCCCAAACTAACACTACCCACAACAGACTCCCACAAACAAGAAATACACAAGATAAATGGACAAATGTAGACAAAATGCAGTACTACAGTATACACAAACAAAATTTATTTCACAAAAGGACTTTACCGATAGCACACAGGACAAATACAGCACAAAATCTCTGGACAACACTCTCTACACAGCCACACAGTCTAGAAGGATCATAGACTGCAAAGTGAAAATGAAAGTACACCCACTGTACATGATCTGTAAACAGGATATCCTATTACATCACTTCCTGTATGAAAAGCCCGCCTTTTTCGCGTTATGCGTAATTTTTTGTTGCACAAAACTGTATTTGCGTCATTTTTTTGGACGCACAGACGTGAATAAGAAACGCATCCACATAATGATACATGGACTGTACAAATATATGGATGCGGGCTAAATTTCACTCCTGTGCGTCAAAAAAAATGACGCGAATACAGTTTTGGTAAACAAAAAATGACGCACACCGCTAGGGATGTCAAAATTACAGTGCATTAACTGGTTTGGGGCATTTTTACTTCTTTTTTGGTTATTTTACATTTGGAACACATTAAAGATTGGCTAATTGAAGACAGTATGGTGTTGATGGTGTATGTTCACATGTGTGACTTCATATTGCAGCGGAACATCATCCACTACACCCTTCACAGTATGTTTACAGTTGGCTGACGTTATAGATGGTCATAAGTGTGGCCTACATATATGTGTGGCACAAATTGTGCATGTTTGCCATAAGGAGAGGATAGCAATGTGACGCACATATGTACAAAACCTAATTGCCTTTGGCTCAAAGTGTGTGCTTTGACAACTAATTTGTTGGTTGACCAAGTGTGTGTGTACATCACATGAAGCATTATGGTACATTTGGTTGTATGAATGTGACGTCCATGTGTCCAACCCTAAGATGCAAGTAAAAATTGGAATGAGCAAGGGCATGTGTTAGTCATACATGTAACAACACCCGCAAAGTATACTTCCAAGTTTTAGGGTCAAGTAGACACCACATGTGACATAGCATGCACTAGATGGATGGCAGACACATGTTCATGTCAAAGGTCCACAATTTCATACATCCTATGTCCTAGAGTATTGGTAACAGCTTCCTTGGCACTAGTTGATGAATCCCAGAGTGAGTCATACACATGTATTGAGGAAGTGGGTACCATGTTGTTTGCACAGACAGACAAGGGTCAATCTCATATGTATGATGACACCACAGTTGAGGCCATAGAAGTAAGCCCCAAATATCAAGTGGCTGTGGTGGACCAGCATACAAGACAGCACGTGTCCACATATTTCCAGTGATCAATTGCACATAGGTGTCTTGTTCATGTGTGTGGTCCAATAATGATCCTGTCGATTTTTTGGGATGTAATTTGTCACAGTTCGGACCAGGACTCATCATGAGTCAGTTGCAGCTCTTCCTGTAACTACTGAGTATCCTTTGTTGATCAATGTGAGAAAAGTAAGATGTGGACATGTGAACCAACATGTGGATGGTCCCACCCTGTCACTAAAGACGTGTAATGAGACAGTCAACAGGGCAACCTTGGTGTGCTGAGTGAGATAATGTCTCAATTGTCATGTTCCGGCAGGTGTCATTACAACATTTGTACACAGGTTGGCCTCTGCACTTCCCACTGCATCTGGGAACATCATAGCCTCTGTGCTGTTTATTCTCGCAGCTATTCACCACACACGGCCCATCACTATGTTGTGCGCACTGTGATTTTGTGTGTGAACTGTCATGGTTCTGACATTTGTGGATTAGTCATGTACATTATCAGAGGTCGCTGGTTGTGCTGAAAGCCCCTTCCTATGACCCTGGGACACTGTCACACTTTGTCATTCATGCATAAATGCAACCCAGACAAGGGATGGGCCATGAATTTTGCATTTCCAAGAGGATTTAACTCAAATGGTAGAGTTAAAAGGCAGATGATGCTATACAATGTATTTGTGTATGCATGGTAGAAGCCCATGCCCAATGCCCCCTGATGAATGGCAGGTTTGCTAACGCAAGTGTGGTACATATGTAGACATAGGGATACTTTAGTGTGACGCACAGACAGTTGCCAGTCAGGCTGACAGAATGCAAGATGATTCAGGAGCCAACTACTGGACAAGTAACATAATCAGTGGTCTGACTGAGACTGTTTGGAGGACAAACTAGACAGTTGACATGTCAATCTGTGTACGTCCTGTGTGTTTTTGAAGGTGACAAATGAACCAAAGGGCTGTGTTACACGGCTTAATTACTATCAATGGTTGATGGTGTATTTGACATAATGGCAACTCCTATGCTGTTCCAGGCATCATCAGGGGCAGTGCTTTTTGTAATGGGTGGTGTGCATGGAGGTGATCACAGGTGTGGGCTGCATCTGTTTCTCACCAGTCCTGTAGGTGAGACTTGCATTCTAAGGGCCAACAGACATTTTCACTAGGGGAAGCAATCTACATGTGCTAACAGGGCTTTGAAACTAGAAGACAGTGTATAAATTGACCTGACGTCCATGCAGTCAGATGTTCTTTCAAATTGGCATACCTTAGGAAAGGGTGTAGCACACTGGTTTGCTAATGTTGGTCTGTGTTTGTAGAGGAGGTATTATCAGGGTACACATCTTAGTATTCCAGGGACCTCTTCCGACAGCTGGGTTGTGACCAGGTGCATGGGTGTGTCAGGAGTTAGGATAGGGGCTGACATGTGCATGGAATGTCATGTGCGCAATGCATTTCATATGTGTGGCACTTGTGCTGTCTATGTTCTGCTTCTATGGAACTCTAGTCACAGATATTCCTTGCAAATATTGGATGCAGTTGGACTAACTGCTGTCAAGGGTCTTGCCAGACATTCCTGTTAGTGATGCCAAAGCACATTGACATCCTCATGTATGAGGCTTGTTTTCCCCTTATTGAGTGATGGTGTCATAGTTGTGTGCCATATGCTGCGTTGGACCTTGCTTTCAACATGTATGTGTGAAATAGTTGTGGTCCTCTGCTATAGGCCTTCAAAGGAGATATGTACATGATATATGTCATTAAGAGTGTGTGTGTATGTGACCATTGTATGTTAGGCATCACATAAGCTCTGGGATGTTCCGTGTCCTACTCAGTATCTCAGCAATGCTCCATGAGGCAACACTCTTATTCTGATAAGTAGAGATGAAGGTGTGTAAAAAGTAATAGCCAGACCATGATATGGTGATTATAATAGGTGTTTACTTAAAATAGTTAGCTAAAGTGGTGAAGGTGATCATATTCAGAAGAAATTATTTACAATCTGTTGCCGCCTGCGTATACCAGCAGCTGTGTTCTGTAGTTCCCCCTCCTGTTGCAGGCCAGCATCCTCCTCTTTCTCCTCTTCAGGCATGTGTGGCTCTGGTTCCACGAGGGGAATGTTTCTTCTGATGCAACTGTTGTGCAATATTGCACATGCTAGGATGATCCTACAGACCATCTTGGGGGAATATAGGAGGCTACCACCAGTGATGTCAAGGCAGCGGAACCTTGACTTGAGGATGCCTAAGGTCCGCTCGACAGTGCTGTGTGTCCTCCTATGGGCCTCGTTGTATGCACGCTCTGCAGCAGTACTTGGGTTGCCAAATGGTATCATAATCCATGGCTGGATGCCATACCCCTCGTCAGCTGCAAGAGAAAATGAATGAGATCATGTTGATGTAGCTGGCACTATTGAAAAGACCTTTAATGGCAGTAGTTGTCTTGTGTTGTCTGTGACTCTTTTGTGTACTAATGTGACATCCTATGCTTGTAGGCTATACCATCTGCATTGTGTTGTTTCCTTGGCTGAACGAGTGTTTGTCTGCTAACCGTTTGTCAGCAGTATGTTTTGGGATTTGCAGTACAGTGTGCCCTCCCTAGCATTGTGACTTGTGATACAGGTGTCCGTGTGTCTTCATTGGGGGTGAGATGATAGTTCCATGCACAGTTAAAATTGAAAGTGTTGTTAACACGTTCATATCAAAGTACCCTGGACATCCCATACCTTTAGACTTAGGCAATGTATTATTGTAAAGGTCATTGGGACACTTACAATTTGCAAGGTGACTTTTCGGCAACCACACTCATTGACGTCTTCACATTAGGCTGTACAGTAAATTCCGATGTGTGACAGGTTCAATGGTGACTTAAGAAACATGGCTAGCGATGTCACGACCTCAGTGTGTTCGTGTCGACATGTTGCTGTTGTGGTGTATGTGTTGTGTGTCCTAGAGGGTTGCTGTCAGTGTGTAAATAGCAGGTTTTTGTACTTACCAACAAGTAGTGCATTGCCATACCGTCCATCCTGGAAGTGTTCATTGATGGTGCAGTGACGGCAGATGTATGAGTCATGTACACTCCCAGGATATTTAGCCACGATGTTGGTGATCAATCCCTGGTGATCGACAATGGCCTGCACATTGATGGAATGTGTGTGCTTCCTGTTGCGGTAGAGGTGTTCAGTTGCAGCAGGTGGCACAAGGCGTACATGTGTGCAGTCGATTGCACCAAGGACGTGTGGGAAGCCACTGATTGCGTAGAACCCCTGTTTTGTTTCCTGCTGCTTCTGCAGTGTGTTAGGGAAGCAGATGTGGCGGGGTGTCAGTCGAATGATGGCGTCCAGTACTTTGGGCAAAAAGGCGGAGAATGATGGTTGTGATATTCCGCCAACCAGGGCACCAGTTGTTTGAAAAGAGCCACTTGCAGGCATATGAAGTACGGCAAGCAGCTTTGTTTCTGTTGGGATGGTGCGGGGTGTCACCAAAGTGGGGGCCAACTGCTATTCAATGTTTCGCAGCAGCTGCTGAATGGCCTGCCAGTTCAACCGGTACCTCTGGATGATGTTGTGTTCCCTGAGGCCCTGAAGGGTTGTTCTTGGGTGGAATATCCTCTCCTGCCTTCTGCGCTGCCTTTGGGGTTCCTGCTGGTGTTGTTGTAGCTGCTGTTGTTGCTGCTGGGCTCTGCGTCTGCGTGCACGCTGGATTAGAATCACCCCCATGGCTCCCTGTTGCTGCTCTGCTGCTCTGCTGTTTGTTCTGTGTGTTCTGATTAAATACAGGTGTGTTTGCCCCATTTTAACGCCTGCCCTGACCCAGGCGTTAATTTTTTATGCAAATCGGGCTGTGCGTCATTTTCGTGCTCCGCCTCCCGGACGTGCGTCATTTTTGCCCGAAAGCATAAATACGACGCACTGCCCTTTAAGCCATTTTTTGGATGGGAACGCCTACCTTGCATATATTTAATGTAAGGCGGGTTGCCGCATCCAAAAAATGACGCACACGGCGGAATTTTGTCATCCGCGGGCGTCAAAGTTTAAATACGGGGCAACGTTTGCACTGATTGTGTGTCCAAATTTTTGACGCACAATCGGCGCAGAGGGAGTATAAATATGCCTCTTGGTATGGCAAGATTATGTCCATTCAGCCTGAAAGCCCAAATATCTTTAAACAAAAATACAGGTCTGCATTCACTAGTTCCTACAAAAAGTGTGTCAGTCTTTAATCTGGGTCTGTATACACATAATTTCCCTACATGTTGACAAATCAAGGTCAGCATTTCTTAACTTCGAGCCACTGAATGTGTTACACCTTTTTTCGAATTTTTTTTAACTTTTCCCTTTTCTATCTTAGATTTTATAGCACATCTTCTCAACTTGTCCAATGACCTATTTTCAAGTGGGCTAAGAATGCAGGTCAAATTATGCTTATGGGCATGAACTGTTCCAAATGTCAATGCAGGTTCAAAGAAACCTCCCATTGTATCAATGTGTTTTTGTTTTGGCGATGTTACCCAAATTCTTCATGATGGGAACAATTTAATACACTAGGACAAAGTTTGAATACAAAATATTGATAATACTCCTGCTGATATAATAGTGGTTATAACAGGCTCCTGGAAATTCCATAGGTTAGGGGTAAACTATGATATGCAAGTTCTTCACTTACTTATGAGGGCAACTGTGTTCACAGGCTTCCATGTCATCTACATATTCATACAAGAGCTTATAATACACATTTTCGGACAAATCACTTCTAGATTCATTGCAATGGAATTTGCTACGTTTAGGGCACTTGCAGGTGAATCACTTTCTAGGGGAAAACTCAATCCAATGAACATTAATATGATCACAACTACTGTCACCACTACTGAACCTATTCATATATATTTGCATTTGCTACATCTATTGCGATTCAACTCCATGGCTTCTTCAAACTCAGAACAAAAAGGTCTGAATTTAAAAATCAAAAACAAAATTCAGAAATCAAAAATCAAAGCAGCTATAATGTATCATTGTCTTTTTTCAGTCCTTTCGTATCTGTGAACAAAGCAGTAATTAAAAATAATCTCTTCAAAAATGCTAATTATTCACAAAGTTCCCTGATCTTCTATGAAGTTCATCAAGAATTTTCTCTATATGCAAAAATTCAAAAAGCTTCTACTAAACGTTCAAATGTCTCTGATAAAGGCAAAGCTCACAATCACTTATAATTATTTCCAAAGTGTAATGTCTCTCTTCATCTAGCTGCAGTGATATTTCAAAGTTCAGCTCTGCCACAATTTGAATCTCAAGAATGTTGAACTGGATTTGGATTGTTAAAGCAAAAGGATGCAAACTTCTTCTCCCAATCATTAGCAGCAAAGTATGTCCATTCAAGTGCTGAGTAGCTTCAACTTGGTACTCTCTTTCTCTTTGATCTTCTGTTTACTTGACCCGCAGTATCACTGTCACTCTGACTCAACTCTACAGTCTCCTCAGCAATAGTTTGAGGCACTTGTACAGCTGGCACTGAGTGCTTCTTAGGCTAATTGCCTCTGGTTACAACTCTTTTATCCAGCACAACTGGTCCTTCGTCAGTATCCGAGCTAGTAAGAGTCAACTGATTCTCTCTCGACCGTTTTGTACTATCCCCTGTTGTCAATTTGCTTGTAACCCCATACGACTGAGTCTGTGCCACAGCAGTCACTTGTCCATCCCCAACAGAGTGGCTAACATGATCTCTCTCACTCAGTGTAACTGACCCTTCTGGAACAGGTGCTGTATCACCAAAGGGACCTGGAACTTTGTGAATTCCTTGATGCACCCAGATTGAGAGACCAGCACACTTTACTGCTGTATCGGTTAATAGGACCATCTGCTGAGGGCCTTTTCAACATGGTTCCAAGCACATTTTCCTCACACACCTCTTGATCATGACCCTGTCACTGTGATATAAGACATGCCAAAGCTCCTGCTGAGGCTGTGCTGTGGCTTCCCCAACCCGATGAGACAAAGAATAAACCACATCAGCCAGTCCTTTGCGATAGTCCAGTACCAAGTCATCTATTATGTTAACAAGCGGAGTTGCAGGCACCTCTGTCAATCTCATGGCTCTCCCCATAATAATCTCACAAGTGGATAACCCTGTCTTTCTGTTGGGTGTACTGCACATACTCATCAAGACAAGAGGCAATGCGCTTGACCATTTCAAAGTGGTGGGTGAACATACTTTCGCCAGTTTGGACTTCAGGGTTCCATTCATCTGTTCTACAAGTCCTGAAGCATGAGGAGTGTAGTTGCAGTACAGTCTTTGCTCAACTTGTAATGTTTCACATAAAAGTTTAAGTATCTCACTGTTGAAATGAGTTCCCAGCTCTTACTGTAGAGAAGTCGGAAAGCTGAAATGCAGTAACAGCTTTGCTACTGTCAGATTATCATTTCTCCTGGGGCCACATGTAGGTAGCTTTTTGCATGTCGCAAACAGTGAATTTAGCTGTGTGCGACATGCAAAAAGCACATCGCGATGCACAAACCCAATTTTGCAATTCGGTAACCTGGTTACCGAATCACAAAACGGGTTTGCGACTCGCAGTTAGGAAGGCGTTTTCCCTTCCTAATTGCGACTTACAGTGCAATGTAGGATTGTTTTTTTACCGCAAACGTGGTTGCAAACCAATCACAGTTTGCACCCATTTCAAATGGGTGCTAACACATTTGCAAAAGGAAAGGGGTCCCTTTGTGAATGGCATTAAAAACATTTTTCCATTTTGCTCTTAAACGTTAAATTTTTTGTTTTTGTACTGCATCTTGTTTTCCTTTAAGGAAAACGGACGCTATTAAAAAAAAAAAAAAACTGCTTTATTGAAAAGCAGTCACAGACATGGTGGTCTGCTGTCCACAGCAGACCAACATCCCTGTGAGGGCCGCCATTCTCCAGGGGGTCGCAAATTGAGACCCACCGCATGATTACTCACGAGGTAGGCATTTGCAACCCCCTTGCGAATTACAGATGGTGTCAGGGACACCATCCTACATTCGGATTTACAACTCGCAAATTGCAAGTCATTCTGACTCGCAATTTGGGGTCGCAAATCTGAACCTACCTACATGTGGCCCCTGGTCAGGTAAAGTTCAGACCAATGTGAAAAAATGCAAACAATAACTAAGATGTATCTCAGTCCATTGCACACAGGTAGTTCTATAAAGTCATGCTGCATTCTGTTGAATAGTCCTCCTGATCCGCCTATATGACTCAATACAATTGTGCCTCTGTCTACATTCATCTGTTGGCATGTTACACATCTGTGGCACAAGGCTTCTACAATCAGTCTGAATCTGAGGTTAAACCATGTTTTTCTAAATGTCCTGATCATTGCATCCCTACCTGTATATGCGTGCCCATGATAATATCGAGCCAGAGGAGGAAAATGTTATTTGGCAACCCTGTTCTTCCAGCACTTGAGATGCAAACATCAACCTAATTTCTTTTGAAACATCCTGCTCTGACCAGCTCTGCTGTTCTTTTTCTGTCACTTCTTTTTGCAATCTCTTAACTTCGTCCCAAGTATCAACAGTGGTTAATGAGAAATTTTGGCTTTTCACATCTCAGTTTCCTTGCTCCACTCCCCATTAAAGGATGTGCAGCTGTGGGTGCACTGCCTTGCTACCTGATTGATTGATTTAGATTTATTGCTCGATTAGTAAAAACCATTGCAATATAAAACAAACACATTACGCAATAACAATAACAGTATTAAAAAATAAAATAATTTTTTTTAAAAAGCTTGACAGCTAAAAAACATTTCTAAACAGAATAAACTTATAAGGTCAACCTTCGAGAACTAACCTACAGCAGATTTCCCAAGTCCGCTTCGTTCAGTTTCTTATGGAGCAGTTGTAAAAATGTTACCCCTTTACAGCAAAATGAAATTGACTCACACTTGAGTCAGAATATTACCGCCGATCTACATGAATGGATATTATTAACTATAAAATCTTGTTTTAGCAGTTTCCTCCTTTCCAGACCTAAAGCGGGACAAATACAAAAAACATGCAGCAAAGATTCTTGTTTATAGCTGCATAGGTGGCAATTTTGATCGATGTACTGGCCTTTCCAGGAAGGGCGATACTCTTTAATGTCAAAGAAACCCCTTTGGTATAACAGGAATTGATGTTTGATGTAAACAGAAAAGTGTTCGGCCAAGTACCCCTGCGGGGACAATTGCGAATAGGACCCCAGGACGGCCCAGGCATGCCGTCTTTTGTCCAGGATGGCTTTGTCTGTTATAAGCGAAAGTAAGCGAACTGTCTTATTAACTAAACTATTAAATTCAGCCTTCCCAATATTACATTTCCAGGCTTCTTCCATTCCCAGGCTAATAATAACCTGGGTTAGGTAGCTTCCCCATGTTCCTTTCACTTTACCAGTCTGCTGCGGTTGCACTTCTTGCCAGCAGAAGTAGAGAATGGAGGAATCCTCTGCCGCACGTAACTTCCACAATGATTTAAGGAAGGCGCCTTGTTGCTGGAAACTTTGCTTTTTTCGGCCCATCTCCAGTCTGACCTGCGCGGGGGAGGCACATGTCAGAAATGGCCTTATATGTTTTAACCTGACTGGTGTTCAGAGCCATGATCTCATGGCCTTTCAATATTTGAGACCCATAGGAGATGGCTGGACGCAGCTGAGCAGACATAATTTTTGTCTTGCTACCACATCGACATTTGTATTTCCTAAGTTTACATAGTCAGTAGATTTTTTATTTGCCTCACATTTTACAACAGCAATTTTTCAGGCAAATGTAATGTATTCAACAAATTGCAAATCTTATCACTGTTATGGATAGGGGATCCAGATGAGGTCATGAAACATCTCCTGGACCACAAGCGTCCATAATCATGAACAACACCAAAACCATACTGACTATCAGTGAAGATGGTCATTTTTAGCTGTTCAGAAACACAGCAGGCTCTAGTAAGTGTCCAGTTTGGTTATTTTGGCAGGAATGACTCCTTGAAGCCAGGAGGCTGATGCCATTTGTGAGACCCTGCAAACTGCATAACTAGCTCTCAGGATACCATCTTTTTCTCTTAAATAGGAACAGCAACAGGCTGGCGGTAATTACCACCAAATTATGACCATGGCGGTGATATCTCCCATAGACAGCCAATGTACCACATCATCTGCCAGGGTGGAAACAACAGCCACTACGACAGTAGTCGCCAACAGCCTGGTGGAAGACAAAGTACCTCCCGCCATATTTTGACACAGGAAATGGGCACCTTTTCTGGGGCGGTACCAATGCCAACAAAACCCTGGTGGAAACAGAGCTCAGAAATGAAAGGACTCACCATTGGAGACACAAGGAAGAACCACACCACCATGGAACCCGAACTGCAAGTTTCCCATTGATCTTCTACATTATGCTCCACCTGGATCACCAACACAGATGAAGACAACGGTGGTGAGTACAGCTGCCTAGCACACAATGGAGGGAGGGAGGAAAATTAGAGTGACACAACACACACCCGACACACACACACCAGACACACAACCAGCTGCACAAGAAAAACAATTTATCCCCGAAAAACGGCAGAATAATGCAAGGACAATAGGAATTGACAAAAGTGATTGTAATCAGATCAAAATTAATAATTAGATTTGGCAATGAAACAGATATGTACACATGTACAAAAAGGGACACTGCCCAGTCCAAAGTTCAAAGGGCCCACATGGCCACATGGCACATTCTAAGGCCCAACTCAAATCCTGAACACATCCGGATAGAACACTGCAGGGGCATCAGTTTGCACCTCAGCTGGATGCGGGAACAAGCCCACTGGTTCTGGAGAGGGCAACAAGCTCATTGCTTTGTCCTGGGGAGTGCAAGGCCATAGTCTCTTGAGTGGGTGACTTGCCCACTGGTTCTGGAGGGGACAACATGCCCATTGCTTTGTTCTGGGGAGTGAAAGGCCACAGTTTCTCGAGTGGGTGACTTACCCACTGGTTCTGGAGGGGGCATCCCACACAGTAGCCCCTCGAGGGTGGACTACATGGCGTCCACCGGCGGTGATGGCTGCATGGTGGTGGTGGTTGGGGGAGGCTCCTGGGCAGCCCCTGCACTCAGTGATGGCTTCATTGTGGTGGTGGTTGGAGGAGGTTCCTGGGCAGCCCCTGCATTCCATGATGGATGCACATCCACAGCTGGCGGTGGGGGCCCCGTGACAGCTGGTGGCGGTAGACTGTATGGCTGAGGTGCTGTGCTGTGTCCTTGGCACCCTGCCCATACATGCAGGATGGGGCGGGTTAGGAAAGAGAGCAAGTTGGGCAAGGAAAAGCCTTTTAGGGACATTGGGGTGGGAAGAAGGAGGAGTAATGGGACTGGCGGATGAGGGAGTGGTTGTCGGAGGTGTATGTCTGCTGGATTTGGGTGCAGGTGCATGGGCTGTATGCTGATGTGAGGTGGATGGCTGTTTGTTGTCTGTGTGCTTGTTTTTGTGTCCCTTAGGAGGGGGGTGGACAGACACGGTGGGAGAGGACACAGGGGATGCACGAATGGTTGTTGTGGAGGTGTCTGCCAGTGAGGTGTGTATTCTTCTTGGTGTGGTGATGCTGATAGTGGATGTAGATGTAGTGCATGCAGGTATGATTGTGGACGTGACTGGGAGGAAGGTGGAGGAGGAGGAGGAGGGGGGACAGTGGAGGCAGTGGATGTTGTCATCTCTGCAACTTTATGATGTTTGTGTGAGTGCCTGTGGGATGAAGTGTGGTGCTTGTGTTTGCCTGTGCCGCTCTTGTGTGTTGCCTTGTGTTCATACTCATCTGTATGTGTGCATGGGATGGATGGGGTTGAGGGGACTGGGACTGGGAAGTGGTAGTTGGAGGGGGGATGGTTCAAACCGGGACAATGGCTGCCATCAGAGAGGAGGCTAGAGCCTGAATCGATCTCTGCTGGTCTGCCAATCCACAGTGAATGCCCTCCAGGAATGCATTGCATTGCTGCATCTGGGATACCAGCCCTTGGATGGCATTCACAATGATTGACTGCCCTACAGAGATGGATCTCAGGAGGTCAATAGCCTCATCATTCAGAGCAGCAGGGCTCACTGGGCAGGGCCTGAGGTGCCTGGGGCGAAAGAGATGCCCACCCTCCTGGTGAGCGGGCACGGGCAACTCCCTCAGGGGCTGCTGGGAGGGCAGTGCTGGTACGAGGGTGGCGGTTGTACCTGTAGCTGGGGTGGTAACAGAGGTGTCCGCCACTACCAGGGAGCTCCCATCGGAGGAGGTATCTGAGTCTCTGTTGCCTCCTTCAGTCTCTGCCATGGTGCTCCCATCCCCCTCAGTCCCACTGGTTCCCTCAACGTAGGTAGACTCTGCCTCCGGGGTCCTGTGGGATGCAGCTCCCTCTGTCACCGGTGCCTCTGCTCCGCCGCCAGATGATGCTAATGCACATAAGGAAGGATGACAAAACAAGAAAGGGGGGAGAGAGACAAAGGATACACTTGGTCAATGACTGTACCAACACCACTGTTGGCGTACACAGCACCCTCACACACAGGGAACAGGCCTATGCACTATGCACAGGACTACAAGTGATATGGCTAGTTACCAAGGCATGAGGAGGAACACACACTGCCAACTGCAGCACACCTGGGACCCATGCAGCCCTGCCTAGAAGTGAATACTAACAACCTAGGTTACCTGTATTTAGCATGTAACCCTTACCCCTCAGAGGACCTACGCTGCTATGTCTGGCCTGGTCTTAGGGGCACCCACTAACACACAATCACCACCCGGATACCACCCCACCCACCATAAGGTGTAAATATACCCACTGTACTCACCCCCTTTTGGCTGCTGTGATGCCCTCAAGTGCCCATTCAGCTGAAGGTAGGCCACCGCTAGTATGCAGGCCATCAGGGAGGTCAGGGTCCGACGGGTACCCCTTCCTCGTTGGGAGGCCATCCCCGGCTGTGCCTCCAAGGTCTTCCATGCCCAGCGTTACAGGTCCTCCCACCGTTTGCCACAGTGGCTGCTGTGATGCCCTCAAATGCCCATTCAGCTGAAGGTAGGCCACCGCTAGTATGCAGGCCATGAGGGAGGTCAGGGTCCAACGGGCACCCCTTCCTCGTTGGGAGGCCATACCCAGCTGTGCCTCCAAGGTCTTCCATGCCCAGCGTTACAGGTCCTCCCACCGTTTGCCACAGTGGCTGCTCCTCTTTCCATAGACCCCAGGGTCCGCACCTCCTTGGCGATTGCATCCCATAATCCATTCTTTTGATAGACACTGACCTGCAGAGGTAATACAGACAGGAGAACACCATTAAATGAACAGACCAGCCTGTCACACACATGGCCCACCATACCCGATCCCATCAACATTGGAAAACACATAGGCCAGCTCACAACATGTACGCCGTCAAGAGGAAAAAAACACACCCTCCACCCACCCTTATACGATGCTGTTAGACATTATATCCTTGGCGTGGTCTCCCTTAACTTTTTGACTCTGCTCCCCAGGTTGTTGATGTGTGCTGGACTCTACTTTTACTGTTTTTGTTACTCTGGGCACTTTACCACTGCTCACCAGTGCTAAAGTGCAAGTGCTCCTTTACAAAATGTGTATGTAATTGGCTTAGCCATGATTGGAATATTTGATTTATTAGTAAGTCCCTAGTACAGTGCACTAGAGGTGCCCAAGGCCTGTAAATCAAATACTACTAGTGGGCCTGCAGCACTGGTTGTGTCATCCACATAAGTAGCTCTGTAATCATGTCTCAGACCTGCCACTGCAGTGTCTGTGTGTGCAGTTTTTAACTGTAAATTTGACTTGACAAGTGTACCCACTTGCCAGACCTAAACCTTCCCTTTTCTTACATGTCAGACATCCCTAGGTAGGCCCTAGGTAGCCCCATGGGCAGGGTGCAGTGTATGGTTAAGGTAGGACTTATAGGCCCTCATTCCGACCCTGGCGGTGGAGGGCAGAGGAAGCACTGCCAACAGGGTGGCGGTGCTTCCCGGGCCATTCTACCGCCGCGGTCAGAAAAGGGGAACCAGCGGTTTCCCGCCGGTGTTCCCCTGGCCCAGGGAATCCTCCATGGCAGCGCTGCTTGCAGCGCCGCCATGGGGATTCTGACCCCCTTCCCGCCAGCCTCGCCAGGAAGAGGCTGGCGGGAACAGGTGTCGTGGGGCCCCTGGGGGCCCCTGCACTGCCTATGCCACTGGCATGGGCAGTGCAGGGGCCCCCTAACAGGGCCCCACAAAGATTTTCACTGTCTGCTTAGCAGACAGTGAAAATCGCGACGGGTGCCACTGCACCCGTCGCACCCCTGCAAATCCGCCGGCTCCATTCGGAGCCGGCTTTCTCTTTGCAGGGGCTTTCCCGCTGGGCCGGTGGGCGATCTTTTGGAGATCTCCCGCCGGCCCAGCGGGAAAGTTGAAATGACCCCCACGGTCATTTGACCGCGGTGCGGTCTTTGGTCGGAATGACCCCCATAGTGCCAGGTTTATCATGAAGGCCTTTTGCGATTCGGAAATAGTGAATTTTGAGAAATCGCTATTTCCGACTCGCAAAATACCATGTAATGCATTTGTGAATCGGTAATAGCGATTTCTTTAAAATCTCAAATGCTATTACCGAATCGCAAATTGCGATACCGGCCCCATTCGCACCTATGGGCCTGTGGGCCCATATCTGCGAAATTTTTGCATTTCCAAAATTGCGATTTCTTAACCTGAAATTTGGAAATGCAAAACCCCAGGGTGCTGGGGGCCTAAGGCCCCCTCTGCTGCACCCCCAAATTTTTTGGGGGGACATGTAAGGTGCACACATGCCAAAAGGGCATGTGTGCTTTACATGTACATTTTTAAAATGCATTTTAAATGCATTTTTAAATTTTGCACATGGTTACCACCAGATTCAACCTGGTGGTAAATAGCGATTCCTAAATGCCCAAATCGCATTTAGGAATGGCTTCATACATGTGCTAAGAAATCGCAAATAAGGAATCCTTATTTGCGATTTCTTATTTAGAGAGTCACAATTTGCCACATTTCTAAACAGGGTCACAATTTTAAGGAATCGCTATCTTAGCGATTCCTTAAAATTGCGTTCAGAATGTCTTTCATACATTCTGAACTGGCTTTTTGCATTCGCAAACGGGCATTTGCACCGTTTGCTAATGCAAAAAACCTTCATACATCTGGCCCATAGTAATGTGTTTTTTTATGTTCTGACAGTGAAATATTGCTAAATTTGTTTTTCACTGTTGCAAAGCTTGTCCCTCTCCTAGGTTAACATGGGGGCTACCTTTAAATCTGATTAAAGTGTAGATTTCCTTTGGGAGCGGATGGACATGTGGAGTTGGGGGTCTCTGAGCTCACAATTTAAAATACATCTTTTAGTAAAGTTGATTTTAAGATTGTGTGGTTGAAAATGCCACTTTTTGAAGGTGAGCATTTTCTTGCTTATACCATTTCTGTGACTCTGCCTGTTTGTGGATTCCCTGTCTTGGTCGGTATGACAGTTGGGATGGTTGCACCTCACATTAGACAGTGACACAAAGGGAGCTGGGGTGTAGCCTGCATATCCTGATGAGCCATCTGTGCTAGGATGGAGGGGAGGAGTGGTCACTCACACCTGAAAGGCTGTGCCTGCCCTCACACAATGCAGTCTCTAACCCCCTGGTGAGTGTCTGGGGCCTGGCCTGGGCAAGGCAGGATTTCACATTCAAAAGAGACCTTACTTTGAAGTAGACCCATTTCAAAGGAGAAATTGGGTATACAAAGGGCACCCAAAACCATAGACTTTAGAAACACTTCTGAAAACAAGAGGAACCTATGCCTGGAGAAGAGATGAAGAGCTGAGGAAGAAGAGCTGCCCTGCCTGTGACTGTGCTTTGTGGAGCTATCCTGCAGTTGCTGCTTCTGCCAGAGTAAGAGGACAAAGACTGGACTTTGTGTGCCTTCCATCTTGAGAAGGGATCTCCAAGGGCTTGATTTAGAGCTTGCCTCCTGTTGTTTGAAGTCTCAGGGACAGCCAAGACTTCTCTCTGCCAGCACCTGGAGTCTCTGGAGAGACTCCTACTCTGCCCTGTGGTGCCCATCCAGCCCACGAGACCCTGAAAGGAGAAGCTGGTAGCCTAAAGAAAAGGAAATCCATGCTCAGAGCACCATGCGGGGAAAAGATGGACGCAACTCTGATCTGTGGCTGAAGAAACGACGCACTGCCAGCTCTGCAGCTGAAAATCGACACTCGCCGGAAACATGACCGAAGAATCGATGCACAGAGCAGGAGAAACGATGCGCAGCATCGCTGACGGAGGCTGGGAGATCGCACCCCGCGAACTCAAGTACCGCTGGGCGTGTAAAAACAACGCAAGGCCTGTCCAGACCTGAGAGTGCTGACCGGATCGACGCATCGCTCTCCTGCGGGGAGAAGAAACGACGAACGCTGACCCGACGAAAGGAGAAACAACGCAAGGTCCCGCTCGTGAGTGGAATCGATGCATCGCAAGACCTTTTTGACGTTTACTCGCCTGTGCGGGTTATTTTTTACGCACCAAAGGTACTTTTTCACACTAACAGCGTTAGTGTGTGTTTAAAACTACTTAAAGACTCTTTTGGATTTTTAATTGATAACTTTACTTGTGTATTGTGGATTTTTGTCATTTTGGTGTTGTTTTGTTCAGATAAATAATTCCTATTTGTCTAAACTGGTGCTCTGTCATTTTGTAGTCTTTTCATTAAGTTACTGTGTGTGTTGGTCGAAATACTTTACACCTAGCACTCTGAGGTTAAGCCTACTGCTCTGCCAAGCTACCATGGGGGTAAGCAGGGGTTAGCTGAGGGTGATTCTCTTTTACCCTGACTAGAATGAGGGTCCTTGCTTGGACAGGGGGTAACCTGACTGCCAACCAAAGACCCCATTTCTAACATTGGTGATCAGCGGTTGGTATTTGCATTTGTACTTGACATACAGTAATTAAGTGTACACTACTGTTTTGAGTGCAGACTACTACATGACCACATACTACTTCGTACTACCTCTTTGCTGTTTTGTAGTCTGGAATGTTTCATATAAACCGCACATACATATACAGTGTTTGCCTTTGCAGAAAGGCGTTCAAGGTCACAACATTGTATTGCGATTCAGGTCTTCTAGGTAACGTTTTAGTCTAGATATTTGTTTATTTTAATGATAATCAGTCAACCTGAACATTAGAGTAACTTCAAAGTATTTCATGGCCCCTTTTCAATACAGGGTCTATAGAAAGGTAGTTTTGTTTTTGTGGAAATCTGCTTGACTCAAACAGCGTCTTAATATTCAAAAATATTGAATTTATTTGCTCAGAAAGTTGACTTTATGGTCTGAAATTCCCAACCCTCATTCACTGAATCAGCAATCATGAATTATTCTAACAAAAAATGTCATTTATGACTGGGTAGAGTATGCAAACAGAGCAGATTTAACTGTGGAAATATGCCTATTGTAGCTTGATAGTTGCTGAGATCCTCTCCGATTTCTCAACATCACAAATCCATGAGTCCCTCTACTGCCTCACAAATGCCTGCCTTACTTGGTGAAAATACATTTGATCCTCACGGGAGGAGCAATATGGGATGTGATAATAAATCAAGGAAAATCTCATACCTAATGTAAGAAAAAATGTGACAAATAGTTCATCTTAAGCATGTTGGACATGACCAGATATGACTAGAATATTTTTTCCTCTATAGGTTTGACCCTGTTTATAGGCCACTGCCAATAATATTTGAAAAGTGGTAAATAACTTTGGGAAACTCTTGGGCATATGGATGTGAAAATTATGTTACAAGGAAATGGCTACTACATCAAATGGTTTACCCAGTGAATACAAATGTTGCTTTAGTGAAGTGTATTTAATATGTAAGTTACAACTTTGATGTCTTTCATTCCTGACTTAGGGCCCGATTTAATATTTGATGGTTGAAAATTACTCCATTGCAATGGTGAAAGTCCTGACTGCCAATTTCGTAATGTCCTTTGGGCTGCAGGGCATTTCAATCATTGACAGGAACCACCTCCAAGGTGGTTCCTGCCACTCTATTGAAATTTTGCCAGAAGGAACCATCAAACATGACAAGAGCTGGTCGTGACAGGCAGTGAAAACAGACCTGTATGTCATGCCATCAAAATTATGTGGGTGGACATACAGGTCAATCGCCGACATATCTTATGTTGGGCTATCAGAGGGGTGAAACCAAGGTGGAGATGGAGCAGTCTTTGCCATCGTTAGTCAAATGCCCACTTTTAAATTGGGTGGTCTGACCATTATGTTGCTGGAAAGGGTACTTGGTTGCTGTTGCAATGGAGTACCCTTTCTGCCAACAAATAAATCTGTCCCCTACTTTAGGGTGCCTGCTATTAAAATACTCCCATATTTGACTGCCACACTGTAACAATCATTGCAATTCCACCTTTTTCTGCATGGTCGCCCCTTTTTCTTTTTCTCAATCCTATTTTGGTGGCATCAAAACTCTGTGCACTTTACCCCTGCTAAACAGAAGTGTGGCATCTGTGCTCTACTTTTTATCAATGTTAACGTGTCATGTCCAGATTGGCATTTTTAACTTGGTATAGTAAATGCATTCAGAGTATGGAAGTTAACTGCCACCTATGAACTGTAGTATCTATTGTACATTCAAGAGGCTGGCCTGTAAAACATGGCTTCAAGTCATATGTAGCCTGACTGTGGTAGCCTAAAACCTACAGTCAAGTATGTCAATATAACCCTTTTTGCCAGGCTGAAAAAGGGGCACTTAAATATTAATTAGTCACCCCTAAATATGCCTTATTGCTCACAAGGGAGAAGTCCTGATTTTCAAAAGTGGATAATGAGTGGAAGTTAGGTTGGTATGTGCCTCCACTGACTAGTCCTCAACACAAAGGATATTTTCACTGGCATGGGTGCAGCTGTATTTTAGAAAATGTTGGTTTACAGAATTTAATATGCTTTTTTGACAGAAAACACCTAGAATTATCAAACTCTATTTGTCCTACTTATTAAAAATCACGTTCATTAGTAAAATTAATTTTTTAATAAACATTTGTGAAAAGTAACTTTCAGAAAGTTACTGTTTCTGTGCCTGAAGCTCCTGTAGGCAAAATTGAAAACACCTGCCTTCAGTTGCCCAGTCAGGGCATGACCTTAATCATGTGTGAAACCTACTCAAACAGCAAGAAAGCTGCTTAAGCCTCGTGACTGGGTATGCTGAGAGTAGGGCACATGTTCCCTACCTGCACAGGAAGGGCAGCTGCGGATGTTCCACAAAATTGTTTCGCTGGAAAGGAGCAGAAGTGAGAGCTGTCCATTCATAGTTTAGTGTAAGGAGCGGCCTTGGAGGGGAAAATGCTCTGATCCCAGAACACATGGTGGTCAGTTTGGTTCCATCCCAATGGATGGAGGAGCTTGTCCCAGAATCAGTTTAGTGTGGCTAAGGAGTCCAATCCTGACTGGTAAATATGCTCCCTCCAGAGGCAAACAGCCTGTGCCATCTTGGATTCCCCCTATTATAGTGCAATTTGAGTGAGTTTTTAGAAAAGTCAAAGATACAGCACTGTTAAAGAGGAGAGGGATGACCCTAGGAACTTTTTTCCCATTGGTTAAGCAGTGTCCAGAAGTCACCTCCACGCACTGGCTACTGAATTGTACAAAAATGGACCTCATTCTCAGTGTCTCAAAACATTTTCTGGACATATGAAAGAACAGAAGAATGTCTGCACCTTCTCTTTGAGATCTGTGAGACTTGGAGGGCTGGACCTGCTCATACCTGTGCCCAGAACAAAGATGTGGAATCCAAGGGTCTGTTAACCGACCTTCTTTTGGCTACAGTGACAAAACGTGCTGTAAGAAGCCTTTTTGCTGAAGTTCCTGGAACAGGACTGAACCTTGCTGATGGACTTTTCCACAAAAGGTATCAAGTCTAAATTTGTATCCTTTTTTTGGAAAAATCATGGGGACACTAATGGTATCCAGCATTTGTAGATTTCCCCAAAAGAAACTGAGAAAATATCCAAAATATTGGTAATTTTTGTTATTTTGATGAACAATGGGAAAAAGTATTGTGCATGGAAAGATATGTTTTTTTTTAAATAATGACATCAATGAAAAGTTTACTCTATTCAGATTACCATCCTCTCAGCTTTCTGGAGCCAGCAGAGTTGTACCAAAACCAGTTTTTAAATATTTACCTTTTTTGCATTTTCCTAAGAGATTGTACATTTTTCCTAATTTTAGTGATTTCACCTATCATATACTCACATGTGAGCCCAGAAAGCTACATAATTCTCAAAAGTGGACAGAATTCTAAATTCTAAATACAGCAAGGAATCATTTGTGTAGATCTCTGATTGTCTTCTTAAAGAAAATATAAAATTAATGAAAATAAGTGGATCTACATAACAATTGATGACAACATTTCCATCTGTACATCATTCCTATGATGGACAGTTCGAAAAACAATATACCATTGTGTCTTTCTGACTCTTATGGTCACAAAGATATGCAGGTTTTGTAGGATTTCCAAAAACTTGATACTAAGTGCAACAGTTGAGTTGCAGCTTATAACAATTTTCCATTGTGTACTGAGCATGAAGCAATTCATTTGGTAAAATCTAACGTTTAAAAAATAGTTATGAAGGAAATCAATGCGTTCTTAAATTTTTACAAGATTCTGAGTTAAGGAACAGTTGTTATATGTAGGGGCGTGTGAAATTAGCATAATTTTTCATCATAATTTAACAAAATTATGCCAAAATTATGCATAATTACGCAAAAGGCAAAGCCATCATTTTGTGCGTTATTTTAGTATGAAATGTGTTCTTGCATCCATTTTTGGAGAAACGACACATTGAAACAAAAGTACAGCAAAAAACAGCCATTCACTTTCTGTTGTTGCTGTGCATCCACAGTACATTTTTGCTGCAAATGGTAGCATGTGCAATACTTTTTTCTGTACGTGACGCATAATTAGGGAAAGTACTAAGGGCCAGATGTAGGTAGGCAAACTTTTGCGAATCGGAAATAGCGACTCCATGCAAATCGCTATTTCCGACTTGCAAAACCAAATGCAAGAAAGACTTGCGATACCAAATTGCGAGTTGCACAGGTGTCGCACCGCATTTTGCGACCTACGTTTTTAACAATGTCGCAATTTGCGACCTCGCTAGAAGCGAACTCGCAATTTGCGCGAAGGGTGTGGTCCGATGTCGCAAATTGCGACTGCCTCGCAAATTGCCTGCAGGTGCAACATAGCAGTTGGGAAACCCAATTCCTGGCTCTTGGGGATGACATCAGAACCAGGAAGTCACCAAATAGAACTGGGAGGAGGGAGGACCACACCCATACCAAACTGCTGAACCACACCCAGGGGAGAGGAGCTGCAGCAACCATGGAGGAGACAGGCAGTGCTGGCAGGAGGAGAAATCTGAAATTCTCAGACAAGGAGTTGGAGGTCCTTACAGAAGAGTGCTGCCTGTACCATGACAAACTCTTAGGCAAGTCAGCAATGAGTGTCCCTGACACTCAGAAGAAAAGAATATGGCAACAAATACAAGAAAAAATCACCCTATAGGAAATCCGGAAAAGGTGGTATGACTTGCGCTCCAGGACCAAGGAGAGGGTTGTGGAGTGCATGAGGGAGATGAGGGGCACCGGAGGAGGCCCATACACCTTACTACCACCCACATCCCTGGAAACCATGGTGGAGATGACACTGGAGCCAGAGGCCGTACTGGGCATGGGAGAAGTGGACAGTTCAGAGCCTGGGACATCAAAAAGTGAGTACCATGAGATATGCTTTGACACCCACAAATGCATTATACACACTATCCCAGTACATAGCAGCAGGCACCACCAGACTAGCTCCATTCCAGTCTAGCAACCTCTAGAATAGTGCATTATGGGCAATGTAGTACAGTGGTTCAAATATAGACAAATGTTTATTATGAGGCATAAAACAGATGTTTGAAACTAACAGTGTATCCCCTATGTCCCACAGGTCTTCCACAAGGCACCCCCAGCAGCGAACACATGCAGGGAGAGGTACATGGGCCAGACCCACAGCAGGAGGCTGCCAGTGACACAGCAGGGCCCAGCAGAACACCACCAGAGTCCATGGAAGATCCAACGCAGGACATGGAGGCAGCAGGGGTAGCACCAGTGCCCAGCCCCACAGAGAGGCACACAGAGCCAGCAGCTGGAGCAGTGCGCAGACGCCAGCGCAGAGTGCAGTCTGTGCCCCGGGATGATGTCGCAGACGTAGAGTTTGCGGGACTGGAGGCATCACTGGTTCAGGGTCAGCACCTGCAAAACAAACAGTTGCAGTCAATAAATAGGATTCTCAATAGACTGCAGACCACTATGACCCCAGGGATGGCAAATGTGGACAGTCAGTTCCAACACATGAACCAACATCTGGGGAACTTGACACAGGCCATTGAACATTTGGTCACTGAACTTGTGGCAGACAGGACACAGGCAAGGCGCAAGGAGCGCAACACTGCCGCCTGGCTTGACAGACTGGCAGCATCCATTGGGCGCCTTGTTACTAACACCACATGCCTGTCAAGGTGTACTGTCAGCCTGCAGGTTGAACTAGGTCATTTCGCAGGGGATGTGGCACGGGGACTTGGCCGCATAAGCCGTGCGGTAGACCTAATGGAGACAAGGCAGGCTGCTAGGGGCACAGGGGATACCCCTCAGGACAGCGAGGAAGGCGCGACCATCAGCACTGTGTCTGCCGCCGATTCCCATGTGCTGCGGAGTAGCAGTGCACGGCAGGGGTCAGGGGACCCACCAGGAATGAGCCATGGTGGCCGCAGTAGGAGGAGGGTATGAGCCACCAAAATGTACTCTTAATAAGGCGCATGCAATTAATGTGTCTTATATGACTTTTGACAATTCAAGACTGTGGCATACAGCACTATTCTAATTTTTTCATAGTTTAGAAATAAAAAGGTTTTGTTTATGTGACTACACAACTTGGCTTTGTGTGTCTGACGTTAGTGAGTGTGGTCACGTTTGCCACGTACCTGCCAAAGCATTGGGTTGCAATGTGGTTCCGTCTCTGTCTGCCCTCATTGCGATGCTTCTATCCCCAGGCTGTCGGTGTGGTAGCTCTTGCTCCTCATCCTCCGTGTCTGTGTCTTCAGGGGTGAGATGTAGCCCACGTCTGGTGGCAATGTTGTGTAGGATGGCACAGTCGGCAACTATCTTGCATGCTGTTTTCTTCGGCATACTAGAGTGCACCTCCACTTTTGTGGAGGCATCTGAATCTTGCCTTTAACAAGCCAAAGGTCCTCAACACTACAGTTGCGGTCCAACGATGTGCGATATCGCTTCTCGTTCTGATTGCCAGGCGTTAGGTACAGGGTGAGTATCCATGGTCTCAGGGCATATGCACTGTCACCTGTTTGACAAAAAAGGCAAATTTAGCAGGGCATCAATGGGTTACACCGTGACCTGTATGTATGGCTTCAGGGTGTAGTCAGCAATACCTAATAGATATCTGTCTCCAAACTCCCCCTGTTCTAGGCGTTGGTGTATCCCACTGTGCCTGAATATGTATGAGTCATGTATACTCCCTGGATATTTAACTACAATGTCAGTAATGACATTATGGGCGTCACATACCACCTGGATGTTTAGTGAGTGGGTACATTTCCTATTGCGGAACACATATTCCAGATTTGCAGGAGGGCAAATCTGTATATGTGTCCCATCCACACACCCTATTACATGGGGGAAGTTGGCAATTCTGTAGAATTCCAACTTGGTGCTGTTAATTTCTGCCTCATTCCTGGGAAGGTATATATATCTGGACATGTGTGTGAGTATGGCATCTAGGAAACATCTGAAGAATCGTGAGAGTACACTTTGGGATACCCCACCTGCCACAGCAATCACCCCCTGATAGCTACCCGAGGCCAAGAGGTACAGTGAGCATAGCACTTGCACATGTGTAGGGATGGTGCTGCCGCGCATTGTCTGTCGTTCAAGCTGAGGATTCAGTAGTTCAATTAATTTTAATATTACAGCACTGCTCAGTCTATATTTGTCATATATCGCCTCCTCAGTTTCAGTAATCTGGGAAAGTAAGTGGTGTCAGGCCTGGCCTTTTTGCAGGATCTCCTCTAGTTTTTTGTCTTTGCTTAATTTGTTTTTGTTGGCTTTAGGACTCTGCACAATTTACCGCTTTACCACTGCAGCCAGTGCTTAGATACTACTGCACTCCTTCAAACATGGTAAAATTGTCTCACACTTTATTGACACATTTAATTTACTTCGAAGTCCCTAGTAAATAGTACTAAATGCATCCAGGGCCTAAAAACTAAAAGCTACTAGTGGGTCTCCTGCACTCACTGTCCCACTCACTGAAGTAGCCTTTTAAAACATGTCCAAGGCCTGCCACTGAAGCCTGTAGAGCAGTTTTAAACGGCCATTTTGCCCTGGTAAAATCCTCCTTTTTCCAGCCCTAAACCATCCTTTTAGTTATATATATAAGCCACCTCCAAGGGTGGGGTCTAAATGCCCAAAGGGCAAGATGCATGGTATTTAAATCGTAGAGCATGTGTGATTAATATTTACATGTTTTGGTATTAAATAACTCCTAACTGAATTGTTCACTACTGTAAGGACAATCTCTCCCATTGACTGTCTCACCCTATTACACCTTATTACATTTAATAAGTGGCACCTTGATTTGGAGCAAATAGAGATATTCCGTTTAGGCTCAAAGTAATTGCAAAGTCAGATTTTAGGCCACAGTTCTGAAAATGCCACTTTTAGAAAGTTGACGTTTTCTTGTCCTACCCACGTGTGCCTTCTGCCAGTATTTTGAGTCGCTGTTGAGGTTTGTTTGTTCCTTCCAGAAACTGACACAAAAGGGGATTGCAATGAAAGGTGAAGGGAGGAACTTCTCAGGACAAGATGCAGGGGTATCAGGATACAGGAAATAGGAAAATCCCCCTACTTCAAAGACTGCTATAAATACTGGACCTTCAGAACCACTCACAAGTTCAATCTTGGACCTGTGGACATAACAGAAAAAGGACTGCCTTGTTCCCTAAAGGACTGCTGTGCTGCATGAGGCCTGTCTTGTTCCTAGTAGGACAGAACTGCTGCTTGATGCATGCAGTGCTCCCTGAAAAGGAAGACTGGATCTGCTCCCTTCATCCCAGGCTGCCATAGTAACTCCAAGGATCAGTTGGCAGGCCTCCAGTCTGAACTGCAGACTGAACTGTCTGAACTGCAGGGCACAACAAACTACGGAGGACTATTAACTGCCCAGCTGACCTGCTGCAACTGGACCTTCTTGGACCTCAAATAAGACCTACCTGAGCCCTGCTGGCCTCTTCTGTAGTGAGTCCCCGTGTCCCAAGAGGTATATCCTCACATCCTGAACCTTTTTCTGGCATCAGAGTGCACTCCTGTAAAAGAAAAAGTTAAATTCTGATGCTTTGGGTTCTATGTGACCAAGATCAGGCTTGTTTGTGCCAAAACTATGCCATCTGTGACAACCACCAATGTGAAGATCTGGTAAATCGGACTTTTTCATGCTACATTGACCACCAGCAATGACCAGCAACCTAAGATCTGCACTTCACACTACAGCAATGACAGTCTATGGTAACTGCCAACACGTAGCTCCGGAAATCACTGTCTGCAACGCCTAACTAGATCTTTGCACTACAGCAATGACTGTCTGCAGTGCCAGCCCTGTCTACTCACTAGAGCGATGAACATCTATGTCTCGCTCCCTGATCCTAATAGTCTCCTCCAACATAAACGGAACTTCATGCACTGGATTTTGAAAAGGTAACTTTTTTAGAAGTACTTATATAGCCCCTTATCTGGCCCATACTCTATTGCCTGAACTTGTGACTTTCTCACAGTCTAGCATGACCAGATGACCGTGGGTGGCTGTTTGTGCTCTTAGGGGACTTATCAACTTAAAAGTATACAATTGAATTTCTCTGACTCTACTAATTAGATTTTTGTTGTTCTGGTATCATTTTTCTTATTGGCATTTACTCTATTTTCAAAATTAATGTGGGATTTTTGTTGTGTTGTGTTTTTACTGAATTACTGTTTTTGTGCTGTATAAATGCTTTACACATTGCCTCTAAATTAAACTGGACTGTTTTGTGCCAAAATACCACAGCATTCAGCACAGGTTAATTTATCAACTTTTGTCTTTCCCCCTGACAAGGATTGTGGTTGTTGGCTAAGTGGGTCTTCCATCCCCCTTAGCCAATAACCCAATTTCTTACAAGTAGCCTTTCACCATTAGGGTAGTAATTTGGGTGCCTTTCCCAGTTCAACAAGACCAAAATCCATGATTCCGGCCTATGTCATAGAGCACACATATGCTCTGTATTCAGTCATGACAACAAAAATCAGCATTAGGGATCCAGATATCTTTGAAGGTGGGGACCTCAGGGTAGGGTTAGACGACCAACACCATACAAGGGACTTTTACATCACAAAGCAAGGCCTAGTGTCTGTGACAGGAAAGGATCAAAGAAGTAACAATGGGAGACCCTTGAAGGACTCTCATTTCACCAGTCATGAAGTTTGAACTTCTCTTGCTCTGCCCATTTCCTGTTTACATCAACAACTTGAATGCAACCTTAGTCTGTGGCTATCTGACTTTGAATGTAGTTCTGCAGATAAAGCCTGCAATATTACCTTGTTGATGATTTTGACTTTCATTTCAGAAACAGAGAGTCAGAAAGTCAGAGAGTAAAGCCTTTGACCGGTACAAACTGACTTTATGAATCTGACACACTCTCCATCACAGTCAGCCTGAAATCATGCCTAGTTCTGATAAACTGCAAATAGTGACTAGTGATTGGAGCTCTGCTTTTCTTGGTACCTTTTGCTTTAAATCTTCAAAAATTATAACCCCTGTCCCCTTAATGGATTACATTTTGCCTGTCCCTTTATTGGATTATTGTAATTTTGATGTGGGTTGTTTATTCTGTTGTATTTGACTTTTTAACTGATTTCTAACTGCTAAATGCTTTGAGCTGTTTCCAAAGTTTTACCTAAGTTTAAATTATTGAAACTGTGCTGTACTTTAACTAGTATGTGGCCTTATTCCTCATGATGGACTCCCATCCACCTAAATTATTAATCTACTTTCTTACAAAAAGTTGAGAAGATTTTTTATGTGTCACTGTTTCAGCTGCTCTTTTTAGGAATGGGACCTCATTTTTGCTACTACAAAGTGACCTCGAAAATTAGTTAATGGACTGGCTCTGCTTTCAGATGTTACTGGTGAAAAGTATTTTCACCACCTCTAGATTATTTTGAAGAAAGTAATTGAATCTTGCTTTCTTCTGATGGGGTTGAGGTTGTCATTTATGAGGCAGAAATATTCCATGGTCAGTGCTTTCAAACATTCAAACGGTCAGTTGGTATGCCATAAACGCATTGTTTATTAGGAACCTTATATAATGCTGTTGTATATGCATACCGATTTGTGTCAGTGATTCTCCCAAAGTCTGATCTATTTCACAAAGATTCCTCGGCATTAGTCACCAAATCGTTTTAGAGTTAAAACTACCAATTTAAAAAAACATTCTAGATTTGGCAGTGCTAGTTTTATTCCAATACTTTTCTCCCTCTTTTTCTTTTAGAACAAATATGATATAGGAGTAGGGACCAGGGTTGTCGGCTGTCAGGGCAAAGTGGAGGGGGGATGCAAAACAAAAAGACAACAAAAACAGAAATAAATGAAAAAAGTGACACCTGCAGAATCACCTCTCTGTGCAAGATGCCTTTGCCCTAAGGAATAGCAGCATTCCAAATGTGATGGCCCAGCTACAGAGGCGCAGGGTGTGGCTAATAGGTGAGCCTTGGTCCCCACCCACTGTATGTTAGTGTATGCCTCTGGTGTTGACCCCATCGGATTGTGTGTGGCTAAATGTTGTCCCTCAATACCTGCAGGTGACTTTGGCTACCCAAACGTATCATGGCTGCTGACACCCGTGAGGAATGCCAGGACAGGGGCTGAAGAATGGTAAAATGAGGTACATGGGCGAACCAGACGTATCATCATGAGAACTTTCGGCCTCCTGAAGATCAGGTTCAGGTGCCTCCATCTGACAGGTGGCTCCCTGTGCTACTCACCCGAGAAGGTCTGCCAGATAGTAGTGGCATGCTGCATGTTGCACAACCTGACCCTCAGACACCATGTACCCTTCCTGCAGGAGGAAGAGACAGGAGATGCCCCTGTGGCAGCAGTAGAGCCTGATGACAGTAAGGATGAAGAGGCTGAGGATGAGGATGAGGACAACAGAACATCAGTTATCCGTCAGTACTTCCAATGACACACAGGTGAGGCAGTGCAGCTGCACATTTCTATGACTATTGGTGTATTCTGGGTGGCTGTGGCATGATAGCATTAACTTCCTTTTAACTCTACTTACCGTCACGGATGGTTTGTCATTTTATAGATGTTGGTGCTATAGCAACTGTGTACTGATGTGCTGACTA
Source organism: Pleurodeles waltl (assembly GCF_031143425.1). NCBI lineage: Eukaryota > Metazoa > Chordata > Amphibia > Caudata > Salamandridae > Pleurodeles > Pleurodeles waltl. The sequence goes on from NC_090436.1 coordinate 768,478,267, forward strand.
CAGCCAGCTACATGTCATTATCTATATGCTCTCACAATGTACAGTTCATTTGCAATGGATGTAAATGTTTCTATAACTACACATTCTCAACACATGACATACAAGTAGTTGAGTTGTGTTCCAGGGTGTTTTTTGTAGTGCTAAGAGATTTAGGGGAAAGCACAATGGAATGGGGTGTTGATGGAGGAAAGTCCAGGGTATTGTTCCAGTCTGATTGAAGCACAGGTCCAGTGTCCAAGGGGCAATAGGAAGGGGAGCAACGGCAGTTCAACGTGGACAAGGTGACTGAGTGGGAAACAAGGGGGACAATCAGGAGAGTCTCATTTCCTGGCGGTGGTCTTGGCAAGTGTCTCTGGCTTCTGTCTGGGTCGCAGGGAACGTTTGTGGGGTGGTTCACCTCCTGCAAGGGGAGGAGTGCTGGTGGCCTGTGGGTCCTGTGGCGGGGCCTCCTGCCCACTAGCAGCAATGGAAGTGGAGGGCTGGTCAATAGACTGGCTAGTGGTAGGGGCCCGCTGATGTGCTGTTGCCTCCCTCATGATGTTGGCCATGTTTGCCAGCACCCCTGCTATGAAGATCAGGGTGGTGTAAATGGCCTGCAAGTCTTCCCGATGCTCTGATACTGTCCCTCCTGCAGCCGCCTGCTCTCCTGCATGTTGTCAAGGATCTGGCCCATCGTGTCTTGGGAATGCTGGTAGGCCCCTAGGATCTCTGAGAGTGCCTCCTGGAGAGTCGGTTCCCTGGTCCTGTCTTCCCCCTGGTACACAGCAGTCCTCCCAATGTCCCTTATGGCCTGTGCCTTCGTCCCTTGAATGGTGTGCCCACTGCCACTCATCCCAGTTTCCCGCTTGTCTTGTTAGCGAGGTGTGGCCTGGGGTCCCTGTACAGGTGGGCACACTGCTGATTGACATGTCCTGGGGACAGAGGTGTGGGTACGCTGGGTGGGTGCTGTGGTGTTGGATCCTGATGGGGAGGCTATGTGGTGGTCTGTAAGTGGGCTGGGGTGACTGACTGTCCAGTGGTCCCTGATGGACCAGGTTGTTGGTCCAGATCCTGAAGTCCAGAGTAACTGTCATCACTGGGGGCATCTTCTGTTGGGGGACTGGATAGTCATGGCACCTCTTCCCCACTGAGATTGGCTGGGGCACCTGTGGGTATGTAAGAGATGTATTATGCTTCATACCTGTGACATATTGTACATCCCTATCCTCCCCTCTATGGTTGCTTTTGCCCTGCCATCTTTGATTGTGTATGGTGATGTAATGTGGGATTGTTAGTTTCCCTATGCTGTGCATGCTTTAGTGATAGGTGTCCATGCAGAGCTGGGAAGGCTGTCCATGCATTGGTATGGCATGCAGGGCTGGGCATTGGGGTTAGTCATCTGCGCTGGTGCAGTGAGTGGGATTGAGTGATGTGATGGGAGTGAAGGTGAGGGTGAGGGTGTGAGATGGCATGCAGATATGGCGGGTGATAAGTGGTAATTATTGACTTACCACTATCCAGTCCTCCGGCTACTCCAGCGAGTCCCTAATGATGCAGAATTGCCAAGACTTACTCCTCCCATGCTGTGAGCTGTGGGGGCGGAGGCGGGGGTCCACCGCCAGTCATCTGTATGGCAAGCTGGTGCCTTGCTGCAATGGAACGTACCTTCAATCATAGGTCATTCCACCTCTTCCTGATGTTGTCCTTTGTTCTTGGGTGCTGTTCCACGGAGTTCACCCTGTCCACCATTCTCTGTCAGAGCTCCATCTTCCTTGCAATGGATATTTGCTATACCTGTGCTCCAAACAGCTGTGGCTCTACCCTGACAATTTCCTCCACCATGACCCTTAATACCTCCTCAGTGAAACGGGGCTGCCTTTGTGGGGACATGGGTGTTGTGTGGTGTGTGTTGGTGAGAGTGTGTTGAGTAATGTGGTGGGGTGTGTAATGTGAGGTGCATGAGGGATATATATGGGTGTAAGTGGAGTGTGTCTAGTTGTCTAAGTGGTGTTGGTGTCAGTCTGGTGACAATGATTTGTAATCGTAAAGGGTTGTGGGTAATGTGGGTGTGTGTTTTATAGTGGTGTGGATGGGTGTGTGTGTGTGGTGTGTGTATGAGTGTCAGGTGTGTGTTTTTTGTATTGGCCAATGTACTGTTGTTTTGTATGTGGGTTTCCATTCTGATGCGCAGCAGTATGTACCACCAATGGTTTACCGCTGTTGAATGTCTGCCTTTGTGACTCGTGGGTCATAATGTGGTAGGTGTTGTTCTGGTGGCGTAACGGTATGGTTGTTGGGAATGCCACTTTTGCACTGATCTTTGGACTCTCGGATTTGTGTATGTGGCTGTATTCTGTCAGATTGGTGTGTGTGTGTCATAATATGGCGAACTGCTATTCGCCACTGCGGCGGTATGTTGACAGCCGTCAGCGTGTCGGTAAGTGCATTTACCGCCAATGTCATAATGAGGGCCTAAGACTTATTCATTTTAAAATTCATATCTTGACTTGTGTATGCTGGATTGTTGTCATTTTGGTCTTGTTTTGTTTAGATAAATATTTCCTATTTGTCTAAACCTGTGTTTTGCCATTTTGTAGGGTTTTCACTGAGTTTCTGTGTGTGTTGGTACAAATACTTTACACATTGCTTCCAAAGTTAAGCCTGCCTGCTCGTGCCAAGCTACCAAGGGGGTGAGCGAGGATTAACTGAGGGTGATTCTCCTTTATCCTGAAAAGAGTGAGGGTCCTTGCTTGGTCAGAAGGTAACCTGACTGCCAACCAAAGACCCAATTTCTAACAACACCAATTCTATCCATGGTTTCCTAAAAACAACCTACTTAAAGGCCCAGTGTCCATGTGTGAGAAAGCACACTTCACTCCAAACAGTGACACACAGTGGCCAGAATTCATGCATAAGACCCATCTATTTTAAGAAGCCTATCATACACCATTGACAGATATGTGGGGTGAACAATGTTTTCATTTTTGAGTTCACCCTTCTATTCTTACCCTAAATTTGAGGGTCTCTCATTACTTAGTCCATGATAGGGGTGACACCGTGTATAGTCACACCCTTCGGAAGTAAAACCCCTGCTCAGATAAGGAATTCCATGCATTATATATCCACTACCATAGGTGATACCTTTAGCTGAAAGGTTAAGCCATTGATGTCTGGAAGAACCATATTAATGTATACTGCCACAGGTGATACCCAAACAGAAGGTTAGCCAGTTTATATAGAGAAACCATATAAAGGTAGGAGTAAAGGGACAGGTTACAAGGAGCCTCTTCCTCCAGCTACCTTCCAAAGTGGCTCATTTCCCCAAAATGATTCATAGTTAACAGGGTCAAAGAAAGAACTATCTTACATTGTCAGTGCAACTCGTATTACTATTTAGTCAATGGGAACCCAACACACAAACTATCAAGGAATAGAAGGAGATGATTTTGGTACCCAGGAGAACTAGATGAAGGAAAAACCTCCCATGGTATAAATATCCAATATCAGCAGACGAGCTACAACAAAATCATTCAAATTCCCCATACTTACTTTTCAAAAGGAATGCCTTTCCGATACTATCTCATCCCCTCATCAGGCTGGACTACTAGCTGGATCCATTTACAGTTGTCAGTTATAAGCTGAGCGGCGGTCATCTATGAGTAGCAAATGCAACTCTGACCATATTCGGGTTATGCCCGAAGAAGGCTGGGTAGTGTAGTCCTAGATATCAGAAATGCTTCTAATGAAATGATAGAAGCTATCTACTGTAATCTGCCTTTTTTTGGACACTACTGATATTTTTTATTATTATTATTGGGAAGCTGGGAAGTGTTCTCTCCATCGTAGCTACCAATTAGAATATGCCCAGACGGACCCAAACTGTCATATTTTCTGATAAGTTCGAAAGACATATGAAATTTCATTTGAATCTGTTTTTTTTTGCCCAGGAGAACCCTGGGTGATGTAGACCTAGACACCTAAACAGCTTCTAGTGTCTAGGAAGCTATGTAATGTAATCCACCTTTCTTTTTTAACGGACACTCTTGAGAACTGTAGTCTCTATTATAGCTTCCCCACTGGAATCTACTCAGACAGACATGAACCGGTATATGTTTCCAATATGTTCAGAAAACACAGGAAATGTTTCTTCTCATACTGTTCCATCAAAAGAGGGGCAGAGAATTCAGGTGCTATCGGTCGCCTTATTCTTCACAACAACAGTTTTCTCTAGGTATTGTTTTATTTTAAAAATTACTATGACCCCTCATCAACAGACAAACGTATTATACTGGGGACTGAGAACTACATTTATCCAGTGAGGAAAAATAAAGGATTCTGTTCTTTCACTCAATCTCCTCACAGTAAAAGTAGGTAAAGGATCACCTGCAGGGGAACAAAAGAAGAAGACTAGTCATTTCTTGCAAACTATACATGGCCTTGTAACAGCTATTTACAAGTGTATATTTTCATTGATCCCGTCAATTTCTGAAAGTCACCCAGGTCACCTCATTGTTAAGGCCCAATACTTCCGTATGGAGGCGATAAATCAATCTCTGTTCAAATATTAACATATTAACAGAGGCTTTGTCATATCTGGACGTGTCTGTACAAGTTTCTCAAGGACACAGTATTCCATTTCATTATCACTATGACCTTTCTCTAGATAGTGTTTTGTAAGTTTGGTAGCATCCCCTTTGCATCTAATGGTGCAGCGGTGTTCCACTATTCATGTCCTAACCTTCCTTGATGTCATCCCTATATAAAGTAAATTACAAGGGCATCTGATCAGGTAGACCACATTTTTAGAGTTACAGTAAGTTAATGATTGAAATGTCCAAGGGGCCCTTGTACCCCCATCAACCTCTTTGAGGTTCCTCTTGAAGGGGTACACACTACATGAGCCACAGGGAACATGTCCTGTGGTAGAAGGTCTATACCAAAGGGTTCTTTGTTGCCCTAAATGTTTATTTTTTTTCTTTTTGGGTGGGTGTGTACCAGGATATCCTTGCTATTCCTTGCCCTTCTGAATGCGAACATTAGTTTTTCCAAACAAGGCCCCCTGCTTGTAAAATCCTCCAGTGACTGTTAATAATCTTTTGTAATTTGTTAGATAATGGACTGAAGGTAGTGGCACAGATTAACTTCTCCTTTTTCACCTTTTCAAAGTTCAGCAACAGCTGCTTCCTGTTATCATTTAGAGCTCTCTTGTTTGCTTTTCTAATCAATCTTCTGGGATATTCTTTCTTGAGGAGTTTTCCAGAAAATGTTTCTGCATGTGACTTTTACTTCCCTAGCTCTGAACAATTCTGGCGTAAGCTGCGGAACTGTCCTACTGGTAAGTTTTCTCTCAGGGCCCGGGGATGAAAGCTGCCAAATCTCAGGAGACTACTACAGTCTGTTGGTTTGCAGAAGACCTCTGTTTCTAAAGTACCATCCTCCTCCCTTATAATTAGATCTAAAAAGTTACTTAATTTCCACCCATAGTAGCTGTGACCCTTAACCCCTGGGCTGCCCAGGACAAGCTGGTTTTGCCCTCAGCAAAGGTTGCCTGGTGCCGAGGACGAGACCAGCTCATCCTGCTGGGCCTTTCCTCTCCTTTCATGTCTCTCTCAGCATTTCCAAAGCCCAATCGCGATGGGATCAGGTAGCAGAAATGTGCACTAGACACCAGGGATTTGTTAATTTTATGCACAAGGGGAGCAGCCCCTTGGGCAAGGGCCGCTCCCCAGGGGGGCAAATTATTTTACTGCAGTTCTGTCCCCCCTGGGGGCAGTTCACCCTAATCTAATTAGGCTGATCTTCCCCTGGGGGGGGCAAAAACCCCTAGACACTAGGGATATATATATTTTTTGTTTATGCATATTCTCTTATATGTGGGAAGCAACCCGTTAGGCAAGGGTCGCTCCCCTGAGGTCAAAATGAACTTGAGGCCATTTCTAACTCCTTGAGGGCAGATTGCTGCTTTTTATTAGGCCAATCTGCCCCCAAGTGGGACAGAAACCACTAGCAAACAGAGATGTTATTTTTGTAGTCAGTTTCATATGAGGGGAGTGATCCCTTAGGCAAGATTCGCTCCCCTGGGGGGAAAATTTATTTAAGGCCATTTCCGCTCTACTTGGGGGAAAATTGGCCTATTTTTATTAGGCTGATCTGCCAAGGGGGACAGAAACCACTAGGCACCGGGGAATTTATTTTTTGCGGCAAGGGATGCTTCCTTGGAGGGAGGGGGGGATTTATTTTAGGCCATTTCTGCTCCCCTTTGGAGGCAGATCAGCCTATTTCTATTAGGCTGATCTGCCCCCGGAGGGGCAGAAACCACTTAGGCATCAGGGATTGGTGTGTGTGTGTATGTGTGTGTTTTGTTTGGGGGGGCATCCCCGTGGGCAAGGGTCACTCCCCACGGGGGCACATAACTGTTGGCCATATTGGCCACCCTTGGAGGCAGATCGGCCTATTTTTGGAAGGTCCATCTGCCCCTAAGGGGGGCTGAAATCCCACCAGAGACCAGGGAAGATTTTTTTCAAATTAAAAGGGTGGTGGTATGGCCATACCCCCACCCCACACAAATGGGGCCAAAGTTGTTCGGCCCACCAGTGGGCAGATGGGGCAATTACCCCTGATCCAACCCCAGGGGGCAAATAGTCTACTAGATGCCAGGGAATTAAAAAAACAATAGTTTGGTGGTGGCTACCAGTATGGGATTGGATTTGCCCCCACCCCAACTGAAGGGGGTAACAGTCTTTCAGCTCCCCCCCCACACACTAAAACACAGCAAGCAAGAAGACATTTGACTATTTTGGGTTTTGGTTTTACATTTGGGCCATAAGAGCTTGGCTAACTCTCAAAATCGTCCCACTATTTTTGGACTTTGGGATGCTGCCATGTAGAAAAATCCACAAGACCTAGACACATCTGAAAACTGAACATCTGGGTGAGTCCAGGGTGTTATGCTTCACATGCACCACATACCATTTTCTTACCCACAATGCCCTGCAAACCTCCAACTTTGCAGGAGATCACACATTTTTCCTACATTTTTGTGATGGAACCTTCCGGAATCTTCAGGAATCCACAAAATTCCTACCACCCAGCATTTTCTCATCTATACCGATAAAAATTCTGCTGCACTTGTCAGCCTAAAAATGTTTTTTTTCAAACTGCCCTTTTGGACCCGCTTTGGTTCCCCCTCAGTTTTGACATGTTTTTGGCTCTTCCCTGTCACAGGCACTTGGCCCACCTACACAAGTGAGGTATCATTTTTACCAGGAGACTGAGGGAAACATTTGATGGTAGGAACTTTGTCCCAGTGCAGTGATCCCACACAGAAATATGGGAAAATGTAATTTTTAAGCTAAATTTGAGATATGCTGAGGATTCTGGGTAAGAAAGCATTGGGAGATCCATTGAAGTCACACCTCCCCAGATTCCATTGGGTGTCTAGTTTTCAGAAAACTAAACTCTGGTTCCCCTGCAAAAACAGGTAGTTTAGTATTTGATAATTTTAATGTGTCCACATAGTGTTTTGGGGCATTTCCTTTCGCGGGCACTAGGCCTACCCACACAAGTGAGGTATCATTTTTAACAGGATACTGGGGGGAATGCTGGGTGGAAGGAAATTTGTGTCTCCTCTAAGATTCCAGAACTGCCTGTCACCGAAATGTGAGGAAAAAGTGTTTTTTTGGCAAGATTTTAAGGTTTGCAAAGGATTCTGGGTACCAGAACCTGGTGTGAGTCCCACAAGTCACCCCATATTAGAATCCCCTAAGTGTCTAGTTTAAAAAAATGCACAGGTTTGGTAGGTTTCCCTAGGTGCCGGCTGAGCTAGAAGCCAAAATCCCTAGCTTGGCACTTTGCAAAATACAGCTCTGTTTTCTTTAGGAAAATTTGATGAGTCCACGTTGTGTTTTGGGGCATTTCCTGTCAGATGCGCTAGGAGTACCCAAACAAGTGAGGTTCCACTTTTATGGGGAGACTTTGGGGAATGTTGGGTGGAAGGACATTTGTGGCTCCTCTCAGATACCAGAACTTTCTGTCATTGAAATATGAGGAGAAAGTGCGTTTTTGGCCAAATTTTGAGGTCTGCAAAAGATTCTGGGTAACAGAACATGGTGAGAGCACCGCAAGTCAACCCATCTTGGATTCCCTTACGTGTCTAGTTTTCAAAATGTGCAGGTTTGTAGGTTTCCCTAGGTGCTGGCTGAGCTAGAGGCTAAAATCCACAGCTTTGCACTTTGCAAAAAACAGCTCAGTTTTCTTTGGGAAAATGTGATGTGTCCACCTTGTGTTTTGGGGCATTTTCCTGTAACGGGCACTATGCCTACCAACACAAGTGAGGTACCATTTTTATTAAGAGACTTGGGGGAACTCTGGGTGGAAGGACATTTGTGGCTCCTCTCAGATTCAAGAACTTTCTGTCACCGAAATGTAAGGACAAAGTGTGTTTTTAGCCAGATTTTGAGGTTTGCAAAAGATTGTGTGTAACAGAACCTGATGAGAGCCCCACAAGTCACCCCATCTTAGATTCCTCTTGTTGTCTAGTTTTCAAAAATGCACAAGTTTGGTAGGTTTCCCTAGGTGCCGGCTGAGTTAGAGGCCAAATTCCACCGCTAGGCACTGCAAAAAACAGCTCTGTTTTCTTTGGGAAAATGTGGTGTGTCCACGTTGTGTTTTGGGGCATTTTATGTTAGGATTGCTAAGCCTACCCACACAAGTGAGGTATCATTTTTATCAGGAGAGTTCGGGGGAACACAAGGTGGAAGGAAATTTGTGTCTCCTCTCAGATTCCAGAACTTTCTGTTACCAAAATATGAGTAAAAAGTGTTTTTTTGGGCCAAATGTTGAGGTTTGCAAAAGATTCTGGGTAACAGAACCTGGCAAGAACACCACAATTCACCCCATCCTTGATTCCCCCAGGTATCTATGTTTTATAAATGCACTGGTTTGGTAGGTTTCCATAGGTGCCCACTGAGGTAGAGGCCAAAATCTACAGCTTGTCAAGTTGCAAAAAACACGTCAGATTTCAATGTAAAAATGTGATGTGTCCATGTTGCATTTACTGTCACGAGCATTAGACCTACCCACGCAAATGAGGTACCATTTTTATTGGGAGACTTGGGGGAACACAGAATAGCAAAACAAGTTTTATTGCCCCTTGTCTTTCTCTACATTGTTTCCTTCCAAATGTAAGACAGTGTATAGAAAAGACGTCTATTTGAGAAATGCCCTGTAATTTGCATGCTAGTATAGGCACCCCGGAATTCAGAGATGTGCAAATAACCACTGCTTTTCAACACCTTATCTTGGTATAATTTTGGAAGAACAAAGGTTTTCTTGATACCTATTTTTCACTCTTTATACTTCAGGAAATAAATTGCTGTATACCCAGTATATAATGAAAACCCATTGCAAGGTGCAGCTCATTTATTGGCTCTGGGTACCTAGGGTTCTTGATGAACCTACAAGCCCTAACTATCCCCACAATCAGAGGAGTCCAGCAGACGTAACATTATACTGATTTTAAAAATCTGACATCGCAGCAAAAGTTACAGAGTAAAACGTTGAAAAAAATGGCTGTTTGTTTCACCTCAATTTCAATATTTTTTTATTTCAGCTGTTATTTTCTGTAGGAAAACCATTTAGGATCTACATAAATTACCCCTTGCTGAATGAATCCAAAATGTTGTCTACTTTTCAGAAATGTTTAGTTTTCTGGGCTCCAGCATTGATTTCACACCCCTTTCTGTCACTAACTGGAAGGAGGCTTAAAGCACAAAAAATAGTAAAAATGGGGTATGCCCCAGTAAATACCAAAATTGTGTTGAAAAATGGGGTTTTCTTATTCAAGTCTGCCTGTTCCTGAAAACTGGGAAGCTGGTGATTTTAGCACCGTAAACCCTTTGTTGATGCCATTTTGATGGAAAGAAACACAAGCCTTCTTCTGCAGCCCTTTTTTATCCCCCTCTCCGATTCCAGAACTTTCTATCACCAAAATGTGAGGAAAAAGTGTTTTTTGGGCCATATTTTGAGGTTTGCAAAGGATTCTGGGTAACAGAACCTGGTGAGAGCCTCAGAAGTCACCCCATCTCAGATTCCCCGAGGTGTCTAGTTTTCAAAACTGCGCAGGTTTGGTAGGTTGCCCTAGGTGCCGGCTGAGCTAGAGACCAAACTCCACAGCTAGGCACTTTGCAAAAAACAGATTTGTTTTCTTTGGGAAAATGTGATGTGTCCTCATTGTGTTTTGTGGCATTTTATCTTATAATCGCTAGGCCTACGCACACAAGGGAGGTATCATTTTTATAAGGAGAGTTCGGGGAACGCAGGGTGGATGGAAATATGTGTCTCCTCTCAGATTCCAGAACTTTCTGTTACGAAAATATGAGATAAAAACAGTTTGTTTTGCCAAATTGTGAGGTTTGCAAAAGATTCTGGTTAACAGAACCTGGTGAGAGCCCCACAAGTCACCCTATCCTGGATTCCCCTAGGTATCTAGTTTTTAAAAATGCACAAGTTTGGTAGGTTTCCCTAGGTACCCACTGAGCTAGAGGCCAAAATCTACAGCTTGTCAAGTTGCAAAAAACACGTCAGATTTCAATGTAAAAATGTGATGTGTCCATGTTGCATTTACTGTCACGAGCATTAGACCTACCCACGCAAATGAGATACCATATTTATTGGGAGACTTGGGGGAACACAGAATAGCAAAACAAGTTTTATTGCCCCTTGTCTTTCCCTACATTGTTTCCTTCCAAATGTAAGACAGTGTATAGAAAAGACGTCTATTTGAGAAATGCCCTGTAATTTGCATGCTAGTATAGGCACCCCGGAATTCAGAGATGTGCAAATAACCACTGCTTTTCAACACCTTATCTTGGTATAATTTTGGAAGAACAAAGGTTTTCTTGATACCTATTTTTCACTCTTTACACTTCAGGAAATAAATTGCTGTATACCCAGTATATAATGAAAACCCACTGCAAGGTGCAGCTCATTTATTGGCTCTGGGTACCTAGGGTTCTTGATGAACCTACAAGCCCTAACTATCCCCACAATCAGAGGAGTCCAGCAGACGTAACATTATACTGATTTTAAAAATCTGACATCGCAGCAAAAGTTACAGAGTAAAACGTTGAAAAAAATGGCTGTTTGTTTCACCTCAATTTCAATATTTTTTTATTTCAGCTGTTATTTTCTGTAGGAAAACCATTTAGGATCTACATAAATTACCCCTTGCTGAATGAATCCAAAATGTTGTCTACTTTTCAGAAATGTTTAGTTTTCTGGGCTCCAGCATTGATTTCACACCCCTTTCTGTCACTAACTGGAAGGAGGCTTAAAGCACAAAAAATAGTAAAAATGGGGTATGCCCCAGTAAATACCAAAATTGTGTTGAAAAATGGGGTTTTCTTATTCAAGTCTGCCTGTTCCTGAAAACTGGGAAGCTGGTGATTTTAGCACCGTAAACCCTTTGTTGATGCCATTTTGATGGAAAGAAACACAAGCCTTCTTCTGCAGCCCTTTTTTATCCCCCTCTCCGATTCCAGAACTTTCTATCACCAAAATGTGAGGAAAAAGTGTTTTTTGGGCCATATTTTGAGGTTTGCAAAGGATTCTGGGTAACAGAACCTGGTGAGAGCCTCAGAAGTCACCCCATCTCAGATTCCCCGAGGTGTCTAGTTTTCAAAACTGCGCAGGTTTGGTAGGTTTCCCTAGGTGCCGGCTGAGCTAGAGACCAAACTCCACAGCTAGGCACTTTGCAAAAAACAGATTTGTTTTCTTTGGGAAAATGTGATGTGTCCTCATTGTGTTTTGTGGCATTTTATCTTATAATCGCTAGGCCTACGCACACAAGGGAGGTATCATTTTTATAAGGAGAGTTCGGGGAACGCAGGGTGGATGGAAATATGTGTCTCCTCTCAGATTCCAGAACTTTCTGTTACGAAAATATGAGATAAAAACAGTTTGTTTTGCCAAATTGTGAGGTTTGCAAAAGATTCTGGTTAACAGAACCTGGTGAGAGCCCCACAAGTCACCCTATCCTGGATTCCCCTAGGTATCTAGTTTTTAAAAATGCACAAGTTTGGTAGGTTTCCCTAGGTACCCACTGAGCTAGAGGCCAAAATCTACAGCTTGTCACGTTTCAAAAAACACGTCAGATTTCAATGTAAAAATGTGATGTGTCCATGTTACGTTTCCTGTCACGAGCATTAGGCCTACCCACGCAAATGAGGTACAATTTGTATCGGGAGACTTGGGGGAACACAGAATAGAAAAAAAAAGTGTTATTGCCCCTTGTCTTTCTCTATATTTTTTCCTTCCAAATGTAAGACAGTGTGTAAAAAAGACGTCTATTTGAGAAATGCCCTGTAATTCACATGCTAGTATGGGCACCCCGGAATTCAGACATGTGCAAATAACCACTGCTTTTCAACACCTTATCTTGTGCTAATTTTGGAAGAACAAGGGTTTTCTTGATACCTATATTTCACTGTTTATATTTCAGGAAATAAATTGATGTGTACCCGGTATAGAATGAAAACCCATTGCAAGGTGCAGCTCATTTATTGGCTCTGGGTACCTAGGGTTCTTGATGAACCTGCAAGCACTATCTATCCCCACAATCAGAGGAGTACAGCAGACGTAACAGTATACTGATTTAAAAATTCTGACATCGCTGCAAAAGTTACAGAGTAAAACGTTGAAAAAAATGGCTGTTTGTTTCACCTCAATTTCAATATTTTTTTATTTCAGCTGTTATTTTCTGTAGGAAAACCATGTAGGATCTACATAAATTACCCCTTGCTGAATTCAAAATGTTGTCTACTTTTCAGAAATGTTTAGTGTTCTGGGATCCAGCATTGATTTCACACCCCTTTCTGTCACTAACTGGAAGGAGGCTGAAAGCACATAAAATAGTAAAAATGGGGTATGCCCCAGTAAATACCAAAATTGTGTTGAAAAATGGGGTTTTCTTATTCAAGTCTGCCTGTTCCTGAAAACTGGGAAGCTGGTGATTTTAGCACCGTAAACCCTTTGTTGATGCCATTTTGATGGAAAGAAACACAAGCCTTCTTCTGCAGCCCTTTTTTATCCCCCTCTCCGATTCCAGAACTTTCTATCACCAAAATGTGAGGAAAAAGTGTTTTTTGGGCCATATTTTGAGGTTTGCAAAGGATTCTGGGTAACAGAACCTGGTGAGAGCCTCAGAAGTCACCCCATCTCAGATTCCCCGAGGTGTCTAGTTTTCAAAACTGCGCAGGTTTGGTAGGTTGCCCTAGGTGCCGGCTGAGCTAGAGACCAAACTCCACAGCTAGGCACTTTGCAAAAAACAGATTTGTTTTCTTTGGGAAAATGTGATGTGTCCTCATTGTGTTTTGTGGCATTTTATCTTATAATCGCTAGGCCTACGCACACAAGGGAGGTATCATTTTTATAAGGAGAGTTCGGGGAACGCAGGGTGGATGGAAATATGTGTCTCCTCTCAGATTCCAGAACTTTCTGTTACGAAAATATGAGATAAAAACAGTTTGTTTTGCCAAATTGTGAGGTTTGCAAAAGATTCTGGTTAACAGAACCTGGTGAGAGCCCCACAAGTCACCCTATCCTGGATTCCCCTAGGTATCTAGTTTTTAAAAATGCACAAGTTTGGTAGGTTTCCCTAGGTACCCACTGAGCTAGAGGCCAAAATCTACAGCTTGTCAAGTTGCAAAAAACACATCAGATTTCAATGTAAAAATGTGATGTGTCCATGTTGCATTTACTGTCACGAGCATTAGACCTACCCACGCAAATGAGGTACCATTTTTATTGGGAGACTTGGGGGAACACAGAATAGCAAAACAAGTTTTATTGCCCCTTGTCTTTCCCTACATTGTTTCCTTCCAAATGTAAGACAGTGTATAGAAAAGACGTCTATTTGAGAAATGCCCTGTAATTTGCATGCTAGTATAGGCACCCCGGAATTCAGAGATGTGCAAATAACCACTGCTTTTCAACACCTTATCTTGGTATAATTTTGGAAGAACAAAGGTTTTCTTGATACCTATTTTTCACTCTTTATACTTCAGGAAATAAATTGCTGTATACCCAGTATATAATGAAAACCCACTGCAAGGTGCAGCTCATTTATTGGCTCTGGGTACCTAGGGTTCTTGATGAACCTACAAGCCCTAACTATCCCCACAATCAGAGGAGTCCAGCAGACGTAACATTATACTGATTTTAAAAATCTGACATCGCAGCAAAAGTTACAGAGTAAAACGTTGAAAAAAATGGCTGTTTGTTTCACCTCAATTTCAATATTTTTTTATTTCAGCTGTTATTTTCTGTAGGAAAACCATTTAGGATCTACATAAATTACCCCTTGCTGAATGAATCCAAAATGTTGTCTACTTTTCAGAAATGTTTAGTTTTCTGGGCTCCAGCATTGATTTCACACCCCTTTCTGTCACTAACTGGAAGGAGGCTTAAAGCACAAAAAATAGTAAAAATGGGGTATGCCCCAGTAAATACCAAAATTGTGTTGAAAAATGGGGTTTTCTTATTCAAGTCTGCCTGTTCCTGAAAACTGGGAAGCTGGTGATTTTAGCACCGTAAACCCTTTGTTGATGCCATTTTGATGGAAAGAAACACAAGCCTTCTTCTGCAGCCCTTTTTTATCCCCCTCTCCGATTCCAGAACTTTCTATCACCAAAATGTGAGGAAAAAGTGTTTTTTGGGCCATATTTTGAGGTTTGCAAAGGATTCTGGGTAACAGAACCTGGTGAGAGCCTCAGAAGTCACCCCATCTCAGATTCCCCGAGGTGTCTAGTTTTCAAAACTGTGCAGGTTTGGTAGGTTTCCCTAGGTGCCGGCTGAGCTAGAGACCAAACTCCACAGCTAGGCACTTTGCAAAAAACAGATTTGTTTTCTTTGGGAAAATGTGATGTGTCCTCATTGTGTTTTGTGGCATTTTATCTTATAATCGCTAGGCCTACGCACACAAGGGAGGTATCATTTTTATAAGGAGAGTTCGGGGAACGCAGGGTGGATGGAAATATGTGTCTCCTCTCAGATTCCAGAACTTTCTGTTACGAAAATATGAGATAAAAGCAGTTTGTTTTGCCAAATTGTGAGGTTTGCAAAAGATTCTGGTTAACAGAACCTGGTGAGAGCCTCACAAGTCACCCTATCCTGGATTCCCCTAGGTATCTAGTTTTTAAAAATGCACAAGTTTGGTAGGTTTCCCTAGGTACCCACTGAGCTAGAGGCCAAAATCTACAGCTTGTCACGTTTCAAAAAACACGTCAGATTTCAAGGTAAAAATGTGATGTGTCCATGTTACGTTTCCTGTCACGAGCATTAGGCCTACCCACGCAAATGAGGTACAATTTGTATCGGGAGACTTGGGGGAACACAGAATAGAAAAAAAAAGTGTTATTGCCCCTTGTCTTTCTCTATATTTTTTCCTTCCAAATGTAAGACAGTGTGTAAAAAAGACGTCTATTTGAGAAATGCCCTGTAATTCACATGCTAGTATGGGCACCCCGGAATTCAGACATGTGCAAATAACCACTGCTTTTTAACACCTTATCTTGTGCTAATTTTGGAAGAACAAGGGTTTTCTTGATACCTATATTTCACTGTTTATATTTCAGGAAATAAATTGATGTGTACCCGGTATAGAATGAAAACCCATTGCAAGGTGCAGCTCATTTATTGGCTCTGGGTACCTAGGGTTCTTGATGAACCTGCAAGCACTATCTATCCCCACAATCAGAGGAGTACAGCAGACGTAACAGTATACTGATTTAAAAATTCTGACATCGCTGCAAAAGTTACAGAGTAAAACGTTGAAAAAAATGGCTGTTTGTTTCACCTCAATTTCAATATTTTTTTATTTCAGCTGTTATTTTCTGTAGGAAAACCATGTAGGATCTACATAAATTACCCCTTGCTGAATTCAAAATGTTGTCTACTTTTCAGAAATGTTTAGTGTTCTGGGATCCAGCATTGATTTCACACCCCTTTCTGTCACTAACTGGAAGGAGGCTGAAAGCACATAAAATAGTAAAAATGGGGTATGCCCCAGTAAATACCAAAATTGTGTTGAAAAATGGGGTTTTCTTATTCAAGTCTGCCTGTTCCTGAAAACTGGGAAGCTGGTGATTTTAGCACCGTAAACCCTTTGTTGATGCCATTTTGATGGAAAGAAACACAAGCCTTCTTCTGCAGCCCTTTTTTATCCCCCTCTCCGATTCCAGAACTTTCTATCACCAAAATGTGAGGAAAAAGTGTTTTTTGGGCCATATTTTGAGGTTTGCAAAGGATTCTGGGTAACAGAACCTGGTGAGAGCCTCAGAAGTCACCCCATCTCAGATTCCCCGAGGTGTCTAGTTTTCAAAACTGCGCAGGTTTGGTAGGTTGCCCTAGGTGCCGGCTGAGCTAGAGACCAAACTCCACAGCTAGGCACTTTGCAAAAAACAGATTTGTTTTCTTTGGGAAAATGTGATGTGTCCTCATTGTGTTTTGTGGCATTTTATCTTATAATCGCTAGGCCTACGCACACAAGGGAGGTATCATTTTTATAAGGAGAGTTCGGGGAACGCAGGGTGGATGGAAATATGTGTCTCCTCTCAGATTCCAGAACTTTCTGTTACGAAAATATGAGATAAAAACAGTTTGTTTTGCCAAATTGTGAGGTTTGCAAAAGATTCTGGTTAACAGAACCTGGTGAGAGCCCCACAAGTCACCCTATCCTGGATTCCCCTAGGTATCTAGTTTTTAAAAATGCACAAGTTTGGTAGGTTTCCCTAGGTACCCACTGAGCTAGAGGCCAAAATCTACAGCTTGTCAAGTTGCAAAAAACACATCAGATTTCAATGTAAAAATGTGATGTGTCCATGTTGCATTTACTGTCACGAGCATTAGACCTACCCACGCAAATGAGGTACCATTTTTATTGGGAGACTTGGGGGAACACAGAATAGCAAAACAAGTTTTATTGCCCCTTGTCTTTCCCTACATTGTTTCCTTCCAAATGTAAGACAGTGTATAGAAAAGACGTCTATTTGAGAAATGCCCTGTAATTTGCATGCTAGTATAGGCACCCCGGAATTCAGAGATGTGCAAATAACCACTGCTTTTCAACACCTTATCTTGGTATAATTTTGGAAGAACAAAGGTTTTCTTGATACCTATTTTTCACTCTTTATACTTCAGGAAATAAATTGCTGTATACCCAGTATATAATGAAAACCCACTGCAAGGTGCAGCTCATTTATTGGCTCTGGGTACCTAGGGTTCTTGATGAACCTACAAGCCCTAACTATCCCCACAATCAGAGGAGTCCAGCAGACGTAACATTATACTGATTTTAAAAATCTGACATCGCAGCAAAAGTTACAGAGTAAAACGTTGAAAAAAATGGCTGTTTGTTTCACCTCAATTTCAATATTTTTTTATTTCAGCTGTTATTTTCTGTAGGAAAACCATTTAGGATCTACATAAATTACCCCTTGCTGAATGAATCCAAAATGTTGTCTACTTTTCAGAAATGTTTAGTTTTCTGGGCTCCAGCATTGATTTCACACCCCTTTCTGTCACTAACTGGAAGGAGGCTTAAAGCACAAAAAATAGTAAAAATGGGGTATGCCCCAGTAAATACCAAAATTGTGTTGAAAAATGGGGTTTTCTTATTCAAGTCTGCCTGTTCCTGAAAACTGGGAAGCTGGTGATTTTAGCACCGTAAACCCTTTGTTGATGCCATTTTGATGGAAAGAAACACAAGCCTTCTTCTGCAGCCCTTTTTTATCCCCCTCTCCGATTCCAGAACTTTCTATCACCAAAATGTGAGGAAAAAGTGTTTTTTGGGCCATATTTTGAGGTTTGCAAAGGATTCTGGGTAACAGAACCTGGTGAGAGCCTCAGAAGTCACCCCATCTCAGATTCCCCGAGGTGTCTAGTTTTCAAAACTGCGCAGGTTTGGTAGGTTTCCCTAGGTGCCGGCTGAGCTAGAGACCAAACTCCACAGCTAGGCACTTTGCAAAAAACAGATTTGTTTTCTTTGGGAAAATGTGATGTGTCCTCATTGTGTTTTGTGGCATTTTATCTTATAATCGCTAGGCCTACGCACACAAGGGAGGTATCATTTTTATAAGGAGAGTTCGGGGAACGCAGGGTGGATGGAAATATGTGTCTCCTCTCAGATTCCAGAACTTTCTGTTACGAAAATATGAGATAAAAACAGTTTGTTTTGCCAAATTGTGAGGTTTGCAAAAGATTCTGGTTAACAGAACCTGGTGAGAGCCCCACAAGTCACCCTATCCTGGATTCCCCTAGGTATCTAGTTTTTAAAAATGCACAAGTTTGGTAGGTTTCCCTAGGTACCCACTGAGCTAGAGGCCAAAATCTACAGCTTGTCACGTTTCAAAAAACACGTCAGATTTCAATGTAAAAATGTGATGTGTCCATGTTACGTTTCCTGTCACGAGCATTAGGCCTACCCACGCAAATGAGGTACAATTTGTATCGGGAGACTTGGGGGAACACAGAATAGAAAAAAAAAGTGTTATTGCCCCTTGTCTTTCTCTATATTTTTTCCTTCCAAATGTAAGACAGTGTGTAAAAAAGACGTCTATTTGAGAAATGCCCTGTAATTCACATGCTAGTATGGGCACCCCGGAATTCAGACATGTGCAAATAACCACTGCTTTTCAACACCTTATCTTGTGCTAATTTTGGAAGAAGAAGGGTTTTCTTGAAACCTATATTTCACTGTTTATATTTCAGGAAATAAATTGATGTGTACCCGGTATAGAATGAAAACCCATTGCAAGGTGCAGCTCATTTATTGGCTCTGGGTACCTAGGGTTCTTGATGAACCTGCAAGCACTATCTATCCCCACAATCAGAGGAGTACAGCAGACGTAACAGTATACTGATTTAAAAATTCTGACATCGCTGCAAAAGTTACAGAGTAAAACGTTGAAAAAAATGGCTGTTTGTTTCACCTCAATTTCAATATTTTTTTATTTCAGCTGTTATTTTCTGTAGGAAAACCATGTAGGATCTACATAAATTACCCCTTGCTGAATTCAAAATGTTGTCTACTTTTCAGAAATGTTTAGTGTTCTGGGATCCAGCATTGATTTCACACCCCTTTCTGTCACTAACTGGAAGGAGGCTGAAAGCACATAAAATAGTAAAAATGGGGTATGCCCCAGTAAATACCAAAATTGTGTTGAAAAATGGGGTTTTCTTATTCAAGTCTGCCTGTTCCTGAAAACTGGGAAGCTGGTGATTTTAGCACCGTAAACCCTTTGTTGATGCCATTTTGATGGAAAGAAACACAAGCCTTCTTCTGCAGCCCTTTTTTATCCCCCTCTCCGATTCCAGAACTTTCTATCACCAAAATGTGAGGAAAAAGTGTTTTTTGGGCCATATTTTGAGGTTTGCAAAGGATTCTGGGTAACAGAACCTGGTGAGAGCCTCAGAAGTCACCCCATCTCAGATTCCCCGAGGTGTCTAGTTTTCAAAACTGCGCAGGTTTGGTAGGTTGCCCTAGGTGCCGGCTGAGCTAGAGACCAAACTCCACAGCTAGGCACTTTGCAAAAAACAGATTTGTTTTCTTTGGGAAAATGTGATGTGTCCTCATTGTGTTTTGTGGCATTTTATCTTATAATCGCTAGGCCTACGCACACAAGGGAGGTATCATTTTTATAAGGAGAGTTCGGGGAACGCAGGGTGGATGGAAATATGTGTCTCCTCTCAGATTCCAGAACTTTCTGTTACGAAAATATGAGATAAAAACAGTTTGTTTTGCCAAATTGTGAGGTTTGCAAAAGATTCTGGTTAACAGAACCTGGTGAGAGCCCCACAAGTCACCCTATCCTGGATTCCAGTAGGTATCTAGTTTTTAAAAATGCACAAGTTTGGTAGGTTTCCCTAGGTACCCACTGAGCTAGAGGCCAAAATCTACAGCTTGTCACGTTTCAAAAAACACGTCAGATTTCAAGGTAAAAATGTGATGTGTCCATGTTACGTTTCCTGTCACGAGCATTAGGCCTACCCACGCAAATGAGGTACAATTTGTATCGGGAGACTTGGGGGAACACAGAATAGAAAAAAAAAGTGTTATTGCCCCTTGTCTTTCTCTATATTTTTTCCTTCCAAATGTAAGACAGTGTGTAAAAAAGACGTCTATTTGAGAAATGCCCTGTAATTCACATGCTAGTATGGGCACCCCGGAATTCAGACATGTGCAAATAACCACTGCTTTTCAACACCTTATCTTGTGCTAATTTTGGAAGAACAAGGGTTTTCTTGATACCTATATTTCACTGTTTATATTTCAGGAAATAAATTGATGTGTACCCGGTATAGAATGAAAACCCATTGCAAGGTGCAGCTCATTTATTGGCTCTGGGTACCTAGGGTTCTTGATGAACCTGCAAGCACTATCTATCCCCACAATCAGAGGAGTACAGCAGACGTAACAGTATACTGATTTAAAAATTCTGACATCGCTGCAAAAGTTACAGAGTAAAACGTTGAAAAAAATGGCTGTTTGTTTCACCTCAATTTCAATATTTTTTTATTTCAGCTGTTATTTTCTGTAGGAAAACCATGTAGGATCTACATAAATTACCCCTTGCTGAATTCAAAATGTTGTCTACTTTTCAGAAATGTTTAGTGTTCTGGGATCCAGCATTGATTTCACACCCCTTTCTGTCACTAACTGGAAGGAGGCTGAAAGCACATAAAATAGTAAAAATGGGGTATGTCCCAGTAAATACCAAAATTGTGTTGAAAAATTGGGTTTTCTTATTCAAGTCTGCCTGTTCCTGAAAACTGGGAAGCTGGTGATTTTAGCACTGTAAACCCTTTGTTGATGCCATTTTCAGGGAAAGAAACACAAGCCTTCTTCTGCAGCTATATTTTCCCCCTCTCGGATTCCAGAACTTTCTGTCACCAAAATGTGAGGAAAAGGTGTATTTTGGGCCATATTTTGAGGTTTGCAAGGGATTCTGGGTAACAGAACCTGGTGAGAGCCTCAGAAGTCACTCCATCTTGGATTCCCCTAGGTGTCTAGTTTTCAAAAATGCCAAGTTTGGTAGGTTTCCCTAGGTGCCGGCTGAGCTAGAGGCCAAACTCCACAGCTAGGCACTTTGCTAAAAACAGATTTGTTTTCTTTGGGAAAATGTGATGTGTCCACATTGTGTTTTGGGGCATTTTATGTTACGATCGCTAGGCCTATGCTCACAAGTGAGGTACCATTTTTATCAGGAGAGTTCGGGGAACGCAGGGTGGAGGGAAATTTGTGTCTCCTCTCAGATTCCAGAACTTTGTGTCACCAAAATATGAGAAAAAAGTGTTTTTTTGCCAAATTGTGAGGTTTGCAAAAACTTCTGGGTAAAAGAACCTGGTGAGACCTCCACAAGTCACCCCAACCTGGATTCCCCTAGGTATCTAGGGCCAGATGTAGCAAAAATCAAATTTGCGAGTTGCAAATTGTGAGTCCTTCCGACTTGCAATTTGCAACTCGCAAATTGGTATGCAGAACGGTGTCTCAGACACCGTCTGCGAGTCGGTATGGTGTCGCAAAGACCCACCTCATTAATATTAATGAGGTGGGTCGCAAATTGCGGCCCCATAGCGACTATGGGCACTCGCAAACATGGAGGCCTGCTGTAGTCAGCAGGCCTCCATGTTCGTTACTGCTTATAAATAAAGCAGTTTTTTTGTTTTAAGTGTAGCCCGTTTTCCTTAAAGGAAAACGAGCTGCACTTAAAAAAAAATCCGAAACCTTTAGTTTTGGTATTTTTTCAGGGCTGGTAGTGGTCCCTCGGACCACTACCTGCCCTGAAAAAATAATTTGTGGTCCATTCACAAAGAGGAAGGGGTCCCATGGGGACCCCTTCCAATTTGCGAGTGGGTTACCATCCACTTCAAGTGGATGGCATCTGCGACACCATTTGCGACCGCATATGCGGTCACAAATGGTTTTGCATACCACTGCGAATCGCAAATAGGAAGGGAACACCCCTTCCTATTTGCGATTCGGAAATGCATTTTGTGAGTCGGTCCCGACTCGCAAAATGCATTTCTGGATAGGAAACTGAGATTTGCGACTCGCAAACAGCATTTTTTGCTGTTTGCGACTCGCAAATCGTTTCCTACATCTGGCCCTAAGTTTTTAAAAAAGCCCAAGTTTGGCAGGTTTCCCTAGGTACCCGCTGAGCTAGAGGCCAAAATCTACAGCTTGTCACGTTTCAAAAAACACATCAGATTTCAATGTAAAAATGTGATGTGTCCATGTTACGTTTCCTGTCACGAGCATTAGGCCTACCCACGCAAATGAGGTACAATTTTTTGTCGGGAGACTTGGGGGAACACAGAATAGCAAAACAAGTGTTATTGCCCCTTGTCTTTCTCTATATTTTTTCCTTCCAAATGTAAGACAGTGTGTAAAAAAAGACGTCTATTTGAGAAATGCCCTGTAATTCACATGCTAGTATGGGCACCCCGGAATTCAGAAATGTGCAAACAACCACTGCTTTTCAACACCTTATCTTGTGCTAATTTTGGAAGAACAAAGGTTTTCTTGATACCTATTTTTCACTCTTTATATTTCAGGAAATAAATTGCTGTATACCCGGTATAGAATGAAAACCCACCACAAGGGACAGTTCATTTATGGGCTCTGTGTACTTAGGGTTCTTGATGAATCTACAAGCCCTATCTATCTCCACAATCAGAGGAGTCCATCAGACGTAACAGTATACTGCTTTAAAAAAATCTGACATCGCAGCAAAAGTTACAGAGTAAAACGTTGAAAAAAATGGCTGTTTGTTTCACCTCAATTTCAATATTTTTTTATTTCAGCTGTTATTTTCTGTAGGAAAACCGTGTAGGATTTACATAAATTACCCCTTGCTCAATTCAAAATGTTGTCTACTTTTCAGAAATATTTAGCTTTCTGGGATCCAGCATTGGTTTCACACCCCTTTCTGTCACTAACTGGAAGGAGGCTGAAAGCACAAAAAATGGTAAAAATGGGGTATGTCCCAGTAAATACCAAAATTGTGTTGAAAAATTGGGTTTTCTTATTCAAGTCTGCCTGTTCCTGAAAACTGGGAAGCTGGTGATTTTAGCACAGTAAACCCTTAGTTGATGCCATTTTGAGGGAAAGAAACAAAAGCCTTCTTCTGCAGCCCTTTTTTCCCCCTCTCCGATTCCAGAACTTTCTATCACCAAAATGTGAGGAAAAAGTGTTTTTTGGGCCATATTTTGAGGTTTGCAAAGGATTCTGGGTAACAGAAGCTGGTGAGAGCCTCAGAAGTCACCCCATCTCGGATTCCCTTAGGTGTCTAGTTTTCAAAAATGCACAGGTTTGGTACGTTTCCCTAGGTGCCGGCTGAGCTAGAGACCAAACTCCACAGCTAGGCACTTTGCAAAAAACAGATTTGTTTTCTTTGGGAAAATGTGATGTGTCCACATTGTGTTTTGGGGCATTTTATCTTACAATCGCTAGGCCTACCCACACAATGGAGGTACCATTTTTATAAGGAGAGTTCGGGGAACGCAGAGTGGATGGAAATTTGTGTCTCCTCTCAGATTCCAGAACTTTCTGTTACCAAAATGTGATAAAAAAACTGTTTTTATGCCAAATTGTGAGGTTTGCAAAAGATTCTGGTTAACAGAACCTGGTGAGAGCCCCACAAGTCACCCCATCCTGGATTCCCCTAGGTATCTAGTTTTAAAAAATGCACAAGTTTGGTAGGTTTCCCTAGGTACCCGCTGACCTAGAGGCCAAAATCTACAGCTTGTCACGTTTCAAAAAACACATCAGATTTCAATGTAAAAATGTGATGTGTCCATGTTACGTTTCCTGTCACGAGCATTAGGCCTACCCACGCAAATGAGGTACAATTTTTTGTCGGGAGACTTGGGGGAACACAGAATAGCAAAACAAGTGTTATTGCCCCTTGTCTTTCTCTATATTTTTTCCTTCCAAATGTAAGACAGTGTGTAAAAAAAGACGTCTATTTGAGAAATGCCCTGTAATTCACATGCTAGTATGGGCACCCCGGAATTCAGAAATGTGCAAACAACCACTGCTTTTTAACACCTTTTCTTGTGCTAATTTTGGAAGAACAAAGGTTTTCTTGATACCTATTTTTCACTTTTTATATTTCAGGAAATAAATTGCTGTATACCCGGTATAGAATGAAAACCCACCACAAGGGACAGTTCATTTATGGGCTCTGTGTACTTAGGGTTCTTGATGAATCTGCAAGCCCTATCTATCTCCACAATCAGAGGAGTCCATCAGACGTAACAGTATACTGCTTTAAAAAAATCTGGCATCGCAGCAAAAGTTACAGAGTAAAACGTAAAAAAAAATGGCTGTTTGTTTCACCTCAATTTCAATAATTTTTTTATTTCAGCTGTTATTTTCTGTAGGAAAACCGTGTAGGATTTACATAAATTACCCCTTGCTGAATTCAAAATGTTGTCTACTTTTCAGAAATATTTAGCTTTCTGGGATCCAGCATTGGTTTCACACCCCTTTCTGTCACTAACTGGAAGGAGGCTGAAAGCACAAAACATTGTAAAAATGGGGTATGTCCCAGTAAATACCAAAATTGTGTTGAAAAATTGGGTTTTCTTATTCAAGTCTGCCTGTTCCTGAAAACTGGGAAGCTGGTGATTTTAGCACAGTAAACCCTTAGTTGATGCCATTTTCAGGGAAAGAAACAAAAGCCTTCTTCTGCAGCCCTTTTTTCCCCCTCTCCGATTCCAGAACTTTCTATCACCAAAATGTGAGGAAAAAGTGTTTTTTGGGCCATATTTTGAGGTTTGCAAAGGATTCTGGGTAACAGAACCCGGTGAGAGCCTCAGAAGTCACCCCATCTCGGATTCCCTTAGGTGTCTAGTTTTCAAAAATGCACAGGTTTGGTACGTTTCCCTAGGTGCCGGCTGAGCTAGAGACCAAACTCCACAGCTAGGCACTTTGCAAAAAACAGATTTGTTTTCTTTGGGAAAATGTGATGTGTCCACATTGTGTTTTGGGGCATTTTATCTTACAATCGCTAGGCCTACCCACACAATGGAGGTACCATTTTTATAAGGAGAGTTCGGGGAACGCAGAGTGGATGGAAATTTGTGTCTCCTCTCAGATTCCAGAACTTTCTGTTACCAAAATGTGAGAAAAAAACTGTTTTTATGCCAAATTGTGAGGTTTGCAAAACATTCTGGTTAACAGAACCTGGTGAGAGCCCCACAAGTCACCCCATCCTGGATTCCCCTAGGTATCTAGTTTTAAAAAATGCACAAGTTTTGTAGGTTTCCCTAGGTACCCGCTGAGCTAGAGGCCAAAATCTACAGCTTGTCACGTTTCACAAAACACGTCAGATTTCAATGTAAAAATGTGATGTGTCCATGTTACGTTTCCTGTCAAGAGCATTAGGCCTACCCACGCAAATGAGGTATAATTTTTATCGGGTGACTTGGGGGAACACAGAATAGCAAAACAAGTGTTATTGCCCCTTGTCTTTCTCTATATTTTTTCCTTCCAAATGTAAGACAGTGTGTAAAAAAGATGTCTATTTGAGAAATGCCCTGTAATTCACATGCTAGTATGGGCAACCCGGAATTCAGAGATGTGCAAATAACCACTGCTTTTCAACACCTTATCTTGTGCTAATTTTGGAAGAACAAGGGTTTTCTTGATACCTATATTTCACTGTTTATATTTCAGGAAATAAATTGATGTGTACCCGGTATAGAATGAAAACCCATTGCAAGGTGCATCTCATTTATTGGCTCTGGGTACCTAGGGTTCTTGATGAACCTGCAAGCACTATCTATCCCCACAATCAGAGGAGTCCAGCAGACGTAACAGTATACTGATTTAAAAACTCTGACATCGCAGCAAAAGTTACAGAGTAAAACGTTGAAAAAAATGGCTGTTTGTTTCACCTCAATTTCAATATTTTTTTATTTCAGCTGTTATTTTCTGTAGGAAAACCATTTAGGATCTACATAAATTACCCCATGCTGAATGAATCCAAAATGTTGTCTACTTTTCAGAAATGTTTAGTTTTCTGGGCTCCAGCATTGATTTCACACCCCTTTCTGTCACTAACTGGAAGGAGGCTTAAAGCACAAAAAATGGTAAAAATGGGGTATGCCCCAGTAAATACCAAAATTGTGTTGAAAAATGGGGTTTTCTTATTCAAGTCTGCCTGTTTCTCAAAAACTGGGAAGCTGGTGATTTTAGCACCGTAAACCCTTTGTTGATGCCATTTTGATGGAAAGAAACACAAGCCTTCTTCTGCAGCCCTTTTTTATCCCCCTCTCCGATTCCAGAACTTTCTATCACCAAAATGTGAGGAAAAAGTGTTTTTTGGGCCATATTTTGAGGTTTGCAAAGGATTCTGGGTAACAGAACCTGGTGAGAGCCTCAGAAGTCACCCCATCTCAGATTCCCCGAGGTGTCTAGTTTTCAAAACTGCGCAGGTTTGGTAGGTTTCCCTAGGTGCCGGCTGAGCTAGAGACCAAACTCCACAGCTAGGCACTTTGCAAAAAACAGATTTGTTTTCTTTGGGAAAATGTGATGTGTCCTCATTGTGTTTTGTGGCATTTTATCTTATAATCGCTAGGCCTACGCACACAAGGGAGGTACCATTTTTATAAGGAGAGTTTGGGGAACGCAGGGTGGATGGAAATATGTGTCTCCTCTCAGATTCCAGAACTTTGTGTCACCAAAATATGAGAAAAAAGTGTTTTTTTGCCAAATTGTGAGGTTTGCAAAAACTTCTGGGTAAAAGAACCTGGTGAGACCTCCACAAGTCACCCCAACCTGGATTCCCCTAGGTATCTAGGGCCAGATGTAGCAAAAATCCAATTTGCGAGTTGCAAATTGGTATGCAGAACGGTGTCTCAGACACCGTCTGCGAGTCGTTATGGTGTCGCAAAGACCCACCTCATTAATATTAATGAGGTGGGTCGCAAATTGCGGCCCCATAGCGACTATGGGCACTCGCAAACATGGAGGCCTGCTGTAGTCAGCAGGCCTCCATGTTCGTTACTGCTTATAAATAAAGCAGTTTTTTTGTTTTAAGTGTAGCCCGTTTTCCTTAAAGGAAAACGAGCTGCACTTAAAAAAAAATCCGAAACCTTTAGTTTTGGTATTTTTTCAGGGCTGGTAGTGGTCCCTCGGACCACTACCTGCCCTGAAAAAATAATTTGTGGTCCATTCACAAAGAGGAAGGGGTCCCATGGGGACCCCTTCCAATTTGCGAGTGGGTTACCATCCACTTCAAGTGGATGGCATCTGCGACACCATTTGCGACCGCATATGCGGTCACAAATGGTTTTGCATACCACTGCGAATCGCAAATAGGAAGCGAACACCCCTTCCTATTTGCGATTCGGAAATGCATTTTGCGAGTCGGTCCCCACTCGCAAAATGCATTTCTGGATAGGAAACTGAGATCTGCGACTCGCAAACAGCATTTTTTGCTGTTTGCGACTCGCAAATCGTTTCCTACATCTGGCCCTAAGTTTTTAAAAAAGCCCAAGTTTGGCAGGTTTCCCTAGGTACCCGCTGAGCTAGAGGCCAAAATCTACAGCTTGTCACGTTTCAAAAAACACATCAGATTTCAATGTAAAAATGTGATGTGTCCATGTTACGTTTCCTGTCACGAGCATTAGGCCTACCCACGCAAATGAGGTACAATTTTTTGTCGGGAGACTTGGGGGAACACAGAATAGCAAAACAAGTGTTATTGCCCCTTGTCTTTCTCTATATTTTTTCCTTCCAAATGTAAGACAGTGTGTAAAAAAAGACGTCTATTTGAGAAATGCCCTGTAATTCACATGCTAGTATGGGCACCCCGGAATTCAGAAATGTGCAAACAACCACTGCTTTTCAACACCTTATCTTGTGCTAATTTTGGAAGAACAAAGGTTTTCTTGATACCTATTTTTCACTCTTTATATTTCAGGAAATAAATTGCTGTATACCCGGTATAGAATGAAAACCCACCACAAGGGACAGTTCATTTATGGGCTCTGTGTACTTAGGGTTCTTGATGAATCTACAAGCCCTATCTATCTCCACAATCAGAGGAGTCCATCAGACGTAACAGTATACTGCTTAAAAAAAATCTGACATCGCAGCAAAAGTTACAGAGTAAAACGTTGAAAAAAATGGCTGTTTGTTTCACCTCAATTTCAATATTTTTTTATTTCAGCTGTTATTTTCTGTAGGAAAACCGTGTAGGATTTACATAAATTACCCCTTGCTGAATTCAAAATGTTGTCTACTTTTCAGAAATATTTAGCTTTCTGGGATCCAGCATTGGTTTCACACCCCTTTCTGTCACTAACTGGAAGGAGGCTGAAAGCACAAAAAATTGTAAAAATGGGGTATGTCCCAGTAAATACCAAAATTGTGTTGAAAAATTCGGTTTTCTTATTCAAGTCTGCCTGTTCCTGAAAACTGGGAAGCTGGTGATTTTAGCACAGTAAACCCTTAGTTGATGCCATTTTCAGGGAAAGAAACAAAAGCCTTCTTCTGCAGCCCTTTTTTCCCCCTCTCCGATTCCAGAACTTTCTATCACCAAAATGTGAGGAAAAAGTGTTTTTTGGGCCATATTTTGAGGTTTGCAAAGGATTCTGGGTAACAGAACCTGGTGAGAGCCTCAGAAGTCACCCCATCTCGGATTCCCTTAGGTGTCTAGTTTTCAAAAATGCACAGGTTTGGTACGTTTCCCTAGGTGCCGGCTGAGCTAGAGACCAAACTCCACAGCTAGGCACTTTGCAAAAAACAGATTTGTTTTCCTTGGGAAAATGTGATGTGTCCACATTGTGTTTTGGGGCATTTTATCTTACAATCGCTAGGCCTACCCACACAATGGAGGTACCATTTTTATAAGGAGAGTTCGGGGAACGCAGAGTGGATGGAAATTTGTGTCTCCTCTCAGATTCCAGAACTTTCTGTTACCAAAATGTGATAAAAAAACTGTTTTTATGCCAAATTGTGAGGTTTGCAAAAGATTCTGGTTAACAGAACCTGGTGAGAGCCCCACAAGTCACCCCATCCTGGATTCCCCTAGGTATCTAGTTTTAAAAAATGCACAAGTTTGGTAGGTTTCCCTAGGTACCCGCTGACCTAGAGGCCAAAATCTACAGCTTTCACGTTTCAAAAAACACATCAGATTTCAATGTAAAAATGTGATGTGTCCATGTTACGTTTCCTGTCACGAGCATTAGGCCTACCCACGCAAATGAGGTACAATTTTTTGTCGGGAGACTTGGGGGAACACAGAATAGCAAAACAAGTGTTATTGCCCCTTGTCTTTCTCTATATTTTTTCCTTCCAAATGTAAGACAGTGTGTAAAAAAAGACGTCTATTTGAGAAATGCCCTGTAATTCACATGCTAGTATGGGCACCCCGGAATTCAGAAATGTGCAAACAACCACTGCTTTTTAACACCTTATCTTGTGCTAATTTTGGAAGAACAAAGGTTTTCTTGATACCTATTTTTCACTTTTTATATTTCAGGAAATAAATTGCTGTATACCCGGTATAGAATGAAAACCCACCACAAGGGACAGTTCATTTATGGGCTCTGTGTACTTAGGGTTCTTGATGAATCTGCAAGCCCTATCTATCTCCACAATCAGAGGAGTCCATCAGACGTAACAGTATACTGCTTTAAAAAAATCTGGCATCGCAGCAAAAGTTACAGAGTAAAACGTTAAAAAAAATGGCTGTTTGTTTCACCTCAATTTCAATAATTTTTTTATTTCAGCTGTTATTTTCTGTAGGAAAACCGTGTAGGATTTACATAAATTACCCCTTGCTGAATTCAAAATGTTGTCTACTTTTCAGAAATATTTAGCTTTCTGGGATCCAGCATTGGTTTCACACCCCTTTCTGTCACTAACTGGAAGGAGGCTGAAAGCACAAAAAATTGTAAAAATGGGGTATGTCCCAGTAAATACCAAAATTGTGTTGAAAAATTGGGTTTTCTTATTCAAGTCTGCCTGTTCCTGAAAACTGGGAAGCTGGTGATTTTAGCACAGTAAACCCTTAGTTGATGCCATTTTCAGGGAAAGAAACAAAAGCCTTCTTCTGCAGCCCTTTTTTCCCCCTCTCCGATTCCAGAACTTTCTATCACCAAAATGTGAGGAAAAAGTGTTTTTTTGGCCATATTTTGAGGTTTGCAAAGGATTCTGGGTAACAGAACCTGGTGAGAGCCTCAGAAGTCACCCCATCTCGGATTCCCCTAGGTGTCTAGTTTTCAAAAATGCACAGGTTAGGTAGGTTTCCCTAGGTGCCGGCTGAGCTAGAGACCAAACTTCACAGCTAGGCACTTTGCAAAAAACAGATTTGTTTTCTTTGGGAAAATGTGATGTGTCCACATTGTGTTTTGGGGCATTTTATCTTACAATCGCTAGGCCTACCCACACAATGGAGGTACCATTTTTATAAGGAGAGTTCGGGGAACGCAGAGTGGATGGAAATTTGTGTCTCCTCTCAGATTCCAGAACTTTCTGTTACCAAAATGTGAGAAAAAAACTATTTTTATGCCAAATTGTGAGGTTTGCAAAACATTCTGGTTAACAGAACCTGGTGAGAGCCCCACAAGTCACCCCATCCTGGATTCCCCTAGGTATCTAGTTTTAAAAAATGCACAAGTTTTGTAGGTTTCCCTAGGTACCCGCTGAGCTAGAGGCCAAAATCTACAGCTTGTCACGTTTCACAAAACACGTCAGATTTCAATGTAAAAATGTGATGTGTCCATGTTACGTTTCCTGTCAAGAGCATTAGGCCTACCCACGCAAATGAGGTATAATTTTTATCGGGTAACTTGGGGGAACACAGAATAGCAAAACAAGTGTTATTGCCCCTTGTCTTTCTCTATATTTTTTCCTTCCAAATGTAAGACAGTGTGTAAAAAAGATGTCTATTTGAGAAATGCCCTGTAATTCACATGCTAGTATGGGCAACCCGGAATTCAGAGATGTGCAAATAACCACTGCTTTTCAACACCTTATCTTGTGCTAATTTTGGAAGAACAAGGGTTTTCTTGATACCTATATTTCACTGTTTATATTTCAGGAAATAAATTGATGTGTACCCGGTATAGAATGAAAACCCATTGCAAGGTGCATCTCATTTATTGGCTCTGGGTACCTAGGGTTCTTGATGAACCTGCAAGCACTATCTATCCCCACAATCAGAGGAGTCCAGCAGACATAACAGTATACTGATTTAAAAACTCTGACATCGCAGCAAAAGTTACAGAGTAAAACGTTGAAAAAAATGGCTGTTTGTTTCACCTCAATTTCAATATTTTTTTATTTCAGCTGTTATTTTCTGTAGGAAAACCATTTAGGATCTACATAAATTACCCCTTGCTGAATGAATCCAAAATGTTGTCTACTTTTCAGAAATGTTTAGTTTTCTGGGCTCCAGCATTGATTTCACACCCCTTTCTGTCACTAACTGGAAGGAGGCTTAAAGCACAAAAAATAGTAAAAATGGGGTATGCCCCAGTAAATACCAAAATTGTGTTGAAAAATGGGGTTTTCTTATTCAAGTCTGCCTGTTTCTCAAAAACTGGGAAGCTGGTGATTTTAGCACCGTAAACCCTTTGTTGATGCCATTTTGATGGAAAGAAACACAAGCCTTCTTCTGCAGCCCTTTTTTATCCCCCTCTCCGATTCCAGAACTTTCTATCACCAAAATGTGAGGAAAAAGTGTTTTTTGGGCCATATTTTGAGGTTTGCAAAGGATTCTGGGTGACAGAACCTGGTGAGAGCCTCAGAAGTCACCCCATCTCAGATTCCCCGAGGTGTCTAGTTTTCAAAACTGCGCAGGTTTGGTAGGTTTCCCTAGGTGCCGGCTGAGCTAGAGACCAAACTCCACAGCTAGGCACTTTGCAAAAAACAGATTTGTTTTCTTTGGGAAAATGTGATGTGTCCTCATTGTGTTTTGTGGCATTTTATCTTATAATCGCTAGGCCTACGCACACAAGGGAGGTACCATTTTTATAAGGAGAGTTCGGGGAACGCAGGGTGGATGGAAATATGTGTCTCCTCTCAGATTCCAGAACTTTCTGTTACGAAAATATGAGATAAAAACTGTTTTTTTTGCCAAATTGTGAGGTTTGCAAAAGATTCTGGTTAACAGAACCTGGTGAGAGCCCCACAAGTCACCCTATCCTGGATTGCCCTAGGTATCTAGTTTTAAAAAATGCACATGTTTGGTAGGTTTCCCTAGGTGCCCGCTGAGCTAGAGGCCAAAATCTACAGCTTGTCACGTTTCAAAAAACACGTCAGATTTCAATGTAAATAGGTGATGTGTCCATGTTACGTTTCCTGTCACGAGCATTAGGCCTACCCACGCAAATGAGGTACCATTTGTATTGGGAGACTTGGGGGAACACACAATAGCAAAACAAGTGTTATTCCCCCTTGTCTTTCTCTACATTTTTTCCTTCCAAATGTAAGACAGTGTGTAAAAAAGACATCTATTTGAGAAATGCCCTGTAATTCACATGCTAGTATGGGCACCCCGGAATTCAGAGATGTGCAAACAACCACTGCTTTTCAACACCTTATCTTGTGCTAATTTTGGAAGAACAAAGGTTTTCTTGCAACCTATTTTTCACTCTTTATATTTCAGGAAATAAATTGCTGTATACCCGGTATAGAATGAAAACCCACTACAAGGGACAGTTCATTTATGGGCTCTGGGTACTTAGGGTTCTTGATGAATCTACAAGCCCTATCTATCTCCACAATCAGAGGAGTCCAGCAGACGTAACAGTATACTGCTTTAAAAAAATCTGACATCGCAGCAAAAGTTACAGAGTAAAACGTTGAAAAAAATGGCTGTTTGTTTCACCTCAATTTCAATAATTTTTTATTTCAGCTGTTATTTTCTGTATGAAAACCATGTAGGATATACATAAATTACCCCTTGCTGAATTCAAAATGTTGTCTACTTTTCAGAAATGTTTAGTGCTCTGGGATCCAGCATTGATTTCACACCCCTTTCTGTCACTAACTGGAAGGAGGCTGAAAGCACAAAAAATAGTAAAAATGGGGTATGTCCCAGTAAATACCAAAACTGTGTTGAAAAATTGGGTTTTCTTATTCAAGTCTGCCTGTTGCTGAAAACTGGGAAGCTGATGACTTTAGCACCATAAACCCTTTGTTGATGCCATTTTCAGGGAAAGAAACACAAGCCTTCTTCTGTAGCCCTTTTTTCCCATTCTGTTTTAAAAAAAACGAAATTGTTGCTGTATTTTTGCTAATTTCTTGGTCTCCTTCAGGGGAACCCACAAACTCTAGGTACCTCTGGAATCCCTGGGCTGTTGGAAAAAAAAGGACGTAAATTTGGCATGGGTAGCCTATGTGGACAAAAGGTTATGAGGGCCTAGGCACAAACTGCTCCAAATAGCCAAAAAAAAGCCTTGCACCTGAGGAGGAAAAGGCCTGGCAACAAAGGGGTCAAGAAGGGATCTAGTGCGTTCAGCCTCTCCGCAAAAGGACGTGCTTCTTCGCATATTTTTGTGCATCCTTTTAATGCCTGGTTTGAGCAGGTGTTGAAATTATGCCAAAAATGGTGCAATGAAATCTTGCAGATTTCATTGTGCCATTTTTGGGGGCCTCCTAACACCAGAACGTCCCCCTTGCATAAATTATGCCTGGTGCAGGCATAATATGGCACAAGGTGTCACAAAGTGGCACAAAGCATGTATTGCGCCACTTTTTAAATAAGGCGCAGCAAGTTTTTCCTCATTGAGCCACATTAGTGTAAAAAAAATGACGCTTATGTGTCATAAAGAGGCACTAGGGCCTTGTAAATCTGTCCCTATATTTTCACATATTGATGATAGTAGTCCTATAGGTAGAAACTTGATTTACTTGTGTCACCTTGTTTTGCTATGTGTTTAATGTCATTGTCAAGTTTTAATAGAGAATGTTATAAAATCCAAAATTGTTGCTCAATATTGAAGTTCACTTGCAGTAAGAGCAAGCACATTCACAACAAAAAGATAGCCTTAATTATCATGCATGTGAACTGAGAACTTATGAAACTAATTCCATATCCGTGGGCTTAATTACTCAAAGATGAGGTAAAGATTTCAGGACCTCTAGTATCTGGAATCTGTTAAATAAGGCATCTTTCATTTCACCAGGAAGTATGGAAGTAGACAGCAATGAGTGCTTCTGTTCTGTGTGCATTATATTGGGTCTTCCTATATAGTTCTTTGTAGCACATTGCATTAGTCTCCCTTTCACAAATGTACACTTTTGTGATAGGGGTGTGCAAATCATATTGATATAGGTTATTGGTCAGTAGGAAATTGTTTCTGTTAGCTTACTAGGGCTGACTACTGCCCCTTAAGTAGCAACAGGAAACACAGAGACATATTTATCAGCTCCTAGTGCCATCTTGTGCCACATTAGCATCATTTTTTTAAAGCTAATGTCACCCAACGAGGCCAAAATCCTTGCGCCATCTTTACAAAGTGGTGCAATGTATGCATTGCACCACTTTGTAACCCTTTGCGCTACATTATGCCTGTGCCAGGAATAATGTATGCAAAGGGGGCATTCACCTGTTGGGGGGGCGAAAAAATTACGCAAGGAAATCTTACAGATTTCCTCGCGTCTTTTTTTATGGCACTTTTAATGCCTGCTCAGAGCAGGCGTTAAAAGGAGGCTTCCATTATTTATAATTGGCCCCAGTATACTTTGCAGGAATAGCACCAATATTTTGCCGCTAGTCCTGCAGAGTACATCAATAGCATCAATATAGATGACACTATTGTCCCCTACCATGCACCATTGAGTGCTGTTTCTTAGATCCGGCACAAAAATGGTGGCAGTAGGGGGTAGCTCAGGGGCGCAAATAAAGTGAAGCAGCACTAAAAAGAAAATGGCAAGTGAAACTGCAGCTAAATAAATATAGGAAGAAATAGATATAATTAAGCCATAATCAACATTAATGACCTCTGTGATCGTGTGCAGATACTTCTGTAACCTAATTTGTCTTCCTTGCAGTGGACATTAGTGATTTACAGGAAAAATGAAACAAATAATATATTCATAGAACTCATCGCAGTAAGGCAATGTAATTTACTTTAAAATGTTGCTAGTTCTGTAACACTAACCACCATTCTATCATTATCACCCTTCTAAAATAGTTATATTTCTACCTTGGTATAGTCCAGCAAATGTTATTCCTTTTCCTCACCATGAAATTCTCAATTCCACCCTTGCAAAGGACATGGCTAATCGGACCCAACAGAGAGACGTAATCTATGTCACCTCCGCAGAGCATTAGGGGACTAGAACATTATCGGATACCCTGACAGAGTCACGCAGGACTGTTTTGGTATTTATTTTTTCTATTTTAACCTTAATCAGTAGTGTAACAGTGAAATATGCTTAAGCTTTTAAACAAGTATGCAACGTTATAAGGCACAAAGATTTGCAAATTAACTTACAGAAGCATGGATGTGACCCCAGCATGGTGGTTCCAATCCACTAAGGGGCAGATTTATGGAAAGTGGCGATGCACCGCATGTAGCGCCACTTTCTCTGCACCCCTTAGCGCCCATCTACTGCCACCTTGTGTGTGCTGTATTTAAAATATGGTGCACCATGGTGCAGGGTAGGGGGCAACAGTGTAATTTTGCATGACGCTATTCATGTACTCTGCAGGCGTAGTGCCAAAATATTGGCGCCACTCCTGCAGAATACATGGGGGGCAGTATTAGTAATGGAAGCCCCTGCTTTACAAGATGATGCACAGAAATCTTTTTGATTTCCTTCCGCCATTTTTTCAGCCCCCACTAACGGGGGAAGGCTCTCTTAGCATACAATATGCCTTGCGCAGGCATAATTTAGCGCAACGTGTTACAGGGTGGCACAATGCATGCATTATGCCACTTTGTAAATATGGCAGTAGGATTTTGGCTTTGTTGGGCAACATTAGAATTAAAAAAATTATGTTGGTTTGGCACAAGGTGGCGCTAGAGCTTAAAATATGGCCCTCTCTAAGGACAGAACATGCCTGGCTCCAGATTAGTCAAGGGAAACACAAGAACCTTCAATGAAAACCCATGGATGGGGATGGCAGGTGAAGAAAGGCAGCCAAATGCAAGCAGAATGCTATAATTATCGCTACCCATTATTCTTTTCTCCACACCCGCTGTACCTAGGCCAAACTGAAGAGAAAATGGTGACATTACCAAAACTGAGGAGGGAGGCAAGGGTGTCAGGGAATTAGATGAAATGCGCACTGACCCTCTTTGGAGACACACAGAACATGCTGCAATGTGGAGTTGACAGTCTGGGGCATATTTGCAAGCCCCTTGCATTGCTGTTGCATCACTTTTTTATGAGGCAATGACGGGCAAACCTTGAAATCAGATCTATGAGGGCACGCAAAGCCACTTTGCTTCGCTTTGAATGGTCTTATAGTTATGGAGTAATGCAAGGCAGTGCAAGTCACTGCGTTGCCTTATACTGTGCAAGGGGGAGTTCCATGGTTGTTGCAGTGTGTGCTCCCAAGCAACACCTATGGATTTTGATGCATCCCCAGATTTACAAAACCTTGTAAACCTGGGGATGTGGCCAAACATTACACCTCCCCAGGAGAGGTGATTCGAGGAGAAATCATTTGAGTTTTTCTCATTTTTTCCTCTTTCTGCAATTCTGTCTCACACCCCACCATGCACAGTTTTCTTATCAATAATTTTACTGCAAAGGTTACAGTGATATTATCAATGATGTCATAGAAGAAGTCATGAATGATGTAATATCTGAGGTAATTAGCAGTGCATGGCAAAGGAGCATGTTTTAGTTAAATTACGGCATGAGATATGGTTATTTGAAATAACTGACTGTAACAGCTGAATTTCTCTGGTTTTGTGCATGGAAAATCTGAATCTAACTATAAAGTCCATGTAACCTTTTGTTTTTAAGTGAATTTCTAAGATTTTTTAAATTCTATTTCCTAACTATAATGTCCCTGTAACCTTTGTTTTTTTTCAGTGAATTTCAACGTTTAAAAAAAATATTAAGTAGGATGCCCATCACAATGCACAGTGGTGGGTGGGTAGGACCGAGGGACTGGGCTAACAATCTGCTTACTCCACCCAAGCTTCCTGCTCCTGCAACCGCTCTTTCTTGCCATCCATTGTCCAAGTTTTTGCCCTTGCTCCCTTCTTACAGCCCTGTGTGTCTGTTGTTCTGCCACTACCCTTCCCACCTGCCCTGAACAGAATGCTTTCTGTCCCATCTACATCCTCCCTACCCTCTGATGTCCAAGACCATATACCAGCCCTCTCCCTCCTGCTCTGCCTGGTACAATGTGCTGCTACTGCCATCCATTTAGCTTGATGTCCCTGACCTCTCATCCTGCCCTTTGTTGCCCAATTCTATGCCCCATCATTGACCTCCTGCTTAACCTCTGTGCCTGACTTTCTGCAACTACCCTCCTTCCTTTGCACTGCAATGTCTTTGTGCATGCTCCTGCTCCCTCTTTTTTGCCCACCATGTTCCATAGACCTGTCACTGCTCCTCCTATGTATTCTGAGTGATGTGTTGAGCTACCAATGGCCTCCCCATCTTCCTACCATGGTCAGTTCGCTGTCGCCTGCCCCTCTGCCCTGTCTATCTGAGTTCCATGCCACTAAACCCTTCCCTTCTATCCTCTGTGGCCCATTTTGCTGGGACTCCCTTCTGCCTTCAATGCCCTGTTGTTCTGCAACTGCACCTCCTGCTATCCTGCATGGTCTGTTGTGAAGCCCCTTTCCCTGCCCTCTCTTGTCTGTGTCCAGCCCCTAACCCTCCCTTCTGTCCTCCATGATCCTTTGTGCATTCCCCTGCCCCCTCCCTCTTGCCCACCATGACCGTTGTGCTACCACTTCCCCTCCCGCTTGCCATGCATCGTCTTCTGTACTGCCACAGACCCTCTCTCCTGCCGCCCAGTGTGGTCAGCTTGCTGCCACTGACCCCCTCCCACCTTCCCTCCATTGTCTGCATGTATGCCATTATAGACTCACTGTTGCGTTCAAACATGTGTTGTTCTTCCAGTGACCATCCCGCCTGCCCTCCATGGTCAGCTTGCTGCTCCCTCCCCCTTACCCCATGCCTGACATTTTCCATGGGCAGGGCCCTATGCCCTCCCTCCTGCCTTCTCTGGTCCGTTATCGTGCCCCTGCTCCCTTTCTTCTGCCCTTCATGGTCCATTATGCTGGAGCTGTCCTTCCTGTCTGTATGGTATGGTCAGCTTGCTGCCCTTGCTTATTTCCCTTCTGCTCTATGATTCCCATATGCATGGCCCTGTCCCCACCCTACTGCTTTCCATGGCCAGTTGTGCTGCACTGCTGTCCCATTTGCCTTGCGTGCTATATTGTGTTGCTTCAACACCTCACACCTGCCCTTTATGGCCAGTTTGTTGGCCCTGCTCATCACCTTACCGCCCTCTGTTAATCAAGTCCATGTCGCTACCCAATTCCTCCTGCCCTCTGTGATCCAAGATGCCATACTTGCCAACATTTTGAACTTGGTAAGAGGGACATTTTTAATAAGAAACATGGGGAATTGATTTCTCTATTGACTCCAATTGAAAAAGAGGAAATGTAGGTAGAAGAGAGATAAAATAAAGCTGTTTTGGGCTCAAAAACATCAGGAGTCTTCTGCCTGAATCAGGAATGTTGACATGTATGGTTGTACTGCCACTGCCCCTTCCTTCTGCCCTCAATGGTCTGTTATAATGCCACAGCCCTCTTGCCTATCCTGCATGGTTGGTTTGTTACCACTGCCCGCCTCCCCCTGCCTTCCATGCATGGTCCATTGTGGTGTCACTGCCCCTCCTGCTTGCCCACCATGGTCAAATTGTTGCCTCTGCACCCTCCTCCCTGCCCTCAATTATCCAAGCTCCTGCCCCTTACCAATGCCACGCCACAGTATTCTAAAGAACAACTGATTGCTAACATTCTATATCTATTAAAAAAGTTTAGGACACCTGGTATCATCTTGTTGTAATCATAACTTGAATACCTAAAGCATTTCCTTTAGAAATAAAAATGAGAGGGTCTTATTTCCATAGAAATGAGAGATAGTGCTCTAAAAAACTAAAATTAAGACGTATTGTCTGAGTTCGCAAATATTGACAAAGCACTTTTAAAATATTTGCTATCTATATGTTTTTTTATCCAGTTCATCACTTTATTATATGTTTCACTTAGGGGAGAGGATGTGGCATTATGACCAGAACTGCAGACTTTGCAACTGGGGAACCAGGTTCAAGTTTCAGTGTCAACTGAGTGTCAGTGTCAAATGTGATCCTGTGCAAATCACTTAGAGCCATATGTATAATTATTAGAGATAGCAATTACCTAATTGTGATTTTCTACAATTCGCAATTAGGTAGTCACTATCCTAATGTATGAAACTCCACGAGCTTCATTTAGCATTTCCTAATTCAGCACTAACCATCATTTCTTTGTATGACAAAATGAACTCCCTCATTTTGTTCCTTTATAAATTAAGTTTTACCAATTTGATTCAATCAAGATGGCTTCAGGTGTGTCCCAATTTTGTCATAAGTAAAACTGTAATCTACTAATTCTAGTTGTTCTTGTGGACACTCTTGGAGGCTGCAGTAGAGCACAAGTTATACTGCTTCTGTTGGAAGTTCATGTTTCACTGAGAATGTCAGACTTCATTCTCTTATGGTTGAGAAAGAGTATGAATTAACAGAAAATATGCTCTCTTTTTAGCTTCTGGAGCACCTTCCATAAGCTCTATGGAAAAATCACAAGAAAACTGTTTTCTCTCAGATATGATTGATGAAATCCCAGCAGGGTAAAATCACCTTAAAACACACCACAATCCCCACAATGAGTGTAGTACCATCAACAAATGATTTATATAGTAACTAAAATGTATCACCTTTTACACATTCTCCTTTTTGAGACCCTGAAAAACTGCAATTCACTACAATGCTTTTCAATTGGGTGCTATCATGAACATTTGTCCCAAAATGGCTGCCATTGCTTTCTGGTTGAACTGCTGACAGTCACTCAGATCTCAGCTGGAGATCTGTTCTTAGCCCTCCCCCAGATATACAAATTTGGATTTTCTTTAATATCTTGTAAACTACTGAACAGATTTACATAAAAAAACATAATGGGCACTATCTGCACCAAGAGCTACCTTTCAGACAAATTTGGTACAATTCCATCCAGTGGTTCAGGCTGCAGGTGTGTCTAATGACTCTATGGGAATTAACATGGGAAATGCACTTTTTTTTACCACCACTTTTTTCTCAGTCCCCGACTGACGGATCCTCCCAAAACTTTATTTGCACAACAAGACTGTAGAGGGCACTTTTTTGGAAACTTTTTTTAATGGAAACACGATCCTAACTCTAATAAGCTACAGGCAACAGCCTGGCAACTCGTGCACTAAGGTAACTATAACTTATGACCCACCATGCACAGTTTTTTCCTCAAAGGTTTTGCTGCAAATATTACATTGATATTATCAATAATGTTATCAAAGATGTAACAAGTGTCAAAATGTGTGGGGTAATTAGCAGTGCATGGCAATGGGGCAGTTATAGTTACCTTAGAGCAGGAGTTATCGTTACTTGAAATAACGCTAATTATAAGTCAGGAATTTCTAAGGTTTTGTGCGAGTAAATTCAGAACCTAACTGTAACATCCCTTCTACCTTTGTTTTTTTTCAGTGAATTTATATAGATTGATAGATAGATAGATAGATAGATAGATAGATAGATAGATAGATAGATAGATAGATAGATAGATTGTTCAAAATGGGGTATTTAGCTAGCAGTCAGGTTACCCCTGTCCAAGCAAGGACCCTCACTCTAGTCAGGCCAAAGGAAAAACACACCTGGATAACCCCCATTCACCCCCTTGATAGCTTGGCATGAACAGAAAGGCTTAACCCAGAAGCAGTGTATAAAGTATTTATATCAACACACACAGTAATTGTTAGACCTGCCAGCTTTAGGGTGGTCACCCCCAAATTTTGCCTGCCTCCCTGCCCCTTTTTTTACACTGTTTTTGCTGATTTTAGAACTCTGCGAAGTTTACCACTGCTAACCAGTACTAAAGTGCATATGCTCTCTCCCTTCAAACATGGTAACATTGGTTCATACCCAATTGGCATATTTGACATACTCGTAAGTCCCTAGTAAAGTGCACTACATGTGCCCAGGGCCTTTAGATTGAATGCTACTAGTGGACCTGCAGCACGGTTGTGCTACCCACATAAGTAGCCCCTTAACCATGTCTCAGGCCTATCACTGCAAGGCCTGTGTGTACAGATTCACTGCCACTTCGACTTGGCATTTAAAATTCCTTTCAAGCCTTAAACTCCCCTTTTTCCGCATATAGGTCACCCATAAGGTAGGCAATAGGTAACACATAGGGCAGGATGCTTTGTAGGTAAAAGGCAGGACATATACCTGTGTGTTTTAGATGTCATGGTAGCGGAAAACTCCTAAATGAATTTTCCACTGTTGTGAGGCCTGCTCCTTTCAGGGGCTAACATTAGGGCTACCCTCATATACTGTTTGAGTGGTAGATTATGATCAAAAGGGGGTAGACAGGTCATATTTGGTATATCCAGAATGGTAATACAAAATCCTGATGACTGGCGAGGTTGGATTTTATATTACTATTTTAGAAATGTCACTTTTATAAAGTGAGCATTTCTCTGTACTTAAAATCCATCTGTACATTACAGCCTGTCTCCATTCCACGTCTGGGCTGGTTGACAGCTCTCTTGTGCATTTCACCCAGACAACCACAAACACAGGTTGCTCAGTCACACTTGCACACATCTGCATACTGAATGGGTCTTGCGGGGCTGGATGGGTGGAGGGGCTTGACACTTACATTTCAAAGGCTAGTTGCCTGCCTTCACACAAAGGACTGCCACAACCCCTACTGGGACCCTGGCAGACAGACCTTTACTGAAAGGGGACCTTGTGCACTACAAAACCACTCTTTGAAGTCTCCCCTACTTCAAAGGTACTTTTGGCTATATAAACTGGGTGCCTGACCCTACCAACCCAGACACTTCCTGGGACAGAAACTCTGAACCAGATCCTACAACCTGCTAAGAGGAGCTGCCTGGCTGCCCAAAGGACTGAACCCGGACTGCTTTGCTGTAAAGGACTGCTGCCTTGCTGTAGCCCTGCTGCCTTGCTGGCCTCTGGCTCTTCTGAGAAGTGCTCTCCAGTGGATTGGATTGAGCTTGCCTCCTGTTTCCTGAAGTGTCAGGGCCAAAAAGACTTCTCTTCAGAGGAACTCCTTGTGAGGTGAAAGTAATTGCACAGCCTACTGGAATCAACTCACAGCCTGCCTAGCAGTTAAAGAATCACTGCATCGCTGCTCCAGATACAATGCAGCCAGGCACCCTGAGAGGAGATCAACGCAGCACCAGCGTTGCAATCAGAACTTTGACGTAAAGCCAAGTGGATAGACCCATCGCCGAGCTGGAATGACACAGCCTGACTTCCTCCATGAGGAATCGACGCAGCACCTGCCGTGCAACAGAAACTCCCCCACATTACCCACCAGATTGACACAGCACCTGTGACTTCGTCCAGCATGCCCAGGAATTCCACACATCATTCCTGGGTGTGTAAAGACCCCGCATCGCAAATAGGATTCAAGCCTGCACATCGGAATTCGTGTCATTTGGAGATATACCAGGTACTTTGTGCACACAAGAGACATTTGTTGCTTTTTGAAGACTAAAGACTCTTCTTATCATTGAAAAAGTGATATTTCAATTTGTACTTATCAAATCTTGATTGTTTTGACCTTAATTCACTCGGATAAATATCTTATATTTTTTACTAAGCCGTTGTGGTGTATTTTTCGTGGTGTTTTCACTGTGTTATTGCAAGATTTATTGCACAAATATTTTACACATTGCTTTCTAAGTTAAGCCTGACTGCTCAGTGCCAAGCTACCAGACGGTGGGCAC
This sequence comes from Pleurodeles waltl, assembly GCF_031143425.1. NCBI lineage: Eukaryota > Metazoa > Chordata > Amphibia > Caudata > Salamandridae > Pleurodeles > Pleurodeles waltl. Next base: position 768,521,300 of record NC_090436.1, read on the forward strand.
AGGATAATTTGGATTGTGTGTGACTTACCCTGACTAGATTGTGGTCCCTACTTGGACAAGGGTGCATACCTCTGCCAACTAGAGACCCCGTTTCTAACAGTAATACAGTGAAAACACTACAAAATGGACACCACACCAGTTTACAAAAACAATGAATCAAATAAGACCAAAACAACAAAAATCCAACATACACTTTCAAGATATGAATTTTCAAAAGAATAAGAGCCTTACTCCATAGAAAACAATGGAAACGTAGATTTTTCACAAAGTTTCTGGTTTGCGTCAAAAATATAGTTGCACAGGTGATGTGCTGAATCCTTACCCGCAAGTGAAGCTGTGCGTCATTTCTTCTCTGGCTGGGTAGGTAATGCATAGTTTTTTTCCTCCTCTGCAAGAGAGTGATGTGTCAATTTACGGACACGGGACCTCGTATCCGCGCCGGTTGACGATGACTTTGATGCCCAGCGAAAATGCGTGACAATTCCGGTCACATGGTGTTACAAAACCACACTGTGTGAGGGTTTGCGCCGTTATCATTAGCTGTAAGCTGGTGTTGCGTTGTTTCTCCAGCCGCGATGCGTGGATCTCCAAGCAGGGATACAGGTGGAGAGTCAATTCTTGCTGCAAAACAGGTAGCCCATCGTTTTTCAGCCACGTTGTAGGTGGTGCATCGAAAATGTCCCCTCTCTGAGTTCTCTGCGAGGATTTCTGTCCTTGTTCTGTCAACTTTACCTTTCAAGGGCCCAGGGACTGGATGGGCCACCACTTGGCTGGGCAGGAGTCTCAGCAGAAAGTCCAGGTGCTGGCAGAGGACGTCTTTGATGGGCCTGAGACTTTAAAACAGAAGGCAAGATCAGCCCTTGGATATTCTTCTCAAGCAGGAATGCACAACAAAGTCCAGTCTTTGCCCCTTTCTACAGGTAGAAGCAGCAACTGCAGGATAGCCCAACAAAGCACTATCACAGACAGGGGCAGTACTTATCCTCAGCTCTTCTCCTTGGCAGAGGTTACTGTTGGTTCCAGAAGTGATCTTGAAGAAATCTAAAGTCTGGAGTTTTGGGTCCACTCCTTACATCCTTTTCTGTCTTTGAAGTAGGCAATCCTCAAAGGAAAGTCTATGTTGTTTACAGGATCCTGTCTTGCCCGGGCCAAGCCCCAGCCACATACCAGGGGGCTGGAGACTGTAATGTGTGATGGCTGGCACAGCCCATTAAGGTGTAAGTGAAGACTCCTCCCTCCACTCTAGCTCAGATGGCTCATCTGGATATGCAAGCTAAATCCCAGCTCCCTTTGTCTGACTGTCTATAGGGGATTCACAAACAGCCCAACTGTCACCCTGACCCAGACAGGGAATCCACAAACAGGCAGAGTCACAGAATGGGTAAAGAAAGAAAATGTCTACTTTCTAAAAGTGGCATTTTCAAACTAACAATAGAAAAACTAACTTCTCTAACAGATGTATTTTTAAATTGTGAGTTCAGAGACCCCACATTCCATATTTTTATTTGCTCTAAAAGGGAAACTGGATTTCAACTATATTTAAAGGCAGCCCCCATGTTAACGTCTGAGAGAGATAGGCCTTGCAATAGTGAAAAACAAATTTAGCAGCATTTCACTGTTAGGACATGTAAAACCACACAAGTACATGTTCCACCTTTAACATACACTGCACCCTGCCCAGGGGCTACCTAGGGCCTACCATAGGTGTGCCTTACATGTATAAAAAGGAAAGGTTTGGGCCTTGCAAGTGGGCACACTTACCAAGTCAAATTGGCAGTTTAAAACTGCACACACAGACACTGCAGTGGCAGGTCCGAGACATGTTCACAGTGCTACTAATTTGGGTGGCACATCCCGTGCTGCAGGTCCACTAGTAGCATTTGATTTACAGGCCCTGGGCACCTCCAATGAACTTTACTAGGAACTTACTAGTAAATCAAATGTGCCAAACATGGAAAAAGCAATTATACATACATTTTACACAGGGAGCACTTGAACTTTAGCACTGGACAGCAGTGGTAAAGTGTCCAGAGTAACACAAACAGCAAAAACAGAGTCCAGCACACACACAGTAACAACCTGGTAAAAAGTTAGGGGAACCACAACAAGGAAGCCAGTTCTACCATATATATATATATATATATATATATATATATATATATATATATATATATATATTTATATGTGTGAATATATATATATGTGTGTGTATATATATGCATATATAGATATATATATATATCCATCAAAAGTTGAAGAGTTCCCGGTGGTGCTGGTCCTCGGCTGGGCTAGCTGAAAAATACAATCTCCAACTTCCAAAGTATTTGGAAGAAAAGATCTCATTCAAAGTCAACAGGAATTCCAAACACACATATATGGGAAAAACAATTCCTGATGCATTTTGGTCACCTAGACGATCATGGGCACTAGTGTATATATATATATACATATATATATATAAAACAATGGCTACAGGGACAAAATAGTTAGGCTCACATTTCACATGTTCATAACCATAGAAATTCAACAGTTATAGTTACCTGAGCTAACTATAACTTTCACCCCTGTAATGCACTGCTTATGACATCACATATTACCTCACTGATGACATGGTCAGTAACATCACTAATGACATCTCAAGTGACATCACTGATGACACCATCTAGTGATTGTAAATGGATGTATGGGTGTATGAGTGGGTGTGTTAGTGGGTCTATGGCTGAGTGAGTAGTTGAGTCACTTGCTGTATGGGAGAGTGAGTGGATATGTAAGTATCTGTAGAGGTCAATGAGTGGGTTTATGAGTCACTGTATTGGTTCATTAAGTGGTTGTATGGCTCTACAGATGAGTGGGTGTATGAGTGATTATATGGGTGAGTGCCGGTGTGTTTGTGACTATATTAGTAAGTGAGTAGGTGAGTCAGTGAGTCTATGGGTGAGTGATTGGATGTATCAGTGGCTTTGTGCATAAGTGAGTGTATGTGTCAGTGACTTTATGGGAGAGTGAGTTGATGTATGAGTAGCTGCATTGGTTAGTCAGTGGGTGTGTTAGTATCTACATTGGTGAGTGAGCGGATGTATCAGTGGCTGTAGAGGTGAGTGAGTGGGTATGTGAGTGCTTGTATGGGTGAGTGAGTGAGTATGTTAATGACTGCATCAATGAGTTAGTGGGTGAGTAAGTGACTGTATGGGTGACTTAGTGGGTGTATAAGTCACTTTAGACAGGCTGTGTCAGTGACCTTATGGGAGAGTAAGTGGATGTGTAAGTAACTGTATCAGTAAGTGAGTTGGTGTATTAGTGCCTGTATGAGTGAGTGAGTAAGTGGGTGTGTCAGTGGTTGTAAAGGTGAATGACTGGGTGTGGTAGCTGTTATACGGGTGAGTTAGTTTGTGTCTAAGTGTATGTGTTGGTGAGTGAGTGAATGTGTCTGTGACTAGGTGGCTGAATGTGTGTGACTGGTTGTATGGGTGAGTGAGTGGGTATTTTAGTGTCTAAGTGGGACTGTTATCGGTTTATGTGAGTGATTGTATGAGTGTATTAGTTAGAGTATGAGTGATTTTATTGATATGTGAATGGTTGTGAGAGAAGCTGTGTTAGTTTATGCTTAGCTGATCTAGTTATGTATGGGTGAGTGAGTCATTATGTTAGTGGCTACGTGAGTGAGTGTATGTGTCTTAATAGCTTTATGGATATGTAAATGCGTATGTGTGAGAAATGGCCACTTTTGATGACCGCCCCACGTTTTGCCTGAATAATGATGTGATTTCAAACTGTAAGTGTCCTGGGCCCCTGCTAAAGAGGTCCCCAGTGCCAGATCACTTTCCACAAAACTGTACTATGTTCGGCACACCAGCGACCCCTGTAAGTCCCTATTAAATGGTACCCCTGGTACTTAGGACATGGGTACTGGAGAGGGCTCACCAAAGCTGGAGCACCAATTGTGCCACTCTGAATTGAACCACACCAACTTCAGGCAGACTGGCATTGCAAAGTGCATAACAAGGTGTTTTTAAAAGTTGTAAACTTGACATGGCACTCACCAAGAGTGCCATGTCCACTAACACTGCATGCACTATAGATAAGTCACCTGTCTGGCAGGCCTTACAGCCCTAAGGTAGGGTGCACTATAATGCATACAGGGGCATATGTGTGCATGTGCAAATATGCCCTTACTGTGTCTTTTCAAAACCTTATGACATGGTAAGTATACAAGAAATCCATAGTAAATACATGTGCTGGACACTGGTCATTGCGAGTTCCCCAGCTCCATGATGGACTCTATGAGTACTGGATTGTTTGATATCAAACAACTCAGAATAATAACCCCACACTGATGCCATTGTTGAAACTATCATAAAATGTACCCACAGGGCAGCTTAGAGGTACCCCCTGCAAAACCTACCAGTCCTGGCATGGTTGCTGACTGGACTTAGCCAGCCTGCCACCACCATAAAAAAAGTCTGGACTCCTGGGGTGAGAGCCTCTGCTCTCAGGAGCCATAAGACAAAGCCTTTCCTGGGTGGAGGTGTTACACCTCCTCCCGCACGGAGGTACCCTGCACAATAAGTCAACTTCAAATGCTTTATCACCTTTTAAATCTGATCTCTGACTCTGCTGCTAGCGGCAGATGGTCACTCAATGTTTTTTCCCCCTCCTTGAGTGGGAAAACCAGCGGGAAAACTTAGCCAGAGTATGAGGAGCGGCCACCCCCAGCCTGCACGATGCCTCAGGTGTGGCAGGCAAGATGACCACTCAATTTCATTTTCCACCATCCTGGATGGTAGGAAAATAGCCAACTAGTGATAGGGATTTGACCCCCCCTTCCCACACAAAGTGGTCACTTAGTGGGTGTAGCCACCCCAAGGTAGGGGGCCCATTGCCCACTACCAGGTACTCCCCTTAATGCCTACCAAGTGCACTACTTAGTGGGCATCCCTAGACCTACAGATGAGGTTCAATGGACACAAGAAGACCAAGAACAAAGAAGACCCGAGGCACGAGAACAGAAGTCCTGTAACAAGAAAAAAAAAAGTCACAAAACCCTTACTGCTGCTCCTAGGACTCGACAATCACAGCTGAAGTGTCGCCTGGAAATATGAAGGACTCGAAAAAAGAGTGCCTCCAGTCTTATGCAAATTGCCAAAAACTGAGAGTAAAGTTATCACTCTCCTGCAGTTGCAAGCAAGGAACTAGTAAAGTCCAGTTAACTGACCGGCCACTAACCATTGAACCGGACCAAGAGTCCTGACCAAATACCATGCAACAGACCCAAAGGACAAAACCTACCAGTGTTCCAAGTTTGGTGGCATGGTAACTTTCAGAGCCTGAGAACCCCCATTTCCATTGGTACTGGACCCTCAATGTCAGACAGCCAGAAGCAAAGCCCACTGTGGATGCCCAAAAGCCCAGGAGAAAGCACCAGTTGTGGGGCTTCAGGAAACCCAAGAACCACCCCCAAGAGTAGCCCTCCTGATCTGCAATCTACCCTCTAAATGACCTGCACCTGGCTCCAAGGACTCCGTGGCGCAGTACTCCTGGCTGATTTATCTGCACTGCACCCAGCCTAGCTGGGCCATGCATCAGAAAACCAGCTGCGTTCTAGGGGTTCCTAACACCTTGTAACCTCTACACTCCAAGAGGATCCACCCGACTTACCTTTACGTCCATCTGTGCTGTGTGTTTCCAAGTGTCCCCTTCTCCATTTTGCACAAGCTCCAAGACTTTCAGCTGCTGCTCCCGCTTAAACCAGGAACCACCCAACTTCTCCAGCTGGCCTACAGGACACCTCAATGACCTCAATCTAAGAATAAAAGGTGACACTTGTGAAAGCACTGCCTGAGTTTATATGCAATTTTAAAGTTTTTCCCATTCATTCTTAAGGTGTATAATTATGCACAAAAGCATATATTTTCTAAGCTTTGAAAAATCATAACAAAAGAAGTACTTGCTATATATTGATGATGTTGGTCTTACCAATTTTATAATAATCTGAAGTATTTTTGTAAATTGGTCTTGAGTTATTCTTTTGAGTGTGTGTCCACATTTAATGATACTCTGAGTACAACATTTGCTTAGCACGTCTCCAAGATAAACCTAACTGCTCGCCCACACTACCACAAAAACAGAGCAGCAGGTGGTATGCTTTTTACCTCTGTATACCAAGGTGGTATTGATTGGACTCTCTGCACAATGTACATCTTTTTCGTACACTATATGGAGAGCTAACCTCCTACAGTATGTGACTGGCTGTGTGTTTGTAGATGTACAAGAGTTTGTTTTTGGATATGAGGTGGTGTGTGAGCTGTTCTGTAGGTGATATGCTCAGTGATGTAATTTGAGATGTCATCAGTGATTCACCAGTGATATCACTGACCATGTTGTGAGTAATGTAACATGTGAGGTCATAAGCAGTGCATTACAGGGGCATAAGTTGTAGTCAGCAGAGATAGCTATAACAGCTAAAATTCACTGTTTTTCTACGTGTGTGTTGTCAGCCTCACTATAATGTCCCTGTAACCTTTGATTTTTTCAATGAATTTCTAAGGTTGTTTTTAATTAAATTTCCTAACTGTAATGTCCCTGTGACCTTTGATTTTTTCAGTGAATTTCTAAGGTTTTTAAAAAAATACTATTCCCTAACTGTAATGTCCCTGTAACCTTTGTTTTTTTAATGAATTCCAGTTTTTTTAAATATTTTATTTCCTAACTATAATGCCTCTGTAATTTTTGTTTTTTTAAGGGATTTCTAAGTTTTTAAAAAAAATGTATTTACTAACTGTAACCTGAAACGTTCAAATGACTGTATAGGTAGGTGAGTGGGTGTATGAGTAGCAGTATCGATCTCTCTGTGGGTGTGTGAGTGGGTTTTTGGCTGTGTGAGTTGCTGTATGGGTCTCTGAGTGGGCCAGTGAGTGACACTATGAGTCCATACATTGCTGTGTAAATAGGTGTAGGAGTGCTTTTTAGGAGTGGGTGTGTAAGGGTCTGAGTTGGTGTATTAGTAGTTACACAAATATCTGTTTGTAACCGTGAGTGGGTGCATCAGTGTCTGAGTGGGTGTATGAATTGACATGAGATATTCTGAGTGGGTCTGTGAGTGACTGCGTTAGTGTGTCAATGGGTCTGTTAGTGGGGGTATGAGCGTTCGAGTAGCTTTGTGAGTGGGTGCATGAGGTTTGAGTGTGTGTGAGTGGGTGCATCAGAACCTGAGGGGGTCTGTGAGTGGATGTGTCAGTATCCGACTGAGTCTGTGATTGAGTGCTTGAGATTCTGAGTGGGTCTGTGAATGGGTGCAAGGCAGTCTGAATGGGTCTGTGAGTTACTGTGTCAATGGGTCTGTGAGTAAGTGCATCAGTGTCTGCATGGGTCTGTGATTGGATGCCTGAGCACCTGAGTGGGGCTGCGGGTGGATGCAAAAGAATCTGAGTACACCTATAAGTGGGTGAATGAGACTCTGAGTGGATGTGTCAATGAGTGCGAGTCGGTCTGTGAGTAAATGTGTGAGTCTCTGAATGAGTTAGTGAATGGGTGCAAGAGTTTCTGACTACATCTATGAGTGAATGAATTAGAGTATGAATAACTCTTTCAATAGTATTTTTGTTGTAACTGATATTTCAAATTTGTCACAGCATTACTCCGTAGGACATGCTGAGCATCACAACGTATTCACTGTGAAAAAAAACACATTGTAAGGTCATAACTTGACCTACAAAGTCACCTACATCACAGCCCAGGGTATCTCCACCCAGACCTCTTATGATGCTTTTCATTTCAGCTCCAGAGGCCACGTGCTGTTCCCTGAAATGGCACATCTTTCTACTCAGATTGAGGTCAGCCAATCAGAGCTTTCTGGTTCACACGCACATGCGAATATGTCGCAATCGTTGCAAAAATGTTGCGACATCAGATGTAAAAAAAAATGTCACTTTAATATCTCAAAAACTTCTGAACGGATTGATACCAAATAACCAAAAGCACAATCTACTTACCGATAGTTAGCTTTTTGCCAAATTTGATTTAATTCCATCCAATTGTTCGGGCTGTAGTCGTGTTCAACTCCAATGGTAATTAACATTAGAAACACATCACAAAACATGTTTTCTCCATGTGAATTTCCAGAGGGATTTTGAACAGGAATAGCGGGCGAACCACTGGATGAATTTACACCAACTTTAGCAGAAAGTTAGCTCTTGGTCCAGAAAATGACGTTTTTGTGATTTGGTTTAAATCCATCCAGTATTTTTCGAGATATTAAAGAAAATAAAAATTTGTGCATATAGTGATGTGGATCCTTCGTGGATTTGCGAATCTATGAGCCAAAAACAATTTCATGAGTGTCTGCCTGCAATTTGAGAGGAAAGGTGCGGCTGCCATTTTGTTCATCGGGACTCGGTTCCCTGCGGGGAAAATAAAGATAAAAAGTTATAGAAGGGGGTCAGGGTAGAAGTACTCTGACCCCATGGGTCTAATGAGGAGTCTGAGAAGGACCCCTCATGGGCAAAAAATTATCTAAAAACTTTTTTTTTCCACATGAGGAGCTGCAGCTCCTCCCCAGATCCTCCCAGATTCAGGTGGATTTGGGGAGAATTCTGGGATCCAGACCCCAATTTAAAATAAAACATATACTCACTCAGAGATCCACATACCTACTCACACACTCATTCACACATTCACACACCCACACAACCACTCACACACCCACTCACAGATCCACAAAACCACTCACACGCCCACTCACAAACTCACACCCCCACTCAGACACTCACACAACCACTTGCACACCTACTCACCCACTGTTACACCTGGCATCCTTGGAGTGGTCTCCCCTGTCTTTTTTTGCCTCTGCTTCCCATAATTTGACTGTGTGCTGGTCTCTGTTCTTGCTGTTTTTAGTACTCTAGGCACCTTACCACTTCTGACCAGTGCTAAAGTACAAGTGCTCCTGTGTAAATTATATGCGTAATTGTCTTTTCCATGATTGGAATATTTGGTTTACTAGTAAGTCCCTAGTAAAGTGCACTAGAGGTGTCCGGGGCCTGTAAACAAAAATGCTACTAGTGGGCCTGCGGCACTAGTTGTGCCATTCACCTAAGTAGCCTTGTAAACATGACTCAGACCTGCCACTGCAGTGTCTGTGTGTGCAGTTTCAAACTGGCAATTCGACCTGGCAAGTGTACCCACTTGCCAGGGCCTAACTTTCCCTTTTTTATACATGTAAGGCACCCCTAAGGTAGGCCCTAGGTGGCCCCGTGGGCAGGGTGCAGTGTATGTTGAAGGTGGGGCATGTACTGATGTGTTTTACTTGTCCTAACAGTGAAATACTACCAAATTCAGTTTCCACTGTTTCAAGGCCTATCTCTCTCATAGATGAACATGTGGGCTGTCTTTAAATAACTTTTCAGTGCATAAATTTAAAGTTTGGTGTCTCTGAACTCACAATTTAAAAATGCATATTTTGATAAAGTTGGTTTTTAAATTGTCAGTTTGAACTATTATGAGACTCTGCTTGTGTTGTGGATTCCCTGTCTAGGTCAGACTGACAGTTGGGCTGTTTGTGAATCATCTCTAGACAATGAGACAATGGGAACTGGGGTGTAGCCTGCATATCCTGATGGGCCATCTGAGCTAGAATGGAGGGAGGAGTGGTCACTTACACCTGAATTGGCTGTGCCTGCCCTCACACAATGCAGTCTCCAACACCTGGGTGTGTCTGGGGCCAGGCCTGGGCAAAGCAGGATCATGTAAACAACAGAGACTTTCCTTTGAAGTTTGCCTACTTCAAAGGCAGAAAGGGGTATAAGTGGATGGACCCAAAACCCCAGATTTTTAGATTACTTCTGAAATCAAGAGGAACCTCTGCGAAGGAGTAGAGCTGAAGAGCTGGAGGAGGAGTACTGCCATCAAAGACTTCCTCTGTCACCACCTGGACCTCTGCTGAGACTCCTGCCCTGCTATGTGGTGCCCTGTCCAGTCTCTGGGCCCTTGAGAGGTGAACTTGGCACAACAAGGACTGAAATCCACACACAGAACACTGTGGAAATTTTCGATGCACCACTTGCAATGCCGCTGAGAGATTGATGCATCACGGCTGGAGAAATGATGCAACACCCGCTTGCGGCTACTGATAACGATACAAACCCCAATCAGCATGGTTTTCTAACACCGTGCGACCGGATTTCTCACTCATCATCTTTGGGAGTCAAAGTCATTGTGAACCTGCGTGGATCTGAGGTGCCCTGTCCAGAAATTGACGCATCGCTCTCTTGTGACAGAGAAAAAAACTACACATCGCCGACCCAACTGGAGAAGAAAACAATGCATGGCCTCACTGGCGAGGAAGGAAAATGATGCTAATTCGGTGCAAACAGAGTATAAATATTCCCCTTGTTCTTTTTTAAATTCATATTTTCACTTGTGTATGTTGGATTTTTGTCATTTTGGTCTTGTTGAGTTATATAAATATTACCTATTTTTCTAAACTGGTGTAGTGTCCATTTTGTAGTGTTTTTACTGTACTACTGTGCTTGTTTGTTCAAATACTTTACGCATTGCTTCTGGGTTAAGCCTTTCTGCTTGTGCCAAGCTACCAATGGGGTGAGTGGGGGTTAACCTGGTGTGTTTCTCCTTTGCCCTGACTAGAGTGATGGTCCTTGCTTGGATGGGGGTAACCTGACTGCTAATCAAAGACCCCAATTCTAACACCCACTCACATACTCATACAGCCACACACACACTCACTCACCTATGCAGCCACTCACACACCCACTTCCAGACCCTCAAAGCCACTCACACACCCACTCACAGAACCATATATCTCTCACACACCCACTTATAGGCAACCACTGTAACGCCTACTCACATGCCCATACAGCCACTCACACGCCCATTCACAGATTCTCCAAACCACTTGCACACCCCCTCACAGAGCCACACAGCTTTCACACACCTACTCATACACCCACTTACATACCCACACAACCACTCACACAGCTACTCACAAACCCATACAGCCATTCATACACCCACTCAGAGACCCACAAAACCACTCAAACACACACATAGCCACTCACACACCTACTTACACAGCCAAACACACGTCCACTCAGAGACCCACACAGACACTTACACACACACTCACACACCCACCACACACTCACACACCCACTTACACACCCATACATCCACTTACACATGCACTCACACACACCCTCACACAGCCAGGTTGCAGGGACATTATGGGTAGAAAATAACATTAAAAACCATAGACATTCAGTGAAAAAAAAAAAAATTGTACCGGACGTTATAGTTAGGAAAACTTATTTTTAAAAAACATTCGAAATTCACTAAAAGAAACAAAGGTTACTCTGAAGTTATAGTGAGGTTCAGATTTCACTCATCCAAAACCATTGAAATCCAGCAGTTATAGTTATAGTTATTTCAATGAATTATAATTCATGGCCTAATGTAACTATAAGTCACGTTCCTTCATGTACTGCTAATTACCACAGATGTTACAGAACTCATGATAACTTCAATAAAAATATCAATGAAACATTAGAAGTTAATTTTTTAAAGAAAAGACTGTACCTGGCAGGGACGCGAGATGTAGTTGCCTTAGGTTGCAAGTTATAGTTGCTTGAAATAACTATAACTATAACGTTCATATAACTTTTGTTTCTTTTAGTGATTATATATATTTATATATATATATATGCACACATACACACATATCCATATATATATATATATATATATATATATATATATTGATATACATGTATTTTCATATGTGTATATATGTGTGTATATATAGAATTGTGACATTGGAGCTATTCCACTTTTGCTTCTACTGGTATATGTAGGAGCACTAGAAAGGAACTAAAGATTGATATATATATATAGAACTGAGCAACAAAATAATTTTGGATTACATCTGTCTGTTTTGATGGTTTTGATTCCATAAAATATCAATGAACTGCAGTCACCTGCATGAACATCCCAGACATCCCAGAAATATTTGGCTAAAGGATAGGATCTGTCATGATTTTTTATCGCTCTGAGATCTTGTAAGAATCTAACCTTAAGTTTGTGAATGGTGCTGCCTATGTATTTTTGTGGCAGCCACATTCAATCACATAAATACCATACTCTGTGTCAAATGTTATGCGATCAGTGATTTCACAGTTTTTGCCATCAAATGTAGTGTAATTGTGTGTGTTCCAAGCGAACTTGAATGATTTACATCAATCACAATTCCAAAAGCCCAAGCTTTTCTTGGATAGCCATGATTTATTTTCTTCAGATGAATCGAAACTCCAAGTTAAATGATCTCCTAAGAAGTGTATCTTTCGATAAGTGATTTGTAGATGTTGTCCAATGCTATCTTTGATATGGGGATCTTGTTGTAAGCCAATTTTTCTGTATGATATTTCTAAGTTCTGTATGTTGTTGGTTAAATTAAAAACAATTATCTTGGTGGGGATCTGTGTCCTTTTGAATTGTCCTTCCTGACTGCAGTTTTGAAGAGCAATTCATCTCGAGATGTATTGAACACTCTATTCTGAGCATCAATCAAGATCTTCAAAGGATACCTTCTATTTAAAAATCTTTGAGTCATAGCAGTGATTTCAATTCTAAATCCTGCATCATCTGAACATATCCTGCGAGCCTGCAGGAATTGACTGTATGGTATGCTCCATTTCAAAGCTTTAGGATGACCACTATTATCATGCAGTATAGAATTGCATGCAGTTGATTTACGATAAATAGTGGTCCCCTATCTGTCACTTTTAACAGGCAGCAGAACATCTAAAAATTCAATATTCTGCCTGCTGTAATTTAAATCTAAATGGATATTAAACTTATTATTATTGAGTGCACTAATGTATTCCAGAAGGGACTGTTCATGACCATCCCAAATAAGGAAAAGGTCATCAATGTATCACACCCAAAATACAACTTTGTCCATGTAATTTGTATGTCTCAGACCAAGCTACTTCTTTCTCCCACCAACCCATGTAAAGATTGTCGTAAGTGGGAGCAAATGAAGCTCCCATAGCTGTCCCTTGTTTCTGAAGATAATAATCATTATCAAAGAGAAAGCAATTATGAGTGAGGCAAAATTGTAACATGGACAAAAGCATATTGGTGTGCTGCAAAAATTCAACCTTGCGTGTCCCTAAAAAATATCTGCAGGCCTGCATCCCATAATCATGCATGATGGATGTATATAGGGAAGCTACATCCATGTTAACCAACAGATAGCTATCCTGCCAAGGAATGTTGTGCATTTTAGATAGAAAATCATTAGTGTCTCGTAAATACGAGGGCAATTCCGTGACATAGTGGCATAGAAAAAGATCTAAATATCTCAAAGTGTTTTCCAAAAGTGATTGATTCATGCTCACAATAGGTCGGCCAGGAGGATTGTATCTATTTTTTGTATTTTAGGTAGAAAATAAATACATGGGATTTTTGGAAACTCAATTTTCAAATAAGAATACTATTCTTGATCAATGAGATATTCCAAAAGCCAACCATCTAGCATCCCCCAATAACTCCATGATCACAACATTACCACCTTTGTCAGAGGGCTTGATCATGATTGTGGTGTTGGATTTTAAGGAATTGAGATCTTTCCAATCAGAGCCTGTAAAATTGGTAGATCCAGACCTCTTAGATTGCCAGTTCGTACGGAATTTGTCAATATTCCCAACTGCCAGCTCATGAAATGTATTGATTAAATTGCCACCGGGTAGCTGGGGATTGAGCCTGTTGGAGGGTTTCAAGGAACTAGTTAAGGCATAATTAGTTACAGAGCCCATGTTGGTTAAAGTCTCCGTATTTGTGCATGTATTTTCACTAGCTACATCATCTTCATTTGTTAAGTCACCAATCACAACCAAGTCTGGAATATCATCAATATTAAACCCAGAGAGTTTAACCACATTTGTTGTATTGGACTGATGTTTAAACTGGGATTTACTGGAAAAATATTTCATTAAACGTAATTTACGAAGAAATGTGTATAGTTCAATCCATGTGTTCACATAATCCCAGTGAGCTGTTGGACAAAAACTGAGTTCTAAATTGAGAATACGTTCTTGGTTATGAGTCAAACTGATTTTGGAGATGTTAACAATAAAGTTGGCATTGTTGGAAACAGAGACAACATCTAATCCTTGTGTTTGTTGTCTCTTCCTCTTCCCCCTCCTTGTTTTATCCATATATATGTTAATGTGTGCATATATATATATATATATATATAAATTAAGAATTGTGAAGTTGGAGCTGTGCTACTTTTGCTTCAACTTGTGCAGCGAAAAGTATATGTAGCAGAGCTGGAGAGGAACTAAAGATTGATATATATATATATATATATATATATATATATATATATATATATATATATATATATCTATATATATATATATATATAGATATATATATATATATATATATATATATATATATATAGATCAACCAGAAATTATCCTTAAACACAGACTCACTCACAGTCAGGTAATCTTTTTTTATTAGAGTTGCTGCAAATCCAGTGTTTGTACAAAAACATTTATTTTGCCTTATGTTTTTCAGACCCCTCGGTTCTTGTTCACAGGCTCAATGAGTGGCTCAGCAAAAACGTGCTTCCAGAGCCCTGAGCTGCATGCTAATTATAGATATTGCCCTGCCTTGGGCCTTGCTGGTGAGTTCATTATAAAGCATGCTGGTTCTCTGGGACCTGTCACTTAACGTTTTTCCACTTCAGTGGGTTTTGCATCACCAAACATATTTTATATACAAAATCCTTCATCCTCCAGAGGACTTTTGATGTTAAATATAGGAATCCTTTACAATATTTTTCATTCGCCACCCTGATGTTCCATTCCTGTGACTGTGAACAGTTCAAAGCCAAACAGACCCACTTTCCGAAGTGGTCCAATCTTCACAGTAGGACCACCGCTACATATACAGACATTGTCCTTAAACAAAGACACACTCACATTCAGGTAATCTTTTTTAATTAAGGCTGCTGCAAATTCATTGTTCGCATCAAAAATATTTATTTTGCTTTATGTGTTTCAGACCCCCTCGGTCCTTGTTCAGAGGCCAATGAGTGGCTCAGCAAAAATGCTCCTTATGAACCCACTTACCCATACAACCACGCAGACACCATCTCACACACTCACTCACACACCCAGGTAGCAGGGAAATTTTAGGTAGGAAATAGCATTAAAAACTATAGACATTCAGTGAAAAAAAAAATGTTACATGGATGTTATAGTTAGGAATTCAATTTAAAAAAACCTTAGAAATTCACTAAAAAAAACTAAAGTTTCAGGGACGTTATAGTTATAGTTATAGGTATAGGTATAGGTATAGGTATAGTATAGGTTCAGATTTCACTCATCCAAAACCACTTAAATCCAGCAGTCATAGTTATAATTATTTCAAGTAATTTTATCTCACAGCCTAATGTGACTATGTCACGTCACCTCATGCACTGCTAATTACCCTAGATATTACAGCACTCATGACAACTTTTATAACATCAATAAAAATATCAATGAAACATTAGAAGTCAATTTTTTTGAAGAAAGTACTGTGCATGGTGGGGACGCGAGTTATAGCTACCTTAGGCCACGAATCATAGTTGGAAATAACTATATAACTGCTGTATTTTAATGGTCTTCAATGGTTTTGTATGAGTGAAATCTGAGCCTAACTATAATGCCCCTGTAACCTTTGTTTTTTTTTGTGAATATTGTGAGGAAACAGGGCTTATTGCAGAGGCCCCCTAACGTTTTGCCCACATTTTTCACGTTTTGCTGGTGTTTTCCTGACTCTAATGGTGCCCTGGGTACTGCTAACCAGTCCCAGGGCCTGTGCTCCGTGTAAAATCAGGATGTAAATTAGGCTAATTATAAATGGCTATGTCAACCAACCTATAAGTCCCTAGTATACGGTAGGGCATGTACGTTTAGGGATCCTAGCATAGGTAGTGCACCCATAGGTGCACTGCTGAGGTGCCCAGTGTCATTTTAAAGGCAGGCCTGCCTCGCTGGCTGCTTTTAAATTAAAGTTACATGCAAATTCGACTTTGGAATCAAAAGTACTTCCAAAGTCTTAAACTAACTTATTTTTACATATAATTCACCCCTAAGTGGGCACATAATCACCCCTAAGTGTGCCCTATGTGCCCCTACGGTTGGGTGCCATGTAACTATAAGCTGGAACCTTATAAAATAGTTTTATAAGCCCTGGTGAGGTAAAACTGCCAAATTTGTTTTTCCCTCATTGTAGTGAACGGCATCCATAGGCTAGAATGGGGATACTTTATTTTAATTTATGAAGTCCCCTTAAGTGACAGATACCACAATTTGGTATCAAATTAATTGTTATAATAAATCCCACAACTTACAATTGTTGGATTTAATATAACTTGTTTAGATAAAGAGTGTTAAGCTTTACCTAAAAAGTTGCCAACCTTAGCCATGCAGTGTTGTGCTGCTTTGCTCTGACTGGCCAGCCTCTGGCAGCCTTGCCAGGCAGGCTTGATGAGGTGTCAAGTGGCCTGGCTCAATACAAAGGGATGTGACTGGGGGAGGGGATCTTCCCTCAGTAGCTTGGGAAGCAGGAAGTGTGAGGGCTGCCAAACTGGTCCTCAAAGGCAGGGAAGGACATTTGGAGCAACCCAGAACCTTCCACACATCCTGCAAACCCAGAAAATTAGGCGCCTTTCTGATTATATTAGGAGAGGGCAGGAGAAGGGTGTGTTTAAGATTTTTGCCACACCATTTGGTGGGCTCAGCCAGATGCAACCTCCAAAAATCACTTTCAGCCATGATGGATTTTGAGGAATGTTGCTCCCTGGGACTGGTTTTTGCCCCACGTCCCAGGAAGTGGTCATCACAGGGGGAAGGACCCTGCACCTGATTGGAGAACCAGGTCCCCCTGTTTTTCACCCAGGATCAAGGATAAAACTGACAGACCAGCACCCTCACCTCAGATCCCTACCAGATTCCAACAAGGAATAACTACAGAAGAAGAAGGACTGCCCTGCTAGACACTGACCTGCACCTGGACACTGCACTCTGGAGGATTTCACTAGTTGCACACCTGGGCTCCACCACAAGAAGGACTTTGCCTGGCTTCAACTGGTTTAAGGAGGGACTCCCTGTTTGCTACAAGTTAAAGCTTGCTAACCAGAGTCCCCTGTTCCAACTCATGAAAAAACTGACAAGCTGACCACTGTCCAGTGGCTGTTTTGGAGTTTGCGCCAGGTGCATTCTAGGAGTTGTAGTCTGCACCCCCAAGAAGCATCTCAGAGCTTTTAGAACCTTGTTGTGAGCTGTGGACCTCAAAAGATCCTTAAAAGAATATCTGGAAGAAGATCCAGAAGTTTGGAGAAGTTTGAAGAACTTTTGGAAAAAAGCTCCATAAAGGGACCGATGCGCTGCGGCAACTCTAGCTGGCTTTTATCAACCGCGACCCGGCCTGACTTGCAGGTTTGTCCCGGTGAAGAAAATCTCAGAAAAGTGACTACGTCCAAATGTAGGAAGTTGACCAGGACCTCCCGGGCAGTGTATCCAAAGAGAGCTTCAGGGACGTCGGATCCAGATTTAGGTTTGCCCCGTTCGAAGGATTTTCACCTAAAAAAAACGACTAAGTTCGAAGGTGAAAATCTCCATGAGGGCTCCCGTGATGCATATCCGAGGAGGAGTTCCAGGAGGTCAGATTGGATTGGCGACTTGGTCCCGCTGAAAAAAATCTCCAGAAAAACGACTAAGTCCTAAGGTAAACTTTTGACTGAGGCCTCCTGCGGGCTGTAGCCGATCAGGACTGCATTGCGGCCGGCCTTAAACTTTGACTTTGCCTTGGTCGAGGAGCAACCAGATGACCAGATTGGGGCTATTCGTTTCTAAGCGCTAAAAAGTATTGATTCTTTAAAAATTCATATGTCCGGTTCCCCTTATCAGATTTTATTTGTTTTGGTGTCATTTTAAAGATACAAATATAATCTATTTTTATAAATTGGTGTTGGATTTTTATTATGTTTTGTGTTTTTCGTATGCACTGTTTTGTGATTTTTAACCACTTTACACTTTGGTCCTCATTGCAACCCTGGTGGTCGGTGATAAAGTGGCATTAATACCGCAAAAAGGCCGGCGGTAATACATGTGGGATTATGACCAAGGCCGAAACAGCTCAGACAGACAGCCACTTTAAAACACCGACCGCCAGGGCAAAATCAACAGGCATCATGGCGGTAACCGCCAACAGCCAGGCGGAAGACAATGTTCCTCCCACTGTAATATGACACACCTATCCGCCACCTTTTCCGGGGTGGTACCAACAACATAAAAAGCCTGGGGGAAACACTGCACAGAAGGGAAATGACTCACCTCTAGAGACTCAGTGAACAACCATGCTGCCATGGAGCCCGAGCTGCATGTCTTCCCGGTGTTGTTTTACATCCTGCTCCACTACGAACACCAACAACGGCGAAGACGACCACGGTGAGTACAGCCGCCTAGCACACAGGGGGGGAAGAGAGTGACACACACATTCAACACACAACACTCACACCCTCAACACCATACACACAACTAGATGCAGTATGTGAGAAAACAGGGCTGATTGCAGAGGCCCCCTTACTTTCTGCCCCCATTTTCCACTTTTTGCTGGTGTTTTCCTGACTCTGATGGTGCTCTGGGTGCTGCTAACCAGTCCCAGGGCCTGTGCTCTGTGTAAAATGGATATGCAAATTAGGCTAACTATAATTGGCTAAGTTAGCCTACCTGTAAGTCCCTAGTATATGGTAGGGAATGTAGGTTTAGGGACCACAGCATAGGTAGTGCACCCATAGGTGCACTGCTGAGGTGCCCAGTGTCATTTAAAAGGCAGGCCTGCCTTGCTGGCTGCTTTTAAATTAAAGTTATATGCAAATTCGACTTTGGAATTAAAAGTAGTTCCAAAGTTTTAAACTACCTTATTTTTACATATAAGTCACCCCTAAGGTGTGCCCTATGTGCCCCTAGGGCTGGGTGCCATGTAACTATAAGCAGGGACTTTATAAATAGTTTTATAAGCCCTGGTGAGGTAAAAACAGCCAAATTCGTTTTTCCCTCACTGTATTAAATGGCCTTCATATGCTAGAATGGGGAGACTTTATTTTGATTTTTAAAGTCTCCTTAAATGATGCATACCAAGAATTTGGTATCAAATTAATTGTTGTAATAAATCCCACAACTTCCAGTTGTGGGATTTAATATAACTTGTTCAGGTAAAGAGTTTTGAACTTTACCTAAAAAGTTGCCAATTTCAGCCTTGCATTGTTTTTGCAGCTTTGCTCTGATTGGCCAGCCTTTAGCAGCTTGGCCAAGCTGCCTTGATGAGGTGTGAAGTGGCCTGGCTTCACACAAAGGAATGTGCCTGTGGGAGGGAATCTCCCCTCAGCAGATGGTGAGGCAGGAAGGGGGAGGGCTGCCAAACTGGTCTTCAAAGGCAGATAAGGACATTTGGAGCAACCAGCAACACCCCCACATCCTGCAACCCCAGACAACTAGGTGCCCCCTTGATTAGATTAGGAGAGGGCAGGAGAGGGGTGTGTTTATGATTTGTAGCCACACCAGTGGGTGGGCTCAGCCAGATGTAACCTCCAAAAATCAGATTCAGCCATGATGGATTTTTAGAGAATGTTGCCTCCTGGGATTGATTTTTGCCACACTTCCCAGGAAGTGTTCATCACAGGGGGAAGGACCCTGCACCTGATTGGAGAACCAGGACCCCTCTGCTTTTCACCCAGGAGCAAGGAAAAAACTGGCAGACCTGCACCCACACCTCAGTTCCCTACCACATCCAACAAGGAAGAACAACAGAAGAAGAAGGACTGCCCTGCTGGACCCCTGGCCTGCACCTGGAACCTGCACTCAGAAGGACTGCACCAGCTGCACACTTGGGCTTCACCACAAGATGGACTTTGTCTGGCTTCAACTGGTTCAAGGAGTGTCTCCCTGTTTGCTACAGGTGAAAAATTGCTATCCAGAGTCCCCTGCACCAACTCCTGAAGAAAGCGACTAGCGGACCACTGTCCAGTGGCCAAAAAGGAGTTTGCGCCAGGTGCATTCTGGGAGTTGTAGTCCGCACCCCCAAGTACCATCTCAGAACTTCTGGACCCTTGGGGTGAGCTGTGGACCCCAAAAGAACCTTAAAAGGACATCATGGAGAAGCCCCAGAAGTTTGGAGAAGTTTGGACAACTTTTGTAAAAAAGCTCCATAGAGGGACCGACCCGCCGCGGCAACTCTATCTGGCTTGCCTCAACCGCGACCTGGCCTGATTTGCTGGTTCGTCCCGGTAAATAAAATCTCAGAAAAAGAGACTAAGGGGGTCATTCCAACCCCGGCGGGCAGCGGGCGCCACCCGCCGGGCGGAAACCGGCCAAACACCGCACCGCGGTCAAATGACCGCGGCGGTGATTCCAACTTTCCCGCTGTGCCGGTGGGCGATCTCAAGAAGATCGCCCGCCGCCCCAGCGGGAAAGCCCCTGCAAAGAGGAAGCCGGCTCCGAATGGAGCCGGCGGATTTGCAGGGGTGCGACGGGTGCAGTGGCACCCGTCGCGATTTTCAGTGTCTGCAAAGCAGACACTGAAAATCATTATGGGGCCCTGTTAGGGGGCCCCTGCACTGCCCATGCCATTGGCATGGGCAGTGCAGGGGCCCCCAGGGGCCCACGACACCCGTTCCCGCCATCCTGTTCCTGGCGGTAAAAACCGCCAGGAACAGGATGGCGGGAAGGGGGTCGGAATCCCCATGGCGGCGCTGCAAGCAGCGCCCCCATGGAGGATTCCCTGGGCCAGGGGTAAACCGGCGGGAAACCGCCGGTTCCCCTTTTCTGACCGCGGCTTTACCGCCGCGGTCAGAATGGCCCAGGAAGCACCGCCAGCCTGTTGGCGGTGCTTCCGTGGTCGTTGACCCTGGCGGTCGTTGACCGCCAGGGTCAGAATGACACCCTAAGTCCGAAGGTAAAAAGTTGACCGGGACCTCTCAGCCAGCGTATCCGAGGAGGGCTCCATGGACGTCGGATCAAGATCCAGGTTTACCCCGGTCGAAGGATTTTCACCTCGGAAAAACTACTAAGTCTGAAGGTAAAAATCTTCAACGAGGATTCCAGCATCGCGTATCTGGAGAAGGGCTCCAGGAGGTCGGTTTGGACTGGCAGGTTCGTCCCGCTGAAGAAAATCTTCGAAAAAGAGACTAAGGCCCTCATTCGCGGCGGGTATTTTGACTTTTCCCCTGAGCTGACGGGCGGCCGCCGAAAGGCCGCCCGCCAGCCCAGGGGAAAACGACCTTCCCACCATGAAGCCGGCTCGTAATCGAGCCGGCAGAGTGGGAAGGTGCGACGGGTGCTACGGCACCCGTCGCGTATTTCACTGTCTGCTATGCAGACAGTGAAATACTAGTGGGGCCCTCTTACGGGGGCCCCTGCAGTGCCCATGCCATTGGCATGGGCACTGCAGGGGCCCCCAGGGGCCCCGCGACCCCCCCCTACCGCCATCCGGTTCCCGGCGGGAGAACCGCCGGGAACTGGATGGCGGTAGGGGGGGTCGGAATCCCCTCGGCGGCGCAGCTAGCTGCGCCGCCTTGGAGGATTCCAATGGGCGGCGGTACGCTGGCGGGAGACCGCCAGTGTTGCCGGTCCGACCGCGGCTTTACCGCCGCGGTCGGAATGCCCATTGGAGCACCGCCGGCTTGTCGGCGGTGCTCCCGCGGTCCACCAACCCGGCGGTCATTGACCGCCGCGGTTGGAATGAGGGACTAAGGCCCTCATTCTGACCTTGGCGGGCGGCGGAGGCCGCCCGCCAAAGTCCCGCCGTGAGGTTACCGTTCCGCGGTCGAAAGACCGCGGCGGTAATTCTGACTTTCCCGCTGGGCTGGCGGGCGGTCTCCTTCAGACCGCCAGCCAGCCCAGCGGGAAAGAGGCTTCCACGATGAAGCCGGCTCGGAATCGAGCCGGCGGAGTGGAAGCTGTGCGACGGGTGCAGTTGCACCCGTCGCGTATTTCACTGTCTGCGCAGCAGACAGTGAAATACATTTAGGGGCCCTCTTACGGGGGCCCCTGCAATGCCCATGCCAGTGGCATGGGCACTGCAGGGGCCCCCAGGGGCCCCGCGACCCCCCCTACCGCCATCCGGATCTCGGCGGTCCGACCGCCGGGATCTGGATGGCGGTAGGGGGGGTCAGAATCCCCGCGGCGGTGCAGCAAGCTGCGCCGCCGCGGAGGATTCAATGGGGCCGCGGTACACTGGCGGGACCCCGCCAGTGGTGCCGGTCCGACCGCGGCTTTACCGCCGCGGTCGGAATCCCCATTGAAGCACCGCCGGCTTGTCGGCGGTGCTCCCGCGGTCCTCCGCCCTGGCGGTCAAAGACCGCCAGGGTCAGAATGAGGGCCTAAGTGTGAAGGTAAACTTTTAACCAAGGCCTCCCGCGGCCTGTAGCCGAGCAGGGCTCCATCGCGGCCGGCCTTAAACTGTGACTTTGCCCCGGTCGAGGTGCAACCAGATGACCCGATTGGCGCTTTTTGTTTCTAGGCACAAAAAAAAAAAGTCTTTAAAAATTCATATCTCCGGTTCCCCTCATCCGATTTTATTCGTTTTGGTGTCATTTTAAAGATAAGAATATAATCTATTTTTATAAATTGGTTTTGGATTTTTAAACTGTTTCCTGTGTTTTATTTAAATACTGTTTTGTGATATTTGAATGCTTTACACTCTGTCTCCTAAGTTAAGCCTTGACGCTCGTTGCCAAGCTACCAAGGGTTGAGCTGGGTTTAATTTACTGAGACCTAACTGGACCGTAGTGGAGGTTAGTGGCCTTTTGCTAAGTGTAGGTACCTACCTGCCCTTACCAATAACCCATTTTCCAACACAGTAACATAACATATTCACCCCAAACCCATCAGGAATAATGCAAGGACAACTGCAATAGAGTAAAAAGAGTGTAATAAGATAAATATAGTAAAAATAAGTGTATCCAAATCAAAAAGGATATACATATTTACAATGCAAGGGACACTGCCGAGTCCTCAATGTTCGTGGGCCACAGGGCCACATCACAAAGTCCAAGGCCCCACCTCACTCCTGTAACAACACGGAGAAAACACTTCAGGGGCATCAGGTTGAAAATAGTCAGGCACCTCAGGAGGATGAAGAATGGGGTGGCACCTCAGCCGGAAGATGGTCTAACGTCACTGGTCCTGGAGGGGGCAACATGCCCATCACTTTGTCCTGGGGAGTGCAAGGCCATAGTCTCTCAAGTGAGTGACTTGCCCACTGCCAGGGCAACATGCCCTGTGCCTGGTCCTGGGGAGTGCAAGGCCACAGTCTCTCAAGTGGATGACTTGCCCACATGCTCTGGAGGAGGCAACATACCCTATGCTCTGTCCTGGGCAGTGCAAAGCCACAGTCTCTCAAGTGGGTGACTTGCCCATTGGCTCTGGAAGGGGCAACATGCCCTGTGCCTGGTCCTGGGGAGTGCAAGGCCACAGTCTCTCAAGTCGGTGACTTGCCCACATGCTCTGGAGGGGACAGCATGCCCTGTGCTCTGTACTGGGGACTGCAAGGCCACAGTCTCTCAAGTGGGTGACTTGCCCACTGGCTCTGGAGTGGGCAACATGCCCTGTGCCTGGTCCTGGGGAGTACAAGGCCACAGTCTCTCAAGTAGGTGACTTACCCACATGCTCTGGAGGGGGCAACATGCCCTGTGCTCTGTCATGGGGAGTGCAAGGCCACAGTCTCTAAAATGGTTGGCTTCCCCACTGGTTCTAGAGGGGTCATTGTGCTCAGTGAGCTTCATCCTGGGGAGGATGGGTTGAGTGGAAGGCTTCTCCACTGGTTCTGGAGGGGGCATCATGCCCTGTGATGCAGAACCTGGGTAGTGCAAGGTCACAGTCTCTCAGCTGGGTGTCATACCCACAGGATTTGCAGGGGCCAGGCCGCACAATAGCCCATGGACGGTGGACTACACACCGTCTGCCAGCGGTGATGGCTGTTCAGTGGTGGCAGTGGTAATGCTGCTGCTGCTAGTGGTGGGGGGAGGCTCCAGCCCATTCACTGCAGCCTCGGACAGCTGCGCACTGGGGCTGCTGCGGCTGGTGGCGGTGCCGGCAGTAGTGGGGGGAGGCTCTAGCCCATCCAATGCAGCTTCGGATGGCTGCCCACTGGGGCTGCTGCTGCTGTTGGCAGAGCTGGTGGTGATGCTAGCAGTGGTGGGGGGAGGCTCCAGCCCATACCCTGCAGCCTTGAACAGCTGCCCACTGGGGCTGCTGCTGGTTGAGGTGCTAGTTGCGGTGCTGGTGGCAGTTGTGGGGGGAGATTCCAGCCCAACCCCTGCAGCCTTGGACGGCTTCCCACTGGGGCTGCTGCTGTCGGTGGCAGTGCTGGTGGCAGTGCTGGTGGCAGTGGTGGGGGGAGGCTCCAGCCCATCCCCTGCAGTTTCGGATGGCTGCCCACTGGGGCTGCTGCTGCCGGTGGCGGTTCTGATGGAGGTGCTGGTGACAGTGGTGGGGGAGGCTCTAGCCCATCCCCTGCAGCCTCAGACGGCTAAACCACCATGGTTGGTGGTGTGGTCTCTGACTGAGTCCCAGCACCAGGCCTCTTGTCCTTTCTGCCTGCTGGTGCAGGCCCCTTGCTCTTCCTGCCAGCAGCTAGGGATGGT
Organism: Pleurodeles waltl; assembly: GCF_031143425.1. NCBI lineage: Eukaryota > Metazoa > Chordata > Amphibia > Caudata > Salamandridae > Pleurodeles > Pleurodeles waltl. The sequence goes on from NC_090436.1 coordinate 768,546,015, forward strand.
TCCTTGCTCCTTTTGGCAGCAGCTGGGGATGGCTCCTTGCCCTTCCTTGCCTCAACTGGGGGTGCCTCCTTGCTCCTTTTGGTAGCAGCTGGGGATGGCTCCTTGCCCTTCCTTGCAGCAGCTGGGGGTGCCTCCTTCCTTGCAACAGCTGGGGCTGCCTCCTTGCCCTTCCTCGCAGAAGCTGGTTGTGGCTCCTTGCCCTTCTGTGCAGCACTTGGTACAGGAACCCTTTCCGTGTGGCTGCCTGGTGCCCAGGATCCTCTCCCACCTGGAGTAGCTGTGGACACTACTGTGCTAGTGGACTGGATGGCTGAGGTGCTTGCCTGGGATTTCGTCACCCTGGCCTGACGTAAGGGATGGGGGGAGGAGGGGTAGGGAAGGGGTCAATGGTGGAGAGGAAAAGCTTCTTAGGTACATTGGGGTGGGAAGAGGGAGAAGGTTTGGGAGTGGAGGAAGAGGAAGTGGCTGTAGGAGGTGTCGGTCTGCTGTGTTTGGGTGCAGGTGCATGGGCTAGTTGCTGTTGTGAGGTGGATGGCTGTTATGTGTCTGAGTGCTTGTATTTGTGTACTTTGGGAGGAGGGGGCAAAGACACAGTGGGTGAGGACACAGGGACGTGTGCATGGATGTGGGGGTGGTGACTGCCAGTGAGGTGTGTGCTCTGATAGATGTGCTGGTGATGATGGTAGTGGATGAGGATGTAGTGCATGCAGGTGTGAGTGGAGACGCTACTGGGAGGGAGGTGGAGGAGGAGGGGGACACAGTGGAGACAGTGGATGTTGGTATGTCTGCATCTGGATGGTGTTTGTGTGAGTGCCTATGGGATGATGTGTGGTGCTTGTGTTTGCCATGTCCACTCTTGTGTGTTGTCCTGTGTGCATGTTCATCTGCCTGTGTGCTTGGGATAGGTTGAGGTTGAAGGGAATGGGATTGGGTAGAGGGAGTTAGAGTGTCAGAGTGCTTGCGTTTGTGTACTTTGGGAGGAGGGGCGCTGACACAGTGGCTGAGAACACAGGGGACATGTGCATGGATGTGGGGGTGGTGACTGACAGTGAGGTGTGTGCTCTGATAGGTGTGCTGGTGATGATGGTAGTGGATGAGGATGTAGTCCATGCAGGTGGGAGTGGAGACGCTACTGGAAGGGAGGTGGACGATAAGGAGGAGGGGGAGTGGATGTTTTTCATGTCTGCTTCTGGATGGTGTTTGTGTGAGTGCCTGTGGGATGATTTGTGGTGGTTGTGTTTGCCATGTCCACTCTTGTGTGTTGTCCTGTGTGCATGCTCATCTGCATGTGTGCTTGCGATAGATTGAGGTTGAGGGGAATGGGATTGGGATTGGGTAGAGGAAGTTGGAGGGGGAGGGTATAAACAGGGACAATGACTGCCATCAGAGAGGAGGCCAGAGCCTAGATTGATCTCTGTTGGGCCGCCAAGCCAGTATGAATGCCCTCCAGGAATGCATTGTTCTGTTGCATTTGGGCTGCCAGCCCTTGGATGGCATTCACAATGGTTGACTGCCCAACAGAGATGGATTGCAGGGGGTCAATAGCCTCCTCACTCAGGGCAGCAGGGCTAACTGGGGCAGGGCCAAAGATGTCTGGGGCAAAGGAGATACCCACCCTCCTGGGCGAGCGGGCACAGGAAACTCACTGAGGGGCTGCTGGGAGGAAGGTGCTGGTACGGGGGTGGCGGCTGTTCCTGTGGATGGGGTGTGCACAGAGGTGTCCACCACCACCAGGGAGCTTCCATCGGAGGAGGTATACGTGTCAGAACTGTCCCCTCCAGTCTCCACTGTGGTGCTCCCCTCCCCCTCCTTCCCACTGGTGCCCTCACTGTCTGTGGACTCGGCCTCCTGGGTCCAGTGGGATGCAGCTCCCTCCGTCGCCGGTGTCTCTGCTCCTCGGCCAGATGATGCTAATGCAGAGAAGAACAGGATGACAAAACAAAAAGGGGGGGATAGACAAAGGATACACTTGGTCAGTGGCTGCACCAACACCACCGTTGGTGTACACAGCACACTCACACACAGGGAACAGGCCTATGCACAATGCAATGCACTACCAGTCACAATGCTAGTCACCAGCCTACATACATACATGCTACACTCTGCACAGGGCCCATACACCCACCACCCCCACATGAGGCCTGCACACACAGCAATCCATGCATTCACGCCCCAAGCATCGTACTCATGGTGTACGCACCTGTTGGTCTAGAGGCCCATACAGCAGTCGGTACTGGGTTATGACCCCATCCACTAGTCTCTCCAACTCCGCCGAGTGGAAGGCAAGGGCCCTTTCCCCAGTGACACATGCCTTGGTCAGTTCCAGACACAGGTCACAGCAGCACATGCTGTGTAGGTCCTCTCCTGTTGAAGTTCAGGTAGGAAGTGAGTGAACAGATAGAAAATGGCATTCATGTCTGGTTACCCCACCCTCTCATGGCTACTGATCCCTGTAAGGAATGCTAGGACAAGGGCAGAGGAACGTTACAATGAGGCATATGGGCGAACAAGACGGATTACAGAAATTACTTCCAGCCTCCTGAAGGCCAGGTTTCATTGCCTCCATCTAATAGGCGGATCCATGTGCTACTCACCCAAGAAGGTCTGCCAGATCATCGTGGCATGCTGTATGTTGCACAACCTTGCCTTGCGCCGCCAGGTGCCTTTTCTGCAGGAGGAGGAGGCTGGAGATGGCCGTGTGGCAGCAGTGGACCCTGAGGACGGTGAAGATGAGGGGGCAGAGGATGAGGATGAGGACAACAGAAGTGCAGTCATACATCAATACTTCCAATGAGACACAGGTAAGACAGTCTAACTTCACTTTCCTTTATCAGTTTTTGGTTTCACATTGTCTCTGGCAGTTTGTGAATTCCCACTTTTTTCCCCACTCATTGTACCTTTTGGAATCTCTTTTTGCAGATGTTGATGCCCCACTATAGCTCCTGGTGTGTTCAGTGCAGCCATCTACAGGTTGTGACTATGTAAACATTACTGTACAGTTGAATTGCAATGTTTGAACCTTGTAAATCGAATACATTTTGAAATTATTTGACATACACCATACTTGTGTTTTTTCAAAGGGTGTTTATTTAAGTGCTAAGGAGTAGGGGGGCAAGTGCATTTGGCTGGGGTGATGATGGAGTAAAGTCCAAGTTATAGTCCAGTCTATTTGTAACACAGGTGCAGTGTCCAAAGGGGCATACGAAGGGGAGCAATGGCAGTTCACGGTGGACAGGGTGACTGAGTGGGACACAAGGGTGACAATCAGGAGAGTCTCATTTCCTGGCGGGGGTCTTGGCAATAGTCTCTGGCTTCTGCCTGGATCACAGGGAATGTTTGCTGGATGGTTCTCCTTCTGCAGGGGGAGGGGTGCTGGTGGCCTGTTGGTCCTGTGGTGGGTCCTCCTGTCCACTAGCGGCAGCAGAGGTGGAGGGCTGTTCAGTAGTGTGGCTAGTGTCAGGGGCCCACTGTTGTGCCACTGCCTCCCTCATAGTGTTTGCCATGTCAGCCAGCAACCCTGCAATGGAGAACAGGGTGGTGTTAATGGCTTTCAAGTCCTCCCTAATCCCCAGGTACTGTCCCTCCTGCAACAGCATGTTCTCTTGCAACTTGTCCAGGATCTGGCCGAGCGTATCCTGGGAATGTTGGTATGCTCCCAGGATCGCAGTGAGTGCCTCCTGGAGGGTTGGTTCCCTGGGCCTGTCCTTCCCCTGTCACACAGCAGTCCTCACAGCTTCCCTGTTGTCCTGTGCCTCTGTCCCCGGAACTGTGTGCCCACTGCCACTGACCCCAGGTCCCTCATTGTCTTGGGTTTGTGGGGTGGCCTGGGGTCCCTATAGTGGTGGACACACTGCTGATTGACGTGTCCTGGGGACAGAGGTATGGGCCCGCTGGATGGGTGCTGTGCTGGTGTTTCCTGATGGGGGAGGCTCTGTGGTGGTGTGCGGGTGTGCCTGGGCAACCCACTGTCCGGAGGTCCCTGATGGGCCAGGTTGGTCATCCAGAGCCAGGGAACCAGAGCTGCTGTCATCACTGTGGGCCTCTTCTGGGGGGGACTGGATGTTGCTGGCACCTCTTCTCCGCTGACATTGGCTGGGGTACCTGTGGGGATGTAAATGCAGTGTTATTGTTTTTGTGTGTGACATCCGGTGCATGGGTGGGTTGCCCTCTATGGTTTTTATTGCCATGGCAGCTTTGCCTTGTGTGAGTTGTTATTTGGTGATTAGGTGATTCTCTCTAGTGTGCATGCCTTGGTGATAGTTGACCATGCAGGTCTCTGAGTGTTGTCCATGAATTGGTGTTGTATGCAGGGCTTAGCATTGGGATGAGTTGGTTGTGATGGTGGTGTGTGTGGGAGGAAGTGGAGTAATGGGAGTGAGGGTAAGGATGGGGGTATGTGATGGCATGCAGGTAGGGAGGTGATAGTAATAGAGAGTTGACTTACCAGAGTACAGTCCTCCTGCTACTCCTACCAGGCCATCAGGATGCATGATTGTCAAGACTTGCTCTTCCCACATTGATAGTTGTGGGGGAAGAGGTGGGTTTCTCCGCCAGTCCTCCGTACAGCCTGTTGGTGTCTTGCTGCAATGGAACGCACCTTCCCCGTAGGTCGTTCCACCTCTTTTGATGTCATCCCTTGTTCTGAGGTGCTGTCCCACGGCATTGACCCTGTCTACGATCCTCCACCATAGCTCCATCTTCCTAGCAATGGATATCTGTTGCACCTATGATCCAAATAGCTGTGGCTGTACCCGGATGATTTTCTCTACCATGACCCTTAGCTACTCCTCAGAGAATCTGGGGTGTCATTGTGGTGTCGTGGGTGTAGTGTGAGTGGTGTGGGTGAGGGTGTGTAGGGTGATGTGTTGGGATGTGTGATGTGGGGTGCGTGTATACGTGATGGTGGTGTGTGGCTGTGGTCTTGTCTGTGGTCTTAATGTCAGTCTCGTGCCAATGGTTTCTAGTCATAAGGGGTCGTGGGTAATGTGGGTGTGTGTTTTGTAGTATTGTGGGTGTGTGAGTGTGGTGTGTGTATGTGTGTCAGGTGTGTGTAGTTTGCATTGACCAATGTGGTATAGTTTGTTTGAGTGCAGCAGTATGTACCGCCAGTGGTTTACTGCGGTTAAATGTCCGCCGTAGTGAATCGTGGGTCATAATGTTGTGGGCGTTGTTCTGTTGGCGTAACGGTGTGAGATTTGATAGTGCTACTTTATCACTGACCTTTGGTGTGGCAGACTTTTGTATGTGGCTGAATATTGATGGATTGGTATTTGTGTGTGTCATAATATGGGTAGCGGAAATCTGCCACGGTGGCAGTATGTTGGTGGCAGTCTGCATGGCAGTAAGTGGGGTTTACCGCCAATGTCATAATGAGGGCCTTTGTCTCCTAAGTTAAGCCTTGTCGCTAAACTTGTTGCCAAACTACCAAGGGTTCAGCTGGGTTTAATTTATTAAGACCTAACTGGACCTAAGTGGAGGTTAGTGGCCTATTGCTAAGTGTAGGTACCTACCTGCCCTTACCAATAATCCATTTTCCAACATTTTTGGTGCGCAGTGGTGTTTAAAGTCACACTACAGTTTTAAGTGAAATAAGTTAAAAATCCTTTTTCAAATTTGGACAAATTTTTTAATTACTTCCTTTTTGATTTTTCTGAATTGTGCTGATCAATTTCTGCCAAAGTTTTTTTTAAGTTGCACAAAACTTAAGGGAGACCATGGAGCTTGATCTGGCTAGCCTACCACACTTACAGCAGCTGAGCTTAGGGTGTTGTGTAGAAAGAGGGGATTACCTGCTACTAACAACCTTAGGAAGGCGATGATGGTGAAGTCCCTTGATGCCTGGGTAGTGCAGAAAGAGACAGAGAACACTTCAGAGGTAGGAAGGGAGAGGGAAGATGTCCTCTCCGACCTCCAGGAGGAGGAGGATGATTTTCTCAGTGTGGTCTCAGCAGCTAGGGCCCCATCCAGAGCTACTGGGAGGGGAGGGTCTGTGGTATCAGACCAGGAGGAAGCACAGATGGACCTCAGGGAAAGGACTACGCAAGTGGGTGGTTCCTGCTATGTAGAGGGGGTGACATAAACAAGTGGCTGGGGACCTTTGAGGGGGCCCTCCAGATGAGAAGGGTTAAGCCTCAATACTGGGGTTCTCTTCTATGAGAGCTGGTCCCCAATTCTGGGAGGAATAGGCTTCTAACCTTAAGTGGGGAAGAGGCAGATTTGTACCCTAGTATGAAGAGGTGCTTAAACAAGAAGTTTGGTCTGACTCCAGAGCAGTACAGAATGAAGTTCAGGGATACCCAAAAGGTCAATACCCACTCTTGGCTTGATTTTGTAGACACCTCACTTAAGGCACTAGAGGGATGGATACATGGTAACAAAGTAAATACTTATGAGGGGTTATACAATTTGATCATGAGAGAGCACATCTTGACCAATTGTATCCAAGAGAGGTTAAGCCAGCATCTAGTGGACTCTAAGCTGACCAACCTGAGAGAGCTGGGGGAGGCAGATGATGAGTGGTTAGGAACCAGAGTGGTTGTCAAGTCCCAGGGGGAGACTCCAACAAGGGGGGGTCAGGTCCCCAAAGGCCTAAGGAGGGAGGTGGTAAGCCCACCACAAAGACTACCTCTGTACCCCAGAACCCTAAGAAGGAGGGGAGTAAATCCCACTCCTACTCTGACAAGAAGAGACAGGGAGTCCCAGGGTTGAAAAAGCTCTTGGACAGTAAGGCTTGCTTTGACTGTCAGCAGATAGGTCACTTCAGATGAGATGCAGCCTCTCCAATAAGGTGGTTAGCACTGGGCTGTCCAGTGTAGACATTGAGGAGGACTCCTCAGATGATGAAGTCCTCAAAGCATTGGGCTAGGATACAGGACCAGATGGTAAGCTGGTGATCCCTGAGGGTCCCTGAGGGTGGGAGTAGGCGCTTTCACCCCATTCAGGTGAATGGGATCCCTACCACTGGCCTGAGAGGCACCTGTGCCAGTCTCACCATGGTGAGTGACTGGTTGGTGAACCCAGACATATATGTCCCAAAGGAGACCAGGAAAGTCAGGATAGCCAAAGGGGAGATCATCTCCAAACCTGTAGCTATAGTGCCCCTAGAGAGGGAGGGAATCCTAGTTTAGGGTGGTAGTCTGGGCTGACCTCCCCCTAGATTGTATCCTGGGCAATGACCTCCCAGAGGTGAGTCTGGACCCAGATGGGGCGCCTACGGTGCCTCCCCAACCCAAAGTCTTGGGGATCTAGTCCCTACAGTTAGGAGATAGAGGTCCCCAAGAAAAGGAAAGAAGAAAAGGTAGGGTATGCCACTCTTAAAGAGAGTTCCAGTGAACCAAAGGCCTTCTGCCCCAGTAGGGGGGGAGCCCAGAGTTGGCACTGGAGAGGCCTCACCTGACCCCATGGAAGTCCTGAGTAGTCAGGCAGTTGTTTAGATGCAGGGTATTGCCCCTGCACTGACAGAAGGGAGAGTGGAAGTAGGGTGTCTGTAGGAGGTAGTAGCCCCCCAGTGTAGACAGCAAGAGATGTGCCAGGACCCCACAGTTGCCCCTAAATCAGCTGAGCCACCTGTCAATGGAGATCTTAGTGTGTGGTTCTGGGTGCTGACAGCTGTCAGTAGCCTCTGCTGGGTGCTGACCTTCATTGCAGCACTGCACTTGGCCTAGGAGGCGGACCCCAGAACCAAAAGCAAGTTATGCCCCCTCACCGTGTCGGTCATGGTGGGGTTGCTAAAGTACTGGGTGACCTCTTTGGGTAAGCTAGGTGTTGCCCTAGCAAAGTTAGGGATAGGGGAGGTGGGCACCTCACTACCCGAGTTGGTAGAGAGCGAGGAGGACTAACCGCCTAGAGGGAAGTTACAGTTTAAAGTGGGTCCTATCACTGCTGGGCTGGATTTACTACCCAGAGGGAGTGACCATGACAGGAGGGTGTAAGGCAGAGTAGGCCCTGCAAAGGGAAAGCCAGTTTTCTTCACTATCTTCCTTGCCTGGCAAGCCAGGAAGACTCTCCCAGGGTTGGGCTGAGTCTCCTGGGCGTGTGGGATGGGGAGGGGTCTTGTGTGAGAAAACAGCGCTGATTGCAGAGGCCCCCTAACCTTTTTGTCTCCCATTTTCACCTTTTGCTGGTGTTTTCCTGACTCTGATGGTGCCCTGGAATGTTACTCCCTGGGATTGATTTGTGTCACACTTCCCAGGAAGTGGTCATCACAGGGGAAAGGACCCTGCACCTCATTGGAGAACCAGGACCCCCCTGTTTTTCACCCAGGAGCAAGGATAAAACTGGTAGACCTGCACCCACACCTCATATCCCTACCAGATTCCAACAAGGAAGAACTACAGAAGAAGAAGAAGGACTGCCCTTCTGGACCCGTGACCTACACCTGGACCCCTCACTCTGGAGGACTGCACCAGCTGCGCACTTGGCCTCCACCAAAAGAAGGACTTCGCCTGGCTTCAACTGGTTCAAGGAGGGACTCCCTGTTTGCTACAGGTGAAAACTTGCTAACCAGGGTTCCCTGCACCAACTCCTGAAGAACCTGACCAGCTGACCACTGTCTAGTGGCCAAAAAGGAGTTTGTGCCAGGTGCATTCTGGGAGTTGTAGTCCGCACCCTTAAGGGGCATCTCAGAGCTTTTGGAACCTTGGGGTGAGCTGTGGACCTTAAAAGAACCTTAAAGGAACATCGGAAAGAAGATGCAGAAGTTTTGAGAACTTTTGGAAAAAAGCTCCATAAAGGGACCGACCCGCCGTGGCAACTCTAGCCAGCTTCATCAACCGCAACCCAGCCTGACTTGCACGTTCGTCATGGTGAAGAAAATCTCTGAAAAAGTGACTAAGTCCGAACGTAGGAAGTTGACCGTGACCTCCCAGACAGTGTATTCGAAGAGGGCTCCAGGTACATTGGATCAAGATTCTGGTTTGCTCCAGTTGAAGGATTTTCACCTCGAAAAAATGACTAAGTCCAAAGGTAAAAATCTCCACAGAGTGCTCCTGTGACGCATATCAGAGGAAGAGTTCCAGGAGGTCAGATTGGATTGCCGACTTGGTCCCGCTGAAGAAAATCTCCAGAAAAATGACTAAGTCCTAAGGTAAACTTTTGACCGAGGACTGTTGCGGGCTGTAGCCGAGCAAGGCTTCATCTCGGTCGGCTTTAAACTTTGACTTTGCCCCAGTCTAATCTATTTTTATGAATTGATGTTGGATTTTTATTGTGTTTTGGTTTTTGTGTTTTCCTTATTTAGTGTTTTGTTATTTTTAAATGCTTTACACTTTGTCTCCTAAGTTAAGCCTTGTCGTTCATTGCCAAGCTACCAAGGTTTGAGCTCGGTTTAATTTATTGAGACCTACCTGGACCTAAGGGGGGTTAGTGGACTATTGCTAAGTGATGGTACTTACCTGCCCTTATCAATAATTGATCTTCCAACAACTATATATATATATATATATATATATATATATATATATATATATATATATATATATATATATATATTATACGGATGTTGACATGCGTTGTGGTGCCTGGAGAGATGTCGTAACTTAACCTGCCTAGAAATGTCATTTGAAAATTAAAAAATAAACTGTGAAATGAATCCTCCAGGAGTTCAGCGTTGTTTAGGTTGACAAATGTTCATGATCTGGTCTTAACCCCACGTTTGCACCAGCAAAGAAGAGTGCCACACTGTAACGCTGGATTCCTTCGAATATTTTCATAAGTGGGAGAACCCAGTTGAAGTACGAAGATGAAAGAGCTCTAACTGGTCACAAGATACCAAATCCCCTGCGCTTGTACTGCTCAGTGAAAGACTGGCTTCTGGAAGGCCGACTTCGAATGCGCCTTGCACCATGTGGAGATTTCAAATTGGCACAATCACTATGCAGCTCCGATTGCAGTCCGGAGGGTTTGCTGGAATATAATTCAATTAAGATAAACACAGCATGACTGAAACTGTGTTGAGTTATACTTCATTTTAAAAGAATGGGAACATTGACTCATGTTGATTTATGTATGAACTATCAGCATTTAGCAGTTTGCGATCTCTCGTAGGTTTAGAATCATGCTTGTTTACAATGTTTCCCCTGCTCATTGAACATTAAGAACCACAAGTTCCAGGATGCCTGTGGGGCTACAAAGTGAAGGCTAATTGAAATGTTATTTTTATTCAGATGGAAACCACCTGAGGAAAACAGATGTTAAAACACGTTGTGGTTTCTGGAAAGATGCTATAACTTAACCTGTTAAGAAATGTCACCGGAAAATTAAAGAGTAAACTATTAAATTAAGCCTCCGGGAGTGCAGCGTTGTTTTGGTTGGCACCATTTATGTGTGTGTGTATAGATATATGTATCTACGCACATATATGTGTGTATATATTTCCGTGTATATATATATATATATATATATATATATATATATATATATATATATATTTAATCAAAATGGTCAGAGTCATTTTCTTAAAGGCTCACTCAGGTGCCGATGCCGGTAACAAAGGAGACCACCCTCGAAATATATTTTGATTCCAAAAAGTAATTTACCTTACTACAAAGTTCCTTTAGGCAGATTTATTGATAAGAATAGCAACCACCAACGCGTTTCAACTCCACTTGAGTCTTACTCACGGTAAGCATAAGCATATATGAAAGTGAAATTTAAAGAATAAAATAAAAAATATCACTCAAATTAGAATCCGAAGATTGAAAGAATGTCCAATAAAAAGTTAAATTACATCACAATAATTACTTCTTTATAAATGAGACTTATAACCAATGTCGAACTACCATAACCAGAATGCAATGGGGCGGTAACAATGAAATCACACTATTTAAGGGTGGCATGAAAAAAACAAATTTACAGTGAGCAAGACTCAAGTGGAGTTGAAATGCGTTGGTGGTTGCTATTCTTATCAATAAATCTGCGTAAAGGAACTTTGGATGCAGTAAATTACTTTTTGGATACTATATATATATATATATATATATATATATATATATATATATAGATATATATACATATCTATCTATCTATCTATCTATCTATCTATCTATCTATCTATCTATCTATCTATCTATCTATATATATATAAGAAAGAATTGTGAAGTTGGAGCTGTGCCCCTTTTGTTTCTAATTGTGCGGCGAAAAGTATATGTATCGGCACTGGAGAGGAACTAATGATATATATATAAGTGTGTGGGAGGGGTGACTGGGCTGTTTGCAGAAGCCCCCTAAATTCTTGCCCCCATTTTTCCACTTATACTGGTGTTTGTCTGACTCTGATGGTACCCTGGGCACTGCTAATCAGTCATAGGGGCCTGGACTCTGATCAAAATCGATATACAAATCAGGCTAATTTTAATTGGCTGTACCAACCTACCTATAGGTCCTTAGTAGATGGTAGGGGATGTAGGTGTAGGGGCCCAAGCATAGGCAGTAGTACACCCATAGGTGCAATGCTGCGGTGCCCACTGTCATTTTAAATTTAAAGACAGGCCTGCCTTGCTTGCCATTTTTAATTTAAAGTTAACCCCATATTCGACTTTGGAATCAAAAGTACTTCCGAAGTCCTAAGCTACCTTATCTTTACATATAGGTCACCTCTAAGGTGGTCCTAGGAAACCCAGGGTTGGATGCAGAGTAACTATAAGCACAGACTTTATAAAAGATGTTTTATAAGCCCTGGTGAGGGAAAAGTAGCTAAATGTGCTTTCTCCATTGCAGTGATTGGATTCCATAGGCTAACTTGGAGAGACTTTTTTTTTTTAAATAATAAAGTCTTCTTTTCCAAAGGACGGACCTAGATATTGGCATGTTTAGTATCCAATTAAAAGTTATAATAAATCCAACAACATGCCACTGTTGAATGTAATATAACTTGTACCTAGAAAGAGTTTTAGAACTCTTACTAAAAGTTACCAGTTTTCAGCTCTGCAGTGTCCTTCTCTGATTGGTCAGCCTCTGGCAGTCTGAGCCTGGCTGCCTTGATGAGGTGTAAAGTGGCCTGGGATGAAACAAAGGAAGCATCTGGTGGGAGGAGATCTGCCACAGCATATGGTAGAACAGGATGAGGGGAGAGCAGCCAAACTGGACTTAAAAGGAGGAAAGGACATTTGGGACACAAACTGTAACTCCCCCATTTCCTACAGCCCCAGAGAACCTGATGCCCCTGAGTAGATTAAGGAAGGAGTGTGTTAAGGAAAAACGTAGCCACACCACTGGGTGGACTTAGCCAGATCTAAACTCTAAGAGTGAATTTTTGACGTCTTGGATTTTTGAGCAATGTTGATCTCTGGGATAAATTTTTCCCATACTTCCCCGGGAGTGGTCACTTAAGAGGATTGTGGCGTGATCGGACAGAGGCCCCCCTGCTTTCCACCCCAGGAGCAAGGATAAAAGTGGCAGAGCTGCACCCCACCTCAGATCCCTAGTTGGAACTAGACAAGAAAAAGAAGGACTGCCTTGCTGGACTGCTGGACCCCTGGCCTGCACCTGGACACTGCATTCAGAAGGACTGCACCCACTACACACTTTGGGCTTCACAAAGAAAATGACTTTGCCTGTTTTCTACTGCACCGTGAAATGACTCCCTGTATGCTACAGATAGAAAATATCTGACAAGAGTCCCCTGCATCAAGCCCTGAAGAAATTGACTAGCTAATCAGTGACGAGTGGTCATTTTTAGATTTGAACCAGGTGCATTCTGGTAGTTGGAGTCCTAACCCCCCAAGGAGCAACTCAGAGCTTCTGGAACCTTGGGGTGAGTTGGGGTGAGTAGTGGACACATAAAGAACCTTAGAAGAACTTCTAGGAGAAGATCCAGAATTTGGAGAAGTTCGGAGCAACTTAGCTCCATAAATGGACCGATCCGTCTTAGTGAGTCAAGCCAGCTTACATGGGCCGTGACCCGGCCAGGTTTGCCCCACTGCAAAGCTCCAGAGCCCCAGACTTCCAGGATTTCACCGGTTGCTCGTGGAGAGGCAATCTGATGATGTTGAATTGAAAAGGCTTGCTGGGGGGGTCACCCAATGTCAGAGTGAAAAAGCCCCCCAAAAATTGACAGAGGCTTCCCACACAGTGGATCCAAGGAGGGCTTCAGGGAGGTTGGATTCAATTTCAACTTGGTCCCAGATTAACATTTCCATCTCAAAAAATCATCAAAGTCTGAATATAGAATCCTTGACCGAAGCTTCTTGCGGTGCATATCTAAAGAGGGGTCCAAGGAAGTCGGATTTGACTTGTGACTTCGTTCCGGTCCATAAAAATCTTCAGGAAAAAGACTAAGGGGCAGATTTTCCTTGCACCCCTTAGCGCCCCCCTACTGCCACCATGTGTGCACCATATTTAAAATACGGTGCACCATGGCACAGGATAGGGGGCAATAGCAACGTTATTTTTTACACTATTGATGTACTGTTCAGGTTATTTAGTGCTAACTCTGAATAGTACATTGAGCCCATTGTAACCAATGGTGTGGCCCCTTTTAACACCTTCTCTGAGCAGGGGTTAAAATTGCCCAAACAAATGTGGTCCACAGAAATCTTTTAGATTTCTTAGCTTCCATTTTTTCAGGTGCCCCCTTGCATACATTATGCCAGGCTTAGGTATAATGTGGCACAAGGGGTTACCAAGTGGCGCAATGCATGCATTGTGCCACTTTGTAAAACTGCTGCAGCGATTTTTACCTTGTTGGGCCACATTAGCATAAAAAAAAAAATACACTAATGTGGGGCAAGGAGGTGCTAGGCCCTCTTAAATCTGCGCCTAAGTCTGAAGGTAAAACTTTAACTGAGGCCTTTTGCTCACTGTAGCTGAGCAGGGCTCCATCGCGGTCGGCCTCAAATTTTGACTTTGCCCCGGTCAAGTGCGACCAGATGTACAGATTGGCGATTTAGTTTTCTATGTGCTAGAAAACATTTAGGGCCTCATTTGGACCTTGGCACTGCCATGCTGAAGACCGCCAGTGCAGGCGGTTTTCTGCACAGCGTATCATGACTGCTGGCAGCCCTCTGCCCTTTTCCGGACGGAGAGGCGCCAGCAGCCATACTGGCGTTCTGCGGTGAAGTGGAGGCTGCTCCACCGCCACGTCATCAGAACACCGGGTACCGAATCACGTCCCAGGATTCAGCGTGGGGGTGTTCTGGTAACGGGGAGCTGGTGGCGAGCAGCCCCCATGGATTCCTTTCCCTCCCAGAGGATCACCAGACCAGGTAAGGTGATCGTCCTTTAGGGGAGGGGGGTGGGGGGGTGATGTGTGTTGTGAGTGTGTATGGGGGGATGCGTGCGAGTGTGTAGAGCGGGTGTGTGAGTGCGTGTATGCATGTGGGGTGTGTGTTGCGTGTATATGTAGTAGGTGTGTGAGTGTGCCTGTAGGGGTGTGGGGTGTGTGTGTAAGTGTTTTGGGGTGAGGGGTGTGGGTCCTGCCATCTTTGGGGGGCAGTAGGGGGGTCGTGGGTTTGGGGGGAGGACTCTGGGGAAGGGGTGGGGGAGACCCCTATCAGTGCCAGGGAACGAATTCCCTGGCACTGATAGTGCCTACCGCCATGGATTTCGTGGCGGTACAGAACCCCATGAAATCCATGGCGGTATGCGCCATCATGATACAGACGGCAGCCTAGTGACGGCCGCCGGACTGGAGACAGAAGTCTCTAGCCCAGCAGTCATTACCACCCTGGCGGTCGGAGTGGAGAAGTGGCGGTAATTTCATTTTTTTTTACCACAAGCCTGTTTACTGCCACCTCTGCACTGACCACCAGGGTTATAATGAGGGCGTTATTCTTTAAAAAATCATATCTCCGGTTCCCTTTATTGGATTTGTGTTGTTTTAGTGTCATTTTAAAGATATAGGGGGTCATTACAACATTGGCGGTATAAGGCACTTACCGCCGTGCAGAAGACCGCCACTACACCGTCGCGGCCACAGTAGACCGCCACAGCTATTATGACACACATCACGGAATCCGCTGAAATTCAGACACCCACACAATACCGCCACACCAAAGGTCAGCGATAAACTGACGGAAACACATCCTCCACCTCCACACCAACAGAAACACGCCCATGCTATTACGACCCACGAATCCACACGGCGGTCTTTCAACCGCGGTATTCCATTGGCGGTACACACTGCCGCGCTCAAAATACACACACATCTCCAAAACACCGCCACATTGGACAATTCAAAATAGACACACCTGATACACATACAAACAACACTCCCACACACCCAACACAATATAAAACACACACCCACATCACCCACAAACCACTACAACCACAAATTCTGAGAGAAGGCCAGAGAGACAGCACAGCTATTGACAACCCCATAACACAGAGGCACACAACACCATCACCCACACTACATCCACGCACTAAACACCACATACCACTACACTCACCGCACTCATCACCACATACACCACCCCACACCTCACACACACCACCCCATGTCACGCCAAATACACCCCCGCTTCTCCGAGGAGGAGCTCAGGGTCATGGTGGAGGAAATCGTACTGGTAGAGCCACAGCTATTTGGCTCACAGGTACAGCACACATCAATAGCCAGGAAGATGGAGCTATGGCGAAGAATAGTCGACAGGGTCAACGCAGTGGGACAGCACCCAAGAAAAAGGGAGGACATCAGGAAGAGGTGGAACGACCTACGGGGGAAGGTGCGTTCCACGGTCTCCAGGTACAACATCGCAGTGCAGCGGACTGGCGGCGGACCCCCACCTACTCACCCACAACTAACAAAGTGGGAGGAGCAAGTCCTGACCATCTTGCATCCTGAGGGCCTCAGAGGAGTCGGTGGAGGAACGGACACTGGTAAGTCAAATCTTAACTATCACATCCCCCACCCTACCTGCATGCTCTCACACACCCCCACCCTCACACCCTCCCCTATCACCCCAAATCCTCAGTAATGTACCCATAACACAAACCACCCATCCCAACACCAAGCCCTGCATGACACAACTAAGCATGGGCACCCCTCACTAAAGCATGCCCACTGCACATACCCAGAACACCCCCCCAACCATCACCACACAAGCCCCCACACAGGAATGCTAACACTGGGGTACACAAACACCCACCCATTGCACACCATGACACACACACACATGCAATAATCATGTTCTTATACCCCTGCAGGAACCCGAAGGAACGTCACCACACCAGAGGGTCCAGACAACACCACTCCACCCCCAGAAGAGGCCCACAGTGACGACAGCAGCTCTGCCCTACTGGATCCTGATGACCAGCCCGGACCATCGTGGGCCTCAGGACAGTCGGTTCCCCTTGCCCAGCCACAGCCCAACACCGAGCTGCCACCCTCTGGTAACACCAGCACAGCACCCACCCAGCGGGCCCAAACCTCCCTACCCAGGACAGGTCAATCAGCAGTGTGTCCACCACTACAGGGCACCTAGGCTAACCCACCACCCCAACAACAACAGGGACCTGGGGGCAGTGGTAGCGGGCACACGGTCCAGGGGCCAGAGGCGCAGGAACATAGGGCAACTGGGAGGGCTGCTGTGCGACAAAGGGAGGACAGGCCAAGGGAACCAACTCTCCACAAGGCCCTCTCCTCCATCATGGGAGCATACCACTACTCCCAGGAGACGATAGCGACGGTCCTGGACAAGTTGCAGGAGACCCTGCGTCTGCAGGACGAACTGTATTTGGGGTTCAGGGAGGAGCTCAGGACCATCAGCTCCGCCATGGGCACCATCGTAGGGGTGCTGACGGACATTCAAAAGACCTTGAGGGACACCGTGGCACTCCAAGGGGCCCCTGACACTAGCCAGGACGACAAACTGCCCACCACCTCCGCCGGCGCTAGTGGACAGGACGCCCCACCACAGGACCAACACACCAGCACCCCATCCCCTGCAGACGGACAACCACCACGCAAGCGGGCCCTGAGATCCCGGAACAGGACAGAGCAAGATGACAAGACCACCGCCAGAAAATAAGACCACCCTGATTGTCCCCCCATTGTCCCACTTTGTCACCCTGTCCAGATTGGAACTGCCCCAGCTCCACTTCCAATGCCCAGATGGGCAGTGCACCAGTGAGACTAATAGACTGGACTCTGCCCTGGACATTCCTCCACCATCTCCCATCACCATTTTACAACCTTCCTTGATTTTTTTATCACTTAAATAAACACCCTTGAAAGCCAAAGAAATCTGGAGTCAGTCTATGATTTGGAACTTTGTATTATCAATTACAGTGTCATAATGGGTTACCCATTGTAAGGCTAACATACCAATGTCACACATCACAAGCCCTTCAAGGATGCAAGCAGTTGACACGTAGGTAACCACACCTGTGAAACTGAAATGGAAGGGTACAACTCAATTAACAAATAGTGAGTGAAATGTAGGTACAGGATAGAGGTAGACGTGTGAAAGTTAATGTAATGTTAAACCTGAAAATGTTCTCACCTGTGTGTCACTGGAAATATTGCTGTATGACTGAATCCCTGTTGTCGTTTTCTTCATCCTCAGCTTCATCCTCATCACTGTCCACTCGCTTCACAGGCTCCACAGCTGCCACAACACCGTCATCTGGATCATCCTCCTGCAGAAAAGGCACCTGGCGTCGCAATGCTAAATTATGGAGCATGGAGCAGGCGATGATGATGTCGCACACCTTCTTCGGTGAGTAGAATAGGGATCCACCTGTCATATGGAGGCACCTGAACCTGGCCTTAAGAAGGCCGAAGGTGCATTCGATAACCCTCCTAGTCCGCCCATGGGCATCATTGTACCGTTCCTCTGCCCTGGTCCTGGGATTCCTCACTGGGGTCAATAGCCAGGACAGGTTAGGGTAACCAGAGTCCCCCAATAGCCATACACAGTGCCTCTGGAGCTGACCCATCATATCAGGGATGCTGCTATTCCGCAGGATGTAGGCGTCATGCACTGAGCCAGGGAACATTACATTTACCTGCGAGATGTACTGGTCTGCCAAACAGACCATCTGTACATTCATCGAATGATAACTCTTCCGGTTCCTGTACACCTGTTCACTCCTGTGGGGGGGGGCCAGAGCTACATGGGTCCAATCAATAGCACCTATGACGTTGGGGATATGTCCAAGCGCATAGAAGTCACCTTTCACTGTAGGAAATTCCTCCACCTCAGGGAAAATGATGTATCTCCTTACGTGTTTCAGCAGGGCAGACAACACTCTGGACAACACGTTGGAAAACATAGGCTGGGACATCCCTGATGCCATGGCCACTGTTGTCTGAAAAGACCCACTTGCAAGGAAATGGAGCACTGACAGCACCTGCACGTCAGGGGGGATTCCAGTCGGATGGCGGATGGGTGACATCAGGTGGCTCCAACTGGGTACATAGTTCCTGGATTGTGGCACGGTCCAACGGTATGTGACGATGATATGTCTTTCTTCCATTGTCAACAGGTCCACCAGCGGTCGGTACACCGGAGGATTCCGCAATCTTCTCATATGTCCCAGCTGACGGTGCCTAAGAAGGACAACAGCGAATAAACCAGTCACTATTCCTCCAGGTATGTAGCCACAGTTACACACAAGACTACACCAGACAAAACCCCTTCCTGTATGTGTGTTGAATATAGGCCTAGCTATGTGTGACGCAGTAATAAATGAAGCCATGTGGGCCCCTGAAATGGCGGCTGCCTGACCTCTAAAGTGGGACAATGGGATTGTGGGGTAACTGCGCTGGCGTTGCACACCGTCGCGGTAGGCGGTCGTTGACCGCGGCGCAATGCTGCATTGGTTAACATTGGACCCTATGGGTCCCAGGAGCCAATGAACAGGTGCGCTGGCGGTGATGATGCGCACCGCCGCGGACGTCACCGCCATTTTCTATCTGTTCAATCACTAGATACCTGAGCTTCGACAGGAGAGGACCTACACTGCTAGTGTTGCTGTGACCTCGGTCTGGAAGCGACAATGGCTGCTGCGTCTGGGGAAAGGGCCCCTGCCTTCACTGCACAGGAGTTGGAGAAACTTGTGGATGGGGTCCTCCCCCAGTACACGCTACTCTACGGTCCTCCAGACCAACAGGTTAGTACACAGGGAGCATGTTGTATGGGCTAGGCCTGGGTGGAGAGGGCTGGGTGGAAGAGGGAAGGGGGCAGAGTTCATAGAACATTTAGGCATGGGAATGAATGGGCCACATGGCCAGAGTAGGGAGAGGGCCACTCACATTGACGGTGCAGTTGGTAATGACTGTTCCTCTTTCCTTGTGCATGTCATGTAGGTCAGCGCCCACCAGAAGAAGGACATTTGGCATGCCATCGCCAAGAAAGTCCGGACCCTGGGGGCCCACCAGAGACGGGGCACCCACTGCCGTAAGAGATGGGAGGACATTCGCCGCTGCAGCAAGAAGACGGCGGAGGCTCAGTTGGGGATGGCCTCCCAACGTGGGAGGGGTGCCCGTCGCACCATGACCAACCTGATGTTCCGGATCCTGGCGGTGGCCTACCCGGAGTTGGATGGGCGCTTGAGGACATCACAGCAGACACAAGGGGGTGAGTACAACCTCATTCTGCTGAGTTTGCGTGCATTAGAGGGGTCTGGGTGGGGGAGGAGGCCTGTGGGTGTACCTAGGCCAGGGCGAGTTAGGTAGGCAAGGCCCCTCCGTAATGTAGGCCATGTGGCACTCAACCCCACCTCAGCAGAGTGCCAAGTTAAGGTATAGTTGCCCCTGTGGCATCCATGTGAGCAGATTTCCACCATTGCAATGTAGGCCATGTCCCAGAAATTGCATGTGCAGAGGTCAGGAGCAAGGCGTAATGCAGGGGGCTGCTGCGTCTGTCTTGTCCGCCAACGGTAGCGGAATGCCATGCACTAAAACTCTCTTTCTTCTGTCTCCCCCCCCTTTTGCTGCTCTCCCTGTCCTTTTGTACATCAGCATCATCAGGCGGAGGTACAGTGGCACCGGAGCACGAGGGAGCTGCATCCCACATGGCCATGGAGGGCCACACCACAGACTCTGAATGCACCAGTGGGACGGAGGGCGAGGGGAGCTTCACGTCGGCCACCGGATCACCAACCAGCGACACGGACTCGTCCGCCGATGGGAGCTCCCCTGTGGTGGCGGCACCATCTGTGCGCCCCACTTCTACAGGTACAGCCACCACCCCCCTACCAGCACCGCCCTCCCAGCAGCCCCTCAGCGTTCGCCCCGTGCCCGCTCACCCAGGAGGGTCGGCATCACCTTCGCCCCAGGCACCTCAGGCCCTGCCCCAGTCACCCCTGCTGCCCTCAGTGAGGAGGCCATTGACCTCCTCAGGTCACTCACTGTTAGCCAGTCTACCATTGTGAATGCCATCCAGGGTGTAGAAAGGGAGTTGCAACACGGTAATGCATTCCTGGAGGGCATTCATTCTGGTCAGGCTGTCCTTCAGCGAACCCTGCAATCTCTGGCCTCAGCACTGATGGCAGCCATTGTCCCTGTGTCTAGCCTCCCCCCTCCAACTTCCTCCACCCAGACACAATCTCCTGTACCCCAGCCCATCCCAAGCACACCTACAGACCAGCATGCACACAAGTCAACACACACAAGTAGTTCAGGCAAACATAGGCACCACACACAACACAGGCACTCACTTAAGCCTCAACCACATACAGACACAGCAACATCCACTGCCTCCACTGTGTCCCCCTTCTCCTCTTCTCCCTCTTCCCTCTCAGTCTCGTCTACACACACACCTGCATGCACCACATCTACAGGCACTAGGACACCCAGCACCACAAGCCGCTCACCTGCACTCACCACCTCCACTGCCATTTACACGTCCCCTGTGTCCTCTCCCAGTGTGTCTGTGACGCCCCCTCCCAAAGTATACAAACGCCGCCAATCACTCACCCAACATCCATCCACCTCACAACAGCCTCCAGTACCTGCACCCAAAACAGCTAAAGTGACACCTCCTACAACCACCTCCTCTTCCTCCACTCCCAGACCCCCTCCAGCTACCCATCCCAGTGTTCGTCAGAAACTGTCCCTCTGTCAAATTGACCTTTTTGCCCCCACCCCCCCTCCAATTCATCAGTCCCGTCGTAGCGCCTCAGCCAAAAAGCCTCCAGTACCAGTGGTGCGTGTTCCAGGTTTTTGGAGTGCACCGTCCACCATGGCAGGCAGTAGGACCCGGAGCCAAGGCACTGGCAGCCCACCCCCTGTAAAGGCTCTTAAAATGGAGAGTGGACGACGGGACCGTCTTAAGACCCCTGGTGGGACAACAAGTGACATGGGATCGAAGGGGATTGGTGAGTCATCTGTAACTCCAACAAAGGTGGGGAAGGTCCAGAGGAAGTCTGCCCAGCCTGTTGTGAGTGTCACGGTGGAGAAGTGCGTCATCATGTCTGGCGGTCCAGACACAACCGCCAGCACCGTCGTCACTGGTCAGGAGACCACCGCCAGAGTCACAGCCCAGGAGGGCCCAAGTATCGTCACTGGTCCAGAAACCACCGCCAGAGTCACAGCCCAGGAGGACACAAGCATCGTCACTGGTCAGGAGACCACCGCCGGAGTCACAGCCCAGGAGGGCACAAGTATCATCACTGGTCCAGAAACCACCGCCGGAGTCACAGCCCAGGAGGGCCCAAGTATCGTCACTGGTCCAGAAACCACCGCCAGAGTCACAGCCCAGGAGGGCACAAGTATCGTCACTGGTCCAGAAGCCACTGCCAGAGTCACAGCCCAGGAGGGCACAAGTATCATCACTGGTCAGGAGACCACCGCCGGAGTCACAGCCCAGGAGGGCACAAGTATCGTCACTGGTCCAGAAACCACGGCCGGAGTCACAGCCCAGGAGGGCACAAGTATCGTCACTGGTCCAGAAACCACCGCCAGAGTCACAGCCCAGGAGGGCACAAGTATCGTCACTGGTCCAGAAACCACCGCCAGAGTCACAGCCCAGGAGGGCACAAGTATCGTCACTGGTCCAGAAACCACCGCCAGAGTCACAGCCCAGGAGGGCACAAGTATCATCACTGGTCCAGAAACCACCGCCAGAGTCAGAGCCCAGGAGGGCACCAGTATTGTCACTGGTCCAGAGACCACCGCCGGAGTCACAGCCCAGGAGGGGCCAGGATGCCACAGCCCCGCTGGGCAATGATGGAACATCATGCCACACACCAATGCCCAGTGTAGAGATCGTCATGCCACACACCAATGTCCAGTGTGGAGATCGTCATGCCACACACCAATGTCCAGTGTGGAGATCGTCATGCCACACACCAATGCCCAGTGTAGAGATCGTCATGCCACACACCAATGCCCAGTGTAGAGATCGTCATGCCACACACCAATGTCCAGTGTGGAGATCGTCATGCCACACACCAATTCCCAGTGTAGAGATCGTCATGCCACACACCAATGTCCGTATCAGAACTGCCATGGCAAAGCACCGCTGAACAGGGCAAAGACCGCCATGGCAAAGCACCGCTGAACTGTCCAGAACCGCCATGGCAAAGCACCGCTGAACAGGGCAAAGACCGCCATGGAAAAGCACAGCTGAACAGGGCAAAGACCGCCATGTCAAAGCACCGCTGAACAGGGCAAAGACCGCCATGGCAAAGCACCGCTGAACAGGGCATGCACCGTGTAGGAATGAAAAGGCCGCCACATCAGGCATCCTTATCCCATGTGCAGCTGGGACAGTGACAGGACAGGTAATTTCACATGGAGACTCATCCAGTCTGGGCACCAGTCCCCCTCCAGAACCAGTGGAGACCTGCATGTACTTGAGAGACTGTGGCTTTGCACTCCCCAGGATGGTAGAGTGGGCAAGCCACCCACTGTAGAGACTTGAGAGACTGTGGCTTTGCACTCCCCAGGATTGAACAGTGGGCAACCCATTTGTGGACTGTTGGTGCACGGACATTGTTGTGTACATATCTGCACTACTTCTTGGTTTGTATGTGTAAATAAGAGTGATTTTGAGATATATATATATCTGTATATTTTTTTATGACATGTATATTGGCACATTACAATGTTTGCCCGATTTTGGCTTTGTGTTTTCATTCTTCCGGGGGGATTGTGGGTTGTTACTGTGATTTTTGATAATGCATTGGTGTGTATGTTGTATATTGCGAGGGTGAGGGTGGGGTTGTTTGGTGGGTGTCCCCCTAACTTTTGCCTCCCCGTGTCGTGGGTGCAGTACTCACCGGTATCTTCTGCGCCTACGTAGCTGTTGGTCGTAAAGGAGCAGAAAAACAAGCGCAGGGAGTATTTGGAGTTCGGGCTCCATGGTGTCTTCGTTCCTCGTGGGATGTGTTCAGGTGAGTGTTTTCCCATTGCAAAAGCTGTTTCCGCCGTGTTTTTATCCGCGGTGCATCCGCCCCGGAAAAGGTTGCGGATTGGCGGGTTGTAATAGTGTGGGCGGTACATTGTCTCCCGCCTGTCTGTTGGCGGTAACCGCCGCGCTGCTTGTCTGTACCGCCGTGGCGGGCGGTGTGTTAAAGTGGCTGTCTTTGTTGGCGGGTTCCGCCAGGGTCATGATTCCTTTTTTTGTCCGCCGGCCTGTTTGTGGTATTACCGCACCTTTAACACCATCCCCCAGGGTTGTAATGACCCCCATAATCTATTTTTATAAATTGGTGTTGGATTTTTATTGTGTTTGTGTTTTACTTAGTTACTGTTTTGTGATTATTAAATGCTTTGCACACTTGTCTCCTAATTTTAGCCTTGCTTCTCATTGCCCAGCTACCAAGGGTTGAGGTGGGATTAATTTTTGGAGACCCTGACTGGACCTACCAGGGGTTTGTGACCTATTGCTAAGTGTAGGTACTTACTTGACACTTTCCAACAATATAAAACAAAGGTTACAGTGATGTTATAATTAGGAAATAGAATTTTTTTTAAACATAGAAATTCATTAAAAAAAAAACTAAAGGTTACAGGGACATTATGGTTAGCTTCTGAATTTACTCACTCAAAACCATAGAAATTCAGCAGTTATAGTTAGAGTTAGAGTAACTATAACTCGCGCCATAAGGTAACTATAACTATAGATGTAGAGAGATAGAAAGACAGATAGTCACGGCGGAAACAACAGCCACCACAGCGGTAGCTGCCTACAGCCAAGCGACAGTCAAAGCTCTGCCCACCATATAAATACCCTGCAAACAGCCACCTTTTCCGGGGCGGTACCAACTCCATCAAAAGCCTGGCGGAAACAAAGTACAAAATTCAAATGACTCACCATTGGAGAGACAGGGAAGAACCACACCACCATGAAACCCGAACTGCAAGTATTTTCGATGATTGTCTAAGTTTTGCTCCACCTGGAACACCAACGACAACAAAGATGATGACAGTGAGTACAGCATCCTCGCACACAAGGGAGGGTGGGAGGAAAAAAGAGAGTGACACACACACGCACAACACACACTGTTTACACACACAACCAGCTGCAATACAAAAACAATTTGACCCCCAAAATCTGCAGAATAATGCAAGGACAACAGGAATTGACAAAAGTGATTGTAATTAGTTCAACATCAAAATTAATAATCCGATTTGTCCATGAAACAGATATGTACACTTGTATAGAAAAGGGACACTGTCCAGTCTATAGTTCAAAGGGCCCACATGGACACAGGGCACAGTCCAAGGGCCAACTCGAAACCTGACCACATCTGGATAGAACACTGCAGGGGCATCCGTTAGCAAATAGGCAGGCACCTCATGGGGATGCAGGTAAAGCCCACTGGTTCTGGAGGGGGCAACATGCCCTGTGCTTTGTCCTGGGGAGTGCAAGGCAACAGTATGTCAAGTGGGTGTGTTTCCCACTGGTTCTGGAGGGGGCAACATGCCCTGTGCTTTGTCCTTGGGATTGCAAGGCCACAGTATCTCAAGTGGGTGTCTTTCCCTCTGGTTCTGGAGGGGGCAAGATGCCCTGTGCTTTGTCAGCATGCCCTGTGCTTTGTCCTGGGGAGTGCAAGGCCACAGTCTCTTGAGTGGGTGTCTTTCCCACTGGTACTGGAAGGGGCAACATGCCCATTGCTTTGTTCTGGGGAGTGCAAGGCCACAGTCTCTCGAGTGGCTGTCTTTCCCATTGGTTCTGGAGGGGGCAACATGCCCTGTGCCTTGTCCTGGGGAATGCAAGGCTTCAGTCTCTCAAGTGGGTGAATACCACACTGGTTCGGGAGGAGGCATCCCACACAGTAGCACCTGGAGGGTGGACTACATGCCGTCCACCGGCGATGATGTCTGCATGCTGGTGGTGGTTGTTAGAGGCTCCTGGTCAGCCCTTGCACTCTGTGATGGCAGCATTCTGGGGATGGTTGGGGGAGGCTCCTGGTCAGCCCCTGCACCCTGTGATGGAGGCATGCTGGTAGTTGTTGAGGGAGGCTCCTGGACAGCTCCAGCACTCTGTGATGGCTGCATGCTGGTGGTGGTTGGGGGAGGCTCTGGGCAGCTCCTGCACTCTGTGATGGCTGCATGCTGGTGGTGGTTGGGGGAGGTTCCTGGTCAGCCCCTGCACTCTGTGATGGCAGCACATCCACGTCTGGTAGTGGGGGCCCAGCGACAGCTGCTAGTGGTGGCGGTGTTTGCCTGTTCGCTGCCATAGAGTGCCTCTTCTCCTCCTGATCACGGGTTGGGGATCCTTTAACCTTCCTGGCAGGGGTGGATCG
Organism: Pleurodeles waltl; assembly: GCF_031143425.1. Taxonomy (NCBI): domain Eukaryota; kingdom Metazoa; phylum Chordata; class Amphibia; order Caudata; family Salamandridae; genus Pleurodeles; species Pleurodeles waltl. The sequence goes on from NC_090436.1 coordinate 768,571,653, forward strand.
GCTCTTCCCCTCTCTGCCTGCTGGTGCAGACTCATTCCCTTTCTTCTCAGCTGGTGCAGGCTCCTTTACCTTCTTCCCAGCTGGTGCAGGCTCCTTCCCCTTCTTCCCAGCGGGTGCAGGCTCCTTCCCCTTCTTCCCAGCTGGAGCAGGCACCTTCCCCTTCCTCACAGCTGGTGCCGGACACTTCTCTTTCATTCCAGGTTGTGCTGCCTCCTTCCTCTTCAGTGTTGTTGTTCTGGTATCCATACCACCACGAGTAGGTGGTGCTACCACTGGCTCAGTGGACTGTTTGGCTGAGGTGCTGGGCTATGTCCTTGCTACCCTGCCCATATTTGTAGGACAGGGAGAGGGGTAGGGAAGAGGTCAATCTGGGAAAGGAAAAGCTTTTTCGGGAAGTTGGGGTGGGAGGAGGGAGGAGTAATTGGAGTGGAGGATGAGGGAGTGGTCGTCGGAGGTGTATGTTGGCTGGATTTGGGTGCAGGTGCATGGGCTGTTGTGAGGTGGATGGCTGTTGTGTGTCTGAATGCTTGTGTTTGCGTCCTTTAGGAGGGGGGACAGACACGGTGGGAGAGGACACATTGGACCCATGCAAGGATGTTGTGGAGGTGTCTGCCAGTGAAGTGCGTGTTCTGCTTGGTGTGGTGATGATGCTGGTAGTGGATATTGATGTAGTGCATGCAGGTGTGAGTGTGGAAGTAACTGAGTGGGAGGTGTAGGAGGAGGAGGAGAGGAGACAGTGTAGACAGTGAATGTTGTAGTGTCTGCAACTGAATGGTGTTTCTGCGAGTGCCTGTGGGATGAAGTGTGGTGCTTGTGTTTGCCTGTGCCACTCTTGGGTGTTGTCTTGTGTGCATGCTCGTCTGTGTGCTTGGGATGTGGTGGGGTTGAGGAGTATGGGACTGGGAAGTGGAAGTTGGTGGGGGGATAGCTGAAACTGGGACAATGGCTGCCATCAGAATGGAGGTCAGAGCCTGAATCGATCTCTGTTGGGCCGCCAATCCACTGTGAATGCCCTCAGGAATGCATTGCATTGCTGCATCTGGAATGCCATCCCCTGGATGGCATTCACAATGGTTGATTGCCCTACAGAGATGGAGCTCAGGAGGTCAATAGCCTCCTCACTCAGGGCAGCAGGGTTCACTGGAGTAGGGCCTGAGATGCCTGGGTGAAGTAGATGTCAACCCTCCTGGGTGAGCGGGAACAGGCAACTCACTGAGGGGCTACTGGGAGGGCGGTGCTGGTATGGCGGCTGTTCCTACAGCTGGGGTGGTCACAAAGGTGTCAGCCACCACCAGGGAGCTCCCATTGGAGGAGGTATCAGACTCTGTGTTGTCCCCTACAGTATCCGCCGTGGTGGTCCCATCGCCCTCCATCTTACTGGTTCCCTCTTCATCAGTGGACTCTGCCTCCAGGGTCCTGTGGGATGCAGCTCCCTCTGTTGCCGGTGCCTCTGCTCCTCCACCAAATGATGCTAATGCACATAAGGACAGGATGACAAAACAAGAAAGGAGGGGAGAGAGAGACAAAGAATACACTGGGTCAATGACTGCACCAACTCCACTGTAGGGGTACACAGCACCCTCACACACAGGGAACAGGCCTACGTACTATGCATTGAACTACTAGTCACCAAAGCATGAGGAGAGGCACACACCGCCAACTGCAGCACACCCAGACCCACGATGCCCTGCCCAGAAATAAATACTAACAAGCTAGGTAAGCAGTATTTTCCATTTAACCCTAAACCTCCAGAGGACTTACGCTGCTATGTCCGGCCAGGCCTAGGGGCACCCACTGATGCACAACCATCACCTGGATACCACCCCACCAGCCATACCTTGTAATGATAGCCACTGTACTCACCCCCTTGTGGCTGCTGTGATTCCCTCAAGTGCCCATCCACCTCAGGGTAGGCCACTGCCAGTATGTGGGCCATCAGGGGGGTCAGGGTCCGACGGGCACCACTTCCTCGTTGGAAGGCCATCCCCAGCTGGGCCTCTGCGGTCTTTCATGCCCAGCTTCTCAGGTCCTCCCACCGTTTGCGGCAGTGGGTGCTCCACCTGCCATAGACCCAAGGGTCTGCACCTCCTTGGCGATGGCAGGCCATATTCTTTCTTTTGATGGATGCTGACCTGAAGAGGCAATAAAGACAGGAGAATACCATTAGACAAACAGTCCAGGCTGTCACACAAATGGCCCACCGTACCTGTTTGCATCACCATTGGCACACACATAGCCCAGCGCACAACATATACACCGCCAAGAGGGCATCCACCCACCCCCTTTGCACAATGCCTTCACACACAACTCCATGCATTCATGACACATGCATCGTGCCCACAGTGTACTCACCTGTTGGTCTAGAGGCCCATGCAGCAGTCCGTACTGTGGTAGGACCCCATCCACCAGTCACTTCAACTGCTCGAGGCCCTTTCCCCAGTCACACGGGCCATGGTAGGTTCCAGACACAGGTCACAGCAGCACATGCAGTGTAGGTCCTCTCCTATGGAAGGTTAGGAAACAAGTGAGGAATGTGAAGTAAAATGATGGTCACATCCACAGCGGTGCATACCGTCACTGCCGGCGTAGATCCCCATTGGCCACTGTACCCCACAGGGCTCAATATGAACCAATGAGGAATTGCAGAACGGTTCACGGCCACCTACCACCACGGCGCACAACGTCGGCGGCATTACCTCATTTCCACCTGTCCCTCCACACAAGACAGGTGGTCGCCATTTCAGAGGGGGTGAACAGGCGTATCGATAATTGCTGCGTCACAGGATAAATAGGCACTTACTTTATACATTACACTGCCCCATAACATGTTTGCACGATGTAGACTGCTGTTGTGGTATAGTTGTTCAAATTGTGACAGCCTACTCATTCCTGTGTCCCTTAGATACCTACCACTGTGGATGAATAGGAGGTGGAGACATACCCCCTTGTACAGACCCCTGGTGGACTTAGCTACACTGGAGGACACGCACATTATACTCACCTATAGACTGGACAGGGCCACAATCAAAGAGCTGTGTGCCTAGTTGTAACCTCACCTGATCTCATCTATGCTTCAGCCCACTGGCTTCTCCCCTCTTGTTCAGGTACTATCAGTGCTCTGTTTCCTGGCAACTGGTTCTTTCCAAGTGACAGTGGGCTTGGCAGCAGGAATGTCGCAGCCAATGTTCTCAATCGTGCTAGCAAGAGTCATGTCTGCCCTGATAAAAAACACATGCAGCTACATTGTTTTTCCCCAGGTGGAGTATTTGGACACTGTGAAGGCCGGGTTTTATGCAATGGGACATATCCCAATATATTGCATTTGTCCCCCCAAGGCAAAATGAACAGGTGTACAGGAATCGTAACAGTTTCCACTCCATGAATGTGGAGATGGTTTGCCTGGCGGACTAGTATATCTCCCACGTCAAAGTATCCTGGGTCGGTGCATGATGTCTTTGTCCTAGGGAATAGCAGCACCCCATATGTGATGTCCCAACTAGAGAGGCACAGGGTGTGGCAAATAGGTGAGCCCTGGTTCCCACACAGTATGTGTTGGTGTATGCCTATGGTGTTGGCCATATAGGATAGTGTGTGGCTAAATGTTGTCCCTCAATATTTGCAGGTGACTCTGGTTACCCAAACCTATCATGGCTTCTGACCACTGTGAGTAATTCCAAGACAAGGGCAGAAGAACGTTACAATGAGGCACATGGGCGAACCAGAAGGATCATTGAAAGGACCTTTGGCCTCCTGAAGCCCAGGTTCCGGTGCCTCCATCTGACAGGTGGATCCCTGTGCTACTCACCCAAGAAGGTTTGCCAGATAGTAGTGGCATTCTGCATGTTGCACAACCTGGCCCTCAAACACCATATTCCTTTTCTGCACGAGGAGGAGACTGGAGATGCCCCTGTGGCAGCAGTGGACCCTGAGTACAGTTAGGATGAGGAGGCAGAGGATGTGGACAACAGAACATTAGTGATACGTCAATACTTTCAATGACACACAGGTGAGACAGTGCTACTTCACATTTCTATGACTTGGTATATTCTGTGTGGCATTGGCATGCTGGCATGACCCACTTCTTTCCCATACTTACTGTTACCTATGGATATTCATTTTACAGATGTTGGTGATATGACAACATTCTCCTGATGTGATCAGAACAGACAGCTACAGGCCTTTAATTTTATGCTCATGCTATTTACATTTCATTTGCAATGGCTGTAGCTGTTATAATCAGTACAAATTTGCAATTCATGAAATACTAGTAGTCAAGTTTTATTCTATGGTGTTTATTGTTGTGCTAAAATATAGTGCGAAAAGTGCAATGGAATAGGGTGATGATAGAGGAAAGTCCAGGGTGCTGTTCCAATCTGTTTGTAGCACAAGTGGATTGTCCATGGGGAGACAGGAAGGGGAGCAATGGCAGTTCAAGGTGGACAAGATGACTGGTTGGGATACAAGGGCAACAATCAGGAGAGTCTTGTTTCCTGGCGGTGGTCTTGGCAAGTGTCTCTGGCTTCTGTCTAGTTCACAGGAAACGTTTGTGGGGTGGTTCACCTTCTGAGGGAGAGGGGTGTTGGTGCCCTGTTGGTTCTGTGGCGGGCCTCCTGGCCACTAGCAGCAGTGGAATTGGAGGGCTGTTCAGATGACTGGCTAGCGACAGGGGCCCGTTGGTGTGCTGTTGCCTCCCTCATGATGTTGGCCATGTTTGCCAACACCTCTGCTATGGAAATCAGGGTGTTGTTAATGGCCTGCAAGTCCTCCCTGATCTTCTGATACTGTCCCTCCTACAGCCACCTGTTCTCCAGCACACTGTCTAGGATCTGGCCCATCGTGTCCTGGGGATGTTGGTAGGCTCCCAGGATCTCAGAGAGTGCCTCCTGGAGAGTCGGTTTCCTGTTCCTGTCCTCCTCCTGGCGCACAGCAGTCCTCCCAATGTCCCTGATGGCCTGTTCCCCTGCCCCCTGAATGGTGTGCTCACTGGCACTGACCCCAGGTCCCTGATTGTCTTGTGGGCGAGGTGTGGCCTGGGGTCCCTGTACAGGTGGGCACACTGCTGATTGACGTGTCCTGAGGACAGAGGTGTGGGGATGCTGGATGGGTGCTGTGGTATTGGTTCCTGATGGGGGATGCTCTGTGGTGGTCTGTGAGTGGGCTTGGGTGACCGGTTGTCTAGTGTTCCCTGATGGGCCAGGTAGATCATCCTGATCCTAAAGACCAGGGTTACTGTCATCACTGTGGGCCTCTTCTGTTGGGGGACTGCATTGTGGTGGCACATCCTCTCCAGTGATATTGGCTGGGGTACCTGTGGGGATATAAATGAGGTATTATGCTTCAAGTGTCTGACATTTGTAGTTTTGTAGTTTCCCCTCTATGGTTATTGTTCCCCTGCAAGCTTTTGCTTGTGTATGTTGGTGTATTGTGGTTATGTTAGTTCCTCTATGCTATGCATGCTTTAGTGATGAGTTTCCATGCAGGGCTGGGAGGGGTGTCCATGCATTGGTACAGAATGCAGGGCCTGGCATTGGGACTAGTGAGATGTGATGGTGGAGGGTGTGGTGGAATGATGGGAGTGAGGGTGAGGGTGAGGGTGTGTGATGGCATGCAGGTATGGGGGTGATAATTGTTAAAAGTCGACTTACCAGTTTTCAGTCCTCCGCCAACTCAAGCGAGTCCCTCAGGATGCAGTGCTGACAGTACCTGTTCCTCCCATGCTGTGGATTGTGGGAGAGGAGGTGGGGGTTCACCGCCAGTCCTCTGTATGGCAAGCTGGTGTCTTGCTGCTATGGAACGACTACAACCTGAACTGCTGAACTAATTATAAAAAATTTGGCAGAAAGCTAGCTCCTGGTCTAGAAAGCACACTTTTTGTGATTTGGTGTAAATCCCTTCAGTAGTTTTGGAGAAATTAAAGTTTAAAAAATATAGAACGGAAAGCGGATCCTACATGGATCCAACTGTTCCCTTGGTGATTTCTGATTGGCTGCCAACACTTCAACAAGGAAGTGATGGTAGTCATCTTGGGACACGGCTTCAGCCAGGGCCCATGAAAAAATGAAAGAAAAATGAAAAAGGACCAGGCTAGGGTCACCTTGAGCCCCTAGACCTGGTCTAGTGGTCCCTCATGGACACCTCCAAGGCTAAAAAGCATTTTTTTTTCAAAATGTTAGGAAAATCAGTGGATCTGGAACTGTTCCCAACATTTTTTAAAAAGGTTTTGCACCTGAGTGGGCAAGGACCCTGTGGCATTAGGGAACCCCATCCTATGGACTTGCATTAGCCCTGGGGACCACCACCTCCCCGGAGCTATCTTTCAATTATATGCTGGGGGCATTGAAGCCCACCCTGCAGCCCCAAGGACCACCCGCCTCCCAGGGAGAAATGTTGTTTGAAATGCGCAGGCCCCTCCAAAACAATATATGGAGCACAATCAGACACTCTCACACCCACATAGACCTTCTCACACCCACATAGACCTTCTCACACCCAGACAGTCAATCTCACAGCCACTCTCACACCTCAAGGCACCCTGTCTCACCTATTCCCACACCCAGAGTGACAGGTCCTGTGGAAAACTCCTGCTGTGCATGGCCATAGGCCGCTCTCAGTATGGGTTGTGTGGATAGTGGGTTGGCTGCAGGGACTGCCAAAGGTGGTTATTGGTTAACATACTGTAATGAAAATTACTTTATGTTAAAAAAATCACTGAAAAACAAAGGTTAAAAGGACATTATACTTAGTAAATAGAATTAAAAACACCATAGAAATTAACTTAAAAACGAAAGTTAGAAGAACATTATAGTTAGGCTCAGATTTCACTCATTCAAAACTATTGAAATTTAGCAGTCATAGTTAAAGTTATTTCAAGTAACTTTACCAACTCGTGGTCTAAGATAACTATAACTTGGGCCCCCACCATGCACAACTTATTCACCAATATTTTTATTTGCAGTGGCTCATTGATATTTTTATTTACGCTGTAAAAGATGTCAGAAGTGCTGTATATCTGGGGTAATTAGCAATGCATGGTGAGGGCACGACTTATAGTTACCTTAGAGCCTAACTATATCATCCCTGTAGCCTTTGTTTTTTTTAATTGAATATATATAAAAAAGAAATTGCTCAAATGAACAAGATATAATGAGAAATTTAATGAGATCAGACAGAGGTTTATGAATAGGGGATATACATTGAAATCAATAAGGCATGGTGAGATGAATAAAAGAAGATTGATGAAATCCTGTGAGTGACGCATCTTTGACTGAAATGTCAAACTGATGTGAAGATTAATGGGAGTAGGTCCTTTCCTGATGTGAGCACCGACAAGAAATGAGCGCGCCCTTTTCGGACCTGTTGGAGTTGATATGTATATATATATATATATATATATACATATACTTAATACTTACCTGTAAAACCTTACCATTGAATATGCCTTTTCCAGTCATTCCTTTACAACAAAATGTGTTGTAATGGGTTATGTTGTGAAGACATATTTGTTGTAAAGGTGCATGGTAATATCACTTACTTGGTTTAGCCTGCATAGTAGTGGCATGCAGGGTTCAGCCTTCCTGTAAAGGCAGTTTACCCTACAGCACTTACCATGTTCCTTTCTAAATCAAATGTTCTAAGTTCTACCAGTTTGACTCAATCAAGATGGCCTAGGCGTGCCACACTTTTGTCATAAGTAAGACTGTTAGCGCTCTAGTTGTTCTTTAGACATCCCCCTCCACAGCCACATCTTTGCCCACCTGATAGATCTACACTGATTCTCCGTCAACAAATGTATCACCTTCAAACTCCTGACCCACACATACAAAGCCCTCCAAAATGTCGGACCTGCTTACCTCAACCACTGCCTCTCCTTCAACAGTCCCTCCACACAACTCCTCTCAGAGCAACTGGCCCTCGCTACCATCCCCAGGATCAGGAAGAGAACTGCTGGAGGAAAATCCTTCTCCTCCCTCACCACGCAGACCTGGAACACAATGCCGCTCCTCCTCAGGCAGTCTTCATCGCTGGCTCAGTTTAGGAAGGACCTCAAGACCTGGCTCTTTAACTGACCAATGAACCCCAGCTAGCGCCTGAGACCCCTGGTGGTAAGGTGCAATTTATAAATATTGATTGATTAATTGATCAATTAGAACACTCTGGGAGGCTGTAGTAGAGCACAAGGGGATCAACTGACAGCCTGCTCCTATTGGAAGTATATGTTTTACTATGAAAGTCAGACTTCATAATTGTATGGCTGAGAAAGATAGTGTGAATTTACAGGAAATAAGCTCTCATCTTTTCTTCTGGAGCACCTTCCATAATCTCAGTGTGAAAAATCATGAGAAATCAGTTCTCTGTCAAACATGAAATCGCAGCATAATTCCTAAACTTAGTATGGTACAACAACAAATGATTTACATTGTAACTAAAATTTGTTATCACCCTTTACACGTTCTCCTTTTTGTGACCCTCAAAACCTGCCATTCACTAAAATTTATTTCAACAGGGTGTAATCAAGTATATTGGTCCCAAGATGGCTGCCATCGATTGCTGATAAAAGTGCTGACAGCCAATTAGATCTCACCATGAGATCTGTGCGTAGACTCCGCCAAGATATACAAACTTGGATTTCCTTTAATTTCTCCTAAACTACTAAACAAATTTACATCAAATTAAAAAATCACGGGGCATGATCTTGCCACGATGATGCTGGCTGCCTGAAACTGAGTTCTGTGGCCCTATGTGCCCTATGGGGGAGGCAGTGGAGGAGGTTGGATGCTGGGGGAGCCCCACCTCTCCCTCCCTCCCTCTAGATGTCAGAAGGCGGATCCAGCTGCCCGGTGGGCCCCCCGTGGGAAGGCTAAAGTGACGTCTGAGCCGGCGGCCTATAGCTCACGAGGCAGCTGCGGGCTCAATTGTTCTGGTCTGTTCCCCGGTCAGAGACACAACGCCGTGCAGGGGCTCCCGCCGGAGGTGACCTGCCCACATCCAACGGCTCAAACCATGGAACCCAGACAGAGGGTGGAGCCAGTGATGCTGGTCTGCTGCAAGGGCGGCAGCTGCTATTTTGGGACCCTTGCTGGAAGCATAGCAGAGGACTGACGGTGCGCGGCAGCGACCCATGAGAGGTGCCCCGCATGGGCCTGCCTGCCCATACATGAGATGAGCAGCACCCACGGCCCACATCAACAGTGAAGCAGGAGCCAAGGGCATCGATGAGTGTGTATGAGGAATGTGGACCTGCATGACAGCACCATTAAAGGGCAAATTAAAATTTTAAAATCAGGATTTAAAAAAAAAACGTAACTACGGGGGGTGTAGTGCTGCTGGAGAACACTCTACATTTGTGCCTGAGAGGAGCGCCCACATCCTATCGAAGCACCTCCTCCCCTACAGCAAGGAGGCACCTCCCAGAGAGGAGCTTCCCCCTCACTGAGACCCCATTCCAGTACAGAGGGCCCACTCTAAGCAACCCTCAGCTGCTGTCCCCAGAGGATATAAACCTCTCATAGGGCCTGAGCCCCATCATCTAGTGCCGCTGGGCTCCAAAGCACTTTTAAAAGGGCTCGGCTCTTAGACTATCAGCTGGTGCCTTCGGGCTCTAAAGCGTTCTCAGAAGGGCTTCAAGGCACTATCATCCCCTTATTCAGTGCTGATGGGCACCAACCGGCTATCTGAAGCACCTCAAGGCACTATTGGAAACACTCCAAGGCAACATCAGAAGTACTGCAAGATACTGCCGCCCTCTCACCCGGCACTGATGGACCCACTGACTGTACCAACCAGCACCCCTGGGCTCCACTGTTGTTTCGGAAGGGCTTCAAGGTGCCATCTTCCTTTCATCCTGTGCAGGGGGCTCTCAGATGGCACCAACCAGAGGCTCCTGGCTCCATGGAACTATCCTCCTATCATCGAGAGCTGACGGGCACGATTGGAAGCAGAGGTGACTTAAAAGTGTAACTTTGTGTGAGGTCAACATGCCCTCCGGGTGGTAGGAGGAATCCACGGACAACAATGGAGGCAACCAATGCGGACCCGCTTACGGACAGTACGGAACTTCAAGGGTGTGTAACGAGGACTTAGGACTCCCTCCACTTCCTCCCCTACATCTTTGCCAGGCCCTGCACCAAGTAGGAACTATTGAACACTGTGTATGTCCAGAGCAAAGGCCAGTAAAACTAAGGTCTTGTCGCTGTAACCAGTAGTTGCCCCTGTGAACCCGGGCCTCTGGGTTTGTGCCCTACCAGCTCTTCTGGTGTTCTTCATTCTCCCCACCGGGAAGAGATGTCCACTGGCAAATCATCTGGCAAATCGTCTGGTAAAGCTACACGTCAACTACTCTTCCCAGAAGCTGTCTCACAGCCGCAACCAATGTAATCTTTTATCGTCCATCCGGATAACATTGCCACAGACGCCCCGTCAGGCACCCAACCAGACACTGCCATGCAGCGTATGCTGCAGGGAATATCTGCAGTAGATTTCCACCTGGAAGCAATGGACTCTAACATTACAGTTCTCTCAGACGACTCCAAATCAATCTGAGTGGACATTGCAAACTTCCAGGCCAAAATTACAGATCTGGACCACTGTCTCCACACTGTTGAATGTCAAGTGGTAAAGCTCCTGGATAACACACCAGAACTGCAATACCTTTGGCACAAAATCATGGATCTAGAGGATAGGAGCCGTAGCGTCAATGTCCACTTCTTTGGCTTTCCGGAAAAAAGAGAGGGCACCAACATGAGGGCCTTCTTACGTGACTTTATTCCTGCCATTATGGCCTTACTTTTTCCCCCACTCTGCAATTCTAATGAGCCCATAGAATTGGCCTCCTTCACAAACAACCTGTTGAGAGGCCTCGCCCTATAAATGTCTGTTTTCTGTGCCACAAACAGGTCCTCCAGCTACTGGCAGCCGCGAGGGCACACGGCCCATACCAACAAATTTGGATACTGTGAGCCAGCTAGAATATGGATAACGGCGGATGGAAAATCCAGAGACTTCTTAGACCCCTGTGATCTGCGTTCTTTCTTAGACAATAATTCTGCCCAACCTATGGGTCAAGAATCCGGGGATTTCACGACAAACACTCCCTGCCATGTGACTCTACTTCACTCGCAGCTGCTGATCCTAGTGACATTGTTAGAAATGGGGTCTTTGGTTGACAGTCAGGTTACCCCCTGTTCAAGCAAGGACCCCTACCCAACGTCATCGGACAGGAGGTTCCAGACATGTCCAGCCCCCCACAGAAGAGGCCCACGGTGATTACAGCAGCTCAGTCCAACTGGATAAAGATGACCAGCCCGGCCCATCTGGGACCTCGGGACAGTTGGTTCCTCTCACACAGTCACAGGCCACCAAAGAGTCTCCCCCTCAGGAAACACCAGCACAGCACACACCCAGCGGGCCCGTACCTCTGTCCTCAGGACACATCAAGTAGCAGTGTGTCTACCACTACAGGGAACCCAGGCTAACCCACCACCCCAAGAACAGCAGGGACCTCGGGGCAGTGGCAGTGGGCACACGGTTCAGGGGGCAGAGGCTCAGGAAAAAAGGGGAACTGGGAGGTCTGCTGTGCGACAGGGGAAGGACAGGCCCAGGGAACCCACTCTCCACGAGGCCCTCTCCAACATAATGGGAGCGTACCATCATTCCCAGGAGACGATGGCAACGGTACAGGCCAAATTTCAGGAGACCCAGCGGCTGCAGGAGGAACAGTATTCGGGGTTCAGGGAGGAACTCAAGACCATAACCCCCCCTGGTCACCATTGTCAGTTTGTCTGTGTTTTAACAAATGTGTATTTACAATGACTGAGGGAAATAGCAATGTCCATTCTATTGTCAACATACCTATGTCACATAGCTCTAGTCCATGAGGTAACAGAGCAGAGGTCACCAAGTGGGACCCACATCTGTGAAATCGAAAGGGAAAGTGACAAATTAGGGTAAAAAAAAACACTGGATGAATGTGACTTACAGATGATAGGTCTAACAATTTTATCAGATGTAGGAGGCAGTGATGTCTTCTTAACTGTGTCTCACTGGAAGCATTGCTGGATCACGGTGTTTCTGTTGTCTATGTCCTCTTCTTGTCCCTCCTCTTCTTCACTGCCCACAGGCTCCACAGCTGCCACAAGACCTCCTTCTGGACCATACTCCTGTAGAAAAGGCACCTGTTGTCGCAAAGCCAAGTTGTGCAGCATACAGCAGGTCACGATGATCTGGCACACCTTCTTACATGAGTAGTATAGGGAACCACCTGTCATATGGAGGCACTGGAACATGGCTTTCAGGAGGCCGAAGGTCCTCTCTATAACCCTCCTAGTTCGCCCATGTGCCTCATTGTATTGTTCCTCTGCATTTTTCCTGGGATTCCTCACTGGGGTCAGTAGCCATGACAGGTTGGGGTAGCCAGAGTCACCTGCAAATGTTGAGGGACAACTGTTAGACACACACTAACCCCTAGGGACAACCCCATTCCAGACAACTATTCACACTGTATAGGGTCCTTGTCCTCACCTAATAGCCACACACAGTGCCTCTGGAGTTGCCCCATCACATAAGGGATGCTGCTATTCCTCAGAATGTAAGCGTCATGCACTGAGCCAGGAAATTTGGCATTCACATGTGAGATGTACTGGTCGGCCAAACACACCATCTGCACATTCATCGAATGGTAGCTCTTCCGGTTTCTGTATACCTGTTCACTCCTGCGGGGGGTACCAAGGCCACATGTTTCCCATCAATGGCACCTATGATGTTGGGGATATGTCCCAGGGCATAGAAGTCACCTTTCACTGTAGGCAAATCCTCCACCTGAGGGAAAATGATGTAGCTGCACATGTGTTTCAGCAGGGCAGACAATACTTTGGACAACACGTTTGAGAACATAGGCTGGGACATCCTTGATGCAATGGCCACTGTTGTTTGAAAAGACCCACTTGCCAGGAAATGGAGTACTGACAGGACCTGCACTAGAGGGGGGATTCCTGTGGGAGGGCAGATAGCTGACATCAGGTCGGGTTCCAACTGGGCACACAGTTCCTGGATTGTGGCACGATCAAGTCTGTCGGTGACAATTACATGTCGCTCTTCCATTGTCGACAGGTCCACCAGCAGTCTGTACATCGGAGGATGGCGCCATCTCATCACCTGCCCCAGCGGACGTGCCCTATGGATGAGAACAGCGAGTAGAGGGTCAGCCAACACTGAGGTACTAAAACAACAACTTTATTGCACACATTTGTCAATCCGCTATGTGCCTGTCTTGGTGTGTATGCAAGGCCTAGATATGTGTGACGCATTTAAAAATAATGCAATGTGGCCCCCTGAAATGGCGGCTGCCTGACCTGTAATGTGGGACAAGGGGATATGAGGTAACTGTGCTGGCGTTGTACACCATCGCGGTAGGCGGTCGAAGACCGCGGCACAATCCTGCATTGGTTAATATTGGGCCCTATGGGTCCCAGGAGCTAATGACGATGTACGCCGGCGGTGACGGTACGCACCGCCGCGGACGTGACCGCCATTTTCTCTCTGTTCACTCACTTGATATCTGATCTTCAACAGGAGAGGACCTAAACTGCAAGTGCTGCTGTGTCCTCAGTCTGGAAGCGACAATGGCTCATGTGTCTGGGGGAAAAGGCCCCTGCCTTCACATCGGAGGAGTTGGAGAAACTAGTGGATGGGGTCCTCCCCCAGTACACGCTACTCTACGGTCCTCCAGACAAACCGGTGAGTACACTGTGAACATGCTGTATGGGCAATGCCTGTTTGGAGTGGTGTGGATGGGAGATGGGGGGGATGAGGCGTGCAGGATCCGACGGTGAGTGAATGTGCATCAGGGCAAGGGTGGGAATGTGGGCCAATGACTGTGACGGTCCGGACGAATAATGTTGTACCTTTTCCCCTGTACTATTCCTGTAGGTCAGCACCCACCAGAAGAAGGATATTTGGCGTGCCATCGCCAAGGATGTCCAGGCCCTGGGGGTCCACCACAGACGGAGCACCCAATGCCGTAAAAGATGGGAGGACATTCGCCACTGGAACAAGAAGACGGCGGAGCCCCAGCTGAGGATGGCCTCCCAACGCGGGAGGGGTGCCTGTCGCACCATGACCCCCCTGATGTTCCGGATCCTGGTGGTGGCGTATCCGGAGTTGGATGGGCGCTTGAGGGCATCGCAGCAGCCACAAGGGGGTGAGTACAGTCACATCCATCTGAATCTGCGTGCATTGGAGGTTTCTGGCTGAGGTAGGTGGGCTATGGGTTCCCCTAGCCTAGGGCGAGCCTTGTAGGCAAGGACCCTTTGTGAGGCAGGCTAAGTAGCACCCCAACCCCACCAGTAGTAAGAGCCATCTACACCTAGTCAGGCTCCTGTGACTTCCATGTGTGCAGCAATCGGGCATAGGCCATGTGCCCCATGTTCCTGTGAGGAATTAGAAAACTCTAAGTGCATTGCGTTGTGCAGAGGGGTGCTGCGTCTGTAGTGTCCACCAACGGTAGCAGTATTGCATGTACTGAACATGTCTTTCTACTTTCTTTCCCCCCCTTTTTGTGGTCTCCCTGTTCTTGTGTGCATTAGCATTATCAGGCAGAGGAGCTGTGCCACCGGAGAAGGAGGGAGCTGCATCCCACATTGCCCTGGAGGGTGACACTACGGAGTCAGAATTCACCATTGGGACGGAGGGCAAGGGGAGCTCCACGGTGGGGACTGGAGCAGAGACCAGCGACACCGACTCCTCTTCTGATGGGATCTCCCTTGCGGTGGTGGACCCCTCTGTGCCCCCACATCTACAGGTACAGCTGCCACACCCCTACCAGCACCGCCCTCCCAGCAGCCCCACAGCGTGTGGCCCGTGGCCGCTCACCCAGGAGGGCGGGCATGTCCTTCGCCCCAGGCACCTCAGCCCCTGCCCCATTCAGACCTGCTGCCCTCAGCGAGGAGGCCATTGACCTCCTGCATATCCCTCACTGTTGGGCAGTCTACCATTCTGAATGCCATCCAGGGTGTTGAGAGGCAGTTGCATCAGACAAATGCATACCTGGAGGGCATTCATTCTGGTCAGGCAGCCAACAGAGAGCATTTCAGACTCTGGACTCAGCACTGATGGCAGCCATTGTCCCTGTGTCCAACCTCCCCCCTCCAACTTCCTCCACCAAGACCCAATCTCAGCCTATCCCAAGCACACCATCAGACCAGCATGCACACACCTCAACACACAAGGGTAGCTCTGGCAAACATAAGCACCACACCTGCCACAGGCACTCACACAAGCATCATACCCATGCACACATACCAACATCCACTGCCTCCACTGTGTCCCCCTCCTCCACGTCTCACTCCTCCCTCCCTGTCACGTCTCCATTCACACCTGCATGCACTACATCCTCAGCCACTAACTCCATCACCAGCACGCCCATCACCACACACCGTTCACGTGCAATCACCACCCCCACTACCATTCACACATCCCCTGTGTCCTCTCCCAGTGTGTCTGTGAGCCCTCCTCCCAAAGTACACAAACACAGTCACACACCCACCCAACAGCCATCCACCTCACAAGAGCCTCCAGCCCATGCACCTTTACCCAAAGTCAGCAAACAAACACCTCCTACAACCACTACCTCTTCCTCCACTCCCAAACCCCCTCCATCTACCCGTCCCAGTGTGTCTAAAAAACTTTTCCTGTCAAACCTTGACCTCTTCCCTTCACCTCCCCCACCCCTTCCGTCCTCTAGGGCCTGCCTTTCCAGGTCCCAACCCAGCACCTTAGCCACCACATCACCGGGCACAGTGGTGCCAGCAATAACCGAATTCTGGAGTGCGCCAAGCAGCAGGGCTGCCAGTGTCCCAAGGAGCGAGGCCAAGGACAGTCCCCCATCTCCAAAACAGAAGAAGTTGCCCACATCCCGGAGGGAGAAGGCCAAAACACTTGCCAGCAGGGGCTCAGCCAGGACAACAGTTGGGAGTGGCAAGACAGCTGCGCCACCATCCAAGATGGGGAAGGGCATGAAAAAGAAAGGCAAGTCAATGTCGCCGCCAACCTGCACGGTGGACAAGACCGCCACCGGCACTGCCACATGCACTGCCGCCACCGGCACCGCCGTCAGCACCCAAGATACTGAGCGCTTCACCTGCACCGCAGACACTGTGGTCTTCAGCAGCACCAAGGTCAGTGAGCCCGCCACCAGCACCGCAGCTAAGGACACCGCAGCCAGCACCGCCACTCAGGACACCACCGCCGCTCAGGACACTGCCACCAGCACCAAGGTCAGTGAGCCCCCCACCAGCACCGCCGCTCAGGAAACCGCCGCCAGCACCAAGGTCAGTGAGCCTCCCACCAGCACCGCCGCTCAGGACACCGCCGCCAGCACCAAGGTCAGTGAGCCCCCCGCCACCACTGCCGCTCATGACACACTTGCCAGCACGGAGGTCAGTGAGACCCCCACCAGCACCGCCGCTCATGACACAGTCGCCAGCACCTAGGTCAGTGAGACCCCCAGCAGCACCACTGCTCAATGAGCGCCGCAAGCATCGCCGCTATTGAGCCCGCCGCCAGCACCCCCAGCGGCCACGCCACATCCTGCGCCAGTGACACCACCGCAGACATGGCTGCCATCCCCAGTGGTCATTCGTACGAGGCTGGTAGTCAGTTCCAGGGGTCTGACCAGCTTGCATGTTGCACCTCCATCAGTGGAGTGTCACATCCACTACCTCAGTCCGTGGCAGGATGAAGCTCTCTGGGCACAAAACCCTCTCCAGGACCATTGGAGAAAGACATCTACTACCTCAGTCCTTGGCAGAATGAAGCACTCTGGGCACAAAGCCCCCTCCAGAACCAGTGGAGTATCACATCCACTACCTCAGTCCTTGGCAGGATGAAGCACTCTGGGCACAAATCCCCCTCCAAAACCAGTGGAGACTGTTATCCACTTGAGAGACTGTGGCTTTGCACTCCCCAGGATAAAGCAGTGGGCAAACCACCCACTGGAAAGACTTGAGAGGCTGTGGCTTTGCACTCCCTCGGGATAAAGCAGTGGGCAAACCACCCACTGGAAAGACTTGAGAGACTGTGGCTTTGCACTCCCCAGGATACATCAATGGGCATGGAGCCCCCTCGTGGAGCTGGCGTCGTGCACTCATCCGGATGAGGTCCCCCCCTTCCCCCTGACGTGTCTGTGTTTTTTTTCGATCTGATGCTCCTGCAGTGTTCTCTCCGTTTTGATCGGGTATCTTGTGTGGGCCTCGCCCATGCATTTTGGGCCCAGTGGTCCACGGACTATAGTGGTGCAGTACTTGGACTTTAATTCTTGGTGTACATATTTGTTTATAGTGTATATAAATTATTGATTCATGGATTTTACATGATTACAATCGTTCAACTCATTACCTTTTGTCCTTGCGTTCTTCCATGGCGGGTTGGGGGGTGTAATTGTAATGTTTCAGCACATATTGGTGTGTGTGTTGTTGGGGGTGGGGGTGTTGCATGTTGCGTGTGTGTGTCACTCTCTTTTCCCTCCCCCCTCCCCTGTGTCGTAGGTGCAGTACTCACTGTGGTCGTCGCCTCATCGGTTGTGCTCCTGGTAGAGGAGCAGGAAGACAATCGCAGGGAGTATTTGGAGTTCAGGCTCCATGGAGTCTTGGTTCCTTGTGGAATGTGTAGAGGTGAGTGTTTCCCCTTCCAAGTCCTGTTACCGCAGTGTTTTTGTTCACGTTGAATCCCCCCCGGAAAAGGTGGAGGATTGGCCTGTCATAATAGTGTGGGTGGTACATTGTCTTTCGCCTGTCTGTTGGCGGTGACCGCCGTGCTGTTTGTTTGTACCGCCATGGTGGTCGGAGTGTTAAAGTGGCTATCTATGTTGGTGGTTTCCTCCACGGTCATAATTCCATTTTTTTGACCGCCGGCCTGTTGCCGGTTTTACCGCCGCTGTACCACCGCCCGCCAGGGTTGTAAGGAGGGCCACAGTAACTTAATGAAAACACTACAAAATGACACAACACCAGTTAGAAACATAGTAAATATTTATCTAAACAAACAAGACCAAAACGATAACAATCGGACATACACAAGTCAAGTTATGAATTTTTAAAGATTAAACTCAAAAATAGCGCTTAGAAACGCAAAATGCTTCGATAAGGTGTTAACAGGGAGTCATGACGGAGTCATGACGGAGTCGTTCCCAACAAGCCGACACCAGCGGCGCCGGACACGGAGTCGTGTAGACCCCCAAGTACAGTGCCTTTGGTGAAGAGTGAAAACAAGTCGATGCATGAAGTTGGGGATCGTCTGTGTGAAACGTTGAATCTGCGCACTTTGAGCGGCGTCAGTGATGACGTGGTGCGGCGACTTCCACGGAGTCACGGACTTCCGCGGGGCTGTAGCGGCTTCAGGCCTGCGAAGGTCATCGCGTTCCAGCGAAGATCACGGAGTCGGTTGCAGGTGGCATCAACAAATTCAGCAACGGCATTGGTCCAAAGTTGTCCAAAGTCAATTTCCTTGGATTTCCAGCAGCTTTCCTTTCAACGGCCCAGGGCCTGGATAGGGTACCACTTGTCAGAGCAGGAGTCTCTCCAGAGACTCCAGGTGCTGGCAGAGAGAAGTCTTTGCTATCCCTGAGACTTCAAACAACAGGAGGTAAGCTCTAAATCAAGCCCTTGGAGATTTCTTCACAAGATGGAAGGCACACAAAGTCCAGTCTTTGCCCTCTTACTCTGGAAGAAGCAGCAACTGCAGGATAGCTCCACAAAGCACAGTCACAGGCAGGGCAGCACTTCTCCTCAGCTCTTCAGCTCTTCTCCAGGCAGAGGTTCTTACTTGATGTCCAGAAGTCATCTAAAGTCTGTGGTTTTGGGTGCCCTTCTTAGACCCAATTTCTCCTTTGAAGTAGGCCTTCTTCAAAGTAATGTCTCTTTTGAATGTGAAATCCTGCCTTGCCCAGGCCTGGCCCCAGACACTCACCAGGGGGTCGGAGACTGCACTGTGTGAGGACAGCCACAACCCTTTCAGGTGTAAGCGACCACTCCTCCCCTCCCTCCTAGCACAGGTGGCTCATCAGGAAATGCAGACTACACCCCAGCTCCTTTTGTGTCACTGTCTAGTGTGAGGTGCAACCAGCCCAACTGTCAAACTGACCCAGACAGGGAATCCACAAACAGGCAGAGTCACAGAAATGGTATAAGCAAGAAAATGCTCACCTTCTAAAAGTGGCATTTTCAAACACATAGGCCCTCATTCTGACCCTGGCGGTCTCTGACCGCCAGGGCGGAGGGCAGCGGAAGCACCGCCAACAGGCTGGCGGTGCTTCCAGGGCTATTCTGACCACGGCGGAAAGCCGCTGTCAGAAAAGCGGAACCAGGGGTTTCCCGCCGGTTTTCACCTGGCCCAGGGAATCCTCCATGGCGGCGCTGCTTGCAGCGCCGGCATGGGGATTACGACCCCCTTCCCGCCAGCCTGTTTCTGGCGGTTTACACCGCCAGTACCAGGATGGCGGGAATGGGTGTCGTGGGGCCCCTGGGGTCCCTGCACTGCCCATGCCACTGGCATGGGCAGTGCAGGGGCCCCCTAACAGGGCCCCATACAGATTTTCACTGTCTGCTTTGCAGACAGTGAAAATCGCGACGGGGTGCCACTGCACCCGTCGCACCCCTGCAACACCGCCGGCTCCATTCGGAGCCGGCCTCTGTGTTGCAGGGCCTTTCCCGCTGGGCCGGCGGGCGCTCCTTTGGCGGGCGCCCGCTGGCCCAGCGGGAAAGCCAGAATGGCCGCCGCGGTCTTTTGACCGCGGAGCGGCCAAATGGCAGTAACCGCATGGCGGGCGGCGGCGCGGTTAGAATGACCGCCATAATCTTAAAATCAACTTTACTAAAAGATGTATTTTTAAATTGTGAGCTCAGAGTCCCCAAACTCCACATGTCCATCCGCTCCGAAAGGGAATCTACACTTTAATCAGATTTAAAGGTAGCCCCCATGTTAACCTATGTGAGGGACAGGCCTTGCAACAGTGAAAAACTAATTTAGCAATATTTCATTGTCAGGACATGTAAAACACATCACAATGGGGGTCATTACAACATTGGCGGCAAAAGCCGTTTACCGCCGTGCAGAAGACGCCAACACACCGCTGTGGCAGTGAAATTCCGCCAAGGTCATTATGACCCACTGCTCGGAATCCGCCAAAATTCAGACACCCACACAATTCCGCCATACCAAAGGTCAGTGATAAACTGGTGAAAACAAAACCTCCACCGTCACGCCAACAGAAATACGCCCACACTATCACGACGCACGAATCCACGCGGCGGTCTTTCAACCGCGGTATTCCATTGGCAGTACACACCACTGCGCTCAATATACACACACTCCTACAAAACACAGCCACATTGGACAATTCGAAATACACACACCTGATACACATACACACACCACTCCCACATACCCATTACAATATAAAACACAAACCCACATCACCCACAAACCCCTACAACAAAATTACCGAGAGAAGGCCAGAGAGGGACACTACAAACAACTACCAAGCATCCACAGGCACACAATACCATCACCCACATAACTTCCACGCACTACACACACCACCCCACACATCACCCACACCACCCCATGGCACGGCAAAGACACCCCAGGTTCTCTGAGGAGGAGATGAGGGTCATGGTGGAGAAAATCGCCCGGGTAGAGCCACAGCTATTCGGACCACAGGTGCTGCACACCTCCATAGCTAGGAAGATGGAGCTATGGCGAAGAATAGTGGACAGGGTCAACGCAGTGGGACAGCACCCAAGAAATAGGGATGACATCAGGAAGAGGTGGAACAACCTACGGGGGAAGGTGCGTTCCATGGTATCAAGACACCACCTTGTGGTTCAGCGGACTGGCGGCGGACCCCCACCTCCTTCCCCACAACTAACAACATGGGAGGAGCAAGTAATGGCGATTCTGCATCCTGAGGGCCTTGCAGGAGTAGATGGAGGAATGGACTCTGGTAAGTCAAATCTTAACTATTACATAACCCACCCAACCTGCATGCCATGACACTCCCCCACCCTCGCCCTCACCCCCATCACTCCAACTCCTCACAAATGTCCCAATATCACAAACCACACATCCCAACACCAAGCCCTGCATGCAACAACAAAGAATGGACACCCATCACCAAAGCATGGCCACTGCACATACCCATACACCCCCCTAAACCACCATCACACAAGGTCCACCACAGGAATGCAAGCAATGGGGTACACGGTCACCCACCCATTGCACACCATGGCACACACAGATACAATAAACATTCTTTTATACCCCTGCAGGACCCCTACCCAACGTCACCGGACAGGAGGGTCCACACATGTCCACACCACCAACAGAAGAGGCCCACAGTGATAACAGCAGCTCTGTCCAACTGGATCTAGATGACCAGCCTGGCCCATCTGGGACCTCTGGACAGTCGGTTCCCCTTACACAGTCACAGCCCACCACAGAGCTTCCCCCCATGGAAACATCAGCACAGCACCCACCCAGCGGGCCCATACCTCTGTCCCCAGGACACGTCAAACAGCAATGTGTCCACCACTACGGGGAACCCAGGCTAACCCACCACCCCAACAACAACAGGGACCTGAGGGCAATGGCAGTGGGCACACGGTCCAGGGGACGGAGGCCCAGGAACAGAGGGGAACTGGGAGGGCTGCTGTGCGACAAAGGGAGGACAGGCCAAGGGAACCAACTCTCCACGAGGCCCTCTCCAACATCATGGGAGCCTACCACCATTCCCAGGAGACGATGGCAACTGTACTGGCCAAGTTTCAGGAGACCCAGCGCCTGCAGGAGGAACAGTATTTAGGCTTCAGGGAGGAACTCAGATCCATCAATTCCACCCTGGGCACCATTGTAGGGGTGCTGAAGGAAGTCCTCAGCACCAGGAGGGACACTGTGGCACAACAAGGGGCCCCTGACACTAGCCTGGACGATGAACTGCCCACCACCTCCGCCGGCGCTGGTGGACAGGAGGCACCACCACAGGACCACCACACCAGCACCCCACCCCCTGCAGAGGGAGAACCACCCAGCAAACGGTCCCTGAGATCCAGGACAAAGACAGAGAACAATGCCAAGACCCCCGCCAAGAAATGAGACCACCCTGAATGTCATCCTTCTGTCCCACTTTGTCACCCTGTCCATCCTCAAACTGCACCAGCTCTACTTCCTATGCCCATTTGGGCAATGCACCTGTGAGACTAATAGACTGGACTCTGCCATGGACATTCCTCCACCATCATCCCACACCATTTTACAACCCCCTCCAATATTGAGCACTTGAATAAACACCCTTAAAGCACAAAACAATCTGGAGTCTGTCTGTGATTTCGAAATAGTGTATTAGCAATTACAGTGACAAAATGCTCTTACAATTGTAATGTCAACATACCTATGTCACACAGCTCTAGTCCATGAGGAAACAAAGCAGATCTCACACAGTGGGACCCACATCTGTGAAATCGTAAGGGAAAGTGACAACTCAGTGACCATACACTGGGTGAACACGACAGACAGAAGAGAGGTAGTAGTGTTAAAGTACATGTAGTAGGCATGTTTGTATTCTTAACTGCGTGTCACTGGAAGCATTGCAGGATAACCGAATTCCTGTTGTCGGTGTCCTTTTCTTCTGCTTCCTCGTCTTCACTGTCCACAGGCTCCACAGCTGCCACAACACTGCCATTTGGACCATCCTCCTGCAGAAAAGGCACCTGTCGTCCAAAGCTATGCCTATGAAGGACAACAGCGAGCACAGAGTCAATCAACTCAGAGGTAGGTACCCACAGCTTACACAGAACACAAATCATAATCCGAAATTTGGCCTGTATGAGTGTTGAGGCAAGGCCTAGGTATGTGTGACGCAGTTAAAAATTAAGCCATGTGGGCCCCTGAAATGGTATCTGCCTGACCTGTAAAGTGGGACAATGGGATGTGAGGTAACTGCACTGGCGTTGTACACCGTCGCCGTAGGCGGTCAAAGACCGCGGTGCAATTCTGCATTGGTTAACATTGGACCCTATGGGTCCCAGGAGCCAATGACAATGTACACCGGCGGTGACGATACGCACCGCCGTGGACGTGACCGCCATTTTCTATCTTTTTAATCACTCGATACCTGATCTTCGACAGGAGAGGACCTACACTGCAAGTGCTGCTGTGACCTTGGTCTGGAAGAGACAATGGCTCGTGCGTCTGGGGAAAGGGCCCGCCTTCACATCGGAGGAGTTGGAGAAACTCATGGATGGGGTCCTCCCCCAGTACACGCTACTCTACGCTCCTCCAGACAAACAGGTATGTACACTGGGAGCATGCTGTATGGGCTATGCCTGTGTGGAGTAGGGTGGATGAAAGATCGGGGGGGAGATTGAGGCGTGCATGAAACTACGGTGAGTGCATGTGCCACATGGCAAGGGTAGGGATGGGGGCCAATGACTGTGACGGTGCAGTTGGTAATAACTTTTATTTTTCCCCTGTACAATTCATGCAGGTCAGCACCCACCAGAAGAAGGATATTTGTCGTGCCATCGCAAAGGATGTCCGCACCCTGGGGGTCTACCACAGACGGAGCACCCACTGCCGTAAGAGATGGGAGGACATTCGTCGCTGGAGCAAGAAGACGGTGGAGGCCCAGCTGGGGATGGCCTCCCAATGTGGGAGGGGTGCCCGTCGCACCATGACCCCCCTGATGTTCAGGATCTTGGCGGTGGCGTACCCGGAGTTGGATGGGCGCTTGAATGCATCACAGCAGCCACAAGGAAGTGAGTACACTCTCATTCTGCTGATTTTGCGCGCAGTGGAGGTGGGCTGTGGGTTTCCCTAGCCCAGGGCGAGTGTGCTAGGTAGGACCCCTTGTTCTGGCAGACCCTGTGGCAGACCACCCCACCTATGTACAGTGCCAAGTACACCTAGTCAGGCTCCTTTGACATCCATTTGTGCAGATGTCGGCCACAGCCTTGTAGGCCATGTCCCAGGGATTGAACAGTGGAGCACGGCGTAGTGCAGGGGGCTTCTGTGTCTGTCGTGTCCGCCAACGGTAGCGGTAATGCATGCACTCAACATGTCTTTCTTCTGTTGTCCCCCCCTTTTTGTGGTCTCCCTGTTCTTGTGTGCATTAGCATCATCAGGCGGAGGAGCAGTGTCACCGGAGCAGGAGGGAGCTGCATCCCACATGGCCCTGGAGGGCGAGACTACGGACTCCGAATCCACCAGTGGGACGGAGGGCGAGGGGAGCTCCACGGCAGGGACAGGAGCTGACACCAGTGATACGGACTCGTCCTCAGATGGGAGCTCCCTTGTGGTTTGCGGCCACATCTGTGCCCCCGCATCTACAGGTACAGCCGCCACCCCCCCCACCAGCACCGCCCTCCCAGCAGCCCCTCAGCCTTTACCCCGTGCCCGCTCACCAAGGAGGGTGGGCATCACCTTCACCCCAGGCACCTCAGGCCCTGCCCCAGTCACCCCTGCTGCTCTCAGTGAGGAGGCCATTGTCCTCCTCAGGTCCCTCTCTGTTGGGCAGTCTACCATTTTAAATGCCATCCAGGGTGTAGAAAGGCTGTTGCAACAACCAAATGCATTCCTGGAGGGCATTCATTCTGGTCAGGCAGTCCTTCAGCGAGCTTTTCAGACTCTGGCTTCAGCACTGATGGCAGCTATTGTCTCTGTCTCTAGCCTCCCCCCCCAACTTCCTCCACCCAGACCCAATCCCCTCTACCTCAGCCTATCCCAAGCACACCGTCAGACCAGCATGCACACACGTCAACACACAAGGGAAGCTCAGGCAAACATAAGCACCACACATCCCACAGGCACTCACGCAGCATCACACACATGCAGACACAGCAACATCCACTGCCTCCACTGTGTCCCCCTCCTCCTCGTCTCCCTCCTCCCTCCCAGTCTCATCTCCACTCACACCTGCATGCACTACATCTACAGCCACTACTTCCATCACAGCACACACACCACCACACCCCGCTCACGTGCAGTCACCACCCCCACTACCATTCACACGTCCCTTGTGTCCTCTCCCAGTGTGTCTGTGATGCCACCTCCCAAGATACATAAACACAGGCTCACACCCACCCAACAGCCATCCACCTCACGACAGCCTCCAGCGCATGCACCTTCACCCAAAGTCACCAAACGAACACCTCCTAAAACCACAACCTCTTCCTCCACTCCCAAACCCCCTCCAGCTACCCGTCCCAGTGTTCCCAAGAAACTTTTCCTGTCCACCCTTGACCTCTTTCCCTCACCTCCTCACCCCATCGGTCTCCTAGGGCCCGACTCTCCAGGTCCCAAACTAGCACCTCAGCCACAACATCTCTGGGACCAGTGGTGCCTGTAGCCACCGGAATCTGGAGTGCACCGGGCAGCCGGGCAGCCAATGTGACACGGAGCCACAGCACGGACAATGCCCCACGTGTCAAGCATCAAACGTTGCCCAGTGCCCAGCGGGAGAGGGGGAAGACTCCAGCCACCAAAGCCGGTCCCAGGAATACAGGTGGGAGTGTGGAGTCAGCTGCAACACCTTCCAAGGTGGAGAAGGGCCACAAGAAACTCAGCAAGTCTGAGAAGAGCAGCACGGCAGAGAAGACCACCATCATCCCCGCTGCCCAGGAGGCCACCGCCATCATCCCCGCTGGCCAGGAGGCCACCGCCATCATCCCTGCTGCCCAGGAGGCCACCGCAATCATCCCTGCTGCCAAAGAGGCCACTGCCATCATCGCTGCTGCCCAGGAGGCCACTGCCAGCACCAGCCCTGCTGCCCACAAGGCCACCGCCATCATCCCCGCTGCCCAGGAGGCCACCGCCAGCACCAGCCCAGCTGCCCAGGACAGGACCGCCAGCACTAGCCCTGCTGCCCAGGACAGGACTGCTAGCACCAGCCCAGCTGCCCAGGACAGGACCGCCAGCACCAGCCCCGCTGGGCCATAAAGGACCACCAGCACCAGCCCCGCTGGGCCATAAAGGACCGCCAGCAGCTGAGTCACTGCCAAGGACCCCACCACAACAAGCACCGCTGAAGAGGACACCGCTGCCACAAGCACCACTGAACAGGACACCGCCACCACAAGCACCGCTGCCAAGAACACTGCCGCCACAAGCACCGCTGAACAGGACACCTCTGCCACAAGCACCGCTGAACAGGACACTGCCGCCACAAGCACAGCTGTCAAGGACACCACCGCAACAAGCACCTCTGGCCCATGAGCGCCAAGGGCACTGACGCTACTGAGTCCGTCACAAGCAGGATGAAGCACTCTGGGCACAAGGCCCCCTCTAGAACCAGTGGAGTAAGGCATCCACTAACAGTCCCTGGCAGGATGAAGCACTCTGGGAACAAGGCCCCCTCCAGAACCAGTGGAGAGATACATCCACTACCTCTGTCCTTGGCAGGATGAAGCACTGTGGGCACAAAGCCCCCTCCAGAACCAGTGGAGAGATACATCCACTACCTCTGTCCTTGACAGGATGAAGCACTCTGGGCTCAAGGCCCCCTCCAGAACCAGTGGAGACTGTTATCCACTTGAGAGACTGTGGCTTTGCACTCCCCAGGTTTGAACAGTGGGCAACCCACCCACTGTAGAGACTTGACAGACTGTGGCTCTGCACTCCCCAGGATGGAACAGTGGGCAACCAACCCACTGTAGAGACTTGTGAGACTGTGGCTTAGCACTCCCCAGGATTGAACAGTGGGCATGTGGCCCCCTCGTGGATTTGGCGTTGTGTACTCAACCGGCTGAGGTGTCCCCCCTTTCCCTTCCCCCTGAGGTGCCTGTTTTATTGCTATCTGATGCCCCTGCAGTGTTCTCTCCATCATGTTCGGGGATTGAGTGTGGGCCTCGCCTATGCCGCGTGGGCCCAGTGTTCCACAGACTTCAATGGAGCACTACCTGGACTACTATTCTTGGTGTATATATTTGTTTATAGTGTATATATATTTTTGCATACTGCATTTTAATATATTACAATGGTTACACTCATTTCCTTTTGTCTTTGCATTCTTCCGGGGGGTTTGGGGGTGTAACTGTAATGTATCATGCTGTATTAGTGTGTGTGTTGTAGTGAGTGAGGGTGGGTGTGGGGGTGTTGCGTGTGTGTGTCCCTGTTTTTTTCCTCCCCCTCCCCTGTGTCATAGGTGCAGTGCTTACCGTGGTCTTCACCGCCGGCGTTCGTGCTCCTGGTAGAGGAGCAAGAAGATAAGGGCTGGCAGGATCTGGAGCTCGGGTTCCATGGTGTCCGAATTCCTCGTGGGGTTTGTAGAGGTGAGTGTTTTCCCTTCAAAGTCCTGTTTCCGCCGTGTTTTTGTTCGAGGTGAATCCACCCCAGAAAAGGTGGCGGATTGGTAGGTTGTGATACTGTGGGCGGTACATTGTCCTCCGCCTGTCTGTTGGCGGTGACTACCAAGCTGTTTGTTTATACCGCCGTGGCGGTCGGAGTTTTAAAGTGGCTGTCTTTGTTGGCGGTTTCCGCCACGGTCGTAATTCCAAATTTTTTCCACCGGCCTGCTGGCGGTCTTACCGCTGCTTTAACACCGACCGCCAGGGTTGAAATGACCACCTATATGTCCTACCTTAACCATACACTGCACCCTGCCCTTGGGGCTACCTAGGCCCTACCTTAGGGGTGTCTGACATGTAAGAAAAGGGAAGGTTTAGGCCTGGCAAGTGGGTACACTTGCCAAGTCGAATTTACAGTCACAACTGCACACACAGACACTGCAGTGGCAGGTCTGAGACATGATTACAGAGCTACGTATGTGGGTGACACAACCAGTGCTGCAGGCCCACTAGTAGCATTTAATTTACAGGCCCTGGCACCTCTAGCGCACTTTATTAGGGACTTACTAATATATCAAATACGCTAATCATGGATAAACCAATCAACAATACAATTTACACAGAGAGCTAATGCACTTAACACTGGTTAGCAGTGGTAAAGTGCTCAGAGTTAAAAAACCAACAGCAACAGGTGAGAAGAAATAGAAGGCAGGAGGCAAAAAGATTGGGGATGACCCTGCATAAACTAAAAAGTCCAACAGACGCATAATAGTCTGCAATGCAAAAAAGGGGCAGATTCGTGGACCGCCCCAGAGATCTCAGGATGGGAGTGACGTTGCCCTCCAGGCTGTGGCTGACATCACCCAGGGGCTCCTTAGAGACAGAGACAAATCAAGGTCCCTCCTAAAGCCCTAGCTCCCTGCTGACTGATTCACTGGCATGTCCCCTGGTGATGCCTGATGGATCTCCTACTCTATGCCAGTGAGACTACGACATGATCATTGGTTGAGTGCTAAGTACCATGCATGTTTACATATGCCGTTATTGTTATAATGTATCCGGTACAGGCCGACACTTTGGTCAGACCCGTCGTACCCCTGCAGCACCGAAGCCATGGGGATTCCCGACCCGGATGTCCTCCAGGCAGGAACGAAGCAGCAGAGAATTCCGGTTGATAGTGGGCAGCAGCAGACACTTTGCGTCATTCCCAGAATAGAAAAGGCTGACGGCGGCGACTTCAAGGAAGAGGAGGAAGACGGAGGAGTTCACGGCGGTGAGGTGACCAAAGGCGAAGATGAATTCGGAGGAAGCAGCAGCGGCGGAAGGAACAGCAGGAGCAGTTTGGAGGAAACCTTTTCCCGTGGTGAACAAGGGAAACCCCGAGACCACATCCAGCACCAAAGAAGCAACAGAGGGCCAGGAGGCAGTGCGCCCGAACTCCGCCCACTGTCTGGGGAGAGCGTGGCCTCTGCAGGTGCGTGGACAGGACTTACCTGTGGGGGAGGGGAGGTGAGGGAGGGAAGGATGTGACTTATTAAGGTCCTGTGCAAATTGAATGGGCAGGTAGTGGTTTGTTTGTTTTCCCTGTGTTTCTGTATTTTTTTTTGTTCGTTTCAAGGCACACAGTACTTATAGGAGAGAGAAAAGGTGCAAATAGAACAAAAACAGGGAGGACACTCTGAACCCAAAAGAGGAAGAATTAAGAACTATACCCAGTAGAAGTTTGTTTAGGTCAGTTCTTTTTGTAGATATATATAGATCCTACGGACAGGAAGGGAAGGAAAAGGAAAGAAATAGACGAAAAATCAGAGGAAAGGAAAGAAAACAGACCCAGAGAAAAGAAAACAGCCAAAAGGGAAAACTACAGGGAAAGCAGAGAACAAACGGGAAGAAAACAGAAGAGAGGGAAAAAGAGAAACAACTAATATGAAAGTAGGCAGAGAGAAAAAAAAAAAAAAAAAAAGCACTCACCAGGCCACTTACCGTTCTCTCTCCATTTCTTCCCACATGTGCCTCCTGCGAGCCCACCTGTAAAGAAAGAAGGCGAAGATGAACAGAGAAGAAAGAACAGTTGAACCATGTACTGCTAGCACAGAAGAACCTTTAACCATAAATAAAGATTGCTTATAGAAAATCTGACCACGGGCTGATTGTCATCATTGCACCACCAAATTACAGTGGTGTCAGAAGTGGGATAAAACTTCTTAGAAAGATCCCACATAAAAGGGGACCGCAATGGAAGACAAACCCACCCTTGCTGACATGATAGCCCAGTTGGAGGAAAGACAAATGCACCTCCAATTGGTATGGGAGGAGCAACTGAAGGAAGCAAAGGAGGAAAGAGAAGCAATGCAGACCGCCCTGAAGAGCCAGGCCACAATTATTGAGAACAATCAACTGGTTCATGAAACTGCATTGGGAAAATTGACTGAAACTATAGCCCAGACCTAGGTACACCCCAACATCCCAAGCAGTGTCTTTCAAAAATATCAGGACAATGAGGACCCTGATTCTTTTTTCACCAATTTCGAGCGGGTGGCAAGCTCTGCCAATTGACCCACGAAGAAACGGGGACAATATGTAGCCCCTCTATTAACGGGCCATCTACAGGCGGCATATCAGGTGGTTAACTCGGGAGGCATAACCCCCTACAATAAAATTAAAAAGGCAATCCTTGAAAGGATGGGACTGTACCAAGAGAGTTATCGAGTCCGGTCTCGGCAAACTAAGGGGATGCCCCAAGAAAACCCACATACCTTATAATATTGGGTATATCACGCGGCGGAAAGTGGCTCCACCACACGGAGACCACTAAAGAAGAGATGTTTGATGCTATTGTTTTAGGACAATACCTTGACGCCCTCCCAGCCACCACTCGCAGCTGGGTCAACTAACAAACCCCTCACACGACCGTACTGTCCCTCTACAACCTTTACCCATAATAGACATCCCATTTACCCAGGTAGGTATGGATTTGGTGGGGCCCTTAACCCCGTCCGTAAATGGACACCAGTATTTGTTGGTTTTAGTTGCCTATGCCACGAGATACCCGGCGGCTATACCTATAGCCGGAATGAACACTAAAACCCTAGCTCAGGCCATGACAAAAAAGAATTCCCGTGTAGGTTTCCCCAAAGAGATTCTTACCGATCAAAGAACTCCGTTTATATCAAGACTCATGTCCGAAATATGTCATACTCTCGGGGTAAAACAAATACGAACCTCCATGTACCACCCTCAGACAGATGGTTTGGTGGAACGCTAAAATAAGACTATTAAAATCTTACTGAGAAAAGTCATGAGTGACTCCGGAAGAGATTGGGAGAAGAAATTGCCTTTAGTCCTCTACACATTACAAACTCACATACAATCCTCTACCAGACATAGGGGGTCATTCCAACCATTGCGGTCGGTGTTAAAGCGGCGGCTAACCCGCCAACAGGCTGGCGGTTAAAAAAATGGAATTCTGACCCTGGCGGAAACCGGCAACAGAGACCGCCACATTAACACTGCGCCCGCCACGGCGGGACAAACAAACAGCGCGGCGGTCACCGCCAACAGACAGGCGGGAGTCAATGTACCGCCCACCCTATCACAACCCACCAATCCGCCACCTTTTCCGGGGCGGTAGCCCCGCCGATAAAAACACGGTGGAAACAGACATTTCAAACGGAAAACGCTCACCTCCATACACCCCACGAGGAATCTGGACAGCATGGAACCCGAACTACACATCCTACCAGCTATTGTATTCCTGCACCTCTACCAGGAGCACGAACGCCGGCGCAGAAGACTACGGTGAGTACTGCACCTACGACACAGGGAGGGGGGAGGAGAAAATATTACGGGCACACATACGCTACACACCCACCACCACCCTCACCCACTACAACACACACATCAATGCATAGCAATACATCACTGTTAAAACCCCCAAACCACCCGGAAGAATGCAAAGACAAAATGAATTGATCATAAACAGTCGAATATATTGTATTATTGGCATATAAAAATATCACACATTTAAAACTAATATATACATAAATATTA
The DNA here is from genome assembly GCF_031143425.1 of Pleurodeles waltl. Taxonomy (NCBI): domain Eukaryota; kingdom Metazoa; phylum Chordata; class Amphibia; order Caudata; family Salamandridae; genus Pleurodeles; species Pleurodeles waltl. The sequence goes on from NC_090436.1 coordinate 768,603,029, forward strand.
AAAGTCCGATACTTTTAGCAGTCATTGGCGGTCATTCTGACCCTGGCGGTAAAAACCGCCAGGGCCGTGCTCCGCGGGAGCACCGCCAACAGGCTGGCGGTGCTCCTTTGGGCATTCTGACCGCGGCGGTACAGCCGCGGCCAGAAAAGGAAAGTCGGCAGTCTCCCGCCGGCTTTCCGCTGCCCAGGGGAATGGGGATTCTGACCCCCATACAGCCATCCTGTTCCTGGCGGTTTCGGCCGCCAGGAACAGGATGGCGGTATGGGGTGTCGTGGGGCCCCTGGGGGCCCCTGCAGTGCCCATGCCAATGGCATGGGCACTGCAGGGGCCCCCATAAGAGGGCCCCACTTAGAATTTCAGTGTCTGCTTAGCAGACACTGAAATTCGCGACGGGTGCTACTGCACCAGTCGCACCCCTTCCACTCCGCCGGCTCCATTCGGAGCCGGCTTCCTCGTGGAAGGGTGTTTCCTGCTGGGCTGGCGGACGGCCTATTGGCGGTCGCCCGCCAGCCCAGTGGGAAACCCAGAATGACCGCCGCGGTCTTTTGACCGCAGTACGGTCTTCTGGCGGTTCCCGCTTGGCAGGCGGCTCCCGCCGCCCGCCAAGCTTAGAATCACCCCCATTGTCCGTGGACCACTGGGCCCAAATCACATGGGCAAGGCCCACACAGGATACCTGACACCAACGGAGAGAACACTGCAGGGGCATCAGATAGAAAAACTACAGGCACCTCAGGGGGAAGGGAGGGCACCTCAGCCACATGAGTGCACGACGCCAGATCCACGAGGAGCCTCCATGGCCACTGTCCCATCCTGCGGAGTGCAAAGCCACAGTCTCTCAAGTCCATACAGTGGGTGGATTGCCCACTGTACCATCCTGGGGAGTGCAAAGCCACAGTCTCTCAAGTCCATACAGTGGGTGGCTTGCCCACTGTACCATCCTGGGGAGTGCAAAGCCACAGTCTCTCAAGTCCATACAGTGGGTGGCTTGCCCACTATACCATCCTGGGGAGTGCAAAGCCACAGTCTCTCAAGTGGATGACAGTGTCCACTGGTTCTGGAGGGGGACTGGTGCCCAGAGTGCTTCGTGCAGCCCTGCCCGACACAGATGCGGCACTGCCCCTTCCGCCAATGGGCCAGCGGTTCTTGTGATGAAGGGCCCGGTTCAGCGGTGCTTGAGACGGCGGTGCCCTGTTCAGCGGTGCTTGTGACAGCGGTGCCCAGCGGAGCGGTGCTTGAGATGAAGGGCCCAGTTCAGCGGTGCTTGAGACGGCGGTGCCCAGCGGAGCGGTGCTTGAGATGAAGGGCCCAGTGCAGCGGTACTTGAGATGAAGGGCCCAGTTCAGCGGTGCTTGAGACGGCGGTGCCCAGCGGAGCGGTGCTTGAGATGAAGGGCCCAGCGGAGTGCTTGAGATGAAGGGCCCAGTTCAGCGGTGCTTGAGACGGCGGTGCCCAGCGGAGCGGTGCTTGAGATGAAGGGCCCAGTTCAGCGGTGCTTGAGACGGCAGTGCCCAGCGGAGCGGTGCTTGAGATGAAGGGCCCAGCGGAGAGGTGCTTGAGATGAAGGTCCCAGTTCAGCGGTGCTGGAGACGGTGGTGCCCAGCGGAGCGGTGCTTGAGTTAAAGGGCCCAGTTCAGCAGTGCTTGAGACGGCGGTGCCCAGCGGAGCGGTGCTTGAGTGAAAGGGCCCAGTTCAGCGGTGCTTGAGATGAGTGTCCAGTGCAGCGGTTCCGGCCCAGGCATGGATGTCACTCGCCACCTGACATGTGGCTGGCGGGGCCTTCCTGCCCATCTGTCTGTTGGCTTGCAGGGCCCTCCTGCCCTGCCGTTCCGGGCCTCTGGGTGTCCTCCTGCACACTTGGGATGGGGCTGGTGGGGCCCTCCTGGACAGCTGGCCTGCTGCCGCACTTGTCGGGCGTGCTGCCCTTCCCACCCTTCCCTTTTCGTCTGTGGCCCTTTCCCACCTTTGGCGGTGTGCCAGGTGGCACCCCACTTCCAGCCGGAGCCAGGGTAGGGATTTTGGTCCCTGGTGTCCTTGGCCTCTCGCGCCGGGCACTGGTAATTTTTGGGTGTTTTTCCGGGGGTGGGCTGGCCGTGCCTTGGCTCCTAGCAGAACTAGTTGCCCTTGAGGGTGGGGGACTCCACAGTCCTTGGACAACAGTCTTGATAGGTCCTGGTTTGGTGGTGGCTGAGGTGCTGATTGCAGTCTTATGAGATGGTCGGGGTGGGGGAGTTGTTGGAAAGAGGTCAAGTTTGGAAAGGAAAATCAATTTGGAAAGAGAGGGACGGAGGAAGAGGATGTGGTTGTAGGAGTGTGAAGTCTGGTGTCTTTGGGTGCAGGTGCTTGGGCTGGAGGCTGTCGTGAGGTGGATGGCTGTTGGGTGGGTGGCTGCCTGTGTTTGTGTGGTTTGGAAGAGGGGGTGACAGACACACTGGGAGAGGACACAGGGGACGTGTAAATGGTAGTGGGGGTGGTGACTGCACGTGTGCGGAGTGTTCTGGTGGGTGTGCTGGTGATGGACGTAGTGGCTGAAGATGTTGTGCATGCAAGTGCGAGTGGAGACGTCACAGGGAGGGAGGAGGGAGACGAGGAGGAGGGGGACACAGTGGAGGCAGTGGGTGTTGGTGTGTCTGCATGTGGATGTTGCTTGTGTGAATGCTTGTGTGATGTGTGGTGCTTATGTCTGGATGAGCTTCCCTTGGGTGTTGAGGTGTGTGTAGGCTGATCTGTAGGTGTGTCTGGGATAGGCAGAGGTACAGGGGATTGGGTCTGGGTGGAGGAAGTTGGAGGGGGGAGGCTAGAGACAGGGACAATTGCTGCCGTCAGTCCTGAGGCCAGAGCGTTGAACGATCGCTGATGGGCAGCCTGACCCGAATGAATGCCCTCAAGGTATGCATTACTCCGGTGCACCTCCCTTTCTACACCCTGGATGGCATTCAAAAGGGTAGACTGCCCAACAATGATGGTCCTCAGGAGGTCAATGACCTCCTCTCTGAGGGCAGCAGGGGTGACAGGGGCAGGGCCTGAGGTGCCTGGGGCGAAGGAGATGCCCCCCTTCCTGGGTGAGCGGGCACAGGGCAAACGCTGAGGGGCTGCTGGGAGGGCGGTGCTGGTGCGCTGGGTGGCGGCTGTACCTGTTGTTGCGGGGGGCACGGATGTTGCCCCACCACAAGGGAGCTCCCTTCAGAGGACGAGTCGCTGCCACTGACATCAGCACGAGTCCCCGCTGTGGAGCTCCCCTCGCCCTCCGTCCCACTGGTGTACTCAGAGTCCATTGCCTGGCCCTCCAGGGCCATGTGGGATGCAGCTCCCTCGTGCTCCGATGCCACTTCTCCTCCTCCTGATGATGCTAATGCACACATGAACAGGAAGACCACAAAAAAGGGGGGGGGAGAAAGAAAGACATGTTGAGTGCATGGATTACCGCTACCGTTGGCGGAGAGGACAGACACAGAAGCCCCCTGCACTACGCTGCGCACTTGGGGTACACTACTCAATCAGTGGGACATGGCCTACAAGCCTATGGACGACAATTGCACACATAGATGACACAGGGCCATGAATAGCTGCACTTGGTACCCTACAGAGGTGGGGGGCGGGGGCACAGGGACATGCCTTACGGAGGGGCCTAGCCTACAGAAATCGCCCTGGCCTAGGGATACCCACAGCCCACCTCCCCCACCCAGACACCTCCACTGCGCGCAAAGTCACCAGAATGAGAGTGTACTCACCCCCTTGTGTCTGCTGTGATGTCCTCACGCGCCCATCCAAATCAGGGTAGGCCACCGCCAGGATCCGAGACATCAGGGGGGTCAATTGACAACTGGCAGCCCTCCTACGTTGGGAGGCCATCCCCAGCAGAGCCTCCGCCGTCTTCCTGCTCCCGCGTCGGTTGTCCTCCCACCTCTTCCGGCAGTGGGTGCCCCGTCTGTTGTGGACCCCCAGGGTCCGGACGTCCTTGGCGATGGCACGCCAAATAGCGATTTTCTGGTGGGCACTGACCTATGTGACATGTACAGGGGGAGAAAAAAAATCATCACCTTCTGCATGCTTGATGTGAGTGGCCCCCCATCCCCACCCTTGCCATGTGGCCAATGCTCTCATCTGTCGTCTGATGCATGCCTCAATCGCTCCCCTCCCCACCATCTTTCATCCACCCGACTCAACCCAGGCATTGCCCACAAAGCATGGTCCCAGTGTACTTACCTGTTGGTCTGGAGGACCGTAGAGTAGCGCATACTGGGGGAGGACCCCATCCACGAGTTTCTCCAATTCTTCAGAAGTGAAGGCAGGGGCCCTTTCCCCAGTCGCAGCAGCCATTGTCTCTTCCAGACCGAGGTCACAGCAGCACTTGCAGTGTAGGTCCTCTCCTGTGGAAGATCAGGTATCGAGTGATTAAGTAGATAGAAAATGGCGGTCACGCCCGCGGCGGTGCGTACCGCGACCACCGGCGCACATCGTCATTGCCTTGTGAAACCCATAGGGTTCTATGTTAACCAATGTGGCTTTGCGCCGCGGTCTTCGACCGCCTACCGCCACGGTGTGTCACGCCAGCGCATTGACCTCACATACCATTGTCACAGGTCAGGCAGCTGCCATTTCAAGGACCCACATGGCTTAATTTCTACTGCGTCACGCATACCTAGGCCTTTCCTCAACACTCATACAAACCATTCAATGCATAGTGAATTGTGTTGTGTGCAAGCTGTGGGAACGTACCTGTGGGTTGATTGACTCTGTGCTCGCTGTTGTCCTTCCTAGGCACCGTCCGCTGGGCAATGCGAGGAGATGGAGGAATCTTCCAGTGTACAGACCGCTGGTGGACCTGTCGACAATGGAGTAAAGACATGTCATACTGACATACAGGCTATACCGAGCCACTATTCATGAACCTTGTGCCCAGCTGGAGGCAGACCTGATGTCACCCATCCGCCAACCCACAGGGATCCCCCCTCTAGTGAAGGTGCTGTCAGTACTCCATTTCTTAGCAAGTGGGTCATTTCAAACAACAGTGGCCATATCATCAGGGATGTCTCAACCTATGTTTTCCAAGGTGTTGTCCAGAGTTTTGTCTGCCCTGCTGAAACACATGCGGAGCTACATCGTTTTCCCTGAGGTGGGGGATTTGCCCACAATGAAGGGTGATTTCTATGCCCTTGGACATATCCCCAACATCATAGGTGCCATTGATGGGACACATGTGGCTTTGGTACCCCCCAGCAGGAGTGAACAGGTGTACAGGAACAGGAAAAGTTATCATTCGATGAATGTACAGATGGTCTGTTTGGCAGACCAGTACATCTCCCATGTTAATGCCAAGTTCCCTGGGTCAGTGCATGACGCCTAAATCCTGCGGAATAGCAGCATCCCGTATGTGATGGGTCAACTCCAGAGGCACCGGGTGTGGCTATTAGGGGACTCTGGTTACCCCAATCTGTCCTGGCTACTGACCCCAGTGAGGAATCCCAGGACCAGGGCAGAGGAACGCTACAATGAGGCCCATGGGCGGACTAGGAGGGTGATCGAACGCACCTTTGGCCTCCTGAAGGCCAGGTTCAGGTGCCTCCATATGACAGGTGGATCCCTAATGTACTCACCAAATAAGGTGTGCCAGATCATTGTGGCCTGCTGTATGCTTCACAACCTGGCTTTGCGCCGCCAGGTGCCTTTTCTGCAGGAGGATGGTCCAGATGGTGGTGTTGTAGCAGCTGTGGAGCCTGTGGAGAGTGAAGAAGAGGAAGCCGAAGAGGACGACATAGACAACAGGAACACAGTAATAGAGCAATATTTTCAGTGACACACAGGTAAGAGTACACACCGGCATATTACATTTACTTAAAGACTCCTACCTCTCTACTGTCTGACTTTTTCCCCCAGTGTATGGTAACTGTGTTGTGACTTTCCCTTCCGTTTTCAGAGCTTTGGGCCCCACTGCATGACATCTGCTTTGTTTCCCCATGGACTACAGCTGTGTGACAGCGGTTTGTTGGCATCACAATGTGAATAAACATTTTGGCACTGTCATGTCTAATACATTTGTTAAAATCACAGACAGACTCCAGATTGTTTATGTGCAATAAGTGTGTTTATTCAAGTGCTCTAATTTGGATGGGTGGTTGCAAATCGGTGAGGGGTGATGGTGGAGGATTGTCCATGGCAGAGTCCAGACTATCAGGTTCATAGGTGCATTGTCCAAATGCCTGTGGGAAGTTGAGCAGGGGCAGTTTAAGGTTGGACAGGGTGACAATGTGGGACAGTGGGATGACAATCAGGGCGGTATCCTTTGCTGGCGGGGGTCTTGACATGTTACTCTGTCTTCTTCCTGGATCTCAGGGCCCGCTTGCGGGGTGGTTCTCCTTCTGCAGGGGGTGGGGTTCTGGTGGCCTGTTGGTCTTGTGTGGGGGCCTCCTGTCCACTTGCGCTGGCGGGGGTGGTAGCCAGTTCTTGGTCCATGCTAGTGACAGGGGCCCTTTGAGGTGCCACAGTGTTCCGCAATGTGGTGATTAACTCATTCAGGGCCACTACGATGGTACCCATGGCGGAACTGATGTTCCTTAGTTCCTCCCTGAACCCCATATACTGTTGCTCCTGCAGAAGCTGGATTTCCTGAAACCTGGCCAGGACCGTCGCCATCGTCTCCTGGGAGCAGTGGTATGCTCCCATGATGGAGGAGAGGGCCTCGTGGAGAGTGGGTTCCCTTGGCCTGTCCCCCCTCCTGTCGCAAAGCAGCCCTCCCAGTTCCCCTGTTTCCCTGGGCCTCCGTCGCCTGGACCGTGTGCCCACTACCACTGCCCCCAGGTCCCTGTTGTTGTTGGGGTGGTGGGTTAGCCTGGGTCCCCTGTAGTGGTGGACACACCGCTGATTGACGTGTCCTGGGGACAGAGGTATGGGCCCGCTGGGTGGGTGCTGTGCTGGTGTTCCCAGAGGGGGAAGGTCTGCTGTGGCCTGTGACTGTCTGAGGGGAACCAACTGTCCCGAGGTCCCCGATGGACCGGGCTGGTCATCTAGATCCAGGGAGACAGATCTGCTGTCATCACTGTGGGCCTCTTCTGGGGGTGGAGTGGACATTTGTGGACCCTCCTTCGCGGTGACCTGGCGTTCAGGTCCTGCAGGGGTATAAAAGTATGGTTATTGCTTCTGTGTGTGCCAATGGCGTGCAATGGGTGGGTGTCACGCCGCGTGGTGCGGCGCGAGCCGAATGTTCGGCACAAGCCGGGCGTTCGGCTGGGGCCGCACAGCGCGTTTCTAAAACGCGGCGCGCCCCCAGCCTTTCATGCACTTTTCGAGGCCCCAGGCATTGCATGGGGCCTCGCTCTGTCGTTTTCCACCGCCTTGCTGGGGTCTCCTGACCCCCTTACCTGTTCTTCTTTCTTCCTTCTTGTCCTCTTTCTTTTCTTCTTTCTGGGGTCTTTTTGTTGTACTTTTTTTATGTCTTCTTCCCTTCCCAGGTTACCTTTCTCTTCCCAGCATTCATTGTTCCCTATTCTCTATGGTTTCTATTCTGTTTTGTTCTATGTACCTCTCCCTGTCTAATATGGTGTCCTTTTACTTCCTGTGGGTCACTTCCTGTCTTTTGGTATATAAGGGCTGTGTTTTCTTCATTTCCTTGCGCTGCAACACTTTCTGCTCAGTTAGTGTCTTCGCTCCTGATTTCCTCGCCTTTTTGGTTCTGGATTTCATCGCTCTGTGTTTCCTGAATTTTGTTCTTTTTGATTCCTGCTTTTTGTTCTTGTTTTTCAGGAGTCCTCCTGTTTAGAGGTTTTTTCCCCTTTTGTTCTAAGGTTTTTTTTCCCTCTGGCGCTATTTTCTGAAGGCCACGGTCTGTTCTTGGCGTCTCCATCACCTACAGCACCGTGGCTACCAGAAAGAGTCGCCCCTTTTTGGGCCAAAGCCGAACATCGAAGATCCACGCCACTAGATCTGCAAATTCCAGACGCAAGCAGCACGTGAGTCGTGACAGTGGGTGCCCGTGTACCCCAGTGCTGGCATTCCTTTGTGGGGGCTGTTGTGACGGTGTTTTGGGGGGGGGGGGTGATGGGTATGTGCATTGGGCATGCTTTGGTGATGGGTGTCCATGCTTTGGGGCCGCATGCAGGGCTAAGTTTTGGGATGGGTGGGTTGTGATGGTGAGACATTTGCAAGGGGTAGTTGTGATGGGGGTGGGGGTGAGGGTGGGGGTATGAGTTGGCATGCAGGTGGGGTGGGGGGGATGAAGTAGGGAAGATGAGACTTACCAGAGTCCATTCCTCCACCGACTCCTGCGAGGCCCTCAGGATGCAGGATGTTCAAGACTTGCTCCTCCCATGTTGTAAATTCTGGGGGAGGAGGTGGGGGTCCGCCGCCAGTCCGCTGTACCGCAATGTTGTGCCTTGCTACCATGGAACGCACCTTCCCCCGTAGGTCGTTCCACCTCTTCCTGATGTCGTCCCTATTTCTTGGGTGCTGTCCCACAGCGTTGACCCTGTCGACTATTCTGCTCCATAACTCCATCTTCCTGGCAATGGTGGTGTGCTGCACCTGTGTCCCGAACAGCTGGGGCTCTACTCGTACGATTTCCTCCACCATGACCCTGAGTTCATCATCTGAGAACCTGGGGTGTCTTTGAGGTGCCATGGGGTGGTGTGGATGATGTGTGGGGTGGAGTGTGTAGTGATAGGTGGGGTGCTATTTAGTGGTGTGTTGTGTGAGGTGCGTGTAAGTTCTGTGGGTATTGGTATTGTGTGCCTGTGGATGCTTGGTAGTTGACTGTGGTGTCTTTCTCTGGCCTTCTCTCAGAATTTCTGGTCGTAGGGGTTTGTGGGTGATGTGGGTGTGTGTTTTATATTGTATTGGGTGTGTGGGAGTGGTGTGTGTATGTGTATCAGGTGTGTGTATTTCGAATTGGCCAATGTGGTAGTGTTTTGTACGAGTATGTGTATTTCGACCGCGGCGGTGTGTACCGCCAATAGAATACCGCGGTTGAAAGACCGCCGCGTGGATTCGTGGGTCATAATGGCATGGGCGTATTTCTGTTGGCGTGACGGTGGTGGTTTGGTCATCACCAGTTTATCGCTGACCTTTGGTGTGGCGGACTTTTGTGGATTTCGGTATTTTGGCGGTTTGCCTGTTGTGGGTCAGAATGACCGAGGCGGTTTACCGCGACCGCGGCGGTGTTATGGCGGTCTTCTGTCTGGCGGTAAGCGCCTTTTACCGCCGAGGTCGGAATGACCCCCATAGTCCTTTTGAATTGTTGTTTGGCAGATAGCCGCGTAATTTATTAGAGATGCTATCTGAACAGTGGGAAGAGTCTGAGGATGAAATAAAGGACATCCTCTCATATACCAAAGAGCTTAGAGAAAACCTACATGCTATATGAGAAGAGGCTCACAAAACATTGAGGGATGCACAAGCAAAACAAACATCTTATTATCCCCTTCGCTGCCAGGCCTTTTCCCCCTCCTGTGCCAAACCTTTTTTTGGCTATTTGGAGCAGTTCGTGCTTAGGCCTTTATAACTTTTTGTTCACATAAGCTACCCACGCCAAATTTGCGTCCTTTTTTTCCAACATCCTAGGGATTCCAGAGGTACCCAGACTTTGTGGGTTTCCCTGAAGGAGACCAAGAAATTAGCCAAAATACAGTGAAAATGTTTTTTTTTTTTTAAACAAATGGGAAAAAAGGGCTGCAGAAGGCAGCTCGTGTTTTTTTCCCTGAAAATGGCAACAACAAAGGGTTTGCGGAGGCATGATCACTATCTTCCCAGCTTTCAGGACAGGCAGACTTAATTGGAAAACCCAATTTTTCAATAGAATTTTGACATTTTTCTGGGACATGCCCCATTCTTACTATTTTTTGTGCTTTCAGCGCCCTTACAGTTAGTGACCAAAATGGGAGAGAAACCAATGCTGGATCAAAGAAAGCTAAATATTTCCGAAAAGTAGATAAAATTCTGAATTCAGCAAGGGGTCATTTGTGTAGATCCTACAAAGGTTTCCTACTGAAAATAACAGCTAACAAAAAAATATTGAAATTGAGGTAAAAAAACAGCCATTTGTCTCCATGTTTTACTCTGTAACTTTTTCCTGTGATGTCATATTTTTGAAAGCAATATACCGTTATGTCAGCTGGACTCTTCTGGTTGCGGGGATATATAGGGCTTGTAGGTTCATCAAGAACTCTAGGTACCCAGAGCCAATAAATGAGCTGCACCTTGCAATGGGTTTTTATTCTATTACGGGTATACAGCAATTCAATTGCTGAAATATAAAAAGTGAAAAATAGGTATGAAGAAAACCTTTGTATTTCCAAAATGGCCACAAAATAAGATGTTGAGAAGCAGTGGTTATTTGCACATCTCTGAATTCCGGGGTGCCCATACTAGCATGTGAATTACAGGGCATTTCTCAAATAGACGTCTTTTTTACACACTGCCTTACATTTGGAAGGAAAACAATTTAGAGAAAGACAAAGGGCAATAACACTTGTTTTGCTATTCTGTGTTCCTCCAAGTCTCCCAATAAAAATGGTACCTTACTTGTGTGGGTAGGTCTAGCGCCCACAAAAGGAAATGGCTCAAAACACAACGTGGACACATCACATTTTTTCACAGAAAACGGAGGTGTTTTTTGCAAAGTGCCTACCTGTGGATTTTGGCCTCTAGCTCAGTCGGCACCTGGGGAAACCTAGCAAACCAGCACATTTTTGAAAATTAGACACCTAGGGGAATCCAAGATGGGGTGACTTGTGGGGATCTGACTGGGTTCTGTGACCCAGAATCCTTTGCAAACCTTAAACTTTTACTCAAAAAACGCTTTTTCCTCTCATTTCGGTGACAGAAAGTTCTGGAATCTGAGAGGAGCCACAAATTTCCTTCCACCCAGCGTTCCCCCAAGTCTCCCGATATAAATGGTAACTCACTTGTGTGGGTAGGCCTAGCGCCCACGAAGGGAAATGGCCCAAAACACAACGTGGACACATCAAATTTTTTCACAGAAAACAGAGGTGTTTTTTTACAAAGTGCCTACCTGTGGATTTTGGCCTCTAGCTCAGCCGGCACCTGGTGAAACCTAGCAAACCAGCACATTTTTCAAAACTAGGCACCTACGGGAATCCAAGATGGGGTGACTTGTGCGGATCTGACCAGGTTCTGTTACCCAGAATCTCTTGCAAACCTCAAAATTTGACCAAAAAAACACCTTTTTCCTCTCATTTCGGTGACAGAAAGTTCTGGAATCCAAGAGGAGCCACAAATTTTCTTCCACCCAGCGTTCCCCCAAGTCTCCCGATAAAAATGGTACCTCACTGTTGTGGGTAGGCCTAGCACCCACAAAAGGAAATGGCCCAAAACACAATGTGGACACATCACATTTTTTCACAGAAAACAGAGGTGTTTTTTGCAAAGTGCCTACCTGTGGATTTTGGCCTCTAGCTCAGCTGGCACCTTGAAAAACCTAGCAAACCAGTGCAGTTTTGAAAACTAGATACCTAGGGGAATCCAGGATGGGGGGACTTGTGAGGCTCTGACCAGGTTCTGTTACCCAGAATCATTTGCAAACCTCAAAATTCGACCCCAAAAAACTTTTTCCTCTCATTTCGGTGACAGAAAGTTCTGGAATCCAAGAGGAGCCACAAATTGTCTTCCACTCAGCATTCCCCCAAGTCTCCCGATTAAAATGGTACCTCACTTGTGTGGGTAGCCCTTGCGCCCACAAAAGGAAATGGCCCAAAACACAACGTGGACACATCACATTTTTTCACAGAAAACAGAGGTGTTTTTTGCAAAGTGCCTACCTGTGGATTTTGGCCTCTAGATCAGCTGGCCCCAGGGGGGGCAGAAATGGCCTAAAATAAATTTGCCCCCCAACCCCCCCGGGGAGCGACCCTTGCCTGCGTGACATTGGCACAAAAAAAATATCCTGTGCCTAGTTGTTTCTGCCCCCCTTGGGAGTTTTGCCCCCAAGGGGGGCAGAAATGGTCTAAATACAATTTGCCCCCCAGGGGAGCGACCCTTGCCTAATGAGTCACTCCCCATCTCTAAAAAAACAAACAAACAAAAAAAAAACACCTCAAACAAATTTGCCCTGGCGCCTAGAGGTTTCTGCCACCCTGGGGGCAGATCGGCCTAATACCAATAGGCCGATCTGCCCCCGGGGGGGCAGAAATGGCCTAAAATAAATTTCCCCCCCACCCCCGAAACCCACACGGGGAGCGACCCTTGCCTACGGGGTCGCTCCTCTTGCGTGACATTGGCGCAAAAAAAAATCCCCAGTGCCTTGTTGTTTCTGCCCCCCATGGGGGCAGATTGACCTAAAGTCCGCCGATCTGCCCCCAAGGGGTGCAGAAATGGTCTAAATACAATTTGCCCCCCCGGGGAGCGACCCTTGCCTAAACGGTCGCTCCCCATCTCTAAAAAAACAAACAAAAAAACAAAGAATTTGCCCTGGCGCCTAGAGGTTTCTGCCCCATCAGCCTAATGACAATAGGGGGCATAAATGGCCTAAAATAAATTTGCCCCCCCAAACTCCCCCCGGTGAGCAACCCTTGCCTACGGGATCGCTCCCATTGCGTGACATTGGCGCAAAAAAAAATCCCCGGAGCCCTGTTGTTTCTGCCTCCTTGGGGGCAGATTGACCTAAAATCGGCTGATCTGCCCCCAAAGGGGGCATAAATGGCCTAAATACAATTTGAACCTTCCAGGGGAGCGACCCTTGCCTGAGGGGTCGCTCCCCATCTGTAAAACAATAACAACAACAAAAATCGCCAGTGCCTAGTGGTTTTTGCCCCCCTTGAGGGAATATCGGCCTGATTAAAATAGGCTGATCTGCCCCCAAGGGGGCAGAAATGGCCTAAAATAAATTTGCCCCCCAGGGGAATGACCCTTGCCTAAGGGGTCCCTCCCCTTGCGTGAAATTCGCAAAAAAAAAAAAATCTCTGGTGCCTACTTGTTTCTGTCCCCCCTTGGGGGCAGATTGACCTAAAATCAGCTGATCTGCCCCCAAAGGGGGCAGAAATGGCCTAAATACAATTTGATCCTCCAGGGGAGTGACCCTTGCATAAGGGGTCGCTTCCCATCTGTAAAACAACAACAAGAAAAAAAATCCCCGGTGCCTAGTGGTTTCTGCCCCCCTTGGGGGCAGATCGGCCTAATTAAATAGGCTGATCTGCCCTCCAGGGGGGCAGGAATGGCCTAAAATTAATTTGCCCCCCAGGGGAACGACCCTTGCCTAAGGGGTCGCTCCCCATCTGTAAAACAACAACAACAACAAAATTCCCTGGTGTCTAGTGGTTTCTGTCCCCGTTGGGAGCAGATTGGCCTCATAAAAATAGGCCAATCTGCCCCCAAGGGGGAGCAGAAATGGCCTAAATATAATTTGCCCCCTAGAGGTGCGACCCTTGCCTATGGGGTCGCTCCCCACCTCAAAAATACAAAACAAAACAAAAATAAACAAAAAGAAAATGTTCCCTGGTGCCTAGAGGGTTCTGCCCCCAAGGGGGGCAGAAAAGGCCTTTAAAAAAATGTCCCCCCTGGGAGCGACCCTTGCCCAAGGGGTCGCTCCCCTTGCGTGAAATTCGCAGAAAAAAACCCTCCCTGGTGTCTAGTGGTTTCTGTCCCCCTTGGGGGCAGATTGGCCTCATACAAATAGGCCAATCTGCCCCCAAGGGGGGCAGAAATGGCCTAAATATAATTTCCCCCCTATGGGAGCAACCCTTGCCTAAGGGGTCGCTCCCCACCTCAAAAATATAAAACAAAACAAAAAAAAAATACTCCCTGGTGCCTAGAGGTTTCTGCCCCCCCGCGGGCAGATCGGCCTAATTATAGGTCGATCTGCCCCCGGGGGGGCAGAAAAGGCCTTTAAAAAAAAATGCCCCCCCTGTGAGCGACCCTTGCCCAAGGGGTCGCTCCCTTGTGCCAATTTCATTTTTAAAAAAACATCCCTGGTGTCTAGTGGGCGTTTTGACAGCCGGATTGCTTGCAATCCGGCTGCCAAAACGCTAAGAGAGACTTCAAAGGGAAGGAAATAACTTTCCTTCCCTTTGAAGTCGCTCAGCTTCCTCCACGTGATCGGAAGAGAAATGCTTTTGCATTCCATCTCGTATTCATAATACCCAAGTAAGATTCGTACCTGGGAGATCATGGAAAAATCACCTCCACACACTAGCACATACACTCTGGGCTGCTAGAGATTCCAGGGAGGAGGTGGTGGCTATCTCCCTTGATGCTGAGAAAGCCTTCAATAGAATAGAATGGTGGTACCTCTACAAAACCTTAAAGCGTTTCGCGTCTAGGAGATAGCTCTATCAGAAAAGTCCGATGGCTGTATGACTCGTCTACAGTGCAGGTCAACTGCACTGTTTTCCTATCTGTTGCATTCCCCGTCAACCGGGAGACACAGCAGGGATGTCCGCTATCACTGCTGCTATTTCTTGTAGCTTTCGATTCCTTGGCAGAGCTTTTAAGCAGAACCCCTGCCATAGCCAGCGTGACCATCCCAGGTAGTTGCTCCGTGATTTATTTATGTGCCAATGACATATCTCTTACACTCACAGATCTCACTCACTCCCTTCCTGCTCTGCGAGTGATTCTGACAGAATTTGAAGCACTTTTTGGGATATAAAATTAACTGATACAAACATTAGGCCCTTCCTTTGACTCCAGTGACTACAAGCACAGCTATAATAGCCTTCCGCATCTCATGGAAACAATTGTGCCTTAAATACTTAGGAATTCTCATCAACAGGGGCTTGGACCAAATGGTACAAGACCACCTGGAACCCCTGCTCATCTGCTACCATCAAGATTTAGCTAAATGGTCCCAAATGGGACTCTCCCTGTGGGGGAGGGTACAAGTCATCCAAATGGTAACTTTAACCTGGCTACACATGATATGGAATGGTCTGCCGTGATAGAGGTTCGGGAAAAAGGTGTTGTGAAGCAAGAATGAAATTTAATCTCTTTAAAACACTACATCACTGGTACTGGAACCCTTGCAGCTCAAATCAGCTGGGCTCCTTCCCCACTCGCAACGCTGGCACTGCCCACACACCGTCCTGTGACCTACTGCATATACTATGTGTTTGTCAAAACATACAATCGTACTGAGAGGCGATCAGGGACACGCTGAGGGAAGTACTGCTATTACTGCCCTCTCTGCCAGAATCCTTGCTTCTGCTGCATGATATTGGCGGTGCTAGTGATATATCTTGCATGCAACTCCACCTACTATATACGGCATTGCCCATGGCCAAACTCTGTATCCTATGACATTGGAGAACAGCAACTGCCCCTTCCCATGATGAGTGGCTACCCTCAATGTTTCAAACTGCTGCCCATGAACGCATTAGTTATGTCATACAGGACCGGTGTTTCAGCAAACTTGAGCCCCCTTTCTCCAGCTTGCAGAACACTGAACCTCACACCCACTCATCACAACCACCCTCCCTCCCACTCTCCCCCTCCCTTCCCTCTCCCCTATTACTCTCCAGCCACGGTTGCTCCCATTTTCTCTTTCTATCTCTCTCTCTCTTTCTGTCTCACTTTCTCCCTCCCTTTTCTTTTCGTCCCCTCCAATCCCTGCCCCACCTCTCCGGTTAACTTTCTCTTCCCCTATCTATTCTCCTCTCTTTTGCACTCTAGTCTCTTTCTTTTCTCTCCCTCCATGCTTTCTGATTTTCATTCCTGTGCTCTCCCCACCCCCCTCCCCCACACTTTCAATATACACCTCCCTCTTCTTCCCTCCTCTCTATGTATATCTCTCTCTTTTCTGAACATCTTCTTCTCCCACCTTCCTCCACCTCCCTTTCTTTCTTTCCTTCCCCTACAACGGATTATAGTCCCTACCAGTATCCACTATACATCTTTGCATGACTGTTCAATCTTCTGCCACCACAAGTTGAGAGCTCTCAATGGTAACTACTGTCCTTTCGACGTCCTCGCTCCCTTCTCAATACACAGCTCTTACTCATTAGAGGTCCTTGTTTTATGAAGCTCGCCCCCCTATAAGGTAATAGTATGCCAGACCCATACTCTTGCGACTATTATAGTAGTGAGCCATCTTGTTGAGTCCCAACTTATATCCCATTTTCTGACCAGAACTGCTGTTATATAGAGCCCTGTCCCTTATTTCAGAAGGCGGTAATGTAAAAGACTGGACCCATGGGTCCAGTCCTTTACATTACCGCCTTCTGAAATAAGGGACAGTACGAAAGTTCTCATTACTCAATAGTATGTAAACATATTGCACAGAATCTCGTCACTATGGATCAGGTGATTATGGTTGTCAAAGTACCGGGTGTACACTATTGCATATGAAAGTCCATGATGTTCCTTTGCACCCTTACTGCCATGTAAGATGTTACTTTCCTATGTATAAACCTCAATAAAGAACTATGAAACAAATTGAAAAATCACAATCTGCCGAACAAAATCTAGCAAATTTGGAGCAATTACGTCCAGTGGTTAAGGCTGTAGTCATGTTCAAAACGCATACAGTAATTAACAGGGGAAATGCACTATTTTTGACCCCCCTTTTTTCTCTGCCCCCACTTGACAGATCAGCCCAATTCTTTCCATTCTCAACATAAATCACAGGCACACTTTCTGGGAAAATTTTGTGAAGGTTTGTCAAACGACGCTAAAGATATAGTTAAGGCAAAAATTCTTTACCCTATAGAAAATTTATTCTAACTATATATTATGAACAGTGGAGGGGATCAATAATAACCCCGTTTTTAAAAAAGGAGAAAGAAGTTCCCTCTCAAATTATAAACCCGTTTCTATGCTTGTCAGCTCAGGCAAAATGTTTGGTAGAGTAATCTTGACCTGCTTAGAAGCCTGAATGGAAGAAAATACTTTTTTTTCTGGTGCCCAAAATGGGCTCTGCCCTGGGCTAGGTGCAACCGAACAAGCGTTAAATTTATCTCTGATTCTTGGTAAAATTTGCCAAGCCCAAGAGAGGGACCATACATTTGGCCGTTAAGGACCTCTCCTGTGCCTTTGACCTAGTGTATAGCAATATTCTGTGGGAAATAAAGTCCTGTGCAAGGGTTAACTCTGTTCTTCCATATGTTGTTAAAAATCTGTATCAAAATACACAGACTAAGGTCCGCTACACCCAACAAGGAAACTATACTCTGCCAGTAAATGAGGCATTAAACAGGATTGTATTTTAGCCTCTGTTCTATTTTTATTTGATATTAAGGCTCTGGAGACATTTCTATTATCTTTTATTTCTGATGAAGGTTCCAAAATTGTTTTTTGCTCAGTTCCAGTACTTCTATATGAGAATGAAACAGTCTTGATTACACGTATGGTGAATGGGCTACAGTAACTCCTAGATAGGTTTAATCACTTTATGCAAGAGCTAAAACTTAAGAAATCTTATGTTATGGCTTGTGGTCCAACAAACACTTTGTTGAGAAGGCTTTTAGCAGGTCATAGAGACTTTAAATTCAAGAGATTTTAACTATTTAGGTTTTATGCTTAATGAGAATATGCAGTGGGAAAGACTAACATTCTAGAGAAGACAGTGGATGGAGGCTTCTTGTGAGTGTATTTTTAGATTTGCCAGGAACCTAGGACATATACCCGTAACTGAAATGATTACATTATACAAAAGTAAAGCTCTTAGTGCAGGCACATATGGAGCAGGACTGTGGGGTTGCATGACACCAGCTCCCTGACAACAGGCAAAAAATAAACTTTTTAAACAGATTATTAGTGACTTCAAAGACCACCCAAAGTTTTATTACTCACAGTGAACTTGGGTTAGACTTTCTGGAAGATAAGCTTGGCTCCAGTTTTTATGTGGATTAAAATCTGGACTTCAGAATAATTGTACTTCACCTGTAATATTGTCTTGTGCAATCAAATGTGCAACTCATTCCCTGGATCAAGGGCCAGATTTAAAAGAAAGTGGTGCACCAGCTGTGATGCGCCACTTTTCATGCACCCCCTCCTGCCCCCTAATAACACCATGTATGTGCTGTATTTATACTGCACATTAGGACAAACGAGTCAGAATCTATGATGCTATTGTGGTACTTTGCAGGATTAGCGACATAAATTGTTTCATTCCTTTGTGATTAGATCACATGAAATGGTAGTGGTTTATTTGCATTCAGATGTTACTATCTTTTGAACAACTTGTAGTTCATGTTACTTCAACATTTATGGGCTATAAATAAGTCCCTTGTTGTCATTTTTCTTTACCTTTAACATAGGCACGTTATTTCATGGTGTGCCATCCCAGTGAAAACTGATGTTTCTCTGGTGTTGACACCATTTTGATAAAAATGTGGTATGGGTGTCCCCATATGTCAACAAATTGCCAGGGCCAGCATTTTGTAA
The DNA here is from genome assembly GCF_031143425.1 of Pleurodeles waltl. Taxonomy (NCBI): domain Eukaryota; kingdom Metazoa; phylum Chordata; class Amphibia; order Caudata; family Salamandridae; genus Pleurodeles; species Pleurodeles waltl. The sequence continues at coordinate 768,621,353 of NC_090436.1, forward strand.
TAGGTGGCCCCTTATATAAAAAATGATATAAAATATGCCTGTACCAGAAATTTGGAGTTTATGTAAACTTATACATAGATGACCTTTATGTCAAAAATGACCCCAATGACAGGGCCATCATTTTTTCTTGGGTTCCACCCTCCCACATGCCGTGTTGTCCATCTTTAAGCCAAGAATGACCACCCTTGTGCTGGTACGAACATTCTGCCACTGGTGTTTAATATGCCAAGAATTTCCTTATATTTTTACATGGGCTACCTAGATACTTTGAGTTACCTCTAGCAAGCCAGTATATGTATTTTACCACCGGTGTTTTTTATGATGAGAATTACCCCCAGTATGCCAGTGACAGTAGTTTGTCACAAATGTTTGTCATGCTAAGAAATGGCAGCATCACTATTTCTCCCTGTGTATCAGACAATACTTATCTATAGTATTTTAGGGCCTACAACAAACTTGCAAGTATCACATTATGCTCATATTCACTCACTCACAATCACTATCACTCATTCCTTCTCACTCACAGTCTCGTACACCACCTTACTCTCATTCTTATTCATTGCCACTCACTCTCTTGCATTCACTCTTAATTTCACTCATCCTTCCTCACTCATATTTTGTGAAACTCAGGTTTAGGAGTCCAGGTCCTTTGTTCCAGGTTTTCATCACTTTTGTGATGCAAACCCAGGTCAAAGTGTTTAGGGTGGGATTTTCTGTCCAGCGTAAACCATGATTTGTGTTGGATAATATCCTAAAGTAACACAAAGTTGTACTATGCACTGGTTTGCATTACGTGGGTGGTGCAATGACATTCCCATACAACTACTCATGGTTTTTGATGCAAATCCCTATATATAAACATTAGAAGGCAGGAATCTGTGCCAAAACCTTACGCCTCCTCAAGGCAGGCAGAAGAAAGAGGAAAGTTGTCATTGTCTTTCTAACTTTGCATGTGTGCTGCATTGTACAGCACACGTACAAAGTGGAGAAACAATTAAAGGATAGTTTCATACTGAAAGGTATCCTTTCCAGTACATTATCTTTGCTTTAAAGAATGCACATGCCCTTGCTTCAGGGCACAAAACTGTGTTTTTTACTCATGGATGCAAAATGTGCACCAGCATGTGGAGAGAGAAAACAAAGACCATATCTTAGTAGATATGGCACATTTTTCTCTTTTCTTTTGCCACAAGACAGAACAGCAACGTTTGTACAGCACTGCCTTGCGTCAAAGAAAAGTAAATCTAGTCCCCAAAATCACACATTCTCACTTACTACCTGTCACTGACTTTCACTCTCACTTTCACTCACATACACATGCTTAAATATACACACACTCTCATTTAAACACACTGTCACCCACAAGCACACATGCAACAAATATTCAAATCCATTTTTACTTATCACAGCTGCCACCAAACTTCCCATACCAGACGTGCGCTCTGCTAATTATTATATTAATAGAGAGTATTAGAATATTATTCAGTATTAGTAGAATGCAAACTTGTTCAGAAAACAAAGAATGTAGATCTGGCCCTGTGTTCTTGGCACCGATTTTACTGCCCCTGAGGCCAGCAGTCACAAAGTCAGTGGCATGGGTTGTAAAGGAGAAGCCAGGGACTGCAGGTGAACTCTAAATGACATCAACGCTCCTGTCCAATTCCCATTTCCTTCTATTTTGGCTACCAATCATTTCAAATGTGTTAGGTGTTGTTTTTTTACCTTGTGCACATACAGTGGTTGGTGGTGGAATTATTAAATAAGTGACTTTTGTTTTTGTCCAGAACCTAGGAGTGCTAGGAGGAACTAGACTAACCAGAGGATACGAAGGGAAGAAGAAGCTACTGCTGGGGTGGGTGATAAATCAATTTTATTTTTCAATCACAATTACTGGTGTTGTTATTGTATTCCTTCCATCTTCGCTTCTGGATCCAGCCCTCAATTGTCCAACTTCCTTCCTATGTTTCTGTCATTGCCTCGCTGCCATTACAATTAATTGGTAGTAGAAGAGCTAGGTTGTCCAGTGCCACTGGCTATCCATGAGTACTATCACCTCCAACTTCGTTCCATCTCACTCACACCCCAACAGTGGCAAATTGCTTCTACAACTCATTTAATTGACATGTTTCTCCCATTTTAGGACATGAAATATTTAATTGTGCTTGTGGATTAATTAAATGCCACTTAATTCAGTCCAACTAACAGTATTTGAATACAATGTAAAACAACAACACACAAGAATCACATAGAAATTTCAAGTGGCCTTAGATAACCCCCAAGACAATGTAGCTGTCTGAGTATAGAAACTGGTGCTTGCAGTGGGCACACAAATTCATATTTTCATCTTTCCTCAAACCACCCAGCTAGCCACCCTGGAGTCCTTCACAGTAAGGCTTCAGACTATCACCAGAAGAAGATAGAAGTTCTGCTGTGCCTCCCAAATTTGTAAACCTTAGTGACAGCCTTCCACTGACTATTTCTTCTCAAAGAGGAGAAGGAGGAGCCACTGGCAGCCACTATTTTGAGTGTCCAGCTGGCAGACATAAGGCAGCACTGCTACCACAACTGTCACAGGCACCCAAGCCTCACATTCACATCATCCACCAGACCACTGTACACAAAACAGAATGCTTCACTTAACTGGCCTATCAAAAATAAATTGCTCAACTATCCACCCTCATCATCCTCGCTCTAGTCTACTCTTGGGCCTCTACTTAGAATTGATCTCCCTTACCTCCAGGTAAGCCCAATGCATGCCAATCCAGCCACCCAAACCTGATGATATCTCTCCCTTCATGACTTGAAATCACATGAGTGTCCATCCCCCACCAGACAGCAGTAGTAATATCTTTGTACTGCTCTAGCCTCCGTATCCCTAAGCGACTCAACACTAAAGAGGAATGCACCTTACCTCAACTGGTGAAATTAGGAGATGTGTTTATATTCAGCATACTTCAAAGTCCTGTTCAATCCCAAACCCCAGCTTTCCCTCCTTGCATTTCTTATCTAGGCTGAAAGCTATGTATTTCTATCGTCCTCTGTTGTTGATGCTTATGTGTTCTTTGTAGTGGGTCTTGTGGCTCTAATGGGCCTAAACAGGGAAGAATTGCACAAGAAAAACAAGGTTTTTCTTGTTCAGAATAGAGCAGTTAAACCAAAGGAAGTTGAAACTCCAAGACAAAGACTAGCATAAATTAACACTGTGTAAAAGGGGAAACATTCATCAAAGTAAGTGTAATGAACATTCCAGCTACTTAAGGAGGTTACAGGTTGGTTGTAATAGAATCATCATGTACATTGTTTCTCCATGTGGTGTAGATTGTGGAAGATAAAATGCACACTGCCTATTCTGGGCATTCAATTGTTATATTTTATTCTGTGTACTATGGCTAGCCAGGGTAAGGGAGACGGTGTAGGCAAATTTGCATTTTTTGTAACTTCCCCCTCTTACAGTTTAATGATGCATGCACCACATCTGCCCTACCAAGAGTGATATCTGGTAATGGTGTAAATAGATTGCAGCACAATAGGTCTCACAACTTGGGGGAAGAAGTTCAGGTTATTGATGATTAGATGGGTAAGGTATTTAAGTACATCTTTAGAGAGACAAACACATTATTCAGCAAGTCCATGAGAGTGCTAAATCTGTCATAGTAGGCAGATATTAGTTGCATTAATTTGCACTGAACCTTATTCATACACTGCATCTTGAAGTATGTTTTATTATACTTCTAAAGGTAACATATACCTGTAGATACGTGTGCAAAGTTCTCTGTTCTGATTGTGGAGTCTCCACACACATTAAGTGTACGTTTTAGTACAAAACATGAGGGGGCAAGAAAAGGAAGAGATTGACTCATAAAATAGATGGGACTAAGAAGGAGTAAGACATGTTGAAAGATTGTCAGGAGGGTAGGGACGGTTGTCATCCCACCCACACAGGAGTAAACAATGGTTTTACTCTGGGGTGGAGACATGTAATTTGCACTTTTGTAGCAAGTTTGCACTCTTAGTTTGTGGATAGTAAAAGCAGTGAACTTACTCCAGAATGTAACTTTAATCAATAGTTCAGAAATAAAACACACAGAAGCATTCAATCTTTGCTCTGTGAGTATACACACTATAATAAAGGATTACACCTTACACCATAAAACTATTCTTTCTGAACTAATTGAATGATTCTTTCATTAAGCCCTTGTTCTCCTTGTTTTGGTTCTTCTTTATCTTTGACGTCCTGATGGTGGTCCCCCATATCATCTTGAGGGATGGAAATATTGTTGCCTACCACTACGGACCATGATAGATTATATTATATATAAATGGGCCATGTTGTTCATGTTTTTAAGTTGCACAACTTTGATCACTGAATTTGTTGATGTGTGTATCACTTTGAAGAGAACACCAAGCACATTTCTCACTACACACCCACTGTGTTGTTGTCACAAAGTAAACATTTTTTTTTTTTTTTTAACAATAGATCTTTATATATGATATATTATAGCTAAAGACAAAAAAAAACATTGGGTTCATTTGTATTGATTGCATTGTTTTCAACAGCCTAAAAGGTGCATTTTCAGAGTTGTAATTTCAAATCCAACATTACCATGAAATAGGACTTTAAATTGCAATTGAAATGAGTGGAAGAAGTATTTCTCTATCTGCTCCTACACTGAAGTTATCCATTATTAGGTGTATTAAGGTAACCAAGTGTTAGAGTATAGGAGAGTTACTCTTGCTACAGTAAAAAATGACTGGGAGTTTTTCACTGCCACAGCATGTAAAACATAAGTACACATATGGTACTTTTTAAATGTCATGCACCCTTCCCTATCAGCCATTAGGAGTGGCATATAAGTAGTAAAATGCTTATGCTTATGTTGGGCCAACATCGTGCTCATTGAAAGTTGAAGGAACACTTCAGTTCTTCTATTACCTTGAATTTTCAATCATTCATCTTCTACATTCCCACTTTACTGACAATCCATTTCTTACAAGTTCACACATCCATGTTTGATAAAGGAATGAAAGTGGGCAATGCTTTTTTGTTCTCTGGATCCAGTATCATGACACAGAGGTACTTCAGAGAACACAATTTCTTTTTACAACCTTTGTTATTGTTCAGAAAAGGGATTAAGCTGTCGACTAAAGCAGCTGCTTCTTTATTGAAACTGGCAAATGTTTGATCTACTTTTTCCAAATCTTTCCACAGTGTATACAGCAATGACATCACTTGTTGCATGGCAATGTCCTCCTTGCTGGCCTCCTGTATCAAAATCTCAAATGGCACTAGCATTTGGATCAGGCACTCCACCAGTCCCAAATTTTCAATTTTGATCGTCATGGCTATGGAAGCTGTAGCCCTTCTCTTTTGTAGAAGGTAATCAATGATAAACCTGCACTCCTCAAATAGGCTTTGCATGACATAGATGGAAGAGTTTCAACAGGTCGGCAGCTCCCGTATAAGGGCTTTTACATTGGACTCTATTAACATACAGAATGATCCTCAACTGATTCTGGCCTTTAAAATAATGATGGAAATGAGTGTGTTCCATCAACAACTGACTAACATGTAGCAGCATACAGCTTCTTTTTTGAGGATAATTTGTTTGATGCAATGCACTACACATAGGCCCTCATTATGACATTGGCAGTAAATGCCGCCTACCGCCACACTGACAGTTGCCAACATACCTCTGCGGTGGCCAATATCCATTCACCATATTATGACACACACTCACACAAATCTAGCCACATACACAAATCCACCAGCCCAAAGGTCAGTGCTAAACTGGCAGTCCCAAAACCCATACTATTACGCCAACAAAACAACGCCCATCACATTATGACCCATGAATCACCACAGCAGATATTTAACGGTGTTAAGCCATTGGCGGTACATACGGCTGCTCTCTGAAAGGACACCCACATACAAAACAACACTATATTGGCCAATATGAAAAACACACACCTGACACTCATACACTCACCACACCCACACACCCACCCCACTATAAAACACAAACCCACATTACTCACAACCTTTTATCAACAACAATTACTGCCAGGAGATTGACACGAACAGCACAGAGACAGCTAGACACACACACCACTCACACCCATACATCTCTCATGCACTCCACATCACACTCCCCACCACATTACTCAACACACTCTCACCAACACACACCACACAACACCTATGGCACCACAAAGGTACCCCTGTTTCACTGAGGAGGAGTGAAGGGTCAGGGTGGAGGAAATTGTCAGGGTAGAGCCACAGCTGATTGGAGCACAGGTACAGCAGATATCCATTGCAAGGAAGATGGAGCTATGGCGGAGAATCATGGACAGGATCAACGCCGTGGGACAGCACCTGAGAATAAGGGACAACATCAGGAAGAGGGGGAACGACCTACCGGGGAAGGTACATTCCATAACAGCAAGGCACCAGCTCTCCATACGGAGGACTGGCGGTGGACCCCCACCTCCTCCCCCACAGCTCACAGCATGGGAGGAGCAGGTACTAGCAATACTGAATCCTCAGGGACTCGCTGGATTAGCCGGAGGACTGGACACTGGTAAGTCAACATTTAACACTTATCACCCCCATACCTGCATGCCATTTCACACCCTCACCCTCACTCCCATCACTCCACCCCACACACTGCACCTACACATATGACTAACCACAATGCCAGGCCCTGCATGCTATACAAATGCATGGACACCCCTCCCAGCCCTGCATGGACACCCATCACTAAAGCATGCACAGCATAGGGAAACTAATAATCAAACAATACATCACCAGACACAAGCAATAGGTGGCAATGATAGAGGGGAAGCCAGGGATGTACAATATGTCTCACGCCTGAAGCATAATACATCACTTATATCCCCACAGGTGCCCCAGCCAATGTCAGTGGAGAGGAGGTGCCACAACTATCCAGTCCCCAACAGAAGATACTCCCAGTGATGACAATAGCTCTGGACATCAGGATCTGGATGACCTACTTAGTCCATCAGGGACCACTGGACAGCCGGTTACTCAAGCCCACTCACGGACAACCACAGACCCTCCCCCATCAGGATCCAACACCACAGCACCCACCCAGCATACCCACACCTCTGTCCCCAAGACACATCAATCAGCAGTGTGCCCACCTGTACAGGGACCCCAGGCCACACCTCATACTCAAGAAAATCAGGGACCTCGGGTTAGTGGCAGTAGGCACACCATTCAGGGGACAGAGGCATAGGCCAACAGGGACACTGGGAGGAATGCTGTGTGCCAGAGGGAGGACAGAACCAGGGAACCAACTCTCCAGAAGGCACTCTCCGAGATCCTGGGGGCCTGCCAACATTCCCAGGATATGATGGGCCAGATCCGTGACAACGTGTAGGGGAACAGGCGGCTGCAGGAGGGACCGTATCAGGGGGTCAGGAAGGACTTGCAGGCCATCAACACCACCCTGGTCTCCATAGCAGGGGTGCTGGCAGACATGGCCAACATCAAGAGGGAGCCAACAGCACACCAGTTGGCCCCTATCACTGGCCAGTCAACTAAACAGCCCTCCACTTCGGCAGCTGCCGCTAGTGGCCAGAAGGCCCCACCACAGGACCCACAGGCCACCAGAACCCCTCCCCCTGTAGATGGTGAACCACCCTGCAAATGTTCCCTGTGACCCAGACAGAAGCTAGAGACAATTGCCAAGACCACCACCAGGAAATGACACTCTCCTGATTGTCCCCTTTGTGTCCCACCCTGTCACATTGTCCACTTTGTACTGCCTTTGCTCCCCTTCCTATGGCCACTTGGACATTGCACCTATGCTACAGACAGACTGGGACAATACCCTGGGCTTTCCTCCATCATCACCCCCTTCCATTGCACTTTCCCCTCAATTTCTTAGCACTTCAATAAACACCCTTGAACACAACTCAAATACTTGTATGTCATGTTGAAACAGTGTATTAATGGAAACAGTTACATCCGTTGGAAATGAACTGTACAGTGTAAGAGCATAGACATAATGACCTGTAGCTGGCTGTAGTCAGCACATCAATACACATCTGTAAAATGATTATCCATAGGTGACAGTAAGTAGAGGTAAAAAGTGGGTAATGCCATCATGCCAAACAGAATACACCAATAGTCATAGAAATGTGAAGTTGCACTGTCTCACCTGTGTGTCATTGGAAGCACTGTAACTGTGTTTCTGTTGTCCTCATCCTCATCTTCAGCCTCTTCATCCTTACAGTCACCAGGGTCTACTGCAGTCACAGGGGCTTCTCCAGTCTCCTCCTCCTACTGAAAAGGTACATGGCATCTGAGGGCCAGGTTGAGCAACATGCAGCATGCCACTACTATCTGGCAGACCTTCTTGGGTAAGTAGCACAGGGATCCACCTGTAAGATGGAGGCACCTGAACCTGGCTTTCAGGACGCTGAAGATTCTCTCAATCATCCTTCTGGTTCACCCATGTGCCTCATTATCACGTTCTTCAGCCCTTGTCCTGGCATTCCTCACAGGGGTCAGCAACCCCAATAGGTTTGGGTAGTCAGTCACCTGCAGGTATTGAGGGACAACATTTAGCCACACACTATCCTATGAGGTTAACACCAGAGGCATACACTAACATACACTGGGTGGGGACCAAGGCTCACCTATTAGCCACACCCTGTACCTCTATAGTTGGGCCATCATATTTGGGATGCTGCTATTCCTCAGTCAAAGACATCATGCACCGACCCAAGATAATTAGCAGTGACGTCACACCATCTGCACATTCATGGAGTGGAAACTCTTACGATTCCTGTACACCTGTTCATTCTGGCGGATGGGGGGACAAATGCAATATGTGTCCCGTCAGTCACCCCAATAATATTGGGGATATGTCCCATTGCATAGAATCCGGCCATCACAGTGGCCAAATCTTCCACCTGGAAGGAAGCTATGTAGCTGCACATGTGTTTCACCAGAGCAGGCAACACGCTTGCCAGCACGATTGAGAACATTGTCTGTGACATTCTTGGGCCCTATGGAGTACAGTGGCCCATAGGGATGTACACAGGCGGTGACGGTGTACACCGCCGTGGACGTGACCACCATGTAATATCTGATTCCTCACTTGTTTCCTGACCTTCAACAGGAGAAGACTTACACTGTGTGTGCTGCTGTGACCTCCGTCTGGAACCTACCATGGCCCATGTGACCAGACAAAGCCCCCCAGCTTTCCCTTCAGAGGAGTTGGAGCGACTGGTTAATGGGGTCCTACCCCAGTACGGACAGCTGTATGGGCCTCCAGACCAACAGGTGAGTACACTTTTGCCACGATGCATGTATGCATGGAGATGTGTGTGAAGGCATTGTGTAAGGGTGAGGGGCCGGGGGGGTTGTCTGTTGGTGGTATACATGTTGTGACCTGTCCTATGTGTGTGCCAATGGTGATGGAATCGGGTATGATGAGCCATGCGCGTGACAGGATGGACTGTTTGTTTATTGGAGTTCTCCTATCTGTATTACCTCTGCAGGCCAGCACCCATCAAAAGAAAGGATTACTGAGTGCCATCGCCAAGGATGTGCAGACCCTGGGGTGTACGGCAGGCGGAGCACCCACTGTCGCAAAGGGTGGGAGGACCTGAAACGCTGGGCACGGAAGACCGCGGAGGCCTAGTTGGGGATGGCCACCCAACAAGGAAGGGGTTTCCGTCGGATCCTGATCCCCGATGGACCACATACTGGCGGTGGCCTACCCTGAGCTGGATGGGTGCTTGAGGGAATCACAGCAGCCACAAGGGGGTGAGTACAGTGGGTTTCATTATATATTTTGGCTGGTGGGGTGGTATCTGGGTTGTGGATGTGTGGTAGTTGGTGCCCCTAAGGCCAGGCTAGACATTGCAGCGTGGGTCAACTGAAGGGTAATCGTTGCATAGCAAATACAGGTAACCTAGCTTGTTATCAGTCCATTTCAGCTAGGGCATCGTGGGTCCCAGGCGTGCTGCAGTTGGCGGTGTGTGGTCCTCATCTTGACTTAGTGACTAGCCATATCACTGGTAGTGCAATGCAAAGTGCTTAAGCCTGTTTCCTGTGTGAGACAGTGACGTGCATGCCAATGGTGGTGTTGGTGCAGTCATTGACCAAGTGTATCCTTTGTCTCCCCCTTTCTTCTTTTGTCTTCCTGTCCTTGTGTGCATTAGCATCATCTGGCGGAGGAGCAGGGGCACCGGTGACAGAGGGAGCTGCATCTCACAGGACCTGTTAGGCAGAGTCCACTGACACCAAGGGAACCAAAGGGACAGAGGGTGAGGGGAGCACCACGGCGGAGACTGGAAGAGACAACACAGACTATGATACCTCCTCCAATGGGAGCTCCCTGCAGGTGGCAGACACCTCTGTGACCACTGCAGCTGCAGGTACAGCCACCACCCCGTACCAGCACCACCCTCCCAGTAGCCCCTCAGCAAGTTACCCATGCCTGCTTACCCAGAAGGGTGGGCATCACTTTTGCCCCAGGCACCTCAGGCCCTGCCCTAGTGAGACCTGCTACCCTGAGTGAGGAGGCCATTGACCTCCTGAGATCCATCTCTGTAGTTCAGTCAACCATTGTGAATGGCATCCAGGGGCTAGCATCCCAGATGCAGCAATGCAATGCATTCCTGGAGGTCATTCACAGTGGACTGGCAGCCCAGCAGAAATCAATTCAGGCTCTGGCCTCCCCTCTGATGGCAGCCATTGTCCCTGTTTCTACCGTACCCTCTCCAACTACCACTTCCCAGTCCCGTTCTCCTCAACCCCAACCCACCCAGGCACACATATAGATGAGCATTCACACAAGGCAACATCCAAGAGTGGCACAGGCAAACCCAAGCACTGCACTTCATCCCACAAGCACTCACGCAAACACCATACAGCTGCAGACACCACAACATCCAATGCCTCCACTGTCTCACCCTCCTCCACCACCTCCCTCCCAGTCACATCCACAATCACACCTGCATGCACTACATCAACATCCACTACCATCATCACCACAACGGCCATGCATGCGTCCCCTCTGTACAATCCCACTCTGTCTGTCCCCCTAAAGGACGTAAATGCAACCACTCACACACCCAACAGCCATCCACCTCACATTAGCATACTGTCCATACACCTGCACCCACGTCCAGCAGACATACACCTCCAACAACCACTCCCTTATCCTCCATTCCAATTACTCCTCCCTCCTCCTGCCCCACCATCCCTAAAAAGTTTTTCCTTTCCCAATTTGACCTCTTCCCTACCCCCATTCTGACCGTATATGCAGGGTACCAAGGACACACCCTAGCACCTCAGCCAAACAGTCCACAGGGACAGTGGTAGGGCCTGCACCACCTGGAAAGAAGGGGAAGGAATCAGCACCCCCAGGAAATAAGGGGAAGGAGCCTGCACCACCTGGAAAGAAGGGGAAGGAGCCTGCACCACCTGGAAAGAAGGGGAAGGAGCTTGCACCACCTGGAAAGAAGGGGAAGAGGCCTGCACCACCTAGAAAGAAGGGGAAGGAGCTAGCAGTACCCGGAAAGAAGGGGAAGGAGCCTGCACCACCAGGCAGAGAGGGGAAGAGCCCATCCACCCCTGCCAGGAAGGGTAAGGGCTTCACGCCCCATGCACTGGAGGAGACAAAGCACTCTACACCAATGGAGGCTGTCAAGCTGACACCTCTACCACCACCAGCTAGCATGGGCCCCCACTGCCAGCTGAGGATGTGCAACCATCAGTAAGTGCAGAGGCTGCCTGGGAGGCTCTTCCATCCACCACCTTATGCAGCCATCAGACAGTGTAGAAGCTGCCCAGGAGGCTCCTCCATCTGCCACCACAGTGCAGCCATCAGACAGTGCAGAGGCTGCCTAGGAGGCTCCTCCATCCACCACCACACTGCAGCCATCACCACCAGCAGAAACTGTGTAGGCCACACTCTAGGGGCTGATGTGTGACTTGCCCCCTCCAGAACTCTGGGCCTCATATTTTTTGTGAGGTACGTGGACTGAACACTCTACTTCATTGCTTTGTCGTAGTTTGGACTCTTGCTTTGGGCAAGACTGCTGGTTCAAGGATGACAGTACTTATGTTTGTAGGCAGCTATGCCTATCCTACAACAAGTCACTACTGTAGTCCCAACCCCGTCAGGATCACTAGCAGTACCACACCAAAAACCCAGTTAAAGGTGATTTGTGGCAGCCTTTACACATGGACTCAGAAGTATGACATCTCAGGGAGTGTTGTGGTTAAACGGAGATTACCCCTTTCTCACAGATGTATCATGTCTCAACCAAACCAAACACAGGCAATAAGGAAGATGCAGTAATGTTTCAATATTTTGTATTTAATACATCTGCAATCTGTGGTAAATTGCATGGGTTGCAATGATTAGGATAATGAACAGTGCAAGAAATTGAATAGTAAAGACAAAGGTCATGATCATAAAGACCTCCACCATCTTGCAATAACATTGAAAGTCATTGAGTGTGTGATATGTCCTAATACCATACCATAATAGGCCTAACCTTCTACCTAGAGGAGAGCTGGGTATGTTAAACCTAATCTGCCAATGCCATGTCCCTGGAAGGAGCCCCCAACCCCTGTTACCTGGGAATGAGGTCTCGTGCTCAGACTCCGAAGGAACACGAAGTCCCGGTCAGTGTCAAGGCGATGTGCAGCATCGATAGCAGCAATGGTATCTGGTCGAAATCCCTCTGATTATCTGTCTAAAAGTGTGATGTATTTATACAGATCTGCTTGAACCCCTGACATAGGTTGTTCCAAAACAATAGATAACACAGCATGCTTGGGACGGTAATTTCTAATGTGAGCACCTACAGTTTTTCTTTGTTGTATGAGTTGATGCCTTAGCGCGGTAGCACTGATAACATAAATCTAAACAAAATGGCCTAACTATAAACAAGGCATCCATCTTAGATGAATTAATTAAATAAATGGTCTAAGACAGAGCAAGCTAAGTAGGTTAAAAGTCACTAAGTGACGGGTCATGAATCTGCAAGCCAAAGGCTAAGTTAACTCCTGTTATCCTATTAAAACAAATTAGGATTCACTACAGCTTCACTAACCAAATGCAGCACTTGTTAGTATAGTGCTGGCACAACAATAGTGGAAATATATGTCTTACTTGAAACCTTTCATTTTGGACGAAGTGTCTGCACAAATTTCAGAAACCCCTTTATTCCAACCACTAAAATAGATAGGAGGTCAATTACTAATATTTTGACCAGCTTACGATTGTATATATGGACTAGGCCATTGATTTGGTGCTACAGTAACTCCTTTCTAAACACAGATTTAATAGTCAGTTTTTGTGACTGTTTTCTTTGTGAGGATACATCCACAAGTGACCTTCGAGTAGCTGGCAAGCTGCTTGGTTGCTTCTGGTGACTGTATCCCCTATTTCCTTGTGCCATGCTAAGGTTCTTGTGGGTGATAAATGGACACTATGAGCAACAGTCACAGGGCTGTTTTATATGACATGTTTCTTACAACTACCTCCTTCTCAAAGTTCAACTTCTTAATCTCTCTCACCAGCAGGCTTCCTTTTCCTTGCTCTCTTCCTACACAATTGTGTGTTGATCTTTCAGAGAGGTAATCTGGCCCCAGGTACCACAATGTCTTCCTGGCTTACCAGAAAGCATTGGTTTTCAGCAAAGTGGGCATTCTGTGATTTGCTATATGTGGACTAAGGCGGTCATTCTGACCGCCGCCCGCCATGCGGTCACCGCCAAATGGCCGCTCCGCGGTCAGGAGACCGCGGATGCCATTCTGGCTTTCCCGCTGGGCCGGCGGGCGACCGCCAAAAGGGCGCCCGCCGGCCCAGCGGGAAAGGCCCTGCAACGAGGAAGCCGGCTCCGAAAGGAGCCGGTGGAGTTGCAGGGGTGCGACGGGTGCAGTTGCACCCGTTGCGATTTTCACTGTCTGCAAAGCAGACAGTGAAAATCTTCATGGGGCCCTGTTGGGGGGCCCCTGCACTGCCCATGCCAGTGGCATGGGCAGTGCAGGGGCCCCCAGGGGCCCCACGACACCCATTCCCGCCATCCTGTTCCTGGCGGTAAGAACCACCAGAAACAGGGTGGAGGGAAGGGGGTCGAAATCCCCATGGCGGCGCTGCAAGCAGCGCCGCCTTGGAGGATTCCCTGGGCCAGGGGAAAACCGGCGGGAAACCGCTGGTTCCCCTTTTCTGACCACAGCTTTACCGCTGCGGTCAGAATGGCCCTGGAAGCACTGCCAGCTTGTTGGCATTGCTTCCGTGGTTCCCGGCCCTGGCGGTCATGGACCGCCAGGGTCGGAATGACCCCCTAACTGTAAAGAAAACCCAAACTAGGAAGAAGTGCTTTTTTATAAAGGCATTGGCTGTAGAACCTGTTAATTTAGAGATAGGTGCGTATGTTTACTTTTCTCCAAGGGAGTTGTGAATGTTGTAGAAGTGGTGGTGGTTGCTGCTAGGTTTTGGCATCTTGAAAAGATGGAATCAGGTGATAGCGGTACTACATGGTGCACAGCGGGCTAAGAAGAGGTAATCTTCATTTCATCTTTGGCACACTCCATAGGAACAATCATTGGTTCATCATCTTCATCACTTCCAAGTCTTTTGGGAAGCTTACTTTTCCCTTGTTTCTTGTAACAGGTGTTTGCCTTTGTCCAATCTCTGTCAAGATCATTGGAGGAAGGGGCTTGGCAGAGATGGATACTTTTTATGTGTTTTCCTTGCAGGAGATAGTGAAAACGTTGTGTACAATGGAAGAACAATCACAACAATATCTTTCTCAGCCACAAGCTCATCTTTCTGCCCTGCTTATACCTCCAGAGGATCGTATGTGCCATACTGTGGTTGCTGTTGAGTTTCCTGTGAAGATTCAGTTTGCTGCTGCAACAGTTCGATTTCTGATACACTGAAGAACAGAGAGACATTTACTTTGGTTTTGTTGGTGAAACTGCTGTCGATCCAGAGGTGCTCCAACTCCTAGCTAATTCGTGCACAATGAAGGGCACACCGCATATACCCTGTTGCAGGGTGAAGGATGAGGGCTTTTTGCCAGTGGTGGCACCAGCAACAGATTTATTTTTCTCTTCACTTATCACATTCGTGGCAGAATCTCCTTTGGGGCAATCTTTTTTACTTCGTATGTGGTTCAGCGCCACAAGCAGAAAAAACTAGCTGTTGTAAGCTAATCCACAGACTTCTCTGTGCCCGAGGCAGTAATATCCTCTTGTGCATCTTTAGACAAGAACAAAGGAAGAGAGTGAGGCTTGGCAATTTTTGTCAATGTAATCACTAGTCCAGAGCAAAGTTTTAATTATGCCAGCATAGTAACTGTAATTTCGGTAATTTTGTGAGATTCACCAATATGCACATTGCATGATTTCAGTGAGAAATTTTAACAGGAGATGAACAGTTTGGATAATTTTTAAATCCTTAGCACATTTAAGGTACATTTTATACCAGAGCGAACCATCAGATTATTTTTGGTGGCAAAACTACAAATCCAATCGCAAGTGTCAGTGTTTCGAAAGTGCGCAAGTGAAAATCAATTAAAAATTACATTTTCTAGCTGAATTTTTAACTGACTGGACCGTTTGAGTCATTTTTAAAGTGCAAGGTTCATTTCACATATATTCTCATAATTAGGCATCATTTCGCTGTCATTTTACATAATCACACAGTAAATTAAGAGAGGTTTGCACAGCTGTAGAAATCACTATTATCTTCATCACCAATCATCTTAACAATATTAAGAAATTCAAAAGAATTATTATAAAAATACCTGAGGTCCTGCCACAGCCATGGGGGCCTGATGAGAGGCGGAAGCAGGAATAAAATCAAATACATTAATTGTCAACAACTGTCTACTACCGACTGCTACAAACAAACAGTCACAAGCACACATAAATGTATCATAAAAAAAATGAGGAAGAAACAAAAAAGGAATCAAAATAACACAAGCATCTTCTAATGTCAATGCTCCTAGAAAACGCCTTTTAAAAATAGAAGAAATTATTATTAATCAGAAATGCACACTGACTACACAGAATGTTGGTCATCCACCTCATGGCCAGCGAAGAACGAGACATGGGCAAAAATATAAACAATGGCTCCACAAAATGATGGTGGCCACATGGCCACCAAAGGAGAAGACATGGGGAACAAAGGAAAACAGCCACCTAAGACAAACACGAAAAAATAAGTTCACAAAATTGTTGTTGTATCATGGCCAGTAAATAAGTTATCATGAAGAACACAGATAAAATCTCTCTCTATGGCAAACACACGCTGGTGTCACAAAATGGTGGTCACTGCATGGCTGGCAAAGAGGTAGGTATGGGGCACCAAGACAAAGTTCCTGCCAGTGACAAGCACACATACACTGGCTCCACAAAATGGCCATTGCCACAAGGTCACAAAAGAAGGAGACATGGATATCAAGGATGTTAGAAATGGGGTCTTTGGTTGACAGTCAGGTTACCCCCTGTTCAAGCAAGGATCCTCACTCTAGTCAGGGTAAAAGAGAATCACCCTCAGCTAACCCCTGCTTACCCCCTTGGTAGCTTGGCAGAGCAGTAGGCTTAACTTCAGAGCGCTAGGTGTAAAGTATTTGTACCAACACACACAGTAACTCAATGAAAACACTATAAAATGACACAACACCAGTTTAGAAAAATAGGAAATATTTATCTAAACAAAACAAGACCAAAACGACAAAAATCCAACATACACAAGTCAAGTTATGAACTTTTAAAGATTAAAATCAAAAATAGCGCTTAGAAACAAAAAAATGCTTCGATGAGATGTTAACACGGCGTCGTGACGGAGTCGTTCCCAACAAGCCGACACCAGCTGCGCCGGACACGGAGTCGTGTAGACCCCCAAGTACAGTACCTTTGGTGAAGAGTGAAAACAAGCCGATGCGCGAAGTCGGGGATCGCAGCGTCTGTGCGAAACGTTGAATCTGCGCACTTTGAGCGGCGTCGGTCACGACGTAGTGCGGCGACTTCCATGGAGTCGCGGACTTCAGCGGGGCTGCTGTGGCGTCGGGCCTGCGAAGAGCATCGCGTTCCATCTAAGGTTACGGCGTCAGGTGCAGGCGCGTTACAGGATTCAGCAGCGGTGTCGGTCCGAAGTCGTCCAAAGTCGATTTCCTTGGATTCCACCAGCTTTCCTTTCAAGGGCCCAGGGACAGGATAGGGCACCACTTGTCGGGGCAGGAGTCTCTCCAGAGACTCCAGGTGCTGGCAGAGAGAAGTCTTTGCTGTCCCTGAGACTTCAAACAACAGGAGGCAAGCTCTAACTCAAGCCCTTGGAGATTTCTTCACAAGATGGAAGGCACACAAAGGGCCTCATTCTGAGGCCGGCGGGCGGCGGTCGCCGCCCGCCTGGCGGGAACCGCCATATGGCCGCTCCGCGGTCGAAAGACCGCGGAGGCCATTCTGGCTTTCCCGCTGGGCTGGCGGGCGACCGCCAGAAGGCCGCCCGCCAGCCCAGCGGGAAACCCCTTCCCACGAGGAAGCCGGCTCCGAATGAAGCCGGCGGAGTGGGAAGGGTGCGACGGGTGCAGTAGCACCCGTCGCGAATTTCAGTGTCTGCTAGGCAGACACTGAAATTCAAAGTGGGGCCCTCTTACGGGGGCCCCTGCAGTGCCCATGCCATTGGCATGGGCACTGCAGGGGCCCCCAGGGGCCCCACGTTACCCCTCACCGCCATCCTGTTCCTGGCGGTCGGAACCGCCAGAAACAGGATGGCGGTGAGGGGGTCGGAATCCCCCATGGCGGCGCAGCAAGCTGCGCCGCCATGGGGGATTCCTCAGGGCAGCGGAAAACCGGCGGGACACCGCCGGTTTTCCTGTTCTGACCGTCAGAATGCCCTGCAGAGCACCGCCAGCCTGTTGGCGGTGCTCCCGCCGACCCCGGCCCCGGCGGTCCATGACCGCCGGGGTCGGAATGACCCCCAAAGTCCAGTCTTTGCCCTCTTACTCTGGCAGAAGCAGCACTGCAGGAAAGCTCCACAAAGCACAGTCACAGGCAGGGCAGCACTTCTTCCTCAGCTATCAGCTCTTCTCCAGGTAGAGGTTCCTCTTGGTTCCAGAAGTGTTTCTCAAGTCTGTAGATTTGGGTGCCCTTCTTATACCCATTTTAGTCTTTCAAGTCACCTTTCTTCAAAGGGGACTCACACCTACTTGTGAAATCCTGCCTTGCCCAGGCAAGGCCTCAGACACACACCAGGGCGTTGGAGCCGGCATTGTCAGAGGCAGGCACAGTCCTTTCAGATGAGAGTGACCACTCCACCCCTACCTCCTAGCAGAGATGGCTAATCAGGAAATGCGGGTTACACCCCAGCCCCCTTTGTGTCACTGTCTAGTGCGAGGTGAACTACAACCCAACTGTCAAACTGACCCAGACAGGGAATCCACAAACAAGGCAGAGTCACAGAATGGTTTAAGCAAGAAAATGCTCACTTTCTAAAAGTGGCATTTTCAAACGCACAATCTTAAAATCAACTTTACTAAAAGATGTATTTTTAAATTGTGAGTTCAGGGACCCCAAACTCCACATGTCCATCTACTCTCTAGGGGAATCTACACTTTAATCATATTTAAAGGTAGACCCCATGTTATCCTATGAGAGAGACAGGCTTTGCAACAGTGAAAAACGAAGTTGGCAGTATTTCACTGTCAGGACATATAAACCACATTACTATGGGCCTCATTATGACCCTGGCGGGCGGCGGAGGCCGCCCGCCAGGATCCCGCCCTCCAAATTACCGCGCCGCGGTCAAAAGACCGCGGCGGGTATTACGAGTTTTCCCCTGGGATGGCGGGCGGTTCCAGTAAAACCGCCCGCCAGCCCAGGGGAAAACGACCTTCCCACGAGGATGCCGGCTCGTAATCGAGCCGGCGGAGTGGGAAGGTGCGACGGGTGCTACTGCACCCGTCGCGTATTTCACTGTCTGCAAGGCAGACAGTGAAATACATTTTGGGGCCCTCTTACGGGGGCCCCTGCCGTGCCCATGCCATTGGCATGGGCACGGCAGGGGCCCCCAGGGGCCCCGCGACCCCCCCTACCGCCATCCTGTTCATGGCGGCTTTCCCGCCATGAACAGGATGGCGGTAGGGGGGGTCAGAATCCTCATGGCTGCGGAGCGCGCTCCGCAGCCATGGAGGATTCCAATGAGCAGCGGAAAGTCAGCGGGAGACCGCTGACTTTCCGCTTCTGACCGCGGCTGAACCGCCGCGGTCAGAATGCTCATTGGAGCACCGCCAGCCTGTCGGCGGTGCTCCCGTGGTCGGTGGCCCTGGCGGCCACCGGCCGCCAGGGTCAGAATGACCCTCTATATGTCCTACCTTATCCATACACTGCACCCTGCCCTTGGGGCTACCTAGGGCCTACCTTAGGGGTGCCTTACATGTAAGAAAAGGGAAGGTTTAGGCCTGGCAAGTGGGTACACTTGCCAAGTAGAATTTACAGTGTAAAAATACACACACAGACACTACAGTGGCGGGTCTGAGACATGATTACAGAGCTACTTATGTGGGTGGCACAACCAGTGCTGCAGGCCCACTAGTAGCATTTGATTTACAGGCCCTGGCACCTCTAGTGCACTTTACTAGGGACTTACTAATAAATCAAATATGCCAATCATGGATAAACCAATCAACAATACAATTTACACAGAGAGCATATGCACTTTAGCACTGGTTAGCAGTGGTGAAGTGCTCAGAGTTCAATAACCAAAAGCAACAGATCAGAAAAAATAGGAGGCAGGAGGCAAAAAGATTGGGGATGACCATGCATAAGCAAAAGTCCAACACGACCCCCTACCAGCCTAAAGCCAGGGGAGAACAATCAATACCTTGATGTACTTCCCTGATTGAGGCGATAGAACAAGGACCCAGGCCCACAACAGCAGGAGCATGTTCCAGTTCTACGCCTTCCTGACTCCAGTTGGATCCCTCTGTCCATACTCTCAGTGCCCACTAAGCTAACCCATGGGAAACCCTTCTCCACATCTGCAGACACCATCTGTGCAGCGCCTAACTTTACTTTGCTCACAGATGTATTGCAATGGGCAGATAGTACCACCAGGGCCAACACAGTGGTGTTGCCCACTCCACCCCTGGGGTGTGACTCTCATTCCGCCCCCCAGGGGCAGCTCTGACCACCAGGACAGAAAGCCACAGTGACCCCTGACAACGTTCAGGGATGAGAGCCTGACCTCAGGCCTCTCCAACCACTGTGACTGTGGAGAGTGGGGGGCGGTAGCCCCAGGTGCCTGACACCCTTTGACCACTCTACCTTCTGCCCGGTCAGAGAAGATAACCTGACCCTGGTCCTCCCCTCTGGGGCTCTGTACCCTCCCTCCAGGAGCGGCACCCCCAGAGTAAAAAATTGTCAGGGTGCTTGTAGAAGCAGTCCTGCACAATTCTTCCACCAGTGCAGGGATGTTAACCTGCAACTGATCCTCCAACCTGGGGTCTGTACCTTCAGGTTTACCAGGGCCAGGGGTGAGGCTTCCCTCCCCCTGCCCTCTCTTCTGGGGTCCTGAACCACCCAACTACGAGTGGCCCCCCCAGAAGACAACATGGTAGGGGCACTGTTAGCAGTAGCCCCTTCCTCCAGGTCAGGGGGGACACCCTGAACCTGGCCTTCCAATCCAGGGTCTGTACCCTTAGAATGCTCTGGGGTCACGGGTGAGTCTTTCTCTCCCCTTCCCTTACTCTCAGGGTTCTGCACCCACCCCTCAGGGAGAGTACCCCTTGAAATCACACCAGGGGGGGGTGATTGGGCAAACCGCCCCCCCTTCAGGTCAAGGTTTATCCCCTGCACCTGATCCTCCAGTCCAGGGTCTGTACCCACAGACTGGACCACTGCCTGGCAACCCAGGAATTCCTGGGGGGCATACCTACCCCCCACCAGGTCAGAGTTTACCCTCTGAACCTGGTCATCCAACCCAGGGTCACCACCCTGCGGTTGAACCACTGCCTGGCGCACCAGGACTTCCTTGGGAGCACACTTACCCCCTATCAGGTCAGAGTTTACCCCCTGAACCTGATCATTCAACCCAGAGTCACCACCCTGCGGTTGAACCATTGCCTGGCACACCAGGACTTCCAGGGGGGCACACTTACCCCCCTCAAGGGACACACTGTCCCGAAGGGCCACACAAGAGTCTGGCTGGCGCAGGTCTCCTGACCTCTGCCCATCTGACAGAGTCTGGATTCCCCCAACCCAGAAATGGTCTCACCAAGGTCATTCATGGGGGGATCTGCTCTCAGAGCTGACCTCTGACCCTCCACTGGAGTCAGCAACCCCCTCTCAACCCTCTGTCTGGACTTCTGCACCCCCTCACTAGGAGTGGTACTGCCAGACACCAGAGCTGGTGGGATGCTGGCTACAGCCGCCCCCCCCCCCAGTTCTTCTGACACTGTGGGATCTCCCTCAACAGATGGCCCTATGGTACAGGCTAGGCTCCCCTCCTGGGGTTCCCTCATGGAACCCTCCAGGACCTGGGACCGGATCTCGAGCACCTTGGACCTCAGCCCATCCCCATTCCCTCGCCTCAGAGACTGGACATGGGGTCCCTCTCCCATCCCACTACACTGGGACCTACCTGGGACACTACAATCCTTCCCTAGCTCACCTGGTTGGGAAATACCTAGACCACTCCTCTCAGGAGCCCCCCCAAATGCCTCTTCAGACTCGCTGGTACTCACCAAGAGGTCTGCCTCCATTGTAAGCTCCCTGGGGTCAGAGAACTCACACTCCACCTGGTGTTGGCGTAGCTCTGGAAAATAAGGACTAGACATATGCTCTCCAGCAATTACATCACTTAGCCCCTTACATGAATTAACCAAAGTACCCTTCACCCAACCATCCAGTGACTCTGCTTTGAAAAAGCACCCCACATCACCCTCCTGAGACTGGTGAGACAGTACCTGACTGTCCCTGACACTCAACCCACATTCTTCTGGGATGTCTTCACACTCCATAACCAGGACTTCTACCTGGGGGGAACACCTCTCCCTGTCACTCTCACCTAGAGTCAGTAGAGTGTCCCTCCCACCAGTAGGAATATGACTCCCCATGCCAGTTCCCCAATCCACCTCAGGGACCCTGTGCATCACTGGAGCTACCTCATACCCCTGAACCTCCTGGTGTGTGTTAACTCCCTCCTTCAAATAGGGCACCACATCTCTGGGCATGTGCACTTCTTCAGCACCACTAGATATAAAATTGTTGCTGCCACCATTCCAGCTGGATTCAGCCCTCATGACTTCCAGCTCCTTCATTTTGAGCTCATAAGCCCAAATCCTCTTTTTGATCTCTAACTCCCTCCTCCTTTCTTCCAACTCCTTCTCCCTTTGCATCCTCAACTCCTTGAACCAGCGAGCCCTCTCTGCCTGTCTGTCCTGTAACTCTTTAGGAGTCAGACCCTTGGATGACACCCTGCTACCACTCCTGGGGACCCTCCCCCCAGGCGTAACAGGTACCTCCACTACACCACTGTGTATCCTCTGCACTTCCCCACCCACATTCTCCTCCTCTGTGTGGCCTCCAGCCTTCTTGATTGCCACCCAGGCCCTCTGTGCCTTTTGCAGCTCCCCTCCCTGGTGGAGCTCTCAGTGGGACAGTCAAGATCTTTAAGGAACTGTTTCAATTGAGCAACTGAGTACTCCTTCAGTTTCTCTATTTCAAACACAGCTCCAGCTGTTGCATCTCTAGATTGAGACATGATGGTCACAAGTGCAAAGTTCCTAAGGCAGAAAATAAGTTCCCAATGAAGTAAAAAGAATCAGTCAAGGAATCAGCAAAATCATGGAAGTAGAATAAAAAGAGTCCCAAAGAGGAAAAATCGAAGATCACCAGACAAGTAGTATGTGGTCACGTAGTGGTCTGAACTCAAACAGTAGTGTACACTTAATTACTGTATGTCAATTACAAATACAAGTCCAAATCCCAACCGCTGATCACCAATGTTAGAAATGGGGTCTTTGGTTGACAGTCAGGTTACCCCCTGTTCAAGCAAGGACCCTCACTCTAGTCAGGGTAAAAGAGAATCACCCTCAGCTAACCCCTGCTTACCCCCTTGGTAGCTTGGCAGAGCAGTAGGCTTAACTTCAGAGCGCTAGGTGTAAAGTATTTGTACCAACACACACAGTAACTCAATGAAAACACTATAAAATGACACAACACCAGTTTAGAAAAATAGGAAATGTTTATCTAAACAAAACAAGACCAAAACGACAAAAATCCAACATACACAAGTCAAGTTATGATTTTTTAAAGATTAAACTCAAAAATAGCGCTTAGAAACAAAAATGCTTCGATGAGATGTTAACACGGCGTCGTGACGGAGTCGTTCCCAACAAGCCGACACCAGCGGCGCCGGACACGGAGTCGTGTAGACCCCCAAGTACACTACCTTTGGTGAAGAGTGAAAACAAAGCTGATGCGCGAAGTCGGGGATCGCGGCGTCTGTGCGAAACGTTTAATCCGTGCACTTCGAGCGGCGTCGGTCACGATGTGGTGCGGCGACTTCCACGGAGTTGCGGACTTCAGCGGGGCTGCTGCGGCGTCGGGCCTGCGAAGAGCGTCGCGTTCCAGCGAAGGTCACGGCGTCAGGTGCAGGCGGCGTTACCAGATTCAGCAGCGGCGTCGGTCCGAAGTCGTCCGAAGTCGATTTCCTTGGATTCCACCAGCTTTCCTTTCAAGGTCCCAGGGACTGGATAGGGGACCACTTGTTGGGGCAGGAGTCTCTCCAGAGACTCCAGGTGCTGGCAGAGAGAAGTCTTTGCTGTCCCTGAGACTTCAAACAAAAGGAGGCAAGCTCTAACTCAAGCCCTTGGAGATTTCTTCACAAGATGGAAGGCACACAAAGTCCAGTCTTTGCCCTCTTACTCTGGCAGAAGCAGCACTGCAGGAAAGCAACACAAAGCACAGTCACAGGCAGGGCAGCACTTCTTCCTCAGCTATCAGCTCTTCTCCAGGCAGAGGTTCCTCTTGGTTCCAGAAGTGTTTCTCAAGTCTGTAGATTTGGGTGCCCTTCTTATACCCATTTTAGTCTTTCAAGTCACCTTTCTTCAAAAGGGACTCACACCTACTTGTGAAATCCTGCCTTGCCCAGGCAAGGCCTCAGACACACATAAGGGGGTTGGAGCCGGCATAGTCAGAGACAGGCACAGTCCTTTCAGATGAGAGTGACCACTCCACCCCTACCTCCTAGCAGAGATGGCTAATCAGGAAATGTGGGTTACACCCCAGCCCCCTTTGTGTCACTGTCTAGTGTGAGGTGAAAAACAACCCAACTGTCAAACTGACCCAGACAGGGAAGCCACAAACAAGGCAGAGTCACAGAATGGTTTAAGCAAGAAAATGCTCACTTTCTAAAAGTGGCATTTTCAAACGCACAATCTTAAAATCAACTTTACTAAAAGATGTATTTTTAAATTGTGAGTTCAGGGACCCCAAACTCCACATGTCCATCTACTCTCTAGGGGAATCTACACTTTAATCATATTTAAAGGTAGACCCCATGTTATCCTATGAGAGAGACAGGCGTTGCAACAGTGAAAAACGAAGTTGGCAGTATTTCACTGTCAGGACATATAAACCACATTACTATATGTCTTACCTTATCCATACACTGCACCCTGCCCTTGGGGCTACCTAGGGCCTACCTTAGGGGTGCCTTACATGTAAGAAAAGGGAAGGTTTAGGCCTGGCAAGTCGGTACACTTGCCAAGTCGAATTTACAGTGTAAAAATACACACACAGACACTGCAGTGGCGGGTCTGAGACATGATTACAGAGCTACTTATGTGGGTGGCACAACCAGTGCTGCAGGCCCACTAGTAGCATTTGATTTACAGGCCCTGGCACCTCTAGTGCACTTTACTAGGGACTTACTAATAAATCAAATATGCCAATCATGGATAAACCAATCAACAATACAATTTACACAGAAAGCATATGCACTTTAGCACTGGTTAGCAATGGTGAAGTGCTCAGAGTTCAAAAACCAACAGCAACAGATCAGAAAAAATAGGAGGCAGGAGGCAAAAAGATTGGGGATGACCATGCATAAGCAAAAGTCCAACAAAGGAGAACATAGCTGTGTTTACTGTAACTGGAGCCCCTTCCTCCCCTACCTGCCAACAAAAACTTCCAGGATTTCACAATTATACAGCCAAATTGTGACTGGGCCTCTCCATGGGACTTTTTTCCGAGTCAATACGACAGATACAATAAAATAATTAGCGCAGTAGAATGAAAGCAGTGCAACAATTTTATAATAAACTTTAAAAATGCTCCAAAAACAAATAGTACACAGCAACAATTTCCCCACTAAAGTACTTTTAAAAGTTGGAGAAAAACAATTAATCAAAATCTCAAATAGACACAAACACTCACAAAAAAAATGGTGGGTAAGCACATGGGGAACAAGAAAGGAAAAAAGATTAAGGAATGAGCCAGGACTCGTAGAGTCTCTCAAACCATTGCCACTAACAGGTACCGGTACAAAAAATGACCTAAATTTGGCATGGATCAAAGGACATCCACGAACCCCTAAAATAATAAATCTCTAGAACACAAGAAATTATAGTGAGAAAAGTACATTAAAGGTCAATCAAAGGCTAGACTAAACCCCACAAAATGACATGTGTCACAGTATGAAGACAAATCTGGGCAAAATTCACAAAAACACAAGGAAAGCAATGAAATAATATTAAACCTAGGACTTCACATCCAAAAATGTGCATTATACCTTAATCTCACATGGGCCTGCTTTCCCAAGTTAATCTCTAGGCATTAAGCAACAAAGACAAAAGGAAAAAAAGAAAAATAGTGACACCTGCCAATACAAGCATTTCACAAATAAAATGTGCCCAAAATCACTTGATTTTTCAAAGTAAGTAGATTCCAAAATTGGATGATGCAGCATCGATTGCAGACAAAGGAAAGGTGATACATTCTCTCTAAAATCCAATCCAAAATGCACAAGGGATGGTCAAACAAAAGGTGTCATGGAAAGAAGAGAAAGATGATACTGTGTACAGTGTAGCCTCAGTCTGAATGTCAGTACCTCTGTCAAAACTAAAGATGCATTTCACATTAAAAATGTACCTGAATGGTCCTCCTGGATAAAAAGGTTAATGTAAAATGATGTTTCAAGTTATTTCATCATTGACCTTGTAAAAGAAGTACTGCTTGTAATCTGGTCAGTTGGTTTGTTGCAGTGAAATAGTTTTCTTTTCCTAAAACAGACATGTCATTTATGCAAAAAGCATGATGGTGGAATTTTGGGTATTATGTTTAAGTCCTTAGCACATGCCTAATTGTGCTGGCATTACAAAAGTATGCCAGGATTTATGGAGTATTCGGCCACCAAACTCCTTCATCTCTTCAAATCCTCCAGCGGGGCAAGCTTGGAAGCTGCTGCCATTCAGGTTCAATTGAAGCGGTATACATTAGCTGTGAGGATCCACTCAAGTCTTATTTCGGGTGTCAAAAAGCTCCAAGGAGGATCAACCTTATTTTCCAGGGTGGCCACTCCCTCTTTTGTAGAGCATCCTGGTTGCCTTAATACAAACTATCATACAGTGTACTATTCTTAGTGAAATCCAACATGCTGGAACCCTTATGCCCCCATAGAAGGCTGGTGGCCAAGTCAGGCCTGTGAATAATCCCTTCCTCCTAAAAAAAAAAAGAAACTGGTCTGGGACCACGTCCTCCTTCCACTAGAATAGAGTCATGCTGGCTACAGATTGCTCAAAAACAAAGAATCCCTTTCCCAAAGATATTAATTTGCAGTTAACTATGAATGGGCAGGTTTCAACCTTACCCTTTTCAAGTTAATGAAATTCCTGAGCCCTTCCCAACCGCCTGTCCTTCATTCCAAAAGGTCTAACACATTGTTTCTGCTTGGGAGAAGTTTTCAAATCTCTTTGGGGAAAGCAGTGACATTGGGCAGTTGCAGGTAGACTAATACTAAGGGCGTCATTACGACTTTGGTGGTCTCATGACCGCCATGTTGACGGTGGTGGTTGTACCGCCAATAGGCTGGAGGAGAAGACTGCCAAATTATGACTATGGTGATATTCCTAACAGAATTGAGCCAAAGCACCGCCAGTACCATCACTGCGGTCAGACCACCACGGACGATAGAAGGCACCATCAGGCGGCAGAGACCGTGTTTCCACCGGACAGATTACGACGTA
Organism: Pleurodeles waltl; assembly: GCF_031143425.1. Taxonomy (NCBI): domain Eukaryota; kingdom Metazoa; phylum Chordata; class Amphibia; order Caudata; family Salamandridae; genus Pleurodeles; species Pleurodeles waltl. The sequence goes on from NC_090436.1 coordinate 768,648,605, forward strand.
GCACACAGCCAAGGTTTCCGCCGCAGTCACACCACCATGCAAACCCAGGTGGAAACAAACTGCAAAAAAAGAGACACTCACCTTCAAGAAGCCAAGCTCATCCAGAGCTTCCATGGAACCACAACTAGATGTCAATACGCTCCTGCTCACCCAAAGACTTTTGAATTTTTGCAGACAATGACAGCAACCATAAGTACACACATTTTCCTGTTACTGTTGGATATTGACAATGTTTGCACACTCACACAACACATTATCGGGAAGGGTTGTGAGGGCGACACTCATACATACCTTTACACTGACATGCACACTCACATACAGCCATAGACACACCTGCACACACACAGTACATACACTGTGGGCACCACACACACACACAGACACATGTCAAAAACACAAACTTACTCACGGAAACATAGCACAGGCCCAGTCACACACAATACCACACCACACCACAACATGCCACAACAACCGCACCATTATCAATAAATTGGCATTCACTCACAATAGACACTATCCAGGGACACATCATACATATAACACAACATAAAGCCAACAGGGAATGAACACACAATCACACAACCATACAAGTTACCAATCAACATAAATATCACACACAACACATCATATTTATCATAACATGCATTAAACATGCACATACACACAGTCAAAGCACACACAGCCACACAACACAGCAACAAACACGTCAACACAAACACCACTCAATACCATGACCACATTTCAAACATACACATTCCCATCACACAAGACACACCCTATCACTGGTGGACAAAAGCACTGCACACAACCTTACATACTGCCCAAACAATATAGGAAGCACAAGCAACACACACACACACACAAATACTGACACACAACCAATGTCAGCAAGGAGCAACTCTAAGCTAAGAAAAGAAATGCAGGACAAAGATGTAACCATGAAACCAACAACTGATTGGTCCTAATTATTTCTCACAAAACTGAGATGTAAGTCAAAGGCCATAGGCCAGTCCACATATTGGTGCCCGAACTTGACCTGGCTATCATGTAATCTACACAGGTAGGGGCTTCAATGGGGCAAGCACCTCAAGGATTATCTGGGGTGGTAGTGGAGGTGGGGTTTGGGCTTAGGCTTGGGAGGGGGCTGTTGGGATTTTGCTTGAGAGGGAGGTTTAGGCTTAGGCTTAGGGGAGGGTTGAGTTTGGGTTTTACTGGAGGATAGACTTCTTGGCAGGAGAGGGGCATGGGTACTTGCCGGGGAGTAGGGGAGGCCTTGGAGGTAGAAGGGATGGAATTGTGAAGGTAAACTGAACATTTAGGGGTCTCACAGAGGGAGAGGAGTAGGGGAAAGAGCAAACTCCGAGAGGAAGGCTTCTTTGCATACACAGGGGTGGTGGAGCAAAAGGGTCCGGCTTTGGAGGGAGAGGGAGATGTTGTCTGAGGTGTTGGTGTGAATGTCTTGGGTGCATGTTTGTGGGAGGTACTCATGTGGGTAGTGGGTTTCTGGTGGGTGGGTGAGTGAGGGTGTTTATGTGTCTTGGGATGAGGGGGTGGAGGTGCTGGGGGATGTCTTGGTGAGTGGATGGCTGTCTGTTGGGGTGGTGAATGCAGGTATGATGGATGTGCTGCATGTAGGAGTGTCAGCGGTTGTGATGTCTGCGGATGTGGTGACTGGGGTCGATGTCCGAGGGTCTGCTGAGGTGCTGTCTGTGGGAAGTATGTGTGTGGTGGCTGGATCTGTGAAAGTAAGTGTGGTGTCTGCAGGTGTGCCAGGTGTGGTGTGTGTGATGCTTGTGGCTGTGGGGGTGTCAGGGAAGGTTCTGACTGTTGCTGTGTGTGCATCTGAATGTTGCTTGTTTGCATGCTGGTGGTGTGTCTTGTGGCCTACCCTGAGTTGGATGGGTATTTGAGGGCAGCACAGCAGCCACAAGGGGGCTAGTACTGATTACACTCATTCACATCCCTCTGTAATGTCAGTGTACGATGTGAAAGACTCTAGGCTGTGACAATGTGGTAAGTGCAAAAGGTAAAATATCTTCTAGGAACACCTAGATGTATAGTCCCCAACATTGGTACACAGGTGTGCACATAGTATTGTGTATAGGGACATATTACTCACTTATGTTATCCCATATGTACAAAAGCATACAATGATACACATGTGACTGTGTCATAAATGTACTACTATACTGTTCTTTATACCCTGCTGGTTGATTCTTGATAAAAGTTACCATCTGCAGTCAGGCCATGTGTGAAGTGGAGTCAGGCATACAACATGCATTACCAGTACCTGGTGCTTGTTAGAAACATATGACCAGACCACAAGAATGCCTTTAAAAAGGTATATCTCAACATTTCTTTGACACATCAACATTTTGGCCCTCATTATGAACACTCTGTGTTCATGCTGGTGGTCTTTCTAGTGACTGCCAGCTCCCCCGGAACCCTGCCGGACGTATTATGAATATTCCTGTGGGATGGCGTGCGGAAATATTGTTTCCACCTGCCGGCCCAGAGGAATGCCTGGCTGGGATATTGATGGCAGCTCCACATGGAGTTGCCGCCAATGCCGCAGTGCGGCGGGTGCAGCTGTAAATCGGGCAGTGACCTGCGTGATGGGGCCCTGCTCAGGGGCCCCTGCAATGCCCATGCCAATTGCATGGGCAGTGCAGGGGCCCCCATGGGTGCCCCGGTGCAACCCTTTCGTCAGCCTTTCCCTGGCAGGGAAACCCGCCAGGGACAGGCTGGAGCCTGAGGGATCATTCTCCCTGATGGAGGCAGCCTGGCGGTGAGTGAGGGCTGCCAAAGGTTTATTATGTGGCGGTGTGGGCGGCCATGCCGGCTGGCGGGATTTCCCGCCACTCCCGGTATGGCGCCCCACACCGCCATGTTCATAATGACCACCTTTGTTAATAATGCAATGTATATTTTTGGATTAGGGTACATACATAACACACTACCCACTATGTATAAAGGTTAATGGTCTTTCTATGCCCATGTGCGCATATCCATCTACCCACACATAATAGCTCAATCCTTTAATCCTGCATACTTTATCTACTTCATCACACACTCAACCTTTCACCCATTGGTATTGCATTGGACTCACATGCCCCTCTAGTGTACCATAGAGCTGTTCATACAGGGGTAGGACTTCCTCCACAAGCTTGTTTATCTTTTCTGGAGAGAATTTTAGGGGCCATATCACCTGCACATGGCATTATTGCTCCTAGAGGCCGTACACAACAGCTCAGGTCATGGAGGTCTTGCTGGCAGCAGTGTCAGGAGTCAAGTGAGGGATTCTGCAGAAGATGGCAATTACATCTGCCATGTGCAGGAGTGTCACCAGACGTTGCCATCGGCCCAAGTCTGCCAAAGGCAGCAACGTGTACCAATGGCAATATCCACTGCAGTTGTAACCGCCAACCGACACGACATTCACCGGAGTCAATTCACTTCCTGGCGTCCAATACAGTAGGTTAGGCAGCTGCCATTTTAGGGCTCATATATGTATGCTAAAGTAATGAAAGGTGTGTCATCTACTAAAAACTCATATCTATGATAATGTGTTAAATGCTGGCTTTCTTTTTACAAGTATCAGTGTACATGTCATTAGTATAGGAAGTGAAAATGAGGCATTTAGAGTTATGTACATGAAACACTGTTGTCACCATTCTATTGACAATCTGAACATAGTATAGGTACAAAAAATATGTTTTACATGCCAACTAAGTTGATGGACATTTTACTCTCAGTGACATGTATCTCCATTTAAAGTACATGTAAGAGTGTAGGGGATCTGAATACAGTAAACTTTCATATTTTACCTAGCTATGTGCCTAATACCACATATTCACTATTTCATGTGACTTCATTAAGAAATATGTGTGACATTGGTGTGATCATACTTATGATATATAGATTGAGTCATTCACATACATTCTGGTGTTGTCCCACCTAGTTATCCTGACTTGAGAGAAGAAAGACAACTTCCAGTGTACCATCCACTAGCAGCACTGCAGACCATGGAGAAGTGACATGTTATCCAAAAATATTGCCTGAAAAGGCATACAGTTCATACAATTATGGATCTATTTCATCAGTTGAAGCTAGATCTGATGCCTGCCATTAGCAATCCCAACAGCATACCTCCCATTGTTCAAGTCATGTCATTGCTGTACTCCCTGACCACTGGGTCCTTTCAGAATACAGTGGCCCTAACTGCAGGGATATCTCAGCCCATGTTCAGTCTGGTTTTGAAGGCTGTACTGTCTCCTTTATTAAAATACCTGTACAGCTACATCATATTTTCCCAACGTGAGGATTTTGCCTGTGTGAAGGCAGATTTCTATGCGGTGGGACACATTCCACATGTGGTTGGAGCCATAGATGGCACCCATGTAGCCTTGGTTCCCCCAAGTGCTATTGAACAGGTATTGAGGAACAGGAAAAACTTCTACTCCATAAACATCCAAGTGGACTGATTGACGGACCTCTACATTTCTCAAGTTTGTGCAAAGTACCCTGGATCAGTCCATGATTCCTTATCATGCAGAATAGCAATATTCCACTGCAGATGACACGACTATACTCAGAGAGGGCTCGGCTGGTTGGAAAGTATATATGTCATGTGTGTCCGGACCATTTTTCCTGCTACCATATATGTGGATGTCTAAGATTAAAGTTTGGGTTGATATAACTAAACCATACAGGGGACTCGGGCTACCCGACCGTCCTTGTTATTCACACCCGTCAGGTACCCAACCACGCCAGGGAAGTCAGCTTCAATGAGGAGCACAAAAGGTTAGCCGCCGGCGCTGCCTGGTGTGCGTGAAAAAAAACGACGTACACCAGGCAGCGCCGGCGTAGGGGGATATGGAGCTTGGGCGTCAAAAAATGGGGCAAGTCAGGCTGAGGCAAATTTTTTGCCTCAACCCGATTTGTGCCATTTTTTTTTACTCCCAACCCCCATAGAAATGACTCCTGTCTTAGCAAAGACAGGAGTCATGCGCCCTTGCCCAATGGCCATGCCCAGGGGACTTCTGTCCCCTGGGCATGGCCATTGGGCATAGTGGCATGTAGGGGGGCACAAATCAGGCCCCCTTATGCCACCCAAAAAAATAAAAAAAAATACTTACCTGAACTTACCTTAATGTCCCTGGGATGGGTCCCTCCAGACTTGGGTGTCCTCCTGGGTTGGGCAAGGGTGACAGGGGGTGTCCCTGGGGGAATGGGGGGGGCACCTCTGGGCTCCTTCAGAGCCCACAGGTCCCTTAACGCCTGCCTTTTCCAGGTGCTAAAAAACGGCGCAAAAGCGGCCGTACGTCATTTTTTTTGACCCGCCCACTCCCGGGCGTGAATTTTGCCCGGGAGTGTAAATACGGCGCACATGCCTCGGAGTCACTTTTTTAGACGGGAACGCCTACCTTGCGTGTCATTAACGCAAAGTAGGTGTCCACGCTAAAAAATGACGCAAACTCCATGGACTTTGCCGCTAGACGCGTCTAACGCCAAAGTATAAATATGGAGTTAGTTTTGCGCCGGAATTGCGTAAAAAAAAACGACGCAATTCCGGCGCAAACAGAGTATAAATATGCCCCTCAGTGTTACCAAAAATAAAGGTATTTATTTGGGTGACACAGTACCAAAAATATCTTAGAGACAATACACCTTCTGGTGCACAATATATATACTAGACACCACAATAAGGCAAGTAATTAGACATAGGATAGTGCAAATAATAAGAAATGCTATAGAATGCAATGGGAGAAAATAGGTCTAGGGTTAACACAAACCATATACTAAGAAAGTGGAATGCGGATCCCAAATTCCCCCGTAGACAAGTGTAGTGTTTGTAGAATCACTGGGAGAGTAAGAGTACAGTAAAGGTAAGTAAATTACCCCACCCCAGAGCCCAAAAAAGCATGGGTAAAGTACTGCAAGTTTCCTTAGGACACACTACACCTCATGATTAGAATATTGCAGTAACCAACCAAGTCTGTAAAACAACAACTGCTGGATTCCTGGACCTGAAGACCTGCAAAAGAAGGGGACCAAGTCCAGAAGTCGAAAGAAGTTACAGGAAGGACAGAAGCCCCTGCCAACCCAGAAGATGGTACAAAAGAAGAGTCCCCAGTTGGACAAAGACTGCAGAAATGCACCCTAGGAAGATGCCAGCGGTTTCCTGCATGATGCAAAAGATGTCCCACGATGTAAAGATGGATGCTGATGTGATTTGGTTACAACAAAGTTGCATTTTGCATCAAAATGGCGCTGGCTGGACCCAGGAGGGACCTGGGGGCCTCAACTCTGTGTGAGGAGGAAGAGGGGGCTCTTAGCACTTTAGAGAGCCCTCAGGATGCCAGGCAGCACCCACGGGAGTCCCAGAACATGGGGACAAAGGAGGTGCAAAACGCAGTTGGTGCAGCACTACAAAGAAGGGTCCCACCCTGCCAGAGGTCAACTCAGTGAGTTGAGGATCACAGGACGGAGTGCTGGGGACCTGGGCCAGGCTGTGCATGAAGGAATTTTGCAAATAGTGCACAGAGGCCTCAGGAGGTGAAGAAGACGCAGTGCACAAGGGTTCTGTCATTCTCAGGGAAGGCAAGGTCTTACCTCCTCCAAATTGCGTCAGCAGGACCTCAGGACAGTCTGTGTCGATGAGGTCCACCCTCTGTGATCCTAGGGGCCTGCTCGTTGCTGTGAGAGGAGTCCAAGGGTACCGGTCGTTGTCTTAGAAGGTGCCTGCGTGATCAGGAGAGTGACTCCATCACCTCATGGGAGATTTCTTCTGTCCTTCTGGTGCAGGATGAAGACAGGGAGTTCTCAGAGCATGCACACCATAGAAACTGTTGCAGATGCTGGCTGGAGCTGAAGTTGCAGAAGAAAAGTATCCCTTGTGGATACTTTGTTGCTGTTACAGTGGTTCCTGGAGCAGGCTGTGGTTGATTTGAGATCAGAGGATGAAGTAGTAGTTGCAGAGGATTCCTGCTGGAAACTTGCAAGTAGAATTTGAAGAGTACCCACAGGAGAGACCCTAAATAGATTGGCTACCTTATCAGGTAAGGACCTATTAGGAGTGGTCTCTGACATCACCTGCTGGCACTGGCCACTCAGAGCCCTCCAGAGTGCCACCACACCTTGCAAAGCAAGATGACTGGGACACACTGGAGGAGCTCTGGGCACCACCCCGAGGGTGGTGATGGACAGGGGAGTGGTCACTCCCCTTTTCTTTGTCCAGTTCCGCGCCAGAGCAGGGGATAAGGGGTCCCTGAATCAGTGTAGGCTGGCTTATGCAAGGAGGGCACCATTCAAAGCATTTCCTGAGGCTAAGGGAAGCTACCCAGCCTGTAACCCCTATTTCCAAAGGGAGAGGGTGTAACACCCTGCTCCCAAAGGAAATGTTTTGTTCTGCCTTCCTGGGACTGAGCTGCTCAGACCCCAGGAGGGCAAAACCCTGTCTGTGAGGTGGCAGCAGCGGTAGCTGCAGTGCAAGCCTCAGCTGGTTTGGCAGTACTGGAGGTCCATAGTGGAGCCTCCAGGATGCATGGAATTGGCTCCCCAATACCAGATTTGGAATGGGGGGACAATTCCATGATCTTAGACACCTTACATACCCATATTCGGAGTTACCTTTGAGAAGCTACATATAAGTATTGACCTATAAGTAGTGCATGCGTGTAATGTTGTCCCTGCACTCACAAAGTCCTGGGAAATGGCCCTGAACTATGTGGGTGCATCTTTGCATGTGCACGGTTGCCCTCACACTTAGTAACTTTGCACCTAACCTTCAGCAAGTGAAGGTTAGACATATAGGTGACTTATAAGTTACTTAAGTGCTGTGAAAATGGCTGTGAAGTAACATGTGCGTTATTTCACGAGGCTGCAATGGCAGGCCTGTGGAAAGCTTTGTCTGAGCTCCTTATGGGTGGCAAAGGAAATGTTGCAGACCATAAGGATCTCCTGGAACCCCAACGCCCTGGGTACCTAGGTACCATATACTAGGGACTTATAAGGGGGGGTTCAGTGTGCCAATTGAAATTGGTAAATAAAGTCACTAGCCTACAGTGACAAATTGAAAAGGAGAGAGAGCAAAAGCACTGAGGTTCTGATTAGCAGAGCCTCACTGACAGAGTCAAGGACTATACAGACACACACACATTAGGCCATAAACTATGAGCACTGGGATCCTGACCAGCAGGTTACCAGTGAGACAGGCAAAAACATACTGACATACAGGTACAAATGGGGGTAACATGCCAAGGAAGATGGTACTTTCATACACAACCCCCCGCCCCCCAAACAAGGGACAATAAGGTTATCCTTGCCCAGATGAGTCTTCATTGTCTAAGTGGAAATATCTGGAGAGTCCATCTGTATTGGAATGGGTACTCCCAGGTCTATGTTCCACTGTAAAGTCCATACCCTGTAGGGAAATGAACCACCTCTACAATTTAGGGTTTTCACCTTTCATTTGTTTAAGCCATAATAGAAGTTTGTGGTCTGCCTGAACAATGAACTGAGTCAAAAAACAAGTAGGGTCTCAGCTTCTTCAGTGCCCATACCACAGCAAAGGCCACCCTCTCTATGTCAGACCAACACTTTTCTATAGGGGTCAACCTCCTGCTAATGAAAGCATCAGGTTGTTCCTGGCCCTCTGAGTTAAGTTGTAATAGTAGAGGCCCTATCCCTAATTCTGAAGAATCTGAACAATTAATTTTTTTGAGTAGTTTGGGCTTTTTAAGACAGGTGCAGAGCACATTGCCTGCTTAAGCTCCTCAAAAGTTTTTTGACAGCTAGATTTCCACAATACCTTTTTAGGCATTTTCTTACTGGTTAGGTCATTAAGAGGGAACCAATGGAACCATAATTCTTAATGAACCTCCTGTAAAGCCCAGTGAGACCTAAGAAGGCTCTTACCTGGGTTTGTGTAGTGGGGGGTCAGTCAATAATGTCATGAATCTTCCCCCATGGTGGTGCAATCTGTTCCCCACCTACCAGGTGGCCCAGATAAACAATTTCCCCTGCCCTATCTGGCACTTTGAAGCCTTGATAGTTAGGCCTGCCTTTTGCAGGACCTCCAAAACCTTCCAGAGGTGGACCAGGTGGTCATCCCAAGTGGAGATAAATACAGAAATATCATCTAAGTATGCTGCACTGAAAGCTTCCAAACCTTGGAGGACTGTATTCACCAGCCTCTGAAAAATGGCAGGAGCATTTTTCAAGTCAAAGGGCACAACTGTGAATTGATAATGCCCTCCTATGGTAGAAAATGCACTTTTTGCTTTAACATCTTCTGACATTTTGCTCTGTCAATACCCTGCAGTCAAATCAAAAGTGCTTAGATACCTGGCAGATGCCAGTGTATCTATTAGCTCATTTGCCCTGGGTATAGGGTGAGCATCATTTTTGGTTAATGTATTGAGACCCCTATAGTCCACACAAAACCGCATTTCTCTCTTTCCTTCTTTGCTATGCGGTTTGGGGACAAGTACCACTGTGCTGGCCCAGGGGCTATCAGAAGCCTCAATAACTCCAAGGCCCAGAATTTTCTGAACTTCTGCTTTTATTCAATCTCTGAAATGGTCAGGTTGCCTGTCAATTTTACTTTTGACAGGTAAACTGTCTCCTGTGTCAATTCTATGTTCACACCATGTAGTTGTACCAGGTGTGAGTGAGAAGAGTACAAAAAACTGACGAAGGAGATTTTTGTAGTCTTCCTTCTGCTCAGCAGCAAGGCAGTCTGCAAGAACCACTCCTTCCACTAAGCCATAAGCATTAGTGTTGGAGAAGAGATCAGGGAGTGGGTCACTCTGTTCTTCCTGTCCCTCATCTGTAGCCATGAGCAGGGTTAAGCCAGCCCTGTCATAGTAAGGCTGTAGGCTGTTGACATGAAGCACCCTAGACAGGCTTCTGGCAGTGCCCAGGTCCACCAGGTAGGTGATCTCACCTTTCTTTTTTATAATTAGATGGGGTCCACTCCATTTGTCCTGGATTGCTCCTGGCCCAGAGGCTCCAATGCCCACACCTTCTGTTCTGGGTTGTACTCTGTCAGGACAGCCTTCTCGTTATGACATTGCTTTTGGAGCTCTTAGCTGGCCTGAAGGTTTTTGCTGCCCTTTTTCATGTACTGAGCCATTCTACTTCTCAGACCAAGTACATAGTCCACAATGTCTTGCGTTGGAGGTTTTAAAGGTTGTTCCCAAGCCTCCTTAACAAGAGCAAGAGGAACCCTAACAGGGTGACCAAATAGGGCTCAAAGGGGCTGTAGCCCACCCCTTTTTGGGTTACCTCCCTGTAGGCGAAAAGGAGGCATGGCAATAGGACATCCCATCTCCTTCTGAGTTTTTCAGAGAGTCCCATAATCATGCCTTTGAGAGTTTTATTTAACCTCTCAACCAGTCCATTAGTCTGTGGATGATAAGTGGTGGTGAACTTGTAGGTAACACCACACTCCTTCCACATGGCTTTTAGGTATGCAGACATGAAGTTACTACATCTGTCTGACACCACTTCCTTAGGGAAGCCCACCCAGGGGAGCTTTTGTCACTGCAGGTGCTGTAGTGCTCCTTAAAGTGATAGTTTCTGGATACCTTGTGGCATGGTCCACTACCACAAGGATGAGTCTATTTCCAGAAGCTGTTGGAAAGTCAAGGGGGCCAACAATATAAACCCTTACCTTTTCAAAGGGCACCCCAACCACTGGCAGTGGGATTAAGGGGGCCTTTAGGGTGTCACCAGTGTTGCCACTGGCTTGGCAGGTGACACAGTAGAGACAAAACTCCTTTGTGTCTTCTGACATATGGGGCAAGTGAAAATGTGGAACAAGTATGTCCCATGTTTTACACTGTCCTAAATGCCCAACCAAAGGAATGTCATGAGCAAGTGTTAGGAGGTATTCCCTATACTGAAGCGGGATGACCAATCTCCTGGTGGCACCAGGTTTAGGGTCCCTTGCTTCAGTATAGAGGAGATTATTCTCCCAGTAAATTCTGTGGCTGTCATTGACATACCCATTTTGCTGCTTGACAGCTTGCTGTCTGAGACCCTCCAATGTGGGACAGGTTTGCTGTGCCACACTCAGCTCTTCCCTGGCAGACCCCTGCACCCATAAGCTCAGCTGTACCAGCTTCCAGCTCCTCTGGTGTAGGTTCTACACAGGGAGAGAATTCCTCTCCCTCAAAAGAGGAATCATCTGTGGAGGGGGGGATAGTGGACAAGGTTTTTCCCTTCTTACCCCTAGCTTTTGGGAGCACATGGTCCATTATTCCAGGATCCAAGTTTCCCTGTCCTCTCTGCTTCTTGGCCTGAGCCCTTTGTAAGAGCAAAGATATGCCCAGGAATGCCCAGCTTAAGTATCAAAATCATTGCCTAGCAGACATTCTACAGGCAAATCAGTGGCTACCACAACTTTCTTTGGACCAGTAACCTCCCCCCCAGTTGCTATGGGCGTCTGTCACTTGGTCAGTTGGTACCGGTGACCAACTAGGTGCTGCTCAGGGTCAACCAGTTTGTCTATCACCATTGTGATACTGACTCCTGTGTCCCTGTAGGCCTCAACCTGAACACCATTAATCAAGGGTAGCTGCTTATACTTATCCATATTAAGGGGACAAGCAACTAAAGTGGCGAGGTCAATGCCACCATCAGAGACTAAAACGGCCTCAGTGATCTCCCCAACTACATTACCAACGGTGAGCCCAACTATACCTTTGATTAACTATTAGTGGTGCTCTTCCCACCACCACTGCTATTAGGGGGACTAGTGGTTGCAGTTGGGGTTGGGGTGGTTGGAGGCCTGGTGTTTCTTTTTGGACAATGAGGATCAGTTGCCCAATGGCCTTTGGCTTTACACATATAACACCAAGGTTTCTTACCTTTGTCTTATCTTTGTGAGAAGAGGATTTGGACCCACCACCCTCAGAGGATTTTTGTGGGCCAGATGTAGACTCTGATGATGTTTTATCTTTGTTCCCACCCTTGTCATGTCACTTACCATCCTTCTTCTTGCTGTCCTTGTCAATCTCTGTAGGAAATGCTGTAGCCCATAAGAATCTCCTGGAACCCCAATGCCCTGGTTACCTAGGTACCATATACTAGGGACTTATAAGGGGGGGGTGTCCAGTGTGCCAACTGAAATTGGTAAATGAAGTCACTAGCCTACAGTGACAAATCTAAAAGCAGAGAGAGCATAAGCACTGAGGTTCTGATTAGCAGAGCCGCGGTGACACAGTCAAGCACTATACAGACACACACATTAGGCCACAAACTATGAGCACTGGGGTCCTGACCAGCCGGATCCCAGTGAGACAGGCAAAAACATACTGACATAGAGGTAAAAGTGGGGGTAACATGCCAAGGAAGATGACACTTTCCTACAATGCTGCATGATCCACAACCTTGCCCTGAAATGTCAGATACAATTCATACCAGATGAGGGGGGCCAGCAGATCCTGTGGGTGGAAATACAGATTTGCCAAGTGAGGATGAGCATGATGAGGATAAAGCTGGAGACATCAGGGCAGGTGTCAACAATCAGTACTTCATCTGACTCAAGGTATGCAATGTTACAATAGAGATTCCATGGGGTATGCTTGAGTTTATGCATGCTATGTAAAAAAAAAATTCCCACCATCAGTGAGGTCTTAAGTGGCTACAAAGCCCATGACTCAGATACGCATGCAGATAGTTACTTGGAGTTGTGTACAGAACTGTCATGTACATAGTATATTGTTTTGAAAATGCACAAAGTCACATTTGTAGTTAAGAACTGGCAATGTGATGTATGTGTTCCACTCCGGCCTATAACTTATCTTTGTCAATTACAGATTTGAAGATTGGTGGTTGGCTTACCCTCATTTGGCTGTCTCAGACAATGTCAGGGGCAGATGGGATTTGGAAGTGGACACGGATTAAGTCAGATACTGTTTAGCCCAGACCATCAGGAAAGAGGGATGGAAGTGTACATTTTGTTTTCAACCTGTTTGGTATTGGAGATGGTTCACATGGTGCCATGTGGGTCCATTTGTATCTAACACTTGCCATAATGTGGCATCGAGACCCTCTTCCATCATTATAGTTTGTGTTGTATATGAACTAACTTGTGCATAGCTGTCAGTGTGTTTCCTCATTGTAGATCAATGTGCATGTGTCTGAAGACTGACATAGGTGAGTGGCAAGCCTATAGATTCCTGACCATGGTAAGCGGAAGGTTCCATGACTGGGGAGATTAGTACTGACCTCTGTCTGTTCCATGGGCTATGCTAATTTGGAAGCTAAGGTATGGGTATGTGATAAGGCTTTAGCTTATGATACATTGAACCAATCTGTCTACCTCTTGGGATGGTGGAAGACTGACATGTCCCTAAATTTTCTATTCTGTGGGTTCGTAGTGTATAACACCTAATCTGAAACACCGAAGTACACAGCAGTACTTCACTAAGTACAATATAGGTGATTTGTCTCCAGTGTATGGTACAATCCCAAAGCAATATTTACCCTGGTTATCCAGTACATATGTGTTGACCACGAGAAAGATTTAACATTGGAGAGGAACATGTTGCTTCAATAGTTGTCATATTTGATAGTTGTATATGGTTGATAAATCACACTTACACAGAATCTGTGGTTAAGTAGTATTTATTGGGTAGTGAACAACAAAATAAGTCATTTGAAATAGAAATAGCACAAAGTTAACAGTGAAGGGTTCAGTCAAGGTAGATGAAATCCTCAGAGTAGCTGCTACACCATTTGGAAACACAAATCCAGTGTCCTTACACCATAGGATAATAGAGTTAGGTTTCATAACACTCAACAAGGGAAACCAATCAGGAGAGGTTATCTTCCTAGCAGTAAGTTTAGTCTTAGCATCTGCTCCTTCTGGATGTCTCGGTGGACGTTCAGGTGTGTGGGGGCTAGGTTCTTCTGCTACAGAGGGTGACGTGTCTGAGGCATTCCCTTCCCCTTGCAGGACCTCAATTCCACTAGCAGCCACAGATGTAGCACAAGCAGAAGCCTCATTGTTAGTGGAGGAGGCCTGATGTTGGGTACCAAACCTAGTCGGTAGTGTTTATATCCCTCAGCACTCCAGCAATGGAAGCCAGAGTAGCATGATGGGCCTGCTACTGCTTCTTGGCTTCCTGGTGGTTGTCCCTCTGTAGCTGTTGGATCTCCTGCATCATGGTCAGTACCTGGCCCATTATGGCTTATGAATTTTTGTAGGCAGAAAGAAGACATGGGAGATGGTCTCCTAGTCAGTTGTGTCCCTTGGAGCCCCCATCCTCTGGACCTCACCATCTCTCTCACACACCCTATCCACATGTACCTATGCTCCTTGCACAGTGTGCCTACTCCCAATCATGGCCGGGCCATCATTGTCAGGGGTGACATGAGGAGATTCCGGTACCTGTACTGGGGGCACACAATGGAAAAGACTGTCCTTGGGATGCAGGTTTGGGGGCGAGTGGTTGCCATTGATGTAGATGCAACAGGGTTGGAAAGAGTCGATGTGGCAGGGTGAGGCTGTCAGTTGTTGACTTACTAGTGGTCCCTGATGGGCAAGCTTTGTCCTCATTGTCCAAACATCCAGGGGTGTTTTCCTCACTGGGGCCTTCCTCCAGAGGGATGGTGGCAGTCTCTGGTGCCCTCTCCATGTTGATAATGGCAAGGTTACCTGTAGAAGAAGTGAAAACACAGTTGTTGTAAGTGATGCAACAAGTAAATTATAAATTTGACAACTTAACATGGTATGTGAGATGCACACACAGGCTTTACATGATCCCTTCAAATGACAGTGATAGCTGCTACTAAATCTGGGTGAAAGCAATGTGGTCCACAGAGAGTTACAATAGCATACAGCATGCTCCAAGCTCTGGGAGTATGTTGGTGTTAAGATGGCTGCTGATACCCTCATATCTTGTCTGAGTAAAGACACAACAATGTACATTTCTCTCCTAGTAAGGTGTATGGCCTCAATGAGTCAACTAAAAGCTGAACAATGCACAATGGTGTCAGAGCTGACACACAATATAGGAGTTACCATTTGACCTAGGCCTCTGTCTGGATGCACTGCAAGTGCATCCAGTTTGCCATTTAGTTGTCCCCCCCACATGAGTATATGACATTATTAGGAAGCTTTTCTCAGA
Organism: Pleurodeles waltl; assembly: GCF_031143425.1. Classification (NCBI taxonomy): domain Eukaryota; kingdom Metazoa; phylum Chordata; class Amphibia; order Caudata; family Salamandridae; genus Pleurodeles; species Pleurodeles waltl. The sequence continues at coordinate 768,663,748 of NC_090436.1, forward strand.
GGCCAGTTTGGTATAGGACACAGCTGTAGCTGTGATTTGCTTGCAATGGTACTACTAGTGGGCCATTGCATTTCTGCCATTGTCATGAACTGTTAAATGGTGGACCATTCAGGATGGGTTACTTTGATTGTTAGATTCACATGCAAGACATTTAAAATGTATTGTACTGTTCTGGTATTCTTAATGGTGGAACAGTGCCTTCTGGAAGTTGTAGTGCTGTTAGTTCCTGATACTTCACATGCCATTCCCGAACACTGTGGCCCAAGGTGAGGTTACTTGAAATGTGGTATGGCAGAGAGGGGTATTTGGACAGAGGGGTGGTTGTTGGTTTGGTCATTGAGGTGGGGAAAGGTAATTAATGAGCATGCACCACCCGACTCCCTCCTCTACACCCCCACCACCCTTGCCACCCCCAAAGGTGGCAGGGCCCCCCTCCCCACCCCGACCCCCCACATTACATTACTCACACACCCGACACACACACGCACACACCCCGACATACATGCCTACATCCACACACACAGTCAGACACGCACACCCACATTCGAACATACACGCACACATCCATACAGACATACCCACAGACATACATGCACTCATTCCCATACACACAACACCCTCGCAAGCATACACGCACTCACACACCCCCTCTACATACACACACGCACACCCCCATGCACCCACACAACACACAACACCCCTCACCACCTCCCCTAACGGACGATCGACTTACCTGGTCCGTCGATCCTCCGGGAGGGGGCGGGAGCCATGGGGGCAGCACACCACACTGCCAACACTTCCCCGCCGCCCACAAGGATGGCTGTTGGCGGCTCTCCGTCGGAATAACAACGGAGAGCAGCAAACAGTCATAATACACCGAGCGGCAAACCGCCTGCACAGGCGGTCTTCCGCACGGCGGTCCCTCGGCGGTCTTGCAAAAAGACCGCCGAGGTCGTAATGACCCCCTGTATTTCCAAGTGAGTGGAGGAAGCAGATTAGTATGTTTTTTTATTGTCTTTGAGTCCAGAGAAAACCTTTGGTGGAAACAAATGTACTCACATGTTTTCAATATTTACAGGAGTGAAGACTTATCATTGTAAATTTTCCTTGCTATCGGAGAGCATCAGTATGTGAACTAATTGAAAACAATGTGTCAATGATCAGGTGTAGATAATATGTGAACAAATAGATGGCAATGCCCCAGGGCCTACTGGAGCTCTTATGTCATGCAAGCAGGAAAAGTGAGTCTAGGCTGAAGGGGCTGTGTTCCCAGGGCCTGCTGGACATTTGAACCCAGGTCCTGGTTTGAGCTGCCCACCCCAGCAAAGCAGTAAGAACCCACCAGGGCCTGTGGAGTCTTGTCCTAGAAACTTTGTGACACAGCAACCCAGTAGATGGATCCCAGGCCCAGAATACTATACTCTTGGGCCTGACAGAGCTTTGACTTAGGTTCTTGTCAGCTTTCCTTGGAGGCAAAGCAGGTGAGCCCTCCCCAGGCCGGCAGTACTCTATCCTGGACAGACCCAGAGCCCCATACCTCCAGGCCTTCTGGATAGTCAGAGCTTTCCACCCTGCTGGAATGAGAGACTGACCATCTAGTTGTTTCCTTGTATAGGTTTTCCCAAAGCCCTGGTACGGTCAGGGGAAAACAACCAGATAAAAGCAGTAGTAAGCCTGGGATCATATTTGTTTTGTCCACTAGTGGATGGCACAGTAGTGCTGTATCTATTCGGGGACATTTAACTTTCCATGCCATGGTTGAATGCTGGCACGCCATATACCCTGGCCTTACAGGAGATTTAAAGATGGCACTTAGATGTAAGCCAATTCAAACTTGTTAAGTGGTCTGAGCACCTACACTGGTTAGAAGTGCCCTAGTGTGAACAATCAAAAATCAGATGTATCAGTGCACAAAAATGGTGTGACCATGCAAAAGGGCCACTTTCTCACATATGCCAAATGTAATCACGTCATACTCATAATATTTATTGTGCCCAGGAAGTTTCATTGAAATGGTAGTGCCAATTGTTCTCAGGAGACAATATGAAGTTCCTTTCTCATTGCTATCAATGACACATGGCCAAACTATTGATGTTTTATGGGAGCACAAGTGAGCCAATTCAATTCCACAATAAAGCACTCATTGCTAAGATGGGGAATGACAAGGCCTTTGAAGTCAGGGGAAAGACTCATGAAGGTTGTGGGCAATTTCCCCATTTCTGTGATATTTTTTCAAAGGCCCTTTAATGGCCAACCAATGCAGTATAAAACATCCAGTATATTAGCACAGTTTCAGCATAAAACAAATCTTTGTTTTCCTTTCTTTTTCTTTCAATCACACTTTATTGTGGTGGGTGCACTTGGATTGAGAAAGTAGAGAGCCCTCTCTAAGTTCATAAGCACAATCCTTGAGGGAATAAGGGACACATATTCCCCTTCTGTTATAAAACATGTAAGTGAATAGTATAACTTACCTGTGGCATCTTTCCTTGTTCCTAGAAGGGAGAAGAAGAAACAAAAGGACTTGAGAAGCATATCATACTCTGACCTATTTTCTAAAAAAACAATTTATATCACCAAATAAATGCGGATAGTGCCAAATGACACACGATGGAGAATGCAGGCACCTCTCCATTGATACAGAATGGATCCCATGGTACAACAATGAGTTCAAGGGCAGAGGAAGTTGTAAAGGGCCCTAGAATGATAGATGTCCTCAGCCAAAGCGGACCAAGAAGCCTTCAGAGATGCTTACAACTCACAGTCTGAACACCAACATAAGGTGTCAGAGGACCAATTCCAACTATTATCTGGCCTCACTATAGTTAGAGGCTCCATGCCCATGGGACCACACATATCGCTACAAAAGGTATGTCATAGGGGAAGACCCTGAACTTTGAGAGAGCTGGTAGGGCCTTGCCTAGAGAAAAATGACCCTTCTTTCTCACACCCCTCTTGCCCCTCCTAACTGGAGAAGCCTAAGTGACATATCAGATTGTAAACACTCATGAGTATAACCCGACAGAGGAAATCAAGGAGGCTAGTTTGGACCATCTGGAAATAGATGAAGAAACTTACAGAGTAAAGTTAAGGAAAGAAAAGGGTTCTTCAGGAGTTATTCCAAATACTTTCTTCTTCAAGTTAAAAGCAGTGGCATACAGCTGGTAGAGACCCCAGGAAAACAATAAAGAACAACAAATGGATGAAATCTATCTGTACCACAATTGGGAAGCCTCACCCTTACCTACCCAAAATGGTTGAGAGAGCATTCAGGCATTACCATTGAACAAGCTGTTGAAGTGGCTACTACTTTTTCATAGCAACAAGCCAGGTTCTACTCATGGAAAAGCGAAACACATAACCGCAATCTGCCACCCCCATCAGAAACATGAAGGCAGATTAAAAACAGACTAAAACATTTGCAAGAGTTCAAGGACTCACATAGTAAAATCGGAGTCTCTTGTCCACAAGAGACCCCAGTGTTTTGAGTGTGGGGAATGGGGTCACATTGCCTAATTCTGCAACAAACAAAAAGTCAGGGAAGAACCAGTGAAAGTTCCTCGTTCCATCCTGTATACTAAAGAAATGGGTCCTTGTTTTTACGTACACTTATAGCTCAATCAAAAATGGGTTATTGCCCTGTTAGATTCTGGTTGTAAACAATCTGTAGTAGAGGGAGATCTAAAGTGTATCCATTCCAAAGGGCACCAGATGTATACATGAGGATATTTAGGCTTACCCAGTGGTATAACTTACTTTTGAAACAGTTAAAGGTCAGGTCCCTGACATAGAAGTAGTGGTCCTTCGGAATCTTCCAGAAGACATGACATTTTGTACAGATAATCTGCACTCTCTAGAAATGTTTTTGGCAACCTTAGATACCTAAAACCAGTGGGGATGGTTACAGGTGAAGACCTTTTCGCATAATGCATTACTAAACACCAGAATAATGGGAAATCAATAGTTTTTGGCACACCCAAGTAAAAGAAGCTACCCTTCGACATGGATTGCATGACGCCAAAACCAATGAAAACAATCTGTGTCCCTCCTATCATAATAAATAAAGGGTTATTATACATGGTAGGTAAAGAAAATCACATTCCTCAGTTACTAGCTCCACGTGAATTTATGGAACAAAGCCTTTTTTTCTCCTTTTCATTTGTTAGCGGGACACACAGGGACCCTGAAGACTAGTCAAGCAGTCTTACACCACTTTTATTGGCCTAGGATCCAAGCTTCCATAAAGAAATACTGGCAGGAGTGTGAGGTGTGTCAGAAAACAAATTCTATCATCCTACCCTGGTTTCCCTTACAACCCCTACCAATAAGTTGGAACTCATTCGAAAGGGTAGGGATGGACCTTATTGAACTATTACCTAGATCAAGTAAAGTAATTAATATGTCCTGGTTGATTAAACAACTTGATATCCAGAAGTCATTCCATTAAGATCACCTACCTCCAAGAGCACAGCGCAGATCATTATGGAAGTGGTTTCTAGACTTGGTTTTCCTGAGGAGATCCTCACGGATCAAGGAACACCCCTTTTGTCCCAATTGATGAGACAAATATGCAAACACCTAAACATATTCCACATTAAGACCTCTGTGGACCATCCCCAGACAGATAGCTTAGTGGAACGGTAAAATTGAATCCTGAAACTTACTCTAAATGTTGTTCAGAGAGGGGAAAAATTGGGATCAACTGTTGCTTTTGGCCCTTGTTGTAGTAAGGAGGTAGGTCCAGAGTAGAATAGGGTGCTCCTTGTTTGAGCTATTATACAGTAGGTAACTCCTGAGTTTACTTGAAATGACTTAAGAAACCTGGGAGAAGGATGCCAGAGAGGAGGCAGGAGGGCTATTGGATTATGCTAAGCAGGTATGCACCTGGATTGGTAAGGTTAGAAAATTAGCCCATAGTAACTTGGAGAAAAGCTAAAATTAACATAAGATAATTTATGACAAAGGAAAGAAATGGCATTCTTACCTAGTAGGGGACTAAGGGCCTGATTCCAAGATTGGCGGGCGGCGGTTGCCGCCCGCCAAGCGGGAACCGCCAGGAGACCGTACCGTGGGTCAAAAGACCGCGGTAGTCATTCTGAGTTTCCCGCTGGGCTGGCGGGCGACTGCCAGAAGGCCGCCCGCCCGCCCAGCGGGAAACCCCCTTCCACGAGGATGCCGGCTCCGAATGGAGCCGACGGAGTGGAAGGGGTGCGACGGGTGCAGTTGCACCCGTCGCGATTTTCAGTGTCTGCCAAGCAGACACTGAAAAGCATTGTGGGGCCCTGTTAGGGGGCCCCTGCAGTGCCCATGCCAGTGGCATGGGCACTGCAGGGGCCCCCAGGGGCCCCACGACACCCGTTACCGCCATCCTGTTTCTGGCGGTGAAAACCGCCAGGAACAGGATGGCGGTAAGGGGGTCGGAATCCCCATGGCGGTGCTTGCAAGCAGCGCCGCCATGGAGGATTCCCTGGGGCAGCGGGAAACCGGCGGGACACCGCTGGTTTCCCGTTTCTGACCGCGGCTTTACCGCCTGTTGGCGGTGCTTCCTCCGTCACCTACCCTGGCGGTCTATGACCGCCAGGGTAGGAATGACCCCCTAAGTGTTAGTTCTTTCTTGTACATCAGCCAAAAAAATTATATCTGAGTAGCAGGGTCTATATATATTTGTGTTCAAAATAGACAAGATCAACTTTTGGCTATGCATGTAAAGTGCAGAATTAACACATCAAACTTTTGAAGAAGTGGTTGGATCCCCTACCAAAAATAAGGACATACCAAACACTCCTGTTGAGCCTAACATTAATACCCTAGGACAAGTACCAATAAATGATTCCCTGACAGCATCACAGAAAGCTAAACTCCTAAACACCCTACAGCCCGTTACCTCATTGTTCTTGGATCCCACAGGAAAAACTCACTTGACAGAACACTCCATATCTACCCAAGAGGGCATTGTAATAAAACAAAAGCCATAGAGAATTCCTGCAGCTCAAACAGAAGACATCCAAAAAGAAGTAGAACAAATGCTACATATGGGGGTAATAGAACATTCCAAAGTAATTGGTCATCCCCCAAAGTCTTAGTTCCAAAACTAAATGGCATAATAATATTTTGAATAGACTGTCAAGCACTAAGTAAGGTATCCAAATTTGATGCACATCCCCTTCCCAGAATCAACGAGAAACTAGGGAAGACCCAATTCATAACCACCTTTCATCTTGCTAAAGGGTACTGGTAGGTAGCCCTTAAAAAGGAAGACCAAGAAAAAAGCAGCCGTATCAACCTCCAACGGCTTGTTTCAATTTACGGTTCTATCCTTCGGGCTCCATGTGGCACCTGACACATTTCAATGGTTGATGAATAGGGTCCTGAGAAACCATCAAACAAACTCATCAGCCTACCTAGATGATATTGTCATCTTCAGTAATACCTGGGAAAAACATCTTACTCACCTTCAGGTGGTAATAAAAGTTTTCCAGAAAGCAAACCCTAATATTAATGTAAAAAAATTGAAGGCTGGATTTGGAAAAGTACATTACTTAGTGGTTGTCTTGAGAAATGGTCCTATCGAACCACAAACTGAAAAAGTATGAGTCATTATGGGAGCCCCTTTTCCTCCTATCAAACGAGAAGTCAGGGCTTTTCTTAGTCTTCTTGGATATTATAGAAGATTCATACCCCAATATTCCAATACAGCGGAACCACTAACCAACCTATTAAAGAAAAGGACAACCATTCGAGAATTCCAAAACCCCAACAATGCAATGAAAGAAGCCTTTGAATGACTTCAGCAGGCTATCACTTCAAGCCTAGTATTGACTTTCCCTAACTACAGATTTATGCATCTGAGGTGTGAATTGGAGCAGGTCCTTTCCCAGTATTATGAACAAGGACTGGGGGCCCCTGTCCCTTACATCAGCCAAATGCTCCTTCCAAGGGTACCAAAATATCCAGTGATTGAAAAAGAATGCCTTGCTACAAGGTCTTGGGAAAACTACATTTCCACTCCTACCTGGAGGGCAAATCCTTTCTCCTCTAGACCGACCATGCCCCCTGGACCTCGATGAGCGTAATAAGGGCAATAACCTGAGAGTATTGAGTGGGACTATTTCCCTGCAACCCTTCAGGTTTGAGACACACCATTGGAAGGGTAGAGAAAATTGTAATGCAGACTTTTTATCTTGGTTCCCCCTTTTCCCCGATTGGGAAGATTCTGCGGTGGGAATGTGTTGGGGTAGTATGGGAGAAGAGGAAGATCAGAACGTCTCACCTGTCTGCATGCCATGCTTCACACTGAGAATAGTACCCGAGAAGACCCACAGGTTGTTTTTTTGTTTTCAGGAGAAGTCCGTAATAGAGAAAATACAGGGTCAGGAAGTGGCTCAAGGGCCAACAGGAAATCCTGTTTTCATTGACATATTGGCCCAGAAGTGTTAGGAGCTTCCAATTGTCTGAAAACCCTTTAAGGACGATGCAGGTGTCGAAGAAAGTGTGGACGTACCAGAACAGATTGAAGGAGACACAGCCTGGAACCTGAAATGAAGAGCCAAGACCCTGAGACAGATGGGTGATTCCACTTAGAGGCTAAAGAAAGGAGGCAGTGCAGTGCTGCAGGGTTTGAAGACTCTATTTGGAATGCTAATCTTATATTTGCACAGTTGTGGTACTGAAAATTCTGGACCCGTGTTATAAACATCGTCGTATCACAACGATTTTGGTATCAGCAGACCGAGAATGATTAGAATAGTATGCACAAGCATTGTATTCATATTCGGGTAACGAAATCACCCGAATATCAGAGTTTCCGTCCTGAACCCTCGTGTTCCATTTAAACGACAGCCATTTTGTGATTGCCCTCACATAGGCCAATGTCTAATGCTGAAAACGAGTCTGAAGGACACGTACATCTTTGCTGACTCCTCTGTGACCTGGGCAAGCTGACTCCACTGCCTGAAGCCAAACCTGTTCGGCCAGTTTCTTTCCCAGTGGCCGAATGAGATTAGTATCAAGGCACAACACATCATAAAACCTTTCATCACACACAAACCATGCCTAATCTTACACACACCTGTCCCTGTTTCTTTCTTTATGACTTGCTTTACAAGGAGGAGGTGCCCGTTTATATTGGGGGTCCGTCGATATCTGATGAAAGTACTAAGCCTTGCCGGGTAATTGATTGAGGGCTGGACAAACTGGAATATGGGCTTGTCATCATAAACCTGCTATTTCTTTGTAGTGAAAATATGTGAATGATCAACTGTAAAATGAGGAATGTTTGCCTAAAGCATAATATTTTGTATAAAAGAGAAGGTTAGCTTTGCAAAGGGAGCAGTCTCCTGAGAATATACACTGTGTTGTACTTCTAGGATACCTGTTACTGGCTGCAGCCAATAAACAAGATCTTTGATTTCACCAAGAAGACTCTGTGTTTCTGTAGTCTGAAACAGGAAGGACTCGAAGTCTTAGGGTGTGTTCCCTGGCACCACTGGGTTCTGAAAAACCCAGTACTTCACAGTTAAGGGACTCAGTTAGAGGAAACGGATGCTGCTGCAGAGAACACATAATTTAAGAGCTTACTTCAGTTGCTGAAGCACTGTGACTGCATGCATTTCAAGATTGCTTTTAAAATGCATGCTTGAAATGCGTCCAGCCATGGGCTGATTAGGTAAATAGGCACAGCACTCTGTGCTTATTTTTATTTTTACCCTGCACAGCGCTTGAGCTGTGCTGGTTTACAGAATCTGCCCGTGACTACAAGCATTTCAAGATTGGCTTTAACATGCTTACTTGAGATGCGTGCCAACGCGGGGAAATTAGGTAAACAGGCACGAAACAAACACAGCGATGTGCTTATTTACCTAATCTCCCTGTAACTGCACACAGATTGCCTTTAATAAGCATGCTTCTTTTTTTTGGTTCAGATGCCTTTTAACTCATTCTGTGCTGGGGATGTAATGGTTCCGTCCCATGTAACAGTGCTCCTGTGCCGAGGACGTAACCGTTATGTCCTGGCACCGGAGCTCGGAGGGAGTGATAGCGCTCCCTCCATGGGCTTCCCTTCCACCCACCAGGGCAGGGATTGACGGGGAAGCCCTTCCCCTTCCACCCTACCCACAGCCCCCTCTAATGACATCAGATCTCTGACATCCTTAGAGGGTGCCGGTCGTGCTGGAAGCCATTTTCTTCCAGCGCGGTGTTAGGAGAACAGGTGAGTTTTTCCTCCAGCGGGGGGGAATTGCACAACAAGAGGCAACGGGGCAAAAGGATAAGGGTTTTCCTTTCCCTCGATGCCTCTTTGCGCATTCCTGCTGCCCAATCGCATCGTGATCAGGCAGCAGGAAGGCCCACTAGACACCAGGGATTTCTTTTAAAAATTGTAATTTTGCCTTATATGTGTCGGGGAGCGGCCCCTTAGGCAAGGGTCGCTCCCCTTTTGAGGGCATATATTTTATGACCAATTCTGTCCCCGTTGGGGGCAGATTGGCCTTTTATTTTTAGGTTGGAATGCCAGGGATTTTTTAAATTTGTTTATTTCTGTGGGGGGTGCCCATTGGGCAAGGGTCGCCCCCCAAGGGGGGCATATAACTGTTGGCCATTTCTGCCCCTCTTGGGAGCAGATCAGCCTATTTGTTTTAGGCCCAGAAGCCACTTAGGCACCAGAGATAATGTGTGTGTGTGTGTTTATTATATGGGGGGCAGCCTCTTGGGCAAGGGTCGCTCCCCTTTGGGGGGCATATTATTTATGGCCATTTCTGCCCCCCCTTGGGGGCAGATGGGCCTATTAGTTTTAGGCTGATCTGCCCCCAAGAGGAGCAGAAACCACTGGAACACCAGGGATTATTTTTCTTTGTTTATTTCTGTGGGGGAGGTGCCCCCTTTGGCAATGGTTGGGCCCCCAAGGGGGACATATAACTGTTGGCCATTTCTACCCCCCTTGTGAGCAGGTCGGCCTATTTCTTGGGGGCCCATCTGCCCCCAAGCGGGGCAGAAGCCACTTAGGCACCAGGGATAGTGTGTGTTTATTGGATGGAAGCGGCCCCTTGGACAAGGGTCACTCCCCTTAGGTGGTATATCATTGATGGCCATTTCTGTCCCCCTTGGGGGCAGAGTGGCCTATTATTTTTAGGCTGATACCACTGGAACGCCAGGGATTTTTAAACATTTTTTTATTTCTCTGGGGTGTCTCCCTCTTGGTCAAGGGTCACCCTCCTAAGAGGGGCATAGGACTGTTGGACATTTCTGCCCCCCCATGGGGGCAGATCGGCCCATTTCTTTTAGGCTCAGCTGCCCCCAAAAGCCACTTAGGCACCAAGGATAGTGTGTGTGTTTATTGTATTGGGGGCAGCCCCTTGGGCAAGGGTCGCTCCCCTTAGGGTAGCATATTATTTATGGTAATTTCTGCCACTTTTGGGGGCCGATCGCCCTATAAGTTTTAGGCTGATCTGCCCCCAAAGGGGGGCAGAAACCACTGGAATGCCAAGGATCTTTTTTCATTGTTTATACCTGTCAATTTATTTGAGTTGTTCATGGACAATGTGTTTTTGAAATAGATTGTTGAACAGACTAATTTGTATGCAGATCAGTATTTGAGGGACAACACTGCCAGACTTAGGCCACACTCTATAGCTATCAGGTGGATTCCCACAAATTTGGAAAAGATTAAAAGGTTTGACTTTTTTGATGGGGTTGATAAAGAAGCCGTCACTGGCTTCTTATTGGTCTACTAGTCCCTGGATGGCAATGGCTATATTACCTACAACCATGAGTCGTAATCGGTATTTGCTTATTCTTAGGATGCTGCATTTTGTTGACAATGCTTTAGCCTTGCCACAAGATCACCCTGATTCTGACCGTCTTTTTAAGATTAGGACTGTCCTTGATCATTTTGTAGATCGGTTTTCAGAGGTCTATGTTCTAGGCAAAGAAATAGCTGTGGACGAGTCTTTGGTCCTCCTCAAGGGTCATTTGTTATTTAGGCAGTACATTCCTAGCATGAGGGCATGGAATGAAATTCTATTTCAAATTAGTTAGTGGTTTCTTTGTTTAAAAAAAAAGTGATGGCACTGCTTGAGGAGTGGTGCTTGGCTGGTGGTGTAAATATTGACTTGCTGTTGGCTACTGCAACACACTGCCAGCCAAAAGCCAGTCCACACACTCCCATCAGCTGGTGTGATTGCTGTATCAAGCATGTGGGCATATGTAAGTGATGGGCCCTTGAGTGGTGCTGTCTGTCGATGCAAGTGTTGTACTGTGCTGGGCCCGGGGCTGGCGGCGTGAATGGTCTTGTGCATGTCATGAATGAAAGGTGTGTGAATGGACTGTAAAGCGGTTGGTGCCTTGTCATGGCTTTACAGCTCAAGAGCTGTGAGTCATTGATTCAGCTTTTTGGCCTTTCAGTTATTAACAGAGGATTTCATTTTTGTGAAATCTCTTGTTAATAAGATTTGATCTACTGAACCATCACTCACCCTCCAACCAAATCCAACCATTATGTGTGGTAAAAATGACAAAACCTGCTCTGGTGTAATCAGGCGTCGCAGCACACCTGTGACCCACTAGGTGTCTCGGGTGGGAGTCTGATGATGAAGCATGCCACCAACTTGGTTGGTGGGTGAGGGCTCTTTTTAACATAACCTAAGTGTGTTTCTTTTCACAATTTTATTGTTTGCAACATCACATAAGTATGTTGACACACCAAAATTATCTATTGAAAAACTTCCTGTGCTTAGGGGGGCACCTACGTTTTTTGGTCCTGGGTGCGGCCTTCAGTCTAGGAAAACCTACCAAACCCAGACATGTTTTAAAACTAGACTCTCCAATGAGTCCAAGGCGGTGTGGCTTGTCTGGATCCCCCAACATTTTCTTACCCAGACTCCTCTGCAAACTACAAAATTTGTATCAAAAACACATATTTTCCTCACTTTTCTTTGTAGGATCACTGCTCCAGCACAAATGTCCTACCACCCGCAGTCTTCCAAGTCAATCAATCAATCAATCATTATATTTGTAAAGTGCACTACTTACCCGCGAGGGTCTCAAGGCGCTGGGTGGGGGGGTGCTGCTACTGCTCCAAGAGCCAGGTCTTGAGGTGTCTTCTGAAGGTGAGAAGGTCTTGGATCTGTCTTAGGTTGGTCGGGAGGGTGTTCCAGGTCTTGGCAGTGAGGTAGAAGAAGGATCTGCCGCCGGAGGACTTTCGTTGGATGCGGGGGACGACGGCGAGGATGGCGGAGTGGAGCTGTCGGGTGGGGGTATAGAAGCTGAGTCTGTTGTTCAGGTAGGCTGGCCCAGCGTTGTGGAGTGCTTTGTGTGTGTGGATGAGGAGCTTGAAGGTGATCCTCTTGTCGACGGGGAGCCAGTGAAGGTTTGTCAGGTGGGGGGTGATGTGGTTGCGGCGGGGCACGTTGAGGATTAGTCGGGAGGAGGCGTTTTGGATGCGTTGGAGGCATTGCAGGTGTTTGGTCGGGATACCTGTGTAGAGTATGTTGCCGTAGTCAAGCCTGCTGCTGACGAGGGCTTGTGTCACTGTTCTCCTTGTTTCAGTCAGGATCCACTTGTAGATCCTGCGGAGCATGCGGAGGGTGTTTTAGCAGGAGGACGAGATGGCGTTGACCTGTTTTGACATGGAGAGGGATGAGTCGAGGATGAAACCAAGGTTGCGTGCATGGTCGGTCGGTGTCGGTGGGGTACCCAGTGAGGTTGGCCACCACGAGTTGTCCCAAGCCGAGGGGGTGGGCCCTAGGATGAGGACCTCCGTCTTGTCCGAGTTCAGTTTCAGACGGCTGCCTCTCATCCAGTCGGCGACGGCCTTCATACCCTCGTGAAGGTTGGTTTTGGCGGTGTGTGGGTCCTTGGTGAGGGAGAGGATGAGTTGGGTGTCGTCAGCGTAGGAGATGATGTTGAGGTTGTATTGGCTGGCCACTTGTGCGAGGGGTGCCATGTAGATATTGAACAGCGTCGGGCTGAGGGATGAGCACTGGGGTACGCCGCAGATGATGTTGGTGGCTTTGGATTGGAAGGGAGGGAGGCGGACTCTCTGGGTTCTGCCGGAGAGGAAGTAGTGGTCCAGTGGAGGGCTTTCTCTTGGATTCCAGCTTCATGGAGGCAGGTTTTCAGAGTGTGTTGGCAGACCGTGTTGAAGGAGGCTGACAGGTCTAGGAGGATGTTTTGCCATTGTCGAGTTGGCTTCTGATGTCATCTGTGGCGGCGAGAAGGGCGGTCTTGGTGCTGTGGTTCTGTCTGACTCCAGACTGGGAAGGGTCCAGGATGTTGTTGTCTTTGAGGTAGCAGGTCAGTTGTGTGTTAACGATTTTCTCAATGACCTTCGCCGGGAATGGGAGGAGGGAGATGGGCCGGAAGTTCTTGAGGTCCTTGGGGCCCGCCTTGAGCTTTTTGAGAAGGGCGTTGATTTCAGCGTGCTTCCAGCTTTCCGGGAATCTCGCTGTTTCGAAGGAGATGTTGATGACCTTCTGTAGTTGGGGTGCGATGGCTGTGTCTGCTTTTTTGTATACGTAGTGTGGGCACGGGTCTGATGGTGATCCTGAGTGGATGGAGTTCATGATCTTGTGTGTCTCGTCGTCGTTGACGTTGGTCCATGAAGTCAGGCGGTTGGAATGGGTGGTGTTGGCGGAAGAGGAGACTGGCATGGTTGAGGTGGTCGAGGTGTTGAAGCTGTCGTGGATGTCAGTGGTGGCCAGTGCATTGCACAGCTCTTGGGAAGGTGGGATGTCGTTGACGTTGGCGCTGGGGTTGGAGAGTTCCTTCACGATGCTGAAGAGCTCTTTGCTGTCGTGTGCGTTGTTATGCAGGTGGGCTTTGAAGGAGGATCTCTTGGCCAGCCTGATGAGTTGGTGATGTCTGCGGGTGGTGTCCTTGTGTGCTGTGTGGATGTTGGGTGTGCGTTCGTCGAGCCATTTCTTCTTGAGTTTCTGGCAGTTGCGCTTGGAGGTCGTTGGTGAACCAGGTGGCTTTTTTGCTGGCTTGGTTGTTGGGGGGCTTCTTGAGTGGTGCGAGGTGGTTGCGCAGTCATTGATCCATTGCCTGAAGTTGTGGGCTGCGTTGTCAGGGTCGGTGGGGTCGGTAGGTGGTCTGTGGGCTAGGGCGTTGGTCAGCTGATCTTCGGTGACTTTGCTCCAGCATCGACGGGGGGGCAGATGAGTGTGGTGGTGTTTGGTTTGTTTCTTGAAGGTGAAGTGGAGGCAGTGGTGGTCGGTCCAGTTGAGTTCGGTGGTGTGGTTGAAGGCGACGTGGACACTTGTGGAGAAGATGGGGTCGAGTGTGTGGCCGGCGGCGTGGGTGGATGTGATTACAAGTTGTCTGAGACCGAGGTTGGCGAGGTTGGTGATCAGAGTGGTGGAGTTGGCGTCGTTATTGTTCTCAAGGTGGAAGTTTTGGTCCCCGAGGAGGATGTAATCCGTGGAGGTGAGTGTGTGGGTGCTGGCGAGGTCGGCAATGGAGTTGCTGAACAGTGCCCTGGGTCCGGGGGGTCTGTAGATGGGCGTCCCTCTGAGGGTGGTGTTGGGGTCGGTGTGGATTCAGAAGTGCAGGTGGTCGGCGGACTTGAGGGTGTCGTCCATGTGGGTGTGGACTTCAAGGATGGCCTTGTGGACGATGGCTATACCTCCTCCGATTCCATTGACGCGATCCCTGCGGGAGATCCTGTAGCCGTCTGGGATGGCTATGGCAATGTCGGGTGCCGAGGAGTCGTTCCACCAGGTTTCGGTCAGGAAGGCTACGTCAGGGGTGGCGGTGTTGAGCAAGTCCCAGAGCTCGATGGCGTGCTTGCTTGCGGAGCGTGTGTTGAGGAGTATTCAGTGGAGGTGGTTGATTCCTGTCCTGGGAGGTTTAGTGGCTCTGTTGCAGGTGAAGCTACAGGTGCGCAGGAGAAGGGTCCGTGGGGGCGTTTTGGGGTGGCCTGGAAGCTGGTGGTGCCTCGACCGGTGTTGAGTGCGAGGAGGGTGCTGGCGTTGCAATGGAGTCTGGCGGCATGGCAGTTGCGGGGTCCAGGAGTTCTGGCGCTGGGTGCGGTCCAGGCGCTCTGGCGCGCCCGCTGCACAATTGCACAGCAACCGCCATTAGGAAGGGGAGGGGGGAGGGAGGAGCAGCTGGGAGGCGGGGGCGAAAGGGGGCAGGAGGGGGGCGGGGCCACAGGGACGCAGCGGCGGGAAGGGGAGACAGAGAAAAACGGATAAAAAGAAAAACGAGGCATAAACAGGGAAAACAAGGAAAAGTGAAACTACAGAAAAAAGTGAAAAAGAAATTTAAAAACACACTAACACTTACCACTAGACACCAGGGAGGATCGGGTCCATGAGGGCCTCGATCCCTTGGCAGCAGCCAGGGTGGGGTGGGGAGACACGGGCATGACTAGGTGGTGCTGTGCACGTGGGGAGTGTTCACCTGGCCAAAACAGGTCAGGTGTCACTCACCTCAGCGCGCAGCGACCGCCATTAAGAAGGGGTGGAGGGAGGAAGGAGCAGCTGGGAGGCGGGGCGAATGGGGGCACGAGGGGCGTGGGGCCACAGGGACGCAGAGGCGGGAAGGGGAGATGGAGAAAAATGGATAAAAAGAAAGACGAGGCGCAAACAAGGAAAACAAGGAAAAGTGAAACTACAGGAAAAAGTGAAAAAGAAATTAAAAAACACACTAACGCTTACCACTAGACAGCAGGGAGGATCGGATCCAGGAGGGCCTCGATCCCTTGGCAGCAGCAAGGGCGGGGTGGGGAGACACGGGCATGGCTAGGTGGTGCTGTACGTGCGGGAGTGTTCACCTGGCCAAAACAGGTCAGGAGTCACTCACCTCAGCGCGCAGCGACCGCCATTAAGAAGGGGAGGAGGGAGGGAGGAGCAGCTGGGAGGCGGGAGGCGGGGGCAAATGGGGGCACGAGGGGCGTGGGGCCACAGGGACGCAGCGGCGGGAAGGGGAGATGGAGAAAAACGATAAAAAGAAAAATGAGGCGCAAACAAGGAAAACAAGAAACGTGAAACTACAGGAAAAAGTGAAAAATAAATTAAAAAACACACTAAAGCTTACCACTAGACACCAGGGAGGATCGGGCCCAGGAGGGCCTCGATCCCTTGGCAGCAGCGAGGGCGGGGTGGGGAGACACAGGCACAGCTAGGTGGTGCTGTGCATGAAGGAGAGTGTTCACCTGGCCCAAACAGATCAGGGGTCACTCCCAAGTAAAATGACGCCTCAAGTGTTTGCGTCCCCAAAGCAGTCAGCCTAAAAGATGTGTAAAAGAAAAATATGTGCTTATCAACTCGCTGTGCTAACCCCTCAATGTCTACAGGTTTTTGGCATTTTTATGTTGCAGGCACCTGGGCCACCCACGCAAGTGAGGTATCATGTGTGGCTCCTCTCAGATTAAAAAACTTTATGTCACCAAAATATGAGGAAAAAGTGTTTTTGTAGCCAAAATTTGAGGTTTTCAAAGGATTCAGGGTAGAAAAACACTGGGAGATCCATGCAAGTCACACCTCTATGGACTCTCTCGGGTGTCTAGTTTTCAGAAATGTTTGGGTTTGGTAGGTTTCCCTATATGGCTGCTGAGCTCAAGACCAAAAACGCAGGTGTCCCCTGCAAAAACAGTTAGTTTTGTATTTGATAATTTTGATTTGTCTACATAGTGTTTAGGGGCATGTCCTTTCGCAGGCACTAAGTCTACCCACACAAGTGAGGTACCATTTTTATTGGGAGTGGGGGAATGCTGGGTGGAAGGAAATTTGTGGCTCCTCTTAGATCCCAGAACTTTCTGTTACCAAAATGTGAGGAAAAAGGTTTTTTTAGCCAAATTTTGAGGTTTGCAAAGGATTCTGGGTAACAGAACATGGTGAACCTCGTGAGAGCACCACAAGTCACCCCATCTTGGATTCCCCTAGGTGTCTAATTTTCAAAAAGCACAGGTTTGGCAAGTTTCCCTAGGTGCCGGCTGAGCTAGAGGCCAAAATCCACAGTTAGGAACTTTGCAAAAAAACAGATCTGTTTTCTTTTGGAAAATGTGATGTGTCCATGTTGTGTTTTGGGGCATTTCCTGTCGGGGGCAGTAGGCCTACCCACGTAAGTGAGATACAATTTTTATCTGGAGACTTGGTGGAACACTGGGTGGAAGCATATTTGTGGCTTCTCTCAGATTCCAGTACTTTCAGTCTCGAAATATGAGGAAAAAGTGTTTTTCTAGCCAGATTTTGAGGTTTGCAAAGGATTCTGGGTAACAGAACCTGGTGAGAGCCCCACAAGTCACCCTATCGTGGATTTCCCTAGCTCTCTAGTTTTCAAAAATACACAAGTTTGGTAGGTTTCCCTAGGTGCCAGATGAGCTATAGGCCAAGTTCCACAGCTAGGCACTTTGCAAAAAACAGATCTGTTTTCTTTTGGAAATTGTGATGTGTCCACATTGTGTTTTGGGGCATTTCCTGTTGCTGGCACTAGGCCTACCCACACTAGTGAGGTACCATTTTTATAGGGAGACTGGGGCGAACGCTGGGTGGATGGAAATTTGTGACTCCTCTCAGATTCCAGAACTTTCTGTCACTGAAATGTGAGGAAAAAGTCTTTTTTAGCCAGATTTTAAGGTTTGCAAAGGACTCTGGGTAACAAAACGTAGTGAAAGCCCCACAGGTCACCCCATCTTGGATTCCCCTAGGTGTCTAGTTTAAAAAAATGCACAGGTATGGTAGGTATCCCTAGGTGCCAGCTGAGCTACAGGCCAAAATCCATAGCCAGGCACTTTGCAAAAAACAGATCTGTTTTCTTTGGGAAAATGTGATGTGTCCATGTTGTATTTTGGGCCACTTTCTGTCGCTGGCAATAGGTCTACCCACACAAGTGAGGTACCATATTTATCGCGAGATTTGGGGGAACCCTGGGTGGAAGGAAATTTGTGGCTCCTCTCACATTCCATAACTTTCTGTCACCAAAATATGAGGAAAAGGTGTTTTTTAGCCAGATTTTGAGTTTGCAAAGGATTCTGTGTAACAGAACCCCGTGAGAGCACCACAAGTCACCCCATCTTGGATTCCCTAGGTGTCTAGTTTAAAAAAATGCATAGGTTTGGTACGATTCCCTAGGTGCCGGCTGACCTAGAGGCCAAAATCCACAGTTAGGAACTTTGCAAAAAAACTGCTGTTTTCTTTTGGAAAATGGGATGTGTCCATATTGTGTTTGGGGAATTTCCTGTCGGGGCAGTAGGCCTACCCACACAAGTGAGGTACCATTTTTATCGGGAGACTTAGGGAAACGCTGGGTGGAAAGAAATTTGTGGCTCATCTCATATTACAGAACTTTCTGTCACTGAAATATGAGGAAAAAGTGTTTTTTAGCCAGATTTTGAGGTTTGCAAAGGACTTTTGGTACCAGAACCTGGTGAGAGCCCCACATGTCACCCCATCTTGGATTTCCCTCGGTGTCTAGTTTTAAAAAATGCACAGGTTTGGTAAGTTTCCCTAGGTGCCGGCTGAGCTAGAGGACAAAATCCACAACTAGGCACTTTGCAAAAAAACAGATCTGTTTTCTTTAGGAAAATGTGATGTGTACACGTTGCGTTTTGGGGCATTCCATATTGCAGGCACTAGGCCTACCCACACAAGTGAGGTACCATTTTTATCGGGAGACTTAGGGGAACCCTGGGTGGAAATTTGTGACTCCTCCTAGATTCCAGAACTTTCTGTCACCGATATGTGAGGAAAAAGTGTTTTTTTAGCCAGATTTTGAGGTTTGCAAAGGATTCTGGGTAACAGAACCTGGTGAAAACCCCACAAGTCACCTCATCTTATATTTCCCTATGTGTCTAGTTTAAAAAAATACACAGGTTTGGTATGTTTCCATAGGTGCCGGCTCAGCTAGAGGCCAAAATCCACAGCTAGGCCCTTTGCAAAAAACAGATCTGTTTTCTTTGGGAACATGTGATGTGTCCACGTTGCGTTTTGGGGCATTCCATGTTGCAGGCACTAGGCCTACCCACACAAGTGAGGTACCATTTTTATCGGGAGACTTCGTGGAATGCTGGGTGCAAGGAATTGTGTGGCTCCTCTCACATTCCAGAACTTTCTGTCACCGAAATGTGAGGAAAAAGTGTTTTTTTAGCCAAATTTTGAGGTTTGCAAAGGATTCTGGGTACCAGAACCTGGTGAAAGCCCTACGAGTCACTCCATCTTGGATTTCCCTAGGTGTCTAATTTTTAATAATGCACAGGTTTGATAGGTTTCTCTAGGTGCCGGCTGAGCTAGAGGCCGAAATCCACAGCTAGGCACTTTGCAAAAAACAGATCTGTTTTCTTTGGGAAAATGTGATGTGTCCACATTATGTTTTGGGGCATTTCCTGTTGCGTGCACTAGGCCTACCCACACAAGTGAGGTACCATATTTTGGGAGACTTGGGGGAACCCTGGGTGGAAGGAAATTTGTGGCTCCTCTCACATTCCATAACTTTCTGTCACCAAAATATGAGGAAAAGGTGTTTTTTAGCCAGATTTTGAGTTTGCAAAGGATTCTGTGTAACAGAACCCCGTGAGAGCACCACAAGTCACCCCATCTTGGATTCCCTAGGTGTCTAGTTTAAAAAAATGCATAGGTTTGGTAGGATTCCCTAGGTGCAGGCTGACCTAGAGGCCAAAATCCACAGTTAGGAACTTTGCAAAAAAACTGCTGTTTTCTTTTGGAAAATGGGATGTGTCCATATTGTGTTTGGGGAATTTCCTGTCGGGGCAGTAGGCCTACCCACACAAGTGAGGTACCATTTTTATCGGGAGACTTAGGGAAACGCTGGGTGGAAGGAAATTTGTGGCTCATCTCATATTCCAGAACTTTCTGTCACTGAAATATGAGGAAAAAGTGTTTTTTAGCCAGATTTTGAGGTTTGCAAAGGACTCTTGGTACCAGAACCTGGTGAGAGCCCCACACGTCACCCCATCTTGGATTTCCCTCGCTGTCTAGTTTTAAAAAATGCACAGGTTTGGTAAGTTTCCCTAGGTGCCGGCTGAGCTAGAGGACAAAATCCACAGCTAGGCACTTTGCAAAAAAACAGATCTGTTTTCTTTAGGAAAATGTGATGTGTACACGTTGCGTTTTGGGGCATTCCATATTGCTGGCACTAGGCCTACCCACACAAGTGAGGTACCATTTTTATCGGGAGACTTAGGGGAACCCTGGGTGGAAATTTGTGACTCCTCCTAGATTCCAGAACTTTCTGTCACCGATATGTGAGGAAAAAGTGTTTTTTTAGCCAGATTTTGAGGTTTGCAAAGGATTCTGGGTAACAGAACCTGGTGAAAACCCCACAAGTCACCTCATCTTATATTTCCCTATGTGTCTAGTTTAAGAAAATACACAGGTTTGGTATGTTTCCATAGGTGCCGGCTCAGCTAGAGGCCAAAATCCACAGCTAGGCCCTTTGCAAAAAACAGATCTGTTTTCTTTGGGAACATGTGATGTGTCCACGTTGCGTTTTGGGGCATTCCATGTTGCAGGCACTAGGCCTACCCACACAAGTGAGGTACCATTTTTATCGGGAGACTTCGTGGAATGCTGGGTGCAAGGAATTGTGTGGCTCCTCTCACATTCCAGAACTTTCTGTCACCGAAATGTGAGGAAAAAGTGTTTTTTTAGCCAAATTTTGAGGTTTGCAAAGGATTCTGGGTACCAGAACCTGGTGAAAGCCCTACGAGTCACTCCATCTTGGATTTCCCTAGGTGTCTAATTTTTAATAATGCACAGGTTTGATAGGTTTCTCTAGGTGCCGGCTGAGCTAGAGGCCGAAATCCACAGCTAGGCACTTTGCAAAAAACAGATCTGTTTTCTTTGGGAAAATGTGATGTGTCCACGTTATGTTTTGGGGCATTTCCTGTTGCGTGCACTAGGCCTACCCACACAAGTGAGGTACCATATTTCGGGAGACTTGGGGAACACTGGGTTTAAGGAAATTTGTGTCTCCTCTCATATTCCAGAACTTTCTGTCACCGAAATGTGAGAAAAAAGCGATTTTTTAGCCAGATTTTGAGGTTTGCAAAGGATTCTGGGTAACAGAACCTGGTGAAAGCCAAACAATTCACCCCATCTTAGATTCCCTTAGGTATCCAGTTTTCAAAATGCACAGGTTTTGTAGGTTTCCCTAGGTGCCAGATGAGCTATAGGCCAAATTCCACAGCTAGGCACTTTGCAAAAAACAGATCTGTTTTCTTTGGGAAAATGTGATGTGTCCAAGTTGTGTTTTGGGGCATTTCCTGTCGTGGGCACTAGGCCTACCCACACAAGTGAGGTACCATTTTTATCGGGAGACGGGGGGAACGCTGGGTGGGAGGAAATCTGTGACTCCTCTCTGATTCCAGAAATTTCTGTCACCGAAATGTGAGGAAAATGTGTTTGTTTAGCCAGATTTTGAGGTTTGCAAAGGATTCTGGGTAACAGAACCTGGTGAAAGCCCCACACGTCACCCCTAAGATTTTCCTTGGTGTCTAGTTTTCAGAAATGCACAGGTTTAGTAGGTTTCGCTAGGTGCCAGCTGAGCTAGAGGCCGAAATCCACAGCTAGCTACTTTGCAAAAAAAAGATCTGTTTTCTTTGGGAAAAGGTGATGTGTCCACGTTGTGTTTTGGGGCATTTCCTGTTGCGGGCACTAGGTCTACCCACACAACTGAGGTACCATTTTTATCGAGAGACTTGGGGGAACACTGGGTGGAAGGAAATTTGTGGCTCCTCTCAGATTCCAGAACTTTCTGTCACCGAAATGTGAGAAAAAAGCAATTTTTTAGCCAGATTTTTTAGGTTTGCAAAGGATTCTGGGTAACAGAACCTGGTGAAAGCCCAACAATTCACCCCATCTTGGATTCCCCTAGGTATCCAGTTTTCAAAATGCACAGGTTTTGTAGGTTTCCCTAGGGGTCGGCTGAGCTAGAAGCCAAAATCCACAGATAGGCACTTTGCAAAAAACAGATCTGTTTTCTTTGGGAACATGTGATGTGTCCATGCTGTGTTCTGGGGCATTTCCTGTCACGGGCACTAGGCCTACCCACACAAGTGAGGTACCATTTTTATCACAAGACTTCAGGGAATGCTGGGTGGAAGGAATTGTGTGGCTCCTCTCAGATTCCAGAACTTTCTGTAACCGAAAGGTGAGTAAAAAATGTTTTTTTTAGCCAGATTTTGAGGTTTGCAAAGGGTTTTGTGTAACAGAACCTGGTAAAAGACCCACAAGTCACCCCCATCTTGTATTCCCCTAGGTGTCTCGTTTTAAAAAATGCACAGGTTTGGTAGGTTTCTCTAGGTGCCGGCTGAGCTAGATGGCAAAATCCACAGCTAGGCACTCTGCAAAAAACAGCTCTGTTTTCTTTGGGAAAATTTGATGTGTCCACGTTGTGTGTTTGGGCATTTCCTGTCGGAGGTAGTAAGCCTACCCACACAACTGAGGTACCATTTTTATCTGGAGACTTGGGGAAATGCTGGGTGGAAGGAAATGTGTGTCTCCTCTCATTTTCCAGAACTTTCTGTCACCGAAATATGAGGAAAAATTGTTTTTTTAGCGGAATTTTAGGTTTGCAAAGGATTCTGGGTACCAGAACCTGGTGAAAGCCCTACAAGTCACCCCATCTTGGATTCCCCTAGGTATCTAATTTTAAAAAATGCACAGGTTTGATAGGTTTCCCTAGGTGCCGGCTGAGCTAGAGGCCAAAATCCGCAGTTAGGAACTTTGCAAAAAAACAGCTGTTTTCTTTGGGAAAAAGTGATGTGTCCACGTTGTGTTTTGGGGTATTTCCTGTCGGGGGAAATAGGTCTACCCACACAAGAGAGGCACCATTTTTTAGTTTAACACAAGCCTAATTCGATCAATGGATCATCAAAGCGAATATACAATAAATAATAAAATCAAAAAGGTGGAAAATGCAGTTCAGTAAAAACCGTGTGAACAGTACACAATAAAACAACAGAACCCTGCTACAACATTTAGAAAGAAACTTGTCCACTCATAATTGGAACACGTTGATGATAACAGAGTTGCGTATGCGCCATGCTGCTAGCAAGTACTTGCTAACAGCATGTATTAAAACCGTAGAATGATGACTTTTTCAAATCCTCAGGGCAGAGGCACAATCTCTTATTCCCATTTCCCGGCAAATGTTACGAATCCACTTAAACCTGGGGGAACAATAAGCGGGGCAAATAAACATAAAATGTTCAACTGTTTCAGATGTTATGCCACATACGGGACATATATCAGTTGCTGTTTTTGTACCCCATCTACACATCAAAGACTTCAGCGGCAACGACCCAAAGCGGAATCTAGCATGTAAACATTTGCCTAAGAGGTCGGGTATAATGTCTAGATATGATTCAAATTGCAGGTACCACTTAAGATCTGCGAAGTGATTTGTTAAACCACCATGAGATCTGCGAGTAATGTAGTCATTCCATACATAGGACCAATAGACGCGCTTCAATGCTTTAGAGTGGGCTTTCTCAAGTTTGTGTGGTTTTTCCCAAAAATCTCCAAGGCCCAGGTTGCTAAACCATCTAGATACGTGTTTTACTCAGGGAATAGAGGCTGAATTAGGACATTTTAGCAGATCTAAAAGTGAGGTCTTGTAAACATCCAGTTCTGGTACGGTCCATAGCCTTACCCAGTACAAAAGTGGTCTTAAAGTGATTAGGGCGGCTATCCGTCTCAAGCCCAGATCTAAAAACAATAGAATCAGCGTAGTGCTTGGAGGGCAAGCACATAGAGCCCTCGCAAAGCTATTCTCTCCAATAGTTAACCTATTGCAGTCAAAAAAGCTCCAGACCTCCGCACCGTAAACAGCAGCACCCTGCGCTCTGGCAATATAGATCTTAATTGCCGAGGAGATGGTTTTTGCTGTCGTACTCCGAAAAAAACGCAGGATAGATGCTGCACCGTGATACAAATGGCCAGCACTTTTATTGACCTGTTCTGCCCAGTGCAAATTATCAGTGAGCCTTACACCCAAATAGTCAATGGAGCAGACCTTATCCAAGAAATGGCCTTCTAAGAGGATGGTGCATTTCTTCCGCACTCCAGAACGGAGTGCCATTAACTTGGTTTTCTTGTGATTCAACACTAGGCTGTAATCTCGGCAAAAATAATTAAATCTATTAATAAGAATTTGTAGGCCCATAGGGGATTTGGAGATAAGAAGGTAGTCGTCTGCAAAAAGAAGAATTGGGATTTTCTGAGCGCACAGGGTGGGAGCAACGTTCTGGCATGCCAATAAAACCTGTACCACCTCATTGATAAAAATAGAAAATAAAAACGGTGCCAGCACACAGCCCTGGTGGACACCCCTATTTATGGGGATTTTATCTGTTAGTTCACCTAGGTTGCCCCATCTCACTTGCGCATATGTATCTTCGTGCAGTCGCTTCAAGAGTTGGATGATGTTGGCTGGAGTCCCTATTCTATATAGCACCTCCCATAACTTCTCCCTTGGAACCAGGTCGAAGGCTGATCTCAGGTCAACAAAGGCAATATATAGGGGTTGTTTTGCAAGAGCTGTATATTTCCAATACAGCACGGCCAGCCTAAAGACCTGATCCACTGTACTGATCCTAGATCGAAACCCTGCTTGGAGGGGAGAAAGGATCTGATGATCCGTGGCCCAATTAGTTAATCTGCCTAGAAGTTGCTTCTCGAACATGTTTTGGAGATTGTCTATGAGACTAATTGGCCTATAGTTTGCTGAGAGGTTTGATTTACCCTTTTTGTAGATGGGAATCATTTCAGCACCCTTCTATGTCGGGGGATCTGCCCCCCTTCAGTAATTTTGTTGGAAAGTGCATTAATGTACCAGGTCCAGATTGCTGGCTCGGATGTATAGAGATCCCACTGAATTTTATCTGGACCTGGAGCTTTTCCGGATTTTAGCGAGCAGATGGCCTCCGCAGTTCCTTCAATTGAAAAACAGATATGACCCTAAAAGGTCTGTGGGCCCCCTTCTATGAAAGCGAGGCCTGGAACCACATCCGGGGTGGAGGGAGGATCATGCCTCACTTCCCAGATGACGGGGGTCAGAGGGTTGTCAATTTTATCATAAAGGCCTGAAAAGTGTTCGACCCATCTTTCATGCTGTATATGATTTCTTAGGCTGGTCCTACCCTCTTTCCCTCGCTTGCACAACAATTCCCAGAACAACTTGTTATTGTTGGATTGTGTAGCATCCAACAACTCCTGCCAAATTGTTTCTTCCCAGGACTTTTTAGCTCGAGTGATGGATTCCTTATAAGTGCGTCTAGCTAGTTGTATTTCCCCAGGAATCCCTTTCATAATGGCGTTTTTTAATCCTGACTTGGCCCTATAGCAGGATTCGTCAAACCATGAATTGCTGGCCGAGGTACCTCCTTGCTGTCTTGCTCCGACCTTCCTATAAAAAATACTTTGCAATCTGATGACCATATTTTCGTGTATACATAAAAGTGGAATATCATTAGAATCACAGTCGTAGTATGGGGCCAAGTTATCCATAAAAGCTAGGTAGATCTTACGTAACACTAAGGATTCGAGAGCACCTTCGGCCACCTGACCTTCGTGGATAAGTTGTTCAAGGTGGGAGTGGGGACCATAGTAACTTAGTTATTCGAAGTTCTACCAAAGACATTCCCTGATATGGAAAGTAACAAGGGATAGTGATCACTTTCACATCTAACATCCACCTTCATATCTCTCAACAGGAGCCACATTCTCACATCAACTAAAAAATAGTTGATTACACTTGTAGATGTACCTCGTTTAAAGGTGGATGCGGTGTCCAAGTCAGTGGGCATACGATCATTACAGGCCCTAAGACCCTGCTTCAAACAAAGAGAAACCAACTGAGTGGCTGCACAAGAGTGAGGACAGAAGCTATCACTGGTCAGCTGTGCGATCCCCGATATTTGATCTTCTTCCTCTGTGAAGCCAGTTAATGACACTGAGGGTTCAAAGGTGCAATTTACGTCCCCAGCTATTATCAGATAAAATGTTGGTTGTAGAGTGTCTAAAAAGTCAAGAAACTGATTTAAAATCTGGGATTCTACCCCTCGAGGTACAGATCGGGCATAAACATGAATAAGAATTACATTAAAACTCTGTTGAAACGTGGTTTGTAACCCCATCAGATCTTGACAATCAAATTTTAAAATCTTGTATTCACATTGCACGTTTTGTTTAATAACATCAGGAGACCCCCTTTTGCTCAACCTTTCGCCTTTGCAGATGGTTGGGCAACCAAGTTAAAGGAAAGAAACCCATCTATAGTAATCTCCCCCTCAGCCCATGTTTCTTGAAAGAGGCATATGTCTTGGGTGTTTATATATGAACACCAGGCAGTATAATCTAATTTCCTCCCAAGGCCGGCTAAGTTCCATGTCATTATTGATAAGCCTTTTCTCTCAGAGACAGCACTAGGTGTCTGGGAGTTGGTCTTCTCTGGAATTAACTCATTGGTGGTAGATCCTTCGAAATCTGTCAAGAATGATTCCTCTGGATTGTCCCCTAAGGTTGCTTCCTGAGCTGTGGCCATTCATACAGGATTGATCTGAATGGGATCACCACACCCTAGTTGATCACTTGCAACATTGCGGCATGAGTGACTCTTAACTGGAGCCTGGCCTCCTTCCTCTAATACTGTCTCTAGGGTAATACCTCCATTTCTTCGTCCCATAAGAAAGCGGATACGCTCATTAAATGCAATAAGGCTCTCAACCAAAGTTCTGTCATGGAACTCAATTGAGATTACATCATGGTTCAGCCCTGGGGTGCTCCACCGATTAACTTTGATAATATCTGGGCGTATAACCGATAAGCAGTTCCGTTGGTGTCGTAGCCAGTGAGTAACCTTGTTGACCCTAGACTCATGGTCCTCAATAAGCCCCAGTAGCAGCTTTGGGACATGATTCAGGAAAAGAGTGTTGGACCCGAACTTGGGGCCTTGGACATTTGGCAGTGAAACTGAGCCGCAGGGGGCTCTCTGAAAGGGAATATCACAAGTGGAATCAGAGGAGAATATGGGAGCGAGTGGCCTGCTAACATTAGAAGGAACGCGGACCCCCTTGCATGGAAAATTGTCAGTCACTTTACACCTCTTAGTTGAACAATAGTTTTGAAAAATCTGGGGGGGCGGCCATTAGGGGCAAGATAGATTGTCGTGGTGGCCCCCTCAATTGATACATTTTTGTTGCCTGATTGCTCATGTGTGGAATTGTCTACAGGGCATATTGAATTTGCATCTGGGCTGACCCTATATGCCTTTTTCCTTTGGTGGTTGATAGCTTGACCCCCTTCTGCAGCCCAAGTGGATGAATTTGAGTCAATTACTGTATGTCCACCCTTCGCCCCTTCATATCTTGAGTAGCATTTGCATCCACACACTGGCCTTTCCTGCAGAATTTTTGCCAATTGCAACACCAGGGACCTAACGTCGTCCACTCTCTGGAGTATAAGGGAGACATTGGGCTCAGTAGAGAGATGCTCCATGGGAGGAGCAGAGATGGGAACGAAGGAACAAGGGGTATCCTCTTTATTGAGGTCAACTGCAGGGGGGTTCGAGAGCCCTAGGTATTTCATCCTCCTCAGCTAGGACGTCAAACCGATTCCTACAGAGTATATTTGGAATCAATTTTACCACGGGCTCAATGGAATAGCTGGAGTAGGTGCACGTCCCTCCACTTCAACTTGGAGGGACCCACTTCTAGATAAGGGATCGCTAGCCGTAGTCGTTAAACCTTTGGAATGGAAAGGAGTAGTATTGTATGTTGTTATTGGGACCACTCCGCTATTAGTCAAAGCAGGATCTGAGACTTGATCCTTCATCTTTTTTTCAAAGAAATCTTGGATCCTCCCAGGGTGAACTAAAGAGTTTTTTAGAGGCGGGGCTCCATTGTTGCCCGCTGTACAATTTAAAATAACCTCCACCTCTTCAAATAACTGGTCCATCTCCTCAAAAGGTTTGTGGGTACTTCCTTTGGTCTTAGTAACTAGTTTGAGAGAGCGCTTTTTCTGCCTTTTGTAATCAGTCAAAGGATCCAGAGGATCCACAGCTTTCCTCTTCTCCATGTAGCCGGAGAAAGTAGCAACTACACAAAACCAGACAAGAGTTAAAGTATTTTAAGTCTTACGTGGTGAATGAGTCAGCGATGTAAAAAAGTGGGCCCAGCTCAGCCTCAGTCGGCCGAAGACGGGCATAGACGGGCTCGTCTTGGCTCGGTCTTTGCCCGGGCGGGTCCCGTGCGTGTCCCGCGCGCATCCCGTATCCTGCGAGGGGCGCGCCTTTTTGTTTAAAAAATGAGGGTGGGCCGAGCAGGGAGAGGCGTCCGTGTCCCCCCGGCAACCAGAGATCAGTTTTCCCGCGTCCCACGAGGGGCGCGCCTTTTTGTTGAAGAAATAAGGGCGGGCCCAGCAGGGAGAGGCGTCCGTGTCCCCCCGGCAACCAGAGATCAGTTTACCCGCGTCCCGCAAGGGGTGTGCCTTTTTGTTGAAGAAATGAGGGTGGGCCGAGCAGGGAGAGGCATCCGTGTCCCCCCGGCAACCAGAGATCAGTTCCCCATTTTTATCGGGAGACTTGGGGTAACGCTGGGTGGAAGGAAATGTGTGGCTCCTCTCATATTCCAGAACTTTCTGTCAACGCAATATGAGGAAAAAGTGTTTTTTAGCCAGATTTTGAGGTTTGCAAAGGATTCTGGGTACCAGAACATGATGGGAGCCCCACACGTCACCCCATATTGGATTTCCCTTGGTGTCTAGTTTTAAAAAATGCACAGGTTTGGTAGGTTTCCCTAGGTGCCGGCTGAGCTAGAGGCCGAAATCCACAGCTAGGTACTTTGCAAAAAAACTGATCTGTTTTATTTGGGAAAATGTGATGTGTCCACGTTGTGTTTTGGTGCATTTCCTGTTGAGGGTAGTAGGCCTACCCACATAAGTGAGGCACCATTTTTATCGGGAGACTTGGGGAAACACTGGGTGGAAGGACATTTGTGGCTCCTCTCAGATTCCAGAACCTTCTGTCAACCAAATGTGGGGGGAAAGCATTTTTTTAGCCAGATTTTGAGGTTTGCAAAGAATTCTGGGTAACAGAACCTGATGAAAGCCCCACAATTCACCCCATCTTGGATTCCCCTAGGTGTCTAGTTTTCAAAAATGCACAGGTTTGGTAGGTTTCCCAAGGCGCCGGCTGAGCTAGAGGCCGAAATCCACAGTTAGGGACTTTGCAAAAAAAACGCTGTTTTCTTTTGGAAAATGTGATGTGTCCATGTTGTTTTTTGGGGCACTTCCTGTCGGGGGCAGTAGGCCTACCCACACAAGTGAGGTACCATTTTTATCGGGAGACTTGGGGGAACGCTGGGTCGAAGGAAATTTGTGGCTCCTCTCATATTCCAGATTTTTCTGTCACCGAAATATGAGGAAAAGGTGTTTTTTTTAGACAGATTTTGAGGTTTGCAAACAATTCTGGGTACCAGAACCTGGTGAGATCCCCCACAAGTCACCCCATCTTGGATTTCTCTAGGTGTCTAGTTGTCAAAAATGCTCAGGTTTTGTAGGTTTCCCTAGGTGGCGGCTGAGCTAGAGGCCGAAATCCACAGCTATGCACTTTGCAAAAAAAAGATCTGTTTTCTTTGGGGAAATGTGATGTGTCCACGTTGTGTTTTGGGGCATTTCCTGTCGCGGGCACTAGGTCTACCCTCACAAGTGAGGTACAATTTTTATCAGGAGACTTAGGGAACACTGGGTGGAAGGAAATTTGTGGCTCCTCTCAGATTCCAGAACTTTCTGTTACCGAAATGTGAGGAAAAAGTGTTTTTTTAGCCAGATTTTGAGGTTTGCAAAGGTTTCTGGGTAACAGAACATGGTGAAAGACCCACAATTCACCCCATCTTGGATCACCCTAGGTGTCCAGTTTTCAAACATGCACAGGTTTTGTAGGTTTCCCTAGGGGCCGGCTGAGCTAGAGGCCAAAATCCACAGCTAGGCACTGTTAAAAAAACAGCTCTATTTTCTTTGGGAAAATGTGATGTGTCCACGTTGTGTTTTGGGACATTTCCTGTTGCGGGCAGTAGGCCTACCCACACAAGTGAGGTACCATTTTTATCAGGAGACTTGGGGGAATGCTGGGTGGAAGCAAATGTGTGGCTTCTCTCAGATTCCAGAACTTTCTGTCACCCACATATGAGTAAAAGTGTTTTTTTAGCCAGATATTAAGGGTTGCAAAGGATTCTGGCTACCAGGACCTGGTGAGAGCCCCACAAGTCAATCCATCTTGCATTTCCCCATGTGTCTAGTTTTCAAAAATACACAGGTTTGGTACGTATACCTAGGTGACGACTGAACCTTAGGCCAACATCCACAGATAGGCACTTTGCAAAAAACAGATCTGTTTTCTTTGGGAAAATGTGATGCGTCCATGTTGTGTTTTGGGGCCTTTCCTGTCGTGGGCACTAGGCCTACCCACATAATAGAGGAACCATTTTTATCGGGAGACTTCAGGGAAAGCTGAGTGGAAGGACATGTGTGGCTCCCCTCAGATTCCAGAACTTTCTGTAACCGAAAGATGAGGAAAAAGTTTTTTTGCAGCCAGATTTTGAGGTTTGCAAAGAACTTTGTGTAACAGAACCTGGTGAAAGACTCACAAGTCACCCCCATCTTGGATTCCCCTAAGTGTCGGCTGAGCTAGAAGCCAAAATCCACAGGTAGGCACTTTGCGAAAAACACCTCTGTTTTCTGTGGAAAAATGTGATTTGTCCACATTGAGTTTTGGGGCATTTCCTGTCACGGGCACTAGGCCTACCCATGTAAGTGAGATACCATTTTTATCAGGAGACTTGGGGGAACGCTGGGTGGAAGGATATTTGTGGCTTCTCTCAGATTCCAGAACTTTCTGTCACTGACATATGAGGAAAAAGTATTTTTTTAGCCAGATTTTGAGGTTTGCAAAGGATTCTGGGTAAAAGAACCTGGTGAGAGCCCCACAAGTCACCCTTCATGGATTTCCCTAGCTCTCTAGTTTTAAAAAATGCACAAGTTTGGTAGGTTTCGCTAGGTGCCAGATGAGCTATATGCCAAATTCCACAGCTAGGCACTTTGCAAAAAACAGATCTGTTTTCTTTTGGAAAATGTGATGTGTCCACATTGTGTTTTGGGGCATTTCCTGTCGCGGGCACTAGGCCTACCCACACAAGTGAGGTACCATTTTTATCGGGATACTTGGGGGACTGCTGGGTGGAAGGAAATTTGTGGCTCCTCTCATATTGCTGAACTTTCTGTCACTGAAATTTGAGGAAAAAGTGTTTTTTTAGCCAAGTTTTGAGGTTTGCAAATGATTCTGGGTAATAGAACTTGGTGAGAGCCCACAAGTCACCCCATTTTGGATTCCCCTAGGTGTCTAGTTTTCAAAAATGCACAGGTTTGGTAGGTTTCCCTAGGAGCCGGCTGAGCTAGAGGCCAAAATCCACAGCTAGGCACTTTGCAAAAAACAGCTCTGTTTTCTTTGGGAAAATGTGATGTGTCCACGTTGTGTTTTGGTGCATTTCCTGTCGGGGCAGTAGGCCTACCCACACAAGTGAGGTACCATTTTTATCGGGAGACTTGGGGGACTGCTGGGTGGAAGGAATTTTGTTGCTCCTCTCACATTCCAGAACTTTCTGTCACCGAAATGTGAGGAAAAAGTGTTTTTTTAGCCAGATTTTGATGTTTGCAAAGGATTCTGGGTTACAGAACCTGGTGAAAGACCCACAATTCACCCCATCCTGGATTCCCCTAAGTATCCAGTTTTCCAAATGCACAGGTTTTGCAGGTTTCCCTAGGGGCCGGTTGAGCTAGAGGCCAAAATCCACAGATAGGCACTTTGCAAAAAACAGATCTGTTTTCTTTGGGAAAATGTGATGTGTCCATGCTGTGTTTTGGGGCATTTCCTGTCATGGGCACTAGGCCTACCCACACAAGTGAGGTACCATTTTTATCACAAGACTTCGGGGAATGCTGGGTGGAAGGAATTGTGTGGCTCCTCTCAGATTCCAGAACTTTCTGTAACTGAAAGGTGAGTAAAAAATGTTTTTTTAGCCCGATTTTGAGGTTTGCAAAGGATTTTGTGTAACAGAACCTGGTAAAAGACCCACAAGTCACCCCCATCTTGGATTCCCCCATGAGTCTAGTTTTAAAAAATGCACAGGTTTGGTAGGTTTCCTTAGGTGCCCGCTGAGCTAGAGATCAAAATCCATAGCTAGGCACTTTCCAAAAAACAGCTCTGTTTTTTTTTTGAAAATGTGATGTGTCCATGTTGTGTTTTGGGGCATTTCCTGTCACGGGCACTAGGCCTACCCACACAACTGAGGTACCATTTTGATCATGAGACTTGGGGGAATACAAAATAGTGGAACAAGTGTTATTGCCCCTTTCCTTTCTCTACATTTTTAACTTCCAAATGTGAGACCGTGTGTAAAAAGACGACTATTTGAGAAATGCCCCGTAATTCAAATTCTAGTATGGGAGCCCCGGAATTCAGAGATGTGCAAATAACCACTGCTTCTCAACACCTTCCCATTGTGGAAATACAAAGGGTTTTTTTGATACCTAGTTTTCACTCTTTATATTTTAGCAAATGAATTGCTGTATACCCTGTATAGATTGAAAACCCATTGCAAAGTGCAGCTCCTTTGTTGGCTCTGGGTTCCTAGGGTTCTTGATGAACCTACAATACCTATATATCCCCTCAACCAGAAGAGTCCAGCAGATGTAACAAGATATTGCACTCAAAAATCTGACATCGCAGGAAAAAGTTACAGAGTAAAACATGGAGAATAATGGCTGTTTTTTCACCTCGATTTCAATTTTTCTTTTTTTATTTCTGCTGTAATTTTCTGTAGGAAAACCTTGTAGGATCTACTCAAATGACCCATTGCTGAATTCAGAGTTTTATCTATTTTTCAGAAATGTTTAGCTTTCCAGGATCCAGCATTGGTTTCACACCCATTTCTGAACTGGAAGGAGTCTGAAAGCAGAAAAAATAGTAAAAATGGGGTATGTCCCAGTAAAATGCCAAAATTGTGTTGGATCTGCCTGTTCCTGAAAGCTGGGATGATGGGTCACACCATTTGTTGATGCAATTTTCAGGAAAAATACGACTAGCCTTCTTCAGCAGGCTTAAACCCCCATTTAAAAAAAAAAAAACACAAACTTTTTGCTGTATTTTGGCTAATTTCTTGGTCTCCTCCAGGGGAACCCACTAACTCTGGGTATCCCTAGAATCCCTAGGATGTTGGAAAAAAAAGACGCAAATTTTGAGTGGATAGCTTATGTGGACAAAAGGTTATGAGGGCCTAAGCGCGAACTGCCTCAAATAGCCAAAAAAGGCTCGGTACAGGAGGGGAAAAGGCCTGGCAGTGAAGGGGTTAAGTAATCATCTTGTTTCAACAGTTCACATATCTTGTGACCCCTCTTGTAGGTCCCCCTGTTTCTTTCCTCTATACCGCAAGTTCTACAACTAGTCTCTAGCAGTCCCTCCTCTGTCCGCTCATCCATATGGCTACCAAAATTCACCACCCTCTCTCAGGGTGTTTCTTTCTGTGTCTGAATCTCACTACTGCTACCAGTTTACCTGGTATTTTTTTGGCACTGGAATGTGTGCCCCAGATCTCAACGAGATGTCTCAGAGCCTGGTTTGTCCCCTTAAACCCTCCTATCTTAGTTTATGGCTGTCTCTAACAGCCCTACCTCCTTTCTCATTTTACCCATATTTTTTAAATTATTCTTGGGCAGGATGCTTGGCTGAAATATCCCCAACAGACTCAGCATGTTCTTCTAACCATCCCTCACCCTCTCGAAAAGCACACAATTCCTTTCACTCTTGTTAGAAATGGGGTCTCTGGTTGGCAGTCACTTTGCACTCTGTCCAAGCAGAGACCCTCACTCTAGTCAGGGCAAAGGAGATACACACATGGATAAACTCTGCTCACCCCTTGGTAGCTTGGCACAAGCTGTCAGACTTATCCCAAAGGCAATGTTTAAAGTATTTGTACCTAAACACACAGTAATACAGTGAAAAAATGCAAAAGGTCTCAAAACCACATTAGAAAATTGGCAATATTTATCTGCGTAAAACAAGACTAAAACAACAAAAATCCAACATGCACAAGCAAAGTTATGAATTTTTTAAGATTAAGCTTTAATATAGCGCTTAGAAACACAAGTGCTTGTGATAAAATGGCGTTGTGATGGAGTGGTTCCCAACCAATGAGTGCTAATGGTGCCAGTTACGGAGTCACACAGACCCCCAAGTACAGTACCTTGTGTAAATGAGGAAACAAGCCGGTGCACAGAGTCGGGGATCGAGGCGTCACTGGATCCGGTGTGGCATCGGTTTCAGTGCTACAGAGCAGCGGTGTCGGTGTGAGGCAATGGGTGCTTGCTATAGAGCTGTGGAGGTGAGGCAACGTGGGTGCAGAGCGTTAGGTCGACATCTAGCGGTCACGGTGTGATGCAGCGAAGTCAGTTGTCACCGATATCGGTGACAGTGCACTTCCAGACTCACGGAGTGGCGTACTCTGACGAGGCTGATGTGGAATCGGGGATGCAGGGTCGTTGCACTCCAATGAGAACCACAGCTTCAGTTGCAGGCAGTGTTACGGAATCTGGCAGTGGCATCTGTCTGGAGTCGGCCCAAGTTGGTGCATCTGGTTCTTCTTAGTTTTCTACCAGCTTCTTCTTTCAAGGGCCCGGGGACTGGATAGGGCACCACTTGGCAGGACAGGAGTCTCAGCAGAGAGTCATGGTGCTTACAGGGGAAGCCTTTGATGGCCCTGGGACTTCAGAACAGGTCCAAGCCCTTGGAGATACCTCTCAAGCAGGAATATACCACAAAGTCCATTCTTTGTCCTCTTTCTCAGGCAGAAACAGCAACTGCAAGATAGCCCAAAAAAGCACAGTCACATGCGGGGGCAGCACTTCTCCTTCAGCTCTTCACCTCTTCTCATGGCAGAGGTTCCTCATGAATCCTTGAAGTGATCTAACATCTGGGGTTTTGGGTCCAATACTTGTACCCATTTCTGCCGTTCAAGTTGCCCAACTTCAAGGAAAAAGTATTTGTTGTTTACAGGCTCCTGCCCAGGCCTGGCTCCAGATGCACATCAAGGGGGTGGAGTCTGGTTTGTGTGAGGACAGGCACAGCCCTTTCAGGTATAAGTGATGACTTCTCCCTCCTGACTAGCCCAGATGGTCTATCAGGAAATGCAGGTTACACCCCAGCACCCTTTGCGTCACTGTCTAGTAGAGATCCACAAACAGCCTAACTGTCAGCCTGACCCAGACAAGGCATCCACAAACAGGCAGAGTCACAGAATGGTTTCAGCAAAAAGATGCCCCTTTCTAAAAGTGGCATTTTTAAACTAGCAATCTAAAAACCACCATCACTAAAAGGTGCTTTTTAAATTGTGAGTTCAGAGACCCCGAACTCCACATTTCTATCTGCTCTCAAAGGGAAACTGCACTTTAAGAATATTTAAAGGCAGTCCCCATGCTAACCTATGAAAGAGATAGGCCTTGAAACAGTGAAAAACAAATTTAGCAGTATTTCACTTTGGGACACGTTTAAGCACACAAGTACATGTCCTACCTTTAACACACACTGCACCCTGCCCAGGGGGGCTACCTAGGGCCTACCTTAGGGGTGTCTTACATGTATAAAATGAGAAGCTTTGGGCCTGGCGAGTGGATACACTTGCCAAGTCGAACTGGCAGTTTAAAAACTGCACACACAAAGACACAGCAGTGGAAGGACTGAGCACATAAACCCCTCCTGCTTTGATGGTATTTAAATAGATAAGGAAGTTGCACCTCTCACGTCTGTTTTCTTCAGTAAAAAGAAAACATGTTTGCTATGCCTGACTCTGCTGTTACCCAGTGGCACAGATGGTGCACTTTATTCCCAAAGGCTAGAGGGCAACGTCAGGCAGTGCTCGTTCATGACATGAGCAACACAGTGTTAGGGGTGGCTTCAAGAGCAGTAACCAGTTGTAGGCTCACAACAGAGTACATGGCAAAGGCAAGTGGGTGAGTGTGTACCTTCCACACCACCCTTGTTTTATTTTTACACAGTGGCTTACTTTATGCACATGTTTTCTGCGTGTGGTGGGTCATGCTCTAGCTGACTCTGAGGGCGCCACTGACAAGTACTTCTAGAGCATTCTTTACTTACTGAACCCCCAAACTTCACTGTTGTTATTGTGATGTACTCTGCCGAATACAGGTAAGTGGTGGCACTGCATTTGCTTAGGTTTTGTGCACAACAAGCATTTGGAAAAGTTTTTATTTGCATGGGACGCAGTGTTTGTCACTGGCTCTCAGTTGTTTAAGAGCATTTTGGATTTGAGCGTTACATCTCTACCTAATATGTTTGTGTACTTACTCATATAACCTATTTGGTCATATAACTGCAGTAGATATAGGCACTGGCACTTGCCCGGCAAAGTAGATTTACATGCAGGGCACATCTCAATGATGATTTTGGTAACATGACTTGTAGGCATATACCTTGTTGGCATATACGCCACCGCCACGCATAACCATTGATGAGGCACTTCTGTAACAACAAGTTTTCAAAACACATAGATATGTTCACTGACTTGTGATGCATATTGGAGTGCTATGACTACTTCATCTTGTAATGTTTAACTCCGTTGTCTTTATTTTTAAGGGGCAAGTTGGTGGCCATGCGTTGTCTGTGTGTGCAAGTATGTACAGCTTTTGGCAACCTCCTCCTGCGGGCCTTTTTTGGGCTTTATCCCAATGTTACATTTGAACAGGCTACCAACCGTGAAAGCGCTACCAATAACTGGCCTGCTGTATTGTTCTGTACCCACTCGCCTGCCCACTCCTTTTGTCTGTCATGTGTCACCACTACCATCCTTCATCCCCCTTCCCCCAGCATCTTTTGCTAATGCCAACCAGTTAGTGTAGTGCAATCCAGAGAGAGCTGGCTAAAGGGCACTCAATAATTAAGCTCAGCAGTAAATGGGAGAGTGGTGACATTGTGATTACCGAGGCACCCCACCGGTGAGTACATAGTTAAAATACATAAAGCTTGCACACTCTGCAATTGTGTTTGCAAGGTTTTATATAATGCCATCCTTTAAATGCTATCAGTTGTTACACACAAGGAACTGAAGCATTGTGTGAAAAAGTGACTGGTCAAAAATAGCACCACATCTGATGTACAGAAGCTGCACTTAGGTTTTCCTGGGCACACAATAGTTTGAGTTACACCTTTTCGCCTCACTAAGCTGTTGTTTAACCTTATTTACCTGTTTGCTTTTGAACACCCTAAAGTATATAAGGACCTACCCAAAAAATAAATCTATCCTATCTTGACCTGCCTGGAAGGACATGTGTTAATAGAATGCTTTTCCTTTAATTTCTTGACCAGTGCCTAAGATTTTCTAAATGTGGTGCAATGGTATACATAACTTTGTATCACTGTCCAATCCCCTTTATATTCCAGGCAGTGGATAAATCTGGCTTTCTCAAGCTAAAACTGTTTCTGCCAATTGGTGTCAGCTGGTTTTCTACTTGTCAACAAGTAGAATTATCATCTTATTTTTGGCTATTATTAACATGCATTGTTTCCCAGTAGGCAACTTAAAAGTGTTCCCCATGTGTATAAAAGAGCAATGTGTTTCTGTCTGTGTGTCTCTCCATTCCTTTATCACCTGCAAAAACCAAAATGCCTCCTTTTGCTAATTTAAGGGAAAGCAAAGACACAGAAACACTTAGGCCCATATTTATAGTCTGCTTGCGCCGGATTTGCGTCATTTTTTTTACACAAATTCAGCGCAAACTTAACTCCATATTTATACTTTAGCGCTAGACCCGTCCAGCGCCAAAGTTATGGAGGTTGAGTCATTTTCTGTACGTGAAAACCTACCTTGCTCTAATGACATGCAAGGTAAGGGCGTTCCCGTGCAAAAAATGACTCTAGGCAATGTGCACCTTATTTATACTCCCGTGTCAAAATGACGCACAGGAGGAGGCAGGCCTTAAAACAAGGCGCCCAGCTGGATTTGCACCGTTTTTTTATGCCTGGGTCAGGACAGGCGTTAAGGGACCCGTGGGCTCATTTCCATGGTGGGAGACCATGGAAGCAGTCCACAGGTGTCCTTCCCTGCACCCAGGAACACCCCCTGCCACCCTAGCCCACCCTTGGAGGACACCCATGGATGAGGGGACCCATCCATGGTGAGTGCAGGTCAGTGCTGGTAAGTATAAAAAGAAAATTAAAGTGGCATGGGGGGTCTAACTTGGGCCCCCCTAAATGCCACTGTGCCCAATGGCCATGCCTAGGGGACAGTAGTCCCCTGGTCATGGCCATTGGGCAGGGGGGGATGACTCCTGTCTTTGTTGAGACAGGGGTCATTTCCATGGGGGTTGTGCTTCACAAAATGACGCTAGTCAGGTGAGAGCC
This sequence comes from Pleurodeles waltl, assembly GCF_031143425.1. Classification (NCBI taxonomy): domain Eukaryota; kingdom Metazoa; phylum Chordata; class Amphibia; order Caudata; family Salamandridae; genus Pleurodeles; species Pleurodeles waltl. Next base: position 768,702,166 of record NC_090436.1, read on the forward strand.
AATATTCTTTACTCTACTCTGACTTGCACCATTCTTTGGCTCACAACCCCCAGTCTTCCCTTCGCCTCCGCTGCCCGGTTACCGTCATTTATTTTGACGCAAACCAGGCCACAGCGCCGGCTAACGTCATTCCATAAATAAGGCGCCCGGCTGGCGCATTGGAATGGCATTATCCGGCAGCAAACTTTTTGACGCAAATCGGCCCTGGTGCTGATTTGCGTCAAAAAGTATAAATATGAGCCTTAGTGCATACACAGCTTACGTACACTTCATTTTTCTCACACCAGTCCTGCATTCACGTTTTTGAACAGCCACCGGCTGTATCATTAATCATGGCCTTGTACACTTTTAAACATGCGAGTAGTTCTTTGCAATGATATAGAACACAATATTCATCCATGAGTAGGTGACTTTGTGACATTGTGAAATAGGAGATATCACTCACATGGACTCAGACACATACAAACACCTACCTGCCCAGTGATTCAGACACCTATGATTTGCATTACAATCAACTATGGCTGTGCCACAAACATCACCTTAATCCTTGACTCACCCAGCAACCAGTGTACAATAGACAGTCCTCACATCACACATCCACCACACTTTCAGTATGCCATAATCAGCTACTAAAGAGTACCTTCCACCCAACAATATTTATTACACACCACCTTTCAAAATCTACTTAATTGCCTTGCTCAAACAGAACATGGTAGACAAATTCACTGACACCGTTGCATAGATCCCCTACAACCCCCATATCGCCTCCACATTCATAATTTTATTGTGAGGTCAGTTTTATAACGTGCCAATACCACCCGAAGATACAGGAGTGGTTTATATTACCACTAGTTATTTCATACAAGCATACAGGTAACTAGTAGCCAACGCATTTAAACCCGCTTTTCACAATTTAATTTTAGTGTACGTTTTAGATAGTGCCAGCATCACCTGAAAGTACAGGACCATTTTATATAACCACCAGTTACTACAAACTATATTGTTTTTTTTAAGTTATATTGCTCAACTGCTCACCAACCTAAAATTTACCCAAAAAAATATTCATCACATAGGCGAAAACCTAACGCAACAATGCTTGTTAATCACTTTACCTTAGACGGCTACGACGATTTTTATCATTACGTTCGTAGGGATAAAAAAGTGTGAATACAAGGGGTCCACGTTACACTCTTACCCGTCTTAACCATCAACTTTTTGATTTTTTTCAAAATTGATTAAAATTTTACATAATTTACTGCCTTTCTTTGAGTGAATTACAAAAATAAATGTGTAGCAACCGTTTGCAGAAAAGAACTGCGCAGATAAAATGTTCAAAGTACTTGGGCTTGGGAAATGTTTATGTTGAATGGTTTTAATATGAATATTCGTGCCATGACCTTGAGTTAATTTCTGTACTCCTGTTATAACATCCTCATGAAAAAGTCATTAAAATTAGTGGAGAACCCAAGAGGCAAGAATGAATAATTGATAAATGGTTAGGGATCTGATTTCACCTTTTAGTCCAGAGATCAGGTTCATAAATGCTTTATCAATTAGTTATTGGGTCGATTCAGCTATTGCATATCTGTTTTCAGATTGTTAGAATTACTGCAGAGCTCCTATCAGTCAATTCCATTGTCTAAAAGCACATGAACAAGGCATTTTAAAACCATACAGAATAGTTTATTTTTAATTGTTATTCATACAATGTACTTTTTTATACATAATGTTTTTTTGTGTTTTTCAGAATAAAACTAATAAGCTGAGAGTTTCATCAGATGACCATGTCTGCCTTTTCAATTTTCAATCTTCGTCACTGTGGTTCTGCTTAGCACATTCATTATCGTTTGCAAACATAATTGCATTTATGCTAAAATGAGGGTTTCACTCCCACAACAAATCGAGCTGTTTTTTCTACTGAGGGCGCTAATTAGGTGTTTGTGTGCTTAGATGAATATCTGAAACAGCTGATTGTCCACTCTCCGTTAACCTAAGGCAATATCAGCTTTAAAGGATGACAATTTTTGTAATCAGTGGTAAAGTAGCCCTGCTTCTCTCATAATTTCCATACATGAAACCAACGGGGCTGCCTAGTGCATCAGAGAAATCTGAGTAGTTACATGTATGTAAACCAACCAGATATGGTTGGGCTAAAATTACCATGGTCCACAGACTGGCTAAGCACATATTACATATGACAAAAACTATGTTGGGTCATTGTACAGAAACAATTCATATATGTATTTATGCATATACTAATTTGTTTGAAAATAAATCTGTAACAAAAAAAAGTGTGGACAGCATGCAGCTTATAATCAATCAATCAATCAATCAATAGCATTTGTAAAGCGCTCAGAGCCTTCGGAAGAATACTGGACTATCAAATCTAAATATGATCAAAGAGACAGGTTTTTGGTTCTTTTCTAAAGCAGTGTTTGGACTCAGCCATACAAAATTTGATTGGCAGGGTTTTCCTGAGCTTAACCATAAGTACTGTGAACAACGTACCTCCACAATGGACTTTAACATATCTGGGGACACGCATAAGTCAGGTAGTTAGTTCTCAAAGATCTCTCTTGATGGTACCAGCCAAGTCTGTTTCTCCAGCAGAGAGGACCTTTACCCTCAAGGGCTCTACAAGGCAAGGTGAGGGCTTTAAATGTAATCCTGTTCACAACAGGGAGCCAGTGTAGCTGCTTTAAATGAGGCAAAATGTGCTAGCAAAAGGGGACCCGCCAGATCTTGATGACATACAAATATGGTAAAGTGATTCATATAATACAGTTGATGAGGACAAAAATACAAATGTTTGAAAACATTGACTGTCAGTCTTATTATTATTGTGAGGAAACTCCTTTTTTATATAAATCATGAGTATCCTAGTGCTAAAGAGATACTATAAAAATAATAATAATAATAATAAACATTCAAAATGTTCTTTAAAGTAATGTTACGTCCATCCTTGAGTACAGACGAGACTGGCAGCTTGTAAAGGTCTGAATAAAACTGTCTTTAAGTGTGATGCAAAAATATCTGAAGAAACCCAATTCATCCTCCATTTGAGTGCTATCAGGATCCTTCTTTTTTTTAGCAATCTGCAGCTCTTGATAAAGCGCTATTCGATTCCCATCAATCATGTAGTGCAGAGTTTGTTCTTATTGCAAACCAGAGTGTCCTTTGTGGAGTTCTTGATGAGCATTGCTGCTCTGAAAACTACCCACAGCTTTCAGAATGATGACTACTTCATCTTATTATCCACACTCATTACAATAAAGATCAAACACTTTGCTATAAGCTAAAACAAGGCGTTTCTTCTTGGCGCAACTTTGGCATTTGCATTTAGGCCCTCATTACATCCCTGGTGGTAAAGGCTGCCTACCGCCGTGCTCACAGCTGCCAACATACCGTGACCACAGCGGTATTCCGCCACGGGTATTATGACCAACACTGAGAAATACGCCACTATACAGACACCCACACAAGTCTGCCAGACCAAAGGTCAGAGATAAGTTGGCGATAGCAAAGTCCACACCTTTAGGGCAACAGGAATACGCCCACAGTATCACGACCCACGAATCACCGCAGCGGTCTTTCAACTGTGGTAAACCATTGGCGGTACACACCACCACGCTCAAAATACACACACACTTACAAAACTACACCACATTGGGCAATTCAAACTACACACACCTGACACACATACACACACCACACCCACACAATCACACCACTTTAAAACACACACACCCACATTACCCACAACCCCTTGTAGTGAAAAAAAAGGTAGCAAACAGAGAGAGACAAGCCAGGAGCACCCACTCAATCAGAGCAACAAAACACTATCACCCATACACCATCCACGCACCTCACACCACACACCCCAACACAGCACCCCATACACCCTCACACATATCACTCACACCACATCCATTGCACCTCAAAGACACCCAAGGTTTTCTGAGGAGGAGCTAAGGGTCATGGTGGAGGAAATCATCTGGGTAGAGCCACAGCTATTTGGATCACAGGTGCAGCAGACGTCCATTGCTAGGAAGATGGAGATATGGCGGAGAATAGTGGACAGGTTCAACGCCATGGGACAGCACCGCAGAACATGGGATAACATTAGGAAGAGGTGGAACGACCTACGGGGGAAGGTGGGTTCTGTGGTTGCAAGACACCAGGTAGCAGTACAGAGGACTGGCGGTGGACCCCCACCTCCTTCCCCACAACTAACAACATGGGAGGAGTAAGTCTTGGTGATCATGCTTCCCGAGGGCCTGGCAGGAGTAGCAGGAGGACTGGACTCTGGTAAGTCAAATCTTTACTACTATATCCCCCACCCTACTTGCATGCCATCACAAACTCCTACCCCTACCCTCACCCCCATCACTCCACCACCTCACATATACCCCACTATCACAACCCACCCTTCCCAATATCAAGCCCTGCATGCCACAACAATCCATGGACCCCCATCACAGACCTGCATGGACACACATCTCCACAGCATGCCCAGTAGCGAGAATCACCTAGCCCACAAAATCACCATGCACACAAGGCAAAGCTGACAGGGAAATCACAACCATACAGGGAAACACACCCAGGCACAAGATGGCACACACAGATACAATAACACTGCATTTGCATCCCCACAAGACACCTACTCAACATCACCTGAGAGGACTTGCCAACAACATCCAGTCCCCCCACAGTGATGATAGCAGCTCTGCACGCCTGGATCACGATGACCAACCTGGCCCATCAGGAACTTCCGAACAGTCGGTTACCCTGCTACAGTCCTAACCCACCAAAGAGCCTCGCCCCTCAGGAAACACCAGCACAGCACCCACCAAGCGGGCCCCTGCCACTGTCCCCAGGACACGTCAATCAGCAGGGTGTCCACCACTACAAGGACCCCAGGCAACCCCACAAACCCAGGACAATCAGGGACCTGGGGTCAGTGGCAGTGGGCACACGGTTCAAGGGACAGAGGCACAGGACAACAGAGAAGCTGGAAGGACTGCTGTGCAACAGGGGGAGGACAGGCCCAGGGAACCCACTCTCCAGGAGGCACTCACAAACATCCTGGGAGCATCCCACCATTCCCAAGAGACCATGGGCCAGATACTGGCAAAGTTGCAGGAGACCCAGCGGCTGCAAGAGGGACAGTACCTGGGGATCAGGGAGAACCTCAAACTCATCTACACAATCCTGGTCACTATTGCAGGGGTGCTGGGTGACATGGCCAACACCATGAGGGAGGCAGGGGCACAACAACGGGCCCCTGACACTGGCCACACCGAAGAACAGCCCTCCACCTCCGCCGGCGCTAGTGGACAGTAGGCCCCACCACAGGACCAACAGGCCACCAGCACCTCACCTCCCGCAGAAGGAGAACCACCCCGCAAACAGTCCCTGCGACCCAGGCAGAAGCCAGAGAACATTGCCAAGACCCCCGCCAGGAAATAAGACTCTCCTGATTGTCACCCTTGTGTCCAACTCTTTCACCCTGTCCACCTTGAACTCCCCTTTCTATGCCCCATTGGACAATGCACCTGTGATACCAAGAGACTGGACTCTATCCTGGGTATTCCTCCATCATCACCCCAGCCCATTGCACATCCCCCTCTATTTATGAACACTTAAATAAACACCCTTGGAACAAATACAAATCTGGAGTCTGTCAAATGATTCAAATATGTATTAGTACAACATTGCATTGCAAGTCATATGTACAGTTAAATTTACATTGGAATGACCTTTAGTGGGCAGCAGTAAACACACCAGGAGCCAGAAGGGTACAGTAAGTGTCCATAGACATAGGGAAATCAGGCTGCCATGTGCAAGGTCCAACAGAAAACTGAAAAGTAAAGTGAAGTTGCAGTGTCTTACCTCTGTGTCACTAGAAGTACTGCTGTATTTTATTACTTCTGTTGTCCACATCTTCTTCATCTGCCTCCTCTTCCTCAATGTCCGCAGGCTCCACCGCTGCCACAAGACCATCTCCAGGCTCATCCCCCTGCAGAAAAGGCACCTGGCGTCTCATGGCCAGGTTGTGCAACATGCAACATGCAACCATGATCTGGCACACCTTCTTGGGTGAGTAGTACAGGGATCCACCAGTCAGATGGAGGCATCTGAACTGGCCTTCAGAAGGCCGAAGGTTCTTTCAATTATCCACCTTGTTCACCCACATGCCTCATTGTAACATTTCTCTGCCCTTGTCCTGGCATTCCTCACTGGGGTCAGTAGCCATGAGAGGTTGGGGAACCAGAGTCACCTGCAAATATTCGAGGGTTTCCTGTTAGCCACCCACTCACCCTGAGGGACAACCCCATACCCATACACTAATATATACTGGGTCAGGATGTTGGGCTCACCTATTAGCCACACCCGGTGCCTCTGGCGTTGAGCCATCACATATGGGATGCTGCTATTCCTGAAGATAAAGGTGTCATGCACAGAGCCAGGATACTTGGCATTCACATGGGAGATGTACTGGTCAGCCAAACACACCATCTGCACATTCATAGAGTGATAGCTTTTTCTATTCCTCAACACTTGTTCATTTCTCCGGGGGGTGGGGGACAAATGCCACATGTGTACCATCAATGGCACCAATGATGTCGGGGATATGCCCCAGGGCATAGAAGTCAGCTTTCACTGTGGCCAAATCCTCCACATGGGGGAATGTTTGAGAACATTGGCTGGGACATCCCTGATGCCATGGCCACTGTTGTTTGGAAGGAACCATTTGCCAGGAAATGGAGCACTGCCAGGACCTGCACTAGAGGGGGGATACCTTTGGGCTGGCAGATAGCTGACATCAGGTCTGGCTCCAATTGGGCACACAGTTCTTGGATTGTGGCCCGATCAAGTCTGTATGTAATGATAATGTGACTGTCCTCCATTGTCGCAAGGTCCACCAGGGGTCTGTACGCTGGAGGATGTCTCCATCTCATATTCATCCTCAGCGATCGAAGCCTATGGAGGAAAAAGGTGAGCAGAAGGTCATAATCACACATCTATTGCAATAATGATGCATTTCTCCATTTACAGAGCCAGTATGTGAATCAGAGATTCAGTTGCTGTGCCAATGTCTGCTGTGACGCAGTTAGGTGCCATGCCCTGTGCCCCCCTGAAATGGCGGCTGCCTGACCTGTGAGAAAGGACAAGTGGAAATGAGGTAATTTTGCTGCCGTTGTGCGCCATTGCGGTAGGCGGTCGATGACTGCCGCGCAACTTCGCATTGGTTATCATTGGGCCCTATGGGTTCCAGGAGCCAATGGCGATGTACGCCGGCGGTGACGGTACGTACCGCCGCGGATGTGACCACCATTTTCTATCTATTCACTCACTTGCTACCTGACCTTCAACAGGAGAGGACCTACACTCCAAGTGCTGCTGTGACCTGTGTCAGGAAGTGACAATGGTTCATGTGTCTGGGGAAAGGGCCCCTGCCTTCACTGCAGAGGAGTTGGAGAAACTGGAGGATGGGGTCCTACCCTAGTACACGTTACTCTACGGTCCTCCAGACAAACAGGTGAGTACACTGTGAGCATGATGCGTGGGCCATGAATGTATGCAGTGCTGTGTGTGTAAGCCACCTGTAGGGGGGGCTGAGGTGTCCTGGCCAGTGTGCTGCATGTATGGTGGTCAATGTATGTGCATCAGGAGATGGGAGAGATCTGGTGGGTCATGAGTGCGACGGTCTGGACAGTTGACTAATTCCCTTTTCTGCTGTCTTTTACAGAGCCCAAAGAGAAAAAGGGTATTTGGCGTGCCATTGCCAAGGAGGTGCGGACCCTGGGGGTCTTTGACAGGCGGAGCACCCACTGCCACAAATGGTGGGAGGACCTGCGCCGCTGGGCAAGGAAGACGGCGGAGGCCCAGCTGGGGCTAGCCTCCCAACGAGGAAGGGGTGCCCACAGTACCCTGACCCCTCTGATGTTCCGCACCCTGCCAGTGGCCTATCTGGAGTTGGATGGGCGCTTGAAGTCATCACAGCAGCCACATGGGGGTGAGTACAGATTCAGAATCATGACTTTCCGCGTGTTAAGGTTGTACATGGGTGGGGGACAAGGGCTGTGGGTGCCCCTAGGCCAGGGCGAACTGGCAGGGTAGGTCCCTTGTTGGGCAGGCCCTGAAGCACTCCTACCCGAATAGTGTTAGTGGGCATCTACTACTGGGGATGGTCCTGTGGGTTTCAGGTGTGCTGCTAATGGCGTTAGGCATTGTACCCCATGGGCTGGTGAATATCTTAGGAACTGGTAGTGCATGGCCTAGTGCATAGGGCTGCTCCCTGTGTGTTGCTGGCATTGACCAAGTGTATCCTGTGTCTCAACCCCCTTTTTGTTTTGTCACCCTGTCCTTGTGTGCATTAGTATCATCTGGTGGAGGAGAGAGGCACTGGTGATGGAGGGTGCTGCATCCCACATGGGCCCGGAGGCTGAAGCCGCCGACGGTGAGACCGGTGAGTGGGACAGAGGGCGAGGGGAGCACCATGACGGGGACAGGAGGGGATACCACAGACAGCAACTCCTCCTCCAATGGAAGCTCCCTGGTGGTGGCGGACACCTCTGTGCCCACCCCAACAACAGGTACAGCCCCCACCCCCTACCAGCACCGCCCTCCCAGCAGCCCCTCAGCGTGTTTGCCATGCCCGCTCACCCAGGAGAGTGGGCATCTCCTTCTTTCCAGACACCTCAGGCCCTGCCCCAGTCAGCCCTGCTGCCCTCAGTGAGGAGGCTATTGACCTCCTGAGATCCCTCACTGTTGGGCAGTCAACCATTCTGAATGCCATCCATGGTGTTGAGAGGCATGCAACAAACAAACACATACCTGGAGGGCATTCACTCTGGCGTGGCGGCCCAACAGAGAGCATTTCAGGCTCTGGCCTCAGCACTGATGGCAGCCCTTGTCCCTGTCTCCAGCCTCCCCCTCAAACTTCCTCTACTCAGTCCCAATCCCCTCAACCCCAGCCTATCACAAGCACACCTTCAGAACAGCATTCACCCAAATCAACACACAAAAGTGGCTCAGGCAAACACAAGCACCACACTTTATCTCACAGGCACTCACACAAGCACCATCCCCATGCAGACACACCAATATCCGCTGCATCATTGTGTCCCCCTCCTCCTTGTCTTCCACCTCCCTCCCAGTAGCGTCTCAACTCACAGCTGCATGCACTAAATCCTCATCCACTACCTCCATCACCAGCACGCCCATCACAACATACCTATCACTGGCAGTCACCACCCCCACCCACATCCATGCACACGTCCCCTATGTCCTCTCCCACTGTCTGTGACCCCTCCTCCCAAAGTACACAAACGCAAGCACCCACCCACCCACCAGCCATCCACCTCACAACAGCATCCAGCCCATGCACCTGCGCCCAAACTCAGCATACAGACACCTTCTACAACCACTCCCTCTTCCTCAACTCCCAAACCCTCTCCCTCTTCCCATCCTAGTGCATCTAATAAGCTTTTCCTGGCAAACATTGACCTCTTCCCTACCCCTCCCCCGCCCTTCCCCTCAGTCCAGGGTGGCCAGAACCCAGCCCAGCACTTCAGCCACCAAGTCGACATCTACTGTGGTTCCTGCAGCTATCAGAGGCTCAAAGGGGGCACCCGTCAGCCCAGCCAGTGTGCCACTATCCCCTGCCAAGGCCAAAACCATCCCGCCACCTGGCAAGGTGAAGAGGGGGACAGCATCCAGCAAAGGGAAGGACCCACAACCACCCAGCAAGGCTACCTCAAACACTTCACCTGCTAGACCCAACGTCACACCACCATCTGCCTAGATGAGGAAGGGGCACAAGGCACCAGGCAAGGCACTTCAGCTGTCCAAGGCTGCAGGTGAAGGCCTGGTGGCTACCAATACAACTGCCAGCACCACCACCTGCACCGCGGCCAGCACCGGCAGCAGCCCCACCGCTAGCACCGCCGCAAGCACCGCTACCTGCCCCGCAGCAAGCACAACTACTGTCAACAACAGCAACCCCAGTGGGCAGTCGTCCGAGGCTGAAGCCTCCCACACCACTGGGAGCACCGGCACCTGCACCACGCCCAGCACTGCCACCTGCACTGCCCCTAGCACCGCCGCAAGCACTGCCACCTGCACCGCTGACAGTAGCACCATTACCAGCAGTAGCAGCCCCAGTGGGCAGACGTCTGTGGCTGCAGGAGAAGGGCTGGAGCCTCCCTCCACCACTGGCAGCACCCACACCAGCACCGGCACTACCACCAGTTTGCAGCCATAGACGCCACCGGACAGAGTCTAGCCCTGCCTCCATGGACTATCATGCAACCTGGATCCTGCAAATCTTGTGCCTCAGACACCCAGGTCAGGGACTGTGAACTGCCACACCCCAAGTGTTACATCACTGGGCACAAAGCCCCCTCCATAACCAGTGGAGAAATACATCCACTCACCCTATCCTTGGCAGCATGAAGCAGACTGGGCACAAAACCCCCTCCAGAACCAGTGGATAAATGCATCCACTCACCCTATCCTTGGCAGGATGAAGCAGACTGGGTACAAAGCCCCCTCCAGACCCAGTGGAGAAAGGCATCCACTCACCCTATCCTTGGCAGGATGAAGAAGACTGGGCACAAAGCCCCCTCCAGAACTAGTGGAGAAATCCATCCACTCACCCTATCCTTGGCAGGATGAAGCACACTGGGCACAAAGCCCCCTCAGAACCAGTGGAGATAGGCATCCACTCACATCATCCTTGGCAGGACGAAGCAGACTGGGCACAAAGCCCCCTCCAGAACCAGTGGAGAAAGGCATCCACTCACACCATCCTTGGCAGGATGAAGCAGACTGGGCACAAATCCCCCTCCAGAACCAGTGGAGAAGCCATCCACTTGAGAGACTGTGGCCTTGCACTCCCCAGGACCAAGTAGTAGGTAACCCACCCACTATAGAGACTGTGGCTTTGCACTCCCCAGGACCAAGCAGTGGGCACCCCACCCACAAGAGAGACTGTGGCTTTGCACTCCCCAGGACTAAGCAGTGGGCAACCCAACCACATATATAGACTGTGGTCTTGCACTCCCCAGGACATTGCTGTGGGTATAGAGCCCCCTCCAGGAGCAGTGGTGTTATTCCATCTTCCGGCTGAGGTGCCCCTCTTCCTCGTCCCCCTGAGGTGCCTGTGTGTTTTCGACCTGATGCCCCTGCAGTGTTCTCTCCGTATTGAGGAGTCAAGTGTGGGCTTGGCCTATGAGTTTTGGGCCAATGGCCCACAGATATTTTGAGTGGACAATGTACCGCCTTATGTACATATTGTATATTTTTGTAAATACTTTTTTTCAAATTATTACATATATCTGACTATTTCTAAAATATCACTGATTTGACTCAATTCCTTTTTTCCTTGCGTTCTTCCAGGGGGGTTACAGGGTGTAAATGTGATGTTGATGCATGTGTTTGTGTGTATGGCGTTGTGGGTGAGGGTGGGGGTGCGGGTGTTTCGTGTGTGTGTCACTCTCTTTTTCCTCCCCCCTCCCCTGTGTACTAGGTGCAGTACTCACCGTGGTCATCATCGCCATCGCCGTTTGTACTCCTGGTAGATGAGGTAGACCAGCATGGGGAAGACCTGCAGCTCGGGCTCCATGGGTCCTGGTTCTTCGTTGAGTGCCGAGAGGTGAGTGGTATCCCTTTTATGTTCTGTTTCTGCAGTACTTTTGATGGCGTTAGTATCAATCCGGGAAAGCTGGCGGATAGGCGGGTTGTGATGGGGTGGGCAGTACATTGTCTTCTGCCTGTCTGTTGGAAGTTATCGCCGCAGTGTTTGTTGCTACCGCCATGGCGGTCGGAGTGTTAAAGTGGCTGTCTGTGTTGGCGGTTTCTGCCGTGATCGTGATTCCATTTTTTTCCGCCGGCCTGTTGGCGGTATTACCGCCACTTTAACACCGACCGCCAGGGTTGTAATGAGGGCCTTAATCTTAGGACTGTAGGATAACACGAATGTGGTACCTATTTCATCCATTGTTCACACTTTAGTGTAGAAAATTAGGGCCTGCACTGAAAACAGATAGGTTATCCACTATTTAAAGAGTGATCTGGTTGACAAATCCTCTTTACTCCTGGAATTCTTTTTTTTTTTTTTTTCGCAATGATGGACGATAATACAGAGGGTTGCTATAGGGCAATCTGGAAGTGCCCGATCAACTAGTCTGACAAGGCAGTGTGTGGTCCAATTCTTTGGCTTTTTGTGGGCCTGTTTTAGGGACGAGGGAGTCAGTTTTTGCTGTGAATGTCCCGGATTTTACCACACACATTGCCTGCAAGGAGCACAAACGCATGTAATTTCCCAAACCTTGTAAAAGAACAATACAGTGTTTCTTTACAAGTTCAAAGGTGCCCGATTCGCAAACGTGGGCCACTTATTTAGCTACCTGATTTACTACAAGGCGCCACGTTTAATACCTTTTGTCCCAGTCTGACCCCGGCAGAATGTTCAATTGAATTGCAGAGGGAAATGTAAGCAGATAAGAAAGAAGATCAGAAAAATAGCTGTGGCCTGATTTTTAAGGGCTGGGGGTGGCTGTTCAAAGCTTTTTCAAGCACAGGAGCCGTTGAGATGGCCTGGGAACTAAGAAGCAGAAGAAATAAAACTTCAACATGAGTTAGTGAGATAAACCAAACCACAAACTATTGACAACAAAATGTAATATTGATTTGCCTGTTTCAAACATCTTTATTGCCTTGTCTTTAGGTCAGGTTTGGGTCAGGTTTATTTTCTGAGTGTCCCAAAATAAAACACCAGAGAGTGCCAGAAAATATCATTTTTCCCAAGCTAATCCTGGGGAAGTTAATCTATCTCTTGACATTTGCAGTCTCTCTCTGCATTATCTTCCAATTAAAATAGCAGAAAGTTATCAAAAAAATCTGCTGAAGTCTGATTTTTTTAGACTGTTAACTGGGTCAAGTAGAGCTGTTTTTGTTCGAAATCATATAGGCCCTCATTACAAGTCTGGCGGTCCAAGCAGCGCTGTCCTGGGGATTACAACTCATGTATCCGCCAGCTTTTGCATGGCGGTTCCACTGCCATGCAAAGTCTGGCAGAGACGGGGTTCTAGGGGCCCCTCCACTGCAGCCCCATCATTCTTTTCACTGTCTGAATTACAGGCAGTGTAGGTATGATGGGTGCTGTCGATTACAAGCCGGCGTCAATGTTGTGGGAAGATTTCCACTGGGCCAGAGAGCGGAAACTCCACCACCCATCAAACTCATAATGAGGCCCTTAATCTGGTGAGCCAGTGCTATGATTTGATTGCTGATGAGAAGATTCCAGAGATTGCCACCAGCCAGATTAACACCTTGATTGTGCCAAAGTAATAACAAATCTAAGGTAAATGAACAAATCCTATAAAACCACCTCTACAAAACCAGGTGCAAAGGACCTATAAGGGTATGAGAAAGTCATGAGGTTCTTATGATTCTCAAGATCAGAAGAGAGAGTGAAATTTGTTCAATGGGCCCTTACAGAATAGTAAGCAAGATTGTTTGCTCTCTGGAAGATCAGCGCTTAGAAACCCCGCATGATATTAAACTTACTACCACAGTTAAAGTATTTGGGAGCATGAAGCAGGTGCAAATTGCTCACTGATGTTTTGCCAAAGAAATCAGATATTGAGAAGCAACCTACACGCTAATAGGATAGTCTGGGATATAAGGATTCAGAGTGGGTGACCAATCCTCCTATCTCATTAATATGTGTGAGACTTGTCATAAATTGCTACTCATTGCAGTTGGAAGCAATCACAGTGGTGGTGGCCTGCTGGGATGTCTTTCAACAAAGTATTAAAAAAAAAAAATGCAGCCTCTTGAGAATTGAGTTGAGAATGCTCTCTGAACTGCTGCCTATTCCCAAATAATTTTTTTTCCAACATTCATTAAGGGTAAGTTTCCAAAAATAGCCCTTTCCCTTTACAAATGTATTACCACTTTTTTTGATGAGCATGTCACTTTTCAATGGTTTGAAACCTGTATTGCGGACACCAGCCATAGATATATTGCATACAATTTGGAAGGGACTTCCTAAAACACCTTGTCCAAACTGAGATTCAATAACCCTTTAATGAATTAAAAAATGGATTTAGCGTAGTACAACAACCTATTTTGCGGTCACAAAACCACTGATTTGGTGAATTGCCAGATTTGCTACCACAAAATGTCTTTTTACATCTGCCCTTTGGATAGTTAAATGTACAATAGGCCAAGGGAATAATGTATTTGATGTAGTGCCAACCCTATTAAATCATACAGAAGCCCTATCTTCATTGGGAAGGGCACTTAAAATGTCTGATGATTTTGTAGTCACAGATGTTGAAGACTTTAAATTAGCATTTTTATGGGTTATAGAACAAAATTCAGAGGCAACTGATTGGAGACTTCAGAGATGAATGATCACTGCGATGGATTATTGACCAACGATGTCATTCTATGAACTGATTTAAGGATTCTTCAAAAACACAAGGGAAGACCTCCTTAACAAGTGTAGGAGGCTGGCCTGGCTTGTAGTGAGTACCAAGGGGTACTTACAGCTTGCACCAGGTCCAGGTATCCCTTATTAGTGTAGAGGGGTGTCTAGCAGCTTAGGCTGATAGAAAAGGGTAGCTTAGCAGAGCAGCTTAGGCTGAACTAGGAGAAGAGTGAAGCTCCTACATTACCACTAGTGTCATATGCACAATATCGTAAGAAAACACAATACACAGATATACTAAAAATAAAGGTACTTTATTTTTATGACAATATGCCAAAGTATCTCAGTGAGTACCCTCAGTATGAGGATAGCAAATATACACAAGATATATGTACACAATTCCAAAATATGCAGTAATAGCAATTGAAAACAGTGCAAACAATGTATAGTCACAATAGAATGCAATGGGAGCAAATAGGGATGGGGCAACACAAGCCATATACTCTAGAAGTGGAATGCGAACCACGAATGGACCCCAAACCTATGTGAGCTCATAGAGGGTCACTGGGACTGTAAAAAAACAGTGAGGGTTAGAAAAATAGCCCACCCCAAGACCCTTAAAAGTGGGTGCAAAGTGCACCTAAGTTCCCCAGAGAGCACAGAAGTCGTGATAGGGGAATTCTGCAAGAAAGAATAACACCAGCAATGCAACAACAATGGATTTCCAGACGAGAGTACCTGTGGAACAAGGGGACCAAGTCCAAAAGTCACGAACAAGTCGGGAGTGGGCAGATGCCCAGGAAATGCCAGCTGCGGGTGCAAAGAAGCTGCCACTGGATGGTAGAAGCTGAGGATTCTGCAAGAACGAAGAGGGCTAGAAACTTCTCCTTTGGAGGATGGATGTCCCACGTCATGAAGAAGCTAGCAGATGTATTTTCGTGCAGAAAGACCGCAAACAAGCCTTGCTAGCTGCAAGGGTCATGGTTAGGGTTTTTGGATGCTGCTGTGGTCCAGGAGGGACCAGGATGTCGCCAACTGCGTGAGGAGACAGAGGGGGCGCCCAGCAAGACAAGGGGCCTACTCAGAAGCAGGCAGCACCCGCAGAAGTGCCAGAACAGGCACTACAAAGTGGAGTGAACCGGAGCTCACCCGAAGTAACAAAGGAAGGTCCCACGACGCCGGAGGACAACTCAGGAGGTCGTGCACTGCAGGTTAGAGTGCCGGGGACCCAGGCTTGGCTGTGCACAAAGGAAATCCTGGAAGAGTGCACAGGAGCCGGAGCAGCTGCAAATCACGCGGTTCCCAGCAATGCAGTCTAGCGTGAGGAGGCAAGGACTTACCTCCACCAAACTTGGACTGAAGAGTCACTGGACTGTGGGAGTCACTTGGACAGAGTTGCTGAGTTCAAGGGACCTCGCTCGTCCTGCTGAGAGGAGACCCAGAGGACTGGTGATGCAGTTCTTTGGTGCCTGTGGTTGCAGGGGGAAGATTCCGTCGACCCACAGGAGATTTCTTCGGAGCTTCTAGTGCAGAGAGGAGGCAGACTACCCCCACAGCATGCACCACCAGGAAAACAGTTGAGAAGGCGGCAGGATCAGCGTCTTTGCTACTTTGTTGCAGTTTTGCAGGCTTCCAGCGCGGTCAGCAGTCGATTCCTTGGCAGAAGGTGAAGAGAGAGATGCAGAGGAACTGTGATGAGCTCTTGCATTCGTTATCTAAAGAATTCCCCAAAGCAGAGACCTTAAATAGCCAGAAAAGGAGGTTTGGCTACTTAGGAAGGAGGATAGGCTAGCAACACAGGTAAGAGCCTATCAGAAGGAGTCTCTGACGTCACCTGCTGGCCCTGGCCACTCAGAGCAGTCCAGTGTGCCAGCAGCACCTCTGTTTCCAAGATGGCAGAGGTCTGGAGCACACTGGAGGAGCTCTGGGCACCTCCCATGGGAGGTGCAGGTCAGGGGAGTAGTCACTCCCCTTTCCTTTGTCCAGTTTTGCGCCAGAGCAGGGCTGGGGGATCCCTGAACCGGTGTAGACTGGCTTATGCAGAGATGGGCACCATCTGTGCCCATCAAAGCATTTCCAGAGGCTGGGGGAGGCTACTCCTCCCCAGCCCTGACACCTTTTTCCAAAGGGAGAGGGTGTAACACCCTCTCTCTGAGGAAGTCCTTTGTTCTGCCTTCCTGGGCCAAGCCTGGCTGGACCCCAGGAGGGCAGAAACCTGTCTGAGGGGTTGGCAGCAGCAGCAGCTGCAGTGAAACCCCATGAAAGGCAGTTTGGCAGTACTCGGGTTCTGTGCTAGAGACCCGGGGGATCATGGAATTGTCTCCCCAATGCCAGAATGGCATTGGGGTGACAATTCCATGATCTTAGACATGTTACATGGCCATGTTCGGAGTTACCATTGTGACGCTATACATAGGTAGTGACCTATGTATAGTGCACACGTGTAATGGTGTCCCCGCACTCACAAAGTCCGGGGAATTTGCCCTGAACAATGTGGGGGCACCTTGGCTAGTGCCAGGGTGCCCACACACTAAGTAACTTAGCACCCAACCTTTACCAGGTAAAGGTTAGACATATAGGTGACTTATAAGTTACTTAAGTGCAGTGGTAAATGGCTGTGAAATAACGTGGACGTTATTTCACTCAGGCTGCAGTGGCAGGCCTGTGTAAGAATTGTCAGAGCTCCCTATGGGTGGCAAAAGAAATGCTGCAGCCCATAGGGATCTCCTGGAACCCCAATACCCTTGGTACCTCAGTGCCATATACTAGGGAATTATAAGGGTATTCCAGTATGCCAATGTGAATTGGTGAAATTGTTCACTAGCCTGTTAGTGACAATTTGTAAAGAGAGAGCATAACCACTGAGGTTCTGGTTAGCAGAGCCTCAGTGAGACAGTTAGGCATCACACAGGGAACACATACATATAGGTCACAAACTTATGAGCACTGGGGTCCTGACTAGCAGGGTCCCAGTGACACATAACAAACATACTGAAAACATAGGGTTTTCACTATGAGCACTGGGCCCTGGCTAGCAGGATCCCAGTGAGACAGTGAAAACACCTGACATATACTCCCAAACAGGCCAAAAGTGGGGGTAACAAGGCTAGAAAGAGGCTACTTTCTCACAACAAGAACCAGGGGATATAGTATTTTTGTGAAGCAACAATTCTTATTAGTTATATATTTGAATAAAGAATAATGCAAGGCAACAGTGGCTGTATACAAACCTACTGTTCATGGCATAACACAGGATAAAGAAGGAGTAGACAAAGTAATTAATGAACAAAAAATATTTTATTTCGCTCATATAAATAAATCCCACGCACAAAAAAGGAACCATAAAGGAAAATACATACAAATCTACACATAACAGACAAAGCAACATAAATGTACGTGTTCAGTAGAACAATAAACAACCATGTACATGTCCAAATATCACAGAAATTATAATAAATCAATGCCCTTACATCAATCAAGGGAATTATCAAGTTAATTTGCTTGTGTCAGATAACTGTCAACGATCCCGAGAAGACACATGTGTAGATGTGCCTCAAAAATTGCAGAATAATGGTGAAGTGTGTTAGAAAGTGCGCAGTGCAGAAGTGGAGGAAGGTTATCCATTGAACGAGTCCTCTCATCTTCATCAGTGTTTTCACCTAATGCCCCTATCAAAATGAATCTACAAAGAACGGGGCTGGGCCCATTCAAAAGGGTGAGTGTTAGGGTACATATGTGATACACAAGGACTTTATTCATCATGATACCAACATTTTTTGGAGCAAAAAGGTTTAAGATTTCTGAAAAACCAGACAGGTTAGCTATCAAACTAAAAATAATTTTAACAAACATAAATTCATTCACATAACAAGTCAACATCCATGAAGACATTTACAAAAATCAAGTACTTTGTTTTAACAAAGGAATACAAATAATGTTGTTAGCATGTAGAAACAATCATTAACCTGCCCAACCCTAAATTTCAAACAGTCTGTTGAGCCAACTGTCAATCCTATATATAAAAATGTACTTCAAAGACAGTCCCAGGCCCCCAGCAGGGATACTGTTTAGTGCCCATGAAATAATTAATTCATTCACCAATTTATGTACCAGTATTCCACTGCCATGCCAATGTGTCTCAAATTGGGAACCAATGGTTTAATGAGATCATCCTTAGGGCCATAGCTTTTAAGCAATGGATATGCCTGTTGTAAACAATAATGCACAGCTTTTTAGCAGGATGGGTCACACAGCTTGTTCCATGTGCTCTGGAATTTTGAATAGTGGTGCCAGGACTTGGGACGGACACCAGCATTTTCTTCCACATGTTCTCAAGTACATCCACTATCATTGAATATGCATCATTAGTTCCCTATGGAATCTCCACACACCAGGTGAATCCTTGCTTGTGACTTGGTTTGCCATTTAAGGACATTTATAAACATTTCTATAATTTACTAAGTAAAGTCATAATCTCTGGGGCATGAGAGTGCCCTCCTATCAAAAATTCTGGCTAAATTCTATGAGAAAGAAAATTAAAATTCTCCTACAAAATGAGATTCTCAGCTCTGTACCTTCAAGCAGGGTCGTCCAATACAAGTCCCCATATACTTCCTACCGTGAACCCACCTAGGCAATGATTGACAAATATAGCATTAACCCCGGTGACTAAAAGCCTTGACCCAGGTTTATGGGTGATTTGTTTAGCAACTTCCAAATAATGATTGCATCCTAATAGCTAGTTGAAAAATGCTATTAGAAATGTATGAAAGGTTGCTTTTTTCTATCTGTAAATTGAACTGCTTTGCATTCCCTATTTAGAGATTTCCTTATAGGGAATTGTGAAAATGTGATTAGTTATTAGGAAATCACATATAGGAAAAATCGCATTTTGGATGCAGAACAATGACCTCACAATGCAGGAGCCAATAAATACATCCGCTAACTAACTAGTGTTCGGTACACAGAGGAATGGTGCGTTTGTCAAGAGAGTGTTTGTAGAGTTTGATCGCATTTTTGTACTGTAAAGAAGGGCAAATATATCAAGAGAAAGTGACAAAGCACAAGATGAAGTATTTTGATGAAGGGTACAGAGAGGGAGCTGGAGGTCCTTATTGAGGAGTGCGTGTCCCATAATATGGAGCTCTTTAGGAAGAGTTAATCAGTGTGCCAGAATTCCATAAAAATAAAATCTGGACTGACATCCTGAACAGGGTCGATTCTGTTTATGTCTCAGCATGGCATCCCTGAAATGCCCCAAAGATGGCATGATTTAAGACCGCAAATCAAAGAGAAGGTTCCATGTCGCTTGGCAGAGACACATGAGACAGGCAGAGAACCATCTCAGCAGCCATCACCAACACCCAGGCAAACTCTAATTGAGGCAACAATTTAATCTGAGAGTGTTTTTGGTGTTTCTAATGTTGTTCCATCAAACCCACCATCTTCAACTCAAGGTAACATTATAAAATGCATACATTATTTCCATAGATTTGTGAACATATTTGCTTAATAATTTAGTCATAGTTTCAGCAAAAAAATATTTTATATACTTTTTGTAACTTTCTCATGCATAATGGAAGTTGTGGTTAAAACATATATCTTACTTTGTATGTGTAGAACCTAGTATATTGTTTGAACTTTAAGGAATTTCTCAATGTGTACAGTAATGAGAGAAGCACATTTAAAACTAAATTAAATTGTTTCAAGTAAAGCAAAAGCATTTTAAAGTATACTTATATATTTTTTACGATGTGTCACTACGAATAGAGTTTGATAGAGAGCAAGATGTCACTATAGAAAGTACCTGTGATATTGGGAAATCCACAGAAAGATCTGTCACACAAACACCTCTAGTGCAATCCAGTAGAATAGCTACAGTTTTATCACTCACAGATTTTGAAGATGTCGCTCAAGAAACAGCTAAATTAGGGATACCAGCCCAACTCCCCTGAGAGCTAGACAGATTTATTGCAAGTTGCTTCAGCATTGTTGCCATTCCACAGCTTCTCATAATATGTGTTTTTGCAATAAATGGTAGTTTAGAGACATAGGGGGTCATTCCGACCCTGGCGGTCCATGACCGCCAGGGCCGGGGACCACGGAAGCACCGCCAACAGGCTGGCGGTGCTTCCAGGGCCATTCTGACCGCAGCGGTAAAGCCGCGGTCAGAAAAGGGGAACCGGCGGTTTCCCGCCGGTTTTCCCCTGGCCCAGGGAATCCTCCATGGCGGCGCTGCTTGCAGCGCCGCCATGGGGATTCCGACCCCCTTCCCTCCACCCTGTTTCTGGCGGTTCTTACCGCCAGGAACAGGATGGCGGGAACGGGTGTCGTGGGGCCCCTGGGGGCCCCTGCACTGCCCATGCCACTGGCATGGGCAGTGCAGGGGCCCCCTAACAGGGCCCCATGCAGATTTTCACTGTCTGCTTTGCAGACAGTGAAAATCGCGACGGGTGCAGCTGCACCCGTCGCACCCCTGCAACTCCGCCGGCTCCATTCGGAGCCGGCTTCCTCGTTGCAGGGCCTTTCCCGCTGGGCCGGCGGGCGCCCTTTTGGCGGTCGCCCGCCGGCCCAGCGGGAAAGCCAGAATGGCATCCGCGGTCTCCTGACCGCGGAGCGGGCATTTGGCGGTGACCGCATGGCGGGCGGCGACAGCCGCCCGCCGCGGTCAGAATGACCGCCATAGTAATTGTTTGGGAGGTTAGAGACCTCATTGGTTTTTGTGCAGCATCGGCATCTGTCATACTTGCTTGTTGGCCAAGAAAGTTTTCAAAGTAGTTGAGAATTGACAAATTATGATGAATAGCAGCTTTGCTAAACTCACAGAATCTGTGGACAAACTCACAACAATAATGTGACAACACCATACAACGCAAAGGCAGAGATATAACCAACACATCTTTGATCTACTGAGCAGATCAATTACCTGTATGGCACAGGCTACTACCATAATATCCAGGTGCACCGTAAATATACAAACTGAGATTGGTCATTGCTGTAAAGATAATTCATGTGGCTTAGTACAGGTCAAATCTATGTTGGAAACTGCACATACTAGTACTGTATCTGGGCCTGCAGATTTAGGCACAGGTGAGAGTGAAGAGTAGTTTCTCAGTGCCCAAGGTCTCGGACCTTAGGTGCACACACTGACATCCATCTAGTACACATGTTAGTGGTACCCTAGAGACAAGTACTGCTGAGACAAGTATTGCAAGCAGAGCAAGAAGAAAGCACTGATATGATTGTTGTATTTTTTGTATTTTTCATACACTGCTTACTTATCACCATATTGCTTTGCAAAACAGCAAACTATATAGGACACATTTGTGTCTATATTGCTTTAATAAAATATAACAATATAATTCTTCCCTACTAAAAGGCATTTTGAGAGTTTAAAGGCATAACAAACATGTTTTCTTTACCTTTTTTTCTTTTCCTTGGATTTGTCTTAAAAATAATTGTTAGTAATCTCTGTATGACGTGTCCTGCCCTCAGAAGCATGAGTGCCATCGTGTTGGTGTTGTATTTGCGTTATTCCTTTCACAGGATTACATTCTGAATCAGTTTCCACACCGGGAAGACTGTCCCTCATAGCAAGATTATGCAAGATTGCTCATTCAGCAATTATTTTGCAACACATATCAGGCCAGTAATTGAGGGCTCCACAACTCTTGGACAGACGTCTAAAGCTTCCGTTCAGTATCCTAAAGGTCATCTCAAAGGAGACTGGGTAGGTTTGTGAAGGTGGTTCTATCTCTGGTCACTCCTTGTACTTGGGATTAAATAGGGTGTTAAGATCCAAGGCCATAATGCACATACACTATCTCCTAAAAAGCAAAGGACGCTTACATTAGCAAGGGTTATTACTTTGGACGTTGTAAAATGCTTCACATAGACTTACTAAGTAGAAAGCCATCGCCACATTCACCTCATGACAACCTCTTATATATCCCAATGTGGCAGAACACACAAACATCACACGTGCTCACTGAAATCAGGCAACAATGTCTGTTATTATACAGAAGGCATCACAAATCACCTTTATACTGTTACCGGATAAAAGCATCCAAGGACCCATGACGCTGTGGGTAGAACACTACCTAGGAAAAAGAAACAGACATACAGTCAAAAAGGGTGAAGAGACTTGGAGGCATGAGAGGGAAAGGTGAAAAGAGAAAGTGGACAGGCAATCAGGAGGGAGAAGGGCAGAAACAAAGGGGGAAAGGAAAATAACAATGGACTCACTCATGCAGGATGGGATAAACAAGAGAAAAAGTCGAGAGGATGCCAATAGAAGAGAGGCAAGGAAAAAAAAATAGGAGTAAGAAACAAGAGGTCACCACAGAGGAAAGGACTACAGGAACCAAGACACTGGAGCGTCTACCACCATGGATAAAAAAGACTTTAGGGGAACCAGGTTAACCGAGACGTCAGGGGAGCCAAGCACCAAAGGATAGGAAGTCAAGAGAGACATCAAGAGTACTGAAGAGGAGGGGGATGGTTAGATTGAAGACTTCTGCAATCCACCAGCAGTTGTGAAGATGCTTGTCACAGCTCAGGAGAGTTGTGGCTAACCAGGTGAGTGACGGAGAACTTGGTGTAGGGCAAGGAGTTTGGAAGTGTTTTTTTGTCTTCTTTCCCATTTATTGTTTTTCCCTTTCTCTTCTCCATTACTTGGTACATATCTCTCAGAGGGGTTGCCTGGGCCAGGAACTGGTTAAGCCAGGTCACCCTTTCCTCTATTAAAGCTTTCTATTCCCCCACCATTGCTCATGTAAGGACTCAGTATTTCAAAAGAAGAATACAACCACCCTGAAAGGTCAAAGGTCAAAATCACCATATCACTGTACAAGGCCTGCACTCTGGATGTTGAGGAGATTTATTTATTGATTGTTAAGGAAGAGGAAAAGAGAGATACTACGACCATTTACTAGGGTGTTATGGTTTTCTCCCAGGGGTGTTGGCGGCATCAACTCAGTAGATCTGGGAAACAAGAAGAAATATGTTAGCACAGACAGAAAAGACAGGCAGTAGCCTGGCATAACATTAGATCATTACTAAGGAAATTAACTCTTTATAATTTATCTTGAGTTGGAGATTTCATTATTTTATATTCTCATTAAAAACCATCATATTCAAATTCACCAAGCCTCTGAAGTCTCATTTCCAACTATTCCTCTGTGATTCTGTCTGTGGGGGTTTGTAGCCATGGATGTAAATCACCAGTTGAATCCAAAATGACCTGATTACCAAGTCTGTACTTATCAAACATCTCCTCCTCAGTTTGATCAAAAAGGGTAAACCTAATCCTCAAAATATTCTCCTGTCCTTTCTTTGTATACCAGCCAAAGTCCTCATCCTCCTCACCAGAACATTTTGCATTTTGGGCCAGTATATATAGGTTGCACCCGATTAACACGTGTTTTGATTTGGTGTAATTACAATTCCTAAACCTACATTGTGTGATTAGTCACAATTAGGATATGCATCATACCTACTATTTGCTAATGATAATTTGGAAAATCCTATCTGTGATTCCTTATTTGGAACTGCAAAAATAGTGATTATCAAATTAGAACAAGCAAACTGCCTCTCCTACATTGCAAAAGGTGGGTTTTCAATTTGTGAATGCCCTGAAATAGTGATTCAGACAATTTACAAATGCAACCAGCTTTCATATATCTGGCCCTAAATCACTAGCCCGAAACAAAATAAACATATAGTGCAAGCAGATATCTAAAAGATGTGCTAAAAAAACAAGACGAAAACACAAGAAAAGTAGCACACTCAAATTCTGAAATTAAGTTTCTAGTGACATACATATTTAGCAAGCCGAGCAAAAATGTGAGAGGTCAATTTTAATGATTGAAAGAGAGGCCGAATCACTATATGAAATAGCAAAAACACAAGATTGATTACAATAAAACTAGAAGTAAACCAAAAAATCACATATTATAATGAAAAATTGTATTTACATTGTACAACAACTAATATACATTTATCACCAAAGCTTTTTATTAAAATATAATTGCAGAACAAGTACCTTAAAACTTAGCCTACAATAACTAAACTATTTTAAAAATTATACACACATAATAAAGTAATATATTTAAAATATTTCAATATTAAAATAAAACATCAAACATAAAAAATGTGCCTAATAACAAAAGGAATATGAATATTTGCATTTCACACTAAAACAGACTCTCTAAATAGCATCCACAATGAAAGGTAGAAACTGAAATAAAATTAACACTAAATGAGCCCTAAGCAATATAATTTACAGTTAAACAGACTAACCAATAATATAGTTTGAATTGTTAACAAAACAAGATAAAAGAAACAGAAAAAATCATTACATCTCTCACCAAAAATAATATACCTCACTGAGGATGATACTCTGCTGGATTCTCAACAGAGCACCAAGGACGTAAACTACAAATCCCTTGACAAATAATTTAGAAAGTTTATTTAACACAATCTAAATTAACTACAATTAAAAATGGTAAACTATAAATAACTAACCAAACCCTCTATTGTTATGTTTGTGTGTTAGATACAAAACATCAAGCACAGTAAAATCAACAACCAACAGTACCACCTATTAAATAGAGTATTCAAACACCTGGACAAAACATGTTATAGGAATGTAAAATCAGATACCTTCTAAATATCAAGTACATCTTAAAATGTAAATGATAAATGTAAAAGCCCACAAACCCAGCAAACAAGCCAAAAATAAACATTTAAAATGTAACTTAAAAATGTTTTTCACCAAAAGAAAACAAATCACCTGACCCACATTTTACCAGCTTCAGCAAACAACTAAAACATAGAACTGCAAAATCAAGAACACATATTTAAGTATCTAATGTAGAACCATTGATGCACTCTTTTTTATACATTTGCAGAGTAAAGTTAAATGTATAACAAAATATTTACCTGGATTATTAATCCATTTTAACAGTGAATGGCAGAAAGAGCAAACTATATACTATCACAGAAAGAGAAACAATTGCTGTTCAGTCAGGAAAGCGCAGACACCAAGAATACAGGGCCTGATCTAGAACTTTATGGATGGGTTAATCTATCACAACAGTGGCGGGCATCCCGTCTGCCAAAATCTAGGTCTCATTGGATATAATGGGATTTAGAGTTCAGTGGACGGCCCTTAATTTGAAAATGCACAAAACACTACTCTAAAGTTTATTATGAGAGGGCCACAGTGACAAATGATATTGCTATTAATGTGAGAGAACCCAACCACCCCTAAGATGTCACAGAAATTGAAGTAAGGCATGTACTAAAAGATTCAAAAGAGGCATGAACTAGCCCATAAGAACCCACTATTAAAATGCTGAAAGATATACGCCCTAAAGTACCTGAAGGCATAACAGGTCAGCTACCAGCAATATCCAACTTAAAATACCTAATAGCATGGAATAATGAAACCACCAGTGAAACTCCTTCTGCCCCTGGAAAATTCCAAGATATTGACATTCCTGAACACTTGACTACTATACAAAATGATGAGCCCTTCCTCCTACATGACAACCTTAAAAATGAAATAACACTAATTATATTTGCTATTGCAAATAACTTATTAAGATTGACCCAATCTAAAACATGGATGATAGATGGAATATTCATAATGTGCCCTAGACCATTTATAACAATTTACACCATATATGGTAAATGTCAGAATACTAACATTCTCCTCATATATGTATTGCTCCCTAACAAACTAAATAGCACTTACTATGACCTACTAAATCACATCAAAATAAAAACAAACTATTCCCGCATACAATTATAATAGACTTTGAACAGGCAATGATACAAACAATACTTAAGTTATATCCAAACACAGCCAGCCAAGCCTTTTATTACCATTTTAACACAAACATTTAGAGACACTTCAAAAATCGACACAAAGTGTATAGTATGCAACAAACAGCCATCTTGCCTTTGAAATAAAGAAATTAATTGCACTAGCAATAACCAAAACACTATTGTAAATAAATACAGCATGAAACTAAATAAATCAAACACATAGAAAACACAATGAATACATTGCAATTAGACCAATGACACACACATAATAAAGTATAACATTTTCCAAACACTAATAAATATATAAACCATAGTTATAGGGCGGTAGCTATAGATTTTCATCCTCATCCACGTTCACAAAATCCAATTCACATAAAAAGCAAAAAATAAAGTCCAGAGAACACCAAAAATGCAAAAATGAAAAATTCTAAATTAAATCCATGTGAGTGTTTAAAGCCACTGGAAACCCTAAATAAACCTGAAAATCACTCCAGAAACCAGAAAATTGAAAGGAAATAAAAAAAAAAAGTATTTGTTAACTATAAACCAAGGTAATTTATTTTAACAAAACAAATAAAACACATGGGATCCATGGGTTTACTATGGATCTGTAATTCTGCAAAAAATAGGGCCTCATTATGAGTTTGGCAGTCCATGCACTACCCTGGCGGCGGTGGCAGTTTGCCTCCATCGATTTGGCTGTCAGACCACTGTCGGACCACCGTATTATGATGCTGGTGGTCCTATAGAAGACAGACTACTGCGGTTCCGCCGGCACCGCCATGCGGTGTAGATAGCTTCGGTGGTATGGCAGGCCAAACAGGCCAACAGGGCCAGTGTTACCGCCGTACACATTATGATGTTGCACACCGCCAACCTGAGTATGGCGATCCAGCCACCATGTCCCAGCAGGTGGAAACGGAGAGCATAAAGGAAGCAACTCACCTGCAGGAAGTGTTGCACGTCCTGTGCGGCCATGAAGCCTATCACACATGTCCGCAGCTGCTGCTGCTCATCGATGAAGTCCAAAATCCACGCTGTCATGAATCCAACCAACGTTAAGAACATACACCTACCTGAGTCATTAAGCTCAACAATAGATCGTCGTGCAATCACCCACATGATATGGGGCTCACACTATCGGCACCAAGTACACGTCATTGTGTCCACAGTTGGAGTCATTCACAAAGAATGACACATTCACAGGTATCAAATGCCCATTTTGGGCAAGTCACTGACACTGCACCACCACACTCCACAAAAACACACATCTGCCCATCTTAGGCACAGGTACAGTGCGCAGCACATTGTGTCACACAATAGCAACACCACATCAACATAACATCTACCAATTCAACTGACACCCTCAAATTCCTTGGACTGTCGTCAGATTGAAGACACATATGTATGGTTTATGACATGGAATACATATGCCCCTTCCATGAAACATCCCTGTAATGGGCCGACACATCACCCACATTGCAACACAATGGAAGGTCAATGGGATGCACAATAGTTTGTGAAACAAATATTCAAAGCTCACAATGCAAAAAGTATCTGTGATGGCAGCATCTGGAGCCCTCATGAAAGGCCTGGGACACATTTCACTTTGCACATGCCCGTAAAACACCATTTGCACAGGAACTAGCCCTTCATTTATCTCAGAGACAAACGATATTTGAGCCAAGTGCAATTCAAGAAAGAACATGTAAAACCATCAGCATGGGCCATACATCTAGATGAAGTAGCTACAAAGTACACACATCAAAATGGACACATGGTCAGTCAAAAGCAAAGGACGCTAGCACCATTGAACACCCTCCATTTGTGGACAAACAAAACTCTAGCTCACACGCATGAGATGAATGTACCATCTGTATCTGGGTGAGAAATCTAACACAATACATGCTGAAAATGGTCAACACAAGATGAAATACTTACCATAGCAAACATAATACAATGCAATGACACCCCAATTGGATTAACACTCAAATATCAATGTCCTTGTCTTTGGTGACACCAGCACTGCCTCCAAAGTTAAATATTGCAAACAAAAGCAAATGGATCACCAATCAGGGTGAAACACACACAACTGTAAGCATACAACACAAGTTACTAAGGAACAACATAAAGGTAGAAAGGTAATGACACTCCAAATGTGTACCCAACAAAACAGCAACTTGGGTTTATTCAATTCAAATGCTGAAGAGCAAAGGCCATTGGCCAGTCCACATGAGTCCATGCACATTACTGTGCCAAAACCCGACTCCAATCACTGCCAGGGAACCTCCACAGGAAGGGGCATCAAGTGGGCATGCAGGCACCTCAGGGATAATCCTTGGGCGGGATGGGGTTGGATTTGGGATGGGTGGGTTTAGGTTTGGGAGGGTTTTTTTTTCTTTGAAGAGGTGGGCTTCATCTTGGGGTGTATGGGTGCTTGCAGGGAGGCAGGTGTGACAGGGGAGGACTTGGATGTGGAAAGGATGGGTTGGGATGTGTGTGGGGGCCTCTGGGGTTTGGGAGGGGGTTTAAAGGTAACAAGGGGAAGGACAAGGTTGACAAGAAACCTCTCTTTTGGAAAATTGGTAGGGTCATCAGAACAGGTTGGGGATTTGGAGGGTGAGGGAGTGGCGGGCTTGTCTGTGAGTGTAGATACTTTTGGTTTGGGTTTGGCTTGTGTTTATGTGGTGTCTGTTGCATGTGTAAATGTGGGCTGGGAGGTGGAGCTGCTGGGTGATGTGGGAGTGCTGGATGTCTGTGTGTCTTTTGGGGTTGTATCTGTGGGTATGGTGGATGTTTTAGATGTGTCTGTGTGTGTTGGGGTGGTGTATCTGGGGATATGGTAGTTGTGTCTCTGTGTTTTGGGGTGGTATCTGCCGGTATGGTTGATGGGATTGATTTGTCTGTGGGTGTTGTGCTGGTGTCTGGGGGTATGGTGGCTAAGGTGTGTGGATCTGTGGGTTGTGTGCTGTTGTTTGGGATGTATGGTTGGTGTGGTAGATGTGTCACTGGTTGTTGTGGTGTTGTCTGAGGGTATGGTGGATGTGGTCTGTAGGTTAGTGGGGGTGTTTGTTGAAATGGTGGCTGATATGGTATCTTTGAGTAAATGTTGAGTGTCTGTATGATGGTGAAGCTTGCTGTGCTTGTGTTGATGTGTGCTGCTTGTGTATGTTGACATGGGTGTGTGCGGATGTGTCTTTGTGTTTGGGACTGGTAGGGGAATAGGGAATTTGAATTGGGAAGAGGGAGGTGGCGGTGGGAGGATTGTTGAGGGCAGTTGGCTGCCATCAGTGAGTAGACCAGAGCCTGAAAAGATCTCTGTAGGCCAGACATGTTACTACGGATGCTTTCCATGAAAGCATTTGTCTGCTGCAGTTGGCTTGATGGCATTCAGAATGGCAGTCTGCCCCAAAAAGATACTCCTCAAGAAGTCAAAAGCCTACTAACTCAGGACAGCAGGGGTAACAGGGGCTGCGGCTGAGGTGCCTGGGGAAAAGGAGATGCCCACCCTCTTGGGTGGGAAGCAACAGGGAGGTAATAGAACTGGGGCTGGCAGACAAAGATGGTACAGGAGCTGGTCCTGAAGTGTCTACCACCACTCAGGAGTGGTAACTGGGAGTAGAATCAGATAATGATGAAGTTTATCCTATGTCCTCAGTGACATTCTTCTAACCCTCAGTGCCACTGGGTCCCTCTGTGCCAATGGTGTCATGACTTAAGGTAACATGGCCAGATGCTTCCCCACTTGGTTGCACCCTCTCTCCTTTGCTTGGCTGGGATGATGCTCCAAATACACAGAGGAAAAGGGTCAATACATGTTCCTGATCACACTTGAACAAAAGCTGTGATTAGTAAAATTACCATGATATACATTTGGCCCCAGCAACAAACTACATCAGAGTGGCTCCTTCATGTACCATACCATATGTATGCATGCTACATGAACTGTCAACAGTTGCCCACAGGCAAAACAGGATCTCAGACAATTCCAATTGCAAGGGTGAGGTTGTGCAATCACAGTACCCATTGAACAAATAGGAGACCACATCACCTTCGATGCTTTGCCTCATGGAGCACACCTCAGTTATCTGTTGTCATACAATATCATGCCAATACCATATTCATTCCCACAGATCCCACACAAGGTCATGCAGACATCTATTTCTCACATAGACAATAGCACAACATAGGAAATTATGCTCCAAAATCCTGCCATATTGCTGACAGCAGTACAGTACCCTTAAGAAGGTGACATGAAAATTCTCAATTCAAACTGGAAACCTTTCAACAATGCACACTTCACCATGTGTAAATTGTCCTAATGGAGTCATGGAGGTAGTACTAATATTGCTCAGATATATTACACATTGAAACATACACTGTAGACAATATGTGCATATTGTGAGGGAGATATGTTTCTAAAGTCCACAGCAGAATGAATCAGCTAGCCCCAGGGAAATCACCATTACTGTATGGCACTCCTTACAATGACATAATCTGATTGCATCAGTAAAAGCCATTAGTCCTTTGTATGTTGGAGCGACCCAGGAATTTGCAAGTACTTATAGAAGGCCCTCAAGATGTTGCCCAAGGGGAAACTATATCACTGTCTTCATTTTAGTCCTGCAAACCCAGATGTCTATGGATAAAGGGTTGTACTCAACCACATGTGATTCTAACATAACTACAAGTCACTCTATGATGCATGCCAACAGTCAGATAACAAAGTTTCCCCATTTCACAGGTGCAGTGCACTTTGCCACATAATCACATCAATGGCATTGAAATGCAAATTCTGCGTAAACACTCTAGTAGTGCCTGTCATGTCCCTCATTGCAACTGCAGTTGTACATTCCAAATGACATGCAATGATGGAGGGTGACACACTCCTGTCTGTCTAGTCACAAAAATATTTCCTAAGGAATTGTATATACAATATTCATTAGTGATTTGTCACAAAATGATCCTATTACATAGACAAAGATAAGCAGTCCTAAAGTCAAACACAAGCGTATTGATATGAGCAATACAGCTGTACATACATATATTGACATATTAACAATGGCACCCCCCGTGATCCTTCAACATTACTATTATAAACTCATTATAGGAATCCAGGAAAGCGCAAGAAACCCTATGAACAGTTAGGTTTATAAATCCTTCTTCTGATGAACATTTCCTTGTATGGATGCAAGAGACAAATCAAGCAATTGCAAACACAAGTTTTTGCCCAAATGGTTGTGTCACATGTCAGAAACACCAAGCACAAAATGGGCAGTTTGTCAACATACTACAAGTTTAGAGCACACATGACACTAATTACAGGGAAACAAGCCTACAAACAAGCCTACAAACATCGGGTAGCCCATATTCGAGCAACATGTACTGTGATGTGAGCCACAAAGAAACACTATACACCAATGTAGCTTCTTAAGGGTAAACTCCTTACGCCTGACTGGACAAACACATGTACACTCTGCAAGATTGACTCACTGCATACACTCCCTAAAGGCAACTACCATAGTACAGACTTTACCCTTACACATGATGGGTAGGGAAAGCGTCTACCCTGTGTGTGTGGATATTTGGTCTACTAAATGCAGACTCATGCCACTTCAGGGTGGGTTACTTTGGTATGTATCTGTAACACAGAACACTCCTTTGAACATATGTTCCTAACCTATAGAGATGGTATCCGACATACAAATGTATGTATTGTACAATTTCTGCTGTGCAACCAAGCTATTTAGTCACATGTCATGTCATGGCCTCTCATGAATCTATACACCGACTGTATTTTGGGTCTGCCACTTGTGCAATAAGCCTGTACAGGACAAATTTGACTGTTTTGAAGGTGACAATAGAGCTGTGGAGTAAGGGACTTGTCAGGTGTCAAGGATACATTGACAGTGATGCAAAATGCACATATGGACTAGTTCTGGGATTTACCTCAGTACCCATTCCTAATCTAGTCAATGGACAGAGGCATTCAGGGCAGGTTGTGC
Source organism: Pleurodeles waltl (assembly GCF_031143425.1). Classification (NCBI taxonomy): domain Eukaryota; kingdom Metazoa; phylum Chordata; class Amphibia; order Caudata; family Salamandridae; genus Pleurodeles; species Pleurodeles waltl. Next base: position 768,734,449 of record NC_090436.1, read on the forward strand.
CACTAGAGCCTCATATTGCCCACCTGACAGGATCTGCTGGTGGACATGGAGTAGGCACAGTGACACAGTTGCAGCCTGGCCTATGTCCCATACTTTGAGATACATTTGACAGACGATCTCTGCAGGCTGAGCATAGAGAACCTACATGACACTTACATTTCCATCACATACACATATGACAGGGCCTCAAGTGGCAATCAGCAATGTGGCTTGGGGCTTGTGTGGCAACCTAAAGGGCAGAGTGAGTCATGATATGCCTTCCAGATAACAGTTTGTCAATGCCAGATGTGGGGTGAAAGATCTGCAGCACAATGCACATTCCTTACAAGATCTTCAAATGCCTCAGACAAGATGTATACACAGCCCAAGCTCTCATGCACATACATATTGTTTAACATTTACAGTCATCATTAACAAATAGATTTCCTTGGATGGCAGTAAAGTCTTCTTGCCTAGTTATGTGCCTCCAACAAAGGGAGAGTCTAGGACCCCAAAAAACATCATACAACACAATGTGAATGAACATGACATATAGTACTGGTCTCCAATACCTGCGCCATGTGCGTCCCATTGATGCCACCCAGACTGCAACAGCAGGCACACAAGAAGTGTAACTGGCCCACAGCAGCACATTGTAGCCTCTGAGGAGGGAAAGGATGGTGTTGAACAAACTAAATTGTGCCTATGAGGTACTTACCAGCTCCTTTGGTGAGCCATACAGCTGATCATACTGGGGTAGGACCTCGCTCACAAGCCTCTTCAGCTCCTCTGGAGAGAAGACAGGGGCCCTTTCACCTGCTAGACAGGGCTTGATTACTCTGAGAGGCATCACTCAGCAGCTGAAGTGGTGGAGGTGTTGCTGGCAGAAGTATCAGGAGTCAAGTGGCTGATTATGCACAATGCCGTTTACACTTGCAAAGTATTGTATGTGGTCCTCACTGCTGATCGACACAGCCATTGGGCCATGACCACCACGGACATTGACATTAGCTTATGGCTTTGTCTGCCACAGTTTGAACTACCTACCGCATGGACAAATTCTGCCAGGGGCCGTGGGCAGTTCCTGATGTCCAGTGGAATAGTTCAGACATCCTCCATTTTGGCAGCTTGAAAGACTGTGGGGCATATTTATACTCCGTTTGCGCCAAATTTGCGTCGTTTTTTTCGACGCAAATTCGACGCAAAACTAACTCCATATTTATACTTTGGCGTTAGACGCGCCTAGCGCCAAAGTTCATGGAGTTAGCGTTATTTTTTTTGTGTGAACACCTTCCTTGCGTTAATGATATGCAAGGTAGGCGTTCTCGTCTTAAAAAATGACTCCGATGCATATGCGTCGTATTTATACTCCCGGGCAAAAATGAAGGCCCGGGAGTGGGCGGGTCTAAAAAACCCGCATTAGCGCCGGATTTTAGTGCCTGGGTCAGGGCAGGCGTTAAGGGACCTGTGGGCTCAGAATGAGCCCAGAGGTGCCCTCCCCTGCCCCCAGGGACACCCCCTGCCACCCTTGCCCACCCCAGGAGGACACCCAAGGATGGAGGGACCCACCCCAGGGAACTTAAGGTAAGTCCAGGTAAGTATTTTTTTTTATTTTTTTTTGTGGCATAGGGGGGCCTGATTTGTGCCCCCCTACATGTCACTATGCCCAATGACCATGCCCAGGGGACAGAAGTCCCCTGGGCATGGCCATTGGGCAAGGGGGCATGACTCCTGTCTTTGCTAAGACAGGAGTAATTTTTATGGGGGATGGGCGTCGTAAAAAAATGGCGCAAATCGGGTTGTGGCGATTTTTTTGCCTCAGCCTGACTTGCACCATTTGTGGACGCCCATACGCCATTTTCCCCCCACGCCGGCGCTGCCTGGTGTACGTCGTTTTTTTTAACGCACACCAGACAGCGCCGCCGGCTAACGCCGGCTAACGTCATTCAATAAATACGGCGCCTGCATGGCGCTTCAGAATGACGTTAGCCGGCGCTAATTTTTTTGACGCAAAACTGCGTTGGCGCAGTTTTGCGTCAAAAAGTATAAATATGGGCCTGTATGTGGCCCGGTTTTATGCGTCACAAAAACATTATCAGTGTAATATCATCACAAACATCCTCAGTCTGTCTTGTTGTGTAGGTCTGTCTACACAACCACCAGTGTAGCGCATTGAATGGCTCAGATGGCATATGACAGTCGTGCATGGGCCACCACCGCTTACAGTATGTTTGGTGGTCAGAAAATACAGTCACATTTCAAGGGACAAATGTGTAACAGATAGCTTGGTGTTGCCCTGTCCATGTTGTGTACACATATTTTCACAACCATGGGAGTCAAACTGGACCCTTGAGTAGTTGCCAGCTGTGGTGTGTACTGGGTGTCATATATATCCAATCAGAAATGCTTTGTCACAAGATATTGCTGGCATGCATCATGTATATTGCTATGCACCCAGTGATTAATGTTCCAAATCATGTCATTTCACACATTGGTACCCTAGGAGAGAGTGGATGAGACGACATCCTTTCTACCTTCCATTGCCAGACCTACAAACCATGGAGGAACACCATGTCATCCAACTTTACTGTCTGAATAGGCAAACATTAGTGGATTAATGGCATCAGTTGGAGCCAGATCTGATGCCAGCTAACAGTAATCCATACTGCATATGACCCATTGTACAACTCATGTCAGTATTCCACTTCTTGGCCACATGGTCCTTCCAACATACAGTGGCCATGTCTGATTGAATGTCCCAACCTTGTTCAGTTTAATGTATTTCAACATTCCTATCAGCAATGTTGAAAAACATTGACAGCTATGTCAGGTTCTTCTACATGAGGATTTGGACGTCATTATGAACAGGGCGGTAAACACCGCCGACCGCCGTGGCGGCGGTGAACAGAATGCCGCTGTTGATGGTGAATGGACACCCGCCATATAATGAATGAAAATCCCAATACCGCCAAAAATGACCAGATCACCACTCCCCGCCATGACCCTGTCAGCGGGAATCCCGGACCACCCAACCCCACAACAGCCAAGCACACCCACATCCCGCCCTCCAAATAATGATGCACAAATCACCTTGGTGGACAGAGGAGGCCGAACGACCATTGGCGGCTCCGACCGCCAAGGGCGGCAAGTGGACTTAACAGCAAGAAGTGCACACATTGGATAAGCGTGTAACCCACACACCTGACACACATCCATTACCCCATAAAACACCCCCAGACATACCCCACAATACTTTGCAACAAAACCAGGCCAAGAAGACAGAGAGCACCAGATGCAGACATCGATTTCCAGCATACAGAAGACGCACACTGACCCACAGAAGAGCACCCTCACTGCGTTCCCAGCACAACACCATTCACCACACTCACCATGTCACCCCCTAAACATCCACGTTTCACCTAAAGGGAGTTAAGGACCATGGTGGACGCGAACCTGAAGGTGGAGCCACAAATATTTGGGCCGAGGTGCAGCACACACCCATTGCAAGGAAGATGGAGCTATGGCAGACCATTGTGAACAGGGTCAATGCAGTGGGACACCATCCACGTACCAGGGACGACATCTGGAAGAGATGGAACGACCTGCGGGGGAAGGTCAGGGGCATGGCATCAAGGCACCACATCGCAGTGCAGAAGACTGGGGGAGGACCGCCACCAGCACCACCAGAATACACAGACTGGGAGGAAGATGTACTGGCCATGCACCCTGAGGGACTCACTGGACCCATGGAGGAATGGACTCGGGTAAGTCATCAACATATACCCCATATACACTATACCTGTAATGCATGCACCACCCCACCCCACCCACCCCCACCAGGACCAACACCCCACCCAGGCATCAGCCACTAAATCCACCCCCCTGCATGACCACAAACCCACTAACAGGTTCACATCCCTCCCCCTGTGCACAGTCACCTACCCCTGCAAGTACCCACAATGGAACAACACCCCCCACCACAATGCAACCCCACAGTCGACGCTAAATGGAGTGCCAACCTCACAAAGGCACCCTGTAAGGTCACAGAAAGTAACCCCAGGACAAAATAGCCCAGTCCTGTTCACCTCAAACATTCATGCAGCTGTAACAGACATGTCTATGTCCCCCAAAAGGCACCACCACCCATGCAACCCTAACATACGGGACAAGTAGAGCCACTGCCCCCCAGGGAAACAGAGGCACCTCACAGGACACTGGTGAAGGATCCCTGGACACTGATGAGCAGGAAGGCCCCTCACACAGTCCTGGACTCTCACCCTGCAGTAGCCCCGCCCAGGAAACCACTGTCACCCCTACCACCTAGTCAAGACCAGTAGCCCAGGCCAAGCATCCCCACACCAGTGCATCCAGGCCACAGACTGGTGGAACACAGGTACAGACACCAGAGTCTCCCACTCCCAACATGCAGTAAGGGGAGGGCCCCTGTACAAGTGGTACTGCCAGACCTGTGCAGGGGCCCCAGGCACAGGGGGCTAGGGCAAGTGCAAGGGTGGAAGTGGGCCAGGGGGAGGCCACAGGATGGATGCAGCAGCCCAGGACGTGATAAAACTGAGGTATTGGGGGCCTACCAGCATACCCATGACAGGTTGGCACAGATTGTGTCCACCCTGGAGCACAGTAAGAGAATGCAGCAGGAACACCACCAACAGGCCATGGAGCAGTGGAATGAGCACAATGGCCACCAGAGCAGGAGCACTGCTGCAGCTGGTCCAAAACCAGTCTGACACCCACACAGGACAAGAGGCCCCTGCAACAGCACCGGACACCCACCATGAGATTACACCATCGGCAGAAACATCCCAGGAACTACCCACACAGGAAACCCAAGGGCCTACCATGTCATCCCCTGAAGATCAACAGCAGGTGCCCAAGCGGACCCTCAGGCCAAGATATGGCACAGGAATCCCAGAACCAGACACAGACATCCAGCACTCCCACATCACCCTTCAAGAAGTAACTCAGCAACAATCTGCACAGCAACCATCCCACTCAATAAGCCACCACACATTGCTAAGAGGCAATATAAACTAATGTAAGAAAAGATGGACCCATCATTAGTATCAACAAGGCTGCCACCATGTTGATCTTGAGGACACCCACCCCTTACGACTTGCCATTACTGTAAATAGCACTATTCACTCACTTCAACCAATAAAACACATATCACACCTGTAACATTGTCCCCTGTGTTAAATTGTGAACAAAGTGAAGTATGGATGCAACTGGCTGATAACTACTTTATTGTCAAATCAGTGCATGAACTGAGTCCTGTGTGCCTAAATGTTGGCAATAAGTAAAGGCAGAAAAGTTCAATCTGTACCATGCAGAAGTGGACCATGTTTCAGCTATCATTACCAACCCCCCCCCCCATATGACTGAGCACACTGACAGTATGTGTCACAAACCACAATGTCAGGCCCAAGTCCCACACAGTTACTGGAAGTAAAGTTGTATCAGTTGGGTCCTGGAATTGACATCTTCCCCTTCCTCATCATCACCATCACTCCTCTCACCTCTCTGAGTTAGCTGGTAAGGACATACAGCACCCTCCACCTCCAAGAGGGGGATAGAATGTCTCACTGGCACATTGTGCAGCATGCAGTAGGCCATCACTATTCTACCCACCTTTTCAGTCCCATAGGCCAGGGAACACCTAGATATATGTAGACAACAAAATCTAGCCTTTAGGAGACCTATAGTTCTCTCTATCACCCTCCTAGTACGTCCATGGGCCTCATTGTAATTCCTCTCTGCATCCGTCCTGGGATTCCTCACAGGTGTCAGGAGGCAACGCAAGTTTGGATAGCCAGAATCACCTAGAAAAAGGTGCAATACAGAGTCATCATTGTTATGCCCTTTAGTCAGACTGCCTGGCTGTCTGCTATGTGTCAGTTAGTGACAGGCACACTTACCTATGATCCATCCTCTGTCCTCTTGGAGTTGTTCCATCCTCTGTGGCACACTACTGTTCCTCAACACAAAGGAATCATGGACTGAACCTGGGAACATGGCATTCACATGTGAGATGCACTGGTCTGCAGTACATACCAATTGGATGTTCATGGAGTGAAAGTTCTTTCTGTTTCTGTACACCTGTTCACTCACTCTTGGGGGGATGATCGGTATGTGGGTGCCATCAATGGCACCTATTACATGGGGTATGTTGGCAAAGGCATAGAATTCCGACTTGATGGCAGGGAGGTCAGTACTTTGGGGAAACCTCACATAGGACTGCAGGTGTTGTACAAATGCATTCAGAAATCTTTTCAGTACCATGCTGAACATTGGCTGTGAAAATCCAGCACCCATGCCCACTGTCACTTGAAATGAGCCTGTGGCCAGGAAATGGAGTGCGGAGAGCACCTGTACTTCAGTAGGGATGCTATGCTGATTACAATTTCCTGGAGTTAGTGCAGGATCCAGTAAATCACAAAGTTCCCAAATTGTTGCACGTGTGAGTCGGTAATTGATTATGATCTGACGCTTCACCATGGTCCTCATATCCACAAGTGGTCTGTACACCGATGGTGCCCTTCCTCGCCACAAGGGTCGGTACCTACGAGGGGTTTCAAAAAGGTGTGATGAAGACACATACATAGGCACACATTTCATAATTTGTGTACTGCATAGTTCATTGCAGTGACGCTACATTAACTGCTTCCTGACAGATCTACATCTACATCACAATGAGGGAACAGAGTATTTCATGTCTGGTATATTACGGAATGGACACATGCATAAGTGCTTCATGTGGCTAGTAGGGCCTGCATTGTGCAAAGTTTTATTTATAGATATGTATTTACTGCCAAAATGTCTGCCCACTGTAATCCAGGCCTTTTGTTGTGGAAGTGAACTCATACCACTAGCGGTTGACTTCACAGCATAAGGTGGTGTTTACCGCCATTCGCACCGTCATTGGTTATCATGAATGCCAATGGGGAATCCTGGTGTATCATGATCGCCGCCGGCAGTGACGGTGCACATTGCCGCGGAACGTACGCGAGTTTGTCATCGAGTTTGTCATCGATTATTCACTTGACTCCCTGATCTCGTGCGGACAGGTACTCAACTTTGTGTACTGCTGTGGCCTGCCTCTGGCAATTGATGTGGCTCGTGTTGCAGGGGAAAGGGCCCTGGCCTTCACCCAGGAGAAACAGGAGAGGCTAGTGGACGGGGTCCTGCCCCTGTACGCAAAGCTGTACGGACGGCCAGAGGTACAGGTGAGTCTGGGTTTGGGGGCACTGTTTGGGTGTAATGGATGGTGTTGAATGGACATATGTGTGCACCTCTGAGCCTGCATGGGCCGTGATGCATGGCATGCTGCGTGCGTATGGCCTGTAAGTCTGAGAGTACTGTCCGTCCCATAGTGGACAATTAGACAGCTGTACCTATCTTGCAAGTGCCTGACCTCTGTGTTCCATATCTGTGTCACCCTTTTAGGTCAATGCTCACCAGAAGAGGGCATTTTGGCAGGCCATCGCCAAGGAGGTGCGGACCCTGGGGGTCTACAACTGGCGGAGCACCCACTGCAGAAAGAGGTGGGAGGACCTGCGGCGCTGGGCGCATAAGATTTGTGAAGCCCAGCTGGGGAAGTCCTCCCAACGTGGAAGGGGTGCCCGTCGGGCACAGACCCCCTCATGCGACATATCCTGGCGGTGGTGTACCCACACCTGAATGGGCGCTTGAAGTCTGCACAGCAGTCACAAGGGGGTGAGTACTCATTTCACAAACTTCAGTCTGGAAAGATGTCTGTGTGTGCATTAGGGTTCATGCTGCTTAGAGGCAGGGAATCCGACTGGTGTCCATCTACTTTATGGTCCCCAAAGTGTGTAGGGGTGTCTTTGTCAGGTCTCCCACACGTCGCCTCCTTAGGTAGTCCAGGGGATGGGTGTAGAGCTGTATTCTGGTCAGTAGTCAGGGGCATGGCCATAGGCATAGTGAACGGTGCTGCCTGTTGGGTGTGTCTTCTGGGTAGGTGTATGTCTGGCCATTATGTACCTCCTTTCAGCTATTTACAATTGTCTCTCCTGTTTTGTCTTCCCATCCCTGTTCTCTTGTGTTGGTTTAGTACAGCAGCAACATCTGGCGAAGGAGCTGAGGCACCGGCAAGTGGGGAAGCAGCGGCCCACGGATCCTCAGAGGCAGAGACATCCGACGTCCAGGGGACGAATGAGTGGGAGGGCAAGGGCCGGGGGAGGCAACTACCACAGGAGGTAGTGACTCCGAGACCTCCTCCGATGGGGGCTCCACGGCGGTGGCAGACTCTAGTGGCCACACCACTACAGTTACATTGTCCAAAACCCCCATTCCATCACCGCCCTATCTTCTGCTCCCCACCGAGTTGCCCGTGCCGGCTCACCCAGAAAGGTGGGTGTCTCCTTCGCCCCAGGCACCTCCTCCCCTGCCCAGTCAGCCCTGCTGCCCTCACAAAGGAGGCTATTGACCTCCTGAGAACCATCTCTGAGGGCAGACCACCATTGTCAATGCCATCCAGGGGCTAGCATCAGAGGTGCAGCAGACAAATGCCTATCTGGATGGCATTCATGGTGCCGTGTCTGCCCTACAGAGATCTTTTCAGGCTCTGGCCTCCTCTTGGACGGCAACCAGTTTCCCTGGCCATCCGTCCCCCCTCCAACCTCCTCTACCCCTTCCAGCAACCCACTCCCTTCACCGGTCCAAGGCACACATTCAGACACACAGTCAAGCACATCAACACACAAGAAGCACACTTCTAAACACAAGCACCACACCTCCCACCACAAACATTCACACAGCCAACAGATACATGCACACACAACAACATCCACTTCCCCCAGTGTGCCCACCTCTTCTGCCTCCCTGTCTGTCCCCTCTACATCCAAACCCTCATGCGCTGCACCTTTAGTCACTGTTGTTGCTCCTCTTACTGCACTCACCACAATAGCAGACATCCATACATGCACCCCATGCACCACACCTGCACTCACCACAACTACTGTAGTTGACACATGCAGCACACTCACCAGACTTGCAGACACCCACACAACATACATCCGCACTAGCTGCCTGTCTTCTCCCACTGTGTCCACCCCCTCCTCCAAAAACACACAAACACACCAAGACACCCACCCATCAGACATCCACCACACAACAGCATACTATCCACTCACCTGCACCCACTACACGCACCCATACACCACATACATCCACTGCCTCTGCCTCCACTCCCAAGTCCTCATCCAGGACCACCCCAATTGCTCCGAAGCAACTTTTCCTCTCCCGTGCAGACCTCTTCCAACCCACTGGCCCACCCCGTCTTGTCCCCAAGCGTGCTCACCTCCTTGCCCTCTCCACTCCTTCCACTTCACAGCCCACCCCAGTCCACCCATCACATTCCCCTGCCCCTTCCCCAGAGGAAAAAAAGGCCCGGGCTGAGCCTAGTCCATCTGGCTCCACCCGCTCCAAACAACCCCCTTCAAAGGACAATCCCACCCCCCTTCACCTTCCAAACAAAAGTTCAAGGCCCATCCCTGTCGCAAATCCACATCCCCACCACCCACCACCCCTTGCCCCCGTTCTGTGAGGTGTCTGGATGCCCCTTTGTTGCCCCATTAGGTGGAGTACCGTGCACTTGTGGGAGTCAGGCTGGGTCCGTTATGGCCCATGGCAATTGTAGCCGTACGGACTGGCCATTGGCCCTGTTCGGACTATTTGGCTCTGTGAGCTTTCATTAAAGGTTTCTGTGTGGCATGTGTTTTGGCGGCACACTGTTCAACCCTGGTATTTTGTTTAATTGTTTATGGGTGTGGGGCATTTGTATGTACTATGGTCAAGTTGGATTTGCCTTGTGTCTTGCTGTGGGGTGTATGACTTGTGCTGCTGTGAAGGGTTGGGGGGCGTTGCAGGGTGGGTGGAGTGGGTGGGTATGTGACTCTGCCCTTTCCTCCCTTGTTTTGTGGTTGCGGTACTTACCGTTGTCGTCTTCGTCGGCGGTCTCTGTAGTGGAGGTATATGGCAAGGAGCAGGGCTGGCATGATCTGCGGCTCTCTATCCATGTCTGCTTCGGTGTGTTGTGTGGGCCTACGGTGAGTGTTTCCTTATATTTGGTTCATTTCCGCCTGGCTTTGCATGGCGGTGGTTACCGTCCCGGAACTGTCGGCGGACTGGTGGTTCATTATTTGATGGGCGGGTTGGGCCTTTCTGGCCTGTGGGTGGACTCTGCCATCATCGTTGGCACTCCTCTGCTGGGGGTGGGTGGTTTTCGGGATGCCTGTCTTTCATTTGGTTCATTATTTGGAGGTACGGCCTGCTCCTCTGTTGGCGGTTTTAACTGCCAGCGCCGGCAGCCTGGAACGGACAACTGTGTTCACAATGAGGGCCTTAGTCATTGCGAAGGCTGATTTCTATGGTTTTGCCTGCCTCCCACATGTGGTGGGGACGATTGGTGGCACACATGTTGGCTTGGTGCCACCAAAGGGCAACGAACAAGTCTATTGCAATTGACAAAAATTCCATTCCATCAAGGTGCAAGTGGTCTGCTTAGCGGATCTTTACATCTAAAATGTGTGTGCCCATTTTCCTCGATCAGCCCATGATTCCATTATAATGCGGAACAGCACCATACCACAGCTGATGCCACAACTGTAACCTGAGAGGGCCTGGCTGGTTAGTAAGTCATATCTCTACTCTCTACTGATTGTGTGCGAGCAATATCAGGTGCTATAATCATAAAGTGAGTGACTCATTGTTGCACTCATGTCCCATTCCTTCACAGGAGACTCTGCATATCTAAACCGTCCTTGGTTATTGACGCTACTGAGGAATCCAACTATGCCAGGGAGGGTCCACTTCAATGAGACTATGGATGAACACAGCAGGCAATGCAGCAGGAGTTTGGTCTTTTAAAGGCCAGATTTCGCTGTCTGGACTGGACTGGTGGAGCCCTCCTCCACTCACAGAACTTCTCCTCCCAAGTAAGGTCTTAATGGGGCACTGGGAGGGCCACTGCCAATCTTCTTGCCTTCCAATTGCTGCCTGGAGATCAGGGAACTTACCTTGCCCCTGAGGTGATTTCACCTCTTCCCAATGTCCTCCTTTGTGCGCAGGCTGGTCACACATTTCCATTTTCCTAATGAGAGGAGTGTGCTGGATTTGTGCTCCAAACAATTGTGGCTCTACTCAAACTCTGAAAATCCGGGGGTTTTGGCCCCTGACATGCCTGGGAATTAAAGGGGGTGACATTGACTAACTAAACAGGACAAGTGAAAATGGGGAAAAATCAACAATGTGTTTGAAGGGTGTAAAATGGGATGGGAAAAAATGGTTGTCTTATGACAAAAAATTGATGAAAATGTGTATCAGTTGTGTTGCTTTTGAATTAATCCAATATGCACTTGTCTGTTACCTTGCTGAACGTGGACCACAGTGGTTGACTGTCATTGACTGACCACAGCCAGGGGACTGCCACAGAAACTGTGTGTTTGTAATAGGATCGGTGGTTGGCCACAGCTCTGACGGCACTGGAGGTTGGATTGGCCAAATACAAGCTGCATCGCCACTAGTGGTGTGCCTTTATTGCTCGGCTGATGGCAGTTCTGCCTGTATGAATCATAATACAGCAGTCTGGGGTCTTTTTAGGACTGCCAACATAGCGTTCTGGTGGTCCAGCTGCCAAATTCGTAATCAAGCCCATAGTATACTCATCCTCACAAAAACACAATTTCCCAATAGAATAAAAGCATTACATTAGAACTATAAAAACACATTAAATATTATGACAATAACTAAAAATAAACACAGTACTACTACCAAATATAATTGGGCCTAATGCAAAAGACTATTACACAATGTAACTCAAACCACTACAAAACAGGTTTAACAAGTGTGGCCCTCATTACAGCATTGGCGGTAAATCCCGCTTACTGCCGTGCAGAAGAACGCCAACACACCGCAGGGGCGGTGGAATTCCACTACAGCTATTACGACCCACAGCTCGGAATCTGGCAAAATCTAGACACCCACACAAGTCCACCACACCAAAGGTCAGTGATAAACTGGCAATAACAAAACCTCCACCGTCACGCCAACAGGAATATGCCCACACTATCACGACCCACGAATCCACCTTTCAACTGAAGTATTCCATTGGCGGTACACACCGCCACGCTCAAAATACACACACATTTACAAAACACAACCACATTGGACAATTCCAAATACACACACCTGATACACATACACACACCACTCCCACACACCGATACAATATAAAACACACACCCACATCACCCACAAACCCTTATGACCAGAATTGCGACAGAAGGCCAGAGAGAGACACCACCATCAAGAAACTAGCATCCACAGGCAATCAACACCATCACTCACAAAACATCCACACACCTTACACAACACACACAAACACATCCCCTCATACATCAAAACACACACCACCTCACACATCACCCACACCACCCCATGGCACTGCAAAGACACCCCAGATTTTCTGAGGAGGAGCTCAGGGTCATGGTGGAGGAAATCATCCTGGTAGAGCCACAGCTATTCGTATCACAGGTGCAGCACACCTCCATAGCTAGGAAGATGGAGCTATGGCGCAGAATCGTGGACAGGGTCAATGCAGTGGGACAGCATCCAAGAACACGGGATGATATCAGGGAGAGGTGGAACGACCTACGGGGGAAGCTGCGTTCCGTGGTCTCAAGACACCAGATTGCACTTCAGAGGACTGGTGGCGGACCCCCACCTCCTCCACCACAGCTAACAACATGGGAGGAGCAGGTCTTGGCTATACTGCATCCTGAGGGCCTCGCAGGAGTAGCTGGAGGAATGGACTCTGGTAAGTCAATTCTTAAATACCATATCCCCCACCCTACCTGCATGCTATCACATACACCTACCCTCACCCTCCCCCCATCACTCCAACACCTCACATATGTCCCACTATCATAAACCACCCACCCCAACACCAAGCCCTGCATGCAACAACAAAGCATGGACACCCATCACCAAAGCATGTCCACTACAGATACCCACACAGACCCAAAAACAATTATCACACAAGGTCCTACACAAGAATGTAAGACTGGGGTACAGGGTCACCCACCCATGGCACACAATGGCACACACAGATGCAATAATCATGCCTTTACTCCCCTGCAGGCCCCTACCCAACGTCACCGGACAGGAGGTTCCAGACATGTCTACCCCCCCACAGAAGAGGCCCACAGTGATGACAGCAGCTCTGTCCAACTGGATCTAGATGACCAGCCCGGCCCATCTGGGACCTCGGGACAGTCGGTTCCCCTCACACTGGCACAAGCCACCACAGAGCCTCCCCCTCAGGAAACACCAGCACAGCACCCACCCAGCGGGCCCATACCTCTGTCCCCAGGACACATCAAGCAGCAGTGTGTCCACCGCTACAGGGAACCCAGGCAAACCTACCACCCCAAGAACAGCAGGGACCTGGGGGCAGTGGGCACACGGTTCTGGGGACAGAGGCACAGGAAAACCGGAGAACTGGGAGGTCTGCTGTGCGACGGGGGAGGGCAGGCACAGGGAACCCACTCTCCACGAGGCCCTCTCCAACATCATGGAAGCTTACCATTATTCCCAGGAGACGATGGCAACAGTACTGGCCAAGTTTCAGGAAACCCAGCGGCTGCACGAGGGACAGTATTTGGGGATCAAGGCGGAACTCAAGTCCATCAACACCACCCTGGTCACCATTGTAGGGGTGCGGAATGACCTTGTGAACATCAGGAGGGACACTGTGTCACTACATGGGGCCCCTGACACTAGCCTGGACGGTGAACTGCCCACCACCTCCGCCCGCGGTAGTTGACAGGAGGCACCACCACAGGACCACGACCTCAGCACCCCACCCCCTGCAGATGGAGGACCAGCCCTCAAACAGTCCCTGAGATCCAGGACAAAGACAGAGAGAAATGCCAAGACCCCCGCCAAGAAATGAGACCACCCTGAATGTCATCCTTCTGTCCCACTTTGTCACCCTGTCCATCCTTAAACTGCCCTAGCTCCACTTCCTATGCCCCTTTGGACAATGCACCTGTGAGACTAATAACTGGACTCTGCCATGGACATTCCTCCACCATCACCCATGACCATTTTACAACCCCCTCCACTATTTTGCACTTAAATAAACACCCTTGAATCACAAAACAAGCTGGAGTGAGTTTGTGCTTTCACTAATGTGTATTTGCAATAACTCAGGAAAATAGCAATGTCCTTTGTATTGTCAATATACCTATGTCACACAGCTCTAGTCCATGAGGTAACATAGCAGAGGTCACACAGTGGGACCCACATCTGTGAAATGGAAAGGCAAAGTGACAGGTCAGGGTCCATACACTGCGTGAAAGTGACAGACATATGATAGGTCTAAAAATTTTAGGCAGTGATATTTTCTTACCTGTGTCTCACTGGAAGTATTGCTGGATCACGTTGTTTCTGTTGTCGATATCCTATTCTTCTGCCTCCTCTTCTTCATTTTCCACAGACTCCACAGCTGCCACATGACCTCCTTCTGGATCATCCTCCTGCAGAAAAGGCACCTGTCGTCCAAAGCCAAATTGTGCAGCATACAGCAGGCCATGATGATCTGGCACACCTTCTTTGGTGAGTAGTACAGAGAACCACCTGTCATATGGAGTCACCCGAACCTGGCCTTCAGGAGGCCGAAGGTCCTTTCTATCACTCTCCTAGGTCACCCATGTGCCTCTTTGTAGCATTGCTCTGCCCTTGTTCTGGGATTTCTCACTGGGATCAGTAGCCATGACAGGTTGGGGTACCCAGTGTCACCTGCAAATGTCGAGGGACAACTGTTAGACACACACCAACCCTTAGGGACAACCCCAGACCCAGACAACTATTCACAGAGTATAGGGTCCTTGCCCTCACCTATTAGCCACACACGGTGCCTCTGGAGTTGCCCCATCACATAAGGGATGTTGCTATTCCTCAGAATGTAAGCGTCATGCACTGATCCAGGAAACTTGGCGTTTACATGGGAGATGTACTGGTCGGCCAAACACACCATCTGCACATTCATTGAATGATAGCTCTTCCGGTTTCTGTACACCTGTTCACTCCTGCGGGGGGGACCAAGGCCACATGTGTCCCATCAATGGCACCTATGATGTTGGGGATATGTCCCATGGCATAGAAGTCACCTTTCACTGTAGGCAAATCCTCCATCTGAGGGAACACGTTGTAGCTGCGCATGTGTTTCAGCAGGGCAGACAACACTCTGGACAACAAGTTTGAGAACATAGGCTGGGACATCCCTGATGCTATGGCCACTGTTGTTTGAAAAGACCCATTTGCCAGGAAATGGAGTACTGACAGGACCTGCACTAGAGGGTGGATTCCTGTGGGATGGCGGATAGCTGACATCAGGTCTGGCTCCAACTGGGCAAACAGTTCCTGGATTGTGGCCTGATCAAGTCTGTAGGTGACTATTACATGTTTATCTTCCAGCGGTCTGTACACTGGAGGATGCCGCCATCTCCTTACCTGCCCCAGCGGACGTGCAGTATGGATGAGACCTGCGACCACAGAGTCAGCCAACACTGAGGTAGTAAAAAAAGAATTTAATTGCACACATTTGTCAATACGCTATGTGCCTGTCTTTGTGTGTATGCAAGGCCTAGATATGTGTGACGCTTTTAAAAGTAATGCCATGTGGCCCCCTAAAATGGAGGTTGTGTGACTTGTAATGTGGGACAAGGGGATATGAGGTAACTGCTCTGGCGGTATACACCGTCGCGGTAGGCGGTCGAAGATCGCAACGCAATCCTGCATTGGTTAACATTTGACCCTATGGGTCCCAGGAGCCAATGACGATGTACGCCGGCGGTGACGGTACGCACCGCCGCGGACGTGACCACCATTTTCTGTATGTTCACTCACTTAATACCTGATCTTTGTGAGGAGAGACCTACACTGCAAGTGCTGCTGTGACCTCAGTCTGGAAGCAACAATGGCTCATGTGTCTGGGGAAAGGGCCCCTTCCTTCACATTGGAGGAGCTGGATAAACTAGAGGATGGGGTCCTCCCCCAGTACACGCTACTCTACGGTCCTCCAGACAAACAGGTGAGTACACTGTGAGTATGCTGTATGGGCAATGCCTGTTTGGAGTGGTGTGGATGGAAGATACGGGGGATGAGACCTGCATGATCGGACAGTGTGTGTATGTGGGTCAAGGCAAGGGTGGGAATGAGGGACAATGACTGTGACGGTCCGGATGGTTAAAGATTTTCCTTTTCCCCTGTAATATTCCTGTAGGTCAGCACCCACCAGAAGAAGGATATTTGGCGTGCCATCGCCAAGGACGGCCGGACCCTGGGGGTCCACCATAGACGGAGCACCCACTGCTGTAAAAGATGGGAGGACATTCGCCGCTGGAGCAAGAAGACAGCGGCGGCCCAGCTGGGGATGGCCTCCCAACGTGGGAGGGGTGTCCGTCGCACCTTGACCACCCTGATGTTCCGGATCCTAGCGATGGCGTATCCAGAGTTGGATGGGCGCTTGAGGGCATCACAGCAGCCACAAGGGAGTGAGTACCGTCACATCCATCTGACTCTGCGCGCATTGGAGGTGTCTGGGTGGGGGAGGTGGGCAGTAGGTTCCCCTAGGCTACGGCGAGCTTTGTAGGCAAGGACCCTTTGTGAGGCAGGCTAAGTGGCTCCCCAGCCCCACCAGTGGTAAGAGCCAACTACACCTAGTCAGGCTCCTGTGATCTCCATATGTGCAGCAATTGGGCATATGCCTTGTACCCCATGTTCCTATGATGAACTAGGAAACTCTAAGTGCATGGCATAGTGCAGAGGGCTGCTGTGTCTGTAGTGTCCGCCAACGGTAGCGGTATTGCATGCACTGAACGCCTTTCTTCTTTCTTTTCCCCCATTTTTGTGGTCTCCCTGTTCTTGTGTGCATTAGCATCATCAGGCGGAGGAGCAGTGCCACCGGAGCAGGAGGGAGCTGCAGCCCACATGGCCCTGGAGGGCGAGACAACGGAGTCAGAAGTCACCAGTAGGATGGAGGGCGAGGGGAGCACCACGGCAGGCACAGGAGCAGAGACCAGTGACACTGACTCCTCCTCTGATGGGAGCTCCCTTGCGGTGGCGGACCCCAATGTGCCCACTGCATCTACATGAACAGCCGCCACCCCCCCTACCAGCACCGCCCTCCCAGCAGCCCCTCAGCATGTGTCCCGTGGCCGCCTACCCATGAGGGTGGGCAACTCCTTCGCCCCAGGCACCTCAGGCCCTGCCCCAGGCCATTGACCTCCTGAGATCCCTCACTGTTGGGCAGTCTACCATTCTGAATGCCATCCAGGGTGTAGAGAGGCAGTTGCAACAGACAAATGCATACCTGGAGGGCATTCATTCTGGTCAGGCAGCCCAACAGTGAGAATTTCAGGCTCTGGCCTCAGCACTGATGGCAGCCATTGTCCCTGTGTCCAGCCTCCGCAATCCAACTTCCTCCACCCAGACCCAATCCCCTATACCTCAGCCTATCCCAAGCACACCATCAGACCAGCATGCACACACCTCAACACACAAGGGTGGCTCTGGCAAACATAAGCATCACACATCCCACAGGCACTCACACAAGCATCATACCCATGCAGACATATCAACATCCACTGCCTCCACTGTGTCCCCCTCCTCCACGTCTCCCTCCTCCCTCCCTGTCATGTATCCACTCATACCTGCATGCACTACATCTTCAGCCACTACGTCCATCACCAGCACGTCCATCACCACATACCGCTCACGTGCACTCACCACCCCCACTACCATTCACACATCCCCTGTGTCCTCTCCCAGTGTGTCTGTGAGCCCTCCTCCCAAAGTACACAGACGCAGGCACACACCCACCCAACAGCCATCCACCTCACGGAAGCCTCCAGCCCATGCACCTTCACCCAAAGTCAGCAAACGAACACCTCCTACAACCACTACCTCTTCCTCCACTCCCAAACCCCCTCCATCTACCCGTCCCAATGTGTCTAAAAAACTTTTCCTGTCAAACCTTGACCTCTTCCCTTCACCTCCCCCACCCTGTCCGTCCACTAGGGCCTGCCTTTCCAGGTCACAACCCAGCACCTCAGCCACCACATCACCAGGCACAGTGGTGCCAGCAATAGCCGGATTTTGGAGTGCGCCAAGCAACAGGTATGCCAGTGTCCCAAGGAGCGAGGCCAAGGACATTCCCCCTCCCCCTAAACAGAAAAAGTTGCCCATATCCCAGAAGGAGAAGGCCAAAACACCTGCCACCAAGGGCTCAGGCAAGAGAATTGTTGGAAGTGGCAAGACAGCTGTGCCACCATCCAAGGTGGGGAAGGGCCTAAAAATGAAAGGCAAGTCAACGTCACCGCCAACCTGCACGGCGGACAAGACCGCCACCGGCACGCCCCCATGCACCGCCGCCACGAACACCGCCGCCAGCACCCCAGATACTGAGCCCTTCACCAGCACCACAGAGACTGTGCCCTTCAGCAGCACCGCCGCCAGCACCACGGTCAGTGAGCCTCCCACCAGCACCGCCGCTACTGACACCGCTGCCAGCACGGCAGTCAGTGAGCCAGCCACCAGGATGGCAGTCAGTGAGCCAGCCACCAGCACGGCAGTCAGTGAGCCAGCCTCCAGCACGGCAGTCAGTGCGGCCACCACCAGCACCACCGCAACAATGACCGCGACCAGCACCGCCGCAACAATGACCGTCGCAAGCACCACCGCAACAATGACCGCTGCAAGCACCGCCGTTACTGACCCCGCAGCCAGCACCGCCAGCGGCCCCACGACATCCTGAGCCAGTGGCACCACTGCAGACATGGCTGCCATCCCCAGTGGTCATTCATACGAGGCTGGTGGTCAGTTCCAGGGGCCTGGGCAGCTTGCATGTTGCACCACCGTCAGGGGAAATTCACATCCACTACCTCAGTCCTTGGCAGGATGAAGCACTCTGGGCACAAAGCCCCCTCCAAAACCAGTGGAGTATCACATCCACTACCTCAGTTCTTGGCAGGATGAAGCACTCTGGGCAGAAAGTCCCCTTCCAGAACCAGTTGAGAAAGACATCCACTACCTCTGTCCTTGTCAGGATGAAGCACTCTGGGCACAAAGCCCCCTCCAGAACCAGTGTGGAAAACCACCACTACCTCTGTCCTTGGCAGGATGAAGCACTCTGGGCACAAAGCCCCCTCCAGAACCAGTGGAGACTGTTATCCACTTGAGAGACTGTGGCTTTGCACTCCCCAGGATAAAGCAGTGGGCAATCCACCCACTGAAGAGACTTGAGAGACTGTGACTTTGCACTCCCCAGGATAAAGCAGTGGGCAACCCACCCACTGGAGAGACTTGAGAGACTGTGGCTTTGCACTCCCCAGGATAAAGCAGTGGATAACCACACACTGCAGAGACTTGTGAGACTGTGGCTTTGCACTTCCCAGGATAAAGCAGTGGGCAAACCAACCACTGGAGAGACTTGAGAGACTGTGGCTTTGCATGCCCCAGGATAAAGCAGTGGGCAAACCACTCACTGGAGAGACTTGAGAGACTGTGGCTTTGCACTCCCCAGAATATATCAATGGGCATGGAGCCCCCTCGTGGAGCTCGCGTTGTGCACTCCTCCGGCGGAGGTGCCCCCTTCCCTTCCCCCTGAGGTGCCTGTTTTATTTCGATCTGATGCCTCTGCAGTGTTCTCTCCGTTTCGATCGGGTATCGAGTGTGGGCCTCGCCCATGTATTTTGGGCCCAGTGGTCCACAGACTATATAGGTGCAGTACCTTGACTTGAATTCTTGGTGTACATAATTGTTTATAGTGTATATACATTTTTAACTAATGGATAAATCTTGATTACAATGGTTACAATCAATTCCTTTTGTCCTTGTGTTCTTCCAGAATGGGTTCGGGGGTGTAAATGTGATGTTGCAGCATGTATTGGTGTGTATGTTGTTGTTGGTGGGGGTGGGGGTATTGCATGTGTGTCTCACTCTCTTTTCCCTCCCCCCTCCCCTGTGTTGTAGGTGCAGTACTCACCGTGGTCGTTGCCGCCGTCATTCGTGCTCCTGGTAGAGGAGCAGGAAGACAATCGCAGGGAGTATTTGGAGTTCAGGCTCCATGGCGTTCTGGTTCCTCGTGGGTTGTGTAGAGGTGAGTGTTTCCCCTTCCAAGTCCTGTTTCCGCTGTGTTTTTGTTCGCATTGAATCTTCCCCGGAAAAGGTGGCGGATTGCCCTCCCATACTAGTGTGGGCGGTACATTGTCTTCCGCCTGTCTGTTGGCGGTGACCGCCATGCTGTTTGTTTGTACCGCCGTGGTGGTCGGAGTGTTAAAGTGGCTATCTATGTTGCCGGTTTCCGCCATGGTCATAATTCCATTTTTTTTACAGCCAGCCTGTTGGCGGTTTTACTGCCACTTTACCACCAACTGCCAGGGTTGTAATGAGGGCCTATATTTATTCACTTCCCTCCCCCAAAAAAACCCTAAAGAAAACCTTAAAAAAGGTCTTACCTCATCTTGTCAAAATGCAGCAGGTAACAGCAAATTGCTTCCATGAAATCAAATGAAAAATGACAGCAATAAACTACAAAATACAAAAGAGGGATAAAATAGCCACTGAGTAAAACACAAAAAAGACAAACAATGGAATTTTAAGAAATAATGGAATTTTGAATCAATACTTTAAAATGTATAAAAAATTCAAACAATGTTATACTAATGTCCAAAAAAGTCTAAAAATGTATTAATAAAATAGAAATTATTATGTAAAGTATAATATTAATAAGACTATTAAATATTAAATATTATCATACAGCACTATTTATAATATACTAAGAAAGTATATGCAATCTGCAAAAAAGGAAACATATACCTGTAACAAATGTGACTGTGAAAAATATTTATGTACAAAACTTTACAAATATAAATATGTAACATTTAAAAAAAAAACATTACTTGTGTTATTTGTAAAAAAGTGTAATAAATATTGCAACACACTACTGAAATTATTTTATTTTACATTTGAACACTATGGGTCTTATTACTAGTATGGCGGTCCATGAGCAGCCCTTGGCGGTCAAACCTCCATATTATGATGCTGGTGGTCATATCACCAGCACACCACCACCACCGACAGGATCAGAGATGGTCAGCCACAGTGGTGCTGAGTTGGACATCATCATGCTGATTATGATTTGCCTTACCTCCCAGCCTTTCCATGGTGGGGGCCCACCATGGAAAGGCTGACAGAAAGGCAGGGACAGGGCTACAGGGGTGCCATTGCACTGCCCATGCCCATCACATGGGCAGTGCAGGTCCCCCCCCATGAGTGCCCTTGGAATACACACAGTTTGCTATTGGCAGACAGTGGGCATTCCAAGGGTGCTGGGGGCACCATCTGTGTGACGGAATTGGCCTCTGCTGCCTCAGAGCCAAGGCCAATGCCAGCACACTGTTTCCACCAGTCAGGCTGGCAGAAACATCCTAATGGGGCAGTGGGGAGGCCACGGGCCTGATGGCAGTGTGAAGGCCACAGGCCTGGCGGCTGCCTCCATATTAGAGTTCTGGCAGTCCAACCGTCAGACTCCTAATCAGGTCCTAAGTGTTTAAATAAATGTTAATATATACATTAAATAAAATACAAATTATAACGTGTCATTCACTGTAGAAAAAAAGAAAACATTAAAGTGTTAGTGTCAAATGCTGAAACCTTAAATCTTTATATCTACTATTGACATTGTAAACATATTAGGATAAAGGGATAACTGTATAGGATTCTAAAGTAGTCACATTTATTAATCCCACTGCAATTAAAACAAACTTAGGGAAGGTGTTGGACACTAAAGGGATCTTATTTAATTTTTTCAATCCAATAGAAACTATTTTGGGGAAGGTGTTGGAAACTTATAAGGACACATTTAGAGAAAAACTGAGATGCTCCTTACCGTCCTACTGAGGATCTTCAGATGGTAGTGCCTTAATGTAAATGTTCAAGGAGAGACAGTCCCTCCTTTTCTTTAATGATTTTGCAAATTGGAATTGACTTCCTTTCAAGATGTGTGATACCCAGAATGAACTCCAGTTTCAGCAAAGCTCTGAAAACTTTATTGTTCCCTCTACATTGAGAATTTCGTTAGCGTTTTTACCTAGTCTGTCAAGTGTCTGGACACTCGGCTGGTAGTTGTGTGTTTTATAAGCTCATTCATTCAGCCATTAATTAATGCATAGTGATACACAGAAACCTCATAAAAGCAGTGAATTACCACACCACCAAGGGACTGTCTAGAAAGGGGGTGGCCAATCCAGTACAGAGAAATAAAGATATCCATGAACATTTAAATTATGCAAAGCCACTTCAGGTCTTCATATACTACCCCTTACGGGGCCCAGAAAGCTTGCAGTTGTTAAATCAATAAAGTGGATGCAATTATTAGGCTGAAGTTGCTAACCTCAGAAATGATGACTACAGAAGGAATACTATTCAAAGTGTTTTCCTGTGGGGGCATTCACAGAGAGAGTTGCTGCACTGGAATTCAAAATAAGGGCTGTAGTAAAGCTCATTAGGAAGCCACTTCAACCTGAAATATTTCCTGAAAAAGAATTGGGAGCCACAAATGTCCATACTAACTCTAGGTAAAAACGTGGAGGAACCTGGCCACAATAGACCTACAATCTGGCAAATGCATTACAATCTAATCAAAACCCCACCTATTAGGACTCTCATGTCAGTTCCTGACAGGAATCTTCTGACATCTCTTCTTCTCCAGGATTCTTAGATGTGAAATCTTTCACGGAGATTTGGGAAATGAGAAGGAATTGTCACCCTTGTTGGCTTTCTAGGAAAGGGGAACTGTGGGCAGTGACAGCTTCAGAAATTCTGCTTCTGGAAACTCTTGAGATTATGCATAATATATGTCAAATATACCTAATATATTATGAAACTACCTGAGGGTGATACAGTCAACAAATTGATATGGCCTGAGGTGAGGTAAAGAACATTCTTAATCAATTGGCCAAGATGTTTAGTTCCAAGACTGCTGTAATACTTCATTGGTACAAAGGTTTTGCTGGCATCATCATGGCTGGCAGCTGCTCTGGTAAGGAAAAATAAAGAAATTAGAAAGTCCTTAGAATAACTTCAAATGGTAATGTAGAAAAGCAATTAGGCTGACGTGGAAGGTTTCTTGAACCAAACCATGGTCACAGTTTTTGTTTAATCACAATTGCTTTTGAAATGTATCAAGCTACATGCCAAATGTTCCTTCTGCCAGACATGTCTTCTGCTTGTGCTCTGGTGTCTCTCTACTGCCAGGGGGATTTCTTCTAGAGCCCCTCTACATCCAGCCAGCAGAACACTCTCCCCAGGTGCTATAGCCTCTGTACTCCTTGAAGGGTACCTGTATGTCAGCAGAGTCAAGTGCCAGTCCCCCAAAGTCTCAGGGGTACCCTCCAGCATCCACAAGGAGGTTCCCCATTTGTCCCTGAAGAAGTATGAGGTGGCCAGTGCTACTGGTCCTCAAGAGACCGATCCAAGCCAAGAGGGCTAGCTGGAGTTAGAGTCCTTCAGTTCACCCTTGCAGGGGCATCAGGTGGCTTCTTCTTTCAGCTGGGCATATTTGCAACTATATGTGGATAGGGAAATCATTGTATTTCTTCCAATATCCTCCAAAATCTCATTTTACCCATAAAAAGGGTGCCCTCTAGTGAAAGGAAATCCCTTGGTTTTACTCTGATGCATTTCTACTTTCTACCGGGATACCTGCTACAGTCCAGGAAAGAATTATCCAAGAAATCTCCACAAGGATGAGTCAGTTGCAGTTGTTCTTGCCTACTCTAGTGAGGAAAGGCCACTGATGATGAAGCAAGCCATGATAAATTGTGGGTGAGGCAACCTCTCCACTATCTTTTTGCTCCCTTCAGGTGAAATGTACAGAGGACAAGTAACACACAACAAATTGTGCATTAGGTTAATTTTCCCACTTCAGCACCATTGTGATATTTATGGTTACTTAGAAGGATGTGCTTGGGTGTCCTCAGGAGGCTGGCAAGGAAAGAGCATGAGAACTTAATTCAAAAATTAAAGATAAATGATACAGAGGAATGCTGGAAATGAATACATGCATTGAAGACACCAAGGAAAAGCAGATAATTCTGGGGCTATGTCAATACCCTGCTATATACATCTACTAACAATGATAGTGTGGTTTCTGCTTGCGACTGGGAAAGTCATGTGGAAAACCTATATGTGGATCCAGACTATGTAGACACTCAAAGCACCATGATGTTGCGACATGTATTAGTTGGCCTTTACAACAGGTCCCTAAATGTTACTGCCAAATCAGTGCAAGTCATCCTTAGTAGTGTTAGGCATGATGGGGCTCCAGAACCAAATGATCTTCTAGGAAGCATCTTCAGGGATGACTATGGTTTTGGGTTGAGCCTAAAACCCGGAAGCCTGGAGATGGGTCAATACCGTATCCAATCCATAAAAAGGGGGACTGAAAATTATAGGTTGATAACACTACTGGATTTGGATGGTAATAGTTTTGCAAAGGTGCTCCTACAAGAGCTGGAAAACTGGATCATAGAAAATAATATTATATTTATGTACCAGACAGGGTTCAGATCCAACTCTTCCACTATAGATAATGTACTTGCCCTCTCATATTTGGGTGCAAAGGCACAGAAGTCTCCATCCCATTGCTTTTTGCTTGCTTAATTGATTATAGTGAGGCTTTCAATGGTATGAACGTCACATTCTGTGGAAGAAACTAGCCGCTTGGGGGATACAAAAAAAGTTGCTGGCATCTAAAACTGTGCTATATTCTGACACATGGGTGTGAATTAAGTTATCTCAAACACATGCAACAGAGAAAATGTATTTTAATAGAAGCTTAAAACAAGGCTGTGTCATCGCCACCACTCTTTTCAATCTATACACGGCTGACCTGAGTGCAGAGTTGCTTAAAGGAATCACATTCCTCTCAAAACTGTGTCAGACTGTCAGACTGTGCTCCCAATAATCCAGTTTGCTGATGACTTGGTCCTGCTCGCCCAGACTAGGTTAGGGCTAAAAAGGGCTAAAAATTGGCCTGGATGTATTGTATCTTTGCAACTAAAAAATGCTTTACCACGAAATGTTGCCAAAACTAAGGCCCATATTTATACTTTTTGACGCAAATCAGCGCCAGGGCAGATTTCCATCAAAACGTTTACCGCCGGCTAACGGCATTCCAACGCGCCAGCCGGGCGCCTTATTCATGGAATTACGTTAGCTGGCGCTGTGGCCTGGTTTGCGTCAAAATGAATGGCGGCAACCGGGCAGCAGAGGCAAAGGGAAACTGGGGGTTGTGCGCCAAAGAATGGTGCAAGTCAGATTGGAGTCAAAAATATTGGCTCTAACCTGACTAGCGCCATTTGTTGACGCACAACCCCCAAGAAAATGACTCCTGTCTTAGCAAAGACAGGAGTCATGCCCCCCTGCCCAATGGCCCTGCCAGGGGCAGGGCCATTGGGCACAGTGGCATGTAGGGGGGGCCAAGTTAGGCCCCCCTATGCCACTTTAAAAAAAAAATACTTACCTGCACTTACCTGCACTCACCATGGAAGGGTCCCCCATCCATGGGTGTCCTCCAGGGGTGGGCTAGGGTGGCAGGGGGTGTCCCTGAGTGCAGGGAAGGGCACCTGTGGACTGCTTCCATGGTCTTCCACCATGGAAATAAGACCATAGGACCCTTAACACCTGCCCTGACCCAGGCGTTACAAAACGGCGCAAATGCGGCTGGGCGCCTTGTTTTAAGGCCTGGCTCCTCCTTTGCGTTATTTTGACACCGGAGGATAAATAAGGCGCACATGCCATAGAGTCATTTTTTGCACGGGAATGCCTACTTTGCATGTCATTAGCACAAGGTAGGTTTTCACATACAGAAAATTATTCAAAATCCATAACATTGGCGCTGGATGGGTCTAGCGCCAAAGTATAAATCTGGAGTTAAGTTTGTGCTGAATTTATGTAAAAAAAAAAATACCAAATCCGGTGCAAACAGAGTATAAATATGGGCCTAAATTTCTGATTTTTTGCCGCTAAACCAAAAAGCATCAAATGGAATGGAATCTTGGCCCACTAAAAATAGAGACGGAAACTAAGCATCACTATCTTGGAGTTTGGATATCAGATTCTCACATCAGGCAGCAGCATTGGAAGCGAAAGCGGAGAGAACTACCTATGCCTGATCCAAACTTTACCGTTGGCTTACA
The DNA here is from genome assembly GCF_031143425.1 of Pleurodeles waltl. Lineage (NCBI taxonomy): Eukaryota > Metazoa > Chordata > Amphibia > Caudata > Salamandridae > Pleurodeles > Pleurodeles waltl. The sequence goes on from NC_090436.1 coordinate 768,760,731, forward strand.
TCCCTGACTGCAGAGGCAATTAGGAAAGTTATTAAGGCAAAATTATTACCAGCAATCACCTATGGGAATCTTGCAAATACCGTTAGGCTTACCACATTGCCACGTAAAAGCCTACAAGAAAATATTTCAGATTCCTAGACTCACTAGGCACACAGGGATACATCTGGAATTTGACCTAGTAAGAATGCAAAAAGGATGCCATTAAGCTCTATCACTAAGTTTGTAGGGCCAACACTGAGAGCTTGTGTGGGACCTTGAAAGTAATTTTTACAGATAATTCCAGCAACTGGGCCAAGTATCTAAGGAGCACCGAGGAACTCTTGAATCTGGCTCCTTCTCTATATGTAAGATCCTTTTAAAGTGATGGCCCTGCAAAAGAGGACTATGAAAAAGCATGGAGTGCGAGTCTCAAAGGATAGTGATATTGCTAGCATCAGGAATATCAGTGGCACTGATGGTCTAGCGGAATCATATGTGGCCATAAGCGTCCAACCATACTTAAAAGCAGCAATGGGTGCTCGTGCTTTCCAGAGTATTTTGCAAATGCGGCCCCTAACTCTTCCTGCATGGGAATACAAACGCCATTGGAAGTTTTCACATGGCTTCCAGCAAAAATTTACCTTGTGTAAATATCATACTGAAACAGTAATCCATCTCATATGCTGCTGTCTGGGACTGGCCTTAGAAAGATGCCTATAACTAAAGCTTCTATTTTTGAAATATTGGCTGAGAACCTGTAAAGAGGCTCTAAAGTACATGTTTACAGCAGTGGTCCCAATGGAGCTGGTCTGCTGCAGGACTTTTTTTTGCTGAAGGAGGCAGGGCCCTCCCGGAAGTGTGGGATCAGCAAATGTTAGCGATTGCAGGGGCAGTACTGCCCGAAAAGGAACCTCATTATTAAAATGCATGTTCTTTTCATGCTAAAGCCTATTTTACGGAGGACTGTAATGAATGCTGTAACGTTTTTGTTGTGATTATATGGTACATAGGTAAAATATATGAGCACTGGTTGAGTACATGACCTGTATTGAGGATGTGTGAGGGGGATTTGAGTTTTAAATATTACTATTTTTCCCAACCCTGTTCGTAAGATTACATCAAGACCCCCTTGTATCTTCTCATGGATGATTTGAAAAGATGGTATGCACTATTTATGCACTTTACTTGTCTATCCCAGGAGGATGAGCCAAAATGATGGCATGTACCATTTATGCACTTTAACTTTCTCATGTATCTTAGGCTCCAATACTGAGAACATGTGTCGGGGCTTTGAGTTTTAAACATTATTATATTTCCCATCCCCGTTTGTAAGATTACATTAAGACCCCCTTGTATCTCCTTATTCTAAGACGAAGATTTGAAAAGATGGTATGCACTATTTATTTACTTGTCTATCCCAGGAGGATTAGTCTAAATGATGACATGTACTATTTATACACTTTAACTTTCTCATCTATCCCACGCTCCTTTTATTAATGTTGCAATAAGATAGTGCCTGATATAGTGCACTTTCTTATTAGCTCACGGTGGTCGCTGAATTGTAGTGAGGTACACATTTCAAAGGAGGTAGCTGAAACCATATGACGAAATGTACCACTTTTTGCTAACATTGTAGTATGTTAACTCTTGATAGTAGCACATTTCTTAAAATGTTTCCACCTATTGTTAGCAGGTGATTTGTACAGAGAGTGGGCATTCTATATTGCTTATTTATAGGTAGATTATTATTTATGTTGCAAGAATGTACCTCTGTGTATATTTTATCTATATACTCTGTTTGATTTTATTCTTGTTTTACTTGTGCAACATAGTGTTTTATATATAAGTAGATGATTAATTTTGACAATTGAATGAATTTTTAGCCACAGATGTTATTCATAAAACTTTAGATTTTTAATGATTTATCTGTGTAACAATTTTAAGTAACCATGCAAAAAATCTTACTATTACCTGGGTGTCTTCTGCCTCCTGGTGTATACAAAAGCATATTCACAGGTGGAAACACAGCTGGCAGCAGTTTTTGTTTCCATGGGGGCAGTTGAGTTTGCAGCTTGGTTTTCCTCTGTGGTCACCACTGTTATGAGAGCTGTAGGTGCTGTTTTCATGCCAGATTTGATTGCTGTTGTTGTCCGAGTTGTGGGAGTTGATGTCACTGTTGTTGTTCCTGTTGTGCTGGTTGCAGCTGCTGCTGCTTTTATGACTGCTGTGCTCAAATTAGTTATTGTTTCTACGTCATCACAGTGGTGTCACCATTGATCCCTGCTATTGTTATACCTGACGTTGCTGCCGTTATTGTATCAGGGTGCAGCTTTATTGGCTCCTGTGGTACCTACTATGATGTAGTACTCACGATTACCTCAATGATGTTGCACAACAAGACTGTACGTACTATGATGTAGTACTCACGATTACCTCAATGATGTTGCACAACAAGACTGGAACTAAAATAAAGTTGATTGGATTCCAGTGCAGAGAAGGATAGCTTAGCAACTTTGACTGGAAAGTTCTTACTGGAGGCTGACTTGCTGATGGTTGGTCCCTGCTTGTTGTAGTACAGTGAGAAAAAAGAGGTTGGGCTGCAATGTATCCCAGATTAATAACCATTAGCTGATATTAAAGTATTTCACATATCACCTGTATTATATTTTTCTATGGTTACATCTCTGGCCGCTGCTAGTGCACAACACTGTGGAGACCTGCACTGTGAAACAGGAGACAGTTGTCAAAGGGGGAAGAGTGCCTCCTGCATTCTTCCATCTCCTTTAGGTCTGTGAAGACCTGAGACAGTTAGAAGAAAGACAGGCAAAACTAAAAACAGCCATAGAGGTTCTTGCAACAAATCCATCCCTGCCTGCCCTTTCTCTAGTTTTGACAAGAGCAAGTGCATTGAAGAAAAGGCTCAGTAGGTTGTTTCCCAATTATGGTTTTCTAAAACAATATTGTTTTCTCAAACATCAAAACTCAACCCTACGACTGAAATTAAAAATGGCACTCAATCAATATAAGAGTGTTTATGATGTCCATATGTGATGAAAAATATTTAAGAGTTGATTCAGAGAATTCCTCTAAATTGGAGATAATTATTTCGCAAGAGTTGGTGGACATCCACAGTTCTTCAAGTAAAATCATCTACATTCAAAGTTCTTGGTACCACTAGTCCTAGTAAACTAGGTAGCAAAAATGGTTGGAATACAATTTAGATAGTCTGTGCGTATGAAAAAGGACCAAGGCATGCAGTGACCTTGGGGGTGCACTGAAGAAGGTGGCTCCAAACTAGCAATACATGGTTAGGGTTTAGCTGACATAAAAATGAAATCTTCTATTACCCTAATTCAGAATCAGTGAGTCACAGAATAATGGATTACATTGTCCCAAGTGGTAAAGACTGTCAAGGGGTCCTGGTTGTAATTTGGATATGATAGCCTTCATCATCAGCTCAGAATCGAATAATATATGTACCCTATGAACTCAAAAGAATCTCAAGTGGCCACATTCTTCTTCAGCATACACTTTACTAACTACCAGGCTCAGGCACTGATCTAGGAAAATGCTGGAGGGGTAGACACTTTTCATGCATACACTGTTCATTGGGCCTCCCCGCAGTACTCTGGCTCCTTGTGAGTCTAATGGTCCTTTGATTTGGAAAAAGTATGTCCTTTATAAATACACTGCACATCTTTATATTTCGTCAGACCAGGTTGCTTCTCCACACTAATCTGCATCAGTTGACCTTGGTACTATCTTCAAAGTGTCAGTACAAATCGGAAACTAGTGGTATGCACAGGATGGCAGGGACCAGTTATTAGGAAGCTCTCCAGCAGGAAAATGAATCTTCCCAAACAACCAGAGAAAGGAACAAGGTTGCAGATATTTTCATGGGTTTTGTACACTGGAGGGGCGGGAGTAGCAAAAGAGGGCTGTGTATATGGAATCCAGAATCATATATCCCTGTTGCAGGCTTCTGAGTGGAAAAGCAAAGCTTTGACTAGCAAGTCTTTCAAGTATTTGTTGCTCGATGGACCCATTCCGTGATCTCTTTTGAAGCACAGAAATGAAGGGTTAGACTTCAACATGTCTTCAATGTACAGATCCAAGGGGGATGCTCCAAGGGTTTAAAAAGTCAGCAGCCCATTACAATTGGGGAAAAGATCTCCATTTCCTGCTATGGGCATCTATCTTCAAAAGTGACACCATTCACAAAAGGACATATTATGGGAAATTAAAAGACTCTTGCTAGGGGCTATTGAACGGATGTTTTTCAGGGTTCTTGTGTGAGCTCTACTCTATTTAGTATATATATGCTGCACCTTGTCAAAGTCATTAAAACGTTTGGCTTTGAAGTCTTGCCATATGCGCATGACGCCCAGCTGGTCATATCCTTTAATAAGGATGTAGGCAAAGTGAAGGAATGCTTTTCTAGTAGGATGAAAGTGATTGCAACGTGGATGTCAGATAACTAACTTCAGCTAACCCCTAAGAAAACTGAGATTATACTCTCCGGGAGAGCTCATCAATTCTGGACCCCTGATTGGTGATCCCCCGTATTAGGCAAAGCTCCTTTTCCCAGCAAGATCATAAAAAATATTGATGTTAGGTTAGATCAGGAGCTTACCATGGAAGAACAGGTCCTGTCTACAATGAGCACCTGTTTTTAAATGATGCACCTTTTGAGGAAAGCACTTCTTTTTCTCCCATTATCTGCTTGTAAAATTCTGGTGTAGGTTCTTATTGTAAGCAGGCTAGAGAACAGTAATGCTTTATTGGCTTCTGCCAATGAGACATTATTGTACAAACTACAGGTTGTGCAAAATACTTCTGCACAGCTAATCTGTAAACTGACTTGGTGCCACTTCTAAGATCATTACATTGGCTTCCGGTTAGGAAAAGAATTATATTTAAAATGAGTTGCATACCTCATAGAGCCTTAATGGGGAAAAGCCTGAACTATTTGTACCTAAAACGTAAATGATATTGTCCAGTTAGGAACTTGCATTCCACTGTGAAAGCCCTACTGAGCATTCCCCGCATTCGCTGATGTAGGTGTGGAGGCAGATTTGTTTCTTATCTGGCCCCCACCTATTGGAATGTGTTGCCATTTCATGACCTCTCCTGCACTGAGTACAGTAAATGTAAGAATTTTTTGAAACTGCCCCATTTTAATTAACCTTTTTGCGCTCTGCGTGTTGCTTTGTCCGCTACGCCAAGATACTCCTGTCGGGGTGATTTATGTGTGATCTTAAATTAATAAATAAATACAAATTCACTGGTCTCCCAGCACTGCAGATGAAATTATCTGTATCCCAATTATCAAAATACTGCTACTAATAATCAGGGACGTATATCTGGCTCCCTGTAGTCCCTGTGGAGTAGGGTAGCCCCCACCTTCTGAGGGCCTCATTTTAGCCTAAGGCTTATGGATATTAGGGAGATGTAGGAATCTCTGTGGCCCCTCATCAGCTTCTAGAGGGTGGTCCAATAATTTTGCATTTTGACACTGCCAAGCGTCCATCTGGGTTGGGAGCAGTGCTTTCTTTTAATTGTGGGTTTTTGGGCCATTACAGATGTACATCCAGTCAAACAGAGTCTTGTCCTCTCTTATGCTGCTGGAGCAATAGGGGAAGGGGAGAAATACAAATCATGGACCCAATACACAAAGGGGCAGATTTAGGATTTAAGAAAAGTGGAGCTGCACCCAGTGTAGTGCCACTTTTCTTGAGCCCCTTAGCGCCCCCCTACAGCTACCATGTGTATGCCATGTTTAACATATGGTGCACCATATCACAGGGTAAGGGGCAACAGCATCAACATTTTGTACGCTGTTGATATACAGTTCAGGGTTTGCGCCAACATTTTGCTGCTAACCCTGAAAAGTACACAGGGGCCTATTATAAATAATGGTGTGGCCCCTTTTAACACCTGCTCTGAGCACAAAGAAATCTTTTGTAGGCCTGTTGAGCTACATTAGCATTCAAAAACAACGCTAATGTGGTACTAGGTTCACTTAAATCTGGGCTTTTTATTGTACTGTGGGCGAAAGGCTTCCAGTTAAACTATGGCCCATATTTATACTTTTCGAGGCAAATCAGCGCGAGCGCAGATTTGCGTCAAAAAGTTTACCGCCGGCTAACGCGATTCCAGCATGCCAGCTGGGCACCTTATTGATGGAATGATGTTAGCCGGCGCTGCGGCCTGGTTAGCGTCAAAATAAATTAATCTAACCGGGCAGTGGAGGCGTAGAGAAGAATGGGGGTTGTGCGTCATAGAATGGTGCAAGTCAGGTTAGAGTAAAAAATATTGACTCAAACCTGACTAGCGTCACTTTTTGGCACACAATCCCCATGGAAATGACTCCTGTCTTAGCAAAAACAGGAGTCATGCCCCCCTGCCGAATAGCCATGCCCAGGGGACTTCTGTCCCCTGGGCATGGCCATTGGGCACAATGGCATGTAGGGGGGCCCAAGTTAGGCCCCCCTATGCCACTTTACAAAATAAAATAAAATACTTACCTCTACTTACCGTAGATGGGTCCCCCCATCAATGGTTGTCCTCCAGGCGTGGGTGAGGGTGGCAGGGGGTGTCCCTGGGGGCAGGGAAGGGCACCTGGGGACATAGGTCCCTTAACGCCTGCACTGACCCAGGCGTTATAAAATGACTCTAAACTTGTTTAGAGTCATTTTTAAAGGCCCTCCCCCTCCCGTGCGTCATTTTTGCATGGGAGTATAAATAAGGCGCAAAGGCCTCAGAGTAATTTTTTGCCCTAGAACGCCTACCTTGCATCTCATTAACGCATGGTAGGTTTCCGCTGTAAAAAAATTACTCAAACTCCATAAATTTGGCACTGGACGGGTCTAGCGCCAAAATATAAATATGGAGTTAAGTTTGCACCGTATTTGTGTAAAAAACAAAATGACGCAAATCCGGTGCAAACAGAGTATAAATATGCCCCTATGTGTCTGCCAGCACTAGAATAGAAGTTCAAAGGAAGAAAAAGCTACAAGACACCAGAGAGAAAAGAGACAGGTGCGTGATACGTTTGTCTATGGGAAATGGACTAGAAAACAAATAAAAGTTCCTTGATCACCACTGTCTGCAGTCTTAATGACCTCTCAGTAGAAAAAGAAATGCAGCCATTCAAAGAGATCAGTTTTTAGTGTATCTCCTACATGATCGAGTGCTGTCTAATAAAGGTTTTTGGAGCCAAAATCTCTGAAAAAGCATTGCATGCAGCTGTAAGTGTTAGGCACCACAGTCTAGACATAACAGTCCCTGCTGTAGGCATGCATATGTTACCTTTGCTGGATAGAGGGCGCCAAGTGGCTGGAATTTACACCAAAGTCTTTATCCTGAAATTAATAAAAATTTAAATATATAGTATATTATGTTCAAGGTAGTTCCTCAAATATCTATAACAATTAACCACCTGTTCTATCGTTTAAGTATTTTCCACACGCTTTTATTTTCTGTTATATGATCATAAGGTTTTCTGTCAATAAACACAAATCTCTTAATGTTTTCTCTTCTTAGCTGTCTTTGATTGGCGGGTAGCAGGGCCGTAATTTTGTGTTGCTGCTTTACTTTTTGGATGCAAGCCCTGCATCTGTCAGTCACTTTAATGGAACATGAAATTTCAATCTAAGCACAATACGTGTCAGTAGGCCTCATAACTTATTGAGTGAGAACGAGGAGTCTGGGACCTAACCCAATTAATTAGGTATGCAGCAACAGCGTTTGCTACCCTCTAAATTTGCACTCTATGCATATTCAGTGCTGGCAAGCACATATTTCAACTGGAAGCTTTTCCTCACAGCTGTCACTGTTCAATGATTAGTATTCTCCTAGATGAACATGAAACACATACAGTGTGTTTGAGCCTGACCCCATTTGCCAGAGCATGAGATCATTCAAAGAAATTGTGATGTGGTGAAGACAGATGGCAAATGATAAGAGCACAGGATGGTTGCAGATCCTGACAAACGCCTGACACGTATACAGTAGGAAACATTAGCTGAAGGTGTTATAAGGAATCCCCATAATAAAGCATCAAGTGAGATGACACCCTCAGCAATAACAGCCTCCATCTATGGCTCATAGTGATGTCTATCCTTCACAATGTTGATAGCACATGTGCCAATTATACAGCTTTCACTTTGCATAAATGCTTAGGCGAGTGAAAATAAAGACTATCCTAATTCATTTAGCACATCATTGGTAATATCTTATTCGACTGCAGGCTGTCAGATTGAGAGCAAAGTCACCCTTTGAATTACTCGTCTTTAGAGCTCTGATAGAGCCGTCGATCTTATTTATAAACTACGTCCTCTGCGTACAGCCTCCGAGATACCCAAAGGAAGTAAGGACACATTTTACCTCTAAATGTTGTCCAGCCACTAAAACGCCCGCTTCCTCGTTTGATCATAAAACATAAAAAGAGTTGGCTTGAGTGAACATTTTTCTCCTTTGAAGGTTTCTAAGTATTTGTTTAATAACAATAACAAAACACTAGAGCCAACCTTTATCGTGTGCCAAGCACTATTCAAATAATAGGCTCCAATAACAAGTGCGGTAGCGTTTTTGAGTATATATAAAAATGTGAAAACTCCGTTGAAAATTATATCTCATAATTCGTTTTTTTGGCAACGCAAAGAGTCCTACCGGATGAACTAATAATGACACGTCTGAAATGAATTACTTAAGTTATTTAGAATCATATATGTAATGACACCATTATGGCACATCTTTGTGAAAACCATCATTATTTCTCATATGGATGGGGTTAGTTTTAGCTCATTCTTTTAGGGTTCTCTTGAATTTTACGGATGTTATTTGGAATGATATTAGTGGAGACTTTACTTTTTATGTCCCTTGACTTAGTGTCCCTATGGAATGTGTCTGTGTCTCACTTAACGTTTTCTGTCTTAAAAAACAACTCTTTGAACTATATTTGGCCTAGCACTCAATAAAGTATCAAGTGAGATGACACCCTCAGCAATAGCAGACTCCAACTATGGCTTATAGTGATGTCTATACTTCACAATGTTGATAGCACATGTGCCAAATATACAGCTTTCACTTTGCATAAATGCATAGGCGAGTGAAAATAAAGACTATCCTAATTATGTTGAATATGTTCAACCCTACTGAAATGTGTTATCCTGGTCATCTGGAGAAATTGAAGCAAAATTTCTCAAGTAAAGGTTTGGGGTGATCAAATATTGGGGTTCAGATGATTATTGGGGTTAAGCTCCCACAAATGAGAACTGATGAAAGGATGTTTAATAGTGTAAAACACTGTTGAAAGGAGGAAAGGATGCTTATCTTCTGGAAAATCGAAGCACCCTTGTCACTCTGCTTTTATGACCAAATAACTGTGTCTCTGCCACTATTTCACATAAAGAGATAATCTCTTTCTCTAGCATTTTATGGAAAAAGTGGGAGGGACATTGCTATTGTGCAGTCAGATGAGAACTGACATAATTACTTCATGTTGTGCAACATGAAAGCATTAATATTCTGAGGAAGCAATTTATAGATCTGGGAAAAGACAAGACTAATGCAATGTGACTGAGGAAGGTAAGACTTAGGGCCTTATTACTAATTTGGTGGACAATGTACCGCCATGGCATTGGCGAATGTCCAACTGCCATCTGCTTGGTGGTCAGACCACTGTATTATGATGATGGCGGTCCGAGAGACCAAACACTGCCAAAGTCCTGCCGGCACAACCAGGCAGTGCAGACCACCACAGTGGCGAGGCAGGAAAAACAGGCCAGTGGAGCCAGTGTTTCCACTGGACACATGATGTTCCACATTGCCAATGTGACTGTGGCAGTCCAACCACCACAATCCAGCAGGCAGAAACATAGAGTATAAATGGAGCAATGCACCTGCAGACAGCGTTACATGTCCTCTGCTGCTATGGAGCCCATCACGCACGGCCTGCCTCTGCTCTTCAAAGGTGCCCTAAATCTACGCTGCAGAGGACGCAACCAATAGTAAGTGCACACACCTATCTGCGTCATTAATCTCAACAACAGATTGGGGTGATATGGGAGTCACGCTAGGGGCACCAAGTACAGGTGTCATTGTGTCCACAGATGGAGTCATTCACAAAGAATGACACATTCACAGCCATTACCCACCTCCTTTGGGCAGGTCACTGACACTGCACTGCAACACTACACAAAAACACTTATCTGCTCATCTCAGGCACAGCGAAGTGTACAAAACGTTGTGTCAAACAACAACAACAACACAGTAATATCATGTTTTTTATATATATGTATCTACCGGTCCAACTGACACCTTCACATTGCACACATGCTATAGACGTCGTCAGATTTAACATACATATCTATTGCTATGTCATTGAATACAAACACCCCTCCCATGAAACAGCCCAGCAATGGACCCACAAATCACCCACATTGCAACACAATGGAAGGTCACTGGGTTGCACAATAGTTTGAGAGACAAATATCCAAAGATCAGTATGCAAACAATACCTTCACAATAGAGATGATGGCATCAGGAGCACTCAGGGAAGGATGCTGCCCGAGGACACATACTGCACTTTACACACTCCCCTAAAGCAACAATTGCACAGGAACTGGCCCCTCAGGTATCTCAGGGACAAACAATAGTAGAGCCAGGTGACATGCCTATCTGCATAATGTGGAAGTGCAAGGGGAAAAAAGCAAATACAACAGCAACAGCGTAGGCCATAAATCTAGTAGAAGTAGCTTCAAGGTCCACACTCAAAATGGACACATCCACAGCCAAATGCAAAGGAAGCTAGCACAATTGAACACCCTCCATGTGTGGACAAACAAAAACAAAACTCAAGCTTCCACACATGAGACGGATGTACAATCCATATCAGGGGGACAAGTCTAACACCATACATGCTGACATGGGACAACACAAGATGCTATACTTACCTTACCAAACATAACACAATGCAACAACACCCTAATTGTACTAACAAACGTATCCATACAGTGAATCAGACTGAAACACGAATAACTGTAGGCATACAACAAAGATTACTCAGGAACAACCAAAAAAGTAGATGGCAAGACAAATGTTTAGCCAACAAAACAACAACTTGGGTTTATTCAAGCCAGAATATTGAGAGTCAAAAGCCGTTGACCAATCCATTTGACAGTCTCTGCACAGTACTGTGCCCACACTTGACTCCAATCACTGCCAGGGAACCACAGGAAGGGGCATCAGTCTGCAGGCAGGCACCTCAGGGATCATCCTTGGGTGGAGTGGGGTCGTATTTGGGATTGGTGGGTTTGGGAGGGGGTCTTTTTCTTTGGAGGGGTGGGCTTCTTCTTGGGGGAGGAGTATGGGGGGTTGCAGGGATGGCAGGTGTCAAAGGGAGGATTTGGAAGTGGAAGGGGTGGGTTGGGATGTGGGTGGGGGCCTCTTGGGTTTGGAGGGAGGCTGGTGGGAAAATGGCAAAGGGCAAGCTCAAAAAGGAAACTCTCCTTGGGCAGACTGTAGGGTGGTCTGTAGAAGGGGCTGAGGATTTGTGGGTTGAGTGAGTGATTGTCTGGTGCGTGGGTGTAGATGTTTTGGGTATGTGCATGTGTAAAGTATGCTTCTGTTTGGGTGATTTCTGTTGTGTGTGTGGTGTGGATGTTTGTGTGTCTTGGGGGCTAGGAGTTAGAGGTGCTGGGTGATGGCGTGGTGGATGTGTGTGTGTCTATTGAGGTGGTGTATGTGGGTATGTTGGATGTTGTGGATGTTTGTGTGTTTCTTGGGGTGGTGTCTGCAGGTATGCTGGATGTGAGGAATGTTGTGTGTCTGTCGGGGTGGTGTCTGCAGGTATTCTGGAAGTGTGGTGGTGTCTGTGGGTATGGTGAATGTGGTGTATGTGTATGTGTGTGTTATGCTGGTGTCTGAAGGTATGGTGGATGTGATGGATGTGTCAGAGGCTGTTGTGGTGGTGTGTGTGGAATGCCTGATATGGTGTGAGGATTAGTTGGGGTTGTGGGGGTGTCTGGTGAAGTGGTGGCTTATGTAATGTTTGTGGGTGTATGTTGCATGCTGATGTGTCAATGTGAGCTGCTTGTGTTTGTTGAGGTGGGTGCGTGTGGATGTGTCTGTTTGCTTGGGACAGGTAGGGGAATAGAGGATATGGATTGGGGAGAGGGAGGTGGAGGGTGGGGGATGCTGGGGTGACTGGCTGCCATCAGTGAGAAAGCCAGAGCCTGAAAAGATCTATGTAGGCCAGACATAGCACTATGAATGCCTTCCAATAAAGTATTGGTTTGCAGAAGTTGGCTGGCCAACCCCTGGATGGCATTCACAATGGCAGTGTCCCCCCCAGAGATGTTCCTTAGGAGGTCAATAGCCTCCTCACTCGGAAGCAGCAGGGGTAACAGGGGTTGGGGCAGAGGTGTCTGTGGCACAGGAGATGCCTACCCTCTTGGGTGAGCCAGCATTGCCAACTGGGTGGAGAGCAACTGGAAGGGTAGCGATAAAACTGGGGGTGGCACATAAAGATGGTACAGGAGTAGCTCCTGATGGGTTTGCCACCTCTAGGGAGTGGCCTCTGGAGGTAGAATCCGATGATGATGACTTTGATCCTGTCTCCTATGTGGCACTTCCTTCACCCCCCCGGGGCAATGGGTCCCTCCGTGTCAGTGGTGTCATGACTGGAGGTACCACAGCCAGATGCCTCCCCACTTGATTGTGCCCTGTCTCCTTCACTTGCCTGATGCTGCAAATACAAAGAGGAAAAGGGTCACCACAAGTTCCTGATTACACTTGAACAACATCTTTGATTAGAAAACAATACCATGATGTCAAGTAGGTCCCAGCAACAAAGTATATCAAAGTGACTACTACGTGTATCATATCATATGCATGCATGCCATCTAAACTGTCAAAAGGTGTCACAGGAAAATCAGGATCACAGACAACTGCAATTGCATGGCTGAAGTTGTTCAGTCACAGTAACCATTGAACAAGAAGGAGACCACTTCACCTTCAATGCTTAGCTGCATAGAGCATACCTCAGTTACCTGTTGTCATACAATAGCAGACTTCAACTTCATTCTCACAGATCTCACACAAGTTCATGCAGACATCTATTTGTCACATACACAATGACACAACATTAAGAAATGATGTTCCTAAAACCTGCCATGTTGCTGACAACAGTACAGTAGCCTGGAGACGGTGATGTGGAAATACTCATTTCTCATTGGAAACACATCAACAATGATCACTTCACCAAGTGAATTTTGTCATAATGGAGTCATGGAGGTGGTACTAATGTTGCTCAGATATGCTACACATTTGGCATGGAAATGTACGCTATAGTCAAAATGTGCAGGGAGATATATCTCTAAAATCCACAACAAAATGAAAGACAAGCCCCAGGGAAATCATCACTGATTTCTAGCACCTTTTACAGTGACATACTCTGATTGCATCATAAGACACCATTAGTTCTTTGAAGGTTGGAGAGGCCCAGAGATTTGCAATTACTTGTAGAAGGCTCTCAACATGTTTTGCCAATAGGAAGCTACATCACTGTCCTGCAAACCCAGATCTCTGTGGATGATTGGTTGTACCCAAATACATATGATTCCAACATAACTGCAAGCCCCTCCATGATGTGTGCCAACAGTCAGGTAACAACCCTTACCCATTGCACATTTTCTGTTCACTTTTACACATGATGCCACATCAATGGCATGGAAACTCTAGTCCTACCCATCATGTCCCTCATTTCTACTGCAGTTGTACATGCCAAATTATATGCTATGATGGGTGAGGGTATAAGTCAGCCAAGGATCAATGGTGGCACACTGATGTCTCTAGGACCATTTGAAAAGTAGGCCCATTGCAAATGTCCTATTCCAAACATAGATTGGCATGCACATATATGTGAGGAAATATAGAAATTATCCCATGAAAACAGGTAGACCATGCATGGAACAGCAGTGTACACATAAAAAAAAAAGAAAGGGACACATGCTAACATGTAGGCACAAGGAATGTTGGCAACAGTGATGGCACATAAATTATGTAAATAGACATTCCGCTCTTACCAAGGGAAAGGCTTGATCTGGAGCCTACCCAAAAAACAATGTATGCTCTGCTACATGTATGATGGCCATCTTCACATTACAGACAGTAGTGATGATCCAACACTTGTCACACACCGAAGACTAGTGGCCTCTGGCGGACAGATGCCAATTTACTCACTTGAAAGAGCAAGCACATGGATGAGGACAGTGCTCCATCTCTTCTTTTTCTTTGGGCTGTAAAATAGAATTTACACCCACTACAGCAACCATTACTTGATTGATCAATGTACACAGCCGTTTGCTCTCCATGGAGAAAACATTTTTTGTGGAGTTCACACAGCTGTGTCCTAGGTCCCCTGACCAATAGGCAGGGCACACCAGTATTCACTGCATTACATATCTACACAAACAGTTACTCATCTACTGTGTCACACATGGCTCATCCCTAATCGTCAAGAGGAGATGTCAGAACCTTACACATTAACTTGGAAATGTGACAGGCAGGAATATACCCTGTACTCACTCCCATATGGCTGCTGTGCTCCCCTCAAATACCCATCACGGTCCAGGTACGCCACTGTCAGAATGCAGGCAATTAGGTGGTCCAATGTGCACCCCGCCCACGTAAGGAAGACAGCCCCAGCTAGACCTCCATGATCTTCCAGGCCCAGATTCTCAGGTCCTCCCACTTCTTGCAACAGTGGACACTCTGCTAGCTGTGGATCCCCAGGCTCCTCCTTCTGTTGTTTGTTTACTTGTATAGATGCAAGAGACAAATCAAGCGATTACAATCACAAGTTTTTGTACAAATGGTTGTGTCAACCACATGTTAGAAATGCAAAGCAAAAAAAATGGTCAATTTGAAAACACACCACGTTTAAAGCACACAAGGGAATAAGTCTAGGGGCATGACTACACACTTTTGTATCCATCTGCAGACTAACCCACTATCCTGCTCATGACTGACAATGACTAAGCAAGCCTACTCACATCAGGTAGCACATGCACCAGCAGCGTGTACTGTAATTTGAGCCACAATGAAACACTACACACATATTTGGCTTCTGAAGGGAAAGCTCCCTAGACCTGACTGGAACAATCCATTCACAGTCTATGAGATTGACTCTTTGCTTTCAGTTCCTAAAGGCAACTTTTATAGTACAGACTTCACCCTTGCACGTAAGTGACAGTGAAGTGCTGGCATGGTGAGTACAGAAAGTATCTTCCCTGTGCATGTGTGGACATGTTGCCTACCAAATGCAGTCTCATGCCACTTCACTGGGGTGTTCTGTGGTATGTACCTGTGCCACTGAACACTCCTTTGAACATATGTGTCTAAAACACAGCTATGGCATTCAACGTACAAAGGTATGCATTCTTCAGTTCTACTATTTGAACAAGCTACTGTGTGATCATGTCATGGCCTCCCAGGAATCTACATACTGTTTGCACTGTGGGTCTGTCATTTGTGCAATAAGCCTTTACAGGACAATTATGACTTATGTGAAGGTGACAACACAGCTGTTGGAGTAAGGAACCTGTCACGAGTCAAAGTCATGCATTGATAATGTTGTAAAATGCACATATCAAATAGCTTAGGGGTGTTCCTCAATACCCATTCCTAATCTAATCAAGGGACTTAGGCATTCAGGGCAAGTTTTGCCATTAGTGTATCATATCGGCCACATGACAGGATCTACTGGTGTACAGGGAGTGGACACAGTGCCACAGTTGCACAGCTAAAGTGACTCTCCCACAGCCTGGACTATGTCCTATACTGGGAGATACATTTGACTGGAGCTGGTCCCTGCAGGCTGAGCATAAATCACCTACATGACACTAAAATGTCCATCACTTCTATGCATGGCAATACATCATGGGCCATCGGCAATGTGGCTTGTGGTTTGTGTGGCAACCTGAAGGGGAGAGTGAGTCATGATATCCTTTCCAGACAACAGTTTTGCAAGACTAGAAGGGGGCAGAAATATATTTGACATTATACATTTTGATTACAAGATCCTCAAATGACCCAGGAAAGATGCATACACAGCTCTTACTGTCATGAACATACATGCTGCCTAACATTTACAACCATTATAAAGAAAGATATGTTATTGAATGGCAGTAAAGTCTTCATGCCTATTTATGTGCATCCAACAGTAGGAGGATCTAGGACCCCCCAAAAATCATGCAACACACCGTTAAGGAACACAACATTTAGCACTGGCCACCAATACCTGCACCATGTACATCCCATTGATGCCACGCAGACTGAAACAACAGGGAAACAAGAAGTCCAACTGGCACACAACAGCACATTGTGAGAAGGGAAAGGGGGGTGTTGAACAGAGGCAATTGTGCAGATGAGGTACTGACCTGCTCTTCTGGTGAGCGATAGAGCTGTCCATACTGAGGAAGGACCTCAGGAGAGAAGGTAGGGCCACTATCACCACCTGATTGTGGCATGATTGCTCCCAGAGGCAGTAAACAGAAGCTCAAGTAGTGGAGGTTTTGCTGGCAGCAGTGTCAGGAGTCAAGTGAGTACATTTGTATAACATGGCGGTCACGTACACCACGTAGGTGGTCATCACAATTGACAGACACAGCTATTTGAGTGAAATCTCCACAGGCAATGCTAGTCAATGGCTGTGTCCACCGTAGTTTGAACCACAGACAGTTCCTGTCAGGTGGAGTAGGTCAGACATCCACCATTTTGGTGGCTGGAAATACTGTATTTGGCTGTGTAAACTGCACTACATATACAATATATGTTAAAGATCATCACAAACATCCTCATTCTGTCTTGTTATGTAGGTACTACTACACAACCACCAGTGTAGTGTGTTGCATTGCGCAGATAGCATATGACTGCGGTGCACGGCCGCACAGTAGTTTTTAGCAGTCAGAAAATTCAGTCACATTTCAAGGGCAATTTTGTATTAGATAGTTGGGGATCACCTAAATCCATGTTGTGGATATATGTGTGGACAATCATGGGGGTCCCATGTAACCCTTGTGTACTTGCCACCTGGGATGTGTACTGTCTGTTATGTCTGTCCAGTCAGAAATGCCTTGTAACATGATATTATTGGCATGCATCATGTATGTTGTTGGACAAACTAATGTAACAAATCATGTCTTGTCACACATAGGTAATCTGGAAAAAGAAGGGTGCGAAACAATAGTGGGATTATGCCATCAGCTGGTGTCAGATCCGATGCCAGCCAACAGTAATCCAACCTACATACCACCCAATGTACGTCATGTCCGTATTGCAATTCCTGGCCACAGGGTCCTTCCAAAATACAGTGGCCATATCTGCTGGTATGTCCCAACCTATGTTCAGTCTGTGTTGAAAGATTTTCTCTCTGCACTCGTGAAACAAGTTGACAGCTATACAAGGTTTCTCCGCCGTGAGGATTTAGCCAAAGTAAAGGCTGACTTTTATGATTTTGCCTGATTCCCACATGTGGTGGGGGCATTTATGGCACACATGTTGGCTTGGTGCCGCTGCAGGATACTGAACAAGTCTATCACAACAGAAAGAACTTTCACTTTATCAATGTGCATGTTGTCTGTGTTGCGGTTCTCTACATCTCAAATGTGTGTGCCCATTTTCCTGGATCAGCCCATGATTCCTTCATAATGCGGAGCAGCACCACACCCGAGCTGATGTATCAATTGCACCCATAGTGGGTCTGTGTGGAAGGTATGTCACGTCGGTCCTGATTGTGAGCAATGTCAGGTGCTACTATCATGAAGTGAATCACTCACTGTTGCACTTATATCCCATTCCTAACAAGAGACTCATCATAGTCAAACTGTCCTTGTTTGTTGACGCTGCTGAAAAATCCAACTACGCCAGGGGAAGTCCGCTTCATTGAGGCCATTGGAAGACATAGAGCCCAGTGGAGTGCACTATTGGGCTCCTGAAGGCCAGATTCCACTGTCTGGACGGGACAGGCGGAGCCCTCCTCTACTCATCTGGGAAAGTGTGTCAGATCACTGTGGCATACTGCATGCTCCACTACATTGCCCGGCGTAGGAATATCCCGTGCACCCCAGAGGAGGGGGGGCTGCAGTGCCACCAGGTGGGAATCCTGAAATGGCAAGTGAAAATGACAGTGGTGAAGAAAAAGGAGCTGACTTGCAAGAAGACCTCATCCACAGCTAATTGTTAGGATTGTCAGACTGTCATGTTATGTCATGACTGTGACTGTAAAATGAACTGTAGTTGTGAGAATGTGTGGAGTTGAGTGTTTTGGAAACAGTTACGGAGCAGATACTCTGCAATATTCGGCAAAAGGCTGGTTGATAAGATAGCTTTTGACACTTTTCCACCTTGATGATGTTGCTTTGTTTGTGTCAGTTTCCTTACAATGTAAGTTTTTTGCCAGATGCTTGCTATGTGACTTGTGTCATAGATATGGTTTCAAACCTGTACTCCTTGTTTTGTACTTTGTACAGGTACCTTCACCATTAAATCTTCATTTGGGCATTTCAGAGCCGTGACATTGGCAGGTATGTGCTGGCGTTCTGACATACAAATTGGACATGGATTTTTCCAAGTAATGTAGGTTGCAGATTTTGGGTACATGAGACCTCTACAGTATTAAGACAGTTTGTACATTGTTTGGGTGGCGGTTCAGAAGTACCTATTGCACTTGTTTTGTGTATTGTGGTGGGAATGATGCATCATGTGTGTTATCATGTGGTCATCAAATATGTAGTCCTAGCTTAGGACTAAGTCATTTGTCCTTCTCATTGGCTAAACACTTTTTATATTACCTGTATGTAGCTGTAGATGTATTTCATCATTGTAGATCACAGTTACTGTGCCAAAACACTGACATGTGTTTGTATCATACCACCAGATGCAGGGCAGTTGGGTTATGATGGCCCTCTGATCAGGGACCGTTGTACTGCCATCTGACTATATCTTGGATTAAGTAATGTTAAATTACTTCGGCGTGGTATGTGACAAGGCTCAAGCTGCTGACATCAACCACATTAATGTTTGCCTATTCTATAGACCAATGCCTGACAAATCCCTTCCTTCTGTGGTCTGGGGGTCTGTACTTGTCAGTTTGTTCATTTACTCATTATGATTCAATTATCCTTGATTTCCAATAGTTCAAACATATACTGACAACCTATGTGCTGAACACTGTAAGAAATGTTTTAGTTTGACCAGACACTTGTATGTATGTGTTTGTGACGGGAGGGTTCTAACCCTGAGCCGGACACTGTGTAAATGCAACATATCTAATCTTGAACAAGTACCTTGGATAATCATTGTATGGTTCTCATTGTCTGACATATCTACATGGCTAAATATCAAATCGATATCAGTAAACAAAGAGTCAGTGAAGGATGATTTTATTGTGCAGCAATGAGTAACATAAAATATATGTGACATGACGCAACACAAATTCAAATGTGAAGGTGTCTGTCATGGTGAATTAAATCATTGGAGTAGATTCCACACCATTGGGAGTCCAAAGTTCAGAGTACTCCCCCCATTGGAAATACTAGGTAGTTCAGGATCAGTTCAGAGTCAATGTGTAGCACACAAAGGAGGTAAAAAAGGAAGAGGTTTGTCACTGGCAGTGGTGGGTGTTTTGCCATTTGCACCTCCTGGATTCTTTTCTGGACATCCCAGCTTGCATGAGGGGGATCTACTGCTACAGATGCAAGGGTGTCTGGGGCTTGCTGTTCCACTGGCACAGCCTCCCTTCAAGTGACTGGCACTGATGTTGATGGGACTACTGTTGATGAACCAAAGGAAGGGGCAGACATGTATTGTAAAGGCCTGCTCAGGGTGGTGTGTATGTCTCTCAACACCCCTGTTAGAGAGGCCATGTTGGCATTGTGGATCTCCATCTGTCTCCACATATCCTTATGCTTGTCCCTCTATAGCTGCTTGATTTGCCGGAGTTCGGTCAACACCTGTCCCACCACGCCCTGTGACTCCTGATAAATGGCTAAGGTGTGGCTGATGGTGTCCTGGCCAATGGCAGCCCCAGTGGCCTCACCCCACTGGCCCACAACATCCCTCCATGGACACTAACCCCACAGCCCAGTTCCCTTGCCATTCCAGGACCCTATTTGTCTGAAGTGTTGCGCTTCAACTCATCTAAGACTAGGGGCACAATATGGTAGACACTGTGCTAGGGACACAGGTTGGGAGGCAAATGGTTGCCTGGGATGAAGAGAAAACAGGGCTGGGAGGTGACGTTGTAGGTGAAGTGAGAAGCACTGTTGCCATCTGGTTGTCCAGATGGGTCAGAACCATCCTCCATGCCCAGACGTCCAGGAGTGTCGTTGTCACTGAGGGCTTCATCCAGGGGGAAAGTGACGTTTGGTTCTGGTGCCTGTGTGTGCCCAGCGGCAGACCCACTTATAGATGTAAAATTTACATTGTTACTGGTTGTAATGTGACATCTGCCTCCAGTAGTTTAGAGCTATAGTAAGGAGTGACCGTGTACAAAGTTGAGTAGTAGTTAATCAAATTGTGGCTAGTAACCATGGCATTGGGTGTATAGACATGCCATATGTCATGCAAAATCATTTTGACTCAAGTAGGTGCTAAGATGTGCAAATCAGATGGCCTGAAAATTACATCTTGCCACCAGTGCAGCCCACACAGTGGCTAGGCAAGATATGGCTTTGACCATTTGGAGGCCGTTTTGTGTGTAATGCAGGCAGACCCAGGACTTTGTTGTAAAAGTGACTAGAGTCATCATGTGCACAGTGCTGTGTGAATATGTCTGCTGCCAATACCAAGCTGGTGGTGCAGCTTGGGGCCTTATGATACTTGTTGTACACACTGGACAAGGTGTCATTCCTGTCCTCACTAATTTAATCTTTGGTTACAACTCAAGATGGAGCTATGTAAACAGACACATCACTGATTTGAGCTTGATCTGTGCTTGATCACTCCCAGGTGAGTACATTTCATTTGTGAGTTGACAAACAGAGGTCTTTGGACAAGAGAACACTGTGCTGGTTGTTGGAGTTCCAGAAACCGGGCCTGCTGGGAGTTACAGTCAGGTCACTCTCTGTACTATACGCAGTTGACCAATGTTATCCCTCCAGGTGAGTACACTTCATTTGAGAGTTCATTAACAGATTTTTTTTGGGCATGTGACTGCTGCGCTGGTGGTTAGAGTTAAAGAAACAGGGTCTACTGGGAGTTGCAGTCAGGTCACTCCTAGTACTAAACACACTGTATAATTGTTATCTCCCCAAGTGACTACACTTCATTTGTGTCTTAACAAACAGATGCATTGGGACATATGACCACTGTTCTGGTGGATGGAGTTACAGAAAGAGGACCCGCTGGGAGTTGCAATCAGTTCAATCCCTGTACTACACACAATATACAAATGCTATCCCCCAAGAGAGTACACATCATTTATGAGTCAATAAATAGAAGTATCGCTGCATGTGACAATGTACTAGTGGTTGAAGTGACAAAAGCCAGGGCCTGCTGGGAGTTGCAGTCAGGTCAATCCTTTCACTTTCCAACACTTGACAAATGTTATCCTCCCAGGTGAGTAAACTTCATTTGTGACCTAACAAGCAGGGCTATATTTGCAAGTGAACACAAGGCTGGTGGTTGGAATTACAGAAACAGTGCCTCCTGACATTTGCAGTCAGGTCAATTCCTGTACTACACACACTATACAAATGCTATTTCCCCCAGGTGAGTCCACTTCAATTGAGAGTTAACAAACAGGGGTCTTTGGACCAGAGAATGCTGTTCTTGTAGTTGGATTTACTGAAAGATTGCCTCCGAGGAGTTGCAGTCAGGTCACTCTCTCTACTACACACACTATACAAATCCTGGGTACTACACATCTGTATGCAGACTGTGTTTAGGTTTGGGCATACATGTACATGTTGAGATATACCATGAGTCTTGGGATTATTTTTCTATGTTGAAAGGCTTACAGGTGTCATTTGGACATATGGCATGTGGTAGGTCTTGGTGGCTGTGATATTGGGTCCAACAATACAGATTGACAGTGTTAACACACAGACACTCTAGGTATTGAATGTTGGTGGGTTATGTGAACAAGCACACTCCTATCAGTAGGAAAATGGAAATGTGGAGCAGGATAGTCGACAAAGTCAGTTCTGTAGGCACCTCCATGCACACAAGGGGAAACATTAAGAAGAATGGAACAACCTCAGGGGCAAGGTCTGTTCCCTGATCTCCAGACACCAGCTGCAGGCCAAGATGCCTGGTGATGGCCTTCCCATTGCCCAATTACATCTCTTTCCCTGGGAGGAAAATGTCTTGGCCATCTTGCATTCTGGGGGCTTGAGAGGAATACCTGGGTGAGTGGGGTCTTGTAATTCACAACACATAAAATTCACCTAAATGCAATGTCATGCATGCTCATAGCTCACCTTTTGCCACTTTTACTGTCACTCAACTCACCAGCCCAGTGTTCACCTGTCCAAAAAACCCTGTTTGGCAACTCTGAATTAAAGTGCACTCATCTGGGGGGAACACATTTATATAGTGTGTGTAGTACTGGGAGTTACATGACTGCAACCCCCAGGAGGCACTGTTACTGTTACCCAAAACACCAGCCCAATGTTTGTTCACCAAATACCCTTGTTTGCTATCTCCCAATTGAAGTTTCTTCAACTGGAAGGATAACATGTGCAAGTCTGTGTAGTGCAGGGACTGACATATCTACAACTCCCAAAAAGAACAGTTGATGGAGGGAATGTAGACCAAATCAAACATTCACCCCCAGTCACGGATCTGGGTTTAATCCATCAGTTTTTTTGCTCACCATGCCATTCCAGTTTGGACCCAGCCATATGCAAATCAGACTTAACCCTGTTCCCCATGGGAACAGTCCAGCCCGAACTGCATGGCCAGGTCCTGGAACCGGTTTTGGGGTATCACACCTCTTCAGCCAGGCTAGCTTGAATCTGGTGGCATTGTGAGCACGGGACCCACATCTGGGCATACCCTTCCCACTTGGGGGTGAGAAATGCAAAAAGAACAGTTGATGGACGGAATGTAGACCAAATCAAACATTCGCCCCAGTCACAGATCTGGGTTTATTTGCTCACCATGCCATTTCAGTTTGGACCCAGCCACATGCAAATCAGTCTTAGGACGAACCATGTGTCAGACAGTAGATGAGTGATTGTTTGTGTAGACATGTCATGTGGTGCATACTGTTGATGTGCCTGACATATTGTCCCAGGAACCTAGGACACAACTGGGTAGAATCCACAACCACTTGCTCTGCAGGAACAAAATATGGCTGGGTACATTAATGAAACAACTACTGTTTGTTATTGTAATGTGTGTAATTTTCATGCAACAGACCACTACTCCTAAATGTTACAGGCTAAAAGTATGTAGGTGATGGATCACTGTCCTCAGTCATGTGTCTGGATAAATGTGGATATAGGCATCTATCTACCAGAGGCCACTTGTCTTCAGCGTGTGACGGATGCTGGTGCCTCACTGCAGTCTGTAATGTGAAGATGGCCAACATACCTGTGAATGAGCTTACATTGTATTTTGGGTGCAGCTATAGGTCAATATTTTTCTTTTGTTCATGGGTAATGACCATTGACATGATGTATGTGCCACCACTGTTGCCAACATTCCTTGTTATCATGTGACCCTTTATCTTTTGAAACACATTTCTAAGCTGCTGTTTCATGCATGGTCTACCTATGTTGATGGGATGATGTCTGTATTCCCTCACATATATGTACATGACAAACTGTGGGAGGAATAGGACATTTACAATGGGGTATGCTAGAAATGGGGTTTCTGGTTGGCCAGGGTATGCACCTAAGCCAGGCAGAACCCACGCACTCTAGTCAGGGCAAGGGAGTTACAGGTCCAAGATAACACCTGCTCGCCCCCTTCGTAGCTTGGCATGAGCAGTCAGGCCTAACCCGGAGGCAATGTGTAAAGCGTTTGCATAACACACACAACAGATGGGGTGCAAGATATATACAACAAAGTAAACTCAACACTGAGCTATGTAAAAATAAACTGTGTTGCACAAAACAAAATTAGACCAATAATTACACGTCAGTAATACCCTGCTACCTTAGCAGTTGTCAGAATATTACACAAGTTACTAATACTCTGCAAGACTAAGCAGTTGTCACATTAGAACACATAAGTACTCAGGATTCTGCAACACAAGCAGTAGTCAGGAATCACAGTAAATAAATGTATGCACTTGTCATAAACACATCATAA
Source organism: Pleurodeles waltl (assembly GCF_031143425.1). NCBI lineage: Eukaryota > Metazoa > Chordata > Amphibia > Caudata > Salamandridae > Pleurodeles > Pleurodeles waltl. The sequence continues at coordinate 768,785,037 of NC_090436.1, forward strand.
ATATCATAATAGGAACATTATAGCACATATGGCAAGACATAAAGAAAATACATATCTTTAGGAAGATAACCCTGGAACATCCCACCATCCGAGTGTCCCGAGGAGTACCTTATTTAGTAGAGCAAGGCACTCCTAGTGCCTGGAAGGTCGTGGCGGGGGCCCCCAGTGCTCCTATGTGCTCAGCGGGGGCCACATGCGGTTCCTAAGGGAGAGAGGGACAGTCAGCACCCTCTCTGGTGTATATAATGGGCCCCTCCTGGGGCCTGCAATCTCTGTGGGGTCCTCCCACGCCTCCACTGGCCCTACCGCCAAAGGGGGCGGCAAGGTAGCCCAACAAAGTAATAGGGGCTAAAGGAAGGAGCCTCTGGTGGAGCCTCCCTTCTCCGTTGCCCAAGCCCAGGTCGGGCAACCAGGAAGTGGTGCTCAGTGGCTGAGGGACCTCCGACGAGGTTTCCCTTCCCCAGTCCACCTTTCAGCACCTTCCAAAGGGTTTTGGGGGAACAGGGGAGAGCCTTGCTGATGAGGCTTCCCCTTGTTCCTACACGCTGCCGCACCCAACACGGTGCGTGCGCCGCTCTGCTGCCTTCCCTCATCCGCGAGGGAGGGAGCCCAGAAACAGGTACTGACGTGTGCCCCGGGGGCACTCCCTAAAGCGCGCTTCACCTGGGAACACAATAGGAGCATGCTAGCTCCTTTCTTTGATTTGAGAAGTGCCCTTGGGGTCCCAACAGTAGCGCAACACTCGTGCTGAAGGCAGGCCGTCTCCTGGGTCACAGCGGTGATCCTTATCGGCACAGGAGCGCTTTCCAAATAGCGAAGGCACTTTGATTCAGCCCGGGCCGCGGCAGTGATTTTGGCAATCAAGGATCGCTTTTCAAAGCGCTAAGACCATACTATTAGCCTGGGTTGCGGTGGTGATCTCTTTTCACGGCGATTGTGTGCAGGAGGCACCAGGGCCACCAGGAAGCGAGCTTCACAGTCCTTGCTTTATCGACAGCAGCACACCTTTTCTTGACAGGGATAGTTGCAGGAGTCAGGGCCACAGCACCCTGCCCCTGGGGACAGAAGTAAAGAGGAGCACTGGGCTGGCGGACCCAACTACAGGCCAGCACAAGGGTTGCAGATGGTGGCAGTTCGTCCTAGTGACCAGGAAGGCCACAGGTCAGCCCAGCAGCAGGAGTCCAAGGTGGATCCTGGTCAGTCCTTTCAGCAGCGTCCAGCGTCCAGTTTCAGGTAAGCTTCTTCAAGGTTCAAGAATGTCCCAAGAATGTCCAAATTGTGGGGAAAATTCCCCTGTACTTATATTCAGTTTACAGTGTCTTTGTCAATGAGGAGGAGAGGGAGTTCTAACCAGTTACAACTGGTTCTGGGAGTGCCCCTTCTCTCCTCCAGCAGAGGCTCCAAACATCAGTGGGGGGTAAACGACCCTATTGTGCAAGGCCAGGGCACAGCCTTTACAAATGCAGGTGTACCCCGCCTCTCCCTTCTCTCAGCCCAGGAAGACTATGCAATATGTAGATGCACCTTTGTGACACCTCCACCCTCCCTGTGTACAGGCTGTCTGAAAAGTATGCACAAAGCCCCAACTGTCAGTCTGCCCAGACATTGATTGGAGGCAAGCTGCAAAAACACCAGAGTTATAAGCACAGATAAATGCGCACTTTCTAGAAGTGGCATTTCTGTAATAGTGATAAAAAATACACCAACACCAGTAAGTAGCATTTCTCATCCATATTGCAACCATACCAGACATGCCCACGCTATCCCTCATAAATCAGACAATATCCCTTACACATAAGGCAGGGCATTTCTAATGCAATCCTAGAAGGCAGCACTCACAGCGGTGAGACACCAAGTTAGGCTGCTTGTCACTACTAGGACAGTCCATGCAACCTGGCACATGTCCTGCCTTCTACATACACGGCACCCTTCCCATAGGGCTAGCTACGGCGTACCTTAGGGGTGACTTGCATGTAGTAAAAGGGGAGCTCTGGGCCTGGCAAGTAAAGTTAGATGCCAGGTCCCTCTGGCAGAAAACTGCGCACACAGGCCCTGTGCTAGCAGGTCTGAGATAGGTTTGAAAGGCTACTTCAGTGGGTGGCGCAAGCAGCGCAGCAGGCCCACTAGTAGTATTTAATTTACAGGCCCTGGGTATAGGGATACCACTTTACAAGAGACTTATAGGTAAATTAAATATGCCAATTAGGTATAAGCCAATCATACAAATTTTACAAGGGAGAGCACATGCACTTTAGCACTGGTTAGCAGTGAAAAAGTGCTCAGAGTCATAACGTCAGCCAACAAAGGTCAGAAAAATAAGGAGGCAAAAGGCAAAAAGTCTGGGGAATGACCCTGTATAAGGGCCAGGTCCAACAGGGTACATTTCATGTTGGGCCACATACAGGAGTATATCACCATTGATTATTGGCTGACACATACACTCACCTGTGATAGCATGTGAATTGGCATGTACAACTGTAGTTGCAATGAGGGACATGACATGTTGGCCTAGAGTTTTGTGCCACAATGTGCATTTCTATGTCAGCATTTGTTGGCCACCATCATGGAGTGACTTACAGTTATGTTGGAATCACTTGTGTTTGGGTACAAGCATTCACCCAGAGACAGACATCTGGGTCTGCATGACCATAATGGAGACAATGATATAGCTTCCAATTGGGCAACAAGTTGAGAGCATTCTACAAGTACTTTCAAATCACCTGACCTCCCCAACATCCAAGGGACTAATGGTGTCTACTGATGCACTCGAAGTATGTCATTGTAAGGGGTGACAGACATTAGTGGTGATTTCCATGAGGCTTGCTGGTTCATTGTGTTGTAGATTTTAGGGACATCTCTCCCTGACATATTGCACATGACGTGTAAAGTGTCCATTTCCATGTCACATGTGTGGCTAATCTGAGCAATACTACCTCCATGACTCTATTGATACAAATACCATTTAGTGAAGTGTGCATAGTGGAACTGCTTCCAGTGTGAAAGGAGTATTTCCATGTCACCTTCTTCAGATTATTTTACTTTTCTCATCAACACGGCAGGATTTCATTTTTTATTGTTGGATCATTATGTGTGTTACAAATAAATGTGTGCATGATCTTGTGTGTGATCTGTGGGAATGCATTTGGCATTTGTCTGCTATTGGATTCCAACAGGTAACTGAGGTCTGCTCCACGGTGCAAAGTTTTGAGGGTGATGGGCTCTGAATGGTTATTGTTATTGCACAACGTCAGCCATGCTATTGTAGTAGCCTGAGATCCTGAGTTTCCTGTGAGCAACAGTTGACAGTTCATATGGCATGCATGTTCGTGGTATGGCACATGCATTGGCTACTTAGGTAGATTTTGTTGCCGGACTTCAATGGGGAAGCCGTTACGCGAGTGCCGCCGGCAACAATCACAAGAGACGATACAGGAACGTGCCCTGTGGGCACCTTAAGGAGGGGAGAATCGGAAACCTCAGAACCCTTCCGGGGTCATGGAGACACAGGAGAAAGAAACAAGAGAGACACAGACGGCGTGCGCGCCGAGGAGCGGGAGGAAGAGAGAGAAAATGAGGGATGGCGAGAGGAACTGGAGAAGGCTCAGTAACAGGAGGAGGAGGAGAAAAACTATGAGAAGCAGAGAGGAAGAGACACTGAGGGGCATCTAAAGGATGAGAGAGGAGATGAGAGGCAGCAGGAGGACAGAAAGTGCAGAGGTGGCAGAGGAGGAGGATGAAAAGTGCCATTGGAAGAAGGAAGGGAGGAGCCCGACTGCCAACATCCCAGACACGTTCCCGGAGGGATGTGGCTGCACAAGGTACGGGCGTATTTGGGGTCAAAATCTTCCATTGGGTGAAAAGGGGAAAAGGAGAGAGTGAGGGAGCTATCAGAGGACTTAACCATATAGAGAAAAGGAAGGGTGTAAAGAAGGAAAAAGGAAGCACACACTGTCACGGGCACCTATGCATGCTTAATATTTGTGACACTGGTGTGATCCCTCCCTCACTTCCAGACCCTCTCCCTTCCCTGGTGAACCCGTCTCCTACTTCAGTATCCCAATTACCTTTTTTCTTTTCCACCGAGGCACTCTGATACCAGCAGGAAGCGACGGGAGATGAAAGGAAAAGAAGACAAAGACATAAGGACCCTAAAAAGAAATAGAGTAACCACCACAGTAATCATAATATAACCAATAAGTAAACATAATAAGCAAATAATAAACCTGAACCTGTAGTCCGTCTGTTTGATAAAGTGACTTCTACACTTACACAGACCTACTTGATATCATGGTAATGTTTGCTAATCAGACCTGTTGTACAAGTGTGATCATGGAAATGTGATGACCCTATTTTTCTTTCTATTTGCAGCATCAACACTGGCACGCAAAGGAAAAGGGGAACTGCCGAGTGAGGAAGCATCTGGACATGGGACCTCAGGTCAAAACACCACCAACACAGGGGGACCCAGTGGCCTAGAGCATGAGGAGAGTGCCCACTTGGGAGAAGGGAACATCATCTTCATCATCTGATTTTTCCTCCGGTGGACACTCACTAGTGGTGCCGGACCCATCGGACCATCCCCCTGTACCATCTTTGCCTGCCTTCCTCCATTCTATCACCACCCTCCCTCTTGCTCCACACCCATTTGGCCATGCCCGCTTACTCAAGAAGGTGGGCATCTCCTTTGCTGCAGTCACCTCACCCAGCCCCTATTACACATGCTGTCCTCAGTGAGAAGGCTATTGACCTCCTGAGAAGTATCTCTGTGGGTCGGCCAGCCATTGTGAATGCCATCCAGAGATTTGGCACCCAACTCAACTCCAACAAACAAATGCATTCCTGAAAGGCATTCATGGTGCAATGACTGGGCTACAGAGATCCTTCCAGGGTCTGACTTCCTCACTGATAGTCAATCACTCCCCATCTTTTGTCCCCCCACCTCCCTCTTCCCAATCCAAATCCCCCATTTCCCTACCTAACCAAAGCACATAGACCAAACTGCACACATCCACATCAACACACAAGAGCAGTACACATAAACACAACCAACATAAAACACAGCAGCACACAAGCAGACAATAGCCACCCACAGACCAAACAACAGTCACCACTTCTCCAGACACCGCCAGTACTACACACACCACATCAAGCATACCCACAGGCACTACACCAACAGTAAGTGACACACCCAACACACTCATCATACCCACAGACACCATGCCAATAGGTCCCAGATATCCACCACAAGCACCATACCTATAGGCATCACAAAAACAAACACATAGACTTCCACCACATCCAACATACCCGCAGCCACCACCTCAACAGACACACACATATCCACTACTCCATCCCCCAGCACCTCTAACTCCCAGACCCCTAAAGACACATGAACACGCTCACTCACTCACCCAACATGCAACTACCAAACACAAGCATACCTCCCTGAAGCGCGCACCCATGACATCTACACCAACACAGAGGACAACCACTCCCTTGAACTCCAATTCCCAACCCTCTACTGCTGACTGTCCCCGTGTCCCTAAGAACCATTTTTTTCCCCTTAACCTTTCCCTGGTTCCCTCTACCCTGTCCCAAATCCAAGAGGCCGGCCCCTCCCTTCTACCTCTGAGGCTTCTCCTCCCCCTGTAGGAACCCATACATATCCCCCCTCCCAAAAAGCAGACCACCTCTCCCAAACCCAAGAGCAAACTCCCTTCCCAAATCTGACCCCCCTCAGATGATTCCTGAGATGCCTGACTGACTCCTTGAAACCCCTTCCTGGGATTTCCCTGGCAGTTAAGGAGTCTAGTCTGAGCAAAGTGATGTGCATGAGTAATTGCTAATTGACTGGCCAATGGCCTTGGACTTATTACATTTATTGGTAAATAAACCCCAAACAGTTGTTTGGTATCATATTTGACCTGCAACTCCTTTACTACCTTTTGTGGTGTTCCTGCTTAAGTTGTATTGCGTGCCTATAGTTGTGATGTATTTCAGCCTGCTTGCTGTTCCATTTGCTGTTGTTTGCAGTATCTGACTTTGTGGGCAGTGCTGGTGTTCCCAGAGATAAGGGTATATGTTAAGTGTATGGATATGTGGATGTGAATGCAGTGGTGGTGTCATGTTAATGTGCACTGTTTTGTATGGTAAGTATTTCATCTTGTGGTGTCCAATGTGAGCATGTATGGTATTACACCTGTTCCTCTGATAACAATTATGTATTCGTTTGATGTGTGTCAGCTTGAGGTTTGTTTTTGCACATATGGTGTGTTCAATTGTGCTAGCTTTGTTTACATTTGACTGTGCATGTGTCCATTTAGCTGTGTGTACATTGAAGCTACTTCATGTAGAGGTGTGTCCCATGCGGTTGGAGTTGTATGTGCTTTGTTCACTTGTACTTCCACATTGTGCAGATAGGCATGTCATTTGGGCCCAGAATTGTTTGTCGCTGAGATACATGTAGGGCCATTTCTTGTGCAAATGTTGTTTAAGGGGCATTTGAAAACTGATATGTGTCCAGTGCAGCCTCCTTCCATGAGTGCTCCTGATGCCCTCATCTGTATTGTGCATAGTGATCTTTGTCTATTGCTCATGCTGTTCTCCTTCCATTGTGCTGTGATGCGTGTGATGTGTGTCCCCACTGCAGGACTGTTTATGGGAATGTTGTTTGTGTTCCATGCCACATCCATTCATATGTGTGTTGAGTGCAATGACAGTCCATGGCCTGTGAGGAATGTGAGTTTGTTAGTTGTATTTGTATATGTGATGTTGGTGTGTTGTTGGTGTTATGTGAGACAATGTTGTGTACCATTCACTGTCCCTTTGCCTGAGATGAGCAGAGGTGTGTTTCTGTGTGGTGTTGTGGTGCAGTGTGAGTGACCTGCCCAATGGGGGCATATTGTGACTGTGAATGTGGCCTTTATGTATTATTCCGACTGAGTACACAATGAGACGTGTACTTGGTGCTTGTGGTGTGACACCCATGTAGGAAAGTACCATCTTGCTACCCCACTTATATGTATGTTTGTTTTTACCTGTGTCACTGGGATCCTGCTAGCCAGGACCCCGGTGCTCATAAGGTGTGCTTGTGTGTATTCCTTGTGTGGTGCCTCACTGTATCACTGAGGCTCTGCTAACCAGAACCTCAGTGTTTATGCTCTCTCTACATTTAAATTTGTCACTGTAGGCTAGTGACTAATTTTCATTGGCACACTGGAACACCCTTATAATTCTCTAGTATATGGTACCTAGGCACCCAGGGTATTGGGGATCCAGGAGATCCCTATTGGCTGCAGCATTTCTTTTGCCACCCATAGGGAGCTCAGACAATTCTTACAAAGGACTGCCACTGCAGCCTGAGTGAAATAACGTCCACTTTATTTCACAGCCATTTTACACTGCACTTAAGTAACTTATAAGTCACTAATAAGTCTAACACTCACTTAGTGAAGCTTAGGTGCAATGTTACTAAGTGTGAGGGCAGCCTGGCACTAGCCAAGGTGCCCCCACATTGTTCAGGGCAATTTCCCCGGACTTTGTGAGTGCGGGGACACAATTACACATGTGAACTACGTATAGGTCAATACCTATGTGTAGCTTAACAATGGTAACTCCGAACATGGCCATGTAACATGTCTAGGATCATGGAATTGTCACCCCAATACCATTTTGGTATTGGGGGGACAATTCCATGCATCCCTGGGGCTCCAGCATGGACCCTGGGTACTGCCAAACTAGCTCTCTGGGGTTTTCTCTGCAGCTACCGCTGCTGCCAACCCTCAGGCAGGTTTCTGCCCCCTGGGGCCTGGGCAGTCCAGTCCCAGGAAGGCAGAACAAATGATTTCCTCTGAGAGTGGGAGTTACACCCTCTCCCTTTGGAAATAGGTGTTAAGGGCCTGAAAGGAGTAGCCTCTCCTGGCCTCTGGAAATGCTTTGAAGGGCACAGATGGTGCCCTCCTTGCATAAACTAGTCTACACCGATTCAGGGAGACCCCAGTCCCTGCTCTGGTGCACAACTGGACAGAGGAAAGGGAAGTGACCACTCCCCTGTCCTTCACCACCCCAGAGGTGGTGCCCAGAGCTCCTCCAGTGTGTCCCAGACCTCTGCCATCTTGAATGCAGAGGTGTGAGGGCACCTTGGAGACCTCTGAGTGGCCAGTGCCAGCAGGTGACATCAGAGACCCCTCCTGATAGGCTCTTACCTGGTTAGGTAGCCAATCCTTCTCTGAGGGCTATTTAGGGTCTCTCCTATGGGTTTCTCACCAGATAATGAATGCAAGAGCTCACCAGAGTTCCTCTGCACTTCCCTCTTCAACTTCTGCCAAGGATCGACCACTGACTGCTCCAGGACTCCAGCAAAACTGCAACAAAGTAGCAAGAAGACTACCAGCAACATTGTAGTGCCTCATCCTGCCTGCTTTCTTGACTGTTTCATGGTGGTGCATGCTCTGAGGGCTGTCTGCCTTCACCCTGCACTGGGAGCCAAGAAGAAATCTCCTGTGGGTGGACGGAATCTTCCCCTTGCTAATGCAGGCACCAAACTTCTACATCACCGGTCCTCTGGGTCTCCTCTCATCTTGACGAGCGTGGTCCCTGGAACACAGGAGCTGAATCCAAGTGTCCCGACAGTCCAGTGGCCCTTCTGTCCAAATTTGGTGGAGGTAAGTCTTTGTCTCCCCATGCCAGACAGTAATCCTGTGTACTGCGTGAACTGCAGCTGCTAGGGCTCCTGTGCACTTTTGGAAGACTTCCTTCGGGCACAGCACAGCCCAGGTCCCCAGCACTCCGTCCTGCATTGCCTACATCGCTGAGTTGGACTCCGAGTTCGTGGGACCCTCTTTTGTTGTGCTGAGACGACTGCCGTGCTCAGATCCTCTGAACGCCTGTTCAGGTGCTTCTGCTGGTGCTGCCTGCTTCTGCGTGGGCTCTCTCTATTGATGAGCGCCCCCTCTGCCTCCTCCTCCAAGGGGTGACCTTCTGGTCCTTCCTGGGCCCTGGCAGCACCCAAAATCCTCAACCACGACTCCTGCAGCTAGCAAGGCTAGCTTGCGTGGAAACAACTCTGCATCCTCCAGCACGCCATGGGACATCTTCTGACCAAAAGAGAAGTTCCTGGCACCTTCCGTTGTTGGAGAATCTTCGGCTTCTTCCACCCAGATGCAGCCCTTTTGCAACTTCATCCGGGGTTTAGTGGGCTCCTGCCCCCCTGGACACTTGCGTGACTCTTGGACTTGGTCCCCTTCCTTTGTAGGTCCTCAGGTCCCGGAATCCATCTTCAGTGCTTTGCAGTCAGTCTTTGCAGAATCCTCTATCTCGACTTTACTGTCTTTCTGGGGTAGTAGGATAACTTTACACCTACTTTTCAGGGTCTTGCGGTGGGGTATCTTGGACATCCTTAGTGTTTTCTTACGCTCCCAGCGACCCTCTACACACTACACTAGGCCTGTGGTCCATTCGTGGTTCGCATTCCACTTTTGGAGTATATGGTTTGTGTTGCCCTCGGCCTATTGTCTCCTATTGCATTCTATTGTGTTCTACAGTTTTTGCACTACTTTTCTAAGTGTTTTACTTACCTGATTTTGTATTGCGTGAATATTTTGTGTATTTTATTTACCTCCTAAGGGAGTACATCCTCTGAGATACTTTTGGCATATTGTCACTAAAATAAAGTACCTTTATTTTTAGTAACTCTGAGTATTGTGTTTCTTATGATATAGTGCTCTATGATATAAGTGGTATAGTAGGAGCTTTGCATGTCTCCTAGTTCAGCCTAAGCTGCTCTGCTATAGCTACCTCTATCAGCCTAACCTGCTAGAACATTACTAATCTACTAATAAGGGATAACTGGACCTGGCACAAGGTGTAAGTACTACAAGGTACCCACTATAAGCCAGGCCAGCCTCCTACACTCCATCTCATGTGAACGACAGCGCAACAATCTGTTGGTGCAGTTAATGACACACTTTGGTGTGTATATTTACAGTCAGTTGCATCCACTGTGGCTTTGATTTTGTACACCCTCAATGATCATCAGCAGCTGCAGGATGTGGGTGGTAGGCTCCATGGCAACATCGTACATGTAAAGCTGCCTACAGGTGAGTGTCTCCCTTTATAGTCCCCGTTTCCACCTGCTGAGACATTGTGGTTGGACCGCCAAGGCCACACTGTGTCTGGCCGATACATTATCTCCACCGGCCTGTTTGTGTTGCCACATGACCATGGCAGTCTGTGCTGCCAGGAGGTGCCAGAGGAACCGGGGTGGTCTTTGGCCTTTATGCCCGCATAACTCATAATCTGGTGGGCCAAAAGTCAACCTGATGGCGCTCGGATTGAAACTGTCACCATGGCGGTTGACAGATCACCAAATTCATAATGAGGCTCAAATTGGCAAGTATTTATGCAGCACAGAATCAGTAATAAAATGGAAACACAGCATAAGAAAAATCCCAAATCAATTTAGAAAACAGGCTGAATTGTAAAAAAGAAAATGATATAAAAACAACACAAATCCAGGCAGTCGTACCGAAAATATTCAGGTTTGATGATTTAAAAGCACAAAGAGCCACTCACGGTCATCTGGTTCTGCTAGACTGAAGGAAAGTCAAGAATTCAGGCCAAACTGCATTGAATCACGAGTTGTTTACAGGGACCAGGTTAGTCCAGCTAAAAGAGCTGCCTTCACAAAGTAAGTTAACTTCTCAAAGTCCAGAGTGAAGACTTCCGTTCATAGAGCAGGAGGCTGAGATGAGCAGGCAGAGAACATGGATGTGGTGTAAAGGGTAGGCTGGGTGGTGCAGCCTGTTGTCACTGTAGCATGACCAGCTGGTTGGGCATCACAGAACATCACTGGTGGAACATCATGTTGGTGATTAACATGGACAGCATTGCTGTATCAGGAAGGGCAGATCTCGAGTTTCCAGCTGTCACTGGTGGTTGCTGTAGCATGAAGAGAAGGTCTTCACTTGAGCTTTGCATTGGTGGTCATTGTGGGTTGCAGAGTATAGTTAGGAATTGAAGGTGGTCAAGAAGGTGAGCCTCCAGCTATTTGTGAGAACAAAAAACATAAATACTGTTTTTTATGTTTTTATTTTTCCCAACAAGTGTATGAAATGCTGTCTCCAGCTGGGAAAGAAGAACTTGCCCATGATGCAATATATGTTGGTTTATGAGAAATGGTCAGGTCACTGATGTCGTATGAACTGTGTATTGCTAAATGCACATTCCACTGGCGGTGCCTGAATAATGCTATCATGTCAGACAGAAATCATAGAATGTGAAAAACATGTGTCAGAAACGTGGACATACTGATACACAGAAAATGGTCATTCTCATGTCATATATTCACACAAAGAAGAATTCACCATCTGATGTCTAGCTTACAGCCGTACACAACACAAACATTGGTTATCATCTTGTGTTAGGACTGCCCCTATCTCACAAGAGGAAAGAGAGAAGGAATTTTAATGCTAATCCCTCAACCTCACTGTATGAGTGTCCCCAGAATTAAATGACTGCACACAGCTCTAACAGAGAGTCCTTCACATGGAAAAATGGGTTCAGGTTTGGATAAGGGGTTCATGGTTAGAAAATAAACAGAAGACAGAATACGTCTGCCGTCTTCCATCAGATGAGATTCTCAGCACATGGCATAATACTATTAATAAAACATTTAGCCCAAAACTAACTAAATATGTTTATTTACCTTAAAAGTGTATTAGGTGACTTACCACATTTTTCAGATGGGAAGACAATGTTGAACCCTTGTAGGCACCTGAAAATGCCAGGGACCTCAAAGGAACTCTCCCTGAGATGCTGTCAGACCACTGCAACACTGTAATAAAATCCAAAATCTTCAAACATGAGGGTAACAGGTAAGTAAGTCAATGGAGTCTCTGCAAAAGGGGGATACAGAGAAATATATAAACTGAGAAGGAAAGCCAAAATAACAAAGATGAAGGGCATAAAGCTGGTGATGAATTAGCAAGAACCCTCCAACAAATGAAAGGTTTCTAGGTGCCAGCTTGCTAGTTCTGACTCAAATTATGCATGGGCCAAAATATTGAGTTACAAATATCAGAACATAGAAATATCGAAAAAAAATATTGTGAGTCAAAAATATTATGGCATAAAACCTTTTTTTTTAATGAATATTATTTTTTTAATACATAATATTGTTTAAAAATACTGTTGTTTTTATTAGTATATTTATAAAAATATTGTTTTAAATATTTCAATGTGGTATTCCCACCCTTCCCGCTCAAATAACTGTCTCATGTAACATGTACCATTTAACAACACAGCTGTTTGAGAGGGAATGGTAGTAATACTATGGGAGCATCTCTTTGACCAAAGTATGACTTTAAGAGACGCCCACCCTGAACAAACCGGTGTCCTCCTAGCCATTAGGTAAAATAACCTTGTGACAGTGATAAGAGAGCGAAGGCCTCTCTACAATCTGGGATACCTGTGGCCTAACTGAGGGTAAGGTTCCATTTAGAAGCCCTAACAAATGTCTGAGACCTAGATAGGATAGCCAAAGGCAGAAACATGTTAGCATCTCAGAGGTACATAAGGTCCATGGCACCCACTAACCTCCTCCAACTATACTTTATAGTATTTTATCTGACCCCCTAGGGTGCCACCTAATAAAGGATTCTTTGTGGTTCACCTTAAGGGGATCTTAATAGCACTAACTGGATCCCAGAGTTTTGTCCAGAGAAAAATATTCCCTCAAGGCAGTACAACTTGAGGTTAAGTCCACCTTGGTAGTATCATCTGACCAGGGTGGGGCGAGGTAGCCAAAGATGAAGCATGTCAAATTACAGGAGTGAGCCCACCTCATCCAAATCTTGGAATGACCAGGAGTAAGGATAGGGTAAGAAGAACAAAACAGTAGGATTGAAAATTGCCAAAGGTTCCCAATAGGCCACCAAGCCATTTTGTGTTTTGAGTGCTGTAATCGAGACAGGTGTGGGACCATATTGAGCCTCTTTTTCTCCTATGGTGCTTGAGATCATAAGAGTAGAGACAAAATTGTTTGGAGCCCAAGTCCAGCATACTCCTCTCAGTAGGAATATGGAAATGTGGCAAAGGATAGTCAACAGAGTGAATGCTGTAGACTCCACCCTGCGTTCAAAGGAGGACATTAGGAGGAGGTGCAATGACCCCAGAGGGAAAGTGCATTTCCTGGCCTCCAGGCAATACATGGGGGCCAACAAGACTGGTGGTGGTCCACGCAATGCCCCACTATAACTCTTTCCCAGGGAGGATATGGTCTAGGCCATCCTGCATCCTGAAGGCTTGACAGGAATAGCAGGGGGAGTGGAGTCTGGTAAGTTACAACACAAAACTGTCACAAATCTTCAATGTCCTGCATGCTCACATCTCACCTTTTGCCACTGTGTTGCGCATGTACGTTCCCAACATGCAATACTGAGAGTTGCAGAGATGTAAGCTTGTTAATGTGCATTGTTATACATAGCATCACTTGTATCAATCCCCATTACATGCCATATGTTGAAATGGGGTCTATAAGAGTTTCAATAACAAAAGTTCATCCCAGGACCCGTGGTATATATCAACATGGAAATGTATGGGCCAACCTAACTGCAGTGTGGCAACAGACATGTAAGAATAAACATTAGTCAAGTGTTTGGAAGTATAAAGAGTGACATGGCTGCAACTACCAGGAGACCCTGTTTATGTACCTCTAACCATCAGGCATTCCTGCACTTTTCTAAATATACCTGTGTGCCATCTCTCAAATGATGTACCTCCCTTTGGAGTTTAGCATTTGTGAAATGTGGGGCAGCAGCAAGTGACATGACTACAACTACCAGGAGGCCCTGTTTTTGTACATCTAACCACCAGATATTCCTGCACTTGTCCAAATACACTAGTGTGCAATCTCTGAAATTATGTACCCTCCCCTGGACGTTTAGCATTTGTGTTATGTGGGGATGAAGCAAGTGACATGACTACAACTACCAGGATGCCCTGTTTCTGTACCTCTAACCAACAGACCTTTCTGCACTTGTCCAAATACACCTGTGTGCCATCTCTTAAATGTTGCACCGTCTCCTGGGATTGTAGCATTTTCCTAGTGTGGGGAGGCAGCAATTACATGACTACAACTACCAGGAGGCTCTGTTTCTGTACCTCTAACCGCCAAGCTTTCCTACACTTGTCCAAATACACCTGGGGCTATCTTTCAAAAGAAGTAACCTCCCAGGGAATTAGCAATCTATATATCATGCTCAACTCAGAAACATGTCAGTCAGCTAGCTTGTTCTTGTCTTGGTATCCCAAAATAAAACTATTTAGGACAGGAGTGACACCTTACCAAGTGTGTACATAAAGTATTACTAAGGCGTTAAAAAGCTTCATCAGATTGGTAGTAGCAGTTAACAAATTGACGCAGCATTGCTTATATGATGGTTGCTGTTACATAAGCCACAAAGTTGTGTGTTTGCCTGTGTCTAATACAACTAGGCCTTGGAAGAGCCAAATGTACGTCTCCTCTACACTGCATTGGCTTAACTGTTTCTAAGATGTCATGTTCATTCCCTCACCTAAAGTGCAACTGATCACCACATCTAACGAGTTGCTTGAGTCTAGTAATTTCTACAAGCTTCACACATGTAATTTCAACAACCTCAATGCCATGGTAACATAGCACAATCATCAAACATACCACTTAAGAGTGTCCAAGGTCTTTACTTACAGTCACACAAAAAGTTTGGATATAGATTCCACACTTCAACCAATAACATTGTACTCTATTTCTCAACAGGTCGAGCGGGAACAGCATCTGGACATACATCGTCCACCAACCAATCTCCCAAATTACCTCTGGAGGAAGCCCTCAGTGTTGACGACACTCCTGGACATTTGGATGTAGGTGATGGTCCTGGCCCATCTGTGCAGCCTGGTCAGACGGAAACAGTGAGTCTCACTTTGCCCACAAAACACCTAGCACCCAAGTTGATTCAACATCACAGATAACAAGCAAGAAGGGATGTCCATGTAAGAATCCAGGAGGTGCAGATGGCAAGACATCCACCACTGCCAGCAAGAAACCTAATTCTTAATGTCCTTGTTTGTGTCTCATACATTCACTTTTTGGACTGATCCTGAACCTCATTCCATTTCTGATAGGAGAAGCATTATGGACGTTGGACTTCAAATGGTGTGGCATCTACTCCTATGATTTCATTCACCATGACTGA
Organism: Pleurodeles waltl; assembly: GCF_031143425.1. Classification (NCBI taxonomy): domain Eukaryota; kingdom Metazoa; phylum Chordata; class Amphibia; order Caudata; family Salamandridae; genus Pleurodeles; species Pleurodeles waltl. Next base: position 768,800,267 of record NC_090436.1, read on the forward strand.
CCCCTTCACTTTTCATTCATTTTAATTGTTGAAACATGTTTGTTTTCACCCTTAGCACTGTAATAAATTCACAAATCACCAACTCATTGTCTGCTGTCTTAAATTTCACATTTACCAAAGTAGATACGTAAGAACATGAGAACCATACAATTAAAAAACACGTTACTTGTAGAAGTAGAGATATGTTGCATGTACGCAGTGTCCAGCTCAGGATTACAATCATTCCACACAAACACATACATAAAAGTGTCTTGTCAGAGAAGAGAATGTATTAAATTTTTCAGCTAATTGGCTGTCAATATGTCTGAAACTTAGCAAATCACACATGATTGGATCATAGAGGGTAAATGTTCAAATTTACAGACGGCCAGATAATTTAAGGAAGGGATATATCAGACATTGTAGAATCGGCAAACATTAAATTAATAGATGCCTTGCCTACCTCAAAAAAGGAATCAACATCATATAATACAAGAGTCAGACTGACGGCAACATAACAGTTTCTGATCACAGGGTCATTACAATTCTGTGTTTCTGTATCTGCTGCAATGACACAAACAAATGTCAGTGATGTACCATTGGCACTTTAGGCTACAGTGATGACGCACATAAACAGCTGCATACAGTTCACACAAAAAGAGTGTTTAGCCAATGTAAAGGTAAACTGACATGAATTCGGCCTAGGACTACATATTTTCTAACCACCACATGACAATAAGCAAGTCCAATAGAGTCTTCCAAACTTCCATCCTATCACTGTGAAAGCTGTCTTGGCACAGGCCTTGTACACCCAAAGTCTGTGACCTACATTCCCAGGAACAATCCATGTCCACTTTGTGTGTTCAAACAGCATCATATAGCTGCCAATGTTGCAACTCGGAAATGTCCAAATAAAGATGTCATGGTGAAGGTACATGAACAAACGCAAAAACAAGCAACATGCTTATGAAACTATACACGTGACAATATTCACATAGCAAAAGTCTGGAGAACACAGTCCATTCTAAAAATGTCACACAAACAAAGCACAATCTTCTAAATGTTATTTTGTCAAAATCTTCATCATCAGACACAATTTGCCAATATTTGCCAGAGCTTCAGCTTCAGAACTGCTAAAAAGAAATATACTCCTTTCATCACCAGAACAAGAGTTCATTGTACAGTCAAAGTAATGACATCGCATGACTTACTTACACTCATGAGAAGAAGCTGCTGAAATCTTGTTGCAAGTCAGCTCCTTTCTCTTCAACACTATCATCTTCATTTGACAATTCCGGATTCTTACCCAGTGGCACAGCAGGCTCCCCCCTCCTATAGGATGTAAGGGATGTTCCTTCGCAGGGCGATATTGCAGAGCATGCAGCACACAACAGCAATTTGACACAGCTTCCCGGGTGAGTAGAGGAGGGTTCCCTCAGTCTTGTACAGACAGTAAAATCTGGCCTTCGGAAGCCCAAAAGGCTCTCAACTGGCTACTGTGTTTCTTCATTGGCCTCACGGAAGTGGTCTTCCCCTGGCCTAGTTGGATTCCTTAGTGGTGTTAACAACCAAGGACGGTTGGGATATGATGAGTCTCCTGTTTTGTAATGAGATAAGTGCCGCAAAGAGTCACACACTTCCTGCCTGCAGTACCTCACATTGCACACACAAGATCATGACAGATGTAACTTACCAACAAGCCAGGCCCTCTCTAGTTGCAGTTGACATTAGCGGGGGTATGGTTCCGCTCCGCATTAGAAAGACATTATTTGAGAGATGGCACACAGGTGTATTTGGACAAGTGCAGGAAGGCCTGTTGGTTAGAGATACTAAAACAGGACCTCCTGGTAGTTGCTGTCATGTCACTTGCTGCCTCCCTACACTGCTCAAATGCTAAACTTCCATGTGAGGGTACACCATTTGGGAGATGGCACACAGGTGTATTTGAACAAGAGCAGAAATGTTGGGTTGGTTAAAGCTACAGAAACAGGGCCTCCTGGTAGTTGCTGTCATGTCTCTTACTGCCTCCCCACACTTACAAATGCTAAACTCCAAAGGAAGGGCACATCATTTGAGAAATGGCACACAGGTATATTTGGATAAGTACGGGAAGGCTTGTTGGTTAGGGGTTACAGACACAAGGTCTCCTGTTAGTTGCAGTCATGTTACTCTCTGTACTTCCCAACACTTGACAAATGTTTAGTCTTACATATCTTGCCACCCTGCCGTTAGATTGGCCCATACATTTACATGTTGACATATACCATGGCTCCTGGGATGATCTTTTAATGTTGAAACACTTACAGACCCTATTCCAGCATATGGCATGTAATGGGGATTGACACATGTGATGTTATGTATGACAATGCACATTGACAAGCTTACATTTTTCCAACTCTGGGTATTGCATATTGGGAAAGTAGATGAACAATGCAGTGGCAGAAGGTTAGAGGTGAGCATGAAGGATTGTAACAGTTTTTGTGATGTAACTTACCAGACTCCATTTCCTCAGCTATTCCTGTCAAGCCCTCAGGGTGCTGGATGGCCAAGACCTTCTCCTCTCAGGGAAAGAGTTGTAATGGGGCACTGGGAGGACCACCACCAGTCTTATTGTCCTCCATGTGTTGCCTGGAGGCCAGAAAATGTACCTTCCCCATCAGGTCATTCCACTGCTTCCTAACGTCCCCCTTTGTGTGCAGGGTGGTGCATACAGCATTCACTCTTTCAAGTATCCCTTACCACATTTCCATTTTCCTACTGAGAGGAGTATGCTGGACTTTTTCTCCAAATAACTGTGGCTCTACTTTTATGATTTCATCCGCCATGACTCTCAACTCATCGTCTGAAAAACAGAGATTTTGTGGAGGTGACATGGGTGTAAAATGAAGTGGGTAGCATGGACTTACTTAAAAAAATGTAATTTAAGGAGTAAATTGACAAAAGTGTGTGAAAGGTGTTCAATGGGAGGGTGAAAAGAGGGATTCCTCATTGTAAATAATGAAAAATGGTGGGCTCTGGTTTATTTCTTGCAGTGGATAGGCAAGGAAGGGGTGTGTCTATAGTGTGTTTGGCAAGTGTGTCCACTGGGCCAGTATATGTCAGCCGTGTTGTTTTTTAACTTATCCTGTGGGCACTTGTCTGTTGCTTTTTTGAATGCACACCGCTGCAGCCGACCACTGTCATCTGACCTCTGCAAGGAGACTGCCACTTTGGTTCCACACAGCCATGACGGTGATGGAGTGCGCACCTCCAAGATGACAGGCTGCTGTGCAGCTGGCAATAAGCCATTTGCTTTGGTGGTCGAAGGTTCAGCTTACATACATCGTACTATGGTGGTCTGTAGACCGCCAGCTCAGCGGTCTGTTTGGGACTGCCGCCTTGGTGATCTGGTAGTTCAACCGCCAAACTCGAAATCAGGCCCTGTGTTTCCACTCCAATGTGTTTCAGCTATAGCCTTGATTACGAATAGAGTGTTGAAACTGACACACTTCTGCAAATACTATGTGACATTAACAAAGGCAAAAATACCCAATTAGTGTTTAATTAAAGCAAACATAACCTCCATTTTGAAATGTCCAAATGAGTAATAACAGTACACGTGCAACAACCATTGATAATTCTGTTTGCATCTGCCAAATCATTGTTCCTGTACATCCAAAATACATCACTTACATGAATGTCATCGTGATACAATAATGAAATTCTATAGTCCCAACATTCTGTGGCATATATACATGAAGTGGCCATCATCTCTATTCAAAGTACCACACCTATATGACTGTCATTGTAATAAAATAAGGATATAATATGATCACGACACTCTGTGGCACATAGGTATGAATTAGCCATCCTTAACATTCAACAGAACACTTATTGACTGTGCTATTTATAGGACCTCTCTGAGGATTATGGGGGTCATTCTGACCTCAGCGGTAAAAGCCGCTTACCGCCGGTCAGAAGGCCGCCACAATACCGCCGCGGTCAGCCGCCACGGACATTCTGACCCACAACTGCAAAACCTCCAAAAATCCGCCCTCCACTGCAGTCCGCCACATCAGCGGCCAGCGGTAAACTGGAGAAGACCAAACCTCCACCGCCACGCCAACAGAAATACGCCCATCCCATTATGACCCGCAAATCCACGCGGCAGTCATTCAACCGCGGTATTCCATTGGCGGTACACACCGCCGCGGTCAAAATACACACACCTTTACAAACCCCTACCACATTGGACAATTTGAAAGGCACACACCTGAAACACATACACACACCACTCCCACACATCCAATACCACATAAAACACACACCCACATCACCCACAAACCCCTACCAACAAAATCCAGAGACGAAGGAGAGAGAGACACATCAGAGAATAGATAGCCAGACACACAGAGGCACACCACAACATCACACACACCACATAGAAGCACAAAGCACCACACACCAACACACACATCATCACATACACCACCCCACACCTCATACACACCACCCCATGGCACCACAAAGGCACCCACGCTTTTCGGACCAAGAACTCCGGGTCATGGTGGAGGAAATCATAAGAGTGGAACCCCAGCTCTTCGGCTCACAGGTTCAGCACACCACCATAGCAAGGAAGGCAGAGCTCTGGCAGTGGATCGTGGACAGGGTCAACGCGGTGGGACAGCATCCCAGAAATAGGGACGACATCCGCAAACGATGGAACGACCTACGGGGGAAGGTGCGATCGATGGTCTTGCGACACAACATCGCAGTGCAGAAGACTGGCGGGGGACCCCCACCCACTCCACCCGAATTCACAGCATGGGAGCAAGAGGTACTCAACATCCTGCATCCTGATGGCCTCGCTGGAGTACACGGAGGAATGGACTCTGGTAAGTACAAGGCCAACCACTTCACCCCCCCCCCCAGCATGCTAACCCCCACCCTCACCCCCAACCCCCCAGCACACATCCTCCCTGAGAATGTCTCTCCAGCACAACCCACCCAACACCAACCCCTGCATGCCATCCCCAAACTATGGACACCCATCACCTAAGCATGACCACTGCACATACCCATCCCCCCCCACAAAACACCATCACAACACCTCCCCCAAGGGAATGCCAGCACTGGGGGACAAGGGCACCCATAAAACGCAAGCTAATGCACACACAGAAACAATAACCATACCCTCTTACCCCATGCAGGACCCAAACGACAACACACCGGTCAGGAGGGACCAGAAATGTCCATCCCACCCCCGGAACAGGCCCCTAGTGATGACAGCAGCTCTGTCGACCTGGACCCTGATGACCAGCCCGGACCATCGGGGACCTCTGGGCAGTCGGTTCCCCTCACCCAGACACAGGCCACTGCAGACCTAACCCCCTCTGGGAACAACAGCACAGCTCCCACCCAGCGGGCCCATGCCTCTGTCTCTAGGACAGGTCAAGCAGCGGTGTGTCTACCACTACAGGGCCCCCAGGGTAACCCACCAACCCAACAACAACAGGGACCTGGGGGCAGTGGGAGTGGGCACACCGTCCAGGGGACAGAGGCCCAGGGAAACAGGGCAACTCGGAGGGCTGCTGTGCGACAGGGGGGGGAGGAGAGGCCCAGGGAACCCACTCTCCAAGAGGCCCTCACCACCATCATGGCAGCCTACCACCACTCACAAGAGACGATGGCGACGGTACTGGCCAGGTTCCAGGAGATCTAGGCACAGCAGGAGCAACGCTACATGGGGTTCAGCGACCAACTCACCAACATCTCAACCGCTATGGGGAGCATAGTCCAGGCCCTGAACCGTATAGAGGACACGTTTCGGGACCATGTGGCATCACACAGGGCCCCTGTCACTAGCCAGGAACAGGAACAGCCTACCACCTCCGCCGGCGCTAGTGGACAGGAGGCCCCACCACAACGACAGCCCACCAGAACCCCACCTCCTGCTGAACAACAACCACCCCACAAAAGGAGCCTGAGATCAAAAAAACCGACAGAGTAGGATGTCAAGACCCCCGCCAGCATCACATACCCCCTGAAGTCCTCCCACTGTTCAACATTGCCACTCTGTCAAACCTTGAACTGCCCCTGCTCCATCCTGCCACAGGCATATGGACAATGCACCTGTGAGACTGAGAACTGGACTCTGCCATGGACATTACTCCACCCCCACCCATCACTGTTTCACTATCATGTACCAATATCTATGCACTAATAATAAATCACACATTGCACTGAAATCAATCAGGACTCAGCCTGTCTTATTTACAAATGTATGACACATTACATATCAATTACGTATTTTTAACATTGTGAATTACACATACCGAGGTAACTTAGCATTAGTCCATGGGCCAACCAAGCCGAGGTCACGCAGTGGCTCATACAGCACAGAAAAGGGAATGGAAAATCAAACATCATGTTTATAGTTCTGGGGGGAAATCGACAAAGTTGAGATGCAGGAGGCTTTCAGGAAATGTAAAATGGCATGGGTGATTATTACCTGTGTGCTACTGGAAATACTGTTCTATTACTCTGTCCCTGTTGTCTGTGTCGTCCTCTGAGTCTTCCTCCTCTTCACTCTCCGCAGGCTCCACAGCTGCTTCAACACCACCATCTGCACCATCCTCCTGCAGGAACCTGACGTCGCAATGCCAGATTGTGAAGCATACAGCAGGCCACGATGATATGGCAAACCTTCTTTGGTGAGTACATCAGGGATCCCCCTGTCATATGCAGGCACCTAAACCTGGCCTTCAGGAGGCCAACGGTCCTTTCGATGATCCTCCTAGTTCGCCCATGGGCCTCATTGTACTGTTCCTCTGCCCTGGTCCGGGGATTCCTCACTGGGGTCAGTAGCCAAGGCAGGTTGGGGTAACCAGAGTCACCTATTAGCCACACACGTTGTCTCTGTAGCTGCTCCATCACATAGGGGATGCTGCTATTTCGCATAACATACGCGTCATGCACTCACCCTGGGAACTTGGCATTTACATGGGAGATGTACTGGTCAGCCAAACAGACCACCTGGACATTCATTGAATGATAACTTTTTCTGTTTCTGTACACCTGCTCATCGTCTTTTGGGGGTACCAAAGCCACATGGGTCCCATCAATGGCACCAATGATGTTGGGGATATGTCCAAGGGCATAGAAATCACCCTTCACTGTAGGCAAGTCACCCTCGTCTGGGAAAATGATGTAGCTCCGCATGAGTTTCATCAGGGCAGACAACACTCTGCTCAAAATCTTTGAAAACATAGGCTGAGACATTCCAGATGACATGGCCACTGTTGTCTGGAATGACCCACTTGCCAAAAAATGGAGGACTGACAAAACCTGCACCAGAAGGGGAATCCCTGTGGGTTGGCGGATGGGGGACATCAGGGCTGGCTCCAGCTGGGCACACAGTTCATGGATAGTGGCACGGTCAAGTCTGTATCGAAGTATTATATGGCGTTCTTCCATTGTCGACAGGTCCACCAGCGGTCGGTACACGCGAGGATTCGTCCTTCTCCTCGCAAGTCCCAGCGGACGGTGCCTAGGAAGGACAACATGGAGCACAGAGTCAGGCAAACCACAGGTACGTACAGACAGCTTGCACAGTTAAAGAATGGCAATGGGTTGAAAGGCGTGTATGTGTGGCAATGCAAGGCCTAGGCCTGTGTGTCGCAGTCAAAATTAAGCCATGTAGGCCCTTGAAATGGCGGCTGCCTGACCTGTGAAGTGGGACAATGGGATGTGAGGTCAATGCGCTGGCGGGGCACACCGTGGCGGTAGGCGGTCGAAGACCGCGGCGCAAAGCCGCATTGGTTAACATTGAACCCTATGGGTTTCAGGAGCCAATGACGATGTGCGCCGGCGGACGCGGTACGCACCGCCGCGGTACGCACCGCCGCGGGCGTGACCGCCATTTCCTAGCTGATTGATCACTCGAGACCTGATCATCCACAGGAGAGGACCTATACTGCAAGTGCTGCTGTGACCTCGGTCTGGAAGTGACAATGGCTGCTGCGACTGGGGAAAGGGCCCCTGCCTTCACGTCTGAAGAGTTGGAGAAGCTCGTGGATGGGGTCCTCCCCCAGTATGCGCTACTCTACGGTCCTCCAGACCAACAAGTGAGTACACCGGGTGCACATGGAATGGGCTATGCCTGTGTGGATTGGGGTGGATGTAAGTTGGTGGGGTGGGGGGTGAATGAGGAGTGCAACGCACAACAGATGAGAGCATGTGCCATATGGCAAAGTTGGTGGGGGGGGGCAATCACATCTAACATGCAGGTCATTTATGATTTCCTCCTTTCCACCCTGTACATGTCAAATAGGTCAGCGCCCATCAGAAGATCGAGATTTGGCGTGCCATCGCCAAGGAAGTCCGGAACTTGGGGGTCCACAACAGACGGGGCACCCACTGCCGCAAGAGGTGGGAGGACATCCGCCGCAGAAAAAGGAAGACCGCAGAAACACTGCTGGGGATGGCCTCCCAACCTAGGAGGGGTGCCAGTCGCACCATGACCCCCCTGATGTCCCGGATCCTGGCGGTGGCCTACCCTAAATTGGATGGGCGCTTTAAGACATCACAGCAGACACAAGGGGGTGAGTATCAGCACATTCTCCTATCTTTCTGCGCAGTGGAGGCGTCTGGGTGGGGGAGGAGGGCTGTGGGTGACATTAGGCCAGGGCGCTTTCTGTAGTGTAGTCCTCTCCCTTAGGCATGGCCCTGTGCCCCCGGCCCCCACCTCTGTAGGGTGACAAGTACAGCCATTGATGGTCCAGCATCACCCATGTGCGCGTTTGACGTCTCTTGGCCTGTTGTCCTAGTCAGTAGTACTGAGTAGTGTACCCCGAATGCGCGGCTTAGTGCATGAGGCTCCTGTGTCTGTCCTCTCCGCCAACGGTGTTGACATTGCATGCACTCAACCTGGTCTTCTTTTTTCTCCCCCCACCCTTTCTCTTCATCTTCTTGTGCATGTGTGCATTAGCATCATCAGGCGGAGGAGATTTGGCATCGGAGCACGAGGGAGCTGCAGGACACAAGGCCCCGGTGGGCCCAGGAACAGACACCGAGGGCACCAGTGATCCGGAGGGCGAGGGGAGCACCACAACGGGGACCGGTGGTGACACCAGCGACTCAGACACGTCCTCGGATGGGAGCTCCCTAGCGGTGGCGGCAACATCCGGGCCCCCCGCCTCTACAGGTACAGCCGCCACCCAGCGCACCAGCACCGCCCTCCCAGCAGCCCCTCAGCCTACGCTCCATGCCCGCTCGCCCAGGAAGGCGCGCGTCTCCTTCGCCCCAGGCACCTCAGCCCCTGCCCCTGTTGCCCCTGCTGCCCTCAGTGCGGAGCTCATTGACCTGGTGAGGACGCTCATTGTTGGGCAGACGACCCTTTTGAATGCCATCCAGGGTGTGCAAAGGGAGGTGCAACAGAGCAATGCGTACCTGGAGGGCATTCATTCGGGTCAGGCTGCCCATCAACGAGCGTTCACTGCTCTGGCCTCAGCACTGACGGCAGCCATTGTCCCTGTTTCCAGCCTCCCTCTTCTTACTGCCTCCAGCCTGTCTCTGTCTCCTGTTCCTCAGCCTATCCCATCCACACCATCAGACCAGCCTGCACACACCTCAACACCCAAGAGCAGCTCATCCAGACACAAGCACCACAGATCCCACAAACACTCACCCAAGCAACACACAGATGCAGACATTCCAGCAGTCACAACCACCTCTGTGTCCCCCTCCTCCTCGTCTCCCTCCTCCCTCCCTGTGACGTCTACACTCACACCTGCATGCACCCCAACATCAGCCAGTGCTTCCATCACCACCTCACCCTCCAGTACAGTCCACACTCGTGCAGTCACCACCCCCACTGCCATTTACACGTCCCCTGTGTCCTCTCCCACTGTGTCTGTCACCCCCTCTTCCAAGACACACAAACGCAGGCAGCCACCCACCCAACAGACATCCACCTCACGTCAGCCTACAGCACCAGCACCTTCACCCAATGACAGCACACCTGACTCTCCTACAACCACATCCTCTTCCTCCACTCCCATCACCACTTCACTAATCTTGACCTCTTTCCCTCCGATGAGCTCCCCCCTCCATCTGCAAAGAGTCCCAAGAGCACCGCAGCCACCACCAGCCCAGCTTCGAGTGTCACTGTTGTGCATGGGTTCTGGAGTCCACCCTTTGCCAGCAGTGACACATCGATCAGCAGCAAGGACACGTCCAGCCCCCCCCCCCGGCAAGAGGACCCGCAAAAACAAGGGCCGCCGTGCGAGGACTGACAGGGCTGCCCCCAAGGAGCAATGTGCGGCCACTTCACCAGCCACACCATCTAGGGGAGGCAAGGGCCCGAGAGCCTCATCAAAGGAGCGGAAGGGCAGCAGGAGCGCGGAGAAGGTGGACCCCACATGTCACATCCCAGCTGGGAAGGAGGACACTAAAGAGGCCAGGAGTCCGTCCCCGAAGGGTCCAGAAACGTCACGGTCCGAGGGCGACTGAGCAGGGAGTCCAGGCCAGGTCTGGCTCCCTTGACCTGCTGGATGAGCACCGCTGAACAGGGCCCGTGGTGCAGAAGAGCACCGCTGAAGAGGGCCCCGCCGTGAAGATAGGCACCGCTGAACAGGGCCCGCGGTGCAGAAGAGCACCGCTGAAGAGGGCTCCGCCGTGAAGATAGGCACCGCTGAAGAGGGCCCCGCCGTGAAGATAGGCACCGCTGAAGAGGGTCCCGCCGTCAAGATAGGCACCGCTGAAGAGGGCCCCGCCGTGAAGATAGGCACCGCTGAAGAGGGCCCGCCGTGCAGAAGAGCACCGCTGAAGAGGGCCCCGCCGTGAAGATAGGCACCGCTGAAGAGGGCCCCGCCGTGAAGATAGGCACCGCTGAAGAGGGCCCCGCCGTGAAGATAGGCACCGCTGAAGAGGGCCCCGCTGTGAAGATAGGCACCGCTGAAGAGGGCCCGCCGTGCAGAAGAGCACCGCTGAAGAGGGCCCCGCCGTGAAGATAGGCACCGCTGAAGAGGGCCCCGCCGTGAAGATAGGCACCGCTGAAGAGGGCCCGCCGTGCAGAAGAGCACCGCTGAAGAGGGCCCCGCCGTGAAGATAGGCACCGCTGAAGAGGGCCCACGGTGCAGAAGAGCACCGCTGAACAGGGCCCCGCCGTGAAGATAGGCACCGCTGAAGAGGGCCCGCTGTGCAGAAGAGCTCCGCTGAAGAGGGCCCGCCGTGCAGAAGAGCACCGCTGAAGAGGGCCCCGCCGTGCAGAAGAGCACCGCTGAAGAGGGCCCCGCCGTGAAGATAGGCACCGCTGAAGAGGGCCCCGCCGTGAAGATAGGCACCGCTGAAGAGGGCCCGCCGTGCAGAAGAGCACCGCTGAACAGGGCCCGCGGTGCAGAAGAGCACCGCTGAACAGGGCCCCGCCGTGAAGATAGGCACCGCTGAAGAGGGCCCGCCGTGCAGAAGAGCACCGCTGAAGAGGGCCCCGCCGTGAAGATAGGCACCGCTGAAGAGGGCCCGCGGTGCAGAAGAGCACCGCTGAACAGGGCCCCGCCGTGAAGATAGGCACCGCTGAAGAGGGCCCCGCCATGAAGATAGGCACCGCTGAACAGGGCCCGCGGTGCAGAAGAGCACCGCTGAAGAGGGCCCCGCCGTGAAGATAGGCACCGCTGAAGAGGGCCCCGCCGTGAAGATAGGCACCGCTGAAGAGGGCCCCGCCGTGAAGATAGGCACCGCTGAAGAGGGCCCGGCGTGCAGAAGAGCACCGCTGAAGAGGGCCCTGCCGTGAGGATAGGCACCGCTGAAGAGGGCCCTGCCTTGAAGATAGGCACCGCTGAAGAGGGCCTGCCGTGCAGAAGAGCACCGCTGAAGAGGGCCCCGCCGTGCAGAAGAGCACCGCTGAAGAGGGCCCCGCCGTGAAGATAGGCACCGCTGAAGAGGGCCCGCCGTGTGAGATAGGCACCGCTGAAGAGGGCCCGCCGTGCAGAAGAGCACCGCTGAACAGGGCCCGCGGTGCAGATCAGCACCGCTGAACAGGGCCCCGCCGTGAAGATAGGCACCGCTGAAGAGGGCCCGCCGTGCAGAAGAGCACCGCTGAAGAGGGCCCCGCCGTGAAGATAGGCACCGCTGAAGAGGGCCCGCGGTGCAGAAGAGCACCGCTGAACAGGGCCCCGCCGTGAAGATAGGCACCGCTGAAGAGGGCCCGCCGTGCAGAAGAGCACCGCTGAAGAGGGCCCGCCGTGCAGAAGATCACCGCTGAAGAGGGCCCCGCCGTGCAGAAGAGCACCGCTGAAGAGGGCCCCGCCGTGAAGATAGGCACCGCTGAAGAGGGCCCCGCCGTGAAGATAGGCACCACTGAAGAGGGCCCGCCGTGCAGAAGAGCACCGCTGAACAGGGCCCACGGTGCAGAAGAGCACCGCTGAACAGGGCCCCGCCGTGAAGATAGGCACCGCTGAAGAGGGCCCGCCGTGCAGAAGAGCACCGCTGAAGAGGGCCCCGCCGTGAAGATAGGCACCGCTAAAGAGGGCCCGCGGTGCATAAGAGCACCGCTGAACAGGGCCCCGCCGTGAAGATAGGCACCGCTGAAGAGGGCCCGCCATGCAGAAGAGCACCGCTGAAGAGGGCCCCGCCGTGAAGATAGGCACCGCTGAAGAGGGCCCCGCCATCTCAAGGACCGCTCCGCTGGGCCCTTCTTCTCAAGCACCGCTCCACTGGGCCCTTCATCTCAAGCACCGCTCCACTGGGCACCGCCGTCTCAAGCACCGCTCCGCTGGGCCCTTCATCTCAAGCACCGCTCCGCTGGGCCCTTCATCTCAAGCACAACTCCGCTGGGCACCGCCATCTCAAGCACCGCTCCGCTGGGCCCTTCATCTCAAGCACCGCTCCGCTGGGCACCGCCGTCTCAAGCACCACTCCGCTCGGCCCTTCATCTCAAGCACCGCTCCGCTGGGCCCTTCATCTCAAGCACCGCTCCGCTGGGCACCGCCGTCTCAAGCACCGCTCCGCTGGGCCCTTCATCTCAAGCACCGCTCCGCTGGGCACCGCCGTCTCAAGCACCGCTCCGCTGGGCCCTTCATCTCAAGCACCGCTCCGCTGGGCCCTTCATCTCAAGCACCGCTCCGCTGGGCACCGCCGTCTCAAGCACCGCTCCGCTGGGCCCTTCATCTCAAGCACCGCTCCGCTGGGCCCTTCATCTCAAGCACCGCTCCACTGGGCACCGCCGTCTCAAGCACCGCTCCGCTGGGCCCTTCATCTCAAGCACCGCTCCGCTGGGCACCGCCGTCTCAAGCACCGCTCCGCTGGGCCCTTCATCTCAAGCACCGCTCCGCTGGGCCCTTCATCTCAAGCACCGCTCCGCTGGGCACCGCCGTCTCAAGCACCGCTCCGCTGGGCCCTTCATCTCAAGCACCGCTCCGCTGGGCACCGCCGTCTCAAGCACCGCTCCGCTGGGCCCTTCTTCTCAAGCACCGTTCCGCTGGGCACCGCCGTCTCAAGCACCGCTCCGCTGGGCACCGCCGTCTCAAGCACTGTTTATGGTTCACTGTGCCCACCATGCCTCCTCCTTGACTAGTGGAGACTGTCATCCACCTGATGGACTGTGGCTTTGCACTCCCCAGGATGGTACAGTGGGCAGCCCACCCACTGTAGAGACATTGAGAGACTGTGGCTTTGCACTCCCCAGGATGGTACAGTGGGCAGCCCACCCACTGTAGAGACACTGAGAGACTGTGGCTTTGCACTCCCCAGGATGGTACAGTGGGCAGCCCACCCACTGTAGAGACATTGAGAGACTGTGGCTTTGCACTCCCCAGGATGGTACAGTGGGCAGCCCACCCACTGTAGAGACATTGAGAGACTGTGGGCATGGTGGCTCCTCGTGGATCTGGCGTCGTGGACTCATGTGGCTGTGGTGCCCCCCCCTTCCCTTCCCCCTGAGGTGCCTGTAGTTTTTACATCTGATGCCCCTGCAGTGTTCTCTCCAAAGGACTCAGGTCTCCTGTGTGGGCTTTGCCCTTGTTTCTCAAAACTTTGGCCCACGGACATGATGAATTCGTAGGATGTGCAGGACTTGTTACTTCAGTTATACACTGATGTGTATATCATTTGTTTTCTTGTAAATATCTTTCATGGTTGTACGATAATTTCCAGGAGCTTTTTGGTACATAAATATTTATTCCAAATTTGATTATGTCATAGCATTTTTCAGGGGTGTTTGGGTGGTGTCACTGTGACTTGTTGCTCTGCATTGGTGTGTACATAGTTGGGGGGGGGGGGGTCGCATATGTGTGTCGCCGTAACCTTTCGTCCTCCCCCTCCCGTGTGTCGTAGGTGCAGTACTCACCGTTGTCGTCTGCGCCGGACTTCGTACTCGTGGTAGATGAGAAGGTAGACGAGAGCAGGTAGGATGTTTAATTCGGGTTCCATGCTGTCCTCCTTCCTCCTGGAGTGCGTAGTGGTGTGTGTTTTCCCGTTCGTAGTCTGTTTCCGCCGTGTTTTTATCGGCGGTGCTCCCGCCCCGGAAAAGGTGGCAGATTGGTGAGTTGTGATAGTGTGGGCGGTACATTGTCTGCCGCCTGGCTGTTGGCGGTGACCGCCGCGCTGTTTGTTTGTACCGCCGTGGCGGTCGGAGTGTTAAAGTGGCTGTCTGTGTTGGCGGTTCCCGCCAGGGTCAGAATTCCATTTTTTGGACCGCCAGCCTGTTGGCGGGTTGGCCGCCGCTTTAACACCGACCGCCAGGGTTAGAATCACCCCCTATATGTTGATGAGATAATAGTCCTGTGTAACAGAACCCAATACTTGACATGCAAACATGATTTTTTTAAAACATACAAGCATGCTACAACAACTTCCAGTACAACTTCCAGTATATCACACTCCATACTCCTGCCCCACGTAACTGTCTTTGAGTAATGGCAAACTACTCTGCAGCACAAACTGTGCGCTACTCATAGGTCAACCCAGTGCACTCTAAATTGCAATCTCACAGGTGAGATTATGGGTCTGTCCGCCTGCTTGAAATGTAGAAAACGGCTAATACTTGAACGATCATGATCCATATGGGTATACCATGCACCCTCATCCTGTGCACGGAAGCCCATGCAGAGCTTCAATGTACTCTTAAGATATGTGTGCCCCGCCACTATCATCCTCTATTAATTATACCACCACAATATGGAAACCCCCATATCAGGAAATGGGTTGCAGAAATGTCATACAAGATACATTGCTGTGAGTTTATCAATCATTCAGCAGGATTAAAAGTTTGATATTTTTGTCATTTCTATTACAATTATAGGAACATGATATTGTGTGAAAGATATTTTTGGTACACTATTTTTCTCAACAATATTGTGCACTCGAAACAAAGTGATTGCTCTACTGCCCCTGCTGGAGTTTTTCTATAGTCCTATGTTTGTGGGCCCTAGCTGCCAAGACTCAGTGCCTGATTCTAAGCTTGGCGGGCGGCGGGAGCCGCCCGCCAAGCGGGAACCGCCATAAGACTGTACCACGGTCAAAAGACCGCGGCGGTCATTCTGGGTTTCCCACTGGGCTGGCGGGCAACCGCCAAAAGTCCGCCCGCCAGCCCAGTGGGAAACACCCTTCCCACGAGGAAGCCGGCTCTGAATGGAGCCGGCGGAGTGGGAAGGTGCGACGGGTGCAGTTGCACCCGTCGCGAATTTCAGTGTCTGCAAAGCAGACACTGAAATTCTTTGTGGGGCCCTCTTACGGGGGCCCCTGCAGTGCCCATGCCATTGGCATGGGCACTGCAGGGGCCCCCAGGGGCCCCACGACACCCCATACCGCCATCCTGTTCCTGGCGGGCGACCCGCCAGGAGCAGGATGGCGGTATGGGGTGTCAGAATCCCCAAGGCGGCGCAGCAAGCTGCGCCGCCATGGCGGATTCCCATGGGCAGCGGAAAGTCGGTGGTACACCGCCGGCTTTCCGCTTCTGGCCGCGGCTGTACCGCCGCGGTCAGAATGCCCGGCGGAGCACCGCCATCCTGTTGGCGGTGCTACCGCCGACCCCGGCCCTGGCGGTATTTACCGCCAGGGTCAGAATGACCCCCTCAGTACTCCATAACCTCCAGACCAGTGGTCTTCAAACTTTTTAATGCCGCGCCCCCCCAGTTGAAAAATAAAAATCTTTGGGTCCCCCTTAGAATTTTTCACAATTATTTTAGAAAGATGGCAATGTTTAAATAGGTCAAAACCTATTTAAACATTGCAGTGAAGTACTGTTACCTTTTTAAACCTGAAATAACATGCTTCTGCTTAAAACAAAGGCATGTTCGTTTGGCGCCCCCCCTGGGATCACTTGAGGCCCCCCTAGGGGGGCCCGCCCCCCAGTTTGAAGACCTCTGCTCCAGACTTTCTTGAACTCACAGTAATCTAGGTTTCTCTGCCACATCTTAGTGCACACAATACTCTTCATTTGTGCTCTCCTGAATTAAAACTAGACACTTTTGGACCTTTGGACCGAAAAATAATGTTAACATTCTTGAATGGCATCATGAGGAAATCGAGGGCCACATTTTGTAAGTAAGTCAAAGGATCCCATGTGCAAAGGTGACATTTCTGCATGTATATATTTGTCAAAGATTTCCCAAGGATAGATATTTCAAATGAACATCAGTTGACAAATCTAGCTGGTTGTCCTGCACAAACAGGGTTTATCTCTGAAGGTTGTCAGGCAGCAGATGGACCAATGGAAAAAAGTAATCCCACTTCAGTTTTCCTCACCCTGAGAAGATAGAGCAAATACTGGATTTGTACCTGGGATGGGGAGGGCAGCTGATGTACGCATCGGCTGAGGGGAGGCTAAAGGAGAACCAGGATGAACATTCATGGATTTTAGCTGGAACTTTAAGACTTGACAGTCATAGAAAACCTGTAGAAGGGGAACTGCAGTCTGGCTGTGAAGTATTATTTGAGGCATCATCATTACTGTTGCATTCAATCTCCTCTTTTTGTTGAAGAATGGAGGTCAGAAAGATTTAAGCTTGAAGAAGGATGTCTTTTTTTGCAGCAACTATACACTTTTTCCAGTTTGTGTATGATATAGCACCAGGCTGTTTGTCTGCAGGTGCTGCAAAGGAAAGGTAATGTAAGGGGTTACTTCGACGTTGAAGAGGCTGGAAAGACTCATCTTCGATTTGTTAAATATTATCTAAATAGCAGTAATGACACTTCACCTCATTACATTAGTTTATACGGTTATTTCTTACTTCATGTGTGCCCATAGACATGAGATGTATTATTACGTGAGGCTGCCAAAGATGCTTGTTTTTTAGAAAGATACCTCAGTGTTAACTGCTCTGACAGTGTCCTGAAAGATTGCATGGAACATATGTTTCTTTATTCAGTAGCTTCAGTAGGTATTGTTAGAAAGGATACAGTATTCAGTGACTGTCTGAAAGTGCTACATGGGTGGATTGAGTGGGTGATAGGGTACACATACATATACCTAATAATGAAGTAGCACAGTTGTTTATATTTTTATCGAATGAAGTTAATTAAAACCATTACAATATAAAAAAAATGAAAACAGACTAACATATAAAAATCTCAGATTAAAACATGATACTATGCAACAAGTAATAAAGGGCCAGATGTAGGTAGTAATGGTTTTGCGACTTGCAATTTGCGAGTCGCAAAACCATATGCAGAATGGTGTCCCTGACACCATCTGCGAATCGCAAAGGGGTCGCAAAGACCCACCTCATTAGTATTAATGAGGTGGGTCACAATTTGTGACCCCCTTGCGATTCCCTGCACTCACAGGGATGGTGGCCTGCTGGAGACAGCAGGCCACCATCTCTGTGACTGCTTTTTTAATAAAGCAGTTTTATTTTTTGGTACTGCAGCCCGTTTTCCTTAAAGGAAAATGAGTTGCAATACACTCGGGAAAATGAAACCATTTGGTTTCATTTTGTCAGAGTAGTCAGTGGTCCAGTGGTCCATTTGACCACTGCTTGCTCTGAAAAAATATTTTTGGCGACATTCACAAAGGGGTAGGGGTCCCATGGGGACCCCTTCCCTTTTGCGAATGATTTAGCACCCACTTCACATGGGTGCTAACTGCAAATTGCTTTGCGACCGCATTCGCAGTCACAAAGCAATTCTGCATCGCAGTGCGAGTCGCAAATAGGATGGGAACACCCCTTCCTACTTGTGAGTCGCATTCCCATTTTGCGTGTTGGTACCAACTCGCAAAATGGGAATGTGCATCGCGATGACAGTTTTCATGGCGCAAACTGCAAATTTCGTAGTTTGCGCCATGCAAAACGGTTCCTACATCTGGCCCCAAGTGCAGCACCGAGGTTTACAACCCTAGAGTGCCTATGAAGAGTACTAGCAGTATGAGATATCTAGTCAGAACAGTTGCTTTGCCCAGATCACGTCCAGCTGAGATAATGAGGATAATCATATTGTTGCAACAGCAGTCAGCTTTCATTATAAATTAACTACCCTAAACTGCATGTGCAGAGATGGTAATAGCAGCATTGAATTATAATTAAAAGTACCTGTTAAACCTAAAAACATTTGTTTTGTTCCAAAATTACACTTTTTTTAAATGCCCCACCGGTTAAAAAACGCATATGTTGCAGATTACATGTGCCCATACTGGTGAGCTTATGGGGGTTGTCCACCTATGTATGCTTGTTTCTGAGGTCCCCATCTCAATAACAGAGAGGTTGCAGGTTCTAAAGTGCTTGGGCAACTCTTAACCCCTCGGTGCAGTGGATGTAACGGTTACATCCTCTGCAGCACCGCTCGGGTGCCGACGACATAACCATTACGTTCTGGTAGGGGCCCTCGGGGGAAGTGCTAGAGCTTCCCCCAAGGGCCCGGCACCCCCCTCCCATGGGCAGAGATGGAAGAAGAATTGCTTCCCCTTCCACCACCGCCCCTTGACCCCCCTGTGGCGTCTGATGATGTCAGCTCATGACCTCATCAGAGGCTGCCCCCTCCACGCTGGAAGCTGAGCTTCCAGCTCAGGATCGGAGGAGAAAAGCTTTAGCATTTCTCCTCCGATGACATGGAGGGGGTGAGGGAGGCATCAAACGAAAGGGAAATGCTCAATGGCGATGCGATAGGGCAGCAGAAATGCCCACTAGACACCAGGGAATTTGTTTTTATTTTGGTTTATGAATAAGGGGAGTGACCCCTTGGGGAAGGGCTGCTCCCCGGGGGGGCAAATTAATTTAAGGCCATTTCTGCCCCCTATTATAATTAGGCAGATCTGCCCCCAAGGAGGGCAGAAACCCCCAGACACAAGGGATCTTTTTTTTGTTTATTTTATTTTTTATATAGATGGGGAGCTCCCCCTGGGGGCAAATTGTCTTTAGGTAAACTTCAAGGCACCAGGGTTCTTTTTTTAAAAAAAATTAATATGTGGGGAGTGACCACTTAGGCAAGGGTCATTTCCCTGGGGGCAAAATTATCTTTAGGCCACTTCTGTCCCCCTTGGGGGCAGTTTGGATTATTCTTATTAGGCCAATCTGTCCCTAAAGGGGGCAGAAACCAGGGATTTTTTAATTTTTTGTGCCAATTTCACGCAAGGGGAGCTACCCCTTAGGCAAGGGTCATTCCCCCTAGGGAGCAAATTTGTTTTAAGCCATTTCTGCTCCTCTTGGGGGTAGATCGGCCTATTTCTATTAGGCCGATCTGACCCCGGGGGATAAACCACTTAGGCACCAGGGATTGGTGTGTGTATGTGTGTGTTTTGCTTGGGAGGGCAGCCCTTGGGCAAGTGTCACTCCCCAGGGGGGCACATTACTGTTGGCCATATCTGCCCCCCTTGGGGGCAGATCGGCCTATTTTCGGAAGGCCCATCTGCCCCCAAAGGGGGCAGAAAGCCCACCGGAGACCGGGAAGATTTTTTTTTCAAAAAAGAGGGTGGGAGTATGGCTATACCCAAACCCCAAATAAATGGGGCCAAAGTTGTTCTGACCACCGGTGGGCAGATGGGGCAATTACCCCCAATTCACTTCCTGGGGGGAAAAAAACCTACTAGATGTCAGGGAATTAAATAAAAAATAAAAAATAGTCGGATGGTGGCTATCAACCAGAAAGACTGTTACCCCCACCCCAACTGGAGGGGGTAACAGTCTTTCAGCTCTCCCACTGCACACTAAAACATCTTATCCCATGGCAAGCAAGAGGACATTTGATTATTTTGGGTTTTGGTTTTACATTTGGGCCATGAGAGCTTGGCTAACTCTCAAAATTGTCCCACTTGGAATGGTGAGGGCTGTACTTTTTGTACTTTGGGACACTGCCATGTAGAAAAATCCACAAGACATAGACACATCTGGAAACTAACATCTGGATGAGTCCAGGGTGGTGTGCTTCACATGCACCCCGCACTATTTTCTTACCCACAATGCCCTGCAAACCTCCAACTTTGCAGGAAATCACACATTTTTCCCACATTTTTGAGATGAAACATTCCATAATCTGGAGAAATCCACAAAATTCCTTCCACCCAGCATTGTCTCATCTATAACGATAAAAATGCTGCCCCACTTGTCAGCCTAAAAATGTTTTTTTTCAAACTGCTCTTTTTGACCCACTTTGGTTCCCCCTCAAGTTCAACATGTTTTTTGCTCTTACCTGTCCCAGGCACGTGGCCAGCCTACACAAGTGAGGAATCATTTTCATCGGGAGACTGAGGGGAACATTGGGTGGTAGGAAAATTGTCACAGTGTGGTGATCCCACACAGAAATGTGGGAAAATGTGATTGTTTAGCTAAATTTAAGGTTAGCTGAGGATTCTGGGTAAGAAAACACTGGGGGATCCATGCAAGTCACAACTCCATGGACTCCCTCAGGTGTATAGTTTTCAGAAATGTTTGGGTTTGGTAGGTTTCCCTATATGGCTGCTGTGCCCAGGACCAAAAACGCAGGTGCACCCCCGCAAAAACAGGTAGTTTTGTATTTGATAATTTTGAACTGTCCACATAGTATTTTGGGAATTTCCTTTCGTGGGCACTAGACCTACCCACACAAGTGAGATACCATTTCTATCGGGAGACTTGGGGGATCGCTGGGTGGAAGGAAATGTGTGTCTCCTCCCAGATTCAAGAACTTTATGTCACCGAAATGTGAGGAAAAACGTTTTTTGTGGCCAGATTTTGAGGTTTGCAAAGGATTCTGGGTAACAGGACCTCGTGACAGCACCACTAGTCACTCCATCCTAGATTCCCCTAGGTGTCTAGTTTTAAAAAATGCACAGGTTTGGTATGTTTCCCTAGGTGCCGGCTGAGCTAGAGGCCAAAATCCACTGCTAGGCACTTTGCAAAAAACAGCTCTATTTTCTTGGAGAAAATGTGATGTGTCCATGTTGTGTTTGGGGCATTTTCTGTTGCGGGCACTAGGCCTAACCACACAAGTTAGGTACCATTTTTATTGGCAGACTTGGGGGAACAAAGAATAGAAGAACAAGTGTTATTGCCCCTTTTCTTTCCCTACATTTTTGCCTTCCAAATTTAAGACAGTGTGTAAAAAAGACGTCTATTTGAGAAATGCACTGTAATTCACATGCTAGTATGGGATCCCCGGAATTCAGAGTTGTCTAAATAACCATTGCTTCTCAACACCTTATCTGGTGCCCATTTTGGAAATACAAAGGTTTTCTTGATACCTATTTTGTAAATGAATTTCTGTATACCCAGTATAGAATGAAAACCCATTGCAAGGTGCAGCTCATTTATTGGCTCTGGTTACCTAGGGTTCTTGATGAACCTACAAGCCCTATATATCCTCACAACCAAAAGTGTCCAGTAGACGTAACAGTATATTGCTTTTAAAACATGGAGAAAAATGGCTGTTTTTCATTTCAGCTGTTATTTTCTGTAGGAAAACCTTATAGGATCTACACAAATGACCCCTTGCTGAATTTAGAATTTTGTTCACCTTTCACAAATGTTTAGCTTTCCGAAATCCAGCATTTGTTTCACACCCATTTCTGTCACTAACTGGAAGGAAGCTTGAAGCACAAGAAAATAGTAAAAATTGGGTATGTCTCAGTAAAATGCCAAAACTGTGTTGAAAAATGTGGTTTTCTGATTCAAATATGCCTGTTCCTGAAAGCTGGGAAGATGGTGATTTTAGCACCGCAAACCCTTCGTTGATGCCATCTTCAGGGAAAATAACACAAGCCTTGGTCTTCAGCCCTTTTTTCCCATTTAAAAAAAAAAAAAACTAAATGTTTGCTGTATTCTGGCTAATTTCTTGGTCTCCTCCAGGGGAACCCACAAACTCTGGGTACCTCTAGAATCCCTAGGATGCTGGAAAAAAGGACAGAAATTTGGCGTGGGTAGCTTATGTGGACAAAACGTTATTAGAGCCTAAGCGTGAACTGCCGCAAATAGCCAATAAAACAGCTTAGCACCTGAGGGGGAAAGGGCCTGGCAGCAAAAGGTTTAAAAAAAGGTGCCAATGAGTAACTAAGGGAGGCTATTTGCACACATTACATAGAGCTGTGAATTGCCACAGTCATACTGGTTTTCCAAGTGACCTAGCAGGTTCACTAGTGGTGACTATTCAATAAACTGAACAACTTTTCAACATGCGTGCTCAGGGGAGTTTTTAGAACGATTGTTCATGGTAGTGAAGTAGTCATAACATCTGTGCCATCCTGTAGCTGACTTAAGAGGAATCAATATTCATGTGATCAGTCCATTCAAGCTTGCCAATGAGGAGATGAAGTGACACAGTCTGTTGTGTGCTTGTGAGAGAAACTTGGTCAGTTGGATGTTTAAATGAGTGTTGTCTGGATTATGCGAAGGAATTATGGCTTGTCTGCATGTTTGAACTCCCAAAGTGTTCCATTTGTGCATTCATTGAATTTTCCATTCAACAAGCAGTGCAGGGCATAAGCACACAGCATGCTCAAGGGATTCCTCGCACTGTCTCCACCCACCGCAAATTGGAGTTTCCTGCTGTCAATGCCAAGTAGGAAGAAGCTGCAGAAACTGCCACTATTCCAACCTCAGGGCCATGACTTTTACCTTCAGTTGATTGGAGCATGTGCAAGTTAATTAAGGAGCAGGTTGATAGCTGTTGAATACTACCCAGGAGTGTTTGCGCTTAGCCAGTGAAGCCCTGTCCTAATGGAATGACCAACTACAGGTGCATTTTTTATATGCCCAACTTAAAGGCCTGATTGACTTAGATAGCTGTCCCTGAGGTCTCTTTCATCTAAGTTTTGCAGGCAGTCCCCTAAGAACCGATAATGCGCTTGACCGATGCTGCTAGAATTCATTTTGGCCCATAGTAGTGCCTCTAGGCAATCACCCCAACAGCACATAGCTTGTGGCACATTTTAAGATAGGCACTGGCGCTTACTGCCTGTTGATCTAAAAGGCCCAGTTCCAGCCTTATCTGTGGAGCACGTGAGGACCTTGGTAAGTGAAGAACCCTTTTTTAAAATTCTTGTGATATATTTGTTAAGTTTGCCACTATGTTTCCTAGTAATATTTTACTGACATATGAAAATGTTGGCAACATTTTGGCCCTCATAACTTCCAGTAGTGATGATAAGGTTTGACCATAAGGTATTTTGAGATCTTTGACAGTTCCATCTGCAGTGTCAAAGCCTTGGATTATAGAACCTTCAGGGGCAGTACAAGTGAGCCTCTAGTGTCTATTACCATACACAAGAAATTATATAAATCATCCACTGTGACTCTGTTACCTTTGCAGAGCTTGCCTCCTCTGCAGTATTATTTCCTTCCTAGTGTGATCACCTTAGCTTTCTTTAAATTTACCTCCAGGGTGTTGATGGTGGTGTAGGCTTATAATTGGTTTAGCAAACATTGCAACCCAGTATGTGTAAAACTAAACAGAGCCAGGTCATTGGCATATAATAGGTTGCTGAGCCTTTTACTACCCAGTTTTGGAGGATGGCTGTTGACTGATTAAAGGGATTGTGATAGGTCAGAAATAAGGTGGAAAGCAGAGGGGCCACCACACACCCCTGTTTCACTTACTTATTTTGTAGGGATTTTCCTTGATACACATGCACCACCACCTAATTTGACACAAATTGAAGTACATCTGAATAATTTCTTCCAGGCTCTTTCATGGGATTCTCCAGGCCTTTAGCTTGGAACAGGGTGCCCCTTGGTAAACAATTAATTGCTGCTTTAAAATCAATGAAACAACAGTGTAGCAGTGAGTTTGAGGAGGTTGCTTTCTCCAACAGGTTTGAGATTGAGAGCAAGTCAGTGAGCATGACGGATTGCACAATTAACCCAGTTTGATTCTTTGGAATAAGATTCTCCAACTCCGGCCACAGCCATAGCTGGAGCATGCTGCAGTGAAATTTAGCTTCATTGTTGAGATGTGCTATTAGTCTGTAACTGGCTGGGTCAGATCTTGAATCCACTTTGTGAATGGGATGGATTATGGGCCCATGCCATGAGTCAGGGATTCTCAGACTCCTCAGACAGTAATCAACAAATAGGGAGATTATTTTTGCCCAGATTGAAGCATCTTGTTTAAAAGAGCATGCGGAAGGCCGTTTGACCCAGGGGCCGTTGAGATCACAAGACCCAGTCACTTTTTTATGGAGGCACTGTCCATGACTTGACGATCACCACCTTCAAGATTATCAGAGATAATGGATGTTTCAAGATCACAACGTACATCATGTGAACCTGAGACCAAATCCTTGCATGCTGGGAAAGGTCCGAAGAGAAAATATACTGTTGGACCTGGCTCTTTTTGCAGGATCATCCCCAAACTTTTTGCCTCCTTCCTCCTATTTTTCCTGACCTGTTTTTGTTGGCTTTTGAACTCTGAGCACTTTACCACTGCTAAACAGGGCTAAAGTGCATATGCTCTCTGTGTAAAGTGTACTGTTAATTGGTTTATCTATGATTGGTATATTTGATTTACTAGTAAGTACTTAGTAAAGTGCACTAGAAGTGC
This sequence comes from Pleurodeles waltl, assembly GCF_031143425.1. Taxonomy (NCBI): domain Eukaryota; kingdom Metazoa; phylum Chordata; class Amphibia; order Caudata; family Salamandridae; genus Pleurodeles; species Pleurodeles waltl. The sequence goes on from NC_090436.1 coordinate 768,825,167, forward strand.
CCAGGGCCTTTAAATCAAATGCTACTAGTTGGCCTGCAGCACTGGTTGTGCCACCCACATTAGTAGCCCTGTAAATATGGCTCAGACCTGTCACTGCAGTATCTGTGTGTGCAGTTTTAAACTGGAAATTTGACTCAGTAAGTGTACCGATTTGCCAGGCCTAAACCTTCCCTTTTTATCTATGTAAGGCACCCCAAGGGTAGGCCCTAGGTAGCCCCATGGGCATGGTGCAGTGTATGTTAAAGGTGGGACATGTACTTATGTGTTTTCCATGTCCTGACACTGAAATACTGCCAAATTTGTTTTTCAAAGTTGCAAAGCCTATCTCCCTCATAGGTTAACATGGGGACTACCTTTAAATATGATTATAGTGCAGATTCCCTTTGGGAGGAGATTGACAGATGGAGCCTGGGGATCTGAACTCACATTTTCAAAATACATATTTTAGTGAAGTTGGATTTTAGATTGTGTGTTTTAAAATGACACTTTTATAAAGTAAGCATTTTCTTGCTTAAAGCATTCAGTGACATCGGTATTGCAAGCCAAGGTGAATGATGGAGAGCATATTGTCATCAAGGTGACTGAGACAAAATCAGGTCCATTACCAGGAAGGGCCTTTGCTACATGTATCCTGGAAATATCCTTTATCCAGCTCCTCTCATCTTGCCATTTCTTTCCTCTTGATTGAGCATACCACCACCCTCAGTGTATTCTTCCACTTGGGTGTCTTTGTTGCACTCAGGCTCTGAGGAGGCACACAGGTAGAAGTGTCTAACAAAATTAAATACAAGGTGTACCTTCTCATTGAAGTTCCTGTACCTCCCAAGTGGGTTAGTCTGCATCGGGTAGAGTGAAACTAGTCACAGGTAACCAACCGCAAGATCATTCACTACACAAGAAAGACACATCCCCCAGTGGGCCTGTTTTTAGGTTCTACCAGGGTAATTTTCATCAGCTGTATGTCATTTTTCATACTAAATACTGTTTTCCCATTCCTTTTCATTCCTAGTTATACATAGCAGAAGTGGAGATATTCTGAGAACTCTGCTTAAAGATGTACACCTAAAATATATTTGTAAACTTACTACTAGTAATATTACGATTGTAGTTTCAATCATACCATTGTTCACTCCTTCCTGTGAGGTAGTGGTGCTACGTACTATTACTAGGCAGAAATTAGGGCTTGGATTTGTTGAAGTGGAAATGTCCACCTATACATAGGTTGAAATTCAGGTGTGCAAAAAATCTCCGCGCATAGATTCTTGTTGATGAATTGAGCTCTAAGATGTCACAAGTTTATATCTGATACTGTGTTTTAGACGGAACCAGCTACTATATACCCGTGAAAAATAAGCTGAAAAAGGTTCCAGTGCATGGTTTATTCCACTAGAAAAAAAGATAATTAGCTATAGACGTTACTAAAAATATTGGCTCGCTTACTTTATATTCAGTGATTTGGAATAGATAGTTATGTTACATTGTTGACACACAATGGTCGTTTTTATTAAATATTCCTTCCGTTTAAAGCTAAATCAAGGTCAGTTTGTCAATGTGAATTGAAAATCATGATATATTCTTAATCATCATTAGCTTTTAAATGACATACAGGAACGGGTTGATTGCTGAGAAAATATGATGAATTGCTGTATGTCACTTACTAGATAGATATTTAAATATAGTTCTCCTGAGTCTGTGATATGTTTTACAGCGCATTGAGAGTTACTTATGCAGAAAAATACTCAACACGGGTTTATTAATAATTTCAGGTGAAACAAAATGTAAAAGAGCAAATGCACATTTTGGTTTACTGCATAGTAATTAGCATGTAGAGATCAGCCCGGATTTAAATGTGCAAGCCATCAGGAAGGAAAGTATCAGTGGAAAGGTTGCTTTAGTAATGAGACTACAAAATCAAAACAGTGGTTGAGCTCTACTAAAACTTCATATTTCCCTTCGATTGAAACCGATATTCCATTCTGCTTATTTAATGGTTTGAAAATGGAACAGCAAATGTTACCATGTGATTAGTACGCTAGAATATGAATAAAAACGTAGTTAATTAGAACACGAAAATGTGCGCTCTAACAATAAAAAAAAAAATGCAAGGAAAGAAACGCACATGCGCACACACACAAACACACACACACACACACGTTTCCGAATGATTGGTCACGAGTCACGTTTTTTAACATTATATTGACAAGTGGATCACTGATGCTTGCCTCGCTATGTTTAGATCGTGCACGTTGTACTAATGACTTAGAAATAATGGCGAAAAGTATTTCTGCTCCATTATAAGAGTGCACAGTGTAAAACGGTGATAATATTGATGCTCTTTGTTTATAACCTGTACAAATACGTGCTATATACCATGGCCATTCAATTCAGTATCCCATAACTAATGAAATATTTATTTTAAGCGAGGCAGACCAGATAAGCGGAAAACGTCTTGCACAGAAGTAATTATATTGGCACCATGTGGCACAGCGCTATTTCTCCCTACTGTAATTTAAGAATAACCGAAGTCGTGTTCAATACTGAACAGAAACAGAGCTGAAGAAAGGAATAAGGATACCATTTTCGCATTCCACACAAGTTCCATGAAAATGAAAATAAATGTGACCTGATAAGCCAGGCAGCCCACAAGTGAGTTATTTAGAACTATTATGCTAACCCATGCACATTCTCACTTTTATTACAACTTGGCTTCAAAGCACAGCAAACCAAACGCACACTCTGGGCTCCAGATGGTCAAGGCCTTTGAGCTGAAACCTCGCTGAGTGACCCCATATATCTTGTGGTGGGTTATCAGAGGGACCATGCCTAGGGCCAAAGAGTTGCAGCTTGCGGCACGCTGAAGGGGCAGGCAGCGTGTGGGGAGAGGAGGGTGGAGGGGTGAATGAACATTAAATTAATATATAAAAAAACACCTCGATTGCCGCCGCCCCAGCTAACACCACCGCACTACTCCTCTGCTGCAGGCACAGGCTCCCACCCTGCCCTGTGGCCAATCCTGATTTGCTTAGAGCAGCATCAGGATTAGCTAGGAGTTCCCAGCCAGGGTGCTCCCAGGCAGACTGGGAGCCTGTGCATGTTCTCTCCAGCCTGGCAACACAGTGCTGGGCTGGAGAGAGCCTACTCCGCATGTGGGTTTGGGCAGCCTGAGACGGCCGGCCAAACATACATGTGCACTAAGGGGGAGTGTTGTGCACCCACCTCACTGCTCGTCACCCCAGTGGCCCCACTCCTTTACAAAAAAACAATAATAAACACAGTTCATTACTGTTTTCTTGCAAAGGTTTTACAGCTGCCACTGCTGGGGGTTGGGGGGGGAGGGTGACACTCCTCCACCCTAATGGAGGAGCCATCCCTGGGGTCAAAACTGTTTTATTTTTATTTATGCGTGACTTTTGCTCTGAATTTGCAATGGATTTGCAAACCACAGCAACATTAAAAAAAAAGCAGAGTCTTCCGCACTACTTTGAAAGATGGGCGAGGGTGTGATACAAAATATATTTTTGGAATGGTGAAAGCGTGTCCATCCTCCCCAACTCTTATTAGGCCCTGGGAATGCCCTGGGCCTCATATCAATAAACACTCTACTCCACTGTATGACACTTTACCTTACTCTATGACACTGTATTCCATTCCACTCTCCACTCCACTCTTTGCCACTCTACTCTGCAATACTCTACTCCACTCCATACATCTCCACTCTACAACTCTCCACTCCACTCTATGCCGCTTTGTGCCAATATACTCCACTCTATGACAGTCTGCAACACTCTACACAACTCTATGTTACTCTATGCAACTTCCTCTATGCAATTCCACCCCACTTCACTCCACTCTACTTTATGACACACTACCCACTTTGATCCACTACTCCACTCTAAGCCATGTCACTCTACCTCTCTCTATGCCATTCAACTCTATCACACTCCATGCCACTCACCTCTACTATACCATATGCCACTCTACTCTATGAGACTCCACTCTACAGCACCTTGCTCCTCTCTATGCCACTCCAGCACTCTATAACATGACACTCTACAACACTTCACTCTACCATACTATACTCTTTGCTACCATTCGACTCTACTGTAGGACACTCTACGTCATCCACTCTACCATACTCTACTTCACTCTATGGCACTTCATTGTACAACACTGTACTCCTGCCTATGCCACTTTACAACACTCTGCTCCACCTTATGCCACTCTACAACACCTTATTCCAATCTACAACACTCTAGACAAATCCCTGTATGCTACCCTAACCCACTTTATTCCACTGCACTCTATGACACACTACTCCAGTCTACTCCACTCTACTCCACTACTCTACTCTAGACCACTCCACTCTAAGCCACTCTATGCCACTCTATTCCGCTCCAGTCTACCACACTCTACTCTCCTCTACACTACTCATCTCTACAACAAACTACTCCACTCTATGCCACTCCACTCTAGTCTACTCTATGACACTTTTTAACATTCCATGACATGCCACTCCACTTCTACTGTATGACATGTCACTCCACTATACGACAGTTCACTCCACTCTGTTCTACTCCACTCCACTCGACTCCACTCCATGTACAAGCCACTATACTGTATGACACACAATTCCACCATATGACACTTTACTCCACTGTACTCTATGCCACTCCACTTGAGTCCACTCCACACCACTACACTGTACAACACTTTGCCCCATTGTATACCAATGTAAGCCACTCCACTGTACCCCACTCTCCAATCAATTCCCCTACACTCCACTCTTAAACACTCTATTCCACTCTATGCCACTTTACTCCACCCCATGCCAATCTACATCGATCTACTCCACAGTAAGACACTTTAAGCAACTCCCTGTATGCCATTCCACCCCCTTCACTCTACTCTATTCTATGATACACTACTTCACCATTCCACTCTATGCCACTCCACTCTATGCCACTCTATACTACTCAACTCTATGCCACTCCACTCTGTCACACTTTTAAAAACTTTCTGACACTCTACGACATGTCACTCTACTCCACTGTGCAACACACCACTCCAATTTATGACACTTTACTCAACTCCACTCTACTCCATATCACTGTACTCTTTACTTGCTGCTCAATTTTATGAAACTTTACTCCACTCTCTGACTCTCCACTCTATGACACTCTACTCCAGTCTATGCAACTCTACAACACTGTATATCACTCTACTACACTGTATTATACTCTACAAAAGTCCACTCATCTCTGTGACATGCCACTCCACTGTATAACACAGCACTACACTCTACGGTACTCTTCTCCACTCTACTCTATAAAACTCCACTTGATGACACTCTTCTCCACCGTACTCCACTCTATGCCACTTCACTCTACAACAGCCACTGAATGACACTCTACACTATGACACTCCACTTGACGAAGCTCCAGTCGATGAAACTTAAGTGAAAAGCACCCCACTGAATCAGAAACTACTTATAACACTACACTCTGAGACAGTCCACTCCACTGTATGGCACTTCACTGTACTCTACAATATAAAAATAACTCTACACTACTCTACGTTAGAAGACTGTACTCCACTGAATGCCAATCCACTGTATGCTACTCTACCCCACTCCACCACCCCCTAGCATACTGTATGGCACTCCAGTGTTCTCTATGACATGCCACTCCACTCTTCTGCACTTCAATCTACTCCATGCTATGTCCCTCCACTCTATGCCAATCTACTTGATAACACTCCAGTCGATGACACCCCACTTCACAAAACTCCAATCTACGATTTAAAAAACATTTTAATAAAAATAAAAATATTGAAATTTAATTAAAAAAGGTTAAAGTTTAGTTGTGAATGAAAACATTATTTATTTTTTCTGTACAAAATCAACTTAAACTACACAAAGCTTAGAAAATCTAAAGATTTAGGGCCAGTGTATCAAACATTTTTGCGATTGCAAAAATCGCAATTTGGTAATCGCTATTGGAATTAATGATACATCTGGCCCATAGTTACAACCTACTGCGTGTGCCCAGTCTGAAATGCGCTACAACCTGTGCACCATCACACACAATGTTGTCACCTTGCAAGCCACACAACATTAACTATAACTCAGCAGTCTACCATGCAGTATTCTCATAAATTATTTCATTAAACATGTACTAAGTCTTGTTTGAAATATTATCATTAACATGCTAAATGTGATATATGGAAGGGTATAAGCATCTGGAGTGCATCTGATTCCGTGCATGCCTATTTCAAAGTGAACAGCCAGAGCTTTATATCCGGAGTAGGAGGCAGCTTCCATGACATCACAATTTGCTGCTGAAATAGGACAAGGTCTATAAATCTTTGCTGGTGTCTGTTCCCTTCAGCCTTGGGGTGGAGGCCCAGTAGACATGATTTAGAAGTGGGTGTGATGGTATGTTCCACGAGTTCTGTGGTAAAGGACCTAATTCTAGACCAACAGCAACACTGGGCATCCCCATACCATGTGGTACAATCTGGCTTCTATAGTCTTTCACATAGGGTAGTCAGGGGATGATGCCAGGAACATGTGCCTAATGTTTTGGGAGGAGAGATAGGCCTGGTTTACGTAATTGAATTGTGTGAAGAGAAATCTGGGATTTTGAGACCTCTCCTTCATGTGCTGGATGCTCAGACCAGACTTGTCCAGCAGCAGTTGTGGGAGAACACTGTTCCATGTAGTCAGTGCTCCCTCTGAGCCCCCTGGTGTGCTGGAATTCAGTGTTGTGTATAGTTTGGAGATTGCTCGATGCATGCCACCATCTGTAAGGAGAATGTATGCTCTGATATGTCAGAAAATGGCCAGCTACTATGTCAGTTATGTCTATGATGTCTTGGAAGGGCATAAGAGTGCCGTCCAGGAAGACATCTCCTATGTGGTCAATCACCAACTCTATCCATGGTTAAGAGTCATATCTCCACATCACTCACTGGAGCCTAGGAAGGTGTCATATCGCTTTCGACGGAGAGTACTGAATGAAGGGACCCTTGTCATTCACAAATCTCTGCCAGCACATTTGCGCTACAGTCATCTGACGTGTCTCCCGTTGTGGACTGTTACCCAAATCTATCAGCCATGGGTATATGCTTGTCTTACGAAGAATCGTGTGGATGTCTGTCTGCTTGGGGTATGCAGTCATGCTCAGCCATCACAACTGCCATTGCAACTGCGCTGCCGTTTAGTACATTTCATAATTAGGTACATCAAGACCTCCCTCAAGCAAAGGTTGCTGCAGTGTGGCGAGAGCCACCCTTCTTCGGCGCGCACCCAATGTTCACTCCAGGAGGAGGCCATGCAGTTCTTGTGAGAAGTATCTGGAAAGCACTAATCTGAGTGCTGCAAAGAAGTGTAGTAAGAAGGCTAGCACGAGCATTTTAGCGATTGCTACTTGGCCCAGTGGGAGAGGGGCAGCGAGTGCCAGTAGGGGAGGCATCTAAGTATCGACCTCAGTGCCCTGTCCATGTTGGCTTTAGTGACTTTGCCTGTGTGGTATATTTGGAAGCCTAATTATGTAAATGCATCAAAGCACCATCTGGGCCAATGCTCTGATGAGGCACTCCTGTCCGGCACTGTCCAGTGCCAAAGGAAACACACACGACTTGGCCAGTTGACTTTGAACCTAGAAATGACCCCAAATTCATCAAGCAAGAGCATCAGGTCTGGTAGAGAGGCCACCACCTCACCAAGAAGACCAGGTTGTTGTCTGCATAAATTGAGACAATGTGGTGTACACTTGGCCCTGGGATCCGCAAGTCTTGGGCTCATAGGCGTAAGTGACAAGCCAGAGGTTTCATCACCAGGCAAAGATTAGGGGGGACAGTGGGTACCCCTGCCTGATGCCCATCTGTAAAGAGAAACTGTCTGTGATCAGCTGTCCTGTCTGTCCTCTCGCAGTCGGGTTCTTCTTGTACAATATGCAAATCCAACCTAGGTACCCTGGCCAAAAGAACATGCTCTGCAGAGTCAACAATAGGATCCCAACTCAGGGCGTTGAATGCCTTTTATATATTAAGAGATACTGCCACTCTGCTGTGGGCCTTGTTCATGGAATCGTGAATGAGGTGCAATGCTGTCAGATATTTAGAAAGGTGCTGTGCCCGGGTATGCTGATTGTGCACTAGGATGCCAATTACAGGGAGCAGTCTGTTTTTGAGCACCCTTTCTAGCGTTTTACAATCTAAGTTCAGGAGAGATAACGAGCAATAACAGTGGACATCTAAAGCGTCTCATCTTGGCTTAGGGAGGACCATGATCAATGCCTTGCGGAGTGAATACCATGATCAATGCCTTGCGGAGTGAATCTGGGAGCTGTCTTTTTACTCTGGTCTCATTAAACATGTTCAGTAGAAGTCGGGTGATCTGAGCAGAGAATGTATGGTAATATTCAATTGGCTGCCCGTCTGTGCCTGGCGTCTTGGTTAGGGCAATTTGGGCAATGTCTGCCATCCATATTAGCTCGCTGGAGCAGGAACAGGTGAGGTAATGATAGCACATGTAGGAACCCACACGTTTGCTCCTGGGGCGTAGTATCCGCAGACCTGTACAGGGTTTGGTAATTATCTCAAAAGACAGCATTAATAGCAGCTTGTGTGGCTACCAATGAGCCATCTTCCCATCTGATAGCTCCTATGGAGGAGTGCTACTGGTCGACCTTGACCAGCCATGCCAGCATTCTTCCATACCGGTCTCCTTCAGTATGCAACATGGTCAGACAGCATTTGTAGTTATCCCTCCCCAAGTGCAATTCTGCCTCTCTATGCTGTTAACACAGCCGCTGAAGTCACTCAACCTCTGCTATTCAGGGAACCACCTCTGTCTTGGGAGGGCACAATTCTCATTCGAGGGCTAACAATTTCCCCTGAAGGAATCTCATTATTTTTTCTGATTCCCTGCCATCTAAGTACTAAGGACATTTGATGTATTTTAATTCATGTTTTGGGCTGCCTGCCATGCTGTTTAGATCGAAGAACTGATTTGCGAATTCTTTTTTTAGATTCAAAGGAATGCTTTACTAATCGAGTTTCGATGAAATGAAAAGAGCGAGTTTAAATTTGCCGAGGTGTACGAATACTTGTCAACATATCATTAAAATGCTCTGCCAATATCATAGTATGATGTATAATGATTTGCCCTTTTTCACTGTATTAATCATTTTTAAAAATAAAAATAAATATGTAAATAATCACCCTTACATTGTTTATTCATTAATTTATATTGCTCGTCTCTTTAATACGGAATAATGTGATGTCTATAACACAGCTGGCATGTCAATTGTAATTAGGATTTTGTTAACTGCTGCTTAGACGTACATCTATGTCATTCGGGCTTCTCATGGCCGCCACTTTATGTGGCACACTTTTATGACACCTTTATAATCGGATGAATAGAGATATAATTGACAGGATATAATGGGTGCTTATTGCTGAGCAGCATGTTAGTGAGACAACGTTTGCTTGGAGACCACATTATGATCAATACGTCACTTTGGACTATGGTTCACAATAAGGACTGATGCCAAGATGGTGTCCATAGTTACAGTTATTGGGCGCCACCTTTTATGGTTCCCTTTAACAAGATAAAATGAGTTACAATTGGCAGGATGTATGGGTGTCCTTTGATGTGCAAAATGTCAATGAGACGAGGGTTACAGTGAGGTCACATAGTGATTGACCTACCAATTCCAACTGCGATCAATTTACACACCACATAGGTGGATAACAAGGCCAATGTATCATTATTATTTTTTTGGCCCATATTATAGTTGAGTCATTAAATGCAACAATTTGGTAAACTATATTGAGGTTCTGTATTTCGTAATTGATTATAACAGAAACTATCTTCTTATAAGTGTAGAATATAGTTTGCTAATTAGATGGGAGTAGATTAGTGGGTGATATACGGTTGCATTGTTGAAGGCTAAATGGGTACTATCTTTCTCAAACCTTATTATAAGTTAGCACTATAAATAGTTTAAGAAGGAGTGCCCAGACACAGTTTGTTGCTTTTGCACAATGACTGTATATAGAACTTCAATTTCTCGATTAATTATTTCGGACGCTACTGGATGGAATGATGTGTTTTCACATCAAGATGTGTTGTGTTGATTTATCACTAGATCGTGAGTGTCCTGAGTTTGTTTGTGTAGGAACAATTGCAGGACTAATCTTTTCTCTTGTTGGATCTAACTTTGGCTTAATCTGATTAAAATGGTGGTTAATATTAAGGAGTTTTAATTGAATGTAAATTGTTTAATTTTTGAACAGGCCACAAGGATTGATAAATTGGAGTTGGGTTATTGATTTAATTATTTAACGGTAATCTTTGATACGAATAACCTGTTTCTCGTGCCAATACTTACTCATATGAGGTGTTCCACCTCTGCTCAGACCCACATGTCCTAGCCCTACCTAATCACAAAGATTCTTTTGTGCAAGCCACCCACCACCTCCTCCCTCCAATTACCCTTTCCCATCTCGGGGTATAAAGGGCCATGGAGCCCAGAAGACTTCCTGTATGTCCCCAAGCTCAAGAAATCAAGGGAACAGGTTTTGATCTGGGAAGGAAGGGGAGGGGAGGGACTTAAGTATTGGTACGAGAAATCATTACCTCCTCAACCCTATTTCTCATCTCAATACTTACTCATATGAAGATATACCAAAGCCAACTCCCAACAACCTGGTCCCCACCAAACAGATGCCACAGACTTCGGATACTACAAAAAACTAATTTTAACCTACCAGAAGGCGTCATATAGGAGGCCAAGCCGGTCAATGAGACACAGAACCAAAACTGTAGCTCCAAAGAATAAGGAGTCTCCAACATTCAACTTGTAATGGGACACAAAGGTACAGGGAGTAGCCTAAGTAGCAGCAAAATAAGGCCCTCATTACAACCCTGGCGGTCGGTGATAAAGTGGTGGTAATACCACCAACAGGCTGGTGGTTATTACTGCCAAATTATGACCATTGCGGTGAGAACTCAGATAGACAGCCACATTACCACACCGACTGCGAGGGTGGAAACAGCCACCACGGTGGTAGCCGCCTACAACCAGGCGGAAGACAATGTTCCGCCCACTGTCTTAAGACAATCCAATCTGACACCTTTTCCGAGGCAGTACCAACAATACTGAAAGCCTAGCGGAAACACTGCACAGAAGTAAAAGGACTCACCTTTGGAGACACAGGGAACAATCACACCACCATGGAGCCTGAGGTGCGAATCTTTCCTATGATCTACATCCTGCTCCACCACAAACACCAACGACGGCGAAGACAACCACGGTGAGTACAGTCACCTAGCACACAGGGGAGGAGGGCAGGAAAAAGAGAGTGACACACACACACAACACACACACTCCCCGCCCCAAACACCATACACACAATCAGATGCAGTAACAAAACATATTGACCCCATACCCTCAGGAATAATGCAAGGACAACACGAATAGATGAAAGTGAGTGCAATAATATAAATACAGTAAAAATACGAACATTCAATCTGAAGGTATATACATATGTACAGTTCAAGGGACACTGCCCAGTCCTCAATGTGAGTGGGCCACAGGGCCACATGTCAAAGTCTAAGGCCCCACTTGTCTCCTGCACCAACATGGAGAGAACACTGCAGGGGCATCAGTTGGAAAAGAGGCAGGCACCTCAGGGGGGTGGGAAGCAGGGGGGCAGCTCAGCCAGCAGATGGAACAACACCACTTGTCCTGGAGGGGGCTACATGCCATGTGCTTGGTCCTGGGGAGTTCAAGGCCACAGTGTCTCAAGTGGGTGATATATCCACTGGTTCTGGAGGGGGCATCGTGCCCTGTGCTTTAGATCCAGGTGTGGATGGGGTGAGTGGGTGCCATACTCCCTGGTTCTGGAGGGGGCATTGTACCCTGTGCTTCAGATTCTGGGGAGTGCAAGGTCATAGTCTCTCAGCTGGGTGTCATTCTCACAGAATTTGCAGGGGGCAGGTCGCACAACAGCCAATGGAGGTAGGACTACAGACCATCCACTGGCGGTGACGGCTGCTCAGTGGTGGTGCTGCTGATGCTGCTAGTGGTGGTGGGGGAGGATCCAGCTCATCCCCTGCAGCCTCGGACGGCTGCCCACTGCTGGTGGTTGTGATGCTGCTGCTAGTAGTGGTGGGGGGAGGCTCCAGCCCATCCCCTGCAGCCTCGGACGGCTGCCCACTTCTGATGGTGGTGGGGGGAAGCTCCAGCCCATCCCCTGCAGCCTTGGGTGGCTGTACAATCATGGATGGTGGTGTGGGCTCTGACTGTGTCACTGCACCAGGCCCCTTGTCCTTCCTGCCTGCTGGTGCAGGACCCTTGCCCTTCCTGGCAGCACTTAGTGCAGGCTCCTTGCCCTTCCTGGCAGCACTTGGGGCAACCTCCTTGGCCTTCCTGGTAGCACTTGGGGCAGCCTCCTTGGCCTTCCTGGCAACACTTGGGCAGGCTCCTTGCCATTTCTGGCAGCACTTGTGGCAGGCTCATTCCCCTTCTTGGCAGCAGCTGGGGCAGGCACCTTTCTTTGAGGCTGGCTGGTGCCCTGGATCCTTTCCCACCACAAGTGGGTGTGGAGACTACTGGGCCCGTGGACTGGGTGGCTGAGGTGCTTGCCAGATGTGAAGGCTGGGGGGAGGGGTAGGGAAGAGGTCAATGGTGGATAGGAAAAGCTTCTTAGGGACATTGGGGCGGGAAGAGGAAGAAGATTTGGGAGTGGAGGAAGAGGAAGTGGCTGTAGTTGTTGCTGTGTTTGGGTGCAGGTGCATGGGCTGGATGCTGTTGTGAGGTGGGTGGCTGTTGGGTGCCTGAGTGCTTGCGTTTGTGTACCTTGGGAGGGGGGACAGACACAGTGGGAGAGGACACAGGGGACGTGTTCATGGCTGTTTTAGAGGTGTCTGCGAGTGAGGTGTGTGTTCTGCTAGGTGTGGTGGTGATGCTGGTAGTGCATGAGGATGTAGTGCATGCAGGTATGAGTGTAGACACAACTAGGAGGGAGGTGGAGGAGGAGGGGAAGGGGGAGACACTGGAGGCAGTGGATGTTCGTATGTCTGCATCTGGATGGAGTTTGTGTGAGTGCCTGTGGGATGATGTGTGTGCTTCTGTTTGCCTGTGCCACTCTTGTGTGTTGTCCTGTGTGCATTCTCGTCTGCCTGTGTGCTTGGGATAGGTTGGGGTTGAGGAGAATGGGACTGGGAAGACGAAGTTGGAAGGGGAGGGCGGAAACAGGGAAATAGCTGTTATCAGAGAGGAGGCCAGAGTCTGGGGCAGGGCCTGAGGTGCCTGCGGTGAAGGAGATACCCACCCTCCTGATTGAGCGGGCACAGGCAACTCTATGAGAGGCTGCTGGGAGGGTGGTGAGTACGGGTGGCTGTACTTGTAGTGGTAGTGGTCACAAAAGTGTCCACCACCACCAGGGAGCTTGCATCGGAGGAGGTATCTATGTCCGAACTGTCCTCTCCAGTCTCCGCCATGGTGCTCCCCTCGCCCTCTGTACCACTGGTGCCCTCAGTGTCGGTGGACTCCACCTCCTGGGTCCTGTGAGATGCAGCTCCCTCCATCACCGGTGACTCTGCTCCTCTGCCAGATGATGATAATGCACATAAGGACAGGGTGACAAAACAAAAAGGGGGGGAAGAGACAAAGGATACACTTGGTCAATAGCTGCACCAACACCATAGTTGGCATACACAGCACACTCACAAACAGGATACAGGCCTACGCACTAAGCAATGCACTACCAGTAATAATGCTAGCCACCAGGACATGGGCATGGACACATACCGCCAACTGCAGCACACCTGGGACCCACACAGCCCTGCACAGTAGTCGATGCCTACATGCTAGGTAGCAGGAATATCACTTCTGAACCCTGCCCAACATGGGACCTACTCTGCAATGTCAGGCCTGGCATAAGGGCACCCACTAACACACATCCCCCACCCGGGTGCACCCCTACTATGCATAAGTTGAAATGATGGGAAGTGTACTCACCCCCTTGTGGCTGCTGTGATGCCCTCAAGTGCCCATTCAGCTCCTGATAGTCCACGGCCAGTATGGGGGCCAACAGGGAAGTCAAGGTTCGACGGGCACCCCTTCCTCGTCGGGAGGCCATCCCCAGCTGGGCTTCCTCCGTCTTCCGTGCCCAGCATCTCAGGTCCTCCCACCATTTCCGACAGTGGGTGCTCCACCTGCCGTGGACCCCCAATGTCCGCACGTCCTTGGCGATGGCACACCATATACCCTTCTTTTGATGGGTGCTGACCTGCAGAGAAATACACACAGGGAAAGATATTAGTCAGACCGTCCTGCCTGTTACACTCATATACCACCATACCCCTTCACATTGCCTTTTGCACACACAGGGCCCAGCACACAAGCTGTCTGCTGCCCAAGGGCCATCCACCACCCACCCTACACAAGGCCTTCAAACACACCACTCCATGCATTCATGCCCCATGCATCGTGCTCACAGTGTACTCACCTGTTGGTCTGGAGGCCCATACAGCAGTCGGTACTGGGGTAGGACCCCATCCACCACTTGCTCCAACTCCGCTGAGGTGAAGGCATTGTCCCTTTCCCCAGTCACACGAGCCATGGTAGGTTCCAGACACAGGTCACAGCAGCACATGCAGTGTAGGTCCTCTCCAGTTGAAGGTCAGGTATCAAGTGAGTGGTCAGATAGAAAAGGGCGGTCACGGCCGCGGCGGTGCGTACCATCACTGCCAGCGTACATCACCTTTGGCCACTGTACCCCATAGGTGTCAATGTTATCCAATGAGGAGTTGCACAGCGGTTCCCGACCCCCTCTTGCAACGGCACACAATGTCAGCGGAATTACCTCACTTCCACCTGTCCCTCCACACAGGGCAGGCGGACGACATTTCAGGGGGACAGGCCCTGGATTATAACTGCATCACAGTACACAATTGGACATACAGGACAAATGCCGCATATATATTACAAATAGACGTAATGCATTGTACTGTTGTGGCTACGATGTACAGTTTGTGACCAGCTCCTCACTCTTTTGCTCCATAGATTGCTACCACTGTGGATGAAGAGGAGATGGAGACATACCCCATTTACAGACCCCTGGTGGACTTGGCAACAATGGAGGACAGGCACATCATCCTCACCTATAGAGTGGACAGGGCCACAATCAGAGAGCTGTGTGCCCAATTGGAGCCCGACCTGATATCTGCTATCCGTCACCCCACTGGGATCCCCCCTCTTGTGCAAGTGCTATCAGTGCTCCATTTCCTGGCAAGTGGCTCTTTCCAAGTAACAGTGGGCTTGACAGCAGGAATGTCACAGCCAATGTTCTCAATAGTGCTGACCAGAGTGTTGTCTGCCCTGATTAAACACAAATGCAGCTATGTTGTTTTCCCCCGGTTGGAGGATTTGGTCACTGTGAAAGCTGACTTCTATGCAATGGAACATATCCCCAACATCATTAGGGCAATTGATGGAACACATTTTGCATTTGTCCCCCCTGCAAAATGAACAGGTGTTCAGAAATCGAAAGAGTTTTCATTCCATGAATGTCCAGATGGGTTGCCTGGTGGGCCAATACATCTCCTATGTCAGTGCTCAGTATCCTGGGTCTGTGCATGATGCCTTTATCCTGAGGAAGAGCACCATCCCAAATGTGATGGGCTAACTACAGAGGCACTGGGTGTGGCTAATAGGTGAGCCCTGCTTCCCACCCAGTGGATGTTGGTGTATGGGTATGGTGTGGGCCATATGGGATAGTGTGTGGCTAAATGCTGTCCCTCGATATTTGCAAGTGACTCGGTTACCCCAACCTATCATGGCTACTGACCCCTGTGAGGAATCCCAGGACAAGGGCAGAGGAATGTTACAATGAGGCACATGGGCGAATACGAAGGATAATTGAACGTACCTTTGGCCTCCTGAAGGCAAGGTTTCGGTGCCTCCATCTAACTAGTGGATCCCTGTGCTACTCACCCGATGAGGACTGCCAGATAATCGTGGCATGCTGCATGTTGCACAACCTTGCCTTGAGACGCCATGTGCCTTTTCTGCAGGAGGAAGAGGCTGGAGATGGCCGTTTGGCAGCAGTGGACCTTGTGGACAGTGAGGATGAGGAGGCAGAGGATGAGGATGAGGACAACAGAACTACAGTGATTCAACAATACTTCCAATGACACACAGGTAAGACAGTGTTTCTTCACATTTCTTTGACATTTTTTTGTTTCACTTTGTCACTGGCAGGCTGTTATTTCACACTTCTATGCCCACTCACTGTACCCTTTGGCAACTCCTTTTGCAGATGCTGGTGCCACACTATCGCTTGTGGTGTGATCATTGCAGCCAACTACAGGTCTATCCTATGTGAACATTACTGTACAGTTGAATTGCAATTTTTGAACCTAGTTAAACAAATACATACTTAAATCATTTGACATACTCCATACTTGATTTGTTCAAAGGGTATTTATTGAAGTGTTAAGAAGGAGTGGGGCAAGTGCATTGGGATGGGGTGATGATGGAGGAAAGTTCAAGGTATAGTTCCAGTCTATTTGTAGCACAGATGCATTGTCCATGGGGACATAGGAAGGGGAGCAATGGCAGTTCAAGGTGGACAGGGTGACAGAGTGGGACACAAGAGTGACAATCAGGGGAGTCTCATTTCCTGGTGGGGGTCTTGGCAATAGTTTCTAGCTTCTGCCTGGATCACAGGGAATGTTTGCGGGGTGGTTCTCCTTCTGAAGGGGGAGGAGTGCTGGTAGCCTGCTGTTCCTGTGGCGTGGCCTCCTATCCACGAGCTGCAGCAGAGGTGGAAGGCAGTTCACATGTCTGGCTAGTGGCAGCGGCCCGCTGTTGTAAAACTTCCTCTCTCATAATGTTGGCCATGTCTGCCAGCACCTTTGCTATGGAGACCAGAGCGGTGTTAATGGCCTGCAAGTCCTCCCTGATACCCTGGTACTGTCCCTCCTGCAGCCGCCTGTTCTCCTGCACGTTAGCCAGGATCTGGCCCAGCGTATCCTGGGAATGTTGGTATGCTCCCAGGATCTCAGTGAGCGCCTCCTGGAGAGTTGGTTCCCTGGGCCTGTCCTCCCCCTGGTGCACAGCAGTCCTCCCAGTGTCCCTGTTGTCCTGTGCCTCTGTCCCCTTAAATGTGTGCCCACTGCCACTGACCCCAGGTCCCTGATTGTCTTGGGTGCGAGGTGTGCCATGGGGTCCCTGTATTGGTGGACACACTGCTGATTGACGTGTCCTGGGGACAGAGGCATGGGTACACCGGGTGGGTGCTGTGGTGGTGTTTCCTGAGGGGGAGGCTCTGTGGTGGTGTGTGGCTGTGCCTAGGTAACCGACTGTCCTGAGGTCCCTGATAGGCCAGGTTGGTCATCCCGATCCAGACGACCGGAGTCGCTGTCATCACTGTGGGCCTCTTCTGTGGGGGGACTGGATAGTGCTAGCACCTCCTCTCCACTGACATTGGCTGGGATACCTGGGGGACTGTAAATGCAATGTTATTGTTTGTGTGTGTTACAAATTGTGCAATCGGTGGGTTGCCCTTTTTGGTTGTATTTGCCCTGGCAGCTTTAACTTGTGTGAATTGGTATGTGGAGGGCTAGCTTATTCTCTCTAGTGTGCATGCTTTAGTGATAGGTGTCCATGCAGGGCTGTGAATGATGCTCACGCATTGGTGGTGCATGCAGGGCTTGGTATCGGGGTGGGTAATATGTGATGGTGAGGTGTGTCGGAGGTGGTGGAGTGATAGGAATGAGGGTGGGGGTATGTGATGGCATGCACGTAAGGGGTTGATAATAGTAAAGAGTTGACTTACCAGAGTCCAGTCCTCTTGCTACTCCTGCCAGGCCTTCAGGATGCATGACTGCCAGGACTTGTTCCTCCCATGTTGTTAGTTGTGGGGGAGAAGGTGGGGGTCCACCTCCAGTCCTCTGTACAGCGAGTTGGTACCTTGCTGGAATGGAACGTAGCTACCCAGTAGGTCGTTTCACCTCTTCCTGATATCATCCGTTGTTCCGGGGTGCTGTCCCATGGTGTTGACCCTGTCCACGATTCTCTGCCATAGCTCCATCTTCCTAGAAATGGATATCTACTGCACCTGTGCTCCAAATAACTGAGGCACTACCCTGATGATTTCCTCCACCATGACCCTTAGCTCCTCCTTTGAGAATCTGGGGTGTCTTTGTGGTGCCATGTGTTTTGTCTGAGTAGTGTGGGTGAGGGTGTGTAGGGTGATGTCTTGGTGTGTGTGTTGTGAGGTGCATGGGTGGTGAATAGGTGATGATGGTGTGTGGCTCTGGTCTTGTCTGTGGTTGTGGTCTCTGTCTTGTGCCAATGGTTTGTATTCTTAAAGGGTTGTGGGTACTGTGGGTGTGTGTTTTATAGTGGTGTGGGTGTGGTGTGTGTATGAGTGTCAGGTGTGTGTTGTTTGAATTGTCCAATGTGGTGTTGTTTTGTTTGTGTGTGTGTGTATTTTGAGCACGGCGGTATGTACCGCCAATGGTTTACCTCCATTGAATGTCTGCCGTGGGGATTTGTGGGTCATGATGTGATGGGTGTTGTTCTGTTGCCGTGACGGTGTGGGTTTGAATACCGCTAGTTTATCACTGACCTTTGGTGTGGCGGAATTGTGTGCATGGCTGAATAGTGGCAGTTTGGTGTGTGTGTCATAATGTGGTGACTAGATATCCGCTACGGCATGTTGGTGGCAGTCAGCGTTGTGGTAAGTGGGATTTACCGCCAATGTCATAATGAGGGCCTAAATGTCTAAAAAATAAACCCCCTGAGCCTCTGCCCAAGAAGCCACCATTCCCTGTGTAGAAGGACCCTGTACACCATCTGGCAAACAGACATTCTGAGAGGCATAAGCCAAGGAAATCAAAGAACGAATCCAGTGACTTAAAGTGGGTGTAAAAACTTTCAGACCATGATGCAGCACTCCAAAGTTCACAAAGAGGGCCTCACATTGCCAACAGGCCCTGGTGCAAGAGAGATAGGTGGATACAGCCCGCAACACCTCCAAGCTGTGCATGGTAACCTCCCCAGGAGTAGCAGGATCAGGGCAAAAAGAAGGCAACGTTATCTCTTGGTGACAGTGAGAAGAGGAGACAACTTTGGGAAGGAAGGACCGACCCAGGCGAAGCACTAACCAGTCAGAAAATACCTGTAAATAAGGAGGCCGGATGGACAAAGACCCCAGCTCACCCATCCTCCGGGCTGAAGTGATAGCCTCCAGAATTTATTTTTTCAATGATAGAAACTTCAAATCTACAGGGTCCAAAGGCTCAAATTGAGGAGATTGGAGAGCCCTGAGAACCAAATGCAGATCCCAGGAAGGAACAACAGGACGAACCTGAGTGTTCATCAAAGAAAAACTCTCAAGGAGACGGGAACCCAGAGGAGGGAGTTTAGGCAAACCAAAAGGTGAGCATTGGACTCTTATGGTGGAAACAGCCAAGCACTTGTGGAAACCATCCTGAAAGAACTGAAGGACTGAATAGGCATGACAAGAGGCTGGATCTAATGAATAACCCCTACACCACTGGACAAAGGAAGACCAGTGATGAGCGTAAGCCTTCCTGGTGGAACATTTCCAAGAGTTCTGAATGGAAACAGCTAAAGGAGCAGAAAAACGATTGGACCCCTCCTTTCAAGAGCCAAACCGAAAGACACATACTGCGGCAAGTGGATGGGGGCAGAATGGGTGTCCGGAGAGGACAAGGATGAACTGGGAGAACCCATTCTGGTGCAGCCACAATTAGACGCAATAGAGGAAACCAACTCATCTGACGCCAAAAAGATGCCACAAGAATAAGGTAAACTGACTCCCTGCGAATTCTGGCCAGGAGCAGAGGAAGAAGAGTGAAGGGAGGAAAGGTATACAGAAGCACCTGTGGCCAAGGGTGGGACAATTGCATCAATTCCCCAACAACCTTGTTCTGGGAAAATGGACACAAACTGTGGAAGAATGTCCCTGGATGCAAATAGGTCAATCTGAGGAGTGCTGAACCATTGGTAAATCTGGGTGAAAATATCAGGGGTCAGACTGAATTCAAATGAAGAAGGAAAATGGCGACTGAGGCTGTCAGCCTGAACATTGACCTTCCCCCGAATATAGATGGCTGAAAAAGAGAGAAGGTGAGACTCTCCTCAACAGCCTACCTGAAATGCAAGAGAGGCCAGAGTCCGAGACCCCGTCTGGACTTACTGTTTACATAGGACTTGGCCACTGTGTTGTCTGTCCACACTAACACCACCTGATCCTGTAGGAAGGGGGGAAAGGAACAGAGCTAGCAGGATTGCCTTCAATTCCCTCCAATCAGAGGAGCACCTGCTCTCCTGAGGAGACCACCGTCACTGAATGGAAAGGGTACCCAGAGTTGCCCCCAAACCCAGCAGACTGGCAACTGTGGAACCACTGTGGGAGGAGGCAGTGCCCAGGAAAGCCCCTGCCCAAATGATGGGGATCAAGCAACCACTGGAGGAAGTTCCAGATGTGTTGAGAGACAGGAACCGGATAGTCCAGCGGATGTAGACAAGGCACCCAATGCAATAGGAAATGACGAACCACTGGACCCAAGTGCAGCTGGGCCCCCGGTACAACAAAGAGGCAGGAGGCCTGAAAACAAATTAACGAAAAACAAAATTTTGAAAATTAAATAAAAAATTGAAATCCAGAAAGCAGCAGAAGTCAACCATAGAACAGGAAAGACAACCTACCATGTGACCCTGAAGACGTAGCCAATCTCGGCAAGGTGTCAGATCCTTTGGGCCCAGAGCCACGAGGAGATCTTGCAATCACTGCACCTGGTCCAGAGGTAGGCTAATGACAACCACTGCTGTTTGGAACTGGGCCCCAATGAACTGTAGATCCTGGGAAGGAGACAGGTGTGATTACTCCCAGTTGATAAGCAGACCAAAGGCCTCCAGAGTCTTGCACACGAGCACAATCTGAGTTTAAAAGACGTACAGGAGAAGACAATCGTCCAGGTAGGAATGAATCATTATGCCTTGACCATGAAGATAAGCACATTGTTGAATACTCTGAGAGAGGTAGCCAGACTGAAGGGTAGGTCCCGAAAATGCCAATGGAGATCCCTCACACAAAATGGGAGAAACTTTTGATGGGCCATAGCAATGGGAATGTGGAGGTAAGCTTCCCTCAAGTCCAAGGGAGCTAGCCATTCACCCAGGTGAATTAGAGTCCATCTTGAAATGAGGGGTCCTCAAAACATGTTTAAATGTATGAGACTGAAAATGAGTCTGACCTTCCCTGAAGGCTTCAGCCCCAGGAATACAGGAGAGTAGCACCCCCTCCCTCACTGCCCCCACCAGCACAGGTACCACAACCCACTTCTGGACAAGGTCCGCAATTTCTTGACAAAGCATAGAAGGATTGGTGCAGGAGGCCAGTGAGTCCACAATGCGGGTAGGGGTAGGCCTGGAAACAAAGTCGAGCAAGTAACAGCCTGAAATGACCTGTAGAACCCAGGCTTCTGAAACATGTTTTTGCCAGGTGGGTGGAAAAAAGGTCAGATGACCTCCTACCAGGAAAAAATAATTCCTTCCCTGGCACTGCTAGGGGTCTCCCCTGCACCCCTCCCCAGAGTCCTCCCTACCCTCCCCCTCCTCCTTCCGTCCCCCCAACATACACACACCTACATGCACAGACATACACATGCATACACACAGGCATACCCACATTCACCCATGCATGTATACATCGATGCACACACACACATCCACACACACTGGCATACATACAAGCACACACGCATTCACACATCACAACATACACATACACTCACATTCATTCATGCGCACATGCCCCACACCCGCATGCACGCACAGAGACACAAACACACACACCCCCACAAACACATACAACATCCCCTACCCACCTCCCCTGCTGGAGTACCAGACTTACCTGCTTGCAGGGGGTCCTCCGGCAGGAGATGGGATGCAAGCAGAACACCACCAGATCGTATCATGGGTCATGATACAGTCTGCGGTGCTCTACTGGTGTGGCGCTGCTGCTGGCAGCAGCACCACCTTACCGCCGTCCCCCGCCATGACCGTAGCATGAATTCCGCCAGCCTTCTGGCGGAATTCCAGCTATGGTCATAATATGACGGACGATAGGTAGCCAAGGCAATGGTCTTTTGGCAGCCGCCGCCGTGGCGGTCGGCGGCATATACCGCCTATATTATAATGAGGGCGTATGTCTATTATTTGTCATAGTGAGATGCTGATCAAAATACTTAGAAACTGGGGCCCCAAGTACAGATAGCAAACTCCTGATCGAGAGTATTAACAGATCATGGTCACCTTCCTCGTGCTCAACTACCACTATGTCTTCCAAATGTCCCCACAAGCGACTATCTAATAAGAATTAATCAGTGTGACTCCTACTTGCCCCTCATCTAAATGTTGAGGAGGAATTTATGTCAGAGCAAGAGCGCCCATTACATGCTCGAACCTGTGGGCAAGCATGATATTAACTATTTGGAGTGCCGCCCTAGTCAATCTATGTCCTTTACTTTTCAGCAGTTGTGGGATGCCTCATATACCGCCCTCTTATTGATAGAGCTCCTGCCCCAATCGGTAAGGCTCAAATGTAACATTAAAATCCCCAGCAATCAGAATATAGTGGGCACTGTTTCTGCTGACTTACATATTATCCAGAGCACTCAAAACTTTGGATTCACAGCTTCTTCCAATGCTCCTACTATAGATGTTTACTAATAGTGTCAGTTGCTCTTTTTTTTTAAACATCTGTTTTATTGTTTTCAGCACAGATACATAATAATAAATTCAGCTAATGAAGTAACAGGATACCAGCTGATCTGTAATAACATGGTGAATTAACAACACCCTAGGTCTAGTTCCGTGTAGCAGGATTTACATTCTTTAGTAAACAACTGTATCAAGAGGTATTGGTGGTACTGTAGACAGTAACTTTCTAATGGAGTCTACTACCCTCCTCTCCAGCCATTGTGTATTGGTGGAGTGCATTGTAGTATCGCGTGTTATAGCGTGTACTCCGGATGTTTGTTTGTCGTGGATCGTGTGAGCCTTGACTTGTCAACTATTGTGTCCGTTATTATGAATACGTAATCCTGTGATGTTTTTGGGGGGTGTCGGCATTCCTATCTCAGCTTTACCATTTAGCCCTTACTTTGCACTGGTCCAGTATAATTTTCCTTGAGCGCTCTCGCTGTGTGTGTTTTGTGTGGTTGCCTTTCTATGCGTGCGGAGTGGTGACCTGAAGACCCTCCACTCCCGGACTCCTATGCAATTATCGAGCTGTGAGGGGAAAGACCAGATAATGTAGGAGGTAAGTGCATGTCACATAGTCGAAATGCTCTCCCCAATATGTGTGTTCCAAGTTATCAGATTCATGGCAGGCGCTCATCGTTCTTAACCTCTAGTCTATTGACAAATGTTTCCCAAGCGTCACTTCCAGTGTGTGTCTGGCCTCTGTCTCGCAGCCTGCGTAGTACCTGATGCTCCGTGTGCGCCCAGCGTAGTGTCAAGGCACGCCACGTCTTTAGTTCTGGTGATTTAGGGGCCTTCCAGTTCATTGCAATCAGTCTTTTGTACATTATGAGTGCTATGTCTGCAAACCTATGGATATATATGTGCTTTTTTCCCCTAATTCTAACACCCAGGAAGCAGGATCTAGGTTCTAGCGGAAATAAATGATCCGTAATGTCTGAGGTACCAGCTACTACTTCCCGCCACAGTTCTTCTAAAGGACCACACTCCCATATCATATGATAGAAGTGGGGTGACGGGGAGCTGCAGCGGGGGCATAGAGGACTGGACGCAGGGAACATGCGCCTCAACCGGGATGTTGATAGGTACGTCTGATGTATATAATTGAATTGGGTGTAGTGAAAACTAGGGTTCCTCGACACCTGTCGAGTGTGACAAAGGGCCTGCGACTAATCCTCAGGGGATAACTGGTTCAGGAGAACAGCGTTCCACCGCCCTCTTACATTTTCCAAACCAGTTTCGGGAAATCTGTTTAAGACTTTTTAGAGATTTGTTATGACTTTAGTTTGACTGTCATACAGCAACATGTGGTGTAGTGCAGGGGAAATAGCTGGTTCCCGGTCACCTGACATCCATGCTTTCCTAATTAGATGGCATATAGAGTAGTATGCTACAAATTGACCTGGTTCCACCAACGTGAGGTCTTTCATAACCTCAAATGACATCAAGACACCTTCCTCGAAGCAGTCTCCTACTGTTAATATTCCTGCAACTGCCCAAGCTGCAGCGGAGTACACTCTGGACGTGTTGGCCCCACCCGGAAGTTGTCCCAAGGGGTTGAGGGGAAGATATGGGGACTTCATGCGGCTTTTTTGTATATACCGTTTCCAGCATTCAAGTGCAGCTATCATTAAGGGGCTACCAGTGGCACCCTTCACCAAGTTATTCGACAGCCATGTGAGCAGCGGCACGCCGTAGAGCTGCGTATTAACCCATGCAGATTCGGCTGATTCAGGTCTGTGTATCCAATTTAATACCCATTGCAGTTGTGCGGAAGCAAAATAAAGTTCGAAGTTGGGGGCGCCGAGCCCGCCATCACTTAGTGGTCGGTGTAGGGTGGTAAGTGCTACTCAAGTCCTGCCCTTTTCCATATGAGTCCCAGTAGTAGTGTGTTCAGTTCCCGGAAAAGGTTTTTGGGCACTGCGACTGGTAATGCCGCAAAATAGTAAAGAAGACGGGGGAGTAATAACATGTTCGCCACCACCACTCTGCCCAACGGTGAGAATGTCAAAAAGCACCAAAAGCACAAAGATCCCTTCATGGAGTTCAGCGCTCGACCCAAGTTGCCATCTCTCAGATCCCCGGGTTTATGATAAATATGAACTCCTAGGTATTTGAATGTGTCTAAACACCACTTCAGACATCCCGCTGGAGCCTCCTCCCTTGCGCCCAGAGGCCAATCAATCAAGGGAAACACGCACAATTTGTCCCAGTTCACCACTAATCCCGATATACTCCCATAATCGTCTAGCAGGGATATCACTAAAGGCATCGTCTTGCTCCCTCTTTCCAGATATATCAGTGCATCATCCGCATATAGCGAAATAATGTGATGCATTCCAGATCTGCACACCCCCCATTGCTCCTCCACCGCACGTAACCTAGTCCCCAATGGTTCCATCGCAATGGCGAACAGCAAGGGAGGTAGTGGGCATCCCTGCCTAGTTCCTCTGTTAATGGGGAAGCTATTGGATATGATGCCTCCCGTTCTCACCCTAGCCCTGGGTTTAGCATATAGGCGGTCATTCCGCCGCCCGCCATGCGGTCACCGCCATTTGGCCGCTCTGCGGTCAAAAGACCGCGGAGGCCATTCTGGCTTTCCCGCTGGGCCGGCGGGCGCCCGCCAAAGGAGCACCCGCCGGCCCAGCGGGAAAGGCCCTGCAACATAGAAGCCGGCTCCGAATGGAGCCAGCGGTGTTGCAGGGGTGCGACGGGTGCAGTTGCACCCGTCGCGAGTTTCACTGTCTGCTATAGAGACAGTGAAAATCCTGCTGGGGCCCTGTTACGGAGCCCCTGCACTGCCCATGCCAGGGGCCCCACGACACCCGTTCCCGCCAGGAAAAAGGTAAAAACCGCCAGAAACAGGAGATTCAGCCCAGACAGGGGAAATCCGGCGGGAATCCGCCGGATCCCCTTTTCTGACCGCGGCTTTACCGCCGCGGTCAGAATGGGCAGGGAAGCACCGCAGCCTGTTGTCGGTGCTTCCGTGGTCATCCACACTGGCGGTCGATGACCGCCAGGGTTGGAATGACCCCCATAATGTCTGCACCCAGCGTAAGAAGCCTGTGCCAAACCCCATATCATGCATGCATGGTGACAAACAGGAAGTCCCAACCTAGCATATCAAATGCCTTCTCAATGTCTAATGACATCACCAAGTTATTGTATGCCCCCGGCTGAGTATCCCCAATGACACTGAGCAATCTGCGGATATTTAGAAATGTATTGCGTTTTGGGATATAGCCATTCTGGTCTTCATGTATTAAGGTGTGTATTACGGGGGCAAGCCTATTTGCCAAAACTTTACCCAGGATTTAGCAATCTAAGTTTAGAAGAGAAAGCGGTCTGTGTGACCTAACGTCTGTGGGGTCCCGGCCCTGTTTAAGAAGGACCACTATCAGCGCCTCTCTTTGCGAAGGTGGGAGCAGACTGCGGGACCACGCCTCCTCGAATACTGCCAATAGGTGGCAGTTCAGATGTTTTGAATAAGTGATATAATACTCTATTGGCAAGCCACCCATCCCTGGTGCATTATTACGGGACATCTGTGCCATGGCCACCTCCAACTCCTCTGCTTTTAGAGGAGCCTCTAATGTCTCCTGGTCTAGCTGTGACAACCGTGCTAGGGGCGCCCCCCCAAGAAGGGTCCCCAATTGTTGAATGTTGCATGTGGTTAGCCCCTTATACAAGCCAGTGTAGTTGTCCTTGAACACTTTGTTAATCGCTTCCTGGCTGGTGGCCATAGTTCCATCAGCTAAGCGTATAGCCCTTATGGGAGCCTGATGACGGTCCTCGTGAAGGAGCCATGCCAGCAGTCTCCCCGATCTGTCACCTTCTGTTTGTAAGCGTACCAGGTGGTAATAATAATCATACTGGCAAAGCCGTAGGTCCCCCTCGTCGCATTTCGTTCGCTGAGCTCTGTGAATGGTGCCTCATTTTGAGCCACTGAAACTTCCAAAGCTCTCATTTCCTTCTCCAGCTTGGCGACCTCCACATTGAGGGTGCGCCGCACTCCCCAAGTGGCCGATAGACAATGACCCCGGACGATAACATTATGTGCATCCCACTCCATTGCTCTTCTTTCTGTAGAACCACTGTTTGTTTGCCAGTACTGTCTTATTGTTGTGTTCAATTCTTCCCTAAATGCCTGATCCTGGAGGGCTTCCACCTGCAGGCGCCAAGTGACAATTGCATTGTCATCATTAGCGGGGACTGATCAGAGAGTGTTTTGGTCAAGTAGCCAGAATCCTTATTTAGCGAGCATATATCTGGGGCCCCCCATAAAATATCTATCCTGGTGTGTACCTTGTGGGGTGCGGAGTAGAATGAGTATTCCCTGTGTGTCGGGTGTCCAATGCGCCAAATGTCGTGCAGCCTCATGTCTCCTGCCCATGTCAACAGTGGGCTAGTGACGCTCCTGTATGTCAACCTCCCTGGGGGTGGTGTCGATCAATCCATCAATATTTCCGGTGTGCTATTAAAACTGCCCCCCCACATGGCCGGCGCTGCGATATTCACCAGCAGTGCTGGAGTCAGTGTGTGTAAAAATTAAGTCAACGCGCTGTTAGAGGCGTAGATCCCTATTATTGTAAGTTGTTTGCCGTCTAACTGTCCCTCTGTCACCACATATCCGCCCCCCCTGATCTATCCTGTGTGTGTGTTGGACGTACGGCACCCCTTTTGCTATCCACACCAATACCCCCCTCGCATAGGCTGAAAATGATGTGCCTAAAATCTGTCATCCCCAGGGCCCCGTTAGTGCCCCCAAATCAGCCTCCAATAGGTGTGTCTCCTGTAGGATAGCAATGTGTATTCTCTGATGTTTGAGGTAAGTGTAAATTCGGTGTCTTATGCCCTGCGCTGCCATACCCTGCACGTTCCACGTGATTATGTTGTATTCATGCATAATGCAGAATGCACCCTAAACCACGTACTGTTGGAAAATATTTGTGTGTGTGTTGTGTTCCGGATTTCAGCTCCACCACAAGTTTTACTACTCAATTTCTGAGATCTACTGTGAACTAATGGCTGTAAGGATATTCTTTTCAATCTCGATATACCTAGTAAGCATAAACAAAACCATTCTCAACCTCTACCCACACCTTCAAACCCCCGAAAACTGTGGCATAATTGCACTTTTCTAACTGCCATCCTTGATAACAAAAAACACAACACACTTATAGCATTGAAAAACTGTATCCATATGGATACCTTCTGGGGAGTCATGGTAATAATTGGAGGTGACTCTTGTAAGGGGCCCCTAACATTGAAGCAAAAAGTGAACGTACCAGAGCTCCCAGAGTACCAAGCCGCCCAATCCCCCAGGGCTCAAGGCAAAGTGTTACGGGTGTAAGCGTAAAAGGCTAACCGGCTGATACTTATATATGAAAGCAATGTCATTCCTATCTTACTTAACCGCATGGCCTCAAGGTTCCACTGTAGTGCCATGGAGCACAAGAAAGAATGAAGCTGTCCCACCGTTCCCCCCAGGCAATCATAGTGCATCTGCAGATCTGAGCATGATCTTCGGACCCCTCAGCGCCTCCAAAACTGTTGAGTTGGAGCTACCAGAGTCCGAGTCCGTATGGTCGCTTACATTAGCCTGTAGCGCTCCAAAGGATTTTTGTGTGTGCAAAGTCATTTCCTTCAACACTTTTGCTCTCTCGGCCGCAGCTTGTATTTCCGTGGGTTACGCCTTTGAGCGCTTCATGGGTCTCCTCCGTGCCGGCGACATGAGACATGCATCACCATCTCCTGCCCCCTCCTGGGTTTGTGCCATGCCCTTAGCATGCATCCATGTCCAAGCGTCCTCTGGGGTGATGAACACGTGGGTTCAATCATCCGAGATCACTCTCAGTTTCTCAGGAAACATCAGGGCATACTTAATATTGTGCTCCCGAAGGTGCTGTTTAATTTTCATATAAGAGTGGCATTGCCGCTGTACTTCCTGGGTAAAATCCGGGTAGGCGGTGATAGAGGTCCCCTCGTATTGGATAGGTCCTTTACTGCGAAAATGTTGAAGTATTGCATCTCGGTCTCTCTAATTAAGGAATTGTGCAATCATCAGTCTAGGCGGTAGTCCCGCAGCTGGTTGTCTCCCCGGGACTCTGTGTGCCCTCTCCACAGAGAAAATCTTTGATGGGCACCATTCAGTACCTCCTTGATCAGCCATTGCTCCAGGAATAGTTCAGAATTTTTCCCTTCCGATCTTTCGGGAAATCCCAAAAAGCAGACATAATTGCGGCACAACCTGCCCTCAGCTTCCTCTGCACGTCTTCAAAGGGCTTTCACCTCAGAGTCCAAGCGTTGAATTTGTTTCTGGTTCTCTACGACCAGTGGGTCCATTCCGCCCAGCGTGTCCTCCACTGTTCTGACTCTCTCCGCCAGATTACGGTGATCCACCCTTAGTAGATTGAGGTTTTAGGATACTGTGTCGATTCTGTTTTCAAGTGAAGATTTAGGGGGTTATTCCAACTTTGGAGAAGGTGGTAATCCGTCCCAAATGTGACGGATTTACCACCAGCCGTATTACGAGTTCCATAGGATATAATGGACTCGTAATACGGCTGGTGGTATATCCGTCACTTTACCGTCACTTTTGGGACGGATTACCACTTCCTCCAAAGTTGGAATAACCCCCTTAGTGTCCATGATCGCTTGCAAGATTTTCTCAAATTGGGCCGAGTGGGCTTGTAGCGTGGTTTCCTGGGATTGCAGACCAGGCACCGCTTGCTGCCCACCTGGGAGTGCGGTAGGTATAAGACGCTCTTGGGCCTTAGCTGTCATGCACATCCCGCCATGGCCTCTGAGCAGGATCTCTTTACTGTGTTCTGGGTCGGTGCTCCAGTGCGTGGTCTGCGTGCCAAGTTTCTCCAGGGGATCTACAACCACGACCCAGTGGGAGACCACTCAGTATGGGCCAGGCCACTCCACACCAGCAGCAATCACCACAGGTAGGGAGGCCCAGAGAGTCCAGGAGGCGCCCCTCCTTGCAACAATGGTAGTCAGTCTTGAGGCCGGTAGAACTGCCAAAGCGGCCTAGTCGTTCTTATTATTTTTTTAGCATTTGGGACATTCCAGTGTCCAAATCAGGTAATCATATAAATCTCTCCTTTTCCTCTGTGGGCTAGTGTCTGGACCCTATTCAGTTAGCTATGGCGGCATGGTGCACCACTATCAGGCCCTTGGGCTCCTAGGTGCACTCCCTGCAGCAGCGGAGTATTGAGGAGGGGGGAGGGGTGGGGAGGAAATCCCTGTAGCGCTACTTTGAATTTTTCCAATGGTTGTAGCAGCGCCTTGTTTCCACGTGCCTCATTTCCCATTGAATCAGTATTGTGGGGGGCAGGGGGGAAGGAAGGGGAGGCAAGGAGGGCCTCCTGGCTGGTGACAGCCCTACTTGCTGACGACCCCCCCAACCACTCACCGCACCTTCCTGCATCTGGTGCCCTCGGTCCTCTTGATCGCGGTGCTCCCCAGGGCTCCGCACCACTGCGTCTCACATGCATGCGAGCCCCGGACTCTGACGAACGGCAAGGCCTCCTTCACATCGGAAATCCTCAGGGATGGGGCAGTCTCTCCGCATCGTCTCACTGCATGTCAGTTGGCTCCTGAGGGATTTTGCCAGTCAGCGCTGCCGTTTTTTGCCTCCCCGGGAGCGCCGATCAGGATATTTTCTTGGGCCGGGACGGAACCTACATTTTAGGCGGCTGTCGCGGCCGCTATCTTAGCCACGCCCCACTAGCAGTTGCTCTTTATGGGTGGACAGAACTAAGCCCTGTAGGTCAGTACAGCCCATGTCCAGTTCTCTCACTTGACACATGAGAGAGACACTGATCCATATCGGAAGACACCCTATTCGCTGGAACACAATAGCTCTTGAACCCTGGTCTATACTTGGGCTCCACGGCCCACATTTCCTGGACTATGCAAATTATATGCTTGTCTGTAAAAGACCCCCCATTCTGGGATGGACATTTTGGCCTCTAGCCCTGCTATCTTCCAACTAATAATGTTGACTGGCTTCTCGGACAATGCTTGTGATTGAACCAGAGGTAAGCCCACTGGACTTAAGTTGTGCTTCAATACAGCCTCCGGAGCAACATCATCACAGCTAGGAACATCAATCACATCTAAGGCTACCATCGACCCCCCTCCTCCTGGTGCCCCCTGCTTAGCCACAACTTTAAGTCAGTCCACTTCAGACAATGTGGAAGAAACCTACCTGCACACAATCTGTTGGAGAGGGGGGACACCATTTTGGGCACAAGAACTAACAGAACCTCTTTGCCCAATTTCCACCCCCTTAGTAAAGATGAGACCTGAGTGGGGATAAAAAACTGCAAATCTACCCAAGGAGAACCCTCCAGACAGTGGACCAACATTACAACAATTTAGAAAGATCTGATTAACTATGACTAGAGAATTAAAAACCCACCCGCCTCACCATTAATATTAAGAATACCATAGAAAATGGGAAGTTAGCATTGATATGTAGCCATTGTATGACCTTGTTTTTCAGTTCTATATAGGCCTCGGAACTGTTTGACTGTAATCTGGGTGCATTAGTAACCACTGCCACATATGGGCTGGCCTCTGGGGGACGACTGTCACTACTTCTTTTGCTGTCTTCAGAATATTTTCTGCCTGTTGCTTAGAACATGCCCTATCATCCTTGGTCACTAAATTGAAACCATTTCTCCTATGTTGTTAGTGGCTGTGTTTCCAAAGTGGCTATTCTCCAATACTTGGCTGGAACATCCAGCCAAGTCCTTACTCATGGACAGTCTGGCAGAGGCACATTCATGAACATGATTGCGATGTACTATATGGAGTGATGAAGTTCCCTCTTGGAACAGCAAAGCCCCATCCTGTAACGCAGAGACTGAGAGAGTGTAGAGTTTCCCTGAAGCTGGTGCTGTAGGGAGGAGATTGTAGCCAATATGTCATTGGGCTTAAGTAGTTGGACAACCCCCAGCCCCACCAGTTTACCATCAATAGTTATTAGATGGTTCACTATAGGACACAATCTTTTGGCTAACTACTCCGCTATATGCTCAATTATTAGGGCAAATTGATCAACAGGATCCATCTGGAGTCTCTCAACCATTCCACTTTCAGTTCTAGAGCTATAGGGGCCCGAAGTATGTGCACATTTGCTCTTTAGGTAATTATCACCATGCTTTCTTTTCCATTTAACAGCTGGAATTTTTGTTGCACCGACCAAAGTACCCAGTGAGACAGACCGGAGCATTACCCTAGGTAGATTGGTCAAGCAGGTGTCTGATATCTCCTAGCTGTCATCTTGCTTATCTCCCTGTTGGTTAGCCTTTACAGCTGATTGAGGTGTCAGCAGTAACTGGGGTGGTGAGGAAGAGGGGGCAAGGGGAGCTGCAATGGACAATCTTCGTTTAGCAGATTCAATCTCCTTTTCTATGGCTCCAACTGCCTTTTGCAAGAAGCCATCTAGTGTGCAGTTGCCTTTAAAAATATCCTGCAAAGTTGTTACCTTCCGTTTTCCCACCTTTCCCAGGTGCCAAAAGCTTAATCTATACAATCATAGAGCAGGGGAGGCTGAGGCTTAGAAAGAGACCGGGCAGAAAAAGAGTCAAACTTCTGAGGCTTGGATTGAAAGTGCCCAGAGGAAGCCCTTGTGCTCTTCTTAGAAGGAACCTTCTTAGAGGGGGCAGGCCTAGAGCGGGAACGAAAAACCTGAGCATGTTTCTGAGTCTTAAATTCTGTGTGGAGCATCTGTTCCAGATCCTCACCAAACAGACGGCTGCCCGAAAAAGGCATATGTAAAAGTCCTGAGTTTTGAGCAGAGTACACAGTGCAATCACGGAGATAGATGTGGCGACGGGCCAAAATGGAAGAGGCCATAGTTGATGCAGAGGCTTTCAATAAATCACAGGAAACATCCACCAGGAATTTAGCCTGAGTCTCCATGGAAGAAAAAAGAGATGAGCATTGAAACCCCTCCTGGATTGCATCTGTCAAAGAATGGAAATCCTTAAACAGGGACTGCCAGGCATAATAAGCATAAATAGCAGCACAAAGGGCAAGTTTTAATCCAGAAAAACTATTCTTCAAGAAGGCCTCCACCCTATGATCAACAAAATCATACAGAGGAACTTCTTCCGACATAATAGAAGGATGGCCAGCCAAATGAGACAACAGGAGATCAATTTTCAGGGAGGAAGGAAATTCCAGATCGCCCTTAGCCAGGGGATACAGTCACAATAAAAACTTGTGGAGATCAGCCCTCTCTGGATCCCACCATTTACAAAGGAGTACCTGGTACTGGTGATAATAAAAATTACACCCAGGGGCAATGCCCAGCACTGCACCCAACAGGGAGGAAAATAAAACATTAAGCAAACAGCCAACCCCAGGAGGCCCAGCCTCCCAGGGCTTACCTTCTGACTGGATAGCTAGGTCATTGCAGCAGAAGAAAAAAACAGGATGTCTTCTGGGCTCCATGGCCCTTCATACCCAGATATGTGAAAGGGTGATTGGAGGGGGGGATAAGGGTGTGCCTGGTGGCTTGCGCAAAATAATCTTTTTGGTTGGGCTGGGCTAGGACACGTGTGTCTGATCAGAGGTGAAACACCTCATATGAGTAAGTATTGGTACAAGAAATAGGGTTGAGGAGATAATGATAGTATAAACCATGTGTTTTTTTATTCCTGTTTAGAGGCTAATACCTGCTTATACCACTCTGAATTGAATATTTAGGATGACATTGAGGAACTGTGAATTCCTATATAATTTAGGTGGTTTGAATTGACTTAAACCACCACAATTAGGCTATAGAATTTAAGTTATGTTATCATTTTTCATTTTCATTGACTTTTGATGCAAATGTTCATAACTTAATTTTATGTTAAAATGTTTGGGTTGAGTTGGTGATTTGATTATACATTTAAATTTTTTGATTGTTGTTTCTTATTTATCCCCTTTTCTCTACTTACAATTGTATTAATTAGTTTCAGAATGTTAATACAACAACAGCTTTAACTATTATACTTGTGATATGACTAGGGTCTCTCATAACTATACAACATGATGATGTAACTTTATTTTTTTACATGTAGCATGATGAATTGAACCCTGTCATTCATTTATTTTTAGATTTATGATTCAAAATTGTAATATAGTGTTTTTAGTAAGTTTGTGTGTATTTATTAAAATGTGTGGGGTTACTTACAGTCCTGAAGATGTTTATCTGAATAAAACACATTTTAAAAATGGGAAATCAATAAAGAAGATTTGTGTACTATATCAAGACAGTCTTCATTTTATACACTGGACTTGAGTGCTCCCTCAATGCTATTGTTGATTTAATCTCTCTAGGCAATTCTATCTTGAGCAGCAGGTACTGCTCGTGGTTGCTTCTATACAAACAGTAGGGACATATTTGGGTGTGTTGTATTCTTTGACCTAGCTGTTTTTGTAAATTTTCCATATATGCCCAGCACAGTCTTGGGTGGTGTTTATTTATATTTTGTTTGAGATTGTACCTTTCAACTGGCAGCCAATGGCGTAGGTTTCTCAAATAGGAAGCAATAATTCTTAGCTGTTACTTTAGCTTCAAGGTGCATCCAGTTTTGGCCAAGTAAAAACTAATTTGCATTTTTCAAATAATCCAGAATCCAGAACACAGCTGCGCGCCTCGGCCTTGGCCTCCCCCGCCATGAACGAATCTCACCACACCTCAAAACCCTTCACTGGCTCCCCATAAACTAGAGAATCACATTCAAGATCCTCATCCACACACACAAATCCCTCCACAACACCGGTCTGACAAACCTCAACAAAAGAGTGAATTGTCACACTCCCACCCGCAACCTCCGATCAGCCAACCTCGCCCTAGCCACAGTCCCCCGCATCCAAGGCACCACCGCAGGAGGCAGGTCGTTCTCCTAACTTGCCCCCAAATCCTGGAACTCCCTCCTCACCAACCTCCTCAAAACCAAAGACCTCCTGCTCTTCAGAAAGAACCTCAAAACATGGTTGTTCGAACAGTGACCCTCCTGCCCCCCAAGCCCCAAGCGCCTTGAGACCCTCATGGGTGAGTAGCCAATAATTTCTTTTTTTTGATTGATTGAAATAATGTGCATAAAACAAGTTTAAACCTAGTCATGCACATTAACCTCATCATGTTCAACTGATAAGCCTGAGATGTAATCATAGCGAAACCTTACAACATCGATAAAATGAAAGGACTAGTCCTCATTAAATAAAGTGTTAGTGTTATTTAGTGATGGGAATGTGGAAAGATTGTTTCATTTACAAGCTTAGTGCTTGATAGT
This sequence comes from Pleurodeles waltl, assembly GCF_031143425.1. Lineage (NCBI taxonomy): Eukaryota > Metazoa > Chordata > Amphibia > Caudata > Salamandridae > Pleurodeles > Pleurodeles waltl. The sequence continues at coordinate 768,860,292 of NC_090436.1, forward strand.
GAGGGTGCGGCTCATAGAAGTTATTACAAAAATGTCAGTGATTTAATCTTCTCTTGCCTTCGATGCTACATCAGAGGGAGTTGCCAGCCTGGAACCACTCTATATGCAGCCATATTCTGTCACAGCCAAATCCAGAAGGGCTCATACATGAACTGTTCAATAGTACCTACGATCTGGAAGGTCAATCCCTCATTTTTCTCTTGGGCAGTGAAGGGTTTTATGGGCTGTATTCAGACAATCTCTTCTTCAATGAATTGGAGAAGACACTTTTTCAGCTCTTCCAAGCAGTCTTCCTTCACCAATATAGGCAGATCCTGAAAGGAGTAGATGTCTCTAGACAATATGTCCAATAAAAATTCCCTCCAGTCACAGCAGTCTTAAAGTATGCTTAGCTTCATGTTGGTATGTGAATTATTGTGCAAATCCATAAATGGGGCTTAATTAAAGGGGGAATGTAATCATGTGCATGTTACTTAAGTACACTTTAATTAACCTATTTGAAATTTTGCAGACTTCAGGGGCCTGATTCACAAAGGTAAACATACAATTTCGTGTAAGTTTACTCTTTCTCTGTATTCACAAACCACAATTTAATAGTAACTTTACGCCTGCCGAGGCTCTGCAGTTGGGCAGAGAACTACGCACATAAAAAGATAGGACAGGCTTTGTGAGTCAGTCCAAAACAATTTAGCCAGTATAGTAATCTCTGGTTTCATGCAGATCTGACATAAAAAGGCAAAGTTAAAGGGGGTGAAAAAATGATTTAGCCAAGCATTAGATATCATGAAGTATTACGACCCACTACAGCTAACAGGATTTGTTGAGTAGACTGGCATAGTACAAAATGTATGTGTTCTTTTGAAAGTAGCAGTTTTTCTTCAGTGGCAGAGACCAGATATTTTGAATAATAGTTTGCATGCCTGAAAAAAAATTCTGCCCTGTGCAGGAGCAAATAATTTGTTGTTATTCTTGTTGACCCAGTGATTTCATATGTTTTGCAATTGAATCAGTTTTCTTCTTCAGTTTTGTTGCAATCAGTGAGTTGGCTTGTATTGCTTCTTTGCCAGTCCTTTCCTTGATCAAGGAATACGGCAGATGTGTTTTTACCTGATTCAACCTAGTCATGTAGACCCAGATTTACTAATATTTGATGCAATTCAAGACAACTTGCTGCTCTGCCTCAAATGAAGAGGAAGAATGTGCAATATTTCCTAAGATACAGAGCAATCCTGCTCTCTCTGCGCTGATGCACTGTTTGCTGCCTAGTGCCAGTGCAGGCACCCTTTATGCCAGGATTGCTTTTGTACAGGAAGAGATGCCTTCCTGCTCAAAAACAATACTCAGAGGCATTTTCCTCTTTCTATGTGTGCTTCAGAATGCAGCACATGTAGAAAGAGAAAATAATGAGGAGAAATGAACATTTCTTCCCTTGTTACACCTCTGTTGGGGTGGCATAGCTTTATTATGCATTCCCAGGATCACTACCCTTAGTAAATCTGTGAATGCACTAAAATCCATAGGTGGGTGCGTGCAAGCATCCACACTCCACCCATGGAACACCTCTCAATGCAGAGTAATGAAATGCAGTGATGTGCACAGCCTTGCATTACTCTGGATTTACTAAGCCACCCAGAGCCGCACAATATGGCGTTGGGCTGCTTCGTAAATTTCACGTAAGCCCCTGTGTTGCCTTACATTGCCTTGTGTCACCTTGCATGACACAGGAGGCCTAGTAAATCTGGCCCCCTTGTGTCTCTCAATGGGGCTACCTGATCCATCTATGTCCACATGACTTTTGTTCCAGCTGAGACCAGCATTGATTGATGAGTACTAAAATTGGTGCCACATTTATCCATGCAAGCCCTAGTTTGGAGCAGGGCTTCTAATGAACACTCAGAAATGGTCTGCTTCTACTGCCATGACCAATTCTCACTGGGGTTCTATCGCCCCCATTTCCCAGATCTGAGCAGTGAGCATGCCTAGTGTCTGCTGCCAGGGAGCTTGCACTTAGGGGTTGCAGGATGACACAGTTTGTGTGGGGGCTGGATGTTAGTGTTCTCAGGAGCATGGCATTGTACATGAAGTAAGGTGCTCTTCCTCCACACTCAGGGCCAGCTGCTATAGCTGTGATGCACTGAGCCTGGTGTTTGTTTTATGATACTGAAAGGATTTTCATAATTTTCCTGTAGCTCTTGTCTGTTCCACTTCTAGCACCTGCCTCTCAAACAATCATTTAGTGTGGCATCTGAAATTATCAGCCCATAAATTAGTGGAAATGAATCAATAGGGCTCCTGTATGCTATATACATATACATAGATCAATATGCCTTTTCACCAGTTGATGGATTCTCTCTGAATATTGTATTTAAACTTGATGCCGGGTGTGGCACTAGCTGTTATATATTGGATTTTTCCTTCAGGGTTGGCTTGGCCTTTGGAAAGCTAGGAAGTGCCTGAAGGGCTGGTTTGACAGGTCAGTATGTGGGGCATTTTCTCTGTGTGTGTGGGCCTTTTTATAGTCTGGTTGGCCAGTGTTTACTATTGAGTGCCCTGTTATTTCCACAAACATTGATTGCAGCAAGTACAAATGCATGCAGTCTCATATACTTTGCAAAACACATATATAGTGTTTCTTAACAAGTTCAAAACTGCCCTAATTCGAAATGCTGGGCAGCTTTTTTAACTAGTTTGCTAATGGGGCCATTTGTATTTTGGTGCCTGTGCCTATTTTCTGTCCCAGTCCAACCCTGGTTCCTTTTCGTGTATACATCTTCATCTATTTGCAGGGAAGTTTATCTGTTTCCTCCAGTGCATTCTGTGCCCTTTTCTTTTCAGCCCCCTCCTCCAATTTCAGGAGGGAGTGTTGTCAAATGTTAGTGACCAGGCAGGATCCTGGATGCAGGGTCCTGCTGTCCACTTCTTGGGAGTACACAGTAGGGCCAGGCAATTGCAATGCAGCTCAAGTGATTCTTAGGTCTGGTGGTAGCCAAGACCTTTTGCTGTTACTAAAAATTTACATATAGGAATACTTACATATAGGGCCTTTCTGTTAGCTCTCATCATACTTTGGCCTATTGCAGGGTCATTCACATTTTGCTTCTGCCCACCACAGCATACAGCATGGGGCATAGGATCAGCTCAGTCAGATGATCTGACTTGAATGACTGTATTTTGCTTATGCAAAATGTGCATATCCAGATACAAAGTAGTCCATGCCAGTGACTAGTTGCCCGGAATGTCTTTCTTATTTTAATTACATTTTTCCTCTCTTCTTTATATTAGTTCTTTTATGGCAGCGCAGCGGACAATGGAACTGGACTCTTGCTGACAGTTGGATTGCTCAGCAAACACAACACAGTACTCTGGAGCCACACTACAATAACTATAACCGTCTCCATGTACTCCTTGTACTCTTTTATATTATATCAGTTATACCATTTAAAATAACAATATTTACAATAAGAATTATGACATCACATATCTTTTGTGAAAACAGTTAATGGTAGAGTGGAGAGTTATAGTTAATGCAGTGCAGCTACTGAGTTGACTACACTGCGTATGGAGGTGCTCAAGTTTTAATATTGTGAAGCTATTGGATAAACTATAAATCAAAGTTGTAGATATAAGTTTTGAAATTTAAGTTTTTGTGTACTTTAAGATTTGTTTGTAATTAAAGAATGAATAACCTTATATAAATGTGAAGGTGGTGTGAAAATTATAAATTTAAGTTATGACCATAACTGAAGAATGTCTAATGTTTGTGTATTCTTTTGGTAGTTTGTATAGAAATAATCAATCAAGTTTTTGTAACTATAACAAATGTTTAACCTTTGATTTTTATATTGAATTTCAATGTTTTAGTATGTTTAAGAAAACCTTTAGGAAATTGTTGAGTTTTAATGTCTTCAAGTGGAGTTTTATTAAGTAGAGTGTGGTACAGTGCAGCACAGGAGAGTGCTGTAAAGTGTACTGTCATAGAGTAAGTGTCCTATAGTGCAGTAGAGTGGAACAGCATGGAGTGGAGCATTTTAGAGTGGAATGGCATACAGTAGATTAGCGTACAGTGGAGTATTAAAGAGTGGAGAGTGTGATAGCGGACAGTGAAGTAGCACAAAATGCAGTGGCCGATAGTGGAGTGGCATAGAGTGGACTGAGAGACATTGTAGTGGCATACAGTACAACAGTACAATAGTGTAAAGTGGAATGTCACAGAGTGGAGTGGCATAGATTGGAATAGCATATAGTGGAGTGACATACAGGGGACCAGTAGAGATTGCAGTGGTTTAGACTGGAGTGGCATAGAGTGGAGTGGCAAAGAGGGCAGTGGCATTCGGCGAAATGCCGTACAGTGAAATTGTGTACGTGAGAATGGCATAAAGTGATGTAATGCATAGTAGAGTAGCATAGAGTGGAATAGAATAGAGTGGAGTGTTGTACAGTGGAGTTGTGTACAGTGGAATAGTACAGAGTGTAATAGCGTACAGTAGATTGTTGTGTACAGTAGAGTGTTTTAGAGTTGACTGGCATAGAGTGGGGTGAGTTACAGTGTAGTGGCGTACAGTGGGATAGCACAGAGTATAGAGGCATTGAGTGGAGTGGTGTACAGTGGAGCGGCACATAGTGTAATGGTGTACCCTTGTGTCAGATAGAATGGAGTGGTGTAGAGTAGAGTAATATAGAGGGGAAAATCATAGAATGGAGTGTTATACAAAGGAGTTGCATACAGTGATATAGTTTAGAATGTACTGTTGTACAGTGCACTGACATATACTTGAGTTAGAGTGGAGTGTCATACAGTGGAATAATGTAGAGTAGAGTGGTGTATAGTGGAATGGGATAGAATAGAATGAGGTACAGTCTAGTGGCATGCAGTGGAATAGCGCAAAGTGGAGTGGCAATGAGTAGAGTGGGATATACTGGAGTGGCATACAGTGATGTAGCATACATTGAAGTAGGTCGGAATAAAGTGATATAGAGGGGAGATACCTAGAGTATATTAGCATAGAATGGAGTGACAGACAGTGGAATAGTGTAGAAGGGCATATAGTGGAGTGATGTACAGTGTAATGCTGTACAGTGGACTAACACATACTGGAGTGGCATAGAGTGGGGTGGCATGCAGTCTAAGGTCATATAGTGGAATGTTGTAAAACGGAGCTTAGTGAAGTGTAGTGCTGTAGATTGCAGCAACATAGAGTGTAATAGCATACTTTAGAGTGGCATAGAGTGAAGTGGTGTAGACTAGAATGGTGCAGAGTGGAATAGCATAGAGTGTATTGATGTAGAGTGAAGTGGCATAAAGTGGAGTGTTATACATTGGAGTAGTGTACTGTAGAGTGGTGTAGAGTGGAATAATGTTGAGTGTTACTGCCATACAGTGTATTGGCATAGAGTGGAGAGTAGAGTGGTGTAGAGTCTAGTGCCATAGAATGGAATGATGTACAGTATAACAGCATACAGTGGACTGTCATAGAGTGGAGTGGTATATGATAGAGGGGAGTACAGTGGAGTGCCGTAAAGCACAGTGGCATACAGATTTATACAGAACAATGCAGTGATGTGCACTGAAGAGGCAACAGTGGAGTGGCATAGAGTGGAATAGTGTAGACTGTAGTGTTGTAGAGTGGTGTTGCTTACACTGGAGTAGCATAAAGTGGAAGGCCATACAGTGTACTGAGGTGTACAGAGTGGCATATTATGGAATGGTGCAGATTGTAATAACGTACAGTGAAGTGGTATAGAGTGGAGTGGCGTAGAGTGGATTATCGGACAGTGGAGTGGCTTATAGTGGCTGTGACGTAGAGTGGAGTGACATAGAGGGTAATAGTGTAGAGCAGAGTGGCATGGAGTGTAGTAGCCTAGAGTGTAGTGACGTATAGTGGAGTTTGGCAATTGAATTAGACATAACTTGAAAGTGTAATAATGGATGTAGGTGTAGTGTGGCTTTAAATGTGCATAGTAATTTTTGGTAGTATGTGTCAATAGTGTAAGTAGTTTTAAAGTTCACATTTTTTTAATTATTAGTTATATATATATTGTGCCATGGTATACTGTAGTAGGTTTGTGGTATACCATGGTACATGCACATGATAAGGCAGTATGTGATAAGATGAAAGACACCCATGTTGTTTTCATGACATTTTGTCTGATGTCTGGTTCTACATTCTGGGTTTCACTACGTTCTGGGTTAGGGTCTTTGATGTAGGTTAGTAGTACGTTTTATTGTTGTTCCCTACCTGCTACCACTTTGTTAAAGTGTTAATAATTAATAAAATATATTTATAATTGTCTATATATTTTACAGCAGTTTAGAGAGAACTGCAATTGTTTTAAGTAGACATTTTACTGTAGATTTAAATACGTTAAAATTGAAAAAATCCAACAAAATGGTTACTACAGTGTATTTTTCATTTTGTTTCATATGTTTTTTTCATTTATTTTTAGTACCATGGTACCCCTTACATTTTAATCCAAATATTTAACTTTTTAAAGTGGTAATAGGTAGTGGAAAAATATCAAACCTAATACTTACCTACATCTAGGGGTGAAATGCAGAACAAAGGCAAAGTGTATCACTAAGTTACAATGCCTTGTAACTTGAAAATACACTTACCCTATTTACTTTTGGTACCCTAATGTCTAATCCTGCCAAATGTCATGTAAATCTGTTCTGTCTTTTTCATGCTGCATCCAAAAAAAAGGTTTATCATTTTGGGACTCTCCTTTTATCTTTGCACTCCCTTGAACAATCATAGCAAATCTTTGCATTTTCCGTCAATCTAGAGGAAAGAATAGGTCTACAAAATTTCACGAGAACTACCAAGTGGTTACCACCACTCTCTAATAAACATATAATAATATATAGAAATTCATTGCAAAAAGGTTACAAGGACATTATAGTTAGGAAATAGAATTAGAAAAAAACTTAGTAATTCACTAAAAAAGCAAAGGTCACAGGGATGTTATAGTTAGGTGCAGATTTTACACTCACAAAACCATGGAAATTCAGTGTTCGGTATCTCAAGAAATTATAACTCGCACCTTCAGCATGCACTGCTAATTATCCAATATCAGCACGAGAGCTTCTATGACATTTTTGATCATTTCAGTGCAACATTTGCAATAAAATTATTGATGAGAAAACTGTGCATGGCAGGTTGCGAGGACTTAACTAGGAGTTTTGAGTTGAAGGGTTACAGTTAGAAAACCTTAGAAACTGGTAAAAACAAGGTGAGTAAGGTTAGAAGGGAAGATGCTCTATTCTAAAATCAAAGACAGAAGCAATCTGAAGCAATCTGGAACTAGTAGGTGTAGGTTCGGCTCTACTTTTCAAGTGAGACAAGAAACTATTAGGTCCAAACTTAACAAACATTGTCATTTACTAAAGAGTGACCCTGTCATAGGGAATTATATATTTAGAAAGCCACTCATCACTTTCAGGAAAGCAAAATCTATGAGGGATGTCTTGCTTAGGAGTGATGTGAGAAATGAAAAATAATCCTGGTCAAAACCCCAGATGGTTTCACTAAGTTCAACACATCAGTGGTGTAACAAAACATGAGGTAGCTCCCCTGGAAAGTACTTGGAGGGTTCCCCCTACTCCCTTGGTCCAGTCATGGGTCTGCTACCTGTGCACAGTGCACTGTGCTGAGGGGACTCCTGCAGCTCAGCCCCTCCCCCTCACCACTGGGGTTGCAGGGGCCTTTGTTATACCCCTGCAACAAATGTAAATTTTTAAAGAATGATTAGAACATTATTGAGATAAATTTGCAAGACAAGAAATTTAGAAAGCTCAGAAGATATCATACTTGAAAAGTGCCCATGTGGTCTATATTTTGAAATGCCCTTGCCCTAAAATGCATAAAGGTGCATTATCGTACATGTGCATAAGAGAATCTTGCAAAATTTCAGGGCTGTAAAGAATTAGGAACCTTCTTACCCTGAAGCAAGACATTTTTGCGAAACACATAAAGGTACTGAGAAAGAATTGAGATATGGGGCTTCATTTACAAGGTCTTTGCACCACCGGTGCATCATTTTTTTTTTTTTACACAACAGTGACGCAAGCAGTGCTCTACACTGCTCTACATTTACAAACTGACACATTGGGCCCAGTGTGTCAATTTGTAAAGCCTTGTGTCACATTATATCTTCACCAGGAATAATGTATGCAAGGTGGGCGTTCCCACAGGAAAAGCCATGCAGAACTTATACCATGAAAATTACATTTCACTGCGTCACTCTGCAACTTCACTGTGTCAGAATTTTACCACCTGCTCAGAGTAGGTGTACAGCTGATGCAGGGTTTTTCTCAATGGGGGCCTCCTGCAATTGCTTGAGTAACGTACATGTTTTGATGCTAGTCCAGTAATGCATGAGTTAAGTGCCATAGATGAGTCAGAATTTCTGACACATCTGTAAAAATGTGCACCTTGGAGTTCTGTATTGTAAATACAGTGCATGATGGCATCGTAAGGGCGTCGTAGGGCAATGCAAGAAATCTGATGCATGGGAGCTGAGGCGTCATATTCTCGTAAATGAGGCCCATAGTGTGATTGATGGATTCAATAAGGAAGCTTGGGAAGGTGACAGAGAAAAGAAAGCTGGAACTGTATATTCAAAAAACATTCTGGCTTTGGATAGTAAAGAGCCGAGGGCAATGTACCTCAGTGTAAATAAGCATATTTCTGTGCTGTTGAAGAATGATATGTAAAGATGTTGCAGTTGCAGATTGTTACAGCATATTGGTCCTCATTATGACCTAGGTGGTAAATCCCACCTACCGCTATGGCGACGGACTCCAAAAGACCGTGGCTGTGGCTACCTACCGTCCGCCATATCATGACCGTAGACAGAATTCCTCCAGAAGGCTGGCAGGATTCTGGCTACGGTCATGGCAGCGGATGGTAGTAAGGTGGCGTTGCTGCCAGCAGCAGTGCTATGCCAGTTTAATGCCGCCGACCGTATCATGACACATGATACGGCCTGGCGGAGTTCTGCTGGTGGACGCTGCTGCTGGCAGCAGCGAGGCTTCCCGTCTCCTGTCGGAGGACCCCCTGCAAGCAGGTAAGTCTGGCTCTCTGACGAGGGGAGTGTGGGGGGGTTGTGTGTGTGGGGGAGGGGTGTGGCTGTTTTTGTATGCACACATGTGGGTGTGAGGCATGTGGAATGCATGTGTGCAGGAATGGGTGTGAGTGTACATATATGTTGTGTGAATGCGTGTGTGCTTGTGTGTGTGTCAATGTGTGTCCTGTGTGTGTGTATGAATGTATGCATGCATGGGTGAATGTGGGTATGGGTGTGTATGTCTGTGCGTGTAGGTGTGTGTATGCGGGGGGTCGGAATGGGAGGGGGAGGGCAGGGGAGGGCTCTGCGGAGGGGGGCAGGGAAGAACCCTATCAGTGCCAGGGAAGGAATTCCCTGGCACTGATAGTGCCTACCGCCATGGTTTTTGTGGTGGTAAGATTGCCACGAAAACCATGGCGGGTGGGATTGTGACGGCCGCCTGGCTGGAGACCGTAGTGGTACATTGGTGGTTTGGCTTGAACCAAACCGCTAATGTCATATTTTAGGAAAAGGTACCGCCAGCCTGTTGGCAATACCTTTCTCCAGAATAACGCCGTATGCCAGGGTCATAATGAGGGCCGTTGTGTGTAAAGCTGTTTTGTGTAGGAATATTTTAATATTTTAATTTATTCTTTATTTTGATATTTTTTTTAGAATCAGAGTTTTTGAATTGGACAGGTGAGTCACAAGAAAATGAAAATGAGCTAAAAGGAAAAGAGGTAATTTATATGTGGTAAGGCCCACTGGGTCTTTATTTTGCTTTCATATATGTTCTTCTGATCTTTAGGGGTAAGGATGCACTCCTGTAGAGTGGGCCCACTAGTGATCCTTTTAAGGTGGTGAAAGCATCAATTTTTTTAAGGAGAATTGGGGAAATGTGTATATTTGAGTATTTATACAAATAAGCTCTGGAGTTGAGCAGAGGTGTCTTTCATTTTTCATATTTTCTACGATATATAGATTACAATATGGATCCGAATTGGGTTGACTGATGAGAAATTTTCATGTAAGTGGAAATTTTCTACCAAGCTATGTGACTGACAGAAACATCTTTTCAATGTTGTTACACCACTTTCTCACATGACCATAAATATGAGCACAAGAGGGTGCCCCGTCATGCACATTTCTTTTATCAGAAATTATACTGCAAATATTACATTGATATTATCAATGATGTTCTCAAAGATGTCGAGTGCCATAATTTGTGGGGTAATTGGCAGTGCATAGCAAGGGTGCGCGTTATAGTCACCTTATGGCATGAGTTATATTTACTTGAGATAGCTCTAACTATAACCTCCCTGTAACCTTTGATTTTTTCAATTAATTTCTACAGTGTTTAAAATGCTATTTCCTTACTACAATGGCCCTGTAGCCTGTGTTTTTAAGTGAATTTCTATGTTTTTTTTTATGTATAGTAATTATTAACTATAACGTCACCCTCTTTATTCACCCAACCTTGCACTGTGTATGGCTTTCACATGTGTGTGGCATGGGTTGTCAGCAAGACCTGGCCTGCAGCCAGACCCAGTAGCCAACCCCTCCAACCACCTAACCTTACACTGCACAAGGCCCAGCATGCATGGTAGGAGTTGGCCGCAGCCTGTCTCTCTGAGTGTGAAAATAAATGTGAGAGGTTGTATCTGGGATGAGAGTGGCTGTGAGAGTCTCTGAGTGCATGCATCAGTGTCTTAGTGGGTGACTCAGCGTCTGCGTAGCTCTGTGAGTGGGTGCATGAGGGTGTCAGTGGGTCTGTGAGTGGGTGTGTAAGTCTGAGGGGGTCTGTTAGTAGATGTGTGAGCAGCTGAGTGGGTCTGTGAGTTGGTGCATGAGTTGGTGCATGAGCGTCTGAGTGGGGCTGTGAGTGGGCGTGTAAGGGTCTGAGTTGGTGTGTGAGTGGGAGAAAGAGATTGAAAGAGAAAGAGGGAAAGACAGTGAGAGCAGAGAGTGATAGAGATGTTTTTAGGCTTTGATGGATGATATATCTAGATATGAGATATTTCGGGACAAACTGAAAAGAAAATGTTAGATCTCAGTTAAAGAGTGAGATCACCTTGCAGTGTGACCCTTAAACTTTTGAAGTTTGAAAGAAATTAAAGGAGGAAAACGACTACAGGCATACCTGAAGTAGACTGTCTACAGGCATACCTATGACATGCAACCCACACATATGAGAGGAAAGAAACATGAATGTTCCATTACTAGGAAGGTTTAACAGTCAAAACACTAGTAAATAAAGATACACAGTGCAAAGTGATACTCAGATTTCAACCTATAGCCTACTGAGTGACAGTTCTAGAACTCGACCATCTTACAACCCTTACAGCTTGAAGTCATTGCATGGAAAGACCAGTGCAATGACAATCCCATTATGGAAAGGGAGAGAGAGAGTGACAGGACCGTGGGGGAACCTCAAGGTACCCGTGGTCATAGCTGGCTCCCCACATCCTATTGGAGCCAGCACTGTTACTAAAAGCAGGGAGCTGCTTAAATTTGTGTGGACATGAAAACTCTGCTTACTGACAGCGGGAGATGTTTGATAGCTCTCCCTGTCAGAAAGCGGACTTTGTTTGTTTGTTTATGCTGTCAGTTCACACCAAGCAAAAGCCAACATCCAAGTCCTGGGGTGAGTACTCCAGGACATAGCAGGAGCCGGCCCAGGGGTGGCATTCCTTGGAGCCATCATTGGCTCAGAGGAGGGGGCTGTGCTGCTCCCCTCCAATTTTACACAACCACAGCGAGGTAGTGGTACCCAGGGCTTGGGGGTCAGAAACAGAACCCCTTCATTCTTTTTTTAAAGCCCCAGGGAGGTGGTGGTCCCCACGCACCATATTTCAGTGAAGCCTTGGGGAGTTGTTTGTCCCCGGGGCTGTGGGGACATTGTGCGTTCCCCCCAGCATAATATTTCTGCATAGCCCAGTGGAGATAGCAAAGACCCTGGGTCTCAGCACACCCCGGGGGCTTCAAAATAAAGAAGCACAGGAGTCTGCGTTTCATTGCTTCTTGGAATTTTCACTGGATCTGTGAATCTATGCTGAATGATGGCAAAAGTTAAAAGAATAATGCTTTTTAGCTCTGGAGGGGTCTCTGTGGGATGCCAGCACCAGAGCTGGGGGGGGTGCTGGGTGACTCTGCCCTGGTCCATTGTTTTGGTTTTTATAGTTCTTTGGGGGGGCTTGGCTATACCGGAGTACCAAGATGGCTGCAAACACTTCCTGGTTTGAAGTGTTGGAAGCCATCCAAAGCTTATGTTCCCTTTAATATCTCCAAAGCTGCTGAACAGATTGACACCAGATAAGTGGAAGCACAATCTGCGTACCAAATGCTAGCTTTCTGCCAAATTTGGTGTAATTCTGCCCAGTGGTTTGGGCTGTAGTCGTGTCTAAAGCCCCCACCACACATGGCTGAAGGCCGAAGCGTGTTGCTGGGCTAGGTGGTTATTGGGGGTTGGCCCCAGGGCCTGGCCGCAGTGGTTGGATTAACATTGGATTAATGTGCAGAAATGAAAATTCACTGAAATAAAACAAAGGTTACAGGGACATTATAGTTAGGAAATAGAATTTAAACACTCTTAGAAATTCACTTATAAAAACAAAGGTTACTGGGACGTTATAGTTAGGTTCTGAAATTGCTCGCACAAACCATAGAAACTCAGCAGTTACATAGTTATTTTAAGTTACTATAACTCGCAGCCTGAGGTAACCATAACTCGCCCCCTCACCATGCACTGCTAATTACCGCAGATGTTACGGCACTCATGACAACGTCTGTAGGGTCAATAAAAATATCAGTAAAACATTAGTAGCCAAATTATTGAAGAAAAATCTGTGCGTGGCAGGGGCACAAGTTATAGTTACCCTAGGCTGCGAGTTATAGATACTTGAAATAACTCTTAGTATAACTGCTGAATTTCTATGGTTTTGTGCAAGTAATTTCAGAACCTAAATGTAACACAGAAATTCACCAGTTATAGTGAGCATCACTCATGACATGTTCTACGACATCATTTACGAAATCAATGATGACAGCTCAAATTACATAATTAATGACATCATTGATGTTTAAATCCACGCTCCTTTTGTGCACATTACTCTATACACTAGTATGGCATTACAGTTCTCAAAGTAAGTACAAAATTACTCTGAATAATATGACAGATACAGCGTCTTTAAGATTAGCAAGCATGTGTTATGTGCAAAATTGACCCTATAACATACACTTCATGGGTAGCCGAGTTTACTATCAGAAGCTGCCACAGATAGATCAGTAACCCCTATTGCGCATGATGTTCAATCTGTAGCCAACTGTTTATAGCAAACCAAGGGCCAGATGTAGCAACCCGTTTGCGAGTCGCAAACGGCGAAATTCGCCGTTTGCGAGTCGCAAACGTTGGTTTGGCATGCAGAAATGCATATTGCGAGTCGTTACCGACTCGCAATATGCATTTGCGACTCGCAAATAGGAAGAGGTGTTCCCTTCCTATTTGTGAGTCGCAGTGGGATGCAATACCATTTGCGACCGCGTATGCGGTCGCAAATGGCATCGCAGTTACCATCCACTTCAAGTGGATGGTAACCCACTCGCAAATTGGAAGGGGTCCCCATGGGACCCCTTCCAGTTTGTGACTGGACCCCAAAATATTTTTTCAGGGCAGGGAGTGGTCCAAGGGACCACTCCCTGCCCTGAAAAAATACCGAAACAAAAGGTTTCGGTTTTTTTGCAGTGCAGCTCGTTTTCCTGTCAGGAAAACGGGCTGCACTTCAAAAAAAAAAAACTGCTTTATTTAAAAGCAGGTCGCGAACATGGAGGTCTGCTGACGTCAGCAGGCCTCCATGTTAGGGAGTGCTTATACTCGCAATGGGGCCGCAATTTGCGACCCACCTCATGAATATTCATGAGGTGGGTCATTGCGACCCCATTGCGAGTCGCAGTCGGTGTCTGAGACACCGTACTGCATAGCAAATTGCGACTTGCAATTTGCGAGTCGTATGGACTCGCAAATTGCAAGTCGCAATTTTGCTTTTTGCTACATCTGGCCCCAAGTTCCTTAATGTTAGAAATGGGGTTGTTCATTGAAAGAAGTTTAAACATTAGCAAATAGCAACCACAATCCCTGTCAGGGTAAATGTCAGACAAACCCTAAATTAACCTTTGCTCACCCTCTAGTAGCTTGGCACAGAACAGTCAGGCTTAACTTAGAAGCAGGGAAAACTGTGAAAGCACCACACAAAAAGATTCTACAACAGGTTAGAAAAATAGAGCAGAATTTAATAAATAAGACAAGTCCAAAAATGGCAAAATGCCAATAAGTAGCACCAGAGTTATGCAGTTTTAAATTATAAACTTCAATATAGTGCCCAAAAGCATAAAGCACCAATTGCAGCCATCTGGTCATTCTGGATTGTCAAAAGTTCAAGGCTACTGCGATGGAATGTGGGTCGGATACAGTCCCAGATTAGTCCCACTGAAGTTTACACTATCTTGAGCCCCATTTGGGAGAAGAAGTTCACCAGGAGCAAGGAGAGTATCTCTGGCGACAGTCGGCAGGGTGTGAAGGGCCGGGTGGGTGCAGCTAATGAGCAGGCTGGAACCTCAGTGTTACTTGCCGTGCAACGAGACAAACTTGTGGCGGCACAAGCTGGATTTCCAGGCGAGTGATGAGGTTCCGGTGCAAATGGGCCCGCTTGTGTTAATAAAGAGCCCAAACGCTTGACCTAAAGAGCAAAAAGTCCACTTAAAAGGGTGCAGGACCCGAGAGGCACCTCTTGGAGCAAGGAGCTCTGTGAAGATGAGTCCAAGAGCTGTGGGGAGCCTGTTATGTCCATAATGCTTGGATCAGGAGGCCAGCAGACTAGGCCTTTCAATCACTGTCGGGTCCTGACTTCAAGATGGGTTTCAGGTCCAGTTCTTCCTCTCCAGGCAAGAAGGCAGCAAGTTAGCACACCAATGCAGCAGCTCCTTCAGTGATAGTCTAGAGGATTAACAGCACACCGGTCCTTGTTCCTGGCAGAGTATCCACAGGTCCAGAAGTGTACTGAGTTGGTAGTGTCAGAGGTCCAGTACTGATATCCAGTTGGGCCTTTGATGTGGGGGAAACTTCAAAGACAGGCTTTTGAGGTGCACAGAGGTTATGCCCTTCCTGCCCTGTTTCCAGACTCACTACAGGGAGTTATGCAGCCCTTTGTGTGGGGACAGGACACAGCCTATTGAAGTGTGAACAAGGCTATGACCAGCGCCTTCCTCCCCTCCTCCCAGGATAACCCATCAAGTCACACGTAAGCTCCTGTTTTGTGTGGCTCTCTAGAGGGAATACACAAAGCCCACTGTCACCTACCCCCAGACAAATGATCAGAGACACGCAGCAGGGACTAAGGGCCTGATTTATGAAAAGTGAGCATGTCATTTGTGTCATTATTTGATGCAAAAGCGATGCAAACTTACAAAATGTAATTATATTTTGTAAGTTTGCAGCGCTTTTGTGTCAAAAAATGATGCACAGGCAGTGCTAACTTTTAATAAATCAGGCACTAAGGGGCATATTTATACTCCGTTTGCGCCGGAATTGCGTCGGTTTTTTTGACGCAATTCTGACGCAAAACTAACTTCATATTTATACTTTGGCGTTAGACGCGTCTAGCACCAAAGTCCATGGAGTTTGCGTCATTTTTTAGCATGGACACCTACTTTGCGTTAATGATATGCAAGGTAGGCGTTCACGTCTAAAAAATTGACTCTGAGGCATGTGCACCGTATTTACACTCCCGGGCAAAATTCACGCCCGGGAGTGGGCGGGTCAAAAAAAATGACGTACGGACGCTTTTGCGCCATTTTTTAGCGCCTGGAAAAGGCAGGCGTTAAGGGACCTGTGGGCTCTGAAGGAGCCCAGAGGTGCCCTCCCATGCCCCCAGGGACACCCCCTGTCACCCTTGCCCACCCAAGGAGGACACCCACGGCTTGAGGGACCCATCCCAGGGACATTAAGGTAAGTTCAGGTAAGTCATTTTTTTTCTTTTTTTTTGTGGCATAGGGGGGCCTGATTTGTGCCCACCTACATGCCACTATGCCCAATGACCATGCCCAGGGGACAGAAGTCCCCTGGGCATGGCCATTGGGCAAGGGGGCATGACTCCTGTCTTTGCTAAGACAGGAGTCATTTCTATGGGGGTTGGGAGTCGGAAAAAATGGCGCAAATCGGGTTGAGGCGAAAAATTTGCCTCAACCTGACTTGCCCCATTTTTTGACGCCAAAGCCCCATATCCCCCTACGCCGGCGCTGCCTGGTGTACGTCGTTTTTTTCCACGCACACCAGGCAGAGCCGGCGGCTAATGCCGGCTAACGTCATTGATTAAATACGGCGCCCGCATGGTGCTTCAGAATGGCGTTAGCCGGTGCTAATTTTTTTGACGCAAAACTGCGTTAGCGCAGTTTTGCGTCAAAAAGTATAAATATGGCCCTAAATGTCCAAAGCCAGAAAACGTCAATTTTAAATTGTGATACCATAGTTGCCAAACTCAAAACATTTTACAGGTTGTGATTTAGGATGTAATAAGGTAATCCCAATGCTATCCTATGGTAGTGATATGCCTTGCTGCCTTTTTGATTTTAGGAGTTTTTCACTTTTAGTATATGAAAAACCAGAAAGTACATGTCCTGCCTTTTAACCCAGTAGCTGCTGGGCCCCTCCCCCCGTGCTGAGCCCTATAACTTTTTGTCCACATAATCTATCCCTGTCAAATGTGCGTCTTTTTTTTCTAACATCCAAGGGATTCTAAAGGTACCAAGAGTTTATGGGTTCCCCTTGAGAAGACCAAGAAATTAGCCAAAATACAGCTACAATTATTATTTTTCTTTCAGAAAAATGGGAAAAAGGGCTGCACAAGAAAGCATGTGTTTTTTGTCCCTGAAAATGGCATCAACAAAGGGATTGTGGTGCTAAAATCACCATATTCTCAGATTTCAGGAACAGGCAGACCTGAAAGAGAAAAACAAATTTTGCAACACAATTTTGGCATTCAATTGGGACACACCGCATTTTTACTATTTTTTGTGCTTTCTTCAAATTAGTGACAGAAATGGGTGTAAAACCAATGCTGGATCCAAGACAGCTAAATATTTCTGAAAAGTAGAGAACATTCTGAATTCAGCAATGGGTTATTTGTGTAGATCCTTTAAGATTTTCCTACAGAAAGTAACAGCTGAAATAAAAATAATATTGAAATTGAGGTAAAGAAAGAGCCATTGATTTCCACATTTTCTTCTACAACTCTTTCCAGCTATGGCAAATTTTTGAAAGCAATATATCATTACGTCTGCAGGACTCCTTTGCTTGTGGAGATATATAGGGCTTGTAGGTTCATCAAGAACCCTAGGTATCCAGCGCAAATAAATGAGCTGCACCTTGTAATGGGTTTTCATTGATACCGGGCATACAGCAATTCATTTGGTGAAATATAAAGAATGAAAAATAGGTATCAAGGAAATCTTTGTTTTTCCAAAATGGGCACAAGATAAGGTGTTGAGAAGCAGTGGTTATGTGCACATCTCTGAATTCTGGAGACCCCGTACTAGCATGTGAATCACAGGGCATTTCTCAAATAGACTTCTTTTTTACACACTGTCTTACATTTGGAAGTAAAAAATATAGTGAAAGACCAGGGGCTTGTTCTTCTATTCTGTGTTCCCTCAAGTCACCCGATATAAATAGTACCTCACTTGTGTGGGTAGGCATAGTGCCTGTGACAGGAAATGCAACATGGACACATCACATTTTTATATTGAAATCTGACGTGTTTTTCGGAAAGTGCCAAGCTATGGATTTTGGCCTCTAGCTCAGCTGGCACATAGGGAAACCTACGAAACCTGTGCATTTTTTTAAACTAAACACCTAGTTCTGTTACCCAGAATCCTTTGCAAACCTCAAAATCTGGCAAAAAAACACTTTCTCCTCACATTTCAATGATAGAAAGTTTGGGAATCTGAGAGGAGCCACAAAAGTCCTTTCACACAGTATTCCCCCAGTCTCCTGATGAAAATGGTACCTCACTTGTGTGGGTAGGGCTAGTGCCTGTGTCAGGAATAGATCACACAACAGTCAATGTTAGTCCTTACATGAGGGCAACTGTTGACCCTGGGATGATCCATTCCTGATGCAGGCACTAGGTACAGGCACTCAAGTGGGGTAGCGTTTTTATCAGGACAAGTGTGGAAACACTGGGTGGTAGGAATTTTGTGGATCTAAGCATATTCCTGTAATTTGTGTGACAGAAATGCAAGAAAAAATAGAGTTTTTATTCAAAATTTCAGTTTGCAGGGTATTCTGGGTAAGAACACTTTGGGGAATCCACACAAGCCACACCTCTGTGGACTCCCCCAGGAGTCTAGTTTCCAGAAATGTCAGGGTTTGGTAGGTTTTCCTATATGGCTCTGAGCTCAGGACCAAAAACGCAGGTGCATGCCTTACAAAACCAGATTGTTTTGTAATAGATAATTTTGATGTCTCCATAATACGATTTGGGTGGTGGAATTTGGGGCTGAACGAAACTGGAGAGCTCCCAAGAGAGTACTCTCTCTGTGCTTGCCGCGGCATGCACCTACTCTCTAGGTTGGTCTAACCTGTTATTGTCCGGCTGCACAGAATGTGCTTGCGAAGGGACAGCACGACTGTCCTCATCACCTCCCTCAGAATGACTGGAAGAGTTGTCGGATAGGATTCCTCCCACTGAAAAATCACTCCCAGGGTCTGCGCCATTGTCCTATCCCTCAGATGCTGTCTCAGTATCCGCTGCCTCAGTCTCTCATCCTACGTCAGAGCTGTTCTCTATAACCCGAGTTAGGGCTTGAGCAGCAGCCATCCAATGAGACGCCATCTCTGTTATTGACTAAACTGTCACTCTAAAACACTAGCCTACGTAGACAGTCACAAAATGGCTGGTGGGTGTGTGTGTGATGCATGCAACAGTAAAGGTCACCTTACCTTTGCTTTTTCCCTCAATTAGCACATTCTCTCAAGACACTTAAAAAAACAAAAAAGACACACTATTACTTCACCTTATCAAATACCAATCGTCACAGTCATAGCATCTCTCGTGTGGCTGTGATCTAGGGCCTAGAAACCCTTTCAGGAAGGTCTTGTTTGAAAGGGGAGAACCTCCCCTTTCATACGAGGTCTTCCAGAATGGTGGGGAGGCCCATTTGGGCACATCTTCCCCACCGGAGTAGGAGCCTTACCTGCTGCTTCCTGCTCTTGTGGGGAAAACAAGTGTGAAGTCAGCATGCCTCGTGGTGCGCTGATGTCACAAAGGGGCAGGTGGGGGGTCGGGGGAGACACAGGAGATCTTCCACATCTCCCAATGGGGGGATAAATGAATAAAAAAATCCTTTGGTGTGATGCACCAGAGGATTTCTCAAACTCCTCCTGGTGTCGGCCACTGGTCGTGACCCACACCAGAGAGAATGTGCGGGCATTGGCCACTGGGGGATGCCCACACCCATGGGGTTAAAGACGTTGCATCATGCCCTCTATGGGTGTTCAGGGCCTATGTTAGGTGTGAGTTATATCTATAAAAAGCAAAGGTTTGGGCCTGGCAAAAGGGCTATTTTTCCAGGTAAAAATGGCAGTGTAAAACTTCACATACAGGCCCAGTAGCAGCAGGTCTGAGCCATGGTTAAAGAGCTGCTTAGTGGGTGGCACAATCAGTGCAAAAGGCCCACTAGTTGTATTTATTTACAGGCCCTAGATACATGTAGTACCACTTTATTAGAGGCATATAAGTAACTTGAACATATCAATCAGGTATGAGCAAATGTTACCATGTTTTAAAGAGAGAGCACAACCACTTTTGCACTGATTATCAAGAGTAAAGTCAGCAAAACAAGATCAGAAGGGTGGAGGATGTAGGCATAATGTTGGGGGGAAGACCGCCATGAGGTTGTCAGGTCTAACATTCAAGATACTCAGCATTGGTTCCAAAACTAATGCCCTGTTATGGACTGATTTTTTCTGCTTTTAGCTGTATCAAACGCATTACAGCCACCAAACCTACATTTAGGAATTAAATTAATATGAGTAGAAAAGGGGGTACTGTAAACAGTGCTTACTCAATAGAGAGAGTTTACTCTGTACCACACTGTTTGCAGATAGTGAAACACATTCTTCTAAATTTTTATGCCATATAGAAATTGTCATGCGCAGACAATTCTATCTAATAGCTCAAGGCTGCTTACAATAATTAGAGGCTTATTTACAAGGAGCTTGTGCTGCCAATGCATCAACATTTTTGATTTGTTCACGCAGTCAGTGCTCCATATTTACCAAGTGATACATTCAGGCTGATGCATCACTTTTAGTGCTCCTGTGTCGATATGTTCCTGTGCTTCATCTGGCTTCATCACATAAGTATTAAGGTATGCAAAGTAGGCGTTCCTGCATATGCACCAATGCAAAACTAATGCAGGGATATTTACAAGTAAATTGAAAGTGATTGGATGGGAGTTTACGCAAGTGCACAAAAGCATCAAAATTGCTGGTTAATTGGTAACCCAGGCATAGGAAATAAGACATTGGCATTGGAATATAAAGAGAAGTCAGACATAACAGTCTGGTAAGCTTAACTACAACATGAAGCTCCTCATTATGCAGCTGGGAGTGGCAAGGAGAAGGCCACAACCCCCACAACTCAAACCACATGCACCTCCCCCACCACCACAAAGACAACGCAGAAGAAGAGAGCCTGTTTATAAGCAGCAGGTTAGCCTCTTTGACCTCAGAGAGGATGAGGTTATCACCCATTACTGGCTACGGAGGCAATCAATTGTCCAGGTGCTGCATTAGATAGCACTTAGGCTCCAGCCACCAACTGGGAGGTCCAGCAACATCGTTCCACAGGTGAAGCTCAAAGGTGTACTCCACATGTTGGCATTGGGGTCTTTCCAGATCACCACAGCCAGAGAGGCTGGTATCTCCCAACCATTCTTCTCAGCTTTCCTCGACACCTTCCCAGATGCCACCATATGACTAAAACCACAGTGCCTCCTCTTTCTCAATACGTATCAACTGCATCTGGAGATCAAGCAAGGTTTCAATGCCATTGTATGCTTCCCACATGTGCTGGGCGCTAAGGACTGCATACATGGGCATCTTATTCCCAGAGGAGCTACATCACACATATTCTAAAACCAGAAATACGCAATATAACAATCCAAATAGGGTGTGTTTGTAGGAATGGCGATCACAACTATTTTACCCGTAGTCTCTTCAAAAGAAATATCCCTACGGTGCTCTTGGAAGGAGGACCCACCCCACTCCTCCACAAAAACTCAATTGAGATGAAACAATATACAATCCAAGCCACTCATGTCAGATGAAAATGACAATTGTTCATATCTACAACAGATCCCTTTGTTTTATTCAGTGCGTTCTTGAAATTCCAGAACGCTTGGGGGTACCTTTCCACACCGATCGGAGACTGGTAATTTCAGTTTCAGTAAAGATTAAATGTATACCGCCCACCATTATGGAGGTTGAATCAATTTTGGGTTCTATTCACGTTGTTGACTTTGGAATTTTTTTAAATGTCAGTTAAATTACCATTGTTAATTTTGCTATGGGTACCAGTAACACTTTCTTGATTTTTAAAGTGGAGAACCAAAAGAGTGGGCCCCATCAAATAGAGGCACAGCATATATGTATACTAATCATGGCATGCTTCATCATAGGGCTATGCTGACACATTCCCACGCTGACCAACGTAAGGAATGGAGCAAAAGGGAGGTGGAACAAAAAACATAAAAAGATAAATGGGGATCAGACATACAGAAGACCACACAAGATTGTTAAAAGTATTTCAAGTGAATCCATAATCTTTATTCCGGGATTCACCAGATAGGATTAAAAGGGTTAGAAAAATGGTGGTGATAGGGATATAATAACCCCTTCACCCCAAATATCTCTTCTAGGATCAACATGTTTCGGCCATTTCCATCACCCATACGGTTCGTTCGGCCTTCATCAGGACCATCGATCACCTCAACATAAAATTCTCTACCTGTTGTCAACCAATTTTTGATCAACATATGAGCTAGGGTGCAATTGTCCCCTTTTAGTACACACACTCAGGATTACCTACAATGGAATACAAAGATAGACATGTAAAAATGCGTGAAGGCTACTTCATCTATATATTGGCTCTTGCTCCCTCGTATTTCTGTTCCCTTTGCTTACACCCTTATACCATTCACCCCATAGTCGTACCGTGAACTACATACAAAGTCTATTTCCAAATCGGGAATTAGTGCGAGCTCAATACAAAGACATCCTTTTAGTGCACTCATCACCCCAAGCAGTGACCCAGGCAGCAAGTTTTACGATTACTGTCATCCATAATACGTCAAGGGCTGGCACCACCTCATCACATCATCCCCATCTCGGGGATCACTATGAACCCAGTACACCCACAAGAGGTGCTGCATCAAATCTCCTGGCCCCTAATAATCTCGCAGATATCACTAGCAATTCAAGTGGTGTCAGGATATCTCATCGTTCAATCCCTGTTCATGACTCCAGATGTGGTAAATCCATTGTTTTTCTCATCTAAATAAAAACATTTTCATTTCCACTTAATGTGGGGGAATAGTAGGTTTATCCAGTACTGTCCAACTAAAATCCCCTGTGTCATGACCCATTTCTATAAAGTTGGTTGTCATTTTAGTTACTGTTCTCTTACACCTGACATTACTTCAATGTTTCATAATACTTTTTTTTACCTTTCATGTGGTCATTCCAATATAGGGAAGGTTACAGGGGCACTTGATCAGATAGATCACATTTTCAGAGTTGCAATTTGTATGTTTTATCTGTATCCAAGGGGATTTCTTGGTATTCTTCGTTAGAGGGCAGAAGCTACAGGAGGCACAAGCTGTGTGACCCCTCACTGGTGGTAAATTCCACATAATGGGTTCATTCCTGGTTACTGATCACCGGGGTCTTGTATGTATCTGGCGATGCTGAATACTCACACTTTTGAAAATGAAAACATTGTTTTTTTTTCCAATTTAAGGCCACCTGAGTTTACTGTTCTCCTATTTCTACTGATTATTCGTTTCACTTCATTGGAAGCTCTGTTAAAGGTTGTCACACAGATAGGTCTATCCACTAACGGTTTGCTCCTCTCCTCCTAGAGTATTTCCCTAACACAGGCCCGTATTTATACTCTGTTTGCGCCGAATTAGCGTCGTTTTTTTCGACGCAAATTCGGCGCAAAACGAACGCCATATTTATACTTTGGCGTTAGACGCGTCTAGCGCCAAAGTATGGGCAAATAGCGTCATTTTTTTGCGTGAACGCCTTCCTTGCGTTAATGAGATGCAAGGAAGGCGTTCCCTTCTAAAAAAATGACGGCGACGCAAATGCGTCGTATTTATACTCCCGGGCAAAAATCACGCCCGGGAGGTGGCGGGTCAAAAAACCCCGCATTTGCGCCACTATTTAACGCCTGGGTCAGGGTAGGCGTTAAGGGGCCTGTGGGCTCAAAATGAGCCCACAGGTGCCCTCCCCTGCCCCCAGGGACCCCCCCCTGCCACCCCTGCCCACCCCAGGAGGACACCCAAGGATGGAGGGACCCACCCCAGGGACATTCAGGTAAGTTCAGGTAAGTATAATTTTTTATATTTTTTAATTTTTTTTGGGTGGCATAGGGGGGCCTTATTTGTGCCCCCCTACATGCCACTATGCCCAATGACCATGCCCAGGGGACATAAGTCCCCTGGGCATGGCCATTGGGCAAGGGGGCATGACTCCTGTCTTTACTAAGACAGGAGTCATTTAAATGGCGTCTGGGCGTCGAAAATAATGGCGCAAATCGGGTTGAGGCGATTTTTTTGCCTCAACCTGACTTGCTCCATTTTAAGACGCCCTAACGCCATTTTCCCCCTACGCCGGCGATGCCTGGTCTACGTGGTTTTTTTCCACGCACACCAGGCAGCGCCGGTCTGCTAGCGCCGGCTAACGCCATTCCATAAATACGGCGCCCGCATGGCGCTTCAGAATGGCGTTAGACGGCGCTAAATTTTTTGACACTAAACTGCGTTAGCGCAGTTTAGCGTCAAAAAGTATAAATATGGGCCACAGTTCCTTGCTCTCTTTCATGCCCTTTGCACAATCCTAAACAGGTTGTCTCGTTCAATAAATTTTTGTTCAAGGGCTTTGGATTCCAGTTTGAAATCTGTCAATTTGGAACAATTTCTCTAAATTTGTGAAAACTGTCCATAGGGTAAGTTCTCTCTTAAAGACCTAGGATGGAAACTTTTAAATGAGAGTAGGCTATTTCTATCAGTAGGTTTACGGTAAACTCTCGTGGACAATTTTCCTTTCTCTGATCTAATGTCTAAGTCCAAGAAAGGTAAAGACTCTCTTGTGATTGTGGCTGTGAAAAACAAGAGTGGATTCCGTTCATTGAGCCATTTTAAGAATTGATCAAGGGATTGGGGGTCCCCTCTCCATATCAGCAGGACATCATCTATATATTGATGCCACACTCTGATTGAATTTTTCCAAAGTTGCTCCTGCTTAAAAATGAACTTGCGTTCAAATTCTGCCACATACAAACAGACTGGACTTGGCGCAAATGTACTTCCCATTGACGTACCATGGGTCTGTAGATAGATTGTCCCATCAAAGACATTTTTTATTAGGGCTAGGCATGCTAGGTCCAGGGCAAAGGATCCCAGTGTATTGTATGTCCACTCTTGTTGGTATAAAATGGCCTCAATTACCCTTGGTGTTTCCTCCTGCGGGATATTAGTATACAGAGATTCAATATCCAAACCTACTAGGACATCCATTTCAGGGTTGAACTCCATGTCTTTAATAAGGTTCAGGCCGTCCCTTGTGTCTTTAACGTATGACTCACTCTTTTGGACCAACGGTCTAATGAAAAAGTCACAGAATTGTGACAGGGGTTCCAACACAGAGCCAATCCCTGATACAATTGGGAAACCTGGTGGTGGCCTAGTTGGTTTATGCACTTTCGGGCGGGTGTAAAAAAAGGGTGTCACTGGTTTTTCCTTACAAAGGAACATTCCTTCCTTATCTGTAATACATCTATGAATTACAGCTTCCTCCTCCAGACCCCGGATTTACACTTGGTTCTCTTTGGTGGGATTTTTTAATAGGGTTTTACAGTTGAGGTGATCTGACAGCAAACAAAGACATTTCCAGTCTTATACCTCCCTATTCTGGATAACACTAGCCCCTCCTTTATCTGCTAGTTTAATAAAAATGTTGGTGTTTTGGTGCAATTCCCACATAGCCTCTTCCTCTAATCTCGACGGATTCATAAAGGGATGTTCCGGTCTGTCTCTCATAGTTTCAACATTGTGGATCACTGCCTCTTGAAAAGCCACTACCTCATATGATATCTGGGCCAGTGATGAAGTAAAAGCTGATTTTGGCCAAAAATTTGCATCCCCCTGAGTCAGGGATGTCTCCTTCTTGTTATCAAAATATACCCTCAAACGTATTCTCCTACAACATTCTGCCAGTTTCTGTCTTAATTTAAAGGTATCCAATTTATTTGTGGGTATAAACCCCAAACCTCTTTTCAGAACTGTCTCTTGGGTAACCGTGAGGGTTGCATCTGACAAATTCATTATTAAATTAATTCCATGCTGGTCCCTTGGAGGAACTCTTGGGACATACTCCTGGTTACCCGTTGGTTCAGGTCTTCCCATTGGTTCGTTTCTTTGTTTCATCCTCCCTCATGTCCTTCCTCTTTCTAAAAAAGGAAGCCTATTTTGTTGGAATTGATAAGGTTGTGTCAGCATAGCCCTATGATGAAGCATGTCATGATTAGTGGGCAGAGCAGCCTTTCTAACATATTTGCTGTGTCTCTAGTTGGTGGGGCTCATTCTTTTGGATCTCCACTTTGATTTCCTGTCCTTTGTGTGTTGTTGGTCTTATGATTGGGAGGCTGGACAAGAACGTTTCCTCTCACCCCTTTGTTAGTGTGTTGATGCACCAGTGTCCTAGCCATATGTCCTGGGACTATGCATGACGCATACATATTCCACCACTCCATCATTAATGAGAGATTCCAAAATGACCAATATGGGATTGGCCTACTGGTTGGTAAGTAGGTATAAAGTAAAGTAATGGACTGATAGAACAGCAAATGAAGAATAACCCAATAGACATATCTCTGTGTGGTAACTCACACAGTACACATGTACGAGGGGTGTACCTTATAATTGTACCATTCATCTAGACACATCTGTAATGCAAGACTCAAAAGCACACAGTACAAGACATGCAAAGCAACTATGTCTGTCAAAAGTGTGTTGACTTTTCTCCCTTTCTCCCTCCTGGTCACTGTCTTTTCAGCAGCCAAGGATATGGTCTGCGTGCAGGCCTGGGTATTGACCCTGTTTGCACATCCCCAGACCAAGGCCAGTGCAACCACAACAAAGCACTGTCAAAGACAAAGGACATTGTTCAACTGAATTTTGGCCTACGTAAGTAATTTTTTGACTGCCTTGATTTGTTCAATGGTAGGCTGCTATACTCACCACCAACAGTCTGCAAAATTATACTTGTGTGCTGTATCTTGCACAAAATATGTGCATGGACAAATATCCTATAGGACCAGTGCCATGATGTGCAGGAACCACTGGAGGAGAATGACGCTGATGATGAGTGCAGAGGGATAAATATTGATGCTGTTTTTGGCAGTCGTCGAAAGGACACTATAGTGCAGAATTACATGTTCATGCCAAATATGCCAGTCTCAAATATTTTGGCAACAAAGTTTGTAAAAATGTAAATAAATTAATGTAGACTGCACATGTGGATGGACTTCCGTTTTACAATCACCTTAAACATTGATACATTGATATCTCACTTATGTGAATCTGGCCAATCAGAAATTTAGATAGTTATGTGTATTTCTTACCACAGAGTAACATCATGCAGTCAAAAACATGTGTGCCCAACAACAGTCTATGCCAGATGCATATGTGTGGAAGAATAAATAAAGGTGGCAATGGCCAATATTGTACACATGTACTGAGTATGTGTGATGCAACTGCGCACTGACTACCAGAAACCCCAAAACATTCTGAAGTAAGTGTAAATGGCAACAATGTGCACAGGGTGGGTGTTTGTGTTGCACATAATCACATTTTATTCCTGCCTCACAGTCATAGAGGACAGTGCAGTAACCTGATTGCCCCATGATGATGGACAGAGGTCCATAGTATGGTTATTAGTACACAGTACAACACAGTAAGTCTACATATGCTACACAACATTTGTCAGCACATAGCCTCATCAGTGGTGCATCTCACATAACACATACACTCACTGCTTCCGGTACTGTGCCAGTCTTGGAAGTGTTGCCTTGCCGCAAGGGAACCACACTTCAACCAACAGGCAAGGATGCAACTGTCACATGCAGGAATGGATGTGACTGTGCCATTCAGACTTACCTTGAAACTAACAATGCTGTGACTCCAACAGCTCAGAACATATGGTCCAACTTGTTGAAGAAACAAAGTTAAACTAATAGACAAATAGATGTCTAGATCATACTATACATGATGGCACTCCTGTCAAAGGAACATGCACTGATGCATCCCAGGTTACAATGTCAGAACTTGGCAATGACTGCATATGTGACCATCTGGTATGAATGCCTATCCACAATCTAAGGTCATGTTAGCACTCTCTGTTGTCAAGAAATAGTGATGCAGGGAAATACTAAAAGTATCCCTACTTGGAAGACATCACACTTGTTAGGCCTGCTCAAGTAAGGGATGAGGCATTTTCTGCAAGTGTAATTTGCACATGGGACACATATAGTGCCAGATATTAAGCAAAGACAGTAGATGTATGTGCACTACTACAACATGTGGATGTGGTGTTCATGGGCCAACATAGTCTGCTCTATGATGTCAGGCACATATGAGCATGTGACTTGTTGCCACAGTAAACTAATGGACATATCTAGACCTTCAATCTGGGAGGTGGATGCCACATACAATGTAGAGAGGCTGAAGTAGTCAGTGACTTGACATTTTTTTGTGTGTTTTACGCTCATAAACACAACCATAGGCTATAATGGAGACAGACAGTAGGAATTACAAATGTGTCCAGAATAAAAAAAAAAAAAAGGGTTTGCGGTGGTAAAATCACCATCTTCCCAGCTTTCAGGAACAGGCAGACTTGAATTAGAAAACCCAATTTTTCAACACAATTTTTACATTTTACTGGGACATACCCCATTTTTACTATTTTTTGTGCTTTCAGCCTCCTTTCAGTTAGTGACAGAAATGGGTGAGAAACCAATGCTGGATCCCAGAAAGCTAAACATTTCTGAAAAGTAGACAAAATCCTGAATTCAGCAAGGGGTCATTTTTTGTAGATCCTACAAGTGTTTCCTACTGAAAATAACAGCTGAAATAAAAGAATATTGAAAATGAGGTAAAAAAACAGCCATTTTTCTCCACGTTTTACTCTGTAACGTTTTCCTGCGATGTCAGATTTTTGAAAGCAATATACTGTTACATCAGCTGGGCTCTTCTGGTTGCAGGGATATATAAGGATTGTAGGTTCATGATGAACCCTAGGTACCCAGAGCCAATAAATGAGCTGCACCTTGCAATGAGTTTTCGTTCTATACCGGGTACACTGCAATAAATTTGCTGAAATATAAAAAATGAAAAATAGGTATCAAGAAAACCTTGGTATTTCCAAAATTGCCACAAGATAAGGTGTTGAGAAGCAGTGGTTATTTGTACATCTCTGAATTCTGGGGTGCCCATACTAGCACGTGAATCACATGGCATTTCTAAAATAGACGTCTTTTTTACACACTGTTTTACATTTGAAGGACAAAAATGTAGAGAAAGACAAGGGGAAATAACACTTGTTTTCCTATTCTATGTTCCCCCATGTCTGCCGATAAAAATGGTACCTCACTTGCATGGGTAGGCCTAGCGCCCGCAACAGGAACTGCCCCAAAACACAACATGAACACATCACATTTTCACAAAGAAAACAGAGCTGTTTTTTTTCAAAGTGGCTAGCTGTGGATTTTGTACTCTATCTCAGCCGGCACCTAGGGAAACCTACTAAACCTGTGCAGTTTTAAAAACTAGACACCTTGGGGAATCCAAGATGGGGTGACTTGTGGGGCTCTGACCAGATTCTGTTACCCAGAATCCTTTGCAAACCTCAAAATGTGGTCAAAAAAACACTTTTACCTCTCATTTCGGTGACAGAAAGTTCTGTAATCAGAGAGGAGACACACATTTCCTTCCACCCAGTGTTCCCGCAAGTCTCCCGATAAAAATGGTACCTCACTTGTGGGGGTAGGCCTAGCGCCCGCAACATGAACTGCCCCAAAACACAACATGAACACATCACATTTTCACAAAGAAAACAGAGCTGTTTTTTTGCAAAGTGGCTAGCTGTGGATTTTGGCCTCTAGCTCAGCCGGCACCTAGGGAAACCTACTAAACCTGTGCAGTTTTAAGAACTAGATGTCACGTTGTAGGTACTCCTCAGACTCGGTGTGATGCAAATAAGGTCCACCTCCCGACACCACCAAGTCACCGATAAAAACCACGGTGTATTGGAGTCATCAGGTGAGGGAAGGAAGGGGAAAGGAACAGCAGGGACGGGATAACTGTAAAGAAAAAATACACAGTGTTAAATATCACATTGCCTATCTACTCTCATAAAGTCTCACTAAAATACCCACGACCGTCCCTGCCCATAACTCATGCGGGCAGAACTAGTCCAACGCCTGTCTATTCTCCACCTAAATCATCGATGGATGCCCAGGCCGACTACGAACACCCCTAGTCACTTAAGGGTTTTTTCAAAACCCGATGTTTATGCAAATTAACCCTGTTTCTAGGTTGCAACAAAAAAAGAGAAAAAAAAATATAATAAGGAAAAGAACTTGTCCCGCACTTCTTCTTTTGATTCAATTAAAACATTGAACCTCTAAGTAATGTCACGAACTTGAAGAAGACACCCCTTCCTAATTCATAGAATAAGATAAACGGACAAATGTTCCCGGCTGTTTGACTTCTGCAAACAGTACGTCTTGATCCTGAGTTGTCACGAAGAAAACAAAAGGTTCTGTCCTGAACTACCACCATTCATGTTTCACGAGGATCTCTAATTTTTGTGCACCATCTCTGAAGTACACTAAATGTCTGATCACTATATCCAAAACCATACCGGAAGGCGAAAGCCTCCGCCAAGAAACCGGCTCGCCTCTTACCACCGGTTCCAAATCTCGAAGGGAGGCAGCTCGTATCTCCTGCTGCCTTAAAATGCTGATCTCCGTGAGGGTTCCGGATGCCTTCAGTTCGTCGTTGTGGACGTGGTGACTTCCCCCATGGGAACGCCGTCCACCCTGCCCTCGTGTGCCTCCGACGGGGAATTAGGAAAGAATAACGCGCAACCGCTTCCGGGAAGTGCCGGAGTTATGCGGTCTTCCCGCGCGAAGCGTCATGGGATATGTAGTCCCTAAGGACTACAAAATCCCGATCGGCCAGGTAGGCGCCTGTTACCCCCTGACAGTACGCCCCCCTCCAACGCGCCTCCTAGGGCCAGGTTTAGTGGGATGGCGAGCATGAAACCGTTGCACCGCCCTAGGGGCATGGATATTGCCCTCCGGCTCCCATGAATCCTCCTCGGCAGTGTACCCTTTCCATGAAACCAAGTACCATAACTTACCCCCTCTCCGCTTGGAATCTAACACACTGCGCACCTCATACTCCAGCTGCCCATCTCTAACCACCAGAGGTGCCGCCCGTTGGGCCGTTGAAAGAGCTGGTTTCAAAAGGCTGCAGTGAAACACCGGATGGATCCTTAAGGAAGCAGGTAAGTTAAGACGGTAAGCCACAGGGTTTACCTGGCGTGATACCACATAGGGACCAATGTAACGAGGATGAAAGACGCTACGTATCTTGAAGCGTATATACTTGGTGGAAAGCCACACTCGATCCCCTGGTTGATACACCGGCGCCTCACGCCGGTGCTCATCACCCCATTTCTTATACTGTTCCTTGGCCTTCTCCAGATTGAATCGTATCTTTTTGTGCATGGATTGGAGGTTCTTAATCATAGCATGGACCGTAGGTTGATCTGTGACATTCCGAGGTATGATTAAAGGTAACATCTCTGCGTGGAATCCCGTGTTAGCACGGAAAGGAGACTCCTTTATCGAGCTATGCCAAGCATTGTTGTATGATAGTTCGGCCAGCCACAGCAACGCTACCCAAGATTCCTGGGCGTCCTTTGCATAACATCTCAGATATTTCTTCAGGGTTTGGTTGAGGCGCTCCGTCTGGCCATCGGTTTGTGGGTGGAAACTGGTGGATAGGGCGGATTCAATGCGCAAAACCTTGCACCACATGCGCCAAAACCTAGCGACGAACTGGGGGCCTCTGTCCGAAATAATGGTTCTTGGTAGGCCATGTAACCGCACCACTTGCGACAGAATTAGATGGGCGGTTTGGCTTGCTGTAGGTAGGTTTCTGCAAGGGAGAAAGTGACCCATCTTGGTAAGACTATCGATTACCACCATGATAGCGTTGTACCCCTGATCCAGTGGTAATCCCACCACAAAATCCACGCTGATGGTTTGCCATGGTTTCTCCGGGGTGGGCAAAGGCATCAACTTGCCCTGGCTCTTTGCGTTTTCTCCCTTGGCTCGAGCACATATCTCACACCGAGCCACCCATGTTGCAACGTCTTTAGCCCAACCTTCCCACCGGAAATGTCGTTGAACTATTTGCGCGGTTTTGGTGTATCCTGGATGACCAGCCGTTACTGCATCATGACACCACTTGAGGGCTTGTACTCGGAGTTCATGTGTTGTTAAATATAAACGATTACCTTGCAACGGTATTCCATGCTTAAGGGTACGGTCCTGACTTACTTCGGCCCATTTCTTCCATTGAGCAGCAGACTTATGCTTCGAAACCTTTTCTAGGAAATGGGAGATATGAAGGGCACAAATCACTCTTTCAGGTTGGATGATTGCTTCCTCAGGTCTTGAAGCTATTTCTTTCACATCCTCTTGTCGAGACAGTGAATCTGCCTTGCGATTATCAACCCCAGGACGGAAGGTGACTACAAACTCATATTCTGAAAAAAACAGCATCCACCTCATTTGTCGCTGGGTAAGCTGCCTAGCCTCCTTCATATACTGAAGGTTTCGGTGATCAGTATATACCGTGACCGGGTGTTGGGCCCCCCACAGATAGTGCCGCCATTCCTGAAAAGCCTTTTTTATGGCTAGCAGTTCCTTTTCTGCTACCGTATAGTTGAGTTCCGCAGCGGATAGCTTCCTAGATAGAAATGCAACAGGATGAAGCTGTCCGGTGGTTTTGGTTCTTTGGGATAACACAGCCCCAATCGCTATGTCCGAGGCATCTGCTTCGACTATAAAAGGTACGTCTGGCTGTGGATGTTGAAGTATAGGTGCTGAGCAAAAGGCCTGTTTTAAAAAGCAAAAAGCCTTCTCTGCCTCCTCTGACCAAACAAAAGACACACCCTTTCTTAGCAACCTTGTTATAGGTGACACAATGTGGGAAAAACGACAAATGAATCTCCTGTAATAATTGGAGAACCCAAGGAAGCATTGCACGTCTCTCACACTAGTGGGTACTGGCCACCCTTGAACTGCCTGTATTTTTCTTGTCGACATGCCGAACCCTTCAGGGCTTAAATCCACTCCCAAGAACTCAACCTTCTGGACATGGAACTCGCATTTGCTCAATTTGCAATAAAGACTGTGATGTCGCAATGCTTGAAGTACTAAGGAAACATGTTCAAGGTGGCGCTCCAAGGATGTAGAATACACCAGAATGTCATCTATATAAACGATCACGAAATGGTCTATGTATTCTTTGAGAACATCGTTCAGAAAATACTGGAAAGCCGCCGGGGCGTTACACAACCCGAACGGCATTACCAAGTACTCAAACAGGCCATAGCGAGTTTTGAACGCTGTCTTCCACTCATCCCCTTCGCGGATTCTGACCAGATGGTAAGCTCCCTTCAGGTCCAACCTTGTATATATTACTGCCTCTTTCACCTGTTCCAATAGCACAGGAATGAGGGGAAGAGGGTATCTATTCCTTATCGTGTTCTTGTTCAACATTCGATAATCGATGCAGGTTCTCAACTCTTTATTAGCCTTAGCTATGAAAAAGAGTGGGGAGGCTGCCGGAGAACAAGAGGGTCTAATGAACCCAATTTCCAGGAAGTGGTCCAAATAATTTCTCAAATGCTTGGTTTCTGGGTTGGATAGAGCATATACCCTACAAGAAGGAAGGAGCGCTCCAGGAATCAGATCTATCTTGCAGTCATATATACGATGGGGTGGCAACGTCTCAGCCTGACCTTCGTCAAACAAATCCTTGAACTCGGCATACACAGAGGGTAATATCACTGCTTTCTCCACCACTGTGGCCAACTGTAGCCCTTGAGCCAATGCTAACGTGGGGGGATTGTCGCCCAAGAAACAGACGCTCTCACACCTCAAGGACTGAAAACTAACCGTCTTGGTTTGCCAATTGATAACAGGATTGTGTATTCTTAACCAAGGCATCCCCAAAATTATTTCATACTGAGGAGCCTCTATTATATCTAGCCTGATCCTTTCTTTATGGGCAGGAGATACCCCTTTAAAAACCAATTCAACGTCCTCAGTTTGTTCTGTAAGGGGTCCAGATTTCAGTTGTGTACCATCAACTGCCAGTACTATTTCAGGTTCCTTCCTGGGAATGCTAGGAAGTCCCAGTCTCTTAACCAAACCTGCATCTATGAAATTTCCCGTGGCTCCGGAGTCTATCATTGCCCTTACTGGGTAGTTTCGATCTCGGGACCCCAGCTCTACTGCTAACAAGAGATGAGACGCCTTTTCCTCTTGTGGAGCAAGGGTTAAAGAAGTTAACCGTAGCCCCGGTTGGAAATCTATAAGAGACAAATCCTCTTTCTCTGAAGTCTTCCCTGAAGTAACCGCTGCCTTTTGAGTGGGGAAGTAGGATAACCTTTTTTTTGGTTTTTGGGGACACTCTCTCACATAATGACCCTTCCTGCCACAGTACATGCACAACCCCTGTACCCTCCTGGTCTCCTTCTCGGTCTTTGACAGGGGTGCCCTAACGGCTCCCACTTCCATAGGTTCCCCACTCAAATCATTGGGATTAGAAACTGGTTGCCCCTCCTTTTCTGGAATGACAGGTCGCCGATCACCTGCTCTACGCTCAACTCTTCGTTCTGCTATTCTGTGATTCAATCTTAGAGTAAGATTCACAAGATCAGTACAAGTGGAAGGCTGCGGATCTATTTGAGCTAATATGTCTTTCATGTCGTCTCGTAAGCCTTGATAATAGAGAGACATTCGCTTCTCCTCTGGCCACCCTGATTCCGCCACCAGTCTATTGAAGGTCGTAAGATAAGTGACCAGGTCAGATCTCCCCTGTCTCAGCTCCAATAATTCCCTATCAGCGCTAAAGGTGGTTGTTCTATGATCAAACACCCTCTCGAAGGCCGCCCGAAAGGCATTTCAATCCGCTAATAAGGGGTCATCGTTTCTGACTAACGGCACTGCCCAGTTAGCTGCGTCTCCCGAGAGATAAGAAATAGCGAACATTACCCGGGAAAGGTTAGAGGGAAAAGACGCAGGCCTACAAGAGAATTGAAGAGACAACTGGGTTAAAAAGGCCTGAACTCTCCTGGGGTCCCCTGAAAACCGTTCCGGACTGGCCAAAGGGATTGGAGGGGAGACGTTCACGGTTACCTGCGGTGTAGATGTTGAGGCATCGAAGGGATTCCTAGTAAGCCTTTCTACTTTTTCCCTTAGGGTCGCCGTCTCGGCCCTAGAATTAGCTAACTCTTGTTGCACCACCACCAACGCCTGTAATACGTCATCCATAGATGCCATTTTGCATTACACCGAGCGGGAGGAGTATTATTCGTAGGCGCGTTATTCTGTCACGTTGTAGGTACTCCTCAGACTCGGTGTGATGCAAATAAGGTCCACCTCCCGACACCACCAAGTCACCGATAAAAACCACGGTGTATTGGAGTCATCAGGTGAGGGAAGGAAGGGGAAAGGAACAGCAGGGATGGGATAACTGTAAAGAAAAAATACACAGTGTTAAATATCACATTGCCTATCTACTCTCATAAAGTCTCACTAAAATACCCACGACCGTCCCTGCCCATAACTCATGCGGGCAGAACTAGTCCAACGCCTGTCTATTCTCCACCTAAATCATCGATGGATGCCCAGGCCGACTACGAACACCCCTAGTCACTTAAGGGTTTTTTCAAAACCCGATGTTTATGCAAATTAACCCTGTTTCTAGGTTGCAACAAAAAAAGAGAAAAAAAAATATAATAAGGAAAAGAACTTGTCCCGCACTTCTTCTTTTGATTCAATTAAAACATTGAACCTCTAAGTAATGTCACGAACTTGAAGAAGACACCCCTTCCTAATTCATAGAATAAGATAAACGGACAAATGTTCCCGGCTGCTTGACTTCTGCAAACAGTACGTCTTGATCCTGAGTTGTCACGAAGAAAACAAAAGGTTCTGTCCTGAACTACCACCATTCATGTTTCACGAGGATCTCTAATTTTTGTGCACCATCTCTGAAGTACACTAAATGTCTGATCACTATATCCAAAACCATACCGGAAGGCGAAAGCCTCTGCCAAGAAACCGGCTCGCCTCTTACCACCGGTTCCAAATCTCGAAGGGAGGCAGCTCGTATCTCCTGCTGCCTTAAAATGCTGATCTCCGTGAGGGTTCCGGATGCCTTCAGTTCGTCGTTGTGGACGTGGTGACTTCCCCCATGGGAACGCCGTCCACCCTGCCCTCGTGTGCCTCCGACGGGGAATTAGGAAAGAATAACGCGCAACCGCTTCCGGGAAGTGCCGGAGTTATGCGGTCTTCCCGCGCGAAGCGTCATGGGATATGTAGTCCCTAAGGACTACAAAATCCCGATCGGCCAGGTAGGCGCCTGTTACCCCCTGACACTAGACACCTAGGGGAATCCAAGATGGGGTGACTTGTGGGGCTCTGACCAGGTTCTGTTACCCAGAATCCTTTGCAAACCTCAAAATTTGGCCAAAGAATACCTTTTCCTCTAATTTTGGTGACAGAAAGTTCTGGAATCAGAGAGCAGCCACACATTTCCTTCCACCCAGCATTCCCCCAAGCCTCCCGATAAATATGGTACCTCACTTGTGGGGGTAGGCCTAGCCCCTGCGACAGGAACAGCCCCAAAACACAACGTGGACACATCACATTTTCACAAAGAAAACAGAGCTGTTTTTTTCAAAGTGACGAGCTGTGGATTTTGACCTCTAGCTCAGCCGGCACCTAGGGAAACCTAGCAAACCTGTGCAGTTTTGAAAACTAGACACCGAGGGCAATCCAAGATGGGGTGACTTGTGGGGCTCTGTCCAAGTTCTGTTACCCAGAATCCTTTGCAAACCTCAAAATTTGGCCAAAAAAACACTTTTTCCTCTTATTTCGGTGATAGAAAGCTCTGGAATCAGAGAAGAGCCACAAATTTCCTTCCACCCAGCGTTCCCCCAAGTCTCCCGATAAATATGGTACCTCACTTGTGGGGGTAGGCCTAGCGCCTGCGACAGGAAAAGCCCCAAAACACAACGTGGACACATCACATTTTCACAAAGAAAACAGAGCTGTTTTTTGCAAAGTGCCTAGCTGTGGATTTTGGCTTCTAGCTCAGCCGGCACCTAGGGAAACCTAGCAAACCTGTGCAGTTTTGAAAGCTAGACCTTTGCAAACCTCAAAATTTGGTCAAAAAATACTTTTACCTCTCATTTCGGTGACAGAAAGTTCTGTAATCAGAGAGGAGCTACACATTTCCTTCCACCCAACGTTCCCCCAAGTCTCCCGATAAAAATGGTACCTCACTTGTGGGGGTAGGCCTAGCGCCCGCGACAGGAAAAGCCCCAAAACACAACGTGGACACATCACATTTTCACAAAGAAAACAGAGCTGTTTTTTGCAAAGTGCCTAGCTGTGGATTTTGGCTTCTAGCTCAGCCGGCACCTAGGGAAACCTAGCAAACCTGTGCAGTTTTGAAAACTAGACACCTAGGGAATCCAAGATGGGGTGACTTGCGGGGCTCTGTCCAGATTCTGTTACCCAGAATCCTTTGCAAACCTCAAAATTTGGTCAAAAAATACTTTTACCTCTCATTTCGGTGACAGAAAGTTCTGTAATCAGAGGGGAGCCACACATTTCCTTCCACCCAGCGTTCCCCCAAGTCTCCCGATAAAAATGGTACCTCACTTTTGTGGGTGGGCCTAATGCCTGCGAAAGGAAATGCCCCAAAACACTCTCTGGACACATCAAAATTATCAAATACAAAACGACCTGTTTTGGCGGGGGCACCTGCATTTTTGGTCCTGGGCTCAGCAGCCTTCTAGGGAAACCTACCAAACCCAGACATTTTTGAAAACTAGACACCCGAGGGAGTCCAGTGAGGTGTGACTTACGTGAATCCCCCAATGTTTTCTTACCCAGAATCCTCAGCAAACCTCAAATTTAGCTAAACAATCACATTTTCCCACATTTCTGTGTGGGATCACTGCACTGGGACACATTTCATACCACCCAATGTTCCCCTCAGTCTCCCAGTAAAAATGATACCTCATTTGTGTAGGTGGGCCAAGTGCTTGTGAAAGGGAAGAGCCAAAAACGTGTCGATATTGAGGGAGAACCAAAGGGGGTCCAAAAGGGCAGTTTGCAAAAAAACATTTTTAGGCTGACAAGTGCAGCAGAATTTGTATCGGTATAGATGAGACAATGCTGGGTGGTAGAAATTTTGTGGATTCCTGCAGATTACGGAAGGTTCCATCACAAAAACATGGGAAAAATGTGTGATTTCCCACAAAGTTGGAGGTTTGCAGAGGATTGTGGGTACAAAAATGGTGCGGGTGCATGTGAAACACACCACCCTGGAATCACCCAGATGTTTAGTGTTCAGATGTGTCTAGGTCTTGTGGATTTTTGTACATGGCAGCGCCCCAAAGTCCGTAAAGTGCAGCCCTCACCATTCCAAGTGGGACGATTTTAAGAGTAAGCCAAGCTCTCATGACCCAAATGTAAAACTAAAACCCAAAATAATCAAATGTCTTCTTGCTTGCTGTGGGATAGGATGTTTTAGAGTATGCGGGAGAGCTGAAAGACTGTTACCCCTTCAGTTGATGTGGGGGGGGGTAACTAGGCCCATACTGGTTGGTAGCCACCACCCCAATATTTTTTTTTTCTTTTTTAAATTCCCTGGCATCTAGTAGACTTTCTGCCCCCCCGGGGTGTGGATCAGGGGTAATTGCCCACTGTTGGGCAGAACAACTTTGGCCCCATTTATTTGGGGTGGGGTTATGGCCTTACCCCGACCCTCTTATTTTTTAAAAACGTCTCTGGCCTCTGGTGGGCTTTCTGCCCCCCCTTGGGGGCAGATGGGCCTTCCAAAAATAGGCCCATCTGCCCCCAATGGGGGGCAGATATGGCCAACAGTAATGTGCCCCCATGGGGAGCGACCCTTACCCAAGGGGCTGCCTCCCTAAAGAAAACACATGCATACACACACACCAATCCATGGTGCCTAAGTGGTTTCTGGGGCAGATTGGCCTAACAAAAATCGGCAAATACAATTTGCCCCCAGGGGAGTGACCCTTGACTAAGGGGTCGCTCCCCACCTCTAAAAAACAAAAACAAAAAAAAAATTTTTTTTTTTATCCCTGGCGCC
Source organism: Pleurodeles waltl (assembly GCF_031143425.1). Lineage (NCBI taxonomy): Eukaryota > Metazoa > Chordata > Amphibia > Caudata > Salamandridae > Pleurodeles > Pleurodeles waltl. Next base: position 768,899,172 of record NC_090436.1, read on the forward strand.
TAGAGGTTTGTGCCACACCTGGGGGCAGATCGGCCTAATAACAATCGCTCCCCACCTCTAAAAAAAAAAATCTTGGTTTATAACAATAGGCCAATCTGCCCCCGGGGGGGACAAAAAAGGTCCAAAATAAATTTGCCCCCCCACCCCCGGAGAGCGACCCTTGCCTTAGGAGTCGCTCCCTACCTCTAAAAATCAAAAAATATATATATATATATCTCCCTGGTGCCTAGAGGCTTCTGCCCCCCCTGGGGGCAGATCGGCCTAGTAACAATAGGCAGATCTGCCCCCGGGGGGGGCAGAAATGGCCGAAAATAAATTTGTCCCCCACCCCTCCCGGGACGCAACCCTTGGCACACAAAAAAAAAATCCCCAGTGCCTAGTGGTTTCTGCCCCTCTTGGGGGCAGATTGACCTAACAAAAAGCGGCCGATCTGCATCCTGGGGGGCAGAAATAGTCTAAACACAATGTGCCCCCCAGGGGAGCGACCCTTGCCTAAGGGGTCGCTCCCCATCTCTAAAAAAAAACAAGAAAAAACAGGCCCGGCGCCTTGAGGTTTCTGCCCCCCAGGGGGGGCAGAAATGGCCTAAAATAAATTTGCCCCCGGGGAGCAACACTTGCCTAAGGGATCGCACCCCTTCTGTGAGTTTGCCGTAAAGAAAAAAAACTCCCTGGTGTCTAATTTGCCCCCTAGAGAGCGACCCTTGCCTAAGGGGGCGCTCCCCAACTAAAAACAAAAATAAAAGAAACACACAAAAAACAGACAAAAAAATGATCCCTGGCACCTAGTGGATTCTGTCCCCTGGGGGCAGATCGGCCTAGCAATACACCGATCTGCCCCCGGGGGGGGCAGAAAAGGAGGGCTTGAAAAATATTTCCCCCCCTAGGGAGCGACCCTTGCCCAAGGGGGGCTCCCCTAATGCCAGTTTCCCCTGAAAAATAAATCCCTGGTGCCTAGTGGGCATTTCAAAAGCCAGATTGCTTTACAATCCGGCTTTTGAAATGCTCTGAGAGACTTCAAAGGGAAGGAAATTCCTTTCCTTCCCTTTGAAGCCTCTCAGGCCCCCATCACATGATCAGAAGAGAAAATTCCGATCGCGCTGGAAGCTGAGCTTCCAGCGCGATGGGGAAGTGGCCTCTGATGAGGTCTTCGCACATTTGCGCGCTGATGTCATCAGACGTCACTGGGGGGATTAAGGGGGTTGGGTGGAAGGGGAAGGACTTCCCCTTCCATCCCTGCCTTGGGGGGGTGGGAGGGAACCCCACGGAGGGAGCGCTTGGGCTCCCTCCGGGCTCCAGGCCACGGATGTAATGATTACGTCCTCGGCACAGAAGCACTGTGCCGCAGGACGTAACCATTACGTCCGCTGCACAGAAGCGGTTACAAAATTATGCTTTTGGTGAAAAGTGACGCTTTAGGTGGAAACGTGATACATCCACGCAGGAAATTATGTATTTGCTCAGCCAAGCTGCAAACCAGGAATTAACTTTCACTTATAGTCTTCATTGTCTGTGCTGGGTGTTGGGGTTGTAATGAGTGTACTTTTGAGGGGTGGTCTATTTTGTGGTCATATTGGTGTCTCTAGTGTCTCTGTTGTGTTTGCAAACTGTCCTTTGTGTAGGGAATATTGTATATTGTATAGTTTTGTGTACTGTATTAATGGGTGTCTGTCCATTTCGGGGGGTTGGTAGTTGAGGGAAGGGTTAGGTTATTTTTTGGGTGTGCTTAGGGTGGAGAATTTGGGTGTTGGAGTGTCGTGCAGGGGCACATCAAGAAATATGTCAGAGGGAGAGTTTAGTGGCCTACTGTGGTTATAAGCCCATTACCTGCCCAAAATGATAGGGAGTGGAGGCGGGGTAAAGCAAGGCTCCCCCACCCCAGAAAGGCATGGGAGAAGAGTTGGAAGAAGGTGCAGTGCCAAACGGATTGTATATTCGATGTCCAATGGAGCATCCATCAACTGAATCACAGTTGGGTGGATATTGTGAGCCAGGAGGCCAATATTCTTGATTTACCTAGGGATTGAAGTTGGTGACCTAAACGGTACGTCCATATAGACAATGAGCTTAATGCTATGTGCTGCTTGCACACATGTTTTATGTTTTACCTTCAAATGTAAGTAAAGGCCACAGGAGCCTGTTTTCAGTGATATGGCATTGCTAAACAGACCATGCTGTGCCAGCAAGGCCCATAGGTGCTCTGTGACCTAACTGCAATTGTGTAGTGAGTAATGTCACCCAGTCATCATGCAACTGTTTAGACAAGGTGTTTGCTTTACTACCCATAGAGGCACATTTACTAAAACTGGTACACTGGGGCCACTGCACCAAAATTGGCAGAACCACACTGAGGCCCATATTTATACGCAGTTTTGCGTCAAAAAAATTAGCGCCGGCTAACGCCATTCTGAAGCACCATGCGGGCGCCGTATTTATTGAATGACGTTAGCCGACGTTAGCCGCCAGCGCTGTCTGGTGTGCGTTAAAAAAAACGACGTACACCAGGCAGCGCCGGCGTAGGGGGAAAATGGCGTATGGGCGTCCAGAAATGGTGCAAGTCAGGCTGAGGCAAAAAAATTGCCACAACCCGATTTGCGCCATTTTTTTACGACGCCCATCCCCCATTGAAATGACTCCTGTCCTAGCAAAGACAGGAGTCGTGCCCCCTTGCCCAATGGCCATGCCCAGGGGACTTCTGTTCCCTGGGCATGGTCATTGGGCATAGTGGCATGTAGGGGGGCACAAATCAGGCCCCCCTATGCCACAAAAAAAAAAAAAAAAAATACTTACCTGGACTTACCTTAATGTCCCTGGGGTGGGTCCCTCCATCCTTGGGTGTCCTCCTGGGGTGGGCAAGGGTGGCAGGGGGTGTCCCTGGGGGCAGGGGAGGGCACCTCTGGGCTCATTCTGAGCCCACAGTTCTCTTAACGCCTGCCCTGACCCAGGCGCTAAAATCCGGCGCAAATGCCGGTTTTTTAGTCCCGCCCACTCCCGGGCGTCATTTTTGTATAAATACGACGCATATGCATCGCAGTCATTTTTTAAGACGGGAACGCCTACCTTGCATATCATTAACGCAAGGAAGGTGTTCACGCAAAAAAATGACGCTAACTCCATGAACTTTGGCGCAAGACGCGTCTAACGCCAAAGTATAAATATGGAGTTAGTTTTGCGTCGAATTTGCGTTAAAAAAAACGACGCAATTTCGGCGCAAACGGAGTATAAATATGCCCCTGTGTCACTTCTAAAGCACAGGGATGCACTGTAATTAAATGAATGCTAAATTAGCTGTCAGGCGTCAGCGCACCAACATTTGCACAATGAGGCAAGGATGGCTGTCTTTGTGGGAGAGAGTGTTGTTGTGCAGGAATGGACACCTTCCTGCACAAAAAACATCTTTATTGGCAATTTGCACACAAAGAAAGAGCAAAAAATGAGGAAAAATGAAAATATTTCTCCTCATAATGCCATGCTAACGCCACCCCTGGGGTGGTGTTAGATTTTGGTGCTGCCTCAGGTTGATGAAATCTCATAAAACTGGAGCAGCATCAAAATGCAATGGGTGTTGCTGTGGAACACCTATTGTACACCACTTACATGCAAAGTGCTGCATGTTAAGGCGCCATATTTACAAGAAGGCGTTAAGCTACAAAAAGTTGCTTAGCACCACCTTGTAAATACAGCGTAGTGTACAGAGCCACCAAAGCGTCACAAAAAGTGATGCTCTGATGGCACTAGGGGCTTGTAAATATGCCTCATAGTATCACACAAACATTTGTAATGGAACAAATGGTCCTGATTCCTTGTTGAGACTGTATAGGCCATGAATGCTCATTGTAAATTTCCAGGACCTAAGGGAAGATGATACATCAACATGGGCACTGTCAGATATGTGTATCATTGTGAAAAATAAGTATTTATGTGAGCAGTCCCCAGCCTTTCCATGCTATGCAGAGTCTTGTCAGTCAAATTGGACTCTTCACATATCCCTCAAATATAGGCAGCCTTAAATCCTGTAGAAATGTATGGGGGTCCTGTACCTTGTCTGCACTCTGTGCAACTGACACGTCATGTGCCTGGTATCATCTGAATACACTGCAACATAGCAGACATGTGTCCATCAATAGGATATTCCAACTTTGCTTCTTGCTACATGTCCAATGTAAGGACCATACAATAGATTTATGAAGTCAGTGTACAGTGCTTCCTATGTACACAGTGTACATGTTCAGTTGTAACAGAGTAATGTACCATATTCTTGTCTTGTAGATGGACCCGAGCCATATATCCCTAGCGAAGTGGACAGCTTCTGTGATCTAAATGCTGAGAAGTCAGTATCATCTGATTGTTTCTGTGCTCCATAACTATTGTTGGTAGCCATGTATGTAGTTTGCAGCGAGATGTGTAAGTGGGATCATCAGTCAGCAGTGAAGATATACCTGACATGGAGCTGCACAACAGCAGTAGGATGTAAGAAGTAGCAGTAGGTCGGATGTATGAAAGATGTTGTAATGAAAATGGATGTGAACATTGAAATGGAGGATTAAACTCATATCTGCCTATCTGATCCACATTGCTAGTGTAGGCCTCCAGATGGCAATGTAAGATCATACTTCTGTGGCCTGGCCACACAGGCTGTGTTTGATTCCTAGCTCAGTGCAGACAGATCTGTCATGAGTTGATGTGGAACATGTCACCATTACACACATGCCAATGCTGGGATATGCCTGACTCATGCCATCATATACCAAATTCCCCATGACGGACACATAATCATACCCGTGTAGTGTTTATTGTGGAATAAGGGCAATGTGTTCAGTGCCACAGGCATGCATGCACAGTGTTTTCTGCATACAGTCCATTTCAATGTTGACCTACAGATGTTGTTGAGCATACTGCCTCTTCCTTGAATTGTCCCCATCACACCTGTTCAGGCAATTACCTGCAACATATAGGACTCCATAGACATATATATAAGATCCAGAGCAATCATCCACCCACCCCTCATATGGAGTAAGTATGTATTGATGTGCATCTAGGTGATATTCCGTAGTGAAGTGTATGGACAGACACTTGGCATTGTAAAGAATCACATGTAATATTTAGGATGCCTTTAAGTAACCTCAGTCAATGTGTTTCAGATACGTCCATGAATCAACATTGGATGGGTAGCAAACAGGTCTGTTGATTTGGAGCGAGCTAGCCATACTACGTTAATGTTACAACTACCTGCCTTTGAGTCATGCTATGCTGCAATGGTATTGCCTTGTGTTCTTGCCATATCAGTGAAGCATTGCTAAGGCACAATATGTGTACTTGCTGCACATTACACATTTCACAGAGATTTTTGGCCGTGTTTGATGCCCCAATTATGTACCGCCTGTCAATATCCAGAGGGTAGCTAGATGAATCGTGTGTACCACTCCATGTGCACACAACATCATTGTTCCCAATCTGTCTTAAAGTCTACCTGTGTAAACGTTTATGATCCCAGACACAGCCATTTCAATGTACAAGGACAAGCCATTGACACTTAAGCATTGTACCTGTAGGAAAGGAGGATGCCTAAAATGATAGTTGGTAATGCTACGTCCCATGGAGCTCCATTTTATTGGTTGGGCATACAACATGTGACTTTAACACTTGTTCATGCATGTAACTGTCAATAAATTTGATAACTTAAGCCGGGTCTCCTACATATGTCTTCCCTCTCCAAAAGCCAACTCAGGGATAGAAATAATATTACTGAATTTGTTTGGAATGGTACCGTCACCTTTGAAAGGTTGCCAAGGGATTCAGGCGCATGGTCAGGAAGCACGAGCAGTGGAAGGCAGCTGGAACATGGCAATCACCACATCGGGGCAAAAGAATGCAGGACAGGCCGGGCACAACTGCTGACTTTGTGGGGTCCCCAACAGTTGATCTTGAGGCAGTAGCGGGATCCTCTACAGCACGATCAGCACTTTCACCACTACCAGTCAGCATAACACCAGGCCCAAAGACTGACTTTGAGCACTTGAGGCCACCCCTCCCCAGTTCTTGTTTCATTTAACTTTAATAAGACATGTTAGCATAGCACAGGGTAGTTCATAGAATAGGTATAGTGTAAGTTAGTTTTAGTGTTTTTCTATATTTTAGGGGCATATTTACACAGATGTGTTGCAGCACGGCATCAAAATTGGCAGCACTTCTGAAATGCAGGGATGCACCCTATTTACACAAGTACAGTACACTCTTGTGTTTCCCCTAGCACTGGTGCTAAATTTACCTGCCAATGCAGAGATCCTTGCACCATAGTGCAAGGGTGTCTGCATTGATGTGAATGACTATTTATATGCAGGGACGTGCCCCTTCCTGCACAGAAACTATCCACAATGGTGATTTGTTACTTCTATGAGAGCTGCAGAATGCAACACACATAGAGGTAGCAAATTGTCATTATTGAATGATTGTTCATCTGAAGGAAGGAACACCTTCCTGCACATAAACAATCATTCATGGCATTTTGCTTTTTCTATGTGTGCTTCACAATGCAGCACACATAGAAAAAGCAAAAACAAGGAAAAATAAAATTATTTCTCCTCCTTGCCCATGCTACACCACCTCTGGGGTGGCATTATTTTTTGGCACTGCAACATACTTACAAAGTAGCAACAACCATTGCACATCCCTCTGCTGCAGAAAACTGCATTGGAGGGGCCCCTATTTACAAGGCGGTATTATGCTACAAAAAGTGGCTTAGCACCGCCTTGTAAATATGGCACAGTGCACAGCCCCACCAAAGCGTCACAAAAAGTGATGCTCGGTGGAGCTAGGGGCATGTAAATATGACCCTTAATGCTTTGAAGATGTTAGCTGGGGATATGGGTGGGTAGTTCAATTAGTGGCTGGGGGATCAATGTTTAGTTTATGTATTAAAAAATGAAACCATTTCCCAAAAACACAAACAAATATATATTTTTGTAGGTTTAAATGTTTAGTTGATATATGTATGGGTGTAATGTATGTTTGGTTTGTGTCCTTATGTGTATTAAGGGGAGTGGGGTGATGTGTAATATGTCTGGTGTGGTATATGTGAAGATTTGGGTAAGTTCAGATTAGGTAGGTTAGGTTAGTTATAAGTTAAGGTAGCATAGGTAACTTAGCATAGGATATGTTAGCTATAGTTTACTTAGGATTACGTTTTTAGTGTACATTAGTTTTAATGTTCATAATAAAGCTCTTTTACTCATGTTCACATCTGATCCTTTACTAACTATGTGGTAGTTAACATATATGCTTCTGCTGGAATGAGCACATGATGTGTGTTTCCATGGAACCTAAGAAGTTTATACTGTCAAATTGCAACGTAGGCACTTAAGGGATCATCCAATGTGATTGTGCCTTGAAAGTAGACATCTTGTGGTGAATTGACACCTAGCCCAGTAGAGGTACCTACTGTTGTTGTGTGTGTGTGAGGGCAGCTACATGCTCTGTATGGGCACATAGGTGATGTAATTGTGAGTAATCAAGGATGTGTTGGGTCACACACCGTTGGCAGCCACTTACACCCTTTTACCAATTTGCTATCACATCTGGGATGATTGTGGCCTAGTATTAATGAAAATGTCACCCACCTGGCCAGTCACTTCATTCGGTCATGTCATTGATTGATTGATAATGTTAGAAGTGTATGCATGTGACCTTGGGCGCCTAGTTGCTACTTCAGATGCACGTAAGCTTCACACCTTGCCATGTACTGATTTTGTCATGGGTCTATTGCATACTATTCCAATATTAGAATATGTTCGTCTATTGGGGCATTTCATGCACCATGGGTTTTGTAACATTCCCTGACTTACAAGGTTCTGTGAGCCAGGGAATGTGACAAACTCTTACAATCAATCAATCAATCAATCAATCAAAGAGACTTATAGAGTGCGCTACTCACCCGTGAGGGTCTCAAGGTGCTGGGTGGGGTCGGGGGGTTGGGGACGGGAGATCACTGTTCGAAAAGCCAGGTTTTAAGGCTCTTCCTGAAGAGTAGGAGGTCCTGGGTCTTGCGGAGGTGGGTGGGGAGGGAGTTCCAGGCTTTGGGGGCCAGATAGGAGAAAGATCTGCCTCCAGTGCTGGTGTGTTTGATGCGAGGAACTGTGGCGAGAAAGAGGTCGGCGGAGCGGAGGTGGCGTGTGGGAGTGTGGAAGGTCACTCTTTCATTAAGGTAGGTTGGGCCGGTGTTGTGGAGGGATTTGTGTGCATGGATGAGGATCTTAAAGGTGATCCTTTTGTCTATGGGGAGCCAGTGGAGGGATTTGAGGTGTGGTGAGATGTGTTCATGTTGCGGGAGGTCGAGGATGAGGCGTGCTGCTGAGTTCTGGATTCGCTGTAGTTTGCGCTTGAGTTTGAGTGTGGTGCCGGCATAGAGGGCGTTGCCGTAGTCTAGCCTGCTGCTGATGAGTGCATGGGTGACTGTCTTTCTGGTCTCTGTGGGGATCCATTTGAATGTTTTTTTCAGTGTGCAGAGTGTGTTAAAACATGAGGAGGTGAGGGCGTTGATTTGTTGGGCCATTGAGAGGGAGGGGTCCAGGATGATGCCGAGGTTGCGTGTGTGGTTTGCTGGAGTGGGTGCGGGCCTAACGTGGTGGGCCACCAGGAGGGGTCCCAAGTGTTTTTGTGTGGGCCAAAAATGATTATCTCGGTTTTGTTGGAGTTGAGTTTGAGGTGGTTGGCTGTCATCCAGGCAGCGGTGTCAAGGAGTGCAGCGTTTAGGTTGGTTTTGGCGGTGGTGGGGTTGCAGGTGAGGGAGAAGATGAGTTGTGTGTCATCAGCGTATGAGAGAATGGTGATACCGTGAGGTTTGATGATGTTGGCTAGTGGGGTCATGTAAATGTTGAAGAGTGTGGGGCTGAGGGAGGAGCCTTGTGGGACTTCGCAGGTGATTTTGGTGGCGGAGGATTGGAAGGGTGGGACACTGACTTTTTGGGTTCTGTCGGTGAGGAAGGAGGTGGGCCAGTCCAGGGCTTTGTAGCGGATCCCAGCGTCGTGAAGTCGTGTGCGGAGTGTGTGGTGGCAGACAGTGTCAAAGGCTGCGGAGAGGTCCAGGAGTATGAGTGCAACTGTCTTGCCCATGTCGACTCTGGATCTGGTTTCGTCGGTGCATGCCCCAAGAAGGTCCCATAATGAGGTGTGATAGTGTTTTTTCTTCTTGTTTTTATCTTTTTTCTATGTGTGCTGCATTCTGCATCACACATAGGAAGAGAATAAAGCCAGACATGATTGTTTCTTGTGCATGAGGGTATCCCGTCCTGCGCACGGACACTCCTGTCTGGAATGCAGGCATTTTTTCAACATGGTGCACGAGTGCTTGTGTTTGGCGTTAGGCTGCCCAGTGTGCATCGGTGCAGGTGCAGAGTACAAGAATGCACGTTACCTAGTCTGTACAATCCATTCCTCTCCTTTCCATGTGGAACAAGGCAGTGCAGCAAGGTGACTTGCATTGCTGGCCTGCACCGCTTAGCTTGTGATCATGGCACCATGTTTTTTAACATTGTATTGTGTGACTTATAGTTCTGGTGGCTCATGTTGCACTACATGTGCCAGGATACCTGGACTGGTGCTGCACTTCACACATGTAATGGATAAAAATTATGGAGCCTGATTGAGTTGTATGACATATTACTGGGCAGTCTGAGTGACATTTATGTGGAATTTAATGGGACATATTCCAGATTCCTGCTCATAGCCCTGCAGACACTGCAGTGGTGAGCTGGGACATAGCTAGGGGCACTGTCCAACATGGCCTTTTTGCCCCGATGGCCCCTTGTTGATATTTACCCTGTGTCTGTGGTGGTTCCTCGTGTGCTGCACTGTTTTGTCTGGGGACTCCAGCCACCAACTCATCTCAGATGAAAGCTGCAAGCCACTCCACCACAGGCATCAAGCTCTTCTTGGGGCTCTTGCTCCCTCCTCGGGTCTGCATTGCTGCCTTCAGTTTGCCTGTCAGTTTCAAATTTGTCCAGTGCACATAATTGGGCCAGAGCTTCTTGTAGTCAGTGGGGATCCTCTTCCCTTGTCCCACACCATTAATTTCTCCATGGTGGACTGCCAAATGGTCTCTTTCCGTGCTAGTGGCAAATTGAGGTGACAAAAATCTGATGTTGGGGCTCTGTCTCCTCACTTATCAAGATGTCATTCTCCTCCTCTCTGAAGATGCACTTCCTCTTCCTTTCCCCTGGGAGTCTGTCAGGACACCTTGGCAGGTGCTGGGGGTGCTCTTTTTGTCCTACAAAGTATCATATGTTGTCCCTTTTCTGATACATTCCTCACTCAGAAGTAATGCAGCACCGACTTGCTTTACTCCATGTGCCACAGGTGTAGGTGGCTGGCTCACTGGAAAGTGTTCAAAAGTGATGTGCATTGTACAGAGAATCAAATCAATCCCACTTTGGTATTCAGGGGTAAAAAGTAGACCACTTAATGCTCTGTTTTTGTGGCAGTGTGGGCAAGCAGTTAGGCTTAATTTGAAGATGTGGTAAGCATTTTTTGTACTCATACTATCAATAAATGTATATATACACTCCGAAGAATAACTTGAGACTAAATTACAAAAATACTTCAGATTAAACTGCCAATTCAACTTGGCAAGTGTACCCACATGTCAGGCCCAAATCTACTCTTCTTGTACATGTAGTGCACCCCTAAGGAAGGCCCTAGGTAGCCCCATGAGCAGGGTGCAGTGGATTTAAAAGGTAGGACATGTACTGGTGTGTTTCACGTGTCCTGATAGTGAAACACTGCCAATTTTTTTTTTCACTATTGTAAGGCCTATCACTCCCATAGGTTAACATGGGGACTGATGTTAAATATCATTTAAGTGGAGGTTCCCATTAGAAGCAGATAAATATATGAGTTTGGGGTCTCTGAACTCACGATTTAAAAATCTATCTTTTCGTAAAGTTGATTTTTATATTGTCAGTTTGAAAATGCCACTTTTAGAAAGAGTGTATTTTCTTGCTTAACCATTCTGTGCCTCTGCCTGCCTATGGAATCCACGTGTGGGTCAGACTGACAGTTGGCCTGTTTTTGAATCCCTTCTAGACTAGGACACAGAGGGGAGTGTCCTCCATATCCTGATGAGTCTCCTGCGATAGGGAGGGGAAGGAGGAGCTGACAGCTGCACCTCAAAGGTCTGTGCCTGTCCTCGTACAATGCAGTCTCCGACCTCTGGTGTGTGTCTGGGGATAGGCCTGGGCAAAGCAGGATCTTGTCAACAACAGAGACTTCCCTTTTAAGTGTTCCTAATTCAAAGGCAGAAATGGGTATAAGTAGTGGACTTAAAACCACAGACTTTTAGAATACTTCTGGATCAAGAGCAACCTCTGCAAAGGAGAAGAGCTGAAAAGCTGGAGGAGTACTACCCCTTTGCTGTGTGTGCTTTGCATGGCTGGCCTGTAGTTGCTGCTTTTGTCTAAGAGAGGACAAAGACAGGACTTTTTTTTGTGTTTCCTGCTTGTGAAGTTTCTCCAAGGGCTTGGACTGACCTTGCCTCCTTTTAAGAAGTCTCACGGATAGCAAAGACGTCATCTACCAGCCTCTGGATTCACTTGCTGTGTACCTAACTCACCAGGTGGTGCCTATTCCAGTTTCTGGACCCTTGGGAGTGAAAGCTGGTTAAAAACCAAGAAAAACCAAGTGCACCGATGCCGGACGACAGCCAGACTGATGCCACTGCCTGACCCTGCGATGCCGGCTGCAACTGAAGCTGTGGTCCCCGCTGGAGTGTGACGACCCTGACTGACATTGCAGGCCTGATGCCGCCGCAGCCCTGCTGACATCCCTTGACTTTGTGAGTCCTGAGTCCATGTAACTGACATCCGTGACATAGTGCCTGCAGCCCCATAGCATGAGTGTGACCCCATGAGGTTGCCCCACCAGGTCTTGACCCATTGGACATCAATCCCACCAGAGCGTAAGGGCCAAATCTTCACACCGATGCCACCTCATCTCCTCCACTCCAAAGCATGGACCCGACCCCTTGCCTGAATGACTCCGTGCAGTGGCTTGTTTCCTCACTTTCAAAAGGTACTAAACCTGGGGGTCCGTGCAACATCGTGATCGGCGCTATGGGTGTCAAATTGTTGGGAATGACTCTGTCATGACACAGTGATAACACCAAGTTGAAGAATTTGTGTTTGTAAGTGCTATATTCAAGTTTAGTTTTGAAAATTCATAGCTTTGTTTGTGTATGTTGGATGTTTGTCACTTTGGTCTCGTTTTAATCAGATCAATTTTGGCTATTTTTCATAACTCGTATTGAGTTATTTTGAGGTGTTTTTGCTGTGTTACTATATGTGATTGTAAAAAATACTTTACACATTGCTTTCAGGATTAGCCTGACTGCTTGTGCCAAGCTACCAAGGAGGTGAACAGGGGTTATCCTAGGTGTGAACCTTTCTGACCCTGACTAGAGTGAGGGTCCCTGCTCGGACAGAGTGCAAATTGACTGCCAGCCAGAGACCCCATTTCTAACAGTCCCTTTTGAGTGTAGAGGTTGCAAGGGGTTAGGGACCACTAGAGGACAGCTGTTTTTAGGATACAAGGAGCCAGTGAGGCCTTCTTCAGTGCAGATAGGTCAACCAAGAGCGTGCATCAGGAAGTCCTTGAAGCCAGGTGCAGACCAATTGGAGAGTAGACCGTAGGTCAGCAGGGCCACTCTGGGGAGTGGTTCTTGGGTGTCCTGAAGTGCCTTGACTGGTGCTTCCTCCTGGGCTTTTGAGTGTCCAGAGTGGGCTTTGCTTCTGGGTTTCCGACATTAGGGATCCAATACCCAGGGCAAAGGGACATCTCAGGCCCTGAAAGTTTCAGTGCCACCAAACCTAGGCACAGTGATAGGTTTTGACGTTAGGGTCTGTTGTGTACACTTTAGTCAGGCAGTGGGGTCTGGTTTGTTGGTTAGCAGCCAGTAAATTGGACTTCACTAGTTTCTTGCTTGCAGGTATGATATCTTCACTCTGAGGGAGGTTCTTGGCAATTTGCAGAAGGCTGGAGTTGCTCTGAGGGTTTTTAGAGTCCTTCAGGTTTCCAGGCAACAACTCAGCAACAATTGTCAAGTCCTAGGAGCAGGAGGCAGGGTTTGGCACCTTTTAATTAGGTTGGATATACCTACTATGTGTCCACATCATGTGGAAAGGGGTCACATCCCTAACCTTGATTGGCTATTTTTCTACCACCCAAGATGGAGAAAATGAAATGGAGTGGTCACCTTGCTTGCCACACCTAAGGGGTAGTGCAGGCTGGGGGTGACCATTCATCATACTCTGGCAAAGGTTTCACACTGGTTTTCCCACTCAAGGGAAAAACCATTGGGTAGCCATCTGATGCTAGCAGCAGAGTCAGAGGTCAGATTTCAAAGGTAGCAAAGCCTTTGAAGCTGACAGATGGTGCACTGTGCCTGCCTCGGGGAGGAGGTGTAACACCTCCACCCAGGAAAGGCTTTGCGTTCTGGCTCCTTAGAGCAGACTGTCATCCCAGGAGTCCAGACTTCTATCTGCTGGTGGCAGACTGGTAAAAAACAGTCAGCAACCATGCCAGGGCTGTTAGGTTTTGCAGGGGCATCTCTAAGGTGCACTCTATGTACATCTTATAATAAATCCAACGCTGGTATCAATGTGGGTTTAATATTCTGAGTTGGTTGATATCAAACAACCCAGGATTCAGAGAGTCCAACATGTAGTTGGGGAACTCGTAAACGACCAGTGTCCAGCACATGCATGTGCTTTGGCTTACCTGTACACTTACTGTGTCTTTAGGTTTGGTAAAAACACAGTTGGGGCATATTTGCCCAAGCACACATATGGCCTCACATGCATTTGAGTGCACCCTGCTTTAGGGCTGGCAGGCCTGCCAGAGGGGTGACCTACCTATAGTGTTACGGGACAGGGAACTCTTGGTGAGTGCCATGTTGAGCTTGCAACTTTTAAATGCAGCTTTTCATGCAATTGCAATGGCAGTCTGTATGAGGCTGGTGTGGAGCCTCTCAGAGCATCACAATTTGTGCTGCAGCTCTGAGAGGTCCTCTTCAGTACCAAAGGCCTGGGTACCAGGGGTACCATTTAACATGGATTTACAAGGGTGGTTGAAGGGCCAAAAATAGCACTGTTTTGGGGAAAGAGATCTGGCTCTGGGAACCTGTTTACCATTGACAGTGGGTGTGTGAGGGGCTGTATATGTGGCTGAGTGAATATATAAGTAACTATATGGATTTCTGTGTGGGTTGATGAGTGGATTTGTGTTTGTGTAATTGGATGTATGGGTCTGTGAGTGGGTGTTTGAGTGATTGTGTGGGTGCGTTCATGGTTGTGTAAGTCAGTTTAGGAGTGCCTGTATGGCTCTATGAGTGATGAATTACTGTCTTAGTTTAGTCATGGCAAGGTGTGTAAATGTCTGAGTGTGTCTGTAAATTGATGTGTAGGTCTTTCAGTGGGTTTGTAAGTGAGTCTGTGAGTATTTGAGTGGGTTTGTCAGTGAGTGTAACAGTCTCTGAGTGGATTTGTAAATGGGTGCATGGGTCTGAGTAGCACTATGTATGAATGCGTGTGCATGAATGTCTGAGTGGGTCAGTGAGTGGGTTCATCAGTGTCTCAGTGGGACTGTGAGTAAGTGTTTGTGTGGTGTATGATTGATTGTGTTGGTATATGAGTGTATGTATGGCTGATTGAGAGAGAATGTGAGGGATGTATGGGTGACTAAGTGCAATTATGAGGGACTGAGTAATGGCATAAGATGGTAAATGGGTGGCTAACTAAGTGTGTGAGTGTTTGCATGAGTGAGTCACTGAGTGTATCAGTGTGCCTAATTATGTAAGTGGTAATATGAGTGGGAAACGTCCAGAACCACGACTCTGGATCAACGATGTCGTCTGCAACGCAAGGGTTACCACACTTGCCAGAACCACGACTGCCTTTTTCTTTGCCTTAACCACGCATGTCCTGAACTACGCATATGCGTGGTTAAGGCAGAGTGGATCGGAAGAGAGCGCAGGCAGATAAGTGAGGTTGGGACATGGTTGGGGGTAGTTTTTAGGGGTGGGGTGGATTAAGGTCTTGTGGTAGGGGTAGAGGGTCAGGGTAGTTTGTTTTTTAGGGGTGGGGGTGGGAGGATCGGGGTAGTTTGGTCAGGTAAGTGGAGTTGGAGCAGGGTTGGGGTAGTTTTTAGGGATGGGGTGGATTAAGGGCTTGGGGTGGCAGTAGGGGTAGTTTGGATTTTAGGGGGGGATCAGGGTAGTTTGGTTTTTAGGGGTGGGGTGGGGATTGGGGTAGTTTGGTTTTTAGGGGTGGAGTGGGGGAATCAGGGTAGTTTGGTCAGGTAAGTAGGGTTTGGGTAGTTTTTGAGGGTGGGGTGGATTAAGGGCTTGGGGAGGGGGTGGAGGGATCGGGAAGTTTGGTTTTTAGGGGCAGGGTTGGGGGATCAGTGGTGTTTGGTCAGGTAAGTGGAGTTGGTGCAGGGTTGTGGGTAGTTTTTAGGGGTGGGGTGGATTAAAGACTTGGGGTGGGGGTGAGGGGTTGGGGTAGTTTGGTTGTTAGAGGCAGGGTGGGAGGATCAGGCTAGTTTGTTTTTTAGGGGTGGGGGATCAGGGTAGTTTGTTTTTTAGGGGTGGGGTGGGTTTTTAGGGCAGGTGGGGCGGTCAGGGAAGGTTTTAGGGATCAGGGTGGGTGGGGGTATTGGGGTAGTTTTGTTTTTAGGTTCGGGGTTGGAGGGTTGGGGTAGTTTTGTTTTTAGGGGCAGGGGTGAGGGGGCCGGGGTAGTTTGGTTTGTGGGGTGTGGGTGGGGGGGTTGTTTGTTTTTAGGACAGGTGGGGCTTGGAGAAGGTTTTAGGTCTCAGAATGGATGGGTGTATGGGGGTAGTTTTGTTTTTGAGGATGGGGTCGGTAGTCTTGTTTTAAGGGATGTGGGGATGTTTGTTTTTTAGGGGCGGGTTGGGGTATCAGGGTAGTTTGGTTTTTATGGGTGGGAGTTGGTTGTTTTTAGGGCGGGTGGGGTTTTGTTGAAGGTTTTAGGACTCAGGGTGGGTAAGGGGTGAACGGGTAGTTTTTCTTTAAGGAGCGGGGGTGAGGTGAGTGGGGTAGTTTTGTTTTTAGGGGTGGGATGGGGGTTCAGGTTAGTTTTGTTTTTAGAGGCGGGGTGGAGATTGGTCTAGTTTTGTTTTATGGGTAGGGTTTAGTTGTTTTTACGGAGGGTGGGTGGTTGGGGTGTTGAAGTAAGCCTCAGCAAGGCCTACTAGTGCAAGGGCTTCACCCTTCTCTGCACGAAGTCCTCAGACCATATAACGACAACAAACCCCATAGTACTAATGATCAGTTTGTTATTCATTTTAGCAACAATGATAATCGACCCTTTCAGAAATTAATTAAAAACAATCGTTGGAGATCTTATCCCTGGGCAGCCGCTGATTTCTTCACCACGGGCCAAGACGGGTGTCACTACTCTAATGCATGGCTGATCCCTCCCCTTGCCACATTGACTCTCCGTTTCACTAACCCAGGGCGGTAGCTCAACCAGTTTTCTCCAGCACTGCGGGGTCTTTCCTCGGTCTCAAATTATATTGCGACACTCCAGAAATTGTATGGTCCGGGAAGAACTCCGCAGATTCGTCAGGTGATATAACACGGCCTTTCTCCGTAGTCAAAATCTCTCGATGATCGGTCAGCACAGCAGGTTCCAAAAAGGTAGGCAGCACTCTCTTGCAGTGAGTACTATGGACCCAATTCTTTTGGTTCGTCACTCGAACTGCTGTCCTTGTCGCAAGGAGCACCTGTTCTGGGCCTCGCCACCTTGGTTCCAAGCTGCTTGATCTTTCAAAGGACTTAGGGCCAGATGTAGCAACCGGTTTGCAGGTCGCAAACTGCGAAAAACGCAGTTTGCGACATGCAAAATGGCCATCGCGATGCTGATTCACATTTTGCGAGTCAGTACCGACTCACAAAATGTGAATCCGACTCACAGGTAGGAAGGGGTGTTCCCTTCCTATTTGCAACTCGCACCGCGATGTAGAATTGCTTTGTGACCGCGAAAGCGGTCGCAAATGCAATTTACAGTTAACACCCACTTGAAGTGGGTGGTAACTCCTTCGTAAACGGGAAGGGGTCCCCATGGGACCCCATCCCTTTTGTGAATGTCGCTGAAAATATTTTTTCAGAGCAGGCAGTGGTCCAATGGACCACTGCCTACTCTGAAAAAATGAAACCAAATGGTTTCATAATTTTTTTGAATTGCAACTCGTTTTCCTTTAAGGAAAACGGGCTGCAATTCAAAAAGAAAAACTGCTTTATTGAAAAAGCAGTCACAGTCATGGAGGTCTGCTGTCTCCAGCAGGCCACCATCCCTGTGAGTGCAGGGAATCGCTATGGGGTCGCAATTTGCGACCCACTTCATTAATATTCATGAGGTGGGTCTTTGCGACCCCATAGCGAGTCGCAGAAGGTGTCTGAGACACCTTTCTGCATACACTTTTGCGAGTTGCAAATTGCAAGTCGGCATGACTCGCAAATTGCAACACCCAAAATTTTCTGTACCTACATCTGGGCCTTAATCATCACCTGGTCACCAGGTCGGAGTTCATGGCCTTCACCTGTAGATCTGTCAGGAAGTGCTTCTCGAACCTGTTGATGAATAGAAACCAAATTGTCGGTTAACTGTGCGAAATAATCATTCATCAGGACACAAGGTACATCATATACAAAATTTGGCTTAGGAACTCCCCAAATGTTCATTGGCCTTCCAAACACCACTTTGTAAGGACTAAGGCCGATTCGAGAGTGTGGCACTGACCTAATAGATAATAATGCCAACGGTAATGCATCTGGCCAAGTTAAGGATGTGGAAGCCTGTATCTTCACTAACTTCAGCTTCAAAGTAGCATTATACATTTCCACCAACCCTGCTGATGCTGGGTGGAAAACCGCATGGAACTTCTGATTGACCCCTAATACTTTCAGGACATACTTAATAACTTCCCCAACAAAATGAGGTCCGTTATCATTCCATAAAAGTCTGCAAACACCAAACCTAGGGAAAAATTATTTCAAAAGCACCTTCGCTGTGGTAATGGCAGTATTATCCTTTGTGGGGTACGCCTCTATCCATTTACTGAAGGCACATACCACCACCAAGATATACTTTAAATTGTTGCAGCGTTCAAGCTGAATATAATCCATTTGTACAACTTCAAAAGGTGCAGTTGGTGTAGCAAAACCACCTGCAGGAGTACGTGTCCCTTTTCCAGGATTGTATTGTAAACAGATCAAACAAGACTGTACTACTCTCTTAGCTGTACTGGAATTTTCTGGATGCTCCCAAACTTGCGTAAGCAACTTTGTTATTGTTGAAGCTCCAACATGTGCCAGCCCATGTGCCATCTGAACCATAGGTTGTACAAAAGCTATAGGCAATTTCCATTTATCCATCTGCTTATCCTGCCAACAGCCCTCATCATCCAATTCTCCTTCTGCAGACCATTGCTCACGTTCTTTCACAGAATCAGATTTCTGTATATCTAATACGTCTTGTCTATCATTATGCCAACGTTCAGCTTGTGACTTCACTAAATACATAGAAGTAGTACTTCGCTGCATCGCAGTCTCACGTGCTACGCGGTCCGCAAGGGCATTACCTTGCCCTATTTTATCGGTCACTTTCTTGTGTGCACTACATTTCACAATAGCTAGTTTCTTTGGATATGTCAATGAATTCAAGAGGTTATGCACTAATTCTCTGTGCATTATCTGCATCCCGTGGGATGTGAGAAAGCCTCTCTCCTTCCAAAGCAAACCAAAATCATGATCCACTGCAAAAGCATAGCGACTGTCTGTATAAATGTTCACACATAAGTCAGTACTAAGCTCACATGCTCGTGTCAAAGCTATTAGTTCAGCTGCTTGACCTGACTTCTGTGGTATACCAGCTGTCTCCACTACCGTGTGTATTGTGGTGATTGCATATGCAGCTGAGGTTGTATCGTCTGGCAACTTCAAACAAGACCCATCAACCCACAATTCACCGTCTTCATCTGGAAGGGGCGTATTTTGTAAATCAATACGACCCTTTGTCTGTTCTTTGGTAAGGAATATACAATCATGTGTTTCTTGTGACTGAGGCTGAGTCACCGGATATGGCAACAAAGTGGCTGGATTTAGTGTTGCACATCTCTTCAGTGTAATGTGAGGAGCCAGCAATGTCAATTCATATCCTGTCAGGGAGCACTACTTAAATGTTGTGTCTTTGTTTGATTTAAAAGAGCATCAACCGCATGGGGTACTAACACCAACAGCTTATGTGACAAAACTATCCCTTCACTCTGACGTATTGACACAGCTGTTGCTGCAACTGAATGAAAACACCCAGGCAACGCTCGAGCAACAGGGTCAAGTACTGCTGAAAAATATGCACAGGGACGCTGCTTATCGCCATGTGACTGACAAATGCAAATCCATCTTTCTCATGTACGTAAAGTGCAAAAGGCTTCATGTAATCTGGAGTACCTAACACTGGTGCTGAACAAAGGGCTTGTCGTAGCTGCCGGAAAGCAGTCTCACATTCATCTGTCCATGGGAGGGGTATTGGAGTATCTTTAGTCAAAAGTGCTAGCAAAGGTTTGACAATGTGTGAAAACCCTAATATCCATTGCCTACAAAAAGAAGTAAGACCAAGGAATGCACAAACATCTTTCTGAGTAGAGGGTACTGGTGTGTCTAAAATTGCTTGAATACGATCTGATGTAAGTGCACGGCCCTCCTTAGACAAAAGGTGACCTAAATAGGTTACCTTTGGTCTACAATATTGCAATTTCCTTCGTGACACTTTATGATGGTGTGAAGCAAGAAAAGAAAGTAAGGACAAAGTGCACTTTTCACATTGCTCAGGGGTATCAGCTGGGAACAAAATATCATCGACATATTGTATGAGAGCCACATCTTCAGGTAAAACAAAAGAATCAAGTTGTCGTTTTAACGCTTGACTATAAATACTAGGACTCTCAGTATAGCCTTGAGGAGCTCTGCAAAATCTAAATGATCATTTATTCAAAGTAAAACCAAAAAAGTATCGGCTGTTAGGATGAATAGGGATCGAAAAGAAAGCATTCTTCAAGTCTATCACAGGCAACATAGTTGCTGTCGGGGGAACCAAAGTAAGAAGTGTTGTGATGTCAGATACCACAGGATATTGTGATATCACAATCTTATTGACTTCTCGTAAATCAATAATGAATCGGTAAATCCTAGTATCAGTATCCTTTTTCAGAATAGGAAGAATCGGACTGTTACAAACATTATACGAAACTTCCTCAACAACTCCAACTGCAATAAGATCATGCACAATTTGTGTGAGTGCTTCTTCGCCCTCCTGTGAAATTTTGTATTGAGGCAAACGTGGCAATACAGCTCCCTCCTTGACACTAATATGTACCGGTGGAATAATCATTTGTCCCACATCAGTATTTGAAGTAGCCTACAAAGTACTAGGGAGTGAAGCTAATGCAATATCCTCCTTAACAAGACAAACTCTTTCCATCACAGGATGATTATCATTCAAAATAACACGCACCCCTTCAGGAGAGCATCGTATTGTAGCCCTGAAATACTTGAGCATATCAAGACCCACAATATTATCTGGTGTATTTGGAGAAAGCAAAAATGGACATGGAGCAGTAAATGTATCAACATGGAATGCAAGTGGTTGTGAGAATGGGCTAGGGGAAGGTGTTCCATCGAAACCTATTGATGTAATGGTTAAGCCAGACAGGGGAGCCATTGGAATCAATTGTTTAGACAAGGCGCTACGAGCAGCTCCTGTATCAACCAGAAACTGATCAGTAGAACCCAAAACATGTGCTGTAACATAGGGACCCCTCTGATCTACTGGAACTTCAACTGATTCCTTACCCCATCCTCGGCAATCCTCTGCATAAGCAGAATCTTGGAAATCAGGCTGCACATAGTTAGATATAAGGTATTGGTTCCGTCTATCAAAAGTGTTAAACCCATCCTGCCCTCGTACATTAGCATCAACCCTAGCATGATCATTTGTGCTTCTTCTAGGCCCTGAATATCCTGAGCGATTTCTCATTTGTCCCCGGCCACGTGAACACTGCTGAATACGTAGTGCTGGACAATCGGCAGCCCAATGCCCAAATTTCTTACAATACGCACACTGATCAACAGACAAATTCGAACGAGTGTAAGAAGAACCATAAGATCCACCTCTATCACTACCTCTAAAAGGCGGACCATAAGCTTGAGCCAAAATAACCTTCGTCTTTAATTCTTTAATCTTTTTATCCTCACTACCTTTTGCTTCTAATTCCTGACATTCATAATACTGAGCCATAGTCAAAAGAGAAACCGGAGTAGAGGTAGTCCTTGAACTTTCACTAGCTTTTAGACGACTAGCTATTCCTGGTAACAGATTTGCGACATATTTATAGACAAACAAATGTCTGCCCATATCATCTGACAATAACAGGCCGCTAAAATCATGAAATGCTTCTTCAAAGCGTGTAAAGAAATCAGAGACCGATTCATCTGCCTTTGCTTACAAGACGCTAAAACAGTCCAATCTATCTTTTTAGGGGGAATAATCGTTTTTAACTTAACTAATATGGCTGTGGCAAGATCTAGAATCAACTGATATGGCTTTTTCGCAGGTTCCCTATCCCCGTCC
Organism: Pleurodeles waltl; assembly: GCF_031143425.1. NCBI lineage: Eukaryota > Metazoa > Chordata > Amphibia > Caudata > Salamandridae > Pleurodeles > Pleurodeles waltl. Next base: position 768,920,862 of record NC_090436.1, read on the forward strand.
ATCTGTTCTAATTCTTTCCATGACGCCCCAAAAACTACACAATCATCAATTTTACGAACAGTTCTCCACATATCTGGCGGTAATATCAATCCGAAAAATAAATCAATGTCAGCCAAAGTCATAGTACAAGAATTAATTGCTCCCTCAACTTCCTCATAAAAGGCGGCTGGATTTGTCCGCGGGTCAGGTAATGCTGTTTTAAGTGCCATTACATCTGCCCTATTCCAAGGAGTATACACCCAATAAAAAATAAAATAACCCTTAGCATCAACAGAAGTTTTATCATCACCTGTACCCAATCCTTTAGGAGGAATATACAAAGGCACGGCCTCCCGCATTGGTTTCGCGTGAACTATCATAGTCTTATCTGTTCAGAAGGTGGAAGCTTGCATCCCGTTGGTCTGAGATGTCCGTGCAACTATGTCCACAGCCCTTTTCTCCTCTTGCAAACGGACTGCCACAACACATAATTTCACCAAACACCTGATTGCTTCAGCCACCTGGGAGAAAACAAAAAGACCATCACGCATTTGCTTATGATCAGCTGCTAAATCATCGGGCTCTAACTCATCAGAATATTTCCGATATAGTTCAATAACTTCTGTGCCAAATGCCTCAGTAAAATATAGCTGCTCCTTTTCCGTCCACCCTTTCATGTTGTCTGAAAGTTCAGAAGCAGAGACAACGCTATGAATTGTTTTACGAGCAATAGATCTAAGCTCAGACGCACGGTCAGCAGGCAACATAGAGCGACTGTCTCGCATCTTCTGTTGCTCCGAACCGGAGACCTTAGCTAACTCATGAGGGGCAGAAGGAACGACATACGGAGGTGGAGGGCAATCTAGTAACAAAAAATCATCGTGTGGTTTATTAAGGATAGGATAGAGAGGTTGCCTAACGGTGTATTGGCCAGTTACCTATAATTTACGTTCTTTCTCTTCTAGCTCCTTTAAGTCATTATTTCTTTCTTTCTCATTTCCATTGCTTTCACATATACATTCTTCCGCTGCTCTTTCTGAAGCAAGGTTTGCTCATGCTTCACTCGTCCATGCACTTCTTTCTCCCACATTTGTACACAGTCAAACATATCTTGCCTAGACTTTCGCTTACACATACATTATTCTACATACTCAATCTTTCGCAAATCAAAGGACCCATGCATAGGCCAACGTAACTCAGGATCCGCACGAGTGTATTTATTCCATAATGTGCTGTACATTATAGAAGAAAGACCATGTTTAACATACATATCTCTATTGGGCTTCCCCTCTGGGGGTGCCGGTTGCGATTCTTCCAGTCTCAAATTGGAACCATTAAAAAAGAAACACATCCTACAAAGTGCGCTAAAAACAGGCATGCCAAAAATAGTGCAGAATATGCAATATTATAATCAAAGTAGCACAAATCAAAATTAAATTGGAGAAAATTCTCCTCATTACCTACCTATATAAATTGCAATTTATATATCAATTCAAAGGACACAAATTGACTAGTCACCCAAAACACGAGAGCCACAGTAAGTAGTGCTAAACTTCATTACCAAACAAAGGCATCAAAACCCACAGCAGGTGCCGTAAAACGGCTCTTACCAATCACAGGGTGTCCAGGTTCCAACTGCCAAGTTCTAAGATCGACCACGTGGTCACTGCATGATAAATTAACAAAAAGGATCTCAGTCGAGGACCGGCGCCACCTGGATGGTCAAATCAGAAAGAAGGGAAAATGCCGTGGTTGCCAAAACTCGGGTCTCCTCAGGCATTGATCGTCCGCAGCGAGATCCCAATCCTTTGTCGCGACCAATCCGTTGGGCGTCTGAGTCGCCAATAAGTCCCTGTTCGGGCACCAATTTGTTGAAGTAAGCCTCAGCAAGGCCTACTAATGCGAGGGGGTCACCCTTCTCTGCACAAAGTCTTCAGACCACATAGGAAGAAGTTGGCACAGAAACTGAAATAAAAGACAAAGTTTATTAAACCTCATGAGGTGGTACTACAGTTCAAACAGCACCCTTCGGTAATGTTTGAAGTAGCACACTGAACTAAGAGAGCATGCTCCTTTTATACCCACGCAGGGGCTAAAAGAAGGTGGTACAATTATAGAAGCAAGGCTTGCATACATGTAAGGTCATATGGAAATGCACAGTCGACAGGTAGGAGGGGCTAACAGTTTCAAGGACTAGTTGACACATTACTGTCTGTTACAGATTACTAACAGCTGCAGATCTTACTGAGCATGTGTGAAAGTGGGAGATGCTAAATATAACTTGTCACTAGACAGATTTTCAAGAGTAGTTAACAGAAAGGTAGGACAGAGCACATGGCGGGCACATGGCAGAGAAAATGGCTGCCATGAATACAAAATGGATTCCGCCAAATGTTCACAATAGTTGCTAAATACAAGATGTCTTCTGCTAATGCTTAATCTAATCGCTATTAAGTTACAACCGGGGAACGTTTTAGGGCTCAGGGTGGGTGGGGGTGTTAGGGTACTTTTGTTTTTAAAGGCCGGGTGGAGAATCGGGGTAGTTTTAGTATTAGGGGTGGGGTACTTTTGGACCTTAGGGTGGGTGGAGGGTGGCATGCTAGAACCATGCATGCCATTCCCACATATGCCTTTACTAGACATGCTTTTAAAACAAAAAATTGTTGTAAAGGCATGCGTGGTAAAGGCACTTGTGGTAACAATGCAGTCGTCGTTCCGACTCTCTCCCAAGAAGAATAAGAAAGAATAGGTTACAGAACATTATATTATTTTCTGTGAAACTCATGATTGGTCAAGACATGGGGTGATATAGGATTCAGCCAATAAAACTAAAGTTAGATATCTAAAAGTTACACATTCATAATACATTGAATTTTCATTTGTGTTAGAAATGGGGTCTTTGGCTGACAGTCAGGTTACCCCCTGTTCAAGCAAGGACTCTCACTCTAGTCAGGGTAATCATCGTCAGCTAACCCCTGCTTACCCCCTTGGTAGCTTGGCAGAGCAGTAGGCTTAGCTTCAGAATGCTAGTATTTTTACCAACACACACAGTAACTTAATGAAATCACTACAAAAGGACACAACACCAGTTTAGAAGAAAGGAAATATTTATCTAAACAAAACAAGACCAAAACGACAAAAATCCAACATACAGTCAAGTTATTAATTTTTAAAGATTAAACTCAAAAATAGCGCTTAGAAACAGAAAATGCTTCGATGAGGTGTTAACACAGCATCGTGACGGAGTCATTCCCAACAAGCCGACACCAGCGGTGTCTGACATGGAGTCGCTCAGAACCTCAATGACAGTACCTTTGGTGAAGAGTGAAAACAAGCTGATGCACGAAGTCGGGGATCGCGGCATCTGTGAGAAACGTTGAATCCGCGCACTTCGAGCGGCGTCGGTCACGACGTGGTGAAGTGACTTCCACTGGGTCGCGGACTTCAGCGGGGCTGCAGTGGCGTCGGGCCTGCGAATGTTGTCGCATTCCAGAGAAGATCACGGAGTCGGTTGCAGACGGCGTCACCGGATTCAGCAGCGGCGTTGGTCCGAAGTCGGCTGAAGTTGATTTCCTTGGATTTCCACCAGCTTTCCTTTCAAGGGCCCAGGGACTGGATAGGGCACCACTTGTCAGAGCAGGAGTCTCTCCAGAGACTCCAGGTGCTGGCAAAGAGATGTCTTTGCTGTCTCTGCGACTTCAAACAACAGGAGGAAAGCTCTAAATAAAGTCCTTGGAGATTTCTTCACAAGATTAAAGGCACACAAAGTCCAGTCTTTGCCCTCTTACTCTGGCAGAAGCGGCAACTGCAGGATAGCTCCACAAAGCACAGTCACAGGCAGGGCCGCACTTCTCCTCAGCTGTTAAACTCTTCTCCAAGCAGAGGTTCCTCTTGTTTCCTGAGGTGTTCTAAAGTCTGTGGTCTTGGGTGCCCTTCTTATACCCAATTCCTCCTTTGAAGTAGGCCTACTTCAAAGTAAAGTCTCTTTTGAATGTGAAATCCTGCCTTGCCCAGGCCAGGCCCCAGACACTTACCAGAGGGTCGGAGACTGCATTGTGTGAGGACAGGCATAGCCGTTTCAGGTGTAAGTGACCACTCCTGCCCTCCCTCCTAGCACAGGTGGCTCATCAGGAAATGCAGACTACACCCCAGCTCCTTTTGTGTCACTGTCTAGTGTGAGGTGCAACCAGCCCAACTGTCAAACTGACCAAGACAGGGAATCCACAAACAGGCAGAGTCACAGAAATGGTATAAGCAGAAAATGCTAATTTTCTAAACGTGGCATTTTCAAACTCACAATCTTAAAATCAACTTTACTAAAAGATGTATTTTTAAATTGTGAGCTCAGAGACCCCAAACTCCACATGTCAATCCGCTCCCAAAGGGAATCTACACTTTAATCAGATTTAAAGGTAGCCCCCATGTTAACCTAAGAGAGGGACAGGCCTTGCAACAGTGAAAAACTAATTTAGCAATATTTCACTGTCAGGACATATAAAACACACTACTATATGTCCTACCTTAACCATACACTGCACCCTGCCCTTAGGGCTACCTAGGGCCTACCTTAGGGGTGTCTGACATGTTTGAAAAGGGAAGGTTTAGGCCTGGAAAGTGGGTACACTTGCCAAGTCGAATTTACAGTTAAAACTGCACACACAGACACTGCAATGGCAGCTCTGAAACATGATTACAGAGCTACTTATGTGGGTGGCACAACCAGTGCTGCAGGCCCACTAGTAGCATTTGATTTACAGGCCCTGGCACCTCTAGTGTACCTTACTAGGGACATACTAGCAAATCAAATATGCCAATCATGGATAAACCAATCAATCATACAATTTACACAGAGAGCATATGCACTTTTGCACTGCTTACCAGTAGTAAAGTGCTCAGAGTTTAAAAACCAACAGCAACAGGTCAGAAAACATAGGAGGCAGGAGGCAAAGAGATTGGGGATGACCCTGCATTAACTAAAAAGTCCAACAATTTGTTAGGATTACATTTACGCAATTATTAGCTAGACTCAATTACTAACAATTTCTTCTTCTCTTCTGTCTCATCTGTGGATCCATTGATTCATCTCGTCCGAATCTTAGGTTCAGGAAGAAAGATCGAATATTGTTTCCATCTACTTTTACCCTTGAGGAAGAAACAACACGTTAGTGACAATTCTAAACCATAGGATAGTCAAACTCGAGTAATGACCTAATAAATCTGACCTTGTAAGACATAACGCAAAAGCCCACTAGGGATAGCTGCCTAAACGTCTATAAGTTATTAATCACACTCTTTTAAGTAAGCATTGAGTAACGGAAAACAACTGCGATTCTAGCTAAAGTTAGCCTAAGTAGAAAACAAAATGAATCATGGTGACTATTTACAAAAGTCACACGTTTTTTAGATATTGGTTCATCAATGATCAGTACATTATTGATTAATAAAATCATTAGTAAAATCTCCACTCCTGCAATCCCTTCTCTGATGACTAATTATGTCATCACACAAACCCAAATAAATTCATTTATTTTATTTTCAAAAATTCTAAATCTTGTTTCTCTCATTTTTGCATTAACTTTCTTTTTCCCTTTACCTTTCCCATAAAATGTATTAATTTGAACATCAAATCTTTTCTCATTCTTTTTAAACCTTTTCTTTTCCACCCATTTTATAAATCTATATGTTCCCCAAGCACGAAATATACAAACACAATTATTGAAACCCATTTGACTATTTTTAATATAATTCATTTCCCCAGGTTGCCAAACCAATTCCCCACAGTTGTAATTCCTTTGCCAGCTTTCTCCCAGATCTTAGTTTCAGTTAGTTCTTTTAAATCTTCTTTGGTATTTGTTACATTATTAATGGAACCTCTTATTTCTCTAAAGTTATCCGGTAGGTGCGTACAGCAATGACTCAAACCAAGTAATTTGCAAACTTCGCCCTCTTTTGTCAAAAGAATGTCTAACGCAAGGAGGTTCTGAAGTGCCATAGCTCCTGTAGCAGCTAATTTACTATTTAGAAGAAAGATGGCTCCAGAATAAGTTGTCAACATGTTATCGACAACTTCTGTATCTTAATTGAAATTAGAACTACTCCCACTGAAGGAATTATAGCTCCAAAAATGTCTCCCACAATGCTAGAAAGTGATTCTCGTTTGTGTCTCATTTGAATTCTCATCATTTTAGGAAATTTACTCAAGTCCTCCAGCTGGAATATCTTTGAAAAGACTATTCCCAAATAACATGTGCCATACCATCCTCCTGGAAGACGGTAATAAGCATTTTTTCCACAAATGTAGTAAACACCAGGCACATTCATCATAAAATCCCATCTACTCTGGAACATAAACACAAAGCTTTCCCACATGTTCAGCATCCAGTGTTAGTTTTCCTTGTTTAGTTATGTCAGTATAAGCATAATCAATCCCAGGTCTACGACTAATCATTCCCTTATTTATCCTAGCCTTTAATTCTCTTCTTCTGCCTTCTGTGTTATCTAAAAATTTAATCTCTACAGGTGTTAACAGGTTAAGTTGTTTCTGTGAGCAAAAGCAGTTCCAAAGGTTAAAGTAGGCTCAAAGAAATCTCTCATAATAACTATGTTATTATCCTTGACTCTTTTATTCAAATAACCAATGACAGGCACAAACGAAAATTGGAAAATAAATATTGGATATATTCTTGGTTATAGAAACGTGTTAGTAAAAGACTACAATTTATAGCATAAGTTATAGGCAGACTATGATACGTAGCTCCTTCTTCCACCAAAGTCGGAATCTGCGTACAAACATAACAATCTCTTGCATCCATCACCTCAACATACTCACGCAATAAGCGATAGAAAACATTAGAGGAAAGCTCTTTCTCTTCATGTAAGTATTTGACATCTATCCTAAACTTATCTTTTGTTAGAGATGTAGTAGTAGTCTCCAAAGAAATGTCAATCTCTACAGTACGATTGGATCCACTCATCTCATAAACAAAAACACCTGCAAATAACAATAAGCATATTAACACACTCGCTACTGCCAAACCAATACCTACAAATTAGCAACGGCTAATTCTACTGTTATGGTTACTAAAGTTTTTCATGGTCTCTGAAGAATTAGGAAAAATAAAACAAAACAAAAACTTCCCAAAATTTTCACAAACAATTTCCAAAACAAAAATCCCTCCTAATTTTTTTTTTTCAAAAATTAATTTACACAGCTGTCTTCTCAAATCCAGTATAGCAGCTCGTCAAATTCAGTATCTCAATTTGTCAAATTCAGTTATCGATGTCTTTTTAAGCACAACTTTAAATTTTTTCTTTCTATTTCAGCTTTTTCCAAACATACCCTGTTGTTCTTCACATGCCAAACTGAAAATTGTGAATGTCTCTATCAAAAAAATAACTCAAAAATTCTACTTGCCATTCATTTGTAGTTACATATACCTATTCTGGACCAGAATATCTCTTGCTTGCAATTGCCTTCCTTTGTGGTCTTTTACTACTTTTACCTTCTTCTCCAATACTATTTTCTCCTTCATTCAGTCTTTTTTCGGCCTGAATTCATAGAACCATATACATCATTCCTCCTTTCGAACTTTTCTCTGGCCAATTTTATCCTTTTAATGTCTTCTTTGTCAGCAACTTTCTCAAAATTGGATTTGAACTTGAGATCGAACCCTTTTCTTCTGACGTTCCCGCAACTGGTTCAGGAAAAGTCAAATCCACTTGGGCGGGATCTGTCTTGATTCCTTTTCCAATGGGGTCAGTCACTTGTTTGGTTTGGTATGTCAAACCACCTGCTACCGAGGATACTCTCCTCTGAGCAGATTTTCTCTCAACTTGGTGTCTCTGATCACTCCCTTCTGAGGAAGCCCTTATCTGATCAGAACTTCTCTCAACCAATGTTTCTTCTTCCTCTTGTGCTGATTTTTCCCCTACTCCACTCGTAGACTGTTCACTCTCCTCCAAACTTTGCTCTTTTTCATATATCATAGGAGTAGGTACATCTCGAACATTCTCAGGAATTTTCTCCAGTTCTTCCCTTTCTTGTTCTTTACCTGGAATGTTGTTAGCTGTTGATAATCTCAACAGCTCCTCGTCTTGTTCTGTTGGATCATTCACTTTCCTTGTATGACTGGCATGCACCCAATTCAGCAAAACTGCACACTTCACAGCTGTTGTCGTTACAAGGATGATTTGATAGGGCCCCTTCCACCGTGGCTCCAAACACGACTTCCTCACATGCTTTCGTATGATAACCCAGTTACCAGCTCTCAAGCTGTGACCTTGACCTTGAGATTGTTGAACTGTTGTAGCTTCCACCTGATGAGAAAAACATCAAACCACATCAACCAAGCCTTTGAAATAATCTAGCACCATGTCATCTGTAATATTTAAAAGTGTATTTGCAGGTATTGCTGGCAATCTCATTGCCCTCCCAATCAGAATTTTGTGAGGAGACAAACCAGTCTTCTTGTCAGAAGTACTTCTCATTGACATTAGAACTAAAGGTAGAGCACCTGGCTATTTCAAATTCGTTGATGCACACACCTTTGCCAATCGGGACTTTAGAGTTCCATTCATCTGCTCTACAAGTCCTGAAGCTTCTGGGCGGTAACTACAATGTAGCTTCTGCTAACTGTTTAAAGCTGAAAATAGGAACTTTATCACCTCATATTGAAGTGACTTCCTCTATCTGATTCTAAAGTAACCGGGAAGCCAAAACGTGGAATCAACTCTCTCAAAAGTAACTTAGCTACTGTAAGGCTATCATTTCTCCTTGGGGGAAAAGCTTCAATACAATGACTAAAAATGCACACAATCACCAACACATATTTCAAACCAGCACATGCAGGCATTTGAATAAAATCCATCTGCATTCTGCTGAATGGACCTCCTGCCATGCCTATGTGTCCCATGTTGACAACTGTTCCTTTACCATCATTCATCTGCTGACAGACAATGCATCTATGGCAAACAAGTTCAGCAACTTGTCTAAATTTTGGATTAAACCAGAACTGTTTAAAACTCATAATCATTGCATCTCTCACTATGTGAGCTTGACCATGGTAGTATCTGGCCATCTGTGTCAGTAAACTGTTTGGTAAAACCACCTTCCCTTCCATTGTCACCCACATATCATCTTCCCTTGGTATACAATTGTGTTTCACCCAATCTCTATGCTCTTCTTTTGGAACATTATTTTGTATAGCCTCCAGCTCCTCCAAAGTCTCAACAATTTGTACTGTAAACTTTGTATAAGCTTCATCATTTTCAGGCATCAGTTCCCATTTCACTTTGAAAGAGATACTATTTAAGGCACATCATTTTGCAACCTGATCTGCATAAGCATTTGCCAAAGTTACATAATCTTGTCCTCTTTGATGTGCACTGCATTTAACCACAGCAATTTTCTCAGATTTCTGAACAGCTTGTAACAATTCATGTATTCTTTCACCATTTCTTACAAGTGAACCTGATGACATTAAGAAACCTCTCTGTGACCAAATTTGACCAAAATCATGCACAATGCCGAATCAATATTGGCTGTCAGTATAGATTGTTACTTTCATTTGGTCAGAAATTTGGCATGTTCTAGTAAGAGCCACAAATTCTGCAATTTGAGCAGAAAACACTCCTTTAAGTCATGAAGCTTTGAATATCCCAGTAATTGTGCATACCGCATCACCTGCTCTCAGTGTACCCCTGTTATCTCTCAGGCAGGAACCATTGTTTTCTAGGCAAGTATCTGTAATATCTCCCCTGGGTTTTGTGCACAATTCTGTAACTTCCAAATAATCATGTTCAGTGTTATCTATTTTATCTGAGTCAATTCTTTCATCTGATAATAATGTTGCTGGGTTAAGCACTGTACCTCTCATGATCGTCACATTAGGTGCCCCAAGAATCACTGTTTCATAACGTGCCAATTTTGCATTAGTCAAGTATTGCGTCTTTAATCATGTCAACAAAATCTCTATTGAATGAGGTACCATTACTGTCAGAGGATAACCCATCACAATATTCTCACTTTGGGTTATACTCTGCTCGACTGCTAATAAACTGCCCGCAAGCATCCTGGTAAGGCTGCCGCAACTGGATCCAAAGTAGCTGAAAAATATGCTACTGGTTGATTGACACCACCATGTGTCTGTGTCAAGACAGACAATGCACATCCATCTCGTTCATGACAAAACAAAATAATTTGTTGTGTATAATCAGGCATACCTAAAGCTGGTGATTCACAAAAAAATTCTTTCAACTTAGCAAATGCTCTCATACATTCCTCATCCATCATTATGGGGTCTGAAACATCCTTCTGTGTCAGTTTTTGCTAATATTTTGAAATAGCTGAGAAATTTGGATTCCACTGAGGACAATATCCTACCATTCCCAGAAACATTCTGGTGTACTTTTCCTGCTTCCTTTTAACTATCTTACATAAGTATCTTAATTGAGCTTCGGTATATGGCTCATGTCTGTTCACATCCATTGTCCCTTCAAGAAGTTTGTTTCCTTCCATTGACAACCTCAATCTTTCTATTGAGTCTTCCTCTCTATTCTGTTTCTCTAAAGTCTTTGAATTACTTAAGTCTTCTAAGCACTTGGTTATTTCTTATGCATTTAAACCTTTTAAAGAAATCTAATTAGACTGTGCACTTGAATCCTGCTGTTGTGCTGTGCCCACACATTGGTGCAGAGACAATAGTTTCTCCCCCTGATTACTGTTCAATCTGGTCCCAAAATTCCCAACAGGGGACAAATCTATTAAAGAATTAGTCTTGTTCAGGGTTTGTTCTTGTCTTGGAGTTGATTTTTCCAAAACCCCATACAGAAACCTGACTAAAGAACTCACTTCACTATTATTAGTCTGTGCATATAGTGGCATGAGCGGACCCATCGTAATAGGTACTGAAATTGCATCTAGACTAGCAAAAAAAACAGTTTTCTGTGTCTGCATTGTTCTCAGGGTCTGCCTTTGAGGAATCTGTATTTGAACGGGCTCTTTCTGAATTATATTCAGTCCTTGCTGACCTAGAGATAACACTAAATTAGTAGTTGTCCTTATAATCTGAACCTCTAGATAAGTTTCAGGAATGTTTATTACCAACTGATGTCCATTGTTCAATGAATCATTGAAACTACTCTACATCTGAACTCGTTCATTGCTCAGGATATTCTGTAATCCCTCCGATGTCGATGGTACAGTAGAACTCGTACTACCAATCCCAATCCTACTCATTCCACTCCCACTAGTTCTCTGATCTCCTTAAGCTGTATGTGGTGGTGGATAATTTTGCAAAATCTCAGAAACTAATTCATCTTTGTCCAATTCATTAAACATAACTCATTTAAACTCTTTTAGTTTCTGCTCCTTATTTACTAAGGAACTCTTTTTCTTTTTCTTCTCAGCTATTCTCATCCTCATCATCTTTTGTTCTTGCAGGAAATAATCTAATTCTGTAAGTGTCTTTTCTACTTTCCTCATTTTTTCTTGAATTTCAATGATTTTTGCTGTTTAGCAACTAGCTCCCAAATGGCTAAGGCTTCATACTGTGCTGGTCTCAGAGGAGGTTTTAAACTGTACATTTTCTGCCTCAAATTCTCCAGAATTCTCAAATTGAACATACCATTTTCTGGAAAAGCCAAACAACCTTCTTTCTTTGTGTTCTAACCTAATTTTTCAACCAAAGGCACGCTCCTGTACAGTCTCCTCAATCACAATGTATGCCGGAGTATTTTCTGGTGGACAAATTTCTCCCTCTTGTGCCAGAATATACTCATCACCTCTCAAGGCACTTCTCAAAGCTTTGAAAAACTTCATTTTCAATTGAGTTTGTTCAAAAACAATTTCCGCAAAAAAAGTATTCACTAACAAAACAAAACAACAAAATCTGTTCAAAAATAACCAATCAGAAAAAGTGACTACAATCCCACAATCCTCTTCGACACTCTCACCTTCCAATTAAACTATACTAATGTCAGACTGATAGACCAATCCGTGCGCGACCCTTCTCACTAACTAACCTATCCCAGTGCAGCACAGCTTACGTCACACTAATGCACACACCCCTTCTCAGCGTGACCGCTGAGATGCTGACAAAGTCTTTCGGCCTGACTTTTACACAACTCACACATCAAACCAATGCAATATTAGTTTGCGAGCAAAACCTTAAACCAGATAAGAAAACAAATTTGTCCATTTATTATAGGTAAGGTAATACAATCGCTTCAGGAACCTTCCAAATTTCCCCTTCAGCTTTTGCATCTACAGTTACTCTTTTTCACAGTTCCCCATGTTCACGAGCAAAATCTGACCTGAAAATTTCACTTCTCAAATGATCATTGGATTATTGTCATAGTGCACTTAGTTGGTCATTACAACCCTGGCGGGCGGTGTTAAAGCGGCGGTAAGACCGCCAACAGGCCGGCGGTAAAAAATTTGGAATTACGACAGTGGCGGAAACCGCCAACAAAGACAGCCACTTTAACACTCCGACCGCCACGGTGGTACAGACAAACAGCACGGCGGTCACCGCCAACAGACAGGCGGGATACAATGTACCGCCCACAGTATCACAACCTACCAACCTGCCACATTTTCCGGGGCAGATTCACCGTGGATACAAACACGGCGGAAACAGCCATTTCAAAGGGAAAACGCTCACCTCTACACACTCCACGAGGAAGGAGGGCACCATGGAGCCGGAACTCCATATCCTGCCAGCGCTAGTCTTCCTGCTCCTATACGAGGATCATCAACGCCGGCGGTGAAGACCACAGTGAGTACTGCACCTACGACATAGGGGGGGGGGAGGCAAAAACACAGGGACACACACAACCAACATCCCAACCCCCACCCGACCCTCACCCACTACAACACACACACCAATGCATATCTATACATTACAGTAACACCCCCCAACCCCCCGGAAGAATGCAAAGACAAAAGGAAATGAGTTGAACCATTGTAATATATCAAAATACAGGAAGCAAATTCGTACATATAAATATATATACACAATAAACAAAATATACACCACAATTAGTAGTGCAGGTATTGCAGCATTCATAGTCCGTGGACCACTGGGCCCAAAATGCATGGGCGAGGCCCACACTCAATACCTAATCAAAACGGAGAGAACACTGCAGGGGCATCAGATCGAAATACAACAGGCACCTCAGGGGGAAGGGAAGGGGTGCACCTCAGCCGGATGAGTGCACCACGCCAGATCCACGAGGGGGCTCCATGCCCATTGATGTATCCTGGGGAGTGCAAAGCCACAGTCTCTCAAGTCACTACAGTGGGTGGGTTGCCCACTGCCATATCCTGGGGAGTGCAAAGCCACAGTCTCTCAAGTCTCTACAGTGGGTGGTTTGCCCACTGTTCGATCCTGGGGAATGCAAAGCCACAGTCTCTCAAGTCTATACAGTGGGTGGGTTGCCCACTGTTCAATCCTGGGGAATGCAAAGCCACAGTCTCTCAAGTCTCTCCAGTGGGTGGTTTACCCACTGTTCAATCCTGGGGAGTGCAAAGCCACAGTCTCTCAAGTCTCTACAGTGGGTGGGTTGCCCACTGCTTTATCCTGGGGAGTGCAAAGCCACAGTCTCTCAAGTGGATACCTTTCTCCACTGGTTCTGGAGGGGGACTGGCTAAGGTGCTAGTACGGGACCTATGAGTTGGAGGGGGGTGGGGGGAAATAGGTTAAGGCTGGACAGGAAAAGTTTTTTGGAGACACTGGGACGGGTAGCTGGAGGGGGTTTGGGAGTGGAGGAAGAGGTGGCGGTTGTAGGAGGTGTAACTTTTGTGGATTTGGGTGCAGGTGCATGGACTGGAGGCTGTCGGGAGGTGAATAGCTGTTGGGTGGGTGTGTGCCTGCATTTGTGTATCTTCGAAGGGGGCGTCACAGACACACTGGGAGAGGCCACAGGGGACGTGGAAATGGTAGTGGGGGTGGTGACTGCACGTGAGCGGGGTGTGGTGATGGTTGTGCTGGTACGGGACGTAGTGGCTGTAGTGGCAGTGCATGCAGGTGTGAGTGTAGACGAGACTGGGAGGGAGGAGGGGGAGGAGGGAGACGAGGAGGAGGGGGACACAGTGGAGGCAGTGGATGTTGGTGTGTCTGTATGTGTGTGATGCTTGCGTGAGTGCCTGTGGGATGTGTGGTGCTTATGTTTGCCTGAGCTTCCCTTGTGTGGTGAGGTGTGTGCAGGCTGGTCTGATGGTGTGCTTGGGATAGGCTGGGGTACAGGGGATTGGGTCGGGTGGAGGAAGTTGGAGGGGGGAGGCTAGACACAGGGACAATGGCTGCCATCATTTCTGATGCCAGAGTTTGCAGGGTTCGATGAAGGGCAGCCTGACCAGAATGAATGCCCTCCAGGAATGCATTTGTGTGTTGCAATTCCCTTTCTACACCCTGGATGGCATTCAAAATGGTAGACTGCCCAACAGTGAGGGACCTGAGGAGGTCAATGGCCTCCTCACTGAGGGCAGCAGAGGTGACAGGGGCAGGGGCTGAGGTGCCTGGGGCGAAGGTGATGCCCACCCTCCTGGGTGAGCGGGCACGGGGCAAAGGCTGAGGGGCTGCTGGGAGGGCTGTGCTGGTGTTGGTGGGGGGGGTCGTGGCTGTACCTGTAGAAGTAGGGGGGGCACAGATTTTGCCACCACCACAAGGGAGCTCCCATCGGAGGATGAGTACGTGTCTCTGGTTGCAGATCCTGTGACCGTCGTGGTGCTCCCCTCGCCCTCCATTCCACTGGTGTATTCTGAGTCCGTGGTGTGGCCCTCCATGGCCATGTGGGATGCAGCTCCCTCGAGCTCCGGTGCCAGTGTATCTCCGCCTGATGATGCTAATGCACACAAGAACAGGGAGACCACAAAAAGGGGGACGACGACAGAAGAAAGATAGGTTGGGTGCATGGCTTACCGATACCGTTGGTAGACAATACAGAAACAGCAGCCCCCTGCACTACGTCGCGCTGTTGGGCTCTACAGATGCAATTCCTGGGATATGGCCTACATGGCTATGGACGCCATCTGCACACATAGATGACACAGGGGCATCAATACCTGTACTTGGCACTCTACAGAGGTGGGTTGGGGTGCCACATGGCCTGCATTACGGAGGGGCCTGGCCTACGGAACTCGCCCTGGCCTAGGGAAACCCACAGCCCTCCTCCCCACCCAGACCCCTTCACTGCGCGCAAAGTCCGCTGAATGATGTTGTACTCACCCCTTGTGTCTGCTGTGATACCCTCAAGCGCCCATCCAACTCACGGTAGGCTACCGCCAGGATCCGGAACATCAGGGGGGTCATGGTTCGACAGGCACCCCTCCCACGTTGGGAGGCCATCCCCAGCTGAGCCTCCACCGTCTTCTTACTCCAGCGGCGAATGTCCTCCCATTTTTTCCGGCAGTGGGTGCTCCGTCTGTGGTGGACCCCCAGGGTCCAGACGTCCTTGGCGTTGGCACGCCAAATATCCTTCTTCTGGTGGGCGCTGACCTACTCTCATGTACAGGGGAAGAAGAGAAGTCATTACCAACTGCACCGTCTAAGTGAGTGGCCCACATCCCTACCCTTGCCATGTGGCACATGCATTCACAGTCCTTCATGCACGCAGAACTGTGCCCCCTTCATTCTTACAACCAGCCCTCTCCACACAGGCATAGCCCATACAACGTGCTCCCTGTGTACTTACATGTTGGTCTGGAGGACCGTAGAGTAGCATGTACTGGGGGAGGACCCCGTCGACGAGCTTCTCCAAATCCTCTGCAGTGAAGGTAGGGGCCCTTTCCCCAGACGCACCAGTCATTGTCTCTTCCAGACCCCCCATTATATTATTTTCTGCAAAACTCATGATTGGTCAAGACATGGGGTGTTATACGATTCAGCCAATAAAACTAAAGTTAGATATCTAAAAGTTACACATTCATAATACACTGAATTTTCATTTGTTAGGATTATATTTACGTAATTATTAGCTAGACTCAATTTAAAACACTTTCTTCTTCTCTTCCGTCTCGTCTGTGGATCCATTGTTCCATCTCATCTGAATCTTAGGTTCATGAAGAAACATCTAATGTTGTTTCCATCTACTTCCACTCTCGAGGAAGAAACCACATGTTAGTGACAATTCTAAACAATGGAACAGTCAAAGTCGAGCAATGACCTAATAAATCTGGCCTTGTAAGACATAACGCAAAAACCCACTAAGGTAGGTGTCTACATGTCTATAAGCTACTAATCACACTCTGTTAAGTAAGCATTGAGCAATGGAAAACTGCGAGTTTAGCTAAAGTTGGCCTAAGTAGAAAACAAAATGAATTATGGTGGCCATTTACAAAAGTCACCCGCTTTTCACATATTAGTTCATCAATGATCAGTACATTATTGATTAATAAAATCATTAGTAAAATTTCCGCTCCTGCAGCTGTATGATTGATTGACTGACTGTATGAGTATATGTATGGGCAAGTAGATGAGTATGTGACTGCTAAATGGAATAAAAACTTAAAGACAAGAACACAATTCATTCCAGTGACACAGTATTATAAAAACTAAGCAGTATTTTGGTAACTCTATCCAGAAGGAATGTAAGGTGATCAGGATATTATTACGGTTCATTATGACACAAGAGCAGTACCCAACAGGTTAAAACTGGTACATTTGTGGAAATTAGTAGTTTTATAGTTGTCTCTGTGTCATTCCTGTTTGTTTCTATATGTTGATAAAGGTATTTGTTTTCAATTTGTTTTTTATTGTTTGCATATTCACCACAAAATATTTTCTGGTTTCACTGAAAAGTCGTATACATAGAGTGTCCTTTTGAAAGTATGAAACACACACCCAAATATATATATATATATATATATATATATATATATATATATATATATATATATATATATAGGCCCTCATTACAACCATGGCGGTCGGTGATAAAGTGGCGGTAATACCGCCAACAGGCTGGCGGTAATTACCGCCAAATTATGACCCTGGTGGAAACAGCTCAGACAGACAGACACTTTAATACACCGATTGCCAGGGCAGAATCAACAGGCACCACAGCGGTAACCGCCTACAGCCAGGCAGAAGCCACTGTTCCGCCCACTGTATTATGAGAGGCCTATCCACTACCTTTTCCGGGGCGGTACCAACGACATCAACATCCTGGTGGAAACACTGCAAAGAAGTCAAAGGACTCACATGTGGAGACTCAGAGAACAACCACACCGCCATGGAGCCCAAGCTGCATGTCTTCCCCATGCTCTTCTACGTGCTGCTCCACTACAAACACCAGCGACGGCGAAGACAACCATGGTGAGTACAGCCACCTAGAACACAGCGGATGGTGGGAGGAAAAAGAGAGTGACACACACCTACAACACCCCCACCCCCAACACCACACACACAAGCAGATGCAGCAACATAACATATTGACCCCGTATCCCTCAGGAATAATGCAAGGTCAACTACAATAGAGTAAAAAGAGTGGAATAAGATAAATTAGTAGCAATACGTGCATCCAAATCAAAAAGTATATACATATTTACAAATCCAGTTCTCAAAGTTCGTGGGCCACAGGGCCACAGTACAAAGTCCAAGGCCACACCTCACTCCTGCAACAACACGGAGAGAACACTGCAGGGGCATCATGTTGAAAATAGCCCGGGACCTCAGGGGTATGGGGGACACCTCAGCTGGTAGATGGTACAATGCCACTGGTCCTGGAGGGGGCAACATGCCCAGTGCTTGGTCGTGGGGTGTGCAAGGTCACAGTCTCTCAAGTGGGTGACTTGCCCACTGGCTCTGGAGGGGGCAACATGCTGTGTGCTTGGTCCTGGGGAGTGCAAGCCTACAGTCTCTCAAGTAGATGACTTGCCCACTGGACCTGGAGGGGGGAACATGGCCTGTGCTTGGTCCTGGGGAGTGCAAGGCCACAGTCTCTCAAGTGGGTGACTTGGTCACTGGCTCTGGAGGGGGCAACATGCTGTGTGCTTGGTCCTAGGGAGTGCAAGGCCACAGTCTCTCAAGTGAGTGACTTGCTCACTGGTTCTGGAGGGGGCATTGTGCCCTGTGCTTCTGATCCAGGGGAGGATGGGGTGAGTGGATGGCTTCTCCACTGGTTCTGGAGGGGGCATCGTGCCCGGTGCTTCTGATCCAGGGGAGAATGGGGTGAGTGGATGGCTTCTCCACTGGTTCAGGAGGGGGCATTGTGCCCTGTGCTTCTGATCCTTGGGAGGATGGGGTGAGTGGATGGCTTCACCACTGGTTCTGGAGAGGGCATTGTGCCCAGTGAACTTCATCCTGGGGAGGATGGGGTGAGTAGATGGCTTCTCCAATGGTTCTGGAGGGGGCATTGTGCCCTGTGCTTCTGATCCTGGGGAGGACGGGGTGAGTGGATGGCTTCTCCACTGGTTCTGGAGGGGGCATCATGCCCAGTGAGCTTCATCCTGGAGAGGATGGGGTGAGTTGATGGCATCTCCACTGGTTCTGGAGGGGGCATTGTGTCCTGTGATGCAGATCTTGGGGAGTACAAGATCACAGTCTCTCAGCCGGGTGTCACACCCACAGGATTGGCAGGGGCCAGGCCGCACAATAGCCCATGGATGCAGGACTACACACTGTCCTCCGGAGGTGACGGCTGTTCAGTGGTGGCAGTGGTGGTGCTGCTGCTGCTGGTGGTAGTGGTGGGGGGAGGCTCCAGCCCATCCCTTGCAGCCTCAGACAGCTGCCCATTGGTGCTGCTGCTCCTGCTGGTGGTGCTGGTCGCGCTGCTGCTGGTGGAGCTGGGGATGGTGGGGGAGGCTCCAGCCCATCCCCTGCAGCCTCGGACAGCTGCCAACTGGTGCGGCTGATGCTGGTGGTGCTGCTGGTGGCGGTGCTGCTGGTGGAGGTGGTGGTGGGGGGGGAGGCTCCAGTCCATCCCCTGCAGCCTCGGAAGGCTGCACCACCATGGTTGGTGGTGGGGTCTCTGACTGAGTCCAGCATCAGGCCCCTTGTCTTCACTGCCTGATTGTGTAGGCTCCTTGCCCTTCCTGCCAGCAGCTGGGGATGGCTCCTTGCCCTTCTTTCCTGCAGCACTTGGGACTGGCTCCTTGCCCTTCTTTCCTGCAGAACTTGGGGCTGGCTCCTTGCCCTTCTTTTCTGCAGCACTTGGGGCTGGCTCCTTTCCCTTCCTTCCTGCAGCACTTGGTGCTGGCTCCTTGCCATTCTTTCCTGCGCCACTTGGAGCTGCCTCCTTGCCCTTCTTTCCTGCAGCACTAAGGCCAGGCAACCTTTCCGGCTGCCTGGCTGGTGGCCGGAATCCTTTCCCACCTTGAGTTGCTGGGGACACTACTGTGCCCCTGAACTTGGTGGCTGAGGTGCTTGCCTGGGTTCTGACCTCCCTGGCCTGACGTGAAGGACAGGGGGAGGGGTAGGAAAGAGGTCAATGGTGGAGAGGAAAAGCTTCTTATGGACATTGGGGTGGGGAGAGGGAGATGGTTTGGGAGTGGAGGAAGAGGGAGTGGTTGTAGGAGGTGTCAGTCTGCTGTGTTTGGGTGCAGGTGCATGGGCCGGAGGCTGTTGTGAGGTGGATGGCTGTTGGGTGTCTGAGTGCCTGCATTTGTATACTTTGGGAGGAGGGAGCACAGACACAGTGGGAGAGGACACAGGGGACGTGTGCATGGATGTAGGGGTGGTGACTGTCAGTGAGGGGTGTGTACTGATAGGTCTGCTGGTGATGGGGTAATGGATGAGGATGTAGAGCATGCAGGTGTGAGTGGAGACGCAACTGGGAGGGAGGTTGAGGATGAGGAGGAGGGGGACACAGTGGAGGCAGTGGATGTTGGTATGTCTGCATCTGGATGGTGTTTGTGTGAGTGCCTGTGGGATGAAGTGTGGTGCTTATGTTTGCCATGTCCACTCTTGTGTGTTGTCCTGGGTGCCTGCTCATCTGCCTGTGTGCTAGGGATAGGTTGGGGTTGAGAGGAATGAGATTGGGTAGAGGAAGTTGGAGGGGGGAGGGTGGAAACAGGGGCAATGGTTGCCATCAGAGAGGAGGCCAGAGCCTGGATTGATCTCTGTTGGGCCGCCAAGCCAGTGTGAATTTGGTCTGCCAACCACTGGATGGCATTCACAATGGTTGACTGCCCTACAGAGATGGATAGCAGGAGGTCAATAGCATCCTCACTCCGGGCAGTAGGGCTCACTGGGACAGGGCCTGAGGTGCCTGGGGCGAAGGAGATGCCCACCCTCCTGGGTGAGCGGGCATGGGAAACTCGCTGAGGGGCTGCTGGGAGGGAGGTGCTGGTACGGGGGGGTTGCAGCTGTAATTGTATCTGGGGTGGGCACAGAGGTGTCCACCAACACCAGGGAGCTTCCATTGGAGGAGGTATCCGTGTCCGAACTGTCCCCCTCCAGTCTCCGCTGTGGTTCTCCCCTCGCCCTCTCCCACTGGTGCCCTCACTGTCGGTGGACCTTGCCTCCTGGGTCCTGTGGGATGTGGCTCCCTTCGTCGCCAGTGCCTCTGCTCCTCTGCCAGATGATGCTAATGCACATAAGGACAGAGTGACAAAACAAAAAGGGGGGGAAGAGACAAAGGATACACTTGGTCAATGGCGGCACCAACACCACCGTTGGCGAACACAACATACTCACACACAGGGAACAGCCCTACACAGTAGGCAATGCACTACCAGTTACAATGCTAGTCACCAGCTCATGGGTAGGGACACATACCGCCAATTGCAGCATACCTGAGACCCACAGACCCCTGCCCAGTAGTGGATGCCTACTAGCTTGTTTTAGAGGAATTTCACAAGAGTTACCTGCCCAACATGGGACCTACTGTGCAATGTCAGGCCTGGCCTAGGGGCACCCATAGGCCCACATTCCCCACCCCCTTGTTGCTGCTGTGATGCCCCCAAGCGCCCATCTAGCTCCGGAGAGGCCATCACCAGTATGCGGGCCATCAGGGGTATCAGGGTTCGACAGGCACCCCTTTCTCGTTGGGAAGCCATCCCCAGCTGGGCCTCCGCTGTCTTCCATGCTCAGAGTCTTAGGTCCTCCCACCCTTTCCGACTGTGAGTGCTTCGCCTGCCGTAGACCCCCAGGGTCCGCACGCCCTTGGGGATAGCACGCCAAACACACTTCTTTTGATGGGCGCTGACCTGCAGAGAAATACACACAGGGACAGGTATTAGTCCAACCGTTCTGCCTGTTACACTTATGGCCCACCATTACCCTTCTTCTCACCCCCATTATCACAGAATAGGCCAGCATACATGCTGCATGTTGTCCAGGGCCCATCCACCAACACCACCTACATGAGGCCTTCACAAACAGCACTCCATGCATTCATGCCCCATGCATTGTACTCACAGTGTACTCACCTGTTGGTCTGGAGGCCCATACAGCAGTGAGTACTGGGTAGGACCCCATACACCAGTCGCTCCAACTCCGCCGAAGTGAAGGCAGGGGCCCTTTCCCCAGTCACACGAGCCATGGTAGATTCCAGACACAGGTCACAGAGCATATGCAGTGTGGGACCTCTCCTGCTGAAGGTCAGGTAGTGAGTGAGTGAACAGATAGAAAATGACGGCCACGTCCACTGCGTGCGTATTGTCACCACCGGCGTACATCACCATTGGCCACTGTACCCCATAGAGCCCAATGTTAACCAATGAGGAGTTGCACGGCGGTTCTCGACTGCCTCCTGCAACGCGCACAACATCAGCGGAATTACCTCATTTCCACCCACATTTCAGGGGGGGGGGGCAGACCATGGATCCTGACTGCGTCACAGTACACAATTTCACATTCTGGACATATGCCACCAAAATATTGTAACAATCACAATATGCATTGAACTGTAATGGTTCCAAAGTACAGTTAATGACCAGCTGCTCACTCTTTTGCCCCATAGATTGCAACCGCTGCGGATACATAGGAGAGACATTCCCCCGTGTACAGACCGCTGGTGGACTTGGCAACAATGAATGACAGGCACATTATCCTCACCTATAGACTGGAGAGTGGAACAATCACAGAACTGTGTATCCAATTGGAGCCTGACCTAATATCTGCTATCCGTCACCCCACTGGGATCACCCCTCTTGTGCAAGTCCTAACTGTGCTACATTTCTTGGCAACTGGTTCTTTCCAAGTTACAGTGGGCTTGGCAGCAGGAATGTCTCAGCCAATTTTCTCAACAGTGCTGACCAGAGTGTTGTCTGCCCTGAATAAACACATGTGCAGCTAATTCATTTTCACCCAGGTGGAGGATTTGGCCACATTGAAGGCTGACTTCTATCCGAATGGACAAATCTCCAACATCATAGGTGCGATTGATGGGACACATATTGCCTTTGTCCCCCCCTGCAAAATGAAGAGGTCTTCAGAAACCGTAAAAGTTATCGCTCGTTAAATGTGCAAATGGTGTGTTTGGCAGACCAGTACATCTCCCATGTCAGTGCTAAGTATCCTGGGTCAGTGCATGATGCTTTTATCCTGAGGAATAGTAGCATCCCAAACTTGATGGCCCAACTCCAGAGGCACTGGGTGTGGCTAACAGGTGAGCCCTGGTTCCCACCCAGTGGATGTTGGTGTATGGGTATGTTGTAGGCCATACGGGTTAGTGTGTGGCTAACAGTTGTCCCTCAAAATTTGCAGGTGACTCTTGTTACCCCAACCTCTCATGGCTACGGACCCCTGTGAGGAATCCCAGGACCAGGGCAGAGGAACGTTACAATAAGGCACATGGGCGAACAAGAAGGATAATAGAAAGGGACATTCAGTCTCCTAAAGGCCAGGTTTTGTTGCCTCCATCTAACAGGTAGATCCCTTTGCTACTCACCCAAGAAGGTCTGCCAGATCATTGTGGCATGCTGTATGTTGCACAACCTTGCCTTGCGACACCATGTGCCTTTTCTGCAGGAGGAGGACGCTGTAGATGGCCATGTGGCAGCAGGGAACCCTGTGGACAGTGAAGATGAGGAGGCAGAGGATGAGGATGAGGATGAGGACAACAGAAGTGCTGTAATTCGTCAATACTTCCAATGACACACAGGTAAGACAGTGTTATTTCACATTTCCTTGACGGTTTGATGTGTGACATTGTCACTGCAGTCTCTGAATTCCTACTTCCATGCCCACTCACTGTACCCTTTGGCATCACTTTTTGCAGATGGTGGTGCCCCACTATTGCTCCTGGTGTGTTCATTGCAGCCAATTACAGGTCTTTCCAATGTAAACATTATTGTACAGTTGAATTGGAATGTTTGAACCTTGTTAAATGATTACATTTTGAAATCATTTGACATACTCCATACTTTTTTCAAAGTGTGTTTATTGCAGTGCTCTGAAGAGAGGGTAGTGCAATGGGCTTGGGTGATGATGGAGGAAAGTCCAGGTTAGAGTCCAGTCTATTTGTAGCACAGGTGCAGTGTCCAAAGGGGCATAGGAAGGGGAGCAATGGCAGTTCAAGGTGGACAGGCAATAGTTTCTGGATTCTGCCTGGTTTGCAGGGAACGTTTGCAGGGTGGTTCTCCTTCTGCAGGGGAGGTGTGCTGGTGGCCTGTTGGTCCTGTGGTGAGGCCTCCTGTCCACTAGCAGCAGCGGAGGGCTGTTCAGTGTTGTGGCTAGTGTCAGGGGCCTGTTGTGCCACTGCTTCCCTCATACTCTTGCCGATGTCTGCCAGCACCCCTGCAAAGGAAACCAGGGTGGTGTTAATGGCCTTCAAGTCCGCCCTGATCCCGAGGTACTGTCCCACCTGCAGCCACCTGTTCTCCTGCATCATAGCCAGGATCTGGCCCAGCGTATCCTGTGAATGTTGGTATGCTCCCAGGATCGTGGTGAGTGCCACCTGGAGGGTCGGTTCCCTGGGCCTGTCCTCCCCCGGTCACACAGCAGTGCTCCCAGCTTCCCAATTGTCCTGTGCCTCTGTCCCCTGTACCGTGTGCCCCCTGCCACTGACACCAGATCCCTGATTGTCCTGGGTTTCTGGGTTTGTGGTGTGCCATGGGGTCCCTTCAGTGGTGGACACACTCCTGATTGACGTGCCCAGGGGACAGAGGTATAGGTCCTCTGGGTGGGTGCTATGCTGGTATTTCCTGAGGGGGGAGGCTCTGTGGTGGTGTGAGAGTGTGCCTGGGTAAGTGCCTGTCCTGAGGTCCCTGATGGGCTAGATTGGTCATCCAGATCCAGGCGACAAGAGCTGCTGTCATCACTGTGGGGATCTTCTGTGGTGGGACTGGATGTTGCTAGCTTTCTCTGGTGACATTGGCTGGGGTACCTGCGGGGATGTAAATGCAGTGATATTGTTTCTGCGTGTCACATTTGTGTATGGGTGGGTTGCCCTCTAAGGTTGTTATTGTCCTTGCAGCTTTGCCTTGTGTCCATGCAGGTCTGTGAGGGGTGTCCATGCATTGGTGTTGTATGCAGGGCTTGGCATTGGGATGAGTGGGTTGTGATAGTGGGGTGTGTGGGAGGTGCTGGAGTGATGAGAGTGAGGTTCAAGGTGGGGGTATGTGTTGGCATGCATGGGGGTGATGGTAGTAAAGAGTTGACTTACCAGAGTCCAGTCCTCCTGCTATTCCTGCCAGGCCCTCAGGATGCATGATTGCCAAGATTTGCTCCTCCCATTTTGTTTGTTGTGGGGGAGGAGGTGGGGATCCACCGCCAGTCCTCTGTACAGTGAGTTGGTGTCTTACTGCAATGGAACACACCTGCCCCCGTAGGTCATTCCACCTCTTTCTGATGTCATCCCTTGTTCTGGGGCACTGTCCCACGGCGTTGACCCGGTCGACGATCCTCCGCCATAGCTCCATCTTCCTAGCAATGGATATCTGCTGCACCTGTGATCCAAATAGCTGTGGCTCTACCCAGATGATTTCCTCCACCATGACCCTTAGCTCCTCCTCAGAGAACCTGGGGTGTCGTTGTGGTGCCATGGGTGTAGTGTGAGTGGTGTGGGTGAGGGTGTGTGATGTAAGGTGCGTGGGTGGTGCATAGGTGCTGGTGGTATGTGGGTCTGGTTGTGTGAGTGCTCTTGTTTTCTCTCTATTCTGGCAATTGGTTTTAGTCTTAAAAGGTTGTCGGTAATGTGGGTGTGTGCTTTATAGTGGTGTGGGTGTGGTGTGTGTATCTGCGTCAGGTGTGTGTTGTTTAAATTATCCAATGTGGTGTAGTTTTGTTTGAGTGTGAGTATTTTGAGCACAATGGTTTACCACCATTAAATGTCCTCCATGGTGATTCGTGTATCATAATGTTGTGGGCGTTTTTCTGTTGGCGTATCGGTGTGGGTTTGATACTGCCAGTTTATCACTGACCTTTGTGTGGTGCATTTGTGTGTGGCTGAATAGTGACGGATTGCTGTGTGTGTGTTATAATATGGTTAGCAGATATCCGCCACGGCGGCGGAATGTTGGTGGCAGTCAGTATGGCGGTAAGTGGAATTTAACACCAATGTCATAATGAGGGCCATTGTAATTAATATTTGATAACAATCTATTGCTAATATATTGTTTAAACCACTACCATTTAAACAAATATTAATGTTTAGCACTTTCACATTGTCACAATGATGCCGCAATAACCTCAACAATGCCATCACGTGACCTGGAAATAGACAGATAAGATTAGAAGACACAGGAGTCAGTCAACAGGAAGAGGTCCCTCAGCAACCAGAGGAGCAGCAACAGGAGCAGTAGCAACATCAACGAGACTTCAGTGATGATCAACCATCCCCCAGAATGCAAAGTGTTGTGTGGGAATTGTCAACAATTCCTTCTGGGGAATCCGAAACAATAGTCAAGTTTGCAAAATGCAGCTTGTGTAATAAGACTCTTTCTAGGAGTGGGATTAAAAAATACTCTTGTGGTACAACTAGTATGTTGCACCACCTAAAAATACACCACAAGAGAGACCTGAGGAGAGTATAAAAGGAAAGAGAGAGACCATCCACTTCCAGGGGGATGCACCACAGGCTCCTGGAGAGCGAATTCCAGCCGAAGTTGTAAACAAATGGCCAGAAATGTGTCCTGAGCTGTGGCATATTGGAACCTACTGCCTTGACTTCAATACAAGTCTGACAGCTGGGGAGCAGTCAGTTGATGCTATTTTGGAGGCAGCAAGAGAACATACCTGCTATTTTTTTCTATTATGTTGTGCAGTTTTTCTGATATTTATCTCTTTGTTCTCACAATGTTTTTTCCCCTTGTTGCCATTTTGTTTGCAAAAAATACAAAACAATTTACAAAATGTTAGAAAAAAAAACTGTTCCAGAAAAAATGAAGAAAAAAACAAGGGGACAGATTTAAGGCCTCAACTGCCTCCTTCTGCCACATTAGCGTATTTTTTTATGCTAATGTGGCCCAATGAGACCAAAATTGCTACACCAAATTTACAAAGTGGTGCAATGCATGCATTGTGACACCCTGTAAGCCTTTGCCATTCATTGTACAATGTATGCAAAAGGGGCGTTCCCCTGTTAGGGGTGCCCCTTAAAGGTTTTTACAAAGAAATCAAAAAGATTTCTTTGCGTAATTTTTTTCAGCACTTCTCAGAGCAGGCGTTAAAAGGAGGCATACCATTATTTACAATGGGCCTCAATGGGCTTTGCAGGATTAGCGTCAACATGTTTGATGGCAATCCTTGAAAGGTCCGAGCTAGCGTCAAAAATGCTGATGCTAGTCTTCTAACTACCACCATGGTGTGTGGTATTTCAGATATGGTGCACCAATGGTGGCGTTAGGGGGTGAAAGAAAAGTGCAGTGCCACTTTTCTTATTTCTGGCCCAAGGTTTTTTTTAGATTCGCATTTCATGGTTAAAAAAGATAAGCTGCATGCGTGTGTATATGTAAGAAAGAGGCTGTGTGTGGGCGTCTAAAAAACTGCATGATTGTGTACACGTTAATGAGTGATTGCATGAATGCTGTAAAGGTGAGTGACTGAGAGCATCAGTGAATCTATTGGTGAGTCAGTAAGAGTATGACAGCTATACTGGTGAGTAAGTAATTGCATGAGTGCTTGTATGAGTAAGTGAGTGAGTGCAAGAGTGTGTGTATGAGTGAGTGAGTGTGTGTGACTCGTAAATGGGAGAGTGAGTGCATGAGTGCATGTACAAATGAGTGAGTGAATGGGTAATGTGTGATTTACTGTCTGACTGCACGAGGGCATGTATGAGTGAGTAAATAAGTGAATTAGTGCATGCATGGCTACAACAGTGCGTGTATGAGTGAGTGAGTGTATGAGTGGCATACAGGTGATTGAGTGAGTGCATGAGTGCACACATGAGTGAGTGAGAGCAAGATTGTGTATATTAGTGAGTGAGTGTATGACTAGTATATGCATGTTTGTGTGAGTGCAGGAGTGCATACATGAGTGAGTGAGTAAGTGACTGCAACAGTGTGTTTATGAGTGAGAGAGTGCATGAGAGGTGCGTGGGTGAATGAATGCATCAGTGCATGTATGAGTGAGTGAATGAGTGTTGTGTGATTAATTGTCTGACTGCATGAAGGCATGTGTGTGTGAGTAAATGAGTGCATGAGTGCATGTATGGGTGAGTGAATGCAAGAGTGTGTATATGAGTCAGTGAGTGTATGAATGGTAGATTGGTGTGGTATATGGCTGATTCAATGAGTGCATGAGTGCATTTATGAGTGAGTGAGTACAAGAGTGTAAGTAGTAAGCAAGTGTGTGAGTGGTATTTGGGGGGAGTGAGTGCATGACTGCATGTACAAGTGAGTAAGTGAATGAGTGAATAAGTAATGTGTGGTTAATTGTTTGACTGAATGAGTGCATGTATGAGTGAGTAAGTAAGTGCATGAGTGCATGTATGGGTGAGTGAATGGATACAACAGTGTGTGCATGAGTGAGTTAGTGTATGACTGGTATATGGGTGAGTGAGTGACAGTATGAGTGCATTTATGAGTGAGTGAGTGTATGAGAGCTATGTGGGTGATTGAGTGACAGCATGTATGAGTGAGTAAGTGAAAGAGTGATGTGTAGCTAATTGCCTAACTGCATGAATGTATGTATGAGTGAGGAAGTGAGTAGGTGAGTGGATGCATGTGTGAGTGAGTGGATGCAGGAGTGTTTGTACGAGTGAGTGAGTGTGTTTGGTATATGGTTGAGTGAGTGCATGAATGCATGTATGGGCAAGTGAATGAGTGAATGAGTGTTGTGTGGCTAAATGTCTGAGTGCATGAGTGTATGTATGACTGAGTAAGTGAGTGCATGTATGAGTGAGTTAGTGGGTGCATGCATGGCTCTATAGGTAGGTAAGTGAGTATATGAGTGTATGTATGGGTGGGTGAGTGCATTGGTGGTGAATGGGTGACTGAAATAGTGTATGAGTGCATGTATGTTTGAGTGAGTGAATTAGTGCTGTATAGGTGATTGAGTGCATAAGTGTGTGTGAGTGTGGATGAGTGAGTAGTTCCATGACTGGTGTTTAGGTGAATGAGTGCATGAGTAGTGTACGAGTGAGTAGGTGAGTGTAACAGTAGTGTATAGGTGACTGAATGAGTGAATCAGTTGTGAATGTATGATTGCCTGGGTGCATGGGTGAGTGAGTGCATGAATGCTGTATGGGTGAGTAGGTGCATGAGTGCTGTATGGGTGAGTGAAGGAATACATCAGAGGTGTGTGAGTGAGTGAATTAATGAATGGGTGGTGTGTGAGTGAGTGAGTGACAGTACAACTAATGCAAAGGTGACTCACTCTGTGTATGAGCTTATGTATGGATGAGTGAGTGAAAGGATGAATGGTGCATGGGACATTGAGTGAGTGCATGAGTGCATGCATGGGTGAGTATATGAGTGCATGAGTGGAGCATGGGTGACTGATTGATTGCATGAGAGAATGTATCGATAAGTGAGTTAGTGCTGAGTGTGTGTATAGGTGATTGAATGAGTGCATAAGTACATGTATCTGATATTGCCTGACTATATAAGTGCATGTATCAGTCAGTAACTAAGTGTATGAGTGGTGCATGGGTGCCAGATTGAGTATATAAGTGGTGCATGGGTGATTAACTGAGTACATAAATACATGTATCAGTGATTGATTGGTTCCATGACAGGTGTATCACTGACTGAGTGCACGAGCAGTGTATGGGTGAGTAAGTGAGAATATGAGTAGTGTATGGGTATGTTAATAGTTGTTTGACTGTTTCTCTGTGCTATTAGTTAAATGGTTCAATAAAGTGTTGTGTACTTACCTGAAAGATGCTTGAATTCAACTGTAAGTTTTAGTAGGAAATAGGCAAAATGTTTATGTTTAAAAACAGTCTCCATGGTATCTGTTAGCAATATGTATGTGCTTCAAAAGTCTTTTAAGATACCTAACATCGTTCAACTGCAGCAACTATTGTGAATAAATCAAAAGATAAACATATATTAGTATTTAATCTCCAGTTACACAAATATAATAATAATGCATTACTGTAAAGCATTAGAACAATGTATTTAAAATATCAATTTCATTTTTTAACTCTTCTCAGCTTTTATACTTCTTCACCGTATAATGATCGTTTGTATAAAGCATCATCTTCAAACACTGGGGAAGGAAGCAATCAATGGATTGTAAAAAACAAAAACAAAATATACACTGTAGATCACTACAAATAAGTGACGCTACGCATTGCACTCACTACAGTTCTTTAATTAATTTATTTCTGTCTAGTTACTTTGGTAATTTAAATTAGCAGATTTTAATATTTTTTTAATAATTGTATTTCGTACAGTATCAGAAATAAATATGAAGTAGTTTTCTATTTTACAAGTATTTCTGGAAACATCATCTCTGGTAGGCCAAATGATGTCTAAGGTGCTGATAATCCATGTATACAAAATCTCACTCAATAGCTTTTTTTCCCTTCAATTAGGATGTAGAATTTTAATTAGAGAAACAATAAGGATTTTCTTTTAATTTTGAGAAAATGTTATTGTTACAAGTTCAAGCTGCGGTATTTGGAGTATGTTCTTCCAGTTTTACATTTTAGTTAGAGAGCATTGTATAGATTTGATATAATACCTCCATTGTAGAATATTAAAAGGAGTCTTGCCATTTGAAGATCTTTTTAAAATACATTACCCTTAACCATGAAGAGGAAACACTGTGAGCCACATTTCTAACCATAATTTTACCTTGTAACTTTGGTTGAAGATAGAGAAGATATGAGTTTGGTAGTTTGAACAGAAATTTTTATTTGTATTTTAGGTTGATGTTGTTGCATTCCGCCCATCCACTTTTACTTTTTATATACTCAGTGTAGTGCCCAGGCATTGTAGTAAGTCATTTATGCAATGTGCTAGCCAAAGTAGTAAAGGTTCTTTTTGAAAGTGATATTTGTCCAGCTTTAAAGTTTATAATTTGAGCTTCCAATTTGGAACGATCTGGTCTGCAGCATTGTAGCATTCCTATAAGGTACTTTCCTATCCTTTGCAGATACAGTGTAGAGAGAAGATCAGATCTGCAGTTTGGCAGGTTATATTTTGGTTACCATTTGTGTACAATTTATCAAAAGGTATACTTTTACATTTGGGTAATGTTAAGTAGAGAAATCGTTCAGTTTTAATTTCAGTGCTAGATCTACAAGAACAATCTTTACAGTCATGGGTCCATTTGTAACTGAGTGCGAAAACATAGTCAATATTTTCTTCTTCTTTTTCTAAGACTCCAAGTATAACCATAATGAATTCATGTGCAACTCGTTGAGTGTGAAGAGTAAACATTGATCCAGTACATATGCCTACAAGATCTCGGCTCCCTGAAGCAGAATATTTTTCACTTATGTCATTCATTAAACATTGCAGCAAATTACATAGTAGAAGATATTCTTTTAACTGACTTTTGTTCAATTTTGTTACATGGGGTAAATGGAATAGTACTTTGAGAACAACATTTGCATAGCACTTGACACCTGAACTGTTTTCTAACTGATAACCCACAATTTCACTATCATTTTTAATTTTTCTCTTCTTAGCACTGTTTGTGTTGCCCTTCTGTACTTTCCCTTCTCAATGGTCTGTAGACTTTTTTGCAATCTTCTGCTTTTTGGCAGAGCATCTATTTCTCATAAACAGGGTGCTGGGCTAAATGAGGAGCTTATAGACTTCTTTACCGATTGTACTCCAGTACACAGTTTATGTCAGCACTAATTTAGCTCTCATCAAAGTGAATTAAAAACAAACCAGGCAAAGTTCTAACTTGTGACATTGCTACATATGACCTTCCTCATTTGAATACAGAACTTCCAATATTAACCAAAGCTGCATCTACACTTAAAGCTTGTGAATTATGGATGAATATTGCATAAGCTAAAGATTGAGGAAACTGATGTCGTCGGATGAATAAGTCTTCTACAATCAAAAACTGTAAGACACACTGACCAATCTTTTTGACATCATCTAACTGATCAAATTTTATAGTCAAATACTTTACAACATCTCTATTAGTAAACTAAATGAAATCAATAACTTTACCAATTGCACCCTTTACTAAGCCTTCCTCAACATCTAAACTCAACAATTTTTGTATACACAGAAACACTTTTGTAATCCTGTTGTTTTTTTATACTGATTCCTCTAAAGAATATAATTTTGCTTGTAGTTTATCTGTCAGTAGTATTGTGACTCCTTGATGTTTCATCTTAGCAATAGCTGCAATTTCCAAAATGTATTCTTTCTCCAGTTGAAGTAATTTTTCATTAAAGTTTAAGCACTGTTGAAGTGTTAGCAACAAACAAACTATATACTTCTCTTCTTTGATGAAATTGAACATTTGTTCCAGTGCAGTTATGTCAGATGGAAACAGACTATTGATTAAGCAACTTTCCAAAGCACAGTTCTCCTATTTTGTAAGAACTCCTACTCTAATGTCTTTCAGTAGCTCAACATGTTCCATATGAGACACTTGGTGTATGTTTTTTACTAATTCTTTGTACTTAAAGTTTTACCAAATGGTTACCTTGCCAATACCTCCTAGGGAATTCCTTGTTTCATTATGCAGAAACATTTTGAAAATTGATTGTCCTTTTACAGGGGTAAGTTAGAGTAGGTCACTGAAGACAATTAAATGTTTTTCTCCATATAGTACATCATAGTTTGTTCTTTGCTGTAAGTATATGAAAGCAAGCATTATGTTCGATACCATGCTCACATCATCAATGATGAGAAGAGTCATCTTTTTAATACTCTTGATACTTCATAGCAAGCATGACTAGATAACTTCTGATATTCCCGTTTCTTGTCATGTTCAACAGGTAGCATTAGTAGTCGATGCAGGTAATTTCTTTAATGTTCTGAGCAGCTAATCATGTTGGTGCTGTTACTACACATGACAAATTTGAAATGGTAGACTTCTGCAGATAACTAGTGAGAACTTTAATTAGGAAGCTTTTGTCAGTATCAGCTTTTCCACTGACATACAATAATATTGGTTTGTATGTAGGACATTCACATATTTTTTCTCATGGAGAAATCTGTATTCTATTTTAGTTTTGACTTTGCTGTACATTTCTCTCTCTTCATTTTTCATTTGTCCCTCTAACTGTTTTAAATCCACAGATTCCTCTCTTGACTGCTGCATGGCAATCTCCACTTCATTCATTGCCATAGCTGCTTCATTTTAAATTATTGGTTCTCTAAGAGGATCTGGACCTGCTAGTGCAGACCTTTGGCGGCTTTGTGAACTATGCCAGGCTATTTTGGCAGCAATAGTTTCTTTTTATTGAACCCCATCTTTCAACATCAGTAAGTAGGTTGGAAAGACAGAACATTGAATAGTGTATTTTGCAGCATTGAATGAATCTTCATAACAGTCATAGGGGGTCATTCCGACCGGGGATGCGGGAGCACCGCCAACAGGCTGGCGGTGCCCCACAGGGCATTCTGACCGCGGCGGTTTGGCCGCGGTCAGACAAGGAAAACCGGGGGTCTCCCGCCGGTTTTCCGCTGCCCTTGGGATCCCCCATGGCGGCGCAGCTTGCTGCGCCGCCATGGGGGATTCCGACCCCCTCACCGCCATCCTGTTCCTGGCGGCTCCGACCGCCAGGAACAGGATGGCGGTGAGGGGTGTCGTGGGGCCCCTGGGGGCCCCTGCAGTGCCCATGCCAATGGCATGGGCACTGCAGGGGCCCCCGTAAGAGGGCCCCACTTTGTATTTCAGTGTCTGCTTTGCAGACACTGAAATACGCGACGGGTGCCACTGCACCCGTCGCACATACCCACTCCGCCGGCTCCATTCGGAGCCGGCTTCCTCGTGGGGAGGGGTTTCCTGCTGGACTGGCGGGCGGCCCTCTGGCGTTCGCCCGCCAGCCCAGCGGGACAGCCAAAATGGCCTCCGCGGTCTTTCGACCGCGGAGCGGCCATTTGGCGGCTCCCTCCAGGCGGACGGCTCCCGCCGCCCGCCGGGCTCAGAATGAGCCCCATAGTATCCAAGTAAATCTGATTCAGCTTGCCATGGTTTGAACAGTTGCAAAATAGCCAAGTAGAACAATTTCCTTCTGTCTGGAGTTTGGCAACTAAGCCTCCTGTGATTAATTAGATGTCCTCTGCTGTATCTTACCAAGCAACCATCACATTCACTAACTACAAATATTCATTTTCCAATGTTTGCAGCGACATTAGTTCTAGAAGTGTAATGCAGACATACTTCATACAGAAACATATTTTCAAGATGGGTACCTCTTCTTGGGTAGTATGTATCCAGCATTTAGTCTTTAGAATGTCTGTGCTCTTGGGATCAACTTCTGCAAGACACCCTATTTCTGTAAAATGCATTAATACGCTATTACGACTCTTTGCGAGGCCTAAACTCGCCAACATGATTCCTCTAGACTTGGAGAACAACTTGCAAAGCTCAACCTAGCTGCCCATTCATAAGATCCAATTTCCCTGTGCGAAAGCATTTTCAATCTCAAACTGTGAAAAAAGAAATTCTGCTGACATCTCTTCCCACATCTCTTTCATCTTTGTCTTTTCTGAATTGTTTTATATAAAAAGTGATGTAGTGAGCTACAGCAAAATAATTATCTGCAACAAATTGTATATCCATATTTGCATTCCACATCTTAAGAATAACAAGGTTGTAGTCATTTATATATTTTGAAGCTTCTGTTCTTCTGAGGATGTATATATGTTTTGCTGCTTTCCATGTCAACATGTCTCACTGCAGACAAAAAACTATTCCCTCTTCCTTCTGCGATAATAGGACAAGGAAATCCAAAACGACTTAGTGTATAAAATTTTGCTTTTGATCTATATTTTTGACAACAGTATTTATCACATGTGTGACTTTGAAATCTGAGAACTTGTTGTCTCAATCCCTTCTCAGAAGTTTCTTTCAGGATCGCCCATGCTACATACTGTTCTATAAAAGACAAGAAAGACTCATCACTGTCTGTTCCAAACCTTGGTGCATCTTTTACCCATAACAACATGTGAATATGTGAAGGACTTCTAGTTTGGTACTCTTTCCACCAAAAGGATACAGTGTCTTTGCCAAGAGGTGAATTTGTTTTGTTACAGATGAAAGCCATCATTGCTTGAAAACAGTGGTAGAAATAGCGGCAAACATTTGCAGGATTCAATTAACAGAGTTCTCCTCGTGTTTTCAGATTGATATATTTTATATTACAGTTCGCTTCTCATAGGAAATAAAGGAGATCATCCCAAGCATACTCAGCTCATCTGTCACAAACCAAATTGATGATCCTAGGTTATTCAACTTACATTTCAGCTCACCATGGTGACGATGCCAATATTCATTTGTACCACGTTGCTATGCCATCAAATTGATAAAGTTGTCTTTTCCTTGAACTTTATCAACAAATTCCTTTGCTGTCAGGTTTTGTAAATGCACTCCTGTTTTTAAAATGTGATTTACTACATAAGATAATTCATGCAAGTCGTTCTCAAATAGTAGATGAAACATATAAGGAATACACTGGGGAAATCTAGGGTCCTCTGAATATAGTCTAGTAGAGCTGTACTCGGCTGCTGTTATTTGTACAGGCCAGTCATCATATATAGCACCTACTTCAGTAGGAAACAGATGTGGAAAACAACGAGCTTCTAAGCTTGTCTCCCACACACTTAATGGAGCTCCTTTCGTATTTTTAATTTGAAATAGCTCAATAGTATCTCCAGTAACTTCTTTAGAATGTAAAGGATAAATGCTGTAGTGTTCATCAATTTCTTCTGTTCTCATTCGAGCCACATTTTCAATTTGGCCTCTTGATGGTAGTGTATCATCATCTATATCTTAAAGAACATCTACATTTCTATAGTCAATGTTATTTTATACTGCATATAATGTTGCTTTCTCATCTTTACTAACATCTATTAACGCTTGCCATATCTTTTCACTCTTAGTAGGCACACCATTGACTAGAATTACAAGTCCTTCTTCTAAATGTCTTTCCACACCTGCAGTTTCAACATTCTGCTTAAAATTTAAATGTCAAATGAACAACTCTACCTTTTAGACCATTTTGGAGCTCAGTTGGAGGTAACTTTCCTGTCTTTGGCTTCATATGTACAATTGTTTGAAATGGATGTATGCATTGTATAAGTATAGACTCATAAACATTCAAGTCTAATAGTTCGTGTGGAATAGAAACTAGTTCTAACTTGTTTTACAATTCTCTCAGTGCTTACATATAACTTGTCATTTGGAACAATCAAAGCGTCCTTCTACAAATAAATAAGCTGCAAGTTCTCGCTATTTATTTCTGTTGTCTCCTTCAGTTTTTGAAGACCAAATAACATAACGAGTTTGAGTTTTGTAGCGAGTGTGTCAACAAGAAATACAAACACCATCCATTTTTTTCTGAACAAAGTGTTTTAAACTTTCTAACCTCTTCAGGGAAGTTATCAACAGTAATAGATATCTCCTGTTCTGCTGCACCTGCACATTCCAAGTTTCTATTTTGTCTGCACTCCTGTTCAGATCCAAAGAAACAAAACTGCACATCATCACAAACCTTATCTAACTCTGCCACTGTTCCATACAAAATCACTCTATTCATTTCCTCTCAACATATTGCAAGAATCTTCACATGGTAAAACCTCATAACTAGAGTTTTTATTTGTGACTGGTGTACAGTTAACATTCTAAAATGATGAAAGACATTTTGGCACACTTTCTTCGATAAACATGCTAGTGACTGTCCCTGTAGATTTGTTTTTTTTCTTACTTTGCATGAATCTAGTCTTTGCAAAAGTAAAATTTTCTGTTTAAGACTTTTAAATGGAAACTTACATAAACATCTCTGAGTATGTCAATTGATTCCTGTGAACACTACAAATAGTAGTACAATTCCCCTTAAATAGCAAGGCCTGTGTACACCTTCCCTGTAACTCTTCAACTATGACTTTCTCTACATTGCTAGGCACAATTACCGCTTTCTCAATAGTAGAACCATCTTTCATTTCAGAACACCATCCTGATTCATCAACTGCAAGCACTAGTCTGTTCTTTTACAAGTAGCGTTCTTCATTAAAGAAGGGCTCAGTACTAGAAGTATGTCTCCATTCACTACTAAATACTTTTGAAAAGTTAGTTGTGTTTATAACTCTTTTCTTATGGCTTTTTCTCTTCATACTCAACACTATTTTTCTAGTGTTTTTATTCTGTTTAAAATCAGAATAAATATCTTCATCTTCAGGATAAAGGCCTTATCAACTATACACTCAACATGTTCCTTTTGTCTGTCAGCTTCTCTCCTTCTATATTTCTTCACACTTCTCATTAGATTAGGGATTACTTTGGCAAGGAACATTCTCTAACTCTTATTTCCTTAAACTTGTGCTGCTTTCTAGTTAAACTATGTGCTTCCTTGGAGGATTTCTGATATCATGTACGTTCACTCCTTTCTTAGTTGATGTCGATCTTTGTCTCTTACGCACTTCATATAGTGCATAAAAAAACAAAGGTGTAGATTTATGAAAAGTGGTGCTACACCTTATGCAGTGCCACTTTTCTTGCTCCCCTTAGCGCCCCACTAAAGCCACCATGTCTGTGCCGCATTTAAATTTAAAATACAGTGCACCATGATGGTAGTCAGGGGTACTAGCATCATAGTTTTCTATGCTAGTCCGGCGCTTTGCAAATATAAATTTCATTTTTTTCTTTCACAATCATGTAATTCACATACTTGAAATTTGAGTACGTTGGTGAAATATATATATATATTTTTTACTCTTATTGTCAAAACTAAGCATAAGAATGGGTCAGCACTCATACACATAACAACTTTAAATGGCAACTTTTTCAACTTTGCACTGTGTGATACTGGAGATGTAAACAAATAAAAATATACCTTTCATTTTTTACTTTAATTCTGAATGGTTAGTACGTGTTAATCTTTTCATACACTTTTCTGAAGAAGCCAGTATGTTGTTTTTTTTATTCTTAATCGCTGCGTGATCACGATCATCGCAACAAATTGGCAAAAAATAACAGGTATCCAAAAACATATTTAGCTTGGTCGTTTTATTACTTCAAGAGTATCCTGCACATCATTAGCAATACCTCTGTATGAAAGTAAACCCTTATAACACAATAATGAGTACAAACATTTAAAATGTTTACAAATACAGAACTCTCTCTTTAAGACCCTCCCCCAATACACTCTTAGCACAATGTCCATAGCAACCAACTAGGTCCAGTAGGTCACAAGTTTGCAGCACATTCTAGAAGGGGCATACAAGTTACAAAATGGGCTGCAGCAGGAGTGATTGACTGTACAGATTAAACACCATATCTAGGTCTGCAGTACAAATTTTATTTTTACTGCAGCCAGGCAAATAACTACTTACTATCCTTTCAAGATACCACCTAATTTCACTCACCTGCATAGTCACAGTACCCAATCAAAAGTATGCTTTTTCAAACCAGAAGCACACCTCCATTTTAACTGCATAGGATTCCCAACACTGCCTCATGCAGATCCAGTCTCCTCCTGACTGCTATGACTACCTCATTTCAAAACAGTTAGAGTGTGGATTGTTTGGCACAGCTATGTGTTTTGGGCTAGAGAGAATGCTCGAAAAAGTGGTATGGACACGGACTTGGGTTCACCTAATGTGGTAATTATTTGGATTGGTCGGAGAGGGTTAAAGTAGAATCAATTGCTCCCTTAGATTGCAAGCAGTGTAGATTCCCAACCCGTGACCTCATAATTGTGCACTGTGGTGGAAATAACCTGGGCACATTGACTGGGGTAGGACTGGAAATCCTAATGAAGGATACCTTTGCACAATTGAAGACACTTTTCCCGCACTCTGTCTTGGTATACTCCAATATATGCCAAAGGCAGAGATGGAAGTGGTTTACTCAATTATGTCCACAAATGGACTAAGCCAGGAACCATGTTAAAAAAACTGTCTCTGTATTTTTCAGAGACCATGACATGGGTTATATTCACAACAACAACCTGCGATTTGATATGGATGGTATATATAGAAGTGAAGGTGTGCACTTCACTGACGAAAGCAACGGAGTTTTTCTTTTAAACCTGAAACTCTGCATCCAGTCCTACTTGTAACTATCACATACTAACAGTGAAGACAAGGGCTCTTGTCAGGGCCACCCTATTGCCCAAAATTCTTGTTCATTTTCTGTATAAATGTTATTTTGTTTTTCAGAATACTTGCAACGTCACAATATTCATGAATACTCTTTCAGTGTATTCATTAGGTTTTCAGTGTGTCTGTGAGAGAGTGCCTCAGAGTCTGAATGGGTCTGTCACTGGGTGCATGAGTGTATGAGTCAGTCTGTAAATTGGTGCATGATGATGTGACTGGGTCTCTGAATGGGTGTGTCAGAGTGGGACTGGGTGAATTGATGCATGATGGTGTCAGTGGGTCTGTGAATGGATGCAAAAGGGTGTGATTGGTTCTACGAATGTGTGCATAAGGGTGTAATTGTGTTTGCAAATGGATGCATAAGAGTGAATCTGTGAATGGGTGCATGCAGTTGTGAGTGGGGCTTCAAGTTGGTGTATGAGGCTGTGACTGGGTCTGTGAATGGGTTAGTGAGGATATGAGTAGGTCTGTGAAAGGGTGCATGATGGTGTGACTGGGTCTGCAAATGGGTGCATGAGGGTGTGAGTGGATCTGTGAGTGGGTGCATGAGGTTGTGACTGGGTCTGCAAATAGGTACATAAGAGTGTGACTATGTCTCTGAACGGGTAAAATAGGGTGGGACTGAGTGAATGGATGCATGTGGGTGTCAGTGGTTCTGTGAAGTGGTTTGTAAGGGTGTGAGTGGAACTATAAATGGGTGAATGAGGGAGTAACTTGGACTGTAAATCTGTGCGTAAGAATGTGAGTAAATCTGTGAATGGGTTCACAAGAGTATCAGTGGATCTGAGAATGGGTGTGTGAGGGTGTGACTGTGTCTGCAAAGGGGTGGGTGAGTGTGTGAGTGTGTGAGTGAGTCTGTGAATGGGTGCGTGAGGAAATGCCTAGGTCTGTGAATAGGTGCATCTGGGTGAGAGTGGATCTTTGAATGGGAGCATGATGGTGTCACTGGGTCTCTGAATGGGTGCATAATGGTCTGGGTGAATCTGTGAATGGGTGAGTGAGGGTCCTAGTGGATCTGTGAATTGTTGCATGAGGGTGTGAGTGGGGGTGTGACTAGGTCTGTGAGTGGGTGTGTGGGGGTGTGAGTGGATCTGTGAATGGGTGCATGAGGGTATGAATGGGTCTGTGAATGAGTGTGTGAGAGTGTGACTGGGTCTGTGAATGAGTACCTCAGGGAGTGAGTGGATATGCAAATGGTTGCTTGAGGGTACGTCTGGGTCTGCAAATGGGTGCATAAAGGAGTGACTGGATCTGCAAATGGGTGTGTGAGGGTGTGAGTGGGTCTGTGAATTGGTGCGTGAGGGTGTGACTGGGTTTGCAAATGAGTGCATCAGGGTGGAATTGTGAAGGGAAGCATGAGGGTGTGAGTGGGTCTGCAAATGGGTGCATCAGGGTGTGAGTGAATCTCTGAGTGGGAGGGTGACAGTGTGAGTGAGTCTGTGAATGAGTGCTTAAGGGTGTGACTGGGTTTTCAAATGGGTCCGTAAGGGTGTGAATGGATCTATAAATTAGTGCATGAGGGTGTGACGGAGTTTGCAAATGAGTGTCTGAGGGGGTGACTGGGTCTGCGAATGGGTGTGTGAGGGTGTGAGTGAGTCTGTGAATGGGTGCATGAGGGTATGACTGGGTCTACAAATGGATGTGTGATGGTGTTACTGGGTCTGTAAATGGTTGCATTAGGATGTAAGTGGATCTTCAAATGTGTGCATGAGGGTGAGAGTGGGTCTGCAAATGGGTGTGACGGTCTGTGAATGGGTGTGTGGGAGTTTAAGTTGGTTTGTGAATGGGTGCATGAGTAGGTGGCTTGGTTTGTGAATGGGTGCATCAGGGTTTGAGTGGATCTAAGAATGGGTGCATGAAGGTGTGACTTGGTCTGCAAATGGGTGCATGATGGTATCACTAAGTCTCTGAATGGGCATGCAAAGGTCTGAGTTGATCTGTTAATGGGTGCCTGGAGATCCTATTGGATCACTGAATAGCTGCACGAGGGTGCGAGTGGGTCTGTCAATGGGTATGTGAGGGTACGAGTGGATCTGTGAATGGATGCATGAGGGTGTGACAGGATCTTTGAAAGGGTGCATGAGGGTGTGACTGGGACTGCGGATGGGTGCTTCAGAGTGAGTGTGGATCTGCATATGGGTGCATGAGGGTGTGACTGGGTCTGAAAATGGGTGTGTGAGGGTGTGAGTGAGTCTGAGAAAGGGTGTGTGAGGGTGTGAGTGGGTCTGCAAATACTTGCATCAGGTTGTGAGTGGATTTGTGAAGGGATGCATGAGGGTGTGAGTAGGTCTGCAAATGGGTGCATCAGGATGTGAGTGAATCTGTGAATGGGTGTCTGACAGTGTGAGTGAGTCTGTAAATGGATGCATGAGGGTGTGACTGGGTCTCCGAATGGGTGAGTGAGAGTGTGACTGGGTCTGTGAATGGAAGCATCAGGATGTGAGTGGATCTGTGAATGTGTGTTTGAGGGAGAGATTGGGTCTGCATATCGGTGTGTGAGGGTGTGACTGGGTCTGCAAATGGGTATGTGAAAGTGTGAGTAGATCTGTGAATGGGTGCATGAGGGTATGACTGGGTCTGCAGATGGGTGGGTCTGATTGTGAGTGGATCTGTGAATGGGTGCATGAGGGTATGAGTGAGTCTGTGAATCAGTGAATCAGAGTTTTAATTAATCTGTGAATGGGTGCATAACAATGTGAGTGAGTCTTCAAATGGGTGCATGAGGGTGTAACTGGGTGTGCAAATGGGTGTGTCAGGGTGTGAGTGGATCTGTGAATGGGTGCATGAGAGTGTGGCTCAGAGGGTATTTAGGGTATGTCATGAGTCATATATTATGTGAAGACACCTAACTATATTGTTGCTTTAAAAAATATATTTATATACACACACACACCAAAATACATATACATGTATATATATATATATATATATATATATATATATATATATATATATATATATATATATATACACATATATATATATACACCTATATATAGTTTAAAGTAATTACATATATTAAATATATAATATTAATTAAATACATTTTCTGAAGTGTAGATATTAAATATATTAAATACAGTAAACCAGTAGTAATACATATTAAATATATTAAATACATCATGTAAGGGAAATACATGATATAAAGTGTGAATAATAATATTAAATTATATGAATGGAATACATTTTCTGAAGTATAAATATTAAATATAGGAGGTCGATATTAAAAAATATGAAATATATTCAAAAAATAATATAAATCATATATAAATCATATAAAGTTACATGACATATATATATATATATATATATATATATATATATATATATATATATATATATATATATATATATATACATTTATATATAGTTACTTAAAAAACAAAGGGACGTTATAGTTAGGCTCACATTTTAAACTTATGAACCGTAGAAACTTACCAGTTAAAGTTATAGTTAACTCAATTTGCTATAACTCGTGCCCTAAGGTATCTTGTTGCATCCCCGCCATGCACAGGGTTTTCCTCAAAAATTTTACTGCAATTATTACATTGATATTATCAACGATGTCATCAAAGATGTCATGGGTGCTGTATTTTATATGGTTATTAGCAGTGGATGGCGATGGCACGAGTTATAGTTACCTTAAGGCATGAGTTAAAGTTACTTGAGTTAACGCTGACTATAACTGGTGAATTTCTATGGTTTTGTACCTTTTAAATGTAAGCCTAATTATAACATCCCTGCAACCTTTGTTTTTTTAAAGTGAATTTAATTTCTTTAAATTTTATTTCTTAACTATAATGTCCTTGTAACCTTTGTTTTTTTCAGTGAATTTGAAAGTTTTTTTTAACATATGGTAATTTTCATTACTATATGTTAATCCAATTACTGCCGTGCACAGCCTCAAGCCAGGCCCTGACGTCAACCACCTATAAGCACCCAATCTTGCAACATGCATGCCCTTCACCCATGCAGAGGGGAGGTTGCCTGCAAGACCTGGCCTGCCGCCAACCCACTCAACCACCCAGCCCCAAGCCTTTCGTCTGTGTGTGACAGGAGTTGGCCACAGCCTCTCTGGGTGTGAGAATAGGTGTGAGTGGGTGTATCTGGGGGTGAGAGTGGCTGTCAACCTGTCTGCCTGGGTGTAATAGTGCATACATCAGCGTTTTAGTGGGTGCGTCCCTGTGTGCGTGGGTCTGTGAGTGGGTGTTAGAAATGGGGTCTTTGGTTGGCAGTCAGGTTACCCTCTGTCCAAGCAAGGACCCTCACTCTAGTCAGGGTAAGTCACACACAATCCAAATTATCCTGTACCCACCCTCTGGTAGCTTGGCACTGAGCAGTCAGGTTTAACTTAGAAGGCAATGTGTAAAGTAGTTGTGCAATAAATCATACAATAACACAATATAGCACCACAAAAATACACCACACAGTGTTTAGAAAAATATATAATATTTATCTGGATATTTGTAGGTCAAAATGATAAAAGATGCAATAAGAAATTGTAAAGATATCACTGGAAAGTGATATAAAGTGTCTTAAGTCTTTAAAAAGCAAACAAAGTCTCTTTCAAGCACAAAGTACCTGGTTGGAGTGAAAAATCTCCGCAAAGGGCCGCAGAGGAGGAGGTGCGTGGAAAAATGGTGTGTGTGTGTCGGTTTCGCCCCTTTGCACACGGACTTGCGTTGTTATTTTCCAAGCGGTGTTGCGTCGATTTCTGGCACGCGGACGGGTCTCCTCTTTGGGTCGTGGAGTTTTCAGACACCCCGGGGTCTGTGCGTGGAATCCTGGGCTTGTTGACCGGCTGCGCGTTGTTCCGGTGGGCGATGCATGGAATTTTCTCCCTCACAGCAGGCGCAGCATCGATTTTCCCTCTGGAAGTCGGGCGGCGTTGTCCAGGAGGGCCGTACGTTGATGTTCCGGTCGCACTGCAGGCGCTGTGTCGATCTTTTCCTCGCGAAGTCGAGCGGCGTCTTTCCGGTTCAGCGTACAGTGAATATTTCACCGTGGAACAAGTTGTGCGTCAAATTTTTCACCGCACTAGGAGTCCAGTTGCAAGAGAGAAGTCTCTTTGGTCCTGAGACTTGAGAGAACAGGAGGCAAGCTCTATCCAAGCCCTTGGAGAGCACTTCTGCAGCAAGGCAAGAGATCAGCAAGACAGCAGGGCAACAGCAAGGCAGCAGTCCTCTGTAGAAAGCAGTCATGTGAGTCCTTTAGGCAGCCAGGCAGTTCTTCTTGTCAGGGTGCAGTTTCTGGTTCAGGTTTCTTCTCCAGGAAGAGTCTGAGGTGGTACGGCAGAGGCCCTGTTTTATACCCAAATGTGCCTTTGATGTGGGGGAGACTTCAAAGAGTGGCTTAGAAGTGTACCAGGTCCCCTTTCAGTTCAATCCTGTCTGCCAGGGTCTCAGTAGGGGGTGTGGCAGTCCTTTGTGAGAGAGCATGCCCTCCACACTCCCTGCCCAGGAAGACTCATTCAAAATGCAGATGTATGCAAG
Source organism: Pleurodeles waltl (assembly GCF_031143425.1). Classification (NCBI taxonomy): domain Eukaryota; kingdom Metazoa; phylum Chordata; class Amphibia; order Caudata; family Salamandridae; genus Pleurodeles; species Pleurodeles waltl. The sequence continues at coordinate 768,964,905 of NC_090436.1, forward strand.
TGAGGTTGAGTACCCTGTGTTTGGAGTGTGTCTGAGTAAATGCACAAGGAGCTGTCAACTAAACCCAGCCAGACGTGGATTGTAAGGCACAGAAAGATTTAAGTGCAGAGAAATGCTCACTTTCTAAAAGTGGCATTTCTAAAATAGTAATATTAAATCCAACTTCACCAGTCAGCAGGATTGTGTATCACCATTCTGGCCATACTAAATATGACCTTCCTACTCCTTTCAGATTAGCAGCTACCACTTTAACAATGTATGAGGGCAGACCTGATGTTAGCCTATGAATGGAGCAGGCCTCACAGTAGTGTAAAAACGAATTTAGGAGTTTTACGCTACCAGGACATGTAAACTACACAGGTACATGTCCTGCCCTTTACCCACACAGCACCCTGCTCTAGGGGTTACCTCGGGCACACATTAGAGGTGACTTATATGTAGAGAAAGGGGAGTTTTAGGCTTGGCAAGTACTTTTAAATGCCAAGTCGGGGTGACAGTGAAACTGCACACACAAGCCTTGCAGTGGCAGGCCTGAGACAAGGTAAAGGGGCTACTAAAGTGGGTGGCACAAGCAGTACTGCAGGCCCACTAGTAGCATTTAATCTACAGGCCCTGGGCACATATAGTGCACTCTACTAGGAACTTACAAGTAACTCAAATAGTCCAAGTTGGTGTAATCCAAGGTTACCTTGTTTAAAGGGAGAGAGCATATATGCACTTTAGCACTGGTTAGCAGTGGTAAAGTGTGCAGAGTCTAAAAGCTAGCACAAACAGTGTCCAAAAAGTGGAGGGAGGCAGGCAAAAAGTTAGGGGTGACCACCCTAAGGCTGTCAGGTCTAACAGTGGGTGTGTGACAGTCTGAGTGGTTCTGTGAGTGGGTGCGTAACTGTCTGAGTGGGTCTGTGAGTGGGTTTGTTAGGGTCTGACTGGGAGTCTGAGTGGGTGCAAGAGGGTCTAAGTGGGTCTGTGAGTGTGTGCATAACTGTCTGAGTAGGTGTGTGAGGGGGAGAAATTGGTTGAAAGAGAGTCAGAGAGAGAAAGAAAGTGAGGGAGATAGAGATAGAGAGTGGTTTAGGCTTTGATGTATGACATACGTAGAATGGGATATTTGTATATAATTTAAAATAAAAAGATATCTGTCATTTTTAAAAATAAAACAAATTTGTACGAATTTGGGACCCCAGCACCAGAGCTAAATGGTCAGTGTGTACATGCTCTGGCCCCTTTTCTTATTTTTTATCTTTTTTCAGCGATTCAGCTGAAGCTGAGGCCCAAGATGGCTGCAAACACTTCCTCATTGAGGTCTTGGCAGCCAATCAGATCTCAGCATGAGATCGGGAGGGTTCACAGAGCCCTCACCTCCTTATATATACAAATTTGAATTTTCTTTAATATATAAAAACTACTGAATGTAATTATACAAAATAACAGAGAGGACAATTTCTGGAACAAGAGCTACCTTTCTGCTAAATTTAGCGTAATTCTGTCCAGCGGTTCTGGCTGTAGTCGTGCCCATGAATTCTAAGGGAATTAACATGGGGAAAACATGTTTTTGTGACCCACACTTTTTCTCAGCCCCGGTCTGATGGAGTACCCTGAAACGTCCCAGACAGCAGCTAATGTGAGCATCACATTTTTTGGGAATATTTTGTGAACATTTTTTCAACCAGCACCAAAGATATAGCCAAGTCAAAAAATGCTTTTTCTATAGAATCTAGTCCTAACTATAACTACCTAGTATCGACCACCACTAGGAAATGGATATACCTATATATATAGTAAAGCAAAAAAGATTATGGCAACACACTCTGTTAAGGCTTGTTCCTTCATTTGATTTTAATCAATGCAACAAACGACACGTTTCGACCAAACGGTCTTCTGTTTAAAATGCAAATATTAAATTCATATTATCAAAGATGTTATCAAAGATGTTATGAGTGCTGTAATTTGTGGGGTAATTAGCAGTGCATGGTGAGGGCACGAGTTATAATTACCTTAGGGCACGAGTTATAGTTACTTGGGATAACTCTAACAGGTGAATTTATATTGTTTTGTAAGTTTAAAATAAATAGGTATAACGACCCTGTAACCTTTCATTTTAATGTGAATTCCTATGGATTTTTAATTCTATTTTCTAATTATAATGTCCCTGTAACCTTTGTTTTTTTCCGTTAATTTTTATGGTTTTCATTACTATACATTAATCCAACCAGCGCCACACACTGTGGTTGGATTACATTATATGTAAATTATACCGACCTATAGGGGCTTTAAGTCTGCTCACTTTATTAGTTGGTGTGTCATTTATATTGCTCTTCACGCCATTAGGGTATACAGCACTGGGCAGCCATTGGCTAACTTCACTCTGAGTTAGGGTGTTCTGCCCTTTAAGGAACAGCATGTTCAGCCCCTCAAGAGAAACACATTCAAACACAAAGTAGTTCCCTTAAGGTATGTGGCCTACTAAGGCAATGTGTGCTTTTTGAAGCAAAATATGTTTTTGTTTTTAGACAATTCTTTTATAGATTTATGAATACAAAGCAACTTACCTATAAATAAAATGTTGTAAAAAATATGATAAAACCAATCAACCCAAGGCTATGTCAAAAGGCTGGCGGCCAGCGCTAGATCTGTGGGCTTGGCCAATGCCTGCTTTGTTTTCTTGACCGGACGAGAAACGTGACAACCTGCAACACAGGGATTTAGCATTCCATAAAAGGAACAACATTCAGCAGCGGAAATGTCTTCCAGAAGTCGCTAACACCCCAAACCAAACTGCTGAGCATATGCTTGCAAAACTCTCTGTCTCTTTCCAAATGTATGCCCACTCACTCTGACAGTCAGGCTCCTTTATTCTTTCTATCATCTTCAGCCTTTATCCCCGTTACTCTGGCTGTCTCTATTTTTCTTTCGATTCCTCCATTGCTAGTAGCAGAACCGCATCTGTTCTCTATTAAGCACTTCAAAAAATGAATGATTAAGACGCATCATGCCTCCGTGCGATCGTTTTTCATTATTATCAAGGTCCCAGCAATTGTACAACTTAATTACAGATAGGATGCAAAGGAGGCAGTTGGAACGAGGATCTGCCATCATCTGTGCATTATGAATTTACAGAAGCCTTCTGAGACCTAACTAGGAACCCGAGGGTTCGTGCAAGACTCCTCTAAGCTGCTTTATGCAGGAAAGTTGTTTTCCCTGTCAGGAGTTATCGGATCGATTTGCTCTGCAGGATTTAAAATTAATTTAATCTCCGCAAAACGCTTAGAACTGTTTCTGTGATGAAATTAGAGTGGAGTAGTGCTGTCATGCAAAAGCCCCAGAGTCAAGCTGTAGTTCACATTAAGTTAGCAAAAGAGCAGTGTAACTGAAAGATTGTTTTCCCCAGTGACATTTGGCATGAGTAATGGCTGCTCTTCCAGCTTCTAGTGGGATGTCACTAAAGCAGAGCAGAACGAATGTGAAAGAACATGGCTTTCCACAAATAATTCAGAGCTAGGAGCCTTGACCCTGCTCTCAGGTTAACACTTGTATGTGTTGCTGTATGGCACGAAGACAACTTCTCTCTTAAAATATGAATGGATTGTGCTTTGTCAGGCCAGAAAATGTACTTATATAACTGTATAGTGAGGTGCAAGCGTTTAACCCATTCGCTGCCAGGCCTTTTCCCCTCATGTGCCAGCCTTTTTTTGGCTATTTGGGGCAGTTTGTGCTTAGGCCATCATAACTTTTTGTCCACATAAGCTACCCACTCCAAATTTGCGTCCTTTTCTTCCAACACCCTAGGGATTCTAGAGGTACCCAGAGTTTGTGGGTTCCCCTGGATGAGACCAAGAAATTAGCCAAAATACAGCTAAAGTTTCATGTTTTTAAAATAAAATGGGAAAGAAGTGTTGCAGAAGAAAGCTTGTGGTTTTGTCCCTGAAAATGGCATCAACAAAGGGTTTGCAGTGCTAAAATCACCCTTTTCCCAGCGTTCAGGAACAGGCAGACTTGAATCAGAAAACCATATTTTTCAACACAATTTTGGCATTTAACTGGGATATACCCCATTTTTACTATTTTTGTGCTTTCAGTCTCCTTCCAGTTAGGGATAGAAATGGGTGTGAAACCAATGCTGGATCCCAGACAGCCAAACATTTATGAAAAGTACTAAAAATTCTGAATTCACCAAGGGGTCATTTATGTAGTTCCTTCAAGGTTTTGTTTTTTTACAGAAAATAACAGCTAAAGTAAAACAAGTATTGAAATTGAGGTGAAAAAAGAGCAATTTCTGTCCACGTTTTTTTCTATAACTTTTTCCAGCTATGGTAGATTTTTAAAGCAATATACTGTTACATCTGCTGGACGCCTCTGGTTGTGGGAATATATAGGGCTTGTAGTTTCATCAAGAACCCTAGGTTCCCAGATCCAATAAATGAGCTGCACCTTGCAGTGGGTTTTCATTGTATACCGGGTATACAGCAATTCATTCGATGAAATGCAAAGAGTGAAACATAGGTACCAAAATGGGCACAAGATAAGGTGTTGAGAAGCAGTGGTTATTTGCACATCTCTGAATTCTGGGGTCCCCATACTAGCATGTGAATTACAGGGCATTTCTCAAATAGATGTCTTTTTTACACACTGTCTTACATTTGGAAGGAAAAAATGTAGAGAAAGAATAGGGCAATAACACTTGTTCTTCTATTTAGTGTTCCCCCAAGTCTCCAGATAAACATAGTACCTCACTTGTGTGGGTAGGTCTAATGCTCGCAACAGGAAATTCAACATGGACACATCACATTTTTACATTGAAATCTAACGTGTTTTTGGGAAAGTGCCTAGCTGTGGATTTTGGCCTCTAGCTCAGCCGGCACCTAGGAAACCTACCAAACCTGTGCATTTTTCAAAACTAAACACCTAGGGGAATCCAGGATGGGGTTTCCTGTGGGGCTTTTTCTAGGTTCTGTTACCCAGAATACTTTGGAAACCTCAAAATTTGGCACAAAAATACACTTTTTCCTCACAATTCAGTGATAGAAAGTTTGGGAATCTGAGAGGAGCCTCAAATTTCCTTCTATCCAACATCCCCCCAACTCTTGAACCTCACTTGTTTTGGTAGGCCTAGTGACCGCAACAGGAAATGCATTTTCCCAACTGACCTGTTTTTAGTAAAGTGCCTAGCTGTGGGATTTGGACTCTAGCTCATCCCTCACCTAGGAGAACCCACCAAACCTGGACATTTCTGAAAACTGAACACCTAGGGGAACCCAGTATGGAGTAAATTATGGTGCTCTCAGCAGGGTCTGTTACCCAGAATCCTTAGCAAACCTCAAAATTTGGAAAATAAAAAATGTTTCCTCACAGTTCGGTGCTGCAAAGTTCTGGAATCTGAGGGGAGCCACAACGTCCTTCTACCCCGCATTCCTCCACATCTCACGATAAAAATGGTACTTCATTTGTGTAGGTAGGCCTAATGCCTGCGACAGGAAATGCTCCAAAACACTACATGGACATATCAAAATTATCAAATACAAAACTACCTGTTTTTTGCGGGGGCACCTGTGTTTTTGGTCCTGGGCTCAGCAGCCATCTAGGGAAACCTACCAAACTCAGACATTTCTGAAAACTAGGCACCCGAGGGAATCCAGGGAGGTGTGACTTGCGTGGATCCCCCAGTGTTTTCTCACTTAGAATCCTTAGCAAACCTCAAATTTAGCTAAAAAAATCAAATTTTCTCCACATTTCTGTGTGGAATCACCTCACCGGCACAAATTTCCTACCACCCAACATTCCCCTCAGTCTCCCGATAAAAATGATACCCCACTTGTGTAGGTGGGCCACGTGCCTGTGACAGGGAAGAGCTAAAAATGTGTCAAAATTGAGAGGGAACTAAAGCAGGGCCAAAAGGGCAGTTTGAAAAAAAAACATTTTTAGGCTGACAAGTGAGGCAGAGTTTTTATCGGTATCGATGTAACAATTCTGGGTGGAAGGAATTTTGTGGATTACTGCAGATTCCGGAAGTTTCCATCACACAAAAATGTGGGAAAAGCTCAAGCAAAGTTGGAGCTTTGCAGGGCAATGTGAGTAAGAAAATGGTGCAGGGTGCATGAGAAGCACACCACCCTGGACTCACCCACATGTTTAGTTTTTTTTGTCTAGGTCTCATACATTTTTCTACATGGTGGCGTCCCAAAGTCCAAAAAGTACAGCCCTCACCATTTCAAGTGGGACTATTTTGAGAGTTAGGCAAGCTCTCATAGCCCAGATGTAAAACCAAAACCCAAAATAATCAAATGTCCTCTTGCTTACCATTGGGATAAGATCTTTTAGTGTGCGTGGCAGAGATGAAAGTCTGTTACTCCCTTCAGTTGGGGTGGGGGCATAACCATGTCTGTACTGGTTGGTAGCTACCACCCCCTATTTTTTTTTTTAATTCTCTGGCATCTAGTAGGCTTTCTGCCCTCCTGGGGAGTGGATCGAGGTAATTGCCCCATCTGCCCACCAGTGGGCAGAACAACTTTGGTCCCACTTATTTGGGATGGGGGGACGGCCATACCCCCAAACTATTGTTTTGAAAAAAATCTTCCCTGGTGCTGGTGGGCTTTCTGCCCCCCTTGTGGGGCACTCGGGCCATGCAAAAATAGGCCAATCTGCCCCCAAGGGGGCAGAAATGGCCAACAATAATGTGCCCCCATGAGGAGTGACTCTTGCCCAAGGGGCTTCCCCCCCAAACAAAACGCACACACACAATCCCCGGTGCCTAATTGGTTTCTGCCCCCCCAGAGGCAGATCGGCCTAATAGCAATAGGCCAATCTGCCCTGAAGGGGGGCAGAAATGGCTTAAAATAAATTTGCCCCACAGGGGGGTGACCCCTACCTAAGGGGTCTCTCCCTATCTGTAAAAGTGTTTTGAAAAAATCCCTAATGCCGATCTGCCCCCCACCTTGGGGACAGATCTGCCTATTTTTCTCAGACCAATCTGCCCCCAAGGGGGACAGAAATCACTAGGCACCAGGGATTTTCTTTTTGCCCCAATTTCATGCTAGGGGAGTGACGTCTTAGGCAAGGGTCGGTCCCCTCAGGGCCAAATTTATTTTAAGCCCTTTTGGGGGCAGATTGGTCTATTTTAATTAGGCTGATCAGCACCCAAGGGGGGCAGAAATGGCCTAAAATAGATTTGCCCCCAGGGGAGTGACCCTTGCCTAAGGAGTCGCTCCCCTTTCATGAAATTGTCATAAAAAATATATCCCTGGTGTCTAATGGTTTCTGCCCCCCTTGGGGGCAGATTGGCCTAATAAAAATAGGTTGGGCAGAAATGGCCTAAAAACTATTTGCCCCTAGGGGAGCGACCCTTGCCTAAGCAGTCCCTCCCCACATGTACACAAATTAAAAAATAAATATTCCTGCTGTCTAGTGGCTCCTGCCCCCATTAGGGGCAGAACAGCTTAATTAAAATAGGCTGATCTGCCCCCGGGGGGGCATAAAAGGCCTAATAAAAAATTGCCCCCCAGGGAAGCGACCCTTGTCCAAGGGGTTGCTCCCCTTCATTCTTTATATATAAAAAACAAACTCCCTGGTGTCTAGTGCCCATTTCTGCAGCCCAATCGCTTTACAATCGCGCTGCAGAAATGCTCAGAAAGACATGAAAGGAAAGGCCTTTCCGTTCATGTCTCTCTGATCGCCCACCCTCGATCGGAAGAGAAATACAAGCATTTGGCTTCCAGCCCGATGGAGGAGGCCTCTGATGACATCATCAGACATCACTGAGGAGGGTGGAATGGGAAGCGATTCCGCTTCCGTCCCTGCCCAGGGGAGATGGCCAGGTGCAGGATGAGCTGGTCTCATCCTCGGCACATGGCATCCATGGCTGAGGGTAAGACCAGCTCATCCAGGGCACCCGAGGGGTTAATTACTTGCAGGATCTGGAAGGAACTGGACAGGTGGTTAAAGGTTTCATGAAATGCTATGTGGCAAATATGAGCACAATATATTCTAAAGCAGTTGTTCCCAACCTTTTGATTTCTGTGGACCCCCACTTTAACATTAATTGAACCCAGGGACCCCCACTGAATCATCATGGGTATCCGGGGATCCCCGTCTGAGTCACTACTGGAAGCTGGGGACCTAATTTGTCAATATTTGTTAATATTTTTTAATTTTCTAGGCTCTCGTGGACCCCCTGAGAAGGCTTCGTGGACCCCCAGGGGTCCCCGGACCACAGGTTGGGAACCACTGTTCTAAAGCATCCTTTTTTCTTAGCCTATACACAATTAAACGACTGAAGACCTGAAAGCAACATCAAAATGAAAATTTAACATTGTCGCTTTGAGCACTGATCAGATATGACTGTAAATTGTGAAGGTGATGTGAACAATTCTAAATATACGAGTATTCTGTTGTGCACATCTATTTATTACTTTCCCTGCTTGAAATAAAAACAGTAACCTCTGATATTAAGTTATTTACATGTTCAGTAGCTGCTGGTGAACTTGTAAACAGGTGTAGTAAGCATACTGGTCAAACAACAATGAGCAAGTGAGCTCCATGATTCAGGAGCCATCTTCACCTAAAAAATACAACTAAATAAATGGATCAAAATGTGGATTTTTCTACAAACAACAGTTTGGGAAAAAAGGTTTGAAAACTCAAATATTTTAGTGAAAGTTCCAAAGGGCCCACATAGAAAATGTTTACAATAGGGCATCATCGCAACCATCCTGAGCAGTGTTTAAGGCAAGTCGGTGTGTCTGCAAATTCCCAGAACCAAACCTCCCATTTTACTGAATGATTTCCCTGACAAATAGAGTAGAAGCCACAGGCTTTATAAATATTTGAAACAACCTGGGTATATGTAAAGATGCTATCCTGCAGCTGTTTAATCAACCCGTCCACTACTGTCCTCTTCCCCCTAATCTACAACACAGTTCTTTCTCCAGGGACACTTTTGGTGCCTATGGAGTATGGGAGATATTACTCGCGTGTCCTATCCCACTAGTATAGAGTTTGCGACCTTTCAGCTCACACACTTTTAGATATTGGTCCATAGCAGTTTATTCGATTTTGGGGCACCAATGTAGGTACACCCCCTTGGGAGAGCCCTACTCCTCCTCCTTTGAAACATCTAGCATTTGAGATTCCCTATTCCATCCACAATGAAGAATCTAACGATTGTTAGTAGAGTGCTGACTGATCTCAATCATTATCAGGGTCCCATCTTCAGGGCGAGCCATAGATGATCATGAACCTACAAGGAAGGTTGAATGCAGGCATATATAAACAAGAGGGCTTGTATATGCCTGAGTCTTCCTCTTCTATCTCTGATCGGGCCTGTCAATGGAATAACACATGTAATTTTCCAATAACCTGATATAGTGGTACAAAACAGATATAAAAGGAATTAATGGCGCCACTCACACCCGTTGGTGCACTATTAAGAACTACACCTCGGGGAATGCCCATGATGGGATTAACATTGCTGGCAGCCTTCAAAGGCCTCCTGGATCATTGTCTGCCAAATGGTACACAGCAAACAAGCACTGAAAAGGATGTGGGGGCAGGTACCAAAAGTTTTAAAAGTCCACAAGCCCAAACTGAGCTGGATATCTGGTTGGCTACTGCCCTACTGCCATATTGTGAAAATAAACCATAAACTGCTCAGGTTGACAAAGACGATTCTCCACATAACCAGATCAGTATTGAGTCTGCACTGGTGCCATCCTTGACATTGCAGCTGCAAGCTGCTTGTGTATTTAGTTTAGGATTAAGTGCCTTTTTAGAGTTTGACACATGGGATATCCTATCAAAAAAATATGGATATCCTGTCTGCAATATTAGAGGTGCCAAAGGCTATAATGCCCTTGTAGTAAGGGGGATGGGCCCTTGTTAGAGTGGGTCAGCATTGTGAACTGGCATCTCTTCTGAATAGGGAGCCAGTGTACTTTCTTGAGATGGGGTGTGATGTGGGTCCTTCTGGGGGGCTGAGTAAGAGTCTTGCTGCTGAGTTTTGTATTGTCTGGAATATCTTAAGGAGCCGTGCAATGATTCCTACGTAGAGAGTATTTCTGTAGTTCAGTCTTCTGGTGATGAGGGCCAGCGTGACAGTTCTTCTGGTGTTGATTGGGAACCACCTGAAGATCTTGCAGAGAATGCAAAGGGTCTGGAAGCAAGCAGATGTGACTGCCTTGACTTGTCTCTTCATGCTAAGCTGACTATCTGGGATGATGCTGAGGTTGCAGGTGTGGTCTGTTGGGACACGTAGTGAGCCGAGTTCCGTGGGTCACCATAGCAAAGTGTTGTTCCCAAAGATGAGGACTTCATTCTTGCATGTGCTGAGTTTGAGGCAGCTATCCTTCGTCCAGTCTGTGATGGTCATCATGCATCTGTGGAAGTTGGCTTTGGAGGAAGAGGGGTCTAGGGACAGTGAGAGGATGATCTGGGTGTCATCAGCATAGGAGATGCTGTTAAGCCCATGCGATCTGATGGTGTCATCCAGGGGGTTCATGTAGGTGTTGAAGAGGGTGGGGTTGTGGGACAATCCTTGGAGGACTCCACAGATGTTCTTCTTGGGCCCAGAGGTGAACGGTGATGGATACTTTGGGTTCTACCGGTGAGGTTCAAGGAGATCCATTTGAGGGCCTCTCCCTGGGTCCTGACGTGGTGGACTTTGTTGATCAGGATGTGAAGGGAGATGGCGTCAAATGCAGCAGACAGGTCCAGGAGGATGAGTCCTGCCATTTCTCTGCCGTCCAAGAGCGCTCTGATGTCATCAGTGGATGTTTAGCTGTTTAGTTCAAAATTCATACTGGAAGGAGACCAGGAAGTTGTGGTCTTCTAGGTGTTGGGTGAGTTGCTGATCACTTTCTTGATTACTTTTGCTGGGTAGGGGAGTTGAGAGATGGGCTGGTAGTTCTTAAGTTTGGCTGAGTTGGTGGATGGTTTTTCTAGAGGGGCCTCACTTAGGCAGATTTCCAGTCCTCAGTGAAAGAGGGTGGAGTGATGGAGGAGTTCAGAACCTTCCTGAGTTTATCACCGATGGTCTTTCTTCTGAGGTTGGACATGATGGGTGCAGGGGGCTGTGTGTGCTCTCAAGTGCATGGAGTTCATAATGGAGATAATGTCTTTCCTGGGGCGGGGGTTCCAGTGAGTGATCAGATTTTTGGTATTTATGTCTATGGGTGTGAGGTGGTTGATTCTGTCAGTGGCAGAGTGTTGGTGTTTGATTGATTGAAAATAATGCAGTTTGGGATAGGGGAGTATAGGAAGAAACTGTGTAGGTCAACAGAGTTTAGCAAGGAAGCCTTGCTAAACTCTTTTGGCCTTCATGTTGCTGTTGCATTTCCGAATGCTCCTTGTCAGCACAAGGAACCTAAAGCAGCTGGACTGTAATTCCCAGAACCCTCTCTGGTCTGACAAGAAAACAGAGGAGGCTACCAAGACTTTCCAGCAAGTATTGCTAAGCCTCCTGAGTGATTACTCTGAATAGCAACCTTGTCCTTCTCCGCCAATATCTGCAGATTCCTCAATGAAATGCCTCAACTCACTTGGCCATTCTTAGCACCCACAAGCTGTTATCAGATGCAGCATGACAAGCCAGGGTGATGATGATCCTTCATCAGCAACCTGTCCTATGTTTCATAAGAAGGCACTTTTGGGGGTCCCCTTAACTGCCTTGTTAACTCAGTTGTCCAGCACCCAGAGTACTCAAAAATAAGTTGGATATTGAACTCCTGGTGTGGACTGCACCATTCTTGGTGTATCTTTGGCTATCTGGGTTCTCCTACCCTTTGCATCTGTGCATCAAAGACCCTTCTCACATTACATTGTCAGTATCCCTTCCTACTGGGCATAACACTATTGACCTAGTATTGGCAGCGCATTTTGGCCCGTATTTATACTTTTTTTGCGCCGCATTTGTGTCGTTTTTTGACGCAAAAACGGAGCAAACTTGCAAAATGCCATTGTATTTTGTAGGTTTGCGACGTTTTGCGTCAAAAAGCGGCGCAAATGCGGCGCTAAAAAAAGTATAAATACGGGCCTTTATATCTAAGATAGCCATGTTTCAAGCACCCAGGACACCAAAGTGGATGTGTAATCCCACTGAATTTTCTTGACTGTGACAAATGGTCAAGAGAAACAGCTTTTTGAAGTTTTTGTCCACTAAATCACTGTGGGACACAAGAATCTGAATTTTTCTATGAAGTCTTAGATGGACTTGGCGTCACCTGTTAAAACTTTACCACTAGCAGTGGAACCTGAGCTAATGTCATTTTTAGTTACAATGTTCTCTGTCCTCCAATATAATTCATTTTTGATGTCTATATAAACTGCCTTTTTTTATTCCTATTTCATCAAAACCTACATAACGAGTTATATTTTATTTGGAGGGCCATCGATTTGTCCAGTGGTTACATACTGATTTAATAATACTGTCTGATTCCAGAAGAGCACTTGTGTCTATATACATATTCTGGAGAGCTCCTGATTGGTAGCTCTATCTCATTCTAATCTTTTCACCACCTCTCATGAGCTAGTCCATGGTAGGTTAGCTAAGCATCCTAAGACTGTCAATAAAGTTTTGGAAGCCCAGCTTGTAATATCTGTGTTTATACAGCTATGTAACTTGACAGAATTGGAGAAAAACTGAATAGAATGAAATGTGACATGGTGACATGACATCCTATTATCATTTAAAATGTTGGAAGTATTATCCTGCACTTCTAATATCCACTTCCTTTCATTTTTACATTTAACTCCTTCCTTTGCAAGAGTCATATATCATGATTGAGAATCTACTAAGAAGGTTAGATGGTATAAAGTGCCTCTTTCAGGTCAACCCTTGCTGAAGCTATAAATCTCTACTTCCATGTGAATACCTGTACAGCCGTTCACTCTAATGTGGAATGGGATGCATTTAAAACCATTCTAAAGTGAATGATTATCAAAACTTCTCTTCTTTAACCACACCAAACTGATTTGAGGCCATCTCACCCTACCTCTAGCCTGGTGCCAAGCTGTGACAGATAGTCTAAGGAACAAAACCTTTCCTTCATTAGGTCTCATTTGGACTGAACTATGAATGGGCAGGCCTTCTGGGGTCCCTTTCAAGTTAATGAAGTTTCAGGACCCTCCCCATCTCTTATTCTTGGGCTGGTAGGAGTCATATTCCTTACCACTAAAATCTTTGTGGGTCATTATGACCCTGGCGGTGAGTGTTAATGTGATGGTATGATCGCCAACAAGTTGGCAGTACATACCGGCATATTTTGAGAATAATCTTCTCCACTCATACTGCCATGGCAGTATCACCTGCGGTGCCAGAGACGTCAATCTCCAGCCCGACGGCCGACATAGTACCGCCAACAGCATTATAAGCCTGCCAACCACCATGGTTTATGTGGTTTGGTAACCATGGCAGTAGGTCCTATCGGTAGGCTGCTCCCCCATTCCCCCAACACTCACCAGATGCCCCCCCTCCATCCAAACTCCCCCAGCCCCCTCCGATCCTCATCCCCCCAACCCTCCGATCCTCACATTCCCTCTTGCCCCATACACACACACACCCGCAGACACTCACCACGCATACACCCAATCACTCACACTGGCATACACACATTCATACACGCATACTTCCAGACATGCTCAAACACATTCTAACACACAGTCACACTGACATACAGACACACACTCACTTCACCATTCTTACACGCATTCACTCAGACGCATTCAACCACTCACAACACAACACACACAGATGCATTTACACACACACTCACACATTCATAGACACAACCTCAAACACACACACAACACCCCCTTCCCTATCGGAAGCCCAACTTACCTTTGTAGAGGAGGTCTTCCGTATTACAGGTCATGAAATGGCTGGTGGTGTTCAACTGGAGTGGCGGTGCAAGTGGTAGCAGAGCCAGCTTACCACCGTCTGCCAGTAAGTTCACTGCCAGATTTCTGCCCTTCTTGTGGTGGAAGTCCAGCAGTGATCATAATATGGTGGACAGTGGACAGATGGTAGCCACGGTGATGGTATTTAGGCGGTGGTCACCACAATGGTTGTGGTTTTTACCACCAATGTCAAAATGAGGGCCTCTGTGTCAAAATGTGTAAGCCGTTGCTTCTGCTAATATATCAGATTTTAGACCTCATTAAGGTGAAACACTGACAGGGTACAGCTGCTGACTTAAGATATTTACCCTATAAGATGCATAGACAGGTAAAGGGTAACTTTGTAAACGTACCTTTATCTAAATGTTTATTAACGTCACCATGACTTGGCATTATATAATGCCTATTAAAAATAATGGTTTAATTACCTCTGTAGCTAACACCAGTCTAATGTTCGCAGACTTCTGATTTTATTCTGACTTTCTTTTTGTAGGATAGCTACAGCATTTCACAGTAAAATTAGCTTTTGGAGGCTGCTCGTTTTAGGTGCATGCCGTCATTAAATTCTTCTATGTAACACGTTTTATTAAGCCTACTACCTGGTGGTCTACAATGCCTACTTAGACGCAACTCATTTATATTTAAAAGTAGGATTCTGTTACATACAGATGTATTTTGATATTAGCATTGTGGATCAAGTATCTTGTGTACCCGTTCTTTTATTATATTTATTGAATAGGCCATTATTCATGAATGTGTAACAAAGGAATGTGTTTATGTTTAATTGTGTTGCTCCGTATTAGTTGTTTAGAATTCAGAACGCTCATTCTGGACTAGCAGAAGTGCAGATGAGAATGACTTGGATGCTGTGCTGTGAATACATACTTGCTTATAAATACTTTACACTTTCCTGGATTTCTTTGAAAGTTCAACAACAATTAGTGAAACGGACCTGGAGAGTACCGTCATCTTTATCATGCCACACAGCACAGGAACGGAACTTTTCTGGGAGAGTTTATGTGGAGTACCTGCTTCGCTAGTTAACTTTTCTTGCTGAGCTTCGCTGTGTGTTTCCTTGTACTTTTTCTTGGACACACCTTTTCAAGTACATTCGTCATTTATTCCCTAAAATATATTAGGAAGTGCATGCTCTGTATTTGTTTGGGAGTGAATCCTTTGAAACGTCCTGTATGCATGGTCCCTCAAGCTTTGGATTGACTCTCTGCAAAATCAACATGGGCACTTCGCGCTGGAAGAGTGACAGTGTTCCCTCGCGCTTTGTATTGAAGTTCTGCGTAGCCAGCACTTCGCTCATTGCGCTGGACGAGTGCGCCATTTGAATTTTATCAGACCGCACTGCATCATGTTTTGGGGTGGAACCCGGTCATGCTTTTGCTGACTAGTGACTGCATCGTTCAAGTCAAAATTGTGTGCAGCTGTTTAGAATTCAGAATGTTCATTTTGGGCTAGCAGCTGTGCAGATGCAAGGTGACATGAATGCTGTGCTTTTAATAAATTCCTGCTTATAAATACTTTACACTTTCCTGCATTTCTTCGAAAATACGACAGGTTATTTTTTTTAAAAAAGGGGATATTTTGACAGGTACACCTGCAGGTTTAAATGCTGCAGGAATAAGGCTACTCAGGAATGCCTTTTATGTTTTCTTAGTCATTCTGGATGATGGCAAATTAGGTGCTGCAGTCCACAAGTAACACTTCACTGTCCATGCCAATAGTGCATTTACCTGCACCGTACAGTATGATCTTATTGTAGGATTAAATATATTAATAGGGGATTAGCCAATCTAACCATATTTTTAGGTTCAGAGTACATACACCGGAGTCAAGGTAGTGGTTACCTAATGTGCAAAGTTCTGAAACAAGCAATACTTATCAGCAAAAAATAGGGTAACTGTGCAGCAAAAGGCACATTCTTACAGTGAGTGAATGTGTCAGAGGTATAGTAGTTGAGGGAATAAATGTGGAAGATGCTATTAGACTTGTCATCTATGTGTATCATAATGCACTGGCCAGTGTTGCAGAAATATTTCTTTCAATGCTCTCATGGGTAGAGTTTTGATGAATACTTTATACCCTGCTTGGTTGACTAATTTAAGAAGAGCTTCAGAGCAAGTGATGGAAGATAGGTCTAAGAGAGTAAAAGATGGTGCCAGGGAAATGATCACATGATGTAAGAAGAAATGTAAAAACGAGTTGAATGCATCAAGATGGTGAGAATGGGCAGGTTCGGAAAATATAATTTGGTTTGGTTGAAACTACTGATAGAAGAGTATCTAACTTCATGGGTGTGGAAGTGAAGGAGATTGTTTGTGCTGTGAAGTTGCCAAATTGTCATTGAAAGAGTGTCAAATCTGTGTCAAGCTCAGTCAATATGGGCCATATTAGATTTATGGCATTCAAACTCCAAAGGCATTGATGTGAAAGGGACGCTCCTATCTGGTCATAGGACAGTCAGAGGTCACAAAGATGTGCAGAGCAGAGATGCAACTTTGCCACATCCAACATAGCCACTCTGCAAAAGAACTGCTTTATCCCGAGCTGAATCCAGTAATTTAAAATGGTGATGAGTGACTTTGCCCATATGCAAGTAAAGCCCAAGTATCATGGAAGACAACTTGCATCGTTTGTAAGAAAGAATAGAATTGTACAATGCCTATATCATTTCAATCAATCAATCAGACATTTGTAAAGTGCACTACTCACCCATGGGGGTCTCAAGACGCTGAGGAGGGAGGAGTGGATTGGGGGGGGGGAAGCTGCTACTGGTCTTGAGAAGTTTCCTGAAGGTAAGGAGGTGTTTGGTGTGGCGCAAGTGGGTTGGAGGAGTGTTCCATGTTTTGGGGGCAAGGTGCAAGAATGGCCTACTGCCGGTTGTAGTTCTGTGGTCGTGAGGGACGGTTAGGAGGGTGAGTTCTGTGGAGCGGAGATGACGGGTCGGGGTTTAGGAGAGTCGTCTATTGAGGTATTCTGGTTCGGTGTTATGCAGAGCTTTGTGAGCGTGGGTGAGGAGTTTGAAGGTGATTCTCTTATTGACTGGGTTCCAGTGCAGGTTTTTCAGGTGGTCTGTGATGTGGCAGTGGCGGGGGATGTCCAGGATGAGGCATGCAGAGGCGTTCTGGATGCGTTGCAGCCCCTTCTGGAGTTTGGCTGTGGTTCCTGCGTAGAGGGCATTGCCATAGCCCAGTTTGCTGCTTAAGAGGGCTTGGGTGACTGTTCTTCTGGTTTTGGTGGGTATCTATTTGTAGATCTTTCGGAGCATGTGGAGGGTGTTGAAGCAGGATGAGGAGATGGCCTTGACTTGCTGGGTCATGGATAGTGATGGGTCCAAGATGAATCCTAGGTTGCGAGCATAGTCGGTGGGAGTCGGAGCGGTTCCGTGAGTGGCAGGCCCCCAGGAGTCATCCCACGTGGAGGGGATGGAGCCGAAGATGAAGATTTCCATCTTGTCAGAATTGACTTTGAGGAAGCTGCTTCTCATCCATTCGGCGATGGCCTTCATTCCTTTGTGGAGGTTGGTCTTGGTGGAGTCCTTGGTGAGGGAGAGGATCAGCTGGGTGTCGGCATATGAGATGATGTTGAGGTTGTGGTATCGGGCGATGTTAGCGAGCGGTGCCATGTAGATGTTGAAGAGGGTCGGGCTAAGGGACGAACTGTTGGGTACGCTTCAGATGATTTTGGTGGCCTCCTGGCAGAATGGGGAGAGGCGGACTCTATGGGTTCTGCCGGTGAGAAAGG
Source organism: Pleurodeles waltl (assembly GCF_031143425.1). Lineage (NCBI taxonomy): Eukaryota > Metazoa > Chordata > Amphibia > Caudata > Salamandridae > Pleurodeles > Pleurodeles waltl. The sequence continues at coordinate 768,982,542 of NC_090436.1, forward strand.
AGGTTACCCAGTCCAGGGTTCTGTTGCGGATTTCAAGTGAAATAGTCATAGCACACATGGAGGGACAGAGAAGTGCACAAATTAACAATGCAGCACAAAAATAGCATAATTCAATTACTTCATCTGTTTGTAAAGTTCAACCTACTTTCTAACATTTTTTGTAAATTTTGAAAAATGCACAAAGTGTTAAAGATTAGAGAGAGGCACAATCTTTTGCAAGTATCCTACAACCCAAAGTTTCTAAAAAACAAAACCGCTGAATGAATGACTCATGTCAAATCAAAATACATTCAGCATGGTTGAAGGTAAAGTCAGGGAAATATTGCTTACATTCCATACTACCAACAAATAAATAAAGATATTCTACTTACTTGCCTTTGTGTTACTCATGAAATTGCAGCCCTTACATAACACCACTGCTCAAAATCTGAAACTTCCAAAACAATACCTTAATGTTACATAAAGATGCAAAGATATGATACATTCTCTTTCCAAAGACTAAGGGCTGCATTACAAGGCTGGCGGGCCAACAACCATTCCGCCAGCTCTAGGGACAGGAGACCATGGTGGAGCTGGCAGTCTCCACACCCGGCCCATTTACGATGTTTCCACTGGGCTGACTGACAAAAAACCTCTGTGTTAGGAGGTTTACAAAGATCTGCTCAGCGGAAACGGAGGGGCGGCATTGGCCTCGGTTCCTCTTGGAGCTGATGCCAATGTCTTTGCAAAGAGGGGGCCCCCAGCCCCCTCAGAATGCGCATTGTCTGCCATTGCATAGCATAAAGGGTACTTGGCAGGGGGGCCCTGACACTGCCCATGACATTGCAGGCCCCCCCAGTACTGTTTCCTGCCAGCCTTTTCATGGCGGGGACCTTGACATGAAAAAGCTGTCAGAAAGGGGACTCATGATCAGCACAGCGATGCTGAACTTAGCACCGTGTGTGAGTTACCACAACTCTGACTGCTGCCAACCCACCAGGATCCATGATCTGACTGCCAAGGTCGTAATCCGGTGGTTCGAACACAAGGAGTGCTGTGGTCTATCCGCCACTGTGGCTTTGGTGCTCCTAGGACCGCCAAAGACTTAATAAGGGCCTAAAACATACTTTTATATGTCTTCTGTATTCTTTTTTAGATAGTTGAGAAAACTTCCACCTTGATTCAAAATATAAGCAAATGAGCTTTGGCCAAGTAAAACCACAATGCAAATGCAAAGCTATCCAAAACCTGGAAAAACACAATTTATTTTTCCCTTTTTGGCACCTGGGTTTACCCCTCTGGGACATACACGACAAGGGCCAGAGGTTCAGGCTATCCCTACCTAGCCTCCTTCTATATGTTTTTGAACATATTTTCAAGACTCTAAGGCTGAGTCCCTGAATCTTGTGATGAAGGCCCATAATTTTTCCTCATGTCGCTGTCAGACACCATAATGTTGGGTCCCATGGGAGTTCTGCAGGATGGACTAACCAAAAAGCAAGTTTAGACATGTTTTTCAACTGGATTCCCACAGTCATACGAGAGTCCCATGAGAACAGACTACTATACATTTTGAATTACTTTCTATGAAACGGCTGAACAAAATCACACTAACTCGCAAAAAGCACACTTTCTGAGTTAGGATCATGCTTTCTGCCAAATTAAGGGTCTTATAATCAGGGCGGTGGTACAAGGACTGCCAGCCTAATGGTGACTGTTGAATCACTGCAACTGTGGCTGTACGAATGCCACATTACGACCCTAACAGTCGGACCACCAGAGGACCACAATCCTCTCTGGGAACATGGTTACAGACGGTCCGATGGCAGTTTGAGTTGTACTCAGCCCTGGAAGCTGAGATAGAATAGAATAGAATAACATAGATTCACTGTTATTTAAAGTAAGCAGAATATTAACCAATAAGTTAACAACTTAAGATAAAACAATTTTTTTTTTTTTTTATAAAACTCAATAGAAAACATTAAGGAAGCACAATAAGTATCCAAACCAATATAAAAATAACAATAGCATTATTTCAATATAAATAATACACAATAAGACATTAATCAGAAAACAGGTTAGTTGGTGAAATTTACCTCAACTTATCTTTTGTCAGCATATTATGCATTTAAAAAAAAAGTTCAGTGAGTTTGTTACCTTTGAAAAATATCAGTGTTATTTATTAAAAACATTTTGTATACATTTAAAAACTCAAACGTCGTATACATTTGTTTGGACTTACCCACAATTGAGAGTAATTAGGTAACATTCATAAATGAATTGTATACTTTTTAAAACTGTTTTAAAGGTCAATGCAAACATTCAATTTGCCAACACCCTTTAAATTCTTATAAAAATAATTTGTTTGATAAGAAAGTCATATATTTTTGTCATACAATCACTGAAGGCTTATTATACTAATGGTAATATATAGTATAATCTGTGAGTTCAAAAAACCTTTAAAATTAAACGCAAGTAATAATATTGCCCAGAAAATGTTTTCAATTTACCCCTGATTCACAATGCCTGAATTATTCATCAGGCACAGCTATGCTGCTCATTAGTTTTACACTAATGAGGTATTCTAACAGAAATACTGTGAGAGAAATAGCAAGGGAAATTCTATTTCAGTGTGTCAAATGCCAAATCATTTTTACACATTCATCAGTTGCGAAGAATTGCTATAAAATGTGATGGGAACTGCACAAACAACTCCAACTGTCACCCAGTGTGTACAGAAAGGAGAAAAGTAAGTGGACTTTGAATTTGGGCCAAACTTGTAATGTCTTCACTTTGCACTCATAGAGACCTTGTGGGTACAATGTACCTAGACCTAACTGCCTTAGGATGGTCGTCCCCCAACTTTTTGCCTGCTTCCCTCCACTTCTCTGACACTGTTTTTGCTGTTTTTTGGACTCTGTGCTCTTTACCACTGATAATCAGTGCTAAAGTGCATATGCTCTCTCCCTTAATCATGGTAACATTGGTTCATTCCCAATTGGCATATTTGATTTACTAGTAAATCCCTAGTAAAGTGCACCGCATGTGCCAGGGCCTGTAAATTAAATGCTACTAGTGGGCCTGCTGCACTGATTGTGCCACCCACATAAGTAGCTACTTAACCATGTGTCAGGCCTGCCAATGCAAGGTCTGTGTGTGCAGTTTCACTGCCACTTCGACTTGGCATTCAAAAGTATTTGCCAAGCCTTAATCTCCTGTTTTGCTACACATATGTCATCCCTAAAGTTGGACCTAGGTAACCAATAGGGCAGGGTGCTGTGTAGGTAAAAGGCAGGACATATGCCTGGGTGTTTTATATGTTCTGGTGGTGGAAAACTCCTAAATGAATTCTCCACTGTTGTGAGGCCTGCTCATTTCATAGGCTCACATTAAGGCTACCCCCATGTACTGTTTGAGTGGTATTGGTAGTGATCAGAAAGGAATAGACAGGTCATATTTAATATGGCCAGAATGGTAATACAAAATCCTGCTGACTGGTGTGGTTTGATTTTATATTACTATTTTAGAACTGCCACTTTTAGAAAGTGAGCATTCCTCTCCACTTATAATCCTTCTGTGTCTTACAGCCTGTCTCCAATCCATGTCTGGGATGAGCTGGTCGACAGCTCCCTTGTGCATTTCTCCCAGACAACCATAAACACAGGATGCTCAGTCACACCAGCACACATCTGCATACTGAAGGAATATTACTGGGCCGGAAGGGTGGAGAGCATGACAATTACATTTCAGCGGCTAGTGGCCTGCCCTTACACAATGGATTGCCAAACCCCCTACTGGTATCCTGGCAGACAGACCAGTACTGAAAGGGGAACTTCTGCACTCCAAAACCACTCTTTGAAGTCTCTCCTACCTCAAAGGCACTTCTGAGTGTATAAAATGGGTTCCTGACCCTGCCAACTTAGACATTTCTTGGGACAGACACTCAGCACCAGAACCTGCAACCTGCCAAGAGAAGCTGCCTGGCTACCCAAATGAATCACCTTGACTGCTTTGCTGTGAAGGACTGCTGCCTTGCTGTTTCCCTCCTACCTTTCTGGCCTCTTGGTCTGCTGAGAAGTTCTTTCCAATGGCTTGGATTGAGCCTGCCTCCTGTTTCCTGAAGTCTCATGGCCAAAAAGACTTAGGCTTTCATTACAAAACTGACAGACGGCGGTAATTTGGAGAAAGGCACTGCCAACAGGCTAGCAGTACCTTTCCCCAAAATTTGACATTGGTGGTTTGGCTCAAGCCAAACTGCCAATGTACCACTCCATCCGCCAGCGCGGTAACAGCTGCCGGCCTGAAGACTTCAGTCTCCAGCTAGTCGGCCTTCACTATCCAACCCGCAGGATTATGACCCACCTACCACCATGGTTTTCGTGGCTTCCTTACCCCCGTGAAAACCATGGTGGTAGGCACCATCAGTGCCTGGGAATTCCTTCACTTACACTGATAGGGGTCCCCCCTGCCCCCCTCACCCTCCCCAGAGTCTTCCCCTACCCTCCCCTCCCTCTCCCGACCCCCTCACGACATACACGCACATTCAAGCACCAACATTCACACGCATACACACACTCACATTCACCCACGCATACATACATACATTCACACACACATCCACACACACTGACATACATACAAGCACCCACGCATTCACACAATACAACATACATGCACACTCACACCCATTCATGCACACTCGCATTCCACACACCACACACCCACCCACACCCCTGTCGGAGCACCCAACATACCTGCTTGCAGGGGGTCCTACCACAGGAGACATGACGTGGTGCTGCTGCCAGCAGCAGCGTCCACCAGCAGAACACCACCGGGCCGTATCATGGATCATGATACGGTCTGCGGTGGTCTACTGGCATGGCGCTGCTGCTCACCGCCCCCCGCCATGACCGCACCGGGATTCCGCCAGCCTTCTGGTGGAATTCTGGCTATGGTCATAATATGGCCGATGGTAGGTAGCCACAGCGATGGTGTTTTGGTGGCAGTCGCTGCAACAGTAGGTGGTCATTACTGCCATTGACATAATGAGGGCCATAATCGCTGCAAATATAATCCTTGTGCGGTGAAAATCAACGCACAGCCTGCCGGAATCAATGCACAGCCTGCATAGTGGTGAAATAATCATTGCATCGCCGAAACAGGAAAGACGCAGCCCAGCTCCCCAAGTGGAGATCGATGCAGCACCAGCATTGCGAACAGAACTTCAACGTGCAGCCCATTGGATTGACGCATCTCCAAGCCAGAACAATGCAGTCTGACTTCCTGTGAGAAGAATCGACACAGCGTCTGCCATGCGACAGAAATGTTCACACATCGCCTACTGGATCTACGCAGCACCTGTGACTTCGACCTGCACAGCCAGGATTTCCATGCATCGTCCCTGGGATTCAAAAGACCTCACATCGCAAAGAGGATTCAAGCATGCATGCTGGAACTCGACACAAAGCCCTTGCCACGTGGGAAAGAATCAACGCATCATCTGCGTGTTCCCTGAAATCCGACACACATCTAAGTTTTTCCATGCACCTCCTCCTCTGCGGTAAATTTGACACAAACCAGGTACTTTGTGCTTGCAAGAGACAATTGTTGCTTTTAAGAACTAAAGACTCTTCTTATCAATACAAAAGTGATATTTCAACTTGTGATTCTCAAATCTTCATCGTTTTGACCTTAATATAAGCAGAAACATATCCTATATTTCTCTAAACCTGTGTCTTTTTGTGGTGTTCTCACAATATTATTGCATGATTTATTGCATAAATACTGACTGCTCAGTGCCAAGCTACGAGATGGTGGGCACCGGATAATTTGGATTGTGTGTAAGTTACCCTGACCAGGATTGTGGTCCATACTTGGACAACAGTGCATACCTCTGCCAAATAGAGACCCCATTTTTTAACATTGGTGATCAGCGGTGAGGATAGGAATTGCGTTTGTGCAGTAACATACAATAGTTATGTGTACACTACTTACCCAAAGTTAAAGGTCAACTTGATTTTTTCTCTTTTTCTGCAATTTCATTTTTCTGCTTGCCAATTTAATCAAATCATCATACAACATGTCTCTGGCTGGCTCTCAAGTAGGAGCTACAGAGTCTGACTTAGCCAGCTCGAGGTATACACTGTTAGCCAGCTGAAAGGGTTTTGCAAGGGGATGGGAATACCTACCCAGGTGCCTCCAGAAAGGAGGAGTGCCAAAAGGCACTGAGGGCCTGGGTAGAAGCCAGTTTACAAGATGATATTGGTGTGGAGGAGTCAGAGGATGGCCCCTCAGAGGATTTGCCACCAGCAGTGGGGGGTGTTACCCCTGGAATTGTGCCCCCTGCTAATCCAGGGAGCAGTGTCTCTAGCCATGGCCTGACCATAGAGGAAAGGAGGGAGGAGAGAGAATTGCAACTGCAAATGGCAATGTTAAACATAGAGACAGAAGAGAAGAAGGCTGAGATAGAAGCTGAAAGGGCTTTGGCTGAAAAAGAAACTTTTGTTGTCTCATTAAGTGAGTCTCAAAGAGCTGGACATCAAGGCTAGGCAGTTGGAGTCCAGCAGTGATGGTGGCAGGACACATACAGGACCTGCTGGAGACAAAAAGGTTTGTATACCCAAAAATGTGGTGCCAAATTATGTGGTGGGAGATGACATTGAAGTGGTTGGCTGCTTATGAAGTTTGCATTAAGGGCTCATGGGGTTCATGAAGAGCAATGGACCCACTCCTCACATTAGACTCAAAGGATCAGAACACATTCTTGCCCATGAAAACCACTTTACTTGCCAAGTTTGGGCTGACCCCTGAAAAGTATAGTCAGAGATTCAAGGACAGCACCAGGCTCTCCACACAAATCTGGGTAGACTTTTTAGATTTTTCCAGCGAGACCCTGAATGGATGGGTCTGGGGCAGTAAAGTAGATGACTATGTGGGGTTCTTTAATTTGATATTGAGAGAGCATATGCTCAGTGTTTGCTTTACAGAGTTGCGCCAGCACCTAGTTGACAGTAAGCTGACTGACCCTAGGAAGCTTGCTGAGGAGGCGGACCTCTGGGTTAGCACCAGAATGTCCAAAAAGGTATCCAGGGGGGGAACCCACCAAGGTGGTCAGGGTTCCCAACAGAAGAAAGAGGGGGAGAAAAACTTAATAATAAGGAGTTCACAAAAGGCCCCTAAAACAATTCCCGGGGGTGGTGGTAACGAGTCCCAGCCTGAGTCTGAGAAGAGGCCAGGGTTCTTTGATAAGAAGAAAGGGAGGTTTGTAGCCAAATGCTTAGAGTGCACCACGCATCCATGCATGGGCACTTCAAGGGATACTCCAAGTTTCCCATGCGGGCACAGCACCCCACTGGAGAGCAGACACCTGGGTTGGCTAGGGTAGCGCTCAGGAAGGAGGTAGTCCCAGATAGTTTTGGGGAACAGATAGAGGTAACCCTAGTGTCCCTGGGAGATGAAGAAACGGTGTCAAAAGCTCACATGCCTGCCAATTCTTCCAAGTATAGGCAGTGGGTCACCATTAATAGGCAAAGGTGGAGGCTCTGCGTGACACAGGAGCCAGCATGACCACTTTCAGGGGTCAGCTGGTGTCAGCAGAGCAGGTCATCCCCTATACATTCCACCAGGTCATGGTCGCTGACAATCGTGAGAGTCACCCACAGGTCGCTCTCATTCTCTTTGAGTGGATGGGGTCTCTGGTACTCTAAAAGTAGCTGTGAATCCTACCATGCCGGTAGATTGTCTGTTAGACAACAACCTTAATTAACTACCTGGAAGGAGGTGGTGCTCAGGTCTCAACTGGAGAAGTTAGGTTTGCCTGAATGGGTCTGCATGACCACACAGTCCATGGCTGCCCAGGAAGGGGGTCAGGGGTGTCTGGAACCTGGAACAATGGCCCAGACAGCTGCAAAGAAGAAGGGCAAGGGGGTGGGAAACCGGTCCCAGATGTTCCGTGGTGGTTGATAGGGTCCCAGAGGACGAGGCCCCTGAGTCAACTGGGGAGGACATCGCTGCCCTGGGTAACCTGCCTGAGCTTGCTGGATGGCAAGTTGAGGGTGGGTCACCCAGGAAGGAGCTCTGCAAAGAGAAGAAAGAGTGCCCCACTCTTGGGGGTTTGAGGTGACCGGCTGCAGCCCAGGCAACAGGTGAAGCCTCTGGCGATCACCATATCTATGGGGAGAACTATCTACTTTACAGTGAGCCCAAGGTACAGGAAGCTGGGGCAGCACGTGTGCTGGTGGTCCCCCAGTGCTATCAGGCCTTCCTACTTGGGTTGGCTCACGACATCCCCCTGGCGGGACATTTGGGGCAAGACAAGACCTTCGCAAGGCTTGTTACCACCTTTTATTGGCCCCGAATACGGGTGGCCTCAGATGCTTTCTGTAGGACCTGCCCAACCTGCCAGGCTAGTAGGAAGACAGGGAAAAGGCTAAAGGTTCCCCTGAACCCACTCCTCATCATTGGCACCCCCTTTGAAAGGGGTGGCCTCAATGTCATTGGTCCCTTGGACCCCAAAACTGCCCTAGGCAACAGGTTTATCATGGTTTTGGTGGACCATGCCACCCGCTATCCAGAGGCAATCACTCTAAGGACAGTGACTGCACCAGGGGTGACCAGAGCTCGAATGGGGATATTTGCCTGTGTCGGATTTCCCAAAAAGGTTTTGTCTGACAGAGGCTCAAACTTCATGTCTGCGTACATGAAGTCCATCTGGGATGCGTGTGGGGTGACCTACCGATTCACCACCCCTTACCAACCTCAATCCAATGGGCTTGTGGAGAGGTTCAACAAGACCCTAAAAGACATGATCACCGGCCTACCTGAGGCCATGAGGCGTAAGTGGGACGTCCTTTTGCCACGCCTTCTCTTTGCTTATAGAGAGGTACCCCAGAAAGGGGTGGGATTCAGCCCCTTTCTTTGAACTTCTCTATGGGTTCCCTGTCAGGGAACCGCTAAGCATAGTAAAAGTGAGTGGGAAAAAGCTCCCAGGAAACATCCCCAGGATGTGGTCAGTTACATGGTGGCCCTCCACAACCAGATGCAACGATTCTGGAAACAGACGAAGAGCAATGTTGAGGCTAGTCAAGAGAAGATGAAGCAATGGTATGACCAGAAGGCCACCCTGGAAGAATTCTCCACTGGAGACAAAGTATGGGAAATGGAGCCAGTAGAGCCTAGAGCTCCCCAGGATTGCTGAACTGGCCCATTCAAAATCAAGGAGCAGAAGGGGAGGCCACTTACTTAGTGGGCCTCAAGTCCCCTAGAACCCTCTAAGGGTGCTCCTTCAAAGCAGACAGAAGCCTCATTTTGAGAGGTCTGAAGTCAGCATGCTTCTGGTGATAGATGAGGGTAGAGAAAAGGAGAGTGAGCCTCTCTCCGACAACCTCTCTGCCAAAGAAGGTGATGGGTCAGTGGAGGGTGTCAATCTCTCTGACTCCTTGACTCTAGATCAGAGAGGAGACTGCTACAGTTATTGGATCTATCGGCGGCCTTCAACACAGTTGACCACAAGCTGCTACTGGACTCCCTCCAAAAAAGAATTGGCATAGAAGGAGCAGTCCTACGCTGGTTCTCTTCCTTTCTACAGAACCAAACTCAGCATGTAAAAATAAATAACAGGACCTCTGCCACATCGATAGTCATCAGAGGGGTTCCCCAAGGATCTGTCCTTTCACCCACTCTCTTCAACATCTACATGGACCCCTCACTGCCATTCTCAACTGAGCTAACAGCCCCTGCCACCTATACGCCGACGACACCCAATTGAATGCCACCCTTAGAGAAGCTCAACTTTGGCTATCCCACAACCACCTGAAACTCAACCAGGATAAGACTGAAATACTTCTCATATCAAAAACAAATCAGCTCCCCCAGATGCAAGAATGGCTAAAATCCACTGCACTCTCAAATGCAATCTTACCTTAACAGACTTGGTCAAGTCGCTTGGAATCACTCTGGACACCAACTTTACTATGCAGGACCACCTAAAGAATAACATGAATAATGCTTTCCACAGCCTGAAACTGCTGAACAAAATCAAACCATTTGTTGGAAAATGGGTTATTGGTAAGGGCAGGTAGGTACCTACACTTAGCAATAGGCCACTAACCTCCACTTAGGTCCAGTTAGGTCTCAGTAAATTAAACCCAGCTCAACCCTTGGTAGCTTGGCAACGAGAGTCAAGGCTTAACTTAGGAGACAGAGTGTAAAGCATTCAAATATCACAAAACAGTAATTAAATAAAACACAGGAAACAGTGTAAAAATCCACAACCACTTCATAAAAATAGATTATATTTTTATCTTTAAAATGACACCAAAACGAATCAAATCGGATAAGGGGAACCGGAGATATGAATTTTTAAATAATTATTGTTTTTTTAGCGCCTAGAAACAAAAAGCGCCAATCGGGGCAAAGTCAAAGTTTCAGGCCAACCGCGATGGAGCCCTGCTCGGCTACAGGCCGCGGGAGGACTCAGTTAAAAGTTTACCTTCACACTTAGGTGGTCATTACAACCCTGCCGGACTGTGTTAAAACGGTAAGACCGCCAACAGGCCGGCAGTAAAAAAATTGCAATTACGACCGCGGCGGAAACCGCTAACAAAGACAGCCACTTTAACACTCAGACCGCCACAGCGGTACAAACAAACAGTGCGGCGGTCACCGCCAACAGACAGGTGGGAGACAATGTACCGCCCACACTATTATGACAGGCCAATCCGCCACCTTTTCAGGGGTGGATTCACAGCGGATAAAACCACAGCGGAAACAGGAATTTCGAAGGGAAAACGCTCACCTCTACGCACTCTACGAGGAACGAGGACACCATGGAACCGGAACTCCAAATTCTCCCTGCGATAGTCTTCCTGCTCCTCTACCAGGAGCACGAACGCCGGCGGTGAAACACCATGGTGAGTACAGCACCTACGATACAGGGGAGGGGGAAGCAAAAAACAGGGACACACACACGCAACAACCCCACCCTCAACCATCACAACACACACACTAATGCATATCAATACATCACAGTTACACCCCCCAATTCCCCCCGGAAGAATGCAAAGACCAAAGAATATGAGTGTAACCATCGGAATATATTAAAAACAATTAGGCAGAAAAATATATATACACAATGTACAAAATAAATACCAGGCATAGTAGTCCAGGTACTGCACAAAGAAAGTCTGTGGAACACTGGGACCACACGGTATGGGCGAGGCCCACACAAGATCCCCGACCATGACGGAGAGAACAGTGCAGGGGCATCAAACAGCAAGAAAACATGCACCTCAGGGGGAGGGAAAGGGAGGGCACCTCAGCCGCTTGAGTGCACGACGCCAAATCCACGAGGGGGCCACATGCCTACTGTTCAATCCTGGGGAGTGCAAAGCCACGGTCTCTCAAGTCTCTACAGTGGGTGGCTTGCCCACTGTTCAATCCTGGCGAGTGCAAAGCCACAGTCTCTCAAGTCTCTACAGTGGGTGGCTTGCCCACTGTTCAATCCTGGGGAGTGCAAAGCCACAGTCTCTCAAGTCCCTACAGTGGGTGGGTTGCCCACTGTTCAAACCTGGGGAGTGCAAAGCCACAGTCTCTCAAGTCTCTACAGTGGGTGGCTTGCCCACTGTTCAATCCTGGGGAATGCAAAGCCACAGTCTCTCAAGTGGATGACAGTCTCCACTGGTTCTGGAGGGGGACTGGTGCCCAGAGTGCTTCATCCTGTGAAGGACAGAGGTAGTGGATGGATCTCTCCACTGTTTCTGGAGGGGGACTGGTGCCCAGAGTGCTTCATCCTGTGAAGGACAGAGGTAGTGGATGACAGTCTCCACTGGTTCTGGAGGGGGACTGGTGCCCAGAGTGCTTCATCCTGTGAGGGACAGAGGTAGTGGATGGATCTCTCCACTGGTTCTGGAGGGGGACTGGTGCCCAGAGTGAATCACTCACCCCGTGACAGACCTAGTTGCGTCAGTGCCCCAGCCGCTCATGGGCTAGTGGTGCTTGAGATGGCAGTGCCCTGTTCAGCGGTGCTTGAGATGGCGGTGCCCTGTTCAGCGGTGCTTTAGATGGCGGTCTACATTGCAGGGTCTCAGCTGCTGGCGGTCCTTCATGGCCCAGCGGGGCTTGTGCTGGCGGTCCTTCATGGCCCAGCGGGCTGGTGCTGGCGGTCCTTCATGGGACAGCGGGGCTTGTGCTGGCGGTCCTTCATGGCCCAGTGGGGTTTGTGCTGGTGGTCCTTCATGACCCAGCGGGGTTGGTGCTGGCGGTGGCATCCTGGGCAGCTGGGATGGGGCTGGCGGTGGCCTCCTGGGCAGCTGGGCTGGGGCTGGCGGTGGCCTCCTGGGCAGCTGGGCTGCGGCTGGCGGTGGCCTCCTGGGCAGTGGGGATGATGGCGGTCTTCTCCGCCGTGCTGCTCTTCCCAGACTTGCCAGGTTTCTTGTGGCCCTTCCCCACCTTGGAAGGTGTCACAGCTGACTCCACACTCCCAACGGGACCCCTGGGAGCGGCTTTGGTGGCTGGAGTCTTCCCCCTCTCCCGTCGGGCACTGGCCAACTTCTGATGCTTCACCGGTGGGGGACTGTCTGTGCTGTGGCTCCGTGCCACACTGGCTGTTCTGGTGGCCGGTGAACTCCATATACCGTTGACTACTGGCACCACTAGTCCCGGAGATGTTGTGGCTGAGGTGCAACTTCGGGACCTATGAGATGGAAGGGGTGGGGGAGGTGTTGGAAAAAGGTCAAGGGTGGACAGGAAATGTTTTTTGGACACACTTTGACGGGTAGTTGGAGGGGGTTTGGGAGTGGAGGAAGAGGTGGTGGTAGTAGAGGGTGTACGTTTGGTGACTTTGGGTGAAGGTGCATGCACTGGAGGCTGTCGTGATGTTGATGGCTGTTGGGTCGGTGTGTGCCTGCGTTTATGTATCTTGGGAAGGGGTGTCACAGACACACTGGGAGAGGACACAGGGGATGTGTGAATGGTAGTGGGGGTGGTGACTGCACGTGAGCGGGGTGTGCTTATGGGTATGCTGATGAGGGACGTAGTGGCTGTAGAGGTAGTGCATGCAGGTGTGAGTGTAGACGAGACTGGGAGGGAGGAGGGAGACGACGAGGAGGGGGACACAGTGGAGCCAGTGGATTCTGGTGTGTCTGCATGTGTGTGTTGCTTGCATGAGTGCCTGTGGGATGTGTGGTGCTTATGTTTGCCTGAGCTTCCCTTGTGTGTTGAGGTGTGTGCAGGCTTGTCTGATGGTGTGCTTGGGATAGGCAGAGGTACAGGGGATTGGGTCTGGGTGGAGGAAGTTGGAGGGGGGAGGCTAGAGACGGGGACAATGGCTGCCATCAGTGCTGAGGCCAGAGTCTGAAAAGCTCGCTGAAGGGCCGTCTGACCAGAATGAATGCCCTCCAGGAATGCATTTGTTTGTTGCATCTGCCTTTCTACACCCTGGATGGCATTCAAAATGGTAGACTGCCCAACAGTGAGGGACCTGAGGAGGTCAATGGCCACCTCACTGAGGGCAGCAGGGGTGACTGGGTCAGGGCCTGAGGTGCCTGGGGCGAAGGTGATGCCCACCCTCCTGGGTGAGAGGGCAAGCGGTGAAGGCTGAGGGGCTGCTGGGAGGGCGGTGCTGGTAGAGGGGGTGGTGGCTGTACCTGTAGATGTGGGGGGCACAGATGTTGCCACCACCACAAGGGAGCTCCCATCAGAGGACGAGTCCGTGTCGCTGGTGTCAGCTCCTGTCCCCACCGTGGACCTCCTCTCGCCCTCCGTCACACTGGTGAATTCCGAGTCTGTAGTCTCACCCTCCAGGGCCATGTGGGATGCAGCTCCCTCCCACAAGAACAGGGAGACCACAAAAAGGGGGGGGGACGACAGAAGAAAGACACGTTGAATGCATGGATTACCGCTACCGTTGGCGGACACAACAGACACAGAAGCCCCCTGCACTACTCCGCGCTCTTGGGCTCCACTGTTCAATTCCTGGGAAATGGCCTACAAGGGTATGGATGACATCTGCACACATAGATGACACAGGGGCATGAATAGCTGTACTTGGCACTCTACAGAGGTGGGGTGGGGTGCCACATGGCCTGCCTTACGGAGGAGCCGTGCCTACGGAACTCGCCCTAGCCTAGGAAACCCACAGCCCTCCTCCCCCACCCAGACACCTCCACTGCGCGCAAAGTCAGCAGAATGAGAGTGTACTCATCCCCTTGTGTCTGCTGTGATGCCCTCAAGCGCCCATCCAACTCCGGGTAGGCCACCACCAGGATCCTGAACATCAGGGGGGTCATGGTTCGACGGGCACCCCTCCCACATTGGGAGGCCATCCCCAGCTGAGCCTCCGCCGTCTTCTTGCTCCAGCGGCGAATATCCTCCCATCTTTTCCGGCAGTGGGTGCTCCATCTGTGGTAGACCCCCAGGATCCAGACGTCCTTGGCGATGGCTTGCCCAAATATCTTTCTTCTGGTGGGCGCTGACCTACTTGAAATGTACAGGGGAAAAAGAGAAGTCATTACCAACTGCACCGTCAAAGTGATTGGCCCCCATCCCTACCCTTGCCATGTGGCACATGCATTCATTTCATGCACGCAGCACTCTGCCCCCTTCCTTCTTACATCCAGCCCTCTCCAAACAGGCATAGTCCATACAACATGCTCCCTGTGTACTTACCTGTTTGTCTGGAGGACCGTAGAGTAGGTTGTACTGGGAGAGGACCCCGTCCACGAGTTTCTCCAACTCCTCCGATGTGAAGGCAGGGCCCTTTCCCCAGATGCACGAGCCATTGTCTCTTCCAGACCGAGGTCACAGCAGCACTTGCAGTGTAGGTCCTCTCGTGTCGAAGATCAGGTATCGAGTGATTGAACAGATAGAAAATGGCGGTCACGTCCGCGGCGGTGCGTATCGTCACTGCCGACGTACATCGTCATTGGCTCCTGGGACCCAAAGGGTCCAATGTTAACCAATGCAGTATTGTGCCGCGGTCTTCGACCGCCTAACGCGACAGTATACAACGCCAGCGCAGTTACCTCACATCCCATTGTCCCACTTTAGAGCTCAGACAGCCGCCATTTCAGGGGCCCACATGGCTTCATTTTCAACTGCGTCACACATAGCTAGGCCTAGACTCAACACACATACAGGCCACCTTTTGTGTATGGATGGTGATCTGTGTAACCTGTGGGTACGTACCTCTGAGTTGGTTGACTCTGTGCTAGCTGTTGTCCTTCATTGGCACTGTCCGCTGGGACATGTGAGGAGATGGTGGCATCTTCCGGTGTACCGACCGTTGGTGGACCTGTCGACAATGGAGGAGCGACATTTGATTATGACCTACAGGCTTGACCGTGCCACAATCCAGGAACTGTGTACCCAGTTGGAGCCAGACCTGATGTCAGCAATCCGCCATCCCACAGGAATCCCCCCTCAAGTGCAGGTGCTGTCAGTGCTTCATTTCCTTGCAAGTGGCTCTTTTCAAACAACTGTGGCCATGGCATCAGGGATGTCCCAGCCTATGTTTTCCAACGTATTGTCCAGAGTGTTGTCTGCCCTTCTGAAACACATGCGGAGCTACATCGTTTTCCCTCAGGTGGAGGATTTCCCTACAGTGAAAGGTGATTTCTATGCCCAGGGACATATCCCCAACATCATAGGTGCCATTGATGGGACCCATGTGGCTTTGGTCCCCCCCGCAGGAGGGAACAGGTGAACAGAAACCGGAAGAGTTACCATTCTATGAATGTGCAGATGGTATGTTTGGCAGACCAGTACATCTCCCAGGTGAATGCCATGTTCCCTGGCTCAGTGCATGACGCCTACATCCTGCGGGATAGCAGCCTATCTTATGTGATGGGTCAACTCCAGAGGCACTGTGTGTGGCTATTAGGTGAGCACCTGGAAGCAAGTCATTGGGAATGTTTGTCTGGGTCTGGGGTTATCCTTACACGTTAGTGTGTGTATAACAGTTGTCCCTGGCATTTGCAGGTGACTCTGGTTACCCCAACCTGTCATGGCTACTGACCCCAGTGAGGAATCCCAGGACAAGGGCAGAGGAACGCTACAATGAGGCCCATGGGCGAACTAGGAGGGTGATCGAGCGGACCTTCGGCCTCCTGAAGGCCAGGTTCCTCCATATGACAGGTGGATCCCTATTCTACTCACCAAAGAAGGTGTGCCAGATCATCGTGGCCTGCTGTATACTTCACAACTTGGCTTTGCGACGCCAGATGCCTTTTCTGCAGGAGGATGGTCCAGATGGCGGTGTTGTGGCATCTGTGGAGCCTGTGAACAGTGATGAGGAGGAAGCAGAGGAAGAAGACATGCACAACAGGGACTCAGTGATCCTGCAATATTTCCAGTGAGACACAGGTAGGAATCCAAACCTGCCTACTACATGTACTTTGACACTACTACCTCTCTCCTGTCTGTTGTTTTCACCCAGTGTATGGTCACTGAGTTGTCACTTTCCCTTACGATTTCACAGATGTGGGTCCCACTGTGTAACATCTGCTTAGATTCCTCATGGACTAGAGCTGTGTGACATAGGTATGTTGACATTACTATTTTAAAAACATTTTAGCACTGTAATTGCTAATACACCATTTCGAAATCACAGACAGACTCCAGATCGTTTTGTGCTTTATGTGTGTTTATTTAAATGCTCAATATTGGAGGGGGTAGTGAAATGGTGAGGGGTGATGGCGGAGGAGTGTCCATGGCAGAGTCCAGTCTATTAGTCTCACAGGTGCATTGCCCATATTAGCATAGGAAGTGGAGCTGGGGCAGTTTAGTTATGGACAGGGTGACAAAGTGGGACAGTAGGATGACAATCAGGGTGGTCTCATTTCTTGGCAGGGGTCTTGGCATCATGCTCTGTCTTTGCCTGGATCTCAGGGACCGTTTGCGGGGTGGTTCTCCCTCTGCAGGGGGTGGGGTGCTGGTGTGGTGGTCCTGTGGCGGGGCGCCCTGTCCACTAGCGCCGGCGGAGGTGGTGGGCAGTTCATCATCCATGCTAGTGTCAGGGGCCCCTTGTAGTGCCACAGTGTCCCTCCTGGTGTTGAGTAGTTCCTTCAGCACCCCTACGATGGTCATCATCTCCTGGGAGTGGTGGTAGGCTCCCATGATGGAGGAGAGGGCCTCGTGGAGAGTGGGTTCCTTTGGCCTGTCCGCCTCCTGTCGCACAGCAGCCCTCCCAGTTCCCCTGTGTTCCTGGGCCTCCGTTCCTGGACCGTGTGCCCACTGCCACTGCCCCCAGGTCCCTGTTGTTGTTGGGGTGGTGGGTTATCTTGGGTTCCCTGTAGTGGAGGACACACTGCTGATTGACGTGTTCTGGGGACGGAGCTATGGGCCCGCTGGGTGGATGCTGTACTGGTGTTTCCAGAGGGGGGAAGGTCTGTGGTGGCCTGTGCCTGTGTGAGGGGAACCGACTGTCCAGAGGTCTCCGATTGTCCGGGCTGGTCATCTAGATCCAGTGGGACAGAGCTGCTATCATCACTGTGAGGCTCTTCTGTTGGTGGTCTGGACATGTGTGGACCCTCCTGTCCGGTGACGTTGGCTAGGTTTCCTGCAGGGGTATAAAAGGATGTTTATTAAATCTGTGTGTGTAATGGTGTGCAATGGGTGGGTGACCGTGTACCCCAGTGCTAGCATTCCTGTGTGGGAGCTTGTGTGATGATGGTTTAGGAGGGTGTATGGGTATGTGCAGTGGGCATGCTTTGGTGATGGGTGTCCATGCTTTGTTGTTGCATGCAGGGCTTGGTGTTGGAATGTGTGGTTTGTGATGTTGGGACATATGTGAGGAGTTGGGGTGCTGGGGGTGAGGGTGAGATTGGGGGTATGTGATAGCATGCAGGTAGGGTGGGGGATGTAACAATAAAGCTTTGACTTACCAGAGTCCAGTCCTCCACCTACTCCTGCGAGGCCCTTAGGATGCAGAATCGCCAAGACTTGCTCCTCCCATGTTGTTTGTTGTGGGGGAGGAGGTGGGGGTCCGCCGCCAGTCCGCTGAACCGCCAGGTGGTGTCTTGAGACCACGGAACGCACCTTCCCTTGTAGGTCGTTCCACCTCTTCCTGATGTCCTCCCGATTTCTTGGGTGTTGTCCCACTGCGTTGACCCTGTCCACTATTCTTCGCCATAGCTCCATCTTCCTAGCTATGGAGGTGTGCTGCACCTGTAATCCGAATAGCTGTGGCTCTACCCGGATGATTTCTTCCACCATGACCCTGAGCTCCTCCTCCGAGAACCGGGGGTGTATTTGCCGTGCCATGGGGTGGTGTAGGTGATGTGTGGGGTGGAGTGTGTGGTGATAAGTGTGGTGATATTTTGTGGTGTGTTGTGTGAGGTGCGTGGAAGTTGTGTGGGTGATGGTGTTGTGTGCCTGTGGATGCTGTTGTTCTTGCTGGTGGTGTCTCTCTCTGGCCTTCTTTCTGAATTTATTGTTGTGGGGGTTTGTGGGTGATGTGGGTGTGTGTTTTATATTGTATTGGGTGTGTGGGAGTGGTGTGTGTATGTGTCTCAGGTGTGTGTATTTTGAATTGTCCAGTGTGGCTGTGTTTTGTAAGAGTGTGTGTATTTTGAGCGCGGCGGTGTGTACCTCCAATGGAATACCGCGTGGATTCGTGTGTCGTGATAGTGTGGGCATATTTCTGTTGGCGTGACGGTGGAGGTTTTGTTTTCGCCAGTTTATCACTGACCTTTGGGGTGGGGGACTTGTGTGGGTGTCTGACTTTTGGTGGATTCCGAGATGTGGGTCATAATAGCTGTGGCGGATTTCCGCAGCCTCGGTTGTGGGTTGGCGTGCTTCTGCACGGCGGTTAGCGGCTTTTACCGCCAATGTTGTAATGACCGCCTTAGTCTCTTTTTCGAAGATTTTCTTCAGCGGGACGAACCTGCCGGTCCGATCTGACCTCCTGGAGCCCTTCTCCGGATATGCGATGCAGGAATCCTCAGTGGAGATTTTTACCTTCGAACGTAGTCGTTTTTTCGAGGTGAAAATCCTTCAACCGGGGTAAACCTGGATCTTGATCCGACGTCCCTGGAGCCCTCCTCGGATACGCTGGCTGGGAGGTCCGGGTCAACTTTTTACCTTCGGACTTAGTCTCTTTTTCAGAGATTTTCTTTACCAGGACGAACCAGCAAATCAGGCCAAGTCGCGGTTGAGGCAAGCCGGCTAGAGTTGCCGCGGCAGGTCGGTCTCTCTATGGAGCTTTTTTCAAAAGTTCTCCAAAGTTCTCCAAACTTCTGGTGCTTCTCCCAGATGTCCTTTTAAGGTTCTTTTGAGGTCCACAGCTCACCCAAGAGTCCAGAAGTTCTGAGATGGTCCTTGGGGGTTGTGGACTACAACTCCCAGAATGCACCTGACACAAACTCCTTTTTGTCCACTGGACAGTGGTCAGCTGTTCGCTTTCTTCAGGAGTTGGTGCAGGGGACTCTGGTTAGCAATTTTTCACCTGTAGGAAACAGGGAGTCCCTCCTTGAACCAGTTGAAGCCAGGGGTCCAGCAGGGCTGTCCTTCTTCTTCTGTAGTTCTTCCTTGTTGGATGTGGTAGGGAACTGAGGTGTGGCTGCAGGTCTGCCAGTTTTATCCTTGCTCCTGCGTGAAAAGCAGGGGGGTCCTGGTTCTCCAATCAGGTGCAGGGTCCTTCCCCCTGTGATGACCACTTCCTGGGAAGTGTGGCAAAAATCAATCCCAGGAGGCAACATTCTCCAAAAATCCATCATGGCTGAATCTGATTTTTGGAGGTTACATCTGGCTGAACCCACCTACTGGTGTGGCTAAAAATCATAAACACACCCCTCTCCTGCCCTCTCCTAATGTAATCAAGGGGGCACCTAGTTGTCTGGGATTGCAGGATGTCGGGGTGTTGCTGGTTGTTCCAAATGTCCTTCTCTGCCTTTGAAGACCAGTTTGGCATCCCTCCCCCTTCCTGCCTCTCCATCTGCTGAGGGGAGATTCCCTCCCACAGGCACATTCCTTTGTGTGAAGCCAGGCCACTTCACACCTCATCAAGACAGCCTGGCCAGGCTGCTAAAGGCTGGCCAATCAGAGCACAACAGCAAAAACAATGCAGGGCTGAAATTGGCAACTTTTCAGGTAAAGTTTAAAACTCTTTACCTGAACAAGTTATATTAAATCCCACAACTGGAAGTTGTGGGATTTATTATAACAATTAATTTGATACCAAACCCTTGGTATCCATCATTTAAGGGGACTTTAAAAATTAAAATAAAGTCTCCTCATTGTAGCCTATGAAGGCCATTTACTACAATAAGGGAAAAACAAATGTGGCTGTTTTTAACCTCACCAGGGCTTATAAAACTATTTACATAAGGTCCCTGCTTATAGTTACATGGCACCCAGCCCTGGGGGCACATCGGGCACACCTTAGGGGTAACTTATGTGTAAAAATAAGGTAGTTTAAGACTTTGGAACTACTTTTAATTCCAAAGTCGAATTTGCATATAACTTTAATTTAAAAGCAGCCAGCAAGCCAGGCCTGCCTTTAAAATGACACTGGGCACCTCAGCAGTGCGCTACCTATGCTGTGGTCCCTAAACCTAAATGCCCTACCATATACTAGGGACTTATAAGTAGGTTGACTTAGCCAATTATAATTAGCCTAATTTGCATGCTGATTTTACACAGAGCACAAGCCCTGGGACTGGTTAGCAGTACCCAGGGCACCATCAGAGTCAGGAAAACACCAGCAAAAAGTGAAAAATGGGGGCAAAAAGTTAGGGGGCCTCTGCAATCAGGCCTGTTTTCTCACACCATTCATACTCCCAGATGACCTTAAACAGGCTACGTAAGCACTTGTGCTCTCCAGACTAGATTACGGGATCTCCATCCTCACCAGCAAGGCTAAATCCCAGCTTGCTCCCATGAGATCCACTCTTTATGCAGCAGCCAGAATGGTGACTGGAATTAAAAAATATGACCACATCTCCCCTGCCCTGAAAAGACGCAAACCAGTGCCGGTGCTGGTTTGTGTCAAAATATTTACTGCAGCCTAACGCCATTCCAAAGCGCCAGGCGGGTGCCTTATTTATGGATTGACGCTAGCCGGCGCTGCGGGCTGGTCAGAGTAAAATAAAAAGTGACTCTAACCAGGCAGCGACGGCGTAGGGGAAAATGGGGGTTGTGCGTCAAAAAATGGTGCAAGTCAGGTTAGAGTAAAAAATCTTGGCTCTAACTGGACGTGCACCATTTTTTTACGCACAACCCCCATGGAAATGGCTCCTGTCTTAGCAAAGACAGGAGTCATACCTCCCTGCCCAATGGCCATGTCCAGGGGACCTCTGTCCCCTGGGCATGGCCATTGGGCACAATGGCATGCAGGGGGGCCAAAGATAGCCCCCCCCATGCCAATATATATATATTTATTTAAATACGCACCTCAACTTACCTGTACTTACCTGGGATGGGCCCACCCATCAATGGGTGTCCTCCATGGATGGGTGGGGGTGTCAGGGGGTGTCCCTGGGGGCAGGGAAGGGCACCTGTGGACTGCTTCCATGGTCAGAGACCATGGAAATGAGCCCAGAGGTCCCTTAACGCCTGCCCTCACCCAGGAGTTAAAAAAAGGCACACATCAGGCTGGGTGCCGTTTTTTAAGGCCCGCCACCTCCTGTGCGTCATAATGACGCGGGAGTATAAATAAGGAGCACATGCCTTAAAGTCATATTTTGGACGGGAACGCCTACCTTGCATGTCATTAACGCAAGGCGGTTTCCCGCATCCAGAAAATGGCGCACACGGAGGAATTTTGACGTTCGTGGGGTCGGGAGTCATATCATAAATATGGTGCAAGGTTTGCGCCAAATGTGCTTCAAACTTTTTGATGCACATTCGGCGCAGAGTATAAATATGCCCCTTAAATGGCTCCCAATCAAAGCCCGCTGCAACTTCAGAACTGCCTGTCTATCTCACAAAGCCCTACACACTGGGAAATCAGAATACATCACCACTAAACTCATGAAAACAGGTCAAACGAGAACACTAAGAAGCTCAAACCCTTTTCTCATCATCCCGCCCAAAACTCAGAAAGAGAAAACCCAGGCATGCTCCTTTTCAAGTAACGCCCCCCAAATCTGGAACTCCATACCACCTCACATAAGATCAAACCCCTCCCTCCAATTCTTCAAGAAGCAACTAAAAGAATTCCTCCTCAACCAGCCAACATCTCAGAAAAGAATCATTGTTCACTCTAATTCCCATCCCCTTCACCAATGCCCACACTCCATCTTCTATGCCTATTAGAAATGGTGTCTTTGGTTGACAATCAGGTTAACCCCTGGTCAAGCAAGGACCCTCACTCTAGTCAGGGTAAAGGAGAATCACCCTCAGCTAACCCCTGCTTACCCCCATGGTAACTTGGCAGAGCAGTAGGCTTAACTTCAGAGTGCTAAGTGTAAAGTATTTGTACGAACACACACAGTATGAAATCACTACAAAATGACACAACACAGGTTTAGAAAAATAGGATATATTTATCTGAACAAAACAAGACCAAAATGACAAAAATCCACAATAGACCTGTAAAGTTATCAATTAAAAAGCAAAAAGAGTCTTTATGTAGTTCAAAACATACACTAACACTGTTAGTGTGAAAATGTACTTTGGGTGCGTCAAAAATAACCCCGCACGGGTGAGTGTGCCTCAAAAACGGCCTGCAATGTGTCGATTTCACTCATGAGCAAGACCTTGTGCCGTTTCTCCTTTTGTCGGGTCGGGTATGTTGTTTCTTCTCTCCGCAGGAGAGTGATGCATTGATCCGGTCAGAACTCTCAGGTCCGGGCAGGCCTTCCGTTGTTTTTACACGCCCAGTGGTGTTTGCGTCAGAAATCCAGCTGCACGATGATCCGAAAACCACGTAGAGCGGGTTGTAATAACCCAGCCTCCATCAGCGATGCTATGCATCATTTCTCCAGCTCTGTGCATCGATTCTCCAGTTGTGTTTTCAGTGAGTGTCGATTTTCAGCTGCGGAGCCGGCGGCATGTAATTTCTTCATTTGCAGATCAGAGTCACGTTGATCTTTTCCCCGCACGGCGCTCTGTGCATGTATTTCCTCCTCTTAGGCTGCCAACATCTCCTTTCAGGGTCCCAGGAACTGGATGGGCACCACAGGGCAGAGTAGGAGTGTCCCCAAAGACTCCAGATGCTGGCAGAGAGAAGTCTCCCTGAGACTTCAAACAACAGGAGGCAAGCTCTAAATCAAGCCCTTGGAGATCTTCACAAGATGGAAGGCACACAAAGTCCAGTCTTTGCCCTCTTACTGTGGCAGAAGCAGCAACTGCAGGATAGCTCCACAAAGCACAGTCACAGGCAGGGCAGCACTTCTTCCTCAGCTTTTCAGCTCTTCTCCAGGCAAAGGTTCCTCTTGGTTTCCAGAAGTGTTCTAAAGTCTGTGGTTTTTAGTACCCTTCTTATACCCAATTTCTCCATTGAAGTAGGCCTACTTCAGAGCAAAGTCTCTCTTGTTTGTGAAATCCTGCCTTGCCCAGGCCAGGCCCCAGACACTCACCAGGGGGTTGGAGACTGCATTGTGTGAAGGCAGGCACATCCCTTTTAGGTGTGAGTGACCACTTCTCCCCTCCCTCCTGGCACAGATGGCTCATCAGGATATACAGGCTACACCCCAGCTCCCTGTCACTGTCTAGTGTGAGGTGCAACCAGCCCAACTGTCAAACTGACCCAGACAGGGAATCCACAAACAGGCAGAGTCACAGAAATGGCAAAGTAAGAAAATTCCCACTTTCTAAAAGTGGCATTTTCAAACACACAATCTTAAAATCAACTTTACTAAAAGATGTATTTTTAAATTGTGAGCTAAGAGACCCCAAACTCCACATGTCCATTCGCTCCCAAAGGGAATCTACACTTTAATCAGATTTAAAGGTAGCGCCCATGTTAACCTATGAGAGGGCCAGGCATTGCAACAGTGAAAACAAATTTAGCAATATTTCACTGTCAGGACATATAAAACACATTACTATATGTCCTACCTTAACCATACACTGCACCCTGCCCTTGGTGCTACCTAGGGCCTATCTTAGAGGTGTCTGCCATCTAAGAAAAGGGAAGGTTTAGGCCTTGCCAGTGGGTACACTTGCCAAGTCGAATTTACAGGTAAAACTGTACACACAGACACTGCAGTGGCAGGTCTGAGACATGATTACAGAGCTACTTATGTGGGTGGCACAACCAGTGCTGCAGGTCCTCTAGTAGTGTTTGATTTACAGGTCCTAGCACCTCCAGTGCACTTTACTAGGGACTTACTAGTAAATCAAATGTGCCAATCATGGATCAGCCAATTACATACACATTTTGTAAAGGAGCACTGGCACTTTAGCACTGGTTAGCAGTGGTAAAGTGCCCAGAGTAACAAAAAACAGTAAAATCAGCACACATCAACAACCTGGGGAACAGAGGCAAAAAGTTAAGGGAGACCACGCCAAGGATGAAAAGTCCAACACTGCCCATGTGAAACCTTCCTGTATAATTTTGAACATGTTCTTTTGATTGCCTCTACTGTTGTAAAGCGCTCTGATACCCTCAGGTCTTGCCAGCGCTATAGAAAACTCTCTAAATTAAATAAAATATATAAAAATTAATAGGCAATACTCAGTCTTACCAAAAATAAAGGTACCTTTTTTATTGACGCAATGCCAAAAATACTTTGGAGATTATACTCCCTTAGGAGGTAAGTAAATTACACAATATATACAATTGTAACCAAATACAGGTAAGTAAATAGTCAGAAAATAGTGCAAACAGTGAAAATCACAATAGATTGCATTGGGACTAGGGGGGACACAAACCATATACTAAAATTGTGGAATGCAAAACTCAGTTTCACACCTCGGCAACTGTAGTGTGTAGAGGGGTGCTGGGAGTGTAAGAAAACACCAAAGGTAAGTAAAATACCCCACTCCAGAGCCCAGGAAAGCAGAAGTAAACACAGCAAGTTTCCCAAAACACACTAGAAGTCGTAATAGAAGATAGTGCAAGAACCAGAAGAGACTGCAAGACACTAACAATGGAGTCCTGGACCTGAAGACCTGCAGAAGAAGGGGACCAAGTCCAAGAAGCACTGAAGAGTCCAGGGAGAACTCCTAACCCGGATGAAGGTGCAAAAGAAGAACCACCGGTGAGAAGACAAAGTCAGTATTGCACCAAAGAAGACAAATTTGGGTTCCTGGTTGGTGCAAAAGATGTCCCACGCTGGATGGATGAATGCAGTCTGGTTTGTGTTGCTGGATTCTGACAACAAACCTTGTACACGCACAGCTTGCAGTTAGTGGAAAATGACGCTGCCCAGGACCAGGAGGGACCTGGTGGTCTCTACCCAGGAAGGGGAGGCAGAGGGGGCTTCCAGAGGGGTCAGCAACCCAGAGAACCCTCAGAAGACCAGGCAGTGCACACCAGAGTCCCACAGCATGGGGACAAAGGATGTGCAAAGGATTCCCACGCCGCCGGAGAACCACTCAGTAAGCTGTGCGTCATAGGATGGAGCACTGGGGGCCTAAGCTATGCTATGCATGAAGAACTTCTTGGAAGGTCACAAACAAGCCTTAGCAACTGCAAGTCATGCTGTGCACGGGGTACTGTCTTGCGTGGGGAGGCAAGCTCTTACTTCCACCAAATTTGGTCAGCTGGACGTTGGGACTGTCGGAGTCACTTTAGTCCACCACTCTTGTCGCTAGATCCAAGCCTGTCATCTGGAGAGGGGACCCAAGCCTCCGGTTGGCGCTACAGGGAGGTGCCTGCTGAAGGAGGGAAGTGACTCCGTCACTCCACAGGAGTTTCCTTCGGTTCTTCTGGTGCAAGCTGAAGACAGGCAGGCCTTTGAGGTTGCACAACTGGTAAACTGTTACAGTTGCTGGCAAGAGCTGAAGATACAATGTTGCAGAAGTCGTCTTAGCTTCTTTGTTGGAGTTTTGTAGTGTTCCTGGAGCAGTCATCAGTTGATCTGTCGGTAGAAGATGAAGTAAAGGATGCAGGGGATTCCTGCTGGAGTCTTGCAATCCGAATCTGAAGAAACACCCAAAGGAGAGATCCTAAATAGCCCTGAGAGGGGGATTGGTCACCTAACCAGGTAAACACCTATCAGGTGGGGTCTCTGACATCACCTGCTGGCACTGGCCACTCAGATGCCCCCAGAGTTCCCTGACCATCCTGAAAACAAGACGGCAGAACCCAGGAACACTCTGGAGGAGCCTTAAACTCCCCTTTTTCTACACATAAGTCACCCCTGAGATAGGCCCTTGGTAAGCCATAGGGCAGGGTGCTGTGTAGGTAAAAGGCAGGAATATACCTGGGTGTTTTATATGTTCTGGTGGTGGAGAACTCTTAAATTCATTTTCCTCTGCTGTGAGGCCTGCTACTTTCATAGGCTAAGATTATGGCTACCCTCACATACTGTTTGAGTGGTAGATTCTGATCAGAAAGGAGTAGACAGGTCATTATTAGTACAGCCAGAATGGTAATACAAAATCCTGCTGCCTGGTGAGGTTGGATTTTATATTACTATTTTAGAAATGCCACTTTTAGAAAGTGAGCATGTCTCTCCACTTAAAATCCTTCTGTGTCTTACAGACTGTCTCCAATCCACGTCTGGACTGGTTGACAGCTCCCTTGTGCATTTCTCCCAGACAACCACAAACACAGGATGCTCAGTCACACCTGCACATATCAGCATACTGAATGGATCTTTCTGGGCTGGAAGGGTGGAGGGCCTGACACTTACATTACAAAGGACAGTGGCCTGCCCTCACACAATAGACTGCCAAATCCCTACTGGGACCCTGGCAGACATGATTATACTGAAAGGGGACCACTCTTTGAAGTCTCCCCCAATTCAAAGGCACTTTTGGGTATATAAACCTCGTCTCTGACCCTATCAATTTAGGCACTTCTTGGGACAGACACACTGCACCAGAACCTGCAACCTGCCAAGAGGAGCTGCCTGGCTGCCCAAAGGACTCACCTGGACTGCTTTGCTGTAAATTACATCTGCCCTGCTATTTCCCTGCTGCCTTGCCAGCCTCTGGGTGTGCTGAGAAGTGCTCTCCAAGGGCTTGGATCGAGCTTTCCTCCTGTTTCCTGAAGTCTCAGGGCCAAAAATACGTCATCGCTGCAAAGAAACTCCTTGTGCTGCGAAAATCAACGTACATCCTGCTGCAATCGACGCACAGCCTTCCTAGCAGTGAAATAATCACTGTACCGCCGAACCAGAATGACGCAGCCCAGCTCCCTGAGTGGAGATCGACGCAGTGCAAGTGTTGCGACTGGAACTTTGACACACAGCCCACGGGATCGAAGCATCGCCGAGCCAGAACGACTCAGCCTGACTTCCAGTGGGAAGAATCAACGCAGCGCCTGTCGTGTGACAGAAATTTCAACTCATCGCCCACCAGATCGATGCAGCACCTTTGACTTCATCCTGCACACCCAAGATTTCCATATATTGTCCCTGGACATCAAAAGACTCTGCATCGTAAGGAGGATTCAAGCCTGTTCACTGGAATTCAACGCAATGCCCTTGCCACTTGACTAAGAATGGATGCATAGTATGTGTGCACCCAGAAATCCGATGCACACGTACCTTTTTCCAAGCATCTCTTCCTCTGCATTCCTCGTGCATGCAATTTTTATGCAAACCAGGTACTTTGTGCTTGCAAGAGACAACTGTTTCTTTTAAGAACTAAAGACTCTTCTTATCAGAACAAGAGTGATGTTTCAACTTGTGATTCTCAAATCTTGATCGTTTTAACCTTCATTTAATCAGATAAATATCCTATATTGTTTTAATCCTGTGTGCTGTCTTTTGTGGTGTTCTCATGGTGTTATTGCATGATTTATTGCACCAATACTTTACACATTGCCTTCTAAGTTAAGCCTGACTGCTCAGTGTCAAGGTACCAGAGGGTGGGCACAGGATAGTTTGGATTATGTGTTACGTACCCAGACTAGGATTGTGGTCCCTACTTGGACAAGGGTGTATACCTCTGCTAACTAGAGACTGAAGTTCTAACACTGTGTTTCTGCTGGACCCATTATGAGGTTGCACACCGCCAATTTGATCAAGGCAGTCCAGCCATCATTTACAAGCAGCACAGAACAGTATAAAGGAAGACACCCACCTGCATGAAGCCTATCATGCCCAGACCCGCCATGAAGCCCTTCAAAAACATCATGCCGCTGCTCCTGCTCACCCAAAAACAACATCAACAGCGCCGTAGACAGCAACCTGAACTACATAAACCTACTTGTATCATTAACATAAGCACAAAGCACCAGGAAACACCTCATAGGGTGGGGACCCCACAGGCAACAGCTACACATGTCACACAACACCCACCCACAAATATACACCAAAACCGATGCACTCTCACAATACGCACACTTTAGTCAGCACACACACTGTACTGCAACACTACACAAATACACAAAGCCACACAGCTCAGAAACAGGGACACTGAAGGCCACACAACATTCTCACACACAGCAACAACACAACTACTGCACATATACAAATACAAGTCACACACTCATACCCAACACTGGCCAGGAACTGTCCACACATACAACTTCACATATCCATCAATGTGGCATGAAAAGCATTCAACAGCACCATGAAACAGTCTTGCAATGAACACACACATCATGCACGCACAGCAAAATGGAACACAATGGCATGCACAAAACACAGAAACACAAATACACAAAAGAGACAAAGAACACCCAAACAACAATACCTGCACAGTTGGGATGGGAGCACCAGGAGCATACATGGAAGGAGGCTGCATTGGGACACATATCACTTTGAACAGGGCCCTCAGACAACATGCGCCCAGGAAATGGCCCTGCATGGAACCCAGGTACAACTAATACCAAAACCAGTTGTCATGCACAGCTACACAATGGGCAAGAGCAAGTCCATAAAGCACATACAACTTCTAGACCATGGGACATACCTCTACACGAACTAGCTGCAAGGGACACACAACTAAATGGACACATGCACGCTTGAATGCAAAGCAACCTAGCACAACTGAACATACTCCATGTCTGCATTAACAAAACCCAAGAAGATGCACATCATATGTATTAATTAGCCATATCAGGGAGACAAACACAACACAATGCCATGACACCAAACATTGTACCTACACACATACCCATCACATAACAGATATCCTTCTCTTGGGGGACAACAGCACTCCACACAGCTTACATACCTCAATCAACACCACATGGAGCAGCAAGCAGGCACAACACACACACAACTACAGGCACACAACCTAAGTCACTCAGGGACAACAGTAAGGTAGGAAACTGATTGCAGGACAAAGGTGTACCCAACAAACCAACAACTGGTTGGGTTTATTAAACAAAAGGCTGTAAGTCTAAGGCCAAAGGCCAGTCCATATACAGACCAAATAACAACACTGTGTTGTGCCCAAACGTGACTACTAACTGCTATCTAACCTTCACAGTAAGGGGCATCAAGGTGGCAGGCATGCACTTCAGGGATTATCTGGGGGTGAGAGCTGGGGGGGATTGGGTTTTGGATGAGGGTGTGGGTTTGGGATTGGGAGTGGGGGATCCTTTTTGAGGGAAGTGGGCTTCTTCTTGCTGGGGGCTATGGGTCTTTGCATGGGGTGCATGGGAGGCCCTGGAGGTTGAAGGGATGGCGTTGGGTAAGGATGTAGACCTCTTATGTGTAGTACAGGGAAAGGACAGAGGGAAGGTAAAAGTGTTTTAGATACACAGGGACAGTCATCAATAGGGGATCAGCATTTGAAAGTTGAGGGAGTGGTTGTCTCACTTGTAGTAGTGGATGTCTTGGATGCATGATTGTGGAAGGTATGCTTGTGTGGGGTGGGTGTCTGTTGGTTGGGTGTAAGTGGGATTTCATGTGTCTTGGGCTGAGGGGGTGGACATTCTGAGTGTCTGTTGAGGTGGATGCATGGGAATCTGTCTGTGTGCTTTGGGTAGGTCGGCTGAGGGAGGATTTAGACTGGGAAGAGGGAAGTGGAGTGGGGACAGAAGACAAGATGTGACTGGCTGCCATCAGTGTAGAGGGCAGAGCCTGAAAAGATTCCTGTAGGCCAGCCATTGCACCAGGAATGCCCTCAAGGAACACGTTTGTCTGCTGGTGTTGGGTCACCAGTCCCTGGATGGCATTCGTGATGGCGGACTGACCCACAGAGATGTTTCTCAGGAGGTCAATAGCCTCCCCACTGAGGGCAGCAGGGAGAACAGGGGCTGGGGCGGAATTGTTTCTGGCAAAGGAGATGCCCAGCCTCTTGGGTGAGCAGGCATGGCCAACTGGGTGGGGAGCAACATGGAGGGCAGCGATAGAATGGGGGTGACGGACTGGGAAGCACCCTGATGGGTCTGCCACCACTAGGTAGTGACCACTGGAGGAGGAATCTGAGGATGTAGAGGCTGATCCCATCTCCCCTGTGGTACTTCCCTTGCCCTACAGGCCACTAGGTTCCTCTGTGTCAGTTATATCTTGACACGAGGTACAATGGGCAGATGCTTGCCCACTCAGCTTGGTCCCATCACCTTTGCTTGCCTGTGCTGCCAAA
This sequence comes from Pleurodeles waltl, assembly GCF_031143425.1. Taxonomy (NCBI): domain Eukaryota; kingdom Metazoa; phylum Chordata; class Amphibia; order Caudata; family Salamandridae; genus Pleurodeles; species Pleurodeles waltl. The sequence continues at coordinate 769,013,115 of NC_090436.1, forward strand.
AGAAAGAGAAATAGGGTCACAACATGGACATGAAAACACTTCAATCACAAATCTGAGAGACAAACCATGCCATCATGTCAAGTAGCCTCCTGCAAAAAGTGCCACCTAAGTGGCACCATCATGTGTAATTACATAACCATGCATGCCATCTGGAATTAGAAAAGTGACACATGAGAAAAGCAGGACGTCAGACAACTACTTGCATGGATGAAGTCAAACAACCACACTAACCATACCACAACTAGTTTCTCACTTCACCCTCAAACCTGTGCCATATGCATCAGACCCCTGTGAACTAGTAGCCAGTAATTGGATGCCATTCTAAGGTACTCTACCAAATACACAGACACAAGCTCAGGCACACATTTATTCTGCACTGACATGATGTATCAAAATATCAGAGGTTGCAAAGGAATTGAAGCTGACACAGGGACATATCTGCAAAAACCTGAAGTAGGTGACATGGAAATGCCCATGTCACTATGGACACATCAAAACTATGTACAGATCCACAAGGGACACCTGTTCAAAATGAGTCCAGGCGGTAGTAGTAATGTCACTCAGACATGCCCTTAATGGCATTATAAGGAACAACAATGAAGTCATGTTTGTTCAAACTCTCATGGGGAGATGTTTCAGAACACATAAAAAAAAATATCCTGTAAGGCCCAGGATAGCTACCACCAATGTCTGACACCCACTACAATGTCCACAGTGGAGTGTGTTTGTAGTGAAAAACAGTACTGTGCAGGTTGGAAAGACATAGAACTTGCAAACACCAACAGAAGGACACCAACATGTTGTCCAGTGAGAAGCTACATCATTACCCACATCTCAGACATGGCAAGCATGGTGTCTGTCTGTGGATGAATCCCTGTCCCCAAACACATGTGGTATAAACATCGCTGCAAGTCACTGAATGATGCATTCAAACAGTCAGGGCACAATTCCCAATCATTACAAAGGTTCAGTGCACCTCTCAACGTGAATCCACATCAAGAATACATATGAACATAAAGTGGATCCACACCCTGGCCCTACCTGTCATGTCCCTCATTGCTACTGCAGTTTTACATGAGTAATGACATGCTATGAGGCATGAAGGTATCTGTCAGACAACATATGATGGTGACACACTCCTGTCTGTGGCACTACAAGAAATAGACCACCATTGTAGATGTACCATTACAACAACACTTCCCCATGCACATATATATATGAGACTCCAGAAATAATCCCATCAACATAGGTAGCATATGGATAAAACAGCAGCATAGATATGTATCTTAAGGAGAATGGAGCACATGCTGACATGTAGGCACAAGGACTGTTGACAAGGAGTAATGACACATCATTCATGTCTATGTACATTCCCCACTTACCAAGGGAAAGTAGGTTGCTACAGCTGCCAAAAATGAGCCATTTAAGTCATGTCACATCTATGATGGTCACCTACACATCACAGACTGCAGTGAGGCACCAGCACCTATGATGCACTAAGGATAACTAGCTCCTGGGTGGCAGATGTCAACCTACTGATATTCCCAGACACATGGCAAAGGACAGTGATCCACATCCTTCCTATCTTTGACCTGTAACATTGGGAGGAGTGATCTGTTGGTGATAACTAACACCCATTAGAATAACAAATAGTAAATATTTGTTCACTTCACACAGCCATATGTGCTCTTTCTAAAGTAATGGGTCTAAGGATACCCCATAGTTTAGTCCTAAGTCCTAGGTCCAAAAGGAAAAGCACACCCGTTTGAAACACATAAGCTGTCCACAAAAGAAAGCTCCCATATGATCTGTGACACATGACACATCCCTCACTGTCAGGGGGAGCAGTCAGTCCTTCACTCAATCACCTAGCAAAGGAACAAGCAGGATTGTGCCTTGTACTATCCCCCTTGTGGCTGCTGTGCTGACCTCAAATTCCCATCCAACTTTGGGTAGGCCACCGCCAAAATGTGGGCCATTAGGTTGATCATTGTTAGACAGACACTCCGCCTATGCTGGGAAGCCAGCCCCAGCTGGGCCTCCGTGATCTTCTGGGCCTAGATTCTCAGGTCCCCACACCTCATCTGACCGTGGGCACTTCGCCGGCCGTGGAACTCCAGGCTCCGCACCTTTCTGGCGAAGGCTCTCCAAATCCCCACTTGCATGGATGCAAAAGACAAGACAAGAAATCATGTAAAAAAGTTCCATACAAGATGGCTGAGTCACATACATGTCAGTGTGTCAAGCTACGAACATCCTGTCCTGGCCATATGCCCACATGTGGCACACAGCAGTCACTGGACACAGGAACATGACTACAATCACTCCCCAATATGCTGCCCTACACAGCACCCAGCTCAGCCCCTGCACTGATTAGGTAGGTCAACTGTGTCTTCTGTGGGACATGAGCTTAGCAACCTGACAGAGATCTTAAACAATATGAGACACATCACACCAAGTGGCTACTGACTGGTAAAGCCCTCAGCCAAGAATGTACAGAAACATCCACTATCCCATATTATCATCCATAGCATGAAGTCCCTACAGGCCATAGACAGCCTACAAACTCCACTATCACCCTTGACTCACAATGAAGGGAGTGGCATGGTGGGCACATAGTGGGTCAAGCCAGTCCATGTGTGGACATGTACAGATTCAGATGCAGGCACATTACACTTCTGGGAGTGGGGGTCTGTGTGTCTCCTCATCAACACAAAACACACTTTTGCACATGTTTGTTCACTTAACCTAGAGTTCCTTTGGAAAGACATGGTCATGCACTGTATGTGTCCTGCTATGTGCCCAAACAAAAAAGTAACATACCATGGCTCATCAGTAAGCAACATACTGTTTCTACTTATGCAATGATCTAAATGCAATGGCCATTCACAGAACACATGTGAGGTGGATAAAGGTGATAACAGGACTGTGGGGTGGATTAAAGAACTTGTCAAGGTTGTGTAACACAAATTGACAAAGATGAAAACAGCACATCCACCACCGATCAACAGGGCACCCATAGTACCATTCCCATACTAAACAGTGGACAGAGGCTCAATAAGCTGCATATTGGCACTGAGGTATGATTTGGCATCTGACCATGGTGTGTTTGGATACAGGGTGTGGGCACAGTGTCACAATTGCATAGCAAAAATGATCCAAAACCAGCCAATTGGCTGTGGTGCCTGTGTGCTGAACTGAGGGCCATAGTAAGTCATGAACTGGCTTCTGAACAACAGTCTGACAAGGCCAGATGTGGTTTGAGATTGCTGTGCCAACATACACACAGATCAACTTATAATCAACCAACCCATACAACATGCATTCTCCTCTCCTGCTGTCATGCAATCACATGTGATCACACATTGATAACATCTTTTGGTACAAGATACCTGGGGATGGCTTTCATGAAACCTCACCTAGACATGTGCATCCACCATAAGCGGGGTCAGGGAACACGCAATACACACTCACCACAATGTTTCAAAACTCAACACCTGTCATTTGAAACAGAAATATGCTCATTGACACACCCATTGATGCACACTGACTAAAGAAATGAGTCAAGTCTTTATACAAGATATCTTTCGATTACATGGTCTTACTCAAGTAAATATTTCTGATCGGGGACCTCAATATGTATCCTGTTTTTGGAGATCATTTTGTACATTTTTACATATTGATGTGGCTCTATCTTCCGGTTTCCATATGCAGACCAATGGACAAACATAACGCCTTAACCAAGGACTCCAACAATATTTGTGCTGTTTTTGTAATGTGACTCAGAATAATTGATCTTCTTACCTACCGTTGGCTGGGTTTTCTTATAACAATACAGTCCATAGTGCAACAAAGTCTACACCTTTCTTTTGCACTTATGGTTTTTACCCTAGTGCTTTTCTTACTGTCATTCCTAAGGACTCCCCTGTTCCTTCAGTTACCTCATTTGTTCGTCATCTCCATCAGGTCCAGAACCTGATACGTGCCAATCTCTTGGCCACAAAATGATATATGAAGAAGGTAGCTGATGCTCAGCGTAATGCTATTCCAACTTTTCAGCCCGTGGACAAGGTCTGGCTTTCCTCAAAATGTCTGCCTTTTCGCTTATCCCAGAACAAGTTCAAACCTCATTACTATGGGCCTTTTCGAGTTTTGCATGTGATGAATCCAGTCTCTGTTCGACTTCGCCTGCAATTGACTTGAAAGTGCATCCTGTCTTTCACCTATCCCAACTCAAGCCTTTTGCTCCAGATCCCTACCAGAGAACTGTCCATGGTCCTCCTCCTCTTTTGGTTGATGGTCAGCCTGAGTATGAAGTACAGGAGATATGCGATTCACGCATTTTTCAGATTGCCTCCAGTTTTTGATTCACTGGAAGGGATATCCCATTAGTGACTATTCATGGGAGGATGCTTCCGCTGTCCATGCTCCCCGCTTGGTCCGTACCTTTTTTCAGCATTTTCCAGACAAGCCTGGGGCTTCGGGGAGGGGACCTACTGTGACGCCGCGAGGACTTGCAGCGCCCCACTTGCGGCCCACAGTCAGATTGGCAGTCCGAGTCTTGGATAGCCGTTTCTGCCGTAGGCGGCGTTTTGAGCCGTGTTTCGGGCCGCTGCCTATTTTTGGGTCCACAGCATGACCAGTCAATCTTTATTTGGGTGCTGCTTCGCACTGCACATGCTTTTCGCTCTTATAATCTCTCTTACCTATTCTTTCTGCCTTTTTTTCTTTTTCCTTGTTTTCTCTTTCTTTATGGTTTTCCTCTTAGCCATCTTTTCTTCGTCCCAGGAGTCTGTGTTTCCTTCCCTGCATGCTTTGCTTCCTCTTTTACACCAAGGCTATTTTTCCATTCACTCAAATGTGGCTTTTCCCAATTCAAGATGGTGTCTTTGGAACTTCCTGCATGTCACTTCCTGTTTTCCAGTATATAATCACAGTTGGTCTTCTGTTCCTTGCGTTGAAAACACTTACGTTCTGGTGCTGCTCCTCGCTCCTGTTTTCGGTGATTTTTGGACTCCTCCTGTATTTTCTTGGCTGCAGTATTGCTGTTTCCAGTTTATATTACGCTTCTCTTTTTTCTTACCTCCTTTCCAGGAGTTCCTTGCTTTTGAGGTTTTTACCAGGACTGGGTTTTTTCCTCTTGGACTCCTTCTGGAGGTCACTGTCTGCTTGGTGTTAGGTGGCTACTGGAAAGGGTCGCCCTTTCCTTAGTCAGTCCAGAACCAGCAAGAGACCAGGTGGTGCCTCGAGATTGACAAACAATCGCAGTAAGAAGCATTCAGATCGTGACACCAACAGTGCAAACTGGAAGCTGCATCTCAAGAAGTTTCAGAGATATTGGACACCTTTACTGTAAAGTCCCAAAAATGTCTTTAGTCCCAAATTTTCAGGGTTTCTGCATCAGCTCCTCTGGATCACTTCTAAGGCTTCTAGCTCTTCAGAGACAGCACTTTGCGACCAGGACTCACTCCAACAGAGGCTACCTCTGCCCTTGTAGTTCACTTCTTTGTCCTGGGTACAAGAGGGATCAGGTCTAGTCCTTCAGTATTCCTCTCAGATCAGAGAAAAGAGGGCCCATTCATCTTCTGTTCATCTACGGGTCCAGAAATAGTTTTGAGAAGGATGCCACATTTAAGTTTGGCATTAGCCAGTGGGTGGGGTTGACTCCTGGATATTCCCTAATAAATGGGGAAAAAGATCCAAAAGCAATCCTACCCACTTTGTCAGCAGTTTCTGTTTGCCCTACTTCAAAAAATGTCATTCCCCCTCCCTCCTAAAATCCAAGATGGGGAAAATGTTCCTCCTTTGTCCAGAGATCAGAGGTGTGGCCAGGGAAATGAACAGTGCCTTCCCCTGTGTTTTACTCCAAATGAATTCCTAGGGTTCACTCCCTCCCACAGGGTTTGGCAGCAGTCCATACATTGTGGCCCTTGGAGTCAATGGTTTTCGCTTCTTCAGGTCTCTGCTTACACTAAACTATGAATAGGCAGCATGCACCTTTGTTCCTTTCAAGTTAATGAAGTACTTGGGCCCACCCCAACTATCCTTCCTGGTCTGATAGGGATCAATTGCTCCACCCCTAATCCATGCTGTCACCTCTGAACCACTGTTTTGTTCTGGGATCAATTTTTGCAACTCATTGAGGTAAAGCACTTGTTGAACAACTGCAGTCAGGCTAATGCAAATTAGTTTCTAGGAGCTTCATACAGGGAAAGGTAACTTTCTGAATGTTACTTTTCCTGAATATTTAATAAAAGCCCAACTGTACTAATCAATTGGATGTTTACTAAATCTGATAAATAGTCCTAGAATGACTATTTTAACCATGTCCTGTCAAAAACTAAAATTTATAATCAGTACTTTGACTTTTTGTATGATTCAACTACAGCTTTATAATTGAATTGAGTTTTAGGGGCCTAGTCACTGAATGAACATGTCAGCTCTAATTTTACACATGCTCAGCTTTTAAAGATCAGGTGCCCTACCTTGTGAGCAGCCAGGTGTTCAAAGAGGTGACATATTAGTATTTCAAAGCAGGTTTCCTACCTACCAAAAATGGTTATTTTGACAGGTGTGACAGGAGATTGTTAGGTTACTGAAGCCATGTTGTCTGGCCCACTCTGTGGATGCCACTATAGATGCTGCAGTCCACAATGGCATTTAACTTGGTACATTTTCTATGCCATATGCTAGGGACTTATATTCCTGTTACAAAGGTCAATTCAGGGTAAGTCAATTTAATCATGTTTAAAGGGGGAGGTCAGCACTTTACTCCTATTTAGCAGGGACAACAGTCCAGTGTTCTAAGTCCTGTAAAAATAAGGTCGAGAAAAAGTTGAAATATCTTTGGTGACTATGCAGAAAAGATCAATTTCCTGACTATAGACTACTTAGCTGAAAATTACAGACAACCAATTCTGACACAAACAGAGAGATTCAATAATTCGGTTTGTGGAAGAAGAAAAAATGGTCAATCACATCAATAAGCTTATAGCTAATTATCAAACATGAAATCTTACATCTAATGTGCACACAAAGTAAGCCAGTATAATTGTTTATAGAATTAGGTAATATTCCTTTTTCAACCGGTCCCTGGGGCGGCTCATTCCGAATATGTTGAAGGTGCTAATTCCGGGAAGCTCGAAAGTGGGTGCACACTTTTTTTCTTGCAATTTTCTCAAAGATCTTTGGAAAACTCTTCAGTGTTGCACAGTTTGCAAAGGTTTCCTCTCTTGATAAAAAAGTATTTCCCCGCATACCTTTATTTATATAGTGATTTATGATACGGTTAATCAATTTATGACAGTGTGATCTAAAAGAACAGAATATCACCCAAATAATCTTTAGAACGTAGGACTGTGTTGGTGCCGTTGGTATTCGAAATCCTGCCCTGTTGATCGCAGACAATATTAGGAGCAAATATTAAATCGCTGATTTTTATAAGCTTATTTAGCAATATAAAAACGGTTAACGATAAAATACACTTCACAGTGAACTACGATAGCTAATTTGCTTCGCATTGTGATTGTGCATATTGAACTGTAAAATATAAACTTAAAAAGTCAAATTCAAAAAACATTTAAAATTTCTTCAGACAAGATACGCCAAAGGTAAACTTGGAGGGAAAATTACTGCATACATTTCCAGTTAAACTGAGCTGGATTGGAGAAAATATTAATTCGTCAAGCAGTGAAAAACTACGTTGGTAGGACAAAGTTAACCCATACAAATTGATCATGCTCACAAATGGTACAAAGAAAAGTTCGCACACTTTGCAGCAGAAAAAAATAAAAATACGCTTTCCACAGCACTGCAATGAATTCCATCAGAATGATGAAAGGTGGATGCACCTATGGCATTCTGGGCAATTCAGTGCAAGTGTGGCTTGAATTTTGGGGGACTGCTCCAGATAGGGGAAGATGTTTATTGGGTGAGTGGGAGAAGCTCTTTTAAATGTTTCTGTAGTTTGAATTGCCAAATGGAAGGATAGATTCTGCAAGCATGCTAAAAGTCGTTACCCCAGTAACATGCTGCTGTAGCTCGAAATGCCAGTGGAGGGCTAGATTCTGTAAGCATGCTAAAAATCGTTACCCCAGAAACGTGGGTGGTGCAAGGGTGACTAGGCACGGACCCATAGGCGAGGCCAGGTTTGCAGCCATCAACCTAAATTGATTTGGGCCGATGTGGTTACATTTTTCGTCGGAATCTGAAGAAAGGCATAGATCAGGGTAGGATAAGAGATCTTTCTTTCTGGATTGCTCTATAGTGTCTGCATAATTCCTGAAGAATAGCCAATAACATTGCATAAAAACAATGAAAGATGACAAAAAATATCACAGTGGGGAGCTGTGACCTATTCAGCACAATATCTAATCACAATATCTGTATTATCCTGATTCCTTTTGTGTGATCTTATTTTTTCACTGTGTTGGTCATTTGAATATTTTGTATGATGTTCTGCTGGTGTGATGCCAGTATGCTTCTCAGAACTTCCTTAACAACTTTGTTGCACATGTTCTTAGTGGCAGCTCGTCAGTAGTACATTACATACACTTCCCGAGATTTCTTGTTGTAGTTTTTTCAAAATTGTTGTACCTTTTCAAATCACAGCAACCACCTCATCTTTCTTTGGTGGTTTGATCTGTTAGTGATCAACCCAAGAGCAGCTCCTCTGCTATGGTGGAGGAGAGATGCCCCCCTCCTCAACCCCCCAACAGCAGCTCTAAAATCTTAACAAAAAAACAATAATAAACTATGTTTATTACTGTTTTTTGTAAAGAGGCAGGCCCACGGGCTGTGATAAGCTTGGAGGGGCAGTGCCCAGCACTCCCCTTCAGTGTCCATGTAGATAGCTGTCCAAACACACATGCGCGCTATGCTCCCTCCAACCCAGAAATGCAGGCACTGAGGTGTAGACAGCTAGGAGAGACTTCCATTCTGCCTGGGACCCCCCTGGCTGGGAGCACCGGGCAATCCTAATGCTGCTTTCATGCGGCCAGCAACATGAAAGCAGTGTTAGGATTGGATGCAGGGCAGGCTAGGAGCCTGTACCTGCAGTTAAGGACCGAGGATTGGGGCAGCACGGAAAGAAAGGTAAGGTTTTCTTTTAATTATTATATTTTCTTTTCTGTCTTCACCACCATGCACTGCACCACCCTGTCCCTTTTCCCTCCCGCAAGCCGCCACTGGATCAACCCAAATATTGACTCAAAAATGCTGTCTGACCATAATATCATGGTCTGAAAATCATGACAACAAAAATATGTTTAACAAAATTAATAACGATAATTATAGTGTTATAATATTACATTTTTACCATGATATCAAATATATATATAAATATATATATATATATATATATATATATACACACACATATATATATAAATATATATATATATATATATATATATATATATATATATATATATATATATATATATATATACATATATTATAAATTGAGTCGTGAACAAGACTGTTGTGGTTGAAACACGTTGATTGTTTATAACTTAATAGAAACAGAAAGTCTGTAACGGAGTGCTTCCCATTCTTTTGTGTATATAGATATAATTATATATTACTATGGATTGGTTTTTACTACATTTTATTGTTTTACATTCGAGTTTTAATTCATTATTTATGTCAGTGTAAAACTTAGTTTTAATTATTTTAAAAATATCTTATGGGAATATTCTTTCTTTCAGGTTGTTTGGCTAATTGGAGGAATTCTACATTAATACATGTTTAACTGATTACTTTATTTTTTATTGTTCTTTATTCGTTTATTATATTTATAAATTATTAATTACATTTTATTTCCGTGCTGTGAAGATAATTGGAGTTTTTCTGTGGGTAGAATTTTTTTAATGATTTATAAATTAATGATCCTTCATTATTATGTTAACTTTGGAATTGTTTCCCTACTTTTATATATTTATTTTTTTATTTTGTAATTAGCTTTATTGTTTATAAATTCTAATTTCATGCTTTTGGAGTTGGAGTTGGGGGGATTGGGTGGGTGTTTTAAAATAAAATATCTATAAATTGATATCTTAAACTTGTAAGGTTTGACCTTGTTATTTATTGGATTAAATGCTTTACTAATTTATGATTATTTTTGGGGGAGGATTCTGGATATAGTGGAACAATGCATAGGTAGTAATGTTTAAGAGTTAGAATATACCTGAACAAAAAGAAAAAAAAGAAAAAAAGAAATATGATAGATGTTATTATTTTTATGTGTGTGAATCAGCATCCAACTGTGTGATGGGGCGTCAAAGTTCTCTCGGGGAAAGGAATCATAACCCTCAAAGACCATCTAATGAGTACAATGAAGTCAGGCCTAAACAATGGCATCTCGGGGTCCGTCAAGTAAATCTACAAAGGGTCCCTCAGAGCCTCTGAGACTTTTAATACTGCAGCTTCCTCCCCAAGCAATCTCCATGTGTGAAGGTGCTCAAAGGTGTCACCCCTCTGAGGAAGGAAACCATTGAAGACCATGGCCAGCTGCTGAACAAGGTTATGCGTTGGATAAATGGGAGAATAGAGGGTCCACGGCTGCTGCATAATCAGATCAACTTTTTTCGAAGAGTGGCTTTGGAAGGTCACACCACAAAGTCAGGCCACCATGATTTCATTGTTGTCAGCTTTATAGACTTTCTTGGCCAACACCCCCCCTAAAAAGTGTGGCCTCAAGATAAAATCTCAGATCCTCACCTCAGCCGATGAGTGTCAAGAATAAACTATTATGTCATGGAATATTGCTGGCCTTGTCAAAAACTATAAGATGCCAATGGGAAGATACATTGCACTGAATGTGCAGCCCGGATGCAAACTGTATCTCAAATCAACAAACAAATTACAATACCTATCACAGATACTTTCTGACACACTTTTGTCTCCTCCTCTTCCATCATATGGTCTAATTTCCTAGGGAGGAAGGGCGGTGTACCCTCACTCGGAAATGCCCTAGTGTAAACAAATCGATGCATCCTACTCAATACATCACACTTTTTTGTGGAGTCTACTTGGCACTTAGAACATTGTATCTCAAGTAATATTTTTTCCTTCATCAGGAGGCGTTCAGTATCTGTATGATTTGAAAGATGTAACAATCTGCCAATGTAAAGGGATAGTAAGGGTGAGAGGTGCCGCACATCCAGGGAGTAAACACAGTATAAATCACAGATGTAAGCACAGTCCAATGTTGGTGGCAGAAGTCAGGTGCCTTACTACCCAGTAGGCACAAAATTGAGTACCAATGTACACAATAAGCACAATGCGACCACAGCACACAGATGTAAAGTCCGATAAAATAACACAGATTTGGATCCCTAGTAGGATGCTGGAGTTGTAGAAATAATACTTAAGTGTCCCAAGTCCGTTGGAGAAGGTGTCTTTAATTGGAGGCACAGTTTGCCTCAATAAAGATAGTGCATTCTTCAAGATACAGCCAACACATGTTTCGTCACTCAGGTGACTTCATCAAGGCTGCAAAACAACAGTATAAGCAAACTTGTATGTGACAATACCCATATTTTGCGAAACACAAGTTATGTAAAACGATAAATAAATGTTTATGTGCAAAAAGGAAGGTGGCAAACAATGTGCGACCCCAGTGAGAAAAGGAGAGAGAGGTTAGGCATGGCATGATAAACAATCAAAAAGGACTTTAGGTTGTTGTACAGTTAGAGGGACACCTAAAGTGGAAAGTGTACCTAAGCGCATATAGAGAATGGCCATTGTGTTGGCAACTGAGGAGCGTGCTCAAGATTAGCAAAGTGAGCACATGTCGGTACTAGAACGTGTTTGAGAAGAGTAAAAAATTGAAGTAGGTGAGAGGGTTATAAACGCAAATGTACCTAGACCATCCGGCCAGCTAGGAAATGTTGAAGTGCCAATAAGAGGCTAATGCCTGTACATCTGAAAAATAAGAATTAAGAATTGGCAATAACTGGCCACCTTGAAATCTAAAGAAAGGTAAACGTGGAAAAAAAATTGTTATCCAAGGTACTAAAATACCTGGAATGGTCTGTTACTGGTAGTATCTCTAGAACCAGGGGTACTTGAAGTTCCAGTAGTAACTGTGAATACTGAGAAGGCCCTGATAAGCCTAAAACCACAAAGACCTGCATGGAGGTGAGAAAGAGAAGCAAGATAAGTTTATCCAGCCTTAGGTGAGCAGAAAAGAAAATGTTAGTCTAGTGGTAGCGAATAATTACCAAAAACAGATAGAATCAAGGACTGGTCCCGAAATAGACCATACATAGCACTGAGTGCTCACGGTACAGAAATTAAGCTATGTAAAATGCGTAAGTGCTGCTAAATGTTGTAATAGTTGCTCCAAATGGGAAGAGCTCCTCGGTTCTAAACCGTAAAAATAAGTCCCAAATACACCTATGAGAATGTGGCCTAAGCCACATAGAGAGAAATAATTTGGCCCTTGTAGAGTGGTCATGATTGTAACATAAAGAATGCCAGGCTCGTATAAGAAAAGGTCACACAGCATTGGTAAGTAAGCCGAGTCCGTGTTGGCAAAAGCCAGTCTATAAGACTAATAGTTGAAAACTGACACCGCAATTATGAGTGATAATCGTCAAGCGGAGCGTTCATTTGGAAATGAACAGACAGGAACTGTAAACTTACTGCGTCACTATGCGGAGCTGGAAAAGTGGTCCGGTCGATCCAAATAAACGCGTGTGTGTCGGTAATGGTAACAATAAAAGAAGGACTACGCGTTGGTAAGCAATGTGTGTAAGAACTCTTGAACTAATGGGGCAAGACGGCGGCCATATTGAAGTAATGAAAAGGCAAATACGTTCTGGTTAAGGTAAAAGGAAGGGTGAGAGAGTCATGCAAGTGAAATAGAGAAACCATGCCATAGTCAAAAACAGCAGTGATCACAGGTCAGAGGTGTAGGCTGCCCGGTAACAAAAGTAAAATTAGAAAATAGTATAAAAGGTCCAGACAGTGAGAGGAGGATCTTGATAAAATTACAGTGTGCAAAGTAGAAGTAGAATCCAATGCAAAATAAAGAGATTGCGTTACTACAATGGCATCTTACAAGTAAAAACATGTATAGAGTTTCAAAAGACGGGCATCACATGGGACTAAAAGTCCAAAAATGAATATAGTTAATACAGGCAGTAAGAAACAGTTTGAGTCAAATAGTCAACAAAAGAGGTACAAAATACTTGGCAAAAGAAGAATAGCCAATGTATCACAGGCCACCTACCAATCAGCAAGGGCCATATGTATAAGTCAAGTAAAAAACTGGTCATTTAATGCTGCAGAATAATGGTAAAAAAAAAAAAAAATTAGGTGTTGTACAATAAATGCAAAGGGAGGACATAACAATTAGAAAAGAGTTATGTGAGGAAAACATGTAATTCATGGTCAGTGTTAAGCCCCTGTTCAACTGCACGAAGTTTCAGGATCCATTTCGCCTCACATTTGCGAAGGTCTTTTGTTCTAGCCCCCCATCTGGGTGAGTTGGACACCTGAGTTATGCCATGAAACCTGACGTAGAGAAGATCTTTTTCCCTATGTTGTGAATTGAAGTGAACTGCAAGGGGATTAGTTGTGTTGTGATTCCTGATAGCTCTGACGTGTTCCTGAATGCGTTCCTTCAATGGACGGATAGTGCTGCCCACGTAAATCAAACCACAAACACAAATAATGCAATAAACCGTATAGCTAGTGTTACAATTCATGAACTCTTTGATATGGTAGATGATTTTCGTGTTATAAGAAAAGGACACCGTTTTATTGAGGGCTAGTTGACAAGACACGCAGCAACCGCACTTGAAAAAACCCTTCGGTTTATCAGGAATCCACGATGATGGATGTGTCTGAATAGGAGGAGCAAGGAAACTGGGGCACAAAATATTCCTAAGGGTATGACCCCTACTGTGTGTAATGACTGGTAAATCTCCAATGGAGTCTTTCAAACTAGGGTCCAGGAGTAACAAATGCCAGTGATTTTTGAGAATGCATAATACTGTCTTGCTGGCAGGGCTGTATTGAGTAACAAAAGAAACAGGCCTCTTGTTGGATCTCCCTGTGTGAGCTTTTTTATAGTCTCTAATCAATAGTGAGTGCTGGTTTTTGGAGGATGCGCGTCTGCTCGCCAAGGAAATCAGATCTTCTGTGTAGCCCCATGTCTCGGAAACATTGTGCCAAGTTTTCAAGCGCATGTTTGAAAATCCCAGTATCACTGCAATTGTGACGTACTCTTATCATCTCCCCATAGGGGCTAGCCTTTATTTGTGAAAGAGGATGTGCGCTATGTGAGTGTAAAATAGAATTGCATGCAGTTGGTTTCCTGTGCAGCCTAGAGGAAATCTTGTTTTCAGTGATGTACAAAAGAAGGTCTAGAAATTCAATCTGGGCACAATCCACTTTATGTGTGAAGACTAGGTTAAAATTATTGGAGTTTCAGTGGTCTATGAGTGTACTAAGGTCCTTGTAGCCACCCGTCCAGATGGCCAATATATCGTCAATATATCTCCCCCAATATAGGATACGCTGGGTGATGTGAGTAGAGCATTTAGACCAAAGGTGCAACTTCTCAAATTAACCCATATAGAAATAAGCATATGAGGGAGAAAACTTGGCTCCCATAGATACCCCTTGGCGCTGTTGGTACCAGCTACCTTCATGCAGGAATACATTGTTTTCAAGCACCAGACGTGTCAAGTCAAGAAGCATAAGGGTATGTTTGTATAATGTGGCATAGCGATCCGCGAGAGTCGCCGAGAGCATCTCTAGGCCCATCTCTAGGGGAACGGAAGTGTACAGAGAACTTACATCAAAACTAACAAACATACACTCCTTCGTCCACTCAATATCTTCCAGTTGGCATAATAAATCCCTGGTGTCCTGTATGTAAGAGGGTAAGTTATGTACTAATGGCTGAACGAAAGAGTCAATGTATTCTGAGATGTGTTCAGTTGGTGATCCAATGCCAGAAATGATGGGTCTACCTGGTGGAAAGATCCCTGATTTGTGGACCTTGGGTAAAATGTATATACATGGTGCTCGGGGTGTGTTGTTGTATAGATATTTGTATTCCAGATCTGACAGGAGGCACAAATTCTTCCAATGTGTCAATGTGTTTGCTATCAATTTGGTGATCCCAGACAGGGGGTTATCCTGCAGCTGTGTGTAAGCCTGTTTGTCACTAAGTTGTCTATTGATTTCAGACACATAATCAGATCTGTTCATTACCACAACATTGCCCCCTTTGTCAGCCTCCCTGATGACTATGTCAGTACACATGGAAAGTCTCTGCAAGGCCAGGAGTTCGCCATGATTGAGGTTTCTGTTTATTCTGGGTGCACAAGTCTTGAATTTATCCTCGAGATGAAACAATTCTGTACTTACTGCTTTGTAAAAAACATCAATGTTGTTGTCTGGAGGTAATACTGGCACAAAGGTGGATTTGGATTAGAACCCGCTATCAAGATCCAGGTTTTTGATGAAATGTCTAAATGGGATAGTAATTCGTCAAAAGAAGGGGTTGGTAGGGTGGTAGTGTCTAAAGAAAGGATCATATGAATGTCTTGCAAGTCCTTGATTGATTGGTTGCAAGATTGTGAGGGAATGTGGGAAGTTTTGTTAGTCACAGGTTTGTTAAGAAAAAACTTTTTGAGTTTGAGATGACGTATGAATTTGAAAAAATCAACTTGTATGGTGGTAAAATCAGGTTTGGAAGTAGGACAGAAGCCCAGACCCTTTTTCAAAACATTTATTCCATATGTAGACAAATCAAGGGTAGACAAATTGATAACCTGCACAGAGTCCCCTAGTGGGGTGGGGGTGTCCGATTCGTTATGACTGTTCATGTTCTTTGGGTTTTTGAAGTGTACCGAGTTGTTACACCCTCCCTGCTGTTTGTTGTTATGTTTTCTCCCCTCCCAGCGCGTGGGTTTGGATTTGTACTTGGTCTGTTGAAATTTTGACGTACCCCCCTCCTGTATCGGCCCAGTTCCTCTAAAAAAGACGATTGTTGGGGGGCACTTTGAAGAGGTAAGTTACTAGAGGACCCCTCTAAAGATGACTCTTACCATTACTTGAGAGATTGGAAACATCTGATAGACTACTGGTAGCTGACCCAACTGAGGTGGTAGTCTTGGTTGTTTTACTGCTGGAATCTTTGTTAACCTGATCAAATATATGTGCAAATGTATATATTCGACCATTGCTATAGTCGTTCTCATCCCTGATTAGTTTTCTCATTTTCTTATCCTTAATGTACAGTTGGTACCCATTAAGTATCTCCTTTAAAATAGTGTAATTTTTTTTGGTTGCCTCAGGGAGATTGAGATTCTGAATCTCTTTCTCAAGGGAAGCGATGTCAAGCAATAGTTTGTTCCTCTTTCTGTCCGCATGTTTAATGAGTATGTTGATCATGCCAAAAGAGGTGGAAGAGATTAAGGTGGTCATTCCAACCTTGGCGGTAAAAGCCGCTTACCGCTGTCAGAAGACCGCCAACATCCCGCTGCGGCCGCGGTAAACCGCCACGGTCATTCTGACCCACAACAGGCAAACCACCAAAATACAGACATCCACAAAAGTCCGCCACACCAAAGGCCAGCGAGAAACTGGCGATGACCAAACCTCCACCGTCACGCCAACAGAAATACGCCCAAGCTATCACGACACACGAATCCACGCAGCGGTCTTTCAACCGCGGTATTCCATTGGCGGTACACACCGCCGCGCTCAAAATACACACACTCTTGCAAAACACAGCCACATTGGACAATTCCAAATACACACACCTGATACACATACACACACCACTCCCACACACCCAATTAAATATAAAACACACACCCACATCACCCACAAACCTCCACTCCTAGAGAATCGGTACCACGCACAGAGAAATAGATATCCGAGCACCCAGACGCACATATTACAATCACCCAGCAATATTACCACGCACTTCACACAACACACCAATACACATCACCACACTTAGCACCACACAATCCACCCCACACATCACCCACACCACCCCATGGCACCGCAAAGACACCCCAGGTTTTCTGAGGATGAACTCAGGGTCATGGTAGAGGAAATCGTACAGGTAGAGCCACAGCTCTTCAGAACACAGGTGCAGTACACCTCCATTGCCAGGAAGATGGAGCTATGGAGCAAAATAGTCGACAGGGTCAACGCTGTGGGACAGCACCCAAGAAATAGGGACGACATCAGGAAGCAGTGGAACGACCTACGGGAGAAGGTGCGTTCAATGGTATCCAGGCACAACATCGCGGTTCAGCGGACTGGCGGCGGTCCACCACCTCCTCCCCCAGAATTTACAACATGGGAGGAGCAGGTCTTGCCGATCCTGCATCCTGAGGGCCTCGCAGAAGTATCTGGAGGAATGGACTCTGGTAAGTTTCATCTTCACTACTTCATCCACCCCACCCCACCAGCATGCCAACTCATACCCCCACCCACACCCTCACCCCCATCACACCTACTCCTTGTAAATGTCTCACCATCACAACCCACCCATACCAACCCCAAGCACTGCATGCGACCACAAAGCATGGACACCCATCACCAAAGCATGCCCACTGCACATCCCCATCCCCCCAAACCACCGTCACAAAAGCCCCCACACAGGAATGCAAGCACTGGGGTACACGGGCACCCACCCATTGCATGCTATGCCACACACAGATGCAATAACCATCCTTTTATACCCCTGCAGGACCCGAACGCCACGTCACTGTGCAGGAGGGTCCACAAATGTCTATTCCACCCTCAGAAGAGTCCCACAGTGATGACAGCACCTCTTTCGACCTGGATCTAGATGACCAGCCCAGCCCATCGGGGACCTCGGGACAGTCGGTTCCCCTCATACAGCCACAGGCCACAGCAGACCTTCCCCCCTCTGGGAACACCAGCACAGCACCCACCCAGCGGGCCCATACCTCTGTCCCCAGGACACGTCAATCAGCGGTGTGTCCACCACTACAGGGCACCCAGGTTAACCCACCACCCCAAAAACAACAGGGATCTGGGGGCAGTGGTAGTGGGCACACGGTCCAGGGGACAGAGGCCCAGGGAAACAGGGGAACTGGGAGGGCTGCTGTGCGACGGAGGGGGACAGGCCCAGGGAACCCACTCTCCACGAGGCCCTCTCCTCCATCATGGGAGCCTACCATCATTCCCAGGAGACGATGGCAACGGTACTGGCCAGGTTTCAGGAGATCCAGCTCCTGCAAGAGGAACAGTATTTGGGGTTCAGGGAGGAACTACAAACCATCAGTTCCGCCCTGGGCACCATTGTAGGGGCTCTGAATCTGGTAGTCACCACATTGCGGGACACTGTGGCACCACAAAGGGCCCCTGACACTAGCATGGACCAAGAACTGCCTACCACCTCTGCCGGCGCTAGTGGACAGGAGGCCCCGCCACAGGACCAACAGGCCACCAGCACCCCACCCCCTGCAGAAGGAGAACCACCCCGCAAGCGGGCCCTGAGATCCAGGAAGAAGACAGAGTAAGATGCCAAGACCCCCGCCAGGAAAGGAAACCTCCCTGATTGTCATCCCACTGTCACACATTGTCACCCTGTCCATCCTTAAACTGCCCCTGATCCACTTTCCACAGGCCTTTGGACAATGCCCCTGTGATACAAATAGTCTGGACTCTGCCATGGACAATCCTCCACCATCACCCCTCACCGATTTGCAACCACCCACCAATATAGAGCACTGTAATAAACACAGTTATTGCACAAAACAATCAGTAGTCTGGCTGTGATTTTGAACAAATGTATTAGACATTACGGTGCCAAAATGCTAATTTACATTGTGATGCCAACATGCCAATGTCACACAGCTGTAGTCCATGGGGAAACAAAGCAGATGTCACGCAGTGGGGCCCCCATCTCTGAAATCGGAAGGGAAAGTCACAACTCAGTTACCATACACTGGGGGAAAAGGACAGACAGTAGAGAAGTAGTAGTGTTTAAGTATATGTAATATGCCGGTGTGTATTCTTACCTGTGTGTCATTGGAAATACTGCTGTATTACTGTGTTCCTGTTGTCTATGTCGTCTTCTTCGGCTTCCTCGTCTTCACTCTCCACAGGCTCCACAGCTGCTACAACAACACCATCTGGACCATCCTCCTGCAGAAAAGGCACCTGTCGTCGCAAAGCCAGGTTGTGAAGCATACAGCAGGCCACGATGATCTGGCACACCTTCTTTGGTGAGTAGAATAGGGATCCACCTGTCATATGGAGGCAGCGGAACCTGGCCTTCAGGAGGCCGAAGGTCCGCTCGATCACCCTCCTAGTTCTCCCATGGGCCTCATTGTAGCGTTCCTCTGCCCTTGTCCTGGGATTCCTCACTGGGGTCAGTAGCCATGACAGGTTGGGGTAACCAGAGTCACCAATTAGCCACACACGTTGCCTCTGGAGTTGACCCATCACGTAAGGGATGCTGCAATTCCACATGATGTACGCTTCATGCACTGAGCCAGGGAACTTGGCATTAACATGGGAGATGTACTGGTCTGCCACACACACCATCTGCACATTCATCGAATGATAACTCTTCCTGTTTCTGTACACCTGTTCACTCCTGTGGGGGGGAACCAAAGCCACACGGGTCCCATCAATGGCACCTATGATGTTGGGGATATGTCCAAGGGCATAGAAATCACCCTTCACTGTAGGCAAATCCCCCACCTCAGGGAAAACGATGTAGCTGCGCATGTGTTTCAGCAGGGCAGACAACACTCTGGACAACACCTTGGAAAACATAGGCTGGGACATCCCTGATGATATGGCCACTGTTGTTTGAAATGACCCACTTGCAAGGAAATGGAGCACTGACAGCCCCTGCACTAGAGGGGGGATCCCTGTGGGTTGGCGGATTGGTGACATCAGGTCTGGCTCCAGCTCGGCACACAGTTCATGAATAGTGGCTCGGTCAAGCCTGTATGTCAG
Organism: Pleurodeles waltl; assembly: GCF_031143425.1. Classification (NCBI taxonomy): domain Eukaryota; kingdom Metazoa; phylum Chordata; class Amphibia; order Caudata; family Salamandridae; genus Pleurodeles; species Pleurodeles waltl. The sequence continues at coordinate 769,033,095 of NC_090436.1, forward strand.
TATGACATGTCTTTCCTCTATTGTCGACAGGTCCACCAGCAGTCTGTACACCGGAAGATTCCGCCATCTCCTCGCATGTCCCAGCGGACGGTGCTTATGAAGGACAACAGCGAGCACAGAGTCAATCAACCCACAGGTACGTAACCACAGCTTGCACATTACACAATTCTCACTCCATTGAATGGTTTGTATTAGTGTTGATGCAAGGCCTAGCCATGTGGGTCCCTGAAATGGCGGCTGCCTGACTTGTTAAGTGCGACAATGGGATGTGAGGTAAATGCGCTGGCGTGGCACACTGTGGCGGTAGGCGGTCGAAGACCGCGGTGCAAAGCAGCATTGGTTAACATTGAACCCTATGGGTCTCATGAGCCAATGACGATGTGCGCCGGCGGTCGCGGTACGCACCGCTGCGGTACGCACCGCTGCGGGCGTGACCGCCATTTTCTATCTGCTTAATCACTCGATACCTGAACTTCGACAGGAGAGGACCTACACTGCAAGTGCTGCTGTGACCTCGGTCTGGAAGAGACAATGGCTCATGCGACTGGGAAAAGGGCCCCTGCCTTCACAGCTCAGGAGTTGGAGAAACTTGTGGATGGGGTCCTCCCCCAGTACGTGCTACTCTACGGTCCTCCAGACCAACAGGTAAGTACACTGGGAGCATGCTTTATGGGCAATGCCTGTGTTGAGTGGGGTGGATGAAAGATGGTGGGGAGGGGAGCGATTGAGGCATGCATCAAACGACGGTGAGAGCATGTGCCACATGGCAAGGGTAGGGATGGGGGCCACTCACATTGAATATGCAGAAGGTGATGACTATTTTTCTCCCCCTGTACATTTCACATAGGTCAGCGCCCACCAGAAGATCGATATTTGGCATGCCATCGCCAAGGACGTCCGGACCCTGGGGGTCCACCACAGACGGGGCACCCTCTGCCGGAAGAGATGGGAGGACATCCGCCGCTGGAGCAGGAAGAGGGTGGAGGCTCAGCTGGGGATGGCCTCCCAACGTGGGAGGGGTGCCAGTCGGACTTTGACCCCCCTGATGTCCCGGATCCTGGCGGTGGCCTATCCCGATTTGGATGGGCGCGTGAGGACATCACAGCAGACACAAGGGGGTGAGTACACTCTCATTCTGCTGACTTTGCGAGCAGTGGAGGTGTCTGGGTGGGGGAGGAGGGCTGTGGGTATCCCTAGGCCAGGGCGATTTCTGTAGGCTAGGCCCCTCCGTAAGGCATGGCCCTGTGCCCCCGCCCCCCACCTCTGTAGGGTGCCTAGTACAGCTATTCATGTCCCTGTGTCATCTATGTGTGCAGATGTCGTCCATAGGCTTGTAGGCCATGTCCCAGGTGTGCAGCGTAGTGCAGGGGGCTTCTGTGTCTGTCCTGTCCGCCAACGCATGCACTCAACATGTCTTTATTTTCTCCCCCCCCCCTTTTTTGTGGTCTTCCTGTTCATGTGTGCATTAGCATCATCAGGCAGAGGAGAAGTGGCATCGGAGCACGAGGGAGCTGCATCCCACATGGCCATGGAGGGCCATGCAACGGACTCCGAATTCACCAGTGGAACAGAGGGCGAGGGGAGCTCCACAGCAGGGACTCGGGCAGACATCAGTGACACCGACTCGTCCTCTGAAGGGAGCTCCCTTGTGGTGGCGGCAACATCTGTGCCCCCGGCAACAACAGGTACAGCCGCCACCCACCACACCAGCACCCCCCTCCCAGCAGCCCCTCAGCATTTGCCCCGTGCCCACTCACCCAGGAAGGTGGGCATCTCCTTCGCCCCAGGCACCTCAGGCCCTGCCCCAGTCACCCCTGCTGCCCTCAGTGAGGAGGTCATTGACCTCCTGAGGACGCTCACTGTTGGGCAGTCTACCATTTTGAATGCCATCCAGGGTGTAGAAAGGGAGGTGCACCAGAGTAATGCATACCTGGAGGGCATTCATTCTGGTCAGGCTGCCCTTCAGCGATCGTTCCAGACTCTGGCCTCAGCACTGATGGCAGCCATTGTCCCTGTCTCTAGCCTCCCCCCTCCAACTTCCTCCACCCACACCCATACCCTATCACCTGTACCTCTGCCTATCCCAGACACACCATCAGACCAGCCTGCACACACCTCAACACCCAAGGGAAGCTCAGCCAGACATAAGCACCACACATCACACAGGCATTCACACAAGCAACATCCACATACAGACATACCAACACCCACTGCCTCCACTGTGTCCCCCTCCTCCTCGTCTCCCTCCTCCCTCCCTGTCACGTCTCCACTCACACCTGCATGCACAACATCTTCAGCCACTACGTGCCTCAGCAGCACACACACCAGAACCCCCCGCACACGTGCAGTCACCACCCCCACTGCCATTTACACGTCCCCTGTGTCCTATCCCAGTGTGTCTGTAACCCCCTCTTCCAAGATACACAAACACAGGCAGCCACCCACCCAACAGCCATCCACCTCACGACAGCCTCCAGCCCAAGCACCTGCACCCAAAGACACCAAACTTACAACTCCTACAACCACAACCTCTTCCTCCACTCCCATACCCACTACACCTACCCGTCTCACTGCTCCTAAAAAGCTTTTCCTGTCCAAACTCAACCTCTTTCCCCCAAGTCCCCCACCCCGTCCATGTCATAGGACTACAGTCAGCACCTTAGCCACGACAAAACCGGCCCCTGTCATCACAGTCTGCCATGGACTGTGGAGTGCCCCACCCTCCAGGGCAGCCAGTTCGGTATGAAGCCAAGGCACGGGCAGCCCACCCCCGGAGAAACATCCCAAGATAGGCAGTGGCCGGCGCGAGAAGGTGAAAACACCAGGGACCAAAACCCCTACCATGGCTCCGGCAGGAAGTGTCGAGACAGCTGGCACACCGCCCAAGGTGGGGAAGGGCCACAGGCGATCAGGGAAGGCTGGGAAGGGCAGCACGCCCGACAACACCGCCATCAGCCCAGCTGGCCAGGAGGGCCCCGCCAGCCCCATCCCAGATTGGCAGGAGGCCACCAACAGGCCCTGCACAGCTGCCCAGGAGGGCCCCGCCACCCACAGGACAGATGGGCAGGAGGGCCCCGCCAGCCACAGGACAGGTGGCAAATGACCTCCACGCCATGGCCAGATCCGCTGCACTGGGCCCTTCATATCAAGTACCGCTGCACTGGGCACCGCCGTCTCAAGCACCGCTGCACTGGGCCCTTCATTCCAAGTACCGCTGCACTGGGCACCGCTGTCTCAAGCACCGCTGCACTGGGCCCTTCATCTCAAGTACCGCTGCACTGGGCACCGCCGTCTCAAGCACCGCTGCACTGGGCCCTTCATCCCAAGTACCGCTGCACTGGGCACCACCGTCTCAAGCACCGCTGCACTGGGCACCGCCGTCTCAAGCACCGCTGCACTGGGCCCTTCATCTCAAGTACCGCTGCACTGGGCACCGCCGTCTCAAGCACCGCTGCACTGGGCCCTTCATCCCAAGTACCGCTGCACTGGGCACCGCCGTCTCAAGCCCTGCTGCACTGGGCCCTTCATCCCAAGTACCGCTGCACTGGGCACCGCCGTCTCAAGCACCGCTGCACTGGGCACCGCCGTCTCAAGCACCGCTGCACTGGTCCCTTCATCCCAAGTACCGCTGCACTGGGCACCGCCGTCTCAAGTACCGCTGGCCCATGAGCTGCAGGGGCTGGCCCGCATCTGTGTCGGGCAGGGCTGCACGAAGCACTCTGGGCTCCAGGCCCCCTCCAGAACCAGTGGAGACTGTTATCCACTTGTGAGACTGTGGCTTTGCACTCCCCAGGATGTAACAGTGGGCAGCCCACCCACTGTCTGGACTTGTGAGACTGTGGCTTTGCACTCCCCAGGATTGAACAGTGGGCAGCCCACCCACTGTCTGGACTTGTGAGACTGTGGCTTTGCACTCCCCAGGATTTAACAGTGGGCAGCCCACCCACTGTCTGGACTTGTGAGACTGTGGCTTTGCACTCCCCAGGATTGAACAGTGGGCAGCCCACCCACTGTCTGGACTTGTGAGACTGTGGCTTTGCACTCCCCAGGATTGAACAGTGGCCATGGAGGCCCCTCGTGGATCTGGCATCGTGCACTCATCTGGCTGAGGTGCCCCCCCTTTCCTTCCCCCTGAGGTGCCTGTAGTTTTGCTATCTGAAGCCCCTGCAGTGTTCTCTCAGTTGGAGTCAGGTATCCTGTGTGGGCTTTGCCCATGTGATTTGGGCCCAGTGGTCCACGAACGATGCCTGCTACAATGCTCGGACTTGTACATTTATGTATATAAGAGTTTTTGATGTGTATATATATTTTTGGGGCAGTAATACAATATATTCCAATGTTTAGAATCATTTCCTTTTGCATTTGCATTCTTCTGGGGGGTTTGGGGGTTGTCACTCTGATGTGTTGCTATGCATTGTTGTGTGTGTTGTAGTGGGTGAGGGTGAGGGTGGGTGTGTCGCGTATGTGTGTACTCGTAATAATTTCTACTCCCCTCCTCCCCCCTCACCTGTGTCGTAGGTGCAGTACTCACCGTTGTCTTTTGCGCCGGCGTTCGTGCTCCTGGTAGAGGAGCAGGAACACTATCGCTGGGAGTATGTGGAGTTCAGGTTCCATGCTGTCCTGATTCCTCGTGGGCTGTATGGAGGTGAGCGTTTTCCCTTCGAAATGGCTGTTTACGCGTGTTTTTATCGGCGGGGCTACCGCCCCGGAAAAGGTGGTGGATTGGTAGGTTGTGATACAGTGGGCGGTACATTGTCTCCCGCCTGTCTGTTGGTGGTGACCGCCGCGCTGTTTGTTTGTACCGCCGTGGCAGGCGGTGTGTTGATGTGGCGGTCGCTGTTGGCGGTTTCCGCCAGGGTCGGAATTCCATTTTTTTTCCCGGCCTGTTTGCGGTTTGGCCGCAGCTTTAACACCGACCGCCAGGGTTGGAATGACCCCCTAAGTGTTCCCATTCCCCGAGGAGATCAGGTCGAGATCTTCAAAGGAGGGAAAGATTATTACTCGTAATCCTCTAGGTACCTGTTTTATTTCTAAATAACATTTGAGGGTTGTAACGTCACACCATCGCGCTAATTCCTGTTTTTTAAGCCTCTCTAGTTTGATAAATGTATGTCTGAGTCCCTCTCTTGTATGTACACTGCTTCCAGTAATTAAAGATGTGGGTTTCTTAGAAAAAAGTTCGGCAGCTAAGGTGTCCCGATTATCATCAAATGAGGCCATGCCAAGTGTACTGATAAAAAGTAATAGATAAGAAATCAGTCACCAAACAGTATTGTGACCCAGAGTGCAGCTCACCACAATCGGACAAGGCTAGGCCTAAGACAAAGAAAAGTGGTAGTAAGGATGAGAGGTGCAGCACATCCAGGAGGTAAACACAGTATAAATGACAGATGTAAGCACAGTCCAATGTTGGTGCCAGTAGTCAGGTGCCTTACTACCAAGTAGACACAAAATTGAGTACCAATGTCCACAATAACAATAAGCACAATGCGACCACAGCACACAGATGTAAAGTCTGATAAAATAACAAGGATTTGTGTCCCTAGTAGGATGCTGGAGTTGTAGAAATAATACGTAAGTGTCCCAAGTCCGTTGGAGAAGGTGTCTTTAATTGGAGGCACAGTTCGCCTCAATACAGATAGTGCGTTCTTCAAGATACAGCCAACACGTGTTTTCGTCACTCAGGTGACTTCATCAAGGATGCAAAACAATAGTATAAGCAAACTTGTATGTGACAATACCCATATTTTGCAAAACACAAGTTATGTAAAACGATAAGTAAATATTTCTGTGCAAAAAGAAAGGTGGCAAACAATGTGCGACCCCAGTGAGAAAAGAAGAGAGAGGTTAGGAATTGTAACACTAGGTATACGGTTTATTGCATTATTTGTGTGTGTGGTTTGATTTACGTGGGCAGCACTATCCGTCCATTGAAGGAACGCATTCAGGAGCACGTCAGAGCTATCAGGAATCACAACACAACTTATCCCCTTGCAGTTCACTTCAATTCACAACATGTGTGCTGTGGTCGCATTGTGCAATCTACCAATATGTTGCTTTGTTTTTATCTAAGATACTTCACACCAGGGATCATCTGAATGCGCTGGAAAGTGAATTCACCCTACCTTTGAGCTGTATATGATAAGCACTTATTATGTACCCAATTCATTTTTTTGCCAAAATAAGGTTTTTGCAATGTACTGGGAGAAAAGGGAGCCTTAACAGTTAATTTTAGAAATGGTACTTTAACATGCAGATTCGGTTTTCTTTTTCTTTTTAATCTAATAATGTGAATACGATGTTTAACTTTTATGTAAAAAAAAATTATGTACTGATGTGACACTTTTATGGTTTAGTGGCATAAATCGAATACTGTTATACTTGACTATCAATTAATTTAATGTTTTTAATTGAAAATTATTCTTATTTGTATAATAAACATTTTGCAATCTATAATGTAATATTATTTTGTATTCAGCTCTTTTCAAAGTTGTCTATTTTAAAAAAAGAAATTTGCAATATAATAAAATAAAGTTGTGCTATGGCTATATAGCAAATATGATAATTATTTAAAAAGAAAAAGAAACATACAAATAAAAAAAAAATTACGTTTGTTTTTATGACAAAAATGTTAACAACAATCAAATACAGACACAATTATCATGTCAATATTTTGCACTACAACATTTTGGTGGTTGACAATTTTGTATTGTATATTTCATGTAAGTCAATTCGGTATTTTTGTGACCCATGTTTTATGACGATATTTTTGTATCTTGGTATTTTTGTATTTCATATTTTGCCATACAACTGATCTGTTTCTGATTACTCCTCCAGCTACTCACTATGCTGTCTGTAATTGGCCTTTCAATGGCGCAAGAGGTGGATGCATTCTGTAATTACAGGATCAGAAGCCACTCCCAAACCCAAATGTGTCAATGACAAGATTACAGGCTGCTTTTGGGGATGGTCTTGTTACTGAAGCCACGCCAACAGCTAAGGGACCACTGCTTCTGTTCTAGGGTATAGACAAATATAAACATTCTTCTACTCACAGTCAAATTTTTTGTTTGCTTTGTGGTATTTTCCTGGTAATTCGACACATGTTTTGCAATTTCAACTTGATCTGCGGACTCCTCCATTATGAGTAGTTGAGTGAAGTATGATTAGATTCGACATGGAGCACACAATACAATTGTGAGATTATGCCAAGCCTTGCTTTTAAGTCACCTATCAACCATAGGTCCTACCGAGGCCTACAAATTATTCAGGCCAAAACACATTGACACTCTCTTCTGTTCTACAGGAGCCAATCCAGAAATTAATAATTTCAAGAGCTGTTGCTTTTTGAACTGAATATGTTGACATGAAAGAGAGTGATGTGTGTCTCTTTATGAGTTACCTGATTTGTGGATTATGTATGTGAATGTGTAGATATAACCACTATGGATATATTGGTCCTAAAATATTATCTTAACAGGTTAAATATTTTTTTCAATGTTGGAAACACAATTGTTTCCTTTCTCTTGAATGATGATGTTCAGATATGTCTTGTGTATATAGTGGCTATAATGAATTTGTTGATATCGCAAACCACACTTTGAATAGTTTTGAGTAAAATAAATGTAAGGTTGAATACAAAGCAATCTAGTTGCTGACCTTTATTTAGCTAAAAAAAGTCTTTAAAAAAATGTCTGCACAAATTTGTTTTGGGTGTCACAAAGACATTTGAGTGGCGTTTTATGGGTTTTTTTTTAAACTGTTGCAGTGCGTCTCATATTTGTTTATCACTTGCTTTGGGAGATGGGCCATGTTTATCACAGCAACAATTATTACCATGCCAAATTGACATGTATCTTCACATTCCACCTAACAAATCACAGCAAACTTAATTATGAAAATATCAAACACAGCAAACAAATGTATTTACAATTGATTGTTCAACATGCAAACTGATCAGGTATTCAGTCACTACCAATTGGGGCCTCTATGCCTAATCATCTGAGCACTAATGCTAGTCAACCCTTCATCCTAGGAGAACGACATAGGTGGACCCTACTTGCATCTCTCAGAGGAGGTCCCCACTCATTGTATCCTCGTCCGCATCCCAGGGCCCAACCCTTCAAAACCAGGCTGTCTGAGGAGCCCCAAGAACTTTGACCAGGAGCTGCAGCCCCATGCCCCACACTGGTGCCCTTACCCTGATGCAGTGTGGCCATCTTTGTGGTTGCTTTCTCCACCCTCAGTGCTGCCCTAAGAAGAATGAGTAGGAGGACCCCACTATTGTTGTAATTCAATCTTGGTGTTAACCTATCCATCTCCAGGGTGACAAGGGCCAACTGGTCCTTCTCTCTCCGCACCACAAAAGAAGGTTCTGAGTAAGTGCAGAAATACTGTTGAAAAACAGATCCATTCCCTGGCCAGACAAGTGGACCCCATCACTGAGGAACATTGGGCTACCCCTGATCAATTTGTGGGGAATATTCCAAAGATGCCCAGGCCCAGGGTAAAGTCTAGGCATTTCTGAGTTGAGATGCTCTAGGCTTCCCGTTTGAGCCCCAATTATGGTGCCAAATCATGTGTGACCATATCGTTAACTGAAGAGCCGCTGGGAGGAGAGAGATTATTATTTACCCTGAACACTCTGGGCTCTTGCTTTGGAACCACACCTAGTAGGGAGCAAACAAAGCCCTTGTGGAGGAACATTGGATTGTCTATGGCCCTCTGCTATTGTGGGTTCTGGCTCTGACTCCGAGTTGGAGTCTGAGCTACCTGACTCCTCTTCCTCACTCAGTTTAGCAAGAACCAGTCATAAATCCCTACACTCTCTCACTGATAATGTGAGGGCAAAACAAGGGTTAGAATTTTCTGAGACGGAAAAAAGAGGGTGGGGAGAAGGGTTACTCCATCAGGCCAGAGGGTTGGGCCACTATGCTGCAAGATCAAATGCGCTGCCCCGATGTGCTCATAGATGTGGTGAAGCTCCGCTGTGACAGGCCCTGTCCACTACCACTGCTGCGATGGCCTCTACCAAAAAGGAGGGGGCCAGTGGAAGCCCACACTAAGTATGCCCTTCATTGCGGCTGCGGAGCTGATGCACCAATCACACGTGCCAGATCCTATTTAGGCTGCCAACCCTACAATTTGGGGAGGTTGACCCCAGAAACTTTCTCTTGACCCAAAGTGCTCCCTCTCCACTGGCACTGCCAATAATTCACATGTGTGGGAGGGGTCACGCCCATCAAGGCCCTGGGTTCTAAAGCTGTGTGCTGCCGAAGCATGACACTTTGTGCATTTTGCTGGCTTTTTACAGTGAATTTGATGTAGCTGTTAGACCTGCCATCCATGGTGTGGTCTCCCCTGTCTATTTGGCCTCTGCTTCCCATTTTTTGACTGTGTGCTGGACTTTGTTTTTGCTGTTTTTTTTTTTTTTACTCTGAGGAACTTTACCACTGCTGACTAGTGCTGAAGTGAACGTGCTCCCTATGGAAATTGTATGTGTAGTTGGCTTTTCGTTGATTGGCATATTTAATTTATTAGTAAGTCCCTAATAAAGTGCACTAGAGGTACCCAGGGCCTGTAAATCAAATCCTACTAGTGGGCCTACACCACTAGTTGTGCCACCCACATGAGTAGCCCTATAAACATGTTTCAGACCTGCCACTGCAGTGTCTGTGTGTGCAGTTTTAAACTGCCAATTCAACCTGGCAAGTGCACCCACTTGCCAGGCCCAAACCGTCCCCTTTTATACATGTAAGGCATCCCTAATTAGCCCAACGGGCAGGGTGCAGTGTGTGTTAAAGGTGGGAAATGCACTAATGTGGTTTACATGTCCTAACAGTGAAATACTGCCAAATTTGTTTTTCACTGTTCCAAGGCATATCTCTCTCATAGGTTAACATGGGGGCTGCCTTTAAACATCTGTTAAATGTAGATTCACTTTGGGATCAGACAGAAATATGGTGTTTGTTTTTTAAATTGTCTGTTTGGAAATGCTACTTTCAGAAAGTGGGCATTTTCTTGCTTAAACCATTCTGTGAATCTGCCTGCTTGTGTATTCCCTGTCTGGGTCAGACTGACAGTTGGGCTGTTTGTGAATCCCCTCTAGACAATGACAGAAATGGAGCTGGGTTGCAGCCTGCATATCCTGATGGGCCATTGGGGCTAGAGTGGAGGGGGGAGTGGTCACTTGCACTTGAATGGGCTGTGCCTGCCCTCTCACAATACAGTCTCCAACCCCATTGTGTGAGTTTGAAGCCAGGCCTTGGCAAGGCAGGATCTTGAAGTTTGCCTACTTCAAAGTAGAAAGGGGTATAAATAGTGGACTACAAAACCCCAGATGTTCAGATTATTTCTAGATTCAAAAGGAGCCTCTGCCAAGGAGAAGAACTGAAGAGCTGGAGGAGTACAGTCCCTTTGCCTGTTTCTGTGCTTTGCTGGGTTGGTCTGCAGTTGCAGCTTCTGCCTGAATATGACAAAGACTAGACTTTGTAGTATATTCCTGCTTGTGAAGTGTTTCCAAGGGCTTGGACTCAGCTTGCCTCCTGTTTTGAAATCTCAGTGCCATCAAAGACTTCCTCTGCCTGCCCCTGGACTCTTTACTGAGACTTCTGCCGTGGCAAGTGGTGCCCTATCCAGTCCCTGGGCCCTTTAAAGGTGAAGTTGGTAGAACAAAGACTGAAATCCGCACACAGGGATGGGAGCGGGGAAAATCTCTATGTATCAACTGCATCACAGCTAGAGAAACGACGCAGCACCCACTTGTGGCTGCTGAAAACAGCGCAAACCCCACGCAGTGTGGTTTTCCATAACCGTGTGGCCAGATTTCTCACGCATCATCGCTGGACATCAAATTAAACGTAAACCTGCATGGACCCGAGATGCTTCATCTGGAAAATGACTCACAGCCTCACTTGAGAGTAAGAAAACAACGCATTGCTAACTGTTTTGATGCACACTCGCCCATGCACCTTTATTTTCGATGCAAACCTTGTAGTGTATGTGGCAACAACTTTTCTATTGTTTTCTATGGAATAAGTCTCTTTTTACTTTGAAAATTCATACCTTGACTTGTGTATGCTGGATTTATGTCATTTTGTTCTTACTTGATTTAGATAAATATTGGTGTTTTTTCTAAACTGGTGTGGTGTTCATTCTGCAGTGTTTTCACTGTATTACTGTGTGTGTTGGTACAAATACTTTACACATTGCCTTTAAGATGAGCCTAACTGCTCTGCCAAGCTACGAAGGGGTGAGCAGGGGTTGTCTTAGAAATGTAACTCCCTTACCCTGACTATAGTGAGGGTCCCTGCTTGGACAGAGTGCAAACTGACTGACCAACCGGAGATCCCATTTCTAACAATGGTGATCAGTGTTGAGGATAGTACTTGTATTTGTACTTGACTTACAGTGATTAAGTGTACACTACTTATTTCAATGCAGACCATTACGTGTCCACATGTGGCTTGTTTTTGATTTTTCTCTTTTTAGACTTTTCCTGCTTCCATATTTTTGGTGATTTGTGAACATTTTTTGGGAACTCTTTAAACTACTTTTGGAACTTTGCATTGTTGAGTACCAACATGACTCAATCTGGAGATGCACCATCTGTGGCTACAAAGGCTGTTTTTGAGTTTTAGAAACTTGAGGAGCATGCAGTGGCTAAAATTAAGCAGTTTTGTAAGAATCTTGCCTGCCCAATCAGGAGCTCAGTCAGGAAGGAGGATCTGCAAAAGGCATTGAGGGTCTGGGTGGCAGCCAGGGAGGCTGGGGGGCACACAGAGGAAGAGGAGGATGACGGTGAGGAGGTGCAGAGTAATGCAGTTGGTTTAGTGGATATTCCTGTTCTGCCTGGAGGGAGAGTCTCCAGGGCAGGTAGCAGTGTATCATCTAAGGGTCTGACTCCTGACAAGTTGCAGGACAGACAGGCAAAGAGATTGCACCCGTTTGAGCTAGAGAAGCTTACAATGGAGATGGAGATGTAAATGGAGATGGAAGAGAGGAGGCTGGCCATTTAGATTCTCTTGGCTCAAGAGCTCAGTTTAAAGGGAGCTGGGTTAGAGGAGCCAGTCTAATAGAGATGGTAGCAGCAGTAACTCAGTGCAGCCTGAGAGGAGTGTACACATTCCTAAAGATTTGGTGAAGGATTACAAATGGGAGGATGACATCTATCTGTGATTCAAGGAGTATAAGTCTGCTTTCCACATAAACATGGTCACCGAAGCACATTGGGGGGTGGATCTGTGAAAGTACTTTGAGGTAGATGGGAGGGACACTCTGAAATCCTTAGGGGATCTTCAGGGACTCACCTATTCTATCATGAATGAAACCCTTCTCACAAGATATGGTCTCACCACTGAGCAGTACAACAACACCTGGTTGGAGTGTGTTGACTCTTTTTACAGGTCACTGGATGGTTGGGTGAAGGGCAGTAAGGTAACAACTTATGAGGGGCTTTACAACTTAATTGCTTGGGAGCACTTGTATAGTCTTTGTTTTCCAGAGCTGTGCCAGCACATAATTGACAGCAAGCTGACTGACCCCAGAAAAGCTTGCTCAGGAAGTAGACCATTGGGAGAGCACCAGTGTCCAGAGGAGGTATGGGGGAGACTATACCAAGGGTGGGCAGGGTTCCCATCAGAAGAAGTGGGGGGTAAGGGTAAACGGGGGAAGTTCTCTAAAAGGCCCCAACCTAGCTCCTAGGGTAAAGATTCCTATCCCCTAGTTGAAAAGAAACCATGGGTCTCTCCAGGGAAACCTGCACAGAGTGGTCCCCGCAAGTGCTTTACATGTGATTAGGTTGGTCACATGAGGGGGGATCCCAAAAGTCCCAAGGGGGCACAAGCACCCACTGGTGCTCAGTCACTGGGTTTGGTCAGTGTAGCTCTTGGGGAGGGGTTGGTTCCAGGTGGGTGGGAACCAGCTGAGATGACCCTTGTCGTGCTAGGGGACAGTGAGATGATCCAGAGGAACCTTGTGCCTGAAAACACTAAGAAGTACAGGCAGTGGGTGAGCATCAATGGACAGAGGGTAGAGGCTCTGAGAGACACAGGAGCCAGTGTGACTACTGTGAGAAGTCATCTGGTGTCTGAAGAGCAGGTAGATCTTCATGTAGTTCACCATGTAGTTGCAGTAGACAACTCAGAGTGCCTGTGCAGAGTGGCACAGGTTCCCTTTGAATTGGGGGGGAGGGGATCAGGTTCCTTGAGGGGAGCTTTGAGTCCAACCATGCCTGTAGATTGCCTGCTTGGTAATGGCCTGGAGGATTCCTCTTGGAAGGAGGTGGAACACAGGTCTCACTTGGAGATGTTGAGTTTGCCTGGGTGAATGTGTGTGTCCACCCGGTCAATGTCCTCCGACAGGGTGATAGGGAGGCCCTGGAGCCTGAAAGAGTGGCCCAGGTGCCTGCCAAAAGGAGGAAGGGCAAAGGGCACAGGGCACAGGAAACCCACCCCAGAATTTGCCACAGTCCAGGAGGAGGCTGAACCTGAAAGGGACGCCCCGCCACCTACAGGGGAACATGTGTCTTAAATAGGGGAGGTGCCTGAGCTGACTCAGTGGCAGCAGAAAGGGGGACCCACCAAGGAAGCATTCTGGAAGGCACAGAGAACATGCCCTATTATGGAGGGTTTGCGGCAGCAGGCTGCAGACCAGGTGTCTGGCAAGGAGTCTGGTTCACACTGGATTTATTGGGAGGATGGTCTCCTATATAGCGAGCTTAATGCTGCTGAGCCTGAGACAGCCCGTGTGCTGGTGGTACCCCAGTGCTTCAGAGCCTTCCTACTGGGCTTGCCTCATGATGTGCCTTAACCTTGACACTTGGGGCAGGACAAGACCTTTGAAATACTTGTCACCCACTTTTACTGGCCCCAAAAGCACAGGCACTCAGATGCACACTGTAGGACCAATTTCTCATGCATTATCCCTGGGCTTCAAAATCAACATAAACCTGCGCGGACCTGAGGTGCCTCCTCCGGAAAACGATGCACGGCCTCACTTGAGAGTGAGAAAATGGTGCATTGTTGGCTTTTTTAATACAAGCACGCCATGCAGCTTTATTTTTAACGCAAGCCAGTTACTTTGTGTAAGAACAACATTTCCATTGTTTTCTATGGAGTAAGGCTCTTTTTACTTAAAAAATACTCGACTTGTGTATGGTGGATTTTTGTTGTTTTAGTCTTGTTCGATTTAAATAAATATTGGCTATTTTTTTAAACTGGTGTGGTGACCATTTTGTAGTGGTTTCATTGTATTACTGTGTGCGTTGGTACTAATACTTCACACTTTGCCTTTGGGATAAGCTTGACTGTTTGTGCAAAGCTACCAAGGGAGTGAGCAGGGGTTGTCTTAGAAGTGAAACTCCCTTATCCAGAATAGAGTGAGGGTCCATGCTTGGACAGTGCAAACTGACCTCCAACCAGAGACCCCATTTTTAAAAGTGGCAGTCGTTTTTTTCACATTTTTAATCATGCTGAAGAAAGCCCTGTGTTCACTTGATAGCTCTCACATGACTAAGTGTATATGTAAATAAAATATGTAAAGTATAATGGAGTGATTATAGAGCATTTAAATCACTAGGGGGCTGGGAGAATTACTCAATTAATTGTATGTCTCCCTATCTGTAAAGAAATGGCTCCCTGTTGCAGTTACCCCCCACTTTTTGCCTGATACTGATGCTGACTTGACTGAGAAGTGTGATGGGACCCTGCTAACCAGGCCCCAGCACCAGTGTTCTTTCACCTAAAATGTACCATTGTCTCCACAACTGGCACAACCCTGGCACCCAGGTAAGTCCCTTGTAACTGGTACCCCTGGTACCAAGGGCCCTGATGCCAGGGAAGGTCTCTAAGGGCTGCAGCATGTCTTATGCCACCCTGGGGACCCCTCACTCAGCACAGACACACTGCTTGCCAGCTTGTGTGTGCTGGTGGGGAGAAAATGACTAAGTCGACATGGCACTCCCCTCAGGGTGCCATGCCAGCCTCACACTGCCTGTGGCATAGGTAAGTCACCCCTCTTGCAGGCCTTACAGCCCTAAGGCAGGGTGCACTATACCACAGGTAAGGGCATAGGTGCATGAGCACTATGCCCCTACAGTGTCAAAGCAAAACCTTAGACATTGTAAGTGCAGGGTAGCCATAAGAGTATATGGTCTGGGAGTCTGTCAAAAACGAACTCCACAGCTCCATAATGGCTACACTGAATACTGGGAAGTTTGGTATCAAACTTCTCAGAATAATAAACCCACACTGATGCCAGTGTTGGATTTATAAAAAAAGTGCACACAGAGGGCATCTTAGAGATACCCCCTGTATTTTACCCAATTGTTCAGTTCAGGACTGACTGGTCTGTGCCAGCCTGCTGCTGAGAGACGAGTTTCTGACCCCATGTGGTGAGAGCCTTTGTGCTCTCTGAGGACAGAAACAAAGCCTGCTCTGGGTGGAGGTGCTTCACACCTCCCCCCTGCAGGAACTGTAACACCTGGCAGTGAGCTTCAAAGGCTCAAGCTTCGTGTTACAATGCCCCAGGGCACTCCAGCTAGTGGAGATGCCCGCCCCCTGGACCCAGCCCCCACTTTTGGCGGCAAGTCCAGGAGAGATAATGAGAAAAACAAGGAGGAGTCACTGGCCAGTCAGGATAGCCCCTAAGGTGTCCTGAGCTGAAGTGACCCTAACTTTTAGAAATCCTCCATCTTGCAGATGGAGGATTCCCCCAATAGGGATAGGATTGTGACCCCCTCCCCTTGGGAGGAGGCACAAAGAGGGTGTACCCACCCTCAGGGCTAGTAGCCATTGGCTACTAATCCCCCAGACCTAAACACACCCTTAAATTTAGTATTTAAGGGCTCCCCTGAACCTAAGAATTCAGATTCCTGCAACTTACCGAAGAAGAGGACTGCTGAGCTGAAAGACCCCTGCAGAAGAAGAAAGAAGACACCAACTGCTTTGGGCCCCGTCCTACCGGCCTGTCTCCTGCCTTCAAAAGAAAACTGCTCCAGCGACGCTTTCCCTGGGGCCAGCGACCTCTGAATCCTCAGAGGACTGCCCTGCTTCCAAGAGACCAAGAAACTTCAGAGAACAGCAGCTCTGTTCAACAAAGACTGCAACTTTGTATCCAGAGGAGCAGATTTAAAGACCCCTGCAGTCCCTGCAAGAAGCGTGAGACTTGCAACACTGCACCCGGCGACCCCGACTCGACTGGTGAAGAAACAACACCTCAGGGAGGACCCTCCGGCGACTCCAAGACTGTGAGTAACCAAAGTTGTCCCCCCTGAGCCCCCACAGCGACGCCTGCAGAGGGAATCCCGAGGCTCCCCCTGACCGCAACTGCCTGACTCTAAAATCCCGACGGCTGGAAAAGACCCTGCACCCGCAGCCCCCAGCACCTGAAGGATCGGAACTCCAGTGCAGGAGTGACCCCCAGGAGGCCCACTCCCTTGCCCAGGTGGTGGCTACCCCGAGGAGCCCCCCCTTGCCTGTCTGCACCACTGAAGAGACCCCTTGGTCTCCCATTGACTCCCATCGGAAACCCAACGCTTGTGTGCACACTGCACCCGGCCGCCCCCGCGCTACTGAGGGTGTACTTTTTGAGTGGACTAGTTTCCCCCCCGGTGCCCTACAAAACCCCCCTGGTCTGCCCTCCGAAGACGCCGGTACTTACCTGCTGGCAGACTGGAACCGGGGCACCCCCTTCTCTCCATTGAAGCCTATGAGTTTTGGGCACCACTTTGAACTCTGCACCTGACCGGCCCTGAGCTGCTGGTGTGGTGACTTTGGGGTTGCTCTGAACCCCCAACGGTGGGCTACCTTGGACCCCAATTTGAACCCCATAGGTGGTTTACTTACCTGCAAAAACTAACATTACTTTACCTCCCCCAGGAACTGTTGAAAATTGCACTGTGTCCACTTTTGAAATAGCTATGTGTGTTTTATGTAGAAAGTATATATACTATTGTGATTATTCAAAGTTCCTAGAGTACTTACCTGCAATACCTTTCAAATGAGATATTACATGTAGAATTTGAACCTGTGGTTCTTAAAATAAACTAAGAAAATATATTTTTTCTATAACAAAACCTATTGGCCTGGAATTGTCTCTGAGTGTGTGTTCCTCATTTATTGCCTGTGTGTATGTACAACAAATGCTTAACACTACTCCTTTGATAAACCTACTTCTCGAACACACTACCACAAAATAGAGCATTAGTATTATCTCTTTTTGCCACTATCTTACCTCTAAGGGGAACCCTTGGACTCTGTGCATACTATTCCTTACTTGAAATAGTGCATACAGAGCCAACTTCCTACACTATCCTTACAGCCTATTGTGATAAGGTACACTGTTACGCAAGGTGAAATCCTCCTTAAACCTAGGGAAGAATGGCCAGGTCATCTAAGCACTCATTGGTTAGAAGCAAGGGCCCTCACCTACCAATAGGTGGCATGCTTGATTATTGGGCATGCTCCTCAGGCTGCAGTGTCCGCCAGCCCCACAATGGGGCTCTTTGCCATAGATCTTTTAGTTGAAGAAGTGCCAATGGAGACTACAGGGGGATTCTTGGAGCTGTAGTTGTGTGGTGTGAAGGACTGGGAGGTCTGAGGTTAAAAATTGACTATAGGCCCTGAAACAAAAAAAATATTGTGGTCTACATTGTCTATGCCAAGATTAAAACCATAAGGAGAGTGACACATGAGGTAATGTTCCAACACTCTCAAAATGTGACTGGGTGAAAAAAACTTTCCCTACTCCAGTGCACTGGTCAACATTTTTCACATCATTGCCATCCAGAAGGATTGAGTGGCATTTCATCAGGACTAAAATATACAAAAAACCTAGGGCCTCATTACAAGTTTACTGGTTGGATCACCAAAGTCACAGTGGTGGACACTCATGGTGGCTCGCAGTCACCAACGTAATACACAACAGCACATTGGATGGATAGATTTAAAAAGAACACAGTTGCCACAAATTGCCACACTGTACACACCTCCAAAGGATACTAAAAAACACCCCCTCACATACCACAATACTTTGCATTTACAACAAAAAACACTGAAGCCAGAGAGAATTATTTACCACACGGATACAAGGCACCACTTTTTTCTCACCATCTCTTTTCACACCCAACACACACTTTTGTCCAGTTGCACCCTTTTGCACCTCCCCTTTATAGTAAACCACTGTCACATTTGTTTTCTTTTTTTCCACCATGTTACATTCTGAAAATCCATGTTTTTCTGAGGATGAGTAATGAGTCATGGTGGATGAGATCATAAGAGTAGAGCCACCATTGTTTGGAAGCCAAGTCCAGCACACTCCTCTCAGTAGGAAATTGAAATGTATGACAGGATAGTCAACAGAATCAATGCTGTAGGAACCACCCTGCACACAAGGGAGGACATTGAGAAGAGGTGGAACAACCTCAGGGGCAAGATCCATTCCCTGGTCTCAAGGTACCAGCTGCAGGCTAAGAAGACTGGTGGTGGTCCTCCCAGTGCCCCATTACATTTCTTTCCCTAGGAGGAGAAGCTCTTGGCCAACCTGCATCCTAAAGGCTTGACAGGAACACCTGGGGGAGTAGAGTTTGGTTAGTCACAACACTAAAAATGTCACCAAAACGCTATGTTATGCATGCACATAGCTCACCTTTTGACACTTTTACTGTCACTCCACTACCCAGCGGAGGGCCCAATTCACAAAGGTGAACTTAGACCATAAGCCTAAGTTTAGACCAAAGTCTAAAGTTAGACTTTAGGTCTAAGTATAGACGTTTGGTCTCGGTCTAAACATAGCCCAAAAGTATTTACTACAAGTACAGTTAGAGTTTAGGTCTAAACTAAGGGCATAATGCACAAAGGCACACTTAGACAATAAGTCTAAGTTTAGACGAAAAGTCTAAGTTTAGACCTAAAGTATACCTTTACTCATACTAAAGTTAGACTTTTGGCCTACGTTTAGACTTTTCATCTAAACTTACACCAAAAGTCTAAACTTATGCTAAAAGTCTAAACTTAAACCAAAAGTCTAATTTTACTCTTACTAAAGTTAGACTTTAGGTATAAACTTAGACTTTTGGTCTAAGTTTAACTCTGTGAATCGGACCCCAAATGTTTACCTGTCCAAAGACCCCTGTTTGGCAACTCCCAATTGAAGTGTACTCATCTGGGGGATAACATTTTCATAGTGTGTGTAGTACAGGGACTGACATGACCACAACTCCCAGTAGGCACTGTTACCATTACCCAAACCACCAGCCCAGTGTTTCCTTCACCAAATAGCCTTATTTTTTAACTCTCAATAAAAGTATACTCACCTGGGAGGATAACATTTATCAAGCGTGTGCAGTACCGGAAGTGACATGACTGCAACTCCCAGGAACCACTGTTATAATAACTCCAAACACCAGCACAGTGTCCTATTCTCCAAATACTTCTGTTTGTGAACTCCCAATTGAAGTGTACTTGCATGGGAGAATACTCTGGGCTAACTGTCCAAACACACCTGTTAGAGAACTCTCCAATTAAGTTAACTCACCTGGGAGGATACTATTTGTCAAGAGTGTGTGTAGTAGAGAGAGTTACATGACTGCAATTCCAATAGGTACTATTTCTGTAACTCCAAACACCAGCACAGTGTTCATTTCCTCATATACCCTTGTTTGTCAACTCCCAAATGAAGGTTACTGATCGGGGGTGGATGTCATATGTATAGTGTGTGTGGTAGAGAAAGAGACATGATTGCATATCTCAGGAGGCACTGTTTCCATAACCACAAACAGCAGCATAGTGTTCCCTTGTCCAAATACCCCTGTTTCTCCACCCACAATTTAAGTTTACTCACTGGGTGGATGACTGATAATCCTGGCATGAACTGTTTCCATACCCACAAACATCAGCATAGTGTTCCCATGTCAAAATACCCCTGTTTCCCAATTCCCAAATGAAGTTCACTCACCTGGGGGGATGACATAGAGTCACGGGGATGACAAGTAGATGTAATAACCTGACTGCAACTCAAAGGAGGCACTATTTCTCTGACTTCAAACACCTGAACAATGTACATTAGATCAAAGAGCCCAGTTTGGCAACTCACAACCTAAGTTTAATCAGATGTGAGGATACCATTTGTGCAGTCATTTGTAAAGTGTGTGTATAGTAGAGGGAGTGACATGACTGCTAAGGCCAGTAGGATCTGTATCCCTCACTCCAGACACAAGCCCAGGCTCCATATGCCCAAATAGCCATCACTTTGAAATCCCAATTGATGTTCACTCCCGTGGGATGATACCATATGGAAAATGATGGTAAGTAGAGGGAGTGACCAGAATAAAAATCCCAATTTGCGCTGTTTACCTAACTCCAACAAAAGCTGTTTTACTTGCCCAAATCCATCTAGTAGAGAAATCCCAAATGAGCTCCACAAACCTGCTAGGAGGAAAATTGTCATGTATGTGCAGTAGAGACAGTTACATGTGAAATAAAGTTAAATTCACTATTTACGCAACTCAAAACATCACACCAGTGGTGACTTGATTACATACCCTTGCCTGCAAAGTCACATTTGAGGATTACTCATCTTGGAGTGATCAGGATACAGATCATGCTCAACTCTGAGATATTTCTCAATACCTAGATCCGTCTTAACCTGCTATCTCAAGATGTAACTATTGAGGACAGGAAGGACACTTTACCCAGTGTGCGCAACAATGATCCCAAGCACCTTGAGATGCATCATCAGAATGGTGTTGGCAGCAAGTACTTTAGCACTTCAGTAAGCACATGATAAATCGTGTCACCTATGCAGCAAACGCCTGGGTCTGCCTGCATCACATTTGACTAGGACTCAAATGGGCTAAAAACCTAGCTTGCCTAGCCACTGTTTAGGCTGCACTGGAAGCAATATAACATTCTCAGGTCATCCCCCCAAGGAACAATGTTTTGCACATCTCAGAAGCTGTTTCAGGCAAGGAGATCTGACATGCTCCACAAATCTCATGTCAATACAACCAATACCATGTGTAACTGTCACAGTGGGATTACCCACAAATCAAATATGTACAGGGTCTTTGTAAAATGTAACTATAAAGTTCAATACAACCAGTAACATTGCATCTTTCACATCAACAAGTTGAGTTGCCACTGTCCACACAGATGCTATTGAAAAGACTGCCACTATCCCCGTGGATGAACTCCTCAGTGATGAAGACACTCCTGGACATCTGGATGTGGAGGATGGGTCTGGCCCATCTGGTCAACCTAGTCAAACATCAGTGGTGACCCTCACTGTGGCCTTATCAACTCTTCCTAGCCCGGTTACCTCAACGTCACAGGCAACCATGCTCCCCACAACCTGTGTCTCTAGCATAGTCGCAACCATCTTGTGCCCCCCCGTCTAGGATCATGATTCGCAACACAACACCTCTGACAATGATAGTCCAGGGACCAGTGGGAGAGGGCACATTGTGGCAAGGGGACAGGGGCGTAGGGGTAAGGTGCATGGGAGGGATTCTGTGGGCAAGCAGGTTGAGGCCACTGGGGCTGCTCTTGTCCAGGAAACCATCAGCCATGTCTTGGGGTTCTATCAGCAGTCTCAAGGTGTGATGGGCCAGTTACTCTCAGAACTCTTGGGAAAGAAGCAGATGCAGAGGGACTTCCATCGGGTAAAGCGTGAACAGTGGGAGGCTCACAATTCCAACATGTCCTCCCTAACAGGGGTTCTGAGGGACATTAACACCACAGGGATCGACAATAACCATCTATCCCTTCCTTTGGCACATCTACAACAGGCCCTTCATCAGTGCCAGCCACTGGAAGGGATGCCATGTCAGGGAAAGAACCTGCACAAGACACTCCTTCCTCTGTAGAAGTAGATCCGCCCCCACACAAGCAGAGATGTCCATCTAAGAACCCAGGAGGTGCAGTTGGCAAGACACCCACCACTGCCAGCAAGTGACATCTTCCAAAATGACCTTCTTTGTGTGCCATGTATTCACTCTGTTGACTCTTCTTAAACCACCTTTAATTTCCAATGGGAATAGTATACTGGACTTTAGACTTTCAATGGTGTCGCATCTACTCCCATGTTTTCAACCACCATAACCGACCCCTTCACTTTTCTGTTTGATCATGCCCCCAATTTATATTCTGCACATATTTAAAATAAATTTGCCTATCACTAAGTCATTGTCTGCTTGCTTCTGTTCCACACTTTGCTGTATATAGATATAAGACCATGTGAAGCAAATGAGGAAGGCACAAGATACTAATTCGAGGAGGGATATTTTTCAGGTACACACAACCACATTGCAATAATTGCCTGGTCACACCAAACATTTTATACCACTGTACAGCACATAGGCTGTTGAAATGTCTGGAATGTCATAGTCAAGTATGGCTGACTCATCTTGAGTCAAGGTACACATACCAAGGTACAGCACCCCAGACCGCGGAAGAAAAGGCCTTGTCAGACATTGCCCTGTAGAATAGTGGATGGTGTCAACAGCTTGAGGCATATCACATACCACACCAGAGTAATCCATCATCACATAAACCAATGTACAGTCAGAGGGCAGTACAATAGTCTTTGACCACAGACCCATCATTATCCAATGACGTTGCATCTGGTGGCATGACACAAACATATGTCAGTGTTGTGGCACAGGCACTATGGCCTGCAATGATGAAAAACATCTAAAACTACCTACAGGACATACAAGAAGAGTGTTCAGCTGATGTGAAGGATGAATGCTTTGCTCGCAATTGCTGATTACAGATTTTATTCCCACATGCTGACACACATGATTTAATTAGCCCAACACAGCACACTAAAGAAGTACAATGTGCACTTCAAACCTTCCAACCCAAAACTGTTCAAGCTGCTTTGGCACAGGTCTCAAACACCCCAAATCTGTGACATACATTACCTGGAACAATCCATGTCCACATAGCATTGTAGTGAGACTCTTGAAAACAAAGCAGCAACATCAAGGTGAGGATATGTCACAGGCTAACTCATCAAGCACCCTTTGGCTGAATATTGCTGAATGTCAGCTCTCTATTTGTTGTCAAAACACTCAACTCCACACATTCTTAGACTCACAGTACACTGTACAGTCTCAGTCATGACATCACATACTTGGCATCCTTGGCGTGGTCTCCCCTCATGTTTTGCCTCTGTTTCCCAGGTTGTTGATGTGTGTTGGACTCTGTTTTTGCTGTTTTTGCTGTTTTTGTTACGCTTGGCCCTATACCACTGCTATCCAGTGCTAAAGTGCAAGTGCTCCTATGTAAATTGTATGTATCATTGGATTTCCATGATTGGCATATTTGATTTACTGGTGAGTCCCTAGTACAGTGCACTAGAGGTGCTCAGGGCCTATAAATCAAATGCTAGTAGTGGGCCTGCAGCACTGGTTGTGCCACCCACATTAGTAGCCCTGTAAACATGGCTCAGACCTGCCACTGCAGTGTCTGTATGTGCAGATTTTAACTGCCAATTCGACTTGGCAAGTGTACCTACTTGCCAGGCCTAAACCGTGACTTTTTATACATGTAAGGCACCCCTAAGTTAGTCCCTAGGTAGCCCCATGGACAGGGTGCAGTGTATGTTAAAGGTGGGACATGTACGTATATGTTTTACATGTCCTGACAGTGAAATACTGCCAAATTCGTTTTTTACTGTTGCAAGGCCAATCTCTCTCACAGGTTAACATGGGGGCTGCCTTTAAAAATTATTAAAGTGTAGATTCCCTTTGGGAGCGGATAGACATGTGGAGTTTTGGCTCTCTCAGCTCACAATTTAAAAATACACACTTTTAGAGAGTGGGCATTTTCTTGCTTACACCATTCTGTGACTCTGCCTGTTTGTGGATTCTCTGTCTGGGTCATTTTGACAGTTGGGCTGTTCACACCTCTCTCTAGACAGTGACACAAAGGGAGCTGGGGTATAGCCTGCATATCCTGATGAGTCATCTGTGCTAGGAGGGAGTGAACGAGTGGTCACTTACACCTGAAAGGGCTGTGCCTGCCCTCACACAATGCAGTCTCCAACCCCCTGGTGTGTGTCTAAGGCCTGGCCTGGGCAAGGCAGGATTTCACAAACAAGGGAGACTTTCCTTTGAAGTAAGCCTACATCAGAGGCCAAAATGGGTATAAGAAGAGCATCCAAAACCACAGACTTTAGATCACATCTGGTCATCAAGAGAAACCTCTGCCTGGAGATAAGCTGAAGAGCTAAGGAGAAGTGCTGCCATGCCTGTGACTGTACTTTGTGGAGCTATCATGCAGTTGCTGCTTCTGCCTATGCAAGGGGACAAAGACTGGCCTTTGTTGTGCATTCCTGCTTGTGAAGAAATCTCCAAGGGCTTGTCCTAAGCTTGCCTCCTTTTGTTGAAGTCTCAGGGCCATGAAAGACTTCTCCTGCCAGCACCTGCACTCTCTGCTGAGACTCCTGCCAAGTGGTGCCCTATCCAGTTTCTTGGGCCCGGGAAGGTGAAGCTGGCAGACCAAGACTGAAAATCCACACACAGATCGCCGTGCGGGGAAACTTTTGACGCACCTTCCTAGATGCGGCAGAGAAACGATGTGCTGCCAGCTTCACGGTTGAAAATTGACACTCCACCTGCATCGATGCTGGAAAATCGACACACGCAGCTGGAGAAACAATGCGCAACAACTGCTGACGGAGGCTCATGACGTTGCAACCCACACAGCACAGTTTCCTGATACCGTGCAGCTGTATTTTCCATGCGACATTGCTGGGTGCGGAAAAACGACACACCGCTCTCCTGCCGAGAGAAGAAACTACGCACGCCGACATGACGGAGGAGGAGACACGATGCACGGTCTCGCTTGCGGGTGAGAAACCGATGCTTCACTGCCCTTTTTCGACACACACACACCCGTGCGGTGCTATTTTGACGCTACCCAGATACTTTTGAACGCTAACAGTGTTATTATTGTTTTCGCAAGGATTTAAAACTCTTTTTGCTTTTTAATTTATAACTTGACTTGTGTATGGTGGATTTTTTATTTTTGTTGTTTTGGTCTTTTTTTGTTTAGATTAATATTTCCTATTTTTCAAAACCTGTGTTGTGTCATTTTGTAGTGTTTTCACTGAGTTACTGTGTGTGTTGGCACAATTACTTTACACCTAGACTCTGAAGTTAAGCCTGCCTGCTTGTGCCAAGCTACCAAGGGGGGTGAGGAGGGGTTAGCTGAGGGTGATTCTCCTTTACCCTGACTAGATTGAGGGTCCTTGCTTGGACAGGGGGTAACCTGACTGCCAGCCAAAGACCCCATTTCTAACAACATGACATACTTACACTCATGAAAGGTAGCTACTGATGAGATCTTCCCGCAAGTCAGCTCCTTCCTCATCACCTCTCTCATCATCACTTGGTATTTCACACCCAGAGGCACTGCAGGCTACCCCTTCTCTGGAATGTAGGGGATATTCCCCAGCAGGGCAAGTCTGTGGAGCATGTGGCATGCCACAGTGAAATGACCCACTTTTCCGGGTGAGTAGAGGAGGGTTGCACTAGCCCGGGCAAGACAGTGGAATCTACCCTTCAGGAGACCAAAAGCCCGTTCCACTACCTGCTTTTTTATTCTACGGGCCTCAGTGAAGCAGACTTTCCCTAGTATAGTTGTATTCCTTAGTGACGTCAACAACCAAGGATGGTTTGGATATGCGGAGTCTCCAGTTAAGTAGTGGGACATATGTGTAACAATGAGTCACTGAGTTCATGGTTGTAGCACCTGACATAGCACACACACTCAGGACTTTCCAACCAGCCAGGACCTCTCTGCGTACAGTTGTGATATCAGCTGGAGTATGGTGCTGTTCTGCATTATGAAGGAATCATGGGCTGAACCCAGATAACGGGCACAGATCTGTGAAATGTATAGATCTGCCATACATACAACTTGCACATTGATGAAATGGAAGTTCTTTCTGTTGCAGAAGACTTGGTCATTGGCTTGCAGTTGGACCAAGCTATTACGTGTGCCATCAATGGCCCCCACTACATGTGGGATGCGTGCAAATCCATAAAAGTCAGCCTTCACATAGGCTAAATCCTCACGTCTAGGAAGCTGGATATAGCTGTCCAGGTATTTCAACATTGCTGCAAGGACATCTTTCCACACCAGATTGAACATAGGTTGAGACATGCCCACTGATAGGGTCACTGTATTTTGCAATTACCCTGTGGCCAGATAGTGCAGTTCTGACATGACTTGTACAATGGGTTGTATGCTGTTTGGTTAACTAATAGCTGGCATCAGATATGGGTCCAACTGATTACATAGGTCTACTATTGTTTGCCTGTCCGGATGGTAAAGGAACATAATGTGGTATTCTTCCATGGTCTGAAGGCCTGGCAGTGAACAGTAGACAGGAGGTTGTCGCATCCTCCCTCTCCCTAGGTACTTATGTATGACAAGACATGATTTCTAACATTAGTAGGTGTGTTTTAGAGCAAAATATAGTTATGAATGTCAAAGATAACATGTGACAAGACATTTATGAATGGATAGACATGGCAACCAGTACACATCGCAGCTGCAAATGACACAAGTGACCCCAATGGTTTTCCACACATGTCTATAACATGTATATTTACCAAGCTCAAAGATGTGCAACACAATTGCCCCTCGAAATGTGACTCGATATCCCTACCGCCAAAATGACCATCGGTGGAGGTGGACTGTGCCCCACTGGTAAATGTCACCTGTGCTTTGGGACATACCACAATGGTGTTTGAGTAGTAGGACATACATGACAAGACAGAATAAGCATGCCTGCATGGTAAAAAATAAATTTTCAGAGGTGTGACACAAATTACTAAGCCCAATAACGCATTTCAGGTCACCAAATTGGTGTGTGCCTTACCTATTCCACTGGACAGTACGACTCACCCGGGGTCACTGGCAGAAGTTGCCATGGCAGTAGACAGTTGCAACTGTGGCTAACACAGCCACAGGCTAACGTTGTTGCCAGTGGCGGTCCCGGGCCAGTGGCTATGTCGGTCAGAGGTGATAATCGCATACTTGGCGGACATGATCGCCATGTTCTGCAGATTCATTCACTTGACTCCTGCCACTTCTGCCAGCAAGACCTCCACGGCCTGAGCAGCTGTATACCACTTCTGGGGGCGGTCATGCCATGTCCAGCAGGTGACAGAGCCCCTGCCTTCTCTCCAGAAGAGCTAGAGGCTAGAGAATGAGGTCCTACCCCTGTATGGATAGCTCTATGGTTTACCAGAGGAACAGATAAGTACCTAATTTGCACAATTTTCTCTGTTTTTTCCCTCCTCACACGCTAGAATGTGTCAGTTTGACTGCTCATGTGCCTGTTGCTGCAGTCTGTGTGGCATTAATCACTAATGGGAGGGACAATGTGCAGGTATTGGTGTCCAGTGCCATATGTTACATTCAGTCACATTGCTTTGTGTGAGGTTTTTGGGTTCCTAGATCCTCCTTGTGTTGGATGCACTAAAACAGTAGGTGAGGAGTCATTACTGCCATCTCTTTCCTCATGATTGTTGTAAATGTCCGAAAACATGTATATGCATGATAGCATGAACTGAGTATGAATATTGTATGTGTCCATTGAGAGTAATGTGAGCAATGTGTTTGGTGCCACAGATTTCTGAACACATCTGCCCTTGTTAAACTGTTGTGTGGATAGCATATCACGACTCCCTCTGCCCTTAGGCTGCCACACACAGCACATGCCAAATTGATGATGGCTACATGATGTACTGCCATGCATGGAATGGTGGAAATGGAGTGTCATGTAGGATCTGTCAGCTGAACCTGCAGAGACCAGGGCCTGCCAAATGTGTCTCCCAGTATAGGACCTAGTCTATGCTGGGGAGAGTCACAATGGCTATGTAACTTTGGTACTATGGCCACTCCTGGTACCCCAGCAGATCCTGGCATGTGGCAAATAAGAAGCTCTGGTGGAAAATCCTTCCCAGAATGCCTCATTCCCTTGAGTAGATCAGGAATAGGTACAGAGGTAAGTCATCAATCTAAGCCTCATGTGCACTTAGCACAGTGGTTTTAAACTTTTTAATGCAGAGCTCCCACCAGGTGGAAAAAATAATATTTGGGGCCCCCCCTCAGAATTTTTTCAATCATTGTCAATGTGTGTGTTTGACTCATGACAGGTCCCTTACTCCCACAGCTCTGTTGTCACCTTCCCCCGGGTCATATTTTTCCTGTATAGGCTTTTTGCACAAATGACAGTCCCACTGGGTAGCCAGTGTTTTGATTCCTGGGAGTCCATGATATGTGACTCAGTAGCTTGGTCACCTAGTAGAAACCGTACAACACATGCCTTTGTTTGTTGGATGCCATCTTTGCAGGTTAGACTCATATTTACAAAGGAGTGTTCTGTGGAACATCTACATGCCACAGAACCCCACCCCCTGAAGTGGCATGAGTCTTCATTTGTTATTACACATGTCCACACAAGGATAGGGCCTTGTGCCCACCATGCCTGTCTCTTTATTGTTACTCATGTGTAATGTTTGAGTTTGTAATCTGGCAGTTGCCTGTAGAGATTGCATGCAGTGAGTCATTCTTACAGAGTATGAATGTGTTGGTTTATTCATGCCTAAGGAGTTTACCCTTCAGAAGAAGCATATGTGTGATGTGTTTCATAGTGGCTCACATCACAGTACAGGTCCCTGGAGCATAGGCTACCTGATGTCTGTAATATTGCTTACTCAGCGTACACCCTGAGCAGGGTAGTAGGTTAGTCTACAGATGGAAAAATGTATGTCTGTAGTCATCTCCCTGTACTTATTGGCTTGGATGTGTCACACTTGGGAAGTTTTGACAAATAGGAAAGCCCTAGCTTGATGTTGCTGACATGTATGTGACTCAACCATTCGTAATCCAGAAAGGTCAATACCCATCAAAAGAAGGGATTATGGAGAGACATCGCCCAAAAGGTGCGGATCCTGGGGGTCCACAGCTGGCGAAGTTCCTACTGTAGGAGAAGGTTGGAGGACCTGAGTCTCGGGCCCTGAAGATCGCTGAGGCCCACCTGGAGATGTCCTCCCAACATGGGCAAGGTGCCCATTGAACCCTGACCGCCCTAATTTTCCACATTCTGGAGGTGGCCTATCTGGAATATGATGGGCATTTGAGTGCAGCACAGCAGCCACAAGGGCGTAAGTACAGGGCATCTCTCAGCCTGTCACATTGCCAAGTGAATGATTTAGGTTCTGACAGCTCCCCCTAACAATTAGGGATGAGCCATGTGTCACACAGTATATGAGTGATTGTTTGTGTAGACATGTTATGTCGTGCATACTGGGCAGACTCCACAAACCACTTGCACTCCAGGGACGGCATACGGCTGGGTACATTGATCAATCAACTGCTGTTTGCTGTTGTAGTGTGTGTAATTTCTATGCAGGAGACCACTACTCCTCAGTATTACAGGCCAAAGGTAAGTAAGTGATGGATCACTGGCCTCAGCCACGTGTCTGGGTAAATAAGTATATAGGCATCTGCCACCTAGTGGCCACTTGTCTTCAGCGTATGTTAAGTGCTGGTGTCTCACTGCAGTCTGTAATGTGAAGATGCCCAACAAACATGTGACAGGGTTTAAATTGTTCTTTGGGCCAGTTATAGATCAATACTTTTCCTCGGTAAGCAGGGAATGTCCATTGACATGATTTATGTGCAATCACTGTTTCCAGCATTCCTTGTGCATACATGTCAGCATGTGTCCATTTCTCTTTTGTGAAACATTTGTAAGCTGCTGTGTCATGCATGGTCTATCTATGTTGATAGGGTGATGTCTGTCTTCCCTCACATACATGTGCATGGAAAACTATGTGTGGAATGAGACATTTATAATGGGGGTGCCACATACAGGAGTGTGTCACCATTGTTTATTGTCTGACACATTCCCTCATGCAACATAGCATGTCATTTGGCATGTAGAGCTGCAGTACCAATGAGGGAGATGACAGGTATGCCTAGATTTGAGCAACAATGTGAGAATCTATGACCTTGATGTTGCATCATGTGGAAAAGTGCACTGCACATGTGTAATGTGTAAGGTTTGTGACCTGACTGTTGGCCAGCATCATGGAGTGACTTGAAGTTATGTTGGAATCACATGTGATTGGGTACAAGCATTCATCCACAGACAGATCTGCATCTTCATGATCATAATCCCTACAAAGATGTAGCTTCCAATTGGGCAACATGTTGAGAGCCTTCTACAAGTACTTGCACATCTCTGGGCCTCTCCAACATACAAGGAACTAATGGCATCTACTGATGCACTGAGAGTACGCCATTGTAAGGGGTGCCAGGCATTAGTGGTGAGGGGCTTGCTGTTTCATTGCATTGTGGATTTTGGGGACATCTCTCCCTGACATATTACACATGATGTCTAGAGTGTCCATTTCCATGCCACATGTGTGGCCTATCTGAGCAACATTAATCCTACCCCTATGCCTCTTTTGGGACAAATGTCACTTGATGAAATGTGAATAGTGGCACTGTTTCCAGTGTGACATGGGTATTTCCATGTCACCTTCTCCAGGCTATTGTACTTTTGTCAGCAAACTAGCAGGATTTTGGAGCATCAATTCTTAATGTTGGCTCATTATATATGTGACAAATAGATGCGGGACCTTGTGTGGGATCTTTATGAATGCATTTGGCATTGGCCTCTTATTGTATGACAACAGGTAACTGAGGTATACTCCAAGGGGCAAAGCTTTGAGAGTGATGGGGTCTCCTACTTGTTGAATGGTTATTGTGATTGCACAACTACAGCCATGCAATTGTAGTTGTCTGAGATCCTGATTTTCCTGTGGGTCGCTGTTGACAGTTCAGAAGGCATCCATGCATATGGTACGGCATATGTATGGGCTAATTAGGTAGAGTTTGCAGCTGGGGCCTACTTGATATCATGGTGAAGTTTGCTAATGTGAGCTGTTGTTCAAGTGTGATCATGGGCATGTGATTACAATATTTCTCTTTGTATTTGCAGCATCAGCACCAGCAAGTGAAGGAGACGGGGCACAGCTGAGTGGGGAAGTATCTGGCCGTGGGACCTTCGGTCAAGACACCACCGGCACAGAGTGATCCAGTGACCTGGGAAGTGTCATGGGGGAGACCAGAACATACTCTTTATCATTGGATTCTTCCTCCTGTGGACACTTCCTAGTGGTGGTGGACACATTGGGGCATCCCCCTGTACCATCTTTGTCCACCACCCTCCCACCCCCCATTCTAACACCACCCTCCCTGTTCCTCCTCACCCAGTTGGCTATGCTCACTCGCCCAAGAGGATGGTTGTCTCCTTTGCTGCAGGCACGTCTGTTTGAGCCCCTGTTGTCCCTACTGCCCTCAGTGAGAAGGCTATTGACCTCCTGAGAAGTGTTTCTGTAAGTCAGTTAGCCATTGTGAATGCCATCCAGGAATTTGCAATACAACTACAACAAACAAGTGCATTCATGGAAGGCATTCCTGGTGCAATGCCTGGCCTACAGAGATCTTTTCAGGCTCTGGCATCCTTGCTGTTGGCAGTCAGTCACTCCCACCTTCCGTCGCCCTTCCTCCTTCCTCTTCCTCATCCTAAGTCCTCTTCCCATACCTATCCAAAGCACACAGACAGATCTACACACATCCACCTCAACACATAAGAGCAGAACACACAGATATAAGCACTACAAAACACACCAGCAAGCTAGCAACAGACACCCACAGACACAAGTCATCACTTCCCCAGACACCACCACACCCTCAGCATTACACACACTTCATCGGCATACCCACAGGCACCACCACAACAGAAACAGAGGCACCCACCACATCCAGCATACCTGCAGACAACACACCAACAGACTCCCAGACATCCACCACAAGCACCATACCCACAGGCAACACCACAACAGACACAGAGCCACCCACTACATCCAGCACACCTGCAGACACCACACCAACAGACACAAACATCCACCACTGCATCCCCCAGCACTTCCACCTCCCAGCTCCATGACACAAAAATGCACTCACCCACCCAACAGACACCAATCAATCACAAGCATACGTCCCAGAAGCACCGACCTACAATATCCACACCAACACAGCAGACAACCACTCCCTTGACCTCCAAATCCCACCCTCTCTGTTGCCTGTCCCTGTGTCCCTAAGAAAGATTTTTTATTTGATTGTATAATTTCCCCTCTTCCTCTGTCCTTAACCCAAGAGGCAACCACCCACCTCCCAACCCCTCCCTTCCACCTCCAAGTTCTCCCTTTCCCCCTGCGAGCACCCATGCCTCACACCCAAAGGAGAAGCTCACCTCTCCCAAAAAGCAGGCCACCTCTCCAAACCCAAGACCAAATGCCCCCCCTCACAAATCCAACCCCCCAAAGATGATCCCTAAGGTGTCTGCCTGCCCACTTGATGCCCCTTCCTGTGGAGGTTCCCTGGCAGTTAGAAGTCAAGTGTGAGCACAGTGGTGTGCATTGTCCATTGAGTATAAACTGGCCAATGGCTTTGGACATTTTAAATTTCAAATCAATAAAACTAAATAGCTGTTTTGTTAGGTACACATTTGTCCTGCAATTCCTTTTCCACCTTTGTTCCTGAGTAACAAATGTCTGCCTACAGTTCTGTGTGTACCAGTCTGCTTGGTGATCTATTTGCTTTTGTTTGCAGTATCTGACTTTATGCTGGTTTCCCCAAGACAAGGGTATATGTAGAGTTCATGCATATGTGGGTGTAAATGCATTGGTGGTGTCATGGCACTGTGTACTGTTTGTTATGGTGAGTATTTTATTGTGTGATGTCCAATGTGAGCATGTATGGTGTTAGACTTGTCCGCCTGATATGGATTATGTATTCATCTGATGTGTGTCAGCTTGAATTGGGTTTGTGCAAACATGGAGTGTGTTCAGTTGTGCTACATGTATTTGCATTTGCCAGTGCATGTGTCCATTTAGCTGTGTGACTCTTGCAGCTAGATCATGTAAAGGTATACCCCATGCAGTTGGAGTTGTATGTGCTTTGTTTCACTTCCACATTGTGCAGATAGGCATGTTAGTTGGGTCTATTATTGTTCATCACAGAGATGCCTGAAGGGCTAGATCCTGTGCAATTGTTGTTTAAGGGGCATGTGCAAAGTGATAAGAGTTCAGTGAAGCCTCCTTCCCTGAGTGCTCCTGATACCCCCATCCCTACTGTGCAGGTATTGTTTGCATAGTGTGCTTTGTATATTTGTCTCTCTGTCTATTGTGCCTCCCATTGTCCTTTCATTGTGTTTCAATGTGTGTGTCCACTGAAGGACTGTTTAATGGGAGTGTTGTTTGTGTTCCATGCCACATCCATACATATGTGTGTTGAAGGCGATGACAGTCCATGGCATATGTGCAATGTGAGTGTGTGAGTTGCATTTGTAGATGTGATGCTGGTGTGTTGTTGTTGGTGTTGTGTGAGGAAATGTTGTGTACACTTAACTGTCTCTGTGCCTGAGGTGAGCAGACTTGTTTTTGTGTACTGTTGCGGTGCGGTGGGGTGTGAGTGACCTGCCCAAAGGGGGCATATTGTAACTGAGCATGTGTCCTTTTTTGTGTATAATTCTGACCCAGGACACAATGATATGTACACTTAGTGGCTGTAGCGTGACCTCCATCTTATGTGGACGATGGCGTAACAATCAGTTTTTGAGCTTAATGACACAGGTAGGTGTGTTTATTTATGGTCGTTTGCTCCCACAGCGGAGTTGATTTTGTGCACCTTCGATGATCAACGGCAGTGACAGGAAGTACATGATGGGCTCCATGGCAACTCCAAACGTGTAAGGCTACCTGCAGGTGAGTGTCTCCCTTTATAGCCTTCATTTCTGCCTTCTGAGATGTGGTGGTTGGACCGCCACAGTCACACTGGCAGTGTGCAACCTCATAATGTGTCCAGCGGAATCATTGCCTCCATCAGCCTGTTTGTGCTGCCTTGTGACCATAGCACTCTGTGATGCCTGGCAGTGCTGGCAGGACTACAGCAGTCTTTGCTCCATAGGCTAGCATGACTTGTAATATGGCAGTCTGGCTACCAACCAGATGACGGTCAAACCACCACCACCATCATGGCGGTCCACAGACCACTAAACTTGTAATGAGCCCCCTAGTCCTTACTAGATAAAACTGTTGTGTCGTCAAAGTGTATTCATATGAGTATGACTTACACTCATAATTCCCTAATGATGATGACCTGGAATAAAGAAAAAGAAATAGAAGTATAAAAATTACTCAACACAGACACAAAACATAATGGGCCCAGCATAATCGGTGTTCACATGCACCAGCTCCCAGGGTGAATATAGTGCTGTGACCATCAAAACTCATGCTAAAATCCATCAAAGAAACAATGGAGTAGGGAGGTTTCACAACTGGTGAAGTGGGTTTCTGAACACTTTTTGTTACAAGAATCAGCAGTAGCTATACTTAGCTTGACCATGCTTACCTCTGAATGACATTTGCCTGTAGGTAAGATTTGACCTTTCTTCCCTGAATACTTAGAAAGTAAATATTTTTAGAGTGCCTAGGTATGTAAACAAAACGTTTTATCAGCACATTTATCCCCTCTTTGGCACCTGCAGTCTACCTTACGACAAATCCGAACAAACCAGTTTTGAACTGCTAATAATTTTGACCAATCAGGAGCCAGTATTAGGTTAATCTGGTATTCTCAAAACCCACGGTTGCAACATCCTTTTATTTTCAGGTTCATGGCCGCTAGGTAAATTTACCAAAAGGACGCAGATTGTAATTTGTAAGTAGGTTTACGGCCTCTATTTTTCTCTATTTATACATGCCCCTAGCTATTCCCAG
Organism: Pleurodeles waltl; assembly: GCF_031143425.1. NCBI lineage: Eukaryota > Metazoa > Chordata > Amphibia > Caudata > Salamandridae > Pleurodeles > Pleurodeles waltl. Next base: position 769,067,968 of record NC_090436.1, read on the forward strand.
CACTGTTCTTTAGAAGCACAGTGGTTCTGCTATGGGACAGCATTTCTGATATCAGTGTGCCCCAGACCTTACTTCTTGATAAAACTGGTAACACACCGCTAAAAGAAATTAGGTAAACCTCCAGTTGCCACATGAGGCTCATTATTTACTTACAATAAATAATATGCTGTGTTGACTCGAAAAAGCACTGGGACAAAAGGGGACAAAGGTGAATGACTATTTTTTTACCAATCGGAATGATTGAGTGATTGAGTGATATATTTTCCCCTGGGGGAATCTATCAAACACTTTTTGGTGTGTATATTTGTACAGTGTATGTAGGCACGTTTGGATATCTTGTCCAGAAAAGACAATTTCATAAGATAATGTACTGTTAGACTTTTGCTTATGCAGGGTCATCCCCAGTCTTTTTTTACTAGTAAGTCCCAAGGTGCACTAGAGGTGCCAGGGCCTGTAAATCAAATGCTACTAGTGGGCCTGCAGCACTGATTGTGCCACCCACACAAGTAACCCTGTAATCATGTCTCAGACCTGCCACTGCAGTGTCTGTGTGTGTATTTTTACACTGTAAATTCGACTTGGCAAGTGTACCCACTTGCCAGGCCTAAACCTTCCCTTTTCTTACATGTAAGGCACCCCTAAGGTGGGCCCTAGGTAGCCCCCAGGGCAGGGTGCAGTGTATGGATAAGGTAGGACATATAGTAATGTGGTTTATATGTCCTGACAGTGAAATACTGCCAATTTCGTTTTTCACTGTTGCAAGGCCTGTCTCTCTCATAGGATAACATGGGGGCTACCTTTAAATATGATTAAAGTGTAGATTTCCCTAGAGAGTAGATGGACAGGTGGAGTTTGGGGTCCCTGAACAATTTAAAAATACATCTTTTAGTAAAGTTGATTTTGAGATTGTGCGTTTGAAAATGCCACTTTTAGAAAGTGAGTATTTTCTTGTTTAAACCATTCTGTGACTCTGCCGTGTTTGTGGATTCCCTGTCTGGGTCAGTTTGACAGTTGGGTTGTTTTTCACCTCACACCAGACAGGGACACAAAGGGAGCTGGGGTGTAGCCTGCATTTCCTGATTAGCCATCTCTGCTAGGAGGGAGGGGTGGAGTGGTCACTCTCATCTGAAAGGACTGTGCCTGCCTCTGACAATGCCGACTCCAACCCCCTGGTGTGTGTCTGAGGCCTTGCCTGGGCAAGGCAGGATTTCACAAGTAGGTGTGAGTCCCCTTTGAAGAAAGGTGACTTCAAAGACTAAAATGGGTATAAGAAGGGCACCCACATCTTCAGACTTTAGAAACACTTTTGGAACCAAGAGGAACCTCTGCCTGGAGAAGAGCTGATAGCTGAGGAAGAAGTGCTGCCCTGCCTGTGACTGTGCTTTGTGGAGCTTTCCTGCAGTGCTGCTTCTGCCAGAGTAAGAGGGCAAAGACTGGACTTTGTGTGCCTTCCATCTTGTGAAGAAATCTCCAAGGGCTTGAGTTAGAGCTTGCCTCCTGTTGTTTGAAGTCTCATGGACAGCAAAAACTTCTCTCTGCCAGCACCTGGAGTCTCTGGAGTGACTCCTGCCCCGACAAGTGGTGCCCTTGCAGTCCCTGGGCCCTTGAAAGGAAAGCTGGTGGAAATCCAAGGAAATCGACTTCGACGACTCCGGACCGACGCCGCTGCTGAATCCGGTAACGCCGCCTGCACCCGACGCCGTGACCTTCGCTGGAACGTGACACTCTTCGCAGACCCGACGCCTCAGCAGCCCCGCTGAAGTCCGCGACTCCGTGGAAGTCGCCACACCACGCCGTGACCAACGCCGCTCGAAGTGCACAGACTCAACGTTTCGCACAGATACCACGATCCCCGACTTCGTGCATTGGCTTGTTTTCACTCTTCACCAAAGGTACTGTACTTGGGGGTCTACACGACTCCGTGTCCGGCGCCGCTGGTGTCGGCTTGTTGGGAACCACTCCGTCACGACGCCGTGTTAACATCTCATCGAAGCATTTTTGTTTCTAAGCGCAATTTTTTAGTTTAATCTTTAACAATTCATAACTTGACTTGTGTATGTTGGATTTTTGTCGTTTTGGTCTTGTTTGGTTTAGATAAATATTTCCTATTTTTCTAAACCGGTGTTGTGTCATTTTGTAGTGTTTTCATTAAGTTGCTGTGTGTGTTGGTACAAATACTTTACTCCTAGCACTCTGAGGTTAAGCCTACTGCTCTGCCAAGCTACCAAGGTGGTAAGCAGGGGTTAGCTGAGGGTGATTCTCTTTTACCCTGACTAGAGTGAGGGTCCTTGCTTGAACAGGGGGTAACCTGACTGTCAACCAAAGACCCCATTTCTAACATGTACTAACTATGATGCATCTTCTGCAGTCTGCAATGGGATCACCAGTTGAAACATCGAGAATGAACATTGCATTTGTCGCCTGAGTCTTGATAGGGATCAGACTTGCAAGCATTTTTGAGTAGGTCTGTAATTACAAAAGGGAGAGAGTATGCTCCATCCACTCTACCCAGACTTTGTACAACACAAGGACATGAGAGGGAACTACTGAGTCATTTTTAGCTCTTAGGGGCATATTTATACTCTGTTTGCACTGAATTAGCGTCATTTTTATTTTCTCTAATTCTGTGAAAAACTAACTCTATATTTATACATTGGCGCTAGACCTGTCTACTGCCAAAATATGGAGTTAAAGTCATGTTCTGGACAAGGAAACCTACCTTGCCTTAATGAGATGGAAGGTAGGCATTCCCATGCAAAAAATGACTATATGGCCTTAATGCCATATTTATACTCCCATGCAAAAATGGTGCACGGGAGGAAGGAGAGGTCAAAAAATGGGGCAAAACTTGCTTTGCCCCATTTTTTAATGCCTGGGTCAGGGCAGGCGTTGGGGGACCTATGAGCCTATTTCCATGGTGGAACTCCATGGAATAAGCCCACAGGTGCCCTCCCCAGTTCCCCGTGACACCCACACCAGAGGGACAGCGGAGGATGGGGAACCCCATCCCAGGTAAGTGCAGGTAAGTATTTAATTTTATTTTATTTTATAAAGTGGAATAGGGGGCCCTGAAATGGGCCCCCATGCGTGGCACATGGTGCAATGGCCATGCCCAGGGGACCCTGGTTCCCTGTGCTGGCCATTGGGGCGGTGGGCATGACTCCTGTCTTTTCTAAGACAGAAGTCATGTGGTATGGATGGTTTTGCATAATAAAATGACTCAAGGCAGGTTAGAGTCATTTTTTTTAACTCTAACCTGCCTAACGTCATATTTTGGTGCAAAACTCCCTTCTTCCATACCACCAGGCCCACCCGACTAACATCATTTTTTTTTTACACTAGCCTATCCTTTGCACCGGCTTGCACCATTCCATAAATATGGGGCCCGGCTGGTGCACAGAAATGGTGAAAGCCGGTGCTAAACTTTTTGGTGCAAGACTGTGTTAGTGCAGTTTTGCCCCAAAAAGTATAAATCAGGCTTTTATTTGTTTTCACTCTAACCTGCCCAATGTCATTTTTTGGAGCAAAACCACCTTCTCCCATACTGCCACCCCCACCCGGCTGGCGTCATTATTCTTTATGCTAGCCTACCCTTTGCGCTGGCTTGCACCATTCCATGAATATGGCGCCCGGCTGGCACTCAAGAATAGTGCAAGCCGTTGCAAAACTTTTTGATGCAAAACTGTGTTAGTGCAGTTTTGCGCCAAAAAGTGTAAATGTGCCCCTTAGTTCCCACATTATTACAGCATAATTCATTATCCTCTGAGGACCCGCCTCAGACAGTACAGGCTTACTTCTCTCCCAACATCACTATGCGCTTAGACATCTATGTTAGATAACACAAGTTTGTAACTCATCTATCATATACATATGTTTGACTCCCTAAGAGATAACATTGATTTAGCCTTTTTCGCAGTCTATTACAACTGTCTATGCCTCTAACCATAGATCATATTGACAGGGGTCGACTTGATTAATATGACACCTACACATAGCTCCAATTGAATGGTATTACTTTCATTATGAGCATGTGGTGGTGATAGTTGACTTTTTTCTATATATTTAAAAAATTTGCAACAGTTCAACTGCTAGTAAACTTGGGGAGGGGTTAAGATTTTTGGTGGGTAAGGGCCCTTGCTTCTAACAAATGAGTGTTTAGATGACCTAGCCATATTGCCCTAGTTGGGTTTGAAGAGGACTTCACCTTATAAAACAGTATACCCTATCACAATAGGTTAACAATAGAGCAGTCAACCCTATATTATATTCCCATGTGACCCATGGCGCAGGTCAGTAGTACATAAGAAAAACAGCTCTAAAAATGATGGATGACCAGTGTGGTGCGGTTCCTATAGTGGCGAGCTTCGGCTCCTCTAAGATGAGGTACTTGTCCTATATGAATTGGTCTACACATTAAAGGCAGAAAAATCAGTGCACAGCTCTATCGTTATGGAGACAGAATGTGTTCAGTATGGAATATGAAGGAAGACCCTCAGGACTTAGGGTCATTCAAAAAAGAAAAATGCCTAAATGATATTCTGACATAGATGGGGTAACAAGGTCCTATTGAGAAATTTACAGTGATTCGCTTTTTGTATCATATGTATTTTCGTTTCGCTAAAAGCAAATGTTTTCAATGGCAAACAACGACTAAAACGAGGATGCAGCCCTGTAATGAACCTAAATGTCGTAGCTAAAATAAAATGACACATCGTGGAAGCTAACCAAAGAAGCCAAATGCATTTTCATGTGACAAAACGGAAAATACATACTGCATACTCTTATTAGGTAATGACATCTTAGTGGTGATGAATGGAAGGGAGATGAACGTGGGACACAAGCATATTAGATTTAATGGAAAAATTGAATTTCCAAAATGATTTTGTCTGACCGCTTCTGGTTGGCAATTATTCGTAAACCGATATTTGAAGGCTAGGAACCATGTATAACAGAAAGGATAACGATTGCAAATATTCTCTCAGATTATAGTATATTGTTGCTAATTGTTTGAATTGAGACACTTGAACTCATTTACGAGCGGTAATATCAATGCAGCGCAAAAGTCTCACACGCATATTCATCTACGAGAACTTCTCCGAAGACTGGAAATATATAAACTATTGTGAAGTAAATGCATTAGATGATTCTCGAACTGAATAAGTAATACAAAGAGGTAAATAATGAAGAATAATAGTTATTCTAATGTTCTCAGTGTAATAAAGGCACAGCGTTTTTACTGGTGTGAATAACTATGTGTCGGCGCTTCCAGCAAATAAAATCCAATGCAGCGTGTGTGAAGTGATATTAACTGTCAAGTGATGCTCGTCCCCATTTTCAGATCCATCATTCTTCAGAAATTGTTACATAACTTCCTTATAATTAGAGCACAAGATATTGCTTTCTTAATTGTATAACTATGTTTTGTATGGCATGGATTATAAATGGGAAGTAACACAACAAGGACCAAAAATGGTAATCTTTCACGTGGCACTGCTTCTACCCAGAGGCGGCCCCCCAATTAGGGCAGAGGAGCGTTGCCCCCTGCTGCCAGTGCAGCAAACATGAAAAATAAAATGGTAATAAAATACTCCCAGCCCAGCAGTGTTTGGAGGCGGGGCACAGCTGCTGACTCACTCCCCCAGTTTACATTGCACATGGCACTTTGGCTGGCTGACTTGAGTCGAGCAGCCTCACATGCGCATTGTACACCTATTCACTCAGCTGTCTGAGGCAGCTGGGTGGAGAGCAGTCACAGGCCCCCTGTGCCTCCTGCAGTGTCGATGCAGCCCTCTCCAGTCAATCCTGGTGCTGCTTTCATGCTCCTCATCTGCAGCATGAAAGCAGCGTTGGGATTTGGAGACGGGAGATGCCTGAGGCTCCAAGAAGTGCTGTCGTAAAAGGAGGAGAGTGGGTAAGTATTTTTTTTAGGGGCCCACTGACAGGCACTCTGAGAAACTCACATTGACTTCTGCTTTAATTCCAGGGTCTAGCCATGATTAAAAGCTTTGTTTTGATTTTATTATCCCTCTATTTCTCTGCTTTTGTAGGGTGGGGCGGGGCTAGTATCCTCCATGTCAACAAGTGGAGGAGGACTGGTGGTGCGCTCTAAGTGTGCATGTCAGTTTGGCCAGTTGTCCTAGACTGGCCAAACTGACATGCACACTTAGAACTCTCCTACCATTTATGTGCTGCACAGCCGGATGGAGACCAAGTGCAGTGTCCCACTCCCTCCCTGAGCGGCATTTCTGCATGCTGAGGCGATCCCAGTGCTTCTTTCGTGCTGTGTAACAGCATGAAAGAAGCACCTGGACTGGTTGTGGAGGGAGGAAGAAGATGAGAGGCAGCTGGCGTGGTGCAACACCACGGAGGCAGCAGGTAAAGTTTATTGTTTTTATTGCCCCACCACACACCCTGTGCCCCCCGCTCTGCGCACTTCCTCTACCCCTTCGTGGCAGCAGCCGCTACTGGAACCTGCAAATATTTGAAAGTTGATAACACACTGTTGTGGCATATGACTGACACATTGTGAGAGTTCTGATCCTTACAAGTGTGCAAACTTTACTCGCGGTCAAACCATCAGACAAGAATGACTGACACTGGAGCATGAAATCGCTATTTAACTAGAATTTCGTGTGAAGGCTTTATAGTAACAGAAAGGAAACACAAGAAAATTGTTCATGCAATGAATTAACTGTCGATTTTGTACATTTATTTTCATATGTGTGACAAATTAAGTTTTTAAATCATAGGGTCTGATTTTGTAATACATCAAGCACTACTTCTCATAAACCACAAAATAAAATTCACACGCATTGGACCAAAGTCCTTCTCCTCTCCTATCTCTTGTGTGCATAGATCGCTGTCACACAAAAGTATACTACTTTGAAGTCAATGTAGGAGAAACCGGGACAGTCCTTAAAAAATGAAGAACAATCACTCAAAAAATGGGTGGGGTTAAGGGAAATGCTAATACAAAACATTCAACCACAAAAGAGTAAGACAATTTCAAATCATAAAAAACACTTTTAATGTTACTATAGCCTTTTTTTGCCATTAAAGTTGGAGAAATTCGTTTTTGTTTATAAAGGGGGGTCGCTACCCCGTCTCGGTCTGCTACGCTAGTGGTGAAAGGACTCAGCAACTTTCTGCTTTTACCTTTTATTTATATAAATAAATATATATATATATATATATATATAAATATATATATATATATATACAAAAATATAAATTGTAAGCACTCACTCAGATGTAGAAATTATCACCGAAAAAACCCTTTTAACCACCCTTCATGACGCGTTTTGACCGAACCGACGGATCTGCTCACAAATTAACTGTGATTATGTGAGCAAAGCCATCGGTTTGGCTGAAACATGTCATGAAGGGTGAATAAAAGTTTTTTTTTTTTTAGCATTTCTATGCCACAGTGAGTGCATGCAATTTAGATTTTTGGACTTTTGCATATTATGACCAGTGTACTCATCTGGTCTCACACGCTACCCCTCTTTGGGAGTAGGATCGAAACAAGCATTGTTGTGGAGATATATATATATATATATATATATATATATATATATATATATATATATATATATTCCAACAAACATGATGCCTGTTCACTAAGCGTATCCTGAGTAGCAGACCACGAACCACGGCTTGTATTTCTCCAGCGTGCATTTATTTATTTAAATCGAAATGGCAGAAAAACCTCTACGCGTTTCAGAGCAACAACTCCTTGGTCACGAGTATAACTAATAGAGATACATTATTAGTTCATGAACCATTCTTATTTTATATATAAAATTATATTAATAACATAATTTTTTAAAGTTAAAAAGGATTTAACTTAATTTTACTACAAAAATTGAAAATTAAAAAGTTAGTGAGAGTGAGTATTTTTTAACTATCGTTTAACAATTAAAAAATAATAAATGAAATTATTATATTCCAATAATTTTATTATTTACGAAACATTTTGAGGAACAATGTGTCAAAACAAATCTATTTTGTTAGTTCCAGGTTAATATTAGATTACACTTACAGTATACCTCAAACTATTTTTTAAATAATAAACTTTATTACATATCCCTATGCTGCACCCTAGATGGATCTCTATCCCGGTGACAGAGATCTCTACCAGAAGGAGGAAATTTACTAGTAATACCTTTACAATCATTTATTCTGTTAAAAGGAGTGGAGACATGTAATTCTTCAAATAAGAGGAAATATCCGCTCAGAAATGCTGAATATCAAAAAATAAAAATAGTGAAAAAAGCACAGCAAACAACAGAACCCAAGTAGTTCATTGATGTTAATATTTTCCACAAATGAGGCATAATTATGTAACATGAAATAGGGGGTGATTCTGACCGCGGCGGACGGCGGTCGCCGCCCGCCAAGCGGTACCCGGCGAAAGACCGCTCCGCGGTCAAAAGACCGCGGCGGTCATTGTGGCTTTCCCACTGGGCTGGCGGGCGACCGACGAAAGTCCGCCCGCCAGCCCAGCGGGAAACACCCTTCCCACGAGGACGCCTGCTCAGAATGGAGCCGGCGGAGTGGGAAGGTGCGACAGGTGCAGTTGCACCCGTTGCGAATTTCAGTGTCTGCAAAGCAGACACTGAAATTCTTCGTGGGGCCCTCTTACGGGGGCCCCTGCAGTGCCCATGCCATTGGCATGGGCACTGCAGGGGCCCCCAGTGGCCCCGCAGCACCCCCTACCGCCATCCTGTTCCTGGCGGGAGACCCGCCAGGAACAGGATGGCGGTAGGGGGTGTCAGAACCCCCATGGCGGCGGAGCGCGATCCGCCGCCATGGAGGATTCTCAAGGGCAGCGGGAAGTCAGCGGTACACCGCCGACTTTCCGTTTCTAGCCGCGGCTGAACCACCGCGGTCAGAATGCCCAGCGGTTCACCGCCAGCCTGTTGGCGGTGCTACCGCCGACCTCCGCCATGGCGGTAATTACCGCCAGGGTCAGAATGACCCCCATAATGGCTTAATTTCAGAAATTTCACGTAACTAGCGTAACGTGAAGTTACAAAGTAACATGACTTATGCCAATGTAATTGAAATTTCACCCAGGCCTAATATTGACCCCAGCTCAAAATAAAATGGCATTTTGTTTAGCCCAAATAGGACAGGGTGGTGTTAACTACTGATCATGTAGCAGGGATCAGCTATCTGGGGCCCTATTACACATAGGGCACACATTGTCTGTGCCATGGAGCATTCTAAGAGAGGTGCGCTCTGCACAAACAGAGAAAGTGCACCCTATTACAATGCATGTGCTGACCCCAGGGCAGCTGTGGACTCGTGCTGCCCCCACAACAGCTCATTCAAGGCAAAAACAGAGAAACTACTTCAAAGCCGCTCCATGTTTCACTATGCAGGCAGCAACCCACCTGCACTTTTAAAGGGGATTAGAGATCCCCTTGCAGGCGAGTGCAGTGAGTGACTTCACCCACATGCAAGAGGATGTCTGTGGGGTCCATAGGATCCCTTTTCCCCTTCCAGAGGGCTGTCATCAGGGGTTGCACTGACAGTGCACCACTTTTTAGGTGTCACACTGTCAGTGCACCTCCTGACAGCTTTTTTGCCTCTGAGCTTGCATCAATAATACAGCACAGGCACAGAGGCAAAGGGGTTCCCTCATTTGCAGGGGCCAAGCCCCCATGCAAAAGGGGGAATACCCTCTGGTGCTACATGTTTGCGAGTGCTAACAGTATCACAGAAGGGGCTGCACAGCATCCCTTCTGTAATACCAATGTGCACCAGGACCGTGTAAAGCACACAAACTGGGGTCACTTCCATAATATAGCTCCTGGTAGTGGATCAGAATTCCTAGCAGAACAAATTACATCCTTGACAATCCTTCTTTTGAGATGGAGATTTCAAAGAGGCCTTTTCCTATTCTTCCCCATTATTGTCCCAGGCAGCCAGGCTTCAGTCACAGTAGGAGACAAGTTTTGACCCTGTCAATTGGGAGGAGAGCTCACCCAAATATGGGCATTGGTTAGGAAACTCAAGGGGGAATCTGTCTTGGGGCAGAAGTGTTTTGTTGTTTGCAGACAGGAACTTCAAAGTAAAATTACAGTAAGACGGAGAGGAAGGGCTGCACATTTTTTCCAACCACTGATGTGTACACAGGATAAAACTAGCATCTCATGCAACATCTTATCAGGACATTCCTGGAGATGGGAAGACTACACCTGAATAAGAAAACCCTGCTGGAAGAATAAATATTCCTGAAACTCCTCCAGGAAGCACAGGATTCACTCACAGACTCATGGACTCAACAACTCGAAGACTCAAAGACTCCTGAATCCTGCTGGTAATTGTGGCCTATAACTCCTCTCCAAGAGTCATGAATATTGCCTTCTTTGTGCCTGCTTCAAGACACAAAACCAGAATGACTACTCACTTCAAGAGGGCATAGTTATCCACAGAGGAATGGATCATGCAGGAGACCAACCTGGAGGGAGTTCTGGGCCAAAAAGCCTACCTTGAGGTGCTAGACTGACAAGAAGAAACTTTCACAACAGCAGGAAAAATGAGGTACATTCTTTCCAACTCCAAACTACGATCTTTACCCAGGTTGACATACTTTTGTGCATCTGACCTCCGGTCCATCGTGGCCAGCCTGAAATGGTTTTCTTGGTCTCGATCAGCCATGAATCGTTGATCTTCAATGGCACTTTATGATTTCTAGGTGCTTTTTGCTTTAAAACTTTCAAAATGTACCTCCAGTTTCCCTTATCCAAATTAGAAGATCTTGATGTCTTTTGTGATCATTAATTTTCTCTTTCAACTGAAATTGACTTTCATTGTGTTATCTGTTTGATTTTATGATTATTGGCATTGCTTAAACATAACACACACTTCCAAGAGAATAGCTTGGTCGAGCAGTTAGGCTAATCGTGGAAATGTGCTAAGCATTTGTTGAACCGCTTGTATCAATAAATGTGGACACACACTCAAAAGAATAACTCAAGCCCAATTTACAAAAATGCTTCCGGTTTTTAAGACAAGATCTTCAAAATTGGGTAAGTACTTTTTAAGTTATGATTTTTCAAAATTTAGCAAAAATAGTACTTTTGTGACTAATTACGCATTATAGGAAACAATGGCAAAAACTTTAAAAAGCATATACAATCAGGGAATGCCCTCATAAGTGTCACCTTCTATTTTGAAGTCAAGATCATCAGGATGTCCTGTGGGCCAGCCAGAGAAGTTTGGGTGTTTCCCGGTTCAAGCAGTAGCTGTGGCTGAAAGTCTTGGAGATGGTACAGAATGGGAATGGGGACCATTTGGAAACACATTGCACAGAAGGACTTAAAGGTAAGTCTGGTGGGTCCCCTTGGAGTGTAGAGGTTGCAAGGGGGAAGGGACCCCTCGAGCACAGCTGGTTTTCTGATGCAGGGGCAGGGAGGCTGGGTGCACTGCAGATAGTTCAGCCATGGGTTGTGCATCCAAGAGTCCTTGGAGCCAGGTGCAGGTCAATTTGACTGTGTTTTGCAGGTCAGCAGGGCCACTAAGAGGGGGTGGATCGTGGGTGTCCTGAAATCTCTCGACTGGAGCTTGCTTCTGGTTCATGGAGAGTCCCGAGTGGACTTTTCTTCTGGGTGTTGGGCGTTGCATGTCCAGTAGCCTAGGCTATGGCACATCTCAGCCACTGGAGCCTGCAGTGCCACTAAACGTGGCACCTTGGCAGGGTTTGTCCTCTGTGTCTGTCAAAAATTTGGTCTAGCTGCTGGGTCCGGTTTGTTGGTCAGTGGCCAGTCATTGAACTGGCCCTCACCGGTTCTTGCCTGCTGGATACAGGGAGTGATGCCTGCTCTCTGTAGGGAGATTCTTGACAATTTTTGGAAGGTTGGAGGTCCTCTGGGGTTTCTTACAGTATGTCCGATGCCCAGTCGACCCCTCATAGGCGATTTTCGAGTCCTGGGTGCAGCAAGCAGTGTTTGGCACATTTTTACTCTTGCAGCAGGACGTCTGTACTCAAGACTTTGGTCTTCTTTGTCGCTGACCTTCTTGAGACCATAGAATCTGATCTGCAGGCCTAGGGATTCCCTCTAAATACTGCATTTAGTGAGCATTAAGAGGAGTCCCTGGTAGTGGCCAATGGGCCACTTACCCTAGGGTGGCTACACCCAGTATGTGACCACTTCTTTTGGGAAGAGTCACATCCCTAAACCTGAGAGGCTATTTTCCTCCAACCCAAGATGGAAGAAAATGAAATGGAGTGGTCATCTCACCTGCTACACCTAGGGGGTGGTGTAGACAGAGGGTGATCACTCCCCCTTTCATTTGTTAGTTTTCCCATTATTCCTCCTGCCAAAAGTGGGTTCTGGGACAGGGTGGTCAACTGCTGTTAGCAGAAAATGTCTGGAGTGGTGCCTCAAAGGTGGCATGGCCTTTGAGCATCCTGTCAGAGCAGGGCACATTCCTGGTGGAGGAAGTGTGACTCCTCTGCTCTGGAAGGATTTTGTCTTCTGGTCCCAGAGAGGTGGAGCTCTCACCCCACGGACTCAGAAATGTGTCTGGTGGTGGTAGGCTGGTTAGGACCAGCCAGCAACCATAGCAGGTTTTGCAGGGGCACCTTTAAGGTGGACCCTGGATACAGTTTATAATAGATCCAACATTGGTACCAAAGAGGATGTATTACTTTGGGTTGTTTGATACTAAACACCCAAGGATTTAGAGTAGCCATCAAGTAGCCATCATGTAGCTGAGGAACTCGTAATGACCAGTGTCCAACACATGCATTTGCTATGGCTCCCCTGTATATTTACAATGGCTAAAAGTGTTGAAAAGGAAAGTAGCGGCATAGTTGTTCATGCAAACATATGCCCTCACTTGCATTATAGTGCACCCTGCCTTAGGGCTGTAAGGTCTGCCAAAGGTGTGTCTTACTGTAGTGCATGTCATGCCAGTGGACAGAGCACTCTTGGTGAGTTCCATGTTGAGTTTGCAACTTTTGGAAACTCCTTGTTATACACTTGCAATGGCAGCGTGCATGAGTCTGGTGTGGGGCCTCTCAGAGTGGACCAATTGGTGCTGCAGCTCTGGGGGCCCTTTCTTGTACCCATGCCCTAAGTACCAGGGCTACCACTTACTAGGGAATTACAAGGGTGGCTGGAGTACCACTACATGGTACAGGTTTGGGGAAAGAGATCTGGCCCTTGGAACCTGTTTAGCAGGGCCCAGGGCACTTACAATTTTGAAACCACATAATTTTCCAGGCAGAAAGTGGGGAGCTCACCATGCAAAAAGAGGCCCGTCCTCACAGTTCTCATTTTGATCTCACTGATAGAGTCCTTCTCATCATTCTCTGAATGCAAAATTATTTGAAACAAAAGCTAAATCCTCATTCTATCCATAGTTACCACTAGGGAGTCTGCAGATGGACTTTTGTTGAAATGGTTCACATATGACCTAAAATATTTAGACATTATTGCAAACAAAGCACTAGAATACATGATTGTTAGACCTGGCATCCTTGGCCTAACCTTGTGCCTTCAGACCTCCCATTTTTCCTGACTTTGTGTTTGCTGGCCTTAGGATTCCATACCATTTACCACTGATAAACAGCACAAAAGTGCTGGTGCTCTTTCTCTAAAACAATATTAGATTGGCATAGACCCAATTGGCATATTTAATCTACCTATAAGTCCGTAGTAAAGTACACTGCATATGCCCAAGGCCTGTATATTATTTGCTACAATGGGGCCTGCAGCACTGATTGTGCTACACAATGAAGTAGCCCTTTAAACAAGACTCAGGCTTGTCACTACAGAGCCTGTGTTTGCAGTTTTGAACTGCCATAACTTTTTCGCCATATCCAAGTCTTCCTTTTTAAAATATATATAAATCAACCCTAAGGTAGGCCCCAGGAATCCCTAAGAGCAAGGTACAATGCATTGAAAGTGTTAGACATGTACTTTTAAGTTGTACATGTCCTGGTAGTGAAGAAACTCTTAAATTCAGTTTTCTCTACAGCAAAGCTTATCTATCCCATGGGATAACATTTGAGCTGCCTTATAACCTTTTATTAGTATAACTTCAAATTGTAAAGAGCTAAATTTTACAAGTTTAATGTCTTTGAAATCATAATTTAAAATCAAAATATATAGTGAAGTTGGAGTTTAAATTGCAATTCTGAAAATGGCACTTTTAGAAAGTTGTCATTTTTTTACTTTAACCATTTGATTTGTGTTGCCTGTCTCTGCTCACATGTCTGGGGTGGGGTGACAGCTAGGCTTTGTATAGCCCTCCTAGAAAACCACACAATGAGAGCTTATGTGTGACCTGATGACCCTTTATGGGCTATCCTGAGCAGAATGGGAGGGAGGAAATGGGCACATCCTTCTCTTACACCTGAATAGGGTATGCCCTGCTGACATACAAAGGGCTGCATAACCCCCTGTAGTGAGTCTCAGGCAAGGGCAGGAAGGGCAGGGACTCTGTACACTTCAAAGACATGCCTTTGAAGTCGCCCACATTTTAAAAATACAACAGGGTGTAATAACTGGACCTCTGACATCACCACTTCAGTACACTCTTGAACCTGTTGATACTATGCCAGGAAGAAAAATTGCTGTGCTGCCAAAAAACTGCCACTCTGCTGGGCAGGTACTCTGCTGGACTCCTGCTTTGCTGTGCTGACCTGCTGCCTGCAGCCCTCTTACCTGGGAGTGAGCAGGACTGGACTTAAGTCTCTCCAATCTAGAACTCATAATGACTCCAAGAGATAGTTGGTTGGTCTTCTGATCTGAAACGTCAGGGACATAAATGACTTCCTACCACCCTGCTCCTGCACCTGGACTCTGCCACCTGTGAGTCTGCCCTGCAAATTGGCCCCACCCTAGACCTAGGCATTTGGAATTGGCCCTAAGGTGCTTGCTCCAGAGGAACCAACACATACTTTGCCGTAGGAGCATATCCAATGCCCCATCGCTGTTGCATGGAGCAGAACCTGTACATCATCTCTATTGCACATGTTGGAAGCAATGCAATAGACTTCCATCGCCGCATCTTGGGATCGGAGTGTCGCCTTCCGAACTGCCACTGCACAATGATTTCCCAGTGCAAGCTCCTCGCATCTCTCATTGTTGGTCCTGCGGACCTGCAGCCCAATTAGCCAGGGCTTATACCCAAATGATGACTGTTCAATTTACCCCCATGGTTCCCCCACCCACAGCAAAATACTCTGTGGGAGCTGCCATACTCAAATATTGACTTAAGGGCCAAAGAAAACCTGCTGAAAAGCTCCTGTGAAACCAGAGATCTCACATGAATGGTGGTATGTTGGGTGCAGCCTCTATTTAGGGCCACACACAGCTTCTGGAAGCCACTTGCTGTTTGGGATAATCACTAAGGAGGCAACACGCTCCCATCCTCTGTCTGGAACTAGCCTTCTGCACATCGGTTCAGGTCCTCCTGTGAACCTGCGGCAGAGGAAATTACCCCAGATCAGGAAACCTACTCAACATGATTTATCTTGGCCATAATGCTCTGTGCTGCACATGCTGTTGAGCTGCTTAGTCTTTACCTCTACAAACACATCATCTTGACTCTGCCAGGCATCCTCAACCTCAGTCTTTGCATCGCAAGCTCTAGCAACAGGATTCTCAATATCGATGCATCAAGATCTCACTTGCTGCATCCCTGAACCAACGCATGACCCCGGCTGCATGATGCATCTTTATTTCGGACTGACATAACTTGTTGCCACCAGGATGTAAGGTGTTCTGGTTCAATGGGCCTAAGAGGGTCCCTGCAGTGGTCCCTGCGTTCTGCCGTGGTCAGCTTGAACTTGTGACTTTGACCCTGACCTGTGTGACCAGATATACCTGGTTGGCGCTTCTAGCTACTAAGAACTGTTTTTTAGTTTATTCTTTAAAAATTCAAAACTCAAGTTCTACCTATTGTATTTTTGTTGTTTCAGTCTAGTTTTATTTATTAAATTAAGTTCTATTCTTCTAACCTGGTGTGGTATTCTTTTTGTGTGGTATTTGAACTGTATTACTTTTTGAAGTGTTGCACAAATGCTTAACACTTTGTCTTCAAGTTAAGCCTGACTGATCTGCGCCAAGCTACCAGAGGGTGAGCACAGGATAAGTAGGGGTTTTGCTTTTGCCTTACCCTGATAAAAATTGTGGCTCCTGCTTGACGAAGGCTCAAACCTTAGTCAATCAACAATCCAGTTTCTTACAATGAATTCAGACAACCTACACCCACTCATGGTCAGGACAATGATTTCTCCTGTTGGTCATTTTTACACTTTTAAAGACAGGTGCAATTTATTAAAATCATGGTGGCCTCTTGGTGCAAGTACCTATTTGGGACGCAACCTTTTCCAATCCAGATAGAGATGCATAGATTGATTTCTACATGAATAAAGGACTTCATGTAGGCAGGTAAGCAGCCTTTTCTCAAACATTCAAAACTGCATGATGCTATGACAGCTAGAAGCATGTGACTGCCTGACATGCACTCTTAGCACTTAGCACATCAATGATCACATATACTGTTTTGGTGCATGATTGTGCTAGCCCCTCCAATATGGGCTGACGTTAAAAGTCCATATTTAGATAGTATGTCAGGTCTTCTTGGCCCCTACTCTAAAAGATGCTGGTGTGTTTTGTCACTCCCTCACACGGTCAGCACAATGTTGGACACCTGGACCATGTCTCAGAAATTTCATAAGGTGTCGGCTCATGTCAATAGTCTGGTCACTTTCTGATCTAAAGCATAGCTATTGATCAAATAGTACACAGCCAAGTGAAAGGTTTGGGGGTCTTGCAGATTAAGCAAATTAGATGGCCTATTTCTAGGTAACTTTGACAGTCTTATAAAGATTTCCATCAATTCCACTTGCCACCTTTACAATGCTAAAAATATTGACAATGTATGGATTGTTCTATTGCTTATATAGTAAGTTAATCCATAGCCATTCCCTACTTTTAAAGTTTTCAATTCTTTCATGTGTAATCTAATGAGGTATGGTCAAGGGATTAGCGTCAGCATTACATGGTACATTAATCTCCTCTTTGCATTCTGGACAGGTAGTTTGAAAGACATGATAGCACTAGCAGAACAAGCTGGAGTAGAATGATAGGGAAAGGTACGGGTTTCCCTATTTCATGCCCATTACAGACAAAATGCAGGAAGCCGGCCTGGGGTTGCAGATCCTGAATACTGAAAATGTTGACATTTTTAAGATTAATTTCACAATGCCAATATAGTTATGCAATATTGCATAAGGAGACTTTTGTTCAGGGAAAAATCGTTATGCAAGCTGTAGGGAAACAACTTCTCAGTGACAACAGCACCATCTTTGCAACACAGCCACAGTTCTTTTAACCTCTTCAGTATAGGGAATGGCTTCTGGCCATCTTCCGCAGCAATGCTCATCTGCTGAGGACAGCTCCTGGACGTCCTTTTACATGAGGCAGGAAGTCTCTCTGTTGCAAGGAACAGAGGGATTTCCTTTCATTTATTTTAACCCAGGGAGCTGGGAAAGAGCTTCCACAACTCCTGAGGCTATTTCATTTTTTTCTCTGAAATGATGATCGGCGTGCGTGGTGCACTGACTTCATTTCAGGGAAAATGAAATTGAAATGAGCTAATCAGCTCATTCCACATTTACTGCTTTGATGATTGGGGGCATATCTCAAGTCACCCAATCACCGAAGCAGATGGGAGAGGTATCACTGGAAAGGGGTGAAATCTCCCCTTTGTAATATACCTTTCCCAAGTGGATTCTTCCTTGGCGATTACCACAGGAGGGTGATCCCCAAGCAGTGATCAACTCCACTAGACACCAGGGAGTCTTTTGTTGAGGGGGACAGTTGTCCCTTCACAATGGATTAGTTCTCCCCCCTCTTCCACGTCTAAAATGTTTTCACCCATTACAGGGGCAGATTCTTACTTCCAATCTGCCCTCTGGGGGGGAAAAATCCCACTAGACACAAGGGATTCCTATTTAAAGGGCAGTGTAGGTGAGGGTGCTACCCCTTACTCACCTATAAACCCCCCCAGAAGTCTTTTTAGGCTCTGTCTAGGACAAATAGAAGGCATTTTCCTCTTATCTAGAGAAATTAGACCACCATGCGTTTTATTTAGGGAAGAGCGGCCTCTCTGGCAATGGGCTAGTCCACCCTCTCCAGGCTTATCTCCAGTCTGCCCCGTCATCCACTGGAGACGGAAAGCCTATAAGACACAGGAGATATTTTATGCCAAAAGGATGAGGGCTGCCCCCAAGCACTGGGCCTGGCCTAAAACTCACCCATATATACCCCAGCAGTCCTTCATTCCACATTGTGGACACATAGGAGGTGTGTTCCTCCAATCTGCCCCCAGCAGGGAAAGAAAGCCCACTAGGCCACTGAGGATTATGTTAGGAGGGTAAAGTGCCCCCCCCCCCCGGCAATGGGATAATGCTACCCCTACACCTTACCTCCAATCTGCCAACGGGGGGCAGAAAGCCCACTGGACACCAGGGATTATATTTTTGTGGAGAAAGTGTGGGTGTGGAGCTCCTGGGCATTGAGCATAAACCTACTCCTCAAATGACCCACAACAGTCTTTCTGACCCCTAAGGCGCAGCTAAGAGGTTTTAACTCCAAAATGCCCTGTTGGGAAGAGCAGAAATCCCTCTAGACACCAGGGTGTTTTTTTATGGCTACAAGATGTGGAGATGGACTGCCCAACTGCCCAAATACCGGGCCTAACCCGCACCTCCAATATGACCCCAACAGTCTTTCCTCCCCCACCAGGATCTAAAGCATCCCCATATTTTAGCAAGAAGGGACATTTTGATTTTGTGTGCTTTTTTATTCATATGGGTGTCAGATTTGGGATAAGTCCCAATATCATCTTACTTCTATGCTGAATGGCTGTGCTTTTCAGGATTGGGTGATCTGCCACCTGGAGAAATCTACCAACCCCAGACTCTACTAAACACTAGATGTGTGGGAGAGTCCAGGGTGTCTGAAAACTAGACATTATGGTGCTCATTTCGACTTCGTGGGTCTTCTGGTGAGACTGCGGAAGTTGCGGATGCCAGAGGTCTGCCAGTGCTGGCGGTCCTCCGACTTCCATATTCTGAGTACTGAAGGACTTCTGCCTCAATTTAGGCAGAAATCCTGCAGTATTCGTGCTGGCAGTCGCCGGTGCAGAGGCAGGCCCACCGAAGGTCTGCCCCTCCAAAAGGACTCCGCCAGCCGTATTACCACCTGTAATACATCCTGGCGGTGTTCTGATGGCGCTGCAGGGCCGGCAGTGGGAGAGCCGGGTCCTATCCCCTCAGGGAGGAGCACTTAGTCGGACGAGGTAAGTGTCCTCCGCAAGGGGAAGGGGTTGGGTTGTATGAGTGTGTGTATGCGTGTAATGCATGGGGTGTGGGAGGGAAGTCTTTGTGTGTGCATGTGTGTGTCTGTGTGAAATTGTGGTGATGTGTGTGTGTGTAAGTGTGTTGTGAGGGTGTCAGGGTGTGTGTGTGTATTTGGGGGGGCTGGGTTCAGTATGGGGATCGAGGGGTGGGGGTCTCTACTGGGGGGGTGGGGAGGTCTCTACTGAGGGTGTGGGGGTCTCTATTGGGGGTCACTACTTGGAGTAAGAGGGAGTCATCTATCGGCAATAGGAATAAATTCCTGTTGCCAGTAGCATTTCTGCCAGGGATTTTGCGGCGGTGCTCCTGCCCTGGAATCCCTTGCGGAACTGGGACTCAGAATACCGCCAGTGGTATTGGGTGGCCTGCCGGGTCAGAGATGCTTGTCTCCAGCCCAGCGGGTCCAGCCGCCCTGGCGGTAGCAACGGGAATATGGCAGTTTGGCACAGGCCAAACCGCCACACTTGTTATTTGGCGGTCTTCTCCTCCACAGCGTGGCAGTTCAGTTTCTGCCGAAGAAGGAATGAGCACCTTAGTTTTCATACCCACGGTGCCCTGAAAACCTCAATATTTGCCTAAAATTACACATTTACCTTGCATTTCTGTGGCTAAACGTCCAGAATCAACATAAATCCACAAAATTTCTACGACCCTGTGTTCCTCGATTTGTCCCGATAAAAATGCTTTCCTACTTGTGTGACTTGGCCTAGTGCCCTCAACAGGCACAAATCAAACATGGGTCAATGAGAGTCGCTCCGCGAGACTCCTATTGACATTGGTTTGATGCTTGTTTGTCACATTCATTAGGCCCAGCCACACAAGTGAGATAGGGGGAATGGTAGGTGGTGGGAAATATGCAGCTCCCAGCAGATTAGAAATGTGAGAAAAATTCAGTTTTTACTCAAAGTTTGAGATTTGCAAAGGTTTCGAGGCCGAAAACCCACAGCTAGCGAACACTGCAACAAAATGGTCAGTTTTCAGTTGAAAATGTGATGTGTCCCTGTTGTGTTTTAGGCCTTCCCTTTTGTAAGCACTAGCCCTACCCACAAAAGTAATGTACTATTTTTATTGGGACACTAGGTGCAATACTGGATTGTAAGAAATGTGTGCCTCACAGATTCCAGAAGATTTCCTCACGAAGATGTGAGGAAAATGTGTGTTTTTAGTCAATGTTTAAGGTTTGCCAAGGTTTCTTGGTAAGAAAACCAGGTCGAAGCAACACAAGTCACCCACCATGGATTTCCATATGTGTCTAGGTTTCAAAAATGTTCAGGTTTGCTAGGTCTCCCCAGGTGTCTGCCGAGCTAGAACCCAAAATACCCAGCAACCCATACTGACAAAGGGCCAGTTTTCAGGTGCAAAAAATGTGATGGGTCCATGCTGTGTTTGGGGCCCTTTCCTGTTGCGGGCACTTAGCCTATCCACACAAGTGACATACCATTTTTATTGTGCGATATGTGGGAATACAGAATAGCAGAACAATTTGTATTAGCATTTTGATTTATTTGCATTTCTGCCTTCCAAATGTAAGGCACTGTGTGAGAAAGAAGTCCTTTCAATAAAAGCCCTCTGAATCAGATGGTAGTATGGGTACCCACAAATTCAGCAGAAATGTACAAATACCACTGCTCTTAAACTCTGTATCTGGTGTCTATTTCAGAAATACACAGGCTTCTTTGATATCCATTTTTCTCTCTTTATATTTTGCCAAATGAAATGCTCTAAGCCTGCAACAAAATGAAGAACCATTGTAAGGTGCATTTCACCTACAAACCCTAACCTCCCAACTACAAGTTTCTATTGGACATAATAGTCTAATGCTTTTGTAACTCAACGATCAAGACAAGAAGTCACAAAGAAATATGTTGTCACACATTAATGTTTTTTTTTACTCATTTTCAATAGTTTTTTATTTCAACAGTTAGTTTTGTGTGGGAAAACCTTGCGGGATCTACACAAATTACCCCTTGCTGAATTTAGAATTTTGTCTACTTTTCAGAAATGCATATCTTTCCCAGATCATCCATGGGTTTCACCCTGGTTTCCATCACAAACTGGAAATACGTTGAAAGCACAAACATCTGAAGAAACCCGCTACGTCTTTGAAAAATTCCAAAACTGTTCCAAAAATATAGTTTTTTTATTCAGCTCTGAATGTTCCTGATAGCCAAGAAAATGCTGATCTGATTTTAGCACAGTAAACCTTTTGTTTTTGCCATCGTTAGGAAAAAAACTTAGGGGGTCATTCTTACCCCGGCGGTCTGAGACCGCCGGGGCCAGGGTCAGCGGGAGCACCGCCGACAGACCGGCGGTGCCCCGCAGGGCATTCTGACCGCGGCGGTTCGGCCGCAGTCAGATGCGGGAAACCGGCAGTGTCTCGGCGGTTTCCCGGCGGTTTCCCGCTGCCCTGCAGAATCCTCCATGGCGGCGGAGCGCGCTCCGCCGCCATGGGGATTCTGACACCCCCTACCGCCATCCTGTTCCTGGCGGGCGGTAGGGGGTGCCGTGGGGCCCCCGTAAGAGGGCCCCACAAAGTATTTCAGTGTCTGCTATGCAGACACTGAAATACGCGACGGGTGCCACTGCACCCGTCGCACCTTCCCACTACGCCGGCTCAATTCTGAGCCGGCGTCCTCGTGGGAAGGTGGATTTGCCCTGGGCTGGCGGGCGGCCTTTTGGCGGCCGCCCGCCAGCCCAGGGCAAATCCCAAAATACCCTCAGCGGTCTTTCGACCGCGGAGCGGTATTTTGGTGGGGGAACTTTGGCGGGCGGCCTCCGCCGCCCGCCGAAGTTAGAATCACCCCCTTAATCTTTTTTATGAAATACCCTTTTTCCATTTTCCCTAAAAAAGCTAAAATGGTTCTAAATTTGGCTATTTTCATAGTCCCCAGCAGTGGAATCCACAATCCCTGGGTACCTTTGGAACCCCCAGGATTTGGGGAAAGAATGACACAAGTTTGGAGTGGATTTCATGTGAGAAAAAAGTAATGGAGGTGTAAGTGCAAACTACCCCAAACAAATAGCCAAAAAAGGGCTCATCCCTTGATGGTGGGGAGGCCTAGCAGCAAAAAGGTGAATCTGGCGGTCAACAAAGATTTCAGGTAGATTGTTTCCCCGAGTCAACCATTTGTGTAATATTTGGGTGCCAAACTGCAAATCCGAATTAAAATGACAGTGTGTTGAATGTAAGTGACTGGAAAGTCAACTCAAATTTACGGTTGAATTTTTACCTCAAAAGACTGTTCAAGTAATATTTTCTGTATTAAACACATTGTTGTTAAACAGCAGGAAACAGCCATTGAGACCGGTGGGTTACTGTAGATGCAGTAGAAATTCCCTCTTCCAGTACTGAAGCCTTGCTCCTTTAGTTTGTTCAGCCTTTGGCCATTTTGCATCTGGACTTTGGAAAGAAAGTTTCACTTCCTTTTTGTCTGCACTTTAGACAAGTTTGAGGGAGGGCAGTAACAAGTAATTTTGGTTTTTTTGTGTTTTTGTTTTAATTTTGTGTCTTTGTTGGTGATGACATTGAATTTGGAGTGTGGGCCCATGTGGGGATTAACATATTTTAATGGCAAGTGTTCACACCTTGTTGGCTGGTGGAGATCTGGGGTTAAACATACTTTTTCTTTGTTTTTTGCATGTTTCTTGTGTGGTATTTGTACTGAATTGTTTATCATTTTATGTGAAGGTGTTTTACTGTTTAGTGCTTAATTTGCCCTGCACCGGACTGTAGGTGTGTTTTTGATGTAGTTTCCACATTCTCACTGCTGCTATGCTATATGCTTATTTAAAATGTTTAGGGGCTTGTGAATAGCTTTGTATTAAATGCAAAATGTAGTGTTTTTGTCTACATGTGTATAATGGTGTCTAGGTATGGGAAGCTCCTGGAATACACGCCTATGTAACCACGAATCTTACTTTGTTCTCAGTCATCTAGTTTTTTGTGAATTTAAGACATTGTTCTTTTACATTAGTATTTGTGAGTAGATTACTTTTGAAACAGAGGGCCTGAATCAGAAAGGTAAATTCCAGTTTTGAGTAAGTCCACTTTTCTGCAGCACTCACAACCTGCACCCCTACAGCAACCCACACTCCTGTAATAAGTACAGCACTACATAAGACCAACTACTGGTACAAAACACCCTCCCATAGAAATAATGGATGTAGGGACTTAAAAAAACTATATGCTTTTACAAAAGCATTAGTTAATACAAAAGAGCAATTCATTAACAGTAAAAAGCAGCAAACCCACTCATGAGTGTAAATTAACTCAAAAGTGCTGTTTATCAACAGTACTCTGTAGTAAATTCCATAGCACAACTGTAGTAGTAGAAAATCAACCGCAAAGTACAGTTTGTAAATTAGGCCCCAAAAGTTTATTTTTACTCCTGAATTTTTTATAATTTTCAAAAAAGAAATAAAGCCTAGCAAACCCACAATAGACGTTTGATACAATACATAAAAAAAGAAATCATGAACACGAATTGTAGTAAACAATTATATCAATAAACAACATTCTTAATACATAATGCAAACAATCATAACTGTGAGTAATAAAAAGATATCTACCTCAATACAGATAAACTGCATGCCTTTTGCATATGAAAAGACCTATGTCATATAGCAGAAGCAGGTATCCATATATACTGTCAAGGCAGAGGAAAAGAAAGAGAAGAAATAGCCCCTATACAAAGAGGGGAAGGGAGTTTAGAAGAGAAAGAAAAAGAGGCATTGGCTACTTCAAATACACCCAGTAAGGTCAATAGAGCTTGTGAGAGAAGGACGTAGGTTGTATTTGACAACAACAGGAAGTAGCAGACACACTCCATGAACAAGGAAACATATAACAGAGGGGGTGCCTATGGAGGTTTACTTTTCTGTAAGTAATCATGAAACGCATCCCACAGATGTCTGGAGAAGAGGTTCCATGTAGTTTAGAATATAGAACATTTTCTGCCCCTCTAATGAAGAACAATACATTCCACTATTTAATTTTCAGTCATAGAGTATTGTTTTATCACCCAGAGAGAAAGAGGTAATCTAGTAATAAAACCTGATAAGTCAGTTTGGTCATGAGCTGATTTGCATGGATGCCCAAGGTAACAGTTAGGAGCTCGATATAGAGAGAATCCTCAGTTATATCACAGATCAACGTGTAGGCCATAGTGAGTGGACCATCTTACAAGCAAGAAACATATGTTGTAGGTCCCCCTCCTCTCCCCACATCTCCATCAAGCATTAGATTAAATTAAACCAATTTTGTGAAGTCTTAATGGAGTCCAATAAGTTTTATGAATGGACCAGTACCGGGATTTTGCTAATGTTGGAGTCATTTTTTGCACAGAAGAAGGTTTGCCAAATGTTTTTCCATGTGTCATCAGATATTACTGGGTTATGTAGGGGTTATGAGTGGCATTCCCATTTCCTGGGGAATGCTCTTAGCACATAAGTATTGGGTGATTCTAAGAATTTATATAAGCAAGTTGCAGTGTGACCTTGTTTCCTAAATATACCTAACAAGCTGGGTAGCTCAGGCGTATGGGGAGACTTCAGTTTTCCAACCACGTTTTTCAATCTCAAAAAGTTATAACAATCCATGTGCATTATATCGAACATGTGGCATAGGGTTGAGAATGGAATGGGCTGGAGGTATGTCCCTAGATCTCATAAGAAAGTTAATACTTTTGACTGCCCAAGATTCCCAAAATACTGTCTTCCTATCTAATTTACTTGTATGATTATGCCATAGAGAGGCCATAGTGGAGCATGGCATTTGGTGATTGAGTCATTTGTTGAGACACAGGAGTGTCGAAATTGATTCCAATATGATGGATCTCAAATGTTTCAAAGAAAGCCTAGCTAAATTTTGTATTGACAAAATGGTGCACAAAGGTAATGGTTGGTTAATTGAGTTTCTATAAAAGGCCATGGCGCAGGCTCTTTATTATTCATCCAAAACCACCAAGATCACTGGGTAGCAAGAAATGACAATTGATAATGCTGATAGTCAGGGAGGTTCAGCTTCAAATTAATCATGGAGATTCTCCTTTTTTTACTTTTCCATATGAATTCTCAAATAGAATTATCGACTGCTTTGAAAAAGGTGGGAGAGATAGAGACACCAGGAGCATACTGACGATGAAGTTGATAAGTGGGGTTATCATCATTTTCACTTTATCTATTCATCCCCACTAAGTAAAATAGTTAGGGGATTATGTGTTAAAAAGGTATTTCATTTTGGAAAGCGTTTTTGTTCATTGGTAGAGAATGATTGTGTGACGTCTTTGTGAAACCATATTCTCAACTATTTTATGGTGTCTGGTGGTCATTTTAAACCAATATTGCACATCACTGCCACTGTACAATGCATGTTTAGGAGGAAGACCTAGGTTTTGTCACTGTTTAAAGAATATCTTACTACTGGGCAGTAATTCTCAATTTCTCTCATAATGATTGGTAGGACTCATGAAGCTATCTCAGTGAATAAAAGGACATTGTCAGCATATGCAGCTACCACCTTTCTGCCTGATTTGAAAGCTAGGCCGGTTATGTCATACGAAGGGCTGGGCAGAGTTCATAAAGTTCTGCAATGTGGAATTCCGTACAGTGCAGAAAAAACTCTGCAGCACTACGCGGAGTTCAGCGAGCAGCAGAATGCAGTTGGTCATGCTACTCGCACTGATTTTTAATGCTGGGAGTTTGTCCTGCACTGTGAATCAGTGGGAATGACACAATGCGTAGCGCAAGAGGGTGCTGCTTTTTTTTCCCACTCCAGTAGATGTTTTACTTGAATGGCAGGTTACTCAAAGCAAGCGTCAGGTTTCTAAACGCGAGTGGTAGCTACCAGCCGCAACCATTCGCATTGAGAAATCCTGCCAGGAGATGGTCTATTATTTGGCTCTTTGCAGAGCATGACAAAACATTCGTATATTATCTGAGGCAAGCCTGCCCTTTAGAAATCCTGTTTGCGAAGTAGCCACCAATGTCATTATTACCGATTTTAGTCTACGAGCTATAATCTTTGTATATATTTTGCAATCAATCAATCAATAGTAATGAGAGAGATTTCTCTATAAATCTTAGCTTCCAAATGGCCTTTCCCTTCCTTTAGGATCACCACCACTCTGGCTTCTCGGGTGCGGGACCAACTATGGGGCCTGATGAAGCATAGTGAATGAAAGTAGCATGTAAGGGTGCTGCCACTTTGGAAATAAGGCATTTGTAGAATTTAGCTGTGTATCCAGTTGGAGTGGGAGGTTTCCCAGATTTGAGAGGATTTATTGCAGATATGATTTTGTCCTCCTTTATGGGTTTGTTCAGATGAACAGTACCGTCTGGGGATATATGAAAAAGATTACAAGAGTTTTAATAATCATTAATTGCAGAGGGGGAACTGGCCCATTTGAATTATATAGTTCAGAGTGGAATAATAGAAAAGATTCAAGAATATCTTGCGTGATTGACTCAACCACCCCATCAGCATTTCTTATCACTGGGATAGGTGATTTGTTTTTTATATATTTCAAATAATTCACTAGGATTTTCCTTGCTCTATTTCTATTACATAATTTACCAGCATTTGTGACCTCAAGCCATTTCTGGACTCTTGTATTTAAATGTTGGCAATATTCATATTGCAATGCACCCAATCTAGTCAGAACATCTGAACTTTTGGTATGGCAGCATTGTTTATCTACTATTGAAATATCCTTTTCCAGAATTGCACGCCATTCAGAAACTACTTTGTTTTTGTGTGACCTTTATGGAATCATGATTCCCATTATTATGGCTTTAAGAGCATCCCATCCAGTGGGGGAGGGTATATCTTCAGTACTGTATTCTGCAAGAAAGTGATCAATTACCTTCACTAGCCCACATCCAGCATTGTCATCCTCTAATAAGACATCATTTAAATATCAATGTCTGAGAGATGAGGTAGGACCATTCATCCTGAGCTCTAGTGATATACAAGCATGATTTGACATCACTATTGGCTCAATTTATGGGAAATGAGCCAGTTGGTGTAAATCATTACTAACCAATGTATAATCTATCCTAGAGAAGGGGTGAATGTGTAGTTGCTCCCTGCAGGATTATATAAATGCCATACATCAACTAAGCTATTGTTATTGCAGCATATTTTCAATTGTTTATGGATATTCGGTCAAGATTACCATCCAATAAAAGATTGAATTCTCCACCTAAAATTATTCCCAGGTTGTCAGGACATTCTGTAAAGCGTTTATCTGAATCTTTGAAAGATCACTGCACTACCTTGGGGTGCATAGATATATTACTGGTAAAAACTCTAGGTCCCTTTTCTTAACACTTGATATGACCCATCCACTATATTGATAATGAGAGTGAGACAAGACAGTTATATCATATATTCTGGATAGCAGGGTGAAAATGCCATTCTTGTTCCGTGGTCCTGGGAAAATATCAATGTCTGCAATCCATGGATTATAAAGATTTGTGTCTTAATTATATTTTAAGCTTGTCTCCTTAAGTAGGATAATGTCCCCCTTCAGTTTGTCACAATCGTCTGCAATCTTCCTTCTCTTAACCGGGTGATTAAAGCTGTTTGTATTAAGAGAAAGTATTTTAAAGGGACAAGACATGGCATGGATAAAAAATGTCGTAGGAGATAAGTAAAATGTCTAAAATAGGTATATTTAAGGAGAATTCCCAGAGGTAAGTGTCAATGGTCCTAGTCCTATGAGTTCTTATGACCTGAACTGAAGAGTTTATGTCATTACCAAGAGTGATGATATAGATTCTATTAAAAAATATAGGTGCGTGATGTAAAGTGCCTGTCGAGTAGCCAAAGAAAAGAAACAGAACAAGAACAGAACATAAGTGCGCAGCAACAACAGAAAAAGATTACAAAAACAAACAAAAAATTAACAAACATAGATACCAACCCGGACACTACCCACACTCCACCCTTCCCCTGAAATGTATCTAGGACACATTTCCCCACCTCTTATCTAACAGGTACATGAGGAGCCATGAACAGACCCAACCTAATCCACTATTGGGTCACCAAACCCTCATAGATAATAGCATGGGTGAGAATGCACAGTAATATCGGATTTAAACAGAACAAGTAAAGCAAATATAGTAAAATAAATCCTTTATTCTCATTCACAACAAAATGTTTGAGTCAAAAGTTTGCTGATTGAGCATATATCAGGCATTATACATTAGGGAGGTGTCAATCAGACAACTGATTCCCAGGAATGGAAAAGAACATTAACATCTAATAACACACATTGCCATTTGTGTAAATATGTAAACAAGTTTACCTAAAATATATAAGCACATCTACAAATCAAGAGTAGTACACCCATATGGATAATAATGTATCATTATGTGGTATAGATGCACATCTCAATTATTCATAATCGGGGCACAAGGAAAGATGAGAGGAAAAAGAGACAAAGAATATAAACAACAATGATTACCATTGTAGATGAGAACACTGTCACCTGATACTACCATATATGAAGGAATAGGAGAATCAAGGCATGCCTGCAGTTCAGACGAATCCGTGAAGATAATTGATTTCTCTTTAACCACAATCTGAAATTTAGCTGGGCCAGGAAAACCCAAAAATTAACCTCAGCATCTGGTAGAGGGCCAGAAAGCCCTTTCTGATTAACACCATTTCTTTGGATTCATCTTGGCAATGTTTATTCTGGAGCCATTCCAGGGGATACTTTGCACCTTTCTCATGCGAGTGAGAAATGCTTCAGTGTGTCGGAATCTTAGAGGACAAAATAAAGTGCCCCTTTTGCTCAAATTCATATTTGTGCTTTGCTATAGATACTTTATGAGCTCTTTCAATTTAAAGTCCTTGTTGAATGAAACCCCTAAGGTTTGAGGTAACCATGCTTCAAGAAACTCGACACACAATGTTGCTTCTCTTTTCACATTTTCATGTAGACCAAAGATCTTCAGGTTTCCCCTTTCAGTTATAATTTTCAAGTTCAGACATTTCTTTAGTTAGTTCCTTGAGATTATTTATCACTGCATCAATCCACTTCTCTGATGTAGACAAATTTTCCAAAATGCCAATTGTAGATTGTGCATTGGTTAGCCTCCCAGTCAGGCTTCGGAAGTCATTATGAAGTTCTTGTAGGTCTTGCTGCATTGTGTCTTGAACTAGGTCGTGAAGTACACCAAGTTGTTGTAGAATAGTGTCTAAGTTTGCATCATGGTCTGTTTTTGGCATTACTGATGAGTCTGGTAAGGGCAGATGTAGCTCTTTTAAGGGACATTTTGCTTTCTTTAAAGTCCTTGCTTTCTTTCAAATCTTTGTGTTTGTGGTACAACATTGTGAATGATTACAATTGTAAAGAGTAAATAGGGTGGTAAAATGTTGCAAAATCTGTTAGTATAAACTTATTAAAAGCACAAAGTACTGTGCAAGATAGTTGATCTTAGACTCCTCTAATGACGATGTACATATAAACATTTAAGTGTATCAGTCGGAAAGTGTTTATTAACTGATGGATAATAGGTGCCAAAGAGGTTAGTGGTTACACCTTTGATTTGAAGAGACAAAATATCAGAACCTGTAACATCAGTATTATGCATGTGTATGAAACAAGTACATACCACTGAGTGAACAGTCAAGATTGTAAATAGAAGAGCTTTATCACAGGAGAGGCAATTTGGAGTGAAAAACGTATACTATGAGCCAAGGTTTGTTCCATGGAACAATAAGGAGGTTTTGTGAGTAGACAGTCATCAATATGGAAAGATGAAATTGTGCAGGATAACAGGGAGAAATCGTACTTAAGGTGCAAAACGAGTCCACCTAATTATTGAAGAAAGGCTGAGGTTCTTTAAAATACATAGGCAAGGTTTGTTGAGCTCCCCAAGCGTGGATTAAAAGGCTCCATTAATGATACTGGCCTCAATTTTATGTTGCAATATTAAAATGTAAACAAGAATCAAAATGGCAAGCATGGAGTAAGGACATATATGCAGATTTAATTTGCAGAATAAAATAAGCAGAGGCTTAGCAATAAATGCGAGTGCCCACTACTTTTTGACGATGACATCGAGGCCAATATGGTCGGCATTCTCTTTGCTTGTTGCGTGCTAATGCTGTTTCAAAGAGGTGTGGTGGGTCAGCCATCTATTCATCTACTCGCTCCTGGGTACTAAAATAGCTGCCGGGGGATGAGCGGGTGTTGCAAAGGAGAGATAAATATCATTAGCTCACCGTATTTTCGGAGAACACAGTACTCAGCACACTCTGTAGTCTGGAGGCGGTCGCCATTTTGTTTTCCTTTAATCAAAACACAGTTGAATCCTCTTCCATCAAAATCCTTCAGGCAAGGGGGAGATCATCCTCCTGGAGAGTTTCTATGCTTTCCGTAAGCTATTACGGGTATTTGAAGCCATGTGTAAATTCAAACAATTTCTATTATGTCCCTGGAAGTGCAGATCAGGGGCAGAGCAGTCCTCTCAGGCGGCGTTCGTGCATAGGCTCAAGTCGCACTTCCAATTTAAGGCATTGTTGATATCATGTTTTATGTGCTTTCTTGTAGCTATCGTTAGGTTTTGGAGAAGTATTAGATGTTTATGGCATTTTTTAAGTTGCTGATTTAATTGTGCTGGGTAAAGGGCGGTTGCACGTGTGGGCCCAGACTCATTTTGGGTAGCTAATGGTGCATTTTTTCCATTCAGTGCAACAACATGATTTTTGAGAAGGAGGTAGTACAGGCTGGACTGTGCAACTATATTCTTTGTCCTCTATGTCTTCTTTGCTTGCTACGTGAGGAGGGCATTTTGTGTAGCCAGTGCATGTGTTTGTCATGGTCCACCACTTTTTTCTTTGTTCTCCATGCCTCCTTCTTAGTTGTTCATGTGGAGGTGGTCATTTTGTAGATTCAGTGATTTTGTGTGTGTGTATGTAGTGGCCATTTTGTCATCTTTGTTCCCCCTGCCTCCTTCTTTGTTGGCCATGTGGCGACCACCATTTTGTGGAGCCAAGGAATGTCTGTTTGTTTAGTGGCCACATATTCCAGTTTTCCATGCCTTCTTCTTGAGTGGCCAAGTGGCAGAAAAGCTACCTGCCACCATTTCATCCAGCCAGTGTGTGTTTCATTCTTTTTAAAACATTTAAAAGACTGTTTTATAGAACTTTGATAGAGGGAGGCCATGGGATGTTGTTTTATTTTTTAGCTGATCCTGATGAATTTATCTGTGCTTGTGGCTGATTGTACTACTGCGCCCCCCTGCCTCCTGTAGATTCCCAATGGACCAAAAAGGGGCACCAGAAAGTATTTGATTTAGTTAATGATAATAATAATAATAATAATAATAATAATAATAATAATAATACTTAATTTCAGTTTTTGCAAACCATAAAAGCAATGCATACATAAATAGTTAAAACATTTACCTGAGTGAAATACAATATGCATAATGACTTAACTGGGTTACAATTCACCACAAGGTAGAATATTTGTCAAAATATTTACCTGTATCTACAATCATTGCATCAGTATAACAAGGTTGTGTAGCTTCTAGTTAGTTCGTTACAATCACCATGAACCCATGCATTAATTAGAGCATACTACCCTATCAGTTAGTTTATTTGTTTCAAGTCTCCACACCCACAACAGATACCTGACAACAGCAAGCACAACATATCCCCTGGTGTCACATCTAAAAATTATTTTAGCTTTCCAGTGAATATTGGTCCTGAGCTTGCAGACTGGGATAATCCACCTCCTGCGGGGCACGATGTATGTTGGTCAGAAAAATAAGAAACAGTTGTCTGTCTTGGGCCATGTCAGGCAAAATGTTCATTTTGCAGATGCAGACCCCTTCGTGTCCTATTTGGTAGTAGAGGGAGCCAATGGTAAAATGCCAAATCTGAACTTCATATAAAAACATTTTGCTTGGGGAGGGCTTAGGCTATCGAAGGATGGTTCAAATTTAAAACTACATTTGTGACTTACTCCCAAAACTTTGGCTGCTTCAAAATTGTTGTAGTGTAAAGTTCTAGAAACCTTATTTCAACATAACAAGGGTACCTTTCAGGCAAGTTTATCATTGGGGATTAGTTCCACCAGAGCTTACCTGTATGCAGCCAATTTCTCTGTGGACCACAAACGCACCCAATTTGTCAAGGGTTTCAAGAGCACAGCATGGTCGAATTGTTTTAGAGAACGATCAGCGTGAAGATGTAAAATGAATTACTTTGAGAGAGGTTAAAAAGCAATTAAATACATTTGCTTTCAGTTTGCATAAGCAAAGATAGATCAACACAGCCTCAGAGTTCTGTTTCATAAGTTGACACCACAATTGCTGTGGCCCTGTATACTTCAAGGGCTGGTGTTACAGTGTCACTTGAAGTGGCCCTGTATTTCCTACCTATGGCAAATTCCCTTTGATTAAGAATTTCCTTGCTTTTCTCAACCTGAGGAACCCAGGACAAGTGATCGGGCAGTTTTAGGCCCAAGAAATCAAAGGACTCTTTTCTGGTGTCTCTGAACTTAATCCTGTATTGTTCAGTGGTTAAGCCAAATCCATCCAAGAGTGCATCCTTCAAAACTGCAAAATTGTTAGCATCACTTTCTCTAACAGTAAGGAGTCTATCCCTACCCTTTCCAGTGAAAGATAGCCACAATATAGCAGCCCACTGCCTTTGAGGGACCCCCTGTACCATACAGGCCCTCTCAAGTGCAGCAAACCACTTGTTGATGTCATCCCCCTCCTTGTAAGGGGGGACTATCTTGTGCAGATTCCTGGAATCATGCTCTCCAACAGGATTACTATCAGGAATACTGCTGCTGCCACCATAGGTCCAAACCCCAATCTCTGTCTTTCCTTTTCCAGGTCTAGGGATTCCCTATTTAACGCCAGCTGTTGCTGTTTAAGCTTCCGTCTGGTCTCTTCAAACCCCAACTTTTTGAGTTCCCTTTCTAACAAGTTATCCTCAGGGTGGATGGGTTGGTAATGCTTGGACACAGAAGATAAATTGGAAACAACAGAGGGGGATCTGTCCCTAACTGACTGGACCCTAGCAACTTGGCCTCTAGGAATAAAAACTTCCATAC
This sequence comes from Pleurodeles waltl, assembly GCF_031143425.1. Classification (NCBI taxonomy): domain Eukaryota; kingdom Metazoa; phylum Chordata; class Amphibia; order Caudata; family Salamandridae; genus Pleurodeles; species Pleurodeles waltl. Next base: position 769,101,442 of record NC_090436.1, read on the forward strand.
TGTGATGGGAACCTCCATTACTACCAACATTGCTGGGTGTCCTGCTAGGGGGCAGATCCTGATCAGAACCATCCCTACCTCCCTCAAGGAGATTCCCTAAGCCAGATTGGGAACCTTCTATTAACCACTCATTTGATGTGCCTGCTTGGGACTCATCATTTACAATAAGCATGTTAAATAGAAAGTCTTTGGTAGGGTTCTTTCCTATCACTAAACCTCTTTCTAAGCAGAGACTTCTTAGGCTCTTGTAATTCAAATTGTCATAAGTAGTATTGACCATTTTAAGAGTAGAGTATTCTACAGACATGATAGCAAAAGGTTTAGAGACAGTGAGAAGGAAGAAAAAGTTTCAGGACTTTTTAGAGAAAAGAGAAAAAACTTTTTCTAACTTTTAGAAAACTTTTAGAAGTTTAGAGAAACTTTTCAGAACTTTGTAAAAAGTTTAAGAGGAGAAAAGCAAAACTTTTTGGTTATGTGTACATACACTGAACTGTTTTGTATATTATTCTCTCATGAAAAGTACACAATGACAAAGTGGTAAGTAGTTACAAGTACTTATCCCACCGCTGCACAACCAATGTAGGAGGCTGGCCTGGCTTGTAGTGGGTACCAGAAGTACTTACACCTTGTGCCAGGTCCAGTTATCCCTTATTAGTGTAGAAGAGGTGTTTCTAGCAGCTTAGGCGAATAAAAGGTAGCTATTGCAAAGCAGCTTAGGCTGATCTAGGAGACATGTAAAGCTCCTACTATACCACTGGTGTCATATGCACAATATCATAAGAAAACACAATACACAGAATTACTAAAAATAAAGGTACTTTATTTTTATGACAATATGCCAAAAGTATATCAGTGAGGACCCTCAGTATGAGGATAAGTTATATACACAAGATATATGTACACAAACCAAACTTAGGTAAGTAATAGCAAGAAAAGTAATGCAAACAGTGTAGAATTACAATAGATTGCAATAGGAGCACATAGGTATAGGGGCAACACAAACCATATACTCCAAAAGTGGAATGCGAACCACAACTGGACCCCAAACCTATGTGAGCTTGTAGAGGATCGCTGGGACTGTAAGAAAACAGTGAGGGTTAGAAAAATAGCCCACCCCAAGACCCTGAAAGGTAGGTGTACAGTGCACCTAGTACCCCCAGAGAGCACAGAAGTCGTGATAGGGGGTTTCTGCAGGAAGAACAAACACCAGCAATGCAACAACAGTGGATTTCCGGACCTGAGTACCTGTAAGACAAGGGGACCATTTCCAATAGACGGGACAGTGTCGAGAGTGGGCAGGAGCCCAGGAAATAACAGCTGTGGGTGCAAGGAAGCTGCCACCGGATGGAAGAAGCTTGGAGTTCTGCAAGAAAGAAGAGAGCTAGGGACTTCCCCTTTGGAAGGCGGATGTCCCACGTTGCGATGAAGCTTGCAGAGGTGTTCTGATGCAGAAAGACCACCAATAAGCCTTGCTAGCTGCAAGGGTCGCAGTAGAGGTTTTTGGATGCTGCTGTGGCCCAGGAGGGACCAGGATGTCGCCACTTGGAGGAGGAGACAGAGGGGGCACCCTGCAACTGAGGGAGCTCTCACAGAAGCAGGCAGCGCCCGCAAAAGTACCTGAACAGGCACTTGGAAGGAAAGTGAACCGGAGTCCACATGAAGTCACAAAAGGGAGTCCCATGACGCCGGAGGACAACTCAGAAGGTTGTGCACTGCACGTTAGAGTGTCAGGGACGCAGGCTTGGCTGTGCACGAAGGAAATGCTGGAAGATTGCACAGGAGCCAGAGCAGCTGCAAATCCCCCAGCAATGCAGTCTAGCGTGGGGAGGCAAGGACTTACCTCCACTAAACTTGGACTGAAGAGTCACTGGACTGTGGGAGTCTCTTGGACAGAGATGCTGAGTTCCAGGGACCACGCTCGTCAGGCTGAGAGGGGACCCAGAGGACCAGTGATGCAGTCTTTTGGTGCCTGCGTTAGCAGGGGGAAGATTCCGTTGACCCACAGGAGATTTCTTCAGAGCTCCTGGTGCAGGGTGAAGGCAGGCTACCCCCAGAGCATGCACCGCCTAGAAACAGTCCAGAAAGCCGGCAGGATGAGGCGATACAAGGTTGCTAGTAGTCATCTTGCTAATTTGTTGCAGTTTTGCAGGCGTCCTGAGCAGTCTGCGGTCGATCCTTTGGTAGAAGGTGAAGAGGGAGATGCAGAGGAACTCTGGTGAGCTCTTGCATTCGTTATCTAAAGAATTCCCCAAAGCAGAGACCATAAATAGCCAGAAAAGGAGGTTTGGCTACCTAGGAAGGAGGATTGGCTACCAAGAGAGGTAAGAGCCTATCAGAAGGAGCCTCTGACGTCACCTGCTGGCAGTGGCCACTCAGAGCAGTCCAGTGTGCCCCAACACCTCTGTTTCCAAGATGGCAGAGGTCTGGGACACACTGGAGGAGCTCTGGGCACCTCCTCTGGGAGGTGCAGGTCAAGGGAGTGGTCACTCCCCTTTCCTTTGTCCAGTTTCGTGCCAGAGCAGGGCTGGGGGATCCCTGAACCGGTGTAGACTGGCTTATGCAGAGATGGGCACCATTTGTGCCCATCAAAGCATTTCCAGAGGCTCGGGGAGGCTACTACTCCCCAGCCCTCACACCTATTTCCAAAGGGACAGGGTGTTACACCCTCTCTCAGAGGAAGTCCTTTGTTCTGCCTTCCTGGGCCAGGGCTGCCTGGACCCTAGGAGGGAAGAAACCTGTCTGAGGGGTTGGCAGCAGCAGCACCTGCAGTGGAGACCCCAGAAAGGCAGTTTGGCAGTACCTGGGTACTCTGCTAGAGACCCGGGGGATCATGGAATTGTCCCCCCAATGTCAGAATGGCATTGGGGTGACAAATCCATGATCTTAGACATGTTACATGGCCATGTTCGGAGTTACCATTTTGACGCTATACATAGGTAGTGACCTATGTATAGTGCACGCGTGTAATGGTGTCCCCGCACTCACAAAGTCCGGGAAATTTGCCCTGAACGATATGGGGGCACCTTGGCTAGTGCCAGGGTGCCCACACACTAAGTAACTTTGCACCCAACCGTCACCAGGTGAAGGTTAGACATATAGGTGACTTATAAGTTACTTGAGTGCAGTGGTAAATGGCTGTGAAATAACGTGGACGTTATTTCACTCAGGCTGCACTGGCAGGCCTGTGTAAGAATTGTCAGAGCTCCCTATGGGTGTCAAAAGAAATGCTGCAGCCCATAGGGATCTCCTGGAACCCCAATACCCTGGGTACCTCAGTACCATATACTAGGGAATTATATGGGTGTACCAGTATGCCAATGTGAATTGGTAACTTTAGTCACTAGCCTGTTAGTGACAAATTTGGAAAGCAGAGAGAGCATAACCACTGAGGTTCTGGTTAGCAGAGCCTCATTGAGACAGTTAGGCATCACACAGGGAACACATACAGGGCACATACTTATGAGCACTGGGGCCCTGCCTGGCAGGGTCCCAGTGACACGTAGACTAAATCAACATATATACAGTGAAATATGGGGATAACATGCCAGGTAACATGGTACTTTCCTACACGCACCCCATCCATCATCATCCTTCCCCTAAAGAGGCGGTGGTGGTTCAGCATCATAAATTTAGATTTAGAAGGATTTATCTCCAAACCCCTTGTGGCACAGAATTTCGAGAAGCTATCCACCAAAGTTTGAAGTCCAGCTGACGTTCTAGGCATGAGAAGCATGTTATCAGCAAACATGAGTATTGGCAGACTTAAACCTGTGAATCTAGGAGCATAATGTCTGCATTGGGCAATCCACTCTACAGCTCCATTTATGTACAAGCTAAACAATGTTGGAACTAGCACACAACCTTGCCTGACCTCTTGGTTTACTGGTATCTTAGATGTAAGGTTATCACTGGAAATACCCCCTATGGGTATGTATCAAAGTGCAGGAATTTTAGAATTCTTAGAAGGTCAGCTTGGATGCAGTATGAGTCAAGGACCTTCTATGGGTTTCCCCTTAGGACCAAGCCAAAAGATTGCCCCACCTAATGGTGATGTAATTCCAGCAAACCACCCCAAACCAAATCACCTGGTCAAGGGTGCTGACCTTTGGAATAAAATCAGCTTGGGAATCAGAATGGATTCTGTTATCTTGCATCCTGGCTTGGAGCCTAGCTAACACCTGTCTGCAAAATATTTTTTGCCTGTTGTCAATCAAGCTGATTGGTCTTTAATTAGATAGGACATCCCTCCTCCCCTTTTTAAAAATTGGTACGATAGTAGCTCCCTTCCAGGAGGTGGGGTCTCTTTGCTTTCTACAATGGTATTTTCAAGGGTGTTCAGACACGGGATCTCGATTTATGGTTATGCCATATAGAGGTCAACAGGAATGCCATTAGGACCAGGGACTTTCTCTTTCCTCATTAATTTTAGGGCCTCTGATATTCCTGCTATGTCAAAGGCCAGTACATCTCTGGGGCTACCCCCTGCCATTTGCGACCAATGAGCTGTTGAGGGTACCACCTCCCTCTGGGTTGTTTCATTACATTCAGTGCCCCCCACCTGTGAGTCCTACAGGATCAAGTGGGGCTATGGACATTCTCTGTACTACGTCATTAAGACATTCTACGTTGGGTCATAGTAGACCTAAACTTATTACTGGCAGCATCAATTGCCCTAACCCCGCCCCTCCTTTTTGCTACTTCTAAAATATTCGTTTTTGCTCTCCTGCATTCCTGTGTGCACCACCCCAGAAGATTCACTGTGTAGTGTCCCCTTCTGCCCTCTTTAATTAGGATAATTTTTAAGGATGCCATGAGGTCGCAGTGAGCACTAAGTAAGTTTGTTGTGGTCTCGCCCAGACCTATTAGAATAACTTTTATTTTCACTAATGGTTTGTATATTTGCATCTGTTTTTTTTGTTAGCTGCCTGTACCACCCATTTTACGTTCCTTTTATTGTTAGTGGTTTCAATTTGGCTTATTAGTTTATTGCTAGAGAGTTTTATATTCAGTAACCCCTTAGCATGGAAATCAGTGCACAGAGCTTTATAGTCACTGTCTGATCTTGGTGTTACCTTCACTCCAATCAGAGATGGGCCAAAGTTTGTTATTTCCAAAGATATAATCAATTCTATTCATACAAAGGCCTCTATTGAAATTTGGACATGCCGGAAGGGTAGAGGATGTAGAACCATTCACTACCATTATCCACTGGGATTCCAATAAGGCCATCATTTGTTCAGAGACCTCAGACTGTTTAGGTTCAACCCCAATTGGCAAAAAAGATGATCTCCTAGAATTGCTCAGTGTGTTTAATAGGTCCACATTCTTGGTCTCAAAGTTATATATGTATTGCAGTCTTCTGCAATACTTTTTAGCTGGCCATGATGTAGCTGCTCAATCATATCTAAGAGGAAGTCTACAGTACCTGACTGCACATTTAGGGGGATTGAACATAGATATAAATGTATGATAGCAATGGATCTAGCCCCCCGCCTAGGGCCCGTCTTAATTACTATGTCCAGGTGGTCCCTCTATGTAGCAGGTAGTCTCTTAGTTGTGGCAAATAAGTCCATCCTCATCCTAATCAGCAGCCCTCCTGAGGCCCTCTGTATCCTCGAGGGTCCAGCCTTGAAGTAGAAGGAAATAAACTCTGATCTAAAGACCAGCACCATCGCACATGTCTCTTAAAGTAGAATGATGTGATTGTAATCAATGGCAATCAATGTATGAACCTGGTTAAGGATCCCCCAGCTTGGACCTAAGCCCTTCAAAATTCCAGGACAGTAGTTTTAAAGTATCTTTTTTGCATGGTTTTATGTGGTGTTCATGCTGTTGTGGGTGGAATGATTGACTTGTTTGCATCGCCCATGTATTTGCTGTATTGGAGGTTATTTGCATCTTGCCCACCTACCTGGACACATTATTTGGTGTCACTGGTAGGGGTAGTGTTGTTGATACTAGAGATGTATTTGCTCCACCATGACCTGGCAACAGTCAGTCAATGAAACTCAAACAAAAATAAGTGCTGCCATCTATTCATTCATAATGGAAATATCTCCCACCATTTATTTAAATGTCACCTCATTGGAGCAATATTCATTTAAAACAAAACTCAATTAAATTTGAAAATAAATGTATTATATTATTGTTTCTTATTCCTGTAGACTGATAGACATAGATATATAGTGCACATATACAGATTATTTTTAATTATACGAAAATTGTCAGTACCAAACAAAATACAATACCAAAGAGTATATACAACATCTGGGTCACAGACATCACTCACCTAAAAACATTCCAAATGCAAGCACTCAAGCTCAATCATACCACATGTACCCATATAAACATATATCTCACATTGAAAACAAATTCTGGGTCTTGTACTTGGTTGATTTGAAGCCTCTCAAATGCTTTATCTATTTTTTAGTGAAGCTATGTTCAAGTGTGACCTTTCCCTACCAAAGGTTGGGGCACAGGGGATCCTTGCTGCTGCTGGACTACTGCTTGGGACATGCTCATCTAGGGTCACTATGGTGTCATCCCAACCAGTACATTCAACTGTTGTGGTGTATACTTCAATTGCTGCCCTCAGGAGCTGGCCTCCTGTTGAGGGAGAAGAACTAGTGCTGCAGAGGCTGGGCGTCAGTAGATGAGTCGTTGCTAGCATGAGCTGTGGGATGAATGCTCTTAGCATTATTAAAGAATGTCAAAATATCTCCCGTTGGCCTTTTCACTGTACCTCTCCCCCTTAGCCCTTGGGCTCAGCAACCCTTACACCTCCTCTATTAGAATGTTTATTTTGTCAAGAGTGCAATGTTCAGCCGAGTTCCTCAGTTGTTTTTTGTTTTTCCCAGTTAAGACATTTTATAATTAGCCTTAAGTTTTTCCATCATGGCTTGTGAATTAGATCTTTACTAAAGCTGATGGACACAATACAAGACAGACAATAATGGTTAGAAGCCCTATGCCCCTTCTCCCAATTGACGTTAATAAGCAGAAAGTAGAGTAACAACTAATTTGCATTAGGCTATACCTGAGTTTCCCGGACCACTAATACAAGGCAAAACTAGACAAAATACAAGTCGGCCAAAATTAATCATGTAGCGTTTAGCACGGGCTAATGGATGCTGTCACTTGACTCATAATTGGAGTCTAGGAAAGTTTCAACAAGGAGGCCTCGGAAGGGAGAGCAGCAGCACACAGCCAGATCCTATACCCACTGACAAAGGAATTGTCAATATGTTTGGCAGTGCGTACTGAGTCACATAGGTCAAGAGCACGTGCTCCAACGATAAAAGTCAAAGCACCACACCAACAATTACAGATCTAAAGAGATCAGCCCACCTCTCATGATAGTTCAGACATGATAGCGAGGGACAGTTGGTCAGTAACGTACCTGAGACTAAAAAAAGCATCTGTGTTCTAACATGCAATATGAATAATACAAGATGGACAATAATGTATTTAATTGTTCCCTGCCTCCCTTTCCTCCCATAGAGTTTCATGGTGGCCTTGATGGGCAACAGCAATTATTATTATTATTTTTTTTTTTGTCCACTCCCCTTTGCCTCCCATAAAGTCCCCATGAGCGCATGGGCAATAGTTTTATTAATCAATCTTTTGCCTGCCCCATCCTGCCTCCCATATGGTCCTATGAGCCCTGGACGGGCAGTGGCACCATGTTACCTTTTCCTGTGTCTAGCAAAAAATGGTTTATGCATGGGTACGCCACGCTTGAGAATTTGTGATGATGATGATGACTTGAATTACATCGCTTATATTGCCCAAGTCTCATTGACTTCCTGTTTCATTGTTCATGCCTACAGGTTCATGAGACATCATGACACACAGTACTGAGATGGAGAGAAATCTCGGAATTCGCTGACAGCGACCACAGAGTCCTCTGCTAAGTGCTTTGGCTTGTGCTAGGAGCACTGCTAACAGACAAAAGAAGATGACCCAAAGAAGGATGCTTCTGCCAATAAACTGGTCCGAAGAAGAAGAGAAGAAGAAGTCAGTTGCTACCACTGGCTTACAGCCCTCATCCTTTTAAAAGGAAACATAACTTAGCTGCTGCAGCTGGTATGTGGATGCGGCCCAAGTAATTACTAGTTTAGCTCAACTGTTCCACCCAGCACCTTTATGTATACTTCAGTGACACACCCTAATTGTGATGTTCATGGCAAGCCATATATCATGTGCACAATGTGTCACTAGAACCAAGCTACAGCCATCTGATGAGCCCTAATAAGTGTGAATCTGGTGTTGGGTTGCTTTTGTTCCAGATGAAGGAGGAGTTGTCTGGCTGTTCAGGCTGGACTGTTCCAACTGGAGTAGGGTCAAGACTGATTTGCATATGGTTGGATGCAAACTGAGGAGGCAATATGTGCAAAATAATGATAGACGGGGATGAAGCCTTGTGTAACTATCAGTGGCTGAAATTAATTCAAGCATTCCATTCAGCATTTTTTTTTTGTAAACTTCAGTACAATGCTCTACATAGGATGGGTATGCCCAGCTGGTGCACTCAATCCCACTGGAACCAAGCTATACCTAACTGATGAGCCCTAATAAAGGTGCAACTGGTCTTAGGTAGCTTGAGTCATGTGTAAGATGCGGAACTGGAACCAAGTTATACACAACTGATGAGCCCTAATAGGGTTGATACTAGTTTTGAGTTGCCTATGTTCCATTTCAGGAAGGGCTTTGCCTAGCGGTTCTTGCTAGACACTTCTGATTGGAGCAGGATCAAGACTGATTTGCATAAGACTGGATCCAAATTGAGGTGACAATCAAATATAATGATGGGCTGGGATTCATCCTTGATTATTTATTAGTGGTTGAGATTATTTCAAACATTGCAGTCAGCACTTTTTTGTACGCTTTAGTGCAAATCTCTAAGTGGGACAGGTCTGCCCAGACATGTGTTTCATGCACACTTTGCCACTGAAACCAACCTATACACAACTGATGAACCCTAATAAGGAAAAAGTTGGTTTTAGGTTGATTGGGTTCCAGGTCAGGGAGGACCTAGCTTGGCAGTTCAAGCTCAACTGCTCTGATTGGTGGAAAGTAAAGACTGATTTGTATATAGATGGTCCAAACTGAGGTGGCATGGTATGCATAGTAATGACGGACGTGGCTGCTGCCACAGTAATTACCAGTGGCTGAGAATAAATCAAGAGTTCCATCCATCACTTTTTTCTGTACTTCAATACCTGTTGCACATCCCTTGGGCAGAAAGGGGCTTGGAATGAGGATCACTCCTGCATCATTGGCACCATACCCAAAACTAAAGCCCATGTTTCTCAGCACAACAGTGACAGCAATCATGGAGAGCGATTAATTAGAAATGGAATTCTTTCAGTAGCAACCAGAATGATCATATCATGAAAGTTAACAACAGGAGGCACTGCAAGCAAATTATCTTCCAGACGTCGAAGCAGAGCTAGAGGTTGAGGTTGCTGCTATTGAGCAAGATGTTGAGACTGCTCTTTCTACGTTGGCTTCATGATCTCCAGCAATGAAAAGAAAGAGTGCTTCCCCATCTTATCAAAGTCCCCTTTCTGATGATCTGGAAATGGATTGGACCCTGGCCAAGTCCGAGAGCTGCTACGAGAGACAAGGCAGTAGTAAGGGTACAGAAAGCCTTAGAAAATAGGAAGGTGATGATGAGTCAGTAATTGTTGGTGTAGAAAGTGGCACAGAACAAATACAACTCACCTTCCTAATTGAACCCGCTCTTAGTCAAATAGTTCCACCAACACTGCCTGCTTCTGTGTTTGAAAGAAGACCCAAAAAAATGCAGCAGTCACCATGCCTGAATGAGGAAGACTGTGGGTTCTGATTTTAGTGCATGGAATAAGTACTGCTTGATTTAAGAAGACATTCTCAGCAACACACTGGACACCTGCCAAAGAATTAGCACTACATTTAGTAATTGCTTCAAAGCTCAGAAAACAGTTGAGAATCTTTAAGTGTGCTGATAAAGAACCCTTGCAAGCCCTTATGCAGGAGGTGCAACTCAGCGTATTACATGCTACAGTGCATGTTTGAGCAGTACAGGCTTATCAATGATTAAGTAATTCTGCGAGGATGTAACTGTTTAAACCATGACAATAGGGATGGACAAATGGGGGCTGGTAGAGAGCCTGATATTTGTTGCTTTTGATATTGTTAGAAATGGGGTTTCTGGTTGGCTAGGGAATGCCCCTAAATCAGATAGAACCCATCATTCTAGTCAGAGAAAGTTACACAACTAGATAACCTGTTCTCACCCTCTGGTAGCTTGGTGCAGAGAAGGCAGGCTTCTAATCAGAGGTAATGTGTAAAACGTTTGCTCAACACACTCACACCAGTAACACAATGAATACACCACAAAAGAGAACCCACACAGAATTATATAAAAATAAGTTTCTTATATTGTAAATATATATCATAGACCAAGAATGACATAAATCATAAACCCTGGCGGACGGTGTTAAAGCGGCGGTGGGACCGCCAACAGGCCGGCGGTAAAAAAAAAGGAATTACGACCGTGGCGGAAACCGCCAACAAAGATAGCCACTTTAACACTCCGACCGCCACGGCGGTACAGAAAAACAGCTAGGCGGTCACCGCCAACAGACGGGCAGAAGACACAGTACCGCCCACAGTATCACAACCTACCAATCCGCCACCTTTTCCGGGACGGATTCACCGCAGACAAAAACACAGCGGAAGCAGGACTTCGAAGGGAAAACGCTCACCTCTACACACCCCACAAGGAATCTGGATGCCATGGAACCAGAGCTGCACATCCTGGTAGCCCTCATCTTCTTGCTCCTCTACCAGGAGCACAAACGCCAGTGGCAAAGACCACACTGAGTACTGCACCTACGACACAGGGGAGGGGGGAGGGAAATAACAGGGACACACACATTCAACACTCCCACCCCCATCACCACCCTCACCCACTACAACACACACACTAATACATATATATACAGTTACACCCCCCAAAACCCCCAGAAGAATGCAAAGACAAAAGGAAATGGGTGTAACTATTGTAATAAATTAAAATCATGTATGCAAAAATATATATATACACACCATAAACAAAATATACAACAAGCTTAGTAGTCCAGGTAGTGCTCCAATGAAGTCCGTGGAACACTGGGCCCACACGGTATGGGCGAGGCCCACACAAGATCCCCGACCATGACGGAGAGAACACTGCAGAGGCATCAGAGAGCAAGAAAACAGGCACCTCAGGGGGAGGGAAAGGGGGGGCACCTCAGCCGGTTGAGTGCACGACGCAAATCCACGAGGGGGCCATATGCCCACTGTTCAATCCCGGGGAGTGCAAAGCCACAGTCTCTCAAGTCTCTACAGTGGGTGGGTTGCCCACTGCTTTATCCTGGGGAGTGCAAAGCCACAGTCTCTCAAGTCTCTACAGTGGGTGGGATGCCCACTGCTTTATCCTGGGGAGTGCAAATCCACAGTCTCTCAAGTCTCTACAGTGGGTGGTTTACCCACTGTTCCATCCTGGTGAGTGCAACGCCACAGTCTCTCAAGTCTCTACAGTGGTTGGTTTGCCCACTGTTCCATCCTGGGGCGTGCAAAGCCACAGTCTCTCAAATCTCTACAGGGGGTGGGTTGCCCCCTGCTTTATCCTGGGGAGTGCAAAGCCACAGTCTCTCAAGTCTCTACAGTGGGTGGTTTGCCCACTGTTCCATCCTGGGGAGTGCAAAGCCACATTCTCTCAAGTCTCTACAGTGGGTGGGTTGCCCACTTTTCCATCCTGGGGAGTGCAAAGCCACAGTCTCTCAAGTCTCTACAGTGGGTGGGTTGCCCACTGTTCCATCCTGGGGAGTGCAAAGCCACAGTCTCTCAAGTGGATAACAGTCTCCACTGGTTCTGGAGGGGGCCTGGTACCCAGAGTGCTTCATCCTGCTAAGGACAGAGATAGTGGATGTGATACTCCACTGGTTCTGGAGGGGGCCTGGTGCCCAGAGTGCTTCATCCTGCTAAGGACAGAGGTAGTGGATGTGATACTCCACTGGTTCTGGAGGGGGCCTGGTGCCCAGAGTGCTTTATCCTGCTAAGGACAGAGGTAGTGGATGTGATACTCCACTGGTTCTGGAGGGGGCCTGGTGCCCAGAGTGCTTCATCCTGCTTGTGACTGACTCAGTAGCGTCAGTGCCCTTGGCGATCATGGGCCAGCGGTGCTTGTGACGCCGCTGCCCTGTTCAGCGGTGCCTGAGGTGGCGGTGCCCTGCTCAGCGGTGCTTGAGGCGGCGGTGCCCTGTTCAGCGGTGCTTGAGGCGGCGGTGCCCTGTTCAGCGGTGCTTGAGGTGGCGGTGCCCTCTTCAGCGGTGCTTGAGGCGGCTGTGCCCTGTTCAGCGGTGCCTGAGGCGGCGGGCTCATTTGCAGCGACTCAGCTGCTGGCGGTCCTCTCTGTCCCAGCGGGGCTTGTGCTGGCGGTCCTCTCTGTCCCAGCGGGGCTTGTGCTGGTGGTCCTCGCTAGCCCAGCAGGGCTTGTGCTGGCGGTCCTCTCTAGCCCAGCGGGGCTTGTGCTGGCGGCCCTCTCTGTCCCAGCGGAGATGATTGCGGTGGCCTCCTGGGCAGCGGGGATGATGGCTGTGGGCTCCTGGGCAGCGGGGATGATGGCGGTGAGCTCCTGGGAAGCGGGGATGATGGCGGTCTCCTCCGCCCTGCTGCTCTTCTCAGACTTGCCGGGTTTCTTGTGGCCCTTCCCCACCTTTGAAGGTGTCACAGGTGACTCCACACTCCCACCGGGACCCCCTGGGAGCGGCTTTGGTGGCTGGAGTCCTCCCCCTCTCCTGCCGGGCACTGGCCAACTTCTGATGCTTGACAGGTGGGGGACTGTCCGTGCTGTTGCTCCGTGCCACACTGGCTACCCTGCTGCCCGGTTGTGTGTTGAGGTGTGTGCATGCTGGTCTGAAGGTGTGCTTGGGATAGGCAGGAAGTTGGAGGGGGAGGCTAGAGACGGGGACAATGGCTGCCATCAGTGCTGAGGCCAGAGTCTGAAAAGCTTGCTGAAGGACTGCCTGAACAGAATGAATGTCCTCCAGGAATGCATTTGTTTGTTGCAACTGCCTTTCTACACCCTGGATGGCATTCAAAATGGTAGACTGCCCAACTGTGAGGGACCTGAGGAGGTCACTGGCCTCCTCACTTAGGGCAGCAGGGGTGACTGGGGCAGGGCCTGTGGTTACTGGGGCAGGGCCTGTGGTGCCTGGGGCGAAGGTGATGCCCACCCTCCTGGGTGAGCGGGCACGTGAGAAAGGCTGAGGGGCTGCTGGGAGGGTGGTGCTGGTAGGGGGGATGGCAGCTGTACCTGTAGATGCGGGGGGCACAGATGTTGCCACCACCACAAGGGAGCTCCCATCAGAGGACGAGTCTGTGTCTCTGGTGTCAGCTCCTGTCCCCACCGTGGAGCTCCCCTCGCCCTCCGTCCCACTGGTGAACTCTGAGTCCGTAGTTTCGCCTTCCACGGACATGTGGGATGCAGCTCCCTCGTGTTCCGGTGCCACTGCTCCTCCGCCTGATGATGCTAATGCACACAAGAACAGGGAGACCACAAAAAGGGGGGGGGCGACAGAAGAAACACATGTTGAGTGCATGCATTACCGCTACAGTTGGCGGACACAACAGACACAGAAGCCCCCTGCACTATGCTGCACTCTTGGGCTCCACTGTGCAATCCCTGGGACATGGCCTACTAGGCTATGGATGACATCTGCACACATGGATGACACAGGGGCATGACTAGGTGTACTTGGCACTCTACAGAGGTGGGGTGGGGTGCCACATGGCCTGCCTTACGGAGGGACCGTGCCTACTAAACACGCCCTGGCCTAGGGAAACCCACAGCCCACCTCCCCCACCCAGACACCTCCACTGTATGCTAAATCAGCAGGATGAGAGTGTGCTCACCCCCTTTGTGGCTGCTGTGATGCCCTCAAGCGCCCATCCAACTCCGGGTACGCCATCACCAGGATCCTGAACATCAGGGGGGTCATAGTGCGATGGGCACCCCTCCCATGTTGGGAGGCCATCCCCAGCTGATCCTCCACCGTCTTCTTGCTCCAGCGGTGAATGTCCTCCCATCTTTTCCAGCAGTGGGTGCTCCGTCTGTGGTAGACCCCCAGGGTCCAGACGTCCTTGGCGATGGCATGCCAAATATCTTTTTTCTGGTGGGCGCTGACCTACATGATTTGTACAGGGGGAAAGGAAACTTATTACCAACTGCACCGTCACAGTAATCCCTACCCTTGGCATGTGGCACATGCACTCACCATCGTTTCATGCAAGCCGCACTCTCCCCCCTTCATTCTTACATCCAACCCTCTCCACACAGGCATAGTCCATACAGCATGCTCCCAGTGTACTTACCTGTTTGTCTGGAGGACCGTAGAGTAGCGTGTACTCGGGGAGGACCCCATCCACGGGTTTGTCCAGCTCCTCCGATGTGAGGGCAGGGGCCCTTTCCCCAGACACATGAGCCATTGTCTCTTTCAGACTGAGGTCACAGCAGCACTTGCATTGTAGGTCCTCTACTGTCGAAGATCAGGTATCAAGTGAGTGAACAGAGAGAAAATGGTGGTGACGCTCCTGGGACCCATAGGGTCCAATGTTAACCAATGCAGCATTGCGCCGCGGTCTTCGACCGCCTACCGCAACAGTGTACAACGCCAGCGCAGTTACCTCACATCCCATTGTCCCACTTTACAGGTCAGGCAGCCGCCATTTCAGGGGCCCACATGGCTTTATTTGTAACTGCGTCACAAATACCTAGGCCTAGACTCTACACATATACAGGCCACTTTTCGGATTATGAATCATGTTCTGTGTAAGCTGTGGGTACGTACCTCTGAGTTGGTTGACTCTGTGCTCACTGTTGTCCTTCATAGGCACCGTCCGCTGGGACATGTGAGGAGATGGCGGCATCCTCCGGTGTAGAGACCGCTGGTGGACCTATCGACAATGGAGGGAAGACATGTGATCATCACATACAGGCTTGACCGTGCCACAATCCAGGAACTGTGTACCCAGCTGGAGCCAGACCTGATGTCAGCTATTCGCCATCCCACTGGAATCCCCCCTCAAGTGCAGGTGCTGTCAGTGCTCCATTTCCTTGCAAGTGGGTCATTTCAAACAACAGTGGCCATAGCATCAGGGATGTCCCAGCCTATGTTCTCCAACGTGTTGTCCAGAGTGTTGTCTGCCCTGCTGAAACACATGCGCAGCTACATCGTTTTCCCTCAGGTGGAGGATTTGCCTACAGTGAAAGGTGATTTCTATGCCCTGGGACATATCCCCAACATCATAGGTGCCATTGATGGGACACATGTGGCTTTGGTCCCCCCCGCAGGAGTGAACAGGTGTACAGAAACCGGAAGAGTTATCATTCCATGAATGTGCAGATGGTATGTTTGACCGACCAGTACATCTCCCATGTTAATGCCAAGTTCCCTGGCTCAGTGCATGACGCCTACATCCTGCGGAATAGCAGCATCCCTTATGTGATGGGTCAACTCCAGAGGCACTGTGTGTCGCTATTAGGTGAGCACCTGGAAGCTAGTCAGTGGGAATGGTTGTCTGGGTCTGGGGATATCCCTACAGGTTAGTGTGTGTCTAACAGTTGTCCCTCGACATTTGCAGGTGACTCTGGTTACCCCAACCTGTCATGGCTACTGACCCCAGTGAGGAATCCCAGGACAAGAGCAGAGGAACGCTACAATGAGGCCCATGGGCGAACACGGCGGATAATTGAGCGGACCTTCGGCCTCCTGAAGGCCAGGTTCCGGTGCCTCCATATGACAGGTGGAACCCTATTCTACTCACCAAAGAAGGTGTGCCAGATCATCGTGGCATGCTGTATGCTTCACAGCTTAGCTTTGCGACGACAGGTGCCTTTTCTGCAGGAGGATGGTCCAGATGTCGGTGTTGTTGCAGCTGTGGAGCCTGTGGACAGTGAAGACGAGGAAGCAGAAGAAGAGGACATCGACAACAGGGACTCGGTGATCCTGCAATATTTCCAGTGAGACACAGGTAAGAATACAAACCTGCCTACTACATATACTTTAACATTACTACCTCTCTACTGTCTGTCATTTTCACCCAGTGTGTGGTCACTGAGTTGTCACTTTCCCTTACGATTTCACAGATGTGTGTCCCACTGTGTGACATCTGCTTTGATTCCTCATGGACTAGAGCTGTGTGACATAGGTATGTTGCCATTACAATTGTAAGAGCTTTTTGCCACGGTAATTGATAATACACTAATTTGAAATCACAGACTGATTCCAGATTGTTTTGTGCTTCAAGGGTGTTTATTTAAGTGCTCAATATTGGAGGGGGTTGCAAAATGGTGAGGGGTGATGGTGGAGGTATGTCCATGGCAGAGTCCAGTCTATTGGTCTCACAGGTGCATTGCCCAAATGGGCATAGGAAGTGGAGCTGGGGCAGTTTGAGGATGGACAGGGTGACAAAGTGGGACAGAAGGATGCAGTGTGAGGTGCATGGAAGTTATGTGGGTGATGGTGTTGTGTGCCTGTGGATACTAGTTTGTTGATGGTGGTGTCTCTCTCTGGCCTTTTACAAAACACAGCCACATTGGACAAATCGAAATACACACACCTGATACACATACACACACCACTCCCACATACCCAATACTATATAAAACACACACCCACATCACCCACAAACCCCTACGACCAGAATCACTGAGAGAAGGCCAGAGAGAGACACCACCATCAACAAACTAGCATCCACAGGCACACAACACCATCACCCACATAACTTCCATGCACCTCACACTGCACACCACTACATATCACCCCACTTATCACCACACACACCACCCCACACATCACCCACACCACCCCATGGCACGGCAAAGACACCCCAGGTTCTCGGAGGGCGAGCTCAGGGTCATGGTGGAGGAAATCATCCGGGTAGAGCCACAGCTATTCGGATCACAGGTGCAGCACACCACCCTAGCTAGAAAGATGGGGCTATATGTATGAAGAAATGGCCTTGCGAATCGCAAATAGCGATTTTTAAGAAATTGCTATTTCCGAGTCGCAATAGGCCCTGTACCATAATTGCGATTCGGATTTAGCGATTTCTTAAAAATCGCTATTTGTGGATTGTGAGGCCCATTTACCGAATCGCAATTTGCATTTTCGCAAATTGCGATTCGGTAATTGAAAATTGAAAATTGCGAGAAAGTTCCAGAAAGCACACCTGGAGGAGCCTGATGACATCACAAGCAGGAAGTGAGTCATCCCAGGCAGTTTCAGGTGCCACACCCAAACCAGCATCCAGAGAGAGCAGGCAGCCCAGCCACACTGAGCAAAACTCTGAAGGAGGCAGCACACCTGAGCAAGGATGCACACCTGAGCCCATGGAAAGGAGACGGGAGAGAGAAAGAGGAAGCTCAAATTCAGCAAGCAAGAGCTTGAGGTGCTGACAGAGGAGGTGGTCAGAAGCCATGACCGCCTTTTTGGGGAAAGCTCACTCCAGGTGCCGGAGAGTGAGAAAAGGAGACTGTGGACAGATATTCAATCCAAAATCTGCGCAATTGGAGTGGCACAGCGCTCGTCGATGAGATAAAGAAGAGGTGGTATGACCTGGGGTCCCGTGCGAAGGAGAGTGTGGCAAGAAGACTGCAGGAGGCCAGGGGCACAGGAGGCGGCCCACCCACAGAGGCACCATCCACCCCATTAGAGGACCTAGTGGAGTCGACACTCCTCCCTGAAGCTGTGACTGGGGTCACAGAGATAGACACCTCCGGCACACCAAGTACCAGCTAAGGTAAGTGCAATATTGAATTGTAACCGCATATGTGTATGCACAAAATCCCCTTAGGAATTAGCAAGTAATGTAATACATTGTGAGAAGTAGCCCATGCCACATCTTAGAAGCAGCACAACAATGCATTATGGGAGTGGCAGTCCACAACCCAGAGCTGAAAGTAGCACATACAATGTATTTAAGTAGAGCGACACCCAGAGGAACATAACACCCACAACACAGTGAAGAGAAGTACCTGTACCTTTATTACCATTGTGTGACCTTACTTGCAAGAAGCATAATTGACATGCTGCATATTGTCGTTGCAGGTGGGCCAGGCCCAGCAGCCACAGCATCAGCCAGCGTAGGCGAGACTGACACCCATCCAGCCTCTGATTCCAACACAAGTGGGTCTCTCACCATTGCGCCTGTCTGGCGCAGGCCCAGGGCAGTGCCACTGCCAGAGCTCAGCCAAGACTCAGATGAGCAGCAGGAAGGGCCAATTACACCATCCCCAACAGGCAGGCGCAGCCAGAAGCAGGATGTCAGTTGTCAGCAGACCACAGCATCCCACAGGATGGCGACAAGTGCCGGTGCACAGCAGAATGAGGCAGGTGAGGGTTCCTCCTTCTTTGGTGGGCTGGAAGCTGCTATGTTGCAGCAGCAGCGCCCACAAAACAAAAGGATCCTCGGATTACAAAGAAATATGCAGCAACATAACATCAACATGGGGGGCCTGCATCGCCAGCTTGAGTGCCTGAATGCTAACATAGAACTGCTGCATGAGGGACAGGTGCAGGCATCACAGGACACCAGAGAGCTCACTTGTGCTGTGCGTGAACTATGCCAGGAGCTGCACCATGAGAGGGTGAGCCACCACAGACAGGAGCGCAGATTACTTAACATGTTCGGGGGCTTCTGTTGCTCTGTGAACAGGGTGGCTACTGCAACGTCACTGATTGCACATCGTGCAGTGGCTGCACAAGTGGAGGCAGCACACAGCAGCAGGGATGTGGCTAACGGACTGGTACAAATCACTAATGTGATCGATAACATCCTGGGACAGAGGTCAGCCACACCTAGTGAGCTTGTACTGGGGGACACAGAGGACACTTCCAGCCTCAGCAGTGTAGCTGTACCAGCATTGGACACCAGACGGCGCAGTGCCAGGCACAGCACTGCCACTGAGGCGGACAATAGAGGTGCCAGTGAGGTAACTGGGCACCCGAGTGGTGTGCGTGGCTGCAAAAAATAACTGTAGCGGCCAGAGGGGTAATGTGGTCACTATGGCGTAATAGTGCATTACTCTGGACTTCTATTGTCTCTAGTATTTCACATATTTTTTTTTTGCTATTCGTAGAACGAACATTACCTGACATTAAGGTAATACATTTAATTCAGTACAGGTGCAGTTGTCAGTGCATTTGTGTCATTCATACTTACATCTGAAATGGTTGTGTGTGATGTCAGCACGCCTTTGCCTTCCCTCTGCTGCACTTCTCCTGTCTGCTGGCTGTAGGGGTGGTATGGGATCATCATCCTCATCAGATTCAGATTCACATATTTCTATAGGTATGCCCCTGGTGATAGCTATATTGTGCAAGATTGCACAAGTAGCCACTATTCTACATGTGGTCTCTGGATTGTACTGTAGTGCCCCTCCACTTTTGTGGAGGCACGGGAAGCGACTCTTCAGCAGTCCAAATGTGCGCTCCAACACGTTGCGGGTCGCCCTGTGTGCTGCATTGTATCTCCGTTCAGCAGGTGTTGCAGTATTGAGGTAGGGCTTCATCATGTAGGTGCGCACTGCGTAGGCACTGTCTCCTGGAAGGGACAGAGGGTATGTTGAGCAACTGAGCCATCTGACATCAGCACGCCATAAATGCGCCATTGTATAGTGGGACAATACCTAGTAGATATCCTTTTCCAAACTCCCCAGCTAGCAGTCTTGTGTGCATGCCACTGTGGTGAAACATGTACGAATCATGTGTGCTCCCTGGGTACCTGGCCAAGAGATCAGTTATGATGTAGGAAGCATTGTAAATCACCTGTATATTCACTGAATGTTGGTATTTCCGGTTGCGGTACACATACTCTGTGGCTGATGGTGGACAGATTGCAACATGTGTCCCATCTATGGCACCTAGGACGTGGGGGAACTCTGCTATCTGGTAAAAAACATTTTTTGTCTGCTGTATTTCCTGTGGGGTGTGTGGGAATCTGATGTACTGGTGTAGTTTGCTCGGCATGGTGTTGATAAATGCATTGAAAAATCTAGAGAGGGTACTCTGTGAGACTCCTCCAGCTGCTGCTATGACCCCTTGATAGCTCCCTGAGGTGAGTAGGTGGAGGGAGCATAATACCTGCACATGGGTGGGTATGCTGTGAGTCCTTAGTGTTCTGCACTGCAGTATGGGTTGTAGCTCAGCTATCAGATCAAGTATCATGGCTGATTTCAACCTGCACCTCTCATATATTTCCTCCTCTGTCAGGTTATAAAGTGTAATGCGCACTCTGAAAATGTGCTCCGGTCTCCTCCTCCCTCTCCTCAAACCTGCCAAGATCCTCATCCTCCTCGCCATGACTTAGAGTGCAGCCTTTGTGGAAAAGAGTCTGAGCCATTCTGGGCCTTTTTATATAGGTTGCACCTGGTTACCACCTGGTTTCACTTAGAGGTATTTTGCATGTGCAAAATGCCATTCTGTGAAAAATCGCAATTTGAGATTTTTTGCTGCATCTATTTGTGACTTGGATTTTGCGACTCGCAATTTGCGCCTCACAATTTCCTACTGGAAATACCGAATCGCTAAATGCAACTCGCAAAACCAGGTCGCAGAGCAAAAAATCGCAATTTTTGCGATTTCTTATTTTTGGTCTGCGAATGCCTTTCATGCATCGTAGACCATGTTTTTGCATTCGCAAACGGCCGATTTTTTGCGATTTGCACCGTTTGCAAGTGCAAAAAAGTTTCATACATCTGGCCCATGGAGCTATCGTGGACAGGGTCAATGTAGTGGGATAGCATCCAAGAACACGGGATGACATCAGGAAGAGGTTTAACGACCTACGGGGGAAGGTGCGTTCCGTGGTCTCAAGACACCACACTGCGGTTCAGAGGACTGGCGGCGGACCCCCACCTCCTCCCCCACAACTAATAACATGGGAGGAGCAGGTCTTGGCTATACTGTGTCCTGAGGGCCTCGCAGGAGTAGCTGGAGGAATGGACTCTTGTAAGTCAAAGCTTTAAATACTCTATCCCCCACCCTACCTGCATGCTATCACATACCCCCACCCTCGCCCTCACCCCCATCACTCCAACTCCTCACATATGCCCCACTATCACAAACCACACATCCCAACTCCAAGCCCTGCATGCAACAACAAAGCATGGACACTCATCATCAATGCATGTCCACTACACATACCCACACAGACCCCTAAACAATTATCACACAAGGTCCTACACAGGAATGGAAGCACTGGGGTACAGGGCCACCCACCCATTGCACACCATGGCACACACAGATACTAAAACTATGCATTTACACCCCTGCAGGACCCCTACCCAATGTCATCAGACAGGAGGTTCCAGACATGTCCACTCGTCCCACAGAAGAGGCCCACAGTGATGACAGCAGCCCTGTCCAACTGGATCTAGATGACCAGCCCAGCCCATCTGGGACCTCGGGACAGTCGTTCCCCTCACACATTCACGGGCCACCACAGAGCCTCCCCCCTCAGGAAACACCAGCACAGCACCCACCCAACGGGCCCATATCTCTGTCCCCAGGACACGTCAAGCAGCAGTGTGTCCACCACTACAGGGAACCCAGGCTAACCCACCACCCCAACAACAGCAGGGACCTGGGGGCAGTGGTAGTGGGCACACGGTTCAGGGGACAGAAGCCCAGGAACACAGGGAAACTAGGAGGGCTGCTGTGCGACAGGGGGAGGACAGGCCCAGGGAGCCCACTCTCCACGAGGCCCTCTCCAACATCATGGGAGCCTACCATCATTCCCAGGAGATGATGGCAATGGTACTGGCCAAGTTTCAGGAGACACAGCGGCTGCAGGAGGAACAGTATTTGGGGTTCAGGGAGGAACTCAAGTCCATCAATATCACCCTGGGCACCATTGTAGGGGTGCTGAAGGACCTCGTGAACACCTGGAGGGACACTGTGGCACAACAATGGGCCCCTGACACTAGCCTGGATGATGAACTGCCCACCACCTCCGCCGGCACTAATGAACAGGAGGCACCGCCACAGGACCACAACACCAGCACCCGACCCCCTGCAGATGGAGAACCACCCCACAAACGGTCCCTGAGATCCAGGACAAAGACAGAGAACAATGCCAAGACCCCCGCCAAGAAATGAGACCACCCTGATTGTCATCCTTCTGGCCCACTTTGTCACCCTGTCCATCCTTAAACTGCCCTAACTCCACTTCCTATGCCCCTTTGGACAATGCACCTGTGAGACAAATAGACTGGACTCTGCCATGGACATTCCTCCACCATCACCCCTGACCATTTTACAACCCCCTCCACTATTTTGCACTTAAATAAACACCCTTGAATCCCAAAACATTCTGGAGTCAGTCTGTGCTTTCACAAATGTGTATTAGCTATAACTAAGGAAAATACCAATGTCCATTGTATTGTCAACATACCTATGTCACACAGCTCTAGTCCATGAGGAAACATAGCAGAGGTCACACAGTGGGACCCACATCTGTGAAAAGGGAAAGTGACAAATCAGGGTCCATACACTGGGTGAAAGTGACAGACAGATGAGAGGTCGAACAATTTCATCAGATGTAGGAGGCAGTGAGGTCTTCTTAAGTGTGTCTTACTGGAAGTATTGATGGATCACGGTGTTTCTGTTGTCTATGTCCTCTTCTTCTGCCTCCTCTTCTTCACTGTCCACAGGCTCCAAAGCTGCCACAAGACCTCCATCTGGACCATCCTCCTGCAGAAAAGGCACCTGTCGTCGCAAAGCCAAGTTGTGCAGCATGCAGCAGGCCACGATGATCTGGCACACCTTCTTTGGTGAGTAGTATAGGGAACCACCTGTCATATGGAGGCACCTGAACCTGGCCTTCAGGAGGCCAAAGGTCCTCTCTATAACCCTCCTAGTTCGCCAATATGCCTCACTGTAGAGTTCCTCTGCCCTTGTCCTGGGATTTCTCACTGGGTTCAGTAGCCATGACAGGTTGGGGTAGCCAGAGTCACCTGCAAATGTCCAGGGACAGCTGTTAGACACACACTAACCCTTAGGGACAACCCCAGACCCAGACAACTAGTCACACTGTATAGGGTCCATGTCCTCACCTAATAGCCACACACGGTGCCTCTGGAGTTGCCCCATCACATTAGGGATGCTGATATTCCTTAGAATGTAAGCATCATGCACTGAGCCAGGAAACTTGGCGTTCACATGGGAGATGTACTGGTCGGCCAAACACACCATCTGCACATTCATTGAATGGTAACTCTTCTGGTTTCTGTACACCTGTTCACTCCTGCGGGGGGACCAAGGCCACATGTGTCCCATCAATGGCACCAATGATGTGGGGGATATTTCCCAGGGCATATAAGTCACCTTTCACTGTAGGCAAATCCTCTACCTGAGGGAAAACGATGTAGCTGTGCATGTGTTTCAGCAGGGCAGACAACACTCTGGACAACACGTTGGAGAACATAGGCTGGGACATCCCTGATGCAATGGCCACTGTTGTTTGAAAGGAACCACTTGCCAGGAAATGGAGTACTGACAGGACCTGCACTAGAGTGGGGATTCCTGTGGGATGGCGGATAGCTGACATCAGGTCTGGCTCCAATTGGGCACACAGTTCATGGATTGTGGCACAATCAAGTCTGTAGGTGACTATTACATGTCGCTCTTCCATTGTTGACAGGTCCACCAGTGGTCTGTACCCCGGAGGATGCCGCCATCTCCTCACCTGCCCCAGCGGACGTGCTCTATGGATGAGAACAGCGATCAGAGGGTCAGCCAACACTGAGGTACGAAAAAACAACTTTATTGCACACATTTGTCAAACCACTATGTGCCTGTCTTAGTGTGTATGCAAGGCCTAGATATGTGTGAAGCATTTAAAATTAATGCCATGTGGCCCCCTGAAATGGCGTCTGTCTGACCTGTAACGTGGGATAATGGGATATGAGGTAACTGCGCTAGTGTTGTACACCGTCGCGGAAGGCGGTCGAGAACCGTGGCGCAATCCTGCATTAGTTAACATTGGACCCTATGGGTCCCAGGAGCCAATGACGATGTACACTAGCGGTGGCAGGACGCACCGCTGCAGACGTGACCGCCATTTTCACTCTCTTCACTCACTTGATACCTGATCTTCGACAGGAGAGGACCTACACTGCAAGTGCTGCTGTGACCTCAGTCTGGAAGCGACAATGACTCAAGTGTCTGGGGAAAGGGCCCCTGCCTTCACATCGGAGGAGTTGTACTAACTAATGGATGGGGTTCTCCCCCAGTACACGCTACTCTACGGTCCTTCAGACAAACAGGTGAGTACACTGTGAGCATGCTGTATGGGCAATGCCTGTTTGGAGTGTTGTGGATGGGAGATGGGGGGGGAATGAGGCGTGCATGAAACGACGATGAAAAGATGTGCATCAGGGCAATGGTGGAAACGTGGGCCAATGACTGTAACGGTCCGGACGGTTATAGTTTTTCCTTTTCCCCTGTACTATTCCTGTAGGTCAGCTCACACCAGAAGAAGGATATTTGGAGTGCCATCGCCAAGGAAGTCCGGACCCTGGGGGGGCCACCACAGACAGAGCACCCACTGCCGGAAAAGATGGGAGGACATTTGCCGCTGGAGCAAGAAGACGGCAGCAAATGTTCTGGATCCTGACAGTGGAGTGTCCGGAGTTGGATGGGCATCTGATTCAACGCACATGGTAGGTGTCTGGGTGGGGAGGTGGGCAGTGGGTTCCCCTAGGCCAGGGCGAGTTTTGTAGGCAAGGTCCCTTTGTGAGGCAGGCTATGTGGCACCCCACCCCACCAGTGTTAAGAGCCATCTACCCCTAGTCAGGCTCCTGTGACTTCCATGTATGCAGCAATCGGGCATACGCCTTGTACCCCATGGCCCTGTGATTAATTAGGGAACTCTAAGTGCATGGAGTAGTGCAGAGGGCTGCTGTGTCTGTAGTGTCCACCAACGGTAGCGGTATTGCATGCACTGAATATGTCTTTCTACTTTCTCCCCCCCCCCTTTATGTGGTCTCCCTGTTCTTGTGTTCATTAGCATCATCAGGCGGAGGAGCAGTGCCACTGGAGCAGGAGGGAGCTGCATCCCACATGGACCAGGAGGGCAAGACTACGAACTCTGGATTCACCAGTGGGACAGAGGGCGAGGGGAGCTCCACGGCGTGGACAGGAGCTGATACCAGCGACTCCTCCTCTGATGGGAGCTCCCTTGCGGTGGCAGGCCCCTCTGTGCCCACTGCATCTACAGGTACAGCCTCCACCCCCCTACCAGCACCGCCCTCCCAGCAGCCCCTCAGCGTGTGCACCGTGGCTGCTCACCCAGGAGGGTGGGCATCTCCTTCGCTCCAGGCACCTCAGCCCCTGCCCCTGTCAGCCCTGCTGCCCTCAGTGAGGAGGCCATTGACCTCCTCAGACCCCATACTGTTGGGCAGACTACCATTCTGAATGCCATCCAGGGTGTAGAGAGGCAGTTGCAACAGACAAATGCATACCTGGAGGGCTTTGATTCTGGTCAGGCAGCCCAACAGCGAGCTTTTCAGACTCTGGCCTCAGCACTGATGGCAGCCATTGTCCCTGTGTCCAGCCTCCCCCCTCCAACTTCCTCCACCCAGACCCAATCCCCAGTACCTCAGCCTATCCCAAGCACACCATCAGACCAGCATGCACACACCTCAACACACAAGGGTAGCTCTGGCAAACATCAGCACCACACATCCCACAGGCACTCACACAAGCATCATACCCATGCAGACATACCAACAGCCACTGCCTCCACTGTGTCCTCCTCCTCCATGTGTGCCTCCTCCCTCCCTGTCACGTCTTCACTCACACCTGCATGCACTACATCTTCAGCCACTACGCCCATCACCAGCATGCCCATCACCACACACCGCTCACGTGCACTCACCACCCCCACTACCATTCACACATCCTCTGTGTCCTCTCCCAGTGTGTCTGTGAGCCCACCTCGCAAACTGCACAAACGCAGTCACACACCCACCCAACAGTCATCCACCTCACGACAGCCTCCAGCCCATGCACCTTCACCCAAAGTCAGCAAACAAACACCTCCCTCCCACAACCACTACCTCCTCCTCCACTCCCAGACCCCTTCCATCTACCCGTCCCAGTGTATCTAAAAAACTTTTCCCATGAAACCTTGAGCTCTTCCCTACACTTTCCCCACCCCTTCTGTCCCCTAGGGCCCACCTTTCCATGGCCAGCACCTCAGCCACCATATCACCGGGAACAATGGTGCCAGCAGTAACCGGCTTCTGGAGTGCGCCAAGCAGCAGGGCAGCCAGTGTCCCAAGGAGCCATGCCAAGGACATTCCCCCACCTCAAAAACAAAAGAAGTTGGCCACAGCCCGGAGGGAGAAGGCCAAAACACCTGTCACCAAGGACTCTGCCAGGACAACAGTTGGGAGTGGCAAGACAGCTGCGCCACCATCCAAGGAGGGGAAGGGCCAGAAAAAGAAAGGGAAGTCGCCGCCAACCTGCACGGCGGACAAGACCGCCACCGGCACCACCACATTCACCGCCGCCACGGGCACTGCCGCCCAGGACACCGCCGCCAGCAGCACACTCAGTGAGCCCCCCACCAGCGCTGCCGCCCATGACACCGCCGCCAGCAGCACGCTCAGTGAGCCCTCCACCAGCACCGCCGCCCAGGACACCACTGCCAGCAGCAGGCTCAGTGAGCCCCCCCACCAGCACCGCCGCCCAGGACACCGCTGCTAGCAGTACGCTCAGTGAGCCCCCACCAGCACCGCCGCCCAATTAGCACTGCAAGCACCGGCGTTACTGAGGCCGCCGCCAGCACTGCCAGCGTCCACGCCACATCCTGTGCCAGTGGCACCACCGCAGACATTGCTGCCATCCCCAGTGGTCAGTCGTTCGAGGCTGGTAGTCAGTTCCAGGGGCCTCAACAGCTTCCATGTTGGCCCACCATCAGTGGAGTGTCAGATCCACTACCTCAGTCCTTGTCAGGATGAAGCACTCTGGGCACAAAGCCCCCTCCAGAACCAGTGGAGAATCACATCCACTACCTCAGTCCTTGGCAGGATGAAGCACTCTGGGCACAAAGCCCCCTCCAGAACCAGCGGAGAATCACATCCACTACCTCTGTCATTGGCAGGATGAAGCACTCTGGGAACAAAGCCCCCTCCAGAACCAGTGGAGACTGTTATCCACTTGAGAGATTGTGGCTTTGCACTCCCCAGGATAAAGCAGTGGGCAAACCACCCACTGAAAAGACTTGAAAGACTGTGGCTTTGCACTTCCCAGGATAAAGCAGTGGGCAAACCACCGACTTGAGAGACTGTGGCTTTGCACTCCCCAGGATAGGGCAGTGGGCAAACTACCCACTTGAGAGACTTGAGAGACTGTGGCTTTGCACTCCCCAGGATAAAGCAGTGGGCAAACCACCCACTTAAGAGACTTGTGAGACTGTGGCTTTGCACTCCCCAGGATAAAAGCAGTGGGCAAACCACCAACTTGAGAGACTTAAGAGACTGTGACTCTGCACTACCCAGGATAAAGCAGTGAGCAACCCACCCACTGAAAAGACTTGAGAGACTGTGGCTTTGCACTCCCCAGGATAAAGCAGTGGGCAAACCACCCACTGGAGAGACTTGAGAAACTGTGGCTTTGCACTCCCCAGGACACATCAATGGGCATGGAGCCCCCTCTTGGTCCTGGCGTCGTGCACTCATCCGGCTGAGGTGCCCCCTCTTCCCTTCCCCCTGAGGTGCCTATTTTATTTCAATCTGATGCCCCTGCAGTGTTCTCTCTGTTTGGATCGGGTATTGAGTGTGGGCCTCGCACATGCATTTTGGGCGCAGTGGTCCATGGACTATGTAGGTGCAGTTCATGGACTTGAATTCTTGGTGTACAAATTTGTTAATAGTGTATATATATTTTTGACTAATGGATTTTTCCAGATTACAATGGTTCAAATCATTTCCTTTTGTCATTGCGTTCTTCCAGGGAGGCTTGGGGGGTGTAAATGTAATGTTTCGGCATATACTGGTGTGTGTGTTGTTGTGGGTGGGGGTAGGGGTGTTGCGTGTGTGTGTCACTCTCTTTTCCCTCCCCCCTCTGTCGTAGGTGCAGTACTCACCGTGGTCATCACTGCCATCGGTCGTGCTCCTGGTAGAGGAGCAGGAAGAGTATCACAGGGAGAATTTGGAGTTCCGGCTCCATGGCGTCCTGGTTCCTCGTGGGGTGTGTAGAGGTGAGAGTTTTCCCTTCCAAGTCCTGTTTCCGCCGTGTTTTTGTTGGCGTTGAATCCACCCTGGAAAAAGTGACGGATTAGCCTCTCATAATGGTGTGGGCGGTACATTGTCTTCCGTCTGTCTGTTGGCGGTGACCGCCATGCTGTTTGTTTGTACCACTGTGGTGGTCAGAGTGTTAAAGTGGCTGTCTTTGTTGGCGGTTTCCGCCATGGTCATAATTCCACTTTTTTTACTGCTGGCCTGTTGGCGGTCTTACCGCCGCTTTAACACCGACCACCAGGGTTGTAATGAGGGCCTTCATCTCTGCAAAGGAATGCCTTGTGTGGCGAAACTCGATGCACAGCCTGCCAGAATCAACTCACAACCTGCCTAGCCGTGAAAGAATCATTGCTTCGCCGAACTGGAATAATGCAGCCTGGCTCCTCGTGTGGAGATCGACGCACCTCCAGCATTGTGACCAGGACTTCAACGCACACCCCACTGGATTGATGCATTGCCAAACCGGAACAATGCAGCCCAACTTCTTGTGAGAGGAATCGATGCAGCACCTGCCCATCGACAGAAGCTCCGAAGTATCAGCCACCGGATCGATGCAGCACCTAAGACTTCGTCCTGCATGCCCAGGATTTCCACGCATCGTCCCTGGATTTCAAAAGACCTCACATTGCAAAGAAGATTCAAGCCTGTACGCCAGAATTCAATGCAAAGTCCTTGCTGCGTAGAAACTAATCAAAGCATCGTCTGTGTGCACCTGTAAATCTGATGCACACACTTCGTTTTTCTCGCATACCCTCTTCTGCAGTCTTCGTTCATGTGATTGTGACGCATACCAGGTACTTTGTTCTTGCAAGAGACACTTGTTGCTTTTTAAAGACTTAAGACTCTAACTATCTTTACAAAAGTGATATTTCAACTTGTACTTATCAAATCTTGATAGTTTGGACCGTAATTCACTCAGATAAATATCTCATATTTTTCTAAGCCTGTGTGGTGTATTTTGTGGTGTGTGGTTTGTTTTCACTGTGTCATTGCATGATTTATTGCACAAATACTTTACACATTGCCTTCTAAGTTAAGCCTGACTTCTCAGTGTCAAGTTACCAGAGGGTGGGCACAGGCTAATTTAGATTGTGTGTGACTTACCCTGACTAGGATTGTGGTCTACTTGTACAAGAGTCTATAGCTCTGCCAACTAGAGACTCTATCTCTAACACAAGTCAATAGCTCATTTAGCTTAACGACATGAATTAGGGCAAAACAACATACTTTACCACATCAGGACATGAAATGAACATCAGATTTATACAGATATGCATGAATCACCATCTGTCACAATAAAAATTTGGACCCACGTAGACACTCTCCGAGTTATCCTACAAATGCAGTAGTTCCCCACAATGCTAAGAACAAGGAAAAACATTCTCCTCCTAGTAAGCATGTAACGTTAATTTAGGACTGGGGAAAATGTCATGAGGGTTCTAACATGTGGCCAGCAGGCACAGAGACACCTGTGTGCCTTCCAGAAGGTCTACGGTAACTTCATATCCTTAAAAGAAAGTGGTAGCCAATGGTAGCTCCACGTCACTCTTAGAGTTCTCTTGAGAGGTCTCTCCTTTTATGGAGTCTGGGAACATTGCTTGCTCACTGCAGCAGGTCCACAAGGGGGAAATGCACTTAAGCTGAAGATCCCAATCCATTTGCAATATGCAGCCTGTAGAGCCTAGTTAAACCAGAGTCAAGGAACAGTTGGAAGAGGGAAAACAATCAGAAAAGCAATTGAGTCCTTTAGGGGACCAAGCAATTAACAGGCAGCCAGAAAACAGCAGAAGAGTAGTCCAAATGAGTAAATTAAGCAGCTCAGCAGTCCTTCAGACTGGATCAGTTCCAGATCCAAAGGTGGTCTGAACACATGGGGTAAGAGCCCCTGTACTTATACTCATAAATGCCTTTGATGTAGAGGTGGCTTCAAAGGAAGCCTTTAAGGATTACAATAAACCACTTACAACCCAACCCCGGCTCCAGACATCTTTGGAGGATTAACCTGCCCTTTGAGTGAGAGCAGGACATAGCCTTTTGACATGCCCAGGAACACTATCAATATGCAGATGAATCCAGATGTATTTCTTGTCACACATAGCCCTTCTTGTGTTGTAGCTGTCTGGAAAGTATGCACCAAATACAGCTATCACTCAGCCCCAGACGTGTATTTGAGTTAGGCTACAAAGCACAGAGAGTTATAAGCACAGAGGAATGCCAACTTTTTAAAAGTGGCATTTCTTAAATAGTAACGGAAAATCCCCAAACATTTTTCACTACCATTCCAAACATTCCAGACATGGCAACCCTACTCCTGTCAGATCAAGAACTACCACTTAAAAGTATAAAAGGGACATCCCAATGCTTACCTATGAGAGGAGCAGCCCTCACAGTAGTGAAAAAGGAAATAGGCTATTTTTCACTACTCGGATATGCAAAACATAAGAGTACATGGTTTAACTTTCACTTACACAGCCTTATGCCCATAGGTAGGCCCTAGGGAACCCTTAGGAGTAACTTAGATATAATAAAAGGAGAGTTTAGTGTGAGAAAGTAGCCTCTTTCTAGCATGGTAACCCCAACTTTTGGCCTGTTTATGTTTGTCAGTGTGTTTTTACTGTCTCAATGGGGTCCTGGCTAACCAGGACCCCAGTGCTCATAGTTAAAACCCTATTTGTCAGTGTGTTTTGCCTGTCTCAAAGGGTCCCTGCTAGCCAGGACCCCAGTGCCTGTAGTCTGTGGCCTATGTGTGTGTAGTCAGTATGCTTAACTGTGTCACTGAAGTTCTGCTAACCAGAACTCCAGTGATCATGGTCTCTCACTTACCAAATTAGTCACTATATTTAGTGACTTCAGATTCTAATTCCATTTGGCACACTGGACCCTCCTTAAAAGTCCCTAGTATATGGTACGTAGGTACCCAGGCAATTGGGTTTCCAGGAGATCCTTCTGTCATGCAGCATTGCTTTTGCCACCCATAAGGAGCTCAGACAAACATTTCTTCAGGACTGCCACTGCAGCCTGAGTGAAATAGTGCCCACACTATTTCACAGCCATTTTCACTGCACTTAAGTAACTTATAAGTCACCTATATGTCTAACCTTAATTTACTGAAGGCTAGGTGCAAAGTTACTAAGTGTGAGAGCACTCTTACACTAGGAAAAGTGCCCCCACGCCATCCCGAGCTAATTTCCCGGGCTTCGTGAGTGTGCCATTACATGCATGCCCTTCATATATGTCAATATATATATGCAGCTTCACAATGGTAATCCTGAATATGGCCATGTGAGGTGTCTAAGATCATAGAAGTGTCCCCCCATTCCAAATCTGGTATTGGGGGAGCAATCCCATGCCTCCTGGGGCTCCACCATGGACACCCAGTACTGCCAAACCAGCTCTCTAAGGTTTCCATTGCAGCGTCAGCTGCTGCCACCTCACAGATAGGTTTCTGCCCTCCTGGGGACAGAGCAGCTCAATCCAAGGAAGGCAGGACAATGCATTTCCTTTGGGAGGAGCGTGTTATACCCTCTCCCTTTGAAAATAGGTGTTACAGGCTTGGGAGGCATAGCCTCCCAGAGCCTCTGGAAATGCTTTGAAGGGCACAGATGGTGCCCTCCTTGCATAAGCCAGTCTACACCTGTTTAGGGGCCCCCAGTCCCTGCTCTGGCACGAAACTAGAAAGGTGAGTGACCACTCCCCTGTCCATCACCACCCCAGGGGTGGTGCCCAGAGCTACTCCAGTGTGTCCCTGGCATTAGCCATCTTGGATTCCAAGGTGCAGGGACACTCTGGAGACCTCTGAGTTGCCATTGCCACCAGGTGACATCAAATACCTCCCCTGATAGGTGCATACCTGGGTAGGTAGCCAACCCCCCCCCTCTCAGGGCTATTTAGGGTCTCTCCTCTGGGTGGTTCCTCATATTCATTTTGCAAGACTCCTCCAGGAATCCTCCGCATCCTCTGCTTCAGCTTCTGACCATCGGATCAACCACAGACTGCTCCAGGAACCGCTGAAACTGCAACAAAGTATCCAGGATAACTCCTGTGACATGCAACTTCAGCTCCAGCCAGCATTTACAACAGTTTCTGAGGTGTGCACGCTCTGAGGACTACCTGTTTTCATCCTGCACCAGAAGAACTGAAGGAATCTCCCATGGAGTGACAGAGTCACTTCCCTGCTACTGCAGGCAGCCTTCTGCGACAACAACCAGTACTCTGGGACTTCTCTCCTGACGACGAGCATGCTCCCTGGAACACAGATGGTGGCCTGACGTGACTCAGACTGTCCTAAGGTCCATCTGTCCAAATTTGGTGGAGGTAAGAGCTTGCCTACCCGTGCTGCGACAGTACCCCTGTTCACCATGCGATCTCCAGCTCCTTGGGCTTCTGTGCACTTCTGCCAAACATCCTTTGTGCACAGTGTAGCCAAGGGGCCCCAGCACTCCATCCTGTGATGCACAACTTGCTGAGTTGTTCTCCGGCAGCGTGAGACCTTCCTTTGTTGTGCTGCGAAGACCACACTTTGCATCTTCTTTGTCACCATGTCCTGGGACTTCCGTGGGAGCTGCCTGGTTTTCTGCGGGCTCTCCGAAGTGCTGAGATCTCCCAAGTTGAGACCCCTAGGTCCCTCCTTGTCCAGGCAGCTCCATTTTGACACAAACCGTGTACTTGCTTGAACCAAGGCTTGTTGGTGGAATCCAGCGATGCAAATAGCCTGCATCCAACAACTCGACGTAGCACATCTCCTGCACCATGCAGGAACCCACAGCCATCTTCTTTGGTGCTCATCTGTACTCTTCTTCTTACCGGAAAATCCACTTTTGCGCCATCTTCTAGGTTGGCAGGGGCTCTTGTCCTTCCTGGACTCTCCTTTGACTTCTGGACTTGACCTCCTCTCTCTGCACGGCTTCAGGTCCAGGAATCCGCCGTTTGTTGATTGCAGTCTTGCTCGTTTCTTGCAAAATCTCTTATCACGACTTGTAGTGTGTCCTGAGGAAACTTGCTGTACTTTAGTCCTGCTTTCCTGAGCTCTGGGGTGGGGTCCTTTACTTACCTTTGGTGTTTTCTTACACTCCCAGTGCCCCTCTACATAGTACACTTGCCTAAGGGGGAATTTGTGATTCCATTCCACTTTCTTAGTATATGGTTTGTGTTGCCCATAGACCCTTTGCAATCTTTTGTATTTTCTACTGTTTGCACTATTCTATGGCTGTTTACTTACCTGATTTTGGTTGCTAGTGCATATATGGTGTATGATACTTACCTCCAGAAGGAGTACTGCCTCTAAGATATTTTTGGCCTTGTGTCACTAAAATAAAGTACCTTTATTTTTGGTAACACTGAGTATTGTCTTTTATTGTGTATAAGTACTGTGCAACTATATTGGTATTGCAGGAGCTTTGCATGTCTCCTAGTTCAGCCTAAGCTGCTCTGCTCCAGCTACCTCAAGAAAGCTTAGGCTGCTAGAACACTGCCTAAATTTCACTAATAATGGATAACTGGACCTGGTATAAGGTACCCACTACAAATCAGGCCAGCCTCCCACATTTAGATGCTTGAATACTGTTTGGATTTGTTATCTGAACTGTTATATTCTTTCCACAACAGACGTGATGTGCTCATGGACATGATGAATGTTGTGTGTGTCTATGTCTCACCTTTCTCTAATTTCCCATATCAATCCGTTCAAGAAACCCCTAAACTTCTTCCCCCATCTGTTGAGGTGTGCACATTGGAATTAACCAATCATGTTGCCCTATCTTTAGTGTAGCTTCTAACTAGTGATGTAATGCATTGTATCGTAGTATAGGAATCTTGGGCTCAAGGCACTGCAGAATTTGAAAACCAAGGCCAAATGTTTGAACTTTATACTGCATGATAAAGATAGGTAGTCAAGTTCTTTAATTGATGTCTGACTTTTCCATCAGAATTCAGACGAAGTTGTGCCACTGGTTATGTAATCTCAAAAAACGCTGGAATTTCCTTTTTGGGAGCTCAGTTCAGATTAAGTTGCAATTGTCAAGCCCTGACAACATCAAAACATCAATAAGTTCAACACCTCATCACCACTGCTGTGATTTGGTGCTAAAAGGGAGATCTGTATCAAATCAGTTGTTTATTACTGGGCTGGTCATTCAATCAATCAATCAGTATTTGTAAAGCATGGCTACTCACCTGTGAGGGTCTCCAGGCGCTGGGGGAAAGGAGAGGCCTAATCCGAAGAGTCACATCTTGAGGTTCTTCCTGAAGATGGTGAGCGACGGGCTTTTTCTGAGGTGCAGGGGGAGGTTGTTCCTGCTCTTTGCTCCAGTGTAGGGAAAGGATTGTGGTGGTTTGCCGATGTGAAGGATGGTGGCCAAACCCATCTGGGCAGAGCAGAGGGATCTGGCGGGGGTGAGGAAGGAGCCGTGGTGGTTCAGGTAGGCTGGTCCTTCGTTGTGTATGGCCTTGTACATGTGGGTGAGAAGCTTGAAGGTGATTCGCTTCTCGACCGGTAGCCAGTGAAGGCTCCTCAGGTGTTCAAAGAGGTGTTCTTGGCAAGGGAGTTCCAGAATGAGTCTGGCAGCAGCGTTCTGGACGAGTTGTCGTTTTTTGATGTTCCTGGATGAGGTGCCAGCATAGAGGGCATAGCCGTAGTCGAGCTTGCTAGTGACTAAGGTGTGGGTGATTGTCCTGTGGCAGTCTGCTGAGATCCATCTGAAGATCTTCCAAAGTTTGCGGAGTGTGTGCTAGCAGGAGTAGGCAACAGAGTTTACCTAGCGAGTCATGGATAGGGAGGAGCAGACGATGATTCCTAAGTTGCGGGCATGCTCAGTTGGTGAAGGGGGGGCGCTGAGGGATGTGGGCCACCA
The DNA here is from genome assembly GCF_031143425.1 of Pleurodeles waltl. Taxonomy (NCBI): domain Eukaryota; kingdom Metazoa; phylum Chordata; class Amphibia; order Caudata; family Salamandridae; genus Pleurodeles; species Pleurodeles waltl. The sequence continues at coordinate 769,136,629 of NC_090436.1, forward strand.
GGAGTCGGCCCAAGCCAAGGTGCCGTTTCTGAAGATGATGAGCCTAGTCTTGTCGGAGTTGAGCTTGAGGCCGCTTTCTCTCATCTAGGTGGCAACAGCTTCCAATCCGGAGTGGAAGTTCCTTTTGGCCATGTCTAGGTCTTCGGTGAGAGAAATGATGAGTTGTGTGTCATTGGCATGTGATACAATGTTTATACCATGGCTTTTGACGATGGCAGTGAGAGGGGCCATGTTTATGTTGCACAGTGTGAGACTCAGTGAGAATCCTTCGGGGACTCCGCAGTTGACTGCTTTGGGTCCTGAAGTGTAGGGCAGGAGTCTGACCGTCTGCGTCCTACAGAAGAGGAAGGAGTGGATCCATTCCAGGGATCTTCAGTGGATCCTATGTCGTGGAGTCTGGTGTGCAAAGTGCTGTGGGAGACTGTGTTGAATTCTGCTGAGAGGTCGCGGAGCATGAGTGCTGCAGTGTGGCCACGGTATAGGAGTAATCTGATGTCATGGGTGGCTGCTAGGAGGGCTGTCTCCGTGCTGTGGTTGCTACGGAAGCCAGACAGGGAGCTACCCATGGAGTTGTTGGCCTTGATGAAATTCCGTAGTTGTGCGTTGATTGCTTTCTCCAGTACTTTGGCAGGGTAGGGTAGTAGCGAGATGGGCCAAAAATTATTTAGTTCTGATGGGTCGGCTGAAGGGTTCTTCAGGGGAGGGCGTATTTTGGAGTGTTTCCAGTCCTCGGGGAAGGTGCCCCTGTTGATGGAGCAGTTGATTGTGTCCCGGAGGTCCGGGGTGACGGATGTGCTGGCTCTGATGTATATGTCGTACGGGCAGAGGTCTGATGGGGCTCCGGACTGGGTGCTGTTCATGATGTTGGCTGTTTCCTTTGTGGTGAGTATGGACCAGATGTGGATGGTCTGGGTGGGTTCTGGGGGGATGGGTCGGTCACAGTTTCCGGTACCAGGATTTTCCAGGAGGGAGCTGTTGTAGATGTCCTGGATCTTATGGTGGAAAAAAGAAGCAGTTTATCGCAGAGGTATTGTGTTGGGGGGCTTCTGGTGGCTTCGGAGAGGGGATCTGTGAACTCATTGATGACTGAGAAGCATTCCTTAGAGTTGTGTGCAGAGGAGTTGATGCACCCCCGGAGTTCGTCCTTCTTAGCGTTCTTGATTTTTCATGTAGGGTGGCAGTTGTGGCTCTTAATGAGGCGAGGTCTTCGCTGGTTTGGATGTTCCTCCATTTTTCCTCTAAACATCTGCGGGTATGCTTTGAATCTTGAAGTTCGGTGGTGAACCAGCTGGCTTTCTTAGGTACTCGTTTGGCCGATGTCAGCTGAGAGGGGCTAGAGTGTTGATGCATCCGGTGAATCATGTGTCGAGATTGCGCGCTGCTCTGCTGGTGTTGTCAGAGGGTGCGGTGATTGTGAAGTGTATGCTGTGGTGGTCAGTAGAGTCTGGGGTGGAGATGGTCTCAATGGTGATCCGTTTTTTTGAGGTGAAGATGGGGTCCAGTGTGTGTCCTGCGATGAGTGTGGGTGTAGAGACTAGCTGTCTGAGGCAGAGGGGGGAGAGGTTGTCGAGTAGGGCATTGGTGTTTGGGTTGGTGCGGTCCTCGAGGTGGAAATTCAGTTTGCTGAGGAGGAGGTAGTCGACTGACGCCAGGTAGCGATCTCTACGACGTCATCTATGAAAGCTGGGCGGGGGCCGGGTGGACTGTATACCAGGGTGCCACAGATCGAGAAGCTGTGGTTGGAGTGGACCAAGAATTGAAGGTGTTCCATGATGATGCAGTGCTCTTCTGGGACGTAGCGAGGTCTTGTGTACGATGGCGAGTCCTCCATCTGGGTGGTAGGGCCGGTCCCTCCTTAGGATGCTGTAACAATTGGGAATGGCAATAACGATTAATGGACCCGAGGTGGGATTGGTCCAGGTCTCTGTAAGGAAGGTGCTGTCCAGTCGGGCAATGTCAATCAAGTCCCAGATTTTGGTGACATGTTTGTGGAGGAAGCAGATGTTCAGGAGCAGGCAGTTGATGGGGTTGTGGAGGTTGTTGGTATCTTTGTGTGCAGAGAGTACCTTCAGCTTGTTGAGGTTGATGCTGAAGTTGCAGTTCCTACAGGTGAAAGGTCCTTGTGTGTCCTTGGGGGAGATGGTGCAGCACTTGATGAGATGTCTGGTGTTGAGGTGGAGGAGGGTCTCGGAGTCATTATGAAGGCAGTCCAGTGGGTGGTTTGATGGAGATCCATGGTTCCTGCAGTTGAGTGCAGTCCAGGCACGTACGGGAGCAGACGGGTTTGCCTTTGGCACTCCTTTGGCGTACCCGCTACACACAGCTGCCATTAGGAAGGGGATGGGAGTGTGGGTAACAGTCAGCTAGGAGGGTGGGAAAAGGTGATTTGCGGGGCAGACGTGGGCAGAGGAAAGAGGGGAGAAACGAAAAAGGAATAAAGGAAATACGAGAAAAAAAAAGAAAAAAACCAGAAAAAGCAAGAGTGAAAGAGCGACAGAGAGAAAGAAATACTTACTTGTGATTGCCACTAGACCACCAAGGATGAGGCACAGGGAGGAGCCTGTGTGTGAAGGAGGGCCTCGAACTGAGAGTAAGGAGACTCTCAGTTCATCCCAGCAAAAGCCAGAGGCAGCAGCAGTTAGAGGAGCTGGGGAGGGCAGCAGACGCTGACCAGGAGGTCAGTGCAGTTGCCCTCTTACAGCGCTGCAGACGCCATTAAGAAGGGGAGTGGGGTGGGTGGAGCAGTCAGAGGGGAGGCAGAAGGACCGGAAAGTTGCTTCACAGGGAAAAGGGGGGCAGGGGAAAGAGGGGGGAAAGGAAAAAGGAATAAAGGAAAAACAAGAGAAAAAAGAGAAAAAGGCAGAAAAAGCAAGAGTGAAAGAGCAACAGAGAGAAAGAAATACTTACTTGTGATGTGCATTGCTCCTAAAGACATCAGAATGGAATGTTGTCAGCTGAGGGTGTTTCCAAATCTGGTTTTCAAGCCATTAAATTGAAGGTATTTTTTTAACCCATCAGTAGATGTGCTGAATTTGATGTGGCGATGAGCCATATATATTGATGATGTTTTGACCTTGGTTAGAGAGGAATGGTTTGTACCATTGTAGGGTTGTTGCTGTAAAATCAACCCACATCTTCAGTTTGTAACACCAACCCATATTTTTAGGCATTCCTGAAGGATTTTTTGGTTCACTGTAATATAGGCCGCCTAAGAATCATCGAGAACCTTTTTGTTACAATGTGTTGTAGACGATGTGCAACTTCTCTACCCATGATTTTGCAAACAAAGTGTATCTCTCTGTAGGTAGAACGATTTTGTGTTATGGCTGTCGATTTCTTTAATGGCAATGTGAGTTTAGCTTGTTTCGTGGCTTTGGGGCAATCTTCTTTTGAAAGGCAAAGTTCATATTTCTTATGGCTTTGTTGATTATCTGCATAAATACCAAGCTTTAATTTCCCCCACTTAGACTTTATTAGCTGCACAGCATGCATTGAAGTGTCCAGGCGCCTAAAAGGTGAAGAACAGAGGGAAGTTTGCTCATTTATGTTTTCTCAGAACTTAACAACAACTTTATTACAATTTCAACATCAAATAACTTAGGGGGTCATTCCAAGTTTGGCGGGTGGCAGTTGCCGCCCGCCAAACTTACCCCGTCAAATGACCGCTCCGCGGTCAGAAGACCACGGGGGCCATTCCGACTTTCCCACTGGGCGGGCGGGCGCCCGCCAAGGGAGCACCCGCCGGCCCAGCGGGAAAGGCCCTGCAACACAGAAGCCGTCTCCGAATGGAGCTGGCGGTGTTGCAGGGGTGCGACGGGTGCAGTTGCACCCGTCGCGATTTTCACTGTCTGCTTTGCAGACAGTGAAAATCATGCTGGGGCCCTGTTAGGGGGCCCCTGCACTGCCCATGCCAGTGGCATGGGCAGTGCAGGGGCCCCCAGGGGCCCCAGGACACCCGTTCCCGGCATCCTGTTCCTGGCGGGAAAAACCGCCAGAAACAGGCTGGCGGGAAGGGGGTCGGAATCCCCATGGCGGCGCTGCTTGCAGCGCCGCCATGGAGGATTCTCCCAGCCGGGGGAAATCCGGCGGTGTAGGAGGCTGGACTGGCTTGTAGTGAGTACCAAGGGGTACTTGCACCTTGCACCAGGCCCAGTTATCCCTTATTAGTGTATAGGGTGTCTAGCAGCTTAGGCTGTTAGATAATGGTAGCTTAGCAGAGCAGCTTAGACTGAACCAGGAGACGTGTGAAGCTACTACAGTACCACTTAGTGTCATATGCACAATATCATAAGAAAACACAATACACAGTTATACTAAAAATAAAGGTACTTTATTTTTATGACAATATGCCAAAGTATCTCAGAGTGTACCCTCAGTGAGAGGATAGGAAATATACACAAGATATATATACACAATAGCAAAAATATGCAGTATAGTCTTAGAAAACAGTGCAAATGATGTATAGTTACAATAGGATGCAATGGGGAAACATAGGGATAGGGGCAACACAAACCATATACTCCAAAAGTGGAATGCGAACCACGAATGGACCCCAAACCTATGTGACCTTGTAGAGGGTCGCTGGGACTATTAGAAAATAGTGAGAGTTAGAAAAATAACCCTCCTCAAGACCCTGAAAAGTGAGTGCAAAGTGCACTAAAGTTCCCCTAAGGACAAAGAAGTCGTGTTAGAGAAATAATGCAGGAAAGACACAAACCAACAATGCAACAACCCTGGATTTCCAATCTGGGGTACCTGTGGAACAAGGGGACCAAGTCCAAAAGTCACAAGCAAGTCGGAGATGGGCAGATGCCCAGGAAATGCCAGCTGCAGGTGCAAAGAAGCTTCTACTGGACAGAAGAAGCTGCGGTTTCTGCATGAACGCAAAGGGCTAGAGACTTCCCCTTTAGAGGACGGATCCCCCTTGCCTTGTAGAGTCGTGCAGAAGTGTTTTCCCGCCGAAAGAACGCCAACAAGCCTTGCTAGCTGCAAATCGGGCGGTTAGCGTTTTTGGATGCTGCTGTGGCCCAGGAGGGTCAGTAGGTCGCAAATTGGACCAGGAGGTAGAGGGGACGTCAAGCAAGACAAGGAGCCCTCTTAGCAGCAGGTAGCACCCAGAGAAGTGCCAGAAAGAGGCACTACAAGGATGCGTGAAATGGTGCTCACCCGAAGTCGCACAAAGAAGTCCCACGTCGCCGGAGAACAACTTAGGAGGTCGTGCAATGCAGGTTAGAGTGCCGTGGACCCAGGCTGGACTGTGCACAAAGGATTTCCGCCGGAAGTGCACAGAGGCCGGAGTAGCTGCAAAAGTCGCGGTTCCCAGAAATGCAGTCTAGCGAGGTGAGGCAAGGACTTACCTCCACCAAACTTGGACTGAAGAGTCACTGGACTGTGTGGGCCACTTGGACAGAGTTGCTGGATTCGAGGGACCTCGCTCGTCGTGCTGAGAGGAGACCCAAGGGACCGGTAATGCAGCTTTTTGGTGCCTGCGGTTGCAGGGGGAAGATTCCGTCGACCCACGGGAGATTTCTTCAGAGCTTCTAGTGCAGAGAGGAGGCAGACTACCCCCACAGCATGCACCACCAGGAAAACAGTCGAGAAGGCGGCAGGATCAACGTTACAGAGTTGCAGTAGTCGTCTTTGCTACTATGTTGCAGTTTTGCAGGCTTCCAGCGCGGTCAGCAGTCGATTCCTTGGCAGAAGGTGAAGAGAGAGATGCAGAGGAAGTCGGATGAGCTCTAGCATTCGTTATCTAAAGTTTCCCCAGAGACAGAGACCCTAAATAGCCAGAAAAGAGGGTTTGGCTACCTAGGAGAGAGGATAGGCTACTAACACCTGAAGGAGCCTATCAGAAGGAGTCTCTGACGTCACCTGGTGGCACTGGCCACTCAGAGCAGTCCAGTGTGCCAGCAGCACCTCTGTTTCCAAGATGGCAGAGGTCTGGAGCACACTGGAGGAGCTCTGGACACCTCCCAGGGGAGGTGCAGGTCAGGGGAGTGGTCACTCCCCTTTCCTTTGTCCAGTTTCGCGCCAGAGCAGGGCTAAGGGGTCCCCTGAACCGGTGTAGACTGGCTTATGCAGAATTGGGCACATCTGTGCCCAAGAAAGCATTTCCAGAGGCTGGGGGAGGCTACTCCTCCCCTGCCTTCACACCATTTTCCAAAGGGAGAGGGTGTAACACCCTCTCTCAGAGGAAGTCCTTTGTTCTGCCATCCTGGGCCAGGCCTGGCTGGACCCCAGGAGGGCAGATGCCTGTCTGAGGGGTTGGCAGCAGCTGCAGTGAAACCCCAGGAAGGGCAGTTTGGCAGTACCAGGGTCTGTGCTACAGACCACTGGGATCATGGGATTGTGCCAACTATGCCAGGATGGCATAGAGGGGGCAATTCCATGATCATAGACATGTTACATGCCCATATTCGGAGTTACCATTGTGAAGCTACATATAGGTAGTGAGCTATATGTAGTGCACGCGTGTAATGGTGTCCCCGCACTCACAAAGTCAGGGGAATTGGCCCTGAACAATGTGGGGGCACCTTGGCTAGTGCCAGGGTGCCCTCACACTAAGTAACTTTGCACCTAACCTTTACCAGGTAAAGGTTAGACATATAGGTGACTTATAAGTTACTTAAGTGCAGTGTAAGATGGCTGTGAAATAACGTGGAAGTTATTTCACTCAGGCTGCAGTGGCAGGCCTGTGTAAGAATTGTCAGAGCTCCCTATGGGTGGCAAAAGAAATGCTGCAGCCCATAGGGATCTCCTGGAACCCCAATACCCTGGGTACCTCAATACCATATACTAGGGAATTATAAGGGTGTTCCAGTAAGCCAATGTAAATTGGTAAAATTGGTCACTAGCCTGTTAGTGACAATTTAAAAGAAATGAGAGAGCATAACCACTGAGGTTCTGGTTAGCAGAGCCTCAGTGAGACAGTTAGGCACTACACAGGAAACACATACATATAGGCCACAAACTTATGAGCACTGGGGTCCTGACTAGCAGGATCCCAGTGACACATAACAAACATACTGAAAACATAGGGTTTTCACTATGAGCACTGGGCCCTGGCTAGCAGGATCCCAGTGAGACAGTGAAAACACCCTGACATACACTCACAAACATGCCAAATGTGGGGGTAACAAGGCTAGAAAGAGGCTACTTTCTCACAGGCGGGAAACAGCCGGACCCGGCTGGGCGACCGCGGCTTTACAGCCGCGGTCGGAATCCCAATTGAAGCACCGCCAGCCTGTTGGCGGTGCTTCCGTGGCCATCCACCCTGCCAACAGGGTTGGAATGACCCCCTTAATCCTGATGAAGAGTCTAGTTCCAAATGCAAAGCTAGGTTAAAATAGACTTGATATACTTATATATAGGATACACTCTGTAGTTGCACAGTAAATGGTTCTGCAATTCAAAACAAGTTAGGCTTGTGACCAAACAGATGTCAGAGGCAGTAGGTGTTTGCCAGAATGTAGCCTCAGAAATACAGATTGATGAAATATACCTTTAAATTACATTTGGAGCTTTATTATTTCTTACATTTTAGATCCTCCTCTACTCTGTCCTACTTCTTCCTCATTCTCTCTCCGTTCTAGCTTTCTTTTGACTATATATGTTTATGGCTCCCTTCTTATTTCTCTCTGAGTTATTTTTTAATAGCTGGATCCAAGCCTCATCCTTCACTCTGCAACAATAGCACAATACCTTTCTTTTTTCAGTACTTCCTTCATGTCCCTTCCCACTCATAGCTTACTTGTCTTGACCCCATCTAGTTCATTTATTGTCTTGCGGCTCTGAGGGACTTTCCTCAGAATGTCTAAACTAAGGCAGTTTTTTGTTCCTCTGCTACTATAGGTGCAGTAAAAATGTGGTCATGTCTGCATATTGCACAGTGATTAACTATATTATATGGCCATGATTTCATTGCAGTAGTGGTAATACAGTCTCTTGTGTAGATGATTCTCAACTGATGCTTGCTTTTCATCAGGGAGATGCTTTCTTGGTTGAGAAATTTCAAGGTTGTCTATTAGCGGTGGCGAGCCCGATGTACGAAGTTGCCTTAAGCTTAACTCTGATAAATATACGGTATTGATCTTTGGCAACTCCTCTCTTTTTGACTTGTTGAGGCTGTGGTCAAAAGATCTTAGAGAACCCTCAACCTAGACATAGGCAGTGCGAAATCTACGGATAAAATTTGACAGAGATCTTAATTTTAAACCACAAGTGAGGGCAAGTACAGTGACTACATAAAAGGATTAAATGTAAGGGCCTGTTGATTACTTTTAGAGCTATGCATAAAAAGGGGACTCTATTTCTGCAGCGCAGCGTTAGGTAATGTGCCCTAGTTAGAGAGCTCTGTTTAATCAGAGTTGCCAATGTCCGAGTTTAGAAGACAAGATCGGGAGGAAAATCTTCTCTCGATTGGTGGCTAAATTGGGGAACGCAGTCAAATCAGGTTTGACGACCTTTCTTTCTATGGAGGCTTAAAAGCATGATATGTCACAGTGTTGGTAATCACCTGTATCCTTAGGTAGTAAGCTGCTGTTGCACTACATAAACAGCATTTTCATTCACTTAATGCAATTTTCCAAAACATATTTTTCTTAAATTATCTTATGTAACTTTGTTAAAGTCAGGCTTGCAAAATATTTTGTCAGAACTGTAAGCATGTGCTATACTAAATCACAAAATTGCAAGTTCATTCTCATGCAAAAGTCGAAGTGCAACATTTAATAATTAGAAACAAAGCCATGCAGCAACTAAGTAGTGGTGCATCATTGTGCAAGCGGAAATAAACCAAGCACAGCCATATCTACTGAGATTTGTTGCAGCTGCTGTCATCTCCAGTAGAGGTGCTCTAAAAGGTTGTCTTGTGTGGCATCCAGCCTCACAGAGGTCAGTGGGTACCTTTCCAGTACACATTCTTATATCTAGACAAACGTAGAAGGATCCTGCACACTCAGGGGCATATTTATGGGTGTGTAACAAATGCAGCGAAGCATTTCACCTCGCTGGGCTGCTTTACATGGAAAGGGCAGGAAGGGCTGGGATGCACCATATTTAGTGCAATATGCCCATTCCCATCCTTGCCCCAGGGCTGGCACTCAATGCGTTGTATATCGCCAATGCAGGCACCCTTGCACCATGGTGGAAGTGTGCCTGTGGTGCATCAGGATTGTTTTTGTGCAGGAAGGGGAAACTTTCTGCACAAAAAGAATCCTCAGAGGCACATTTTTCTTTCTATGTGCGGTGCAGAATGCAGCACACATAGAAAGAGAAAGCAACAAGGAGAAATAAAGATATTTTGCCTCATTGTGCCTCCCTTAAGAAGGCATATTTTTTTTGAGATTCTCAGGTCTAGCACTACTGGTAACTCTGGAAATGAGTTAGAAACTATGGGAGTTCCGTTCGAACACCCATGCAGTGTCCAAGGCATGTCTTCCTGGGGTAGAGTAAGTCAATGCAGCAATTTGCACTGTGTTGTCTTACTCCAAATTTATGGAGCCATTTGTGTGGCTTCATAAATCACATGGAAGGTTTGGGTCACGCATGCACCATGTCGCATGATGCACATTGGGTGCAAACCAATGTAAATACGCCCCTCATTATGTATTATGCTTTTAAGCACTCATTCAATCTGTGTTATTCTTTTGAGAACTGAAATTATTTCTCCTACTTAGCTCCTGCTTCAAGGAGGTGTAATTTTTCATGCAGAGTTTGGGTTAGCTATCTTAGTAGATCAGGGTGTATGTTAAAAATTATAGTTGTCTGTGCTCACCCACCAACGTATCAACCTGGTAATGTCCCCTTGGCCCAATGTGATTCAAGGTGCACAAAGTGCTTTCTGAACTGAGAATAGAGCTCATTTCAGTACAAAATGCTTTATAGAAGGCAAATTCCAATTGAAACTTTATGCCACCTTGTGCTGGTGCAGGACTTTAGTAGGTTTAAGCCAAAATATGCATTTAGAGGCAGATTTAAGAAAAGTGGTGCTGCACCCAGTGCAGCGACACTTTTCTTGCGCTCCTTAGTGCCCCCGCTAATGCCACCATGTGTGCACCGTATTTAAAATATGGTGCACCATGACACAGGGTAAGGGCAATAGCATCGACATTTTTAACACTATTGATGTACTGTTCAGGGTTAGTGCTAAAATGTTAACACTAACCTTGAACAGTACATAGGGGCTCATTGTAACCAATGGTATGCCCCCTTTTTACTAACGCCATAAAAAATGCTGCAAAATTAATGTGGTGCAAAGGGTTAAAAAGTAGTGCAATCCACTTTGTAATTCTGGCATGCGATTTTGGCCTTGTTGGGCCACATTAACATAAAAAAATGACACTAATGTGGAGCAAGGAGGCGCTAGGCCCTCCTTAATCTGGGCATTACTATTTTATGGGTACCTGTGACCATCACAGGACGTTAGATGAATGATGTATTGATGCTGATATCCTGAAGGGATGTTCATCTAATTGACTATTACTACCTTCAAAATAGTGGAAAGCTAAGAATGTTTACGATTTTTCACAAAACAGTCTCTTTCACATGATCAATAGGGTAAATCTTAGTGGCAATATTTGCAAAATCAAACACATTTAAATGATAAAGGGTGTAATGCTAAGTTAGTCAATCGTAAATTTGCCCCAAGGAAGTTTGCATGAATGGTTAGTGTGTTTAATATGTGTATGCTCTTTTAAACACTGCAAATCATTTTTTACTTCACATTGTCACTTGAGCTCTTGAAAGATTAGTTTTTACATTAGTTAGGTGTATCCTTCACATGGATCAATGGTGCTTAGCTATTCATCAATTCATTCTTGAAGCTCCAACATTTTCTGTTGAATTATCAGGAATGCGCACACCTTTTCTTCGTAAATCCTTGTCAGTTTTGATGTTGGCTGTTTGGACATTTGTCTTGGTCACCTGACAAATAGATAAACAATACCACAAATCAGCAGGGTCCTGTTACACTTACCTATTGTTTATTTCTTTTATCGAAACCCTTAGGGGCTTATTTATAAACCCAGTGGCGCAGGGCAGTGCAGCAACCGAACTTGCTGCGCTGCCCTATGCCACAGGGAAATGGCAGAAATGTGCTGTATCTACAAGGTATGGTGCATTTCTGTCCTCTCCCTCTGCTTTGGCGCACAATGGTCTGCCTAGCACTGATGCAGGCACCTTTGCACCATGGTGCAGGGATGCCTGCATCACAGACAGGATTGTTTCTATGCAGGAAAGGCACCTTAAACAATCCATGGAGGCTTTTCTCTTGTGACAATGAGATGCAAGGTAGGCGTTCACTTCCTAAAAGTGGCACTATTCCTCTGTGCCATATTTACCTCCTGGCGCAAACACAGCGGATACCAAGGAAGCGGATCGCAATAGTGACACTAAGGCCCTCATTACAACCCTGGCGGTAAATGCCGCATACCGCCAACATACCGTGACCGCAGCGGTATTCCACTACGGGTATTATGACACACACTGAGAAATCCGCAACAATACAAACACTCACACAAGTCCGCCAGACCAAAGGTCAGTGATAAATTGGCGGTAGCAAAACCCACACCGTTATGCCAACAGGAATTTGCCCACAGTATCAGGACCCACGAATCACAGCGCAGTCTTTCAACTGGGGTAAACCATTGGTGGTACACACCGCTGCGCTCAAAATACACACACACTAACAAAACTACACCACATTGGACAATTCAATCTACACACACCTGACATACATGCACACACCACACCCACACCAATATAACACACACACCAACATTACCACCAACTATTTCAAGGAAAAAAAGATTGCCAACAGAGAGAGACACAAGCCAGGAGCACCCACTCAATCTGAGCCACAGAACACCATCACCCATACACCGTCAACGCACCACACACCGCACACCACAACACATCACCCCACACATCACCGCACACATCCTAACACATATCACTCACACCACATTCATGGCACCCCAAAGACACCCCAGGTTTTCAGAGGAGGAGCTAAGGGTCATGGTGGAAGAAACCGGGTAGAGCCACAGCTATTCGGATCACAGGTGCAGCAGACGTCCATTGCAAGGAAGATAGAGCTATGGCAGAGGATTGTGGACAGGGTCAACGCTGTGGGACAGCACCCAAGAACAAGGGATGACATCAGGAAGAGGTGGAACTACCAATGGGGGAAGGTGCGTTCCGTGGTTGCAAGACACCAGGTAGCTGTACCGAGGATTGGCGGTGGACCCCCACCTCCTCCTCCACAACTAACAACATGGGAGGAGCAAGTCTTGGCAATAATGCATCCTGAGGGCCTTGCAGGAGTAGCAGGAGGACTGGACTCTGGTATGTCAAATCTCTACCACTATGGCGGTCATTATGAACATGGCAGTAAACACCGCCAACTGCTGTGGCGCCGGTGAACAGAAGACCGCCGTTGGCGGTGAATACAAACCAGCCATATAATGAACCAAAAACCGTACCCCACCAAATATCACCAGAACACCAGTCACCGCCAGGACGCTGTCGGCTGAAACGCTGGACCTTCCTCCCCGACACTGCCAAGCACACCCACATCCCGCCCTCCTAATAATGATGCACAAATTACCTTGGCGGTCAGTGGAAGCCGAACAACCACTGGCGGTGCGACCACCACGGGCTGCAAGTGGACCCAACAGCAAGAAGTGCACACATTGGATAAGCTTGAAACCCACACACCTGACACACATCCATAACCCCATAAAACACTCAATGACACACCCCACAATCCTTTGCAATGAAACTAGGCCAACGAAGACAGAGAGCACCAGAAGCAGACACCAAATGCCACTATACACGAGATGCAGACTGACCCACAGAAGAGCACCCTCTCTGCGTTTCCAGCCTCGACACCATTCACCACACTCACCATGTCACCCCCCAAACATCCACGCTTCACAGAAAGGGAGCTAAGGACCATGGTGGACGAGATCCTGAAGGTGGAGCAAATATTCGGGGCTCAGGTGCAGCACACACCCATCGCAAGAAAGATGGAGCTACGGCAGACCATTGTCAACAAGGCCAATGCAGTGGGACACCATCCATGCACCAGGGACGACATCCGCAAGAGATGGAACCACCTGCTGTGGAAGGTCAGGGCCCTGGCATCCAGGCACCACATTGCAGTCCAGAAGACTGGGGGAGGACCTCCACCAACACCACCCGAATACACCGTCTGGGAGGAAAAAGTACTGGCCATCCTGCACCCTGAGGGACTCACTGGACTCACTGGACTCACTGGAGGAATGGATTTGGGTAAGTCGTCTACATTTACCCCATATACATCATACCTGTAATTCATGCACCACCCCACCCCACCCACACCCATCAGGACCAATACCCCACCCATCCCACAGCCACTGAATCCACCCCCCTGCATGACCACAAACCCACTAACAGGCCGACATCCCTCCCCCTGTGCACAGCCAACTACCCCTGCAAGGATTCACAATGGCACTACACCACCCATAATGCAACTCCACACCCTAAGCAAAATGCAGTGAAAACCTCACAAAGGCACCCTGGATGGCCCCAAAAAGTTAAACCTACACAAAACAGCCAAGCCCTGTGCACCCCATTCGATCATACATTTGTAACAGAAATGTCTATGTCCCCCAACGGACACCACCCCCCATGCCACGCTCACGGACAGGACAAGGAGTTCCAGTGCCCCCCATGGAAACGGAGGCACCTCACAGGACACGGGGGAAGGATCCCTGGACACTGATGAGCAGGCAGGCCCCTCACACAGTCCTGGACTGTCACCATGCAGCAGCCCCACCCAGGATACCACTGACACCCCTACCACCCAGGCAAGGACAGCAGCCCAGGGCAGGCGTACCCACACTAGTGTATCCAGGCCACAGACTGGTGGAACGCAGGTACAGAGGCCACAGTCACCCATTACCAACAGGCAAGAAGATGATGGCCCCAGTACAAGTGATACTGCCAGACCTGTGCAGGGGACACAGGCACAGGGGGCTAGGGCAAGTTGTAGGGCCTCTGTGGCCCAGGGGGGAAGCTACAGGATGGATGCAACAGCCCAGGACATGATATCTGAGGTATTAGGAGCCTACCAGCATACCGATGACAGGTTGGCACAGATAGTATCCACCATGGAGCACAGTCAGAGGATGCAGCAGGAACACCACCAAGAGGCCATGGAGCAGTGGAAACAGTACAACGCCACAATGGCCAGCATAGCAGGAGCACTGCTGCAGCTGGTACAAACCCAGTCTGAGATCTACACAGGACAGGAGGCCCCCACTACAGAACAGGACACAGACCGGACAATGACAACATCAGCAGCAACATCCCAGGAACTACCCTCAGTGGAAACACAGGGGCCAACCATGTCATCCCCTCAAGGTCAACAGCAGGTGCCCAAACGGACCCTCAGGCCAAGATATGGGACTGGAACCCCTGCAAAAAACAAGGTCCCATTCAAGAAGAAACTCTGCATCAATCTGCACAGCAACCATCCCCCACAATCAACTACCAAACAGTGCTAAGAAGCAATAAGAACTAATGTAAGCATTGATGGACCCATCAATACTACCAATAAGGCTGCCACCATGTTGGCATTGAGACCAACCACCCATGACCAACTGCCATCACTTTAAATTGAACTATTCAATCCCTGCCACCAATAAAAACACATATCACACCTGTAACACTGTCTCCTGTCATAATATGTGAACAAAGTTAAGTATGGATGCCAGTGGCTGATAACCACTTTATTGGCAAGATGTTGCATGAAAGGACTCCTGTGTGCCTAAATGTGGCCCCAAAATAAATGCACTAAATTGTATTCGGTACCATGCAGACCTGGACACAATTGCAAATAGAATATTCAACTCCCCCAGATAACAAACCACACTGACAGTATGTGTCACAAACCCCAATGTCAGCCCTTAATCCCACATAGTTACTGGAAGTAGAGTTGTATCAGTTGGGTCCTGGAATGGACATCCTCCCCTTCCTCATAATCACCATCACTCTCCTCCCCTCTCTGAGGAAGCTGGTCAGGACATACAGCACCCTCCACCTCCAAGAGGGGAATAGAATTTCTCACTGCCACATTGTGCAGCATGCAGCAGACCACCACTATTCTACACACCCTTGCAGGCCCATAGGCCAGGGACCCCCCAGAGATATGTAGACAACAAAATCTAGGCTTTAGGAGACCTATTGTGTGCTCTATCACCTTCCTAGTACGTCCATGGGCCTCATTGTAATCCCTCTCTGCATCCGTCCTAGGATTCCTCACTGGTGTCAGGAGCCAACACAAGTTTGGATAGCCAGAATCACCTAGAAAAAGGTGCAATACAGAGTAGTTATTGTCAAGCCTCTAAGTCAGACAGCCTGGCTGTCTGCTAGGTGGCAGTTAGTAACAGAAACACTTACCTGTGATCCACCCTCTGTCCTTTTGGAGTTGTTCCATCTTCTGTGGCACACTACTGTTCCTCAGCACAAAGGAATCATGGACTGAACCTGGAAACATGGCATTCACATGTGAGATGTACTGGTCTGCAGTACATACCAATTGGATGTTCATTGAATGAAAGTTCTTTCTGTTTCCGTACACCTGTTCACTGACTCTTGGGGGTATGATCGGTATGTGGGTTCCATCGATGGCATCGATCACATGGGGAATGTTTGCAAACGCATAGAAGTCTGACTTGATGGCAGGGAGGTCAGTACTTTGGGGAAACCTCACATATGACTGCAGGTGTCGTACAAATACATTAAGAAATCTTGTCAGTACCATGCTGAACATTGGCTGTGAAAATCCCGCACCCATGCCCACTGTCACTTGAAATGAGCCCGTGGCAAGGAAATGGATTGCAGAGAGCACCTGCACTTCAGTAGGGATGGCATGCTGATTATGATTTCCAGGAGTTAGTGCAGGATCCAGTTATGCACAAAGTTCAAGAATAGTTGCACGTGTGAGTCTGTAATTGATTATGATATGATGCTCCACCATGGTCCGCATATCCACAAGTGGTCTGTACACCAATGGGCCCCTTCCTCGCCACAAGGGTATTCCTCAAGATAAAGGCGTCATGCACAGAGCCAGGAAACTTGGCACTCACATGAGAGATGTACTGGTCAGCCAAACACACCATCTGCACATTCAGAGAGTGATAGTTTTTTCTATTCCTGAACACTTGTTCATTTTTCCGGGAGGGGGGAAAAATGCTACATGTGAACCATCAATGGCACCAATGATGTCGGGGATATGTCCCAGGGCATAAAAGTCAGCTTTCACTGTGGCCAAATCCTCCACATGGGGGAATACGATGTAGCTGCGCATGTGTTTCAGCAGGGCTGACAACACTCTGGTCAACACGTTGGAGAACATTGGCTGAGACATCCCTGATGCCATGACTACTGTTGTTTGGAAGGAACCACTTGCTAGGAAATGGAGCACTGACAGGACCTGCACTAGAGGGGGGATACCTGTGGGTTGGTGGATAGCTGACATCAGGTCTGGCTCCAATTGGGCACACAGTTCTTGGATTGTGGCCCGATCAAGTCTGTAGGTTAGGATAATGTGTCTGACTTCCATAAGTCCACCAGGGGTCTGTACATCGGAGGATGTCGCCATCTCATATTCATCCTCAGTGGCAGAAGCCTATGGAGGAAAACGGCGAGCAGAGGGTCATATTCACACATCAATTGAAATAATGAGGCATCTTTTACTTTACAGAACCTGTATGTGAATCTGAGAGTCAGTTGCTGTGCCAATGTCTGCTGTGGCACAGTTACGTGCCATGGCCTGTGCCCCCCTGAAATGGCAGCTGCTTGACCTGTGAGGAGGGACAAGTTGACATGAGGTAATTCCGCTGGCTTTGTGTGCCATTGCAGTAGGCGGTTGACGACCGCCGCACAACTTCGCATTGGTTATCATTGGGCCCTTTGGGTTCCAGGAGCCAATGGCGATGTACGCCGGCGGTGATGGTACACACCGCCGAGGACATGACACCATTTTCTATCTCTTCACTTACTTGCTACCTGACCTGCAACAAGAGACGACCTACACTGCAAATGCTGCTGTGACCTGTGTCTGGAAGCGACAATGGCTCATGTGTCTGGGGAAAGGGTCCCTGCCTTCACTGCGGAGGAGTTGGAGAAACTGGTGGATTGGGTCCTACCCCAGTACACGTTACTCTACGGCCCTCCTGACAAACAGGTAAGTACACTGTGACCATGATGCTTGGGCCATGAATGTATGGATTGCTGTGTGTGTAAGCCACATGTAGGGGGGGTAAGGCATCCTGGCCAGGGTGCTGCATGCATGGTGGTCAATGTATGTACATCAGGGGATCGGAGGGATCTGGTGGGACATGAGTGTGACAGTATGGACGGTATGACTAATCCCTTTTTCTATGCATATTTTTTCTGCAGGTCAGCACCCATCAGAAAAAGGGTATTTGGCGTGCCATCACCAAGGAGGTGCGGACCCTGGGGGTCTTTGACAGGTGGAGCACCCACTGCTGCAAACGGTGGGAAGACCTGCACCGCTGGGCAAGGAAGACAGCCGAGGCCCGCTGGGGCTAGCCTCCCAACGAGGAACAGGTACCAGTCATACCCTGATCCCCCTAATGTTCTGCATCACGGCAGTGGCCTATCTGGAGTTGGATGGGCGCTTGAAGGCAGCACATGAGCCTCAAGGGGGTGAGTACAGATTCAGATTCATGATTGTGCGCACGTTAATGTTTACCTGAGTGGGGGATGTGGGCTGTGGGTGCCCCTAGGCCAGGGTAAACATGGCAGGATAGGTCCCTTGTTGGGCACTCTGAAGCACTTCACCCCCAATAGTGTTAGTGGGCATCTACTACTGGGCAGGGTCCTGTGGGTTTCGAGTGTGCAGCTAATGGCGTTAGGCATTGTACCCCATGGGCTGGTGACTATCTTATCACTGTGAGTTGTCTATGCCAACGGTGGTGTTATTGCTGGCATTGACCAAGTGTATCCTCTCTCTCCACCCTCTTTTTGTTTTGTCACTCTGTCCTTGTGTGCATTAGCATCTACTGGCGGAGGAGCATAGGCTCCGGCTATGGTGTGAGCTCCATCCCACATGGGCCTGGAGGCCGAATCCACCGACGGTGAGGGCACCAGTGGGACGCACAGAGGGTGAGGGGAGAACCACGACAGGGACACGAGGGTACACCACAGACAGAGACTCCTCCTCCAATGGAAGCTCCCTGGTGGTGGCGGACACCTCTGTGCCCACGCCGACAACAAGTACAGACGCCACCCTCCCCTACCAGCACCGCCCTCCCTGCAGCCCCTCAGCTTGTTTTCCCATGCCCGCTCACCCAGGAGGGTGGCATCTCCTTTGCCCCAGGCACCTCAGGCCCTGCCCCAGTCAGCCCTGCTGCCCTGAGTGAGGAGGCTATTGGCCTTCTGAGATCCCTCACTGTTGGGCAGTCAACCATACTGAATGCCATTTAGGGTGTCAAGAGGCATTTGCAACAAACAAATGCATACCTGGAAGGCATTCACTCTGGCGTGGCGGCCCAACAGAGAGCATTTCAGGCTCTGGCCTCAGCACTGATGGCGGCCATTGTCCCTGTCTCTAGCCTCCCTCCTCCAACTTCCTCTACCCAGTCCCAATCCCCTCAACCTCAACCTATCCCAAGCACACCTTCAGACCAGCATTCACCCAAATCACCACACAAAAGTGGCTCAGGCAAACACAAGCACCACACTTCATCTCACAGGCACTCACACAAGCACCATCCCCATGCAGACACACCAACATCCACTGCCTCCACTGTGTCCCCCTCCTCCTCCTCGTCCACCTCCCTCCCTCCATGCACTACATCCTCATCTATTACCTACATCACCAGCAAGCCCATCACAACACACACCTCACTGGCTGTCACCACCCCCACATCCATGCAAACATCCCCTGTGTCCTCTCCCAGTGTGTATGTGACCCCTCCTCCCAAAGTACACAGAATTGCAAGCACCCCCCCACCCAACAGCCATCCACCTCACAACAGCATCCAGCCCATGCACGTGCACCCTAACTCAGCAGACTGACACCTCCTACAACCATTCCCTCTTCCTCCACTCCCAAACCCTCTCCCTCTTCCCACGCCAGTGTCCCTAAGAAGCTTTTCCTGGCAAACATTGACCTCTTCCCTACCCCTACCCCCATCCGTCCCTTCGGGCCAAGGTGGCCAGAACGCAGCCCAGCACCTCAGCCACCAAGTCGAGGCTCAAGGGGGGCACCCGTCAGCTCAGCCAGTGTGCCACCAACCCCTGCCAAGGCCAAAACCATTCTTCCACCTGGCAATGTGAAGAGGGGGACAGGATCCAGCAAGGGGAGGGAGCCACAACCACCCAGCAAGGCTACCTCAAAGACTTCAGCTGCCAGACCCAAGGTCACACCACCATCTGCCAAGGTGAGGAAGTGGCAGAAAACACCAGCCAAAGCACTTCAAGCGTCTGAGGCTGCAGATGAAGGCCTGGTGTGTACCAGCACAACCGCCAGAACTGCCACCTGCACCGCAGCGAGTACTGCTAGAAGCACAGCCGCTAGCACTGCCGCAAGCCCCACCACCTGCATCGCCACCCACACCGTCACCTGCACCACCGCAAGCATCACTACTGTCAGCAGCAGCATCCCTAGTGGACAGCTTTCCGAGGCTGCAGGAGAAGGGCTGGAGCCTCCCCCCACCACTGGCAGCATCTGCACCTGCATCGCGGCCAGCACCTCCACCTGCACCGCCGCAAGCCCCGCCGCAGGCACCGCCACCTGTACCGCTGACAGTAGCACCACTGCCAGCAGCAGCAGCCCCAGTGGGCAGCTTTCCGAGGCTGCAGGAGAAGGACTGAAGCCTCCCTTAACCACTGGCAGCATCCCCACCAGCACTGGCACTACCTCCACTGTGCAGCCGTAGCCGCCACCGCCGCCGGATGGACTCTAGCCCTGCCTCCATGGACTATCATGCATCCTGGTCACTGCAAATTTCGTGGCTCAAACACCCAGGTGAGGGACTGTGAACTGGCACCCCCCAAGTGTTGTAATGAGGGTCTAAGTCTGATTACAGTCAAAAATTAACACCTGGTCAGACCAGGACAACATGGAAGTGGTACTGCTCCAGCTTGACACACACCACAGATGTCAATGAACACAGCAGGTCCCTCCACCACCACTGCAGCAACCCCAAACACCACCACAGCAGCCACAAAGGTAGTGCAGAATGCAGGAGAGGATCCTCATCAGTGGACAACTATCCTTGGCCTCAGGGAACAAGATGTTACCAGGATGTACCGACTGAACCGGGTGTCCATTGTACGACTGCTGGACCACATTGCACCACACATCACTGCAAGTGTGCAAACTTCCACTACTATTCCACCCATGACAAAATTCCTCTCTGTCCTTCATACGCTGCCTTCTAAATGTTTTCAGATAAGGGGCACACAAGTGGCTGGTATGTCCAAGCCATTCTTCTCTGTCCTCCTACCTAAGATCCTGGATGCTGTCATATGCTTCACACCCCAAAACATCTGCATCCCAAACACCGAGCATCTGCAGCGGGAGACCAAGCAAGGTTTCTCCCAAACTGCTGGGTTCCTGCATGTGCTGGGTGCAATGGAATGCACCCATGTGCAATTGGTGCCACCTGCAGCAACAGAACATCTATATAGGAACCGCAAGCACACCCATTTGATAAATGTGCAGGCCATTGTAGACCACCGTGGGCTCTTCACTAACACCCTAGCAAAATATCCCAGCAGTGTCAATGATGCCTACAAATTCCGCCATTCCACTGTCAATGAGCGGTTCCGGGATGGACAATATGGCAATGGTCTACTCGTAGGTAAGCCACCACACCAATTATTTCAACCACAACACACTGACCATGTAGGACAAACAAGACATATATCTCAGGAAATACACATGGGCAGGGGAACGCAAATGCAGCATGCCACACTACACTGCAATCATTGCAAATCACAAACACAGACACCCACAGCCACAACCTGACTGGCACACCACGTATGGACAGGTGGAACAATGTCCCCTTTGCATTCAGAAGCTGCTCTCAAACCACTACTAGTGTCCACATGTTGACAACTAAATACAGATCCCACACACATTACACCAAACAAAGAATAGCTCAGCTATGTCAGTGGCATAAGTCATTTGCATTTAAAGAAAGTCACATTTAGGCACTGTCCCACGTAAATCATGGTGTGCAAGTCTCTGGCAGCACCTATATCAAATTTCACCCAAGTGGTGTCATTACCAACCACATATCAGCTACACATACCTGACATACCTGTAGTGTGCACATACACCTGTCTGCTGTATTTTGTTGCACACATACAAATACAAATTAACCTGCTATGTAAGATCATGGAGCAAAATCCTGAGAGATGGGTCAGAACCTACTCCAGTGCCACCTCACATGTGCCCCTTAGTGCTCCCTAACACCACCACGTCTGTTCTGTATACTAGAAATGGTCCACCATGTTGCAGTTTGTGCAAAACTGTAAAGATCATGGATGCCATAGCAGGGCTCGGCAGGAGTATAGAGCACATATCTGACCTTACATGCACCGTACTAAGGGACCCATGTGAAAAATAGGTGTGCCCTCTCCCAAAGCCTGCACTGTGCATGTGTTGAAAGTGTCTGTAATAAATCATGTATTGGAAGCTAGGAGATACTACTGCACCAAAGTAGATCATCCTACAAATGTGTGATACACACCCTTGTACACTTGATGGCTGACACAACCATCATCTGCCACAAAGGGTAACTAAGTGTCACACTGCATACGTAGTGCCACATGGTAAAATGGACAGCACAGTTTGGCTTTGTAGGGCTACCATGGTGTCTCTACATCAGACACCATTGTGGTGTAAGGAGGTGGTAGGCTCCATTCAACAATAGGACATTGCAACACATTTTTGCAACACATGTTTACCATAGTATAACCATCAGTTTGGAATCAATATGAAAATTCTCATCTCACCACTCCATGTACAACTAACAATTGCCTTGGTATATTCCAAACCACTATCAAGCTATACCAACACATCTTCTCTCATTCCTTTGCAGCTGATCAAGGTTACGGCATACAGCCATATATAATGACTCCATTTGCCAAGCCCATAGCGATCAAATAGCGTGCATACAATGAAGGGCATAGAAGAATGTGCAATGTGGTGGAGAGGACATTTGGGCTCTTGAAGTCAAGGTTCAGGTGCATGGTCCTGACAGGAAGAATCCTCTTGTGTGCTCCATACTGACATGTGCAATCCTCCATAACATATGTGTAAGAATAAATGTTCCCTGGGATGAACAGGTTGACGTCCCCAACGATGAGGAGGATGATGATGGAGCAGGTAATTTGGAGGGGGAACAACAGAACACTGCTGAAGGACTTTGAGGGGGCTTCACATAGTAGAGTACTTTTACACATATAAACTGGACTATCAACATCACATTGAAATAGCACAAATAAAATACTTTACACCCGATTCTCCTTGGTCTACTGATTCTCCACTACATACACCATTGGAATGTGACTCAAACCTCAGGCAGCAGGTAAGAAACACAATAGCTACAAGGATGATAGCAACATCGTTTGTGATGTTAGAGGGTCTACTGGCTCCATGTCACATATCAGTGACAGGCAATTCACAGGCATGTGACTCCTGAAGGCCTAAATCCATGCACCACTACATATATGGTACCATCAAGTGGGCAAGGTGCTAATTCCTTGCCCTTTCCCCACATCAACACCACGCCTACCCAGACATATGCAAGGGGGGCACACATGCGGTAGTATAATATTGGAACTGAACACTGTCACATCTCAGGGAGATAGCTGCTTTGCCTGCATGGTGCATGTGTGACGGGGGCATCATTGGTAACCATGGACCTTCAGTAATTGTACTGGGATTGTAAGCAATGTTAGAGGCAGAGCCTGTACAGTGTATCAATGGGATTATGCCCTGTCATTGGGCACAACCCTGACACATGGTGGACTGTACCTTCTTTATAGCACACACGTGTTGGCTGTGGAGTGCACCATGGGTTGCCAGACAAATTAAGCATCTATTGGTGCAGAATCACTATCTAAACACATGACCCATTGTCAGGATTCTTAAGAATTACATGGGACAGTGCACCACCAAATAATTGTCTGGGTGTGTTACACTCCCTATGTACATAAGATGTACACTTTTCACACAAATCTGCTGTCTTGACACATGTCTACAGCAGATCCAGATAAACATGTGAAGACTGATGTACGGGTGTATGTCCTAGGTAGCAAGGGTTTGCTAGTACCAACAATGCCAACATGTTTACCTAGTATGCTCTGTATGAGAACATCACACAGCACATAGTAAAGCACACGACTCATTGTCACTCACATGACAGAACAAGTTCAAGATAGCAACAGTAACAAATTATCCCTTGCACGTTTTGAGCACCAACAAGGCAATCAGGTGTGGGATGTGCAACTATGTTCAGCAACGTTAAAAAATGTCAGAGACCAATCACAAAAATGAATGGAGTAGAACAAGCCATATATGTTGCATTTGGCTAACGAAAAAAACAGCAATGAGATGATTTCATACCTCAACATCATTCAGTCATGGTGAGAGTTACCTAGGTTGTGGCATGCTGGAAGAAATGTATATCCACGTTGAACGGAGGATGTGGATGGGCAGCTGAGAGATACCCACAGACACATGCAATTACAACATGGGAGGTCACTTGGAGACAACACAAATGCTGTGGTAGGTGCAATGTCATGTCTGTGTGGCACTTATTACATCTCACGAATACCATTAATGGGATGGTAACTATCATGTAGCCAGTAGTAGAAGAGGTATACATATACTAATTACACAAGTCACATGTTGTATCCTTTCCATGTATGACCATACAATATGGCTGTAGAATATGTGTGCAAAGTACAAGCAGCTTAAAGAATTGGAGCAATGTGAAGGAAACATGGAGAAGGAACATATATAGACCAATACTCACTATCCAATACATCAATGTCTACATGTCAATCTTCAACATATGTACAGAGAGGGTGGCCAGGTAAATACATAACCTAGTCATGTTTGTCACTACCATAACCTGGTATTTTCCCATAGCATTCCAACATGACCGGAGGCAGTGACAGACAACACCATCTGTACCCTGGCACATTCCCAAAATAGAAGTCACAACAGATATACAACCCCTAAACAAGCTGCCCATGGAAATTACTAAGGGCATCAAATGATGAGATATGTCCTACATGTGCAAGTACCCTGTCCTCTATACATGAGAGGGAAAGGCTGAAATCAATTAACGCAGAGGAAAATGTGATATCCCAGTCTGTTTGATCACAATTGTGCATTTGTCTGTGTGCAGGGGAGTGTGCATCGTTATGCTGAGTAGTAAAACATGAAGAGGCTAGATCCCCACTCAAAACATCATAACACCACTGGTTCCATAAACATATGACATTGTCAGGGGTCTGATGCATGTGCGCAGGGGGCTTAGTAATTTGGAGCTCCATAAACCTGCCACTTCACATGCAACCATGGGTTTGTGTTGCAATACAAACTCCCACAGTAGTGATGATGAGTAGGCTGTCATCAATGCCAGACTGCAACACTTTTACACAGTGGTATGCCATTGTATGTGACAGTCATAACAAACATGATGTGGACAAATGTGAGTGCCTAGTTGGTGGTATGCACACATATACCACATATTTCAGCACACATGCACCATTGTAATGGCTCAGGCATGGTAATGTGTATAGATTCTGAACAAAAGGCAACTTAGCACAAAAGTAAGGGCATAGGTATCATAAGATCAGTGTGAAAGAAATGACCTTCACATTTGTTCCGACATACGCAAACATAGGTGGCTCTGATGTGATTACACATGCATTTGTCAAAGTTCAAAATGTGTCCATGCAGGAAGATAGTAATGTGAGGTTTCTTATCCCATAAACATACCACTGTGGTCATATGTTACAGAAATGACACTACACATGTATTTTTAGACAGACAGTGTATACCAGCCTTTAGTAACACATGTGTACATACCATCTGCAACTAAGATGCATGGGGAACTATATGTCACTCATGTAGCAGAGCATCATGAAGTAAAAATCACACCAAAGAGTAGACACACATGCACACACAAATTGGCAGGGGTAACATGATGTCAACCCATTCTAGTCCATTGCATACTCTGAGGACAAATCATCATGGATGTCACATGCCTTACCATGTGTTGGACATAGGCCATCATATATTTTGTGTTGTTGGTATGTGTACAATTGTATATCAGTCATAATAATGTAGTACTCCCACAAATTAGTATTTAAGCACATATGTACACTCATAGTACACATGTGCCAACATGTATGTGGATACAGTGTAGCTACACATGCACATATAAACAAGGTATGAGTAATCACATGCAGCAGACTCATAAACAAACCTGTAGGTTCAACATATCATGTCACAATAACAACATGACTGGATAGTTACACACATGTAGCCATACCATTTATACAGCACTGTTGCATAGCCCATGTGACATGGTAAGAGAATCTGGGTGCACTCAAGTCCTACATTACAAAATTCCACGCTTTTCCAATATGCATTAAAAAAATGGCGCAAATGGCTCAAATATACACTCTGCAATGTCAGTAAAAGGATGCCTTCCCCCTGACTGTCTATAACATGTTCACAGACGTTTTCATTCACCATGGAGAAAAATCAAAGCATGACTGCCACGCGTCAAAAATATAGACGCAAGCGCCTAAACCTTCAAATTTTCTCCAGAGATAAAAGACGCCTGGACCCTGGGCATTTATTGCACTTTCATAGGCCTTGTCATGCATGATGTGGAAAAATATGACACATGACCATCATGCGTCAAAAATGTACATGCACACACATATGCCATACTATTCTCCTAAGCTAAAAGATGCCTAGCCCCTGAACATCTATTGGACATGCACAGGCCTTTTCACACAAAAGGGGAAAAAATTGACGCATTACATTCATGCTCCCCCAAAAAATGAGGCATGATTGGAAACATGATGCACAGGCCCAGGAAGTGATGTAACAGCACATCCTGGCTGCAAACATGGTACAGTGAGTCCATTTTCACTTTCACTTCACAGTCTTATTGTCTGTGAATGTGTGAGAGTGTGTGGAACTGGTGCTGTTGGAGTTTTTGAGTGTTTGGAGTTTTTTTTTGTGCTGTGTCCTGTAGCTGTTGTGTTCTATTTGTCATTCAATCTTTTGTATTGTAAGTGTTCTGTTTCTGTCTCTGTATTGTGGGGTGTTTGGGGTAGAATAGTTGTTTGGATATTTGAGGTAGCTGGGGTAGTCTTAGGGAAATCTTTTTTTGGGGGTAAACTGCATTTGCAGTCCATTATGTCAGGTAAAGGGAAAATCCCCAGGATGTTATGATGAGCTGGGGGGTTTCATATAGTTGGTACAGTACTACCTCCCCATGATGCTAGTACTTGGCGGCTGTGTAATTGAAGGCTACCTCACAGAGGTCAGGAAGCTGCAGTGGGGCAAGGTGCTCCACCACCTGACAAGAGTGGTTGCCACAGGAAGAAATTACCACCAATTGAAGTACCGCTGGGCTGACTTCATAAGAAGGGAGCATGATCTGCTGGATCACATGGGCATCAAGATTCATGAATCAGTTGGTAAGTAACCCATTTCCATACAAAGTCCATTATTTGCATGTGCATGACAGGTGCAGATATGGTTGAGTGCTGCATGTCATGATTATGGATGTGGACATGTTGTATGCTGCCTGCATTAAGAGCCTCAGTGTCACCTTAGGGCTGCCATTCCAATGTGCAATAATGAAGCTGAGGCAGGGCAGATGTATCATTTTCCCTCACAACCATTAAAAAGTGCTGTAATGCATGCATAGGGCAACTCAGATTAGAACATCACAACATGAGGCCTGCACCATGCATCATGTATGGGAGGAGGGCCCAAAACCTGTTTGGAGGGCAAATGTGTAAGCCTCTGGGAAAAATGAGAAATACCTTCATTTCATATTTCATGCACTTTGAACGGTTGCTGAGAGCAGGTGTTATATGGGGGCACATAAATGTATGTGATGGGCCCCAATGTACTCAGCAGAAGTCCTGATGATCTGTTGTGTTGCAACTCCTGATGAGTATATCATTTTCCTATACATAAATAGATACATTTGGCCCCTACCTGCATCATGCTGTGCCTTAATTCGCATTAGGCACACACATGGTGGGGCTAAGGGGTGCACTGAGGGCCAGAAGGACTGTAGTGATACACTTGGTACTGCACCACTGTTGTTCAATCTACCCCTTTGTGTCATTGGCCATGTAAGGGAGCTTGACTATGCACTGGGACCAGATTACTAGCACTTTATTCTTCCTGTACATTGTGTATCACGTATACCCTAAACTATGTCTAATACCACACACACATCTGCTGATTTAATTCCGCAGGCCTGCCGCATCTTACTGACAGTATGGGACAGCCCTGCATCTGCTCCATCACTGGCACATTACTCAGTAACCTGTACCAACGAATGTATCCTTGGATCACAGAGCAACTATGTCTGTGTTGAGGCATATGTCTATGCCCTTGTTCTTATCCCTCCCTGGGCAAATAATGGTATACCATGCTAACAATGGCTGGCCATACACTATTGGCAATACAGCCATGATTTTAATCAGTCAATGTGCAGGTAGGTATAACTGTTTTCATATAAGTAAATTCCCATTGCATTATTGCCCGTGTGTGTGCCTTGTGCCATTACTTACTTCACACAAGGATGTATCACGGCATTCTTCAGCACTTTGGAATATCCACACAACCCCTGGGCAGCTGTTTGTCAGTTTGCGGTGACAATGAGGTAGATCTCTACAACATCTGGGGCAGGCTTAAATGTTATGGGTGTCGCAATGGGAAAACCACCACTGCAACAACCATTGCATGCCCCTCAGATGCAGTAAACAGTGTCATGTAGTCTCATATGGTCATGAGGTGTAGAGCTAACAAACACCTGCATGACAATGCCACATATAAAAGGTGCAGAGAAAAGTGCTACAGGAGTGTCTGGGAAAGTGATGGTTTGTAGGTGTGCGGGTCTACATTATCTGAGACTGCGTGTGATTGACTGATCATAGATGTTTGTCAGTTGCTGCGATAACTTGCTCACTCAGCGTAACAAGTTGACAGTGAAATTTCACTAAGCAATGTTTTCCATTCATGTCTTGCCGGTGGATCTCTGTCCTACAACATTGGTGAGGTGGCCCAATTTGAAGACCCCATTGTAGCCAGTCAGTGTCATCTTGTGCGTCATGTGTGCCAATCCAGGTTTTTGTGTGAGTCAGTCTGATGTGTGGAATGCTATGAATAATGGTTTTGTCTGACCAATGATATGATATCATTGGAGTATGGATGGTGACATAATATCTGTTGGAATGTTGTGCAATGAGAATGGCTTGCTTATAGCACAAGGTGCAATGTGTGCTGGCATGGAATTGTGTGTATTAGAAATGGGAATGGCTGGGTACATATTCATTGATGTCTATCATGATAGAGGGCAGGACAGCTGCTAATATACATAGCATGCCTGTTGACCACTACTTTGTCACAGCACAATTAACAGCACTGTGGGCCAGACATAGCTTACACTTACTCATAAAATGGTACAGATGTGGAATCTATCTTTATACGTCTCTAGGGGGCTTATGTAGGAGACACATGCACCACAGGTGCCTCACTACCCTTCAGATATATATATTCAGGCTGTAATACTGAAAGGACCCATATTGAGCTGGACAACAGTTAGTGGTGTACACAATTAGGAGACAACTCAGCTCCAGATTATTGTTGGAAAAGTCTATGATTTTTCCCAAGCCAGATCTCAGCAGTTTTCACAACATGGTCCTTCCACCCTGATATTTGTGAGTGATGTAGGTCACATCACATATGCATATGATGTGAATGCTGTGTGCACACCTGGTATTTTGTTGTGACATGCATGTGCAAATGATGTTCAATATGTCAGGATACTGTTACAGCACCCAATGCAGTGCCAAACCCACTGTGGGCCTAACGGCACCCACATAGCCACCATGTGTGTGCTGTTTTATACATGTAGCACAACATAGCACAGGGTAGTGGGCTTTAGTTATGTGATGTACAGACAACTTTGTTGTGCCAGTCAGGCTTTGGCCAAACTTGCTGGGGACATTGCATTAGTTGTATCTGTGGGCACATCATGGGCGATGGTGTGCCCCCTTGTAACATATGCTCAGTCCGGGTCTTACACCAGGACACATAAATGATGATTTACCAAACCTTGGAATAGCCAGAGGTAAGTTTCTAGACCCCCTATATTATTGCCCCCACCTTGCATCCATGATGGCTAGGTAAGCCTTGATATTTTACCAGGGGTGTTGAGTTAGAGGATTGCATGCACAGCCCCCCTTGTGCACAGGGACAAAGCAAATCCAGACTTGGTGGGGCAAGTTTGATGACACAAATGTTGATCATGGACAATTTAGTCCACTCACATCTGGGCCATGATGGCTACCAATGGATAGCCATCATCCCAGTGACATGTACATGATACCGTAGATGGCTGGTAGGAAATAGTCATAGATGAGGAGTAGCTCATTGTTGAGGAATGTGTGGTGGACTGTATGTGTTATCTGCAGTTGTAATCTACATAATACGTCTGTTCAACCTCCACCCAGTGCTGAATCTGATGCTAGATTCTCCTTATTTTTCAGCTGCCAATATGACACCAGCTCAAAGCCACATATTCCACAAGAGGGCAGAGCGCTACAGGCACATTGTGGGGGTAGATGCAGGATACCGCAGAATGGGAAGGAGGTTCCGCAAGGAAAAGGCAACTAGGGCTACATTTTAATGATGCAAAGTTGATATGTGCTTTCCAAGATATTGAGTCAGATAGTTTTATTCCCAGGTAATCGAAGGTGTTATCTTGTTCTAATTTAGACCCGCCTAGGGAAAGGTTCCCCCTATATGACCTGTGAGGGTTAATACCAATGAACTTGGTTTTAGAGGTGTATATCTCTAAGCCTCTCTTGGAGCAGAAATCATCAAATCGATTCAGAGAGGACTGGAGACCCATCCTGGTTTTGGATACTATCAGGGTGTCATCTATGAATAAAAGTGTTGCAATCTTTTCGTTGTCTAAGGCTGGTGCATCAGAGGGCTGCAAGGTGAGGTGTTGGATGACCTTATTCAAATAGAGGAAGAAGAGAGTTGGAGCTAGTACACAGCAGTGCCGAAAGCCCATGACTACTTTGATCGGAATGGTGAGATCACCCTGGTTCCCCCAGTGTATTTTTGCATAGTTGGCCTCATCTAGTTGAATTGTTGTGGTCAGGAGCCCTGGCGGCATACCCATCCCATTGATGACCTTCCAAAGTTTACCTCTAGGGACCAGATCAAATGCAGATTTAAGGTCTATGAAGGTTACGGAGAGACTCCCCTTCCCTAACACTACAACCTTCCAATACAAAAGCAAAAACCTAAACACCTGATCTATCATGCTTGTATTAGACCTGAAGACAGTCTGGAATGGTGATAGGATGTCATTCTCAGAAATCCAATTTTGGATTTTTGATAGTAGGGCACGGCAAAATACCTTTTGCACTGCATCGATGAGGCTTATGGGCCTACAGTTGGCAGGAGGGACCTATCCCCCTTTCTTGTAAATGGGTATTACTTTGGCACCCCTCCAGGACTCGGGAACGGGGCTCCCCTAACAATTGCATTAGATAAGAGAAGGATGTACTCAGTCCATTTATCGGTGTTGTGAAGAAAAAGGTTACCAGGAATGCCATCGGGGCCAGCGGCTTTCAGTCAAATTATATTGTAAATTGCATCACAGATATCTCCCAAGTTTAATAAACCATCCGCATGGGTGGTATTCGGCTGTGGTGGAAGTGGAATGACAGAGAGAGTTGCGACTTGGCTTTCAACAGTATAGAGAGAGTTGAAGTGCTGGAACCAGTCTGAGGGAAGGATATTGTTGCCAATTGCAGGGGCTCCGTTTTGGTTTCTTTTGCTTACCGTAAGCCAAAAGGATCTGGAATCCCAGTGTTGACATACAACCTTCAAGAGTCTCCATCTTTCTTCATCCCAGTCCTTCCTGGTGTTGTTCTGCATCCGCTTGTACAGATTCAGCAGAGTCCTAACACGGGCAACATCCTTTTGTTTGATTGCATTGATTACATTTGTTCGTACCATCCAGCAGTCTTGATTGTACCAGTTATCACCCTCATGATGAGGAGCACTGCCAGTGTTGAGGGCAACTGGCAAAGATAGTAGCTATTCCAATCTTTTGAAAAACTCAATGTGTACTTCATTTAGAGAGGAAACGTTTCCCACGTCTTCTCCCATAGTGGATATCAATGCTGTGCAATGTGTCAGGTCTAAATCGATGGAAGAGAGAATGTCGTCTCGCAGGATCACCTTGCTCCATCTATGTTGCCATCTGCTGTTCTCAGCCTGGATCACCTTGGCTACTTTGGAAGTGGTTGTTGCAATGAGCACCCTACCTCTAAAGTAAGACAGAGTGGATTGTGGTCACTGTCCATTGGGTCCCGTCTACCATGTCATCTACCAAGTGCCAGTGTCTAAGGTCTATCAGTATATAATCGATGCAGCTCTTCCCCTGTGTGCCAGTGAACATGTGGGCGGCATGCTTATCAGATATCATTCTTCCATTTACAGCCCTCAGGCAATGGCCGAGGGTCACGGCGTTTAGTTGCAGGGCAGCCGAGTGACACTTCTTGATGGGGGGAATCTCCAGCCTTGGTATGTGTCATATATTATCTACTTCCCTGAAATCACCCATGTTGTCCAGATCGAGGGGTTTGAAGGTGGTATTGAAGTCCCTCACTACAATGAGGGCATGTTTGGAGGGTCTTTCACCCAATTGGGTCTCTAGAGACTGCAACGTGACAGAGTGGTTGGGCCCCCTTGTCCCCCTGGCATAGGTGTTGAAAATGTCAGTGAGAGTGGACCCTGTTCCCTTGTGACTGATACCAAGAATGTCACAGCTATTGGTGGGTATCAGTTTCACTATGCACTGTAGTGCGATTATCACCCATATTAGGACCCCACCCGATGGACGGCCCGCCTTGCTGGGAACAATGGGTATGTAGTATGTTGCTTGCAAGGTTTGTGGGCAGGTTCAATTAGCCTGGGCTCTTGAAAGATACATATGTCATGGTGGTCGATAAAGGTGTTCCAATGAGGCAGAGGGAGTTTGGATTTGATACCTGCCACATTCCAGGAGACAATCTTTACTTTCCAACCGATGGTCATGGGGTTGGGTGATGGGAGTGGGTTTGCCTGGAGATCTAAGGTGGCTGGTGCAACGATACTGAGAGAAGCAGTGGGGCCATCCTAATTTTCTGATCGGAGATGTCCACTGGGTGGCAGATCGTGCGGAGGCAATTGTCAGAGATTGTGCTGCTATCAGGTCTATCTTAAGAAGCCTGCGCCTCGAGCTCTGTTGGTCAATCTATCTTGGAACAGGCTGTGGCATCACCGAAAGCCACTTGGGAGGGTGGCACACAAAGTGGGGTGGGTGACTCGAGTTTGAACTGTCTGGGGGGGTTAGTTCTTTGGTCTAGGGCTACTAAATCATAGGCTAACTGCCCGTTGTCTAGGAGAAGCCTGATGTAGTCAAATGGAGTGCTCAGAGACCTGTGCCATCTGGCCCAAAGAATATCTTTCCTAATTACTGAGAGACATCCTCTACTGTGCCAACTTTGTTAATCAAGGAGTCTTTCCCTTCCCTCCCCCCCTGAGGGTTAGATCTGGGCATATTGGACATAAAGAGTTTCCGAGGAGGTGGTCTTGGGAACATGTGCACTGTGAAGGCGACAACCCACCCCTAGTGTGAGAGGTGTGAAATTGAAACTTTTGTTCTGGGAGTTGGTGAAGGGAGATTCAATGTGCACACCTACTGGTGTATGGAGACCCGATGTACGGTCTACGACTGAGGTCCCACAAAAGGAGTCCTCACGTGGTAGACCTGGGTGGCCTCCATGGTGTTTTGTATGATGGAGCATGGTGGAAACAGATGGTGCAAGAGCTGCGATGTTGGCCAGAATTGGGATGGCAGCACTTTCCCTAGCTATTCTCCCTCTCTCTTCAATAAGATGCCCCACTGTAACCTCAAGGTCACCTATCATACACTCAAGGGTTGCTACTTCTGCCCTGAGTGTTTGTATGCAACCTACCAAGTCATCATTTGGAGGGGGAGGATGGCTGGTTACTAGGGAAACCGCCCGCCCTAGCCTGGGCAGGTGGAGCTGCAAGATTCTGAGTTGTAGGTAGGTCTGAGGGATGTGATAACGGAAGAAAGCGATTAGTACAGGGGATGGGTGAGGGAGGAGGCACCATTGCTGAGTCATGAGGGGAGCCAGAGCTAGGAACTGGGTCTGCGGGGTTACGGGGTGCTGTGCTGATCTTCATCCTCCTCTGTACCCTGGCTTTGTTAAATGTATTAGATATGCTTTCCTGCTTGCTGGTCGATGGTTGGTTGTGGGGAACGATTTGGGACTCAATGGTTGGTCTGCACGCGATGGTAGAACTAATATTTTGTCCAATCAACTAGGAGATCATCAATGCAGTCAAGCACTTCATTGCAGCCCGAATTTTTTGAATTTTTCTTCTGCTTTTTTCCCCCACCCAAAGCCCGACCTCGGTTGCTTTTCTTTTGCCCATATCTATGGAAATGTCTTGGGATGGGAAAAGGTGTCTGGGATGGTGTTACAGGGAGGGCCGGAAGTTGACAAAACTATTCAGGGTTGCATAAAAAGAGGGCCAGCCTCGGGGGTGGCCCTGCCTGTCCTCAGTCAGATGTAAATATCCCGCACTTGACACAGGCTTTGCGGGGCGCGGCCCGCGAGTGTCCTGCACTGCGGTATGCCCCCTCGCACTTTATAGAATTTGTTGGATCTGGCAAGTGGGAGCATGTGATGCACAAGATAGCCACAAAGCAGTCTGGGATATGGAGTCCCTCTGGTCCTGGTTTGCACATCCCGTGCTGCGGTATACCCCCTCGTGCTTTATAGCGCTTGTTGGATCTGGCAAGTGGGAGCAGGTGATGTATAAGATGGCCGCCTCCTGGGCCCACAAAACAGTCTGGGATAAGGAGTCCCTCTGGTCCTAGTTAACTGGTTAACTAGTCCATCCAGTTGCCATCCAGTGTTCCAGTCATTCACAATGTGCATGTATATATTATCTTGGACAGTTAAGTATGGTACTTCACCTGTAATTGGTGGGGTCATGCAGTTTCATTGTTGGCAAGTGTGGCACATCTGACAACAGGCAACTTTGGAACAGTATCCTGCAACACTGACAGGTGCCCATCTCTGATAAGGTTAGCGTCTCCTGTACCACAGGTAAGTTGAACTGGTACTACCATCTGGGTAAATTACCATTTATTTGGTGCAGATTCATGCATGCCGTATGTCAACTTCAAAGGATATCTGTTCGCTATTTGTATAGAATACTCAGTAAGTTGATTGTAGACAACAACAACATCATTCACCTTTCTCATTTTAGGATCCTAGTGTGTGGCTTTGTGTCTAACAGTCATGCACTCATGTACTGATAATCTGTACACTTTGACATGGATTCACACAATGCAATCATTTAACTGAGTAGATGGATCACAGTAATCGTAGAAATGATATACGTGTACAAGGTGCTTTATATACAGGTGGAAGTGTATTTGTGAATTCTATACAATGTCCAGTTCACAGATCCCATGAGTGAACGTTAGCCATATGTAGCACAATCAGAGTTGAGGGATATGTCATGAGACATGGTTAGGGGAAGTGTGCATTAGTGAGGAGTTGAAAAACAGACAATTGGTATGAAAGAGACATTACACTACATAGCAGACAAGTCAACAGTGATTGGGTGAAGAGGGCACAGTTCCTACTGTCACAACACTGGCATAATCTTAAGCCCAGAACTAAGCAGAAACTGTCCATGTGGCACAGACTGGTGCTACCGGGTGTTTTTCCTTTTTCCATACATATTTCCAGGGATAGAGATGTGGAGTCAAAGGTCCTGTCAGCTGCCATTTGTGGGAATACATAAGGCATCACTGCAGCAAGGAGGAACTGCTGATTTTTCATCACAGCAGCAAAATCACAGTGGAACGCAGCCATGTTTTCCCTGAGGGAGGCCACTTCCTGCTGAATGGACACCAGGGTATTCTGCATAGCCCCCAGCTTGTTGTCTGTTACGCTGCTGCCAGTTTGGGAGGGCACTTGTTTGCCTCAGGACAGCAGCTATGTTGGCCAGAGATTGCTGGAGTCCACGTAGCGGGGAATGGGTGCCTCTGATGGCAGCTGAGTTGTCCCTATTTCGACTGAGGCACAGCAACACTCCCTCTAGGATGCCTGCTAGGGTCTCCATCCCCACTCGCACCTGCTTGGCCAGCTCCCGCTGGACTTCTACCACTGTCCTCTGAAAGGTGATCTCTGGGTCCTCAAAGTCCAGGGCTGTGTGAGTACCGGCTGGTGGCGTGTGTTGGTAGCTGGGTGGATCATGTGGAGACCCCACAACGGTGTGCATCCTCCGTGTGACTGGAGGTGGTGTGTGGAGTGATCCTAGGACACCCTGGAGAGTCTGTTCATTGATGCTTGGCAGGTGGTCATCCATGTCACCTGTAAAATCCAGGACAGGCAGCTCATCAGGAGGTAAGCCATTATCCTCTGCAATGAGGTAGTGTAAAATCAATAGTAGATTGTTTTGGCTGTTAACATGGCACATCATTTTTTTGCCACAGGAGGCTCAGTGACATGTAATTGACCCAAGGTTGTAGTTGTACTTATGTGTAGCATTGTGCATCACACATGGGTCAAGCTCACTAGGTATTTTGGGGCATATATACTGTAGGTGCCCCGAACGCCACCTGAGTGTCACTTTTGGTGAGGCTCAAGTGACGCAATGCCTTGCACTGTATTTACAAGGTGGCATAAAACCACTTTTTGTGCCTTAATGCCACCTTGTAAATGTGGCCCCTTCACACGCAGCACTTTGCGTGGAAGGTGTGTGCAATGGGTGTTGCTGTGGGCGTATGTTTTTGACACTGCATCAGATTTACAACTTTTTGTAAACCGGAAGATGCACCAAAATCTAACTCCAGCCCAGGGGTAGCGTTGCCATGTCAAAACTAGGAGTAATGCTTACATTTCTACTAGACTTTTTGATTTTTCTATGTGTGCTGCATTCTGCAGCACATGTAGTAAGCAAATCGACCTTCAAATTTGTTGTTGTGAAGGAAGGTGTTCATTCCTGCACACAAACAATCTTCCTCTCAATGCAGCCATCCTTGCACTATGGTGCAAGGGTGGCTGTGTTGGAGCACAACAGCTAATTTACTGTTTGCGCAGTAAGGTACACAGGGGTGCACAGTATGCTTATGATTATGGCACTTCCCTGCATTTTGAAAATAACGGTGCATGATGCTGCCTTATTTGGCACAACAGCACACACCATCATTTTCAGTTTGATCTGGTCCTCTGTCTTGTCAAATGGTGAGATTGCAGCTACTTGCAGGACACATGATCTTCACAAACATGCTCCTTTCATTTTGTGGCCATCCCCCAATAGGTGCATATGGTTGTCTATAAGATGTTGTGGGTTCACAATGTATGAGTTGTGTTCCACAGGTTTCAAGCTTTACAGCAGATTTTTCTCATGTGGCATGGCTCAGGGCAGCTGCAATATGTGTTGCACCACACTGCACCAGTTTAGATACACAGGGATGTGCCATGTTTTTTTAATCCGGTACAGCCCTGCAATTCCTCCTGTGCGTGCACAAATAATTTGCTCTCCCTGCACCAACACAGGCATTGTTGCAGCATGATGAAGGGGTGCCTGCCTTGAGGAGATAATTTGTTCATGTGTGTCCCATCCTGCACATGTACAAGCTATTTTTGTTACAGTGGCATTTCAATGTGCAGCACACATGAATAAAGGCAATGCTCAAGGAGGAAGAGAATCATTTTAGCAAGAGACACCATTTGGTACAGGGGCTTTGACAATATGCAATGGGTGCTGTAAGGGCACAGCCACATTATTTGCACATGCCTTTCAAGAAATGTGCTGCATATTTACATGGTGTAGTATAGCCATAGTGAGTGGCCTGTGTTAAGGTTGTGTATTTGATGGAGCACATAGCACAACCAAAGCAACAGTACACGTGTGGCTTGAGTGGGGATGGCACATCTTGATTCAGGGCCTATGTGTCCCGATGCAACCCTTTAGCATGCTTTGAGTGTGTCCTATGTGCTTTCCCCTCTGCCATTTGTGGAATTCCAGGTTCACCCTCTGCAACCTACCCTGCATTTGTGGTGGTTCTTGGTAGTCTCCACTGTCCTGTACTGCGATTCCAGTGACGAGCTTCTGTGGGATGACTGCTGCCATCAACTCCTCCAGCTCATCCAAGTCAACTTGTGGTGCGGGACTTCCACCCCCAGTCTGCAGTGCTGTCTTTCGGTTCCTGGTGAGTTCCTCCTTAGCCCTGTGCTTGCAATCCTGGCAGCGCTTCTTGCAATCGGTGTCAGTCCTCTTCACCTATGCGAAACTGTTGGCTTTGTCTACTATTTGCTGCCATATTGCATCTCTCCTACCAACTGGCATTTGGAGGTGACGAAGAGCTGGTGTTGATGCTCCTTCACTTCTCTGACCAGGATATCATGTTCCTCCTCGCTAAAGCAACACTTGCACTTTTTCTTCTCCTTCCCCTGGGACTTTTATGAACCCTTGTGGCTGGTACTTGGGTGGCTGGGGTCTCCCTGGGGTCTCTCCTGCCCTGACAAATCCATCTTCTCTTGAAATTGCAATTTTTCCTGCTTGTGCATTTTGTTTTGATGCTAATGTGGTAAAGAAAATGGTGCTAACCCATTTGTGACATGTTTACATGCCACAAAATGGCTTAGCGCCACTTTTGTAGCATTAGCGTAATTTTTCCTTACGGCAAGTCACAATGGTTAACGTAAGTTGTTTTGGGCACTAACCTTTCCTTAGTGCCATTGTACGTCATTTCTTAAATATGGTGCACGGACGGCGAGCATATGTATAAAAAATCCAGTATCACTATTGGATTGGTTTGTTATTAAATATTACACATGAGTTTCCAACATGACTAAACCAAGGTGGTCTTTATATTCTTGTACTTTAATATATTTCATTAATATAGATAATCTGTTGTGTTATATTTTTGTTGCTTTCTTTGATCAGATGAAGAAGTGAAGGGTATAGAAAGTCACATAATCTTCTTTTAGATAAGAAATTGTTAGAATACAAAATCAAGGCCTTTTCAGAGATTTGAAAGATGTCTTGGCACAGGTAGTTAATCCTCCTAATAGTGTGATTAGCTTACATATCTAGTGATGCAATTAGATCATTGTTATCTATTTATTCAGAAAATACCAAAGCATCAGTAGTACAGGCTAGGGTAAAAGAGAACAGAGTTAGGAATAGTCCCAAGCCAATGCAGCTAGGCAGCATTAAGAAGCACATATTTACTAAAGAAGAAATAGGAGGAAAATATAAATATGATGTTGCTCATATTTGGGAAGTCAGTACATTTTGTAAAAGATTGTTGAATTAACTCCAAGACTTGTAAGAGTAAGGTACCTTTGATGCTCCAGATTGAAAGGCCAAATTGATGGAAAACTAGACCCTTCAACAATGAAAAAAAACTGCTTTGTAGTGTGAAGAAATTAGGACAGTTAATACACTAGCTGTGAATATGATAGAGACTGCAGAGCACGTATGATATTTCCCCTGAACGTGTTTATTTCAAGAAAAGATTTTGCACATTTTGATGCTCAGAAATAACTAAATTTCATATGCATGTTAGATTTGATTTATTATTTTGAATGCTCCTCATTTGTGCATAATTTTGGGTATGCAGATGTTGACCTTAAACAATTTATCTACTATTTGCTCTACCTGGTCTGTTCAACTGAATTCAATCTATTGTCAGAAGAGTTGTGTGGTTTAATCTATCCAGAAAGGTCTGTACATCACTGTGAAGTGCTTGCAGGAGTTAGTATTTTCATGCTAGTGGGTGCCCTATTATTGTACCCCCTTGATGTGAAAAATGTAATGATGGTTTATAAGAAAAAGGTCCTCAACACAGAAGATATTATTTCAAGATTAGTTTGGAACCATGGGCAAAAGTTAATTTCTTGAATTTGTGTGTATGTACTATCTGTATTTAGATGTAAAACTGGCAAATGTTGTTTCCAAAAAAGAGCAAGGGCTGATAAAATGTATCAATTACATAGCTCTAAACATATTTCTAATGAGAAATCATTACTTTTTGCCATTAATATCTGTCCTGTTCGAAAAGAAGAGGGATGCAAGGATATTCATAAAGTTAGAGCTTAATGGAGCTTGCAGTCCATTTAGGGTCCAACAGGGTGATGAATAGAAAATGGCATTTCATAATTAGGGCCTCCCTGATTCACAGAGGTAAACAGGCCTATCTTTTTATGTGTAGAGTTCTCCACCACGACTTTGGAGTCTCAGCAGTTGTAAACCTACTATTAACTAGCAGTTTGTGAACAGCAAAATAATGAGAAACATGCACAAAAGTGTATGTTTAGCTTTGTGAATCAGACCTAAGTTTGGCTTGTTCAAATACCAGGTTATGCATTCTGGACTCTGCAGCACTTTATCATTTTATTGATGAAAAGAATCAGTGTGTTCTGTATTAACCAATAGGAGGATATTTTGATCTTCTTCAACACCTTGGAAACACTTATATCACGTTAAGAGAGTACTGCAATATTTAAGAGAGCAATCCCTTTTTGCTAAAATAGATGTCTTTTTCACACCATACCTGCCGAACACACAAGTCTGCCACCTCCACCTACATGAACTGTGCCACCTATATCACCTGCACTATCTGCAGCACCTCCACCACTCAACCTCCAAAACTACTAGGTCAACTACCCAAAACATAAAGACAATCTCAATCATTCTTCTTTCTTCTCACCTGCATTATATAGGTGAACTAGAAGAAGAACAACCCAAAAATAACTTTGATTTATCTGTATCTCTAACACAATCACTGTCACCATGTATTATTATTAAAAATCTTTACATTTTTTAGATTGCAAACCTGTGTCAGATTTCATCTGTGTTGAATGTTTGATGTTTCATGTACTACATAAGATAGTGTTATGAAGATTTTAAAAGTGTAATACATTTAAAAACTGCACTGTTACAAAGAAACCATCTTCTAAGTAAACAAAATTATATATCTGAAGGGTCCACACTCGACCACCACTGGGAACCAAACACTCCATTGTAGCAGTTGACTCTCATGGGGAAACCTTGCAGAGCAGTCCAAAGCTTACCCAAGGGAGGTGGTGTAGGCTAGTAATTTCCATTTGTGCGCACATAAGTATAATACTCAATAAATTACTGTCTAGTCTGTGCTTTTTCTTTTGATGAGGTACACATACACACACACTATTCAATACTATGCAACAATTTACAAATCTACACAAGCTATTGGAACTACTTTTGGATATTCTCTCTTGTCTCTCCCAAGGGGAGATATAAACCACCAACCTACATGGCAGAGCAGAACATTCACGTGTAGTGTAATGCAAAATGTGACTTTACCTTGGGCATGAGGGCACCTGACACTGCCAATAAAGTACATCTATTTTGATCACTAATTGCTGTGAGACTCATTACTCAAAGAAGCATCAACAAGGAACATGTCTAAGCAGGCTGGAGTAGTTGGCGTTGCTAGGATCACTCCCAGCATGACCTACGCAGTCTCCCCACAGCTCTAAAGGCGTGGGTCAAGGTTGAATTATTCTACATAAGAATGATGCACAGTTGACACAATTC
The DNA here is from genome assembly GCF_031143425.1 of Pleurodeles waltl. Taxonomy (NCBI): domain Eukaryota; kingdom Metazoa; phylum Chordata; class Amphibia; order Caudata; family Salamandridae; genus Pleurodeles; species Pleurodeles waltl. The sequence goes on from NC_090436.1 coordinate 769,177,640, forward strand.
TTAATGGACATCACTTGGTGGTTAATCATCATGTAATACCATCTTTCACTCCCAGAGGGTGTCTGTACATTTTAAAACACATTTCGCATACCACGTTATCATTTTAGTTTTAGTTTCTAAGCACCCTCACTACTGTAAAAACAATTGTAATTTCTGCCTTTCACCCTATTATAACAATCCTCTTATTAAGATCATTAAGGTCTCAAGGCATGCAGTCATGAGCTTCAACCCTAAAGGGTGCAGTTAAAGCACGTCAGAACAAAAGGTCAAGCTAGAACTTGCATTAAGACACATTGAAGCCCATTGGGGTTATCATTTTCAAGTCCTACCCAACCTAGGGTGAAGATATTGGGCAACTCCTTGGGGTAAAGCTGCACTCCTCCTGCAGCCCGCCCATCCATTGGTGACATGTTGGGGGTGACCCCATCTTCCTGGGGTCACCACAAGCCCAAAACTAGCAGGTTTCATGTTCAAATGTGGTTCAGGCCCCGCAGGGCATTATGGGGCGCTCCTTGCTGGAGCGCTGAATATTGATGAGCGGTTCTTCGGCTACACTGGGGAGAGCTGTTTTGCCTTTTGTGTGTGGATTGTGGCCTCATGCATCTCCAGGCCTGCTGGGGGCCTCTTCTTTGGGGGTTTACCGACCAGGAGGAGTCGACAGTGAGGGGGGTAGCGTGCCAGCACTCCCCTGCCTCATCTTCTCAGGCAGATGTAATCCTGGTGGTGACCAACCTGACCTCCTGGAGGAGTGCAACAGACCTCCACGCATTAACTTTGAACACGGAGGGGCCCAGGTATGGGGTCCTGGTCCTCCCTTCGTTCTGTGTAGAAGCTTCATTGTGGGGCAGCGGGATGGGATCCAGGACCCCTCCATTCATCTTCCTGGGGAGGGTGATGGCACCCCGACTTTGCAAACTTGTGGGGCCCCTGGATGGGATGTGGGGCCCCTCACCTTCAAGGGAATGGGATGGTGCTTCCATGTTTCCCATGTTACTTTATTTTTCTCACAGGGGATACGCTACGGCGCTCCCCAGCTCCATTCTTCCTTGGGGCAGCCAAGAGCCCTGGCCCACCCCAGGGGCACCATTAGTATCGGTGACAGAGCCCCTCGCTCTTCACTGCCAGCCTCCCTGGGGGTCAAAGGTCACAAACTTTCCCCTGGGGATATTTCAGCCCCCGTGGGCCAATCTCGATGATCTTGGTGTCTTTTCACTCCTGGTGCTGAGCCCTTGCCACCAGAAGCACTTTCTTCAGGCCTCATGGCCCAGAGGGTTCCCCAAATTATTAGGGAGCCAGTCCCGCTGGCTTCCTGTGCCAGCCTTCCTTCTGGGTGCCTTCTTTTCTTCTGGGCAGCACACTCTCCTTGCGCCGTGCCCAGTCTTTCCCCCAACTGGTCCTCAAGGGTAAAACAGGGCAGCTCACCTGGCCCTGCAGTGTACCCCACTGGGTTTAAAGTCCTTCAAGGGCAAAGTCCTAACCCCAGTGGGCATTCAGGAGTTTCTTCCTTCCAGTTGTCCATGACACCCATCTTCTGTCCCTCACTTATGCAAGACCTTTTAACTGAGGGTGAAAATGCGCAGCAGGGCTGCACCTCTGGCCATTCCAGATGTGCCACATCACCCCGTCCCAACCTTCTACACAGTCTTCTGGGAAAGCTTAAAAGGGTGTCATTCAGGAGTTATTTGCCAGATGTGCTCTGAGAGTCTCAGCCCCTCCTCCCTGAAATTCCATCTGGGGCCTCTCAGGCCTGGTTCCTGGCACCAAATGACAGCTGGTTCATTGGTACAAGGCCCTGTTTAGGTGGCTGGACAGAGCAGTAATTGGCCCTAATTCTGAGCTTCATCAGAGAAAGATTACATTCCTGGATGACCCATAAGCTGTACAAATATGTTTTTGTATCTTACTGCATTAATTCATACAAGTAACAGTGTACATTGGTGTGTATACACACAGTTATGTTCTGAATTTACTCCAAAACCAGAGAAATTCATCAGTTATAATTAGAATTGTTTCAATCAACTATAACTCGCACACTATGGTAACTATAACTTGCACCCCCACCATGCACAGCTATCTGATCAATAATTTGACTGCAGATATTACATTGGAATTATCAATGGTGTTATCAAAGATGTCTTGAGTGCTGTAATTTGTAGGGTATTTAGCAGTGCATGACGAGGGCGTTAGTTGTAGTTACCTTACAGCTCAAGTTATAGTTACTTGAAATAACTCAAAATTTCTCTGGTTTTGTGGAAATAAATTCAGAACATAACTAAGTCCCTGTAACCTTTGTTTTTTTAAGTGAATTTCCATGTTTTATTTTTTAATTCCATTTCCTAACTATAACGTCCCAATAACCAATGCTTTTTACAGTGAATTTCTATGTTTTTTTTAACATAAAGTGATTTTAATTGCTATATGGGAATCTAACCACCGCCACATATGGCCTTCAGCTGTGCGCAGCAAAAGTTTACTGCAGAGCCTGGCCTGCAGCCAAGCCCCTGCAGCGATTCCACCCTGTGCCATGCACAGCCTTTGGCCATGCGTGGCAGGGTTTTGCCATAGAGCGTGTCCTGCATCAAGGCCCCTATAACTACCCCAAACCCCGTGTCATGCACAACCTTTGGCTGTGTGCAATGAGGGATGGCAACAGGGCCTGGCCTGCAACCAGTCCTTGATGACCAGCCCCTCTACCCACCCAACACTACGCCTTCCATGGCCTTTAGCTGTGCATGCAAAGCCATGGGCGGCAGTAGGGTGGTTACAGGGGTCCCTGTAACCGCCAAGAGAGCTTTTCTAAACTTTAATAAATAATATAGTTAGAATAAAATATTTTAGAACAAATTGAAGAAAAATGTAATTGTCAAATAAAAAAAGAGAGATCACCTTTCGGTATGTACCTTAAATATTTGAAGTTGAAAAGAATTTAACACATAGAAATGACAAGTGACACACTAACACCTGAACCCTCAACCTTCAAAGTGAAGGTCTGACACCTAAACCAATAGGCCAGAGATAATACCCTAACATGCAGTCTCAAGACATAACTATGAAATTCAAACCAAAGATTTTTAAGGGAAAAATACATAAATGTTCCATCACTAGAAATGTTTAATATAAAAAAACTACTAAATAAACAGACACACTACCATGAGATACCAGGATTTCAAATTGCAACATACAGAGTGACAGTCCAAATGCTTTACCACCTGCACACAGATGACTCTGTTATGCTGTGCAGCAAAACATAACTATAATATTTGGATCAAACATTTTGCTAATGTAAGACTTTGAAGTCATTGCATGGAGAAACCATTGCAATAACAATCCTTATCCCATTATGGAATGGAAGAGAGAGAGAGAGAGATAAAGAGGCAGAGAAAAAGAGAGAGAGAGTGACAGGACCGCAGGGGAGCATGAACGCTCAAGTAGTCCTAGCCTGCTACTGACTCCAGCTGGAGCCAGCATTGCTGTCACAAGCAGGGGGCTTTTTTTCAATAGCAACTCCCTGCTTGTGGGAGCAATGTTTTCATCTGGGTCTCTGCACACATATTTGCAGATGAAGACGCCTCTGTATGCAAGCAGGAGTTGTTTGTCAGCTCCCGCTTGCAGAAAGCGGAGTTATGTTTCATTTTGCTCCCACCAAGCAAAAGCAAACAGTTATGTCCCAGTAGTGGGCACACTTGGACATATCAGGAGCCAGCCCTGGGGGATGTTAGTCCTCAGGGACATCTACGGCTCCACAAGGGGGGCAGCAGGGCCCCCTTCCAATGTTGTATTTGCCCCGATGAGGTAGTGGTCTCCCGGGCAGGGGTTCAACAACAAATCCCCTTCATTCTTTTATTTTATCTCCCGGGAGGTGGTGGTCCCCATGGCTGTGGGGGGGTCATGCAGCCCCCTCAAACATAAGTGAATCTTTGGCTCCAGGAGGTGGTGGTCCCCTGGTATATGGTGGATGCCATGTGGCTTCCCGATTGAAATTCTAAGCAGTTGGCAGTACCTGGGCTGCAGGGAGGTCACGCAGCCCCTGCATAAAATTCAATCATTGCTCTAGGGAGGTGATCATCCCCAGGGCTAATGCAAGCCCATAGGAGGCAAGCCCCATGTGCGCCCCCCCTTTTTTTTAAAACTCCCAGTGAGCACCAGGGAGCAAAAGAAAAGAAAACAGTGGAAGACCACCCTTTTTTTAAATGACAGGAAAATCTGCAGATCCACAGATTTTCACAACATTTTAAAAAGATGCTTTTTAGCCTGGGCGGGGTCCCTGACCGAGGCTAGGGGTCAGAGAGACACTATGCTGGCCGTTTCTATTTTTTTCACTTTTTTCGTTGGACTTGACTCATGCCGAGTACCAAGATAGCCGTAAACACTTCCTTGTTGAAGTGTTGCCAGCAAATAAGATATAGGCCCTCATTTTAACATTGGTGGAAAAATCCACTTGCCCCATGGCGACGGCCTCCAAAAGACCGTCGCCGTTGCTACCTACCATCCACCATATTATGACCGTAGGCAGAATTCCACCAGAAGGCTACGGTCATGGCAGCGGATGGCAGTAAGGTGGCACTGCTGCCAATAGCAGCACCACGACAGGAGAACGCCGCCGACCGTATCATGATCCATGATACAGCCTGCCAGTTTTCCGCTGGTGGGCGCTGCTGCAGGCAGCAGGGCCGCCTCCCATCTCCTGCCGGAGGACCCCCTGCATGCAGGTAAGTCGGGTTCTCCAACAGGGGAGGGAAGTGGGGGGTGTTGTGTATGAATGTGTGGGGGTGGGGGTGAATGTTTTTGTATGCATGCATGCCGGTATGAGTCGTGTGGAATGTGTGTGTGAATGAATGAATGTGAGTGGATGTGTATGTTGTTTGTTGTGAATGCGTGTGTGCTTCAATGTATGTTAGTGTGTGTTGCGGTGTGTGTGTATGTATTTATACATGATTGGGTGGATTTGGGCTTGAGTGTGCGTATGAGTGTGTATGTGTATGCATGTAGGTGTGTGGATGCCGAGGGGGGAGACGGTTGGGGAGGAGTCTGGGGAGGGGAAGAGGGGCGGGGTAGACCCCTGTCAGTTTCAGGGAAGGAATTCCCTGGCACTGATAGTGCCTAACGCCATTGTTTTTGTGACAGTAAGATTGCCACGAAAACCATGGTGCTAGGCAGGGTCATAATTCTGAGGGTGGGATTGTGACGGCCACCTGGCTGGACGGAGTGGTACATTAGCGGTTTTGTTTGAACCAAACCGCCAATGTCATATTTTGGGGAAAGATACCGCCAGCTTGTTGGCAGGACCTTAGCCCAAAATACCACCATTCGCAAGGGTCGTAATGACCCCCATAGTCTCTGGGACAGTTAGTTTTTAACCTCTAATATCTCCAAACCTACTGAAGGGATTTACAGCAAATAATAAAAAGCACAATTTCTGGACCAATGACTAGCTTTCTGTCAGATTTGGTGTCATTCCTTTCAGTGGTTCAAGTAGTAGTGGTGTTCAAAAATGTGAAAACTCACATTGACGTACAATATGGAAAACATTTTTGGGGACCACACTTTTTCTCTGGTCCCTCTTGGCGGATCATCCTGAAACTTTTTAAATAGCAACTGAACCGACCAAAGTATATCTTTTGAAAAGTTCGTGAAGATTCATCAAACGGCACCAAAGTGATTAGCAAAACAAAAAACGCTGTCCTAACTATAACTACCAACTGGTGACCATCAGTAGGTAATATAAATATATATATATATATATATAGATATATATATATATATATATATATCTATATATATATATATAGACTCTTAAAAAAGCAAAGGTTACATGGACTCGCTCCCTCATCATGCACAGTTTTTTCATCAAAAATGTTACTGCAAATATTACATTGATTTTATCTCTGATGTGATCAAAGTTGTCATGATTGCCGTAATTTGTGCGGTAATTAGCAGTGCTTGGCGAGGGCGCAAGTTATAGTTACCTTAGGTCATGAGTCATAGCTACTTGAGGAAACTCTAACTATAACTGGTGAATTTCTATGGTTTCGTACACTTAACATATGACCCTACCTATAACGTTCCTGTAACCTTTGGTTTTCTATGTGAATTTCTATGGGTTTTTAAAATTCTATTTCCTAACTATAATGTCCCCATATCTTTGTTTTTTTCTGTGAATTTTAATTACTATATGCTATTCCAACCTCTGCCGGTAGCCCTCTGGCCAGGCCCTGAGGCCAATCCCCTAAAAGCACCCAACCTTGCACCATGCATGGCCTTCACCTGTGCACAGAGGAGGTTGCCTGAAAGACCTGCCTGCAGCCAGACCCTGCGGCCAACCCCCGCTAACCACTTAACCCCATACCGTACACGGCCCTTTTGCTGTGCGTGGCTGGAGTTGGCTGCAGCCTCTCTGATTGTGAGAATTGGTGAGATAGGGTGTATCTGGGGGTGAGAGTGGCTGTCAAATTGCCTGTCTGGGTGTGTGTGTGCATTGATCAGTGTTTTAGTGGGTGTATCAGTGTGTGCACGGGTCTGTGAGTGGGTGCATGAGGGTGTCAGTGGATCTGTGAGTGCATGTGTGACAGTCTGAATGGGTCTGTGAGTACATGAGTAACTGAGTGGGTGTATGAGTGAGAGAAATATTGAAAGAGGAGAGACAAAGACAGTGAGAGATAGAGAGTGAGAGAAAGAGAGATAGAGAGTGTTTTAGGCTTTGATATATAACATACTTAGAATTAGATATTTCTGGACAAATTAAAAAGAAAAATGTATTTCTAATTTAATAGAGTGATACTACCTTCCAACTGGACTCAAACCCTCAATGCTCAGTGTGAAGGTCTCTGACCATCACACGGAGCTATTTGGTTTTTTATTTAATTATTATTTTTTTAGTCCTTTATTGGCTTTCAGGTCCCTATAGGTTTTTTTTTTTTAATTTAATTTCAACACAAGCCCTATACAGGCTATCTGGCACTGCGGGGGAAGCCGTGAGGCTTTCCTCGTGGTGCCATTGCTTCAGCAAGCATGGAACTGTTTTAATAGCAGCTCCGTGCTTGCTGAAGCATTTCATTTCTGTTCTCTGCACGTGTGCAAGGGACAGAGATGCAAGCTTTGGTTTTTGACAGTGGGACGTGTTTGACAGTTCCCACTGTCAAAAACTGAAGGGTTTGCTGTGGCTTGGCTGCAACTGAACACAGCTTTGTCCCAGGGGTAGGTACCCCCACAACATAGCAGGAGCCTGCTCTGGGGGTGGCAGTCCCCAGGGCCATCAGTGGCTCCCTTAGGGGGGCCAGTGGCTCCCCTCCATCAAGATATAGCGCCAGGAAGTAGTAATCCCCGGGGCTAAAGGTGGTCTAAAATGGACCCCCTGAAATTATTTCTGAAATAGCCCTAGGGAGGAGGTGAACCCCTCGGCTGTGGGGAGCCGCATGGCCCCGCTCATTTTTTCATTATAGCCCCAGGGAGGTGATGATCCCCATGGCAAGGGGGGCCATGCGGCCCTCCCCTAATATTTGATTATAACCCCAGGGAGGTGGTGGTCCCCAGGGCTGTGGGGGAGGACACGGGGCCTCCCCAATGATGTAAAAACATTTTTGCCTCAGGGGGTCATAATACCTGAGGCAGCGGGGGCTTGCAGCTCCCCTGCATATTATTCATGAGCTCTGGGGCAGCGGGAGGGGGCCAGGAGCTTCCCCCAACAATTTTCCGCAAATACCCCATGAACTTGGCCTACACAGGACCTTTATAATATTTTTTTTTATGCCAGATCCTCAGATCCAGCACATCTCCAGATGTAAAATAAAAAAAAACGCTTTTAAGCTCGTGGAGGGGGGATGAAGCCCTTTTCTGGGACTCAGCTGAAGCCGAGTCTCATCATTGCTGACAACGCTTCAACGGCATCCTTTTTGAAGTTGTCAGCCAATCAGATCTCAGCACGAGATAGAAAGGGTTCACAAATCCTTCACATCCCTAGGTATACAAATTTGTTTTCCCCTTAATTTCTCAAAAAACTGCTTAATGGAATAAAAAAGGATTTCCTTCTGGACCAGGACCTACATTCCTGCCAAATTTAGTGACATTGCGTCCAGTAGTTTGGGTGCTATCACTGTTTAACACCCATGTGGAAAAATGAATGGGCAAACATGTTTTTGGGACCTCCCACTCCCCCTGTGGGTGAATCACCCCAAAACTTTCCAGGCAGCAGAAAGTTTTGTGAAGATTTGGCAAGCGTTCCTAAAATATAGTAAAGTAAAAAAATATTTTTATATGGAAACTAGGTCCTAACTATAATAACTACCTAGTGGGAACCACCACTAGGTAATATATTAGAAGTGGTTTCCTCTTTTCCCTGCATCCAAAAATGCAGCCAGGGAAAGGAGAGAACTATTGCTCACACCGAGAGGGGCCTGCATCATTAGCAGCTACCTCTCTGTGACAGAAATGCTGGCTCCTGCAGGAGGTGGGGAGACAGCTGGGACTGTAGGGGCCTTTAGGCTCCCCCTGCAGTCCTCAACAATTTTAACTTGGCACCCTGGGGGCAGACAGATGACATGGCCAGGTCCTGGGGCTGGGGTTACCGGGGCCGAGATCAGCCCAGGGAAATAGGCCATGCGGCTCTCCTCCCCCCAAAAATAAATATATTAACTCTGTGCACCAAGGGATGGGGTGGCTGGGCTGAAATCGGCTGGGGGAGAGGGCCATATAGCTCTGCGGCCAGCGCTTGGCCAAAGGGAGTGAGCAGCATGGGGTTGGATGGTTAGGGGGGTTGGCCGCAGGAACTGCCCACAGTTTATTGTTACTTTAGGGCAAGAGTTATAATTACTTGAGATAACGCAAAGCATAACAGGTGAATATATATATATATATATATATATATATATATATATATATATATATAGAGAGAGAGAGAGAGAGAGAGAGACTTTACAGGGCCCACCATTCCTCCTTTCTTTGGCCTGGCCCCGCCCCACCCTAGACAGACAGTGTCTGTCAGACAGTGACAAATAAAAAGACAAAAAAGTGTAAAATTGATTGATTGATTGATAATAAAATTATTTTATTATCATTTTGTTTGTCATTGCCTGACTGAGCAGAGGGCCAACGCTCGTCTGTCATTACATAGGAGCTGCCCCTGTTGGTGATATTTGACCTATCAGCCTTAGGGTAGTGTTCCCACACAGCTTTCACTTGAATGCCTCCATCTTGTCTGGATCTTTGCTCTTAGGGCCTTAGGACTCTCAGCACTTTTGCTAACTGGTGCAAAAGTGCTTGTGCTCACTCCCCAAAGCATAGTTTGATTGCAAGTTACCTGATGGTTATATTTAATTTACATATAGGTCTCTCATAGAGTGGTATACCATAGATCCACGGCCTGTATATTAAGTGCTACCAGTTTGCCTTTGGCACTTAGGCCCTCATTACAACCCTGTGTACGGTGGTAAAGCAGCCAACAGGCCAGCAGAAAAAGAAAATGAAATCACGACCATGGCAGAAACCGCCAACATAGACAGCCACTTTAACACTCCGACCGCCACGGTAGTAGAAACAAACACCGTGGCGGTAACCGCCAACAGACAGGCGGAGGACAAAGTACCGCCCACTGTATTACAACAGGCCTATCCACCACCTTTTCCAGGGCGGAACCAACGCTATCAAAAGCACGGCGGAAACAGTACACAAAAGGGAAACCACTCATCTCTCGACACCCAACGAGGAACCAGGACGCCATGGAGCCCGAGCTACACGTACTGCCCATACTGATCTTCCTCCTGCTGTATCAGGAGCAGGACAGACGCCGTCGATGACCACGGTGAGTACTGCCCCTACAACACCATACACACAAATACATGCAGCAATATTACATATACACCCCTCACCCCCTGGAAGAACGCAAGGACAAAATTAAATGATTGTAACGATTGTAATCATGAAAAATCAGATAGTGAAAGTTCAAAAATCAGTATATACAAATATGTACACCAACTACACAAGTCCGCATAGTGTACCAATCATTGTCCGTGGACCAGTGGTCCCAAAATGCATGGGCGAAGCCCACACAAGATACCTGACTCTAAACAGAGAGAACACTGCAGGGGCATCAGATCGAAATTAAACAGGCACCTCAGGGGGAAGGGGAGGGGGTCACCTCAGCCGGATGAATGCACGATACCACTGCTCCTCGAGGGGGCTCCATGCTCCATTGCTGTATCCTGGGGAGTGCAAAGCGACAGTCTCTCAAGTCTCTCAAGTGGGTGTTTTGCCCACTGTTTTATCCTGGGGAGTGCAAAGCCACAGTCTCTCAAGTCTTTACAGCGGGTGGTTTGCCCACTGCTTTATCCTGGGGAGTGCAAAGCCACAGTCTCTCAAGTCTTTCCAGTGGGTGGTTTGCCCACTGCTCTATCCTTGGGAGTGCAAAGCCACAGTCTCTCAAGTGGATAACAGTCTCCACTGGTTCTAGAGGGGGCATGGTGCCCAGAGTGCTTCATCCTGCCAAGGATTGAGGTAGTGGATGTGATTATCCACTGGTTCTGGAGGGGGCCTTGTGCCCAGAGTGCTTCATCCTGCCAAGGACTGAGGTAGTGGATGTTATTCTCCACTGGTTCTGAAGAGGGCCTTGTGCCCAGAGTGCTCCACATGCAGTGTGGCAGGTCCCATTCCCTCACCTGGGTGTGTGTGCCACGAGATTGCCTAGGAACAGGTAGAATGATACACCATGGAGGCAGAGACATACCCCACCCTGCTGCGGCTTCGCCTTCCACCTGCAGGTGCAAACAGTGATGAGAGTCATGCCTCATGGAAGCTGGGCAGGGTCGAGGAAGTCTCCTCCAGCTTCAGACGGCTGCCCACTGGGGATGGTAGCCATGTCAGCTGTGGTGCCACTGTCTGAGCACGTCGCTGGGCTGGTGGTGGTGCTTGCGGCGGTGTCTGTGGTGGCGGTGCTGGCAGTGGTGCATGTGTCAGCATCCCTGTTGAGGGACACAGCAGACGTCTCATGCAACCTCGGATGGCTACCCACTGGGGAAGATGTTGGGGACTGTTGCTGAGGCTACAGACGTGCAGGTGGCGGTGCAAGTGGCTATGCAGGTGGCGGTGCTGGTGGCGGTGCAGGTTGTGGTGTTCGCCGACGTACAGGTTGGTGTAGTCATTGACAGAAGGGGTGACATTAGTCCCCCAGTCGGTGCCACCGTGCACTGTCCAGACCTGCTCTTCTGCTTTTGTCCCTTCCCCACCTTTGATGGTGCCGCAGGTGTCTTGCCACTGTCCTCTTTTGTTTTGGCGGAGCCCTTGGTGGCTGGTAGGTGTGGCTTCTCCCTCCGGGATGTGGCACCTTCTTCACCTTGGCAGGTGGCAGAATGTCCTCAGCCTCGCAAGGTGGCACACTGGCAGCCCTGATGGGTGGCGCACTCGATGACCCCCGCAGTTCCTGGCACCACTGTGCCTGGGAATTTGGTGGCTGAGGCAGGGACCTGGAAAGCCTGGCCCTAGGGGAAGGACGGCAGGGAGGTGTAGGGAAGAGGTCAATGTTAGCCAGGAAAAGCTTCTAAGACACACTGGGAAGGGAAGATGGAGGGGGTTTGGGAGTGGAGGAAGAGGTAGTGGTTGTAGGAGGTGTACGTTTGCTTAATTTGGGTGAAGGTGCATGGGCCGGAGGCTGTTGTGAGGTGGTTGGCTGTTGGGTGGGTGTGTACCTGTGTTTGTGTACTTTGGGAGGAGGGCTCACAGACGCACTGGGAGAGGACACTGGGCATGTGTGCATGGTAGTGGGGGTCGTGATTGCACATGAGCGGTGTGTGGTGATAGGCGAGCTGGTGATGGAGGTAGTGGCTGAGGATGTAGTGCATGCAGGTGTGAATGGAGACGAGACTGGGAGGGAGGAGGAGGACGTGGAGGAGGGGGTACAGTGGAGGCAGTGGATGTTGCTGTGTCTGCATGGGGATGGTGCTTGTGTGAGTGCTGGTGAGATGTGTGGTACTTATATTTGCCAAGACCACTCTTGTGTGTTGATGATTGTGTATGCTGGTCTGATGGTGTGCTTGGGATAGGCTGAGGTACAGGGGATTGGGTTTGGGTGGAGGAAGTTGGAGGAGGAGGCAGGACACAGGGACAATGGCTGCCATCATTGCTGAGGCCAGAGCCTGAAATGCTCTCTGTTGGGCCACCTGCCCAGAATGAATGCCCTCCAGGTTTGCATTTGTTTGTTGCAAATGCTTCTCAACACCCTGGATGGCATTCAAAATGGTAGATTGCCCAACAGTGTGGGATCTCAGGAGGTCAATAGCCTCCTCACTGAAGGCAGCAGGGCTGACTGGGGAAGGGCCTGAGATGCCTGGGACAAAGGAGATGCCCACCCTCCTGGGTGAGTGGTCACGGGACACATGCTGAGGGGCTGCTGGGAAGGCGGTGCTGGTAGGGGGGTGGTGGCTATACCTGTTGATGCCCGCCACCGCAAGGGAGCTCCCATCAGAGAAGGAATTGCTGTTGCTGGTGTATGCTCCTGTCCCCGTTGAGGAGCTCCCCTCGTCCTCCGTCCCACTGGTGGCTTCAGACTCCGTTGCTTCACCCTCCAGGGCCAAGTGGGTTGCAGCTCCCCCCTGCTCCATTGACACTGCTCCTCCGCCAGATTATGCTATTGCACACAAGAACAGGGAAACAAAACATAAACGTGGGGGAAGACAGAAGAAACACATGTTCAGTGCATGCAACAGCACTACCGTTGGCGGACACAACACACAGGGAGCAGCCCTCTGCACTAAGCCGTGCAATAACGGTTCTGAGCAAATTCACATGCCCATGGGGGGCGAGGCCTAAGCCCAATTGCTGCACACCTGGAAATCAAAGGAGCCTGACTAGGTGTAGATGGCTATTACTAGTAGTAGGGTTGGGGTGCCACAGAGCATGCCTCAAACAAGGGACCTAGCCTACCAAGTTCGCCCTGGCCTACGGGAACCCACAGCCCACTTCGACCACCCAGACACCTCGTAAAGCGCACAGAGTCAGCTGAATTAGAGTGTACTCACCCCCTTGTGGCTGCTGTGATGCCTTCAATCTCCGATCCAACTCCGGATAGGCCACCGCCAGGATCCGGTACATCAGGGGTTCATGGTGCGACGGGCACCCCCTCCACGTTGGGAGGCCATCCCCAGCTGGGCCTCTGCTGTCTTCTTGCTCCAGCGGTGCAGGTGCTCCCATCTTTTATGACAGTGGGTGCTCCGTCTATGGTAGACCCCCCAGGGTCAGGACATCCTTGGCGATGGCACGCCAAATACTCTTCTTCTGGTGGGCGCTGACCTAGAGGAAAAGTGAAGTACAAATGGATGTTTCAAGCCCGTACATTTCATCTCACACATTGCCAAACACCTCCCACCCTGGCCCAGCCATACATACACACACAATCCTGACATGCTGCCCTGTCCCACCCTCTTCCATCCACAACGCTACAAACACTCAGGTGTCATCCACCATGCTCACAGTGTACTCACCTGTTTGTCTGGTGGACCGTACAGTTGCATGCACTGGGGGAGCACCCCATCCACCAGTTTTTCCAACTCCTCTGAAGTGAAGGCAGGGTCCCTTTCCCCAGACACTGTAGCCATCGTCACTTCCAGACACAGGTCACAGCAGCACTTGCAGTGTAGGTCCTCTCCTGTTGAAGGTCAGGTATCAAGTGAGTGAACAGTAAGAAAATGGCGGCCACGTCCGCGGCTGTGCGTACCGTACATCGTCATTGGCTCCCGGGACCCATAGGACCCAATGTTAACCAATGCTGAATTGCGCTGCGGTTTTCGACCGCCCACCGCGACAGTGTACACGCCAGCGCAGTTACCTAATTTCCCCCTGCCCCCCCTTACAGGTCAGGCAGTCGCCATTCCAGGGGGCAAACTGGGATAGAAAAAAACTGTGTCACACCTATCTAGGCCTGGAATACAGACAGATACCAGCACATTGCGATTTTCCAACGTTTTAGCAAATAACACATTGTGATACCTAAATGTTGGATGACCCTCTTCTCGCTGTTCTCCTCCATAGGGAAAGTCTGCTGGGGCAGGTGTTGAGATAGCGGCATCCTCCGTGTACAGACCCCTGGTGGACCTGTCAACAATGGAAGAGAGACACATCATTATCACATACAGACTTGATCTTGCAACAATCCTGGAACTATGTGCCCAGTTGGAACCAGACCTGATTTCAGCTATCCGCCATCCCACAGGAATCCCCCCTCTTGTGCAGGTTCTGTCTGTACTCCATTTGCTGGCCAGTGGGTCTCTTCAAACAACAGTGGCGATGGCATCAGGGATGTCCCAGCCAATGTTCTCTAACGTGTTGTCCAGAGTGTTATCTGTCCTGCTGAAACAAATGTGCAGCTACATCGTTTTCCCTCAGGTGGAGGATTTGCCCACAGTGAAAGGTGACTTCTATGCCCTGGGACATATCCCCAACATCATTGGTGCCATTGCTGGTACACATGTGGCATTTGTCCCCCCCGCAGGAATAAACAGGTGTACAGAAACCGGAAAAGCTACCATTCCATGAATGTGCAGATGGTGTGTTTGGCAGACCAGTACATCTCCCATGTGAATGCCAAGTATCCTGGCTCTGTGCATGACACTTATATTGTGATGAATAGCAGCATCCCTTATGTAATGGGGCACCTCCAGAGGCACCGTGTGTGGCTAATAGGTGAGCCCAAGGTCCCAACACAGTTGACATCGGTGTCTGGGTATGGGGTTGCCCCTAAGGGTAAGTGTCTGTCTAACAGTTGTCCCTCAACATTTGCAGGTGACTCTGGTTACCCCAACCTGTCATGGCTACTGACCCCAGTGAAGAATTCCAGGACAAGGGCAGAGGAACGCTTCAAAGAGGCACATGGGCGAACTAGGAGGATTATAGAATGTACCTTCGGCCTCCTGAAGGCCAGATTCTGGTGCCTCCATCCTACAGGTGGTTCCCTATACTACTCACCGAAGAAGGTGTGCCAGATAATCGTGGCCTGCTGTATGCTGCACAACCTGGCTTTGCGACGCCAAGTGCCTTTTCTGCAGGAGGATGGGCCAGATGGTGGTCTTGTGGCAGCTGTGGAGCTTGTGGACAGTGAAGAAGAGGAGGCAGAAGAAGAAGATGTCGACAACCAAAACAACATCATCATGCAATACTTCCAGTGAGACACAGGTAAGAAGATGTAACTGCTTCCCATATCTCATACTATTGTTGGAGCTAGCATAAGTCTGACATTTTCACTCAGTGTATGGACCCTGACTTGTTACTTTGCCTTTCAATTCCACAGATCTGGGTCCCACTTTGGGCCTGAGGTACTGGGTTTTTCAGAACCGGTACTGATCCGGTAACCCAGCGCTGCCAGGGTACACCCAAAGACCTCGGGTACTTTCCTGATTCAGACCACAGAAACTCAGAGTCTTCTAGGTGAAGTCAAAGATCGAATTTATTGGCTGCAACCAAGTGACAAGCGTCCTAGAAGTACAACAGCACGGTTTGTATGTTCTCAGGAGACTGTGTTTCAATGCAAAGTCAGGTTTCCTTATATACAGTTTTTTAAGCTTCAGGCAAACATTCTTGACATTTTGGTTGGTCATTCACATGTTTTCACTACAAAGGAAAAAACAGTGTCATGATGAAACCTCATATTTCATGTCATCCAACCCATAATAAATTACCCGGCAAGGCCTAGTATTTTACATCAGATAAGTGTGGACCCCCAATAAAAACGGGCAGCTCCCCCTCGTAAAGTAAGAAGAAGAAAAGAGCAGGTGCAGGTGTGAGCAAGATTAGGCAGGGTGTGTGAGCGATAATAAGGGTTTTATGGCATGGTGTGCCTTGATGCTATCTGATTCGGCCACTGGGAGAGGGACTGACCAAACAGGTTTGGCCTGAGGCAATGGTTCCAGCTTGCCCAGGTCAGAGAAAAGTCAATCAAGGTGTACGTGTCCTTGGAATCAAATCTGACTGTATTATAAGCCTATGTGAGGGCAACTTTTAAAAATGGCTGCCGTGTATAAAATGGGAGCCACGAGTGCAGGACGAAAATGGTGATTTTGAGGTGAAAACGCTGCTGGAATTGAGCGAAAATGCTCATGCTTAGTGTACTAGTCATTATCGGTCTTTTGACACTAAAATCGTACTGCTGTGGCAAAGTAAATTACATGGGTCCAGAATTTTTAGAACCACAAACCCTCCTTTTGCCCTTACATAGGCAATAAACCTATTCTCATGCTAATCTGAGTCCAGGTCTATGTTTATAAGGCCATGGAGATGTTGCTGGAGCAAAATTCTAGTACTTGGTAACTCTCTCTGGACAGGTCTCCTCGAACATGAAGTAGCACAAAAGGCCACATATGGCAGGACAAAATAAGGAATACCTCTATCTGCAGTAGGTGAAATAAGATCACACACCCAACAATTAGTGATGTTCACTACTAACTAGTGTTGATGCAGAAGCTGTACAAAAGAATTGCTTACGAATTCTGATCTTCTAACCTGCTCATGTTCAGGAAAAGGGTGAAAAGAGTGCAAAGAAACAATAGTAGGAAAAGACATAGGTTGGAAAGTGGGTGCAGAAGTCAATTGAGTAGAGAAAAACAATCCCACCCATAAATGACAACGTCATGTTTAAAAGATACTAGAAAACACGTTATTAAGAACATATAGACAACGGGAGAAAGTAGTGACCACTATTACAAATGAAATAATAATTTTTCACAACCCTAACCAAAAAGCAAATTCTAAAATTATCTAGTAACATTTTTAGGGCTCCTCTGCATTTCAGTAATTTTTGTATGTTCAGGTGGAACAGTGGTGACTCTCATCAATGTTCTAAGGTGAAAAGGGGGTACTCTTTCCACAGAAAATGGACTTTATTCTGCTTTTACTAAACAGAATAGTACTTTAAAACAATGCCAGCAAAACAATCAGTCTCCTAACACCTAGTCTATACAATCACACGGAAACCTCTTGTGAAACCAACTATGCCCAGAGTCCGTTCAAAAAGCCTCTCTGGCAGGCTTCTATTGTCCATCAAATTTTCTTTTGTTGTTTTCTTTCGCATGGGCCTCTCAATTCAGGCCTCTTCGTGAGAAAAGTACTGCTTAGTTGGAGTGCCCTCCTGGCAAACACCCACAGCTCACTCGAAAGTCTCAATGTCTTAAAGCAATGCACCAGTGTCTCTCCTCTGTGGCAGACACTACAAACAATGTGCTCTTCATTGATCAAGGGCACAAATCATCTCGTGCAGACCCAAGCACCATTAATTGGGAAATAGCTCAAGCTCAGCAGCACTTTCAGACTCCAAGACTCATTATTTAGTGTCAGAGGACGCTCAAGCTGCTCTTTCATGGGCACCACAATATAGTGCCTTTTTCCAAACTTGAAATCTCCGGTGCACTGCCCTTCTTCCGTTGGAGCAAAGAAAAGGGGGTGTGTGGCCAAAACTCAGGCCAAGGGGCTCAAGGGATTGCACACTGTCAGAGGTTACCAGCACATGACAGGTAGAGAAATGAAACCTCAAAACAGCTCTGCCATCAACAACAGGAATCCTTCTCTTTAGCTCTTTTACACTGAAACTTTGGTTTTGTGATGTCCAACGCCGTCTGATGGAGCAAGTACGATACCATGCGCTGGCGATCGCTGTCCAGCTTTGCTACTTTCTGGGTGCTGAGACTGTAGGGCCAAAACGTCCGTCTTTCATCTGTAGCTGTCACTGATGGGAATTAGGCTTAAATCAATGTCCTGCAGGTTATTATGACTTAATACCCGCAGAATCTAGTGACGTAGGAAATGTGCCACAGTTGTTAGTTTCCTTCAATTTAGTAAAAAAACAGTTCATGGTTTTTAACAAGGGGACTGCAAGCAGGTGGTCTGCAATCTTCAAAGGAGTAGCCATACACCATGGGCATAAAATACAAAGACAAAGGCAGAAGGGCAAAACAGGGTCTCTAGCATCTTTAATTGGGTTCTCTCCATTATTCTCTGCCATCTATAGCTACATGAGAATTCTATCTGAATGGATTTCCCCACACAGTGGCATTGTCTAATGGGGTAAACACATATTTTCCTCAATGATTAAGTCTAGGTGTTCCTCCTTATCTTAGAACATCTCAATAGAGAAATCACATGATACCTATTATCAGGGACATGTAGAAACCTTCCTTTAAAAACTGTGCATCAGGTGCACTATGCAATACACAGGCCAATAGTCAAATGTGCAAACAAAAAGACAAGAACTAGAGGGTCCTGATATTTGCATGATTAGGACACATCTGATCCCACCAAAAATTAAAGTAGCAGGAGCAGAAGGGAACCGAAAACCAAATTAAAATAGACATTGAAAATTCGTCATGTTCAAAAAGGTAAACATAAGATATCTCCTATTGAAATGGAAAACTTGTCTTACTATAATATTGAGTCAGTTAACCAGTCTATCGCTACCCTGACAGTGAGGCTGGAAAACATTGAAGCAGGCCTAAGGCAAATTCTTGAAAACCAGTCTGGTCATCCCAAAGGGAATTATACATAACATGGGGGTCCCTGGTACATCAATGCAGTCTGGAAATGTGAACCTGAACAATACATCAATAATAATAAAAGGTCTGACTGGTGAAAGGAATTTGAAAAAGAGAAATAGGACTAGGACATAGCTAAAATCTCAATAACTAAGCATGATGCGACATTGGTCAGGGGAAGTAACAAAAAAAAAAATCTATAGGAAGAACAAAAAAAATTATTTGGGTGATAGTCAGGCATGTGACACAACACCGAGAGTACGGGTGATACACAAAGGCCAAAGTTACACAAATTTTAACTCTACCGTTGGCGACTACACCATATACGGTACTCCTAGCTAATGTTTCAGTTCCTTCTTCAGGAAAAAATGAAAACCTGGTTTTCTTTTAAGGAACAAAAGCCATATGCTACTTAGGAAACAGAACATCATTAACTAATGTAATATAGAAATTAGGCCACCTTGAGTCACAGATCTATAATTTCATCCTTAGGTCCAATCAAGGCTACATAAATGTAGGGCTGCCTGTTCCTTTAAGGGAAGGGGCAGTAACGTGACTAACTGCAGGTGACACACTTTGATCCTGTATATCTCTTTTTATTTTCCTTCAATACCATTATAGCCAAATAGACATGCACTGGTGAAGTGTTGTCTTTTATGTTCACAGCATGAAATATCATTATCTGTGGAATTTAGTAACCAGAACAAGTTCAACCAACTGTTGCGTAGCGATGGGCATCGTCATGACCATCCCCTCACAACACAGGGGAGCTTGTTATAGTATCAAAAGCAGCAACAAACATGCAAAAAACAAATAAAAAAATAAATAAAAACACACAAAACGTCAAGCCATCAGATATACTTGCTGTGTATCAAGCACAAAAAGCATAGACAAAACAATAGCATGTGTGAATAAGCGGTGACACACAACACCATGTCATGTACTTTATGCACTGTAAACCTGCAGCCCAAAACCCAATATTTGGGCCTGTTTAATTTGTCAGGTTTAAAATCCTTACCCTCCTTTTGACAGTAGATCAACAGGCAATGGAAATCTGCTGTCAAATATAACTTTACTGTTTCTCTTCTAACATACAGGACCAGCAAGAACAATTCATGATAGGACCAAATACATGAAAATAAATTTCCATTACTTAACTGTTACCCTCTTGTCAGTTACTTCGCAACATCAAGCCACCTTAGTTTTACCTTTCTAAAAGTAAAAATTGTTACACTGACACTCCATATTAATTTGGCACCTACAATTTTCACTGTGAAAAATAAGTCTTAATTGGCAAATCGTTCTCATTAAGGCATGTAGCCTTCAAAATTTTAGAAAAGGGCTGCATCTTATTTTCTGTCTAAGACTTAATGCAACACTTCGTTTTCTGTCAAATAAAAGCAACTAGCAGGCATAATTTTATTTTTTTAGAGCGGAGACACAAATGTATCAGTTCTGCAGAGCATTTAACATGATGTTGGGACTTTCCTTTTTTTTAATATTTTCCCTTTGTCATTAAGTTCTTTAATTGTATTGATGTTCTTCTGGAGAAACCAGAAATCCCACTTTTAGAGGCCCGGTAGGGTCATTCTGCATTTCACAGAGACAAGGCCCTAATTTAAAAGGTCACAAGTGTCAACATGACAGCCTCCTCCATTGTTTATGGGAAAACTAAAGATAGCATCTCAGCAGCGTGACTTGAGCCAGCCTCTGTAGCTCTCCTAGCTTCTGCCACTCTGAATCTGTCAAAGACAGTAGGCCTTCCTGTTTTCCTTCTAACCTGCAATAATTCACTCTATTTAAAAAAAAAAAAAAAAATCCTTTTTAGGCGCTAAAAAAAAATTATCTCTATTTCCAGATTATTAAACTACATTTACTGTGAATAATTCACAAACCTTAATAACACACATACCAGTTGTTAGAATAAATGCTTGTTGCAATCCCATGCAATGGTACATATTTCATCAACCTCGAATGAATGAACGTCTCAGTAGGCCCAGCTCAAGTTAGAACCTTCAACCTTGATATTAAAACAAGCCTTTGTACTGGCACATTGACTCATTGAATCATAAGAAGGCACAACCTGCAAATATATATCAAACCTAAATGTATGCATTTACTGAAGCCTGAGACACTTTAAAAAGTAGTCTGAATGAAAAAAAATGCAGTTTAAAAAGTGCCTTTGCCCAAAATCGACTTTGATATTTTAGGCATTAAAAAATCAATATCCTACAATTTTCTTGCATAATATGCATTACCAGAATGTCTATTACACAATCCATGAGTCAGCCATTGAAAATATTAACTTATACTTTATAGAAATGAGCTTGTTTGCTCCTGCGCCAAGGGAAAATTGCACATACAAATGTCATTTTAGCGGTGCAACATAACTTAAATTAAATTTTAATGTTAGGAGGTCATAGTATAGGTATTAAGCTTTATAAATATTAAAAAACGATTTTGAAAGGCACTTATTTTTTAAATAATTTTTCCATAATTAATAATTTTCTTTTTTTTAAAAAATAAAAACCCAATTATTCTTTTTTTTGTGATAATTCCACATATAAAAGCAAGCTGCATCCCTTGCCTATTATTTGGGATACATTAACTCACAAGCCTAAGCGCATATGCCTAACTTGAAATGCGTCACATTTTTGCGCCACTTTCATTTAACCCCTTCGCTGCCAGGCCTTTTCCCCCTCCTGTGCCGGGCCTTTTTTTGCCTATTTGGGGCAGTTCGCGCTTAGGCCCTCATAACTTTTTGTCCACATAAGCTAACCAAGCCAAATTTGCGTCCTTTTTTTCCAACATCCTAGGGATTCTAGAGGTACCCAGACTTTGTGGGTTCCCTTGAAGGAGGCCAAGAAATTGGCCAAAATACAGTGAAAATTTCGTTTTTTTCAAAAAAATTGGAAAAAGTGGCTGCAGAAGAAGGCTTGTGGTTTTTCCCCTGAAAATGGCATCAACAAAGGGTTTGCGGTGCTAAACTCAGCAGCTTCCCAGCTTTCAGGAACAGGCAGACTTGAATCAGAAAACCCAATTTTTCAACACAATTTTGGCATTTTACTGGGGCATACCCCATTTGTGCAATTTTTTGTGCTTTCAGCCTCCTTCCAGTCAGTGACAGGAATGGTCATGAAACCAATGCTGGATCCCAGAAACCTAAACATTTCTGAAAAGTAGACAAAATTCTGAATTCAGCAAGGGGTCATTTGTGTAGATCCTACAAGGGTTTCCTACAGAAAATAACAGCTTAAAAAGAAAAATATTGAAATTGAGGTGAAAAAACCATCAATTTTTCTCTACGTTTTACTCTGTAACTTTTCCCTGCAATGTCAGATTATCGAAAGCAATATACCGTTACGTCTGCTGGACTCCTCTGGTTGCGGGGATATATAGGGCTTGTAGGTTCATCAAGAACCCGAGGAACCCAGATCCAATAAATGAGCTGCACCCTGCAGTGCGTTTTCATTCTATACCGGGTATACAGCAATTCATTTGCTGAAATATAAGGAGTAAAAAATTGCTATCAAGAAAACCTTTGCATTTCCAAAAAGGGCACAAGATAAGGTGTTGAGGAGCAGTGGTTATTTGCACATCTCTGAATTCCGGGGTGACCATAGTAGCACGTGAATTACAGGGAATTTCTCAAATAGATGTCTTTTTTACACACACTCCTATATTTGGAAGGAAAAAATGTAGAGAAAGACAAGGGTCAATAGTACTTGTTTTGCTAATCTATGTTCCCCCAAGTCTCCCGATAAATATGGTACCTCACTTGTGTGGGTAGGCCTAGCACCCGCGACAGGATATGCCCCAAAACACAACATGGACACATCACAGAAAACAGAGCTGTTTTTAGCAAAGTGACTACCTGTAGATTTTGGCCTCTAGCTCAGCCGCCACCTAGGGAAACCTACCAAACCTGTGCATTTCTGAAAACTAGAGACCTAGGGGAATCCAAGGAGGGGTGACTTGTGTGGCTCGGACCAGGTTCTGTTACCCAGAATCCTTTGCAAACCTCAAAATTTGGCTAAAAAAACACATGTTCCTCACATTTCTGTGGCAGAAAGTTATGGAATCTGAGAGGAGCCACAAATTTCCTTCCACCCAGCGTTCCCCCACGTCTCCCGATAAAAATGATACCTCACTTGTGTGGGTAGGCCTAGCACCCGCGACAGGATATGCCCCAAAACACAACGTGGACACATCACAGAAAACAGAGCTGTTTTTAGCAAAGTGACTACCTGTAGATTTTGGCCTCTAGCTCAGCCGCCACCTAGGGAAACCTACCAAACCTGTGCATTTCTGAAAACTAGAGACCTAGGGGAATCCAAGGAGGGGTGACTTGTGTGGCTCGGACCAGGTTCTGTTACCCAGAATCCTTTGCAAACCTCAAAATTTGGCTAAAAAAACACATGTTCCTCACATTTCTGTGGCAGAAAGTTCTGGAATCTGAGAGGAGCCACAAATTTCCTTCCACCCAGCGTTCCCCCACGTCTCCCGATAAAAATGATACCTCACTTGTGTGGGTAGGCCTAGCGCCCGCGACAGGATATACCCCAAAACACAACGTGGACATATCACAGAAAACAGAGCTGTTTTTAGCAAAGTGACTACCTGTAGATTTTGGCCTCTAGCTCAGCCGCCACCTAGGGAAACCTACCAAACCTGTGCATTTCTGAAAACTAGAGACCTAGGGGAATCCAAGGAGGGGTGACTTGCGGGGCTCGGACCAGGTTCTGTTACCCAGAATCCTTTGCAAACCTCAAAATTTTGCTAAAAAAACACATGTTCCTCACATTTCTGTGGCAGAAAGTTCTGGAATCTGAGAGGAGCCACAAATTTCCTTCCACCCAGCGTTCCCCCACGTCTCCCGATAAAAATGATACCTCACTTGTGTGGGTAGGCCTAGCGCCCGCGACAGGATATGCCCCAAAACACAACGTGGACATATCACAGAAAACAGAGCTGTTTTTAGCAAAGTGACTACCTGTAGATTTTGGCCTCTAGCTCAGCCGCCACCTAGGGAAACCTACCAAACCTGTGCATTTCTGAAAACTAGAGACCTAGGGGAATCCAAGGAGGGGTGACTTGCGGGGCTCGGACCAGGTTCTGTTACCCAGAATCCTTTGCAAACCTCAAAATTTTGCTAAAAAAACACATGTTCCTCACATTTCTGTGGCAGAAAGTTCTGGAATCTGAGAGGAGCCACAAATTTCCTTCCACCCAGCGTTCCCCCACGTCTCCCGATAAAAATGATACCTCACTTGTGTGGGTAGGCCTAGCGCCCGCGACAGGATATGCCCCAAAACACAACGTGGACATATCACAGAAAACAGAGCTGTTTTTAGCAAAGTGACTACCTGTAGATTTTGGCCTCTAGCTCAGCCGCCACCTAGGGAAACCTACCAAACCTGTGCATTTCTGAAAACTAGAGACCTAGGGGAATCCAAGGAGGGGTGACTTGCGGGGCTCGGACCAGGTTCTGTTACCCAGAATCCTTTGCAAATCTCAAAATTTGGCTAAAAAAACACATGTTCCTCACATTTCTGTGGCAGAAAGTTCTGGAATCTGAGAGGAGCCACAAATTTCCTTCCACCCAGCGTTCCCCCACGTCTCCCGATAAAAATGATACCTCACTTGTGTGGGTAGGCCTAGCGCCCGCGACAGGATATGCCCCAAAACACAACGTGGACATATCACAGAAAACAGAGCTGTTTTTAGCAAAGTGACTACCTGTAGATTTTGGCCTCTAGCTCAGCCGCCACCTAGGGAAACCTACCAAACCTGTGCATTTCTGAAAACTAGAGACCTAGGGGAATCCAAGGAGGGGTGACTTGCGGGGCTCGGACCAGGTTCTGTTACCCAGAATCCTTTGCAAACCTCAAAATTTGGCTAAAAAAACACATGTCCCTCACATTTCTGTGGCAGAAAGTTCTGGAATCTGAGAAGAGCTACAAATTTCCTTCCACCCAGCGTTCCCCCAAGTCTCCCGATAAAAATGATACCTCACTTGCGTGGGTAGGCCTACGCCCGCGACAGGAAACACCCCAAAGCGCAACGTGGACACATCCTAAATTTTGGAAAAAAACAGAGGTGTTTTTTGCAAAGTGCCTACCTGTAGATTTTGGCCTCTAGCTCAGCCGGCACCTAGGGAAACCTACCAAACCTGTGCATTTCTGAAAACTAGAGACCTAGGGGAATCCAAGGAGGGGTGACTTGCGGGGCTCGGACCAGGTTCTGTTACCCAGAATCCTTTGCAAACCTCAAAAATTTGGCTAAAAAAACACATGTTCCTCACATTTCTGTGGCAGAAAGTTCTGGAATCTGAGAGGAGCCACAAATTTCCTTCCACCCAGCGTTCCCCCACGTCTCCCGATAAAAATTATACCTCACTTGTGTGGGTAGGCCTAGCGCCCGCGACAGGATATGCCCCAAAACACAACGTGGACATATCACAGAAAACAGAGCTGTTTTTAGCAAAGTGACTACCTGTAGATTTTGGCCTCTAGCTCAGCCGCCACCTAGGGAAACCTACCAAACCTGTGCATTTCTGAAAACTAGAGACCTAGGGGAATCCAAGGAGGGGTGACTTGCGGGGCTCGGACCAGGTTCTGTTACCCAGAATCCTTTGCAAATCTCAAAATTTGGCTAAAAAAACACATGTTCCTCACATTTCTGTGGCAGAAAGTTCTGGAATCTGAGAGGAGCCACAAATTTCCTTCCACCCAGCGTTCCCCCACGTCTCCCGATAAAAATGATACCTCACTTGTGTGGGTAGGCCTAGCGCCCGCGACAGGATATGCCCCAAAACACAACGTGGACATATCACAGAAAACAGAGCTGTTTTTAGCAAAGTGACTACCTGTAGATTTTGGCCTCTAGCTCAGCCGGCACCTAGGGAAACCTACCAAACCTGTACATTTCTGAAAACTAGAGACCTAGGGGAATCCAAGGAGGGGGGACTTGTGTGGCTCGGACCAGGTTCTGTTACCCAGAATCCTTTGCAAACCTCAAAATTGGCTAAAAAAACACATGTTCCTCACATTTCTGTGGCAGAAAGTTCTGGAATCTGAGAGGAGCCACAAATTTCCTTCCACCCAGTGTTCCCCCACGTCTCCCGATAAAAATGATACCTCACTTGTGTGGGTAGGCCTAGCGCCCGCGACAGGATATGCCCCAAAACACAACGTGGACATATCACAGAAAACAGAGCTGTTTTTAGCAAAGTGACTACCTGTAGATTTTGGCCTCTAGCTCAGCCGCCACCTAGGGAAACCTACCAAACCTGTGCATTTCTGAAAACTAGAGACCTAGGGGAATCCAAGGAGGGGTGACTTGCGGGGCTTGGACCAGGTTCTGTTACCCAGAATCCTTTGCAAATCTCAAAATTTGGCTAAAAAAACACATGTTCCTCACATTTCTGTGGCAGAAAGTTCTGGAATCTGAGAGGAGCCACAAATTTCCTTCCACCCAGCGTTCCCCCAAGTCTCCCGATAAAAATGATACCTCACTTGTGTGGGTAGGCCTAGCGCCCGCGACAGGATATGCCCCAAAACACAACGTGGACATATCACAGAAAACAGAGCTGTTTTTAGCAAAGTGACTACCTGTAGATTTTGGCCTCTAGCTCAGCCGCCACCTAGGGAAACCTACCAAACCTGTGCATTTCTGAAAACTAGAGACCTAGGGGAATCCAAGGAGGGGTGACTTGCGGGGCTCGGACCAGGTTCTGTTACCCAGAATCCTTTGCAAATCTCAAAATTTGGCTAAAAAAATACATGTTCCTCACATTTCTGTGGCAGAAAGTTCTGGAATCTGAGAGGAGCCACAAATTTCCTTCCACCCAGCGTTCCCCCACGTCTCCCGATAAAAATGATACCTCACTTGTGTGGGTAGGCCTAGCGCCCGCGACAGGATATGCCCCAAAACACAACGTGGACATATCACAGAAAACAGAGCTGTTTTTAGCAAAGTGACTACCTGTAGATTTTGGCCTCTAGCTCAGCCGGCACCTAGGGAAACCTACCAAACCTGTACATTTCTGAAAACTAGAGACCTAGGGGAATCCAAGGAGGGGTGACTTGTGTGGCTCGGACCAGGTTCTGTTACCCAGAATCCTTTGCAAACCTCAAAATGTGGCTAAAAAAACACATGTTCCTCACATTTCTGTGGCAGAAAGTTCTGGAATCTGAGAGGAGCCACAAATTTCCTTCCACCCAGCGTTCCCCCACGTCTCCCGATAAAAATGATACCTCAATTGTGTGGGTAGGCCTAGCGCCCGCGACAGGATATGCCCCAAAACACAACGTGGACACATCACAGAAAACAGAGCTGTTTTTAGCAAAGTGACTACCTGGAGATTTTGGCCTCTAGCTCAGCCGCCACCTAGGGAAACCTACCAAACCTGTACTTTTCTGAAAACTAGAGACATTGGGGAATCCAAGGAGGGGTGACTTGTGTGGCTCGGACCAGGTTCTGTTACCCAGAATCCTTTGCAAACCTCAAAATTTGGCTAAAAAAACACATGTCCCTCACATTTCTGTGGCAGAAAGTTCTGGAATCTGAGAGGAGCTACAAATTTCCTTCCACCCAGCGTTCCCCCAAGTCTCCCGATAAAAATGATACCTCACTTGCGTGGGTAGGCCTAGCGCCCGCGACAGGAAACACCCCAAAGCGCAACGTGGACACATCCTAAATTTTGGAAAAAAACAGAGGTGTTTTTTGCGAAGTGCCTACCTGTAGATTTTGGCCTCTAGCTGAGCCGGCACCTAGGGAAACCTACCAAACCTGTGCATTTCTGAAAACTAGAGACCTAGGGGAATCCAAGGAGGGGTGACTTGCGGGGCTCGGACCAGGTTCTGTTACCCAGAATCCTTTGCAAACCTCAAAATTTGGCTAAAAATACACATGTTACTCACATTTCTGTGGCAGAAAGTTCTGGAATCTGAGAGGAGCCACAAATTTCCTTCTAGCCAGCGTTCCCCCAAGTCTCCCGATAAAAATGATACCTCACTTGTGTGGGTAGGACTAGCGCCCACGAAAGGAAAGGGCCCAAAACACAACGTGGACACATCACATTTTTTTATAAAAAGCAGTGCCTACCTGTGGATTTTGGCCTGTAGCTCAGCCGACACCTGAGGAAACCTAGCAAACCAGTGCATTTTTGAAAACTAGAAACCCAGGGGAATCCAAGATGGGGTGACTTGCGGGGCTCTGACCAGGTTATGTTACCCAGAATCCTTTGCAAACATCAAAATTTGGCCCAACAAACACTTTTTCCTCTCATTTCGGTGACAGAAAGTTCTGGAATCTGAGAGGAGCCACAAATTTCCTTCCACCCAGCGTTCCCCTAAGTCTCTCGATAAAAATGGTACATCACTTCTGTGGGTAGGCCTAGCGCCCACAAAAGGAAATGGCCCAAAACACAACGTGGACACAACATATTTTTTCACAGAAAACAGAGGTGTTTTTTGCAAGGTGCCTACCTGTGGTGTTTGGCCTGTAGCTCAGCCGGCCCCAGGGGGGGGGGGGCAGAAATGCCCTAAAATAAATTTGCCCCCCCAACCCCCACCCTCCCCCGCCGGGAGCGACCCTTGCCTACGGGGTCGCTCCCCCTGCGTGACATTGGCACCAAAAAACAAATCCCCGGTGCCTAGTGGTTTCTGCCCCCTTGGGGGCAGGTTGACCTAAACTCAGCCAATCTGCCCCCAAGGGGGGCAGAAATGGCCTAAATACAATTTGTCCCCCAGGGGAGCGACTTTTGCCTGATGGGTCGCTCCCCATCTCTAAAAAAAAAAAACAAAGAAAAAAAAAAAGAAAAAAAAGAAAAATTCCCCTGGCGCCTAGAGGTTTCTGCCCCCCCCCCCCCCCACTAATAATAGGCCGATCTGTCCCCCGGGGGGGCAGAAATGGCCTAAAATAAATTTGCCCCCCCAACCCCCACCACCCCCCCGGGAGCGACCCTTGCCTACGGGGTCGCTCCCCCTGCGTGACATTGGCGCCAAAAAACAAATCCCCGGTGCCTAGTGGTTTCTGCCCCCTTGGGGGCAGATTGACCTAAAATTTGCCAATCTGCCCCTAGGGGGGCAGAAATGGTCTAAATACAATTTGCCCCCCCAGGGGAGCGACCCTTGCCTGATGGGTCGCTCCCCATCTCTAAAAAAAGAAACAACAAAAAAAAAAACACAAAAAAAAAATTGCCATGGTGCCTAGAGTGTTCTGCCCCCCCCCAGGGGCAGTTCGGCCTAATAATAGGCCGATCTGTCCCCCGGGGGGGCAGAAATGGCCTAAAATAAATTTGACCCCCCCCCCCGGAGCGACCCTTGCCTGCGGGGTCGCTCCCCCTGCTTGACATTGGCGCCAAAAAACAAATCCCCGGTGCCTAGTGGTTTCTGCCCCCTTGGGGGCAGATTGACCTAAAATCGGCCAATCTGCCCCCAGGGGGGCAGAAATGGTCTAAATACAATTTGCCCCCCAGGGGAGCGACCCTTGCCTGATGGGTCGCTCCCCATCTCTAAAAAAAAAAAAACACAAAAAAAAAAAACCACAAAAAAAAAATTTACCTGGCGCCTAGAGGTTTCTTCCCCCCCTGGGGGCAGATCGGCCTAATAATAGGCCGATCTGCCCCCAGGGGGGGCAGAAAAGGCCTTCCTAAAAAATTGCCCCCCCTGGGAGCGACCCTTGCCAAAGGGGTCGCTTTGTTGCGTGACATTCGCGCGCAAAAACAAACTCCCTGGTGTCTAATGGTTTCTGCCCCCCTTGGGGGCAGATTGGCCTTATCAAAATAGGCCAATCTGCCCCCAAGGGGGGCAGAAATGGCCTAAATATATATTGCCCCGTAGGGGAGCGACCCTTGCCTAAGGGATCGCTCCCCACCTAAAAAAAAAGAATTCATCACAAAAAAAAAATAAAAAAAAAATGGTCCCTGGTGCCTAGAGGTTTCTGCCCCCCCTGGGGGCAGATCGGCCTAATAATAGGCCAATCTGCCCCCAGGGGGGGCAGAAAAGGCCTTCCTAAAAAAATGCCCCCCTGGGAGCGACCCTTGCCCAAGGGGTCGCTCCCTTTTGCCAATTTCAAGAAAGAAAAAAAAAATCCCTGGTGTCTAGTGGGGTTTCAAAAGCCGGATTGCAAGCAATCCAGCTTTTGAAACCTGTGAGAGACTTCAAAGGGAAGGAAATACATTTCCTTCCCTTTGAAGCCTCTCGGGGCCTCCCCCATGGGATTGAAAAAGAAATGCAAAAGCATTTCTTTTTCAATCGCGCTGGAAGCTCTGCTTCCAGCGCGATGGGGGAGACCCTGTGACTAATCAGCGCGCGCTCGCGCGCTGACGTCACAGGGGGGGTTGGGGGGGGGGTCGGGGGTGGGAGGGGAAGGGCTTCCCCTTCCATCCCTGACTTGGGGGGGTGGGGGGGAACCCCACAGAGGGAGCGAGAGCGCTCCCTCTGGGCTGTGTGCCGAGGACGTAGTGGTTACGTCCTCGGCACAGCAGCACTGTGCCGCAGGACGTAACCACTACGTCCGCGGCACAGAAGGGGTTAAAAGGAAGGTTATGCAAAATTCCACCCATGTTTAACTGGGAAAGTGCTGGCTGAATTGAACATTCCTATCAAATATACTGTAGCTGAAAAGTTTGCCTGTGAACATCTAATACAATGCATCTAAGAAAAATGCTGTAAATTTATTTATTTTTTTGCAAAAATAGAAAATTTCGTTTTTTTTTGGGGCCCTATTTATATCTATTGAATGTGTTTTCTAATTTATTAAGCATTTAACGGCAGTTTTGTATATGTGCACAATTGCTCATTCTATAAATTAAAGAGCAACATATAGCTATGTTAGCACATCACATGATTCATTTCTGGATTTTTTCTAAGTTTCTACTTAATATTAATTAACCAAACTGTAAACATCAAGAAGACCCACAAACACACATTGAGCTAATTTCAGATATAAACAGAAAACACTCAGGACACACAATACAGCACGCTTTAGCCATTTTTCATAAATAGCGCCGTCGCAATTTACTTACAGAACCGTTTGCAGATCCTAGTTGTAAGTCATATTTACAAAAAAAAAAACTTTTCTCAATTATTTCCAAGAATACCCATACTTTATTAAACGTGATGGGGCCTACTCCGTGCTTCACATATAGTTCATAGGTTGGAGTTCCAATCGGAGGAACCGGACATGAGTCCTCCAACCGGGAGTCCCTTTTACAACCAAGACAAAACAAATTTCCAAGTCTGCTAAGACCAGGCATCTTCGCTCACTAGTCTAGCTTCAAACTTCAAAGGATTATCGTTTACGATAGTCTCGTGAATACACGAGTCTTTCGGCTTTGGTACTTGCAAGTTCCAAATCAAAGTGATCCCGAAGGGATACCAAACCAAATGTCCAACTAAGGACCAAACCAAGTGTCCAACTAAGGACTGGGAGACGCTCCACTTATACTTAACTGAAAATATCGATGACGTCACCAGAAGACTCGTCTTATCGTTTCGCTCTACCAAACATCAAGGGTCCAAATCAGGGCGATAGCCAGGGCAGCAGTCCTTCGTAGCCGTCGGGAAGCAGGGAACCTCGCAGCAACGACTTTCGGACCACGTCGACATGCAGGGGTCGATGAAGTGGCGGCCTTCCTCCAGAATTTTCACACGAAGCTCCCCACGGACCTCAGGCTTTTGACCGGTACCGCTGGTATCGCCCCACGTTGGGCGCCAACTGAGGTACTGGGTTTTTCAGAACCGGTACTGATCCGGTAACCCAGCGGTGCCAGGGTACACCCAAAGACCTCGGGTACTTTCCTGATTCAGAACACAGAAACTCAGAGTCTTCTAGGTGAAGTCAAAGATCGAATTTATTGGCTGCAACCAAGTGACAAGCGTCCTAGAAGTACAACAGCACGGTTTGTATGTTCTCAGGAGACTGTGTTTCAATGCAAAGTCAGGTTTCCTTATATACAGTTTTTTAAGCTTCAGGCAAACATTCTTGACATTTTGGTTGGTCATTCACATGTTTTCACTACAAAGGAAAAAACAGTGTCATGATGAAACCTCATATTTCATGTCATCCAACCCATAATAAATTACCCGGCAAGGCCTAGTATTATACATCAGATAAGTGTGGACCCCCAATAAAAACGGGCACCTCCCCCTCGTAAAGTAAGAAGAAGAAAAGAGCAGGTGCAGGTGTAAGCAAGATTAGGCAGGGTGTGTGAGCGATAATAATGGTTTTATGGCATGGTGTGCCTTGATGCTATCTGATTCGGCCACTGGGAGAGGGACTGACCAAACAGGTTTGGCCTGAGGCAATGGTTCCAGCTTGCCCAGGTCAGAGAAAAGTCAATCAAGGTGTACGTGTCCTTGGAATCAAATCTGACTGTATTATAAGCCTATGTGAGGGCAACTTTTAAAAATGGCTGCCGTGTATAAAATGGGAGCCAGTGCAGGACGAAAATGGTGATTTCGAGGTGAAAACGCTGCTGGAATTGAGCGAAAATGCTCATGCTTAGTGTACTAGTCATTATCGGTCTTTTGATACTAAAATCGTACTGCTGTGGCAAAGTAAATTACATGGGTCCAGAATTTTTAGAACCACAGGCCCTCCACTATGTTTACGGCTGGCCTACAGCTGTGTTACATTGGTATGTGAACAAGTACATTGACATTGCTGTATTCCAGAGGTTTTGCAATTACACATTAGTGAAAGCACAGACAGACTCCAGATTGTTTTGTGATTCAAGTGTGTTTATTTCTCAGCAAATAAGTGGAGGGGGTGTGAAATGGGCTGGGTTGATGATGGAGGAATGTCCGTGGCAGAGTCCAGTCTATTTGTTTCACAGGTGCATTGTCCAATGGGGCATAGGAAGTGGAGCAATGGCAGTTTGAGGTGGACAGGGTGACAAACTGGGACAGAAGGGTGACATTCTGGGGTGTCTTATTTCCTGGCGGGGGTCTTAGCAATGTTCTCTGTCTTGTTCCTGGATCTCAGGGACCGTTTGCGGGGTGGTTCTCCTTTTGCAGGGGGTGGGGTGCTGGTAGCCTGTTGTTACTGTGGTGGTGCCTCCTGTCCACTAGTGCCGGCGGAGGTGGAGGGCTGTTCATTGTCCAGGCTAGTGTCAGGGGCCCGTAGGTGTGCCACTGTGTCCCTCCTGGTGTTGAGAAGGTCTGCCAGCACCCCTGCAATGGTGACCAGGGTGGTGTTGATGGACTTCAAGTCCTCCCTGATCCCCAGGTAGTGTTCCTCCTGCAGCCGCTGGGTCTCCTGAAACTTGCGTCTTTTAGGTATCGTGCTCGACAGTGATTGCAGTTTGGCTCGTCCGATTGGTTTATCACAGCGCTCTCCATGATCAATTCGCAAAGTTTTCGGTGCTTCGGCCTCCAGCTCTAGATTAGCAGCAGTTTTTCTTTTTCTGTAATTTCTATTACCACCAGATTTAAAAAAGACGACGCAGTGTGCAGCATGTGATGTAGTGCCCTGATGAAGGTGGTTGGCAATATTATGAATATATTTGAAAATACAAGTCCACCGAAACGCGCGTCGGCAGTTCTGATGGCAGTTTTGATGTTTCACTAAGACACAATAAAGACAATTCATCAAATTTGCAATAAGGAGGATTTACCAATTGATGAAGAAGCATCCTTTAATGAGAACTTTGATTTATAAAAACCTACTGAATCTAGCTAATATTTATGTACTTATTATGAGTTAAGCCTCATCATTGTGGAGAAATGTTTTTTAAAACAATGTTTGGGTATCTGGGCATGATGTCTTAATTTGCTATGTATTTAATATTCAAATTTGAGATTGTTTGACATATATTTGTTGATTGTAAATATTTGTTGATTAATTGGTCTGTCTTTAGAGTTTTTCAGTATTTGTTTATATGTTGGTGTTATGTTTATTGGATTGTCCAGTCTTTATATGTTGATTTATATGTTTTGTGTTTTGAGGGTCTTTTGAGTGGACAGGTGTTTGATGGTCTACTTTAGAAATTGTACAGTTTGAAAATAATGATGGATATATACACGTATGTAGATATGTTTGGATGATTAATAAAAACTTTTTTTGAATGTCATTAAAGTTGCTTTTTGAAAACTAGTTTAGTCTTGGAATTAGTAGGAGAGTGATGTATTGTTTACTTATTCTCCTGAAACTTGGCCAGTACCGTGCCCATGGTCTCCTGGGAATGGTGGTAAGCTCCCATGATGGGGGTGGTGTTGTGGAGAGTGGGTTCCCTGGGCCTGTCCTCCCCCTGTTGCATAGCAGTCCTCCATAGATCCCCTGTTGTCCTGTGCCTCTCTCCCCTAACCGTGTGCCCACTGCCCCAGGTCCCTGATCGTCCTGTGTTAGTGGGGTTGCCTGGGTTCCCTGTAGTGGTGGACACACTGCTGATTGGCGTGTCCTGGGGACAGAGGGATGGGCCCGCTGGGTGGGTGCTGTGCTGGTGTTTCCTGAGGGGGAGGTTTATTGGTGGTTGGTGACTGTGTCAGGGGAACCGACTGTCCGAGGTCCCTGATGGGCTGGACTGGTCATCTTGATCCAGGCGTGCCTCGCTACTGTCATCACTGTGGGCCTCTTCTGTGGGGGACTGGATATGTCTGGAAACCTGTCCAGTGATGTTTGGTATGGGTCCTGTTGGGCTGTAAATGCATAGTTATTGTATCTGTGAATGCCATCTTGTGCAATGGGTGAGTTAACCTCTATTCCTGTGCTTGCATTATTGGCTTGGCCTTTGTGCGATTGGAGATTTTGGGGCATGAGTGAGTCTCTGTACTGGACATGCTTTAGTGATGGGTGTCCATGCATTGGTGTGACATGCAGGGCCTGATTTTGGGATGTGTGGGTTGTGTTAGGGGGTATCTATGGGTTGTTGGGGTGATGGGTGTGAGGGTGAGGGTGGGAGTATGTGATGGCATGCAGGTGGGGTGGGGGGATAAAGTAGTAAAGAGTTGCCTTACCAGAGTCCAGTCCTTCTGCTACTCCTGCGAGGCCCTCAGGATGCATTATTGCCAAGACTTGCTCCTCCCATGTTGTTAGTTGTGGGGGGGGTCCGCTGCAAGTCCTCTGTACAGCAATCTGGTGTCTGGATACCACGGAATGTACCTTCCCCCGTAGGTCATTCCACCTCTTCCTGATGTCATCCCGTGTTCTTGGATGCTGTCCCACTGCGTTGTCCCTGTCGACAATTCTCCGCCATAGCTCCATCTTCCTTGCAATGGACGTCTGCTGTACCTGTGATCCGAATAGCTGTGGCTCTACCAGGACGATTTCCTCCGCCATGACCCTGAGCTCCTCCACAGAGAACCTGGGGTGTCATTGACGTGCCATGATGTGTTGTGGGTGATGTGTGAGGTGCTGTCTGTTGTGATGTATGAGGGGTTGTGTTGGTGTGTGTTGTTTGAGGTGCGTGGATGTTGTATAAGTGATGGTGTTGTGTGTCTGTGGATGCTGGTGTTGTGTTAGGTAGTCTGTTTCTCTGGCCTTCTTTCAGAATTTTGGTTGTAAGGGTTTGTGGGTGATGTGGTTGTATGCTTTCTATTGGATTGGGTGTGTGTGTGGTGTGTCAGGTATGTGTATTTTGAATTGTCCAATGTGGTTGTGTTTTGTAAATGTGTGTGTATAATGAGCGTGGCGGTGTGTACCGCCAATGGATTACCGTGGTTAAAAGATTGTCACGTTGATTTGTGGGTCGTGATAGTGTGGGCGTATGCTTGTTGACGTGACGTTTGAGGTTTTGGTATCGCCAGTTTAGCACTGACCTTTGGTGTGGCGGACTTGTGTGTGTGTCTGTATTGTGGCGGATTCCGAGCTGTGAGTCGTAATACCTGTAGCAGAATTCCGCTGCCGCAACGGTATGTTGGCGATCTTCTGCACAGTGGAAAGTGGGATTTACCACCAGGGTTGTAATGAGGGCCTTAGTGTGCCACCCACTTAGGTAGCACCTTAAAACATTGTTCCAGGCATGTCATTGCAGCCTGAAGGCAGCATATCACAGTCAGGTTGACTTTGTATTTAAAACCCCATGCCAAGCCTTAAACATCCTTTTTATTTCTTATGTCTCTACTAAGGTTTAGGCCCTAGGTAGCCCATAGGACAGGGAGCTGTATTATTATAAGGTAGGGTTTGCACTTTTTATTTTTACATGTCCTAGCATTTTCCAAATTCATTTTTTCACTAATGTGACTCCTACCTCTCCCACTGGATAACATTGGGGTTTCCTTATTATATTTAATAAGCTGTAAATCCTAAACCAGAGGTGGTCGATATGTCATGTTTGGTTTCTATTAACTTGGAATGATAAATCTTATTTAATGGCAAAGTCAGATTTATCATTACATATTTGAAAATGTCCCATTTGGAAAGTTGGCATTTTCGTCTTCTTAGCCCTATAGTGGGATTATCAGCGCCTGAATGGGCCATTAACCGACTTCATGTGGGGCATCACCCCACTTACACCTCAATAGGCTGAGCTCTGCTGCCACGTAATACGCTTCACAACCCTATATTGTCAGTGCAGCCAGCTAGAAGCAGAGGAGGCAGGAAAGTCTAAGAATTTTAGAGAACCCTTCTGGAAATGTCTCCAAACTTCTAAGAGCAGGGCACTAGATATAGAAATAGGGCTCTCAGACGTACTCCAGAGGTCACTACTGGAACAGAGGAAGGACTCTCAGAGGACTGCCTGCTGCTGTGACCTGCAGTGCATTCTTCCATACTACTGCTATACCTGGAGGGACTGCTTTGTGGCCTGGAGCCATCCTTGAACCTTCAGATGCTAGCCATGCTGTGGAGTCCTGCATCTTCTCCTGCATCCAGGACTTCAGAAGTGACTCCAAGGGCTAGTTTAGCTTGGCACCTGTTCAGAGCCACAGGGACATAAGAGGCTCCTATAATCTTGAACCCACACCTGGACCCAGCCTGATTGAGTCTTGAACCCCAAGAGTTCTCCATTTTTTTCCTGGACCCTTGGTTGTGGTGCTAAAGGTACCTGGGTAGCCATTTTCCAAAATTGAAGACTGACTCTTTTAATTCATAACTGCAGTTCTAATAATTGGATTCTGGTGTTTTTGGTGTCAAAAATTGTATTAACTCTTCTATTTGTTTAAATTGCTTTGGGATGTTTTTTGCAATATATTTTCACTTCATAATTGTTTATGTACAGCATAAATACTTTGTAAATTACCTTTAAGTTTGGCCTGACTGCTTTTTTGTACCAACCTACCCAGGATTAAGCACAGGTTAAATTAGTGACTTTTTGGTATTTACCCTGCAAGGGATTTGGCTGTTGCTGAATCAAAGCTCATACCCCAGTCAACCAATACATCAGTTTCTAACAGCACCATTTGATAAATCTTCAAAAAACTTTCCACAAAAGATTCTTATGTACCTCAGCTCCTTCCTGGAAAGTTTTTGGGTGATCGGTCAAGCGGGTGCATAGAACAAGTGGGGTGCCAAACCATGTTTTCACTATTTATTTATCCATAGGAATATTGAATAGTGAGACCTCAAACACTGTTAAAGAGAGTTACATGAAATATGGCGGAAAGCAAGGGTTTGCTCCAGAAAGCATGCTTTTTGCAGTATGGTGTAAATTCATTCAGTAGTTTATGAACAATTAAGGCTTTATAATTTTGTATGGATCACACCATGGAGGATCCAAAGAGCTGACAGATATCCTGAGGAAATCTTACTGGTTGATACCAAATCAACAACGACTTGGGGCAGCCATCTTAGGACTTGAATTTCAATGGGGCATCATTAGTAGAAACAACATACATTTAGCTGCATATCCTCTATATAAAGGTAACACAATGTATTTGCCTGGCTTTATAAATTAACTTCCTTGTCTCATGTCTGTTGATGTGGTTTGGACTGTTTATGGTCCCAATGCTCTTCAGGACAAACAAAAGCTCCAATTTGAATGGAGTATAATCAGACCAAAAAGTTTGTTGTTAAGCTCTACGTAGAAAGCTTTGTTTTCAGCTTGAGAAACAATCTCTGGTCTGAGGGCAGTTCCACAGTATTATCATCAGAAAAAGTAATTTAAATGAACTTTGCCAACAGTATAAGTGTCATTATTTTTTCATTTAGCCTAGACAAAGTCTTACTTTCTAGTATGTTGCAGTAAAAAATCTGATGAATTCAAATATTCCAATCTTCTTTAAAATAAGCTAGTATATGTCTGTCATTTGTTCTTGTCTACATTTATTGATCCTTTTTCATACCTTTATAGTTAAATCTGGCCCACATGTTCATTATGTGTCCATATTTTATCTGTGTTTTAACTGTATCTCAAAACTGTTTGCAATTTACTCTCCTTTATATAATCCTTGATTACTCTACTTAGTAAAGCTGACAGCTCCTGGTTGGAATGATGTATTTTCTGATGGCTGCCAGCAGAGTTTACTATAATAATACACTGGGCCTTCAACTCATGAATTGCATGGAATCCTGCCAATTGCTCACTCATGAATAGCATTTTCACTGGAGACAGGTGTTACCCATTGATTGTGGGCTCTCCTTTCCTGGTACATCTGAAAGAGTTCATCTTCTGCAAATCATGTAGAAACATTATAGGCCAAGGGATCCAGTATGAGACAGGGGTCACACCCTGAAGTTCTTTATCAAGCAGATGTAGGAAGGTAGCCTCTTTCTAGCCTTGTTACCCCCACTTTTGGCCTGTTTGTGAGTATATGTCAAGGTGTTTTTACTGTCTCACTGGGATCCTGTTATCCAGGGCCCCGTGCTCATAGTGAAAACCCTATGTTGTCAGTATCTTTGATATGTGTCACTGGGATCCTGCTAGCCAGGACCCCAGTGCTCATAAGTTTGTGGCCTATATGTGTTCCCTGTGTGGTGCCTAACTGTATCACTGAGGCTCTGCTAACCAGAACCTCAGTGTTTATGCTCTCTCTGCTTTTAAACTTGTCACTGCAGGCTAGTGACTAATTTTACCAATTCTGATTGGCACACTGGAACACCCTTATAACTCCATAGTATATGGCACCTAGGAACCCAGGGTATTGGGGTTCCAGGAGATCCCTATGGTTTGCAGCATTTATTTTGCTACCCTTAGGGAGCTCAGACAATTCTTACACAGGACTGCCACTGCAGCCTGAGTGAAATAAAGTCCACGTTATTTCACAGCCATTTTACACTGCACTTAAGTAACTTATAAGTCACCTATATGTCCAACCCTCACTTAGTGAAGGTTAGATGCAAAGTTACTTAGTGTGAGGGCACCCTGGCACTAGCCAAGGTGCCTCCACATTGTTTAGTGCAATTTCCCCGGACTTTGTGAGTGCGGGGACACCATTACAAGTGTGCACTACATATAGGTCAATACCAATATGTAGCGTCACCATGGTAACTCCGAACATGGCCATGTAACATGTCTAGGATCATGGAATTGTCAACCCATGGGCTCCAGCATACAGCCCGGGTACTGCCAAACTAACTTTCCGGGGTTTTCTCTGCACCTACCGCTGCTGCCAACCCTCAGACAGGTTTCTGCCCCCCTGGGGCCTGGGCAGCCCAGTCCCAGGAAGGCAGAACAGAGGATTTCCCCTGAGAGAGGGTGTCACACCCTCTCCCTTTGGAAATAGGTGTGAAGGGCCTGAGAGGAGTAGCCTCTCCTGGCCTCTGGAAATGCTTTGAAGGGTACAGATGGTGCCCTCCTTGCATAAGCCAGTCTTCACTGGTTCAGGGATCCCCCCAACCCTGCTCTGGCACGAAACTGGACAAAGGAAAGGGGAGTGACCACTCCCCTAACCAGCACCTCCCAGGGGAGGTGCCCAGAGCTCCTTCAGTGTGTCCCAGACCTCTGCCATCTTGGATGCCGAGGTGTGAGGGCACAATGGACAGCTCTGAGTGGCCAGTGCCAGCAGGTGATGTCAGAGATCCCTCCTGATAGGTGCTCACCTTTCTGTGTAGCCAATCCTCCTCTGAGGGCTTTTTGGGGTCTGTCCTGTGGGTATCTCACCAGATAATGAATGCAAGAGCTCACCAGAGTTCCTCTGCACTTCCCTCTTTGACTTCTGCCAAGGATCAACCGCTGACTGCTCCAGGACGCCTGCAAAACCGCAACAAAGAAGCAAGAAGACTACCAGCAACATTGTAGCGCCTCATCCTGCCGGCTTTCTCGACTGTTTCCTGGTGGTGCATGGTCTGAGGGCTGTCTGTCTTCACCCTGCACTGGAAGCCAAGAAGAAATCTCCCGTGGGCCGACGGAATCCGTCTTCAGTGCTTTGCAGTCAGTTGTTGTCCTTGCAGAATCCCCTATCTCAACTTTACTGTCTTTCTGGGATAGTAGGGTAACTTTACTCCTACTTTTCAGGGTCTCGGGTGAGGTATCTTGGACACCCTTAGTGTTTTTTTAAACCCTCAGCGACCCTCTACACACTACACTAGGCCTGGGGTCCATTTGTGGTTCACATTCCACTGCTGGAGTATATGGTTTGTGTTGCCCCTAGGCCTATTGTCTCCCATTGCATTCTATTGTGTTCTACAATGTTCGCCCTACTTTTCTAACTGTTACTTACCTTATTTTGGTTTGTGTGTGTATATTTTGTGTATATTACTTACCTCCTAAGGGAGTATATCCTCTGAGATACTTTTGGCATATTGTCACTAAAATAAAGTACCTTTATTTTTAGTAACTCTGAGTATTGTGTTTTCTTATGATATAGTGCTAAGTGATATTAGTGGTATAGTAGGAGCTTTGCATGTCTCCTAGTTCAGCCTAAGCTGCTCTGCTATAGCTACCTCTATCAGCCTAAGCTGCTAGAACACCCCTAATCTACTAATAAGGGATAACTGGAACTGGCACAAGGTGTCAGTACCACAAGGTACCCACTTATGCCAGGCCAGCTTCCTACAGCAGACCATAATCCTTCCATGGAGATAGTCTTCATACATCTCAATCTCAGTCTCAAGCAGCTTTCTGCCTTGATAGGGACGTCAGCCTGTTTTATTAAGTTAACTCATATGTGACTGGCAATTTTCACTATGTAAGTCAGGGCACTCACAAATTTCACTCACTGTCCTTTTTAAAAAAAAGTGTGGTGCTCTACTTACATGTAAGGACTGACATACTTAAATTAGGCTCACAATAATTCATTCTTCAGTTTTATGGTTTTTCAAAGTTGTGGAACTGAACTTTGTCTGGGTTTCTCTCTCCCTCTCTCCCCTTTGACACTCTCGCTCACTCTCTCTACTAGATTCTCATAAAACTGCCCTCCTCTGGCCTCTCTCAAATTACTGCAGATCCTCCTCCTTCTAGGCAAATCTGTGTTATCCAACTTGGAAAGTCGGGCTGCTTCTAGTATGTGGGATCTCTTGTTCTAGAAGGAGCCCTTTAACCAATAACTTTTCCAGCAGAAGGATAGTGTTTGTCAGGAATATGTTAGCTTAACCTGAGGTTCCATCAATGCCATACTTCCTTCAATTGGTAGCTGCCACAACAGATTACAGTAACACCTCGAAGGCCTTTAATCAGTCTAGAACTTTATTCGACATGTAGCTACCAAGGCATAAGGCAGTGGCAAAAAGTAGGATATTTCTTCAGAAAAGTTTTAATCGGTGTAAGTCAAACAAATTCCCTGGGAAGGAAGTGAATTAATGCCTCCAGTGCATACCTTTTCTCTTATTAGGAAAATTATAGAATTATAAAATCGTAGTTTCAGCATACATAAATCAATGGTGAGTAGTGATTTTATTTGATAGTATATATCATGAGAATGACATTTCTACATCTCTCAAAATTAATTGTGGGAAAAATTGTTTATAAATGCAAAGAATGTAGAACACTTAAAGTCATGTTGCCTGGTTTAAATGTAGGTATGGGCTGCAACTTGTTTTACTGATATAAGAACTTTTATCTTTTATAAGGTACAGTGAATTATAAAGTGTCGTGTTTTTGCACTCCAACTTTAAACTCAAATTCAGGTGAACTTAGCTTTTTATACTTCTGGGACTTATCTAAATTGTAAGCACATTTTCGTACCGACATATAAAAATGTCACTGAAAGCAACAAATAGCTTTGTATCTATTTGAAAGACATCAACTGCACTGGGGCCATAAACATCGTCTATAGAAGGCCACAAAATGTGTTTTAGCTGCTAGTAGCTTTTTTGGTATTTATGGCTTCAGCTAATATGGCCAAAAGAAAGTGACACACAACCCGGGGATAAATATATTCCAATATCATTGGCTATACCACATGTGTTACAATCATAATAGATTCAGAGTAGAATATAATTGAAATAGTACCCTATACACAAAATCCTTGGCTTTAAACTCCCAAAAAACAAAAAAATTCAAAGCTAAAGATCTACAGGAGTACTCCCACACAATATTCCATTTTTAAATTAAATATTCAAGTGTACCTGAGCTATGTAACTATTTTACTTGATGGGTGAAAAAAATTTCAGTCTGGAAATACTTTTCACAAATTGTGGTGCTGTTCTCTCCTTGCTGCCACCCTGAAAATGGAATCCTGAAGTTGATGACACTACATGCAAAATGTTTTTGCATGCCCACACACTTGCAACAGTCATGCCTGAGGGTGTTATCCAGCGTTTGCAGCTGGAATCATTTCGCTCAACAAACCTGCTACTGTGAGACGATTTTCTGGCATGGGAGAATGAACACACTGGCAGAATTTCTGTATGCTTAATTTACATTTTTGAGCGCAAAATCTGACAACTAGTAAATCCTTGAATCTAGAAAGTATTTTTTCCCTCATACATACTATTATTTGTCACACAAAATTTCACTTTAGTGCACAAATCGCTCTTTGAATTGGGTCCATTATTCTTAAGTGCTCCAAATCTTTACTGGCCTGGTTCGACAGAAGGCTAAATGCAAATGCCTAATTTACTACGCATTTCTTGCGCATAAAGTCCCCTTAGGCTTGTAAACAACTTCTTTATACATGATAATTTCCATTCACAGTATCAGATTAGGCAGACTTGTTCATGTTTAAATTATATTCATACATGGCGAGTTTTCATCAATATAGTGGATTTACATAATTTTCAAATGTAATTTCAGCAAATGACATGTGGCCTGCGTTCATGAGTTTTGGTAAAATTTAGTGAACCCTAATGCACTGTTATGTTGGTGGGATTTTGCCCGGTAATTTACTGTTCGTTTCAGTGGTCACATTGTCACAAAAATCAGTAACAAACTGTATGCAACAGCAATTGCTTTTGTAAATGTATGTATTAAGAACTGCCGCTTTGCATTTAACACAGCCATTTTTGGGAATCCCACTCAATGTAATTCAGTTTCACATGGAACATGTCAACTTTGTTGACGCTAGTGCTTCAAAGCACCACAATAGTGTAAAAAATGTTGATGCTATTGTCCTAATGTGCGCCATGGTGAACCTTAGTGTAAATATGGCACAACCATGGTGTCGTTAGGTGGCGGGAGTGGCAGCCACGAAAAGTGGTGCATTGGGACCGATGCACCACTTTCTTGTAAATCTGGCCCTTTATATCTATATGCAGTGTATGCAAGAATTACAAACATTAAAGAAAGAAGAAATTTGCACAAGGTTACCTCAGTATTGTAAGGTAAGAAGAGTTTTTTTCAGCACAATAAGAAAGCTTGAGTGAACAGTAACATTAAAATTGCATTTGAACTATGACAAGGATGAAGTAAATACTGTATGTAAACATCAGACTATTCGGTAACTCACATAAAACAAGCTACCATCAAGGGTAAATTAAAAAGCTGGCCCTAGCCCATGACAAATTACCAGTTATTGCTGATGACATTCATAGTGGCAAGAGGTGTATTATTGCCATCTAGAGCACCGGAAGAACGGATGACACATTGTTTTGGCTTGGAGTGGTTTGCTTGTGTAACCTTCATCAGGTGAAATAATTGTTACAACATTGCACTATAGAAGAATGTGTAGTTTTGCATTTCATATAAGTGAAACTTCTTTGAAAGACAAACAATAACACTTGTGCCGGAGATTAATTATTCACTGGGACTTACATTTCAAACTGAAATTCATTTTGAAATTGAAAAGTAGTTTTGTCAGTAAAAACAAAAAAACAAAACAATATTACCATTGTTATCAGCTTTGTAAATGTTAGAAAATGAGTCTCTAGTTGGCAGAGGTATACACCCTTGTCCAAGTAGGGACCACAATCTTAGTCAGGGTAAGTCACAACAAAACACAAATTACCCTGTGCTCACCCTCTGATAGCTTGTCACAGAGCAGGCAGGCTTAACATAGAAGGGAATGTGTTAAGTATTTGTGCAATAACTCATACAGTACCAGAGTGAAAACACCACAAAAATACACCACACCAGTTTAGAAACATAGATAAATGTATCTGAATAAAATAAGATCAAATCGATAAAAATCCAATGTACACAAGCAAAGTTTGAATTTTATAAGATTAAATCCAACTAAGGTGCTTAGAAACTCAATAGCTTCACAGTTGATGGAGTTATAATAAGACGGCACAGGCACTGGTCACAGAGTTGCATGGACCCCCAGGCACAGTACCTTTGAAAATTAAGATACAAAGACTTTGCACAGTGTCTTGGAGACGAAGCATCACTGGAGCCGGTGAGGCTTCAGTCCCATATGGCGTTCGTGGCATTGAGGCGTGGGTTCCGTATTGCGAGGCAGGGGAGGCGAGGCATCTGGTCCGCTCGGTTTTAGGGGAAGCATCAGTTCCTTGTGACCCGGCTGGGCTGATGAATCCAGTCGGTCAAGACGTGATAAGTCAAATTTGCAGTGTCACGATTTCACTGCATGACGTCTGCGGTGTTGCAGAGACATCAAACTTGCATTGCAGCCCGTGGTCATTGCATGCACGGAGGACCATGGAGCAGGCAGCGGTGTGGGGTCGGGAAGTGGCGTCAGTGCGTGAGTCGCTGAAGTCAGTGCTGAAGTCTCTGAAGTTGGAAAACTACCTAGAAGCTACTAGGTGAAGTCCTTGTCGGACCTGAGACTTTAGAGCAGGAGACAAGATCGATCCAAGCCCTTGGAGTACACTTTTGGGGAAGGTAAAGTCCTTCCAGCAAGGTCAGAGGCCAGCAGGGCAGAACGGCAACAAGAAGGGCAGCAGTCTTTCTCAGCAAAGTGGTCCAGATGAGACCATTGGACAGCCAGGCAGTTCCACTGACAGAGTTC
This sequence comes from Pleurodeles waltl, assembly GCF_031143425.1. Classification (NCBI taxonomy): domain Eukaryota; kingdom Metazoa; phylum Chordata; class Amphibia; order Caudata; family Salamandridae; genus Pleurodeles; species Pleurodeles waltl. The sequence goes on from NC_090436.1 coordinate 769,222,302, forward strand.
AGGTGTAGATCTAGAAGTGTCTTATTTGGTGGGGTCAGTGATCCATTTTGTATACCCCAAAATGCCTTTGAAGTGGGGCAAAACTTCAAAGAGTGGTTTTGAAGTGCCCAAGTTCCCCTTTCAGCCAGTCCTGTCTGCCAGGATCCCTGTGGGGATTATCAGTCCTTTGTGTGAGGGCAGGCCACTGGCCTTTGAAATGTAGGAGAGAGCCCCTTCACCCTTCCTGCCCAGGGAGACCAATTCTGGCTCTCTGGGTGGAATGCAAAAGGGGAGCTGTCAATTCAATTCAATTTTATTCATTTATGTTTTGGAACTCAACTGAGATCCACATAAAAATAAACAATAAAACAATACATTTGTCACTACCACACTTTACACACAAAATCTATTTGAACATGTTTAAAAACCCATACAGCAAAACGTTCTATAAAGTGCTCAACATTAATTTTTACGAATTTGGGATTGCAAGATACAGTACTCCAAAATAAAATGGAAAAGAAATAGTGCAAATACGCACATCAATGCAATTGAAACAGATTTAGTGCAAAAGTACTAGGACAATTTAAGAACATTACTTTCCATATTGACATAAAAAGAACTGAGTACAAATATGGAGGTAAGATACTATGTATGAAACAATAGTATAAAATATATACATAGAAAGTCCAGTACTTTGCCCATCTGCCCATAGAAATGCAAAATAATCATGAGGACAAAATAGAAACTACCCAACTCTTCATAAAGTGCATCATAATAAAGTGCTTGTTGGAAAATGAGTCATTGGTAAGGGCAGGTAGGTACCTACACTTAGCAATAGGCCACTAACCTCCACTTAGGTCTAGTTAGGGCTCAGTAAATTAAACCCAGCTCAACCCTTGGTAGCTTGGCAACGAGCGACAAGGCTTAGGAGACAGAGTGTAAAGCATTCAAATATCACAAAACAGTAATTAAATAAAACACAGGAAACAGTTTAAAAATCCAAAACCAATTTATAAAAATAGATTATATTTTTAGAATAATAGATATGAATTTTTAAAGAATTATTGTTTTTTAGCACCTAGAAACAAAAAGCGCCAATTGGGTCATCAAAGTTTAAGGCCGACCGTGATGAAGCCCTGCTCGGCTACAGTTCGCGGGAGGCCTCGGTCAAAAGTTTACCTTCGGACTTGGTCTCTTTTCTGAAGATTTTCTTCAGCGGGCAAACCTGCCATTCCAATCCGACCTCCTGGAACTCTTCTCCAGATACGCGTCACGGGAGACCTTGGTGGAGATTTTTACCTTTGGACTTAGTCGTTTTTTCAAGGTGAAAATCCTTCGACCGGGGTAAACCTGGATCTTGATCCGACGTCCTTGGAGCCATCCTCGGATACGCTGGCTGGGAGATCCCGGTCAACTTTTTACCTTCAGACTTAGGCCCTCATTCCGACCCTGGCGGTTTCAAACCGCCAGGGTGGAGGACCGCGGGAGCACCGCCGACAGGCCGGCGGTGCTCCAATGGGCATTCCGACCGCGGCGGTAAAGCCGCAGTCGGACCGGCAACACTGGCGGTCTCCCGCCAGTGTACCGCCGCCCATAGGAATCCTCCAAGGCGGCGCAGCTAGCTGCGCCGCCGAGGGGATTCCGACCCCCCCTACCGCCATCCAGTTCCCGGCGGTTCTCCCGCCGGGAACCGGATGGCGGTAGGGGGGGGTCGCGGGGCCCCCGTAAGAGGGCCCCTAAATGTATTTCATCGTGGAAGCCTCTTTCCCGCTGGGCTGGCGGGCGGCCTGAAGGCGGCCGCCCGCCAGCCCAGCGGGAAAGTCAGAATCACCGCCGCGGTCTTTCGACCGCGGAACGGTATTCTGGCGGCCCCCGACAGGCCGGCGGCGACCGCCGCCGGCCAATGTCAGAATGAGGGCCTTAGTCTCTTTCTGTGAGATTTTCTTTACCGGTACGAACCTGCAAATCAGGCCGGGTCGCAGTTGAGGCAAGCCGGCTAGAGTTGCCACGGCGGGTCGGTCCCTCTATGGAGCTTTTTTTCAAAAGTTCTCCAAACTTCTCCAAACTTCTGGGTCTTCTCCCAGATGTTCTTTTAAGGTTGTCTTGGGGTCCACAGCTCACCCCAAGCGTCCAGAAGTTCTGAGATGATCCTTGGGGGGTGGACTACAACTCCCAGAATGCACCTGGCACAAACTCCTTTTTAGCCACTGGGCAGTGGTCAGCTGGTTGATTTCTTCAGAAGTTGGTTCAGGGGAATCTGGTTAGCAATTTTTCACCTGTAGCAAACAGGGAGCCCCCCCTTGAACCAGTTGAAGCAAGCCAAAGTCCTTCTTGTGGTGAAGCCCAAGTGGGCAGCTGGTGCAGTCCTTCAGAGTGCAGGTTCCGGGTGCAGGCCAGGGGTCCAGCAGGGCAGTCCTTCTTCTCCTTTGGTTCTTCCTTGTTGGAATCTGATGGGGATCTGAGGTGTGGGCGCAGGTCTGCCAGTTTTATCCTTGCTCCTATGTGAAAAACAGGGGGGTCCTGATTCTCCAATCATGTGCAGGGTCTTTCCCCCTGTGATGACCACTTCCTGGGAAGTGTGGCAAAAATCAATCCCAGGAGGCAACAGTGTTCAAAAATCCATCATGGCTGAATCTGATTTTTGAGGTTACATCTGGCTGAGCCCACCCACTGGTGTGGCTGAAAATCATAAACACACCCCTCTCCTGCCCTCTCCTAGTCTGATCAAGGGGACACCTAGTTGTCTGGGGTTGCAGGATGTGGGGGTGTTGCTGGGTTGGTCGAAATGTCCTTCTCTGCCTTCTCTGCCTTTGAAGACCAGTTTGGCAGCCCTCCCTCTTCCTGCCTCACCATCTGCTGAGGGTAAATTCCCTCCCACAGGCACATCTCTTTGTGTGAAGCCAGGCCACTTCACACCTCATCAAGGCAACCTGGCAAGGCTGCCAGAGGCTGGCCAATCAGAACACAGCAGCAAAAACAATACAGGGCTGACATTGGCAACTTTTCAGGTAAAGTTTCAAACTATTTTCCTGAACAAGGTATATTAAATCCAACAACTGGATTTATTATAACAATTACTCTGATACCAAACTCTTGGTATCCATTCCTTAAGGGGACTTTTAAAATTAAAATAAAGTCTCCCCATTCTAACCTATGGAGGCCATTCACTACAATGAGGGAAAAACGACTTTGGCAGTTTTTACCTCACCAGGGCTTATAAAACTATTTTTATAAGGCCCCTGCTTATAGTTACATGGCACCCAGCCCTAAGGGCACATAGAGCACACCTTAGGGGTGACTTATATGTAAATATAAGGTAGCTTAAGACTTTGGAACTACTTTTAATTCCAAAGTCGAATTTACATATAACTTTAACTTAAAAGCAGCCAGCAAGGCAGGCCTGCCTTACAAATTACACTGGGCACCTCAGCAGTGCACCTATGGGTGAACTATCTATGCTGTGGTCCCTAAACCTACATGCCCTACCATATACTAGGGACTTATAGGTAGGTTGACTAAGCCAATTATAATTAGCCTAATTTGCATACTTATTTTACACAGAGCACAGGCCCTGGGACTGGTTAGCAGTACACAGGGCACTCTCAGAGTCAGGAAAACACCAGCAAAAAGTGGAAAAAGGGGGCAAAAGGTTAGGGGGCCTCTGCAATGAGCCCTGTTTTCTCACAGTGCTTAGATACAAAAAAACACATATAAATCATGTGGTTAAAATTAGCAAAAACCGCCAAGTATCTTTTTCATCATCACATAGGAACACATAGTTACGCATGTAACTTGTAACAGAGCACATAAATACCTTCTCTCAACCCCTATAGTGTACAAAAACGTGCATCATTATATCAGATCCACTTAATTATATTATTTCATACGACACCCCAGAGACAGTTTTCATGTGAATCAATTAATCTACTTTTAAATTTGTATACTTAGAATAAATATAAAAAACATTTAAAAAAATTCAAAATTCAAAAACAAAATAGTTCATTGTGTGGATTATACAAGGCTTTGAGAAACTCAGATGCAGACAACAAGGAGAGCTGAAAACTAATAGGCTTTAACCATTTACGGCGGAATAGGACAAGAGATGGACAGACAAAAAAAACATGGATTAAAGCTTGAGTTTTGGCTAAACACAAATTACACTCTGTGGCCGAGCCGTGTCATTTCGCCAGAAGCATATTCAAAGGAAGCAAACCCTAGCGAAGCAGCATCCAAAAACGCCTTACCCTGTGAGGAATATTCCATAAAATATAGGTTTGTGTTTTTTTTTACTACTAAAGAAGTTTCTAAATTCATGTAAGAACTCTTTTTTGTACAGCTCTCAAGGTCTAGCCGAAAACTCAATGACCACATTGCCTGCTTCATCCAGCTTTCAAATGCAAGGGGGATAGTTATAAGACCAGATTTCGGCACAACTCCAACCTTTCAAGAGCATAAGAGAAGTTCTTACAAGGGAGAACTTGGCATTATTATTATCTAGAAAGGTGTATTTCATTAGCATAGATCTTATTGTGTTTTCCTTGCTCCTTATAAGTGAAGTGGCCAAACGTATGACCCCTGCTAATGCTTGGAGATACGCACTTTGTAGTCCCTTTCTAGCCTTAAGGCCACCACAGGAACAGCAGTGTTAGCAGATGAGAGTTTTCTAAGAATTTTACCTTCTCACTGATTCGGGAACCCCCATTTAGAGATATCAGTAAATTCTACACCATACTAAATGAACACAGGGTTTTTAGCTCAAGATAGGGATAAGAGGTATGAAAAATTAATTCTTCCTGTAACTATATATAGGGCCCCTAGACCTCTTGCTTGACAATCGGCTTTTGATTTATGAGAGGAATTATGAGCTATCTCACTAAGGTTCCGCAAACTATTTTCCCTAAAAAGGATATGATTTCACAATTTCCAGTTTTTACTTTCCTAGTGACCAATGGAAGTCAAGAAATGTCATATTTTTATTCCCATGTAAGCAGAGAACCTTACTTTTTGAAGCATTCATCTTTAAAAAGTAAAACTCTGAGTGTTTTGAGAGAGACTGGAGACGATTCTGTAAACCTTTAGGAGTTAGGTAAAAAATTAAGATGTCATCGGCATATAACAGACAACATATTGGATACCCACCCATTTGCGGTGGAAAACCCTTGCTGTGAGACAGGAAGGAAGGAAAGTCTGAGAGATATAGGGAAAATAGCAAGGGAGCCAATAGGCTTCCTTGCTTTTGTCCATTCAGAGTGGATATCTCTTGGGATAAACCTTTATCGCCCCCTAGAAGAATTCTACTCGAAGTAGCGGAGTGAAGAGCTATTACTAACTCTAGGAAAAACAAAGGCATCCCCATACTGGCCAACTTTCTCCATAACAAATCTATCCACTTTATTGAATGCCCTTGAAAAAACAATGAAGGTGGCATAGACTACTCCAAAGCTCAATTTCACAAATTTTTCTCTAATAACTTGTAACACAGCAATGTAATCCTGGGTATACTATGATTGGGCCTAAACCCCGATTGTTCCAGGGGAATAATTTTATTATCTTCTGCCTACGTGGTGAATCTGGAAAGCAGACATTCAGTAAAGATTTTTCCAATTGCATCCAAAAGGGCGATCTGCCGGTGGTTGGCAGGATAATTTTGATTACCCTTTTTGTATAAAGGTACAGTAATACTATCAACCCAGGAGGGAGGAATGCTTCTGTAGACAAAGCACCTTCTGAAGACCAAATATAAGATCTTACTCCAAGAGCAAATATCTTGTTTTATTACAGAAATGGGAAGTTCATCAGGACCCATAGCAGCAGAGAAATGCATAGAGCGAATAACAAGTTCTATCCCCTTTACTGAGGGAGGGGTGAAAGAATGCATCCCCTTACTTTTGGGAGACCGAAACGGTTCTACCCCATTTGAAGCATAAAGGGAAGCAATAAATCCAGACCAGCGGGCTTCAACTATGGCAACAGGTGGCAACTGGAGAGGAAGCACCTTCTGAAGACAACATATAAGATCTTACTTCAAGAGTAAATATCTTGTTTTATTACAGAAATGGGAAGTTTGTTGACCCTTTGCAGCAGAGAAATGCATAGAGTGAATAAAAAGTTCTTTATCTCCCTGAGGGAGGGGTGAAAGAAAGCATCCAATTACTTTTGGAGGCCTGAAACAGTTCTACCCCATTTGAAGTATAAAGGGAGGCAATAAATTCAGCACAGCGGGCTCCAGCTATGGCAACAGGTGACGATTGAGCTCTAGACCCACAGCCTTCACTCACCAATGCCCAAAAACTCCTTGCCTGACCCTTTACTGCTGCTTCCCAGAGATGGATCCAAAGTCTATACCCAGATTCTCTTGCGAGGCAGGCCTTCAAACGCCTCTTTCTCCTTTTTAACAAAGCCACCCTGGAATTCCTTTCCTCTGAGTAAAGTAAATACTGGGATCTGACCAGGTTATTTATTTCCCTGATTAAATCAAGTAATGGGCAAGGGATCATTCTCTGTTTTTTTTTTTTACACTCCAGAAGAAGAGTTAGTTAACAGCTGCTTCATAAATTTAGAGGAATTTTGCAGTTCATTCCCCTCCCAATTAATCAGGTCAGCAACCACAGTTACTAACATCTCTGATACACCTACAACCCTTTTAAAATCCCACTGTGTCCTCCCTGTCTTTTTATCAAAGCTCAGAATTAACCCACCTAACTTCCAGGACCCTATCAATGGTAAGTTTGTTTCTAGTGTAAAAAGAAGCAAGCTGTGGTCGCTGTAAGGGGAATTTATAATCTTAAAATCATCCAGTACAGAATAAGTGGAATAACCAAGCACCAAATAATGTAAGATTGCCCTTCCCACTGAAGAAATGTGTGAAAAAAGAGCAGGAGAATCAGAGGGAGGCCTTCCATTTGCAATCATGCAGTTGTTTTTCCTAAGAAGGCTAAGGAGACGTTTCCCTCTTCTATTTGTTCTTATTGAGGGGGGAAAATGCAGGCTGAAATTTGCAGCGCAGCTTCTCTCTTTGCTTCGCGCATTTGACAAAAGGCATGGTTGGAAATCTTGCAAATTAGATCTCCCACTATTACTATAAATAGGGGAACTCACTGTCTAATGCGTTCTTGATATAGGTAAAGACCTTCTGTAACAAGAAATGATAGGCTGTCTCAGGAGGGACATAAATATTAATTAGTAGCAAGGAGGTGGAGCTCCGAGAAGTATTTTTCAATTGAACGGTTAAGGCCATAAAAAGATTACTGGGGTCTTTAGAGCAAACAAAATCCCATTTAGGTATATTAGACAATAAACAGACAACTCCCCCTTTAGCATGGCCCCTTCAAAATGCAGTGGCCTTGCAATCTATGACAAAATAGTCATCCCACAATAAATTTGAATCAGTCCAAGTTTCCTGGAGGCAGATCAAATCTTGATTTAACGAGGTTAGATAGGATCATTTTTCCCTGCTGGATTTTACCACTGTTGCTTTCCAGGAAATATTTTTTTTGTCCTCTGCTAGTTAGAGGGATGAGGCAGGGACCTGGACCCCCTCACCTGATTTAGGACACCCGGGAGCCAACCCCACTCATCCAGAACATTAATATTTTGTTGCTTAGGTGCAGGTTGTAATTCCAACAATAGCACCTGTCTATCATTTCCTAATAGGGAGACTTTAAGAGCCTGCAGATCTATTCTAGATTGAAACACAGAATGTTCAGTGTATTTAAAATGCTCAGGAGATAAAAGACATTTAAAGGCCTGATTCGCTACCTTATTCCCAGAGTCAACAGCCTGACTCAAGAAAGGAACTACATCAATCCCACGACATTGCAGAAAGTCAGCATTTTGAAGGACCAAATTCGCCAGACGCGTTAAGCGAAATGTGATCCTAGACTTAAATCCTGCAAACAAGAGTAATGCCATGACTTAGAATTTGTTTCAATGAACTAGACTCTGAAAAACATCTTAACAGAGTGGATCTATTTAGAGTTAAGTCAGCATCAAAAATTGGAATACAGTCTACTATGTGGGTATCCGCATTATGACCTATTGAAGGAGCGCCTTCCCCAGATGAAAAGACATTAATGTCATTAACTGGCTTTGGAGACAAAAAAGTTGTAGCTGTTGGATTCAAGGCTGATGGCATTCCCAAGGGATGGGGGGTAGAAGGGTCAATTTTATAATCCCTTCTGGGCTCCCTGGAGGAAACACTAGGCCGTGACATCAGGAGAGAATAAGGGGACAAAGATGATAATTCTGGGTGTATTTGTGGGGAAACTATCAACTCAGGGACCTGTACTTTCCTTCTGTCTTTCTAATTTATCTGTCGATATGATACTTTTGATCTTTTTGTTTTTTTCACACCTTTAACTTTGCCTTCTTTTTCCCTTCTCCCATAGACGATAAAGAAGGTAAATCCATGGGACCGTTCTTTTGGATGGAGGAGTTTTTAAAAGTTGTGAACACCTTCTGCGCAGTCTGTTTGGACTTTGCTGATTGTTTACATTCGGCCGTCGGCGTATCAAAGATAAATCAAATAAAATCTACTGGGCTGTCCAACAATGTCTTTGCATCACAGGGCCTGTTGCACTGAGGTTTACCGGCTTGTTTACTCACATCCACTCTCGAGCATACTCTTGGAGTCTCCCTAGGAGTCGCCCTAGGGGACCTATGATCTTTTAATAACTGTGAGGGGGCTGCTTTGATTTCTCAATGGATCTAAGATCATGTCCCCCTTTTTGTTATCTTCAGTCATTTCCTTTAAAATTGCTGTCACAGAGTTGAGGATACAGTCTGACCCTCCCACAAATTTCTCCAGAAGCTTCAAGATTGATGCAAGTAAATTTTCCAGGCTATTGAAAGAGGCTGAAAGGCTGACCTCCTGATCAGGGAGTTGAATGGGCACAGACAGATGAGAATACACTGAGTCTTGTAGAGAGGGAGTACTATTAAACAGGTGCAAATTTGTGGACGGAGGTATATACGTGGGCCTGGAGTCCCCAGGTGGAGGAGATAAATCTTTAGCATGGAAACTGCATCTCTGGCATAGATCTATATCGAAATCAGGCAAGGTAAAGTCTTGGGGCCCAACAGCTGAGGACACTGTAGATAACAAAACAGCACCACCTTCTTGGGGGCTTTTGGGAGCCATGTCAGCTAGTGGGATTGAACTAATTGACCAGGCGAATAAGGAGGAAGGTGAAAAATGAAGCTTTAACCTGGACAAGTTATGAGAGTTATGAGAGCACTGAATGTTCTGTATATTCTGAATATTGTCTGTGATCTCTACAGAGGAATCCAGATAGCGCTGTTACAGATCCTCAACTCCCCTTTTCTGATTTTTTTCCACATAGAAGGACTCCCTTTAAGACTCCCTTGGAGACCCCTTAAGCAGGTCCACACCAATTGTTGTATTAGAAGTGGCAGCTTGGTTTGATTCCTCATGTGGAATTGTTTCTTTTCCCCAAAATGTAAATATTTGCTTCTTCTTCTGGCCCTTCAGCTGAACAACAGTATTTGCTTTATTCCGGAAGGGGTTGGATTTAGTTAGTTTTTATACATGATCTTCCTCGAAGCAAGCGACCGGAGCGTAACTTTTCCATGGTCCTAGTTATGTTATGCAAAGAATACACCAGGTTGTTGATCTTAAAAAGTATCTTGAAAAAAAAGCAAAGTGATGCCCTAGAGATACTGGGGAAAAATACTGAAGTCCTCCCAAAGGACTATTCACTCCAGTGTTTGTGCCTGGCAGGAGTGGTCGTTGAGATCCAGGATAACTGTGAAAGTAAAAACCACCAGACAGCCACCGGACAACGTGTGACCAACTGCACTGGTGTAGTGGTGTAGTGCATGTATAACGTTAAAGTACCAACTGCTCTCACATGGGAAACTATTCACTACCTAATACCTCCGAGACTTAATATGAGCCAAACTCTGAGCGCCAAAGCTTTGGGAGTGCTCTGCTACCCCCTCTGCCCTATAAGGTTGGGCTGTTAAGGATATTAAGGAGTGCCTTACAACTCGGGCAAGATAGGCAATTCAATTCACCTCCTGCCTCTTCACCTAGCCCTCTGGCCCGGGCCCGGCTGATAGATCTCCTGGGCCTCACTCCTGGCCGCTAAGGGTTGCTGTGACTGCTGCTGTAATTTTTGCCTCGGCTCTATCTCCTGCTCAATCACCAACCTTCAAGGTACTTCAAAGCACTTTAAACATTTCAGGCCATTTCAGGCTACACCTCTGCTGCTTCCCGGCTTCCGGGCCCCAACTCTTAGCCTTAGAACCCCTGGTTTGCCACTCGTGGCAACCACTGGCCATCTTCACTCCCCAAACGCCAGCCGCGCTTCTGACACCAGCCCCCGGTTGCTGATCTCTAGGCAGACCGGCAGAAAGGCCAAAAGGAGCTCTGCAGCCACCTCACCGCCTCACTCCTCATGCTCCTTGCTCCTCACGGCCGGTGTGGCCACGGCTACGGCTGCGACTGCGGCGGCGACCGCCCCACTCCGCCTCACTGCTTCTTACTATGGCTGTCGCTGCTGAGCCTGCTGAGTCTCAGCTCTGGCCCCCGGCACGGATCGCACCTCAGCTTTGGCCTCTTGGCCACTTCCCCTCTCCACGCCACTCCGCAGCCTTCGGCCATGGCCGAGCCAAGCCCGGTAGAGACCCAGTAGAGACCCAGGGAACTCAGCCATCTGCCGAACGCCTCACTCCATGGATGCGGACAAGCAGGCTCCTATTCAGCTGTTTGTAGTTCCGGTTCAGCGTTCAGTCAGATCATTACACAGTAAAGAATAAAGACGTATTCACAATGTTTACAATAATATTCATATTTTCATATACTATGATGCATTATTTGTCAAAAGCCATTAACTAGTTAGCAGCCCTGCCAAGCGCCCTAGGTCCATGCATAACGTGCTGCTACAGTTTAGCTTTTTTCTTTGAATTTTGGGGAGCTATCAACCAGCACAGACCAGTTGTGGATTGGATACCTGCTGTAAGGCACAGATGACTGTAAGTGCAGAGAAATGCTCACTTTCTAAAAAGTAACATTACAAAACAAAAAAAATGATGGATGAAATGTTTAAGCTTTGCAAACACTCACCCCCAGTCACAGATCTGGGTTTAATCCATCTTCATTTTGCTTGCCACGTCACCCCAGTTTGGACTGAGCCATATGTAAATCAATCTTGACCCTGTCCCATGGGAATAGTCCAGCCCAAACTGCCAGGCCAGGTCCTCCCTGGACAGGAAACAAGCATCCTGGAACCAGTTTCAGGGTATCACCATTCACATCAACCAGGCTAGCTTAAATCCTGTGGTGCAGGGAGCAAGGGACCCATGTCTGGGCATTCCCTAGCCACATAAGGCACACAATGCAACATCACAAACCAAAATAAAATGACAGATGGAATGGTGAAACTTTTCAAACACTCACCCCCAGTCACCGATCTGGGGTTCATCCATTGCTATTTTGCTCACCATGTCACCCCAGTTTGGACCCAGCCATATGCAAATCAGTCTTGACCATGTTTCCCTTGGGAACAGTCCAGCCCGAACTGCCAAGCCAGGTCCTTCCTGGACAGGAAACAGGCACTCTGGGACCAGTTTCAGAGTATCACCCTTCATCAGCCAGGCAAGCTTGAATCCAGTGGCGCAGCGAGCAAGGGACCCGCATCTGGGCATACCCTAGCCACTTAGAGCACACAATGCAACACCGCAAAACAAAATAAAATGATGGACGGACTGTTGAAACTTTTCAAACACTCACCCCTGTCACAGATCTGGGTTTAATCCATCTTTATTTTGCCCGTCACGTCACCACAGTTTGGACCCAGCCATATGAAAATAAGTCTTGGTCTCCATGGGAAAGTGGCATTTCTAAAATAGTAATATTAAATCCAACTTCACCAGTAAGCAGGATTTTTTATTACCATTCTGGCCATACTAAACATGGCAGGGCCAAAGGATATGAGGTCAGTTTGAGAGGAGGAGGCCTCAAAGTAGTGAAAAATGAATTGGTGAGTTTTTCACTACCAGGACATGTAAACACATAAGTAAATGTCCTGCCTTTTACTTACATAGCACCCTGCCCAATGGGTTACCCAGGACCTACCTGAGGGGTGACTTATATGCAGAAAAAAAACAGTTTTAGACTTGGCAAATAGTTCTAAATGCCAAGTCGAAGTGGCAGTAAAACTGCACACAGAGCAGAGACCTTGCAATGGCAGGCCTGAGACATGGATAAGGGGCTACGTATGTGAGTGGCACAAACAGTGCTGCAGGCCCACTAGTAGCATTCAATTTACAGGCCCTTGGCACATGTAGTGCACTTTGCTATGGACTTACGGGTATATTGCATATGCCAATTGGGTAGGAACCAATGTTACCATGTTTTGGAGCGAGTTCATATGCACTGGTCAGCAGTGGTAAAGTGTGCAGCGTCCTACAACCAGCAAAATCAGGGTCAGAAAAATGGAGAGAGGCAGCGAAACGTTGGGGGAGGATTACCCTAACGATGTCAGGTCTAACTGTGAGTAGTTCACATGCATGTCACATAATAATTCTTCGTAGTTTATTACCACAAACTTGCCTTGAATTAATCAAGAACACAGTTCTACAATCAGCTTTGTTGTTCCTGCTTTCAATGCATGACTATAGAGAATGCACTACCCTGCCAATGTTGCTTGGAGATCCATATGGTGAAACAAATCTTACAGCAAACGTATTACACTCCCTCTAAAGGATCACGATCAAGTTTTAAATGGCAGATAATAGAGACTCCTATCTCATGAAATAGCTCCTTCTTACCCCGCGCTTGCTATGTACAGGGAAAACTCAGGCCCTCATTACAAGTGTGGTGGTCTCAAGACCGCCACACTCGTGATGGCGTTCGGACCTCTGCAGACAGGGCAGTCGGATTGCCCTACTATGACCAGATTCATGGCAGGTAGGCCACGGTCCACTGGTGATCTTGGCAGTCACGATCTGCCAGGGCAGCACTGCCCTGGGGCTTACGAGTCCCCTTTATGTCTCCATGGAAAGCCCCATCGCACTTTTCACTGCCCGAATTACGGGCAGTGAAATGCATGCCAGGTGGTATTGCACCCAATGCACCACAACATTGCTGCCGGCTCCATTATGAGCCAGCGTCAATGTTGTGGTGAGTTTTCCGCTGGGCCAGCGGCCGAAACGCTGTTTTCTGCACTGGCGGTATGCAGGCTGCAGCATCTTCGGCGGTCTTGAAAAAAGACTGCCAAAGGCGTAATGAGGGCCTCAGTCCTCTGATACTTCTGCAGAGTATACAGCGCTTCTGCTGTTTATTTGGTGCAGTCACAAAAAACATATGTTAGGAAAATGCTGTTATATATGAATGATGTCAATGCATTTAAGAAACCAAAGTACACATAGGCCCTCATTACAACCCTGGCGGTCGGTGTAAAAGTGGCGGTAATACTGCCAATATGCCGGCGTAAAAATTTTTTTTATTATGACCATGGCGGTTACCGCCATACAAAACCGCCACTTTTACACATTGCCCGCCATGGTGGTAACGACCGCTGGGCTGGAGACTTCGGTCTCCAGCCCTGTGGCCATCACTAGACTGCCGGCGGTATCAGGACCCAGCATACCGCAAAGCATTTCGTTGGTTTTTCTACCACCACGAAATCCATGGCAGTAGGTACTATCAGTGCCAGGGAATTTGTTACCTGGCACTGATTGGGGTCTCCCCCTCCCCTGAGTCCTCCCCCAACACACACGACCCCCGACTACCCCCCAAAGGTGGTAGGACCCCCACCCCTGCCCCCCACATAAACACCCACACACATCCCCTACACGCACGCTCGCTCACACCACTCATACACGCACACATACATGCACACATGCACACACACATATACGTCACATTTCCAATACACCCCCCGCATGCATACACGCACTCACACAACCCCACTACACACTCACACACACACCCCCATGCTTGCACACAACACCCAATAACCCCCTCCTCTAACAGACAATCACCTTACCTGTTCCAGTGATCCTCTGGGAGGGAACGGGATCCGTGGGGGCTGCTCCGCCACCAGTACCCCGTCACCAGAGCACCACCATGCCGAATCCTGGGACGTGATTCAGTGGGCGGTGTTCTGATGACATGGCGGTGGAGGTGGAGCAGCCTCCACTTCACCGCCGACTGCCAGTATGGCTGCTGGCAGCTCTCCGTCGGAAAAAGGGCAGTGGGCTGCCAGCATTCATGACACGGGTGGCGGAAGACCGCCACCACTGTCGGTCTTCGGCCCAGAGTAACCTCAGCAGTCTTTTAAAAAGACCTCTGAGGTTAAAATGAGGGCCATAATGTTTTTAGCTTTTTAGTTGTTATATTAATAGATTGTTTTTATATAAATGACTTCGCAGGTCCATCTATTGAGCACTAAACCCCAGATTCTAGCTGAGGTGCTACCACTGACATGCTTTGCAAAACATACAGACAAGCAGATAGATTTACGTTTAATTAAAAAAAATATATATATAACAGATCCTGATTTTATCTGGACTTGTTATATCTGAATCATGCTATTGATAATTTGGTGAATAATATAGTATTGTTAACATGTATTATAAAAGAGAATATTCAAATTTTGAAAACATTTTTACATGCCAAAAATACTTTAAATGTTCAAATATAATATATAGGAGGGTGTAGGTAGATTATTGTTGATGCTATGCCCTGTTTAAAATTTCAGAGTACTTTCGACACAATCTTCTGCACACCTAAGTTTCACTTAGGTGCACAAATGCCATGATTTAGAATAGTAAATTCACCTTTGTGTCTCACAAAATGTGAATGCATGTTGGTAAATCAATTTTCACTTATAATATGTAGCCAGCAAACAGTAATAATAATTTTGAGGACGTTTGCCCCAAGATGCGGGGCATGAGTGTTTAAAAATGAGGATAACTTTCAAAATAGGGTAACACCAAAACACTCACATTTGTAGATATTTACAAACCTTTGGAAGGTATATTCATAGCTGGATATATTCAAACATTTAGGGCCAGATGTAGGAAGCACTTTGCGAGTCGCAAACGGCAAAATTTGCCGTTTGCGACTCGCAAATGCGTGTTTCCTATGCAGAAATGCATTTTGCGAGTCGTTACCGACTCGCAAAATGCATTTCCGAATCGCAAATAGGAAGGGGTGTTCCCTTCCTATTTGCGATTCGCAATGGTATGCAATTTCATTTGTGACCGCTTATGCGGTCGCAAATGGAGTCGCAGTTACCATCCACTTGAAGTGGATGGTAACCCATTCGCAAACGGGAAGCGGTCCCCATGGGACCCCTTCCCCTTTGTGAATGGACCCCAAAATATTTTTTCAGGGCAGGGAGTGGTCCAAGGGACCACTCCCTGCCCTGAAAAAAACGAAACAAAAGGTTTCGGATTTTTTGAAATGCAGCTCGTTTTCCCTTAGGGAAAACGGGCTACATTTAAAAAAAAAAAAAAACTGCTTTACTGAAAAGCAGGTCGCTAACATGGAGGCCTGCTGACTACAGCAGGCCTCCATGTTAGCGAGTGCCTATACTCGCTATGGGGCCGCAATTTGCGACCCACCTCATGAATATTCATGAGGTGGGTCATTGCGACCCCATAGCGAGTTGCAGTCGGTGTCTGAGACACTGTACTGCATAGCAATTTGCGAGTTGCAAATTGCGAGTCGGAAGGACTCGCAATTTGCAACTCGCAAATTGCTTCCTTCCTACATCTGGCCCTTACTGCTGTCAAAGGCAAGAACACACATGTGGCGAGGGTGGAAATGGGGAAGGAATATCCACAAATGAAAGTTGGTGCAGGAGCAGAGAAAAGTTTTTCCCCAACTGAGAAATAGAAAAACTTACTTTTGCACTTCATCTGCATTTTCCTATGATCAAACATACACACGTATACGTATTCAATTCAAGAAGTCAATACATTGAATTCCCAAAATATTGCTGGGGCTACCCCTGGGAAAACAGTGAAAATCTATCTTCACAAGAGTATGTATTGTGAATTCCAAAAATGTGGATCTTGATTTCAAACATACAGGAAAATATGATTTGGATTCATAAGGTGTTATGATTTGGGCACATCATGTCTCTGATATGGTTTCAATGTTAGGGAATAAGATATAAGGTGGTTTGCATAACGTAATAGAAGAGAACACGTCATATTGAATTTGTTTTAGCACTATGGTTTAGCTCGAGCAGTTCTCACTGAAAAGTGTCTTATAATGAATTAATAATAAGCTGTGTATTGATTTGGGAGACTGCAGCTGAATGTTCCTACAATGGCAATATTCAGAACTTGTGAAATTGAGGGAAACACACTTGGTTTACGTGTTAATTGTTAACATCAATCTAAGATCGAATGTAATCAGACTATAGCCTTGAAAACGTCCAGCTGATGAAACGTGTTTGCTGTATGGAACAAATAAATGGTTATTTTATGATTAATGAAATATAAATGAACAAAAACAGGAGAAACCAAACTTGCGAAATGATTTATTTGTGGCCTCAGAGACAGCTTTAGCTTTCCAACCAGACGACTGTTTTTAATACTATATATTATTACAAAGTATATATGTGATTTTTTCCAACCCTTTTCACCCATTGATCTGATCTATTGTCACTCACTCTGTGCTTCCGCCTAATATAGCATACAGTATGTGGCAATGGGCCAGACCACTTCAGCCATCAGCTCTCAGTGCCTGCATTTTGCTCGTCTGCAATATGCTCGTTTCAAATAAAAGTAGTCCTCATCAGATCTAGAGTTACTGGGCCCATGAGCCTTTAAAAAAACAATGCACTAGTGCTTATTTTTATATATGATTTTGCATTTATGAGGGTCTGACAGCTCCTCACAAACTGCTATGAGACTAATCGCTGTAGTCTTTAAAAACAAAACACAGGGTGGCAGGTGCTGCTTTTGAGCAAATAACACGACTGCGTTTTACCTCGGATCTTAAAACTGTGCCCGTCAGAAAGTAAGATGCAAATAGTTTTTTTTTCAAATAAATACTGATTTCTGGATTATAAAAGTCAGTTTAAAAAAAAAAAAAAAAAAAACCCAGAGAATGTATTGCCTCCTTCCTCTCGGATATATGCACATGCCACTTTGCAGAGCTCCGTTGAAAAGGATTCCCGCAATGTGTTCTCAAAGCAGCTCTGACCATCTTGCGTGTTGTACTTGAGGATAAAATGCCGTTCTGACAAAGAAATGTCTTTGGTTCTTACATTCCCGTCAGAATGGTATCTTGATTTATTTATTTATTCATTTATGTGCAATGCACATGATAGCTGACGCCTCTAACAAAGCCTTAGATAAAAATATCCTGTGGCAGATGTTACTTCTGTCGGGGCACAGCGGGGAAACATCGGAAAACAAAACAGAGAAACAATGGTAAGGTTTTAACCTGAAAGATCAAAGAAATGCGGATTTGCTAACAGATAAAGGACTTCGCGCAAGTCTGTTAAATGCTCTGACTTTTTGAAATGTACATTCATTCATCAAAGCTTGATTCAAACAACAAAAAACGTGGGCCCATATTTATACTTTTTGACGCTAAACTGCGCTAACGCAGTTTAGCGTAAAAAAATTTAGCGCCGTCTAACGCCATTCTGAAGCGCCATGCGGGCGCCGTATTTATGGAATGGCGTTAGCCGGCGCTAGCAGACCGGCGCTGCCTGGTGTGCGTGGAAAAAAACCACGTAGACCAGGCAGCGCCGGCGTAGGGGGAAAATGGCGTTAGGGCGTCTTAAAATGGGGCAAGTCAGGTTGGGGCAAAAAAATCGCCTCAACCCGATTTGCGCCATTATTTTCGACGCCCAGACGCCATTTAAATGACTCCTGTCTTAGTAAAGACAGGAGTCATGCCCCCTTGCCCAATGGCCATGCCCAGGGGACTTATGTCACCTGGGCATGGTCATTGGGCATAGTGGCATGTAGGGGGGCACAAAGAAGGCCCCCCTATGCCACCCCAAAAATTTTTAAAAATATAAAAAATTATACTTACCTGAACTTACCTGAATGTCCCTGGGGTGGGTCCCTCCATCCTTGGGTGTCCTCCTGGGGTGGGCAGGGGTGGCAGGGGGGGTCCCTGGGGGCAGGGGAGGGCACCTGTGTACAGGCCCCTTAACGCCTACCCTGACCCAGGCGTTAAATAGTGGCGCAAATGCGGGGTTTTTTGACCCGCCACCTCCCGGGCGTGATTTTTGCCCGGGAGTATAAATACGACGCATTTGCGTCGCCGTCATTTTTTTAGACGGGAACGCCTTCCTTGCATCTCATTAACGCAAGGAAGGCGTTCACGCAAAAAAATGACGCTATTTGCCCATACTTTGGCGCTAGACGCGTCTAACGCCAAAGTATAAATATGGCGTTAGTTTTGCGCCGAATTTGCGTCGAAAAAAACGACGCTAATTCGGCGCAAACGGAGTATAAATACGGGCCGTGGTGTTACAATTTTGAGTGGATTGGCATAATGCATTTGACTTCTTATCGGGCCGTACCATGATTTCACAAGTTAAGGAGCAGATTGCTTGTGGTTTAATATGGTTCTTTAAAAACGTATTCTTCACGTTTTACCACTTTTCCTTTTTTAGATGGCTTTCTTTCTTCTTGTTTCTGTTTTATTACTCTTGGTACCCGCTCTATTTACTTCCCTTTTTATGGGCGAGCGTAAAGCGCTCGTCCATTCTGTAATCTCTCTTTGGGCTGCCTAAGAGGCCCATGTCAGGTCAGTCACTTTCACTGGTTCATGGGTTTGCCTTTAAAAATCCGCTTGCTTTCATTTGTGAAAGGCACACATAGGTCATGCCTTTTCCGGTGTTTAGCCCACTTACACAGCACCCATAAACTACTAAAAACATACAAGGCTCGATGTTCTCACCATGGTGTCTGGTCTACTTTATCTGTTTATTTTCCACGCAGCGCGATCGCGCTGTATTTTACCTAGAGCGATCGCGCTGCGTTTTTTTTCTTTACAACGCCATAGCTCTAACTCGAGCAAATGCGAGACCTGTTGCATTGAAAATGCTTGTTGCATTTGTTATTCCTGTGGGCTTTTTTCATGCAAAGCTCTTTGAATATATGATTCCCCGGAATGCACTGCTTCTTATGAAGGAGTGTATCCGTTCTGACACTCTCCTGCTTATAATAATTCATTTGTTATTTGTTACAATTGGAGCACGCATCTTATATTTAAACCATCTCCATGTGTTTCCCACTCATCCGGATGCACAACACAGGCCCTTGCAGCACATGCACAGCAGGGGTTGGGGGAGGGATGGTCTAGATCCTTCAACCCCCCAATCCCTTGATTGGGGCCGCACAACACCCAAGGCGAATTAATATCTGTGAGATATGGGAGACTCAGGTGCCCCTATTCACAATCTGCCGTGGAATGCCATAATTGTATGTTATACCACTGCAATTATGAGTGGCATTGTATTGCTCTGCCCTGTGTTGCTGCAGTATGTTACGTTACTGCACCCATGACCCTTTTCAGATACCTTTCTTTTCCCTCTTCTTTTCTGCTGTCTGGTGGCCTCACTCTTCTTTACCCCGCTGTTGCTTTCTTTGCACTGTAAGTCTTTTTCTCCTGGAAGTGGGTTATGTTACTCTCACTTATTTCACCAGGTTGTAGAGACCTCACTTTTTAAAAATCTTTATTTTCCAAAGAAGCAAGCCTTTATACTTGTTCTTTTTAAAAATGATCTTTTGGCCATTTTTTCTGAAGTATTGAATCATAGTGTTCACTTAATACCTGCAGAGCATGCTGGCAATAGAACTGGCCAAGTCAACTGGAAATGTTCCATTTGGCTGTGGCCTTTTCTCCTTTTAGGACCTTTGATCTTCCCCCTCTATCCCAGCAGTGCAGTAGGTTAAAAGGGTTAATAGTATGCCCAGCTACCATCGGGACATAATTCAGTGACAACCATTTAGTGTAAAAGGTCATTTATTTAGTACAGGATTGTAACGATAGCATAACCTTAACTTTCAGTTTGAAACCCCAACTTTAATAACACCCACCCTTTAACATTTCCTCGCTCATCCTTCCACCCCAAACCCGCATTTCGCTTCCATTCCCCTACACACTCCACTTTTCTTTTCATGCCTCACTTGGTTTGTGCGTACCTCCAATCAGAGCCTTCACCTGCTTGTTTATTCCCTGGAAGAGTGGCCAAGCCTGGATCTGACTCACCACCCTCCTTTCCACTTATCCAAAATTCAGCTCATCTCACATCCTTCATCGTTTGCTGGGTGGGTGGGAGGCCAAAAACCTAACCGCGCAATGAGCGATGCAGTAAGAGGCCAGTCCCTCCCCCCCACAACCCATTTATTTCCCTCCCTAAAAACCCGCCCCCACTTACCTTCCACCTATCCTGTCCCACGTCGTCACTCCCCTCTCCAGATAGTACCCGCGGAGAGACTAGAGTGATTCTCTCTCTTTCAGCGGGCCCCTCCAATAGATTCACAGTAATGATTGGCCTTTTTATTATCTTTCCACCTTTAAATTCTATTGTTGGCCAAAAACAAAATCTTGCCAGGGTCAGACATATTTACTTTCTCAGTGCGAGTTAGAAACTGCAGCTCAGGGCTTTATAGCTGTTTTATTAACACTTTGATCTTCAACATATGAGATCTCATATATTTATACCAAGAGTTTTATGGTTTTGATTAACTAATAAAATATTTCTTTACTAACTAACTATTCCTGAAGTCAATATTCTTGGGGCAATTGGATGTTCTTTAGGTATGTAGTTAAGATTTAACGTTTATAGAATAAACGTGTTCTGGACCGTGCTGCTGAAGTCTATACATATAAGGAAGAAGAAACAAAAACGTGCTTTTAGGGTTGTCAAAAGCATTAACATAAACTTTCAGTGCGCATTTTTTCATACTTTGAAATCCAGTAGAGTTTTAAGTAAGCAAAAAAAGTGCATTAAATATTTTCAGTCATTCTTACCTCTCCTATCAGAACTTACATACAATTATGAAATGAAAACCAACTCTATGGTAGTGATTAAGGAAGCATTGAAAAGGTATTCGAAAGAAAAGCATGTTAAAATGACTATATGAAGACAATACAATTAAAAAATGTATTAATGTACGTGTTCTATGGTTGGCTGTCTGACATCAAAAACTGGATGAAACCGTTTTGCAAATTATTGAAAAGTCATAATTAATTCATGCAGACTTGGGAATAAATATCAATCCACAGTCAGGACTTCAAATAAACAGTGAAAGAGAAAAAATAATTTGGGTATCATTTTTATCTGCACTAGCATTGTTCTCTTGCAGTAAGTAAAAAACAGAACGAGGTTTTGTCCTAACCTATTTACGAATTATTAATGTTTGTCCTCTGTCTTCTATTCCTGCTGTCTACAAAAATTACAAAAAAACCCGCTTTTATAAACGTCTTTATACCTGCTATTTCGATAAAGCCTATGCTTACAGTAACAGACTCAGGGCACATTGACGCATTTTGTGCCACAAACAAGAAATTAGCTTTTATCTTGTGATGGTATGAATTTTGGTCCTTACTTCTACTTTTTTTGCGCCACATTTGCGTTATTGTTTTATGCAAAAGCAGCGCAAACTTACAAAATATAATTGTATTTTGTAAGCTTTCACCGATTGTGCGTCAAAAAACAACGCAAATGCGGCACAAAAAAGTATAAATATGGGCCTTTATCCCCACTCAGTGACCTATCATCTGTTCCAAAACTTCTTGAAAAATGAACTTAATAATAACTTCCTATTTGTTAGTTTTTCATATAAGTTACAGGGTCATTTAGGCCCGTATTTATACATTATTAGTGCTGCATTTGCGTCATTTTTTGACGCAATATTGATGCAGACTTACAAAATACAATGGTGCAAAATCGGCGCAAACTAAAAAAATACAATTGCATTTTGTAAGTTTGTGCCGATTTTGCGTCAAAAAATTACGCAAATGCGGCACTAAAAAGTACAAATATGGGCCTTAGAATTTGAGATCCTAGTGAACTGTCCACCAGTCTGCCTGGGGAGCAGCTGTCATAAAGTCGACCACCCTGTTACAACTCCCAAGATTTGCTGAGTAAATACCATGATCAAACAGCTGCAATGCAAACTTTCTTGCTCAGAGACAGCAAACTCCCAAATTGGAAGGTTGCCTTCTCTGAGCAAAAATAAACTCTGTCCGCCTGCAGGGATGTACCTCAATGTACATGGGAGTCTTTTTACATTTTCCTTTCCTGTGAGGACGCAGGCACCGAAAATTAATGACGGCTGTCCCACCCTCAATAGTTTAGGACAGCTCTGGTGGTGTAAATCTGGTGCTTCCCCTACTCTAAATAGAGCTTGGGAACTGCTCTCTTTAGAATTTGGTGGAGCAGGAGAACCACCTCTTTCTGTAGTGCTTCAGTTCTGCCAACATTTTAATGAGGACCTGAATTTTTTATATTTTTACTCTGTGGTGATTTGAAAAAGATACTAAAACATTTTAAATAACATTCATAGGAGTTATTCTTATTCTAGCTACCCATGTCTCAACTTGGAAATGGAAAATTGCATTTAAGCACCTGTGAAAAGGTACAGGTGTTCCAAGTATGTGCTGTCTACATATTACAATCAATAAAGCTTTTGAATTCAAGTGCGCATTTATGAATATTCATGCATGATGGCACATTTCTTAGACATTTGAAAGGGATTTCAAATGAAAATCAAAATATTAAATATCTACATACATTCTCAAAGCGTATTTGAAACGCGTGATTTTTCTACAAATAACGTCCTGCACTTTATAAAAGAATATACAGGGGCATAAAAATTGAAGACTGAAAATGGCTCCCTTTTTCTTCCAAATGTTCCCAAATTCAGATTTTGAAAACATAGCAGCATGACACAACACAAAAAAGGATAGAAACACAGGGTCGTATCCGTCTCCTCTCTCTCTCACACACAAAAACAATCTAGTTCCTCCATATGGATTCAATTCCACAATCACAGGCCTAATTTTAGCACCTCAGACCAAGAACATTTCCAGCCCTCTCAATGTACCATCACACAGACATTGAGGGGCATATTTACAAGAAAGAGTAGCATCGATCCCGATGAACAACTTTTCTTACCTCGCCCCTGCCCTACCTAATGACACCATGGTTGTGCCGTTTTTACAATACAGTGTACCGTGGCATCATTGGGGCAATAGCGTCAAAAAAAGTTTATGCTATTGTGGTGCTTTGCTACACTAGAGTCAAAAATGTCGATGCTAGTGCAGTAAAGCACATGGAGGCCTATTGATTAAAACGGGTGCTTCATTTTAGTGGAAGCTCTGAGCAAGCATTAAAAATGACGGGAAAAAAAAGCACAGTAAAATGTTGTAAATTTCACTGCACCACTTTTTGGGCCTCCCTGCTTTGGAACATCCTCCCTTGCACACATTATGCCTGGCATAGGCATAATGTGGTACAAGGGTTTACAAAGTGACGCAATGCATGCATTGCGCCACTTTGTAAATACAGTGTAGGAGAAAGGTCTCCTCAACCCCACCTTAGCTTCAGAAAAAATTATGCTAGGATGGTGCAGAGTGGCGCTAGGGGCTTGTATAGATGTCCCTGAATGTCCAGGGGAATTGAGAATCTTTAACGAAGACCCACCTCCACCCAGGCATCAACAGGCAGGGCTCTCAACTAGCACTGATTGTGCAGGCTTTCCCTGGTTGCCTGGGTGGTGAGTCTGGGCCTGATACTACTGTGGCTCAGTTTTCAAAATGGCCCCTGCAGCCACAGCATCTTACAAATAAAGAAAAAAATGCATATCCCTTATGGATCGTAGCTTAGCATACTGTACTGTAGCAAGACCAAGAGAATAATAGCACTAGCATGACTTGTGAGGTATGACTTAAATTAGCAAAGCTTGTGAAATCTTCCCTGGCATACCATGTCCAGATGCGCGCTGTCAAATCTAGAATAATTAGGATATGTTTTGCAAGTGGAAGAAGGAAGAAGGAGTGTGTTAACTAAATTACACTTGAATTCTAATTACTAAGCCTTGGCAAACAGCAGGAGAATTGTCAGTTTGATTTGTGAATCCTGGGGTTTGTGAGGCAAGGTCAGTTTTGCACAATATGGAGACTAGACACTACAGCGGGATGTAAGGGCCGATACTGGCATGAATTTATGCTACGCACAGGGTAACATGGCACCTCTTGGATGAGTGCAACATTCATTATAGGCGAATAAATCTCAGAACAGGGATGTGTGTGTGTTCTATTCCTATAAAAGAGGAAGGACCAATTGCAGCATCTGCAGTAATTAAGCATTGTATCATCCTAATCTGATAGTATTTCCTTGTACTTCAATTCTAAGTTTGTTTTATTATTACAAACGCTGATGTGTTTACATGAATGTACCCTTTTTACTCATACAGTGACTTTTGTATTTAAAAATGAGGGCACTAATCAAGCAAAAGAAAAACGTGCCGAAAATATTCTTATTTCTTTAAAGTTGTTAAGTAAATACAAATTTAATAGTTGTTATTATCTGAGTACATTACCGAAGTACAATTGGCATGTGAGATCGATGCAAACTGTTACAGGCCCTTTACCCAAGTTAAAGGCTCGACCCAATGGAAAGTACGGCCAGGGTCCCAATCACAACACAGTGCGCAAATGACAATTAACAGCATTTACGATGGAAGATCTCATTCCTAATTCAAAGAATTATGTTTTTCCCAATGAAACGTGATTTAATCTCAAAGAAATTCTAGCTGTATTGCAGGAAATCGGGTTACCGGTTAAAGGGAGATGAGGTGTGAAACCTTACTCCAACAGAAACCACAATCATTATGGTGGTGAAGTCACAAGTAAACTCCAAACTAACCTGTGCTCAACCCTCAGATAGCTTGGCACAGAGCAGTCAGCCTTGACTCAGAGGCAATTTATAAGTTGTGGCACTTCAAACAGTAATGAAGTGAAGAAACAATAAAAGGAAAATCCCACAACAATAAAAAAAAAATAGAGTAGATATTAATAAATAAAAAAAGACCAAAACATCAAAAATCCAATTGTGCTCGATTAGCATAGGGAAATATGAGTTACAATGAGTGGAGGGCATGTGAGTCTGTGAGTTGGATTGAATAGGATAATGTAGGGATGGAACAGAAGAGAGTTTAGAAAGTGTTATTTGGGAGATCATAGTAGTAAGATGAGGTTTGGGGTGAGTCAAAGGAGGGATACACCAAGAGAAGAATTTAGTAAGGGTTGTTTGGGAGGTCATAGTACTAAACTGAAGTAGTGAGCCAGGAGAGAGAGAGGAGGGGCACGCCTAGAAAGGGTTATTTTGGAGATTATAGTGGTAGAATGGGGTATAGGATAAGTCAGAGAGTGGAGGTTGGGGATATATTGAGAGAGGTATAGAGTGAGACAGAGTAGTGCATTGAAGAGAGTGAAAGTTTTTTTCCGCTCTTTTACAATAGGAGTAAAGTAATAAATATATAGCTAATGACTACATAGAAAGGGTGTATACATATAAGGAAGATAATATTTTGAGATTTAAAGTTGTATTGTATAAACTCAGACTTGACTTTCAAATGCTGCTGTATTTGTAGCTAATTTATTTTTGTATTTTTATACCACATTTTAAAAATAAATTGTTTTTTCCTCAATAGTTCAATGATGAAGCACCTGCCGATCAAATAGTTATGATAATATTTAAATATTGTGATGGATAAATATAACAGAGACCCATAAACATCCAACCTGACAGCTTTCTTTAAAAACATTGCAATGACCTATGAACATGTTAAGCATAGAATAATGAATACATATATATTCCAAGAAGTAGCAGCACCCCCAGCTCCAATGCTTAATCAGAAAATCTTTATTGCGCTGAGTATAACCAACACGGTTCGATCCCCACGGGACCTTTGTAATGGTTATAGTCTGAACAATCCCACTTCCTCATGAACAGAAAAACGTACACTGAAAAAGGACCAACCAAATTTTGTGGCAGCCTTCTTAAGCAAGTCTTCTCCAAGAGAGTATTACATTTCCACCAAGAGAGTATTACATTTCCACCATGTGTGTGACAGCGAACAACATGCTTACAAATAAAATATAAATTTAAATAAATCATGCCTCAATGATTGGGTGTGATATGAAAGAGTAGATGCCTACAGCCTACCAAGTCTCTAATTATGAGCCAAGCAATGGGTAGTTATGATTATTAGTTATTTGTGTTTGATTATTTAAATGTATTTAAATTTATATTTTATTTGTAAGTATGTTTTTCACTGTCACACACAAGGTGGAAATGTAATATTCTTTGGAAGAAGACTTGCTTAAAGTAAGTACAGTTTGGATGAGAAAGTGGGTGGATGGATGACATTTGTTCTGCTTTGAAGGTGGGATGTGATCCAGTAGAGAGTAGTAACCTCTATTCTGGGTTTGTAGTCTTTTATTAGGTTGTCATGGTTGACTGTGTGAAAGGCAGCTGAGAGGTCCAAGAGAAGTAGTGCAGCAAACCCGTTCCAGTCTACCGTGTTTTTAAGGTAATTCCACATGGCAATGAGGGCAGATTGTGTGCCTCTTCCCTGATGTAATCCAGTTTGATAGTCTGAAAGTATGGAATTACCGTCAATGAATTGCGACATCTGGGTTAATGCTTATCTTTCTATCAGGTTGCCCAGGAAACATCCATTTCTAACTGGTCTGTAGTTTTTTTTTTGTGGTCATGTTGATCGTTTTTTTCCTTCAATAATGGACATATGTATGCCTTTCTTAGGTCTTCTAGAAAGATTCTGCAGTCAACGAATTATTGATGATTCTTCTTCCTGGTGTGGTAGCGGAGGGAGATTAAGAATGTGCTTGAAAATTTGTGGTTGACAAGTGTCAGAAGGGCACTTTGACTGCTTACTTTGACCAGATCGATATATTCCCTTTGTGATATTTGTTTGAAGGAATGTTGAGTCTAGGTTAGCCTATTCTTTAACCCCTTCGCTGCCAGGCCTTTTCCCCCTCCTGTGGCAGGCCTTTTTTTGGCTATTTGGGGCAGTTTGCGCTTAGGCCCTCACAACTTTTTGTCCACATAAGCTAGCCAAGCCAAATTTGTGTCCTATTTTTCCAACATCCTAGGGATTCTAGAGGTACCCAGACTTTGTGGGTTCCCCTGAAGGAGGCCAAGAAATTAGCCCAAATACAGTGAAAATTTTGTTTTTTTCAAAAAAATTGGAAAAAGTGGCTGCAGAAGAAGGCTTGTGGTTTTTTCCCTGAAAATGGCATCAACAAAGAGTTTGCGGTGCTAAAATCACCAGCTTCCCAGCTTTCAGGAACAGACAGACTTAAATCAGAAAACCCAATTTTTCAACACAAATCTGGCATTTTACTGGGACATACCCAATTTTTAAAAAATGTTGTGCTTTCACTCTCTTTCCAGTCAGTGACAGAAATGGGCATGAAACCAATGCTGGATCCCAGAAACCTAAACATTTCTGAAAAGTAGACAAAATTCCTAATTCAGTAAGGGGTCATTTGTGTAGAGCCTACAAGGGTTTCCTACAGAAAATAAGAACTGAAAAAGAAAAATATTGAAATTGAGGTGAAAAAAACATAAATATTTCTCTACGTTTTACTCTGTAACTTTTTCCTACAATATCAGATTTTCGAAAGCAATATACCGTTACTTCTGCTGGACTCGTCTGGTTGCGTGGATATATAGGGCTTGTAGGTTCATCAAGAACCCTAGGTACCCAGAGCCAATAAATGAGCTGCACCCTGCAGTGCGTTTTCATTCTATACCGGGTATACAGCAATTCATTTGCTGAAATATAAAGAGTGAAAAATAGCTATCAAGAAAACCTTTGTCTTTTCAAAATGGGCACAAGATAAGGTGTTGAGGAGCAGTGGTTATTTGCACATCTCTGAATTCCAGGGTGACCATAGTAGCATGTGAATTACAGGGCATTTCTCAAATAGATGTATTTTTTACACACTCTCTTATATTTGGAAGGAAAAAATGTAGAGAAAGACAAGAGGCAATAACACTTGTTTTGCTAATCTATGTTCCCCCAAGTCTCCCGATAAAAATGATACCTCACTTGTGTGGGTAGGCCTAGTGCCCGCGACAGGAAACGCCCCAAAACGCAACGTGGACACATCACATTTTTTTAAAGAAAACAGAGGTGTTTTTGGCAAAGTGCCTACCTGTAGATTGTGGCCTCTAGCTCAGCCGGCACCTAGGGAAACCTACCAAACCTGTGCATTTTTGAAAACTAGAGACCTAGGGGAATCCAAGATAGGGTGACTTGTGAGGCTCTGATCAGGTTTTGTTACCCAGAATGCTTTCAAACCTCAAAATTTGGCTAAAAAAACACATTTTCCTCACATTTTGGTGACAGAAAGTTCTGGAATCAAAGAGGAGCCACAAATTTCCTTCCACCCAGAGTTCCCCCAAGTCTCCCGATAAAAATGATACCTCACTTGTGTGGGTAGGCCTAGCACCCGCGACAGGAAATGCCCCAAAATGCAACGTGCATACATCACATTTTTTGAAAGAAAACAGAGGTATTTTTTTGCAAAGTGCCTACCTGTAGATTTTAGCCTCTAGCTCAGCCGGCACCTAGGGAAACCTACCAAACCTATGCATTGTTGAAAACTAGAGACCTAGAGGAATCCAAGATGGGCTGACTTGTGGGGATCTGACCAGGTTTTGTTACCCAGAATCCTTTGCAAACCTCAAAATTTGGCTAAAAAAACACATTTTCCTCACATTTTGATGACAGAAAGTTCTGGAATCAGAGAGGAGCCACAAATTTCCTTCCACCCAGCGTTCTTCCAAGTCTCCCGATAAAAATGATACCTCACTTGTGTGGGTGGGCTTAGCGCCTGCTACAGAAAATGCCCCAAAACGCAACGTGGACACATCACATTTTTTTAAAGAAAACAGAGGTGTTTTTGGCAAAGTGCCTACCTGTAGATTTTGGCCTCTAGCTCAGCCGGCACCTAGGGAAACCTACCAAACCTGTGCATTTTTGAAAATTAGAGACCTAGGGGAATCCAAGATGGGGTGACTTGTGGGGCTCTGACCAGGTTCTGTTACCCAGAATCCTTTGCAAACCTCACAATTTGGCTAAAAAAACACATTTTCCTCACATTTCGGTGACAGAAAGTTCTGGAATCAGAGAGGTGCCACAAATTTCCTTCCACCCAGCGTTTCCCTAAGTCTCCCGATAAAAATGATACCTCACTTTTGTGGGTAGGCCTAGTGCCCACGAAAGGAAGTGGCCCAAAACACAACGTGGACACATCACATCTTTTCATAGAAAACAGTGCCTACCTGTGGATTTTGGCCTCTAGCTCAGCCGGCACCCAGGGAAACCTAGCAAACCAGCACATTTTTTAAAACTAGAAACCCAGGGGAATCCAAGATGGGGTGACTTGTGGGGCTCTGACCAGGTTCTGTTAATCAAAATACTTTGCAAACATCAAAATTTGGCCAAAAAAACACTTTTTCCTCTAATTTCGGTGACAGAAAGTTCTGGAATCTGAGAGGAGCCACAAATTTCCTTCCACCTAGCGTTCCCCTAAGTCTCTTGATAACAATGGTACCTCACTTGTGTGGGTAGGCCTAGTGCCCACGAAAGGAAATGGCCCGAAACACAACGTCGACACAACACATTTTTTCATTTGCCCCCCCCAACCCCCACCCGGGAGCGACCCTTGCCTATGGGATCGCTCCCCACCGTGACATTGGCGCCAAAGCAAAAATCCCCGGTGCCTAGTGGTTTCTGCTCCCTTGGGGGCAGATTGAGCTAAGATCCGCCAAGGGGGGCAGAAATGGTCTAAATACAATTTGCCACCCAGGGGAGCGACCCTTGCCTAATGGGTCACTCCCCATCTCTAAAAAAAAAAAAAAAAAAAAAAAAAAAAACACAAAACAAAAATTGCCCTGGCGCCAATCGGCCTCATAACAATAGGCCAATCTGCCCCCAGGGGGCGCAGAAATGGCCTAAAATAAATTTGACCCCCAACCCCCCGGGAGCGACCCTTGCCTATGGGCTCGCTCCCCCTGCCTGACATTGGTGCCAAAGTGCCTAGTGGTTTCTGCCCCCTTGGGGGCAGATTGAACTAAAATCGCCCAATCTGCCCCCAAGGGGGGCAGAAATGGTCTAAATACAATTTGCCCCCCAGGGGAGCGACCCTTGCCTAATGGGTCGCTGCCCATCTCTAAAAAAACAAACAAACAAAAAAAAAACCACACAATTTTTTTTTTGCCCTGGCGCCTAGAGGTTTCTGCCCCAATAGTAACAATAGGCCGATCTGCCCCCAGGGGGGCAGAAATGGCCTAAAATAAATTTGCCCCACCACCCACCCCGGGAGCGACCCTTGCCTACGGGGTCGCTCCCCCGCGTGACATTGGCACAAAAAAACAAATCCCCGGTGCCTAGTGGTTTCTACCCCCTTGGGGGCAGATTGACCTAAAATTGCCTAATCTGCCCCAAGGCGGAACAGAAATGGTCTAAATACAATTTGCCCCCCATGGGAGCGACCCTTGCCTAATGGGTCGCTCCCCATCTCTAAAAAAACAAACAAACAAAAAAAAAATTTGCCCTGGCGCCTAGAGGTTTCTGCCCCACCTTGGGGCAGATCGGCCTAATAACAATAGGCCGATCTGCCCCCAGGGGGGGCAGAAATGGCCTAAATAAAAAATGCCCCCTATTGGGAGCCACCCTTGCCCAAGGGGTCGCTCCCTTATGTCTATTTCACAACAAAAAAAACCATCCCTGGTGTCTAGTGGGCGTTTCAAAAGCCGGATTGCAAGCTGGCTACAGTGATCCTGTTAGGCCCTCCTAACAAGAGCATCTTTAATCCTGGTTGTGGGATGTTGCGAGGTCCCGCATCGAGGATGATTCATTCAGCCAACACAGTGTAACCTCTTGATTGGCTATGCGTCATGCAGTGTCAGTTCCAAGGAGCTTTAAAAGCTGCTATGTGAGGCCCCCCTCATCATTGAGGAGACCATCAATGAGGATCTTCAGCTACAAAGAACTGTGTCAAGGATACGTCAGCACCAGCTGGTTCTGAAGAAATTGAAAGGCTTGTAGTACAGAGTCCTGCATCATTGTTGAGAATGGCATCGATGAGGGCATGCGGCATGAGGGCCTGCATTGGGGAGGCATCTCCCAGTGTCAGTTCCAATGAGGCTGTGGACTGCGATGGTGATGTGAACTCCTTGCAAAGGGAAAGTTGATGCAGCAGAGGTGATGCATCGGCTCTGCTGAGTCCACAGATGGACTGGCAGAGCACCTTCAGGCCCACTTCAAAGGTTCCAGGATAGGGTTGGCACCACTTGGCAGGGTTGGACTCATAGTTGCAGAGTTCATAGTTGCAGAGTTCGGGTGCAGGTTACAAGAGGTTAGTCCTTGGAGTCACTCTGTTTGTCTTTGGTTCAGGTTACAGGTCGAGCCCTTTTCACCCAAGCAAGAGGGGAGCAAGGCAACAGGCCCTCGTGTGACTATCCTTTCAGCAACACAGTAGTCCTTCTTTCTGGCAGAGTCTTTCACAGGTGCAGAAGTGTACCGAAGAGTTGGTGTCTGAGCTCCAATGATTATACCTGATGCCTACTTTCTAGAGTATTCACTTTGTAGTACTCAAGTTTCCTGCCTCCCTACCTTGGCTCCGTACTAACAACAGAGGTTATGCAATCCTTTATGCGAAAGCAAGATACAGAATAATCAGGTGTAATTGAGGCTGTGCTACACTCACCAACCCAAGTGCCTCCCTACTTGTGGGGCGCTATGCCCTCTTGGGACATTTGGGGGCATGTTTAAGTAAAGTGGCACTGCACCTACTACCCCCACCATGTGTGTGGTGTATCTAAGATACGGTGCACCATGGCACAGGGTAGGGAGATTAGTGTCATTTTCATTGACGCTATTCAATGTACTCGGCATCAGGAGTATCACAAAAATATTGGCACTACTCCTGCAGAGTAAATAGGGGCCCATTATAAATAATGGAAGGCCCCTTTAAAACACCTCCTCTGAGCAGACGTTAAAAGTGCAGGAAAAAAATGATCCAAGGAAATCTTTTAAATTTCCCTGCACCATTTTTTCAGCTCCCCTAATGGGGGAATGGCCCCTTTTTCTTCTGGTGGGACCCATAACCACCCTTTTGGAGTCCCCGCAGATGCCTTTTTGGACTCTCTGGTACTCGCCCAGGCAGAGGCCAGTCTCCACAGCAAAAGCCCTGGAGTCAGTCTATTTGCTGTCCACTAGGTGCTTGCACAGCTCAGTGAAACAAAACTTCTGCTCCTTAAGTATCACATTATACAGCCCATTATAACTATTAAGTTTGTTGCCATTCTGTACCTAGCTTGCATAATCCAGGGAGTCCACTTAAGACTGATTGCGGCTGTTTTTGAACCTCTGATGGCACTTCTTAGGGGTCAGCCCAAATTTAGCAACAAGTATGGCTTTCATGGGGACATACCCGGTTTGGTCCACTACTTTTATTGAGAAAAGGTTATGTTTCCACAAGCCAGCCCTCCCCAATGTTCCTCTGTGTACCCTCAGTGTCAGTTTATAAACAGAAAACCATTTATTTTTGTCACCTCCCACCACATAATTTAGCACTGGATCTTTAGGGATGTGGACCTTCTTCTCTTCTTTAGAACTTGTGTGTGTTGTTACTAAAGCTGCTGGAATCTCTTTGCTCGCTGAGGCTCCTTTCATGAGGCAACCTCTCTAGAGGTAGTTTCTTCTCCATTATTAGCTTGGCCATCCGCAGCTGAAACTCCCTCTCTGCCTTCCTGTTTGCTAGCTCCTCTGAGGACGGGCCATGCGAGGATACACTGCTTCCTGTCTAGCGGAGAGTTCCAATTCAAGTGATAAGTCATTCCCCCTCTCCTGAGGGCTGCATCTCAAGCCTGGCATTTAGGCCCTGCTCTGGCACCTTCAAATCATCCTAATCATTGCCATCTGTAGTTTCTGACAGTAACTAGTAGACCTCCATCCAGGACCCCAGAGCATAGTGAAGCTTCAAATTCTTGTTACCCTTCTTCATTTGCAGTCCACTTCCTTAAAGAACTGTTTGAGCTCAACCACAGTGTAACTTCCCGGGTTGGCCAGCTCAAACTCCTTTATTACAGGTATGGTCACAGAAAAAAGACAACAAAAGAAGCCAATCCCCGATTTTAAAACTCAAAATGGCCTCTATGTATATTGGGTGGTAGTATAACACAACATTATTATATAGCACTACAAAAATATAAGTCCAAACCATACCACTGCCACCAGTGTAGGGAATTGGGTTACTGGTTGAGGGAGATGAAACCATACTCAAGCAGAAACCACAAGCCTTGTGAGAGTGAAGTCAAAAGCAAACTTGAAATTAACCTGTGCTCTACTCTTGGGTAGATTGCCACACAGCAGTCAGACTTAACTTAGAGGCAATGTGCAAAGTACTTATGCAGCACTTCAAACAGTAACAAACAAGGGAAATCCCACAACAATTTGGAAAAATAGAGTAGCTTTTAATAAACAAGACATGACCAAAATGGCAACTCTTCAATTAGTAGAACCGGAGATATGCAATTTTAAAGATGTCAGTAAAAATAGTAATGAGAACTATAAATCACGGTGATTATTTAGTTGCGTCTGACTTGGAAAAAATGTCTGAATTAGATCTTGGTGATAACAGTCCCACCGTAAATTTTTTGACTTAAAACCCATGATTGGCCGCCCGCCAGATTTAGATGTTGGTGGTTCCATATGCAATAGCCTACATTCATCCTGCTGTCTCTGCCACAAATCTCTGCCAACGTCGATGGTGCCATAGGAAACAGTGGCTGCCGATGGGACTCCAGCTACCTTTATCACCATGCAGATTTGGATGTGACTTACCACCAAGCATTAAATGGCGGTCCGACCTCCACAATTGAATTGGTGGATTGCAGGGAAATGAGGTAAAAAAATAACCTTTCCCTCTTCAAGTGGACACGGTTTGACAAGACCTGCTGTCATTGGTGTCACTGACCCACAGAGAGAAACACAACCCCTCTCGCGGCCAGACTCGAAGATAGGGAACCCACATTGCCTGGCATGAGGTGGGGACCACTGCAGACATATACATGTCACAGTAATTTTTTCAAGTTACTGTGACATACATATGTTGGGAACACAAATGTGTCACACATTTATGGGAACACACTGGCAAAACACCAATATTACACATATACACACATATCATTGTGGTGTCAATATTCATTGACAAATGAATGGTGGCACCACAATGATGGTACACACATACTTGCCCATGTGTTCACATTGCAAAGGGAACTATACTTTTAAGGTTGTGCTGCCTGTTATGCATGTGTGTCAGTACATGTGTATGTGTTTGTGCAGTTGTATTGGCTGGTTGAGGTTGAGAGAGCTGGAGTGGATGATGTAGTTTTGTCTGTCTGTGTGCCACTTTGTAGGAAAGTCCTCTTTTTTGACCTGGTCACCCCCAAATGTTTTAGACAGGTACTGGTGGTTACTGACGCTTGGCTGTGCCCTGTGTACTGCTTACCAGTCCCATGGCCAGTGCTCTGTGTAAAGTGGATATGCAAATTAGGCTTATTAGGAGTGGCAGTATCTACCTACCTATAAGTCCCTAGTATCTGCTAGATCGTGTAGGTTTAGGGACCCCACATAGGTAGTGCACCCATAGGTGCACTGCTGAGGAGCCCAGTGTCATTTAAGGGCAGGCCTGCCTTGCTGGCTCTTTTTAACCTAAAGCTATATGCAAATTCGACTTTGGAATTAAAAGTACTTCCAAAACTAGCCTGGCTGATGAAGGGTGAAACCCTGAAACCGGTCCCAGGATTCTTGTTTCCAGTCCAGGGAGGACCCGGCTTGGCAGTTCGGGCTGGACTGTTTCCATGAGGAACAGGGTCAAGACTGATTTGCATATGGCTGGGTCCAAACTGGGGTGGCATGGTGAGCAAACAAACGATGGATTAAACCCAGATCTGTGACTGGGGGTGAGTGTTTGTATTGTTCAGCACTCCATCCATCATCCTTTTGTGTTGTTAATTTATTGAGACCTAACTGAACCTAGTGGGGGTTTGTGTCCTATTGCTAACTGTAGGTATGTACCTCCCCTTACCAATAATCTACCTAACACACTTGCATATGGGTTTGGTTGTGTGTTGTGTTGCGGTGTGACACAATCAGGTGAGTGTCAGTGTTATGTGTCAGACATAATGTATTTAGTTGTGCTTTTGTGTGAGTGTGTTGGTGTATCTGAGTGTGCAGTTGCATTGGTTGTTGTGGTTTTGTCAAGTGTGGGTGCAGTTTCAATGGTGTGTGTGTTGTGTCACTGATGTATGGGAATGAGTGTGTTTGGCATGTACGGGTTGTGTGGTGCTAGAATGGCAATGGATGATGTTGTATATATGGTGTGCTGAGTCATGTGTTGTGCAGGGGGGCACATATGGCCAGGGTAGAGTGTGTGTGTGTCTGTGTGAGACTTACCTGTATTCCATAGACACTGCCATTGTACGATGTCCATTGAGTCCAGTGGCAGTCTACCGCCATCAGCAATCTGCCAGTATGACACCACCTCCACATTTGAAAAATCTAATTATGGCCAGTCGGAACCCACCTGCCTGACAGCTAGGAAGGGCACTCAGTTGTGGCAGTCTGCAGCTCAGCGGCAATACATCTAAATACGGTGGGCAGAACACCGTCAACTTGCTGGTGTTTTTGAGTCCTCCACCAATGCAGCTTGGTGGTAACACCATCAAGTTCTAAATCAGTCCCAAAGTCACAAGTTCAGGCAGACCAAGATGGAGCACAGGCTGGCTACAGGGAACAAGTTAGACCCACCCAACAAGAGTACCTCAAATACTAGTTGTGCAACGTTGAGAGGTCCAGCATCAAGAATGTGCAGTGCACCTGAGGTGGTGTGACGTTGTGGTCAAAGGTGCATCACAAAGCTTTGGTTCTGAGAAGCTGCAAGGCTGCAATATAAGCTCTCAAATCATTGTCAAGGAGGCTGTTGATGAGGAGGCTTGTATTGTGAAACCCTTCATCAAGGACGGATTGCGCACCAGCTGGTTGCGAAGACGCTGTGTGGCTTGCAATTTGGAATCCTGCATTATTGTTGAGAATGCTGTTGATGAGTGCTTATGATGTGAGGGTCTGCATTGGGAATGTATCCCGCAGCAGCAGTTTTGATGAGGTGATGGACAGTGATGGCAATGCATAGTCCTTGCAATGCGAAAGTCCATGCAGCAGAGACTATGGGGGTTATTCTAACTTTGGAGGAGTGTTAATCCGTCCCAAAAGTGACGGTAAAGTGACGGATATACCACCAGCCGTATTACGAGTTCCATAGGATATAATGGACTCGTAATACGGCTGGTGGTAAATCCGTCACTTTTCCGTCACTTTTGGGACGGATTAACACCTCCTCCAAAGTTAGAATAACCCCCTATGTGTCGGTTCAGCCCAGGGTTGTGCAGTGAGGCTGGGAAGATGTATTGGTTCTGCTGTGTCTGACAGAGCATCCAGCACTTGATAGGGTTGGACTCACAGTTGCAAAGTCCAGTTGGTAGTTGCAAGAGACTAGCCCTTGGAGGCACTCTTGTCGTCCTGGGCAGAGGTTTCAAGTCTAGTCCTTCTCACCCAGGCAAGAGGAAAGCCAAGAAAGCAGGTCAGCACAGCAGGAAAGCAGTCCTTCAGTGTAGCTGTCCAACAGAGAGATAATGTGGCATTTTCAAAATTGTAATGCAAAATCCAACTTTACAGTTCAAGAGGATTGTTCAGTAAAATTTCAAAGGCACCCAACATGTTTTGTTTACCTACTTCCATTTGGATGTTATCCCTATTAAATGTAATAAGGTAACCCCAATGTTATCCTATGAGAATGGTAGGGCTTGCAATCGTGAAAAACAAATCTAAGAGTTTTCATTATCAGGACATGTAAAACTTAAAAGTACATGTCCTCCTTTTTAAATATATTGCACCCTGCCCTGTGGGCGTCTTAGGGCTTACACTAGGGGGAATGTACATGTATTAAAAAGGAAGGTTTAGGTCTAGCTAAAGGTTTATTTTGCCAGGTCGAAATGGCAGTTGAAAACTGCACACACAGTCTGCAATGGGAGGCCTGAGTCAGGTTTGTAAGCCTACTTAAGTAGGTGGCACAACAAGTGCTGCAGACCCACTGACAGTATTTAATGTATAGCCCCTGAGTGAACATAGTGTGGCTTTACTAGGGATTTATAAATAAGTTAAACATTCCAATTAGGGAAGGGCCTAAATTACCATGTTTTAAGCAGTAAGTGCATGCCCTTTAACACTGGTTAGAAGTGGTAAACAGTACAGAGTCCCAAGGCCAACAAAAACAAGATCAGAAAAGTATGGCGGATTATGGCAAACATTTTGCTGGTAGGTCTAACATATATGAATTGCTCACAAGTGTGGGTATTCTGATGTAGAACTGGTGGATCAAAAATAGCTGACAGATACATATTATTAAGGGATGGTACTGTTCCTTTTTTTCAACAGGTCCTGGCAATTTAAGAGGGGCTTGGAGAGAAATACTGCATAGTGTAAGAGCTTTATTAGAATACCTTGTGCTGTACCTCCAAAACCAAGAGTGGAGAATTTGCTTTTAAAGAGTCAAAGCTTTTGTATAGAGAAGCATAAACTAGCTCAGTGTCTCTGATCCACTGAGATTACCTTGGCAGAGCCCTGAACATTTCTTGTTCGTGTGCCACTTTTATGTAGGCTAGAACAGGTAGAACTCAGAGCCTTAAATGTAAGTACAGGTTTTTCTTGGCATTTTGCTGCCTAGTATCCAAGTGCAATCTGTAGGTATTCAGGTTGTTTTCTAGAATTTTGTTTGCAATACAACAGATTTCCTTCCAAATAACATGTGTTAATAATTGTAGCACTGGCTTTTTTCATTGAACTGGGATTGTCCCAGAGGTCAGCACAACCTATTGTTTTTAAAGTTTGTTGACTATAGTGCAGCCACTGTATTTTGTGAAGCCTTTGTAGGATATAATGTCCAACAGCAACCTTAAATATGTTTTTTCTGCCAGATTTGTACAAAGCCTGGTCCAGTACAGAATAGGTTGAAGGCGGCTTCACTTCTGCGTGCTATTTAGACCCAGTTCAAATCCTAGCACACCTACTAAAGTGTGTGGACCCAGAAGTAGAAAGGTTCTTCTGAAGAGATTTTCAGTTTTCTAGACCTCTGTTGCCTTTTTAAAGCCCCACTAATCAGTCCCATACAAAGTCGAGGCTAGTGCTCACAATTTATACACCTCTAGGATTACATTTATTGGCCTCGTCAATGCTATTCTTGCATCCCAGTACCGTTCCGCATTCCAGCTCACGGTGGACACCTTTTTTCCTTTATTTACCATATGACAAGTTGCACCCAAAGTTAATGCCTAGATATCTGGAGGTGTTGGATTACTCGAAGGCAGGTCCATCAACTTGAAGTGTTATCTTTAAGCAGGTTCTTAGCTTGGAACTTGAACTTTGTTGTACTGACACTGATTGTAATTTTCTTTGAGGTTACTGTAGTTTTTGAAGCCCCTCAGCAGACTCTGCATGGGCATCTCCATAAGTGTTGAAGGCAATGCATCACTGGTGAAAAAATATTTTTACACCTCCTACCACAGGTGTGTCCAGGTTCAGATCATGCTGGAACCTTCCCAAGTCATCCATTTAAAAATGTAACTGAAAAGCAGCTAACTCGCAGGGTTCATGAACACCCAATTTAATGTGGAAGTCAGGTGTGCATTCTGGCAAATTTCTGTATGTAATCCAGGCTGTGATGGTGAAAAAATTGCAGGGATGTGCATAGGCTTTTTTGGCATTTCTTGTTGACTCAAAGTAGACCAAAGGTGATCTCTCTTGACTAAGTTGAATGTACATTTCAGATTTATAAAGGTTAGAAAAATGGTGGATTTCATTAGTTCTATATGAAGGTAACACATTTAAAGTAGAAACCCATAGCCTGACCAATGGTGCCCATTCCTGTTATGAAGTTTGTCTGTATTCCAGCTAGAATCTGCTCTCTTTCAACCTGGTCTTGAGTGTTATTAATTAATAATTTCCCAAACAATTTTCCTCGTCTAATCAGCATTAAAATGAGGGGTATTTTCAAGGGTCTGATTCAAATTTTGTAAATATGGGGTCAAAGCAGGATACGTCTCCAAATTTGTAACCCACATGGGATCGCAGAACAAGCCCACATTCAAATGTTAGGAAATACCCAATGTTGCATAAATTAAGGGGCATATTTAACGGGAATTGGTGAAGAGCAGTAGTGAAAGCATTTCTATTGCTTTGTCCTATGCCAATTCGAAAGGGCAGAAATGCACTGTATTTATAAGATACAATGCATTTCTGTCCTTTCCTCCTTCACTGGTAAACAAATTGCTACTAGCACCAAATGCAGGCACCCTCGCAACATGGTGCAACAGTGTCTGCATTGTTGGGAAGATTGTTTTTATGCAGGAAGATACACTTTTCTTTACAAAAACAATCCAAAGAGGCATTTTTCTCTTTCTATGTGTGCTGCAGGACTAATGAAGATATTTCACCTTAGTTTGCCTGGCCTGGGAAGGAGTACAGTTTTGATGCAGTCCTAGGTTTACAAATATTTGTACATCTAAAACTGGCAATACATCAAAAGCCATGAGTGTTGCATGGGAACACTCATGGCAATGCCCATGGTACACCTCCCTGATGCAGTGTAAGGCATTGCAGAAACTTGCACTGCGATGCCTTACACCATAATTAGGAGGCCATGGAAAGCCATGCAAAGTGCACTGCGCTGCAGCTTTCAAAAGTTGGAAAAAGTAAATACACATAGCACCAACTTCTTTCCTTCCAGACTTGGGCTCCAAATCAGCTTTCAGTAGAAAGTGCAATGCAGCAGCAGCACTTCTAGCAGTCAAGATCACCTCCTGTAATATCCTTTGCGATAATTTGGGGTGAAGAACCTCTCCTAATGGCACCCATTTTATACCAAATCTTATCTAAAATGGGATTTCAGACATCACCTTTGGGGTATCTGGCATAATAAATGTGCTTCAAAATGCTAGCCTTAGACGCATTCTTATAAACAAATAAGGCAAAAATACTACTATTCAGACTACACTGTTTTGGCTGTTGTTCTTATGGAGATAACAAGGAACTTGTGCCAGACTGATGTCACATCAGGTGTGTCTAACTACGTAATGTGAAAGACTGACTGACTTAACACATTCATGGGTTCTTGGAAGATAAGGACAGATGCCACCAGCGTCAAAACTGACATGTTGATTATTATGGAGGTCTACGCTTGGAATTCTTTGTGAATTTCACAAAAGTTAGAAATTTATACAAACCAATGACATTAGCAAACATGCATTAATCTATTACGTGCAAGCCCTTAGCTATGTGAATTTAGTTTCTTTGGGCGAAGGGTATGCACACCAGATATACCTCTCAGCAGAAGTGCTATGGTGCTAATATATAATTTCACCCATTAAAGATATGGTACTATAAACAAATCAGGGAAAAACTGAGGAGCAGAGACCCAAAAAGTCTTTATATGCCTTGTGTTTCAATCAACACTTAATCATCAGATAACACTTTTGTAACCTGTGATAACTGCCTCAATCGTCAACCTATCAACCTATATTGTTTTTGAACACTCCCATTTCTGTACAACTCTTTCTTTGTAGCCATGTTTCTGCTAGCTAAATCCACATTCATTAATTTGTACATGAGTTGGTAATTTCCCTCTATTGTTTATACTTCAGGTCCCAGCATTTCAGTGTTATAAAGTGATTGGCCTTATTCTGACATATAGCCCCAACTCCTTGTGATTGCGCAACATGAGGAAAAAGAAAAACAACTGGCATTATTGACTGATTTAGGTGTCAATAATGTTATTATATGATTAATATATCAATTATTTCACTACTCTTCTAGAAAAAACACATCTCTGATTTAAGACCTGCATGCAAGGGTCAGTACTGATGTTTCAAAATTGCTTTAATTTGTGAAGCTGTAACATCATGCAGTGTTAGGCTATGATGTTAGGGGAGCAATCAAAGCACTTCTACTCATTATGAAGGTAGCTAGTGCCCAATTAGCTGGGCTATAAGAGACTAACATTTGTGGCAGCATGATTGGAATTTAGGAAGACAAGCTATCTTACCTATAACACTTTGGGGCAATTATCTATCATGCCCTCATACAGAGCTCTGCTCAACGACCCATACTAACAGAAGTCCCTTGTCTTAAATTATATCTGTGACATGGTGTACAAAGGCATTGAAAGAGATAGCCAGCCATTTGACTTTGAAATAGTAGCAGAGGTCCCCATTTTCTTGCTTGTCACAAGAATATCCTATGAAATGTCTGCCAGACAAGTTCGATAGCCACCAAAATCAACTTGACTTCTTATTAAGCACACAAAAGTAATCTCCAAAAGGAGGGAACATATTTCCACAGCATTGCAAAAGCACCTGGCCTTTCAAAAGGTGCAGCTGTGACTGACTGGCCTGGGCAACTTAGGAAACTAGCCCTTCCCAGTCAGTGCCTTGTTCAACATCTACCTAGCTACAGAGGTTGTCCTGTGCTCCGCCAACAGGAAAGAAGATAAAAACCATCCAGGAATGGAAACACTGCAGAATTTCTACTCCCCACTCACACAGGGCACAAGTCTGGGAAGCCTTTAGGACCATCATGCTGCTGGACAAATAGCAGGAGGAAGGTCTACGTACCTTTGAAGAGGAGCTGTACTGTGATTGCTCAGACGGGTGACCTGATACTCTTAAGGGAGTGAAAACCCTTATTACTGTATGAAAGACATCTTAATTGAGTAAGACTGCCCTCGAGCCATGCGGCCACCACAGCCCAATCCCAGGAACAAGCACAATTATGATTTTGTACATTACCCGATCCCGGACGACCACCGAGAGCAGGTAAGGTAAGGTGATTGTCCGACAGGGGAGGGAGGGCTAGGGGTTTGTGTTGAGTAATGTGTGCGTGAATGGGGTTGTGAGTGTGTGTGTGAATGGAGGGAAGGGTGTTTGTGTGCTTGTGCATGTATCTGTGTGAATGTGTGTCAGCAGGGGTGAGGGGGCCATGGATGCAGGTTTGTGTGTGAATGTGTGTGCGTGGATGTGTGAGTGTGTGTGTGTGGGGTGTGCATGTGTGGATGGGGCGGGAGGTATGTACAGGGTTCAGGGGCAGGGGAGGGTGGTGTCTACGGGGTTTTGGGGTTGGGAGGGGGCTATGGCTGTTTCATGGGCAGTGGCGGAGTCGCATACTGGTGACAGGAATGTTAATTTCTTTCACCAGTATCCTTTCCATCAGGGATTCCCACCTGGAAATCCCTTGGGGAAAGGACCCTCATGATACTGTTCTCTGTATAAGGTGGACCGACAGGCCGAAGGTGGTCCCACCGCCCTGGCAGTACAGCCAGTGAACTGGCTGCTTTGCACCCAATTCACTGCCATGGTCATAATTTGGCAGGTCTGCTCAGCCATGCTGTCAGCTGTGTTACCGCCACCGTTGGCATGGCAGAGCAGGACCGCCAAACCCATAATGACCACCTTTGTCTTAATCCTTTAACTGTTAGAACAGATACCATTCTTCAAGCCAGTAGCCAGAGGGATAATGACCTTCCCAGTGCCTATTGTTGGCAGCTCTGATATGTGAGTATTCTTTCCACAAAAATAATTGTACCATGACCAGTGGTTTTAAAATATAGACCCTTATTTTCAATCCCTACCACTTAAGTACACACTTAAGTAACTGGCAAGTGTCCTCCTCACAAGGTCCAGTGCATACTGAACTCTAGGCTCAGTAAGGACTCTCTGAAGGCATCCTTGTTTGATACCACCAAGAAATGCCCCAGTTACACCTACAAAGATTTTTTGTTGCTTGGGCACTTTTGTCCTCGGTTGGTGGGGTATATTTACAGTAATAGGATGCATCCCTGAACGTTTCTCAGCACTGGTGCACAATTGGCAGCCTAGTGGTAACTCAGACACCCTTGCACCATGGTGCAAGGGTGCCTGCATTGCAGAGATGATTATTTAGGTGCAGGAAGGACACCTTCCCTTTCCAACTATTTAGTACAGTTTATGCCAGAACTATCTCAGCTTCCCTGCCTCCATGCTTCAAATAGAATGATCCTCCAGCATGCAGGCTTCCCTGCGGATGCTGGCTCATATATTCCACGGACCATGTCAGATGATTTAGAATTAATTCCTGGAAGCACAGTTTGAATTCAGAGACAGAATCAATTCCTACTATGCTCTTTTGACAGGCAGCAGATTGTTCTCTAGACGCAAGGAATGATTCTTCCATCTCCTGGATACAAGCTGGTTCATAACAGCAAGTTGATCATCTATGAGATTATGAAGGAGGAGTTAGAATGCTATTGCAAGCTGATCCTAACCCAACCATGTATAATTTACCACTGTCACTCTACTGTGATGCAGAAAATCTTTCTAGAACCATTCGCAAGGTAACATTCTGAATGCCTGATGCTAGCCTTTAGGCTAAATACTTCTCAACAACACCATCCATCACTGCAATTACAAATTCAACTAACTTCACTTTAAAGGCATGCATAATTTTCTGGTTTCTCCATACCAGGATGCTCAAGAAGTATCAAGATGATCATCTTTTTAAGAAAGGTAAGCAAAAGTAGATTTGTTCTTCCCAAATGACTACTGCTCAGTCTCTCTCATATTTGCTGTATTTTAAAGGTTTGATATCATACCCAGTCATAAAGGTGAAGCATATGCCTTAATGACTTTGGATTATTTGCTACATTTAAGTTAGAAGAAAAGTTTATAGTTTCCTAAGGGAACACAAGTGCAAGTTTTGCATGCAAAGCTGGTTACATTAAAACAATTTTTGTATATGATTGTGAAACTATGTATTGGTTAATTTGAGTCCATTATAGTGCCAGCT
Organism: Pleurodeles waltl; assembly: GCF_031143425.1. NCBI lineage: Eukaryota > Metazoa > Chordata > Amphibia > Caudata > Salamandridae > Pleurodeles > Pleurodeles waltl. Next base: position 769,266,273 of record NC_090436.1, read on the forward strand.
ATTTGGGGACTTTTTTTAATAGATTGACTAGATATAGATGGTCTATATTATTCTTTTGAGTGGTTATTTCATCAATTTGTGTCTCTCTGCAATGCAATCATGCATGCCTTCCTATACTTCCAATATTTTCTTTATCTTTTAGATATATATTAACAGCCTCAATCGATTTACACATATGGGGATGTCCTCCACATATGCGTAGGTAACCGTCTACCAGAAATCTAGTGTGTAGCTGGTTGAAAAACGTAGACAAGCACTATCCTTGTTTTAATATAATGCTCACACACTCTTGTAGTGACATGCTCCATCATCAGGTTCATCCTGGCTGCTACTAGCCAGGACGGGTTCAACCTTGTTTTAGGGAGCACTTTGAATATAAACAAGATACTAGGGGAAAATAAATTAAAGATTAAAAATGACTCACCTGCTCCAAAGTATCCCTTTATTAGCAGAGGAGTTGGGCATTATTAAAAATAACTATGTGGATATTATTAACAAGGGGTACTTCACAATTAATGGTCCTAGGACCCCTCAAACCCTAGCTGTCAACATGTTCCTGCCTTAGACAATCAGCCAAAAATGGTCCTGGGCATTCATTGGTACATCACAAAGATCATTGCCCTGGTGTTAGATCCAAAGTACTTTGCCTATCCGAAATGTACATGCACTAGGAATGCATGCAAAATATTAAGGTAAACTTGCCTGTTGAGCATGGAAACATGTATCACAGTGGCATTGCACCTAAGAAGATCAAACAGATTGTTTCAACATCATCATAAAATATTTAGTATACATAAAGAGGTGACTATGTTGCCTGGCAGCCACATACATGTGAACCCAATGACCTCTTTGAGCTACCTTGAGTCCTCACATATGTACGTAACACAGCCTGCTGTGAGGCATTTTAATTCTAGTAGAGTTACCTTGTTAGGTGCTACCATGTGTGATCACATAATTGGCTGGCCTACCCCTGCCCTTTAAAATAAATTTTTAGGGTTTAATTTGGCCACTATCTTCACGCCCACAATTTTAAATGTCATACATTTTGTAACTTGAGAAAACTGTTTGGGTTCCACAGGTTGAGCTCTGGGTTGGCTAGAAATTCTTCTTGGTTTTGCTTCAGAGCAGCCTTGTTTTATTATGCCAGAAGAAAGAAAGAGGTTCGTATTTGAAGTTAGACCTGATCTTGAAATTTCAACTGGCCACAAACTCTGGGATTTTCCAATGTTCCTTTGTCTTCAGAGTTCTACCCTTTCAGGGTATGTTTTTGGAACTAGTACTAGCAGCACCATTTCCACATTCATAAATGGAATTCTTAAGTCCAAATCTTCTCTTTGCATTACCAAGTACATCCTTGATCCCTAACTCTTACCAGGGTACCCAACTGCAGCCCATGACATGTGGGCAAAATTCTCCCAGTGGGTCATTGGAGCATTTTACCCTGTTAGATGCACTGGCATTTCTTGGGGCTTAGTCATGTTAGCTGGCATAGGAGGTGTAGAGGTGTAGTGCTTGCAGGGGCAACAGACATGTCAGAACAACAATTAGAAATCAGGAATTAAATAGAGAGCTCACTCAGACACAAATTTATTGCTACTGGGCACAATGGAACAAACGTAACGCACAGTAGATTAGTAAAAGCATGAGCAGCTCATCAAATAAATCGTATTAAAGTTTCCATTTGAGGAACAGTGATAGAAGAATATGATAAATTTATGAGCAGAAATCAATGCATTCTCTTTGTCAATAGGCTAAGCATTCAGATATAGCAGAGGCATCAGTTAGGATGAGTAGAAAAGCATAATGAGCCCATACCAGACATCACTTAAAAAACAGCCATTGTTATTGGGGATTATATTCATGGCCCACTGGAATTATGCAGCAGCAAATTCCCAAACTTTGAGGCAGGGTGAGTAAGTTATTTTGCCAGAAAAGGCAAATTATGTGGCGTAATGCAGGACATTTTGTAATAGAATTACTTCATTATTTTGTCATTTTTAAACTTGGTAATATTGTCTGGGCATTGGTGGCATCTCATTAATACCAGTTTAATACCCAAACATAGCAACAATCGATAGAAATGTGAGCAGTCTAGGTTTGCGGAGGGCTTTCAACTGCACTGCAACACATGTTGCATTCTTAGTAACTTTTTAACCGTTTGATGAATTTTGTGAGAAATGCGGTAAATCAATAATAATGCAAAAATCGTCACAGTCGTACAATCACCTTTTTACAGTGGCCCTGATTATATTACAGCCCTTTTTCCCGGCACTGACTCCCATTGCTGCCTATTTAAGTCTAAGAGTTGCACAGGTCATATTCAGTCATTTCACATAGGCATGCTGACTGTGAACTCCTTTAAACCTTGGAAGCTGGCTCTGCTAAACCCAGCTGTCTAATGTGCAGCACCGAAATGGATGCCCTATTCCAGCACTTCTCAACATGGCGGCCAGCAAGAAAGTCTTTCAACTACCTCCTAGAGAGCCAATGCTAGTTGGGAACTGAGAGCAGGGAGCACAGTTCTAACCTACTTTTTCACTAAATACTCTAGTTTATGCACAACCGAGATTTTCCATTTGTGAACCTCAGAAGACTAAGAAATGCATTTTTTTCTATTATCAATTAAAGCATGTTGTCCTTGAACATTTCAGGTACTGTCTCCAGTTCTTCTGAAACTTGATCATGCAGTAGTTTATTAGCTAGTTTTATTACCATATTTACAGATTCCCAATTCATAGTACAACAAAATGCAACACAAATATAAGATAATTCAACAAAATGCAAAACAACAACACAGTGCACAACCATGACACAGCAACACAACCTATCATGACAATACAATACAAAACAATGAAAAACACAACATAGCAATTCAAAACACAACTGACTATAAAATAACAAAACTAAGTAAAAACAACAACAACAGCAATTATTACAACAACAATACTACTACTACTACTACTAATAATAATAATAATAATAATAACAATAATAATAATAATGATAATTAGGAACGGAAAACAGCAACAGAATAAACTGCAACAAAACAACATAGGAATTGCACCAAACATTAAAACAGAATGTAAACAAAAAAAAGACACTTACGCAGCAAAATAAAAACAACAGAACACATCAGTCCCTCACAATGCAACACAACAGCAAATTTTGAGAACTCTACAATGTATCAGTAATTATCAATACAAAGCAACAGCACAAAGTAATGTAAAACAAAAACACAGCCATAAAAAATAACAGGACAAGAGACCAAAGCAACAAAGCAACAGTACAGCTCAAAATCACTATGCAACCTAGTAGAACAACACATACATATGAAACAAACCATTGTGCTGTTGTGTTGTTGTTTTGTGTAACTGTATTATTGCATTCCTAGGTTGTGTGGGTATGGTGCAGCTTGTTTGAGTACTTATTGTGCTCTTCTGTATTGGTATGTTCGTGCTGAGGTGTGGACGATTATTTTATCCAGTATTCTTGTTACATGAATGTGTTGCTGTAGTTTATTTGTATGTTAAGACATCAATTTATTTTATTGTGTTATTTTGTGCTTTTTTGGTGTACTGTGTTGATATGCTATTTGATTTTTTGTGTTTTGTGTGTTATGTTGAATGTGTGTTATTTTGGTGTTGTGTTATTTTGTGTGTTGTACGTTGCTGCTGTATCATTGTGTCCTTCTTTTCACCTCAGCTAGTGTCCATCTGCTTCAACATACAAAAACTCTAATGGCACATATTACTACCGACACAAATCACGTTTCATAATACAAAGGGGAAAGGCATGTTCTCCAAGCACTGTGCTATCCACCACCAAGAGCAAACAATAGTACCCCCTAAAAAACATTTGGTGACCTGTCCAATAGCTTCCAGTTTGAAACCCAAGCACAATATGCTCCAGGGAGCAGGGACTGAAAGGTTCAAGTCCAAGAGCTAAGATACTCATGCATCTTTCAAGGAGAGAAATAGAGGTAGCTGATTGACAGAAAAGGAGACCAACTAGGTAACTCATTCACCACACCTAATAGTGTATATTCTCATGAAATAGGAGAAAGTAACTGCTCCCATATGCAAATAACCCAGTCGATGAAAATCCAAGTGTCCAAGATGTAACCACACCACTAAATTTCCAGAGGTCAAGCAGCGGAAATCAAATAAAATAGCCGTTATATATATAATATAAATATACTCAGTTGGATCACTGCATATCAAAAGCTTCAACTTTGGAGCAATATCAATTAATGACAGCAGATCCTGTGTCTAGAGATGTACAGCACTGCCTGCACCAACAATGCTGAATACTTACAACTTTCAACTGAATTGAGTGTTATCATGCACTGCATTTACCACAATGCATCTATACTGACTATGTTCTTGTATGCCAGGGAGTGTGCTCTATCCTCTGTGATTGTCTCCTTGCCGAGGTATTGGGCTGATGAGCTCTAGCATGCACCTATGCTCTGGGAGTGGTAGTAAGCATAAAACAACTGTGAGCAGCATTGCCAGCACCCCAAAATTTCACTTGTTACTCTCTACTGAAGAAAGAACAACACTCCTGAAACATGTGTCTAAAGATACACAGCACCATTGCACCAACATGGTGAATACTAAAGACTTTGTGATATGAGTGTCATCATGCACTGTGTTAGACCTGACAGCCTTAGAGTGGTTTTTCCCCAATGTTTTTGTCTGTTTACCTCACATTTCTGCTGTATCATTTTGTTTACCATAGGACTATGAGCACTTTACTGCTGCTGTCCAGTGCTAAAGTGCATGTGATTCTCCCTTAAACATGGTGCCATTGGAGTATCCACAATTGGCATATTTCATTTACTTGTAAATCTCTTGTAAAGTTATATACCATGTACCCAAGGTATACATGTCTCCGGCCTGCCATTGCAGAGGCTGTGTCCACTGTCTCTTTGACTTGGCATTTAAAACTCTTGCCAATCCTTAAACTCCCTTTTTATTACATGCGTCACCCCAAGTTAGGCCCTAGTTTACCCATAATTCAGGGCATCATGTACGTAAAAGGCAGGACATGTATTTTTAGGTTTTACATGCCCAGTTAGGGAAAAACTCCCAAAGTTCTTTTTCACTTCTGTGAGGCTATTCCTGTCATTTTCCAGCATTGGGAATTCCTTAATATACTTTTATGCTGTAATTCCTGATCAGAAACGAGCAGCTACGTCATGTCTCATATGCTTGGAATGGTGACGGTAAATCCCCTTTAATGGTAAAGTTGTATTTAATGTTATTGTTTTAGAAATGCCACTTTAGAAAGTTGCCATTTCTCTGCTCATTCTGCTGTGTGTACCTTGCAGTCTGTCTCCAATACACATCTGGGGTAGGTTACAGCTTTACTTCTAGACACCCACAAACACCAGAATATTAGGTGTGTCTGAGCACTCATCTGCATTCACCTGCATTGTGATGGGCCTTCCTGGACAGGAAGTATAGAGGGAGGCTGACACTCTTCAACAGGGAAGTGTCTGTTCCCACACAAACAGCTGATTGCCCCCTACTGGTAGTCTGGGGTCAGGGCTAGGAAGAAAAGATCTCTGCAAACTTCAAACACCCTTCTTTGAAGTCACTCCCATTTCAAATACATATTTGGGTATAGGTACTGGGGCTCTCACCCCACCAAATCAGTACACTCCAGAACCTGGGAAGAATTCTGCTGGAGCAAGGACTGCTCTGCTGCAAGGATTGTCACTCAGCTTGACTTACTATTCTGATGAACTGCTTCACTGCTTTGCTTAGCTGCCCTGTTGCCTGCTGATCCCCGCCATGCTGAGGACAAGGACTGGACTCATCTCACTTGAACCTAGAGTGACTCCAAGTGCTTTCTGGCTTGCCCCCTGTTATCCTGCAGTCTCAGGGGCATCAAAGACTGCGTGCAAGTCTCCTGGTGCTTCTGGACTCTGCCATTTGTGAACCCTATCCTTGCCTGAGGTACCTCCTCCACCCCTGGGCCTCAGGAGTGGGATTTGCAACTGCTTTCTTGTAAAACTGATGCATCATCACCAGTGTGCCAGTCTGAACTAATGAATTACCCTTTGACACTCATGCAGAGGCTGTTCAACAACAGTGGATTCACAGCCCATTCTGCCTGATAACACCTCTCTGCGCAACTCAGTGCTGCTCGATGATGACACATTGCATTCATATCAGTGGAACTAGATGACGATGCAGTGACCCAAATGCATGGAAAATATCAACATATCCCCTTTGTGTTTGTTCCTTGATGTCAACATTCAAGATACTTTTTCAGTGGAGCCTGCATGGGTCCTGTACCTGGCCTACCCTCTATCATGGTTGGCCTGCATTTTGGATTTGCACCAGTCCCTCACACTCTTAACTAACCTTTTGACCACTAGTGACTTTAGCACTATTTTTAGTTTATTTTAAAAAAAGTCACATCACGACTTCTACTGATTTATTTTTTTGTCATTTTGGTCTTGTTTTATTCCGTTAAATGTTCTATATTTTTCTAAAGCTATGTGAAGTATTTTTGTGGTATATTCATTATGTTACTGTGTGTGTGTTGTTAGACCAGACAGCATCAGGGTGAACTTCCTCCAACTCTTGCCTGCCTCCCTCTATTTGTCTGATCTCATTGTTGCTGGTTTTAGAACTTTACACACTTAACCACTGCTGACCAGTACTAAAATGCTTGTGCTTACTCCCCTAAACATGGTAACATTGGCTCCTAGCCAATTGGAATATTTAATTTACCTATACGTCCATAGTAAAGTGCACTAGAGTTGCCCCTTGCCTGTAAATTGAATACTACTAGTTGATCTGCAGCACTGATTGTGCCACCCACATAAGTAGTCAAACTTTTTTCAGGCCTGCCACTGCAAGGCCCATGTCTGCAGTTTCACTGCCACTTCGACTTGGCTTTTAAAACTACTTGCCAAGCCTTAAACTTAATCTTTTATTGCATATGTCACCCCTAAGGTAGGCCCTGGGCAGCCCACAGGACATGTTGCTATGTAAGTAAAAGGCAGGACATGTACTTGTAAGCTTCACGTGTCCTGGTAGTGAAAAAAGTCCAAACTCGTTTTTCACTACTGCGAAGCCTGCCCTTACGTGCTTTTAAGTGGTAATTATGGATTTGAAAAGAATGGCACTCTCATGTTTGGTATGGTTGGAATGATAGGATGAAATCCTGCTTACTGGTGAAGTTGAATTTAACATTACTATTTTAGAAATTACACTTTTAGAAAGTAGGCATTTCTCTGCACTTACTGCTCTCTGTGCCTTAAAGCCTGTCTCCAATCCACGTGCGGTCTGTACTGGCTGACAGCTCCCCTTGTGCATTCTACCCAGACAGCCACAAACACAGAATATGCTGCTGCATCTGCATACTGATGGGTCTTCCTAAGCAGAAGGGGTGGAGGGGCTCTCACTTACACTTCAAAGGCTAGTGGCCTGCCCACACACAAAGGACTGATAACCCCACACAGATCTCTTGGCAGAGAGTACTGGGTTGAAAGGGGACCTGGTGCACTACAAAACCACTCTTTGAAGTTTTCCTCCACTTAAAAGGTACATTTGGGTATATATACTAGGTTTGTGACCCCCTTAAATCTGACACTTCTGGACCTACAACTAGACTCAGAGGGACTGCTGTGCTGCCCCAAAGGACTCATCTGGAGTGCTTTTCTGGAACGTCTTCTCTCCTGCTTGTTCTTCTGCTGCCTGCTGTACCCTGACTCTCCTGGAAGGACTCACTCTTCCACCACAAGTGCTCTCGAAGGGCTTGGACAGAGCTTGCCCCCTGTTCTGAAGTCTCAGGACCATCAAAGACTTCATCTGAAGAAGAAAATCCACAGCACCAGAGAAGCCAATGCAAGGCCTGAAAAATGTGATGCAACACCTGCAGAATCGACGCAGAGACTGTCTTGCGGCAGAAAAAGCACTGCATCGCCTGATGATCAAAGCAGCACCTGTTGCCTCCACACAATGCATTCTGGATTTTCCATGCATTGTTCCTGGGCCTCAAAATATCCCAGCATTACAGTGAGGAGCCAAGGCTGCACACCCAAAAATCGAAGTATCACCTTGCCACGTGGAAAGAAACGATGCATCACCTTCACCGCACATGTAAACGGTTGCATTGCTTTACTTTCTGATGCATTTCCTTCTTTGTGGCCATCTTCTTCATTATTTTTGACCCACGCCAGGTCTTTTTGTTAAAAGGATACAACCACTGATTTGTAAGAATTGAGACTCATCAAAACCTTTAATAAGTGATATCTTGATTTGAGCATATTGGATTTTTGTTGTTTTGGTCTTATTGTGTTCAGATAAATATTATCTATTTTCCTAAACTGATATGGAATACTTTTTGTGGTGCTTTCACTATGTTACTGTATGAATTATTACACAAATACTTTACACATTGCTTCTAAGTTAAGCTTGTCTGCCCTGTGCTAAGATTTCGGCAGGGGTGAGAACAAGATAATTTATGATGTGTTTTTACTTGCCCTGAATAGGATTTTGGTCGAACTTGGGCAGTGTGCATACCTCTGGAAACTAGAGATCTAATTTCTAACTTGTATGTTGCACAAATACTTTACACATTGCCTCCATAGGTAAGCCTGCCTGCTCTGTGCCAAGCTACCAGAGGGTAAGCACAGGTTATCTCTAAGTGTCTTTCTGGCTTATCCTGGCTAGGATTGTGGTCCCTATTTGGACAGGATGCATATCCCTGCCAACTAGAGACCCCATTTCTAACACACTGCATTAATCACAGTGCATCTGGGCTACTTTTCTTCTGGTATGCCAGGCAGTGGTCTCCCTCCTCCTCCTTTTGTGATTGTCTCCTTGCTGAATTATTGGGCCAGCAAGCTCTTGAATGCACCTGTGCTCTGGGAGTGGTACTAAACTTGACATAACTGTGAGCAGCATTGCCAGCACTCTCAATATTAATTTGTTGCTCTTTACTGAAGGACGCGTTTTGATTGCAAGGTCAAAAACAAGGGGAAAGTAACCTAGACTTCAGCGGTAAATAGATAACTTGAGAAATCTCCGTGCACAGTTAATGTAACATCGAAAGAAATTTATTACATCAGATATTTCTTTGAACTTGTTATTCCAGACATTTGCATGTAAATTTATTTTAAACATGTCATTCTATATATCAAAATTGCATACGTCTAAATAGGTTCTCCTACTACAAACAGTGAAGGTGCTGAGGTGCAGGTGAGTGGAGGTGATATATACAATAATTGTTTTAAGTGGTCAGAAACAATTGTGGAATTCACAGTGGCTCCCGCAGTCCAGGAAGCCCTGGAGTCTCACAAATAATTTTTTTATTTGTATAATACACTCTTAGAGATATGTTGAGGTTTCGACCCCGTATTGGAGGTGAGTCAAAGAGGGGTCATCATCAGGACAAAGAAATTCCGACTGGTAGCACCTAAGGGAAGTTGAATCACTAGATTAGTCAGGGATGGATAAATCATTTTATAACAGGAAAGTCAGTGGTTTAAGGGGGAAAAACTCACCTAAATTCCAGTGTGTGAAAAACCATCTAGGTGGTCAGGGGCATCTACCTGGTGTGATAAAGGTAGAGATTACTCTGTGAATGATCAATAAGTAGATTAATTTATATGGAAACAGAGAACTCTGGAAACTTACACAAATTGTAAAAGTCCCAGGGTCTGGGGGTCTAAACTTATCCCGTGGAAAGCGTGTGGTCGTAGAACCATGGAGCGCCAATGTTATATAGGGCTCAAATTGTCTGAAAACAAAGGATTTGTTATTAAGTAAAAGGAATTCTCTGAGTATGGATAGTATGATCTATCTATAGATAAAACGTGTGCGCACTTACAAGTGTAGCGCTAGTCCCAGGATCACTTGTTGGTCACCTAACCAGGAGCGCCGAACCAAATCTCCATTTATATTGAGTAATAATTCTAGGACTATGGGGGTGATTTTAACCTTGGCGGACGGCGGAGGCCGTCCGCCAAGGTACCGCCGTGAAATGACCGCACCGCGGTCAAAAGACTGCGGCGGCCATTTAAACATTTCCGCTGGGCCGGCGGGCGCTCTCTGAAAGAGCGCCCGCCGGCCCAGCAGAAATGCCCCTGCAACGAGGACGCCGGCTCAGAATTGAGCCGGCGTAGTTGCAGGGGTGCGACGGGTGCAGTTGCACCTGTCACGTATTTCAGTGTCTGCAAAGCAGACACTGAAATACTTTGCGGGGCCCTCTTACGGGGGCCCCTGCAGTGCCCATGCCATTGGCATGGGCACTGCAGGGGCCCCCAGGGGCCCCGCGGCACCCCTTACCGCCATCCTGTTCATGGCGGGTTTCCCGCCATGAACAGGATGGCGGTAGGGGGTGTCTGAATCCCCATGGCGGCGGAGCGCGCTCCGCCGCCATGGAGGATTCAATGGGGCAGCGGTAAACCGGCGGGAGACCGCCGGTTTACCCTTTCTGACCGCGGCTGAACCGCCGCAGTCAGAATGCCCTCGGGAGCACCGCCAGCCTGTTGGCGGTGCTCCCGTGGTCGGTGACCCTGGTGGTCACCGGCCGCCAGGGTCAGAATGACCCCCTATGTATCTTGTGTTCAGGAAGAATTTGTAAAACCCTCATTACTTTTATTTGCTTACTTAAGGGCTCATTAGGTTTCAAACGAAAAGGTTGGGTGAAACCTCCATGTGACAAAGTTGAGCTGAGTGCCCTTCCACTATCTGCACAAAACATGGCAATAATAAACAACTATTTCTTATACACCATTTTTGCATGGTTTGCATTCACGGTTGCTCTCAACTAAATGGTGGGAAGTCCGAGCACAAATTGTGAGTGCACACAATTTGATATGAGCTGCTCATCGACGCTAATACTACAATGAGATAAAAAAAAATAACATTTGCTCCTTTTTAGCATTATCACATGAGGCTAATTGACCCCATTAGTGAGGTGAGTGCCATAACCCCGAGGAACAGTGTCAGAGACAGGGGCAGCCCCTCCACAAGAGCGGAAGAGCACTCATCGCTAAAACAAATGCCACTAGAACTCAAAAATAAAATGGTAATAAACTTAATTTATTACCGTTTTATTTTACAGCAGCCCATTCTGAACAGAGTTTCAGTAGGAGTGGGGCAATTGCTTCTGAGAGGCAACAGGAAGCTGTGCACTATGTTTAAAGTGTGCATGTCCCTTTGGCTGGCCGTCCTGCGATGTCCAGCCTGACACGCACACTTTCAACTTCTGTAAACCATCTATGTGAAGCCACCTGGGTTACAGAAATCACAGGCCTCTAGTGCTCTTGTGAGCACTGGAAGAGGCAACTCCTCCTAATTCTGATGCTTTTTTCATGGTTACCAGCATGAAAGCAGCACCAGGATTGGTTAGAGCAGTTTCCTAGGTCCCACAGTGGAGCTGTCAGGAGAAGGGGCGAAATGACAAAAGGAGAGGAAGACACCATAAGGTAAGTGCTCTTTTTATTATTATTGTAACCCTCTCAACTCCCTATTGTAAATACAAGTCAGCTGCCAGGGTAACAGAGCAATATTGCTGTCACTTCACTCACTGAGCCTGCTGCGTCTACACAGAAATAATCATGCAGGAATGATATTCCTGATATTAGTCTAACTGATATAGGAGTGAGTATTTTTTTTTAAACCTTGCACTTTGATAGTAAGAACTACCTGAAGTTCCTGCTAACAAAGCCAGTTAAATTATTATTATTGAAAAGTTATTTTACAGAAGTCTCATAACTTTGAAAAGGCAGGATTGAGATTATCAATTCGAAAGGTTTAAATTGGAAAAGAAAACTCTCCCACACCCTGAAGGAACACAGATGCTCTGGGTGACTTGTAACCGAGCAGAAAGAGGTTTACATTTTATGGGTAATAATAAAGATCAAGATAAAGAGTTCAATTTCCCCTTTGTTCCGCTCCTCTGAGCCCAGCAAGCTATAACTTTGATTTAGCATGGATGGGCAAATTGCAAATGATAACACAGCTCCTATTCATAATACGATACAATTTGATTTTGCATAACATTTTCTGACAGCAGTGCAGAATTTGACAGCCTAAGCCATCACAGCCCAAATTAAGAAAAAAAAGATGTAAAAGCAATACTCAATTTAAAGGCTGTGATAACCTACTTTTAATGCTGTACGTTATTGAATAGAAATACGAGGTATGGCCAATTTAATTATTGTTTGGTATGAAACGCGGTGTACTGTTGCAACAAAGCAGTCTATGAAAAACTGTATAATATACCAATATTAATATGTTTAGCACAAATCCGGCTATTGTCAATCTAATATCAAATGTGAGTCAGCTGGTAACTAAAGAAAAAAACGAACATCTAACCATAGAAAATGTATAAGCATTATATTAGCAAAATGTATTCACACTATTTTTAATGTTGGTTAGGCACCCAAAGTGGGCTTTACCACCCATTAGTCATCAACTTTAGGGCACCAAATACTTGGCGGTTTTTCCTTCCTCGCCGTTTGGGATTGTACCAAATCACCATCCTGCTTCCTCCCAAATCTGGGCAGAATTTGAAAAAAGTTCCCCAAGTTAGAGCACTCTAAGATGACCACAAGTGAAAAAAAGTGTTTAAATAAACAAACAAATAAATACATTCTTGATATAACACTGTGTGACTTTAGTCAAATCATTGTTTCTGCCTGTATCCTACAATACACATATATGTCTAATTATGTAACATATTTTAATTATACAGTTTATTGTACTGTAATGTATAAGATGTATTGTTCTACAGTTACTTCACCTCACGGCTTCTGGTGTTTGGTCCTAATCAGAACCCACCCATGGTACTCTGAATTGCAAAGCTGCTATGTGGCACCTTGGAGTTGTAGCTGCACATTTTCAAATTCCAAAAATTAATCTGGTGTGCTTTTTCTTGTTTCCCTGTTCTTTCTGAATTTTGTAACAAACCATGGGGCAAATTTACAAGCCCTTAGCACCACCGGAGCATCACTTTTCGTGACGCTTTGGTGGTGCTGTGCAGAACGTCATATTTACAAGGCGGCAACAGACCACTTTTTGTGTCTTCACGCTGCTTTATAAATATGGGCCCCTCTGATGCAGTTTTCTGCGGCAAAGGGTCATGCAATGGGTGTTGCTGTGGGCGTTCCAGTGCAACACCCATTGTTTTTGACGCTGCCCCAGATTTACGAGGAATCGTAATTCGGAGGCAGTGCCAAAAATGCACGCCACACCAGGGGTGGCTTTAGCATGCCGTAAGGAGGAGAAATACTTTTATTTCTCCTCGCTGTGATTTTTCATGAGTGCTATTATAGAAATCACATTTTACTAATGTATTAATGGCATAGAATTTATTCTATGGCAACATATAAACCTTCATTTAAAAGCCTGACAGATAAATGAATGTACAATAGTGCACATTTGAATAATGGTGGACAGTGAGACCTCCATTCGTATTCAACATAGTGTTTTTGCCACAAAAGATGTCATGAATTTATATTTGAGTGAGCTACTGACTTAATGTGACATTAATATTAAAAGTATTAGAAGAATAGTGGAAATGAAGTATATTATAAGTATTAAACAAACATTAATTATTCATACTTATATTGATGTAAATTAATTTATTATCATAAGTTACATGTGCGCAGATAAATAAATGCACGTTTAAACTATTTTAAATGTCGTAAATGATGTTTGCAATTAAATAATTTGCTATGCATATTTGATTTAAATTGTAAGGTGCGCAATAGGATTTATATGTATTAAGTGCATTAAAGTGTACTTAGGCTTTCTTAGCTAGACTAGGCCCGAAGATTAATTTTTGCAGCAGTAGAGTAAAACTTCTGATTCATTCTGCTCCCTTTAACCTGAATTAATTCCTAGGTTGCTAACGTGTTGGTGAATGTTCTATTGCATTAAAGACAGAGAACATGTCTTGATAAATAAGAAATGTAACAGTATTTGTTTTATCTGTCTAACAAGACAGAAAGCCTTATTAAATTAGAATGAGAACTGTTAGATTTATTCTGTGAGCCATGAAAAATAATTGTAAAGTTGCAATTGAGGAACAAGTGTTACAATTTGGTGGAACTGTATGAATTAATTGAGATGACTTTGCATCTTCCCTGAGAAAATCTGGAATAGTTCCAAACTTGATGTAGTGAACGGTTTTTCATTGGATATTGATAATTTTGTGCAAGATGGGCCTCCTACTTAGAGTTAGTTCTCCTGGAGTGCTCCTGCTATCACCTCCTGTTCCTTTTCATGTCTTGTGTCATAATCTTAGCCTTTATGCTTTTGCTGTGTAGCCATTTTATTTATAGCTCCATGCATTTTATTTTAGCACACTAGGCCTGCCGCTGTGCACTTTCACCTAGATACCTTTTATTCAGCTTTGTATATTATTTTAACAATAGCCACATTTGTGGTCTTGCTTTATTTCTTTCTATCTAGCTGTTCATTGCTTAGGCCAACACTGTGTTCTTCAACAAGCACTCTATGCTTCTCTCAAGGCTGCAGTAAGATAGGTTGCCGGTGAACGTGGTAATGGTTTGTCTCTGGTATTCATAGAAACATACACATCCTTACGTAGAGACATTTTCTCAGAACATCAGTTGTTTTATTATAAAACGCTTCACTGTTCCATACACGTTAGAGGGAGATTCCAGCCAGATGACCACTACTGTATGCTGATTGCTGAATGCCTCACTACCGCTGCTTATTCAGACTTCAGGCCTTTGCTCAGGTATGGGGGATGATGTCTTCCAGTGGAACCTGAAGGGACGAACTAGAGCTTAACATGCTGTGCTCTAATATGGCCTAGGTAGGAATTAGTCTATTGACTCCAGTGACAAAATGGTAGCGTTATTTTCATACTTTACTCTCCTTATCACAGTTTTAATCCTGTCAAGCTTTATCATCCTGATTATTGCAGTGCACGCTTTATTATCTAAGATGTAGTTGCTTCATTAAAACCTTAATGAAACATATACTGCCTCTGTTTGTCATTGTATATGTGAGATTAATGTAACTGAGAGAAACAGATGAGATCTGAGTGACCACGATTTCCATGAGGAGTTAATTGTGTCATGCGCTCAGCTGCCCAATAATCCCTGCTCTTGAGTAGAGATGGGGCACTGCTAGCTAGCCAGAGCAAAACCCGGATTGAGGAGACAGATGTCACATGTAGTGGGTTAGATTCAGTCTCCCACACTGCAGCCGATTCTGCCGCTCAAATGCAGTAGTCTCATTAGAATAACAAGAGCCTATGCAACACTTTGAGTTTTCCTTTAGTCCTATTACTTTATTTACTTATGCTTTTCAGTACTAATATGCCCAATAAATTCTGAACTGCTGAACTGCCCTATGTGCAGCTCGTGTTCAGCACTGCCCTTGATGCTGCTGTCTACTGATGCTGAGAAGCTGTGAAACCTCTGTCTCAACAAAACTTTCCTGTCTGCTGTCCCATGAGGAGAGGTATAATCTAAATGTGGTTTCTTGTTTCCTTATCAGCTTAGATGATTACACCATTGTATTTTTATAGTGAGTTACCCCAGTTAGATGATTTTTCCTAATTATTTTTGTCTTTCATTTGTTTTGCACACATGTGTTAGTCCTTCCCCTCACATGCAAGTCCAAATTCGTATTAGGGATAATGTTGTCCCAGCCCTGAAAACAAATTGTCATTAATTGAATTTTGATGATTTACTGATGTCATCATCATCTGCTTTGAAATCTGATTTTGATGTGCATATTTTAGTTTTGTTAACTTGTATTATCCTCTCGGAGTGTTTAATAGCATTGATGTTTAGTTGGCTTAATCTCCTTAAATATTTTTGGTCAGCCTATGGTTTTCATGTATGTTTATAACCTACTTTTGTGCCTCATTTATGTTACATTGACTTTGTGGTTGTGATACATTTTTGAATCTTTATTCAGTTTGGAGTTTGAATCTGAGGTTAAATTGGTAATGGTTTTTAAATGTGTTTATGTTATTGATCTACGTTAAATTAATCCAATTACCACACTCCTCGTTGATTCCAAAGATCCAGTCAACTTCTAGCATAGGTAGGATAAGTTAAGAAGTCTCACATGAGCAAGTGCAGGAATAAGTCCTCAGAGAGCAGTCCAGCAGTTTTGGTAGCAGAGTTATGGTTTTGCCTCATGAGGAGAGGAGAGGAGTTGGATTTGGCCCATGTTGTGAGTTGTTCATGGTAAGTGTAGGGGTAGATAACATTCTAGAGTTGTGTTACAAGTGTACAGTGTGTGTTTTTGAGTAGGGTTTGTGCTTGCAATACTTTTGGCTATATTGCAGTGAAGTGTAATGTGTGAAGTGAGTTTGTGTACCCCGAGTAATGAGTAGGGAGTTTGTGTGCTTCAAGTAAGAGAGTGGTGCATTTGCGTACTCCAGGTAAATGTTGCGCTTTGTGCAAATAAATTGTGCACATGGTTGTTGTTGTTTACGGGTCCTGTGAGGCCTAAGACCCTGGAGTATGGGCAAGTGTATGGATACCCTTGGTTAATTTATTGTCTGCAGTGAGGCGTTGATCGATTGAGCGCTGTCGACAATATCAGTAGATTCCTTGAGTGCGTGGGTTGGTATTAGGTCAATCATGAGCGCACATGGAGAACATGGATCAATCAGAGTGAGATTGTGGGACAAGGCTTAATTGTGCATGTGCGAGATCCACTGTCGGAAGTGTAAACCGTACGACTTTCAGAGCATTTGAGTCCTACTTGTAGTGAGCAGACAGGTTTGGTTTTGTGCTTGCAATATTTGCATTTAGGGTGTATACGTGAAAGGTGTATATGACAGCTCTGAAGTGAGTAGCAGTTGCAGAGTGATGTGAGTGTGACATCGTTTGGTCTGTGCTGGGATTGTTCGGTTAGTGAGAAAAGGCTCACATGGATTGGTGGACAAGACTGTGGTACTATAGGCTGACAATTCTGGAAGTGGATTGGGGGATTGCAGGTACTTCCTGGATTCTTATAATTTGTGTTTGTGAATTAGATTTGTGTAAAAATGAAGATTTTCAAAGCTTTAAGGAGTGAGTGGGGGGGATCTATTTATTCCAGTTAGAAAGCGCGAGCCTACTCCTCCTGAGAGTACACCAGCATTTGACGTAATGGGGGAAAGAGGAGATTCAGCATGTCGTTGGGTAAAACAGTGGTAAAAAATAACTGAGAAGAAAGGTACATTAGCTTTTCCCTGTTATGGAACTTTAACTTAAAGATATTAGAGAATATGAGGAAGGTGTTGTATGAATCGAAACTCCTTCCTAGACCTGCACAATTTGAAGTATTTACTATTTTGGAATTAGTTGTAAGGCAGAAAGAGGCTGAGAAATTTGAAAGGAGAATGAGGAAAGCAGAAAAGACATTGGTGGAAGATAGATGGGATAAGGAGCAGAGAATGTGGAGAGCAGATACATTACATGCAATGAAATTATTCCCAGCAATCACACAGGAAGGTGATAGAAGTATTAGATCTAAAGCCAAAAGGAAATCTTCAGAAGATCTAGAACAGAAGTTAGATGAACATAAAAGTGTAACAGCCACTGAAAATGATTCAGATAATGAATTTATAACTCAACTTTTGCAGAACCATCCCCCAACATCTAATGCAGTTGAATCAGTAAATCATAATGCAGCCCGAGTATTGCCAGAGCTCCAGTTGTAAAAAGCCAGGTTCAGATAGCTCCAAACATACCTACTGCTAATGCAGCGCAGGTGCCAGCGGTTTACCCAACAACTCCAGTTGTTAAAACAGCCCAGAATGCCACAGTTCCAATTATACCACAGGCAATTCAGCATTCAGGAATGACTCAATTTGAGTCTATGCATAATGTAAAGACACCTGCACAAATTTTGAATTAGAGGCAGACAATGCCTATGTATTCTCCAGTAACAATACCACAGAATGTTGTACCAAATAAATCAACTTTTGGTACAGCACTAACTGGTCAAGGTAAATGATGGATGATCCCATCAAGTCAAACAAATGTGTCAGGACCAGATGCATTGACGGTTCCAGTGACAAAAGGTCCAGCCCCAGGCCCAGGGTAATAATGAGAGTGGTCCACAGATTCCAAATCAAGTATCAGCAATGAATTCTCCTTTTGGAACTAATGTAGAGATGGAAAGACTGAGCACTACTGTGCCACTACTGTGCAAGCCATGACCCCCATGAATCCTTTTGGTTCTAACCAGACATGCGTTGGAATAGGTAATTAGCTGATTTGGAAGAGAAATAGGAAACTGAGATGGATAAATATAAACATTTAAAAAGAAGTTACAGGGTAGAATTCGATTTTAGAATATCATTACTGCAGTATTTTGGATACAATTTTAGAGACATTGCAAACATGAGATCACCTGGTATGAAAAAGCACATTAAGGAGTTGATTCAGGGCATCCAAACATGAGGATCATTGGATAAATGGGAAGGAAGATGGGCAAAGAAAACAGAGCAGAAGAAAAAGCTGACAGCACCTTCAAATGGTGTACAGCAGGCTGAAGAAACTGTAAAAATTATGCCAATGAAATTCCAGGAAGGAATTTTGTTCCAGTAGAATGGTACCAAGAAACAGGGAGGTTTGTTAAGCTTGCAAAGTGTTTATGGGAATATTTGAGCACTTTATTTGAGATTGAGGTTCTAGCAGATTTGTGGGTCCAATGAAAACAGAGTGTTGATTGGCCAACGTGTGAGCTGTCAAGGGATGCAGAAACTGGTGCACAGTCTAAAGAGGTGATGAAAAGTTACTATAAGGTGATTTAATTTTAGAAAACTAGAGTTTTCCTCAAAGATTTTGATTGGCAGAGAATGGACAGGACAGCTAAGGAGTCTGTTCATGCTTATTATGGGAGACTGTAGCACTCTTTTAAACAATACAGTGGTACAGAGATTATTGAACCGCGAGATTTGATTCATTTTGTGTTCAGATTTCTTCAAGGATTAAATTAGCAATCTGATTCTTAGTCATCTGATTTGCTGGCAGGAAAAAACTTGATGAAGTACTGAAGTACTGCAGTATGCAAAATACTGCAGTAATGAAATTGAATTGAAGCAGATAATATTTAAAGCAGCAGAAGAGATTAAAGGAGAAAGTGATCTGACCAAGAAGCAGGTATTCAGGGATCAGAAGGAATGATGAATGCAGGAGGAATGCAAGTAGTACAATGACAGGGCACTATGGTGCCTCAGTTTAGAGGTAAAGGCCGAGGAATTCAAGTAGACCCGAATAGTAATGTGGCTGATGTTCATAATATGAAGAGAATGCTTCCTTGTCATGTGTGCGGGAACTTCGAACACAGGAAACAGGATAGTCCATATAATAATGTAAATAATTTGGTGCAAGGTATTGGTATTGCGCAGATGGTTGACAACAGTCAATTATAAAATCAGAGAGTTAAAAAAATCAAAACATGGATGTTTCTACAGGAACAGTACAAATGCAAGTTCCCCAACAACAAGTAACATTTTCCCAACAGCAAATTCAGACCCCAAAGCAAATGCAGATTCCACAAGCTTGGATGGTACAGCAACAGGTAATGGTTTCTCGGCAGAACACAAACCAAAGAGCAAACGCAAATGTAAATCAGTTAATAACACGTTACCCGTTAATGGTTTCAGTGATGACGAAGTGAATGAAGAATATCTGAGTGAGAGTTCAGAAGAGGAAGACTGTGTGTTGGCTGCCTCACTGGAGGTAGATCAGAGTGGGCCTTATGTCAATGCAAATGTTATAGGTCATGATGTTTCAATTCTGATTGATACTGGATTGACCCGTTCCACTGTCAGATTTGCAGAAGTTCCTAATATGCCCCTTTCTGGAAGGACAGTTCAGAGTACATCCCAGCTAAAACAGGAACCTTTGAGGATTTGCATCAGTTTGTAGTCTGTAATTCAAGTCCTGTGAGTCTGTTAGGAAGAAAGTTGCTACACAAATTTAAATGTTCCATCACTTGTACTCATGAAGGGATAGCCATCCAAACAAATAGTGATAATCAAACTTCCAGTCAAATTGATGAAATGTATCCTTTATTTCATTATTTCCTGCCAGGACAGTCAGAGACTTGCCTGATGAGTTACAAGACACAGTAATGTGAGAGTGTGGGATCTCTCTAGAAAAGATATTAGACTCATATGAGGTGTTGAGCCAGTCAAAGTAAACAGAAAGCCAAAGGCAGTCTTTCATAGAATGCCACAGTATGACATGACTCCAGAAGTAATTGAGGGAATTACTCTAATAATTGCAGACTTTGTTAGGCAAGGAGTTCTAAAAGAAGTGATGGCTAGCGCTTGTAAATCTCCAACTATAGAATTGCGAAAGCCAAGTGAGAAATACTGCATAGACTAGGATTTGAGAAAGGTGAACACAATTGTAGTATCCTGCTGTCCCGTGGTGCCAAATATAGCAGGAATTTTATTCCAGATTCCTTGTGAAACAAAGTGTTTTTCTGTTATTGATTTGTCCCAAGCCTTTTTCTCAGTGCCCTTACATGAAAATAGTCAGTTTCTTTTCTCATTTAAATTTGGCACCCATGTATATTCATGGATCTTACTCCACAAGGATTCTTAGAATCACTGTCCATCTTTAATCAGACCCTGGAAAAGAATCGAGAATCCTTAAACATGACATTTCAGTCTGCTTTGGTGCAATAGATTGATGATTTGATGGTTACATCCAATACACGTAAAGCTTGCAGAGAGGACATAATAGCATTGTTGAATTATTTGGGTGAGAACGGACATAAGGTTTCCCCTACCTAATTACAGTTTTGCCAGGAGGAAGTAAAATATTTTGGTCACCATATTGAGATGCAATTATTCACACATTTAAATAGACATGGTATAACCCCAGATTTAGATTAATTGCAGAAGCAGTATATCACAGATGTGTTACATGTCAACAAATGAATGTGGGTAAACGCACTCTGATTTATTTGAGTCATATACGCAGATCTGTAGGTCCATTTAACTGAATGCTACTTTATTTTGTTAAAATGCCTGCCTGTAATGGATTGAAGTATGTGCTGGCAATTGTGTGGGCATTTTCACATTGAATAGAAGCCTATCCAACACATAGGAATGACAGTCTTACTGTAGGGAAGTTACTGCTCAGGGAACTGATAGCAAAGATTTAGCTTCCTGAATTTGTTGGGATCAGATCAAGTAACTCATTTTAATCATGAGATCATAAAATTGTTGTGTCCAGCAATGAGCATTGAGCAAACATTTCACACAGTTACAGACCATAGGCATCTAGAGTGGTGGAACAAATACATTGAACACTGAAAGCTTGATTGGCAAAGGTTTGAGCTTCTACAATGTTAAAGTGGCCTGATGCATTACCACTTGTCCTGATTAGCATGCTTAGTACCCCTCACAGGAAGACAGGATTGTTGTTGTATGAAATCCTTATGGGGTGTGCAATGAGGTTACCAGCAGTACCTGCCAATGCACTTGTGAGCATAACAGATGGCTTAGTGCTGGATTATTGCAAAGGTCTGGCTGATGGGTTCACTATTTACCTCATCAGGTTGAATCAGCAATGGTTCAGATGGTTCACAGCTTAAAGGCTGGGTAATGGTTTCAAAAAGCACATGAGGAAGACATGCCTAGAACCAAGGTGGAAAGGGCTATATCAAGTCATCTTGGTGACAAAAACGGCTGTGAAGTATGATGGTCTTCCGAACTGGATTCATGCAAGCCACACATGCAAAGTTCTGTGTCCGCTTGAAAACACAGGGTCTGATCCCCTAAGAGTGAATGCAGAAGAAGGAGGGGTTGGCTGTGAGGACTGAACAAGTGGCTGAACCAGAACTCGTGTGAAAATGGTGAAAATGCAAGCATTCGAAATACAGATAAAGATGCAGGAGAGCAAAGTCAAGCCAACGACTCCTGCCAACACAGCAAACGCTGTGAGTCCAGTTACACCCGAAAAGAGAGCTGTGAAAGGAGAGCAATGGCCTGCATCCACACCTGACTTGGTTGGTGACAAACTCCCAACTATAACAGAAGCAGTTGAAGAGCCGAATCAAAGTGAAGACAAAATTTGTGCTGTGAGGAGAACAAAAAGGAAACGAGTGCCAAGCCGCAACTACTCTTCACCTGAATTGATCTATCTTGTAGCAAATGAATGGGAGAATGAGTTTATGGCCTTTTGTTTTGACCATGAGAGTTCAGTTGAACATTCTGGAACTTGAAATTGCATTTGAACTGTGTTTCGAACACGACAAGTCAGTGTCTCTTGATATCATTCCCAGCTATCGGCCCATGCGGTGTTACTTTGGCTACTTTTGGCTTTGTTAACTTAAATGAAGGACTTCAGACTGTGCTTTGA
Source organism: Pleurodeles waltl (assembly GCF_031143425.1). NCBI lineage: Eukaryota > Metazoa > Chordata > Amphibia > Caudata > Salamandridae > Pleurodeles > Pleurodeles waltl. The sequence continues at coordinate 769,288,612 of NC_090436.1, forward strand.
CGGTTGGCATGTAGAGAAAGAGATTATTCCAGCCTATTTATGCAATTGTGAGTGCAGCCCTGAGGAAGGTGGTTTGAAAAGATCTATAATTTAGTGGAACCCACCGAAACGCGTGTCGGCGAGTAACATTAGGGCTGGGCGAGCTATATTAAAGCAAACTAAAGGAACGGCATTTAAAGTATGTGGATGTCATGGTCTTAGCTGATATAGGAGATTATATTCAAATCCCACTGGAACGTATGGAAATACACTGCGACTAAGTACGGCGAGAAATACCAAGGCTGGTATAAGCAAATTATTTGTGAATTGGAGGTCATCACTATTAAAGTGGAGATAACAGCCTATATTTCATTTCAATAAGACCTACGTTGAAAGACTTCAAGGAGTATAAGATAATTTAAAGACTCTAATAAACAAAATAGGTGGAGAATATTTAACAAGGAAGTTCTATTAGTTTGAATCTAATTTGAGGTTGCAAGTATTGTATATTGATGTAGTATGTAATAGGTTATGTTAGTATGTGAAATTGTTGTATCTGTTTTCTTATGTGTATTGTCTTGAGTCTTTAGATGAGTCTTTTTTATGTCTTATGTTGAGTTTGTAATAGTTTTTCCATTATTATTAATAAAAATAACAATTTTGAACTAAATGTGTTTTGTTTGGAAGAAATTGTATATTTTTAATTGTTTTAAGTTGGTTCTGTATATGACAACTATAAGAGAGGCGTTCTTTAGCAAGAACATTGTTCATTCCCTGAGTCTCTCTTTTCATTGGCCCAGGGACCCCTTTTATTTTGTTTCCCTGAGTTTTGAAATAACCTTGACAATTGATCAACAGAGAAATTACACCCTGGAAGTGACTACAAGTGATCATCAGATTGCGATATATTAAAGAGGAACATTTTGAACTATTTTTGAGAACCTTTTAGTTGAAACATGATGAGCTTTCTAGAAAATCAAGGACTGTTGTAAATAAGTACAGAAAGACTTTTTGAGTAAGTCGCTTTGGGATTTGATTTTTGCTCCCTTTTTTCCTTAGATTTCTTTCTTTTTCTTTTTCTTCTTAGATTCTACAGAAGCCATGAACTCAGGGCAGGGTAAACGTAGTAAAGGTAAATATGTGTGAATTTGTTTAGTTATAGTGTGTATGATTTTAAGCATTTTATTGATTGCAGGAATGCCTGTTTCAGTGAAAGAAGAGAAGCAAAGCATATAAACTCAAGTACAGGGATTTGCAAAATCTAAGCAGGATAAGTTCCATTAGGATGAGGGATTGCTTCATTTAGATGACTCAAAGGGAGATTTATTTTCCGGTGTTTATTACAGTCTGCTTTATGAGTATATGGATACAACGAATGTGTGTAACTGTTACTTGTGTACACAGATTCCTTTGTCATTACAAGAAGGGATCACATATCAAAGCGTACCACTGACTTATGGCATTAGTTGCAGCTTACTGTTAACACATTTGTACTATCAAGAGTACATTCAGTATTTTTATTCAAACTTCGACCTTGTTTTCTCTTTTGTTTGTATTAATCAGCATTTGAGCAGCTTTCCAAAGGGCAAACATATAGATGTAAGAGGTGAGTGCTTTGAACCTACACTTACGTTTGGCACATCATATACACACAGGAATAATCTAACATCTTCTCAAACAAGTAGGGAAAGTGTTCATTAATCAAGTTGATGACAGTAGGATAACAATGAAAGAAATGATGGATCAGGGCATAGTTTCACAGAATTACAAGAGGAATTCCATTCATAACATGCCTAATTTGCAAGGATGCTTAGCTGTAGGTTGGCAACATGTAGGGAAGCTTTGTATATGTAGATCGCAATCAAAAACTGACAATAAGATTGTAGGAGCTAGTGAAAGTAGACATTTGTTTTTGTTTAAGAATGTATGGGATTTTATGTTAAATGGACAAGGCCCTGCTCTGCCTGCTGTATATTACCTTTGTGTGAAGAATACTCATTACAGGTTACTAAAAGGTTGGTATGGCACATACAGCTTAGGATTGTTTATTTCTGAAAATCTACCAAGTAGACAACATTGACAATCCAGCTGGAATTGACAGATTTAAGATGAGGATTCAAAAAGGAGCAATAAGTTCAGAGATTATCAGACATATTATTGGAGCTTTTATTCCATCAGTAAGTGTGATCCTAAATGACATTAAAATAAGTAAGTTATCAACCATTGTAGATACAATGTCAACTGAATTTGCAGGTGTAATGCTCCTAGTGGACATGGAAATGGTTGCAATAAGATCAATGGTTTTGCAGAATTGCCTGGCATAAGACTTCCTTTTAGCAAAAGAAGACACAGGTGGTCATTACAACCCTGGCGGTCGGTGTTAAACCGGTGGAAAGACCGCTAACAGGACGGCGGTAAAAAATTTGCAATTACGACCGTGGCGGAAACCGCCAACAAAGATACCTACTATAAAACTCCGACCGCCATGGCGGTACAAACAAACAGCACGGCGGACACCGCCAACAGACAGGCGGAGGACAACCCACAGTATCACAACAGGCCAATCCGCCATCTTTTCCGGGGCGGATTCACCGCGGATAAAAACATTGCTGAAACAGGATTCCGAAGGAAAAATGCTCACCACTACACACCACACGAGGAACTAGGACACCATGGAGCCAGAACTCCAAATTCTCCCTGCGATAGTCTTCCTGCTCCTCTACCAGGAGCACGGACGCCGGCGGCGAAGACCACGGTGAGTACTGCACCTACGACAGAGGGGAGGGGGTAGGGAAAAAACAGGGACACACACATGCAACACCTCCACCTCCACCCTCACCCACTACAACACACACACTACATATTAAGACATGATAGTTACACCCCTCAGCCCCCCTGGAAGAATGGAAAGACAAAAGGAAATGAGTGTAACCATAGTAATATATTAAAATCAAGTATGCAAAAATATATTTATACACCATTAACAAAATATACACCAAGCATAGTAGTCCAGGTAGTGTTCCAATTAAGTCTGTGGAACACTGGGCCCACACGGTATGGGCGAGGCCCACACAAGATCCCCGACCATGACGGAGAGAACACTGCAGGGGCATCAGAGAGCAAGAAAACAGGCACCTCAGGGGGAGGGAAAGAGCGGGCACCTTAGCCGGTTGAGTGCATGACGCCAAATCCACGAGAGGGCCACATGCCCACTGTTCAATCCTGGGGAGTGCAAAGCCACAGTCTCTCAAGTCTCTACAGTCGGTGGGTTGCCCACTGTTCAATCCTGTGGAGTGCAAAGCCACAGTCTCTCAAGTCTCTACAGTGGGTGGGTTGCCCACTGTTCCATCCTGGGGAGTGCAAAGCCACAGTCTCTCAAGTCTCTACAGTGGGTGGGATGCCCACTGCCATATCCTGGGGAGTGCAAACCAACAGTCTCTCAAGTGGATAACAGTTTCCACTGGTTCTGGAGGAGGCATTGTGCCCAGAGTGCTTCATCCTGCTAAGGACAGAGGTAGTGGATGTATCTCTCCACTGGTTCTGGAGGGGGCTTTGTGCCCAGAGTGCTTCATCCTGCTGAGGGCATAGGTAGTGGATGTATCTCTCCACTGGTTCTGGAGGGGGCTTTGTGCCCAGAGTGCTTCATCCTGCTGTGGACAGAGGTAGTGGATGTATCTCTCCACTGGTTCTGGAGGGGGCTTTGTGCCCAGAGTGCTTCATTCTGCCCGTGACGGACTCAGTAGTGTCAGTGCCCTTGGCGCTCCTGGGCCAGCAGTGCTTGAGGCGGTGGTGCCCTGTTCAGCGGTTCTTGGAGCAGCAGTGCCCTGTTCAGTGGTGCTTGGAGCGGCAGTGCCCTGTTCAGCGGTGCTTGAGACGGCGGTGCCCTGTTCAGCGGTGCTTGGAGCGGCGGTGCCCTGTTCAGCGGTGCTTGGAGCGGCGGTGCCCTGTTCAGCGGTGCTTGGAGCGGCGGTGCACTCTTGATACGGCGGTGCCCTGTTCAGCGGTGCTTGAGATGGTGGTGCCCTGTTCCGCGGTGCTTGGAGCGGCGGTGCCCTGTTCAGTGGTGCTTGGAGCGGCAGTGCCCTGTTCAGCGGTGCTTGGAGCGGCAGTGCCCTGTTCAGCGGTGCTTGAGACGGCGGTGCCCTGTTCAGCGGTGCTTGGAGCGGCGGTGCCCTGTCCAGCGGTGCTTGAGACGGCGGTGCCCTGTTCAGCGGTGCTTGGAGTGGCGGTGCCCTGTTCAGCGGTGCTTGGAGCGGCGGTGCCCTGTTCAGCGGTGCTTGAGACGGCGGTGCCCTGTTCAGCGGTGCTTGGAGTGGCGGTGCCCTGTTCAGCGGTGCTTGGAGCGGCGGTGCCCTGTTCAGCGGTGCTTGAGACGGCGGTGCCCTGTTCAGCGGTGCATGGAGCGGCGGGCTCCTTTGCAGTGACTCAGCTGCTGGCGGTCCTCTCTAGCCTAGCGGGGCTTGTGCTGGCGGTCCTCTCTAGCCCAGCAGGGCTTGTGCTGGCGGTCCTCTCTAGCCCAGCAGGGCTTGTGCTGGCGGTCCTCTCTAGCCCTGCGGGGCTTGTGCTGGCGGTCCTCTATGTCCCAGCGGGGCTTGTGCTGGCGGTTCTCTCTATCCCAGCGGGGCTTGTGCTGGTGGTCCTCTCTGGCCCAGCTCAGCAGGGCTTGTGCTGGCGGTCCTCTCTAGCCCAGCGGGGCTTGTGCTGGCAGTCCTCTCTGGCCCAGCGGGGATGATGGATGTGGCCTCCTGGGCAGCAGGGATGATGACTGTGGCCTCCTGGGCAGCGGGGATGATGACTGTGGCCTCCTGGGCAGTGGGCATGATGGCTGTGGCCTCCTAGGCAGCGGGGTTGATGGCGGTCTCCTCCGCCGTGCTGCTCTTCCCAGACTTTCCTGCTTTCTTGTGGCCCTTCCCCACCTTGGAAGGTGTCGCAGCTGACTCCACACTCCCACCGGGACCCCTGGGAGCGGCTTTGGTGGCTGGAGTCTTCCCCCTCTCCCGCCGGGCACTGGCCAACTTCTGATGCTTCGCAGGTGGGGGACTGTCTGTGCTGTGGCTCCGTGCCACACTGGCTGCCCTGGTGGCCGGTGTACTCCATATTCAGGTGACTACAGGCACCCCTGGTCCCGGAGATGTTGTGGCTGTGGTGCTAGTTCGAGACCTAGGAGACGGACGGGGTGGAGGATGTGTGGGAAAGAGGTCAAGGTTGGGCAGGAAAAGTTTTTTGGAGTCACTGGGATGGGTAGCTGGAGGGGGTTTGGGAGTGGAGGAAGAGGTTGTGGTTGTAGGAGGTGTTCGTTTGGTGACTTTGGGTAAAGGTGCATGCACTGGAGGCTGCCGTGAGGTGGATGGCTATTGGGTGGGTGTGTGCCTGCGTTTGTGTATCTTGGGAGGTGGTGTCACAGACACACTTGGAGAGGACACAGGGGACGTGTGAATGATAGTGGGGGTGGTGACTGCACATGAGCGGGGTGTGGTGGTGGGTGTGCTGGTAATGGCAGTAGTAGCTGTAGATGTAGTGCATGCAGGTGTGAGTGTAGACAAGACTGGGACGAGGAGGAGGGGGACACAGTGGAGGCAGTGGATGTTGGTGTGTCTGCATGTGTGTGATGCTTGCGTGAGTGCCTGTGGGATGTGTGGTGCTTATGTCTGCCTGAGCTTCCCTTGTGTGTTGAGGTGTGTGCATGCTGGTCTGAGGGTGTGCTTGGGATAGGCTGGGGTACAGGGGATTGGGTCTGGGTGGAGGAAGTTGGAGTGGGGAGGCAAGAGATGGAGACAATGGCTGCCATCAGTGCTGAGGCCAGACTCTGATAAGCTTGGTGAAGGGCCGCCTGACCAGAATGAATGCCCTCCAGGATTGCATTTGTTTGTTGCAACTGCCTTTCTACACCCTGGATGGCATTCAAAATAGTAGACTGCCCAACAGTGAGGGACCTGAGGAGGTCAATGGCCTCCTCACTGAGTGCAGCAGGGGTGACTGGGGCAGGGCCTGAGGTGCCTGGGCCGAAGGTGATGCCCACCCTCCTGGGTGAGCGGGCACGGGGCAAAGGCTGAGGGGCTGCTGGGAGGGCGGTGCTGGTAGGGGGGGTGGCGGCTGTACCTGTAGATGAGGGGGGCACAGATGTTGCCACCACCACAAGGGAGCTCCCATCAGAGGACGAGTCCGTGTCGCTGGTATCGGCTCCTGTCCCCGCCGTTGAGCTCCCCTCGCCCTCCATCCCACTGGTGAACTCTGAGTCTGTAGTTTCGCCCTCCAGGGCGATGTGGGATGCAGCTCCCTCCTGCTCCGGTGCCACTGCTCCTCCGCCTGATGATGCTAATGCACACAAGAACAGGGAGACCACAAAAAGGGGACGACGACAGAAGAAAGACATGTTGAGTGCATGCATTACCGCTACCGTTGGCGGACACGACAGACACAGAAGCCCCCTGCACTACGCCGCACTCTTGGGCTCCACTATTCAATTCCTGGGAAATGGCCTACTAGGCTATGAACGACATCTGCACACATGGATGACACAGGGGCATGACTAGGTGTACTTGGCACTCTACAGAGGTGGGGTGGGGTGCCACATGGCCTGCCTTACGGAGGGACCTTGCCTACTAAAATCGCCCTGGCCTAGGGAAACCCACAGCCCACCTCCCCCACCCAGACAGCTCCACTGCACGCAAAATCAGCAGGATGAGAGTGTACTCACCCCCTTGTGGCTGCTGTGATGCCCTCAAGCGCCCATCCAACTCTGGGTACGCCACCGCCAGGATCCTGAACATCAGGGGAGTCCTGGTGCTAGGGGCACCCCTCCCACATTGGGAGGCCATCCCCAGCTGAGCCTCCGCCGTCTTCTTGCCCCAGCGGCGAATGTCCTCCCATCTTTTCCGGCAGTGGGTGCTCCGTCTTTGGTAGACCCCTAGGGTCCGGCCGTCCTTGGTGATGGCACACCAAATATCTTTTTTCTGGTGGCCGCTGATCTACATGATCTGTACAGAGGGAAGAGAAACGTATTACCATCTGCACCGTCAGTCATTGGCCCCCATCCCTACCCTTGGCATGTGGCACATGCACTCACCGTCGTTTCATGCACGCCGCACTCTCCCCCCTTCCTTCTTACATCCACCCCTATCCACACAGGCATAGCCCATACAGCATGCTCCCAGTGTACTTACCTGTTTGTCTGGAGGACCGTAGAGTAGCGTGTACTGGGGGAGGTCCACATCCACGAGTTTCTCCAACTCCTCCGATGTGATGGCAGGGGCCCTTTCCCTAGACACTCGAGCTTTTTCCAGACCGAGGTCACAGCAGCACTTGCAGTGTAGGTCCTCTCCTGTCGAAGATCAGGTATCGAGTGATTTAACAGATAGAAAATGGCAGTCACATCCGCGGCGGTGACGTCCGCGGCGGTGCGTATCATCACCGCCGGCGCACTTCATCATTGGTTCCTGGGACCCATAGGGTCCAATGTTAACCAATGCAGCATTCCGCTGCGGTCTTCGAATGCCTACCGCGACGGTGTACAACGCCAGCGCAGTTACCTCACATCCAATTGTCCCACTTTACAGGTCAGGCAGCCGCCAATTCCGGGGCCCACATGGATTGATTTTTATATGTGTCACACATACCTAGGCCTAGACTCAACACACATACAGGCCACTTTTTGGATTATGATTGTTGTTATGTGTAAGCTGTGTATACGTACCTCTGAGTAATTTGACTCTGTGCTCACTGTTGTCCTTCATAGGCACCGTCCACTGGAACATGTGAGGAGTTGGCGGTATCCTCCGATGTACCGACCCTTGGTGACCTGTCGACAATGGAGGAAAGACATGTGATCATCACATACAGGCTTGACTGAGCCACAATCCAGGAACTGTGTACCCAGCTGGAGCCAAACCTGATGTCAGCTATCCGCCATCCCACAGGAATCCCCCTCAAGTGCAGGTGCTGTCAGTGCTCCATTTCCTTGCAAGGGGGTCATTTCACACAACTGTGGACATGGCATCAGGGATGTCCCAGCCTATGTTTTCCAACGTGTTGTCCAGAGTGTTGTTTGCCCTGCTGAAACACATGCAGAGTTACATAGTTTTCCCTCAGGTGGAGGATTTGCCTACAGTGAAAGGTGATTTCTATGCCCTGGGACATATCCCCAACATCATAGGTACCATTGATGGGACACATGTGGCTTTGGTCCCCCCCCCACAGGAGTGAACAGGTATACAGGAACCGGAAGAGCTATCATTCCAAGAATGTACTGATGGTGTGTTTGGCAGACCAGTACATCTCCCATGTGAATGCCATGTTCCCTGGCTCAGTGCATGACGCCTACATCCTGCGGAATAGCAGAATCCCTTATGTGATGGGTCAACTCCAGAGGCACTGTGTGTAGCTATTAGGTGACTCTGGTTACCCCAACCTGTCATGGCTACTGACCCCAGTGAGGAATCCCAGGACAAGGGCAGAGGAACGCTACAATGAGGCCCATGGGCGAACTAGGAGGGTGATTGAGCGGACCTTCGGCCTCCTGAAGGCCAGGTTCAGGTGTCTGCTTATGACAGGTGGATCCCTATTCTACTCACCAAAGAAGGTGTGCCAGATCATCGTGGCCTGCTGTATGCTTCACAACTTGGCTTTGCGACGACAGGTGCCTTTTCTGCAGGAGGATGGTCCAGATGGCGGTGTTGTGGCAGCTGTGGAGCCTGTGGACAGTGATGAGGAGGAAGCTGAGGAAGAAGTCATGCAGAACAGGGACTCAGTCATCCAGCAATATTTTCAGTGAAACACAGGTGAGAATACATTCCTGCCTACTACATGTTCTTTTACACTTCTACCTCTATCCTGTCTGTCGATTTCACCCAGTGTATGGTCACTGAGTTTTCACTTTCCCTTACGATTTCACAGATGTGGGTCCCACTGTGTGACATCTGCTTTGTTTCCTCATGGACTAGAGCTTTGTGACATAGGTATGTTGACATTAAATTTGAAAGAGCATTTTATCACTGTAATTGCTAATACACTATTTCAAAATCACAGACAGACTCCAGATTGTTTTGTGCTTTAAGTGTGTTTATTTAAGTGCTCAATATTGGAGGGGGGAGTAAGATGGTCAGGGGTGATGGTGGAGGAATGTCCATGGCAGAGTCCAGTCTCTTAGTCTCACAGGTGTAATGCCCATATGGGCATAGGAAGTGGAGCTGGGGCAGTTTCAATATGGACAGGGTGACAAAGTAGGACATTGGGATGACAATCAGGGTGGTCTCATTTCTTGGTGGGGGTCTTGGCATCGTGCTCTGTCTTGTTCCTGGATCTCAGGGACCGTTTGCAGTGTGGTTCTCCATCTGCAGGGGGTGGGGTGCTGGTGTGGTGGTCCTATGGCGAGGCGTCCTGTCCACTAGCGCCGGCGGAGGTGGTGGGCAGTTCATCGTCCATGCTAGTGTCAGGGGCCCCTTGGAGGGCCACAGTGTCCCTCCTGGTGTTGAGTACTTCCTTCAGCACCCCTACGATGGTGCCCAGGGCGGAGCTGATGGTTCTGAGTTCCTCCCTGAACCCCAGATACTGTTCCTCCTGCATGCGCTGGGTCTCCTGAAACTTGTCCAGTACCGTTGCCATCGTCTCCTGGGAGTGGTGGTATGCTCCCATGATGAAGGAGAGGGCCTCGTGGAGAGTGAGTTCCCTTGGCCTGTCCACCCCCTGTCACACAGCAGCCCTCCCAGTTCCCCTGTGTTCCTGGGCCTCTGTCGCCTGGACCTTGTCCCACTGCCACTGCCCCCAGGTCCCTGTTGTTGTTGGGGTGGTGGGTTATCCTGGGCCCGCTGGGTGGGTGCTGTGCTGGTGTTTCGAGAGGGGGGATGGTCTGTGGTGGCCTGTGCCTGTGCGAGGGGAACCGACTGTCCCGAGGCCCACAATGGTCCGGGCTGGTCATCTCTTCTGTGGGTGGAGTGGACATGTCTGGAGTAGTGTGTGTATGTGTATCAGGTGTGTGTATTTCGAATTGTCCAATGTGGCTGTGTTTTGTGGATGTGTGTGTATTTTGAGCGCGGCGGTGTGTAGCGACAATGGAATACCGCGGTTGAAAGACCGCTGCGTGGATTTTTGGGTAGTGATAGTGTGGGCGTATTTCTGTTGGCGTGACGGTGGAGGTTTTGTTTTCGCCACTTTATCACTGACCTTTGGTGTGGCGGACTTGTGTGGGTGTCTGAATTTTGTCAGATTCCGAGATATGGGTCATAATAACTGTGGTGGAATCCCACGGCCTCGGCTGTGTGTTGGCGTTCTTCTGCACGGAGGTAAGCGGCTTTTACCGCCAATGTTGTAATGACCACCTATATATCTAGAATTCCATTAAACATGTTAAAGTCACATGCTAACGTCGCCATGATTTTATGACAATATTCCATTGTGGTACTGATCATCCTGTGGGTCTGTGTACAAAACGTATGACCATTAATAATAGAACATATAAATTGTGCTCTCCTCTTGCATAGTTAATATGTGCGTACATGGATATTTCAATTTTACTGTCACCATCATCTAAATTTCATTTGATTAATACATGTGTGAGACAGAAGAAATACAAAACGTTTGCATTTCAGACTGACAAATGTACTGTATAGTGGTCAATAAATTATAGACAAACCAAATATTACTGTCATTAGTATTACATGAATTTTTATTGTTTTTAGGACCCAAAAGGAAAAAAGGATGCCTTAATCCAAAGTATATTAGACAGCTATTAATGTCACATTGTCAAATTTAGCAATTTGATAGTCATTCTAAAGACCTATATTTTGTCCATAATTCAAACACTCACATCCATAACTACTGTGTTAGGTATCTTAGCCTAATTTGCAAAAATCTATGAAAGCCAAAATAATAACCCAAATATTTGACGTGGATGCTGTGTCAAAGTAAATTATCATAACTTGTCTAAAACCAGTAAAATCACACATACCTGAAATCGAAGGAAGATGTAATTGAGGGATATACTGAGAAACTGCACACGAGTGTAAGTGGTGGTGGCCATATTGAAATCTACTGCTCTAGTGCTTTTAAAACCAATGCAGCGCCATTATTACGAGCATTTGTTAAAACATCCTATATCGGTTATACGTTTGATTTTACATTGTCATTCAGATATTGATTAAATCAGTTCTGTCATATTTTGTCAAACAGAATCAAATCTGATATTATAATGATTCTATTATATTATGATCGAACACGCCCCCAATACGTCTCTGCACTTAAATACTTTTATGCCTTACAATCCCCGTCTGGCCAGGTTCAGTTGACAGCTCCCTTGTGCATTCACTCAGACAAACCCCAAACACAGGATGCTCAGCATATTGCACGGGTCCTCCTGGGCTGGGAGGGTGGAGGGCCTGACACATGTCAAAGTACACTAGCCTGCCATCACACAAAGGACTGCCACACCTCCTACTGGTATCCTGGCAGGCAGGATTGAACTGAAAGTGGACCTTGTACACTTCTAAGACACTCTTTGAAGTCTCCCCCACTTCAAAGGCACATTTAGGTATTTAAACAGGGATTTTGCCCCACCAACTCAGACATTTCTGAGGTAGACACTTCCTGGAGAAGAGAACCTGAACCATAACCTGCAACCTGCCAAGAAGAACAGCCTGGCTGCCCAAAGGACTCACCTGACTGCTTTCTGTGAAGGACTGCTGTCTGGCTGTTGCCCTGCTGCCTTGCTGCTCTCTGGCTGTGGTGAGAAGTGCTCTCCAAGGGCTTGGATAGAGCTTCCCTCCTGTTCCCTGAAGTCTCAGGACCAAAAAGACTTCATTCCTGCAAGAAGAACTCCCTGTGCAGCAGAAATCCACGCACAGCTGACAGAAAATAACGCACAACCTGCATTGTGGTAAAAAATTCACTGCACGCTGATCCAGAACGACGCAGCCCGACTTCACAAGGAGAAGCAGTGCCAGCGTAGCGACCAGACATTCGATGCATGGCCCACTGGATCAACGCACAGCCAAGCCAGAACAACACTACCTGACTTCCAGAGAGTAATCAACACAGCACCTGCCGTGCGGTAGAAATTTCAACACAACGCCCACTGGATCAACGCAGCCCCTGTCACTTCGTCCTGTCAGCGCTGAATTTCAACGCAACATCCCCAGGGCGTCCGAAAACCCTGCAACACGAAGAGGATCCAAGACCAAGTGACAGAAATCGATGCAAAGCCTTCCATGCATGAAAAATAAATGACGCATCGCCGTGTGTGACCTGAGAAGCTGACGCACACCTACCTGTTTTCCACACATCTCCTCCTCTGCGATTCTTTGCGGAGATTTTGAATGCAAACCAGGTACTTTGTGCTTGAAAGAGACATTTATTGCTTTTAAGAGACTGAAGACACATTTTACAGTGATATCTCAACATATACTTATTGCATCTTGATTGTTTTGACATGCATTTATCCAGATAACTATTATATATTTTTCTAAACACTGTGTGGTGTATTGTTGTGGTGTTCTATTGTGTTATAGCATGATTTATTGCAGAAATACCTTTCATATTGCCTTCTAAGTTAAGCCTGCCTGGTCAGCGCCAAGCTACCAGAGGGTGGGCACAAGATAATTTTAATTGTGTGTGACTTACCCTGATTAGAGTGAGGGTCCTTGCTTGGACAGGGGCTAACTTGACTGCCAACCAAATACCCCATTTCTAACATTGAGCTATTCAAGGAAAACACATTTGTATTTCTGGGCAGAGTCTAAGTACAGATCTCATCGTGAGATCTGATTGGCTGCCAGCACTTCAACCAGGAAGTGCTGGCAGCCATCTTGGGACTAATATAAATGATAGCCCTCTATTGAAATGCATTGTAGTAAATGGCAGGTTTTGAGGGGCACAAAAAGGAATACACATAAAGGGTGATACATTTTAGGTGCAATATAAATCATTTCTTGATGGTAGCATACTAATTTTAGGAATTGTGGTGTGTTCTAAGGTGAGTTTACCCTGCTAGAATTTATTGAATCATGTTTAAGAGAAAACTTTTTTCTGATGATTTTCCCATTGAGGTTATGGAAGGTGCACCTGAAGCTAAAATGAGAGCATATTTTCTGTACTTTCTCAGGCATGTGAGAATGAAGTCAGACATTCACAGTAAAACCTGTACTTCCAACAGGAACAGTCTTACTTAAGACAAAAGTGTGGCACAACTGAAGCCATCTTGATTGAGTCAAACTGGTAAAACTAAAAAATTTAATTTATAAACAAACAAAATGACTGGGTTCATTTTGCCATTGAAACTATGATTGGGCTGTAGAAAGTAAAATTAGGGCACATTTTAAGTGAGTTCTAAAATATCTTCCTGTTGTGCTTCCAAAAGTAGCAGCCTGTCAATTGCTTCCCTTGTGTTCTACTGCAGGCTCCCATAGTGTTCTCAAGAGCAACTAGAGCACTAAGGCCCATATTTATACTCTGTTTGCGCCGGATTTACATCTTTTTTTTTAATGCAAATTTGGCGCAAACTTAACTTCATATTTATACTTTGGTGCTAGACCCGCCCAGCCCCAAATTTATGGAGGTTGAGTAATTTTTTGTATGTGAAAATCTACCTTGCGCTAATGACATACAAGGTAGGCGTTTCCGTGCAAAAAATTACTTTAAGGCATGTGTGCCTTATTTATCCTGCTGCATCATTTTGAGGCATAGGAGAAGGCGGGCCTTAAAAAGCCCAGCCGGATTTGCGCCGTTTTTTAACGCCTGGGTCAGGGAAAGCGTTAAGGGACCTGTGGACTAATTTCCATGGTCTCTGACCATGGAAGCAGTCCACAGGTGCCCTTCCCTGCCCCCATGGACACCCCCTGCCACCCTCGCATACCCCTGGAGGACACCCATGGATGTTGCTAGTCAGGTTAGAGTCATTTTTTTTTACTCTAACCTGACTTGCACCATTCTTTGATGCACAACCCCCAGTCTTCCCTATGCCTCCGCTTCCCGGATAGAGTCATTCATTTTGAAGCTAACCAGGCCGCAGCGCCGGCTACTGTCTTTCCTTAAATATGACTCCCGGCTGGCGTGTTGGAATGGAGGTAGCCAGCATTAAACATTTTGACGCAAACATGCGCTGGCGTAGGTTTGTGTCAAAAAGTATAAATATGGGCCCAACAGTCTTACTTGCGAAACACGGGTGGCACACCTGAAGTCATCTTGATTGAAGAAGAAAATGGGGGAATTCATTTTATCATAGAAGTTATGGTTTGTGCTGTAGAAAGAAAAACTAGCACATGTTTTAAGTGAGTTCTCAAATATATTTCTCTTCTATTTCATTAAAACTTTCTGAAATGCACTTTCAACACCGGCAGCAGAATGCCATTTAATTCACTGGTGATCAGCAGCTTACACTGTTCTAATGAGCAACTAGAGTGCTAACATTATGAATATATGTCAAAAGTGTGCCACATCTGAAGGTCATCTTGATGGAATCAAAGTGGAAAACTGAAAGGATTTTCTACTGAGGATACTGGAGTAAATAAAGAAAATGAGGGAGGCTGGTCCTGTGCCCAAACACCTCCCCATAATGCACTGCAATCGGCATCTTACTTAATCTTAAAAAGTCACTGAAAAACAAAGGTTACATGGACATTTTACTTAGGAAACAGAATAAACAAACCTTAGAAATTCACTACAAAAACTAAGATTACAGTGACGTTATCATTAGGGTCAGATTTTACACGCACAAAATCACAGAAATTCAGATGTTATAGTTAGAGTTATTTCAAGTAACTATAACTTGTGCCATAAAATATCTATTACTTGTGCTGTTGCCTTGCACTGCTAATTACCTGAGATATTACATTACTCATGACAACTTCTCAGACATCATTGATAATATTACTGTACCACTTGCAGTAAATTATTGATGAGAAAACTGTTCATGGTGAGGGTGATTGGAGTTTCTGTTCCGTGATTGATTTGGTCTGTTCAATTAAACTTTTTTCTACTCCTACCTGATTGAGTATTTCATGCAGCATGAATTAAAGGAAATGCCCTTTTGCCATTGTTTGGTATATGTTTTTTGCGTGTATTTCCCTCTTCTCTTCTCTGATTGCTTATTTTTTTCCCTTTTATTTTCCCTATACTCTTAACCCCTATGGTGCCTGTAGGAGGCTGGACTGGCTTGTAGTGAGTACCAAGGGGTACTTGCACCTTGCACCAGGCCCAGTTATCCCTTATTAGTGTATAGGGTGTCTAGCAGCTTAGGCTGATAGATAATGGTAGCTTAGCAGAGCAGCTTAGGCTGAACTGGGAGACGTGTGAAGCTACTACAGTACCACTTAGTGTCATATGCACAATATCATAAGAAAACACAATACACAGTTATACTAAAAATAAAGGTACTTTATTTTTATGACAATATGCCAAAGTATCTCAGAGTGTACCTTCAGTGAGAGGATAGGAAATATACACAAGATATATATACACAATAGCAAACATATGCAGTATAGTCTTAGAAAACAGTGCAAACAATGTATAGTTACAATAGGATGCAATGGGGACACATAGGGATAGGGGCAACACAAACCATATACTCCAAAAGTGGAATGCGAACCACGAATGGACCCCAAACCTATGTGACCTTGTAGAGGGTCGCTGGGACTATTAGAAAATAGTGAGAGTTAGAAAAATAACCCTCCCCAAGACCCTGAAAAGTGAGTGCAAAGTGCACTAAAGTTCCCCTAAGGACAAAGAAGTCGTGTTAGAGGAATAATGCAGGAAAGACACAAACCAACAATGCAACAACGATGGATTTCCAATCTAGGGTAGCTGTGGAACAAGGGGACCAAGTCCAAAAGTCACAAGCAAGTCGGAGATGGGCATATGCCCAGGAAATGCCAGCTGTGGGTGCAAAGAAGCTTCTACTGGACAGACGAAGCAGAGGTTTCTGCAAGAACAAAAAGGGCTAGAGTCTTCCCCTTTGGTGGACGGATCCCCCTCGCTATGGAGAGTCGTGCAAAAGTGTTTTCCCGCCGAAAAAACGCCAACAAGCCTTGCTAGCTGCAAATCATGCGGTTAGCGTTTTTGGATGCTGCAGTGGCCCAGGAGGGACCAGGAGGTCGCAAATTGGACCTGGAGGTAGAGGGGACGTCGAGCAAGACAAGGAGCCCTCTTAGCAGCAGGTAGCACCCGGAGAAGTGCCAGAAACAGGCCCTACAAGGATGTGTGAAACGGTGCTCACCTGAAGTTACACAAAGGAGTCCCACGTCGCCGGAGACCAACTTAGAAAGTCGTGCAATGCAGGTTAGAGTGCCGTGGACCCAGGCTTGGCTGTGCACAAAGGATTTCTGCCGGAAGGGCACAGGGGCCAGAGTAGCTGCAAAAGTCACAGTTCCCAGCAATGCAGTCAAGCGAGGTGAGGCAAGGACTTACCTCCACCAAACTTGGACTGAAGAGTCACTGGACTGTGGGAGTCACTTGGACAGAGTTGCTGGATTCGAGGGACCTCGCTCGTCGTGCTGAGAGGAGACCCAAGGGACCGGTAATGCAGCTTTTTGGTGCCCGCGGTTGCAGGGGGAAGATTCCGTCGACCCACAGGAGATTTCTTCGGAGCTTCTAGTGCAGAGAGGAGGCAGACTACCCCCACAGCATGCACCACCAGGAAAACAGTCGAGAAGGCGGCAGGATCAGCGTTACAGAGTTGCAGTAGTCGTCTTTGCTACTATGTTGCAGTTTTGCAGGCTTCCAGCGCGGTCAGCAGTCGATTGCTTGGCAGAAGGTGAAGAGAGAGATGCAGAGGAACTCGCCTGAGCTCTTGCATTCGTTATCTAAAGTTTCCCCAGAGACAGAGACCCTAAATAGCCAGAAAAGAGTGTTTGGCTACCTAGGAGAGAGAATAGGCTACTAACACCTGAAGGAGCCTATCAGAAGGAGTCTCTGACGGCACCTGGTGGCACTGGCCACTCAGAGCAGTCCAGTGTGCCAGCAGCACCTCTGTTTCCAAGATGGCAGAGGTCTGGAGCACACTGGAGGATCTCTGGACACCTCCCAGGGGAGGTGCAGGTCAGGGGAGTGGTCACTCCCCTTTCCTTTGTCCAGTTTCGCGCCAGAGCAGGGCTAAGGGGTCCCCTGAACCGGTGTAGACTGGCTTATGCAGAATTGGGCACATCTGTGCCCAAGGAAGCATTTCCAGAGGCTGGGGGAGGCTACTCCTCCCCTGCCTTCACACCATTTTCCAAAGGGAGAGGGTGTAACACCCTCTCTCACAGGAAATCCTTTGTTCTGCCATCCTGGGCCAGGCCTGGCTGGACCCCAGGAGGGCAGATGCCTGTCTGAGGGGTTGGCAGCAGCAGCAGCTGCAGTGAAACCCCAGGAAGGGCAGTTTGGCAGTACCAGGGTCTGTGCTACAGACCACTGGGATCATGGGATTGTGCCAACTATGCCAGGATGGTATAGAGGGGGCAATTCCATGATCATAGACATGTTACATGGCCATATTCGGAGTTACCATTGTGAAGCTACATATAGGTAGTGACCTATATGTAGTGCACGCGTGTAATGGTGTCCCCGCACTCACAAAGTCAGGGAAATTGGCCCTGAACAATGTGGGGGCACCTTGGCTAGTGCCAGGGTGCCCTCACACTAAGTAACTTTGCACCTAACCTTTACCAGGTAAAGGTTAGACAGATAGGTGACTTATAAGTTACTTAAGTGCAGTGTAAAATGGCTGAGAAATAATGTGGACGTTATTTCACTCAGGCTGCAGTGGCAGGCCTGTGTAAGTATTGTCAGAGCTCCCTATAGGTGGCAAAAGAAATGCTGCAGCCCATAGGGATCTCCTGGAACCCCAATACCCTGGGTACCTCAGTACCATATACTAGGGAATTATAAGGGTGTTCCAGTAAGCCAATGTAAATTGGTAAAATTAGTCACTAGCCTGTTAGTGACAATTTGGAAAGAAATGAGAGAGCATAACCACTGAGGTTCTGATTAGCAGAGCCTCAGTGAGACAGTTAGGCACCACACAGGGAACACATACATATAGGCCACAAACTTATGAGCACTGGGGTCCTGACTAGCAGGGTCCCAGTGACACATAACAAACATACTGAAAACATAGGGTTTTCACTATGAGCACTGGGCCCTGGCTAGCAGGATCCCAGTGAGACAGTGAAAACACCCTGACATACACTCACAAACAGGCCAAAAGTGGGGGTAACAAGGCTAGAAAGAGGCTACTTTCTCACAGTGCCCGATACAAGCTGGTCTCGGCCTCGCACACGGTTCCCATGTGCCGGGGACACCACCAGCTTGTCCTGCAGCATGCCCACCGGGGAAGCACTAGGGCTCCCCCGTGGGCCTCCCACCCACACCCCTCTGTCAGGGATGGAAAGGGAACTGCTTCCCCTTCCACCCCGACCCCACCGATTCCCCCCAGTGGCGTCTGATGGCATCAGCACGCAATCGCATGCTGACCTCATCAGAGATCACCTACCCTTGTGATGCAGCAGATAAATGCTAAGCATTTCTCTTGTGCTTGGGAGGAGGGGACAGGCAGAGACATCGAAAAACAGGAAAGGCTTTTCCTTTCTTTCGATGTCATTCTGAGCATTACTGTTGCCCAATCGCGATGCCCCCTAGTTTATTTTTTTACATACATATGAAGGGGAGTGACCCCTTGGGCAAGAGTCGCTCCCCTGGAAGGCATTTAATTATTAGGCCTCTTTTTCCCTCCCTGGGGGCAGATCAGACTATATTGATTTTTTTTTGTTTTGTCATAAGGGGAGCGACCTCTTAGGCAAGGGTCACTCCCCAGAGGAAAATCATTTTATTAGGCCTATTCTGCTCCCCCGGAGGGAGATTGGCCTATATTGATTAGGATGATCTACCCCCGGTGGGTAGAAGCCAGTAGACACCAGGGATTTTTTTTTAATCAAACTGGCATAAGAAGAGCGACTCCTTTGGCAAGGGTCACTCCCCAGGGGGCAATAATTTTATTAGGTCTAGTCTGCTCCCCTCTGGGGGAAGATTGGCCTGTATTGATTAGTCTGATCTGCCCCCGGGGGGTGCAGAAGCCACTAGACACCAGGGATTTTTTTAATGAAATTGGCATGAGGGGAGCGAACCCTTTGGCAAGGGTCGCTCCACAGGGGTCAATTTTTTTATTAGGCCTATTCTTCCCTCCCCGGAGGCAGATCGGCCTATATTGATTAGGATGATCTACCCGGAGGGGGCAGAAGCCACTAGACACCAGTTTTTTTTAAAATTTGTTTACATTGATAAGAGGAGCGACCCCTTATGCAAGGGTCACTCCCCTGGGGGGGGGGGGACTTCTTTTTAGGCCAATCCTCCTCCAAGGGGGTTAGAAACCCGACCAGACACCAGGAAATATTTTTTTTCAAAAAAAGAGGGTGGAGGTATGGCCATACCCCACCCCAAATAAATGGAGACAAAGTTCTGCCCACCAGTGGGCAGATGGGGCAATTATCCGTGATCTACTTCTCAGGGGGGGCAGAAAGCCTACTAGATGCCAGGGAATAAGAAAAAAATAGTGGGCTGGTGGCTACCAACCAGCATGGGCATGGTTCTGCCCACACCCCAACTGTCAGGGTAACAGTCTTTGAGCTTTCCCCTGCACACTAAAACATGTTATCCCATGGCAAGCAAGAGGACATTTGATTATTTTGGGTTTTGGTTTTACATTTGGGTCATGAGAGCTTGGCTAACTCTTAAAATCGTCCATCTTGGAATGGTGAGGGCTGCACTTTTTGGACTTTGGGACGCTGCCATGTAGAAAAATCCACAAGACCTAGACACATATGAAAACAAAACATCTGGTTGAGTCCACGGTGGTGTGCTTCACATGCACCCTGTATCATTTTCTTATCAACAATGCCCTGCAAACCTCCAATTTTGCTGGAAATCACACATTTTCTCCATGTTTTTGTGATGGAACCTTCCGGAATCTGCAGGAATCCACAAAATTCCTACCACTCAGCATTGTTGCATGAATACTGATAAAATTCCTGCCCCACTTGTCAGCCTAAAAATATTTTTTTTTCAAACTGCCCTTCTAGATCCGCTTTGGTTCCGCCTCAATTTCAACAGGTTTTTGGCTCTTCCCTGTCACAGGCACTTGGCCCACCTACACAAGTGAGGTATAATTTTTCTCTGTAGACAGAGGGGAACGTTGGGTGATAGGAAATGTGTCCCAGTGCAGTGATCACACACAGAAAAGTGGGAAAAATTTGATTTTTTTGCTAAATTTGAGCTTTGCTGAGGATTCTGGGTAAGAAAACACTGGGGGTTCCACGCAAGTCACACCTTCCTGGGCTCCCTCGGGTGCTAGTTTTCAGAAATGTTTGGGATTGGTAGGTTTCCCTATTTGGCTGCTGAGCCTAAGACCAAAAACGCAGGTGCACTCCCAACTTGCAAAAAAAGGTAGTTCTGTATTTGATAATTTTGATGGTGTTCTGGGGCGTTTCCTTTCTGGGGTACAAGGCCTACATACACACATGTGAGGTACCATTTTTATTGGGAGACTTGGGGGAATGTAGGGTGGAAGGAAATTTGTGGCTCCTCTCAGATTCCAGAACTTTCTGTCACAGAAATGTAAGGAAAAGCGTTTTTTGGCCAAAGTTTGAGGTTTGCAAAGGATTCTGGGTAACAACATCTTGTGAGAGCCCAACAAGTCACCCACTCTTAGATTCCCCTAGGTGTCTAGTTTAAAAAATGTATAGGTTGGTAGGTTTCCCTAGTTGCTGGCTGAGCTAGAGGCCAAAATCCACAGCTAGGCATTTCGCAAAAAACATCTCTGTTTTCTTTAGGAAAATGGGGTGTGTCCACGTTGTGTTTTGGGGCATTTCATGTTGTGGGCACTAGGGCTACCCACACAAGTGAGGTACCATTTTTATCAGGAGACTATGGGGAACAGTGTTTGGTAGGATATTTGTGACTCCTCTCAGATTCCAGAACTTTCTGTCACCGAAATGTGAGGAAAAAGCTTTTTTTGGCCAAATTTTGAGGTGTGCAAAGGATTCTAGCTAACAGAACCTAGTAAACGCCCCACAAGTCACCCCATCCTGGAGTCCCCTAGATGTCTAGTTTTTAAAAATGCACAGGTTTGGTAGGGTCGGCTGAGCTAGAGATCAAAATCCACAGCTAATCATTTTACAAAAAACACAATGGTTTTCAATGTAAAAATGTGATGTGACCTTGTTGCGTTTCTTACCATGGGAATTAGGCCTACCCATGCAAGTGAGGAACCATTTTCATCAGGAGGCTTGGGGGAATAAATAATAGCAAAACAAATGTTACTGCCCTTGTCTTTCTCTACATTTTTTCCTTCCAAATGGAAGACAGTGTGTAAAAAATACCTCTATTTGAGAAATGCCCTGTAATTCACATGCTACTATGGGCACCCCAGAATTTAGAGATGTGCAAATAACCACTACTTTGCCACACCTTCACTTCTGTCCAATTTGGAAATACAAAGGTTTCCTTGATATCTTTTTTTCACTTTTTATATTTCAGCAAATTAATTGCTGTTTACCCGTTATACAATGAAAACCCATTGCAAGGTGCAGCTCTTTTATTGGCTCTGGGTACCTAGGGTTCTTGATGAACCTACACGCCCTATATATCCCCACAACCAAAAGCGTCCTGCAGACGTAACAGTATATTTCTTTAAAAAATCTGACATCACAGGAAAAAGTCACAGAGCTGTTTTTGTACCTCAATTTCAATATTTTTTTTATTTCAGCTGTCATTTTCTGTAGGAAAACCTTGTAGGATCTACACAAATGACACCTTGCTAAATTCAGAATTTTGTCTACATTTCAGAAATGTTTTGCTTTCCGGGATCCAGCATTGGTTTCACACCCATGTCTGTCAATAACTGGAAGGAGGCTAAGAGCACAAAATATAGTAAAAATGGGACATGTCCCAGGGAAATTCAAAAATTGTGTTGAAAAATGTGTTTTTCTGATTCAAGTCTGCCTTTTCCTGAAAGCTGGGAAGATGGTGATTTTAGTACCAAAAACGCTTTGTTGATGCCATGTTAAGGGAAAAAACCACAAGCCTTCACCTGTAGCACTTTTTTCCCATTTTTTTTTAAAACCGAATTTTTTGCTGGATTTTGGCTAATTTCTTAGTCTCCTTCAGGGGAACCCACAAACTCTGGGTACCTCTATAATCCCATGTATGTTGGAAAAAAAGACGCAAATTTTGTTGTGGGTAGCTTATGTAGATAAAAAGTTATGAGAGACTGTGAACTGCTCCAAATAGCAAAAAAAAAAGGCCTGACAACTGAGTGGGAAAAGGCCTGGCAGTGAAGGGGTTAAACATTTTCTTCAATCATTAGGTTATGTCAGTTTTGCAATCAATTGATTTCATTCTGTGAGACTCCGGGTCAATGTTATCTTTACTGATGAATGTTAGGTTTTGAACCTTTATTACTTTTGCTACTTGGCAGGTTAATGTTTTGTGTTGGTTGTGTATGTGACATACAATGTTGCATAGATCACTTTTTATAGATTGCACAGGTCACTTTTGTTTCTTGAAGGCAGCCACTTGGCTTATAGCATGTGTCATCTAATCTGTATAATTTTACAATATAGTGGCCACTAGGGTCGTGAGTTGCTTAATGTCAGCGTTTAATTGTTAGCCATGGCGATCAGGCGGCTGGAGAGCTGTTTACACTGTCATTCATATGGATTATTCTTCTTTTTGTTTTACCTTTACCAATTTTTATGCTTGAAATATTGAGATCGTTATTTTCATTGAAAATACTATACTGGCATTTCTTTTGACATTTTTCAAGTTGTTTTCTGTCCACATGGTAGTCTGTTCACTATGATATATTTATTTTTGAAGGGAATTGGGCTCTGGGTTATTTTGTAAAACAGTTTTGACAAAGACTGTGAGGTTGAAACGTATCAGCCATAACATTTTGTGTGGTGTTTCAATCCCGGAGTACAACCTCTTTTTTGTATCAGATGCAGCAGATTCTATTGAACTGTATTGAGTGGGTCTTCTGCCTACTGTCAAGCACCGACCCCAAGTGGTGGCTGAGGTTGGTTTATTGCAGGACCGCAAATGGAGGACATATAAATATATATATGAGTGCTATGAACTCATGAATGCACACTGCCATTTCTATCCTGAGATATCATTGTTTATATGAAAGAGCATGGTTAAGATAACCACTTTCTCTCATAACTGACACCATGGGATTTCATCTTTAAAACCTGTGATGGATGTTTGCAGCATCAAGATCTACTGTTGGTCTTTAGGAAAAGTTGTGTTTTTATATTCTGATTTGCATTTATTGTCTCTAGCACTGTCCACTTCAGGTCTTTAGGTCTGTGGTGTTTGTCTAGGGAATGTATGGTCCGTTTAGTGGTATAACATTTGCATTGGATGGTGCTCAATCGCTCATTGATGCATACCTTTACCAGCCTAGTCTTCATTCCCACATAACATAGCCCACATGGGCATGAGATAAAATAGATGTAGTTTGGTGTATTGCACGTTTTGTTTCTACATAACTTCCATGGTTTAATGAGGCCCAAATGTAATGCCTTTGTTTGTCCAATGAAGATCCTGAAACAGAAAATGCCTGTTGATCTGTGGTAAGTACCAAATTTTGGTCATAGATTCTGAATATTTCTTGGTTCTGGCCTAGTGTAAACTAATCAGTCCCTCAAATGCTGTGATTTTTAAAAATGTTTAAATGTAAATAGTGGTTATAAAAGAGACATAATTTTTGTGTTGAGCCTTTTTGAATTTCTCTGATGTTATTGACATCATTTGAGATTGGCGTGTATGTTGTAACCAGGTTAATTTTTCTTAAGGAAGGTGACTCTGAGCCTCAGATAGGTACTCTGACCCATTTACAGTTATAAAGGGGGTCCGGGAGGGACCTCTCAGGTAACAAATGTGTTTAAGAATTCAGCATGCTATTACTATAGTGCTCTAGTGGGATTCATCACAGAACACAGGGTGGTTCCACAGGACTTCCGTAAGAGCACACAGGTGCCACTCTGGCTTCCGTAGGAGTACCACAGAACCATTGGTAAAAAGTTTTTTTTTTAAATCACAAGCACTTGCTCTAAACACTTATGCCCCACGAGGTGGCCAATACCCTACAGCTCACACTATTCACCCTGTACCAGACTTTTTTATTGATAGGGAAACTATAATTCACAATCAATGTAAAGTGCACAGCCTTCAGCTGGTAGTGAAGAGGGCACTCCCTTGAGACACCCACGCAACATTAGATGACCATGGGCCAGATGTAGCAAAGTGTTTGCGCCTCGCAAACGGCGAAAATCGCCGTTTGCGAGGCGCAAAAGCCACTTTGCTATTCAGAAATGCATTTTGCGAGTCGGCTCCGACTCGCAAAATGCATTTCCGACTGGCAAATAGGAAGGGGTGTTCCCTTCCTATTTGCGACTCGCAGTGGGATGCAATTCCATTTGCGACCGCGTACGGAGTCGCAAATGGACTCGCAGTTACCATCCACTTCAAGTGGATGGTAACCCACTCGCAAATTGGAAGGGGTCCCCATGGGACCCCTTCCACTTTGTGAATAGACCCAAAAATATTTTTTCAGGGCAGGGAGTGGTCCAAGGGAAACGGGCTACACTTAAAAAAAAAAAAAACTGCTTTATTTAAAGCAGTCACGAACACGGAGGTCTGCTGACTACAGCAGGCCTCCATGTTTGTGAGTGCCTATACTCGCAATGGGGCCGCAATTTGCGACCCACCTCATGAATATTGATGAGGTGGGTCATTGCGACCCCATTGCGAGTCGCAGTCGGTGTCTGAGACACCGTACTGCATAGCAAATTGCGACTTGCAATTTGCGAGTCGGATGGACTCGCAAATTGCAAGTCGCAATTTTGCATTTTGCTACATCTGGCCCCAAGTCACTAATACTCATTCCCTCCAGACACCAAAACCCACTTACATGGTCAAGCCCATCTAAGGCAAGCCCTTATCATGCACTTCCTGTACTCTGTAGACAAGTCCTTCATGGAGAGCTGACTCCATCCAGAGACCTATGCCCCATAAACAGAACAAGCCCCTAAAATGCATAGTTTTTGCCCGGTAATGAACTTTCTGTTGCTACCCAATATCTTCCACCAGAAATGGGTAGGACTGACATAATATCGATCCATAAAGTATTGAAACACAAAAATATCAGGAATTAAATATTGATATCAAAATGATT
Organism: Pleurodeles waltl; assembly: GCF_031143425.1. Lineage (NCBI taxonomy): Eukaryota > Metazoa > Chordata > Amphibia > Caudata > Salamandridae > Pleurodeles > Pleurodeles waltl. The sequence continues at coordinate 769,313,783 of NC_090436.1, forward strand.
GACTCTGTATGCTTAACTATGAAAATCACAAATATCGAAAACACAAATATTGTCTTGGAAATACCAATGTTTACATATATCAAAAACACAAATGTTGCAAACAAATATATAATTTCCCTTAAATAAACATATATGTCAAAAACATTGATCCCCACAATGTTGACTACAATATTATGCCAAAAAAGTTAAGAATTGAAAGATGAAAAATACTTTTTACATAAAACAATGTCTTAAAGAAACCCTAAATCTTTGTATGCAAATATTTAAAATCACTACAAATATATTGCAGCACCCAAATATTAACTTTCACCCCAGAAAAATTATATATATAAAATATATACAATAAAACCTCCTAAAAACTAGCCTTAACTACAAGCAATGACACACCAACCTAAATATTAATAAATATATACAAATATATTTATGTCCAAAAATATCCAGCTATATATCATACATCAAAATTAAAACCTAAGTTAGCATTTACCATGAGAGGACACAAATGATAGAAAAAAATTCTAACTATAATAAACCAACAATAAGATGAGGGTAGAAACTACTTTCACCAATAAAATGTAATAGACTGTTAAGTCAAATATATAAAAGGAAACATTTGTAAACAACAAACTTTGTGTATACTACCTAGAGTAAAAAGAAAATAACAAGACAATTATTCCCTGTCCTCACTTAAAAACACTTAGGGGCATATTTATACTCCGTTTGCGCCGAATTTGCGTCGTTTTTTTCTACGCAAATTCGACTCAAAACTAACTCCATATTTATACTTTGGCGTTAGACGCGTCTAGCGCCAAAGTTCATGGAGTTAGCGTCATTTTTTGGCGTGAACACCTTCCTTGCGTTAATGAGATGCAAGGTAGGCGTTCCCGTCTTAAAAAATGACTCCCAGGCATGTTCATGGTATTTATACTCCCGGGCAAAAATGACGCCCGGGAGTGGGCGGGGCAAAAAACCCCGCATTTGCGCCTCTTTTTAACGCCTGGGTCAGGGCAGGCGTTAAGGGACCTGTGGGCTCAGAATGAGCCCAGAGGTGCCCTCCCCTGCCCCCAGGGACACCCCCTGCCACCCTAGCCCACCCCAGGAGGACACCCAAGGATGGAGGGACCCATCCCAGGGAAGAAAAGGTAAGTTGTGGTAAGTATTTTTTTTTATTTTTTTTGTGGCATAGGGGGGCCTGATTTGTGCCCCCTACATGCCACTATGCCCAATGACCATACCCAGGTGACATAAGTCACCTGGGCATGGCCATTGGGCAAGGGGGCATGACTCCTGTCTTTGCTAAGACAGGAGTCATGTTAATGGCATCTGGGCGCCCAAAAAAAATGGCGCAAATCAGGTTAAGACGATTTTTTGCCTCAGCCTGACTTGCCCCATTTTGGGACGCCCAAACGCCATTTTTCCCTACGCCGGCGCTGCCTGGTGTACGTCGTTTTTTTTTCACGCACACCTGGCAGCGCCGGTCAGCTAACGCCGGCTAACGCCATTCAATAAATACGGCGCCCGCATGGCGCTTCAGAATGGCGTTAGCCGTCGCTAATTTTTTTGGCGCAAAACTGCGTTAGCGCAGTTTTGCGTCAAAAAGTATAAATATGGCCCTTAATGACACAAACTAAAAAAGTCCACCAACTGTGCCGCAGCTGCCCCTAGAAGATACCAAGGCATACACATACATGAACATTTAACAATTACACATAATGAAAAACCTTTCCTTTAACATGACAATCTAAATAATGAGAAACTAATTGTATTATTCTCTACAGCAAACAGCTTAATACAACTTAGCAATGTCAAATCTGGATGATGAATGGGATCTTCAAAATGTGTCCCAAACCAGTTACTTAGTTCTGCACCATACATGGTGAATATCAAAATAAAAATATTTATTTTATAAATCCCTACTGCCAAATAAACAAGGCAGCACTTATCACAACCTCTTAAATCATATGAAATAAATAACTACTACTCCCAAAAATGATTCAAGACTTCGAGCAGGATATGATTCAAACCATCTGAAATATATACCCCAGAGCCATACACAGCTGTAATTTATCATGTCAACAAATTATGTGGAGACATCTACAAAAATCTGCATTAATTGTAGAAATTTCCACAATCACTTTGCCTTGAAATAAAACAAAATAATAGTGCTTCCTAAGTCCCAGTCACAGGGGTAGCCAACCACTAGAATTTACTAAAAGAAAGCCCTTTCTATCAACACAGACAAACTTAGGGCTCGATTATGACTTTGCTGGTCTCACCGCCATACCACTGCGATGGCGGCCAGAATACCTTTGAGCTGGCGGTTTTCAGCCTGCTGTATTATGATGTATGTAGCCTGAACCACTGCCTGCTTTAATGGAGTAGTTACCAACAGTGGCGGTCTGTAATGTTGGTGGTATGTACTCTGTCGGGATCAGGGCCTTGACTTATCGCTGAACCAATTACGATACCACTGTTGTACCGTCAGTCCCCTTGTGGCGGTTCCCTGATGGTGGTAGGCCATCATGGTATGCTCTCAGCAAAGCACCAGAACAGTGCCCACTGGATGGATTAAAAAACAACACAGCTGAGATCCATTGGCCAAGTGGACACACCTGCAAATCACACTTTAAAAAACACCCCTATCCCAGACCATGATGCTTTGACTCTCCAATGAAGCACAGCAAGACAGAGGCCAGATATTGTTTTTTTCAGTAGACAAGGCAGCCATTTTTCCCTATCCCATTTAAGAATTTTGATATACTTTTGTTCCATTTTCTCTAATATCACTTGTTTTGTTTTTTTAGTCACTGTCACCGACTTTAAATTAGCGTTATGTCATTTAGAAAAAAAACACTAAGTTGTAGGTGTGGTGGATGAAATTATAAGAGTAGAGTCACAATTGTTTGGAGGCCAAGTCCAACTTACTCACAATTGTTTGGAGGCCAAGTCCAACATAGTCTTCTCAGTAGCAAAATGAAAATGTAACAAAGGATAGGTGACAGAGTGAATGCTGTAGGTACCACCTTGCGCACAAAGGAGAAAATTAGGAAGAGCTGGAGCAACATGAGGGGGAAGGTGCATTCCCTTGCCTCAGAGCAACCCATTACAACTCTTTCCCTGGGAGAAAAAGGTCTGCATCCTGAGAGCTTGACAGGAATAGCTGAGGGAGCAGAGTCTGGTAAGTTACACCTCACTAAATGTCGGTACACTTTAATGTCCTGCATGCTCTCATCTCTTCTTTTACTATTGTATTGTCTATGTACTTTCCTAACATGCAATACTCAAAGTTTCTGACACATTTGATTGTGAATGCGTGTGGTTGCATATAAGTTCACACATATCAATCTCTGTTAGTGTGTTACTAATAAAACATCATCCCAGGAAACATGATATGTGTCAATATGTAAATGTATGGTCAAGCCTAACTGCAATTTGGCTACAGGTATGTAAGATTAACCATTTGTCAAGTGGAAGAAGCAGGAGATTTGACAATTATCATGAGGCCCTCTTCCTGTAACAGAAAACAAGGTGTAATTGTACTTTGCCCATTTTAACTTGTGTGACATCTTACAACTGATATTCACTCCTCATTGAGTAAACCATTTGTCTAGTGTTAGAAGGTTGTGAGTTACATGACTACAAATACTATGAGTCTCTGTTTCTGTAACAGAAAACAAGATGTAATTGTTCTTTTGCCCATTTTCACTTTTCTAACATCTCACAAGTGATGTTTACTTTTCATGTGCTGAGCAATCCACATATAGGCCCTCATTCGGACCTTGGCGGGCGGCGGAGGCCGCCCGCCAAAGTCCCGCCGTCAGGTTACCGTTCCGCGGTCGAAAGACCGCAGCGGTAATTCTGACTTCCCCGCTGGGCTGGGCTGGCGCTGGGCTGGCGGGCGGCCGCCTTCAGGCCGCCCGCCAGCCCAGCGGGAAAGAGGCTTCCACGATGAAGCCGGCTTGGAATCGAGCCCGCGGAGTGGAAGCTGTGCGACGGGTGCAGTTGCACCCGTGGCGTATTTCACTGTCTGCGCAGCAGACAGTGAAATACATTTAGGGGCCCTCTTACGGGGGCCCCTGCAGTGCCCATGCCAGTGGCATGGGCACTGCAGGGGCCCCCAGGGGCCCCGCGACCCCCCCTACCGCCATCCGGTTCCCGGCGGGAGAACCGCCGGGAACTGGATGGCGGTAGGGGGGGGTCGGAACCCCCTCGGCGGCGCAGCTAGCTGCGCCGCCTTGGAGGATTCCAATGGGCGGCGGTACACTGGCTTTACCGCCACGGTCGGAATGCCCATTGGAGCACCGCCGGCCTGTCGGCGGTGCTCCCGCGGTCCTCCAACCCGGCGGTCATGGACCGCCAGGGTTGGAATGACCACCATAATGCTTTACTCAAAGGCATGTCTGCTTACTTGAGTGTATGAGTGACATCAATTATTTGTAAGGCATTACTCTAGGTCAGCTGATTGGAAGTTGCAGGTAACCCATTGACTCTGCACTGCTCACATGATCACTAATGCTGCATATACAACCAAGTTGTGTGTTTGCCTGTTTCATACATAACTAGGCCTTGAAATGGTCAAATACACATTACCTTTCCACTATGTTGGCTTAAATGTTTGTGAGCTTTCGTGATCATTACTTAATCTAAAATGCAACTTATCAAGTACATGCTTTCAAAGCCTACAAAGGTCTTGTAAACAAGTGCAATACCATGGAAATATATCACTATATAAATTCCTACCTATTTTGATTTTCCTAGGCCTCAGCTTACTGCTGCACAAACCATTTGGATGTAGATTGCACACTTTCACCAATAGCAATCTTCTCTATTTCACAACAGGTTAATCTGGCACAGCATCTGGGCACTGAACAGACACACACCCCACGCCTGGATGAAGCCCTCAGTAATGACAACACTCCTGGACAAGGGATGTAGATGAAGGACCTTGCACATCTGATAAGCCTGGTCAGATGACAACAGTGCGTCTCACTGTTCCTACACCAACACCTCCAACCCCAGCCAACTGCAGTCCCCCTAACTTGTGTACCTAACAAAATTTGTCCCATCTCGTACCCCACAGGATTCCGAGGTGTGAATCACCAGCTTTGACACAGAGAAACCAGGACCCAGTGGGAGAGGGCACCCAGGCTAAGGGCACAGGCTTGTGGGGGTAGGGTCTGTGGGAGGGATCCTGTGGGCCAGCAGAGTGAGGCCAGTGGGGCCACTCGCACTCAGGACAACATCAGCCAAGTTTTGGGAGTCTATCAGGAGTCCCAAGGTGTGATGGGCCAGGTACCTACCGAACTCCGGGAGATGAAGAAGCTACAGAGGGATATACATCAACAGATGAAGGCCATAACGCCAACATGGGCTCCCTACTAGGGGTCCCGATGGACATTCCTACAAACCTGAGCAGGACTTTTCCACCACCATCTACTTCTCCCTGTTGTACAACTACATCAAGCCTAGCTATATCTGTGGAAGCCTCAGGAAGGGAGTCCCTGCCAGATGAAGAAACACTTAAAGACACTCTTGCCTCGCAGCAGCAGAATCCCCCCATCCATCACAGGTTAGGACACCAATGGAAAAATCCAGGCAGTGCAGTTGACAAGAGAACACCACTGCCAGCAAGAAACCTCAGCCATCTTTTCCTCCATTGTGTGTCACACATTCACTCTGTGGACTAATTCTGGATGCTTTTCCATTTCAGATGGGAGCAGTAATCTGGATTTTGGATTTCAGGTAATTTTGCAACTACATCTATGGTTTCATTCCCAAATGACTGACTACTTCACTTTTCTTTTATGTTAGTTTTTGCACAAAATATGTCTTCACTTTTATATCTTCAATAAACTCACAAGTCACAAACATATTGTCTGCTATGGTAAATTTCACATTTAGCAATGTAGAAATGTAACACCATGTGAACTATACAATGAAAAACAAGCTACTTGTGTAAGCATGGATATGTTGCATGTACATAATGTTTAGCTTAGGATCACAACCATGTCACACCAACACATACATACAAGTATTGTGTCTTATAACATCTTTATGACATTGATCTAATCACATGTTGTCAGAAACATAGCAAATCATCCATGCCTCATTTATACTGTGGGTACTAGTGAAGACCTTAACAAAATGGAAGGAGGGAATACTTCAGACATTTTCTTATAGAATAGGCAAGAATAAAGTTGGTCTATGTCATCAGCTGGAGCCATATCACCTACCTCACTAAAGGAACCTTAGATCATTTAAAGTAAGACTCAGGCAGATGGCAGTTCACCAGTATCTGATCACAGGGACATCACAATCCAGTGCTTCTGCATCTGGTGGAATGTCACAAACAAATGTCAGTGTTGTGCCACAATCACTTTAGCTTCCAATGATGGGATACACCAATAGCTATACAGTTCATACAAAATGAGTATTTAGCCAATGGGAAGGGAAACTAACCTGATTTGGGCCTACAACAACATATTGTATGTGCACATGATGGCACACATAATGCATTATATCCACCACATGACTAGGATCAAGTCCAATGGATTCTTCTTAACTTCTAGCCTATCAGTGTGCAAGCTGTCCTCATACAGGTTTTGTACACCAAAAGACTGTGACATGCATTCCCCAAACAATCCATGACAACTTCATATATTAAAACAGCATCATATACCTGCTAATGACACAACTCTGAAATGTCCAAATGAAGATGCCATGGTGAAGGTACCTAAAACACAATATATCAAAGAGATTAGCTATGCAACCATATATATGACACAATATACATAGTAAACTTCTGGAGAACACAGTCCATGATCGAAATCTTAGCTAAACAGAGCAACAATACCATGAACTTGTTTCTAAATCTTCCTCTACAAACACCTTTTGCCAGAATTTGCCAGAGCTTTGGCATCCTAACATTTTCCATAAACATGCTCCTCACATCATCATAACAAGAGTTGCTTTAATAGTCAAAGTCACGACATCTCATAACATACTTACATTGATAAGAGGTTGATTATGAGATCTTGATGTTTCAGCTCCTTCCTCTTCGTGGCACTTCAGGCTCTCCTATCCATGCGATGTAAAGGATGTTCCGTTAGGGTGATATTTTGGAGCATGCAGCAGGCCACTGTGATTTGGCACACCTTCCCTGGTGAGTAGAGGAAGGCTTCCCCAGTCTTGTCCAGACAACAAAAGCTGGTCTTCAGGACCCCAAAAGCCCAATTCACTGGCTGCTGTGTTCTTCCATGGGCCTCATTGAAGCGGGCTTCCCCTGGTGTAGTTAGATTCATTAGTGGTGTCAACAACCAAGGATGGTTGGGATATGATAAGCCTCATGTTTTGAATAAAGACATATGTGCTACAATAAATCACACACTTTCTGATTACAGTACCTGACATTACACACACAAAGTTAGGAAAGATCATACTTACCAACAAGTCAGGCCCTCCCTGGTAGTAGTTGTGACACCAGCTGGGGTACGGTGCTATTCCACAGTATGAAGGAATCATGGGCTGAACCTGGGAACAGGGCACAGATGTTTGAAATATTCAAATCTGGCAAGCATACAACTTGCATGTTAATAGAATGGATGTTCTTCCCGTCCCGGTAAACTTGTTCACTGACTTGCGGTGGTAGTAATGTAATATGGGTGCCATCAATGGCTCCAACAACTTGTGGGAGGCAACCAAATCCATAGAAGTTCACCTTCACATTGACTAAATCCTCACAACTGGGGAACCTGATTCAGATGTCAGTTTGTTTCATCATTGCTAAAGGCACATCTTGTAATACACCACTGAACATTGGCTGTGAGATAACGCAAGATTTAACCACTTTATATTAAAAGGATCCTGTGGCAAGAAAATGCAATACTGCTATGTTTCACAACTGGCGGGATACATGTAGGATTAGTATCTTGAGGCAGGAGATTAGACTCCAAATTATGTCATAAATCCTGTATCATTTGCCAATTCAAATGAAACTTCTTGATTACATCCCTTTCTTCCTTGTTCTGAAGGTCTGTAAATGGTTGGTACATTGGACATTGTCACCTCCTCCTTCTCTCAGGGTACCTATGTGTGGAGAACAAATAATTTAGAGCATTGATCACAGTGTCCGGAGTAACATGTATGACGAATAAGCTAAAAGTCATGTGACAAAAATAACTGGTTAAGAAAGCATTATACATTATTCACGTAATTGTCTACTGTCCAACATCTACCTATAATCCCCATTATGGTCGGTCACAGGTATCTGTAACAGAAATGTGCACATTATGCACCTAAAACTGTACCACGAGCACCTTAATATTGTAAAGTTTGAAATATTCTCACAAAATACTGTCACTGGCAATGTACAGTGCACCATGGTAACATGGCATTTATGCCCAGTAACACACTACACTGATGTTTGTGTAAAATAAATTACAGAGCACCAATTAGTGGGGATGATGCACTTAACCGTCACCAATACTATGGTTCCAATGGCTAAAATGGCGGATGCCTGACCTTACATATTGGACATTTAGAAGCTGCCACTGCTGGCAGATGTAGATTGTGTGGTGGACGGTTTCATCCACGATGGACACAGACAGAGACTAACGTTGGTGACTGTGATGACCATGATCCAATGGCTGTGTCCGTCTATGCTGATAATCCGTCTATGCTGCTAACCGCGTACATGGAGCACATGTACACCATAGCTTGAAAAATATCTCACTTGCCTCCTGAAACTGCTGCCACCAACACCTCTTCCATTTTAGCTGATGTTTTTTAATGAATTCAGATTACTGTAGCAACATTTTGTGGTCCATCCATGGGATAAAAATGTAATGGATTATGGAGACCTGTACTTTTTCTACTTAACATCACCATTGTGATGTGTGATTAGCCCTAGATCCTACTTGTGTTGCATGCATATATCTATGCATGTATACTTTTCAGAGTACCTACAATATATTTGCTAATCATATCATGGCAAATGAGGAAAAATTTATATGCCTTACAGCATGAGCTGTGTATGTATACTATTAAAAGCAGTTGAGGATGATGTCAACTATGTGTACAGTCCATATAACCCTCAGCCCAGACCTCACCAAACAGTTGTCTGTAAGCTAGCTGTACCTCAATTACCCCTTCTGAGTGCCACACAACCTTGAGTTCACATATTAGATGACCACAAGACGTACGTTCATGCATTGAAGTGATGGATATTTGATGTTACATATGGGTTCAATATGCTCAGCCTGCAGAGAGCAAGGAGGCCTGACAAAGAGTACTATGGCCCAGGCTGGGGCAGAGTTACTGTGGCAATACAGTTGATGCCCAGTGTAATCTCCCTACAGACCTGCACATTCTTGGATGTTAGCAAAATGAGTTTTCTGAACCAATAGTAGCTTTGGTTGCTTTTACATAGACTACATTTGTAATAGTGATTGAGGTGACCCTCTGACCTGATACATCTTTCTATAGTCCCACATTGTCAATGTGTGCCATTTACTAATGACAGGCCCCTTACTCCCACAGATCTGTCGTCACTTCTCCTTAGGTCATGTTTGCATTGTACAGGCCTATTGCACATGTGACAAACTAGCAGTGCAGATAGTTGGTTACTTCTGAAGAGATCATGATATGTGAATCACCAGCTTTGTTACATTCAACCAATCAAACAAGACATATATTGGTATGTTGAATGTCATTTCTGTAATGGTGCCACATATGGTAAAAGTTGTGTCCTGTGATGCCAGTACATAACACACAAACTTAATCAGACATTATATGATATTCCATTAAGTAGTCCACAGGACCACACATCCCCAGAGAAGTGGCTCTCAGTGACACACATGCCAGCCCCCCTTTCATTGTGACATAAGATTTAGGATGTAGTCTATACTATGGTACCAGCCTGTATGGACTATATGAAAGACGTCAATGGGTCTGACTGTAAATGTGTCAGTACAGTCATGCACAAGCAGGTTACCCCTTAGGAGGTCACAATGGCTTGTTGTGTTACATGGTAGCTCACATCACATTACATGTTGGTTAGCCCTGGGCGACATGATGCTACTGTGGCTGCTTTAGTCAGTGTAGGCATGGTCAGGGTTGAAGATAGTCATCAGATGACTACAAAAGTGTGTATTTATGTCTCTGTAGTTTTCAGCATGTGAGAATTGCATTGCACATGTAGTGTGTTAACATTTAGTAATGCTTGTGTTAGGTGTTTACAAAATGTGTGTCAACCAAACAGATATCCAAAAATTGGCACTTATTACCTGTTTATTCATTTTTTGCATCCGCACAGGTCAACACCCATCAGAAGCAAGCCATATGGAGAGCCATCACACAGAAAATGCAAACCCTTGGGGTCTATCGCGGTGCAACATCCATTGCCGGAAAAGTTGGAAGGACTTGAGGCCCTGGACCCAGAAGATAACAGAGATCCACCTGGGGCTGTCATTTTAACACAGAAGAGGCACACACCGGACCCTGATCCCCCTAATGGCCCCACATACTGGTGGTGGCCTACGTGGAGCCTGATGGGTGATTGACAGATTCACAGCAGCTGTAACGGTGAGGGTGAGTCCTGGCCAGAGTCAAACATGTTACACTGCCAGCTTGGTGTGTTACAGGCAGGCATTTCCCCATCAATGTTGGGAGTGGCCCATGTGTGAAGCACAAGAAGAGTTATTGTTTGTGGAGGTGTGGTAGAAGGTGCAGACTGATGTGCTTTGCCTATTGTCCTTTTGACCAGAGACACAGCAGAGTTCAGTCCACTACCAATTTATTGTCTTGAGCAGACACATGGCTGAGTAAAGTGATTAATCGGCTTAGGTCTGATTCACAAAGGTAAACTTAGACTTTTGGTTTAGACCAAAAGTCAAAGTTTATGGCTTTCCACTATTCACAAAGGTAAGATACAAGTAGTATCTGTAGGTCTGCACTGGGGACGGAAAAGGAGAGTGAAGGAGAATTATAGTAGAATAGAGGTGACCAAGCCCTTCAGGTGTACACACCAGACCCCACCTCAAACTCACCCCACCTGAGAGGGACGTCCTCTCCACCATAGACTCCTACCCGCTCAATGGGCTGCCTGTGGGTGATGACCTCAATGCGGTGCCTGGTAATATATGATGATACTAACAATGACACTAAGGCCCTCATTACAACTTCCGCGGTCTTGAAAAAAGACTGCCGAAGCCGCGGGTGCCACAGTACCGCCAGTGCTGGCGGTATTGCTGGCACCATATTTTGACATTTCCACTGGACCAGTGGACGGAAACAGTGTTTCAGTCCCCTGGCCCAGCAGAAAAGTCACATCAACATTGAAGCCGGCTCATAATAGAGCTGGCGACAATGTTGATGTGCAGCGGGTGCAGGAGAACCCGTCATGCATTTCACTGCCCGAAATTTGGGCAGTGAAATGCGTGATGGAGCTGTGCCTGGGGGCCCCTGTACTGCCCATGGCAAGTGCAGGGGCCCCCAGGGGCACCCCGAGTCCCCCTTACCACCAGCCTTTCCATGGAGGTGTTTACCGCCATGGACAGGATGGCGGTTGGGGATTATGACCGCCTGGATGAAGCCTGGCGGTAAAGTGGAGGGGCTGGCGGTATGGACGTGGCCAATGCTCCACGGTCATAATACACTGGCGGAACACCGCCAGCCTGTTGGCGGTGTTACCGCCAGTGTTCTGCCGGCCGCCAGGGTCATAATCACTCCCTAAATGATCAACATCTGAGATACTCTTCAAATGTGACAATGAATGTTGTCCCAAGTATGTGCAATTTGCATGGTGAGTTACATCCTCATGTGTCTCATTTAGTCCACTGCAGTACAAGTCCCAGAATCCTATGTAATGGCAGTGGCAAATTCCAATTCCTTGTTCATCAAACAGTGGCCCATCACTGCTGCCTCACACAGTTAACACTGGTAAATGGCAATAGATAATGTCCCTCATTCACTTACCCCTGCTGTTGGCATGTAGATGCAATTGTATACATATGTGATAGGTTGCACACATTCCAATAACTTGGTTGAGTCTTATGACCTTTCCCTTTTGTTGCCACATACAGCCAGACTACAGTCACACACTGGAAAAGAGGTCTCTGCACCATCAGGGAGGCAATGTCATGGAGCACATCAACCCACACAATCAGCATAAACTCGTACATATATATGGCCAGGAGAGGGACATAACTCCTCCATTGTGATAAGTCATCTTATAGATGCATTAAATACAATCCATAAACAGTGCCAAACCTGTGAACATGTTGTGTATCACATGTGTCAACTAGAATGTAAACTGAAAACACACATATAATTGTAGGCCTTGTGACATTGTTCAGAAATACACAGCCTGGAATGATCTCTGCTACATGTATGGGTGTAACATCAGGTCAGGCACCACAAACTTGGTGAATGCTGGACTCTGGTAAGTTTACCTAAAATTAATTTACCAAATGCTTATGCTCCTAAACTGTGGACTAAGTGTCAGCCGTATGTGTTGTATGTCTAATATTACTATTGTCACTCTTCTCCATATGCTCACATATGGCTCACAACAGTATACCACATCCTAACATGTTGGCTAATGAAAGGTTGATTCAAAATATATGTGTGCAGTACGTACCTAAGAGTTTATACTGGGCCTCATATAGGTGGATTTGGCGTAGGTCAGTGCAGCAAGTCTAAACATTACAAGTCATTATACCTCACCTTAGCAGGAGTAAGGTTTTTGCGCATCCCCAGGTTTACATGGTTCTGTCCCTCTGCGCAAGTGTCAAAATTCATGGGTGTTTTGTTAGAAACCCCCTTCAACGCTCATGGAATGCCATCCAAGTGCAGAGTAAGGCAGCACAGTGATTTGTGCAGCTTTGCTTCACTCCATAGCTAGGAGACCAACAAAAGCCAAGCAAAGTGGCTTGCCATGGCTTCCTAGATAGGATTTAGTAGTGTGTACAGCCAGTCACACAAAAAGTGATGCTCCAGTGGTTCAAGGGGCTCCTAAATATGTCCCTGAGTCTCTTAGGGAGAGGAGTAGTCACAATTAGTTTGTAAGTCAATGACATGGATACTTGCAGACAAAATCCCAGGGCACAAAATGCTAAAGTAATTATGTGGATGAGGGACGTGCTGATGATAGCAGGCTTGTGGTTGGGAAGGGGGGATGTGGATGGTGAGGTGGGTGTAGAGGAGGTGAAGCATATACATCTAGTGGTTGAACTGCACAGCATGAAACCAGTTAAGGTGGGGATCAGCTCAGCTTCTCCTATTGACCAATTTCTGTGGTCTTTTCACTTTGCCTCCTCTTCCACCATATTTACATATGCGTAATTGTTGAAATACAGAACTATAGGATATGTGCTGCACATAACTGTATCCGGTGTCAGGTAAAATAGACCATGATGCTGTTCATGTAGATTGGGAACACAAGCCAGAAAAAAGTGCACAGTGTGAACCTCCTAGTGGGGAGTGGGGTAGTAGAAGGAATGTTAGCCAAACCCTGGTTGATAATTGTGTATATCAAACTTATCCTCTGCAATACACTGACATGATCTGGTGTGCAAAGATGAACCAACTCTGCATGTTGTGAAAAACTCCTTTACAAATTTGAAGAGACCACTTCATACTTATGATTCATGATGCCCCTAAAAATGAAGTTTTGTCCAAAGGAAGGCAGTGCAGGACATCCTAGTTATTTCTGCCCTGTAGCTCTCAGTAAGCTCCAGATACATGCTTGCCTGTAAGTGTGATACCTGGTTAAAATGAGGGCTGTGTTGAATTAACAGCTGACCAGCATTGCTGTTGACCAGGGGGCCTCATGTGAGGGTCAGGAGTTAGACATGTGACCACCTGCCTGTAGATTATAGATCACTGGTCTATACCTATGACATGTACATGTGGAATCAACACCATCATCTCAGATATGGACATATACATTACATTACAGCTGCTGACAGGACTACTTCAGCGATACCCATGACACCATGCAGGAGTTTGGGGGACATCCTGGCTGCAGTAGTCATACCCACTGCCATCCGTCTATCAGGAAAACATGCTATATAGTGTTGCCGACCTTTGATACCCTACTCATGCACAATGACCAGATCCTTGTGCATCAATTAGCAGATATGGCCACTTTTAGACTGAATCTATAGTTGGTGTGTAAAATGACGCTAACATAATCAGTGATGTGTATGTCAAGTGTGCATATTCACATTTAAATCATGGTGAACATTGACTATGGTGTCACTTGCTTCACAAGCTGCTGGATCAAGGACTATGGTGGTCATTAAAACCCTGGCGGACGGTGTTAAAGTGGCGGTAAGACCACCAACAGGCCGGCAGAATTTTTTTTGCTATTACGACCGTGGCGGAAACCGCCAACAAAGACAGCCACTTTAAAACTCCGACCACCACGGTGGTACAAACAGCACGGCGGTCACCGCCAACAGACAGGTGGGAGACAATGTACCGCCCACACTATTATGACAGGCCAATCCGCCACCTTTTCCGGGGCGGATTCCCCGCAGATAAAAACACGGCGGAAACAGGAATTTCGAAGGGAAAACGCTCACCTCTACATACTCCACGAGGACACCATGGACCCGGAACTCCAAATCCTACCTGCGATAGTCTTCCTGCTCCTGTACCAGGAGCACGAACGCCGGCGGCGAAGACCACAGAGAGTACCGCACCTATGACACAGGGGAGGGGGGAGGCAAAAAACAGGGACACACACACGCAACACCCCCACCCCCACCCTCACCCACTACAACATACACACTAATACATATCTATACATTATAGTTACACTCCCCAACCCCCCGGAAGAATACAAAGACGAAAGGAAATGAGTGTAACCATTGTAATATATTAAAATGCAGTACGCAAAAATATACATATATACACTATTAACAAAATAGACACCAAGAATAGTAGTCCAGGTATTGCACCATTTATAGTCCGTGGATCACTGGGCCCAAAATGCATGGGCAAGGCCTACACACAATACCAGATCAAAACAGAGAGAACACTACAGGGGCATCAGACAGAAATACAACAGGCACCTCAGGGGGAAGGGAAGGGGGGGCACCTCAGCCTGATGAGTGCACGACGCCAGATCCACGAGGGGGCTCAATGCCCACTGTTCAATCCTGGGGAGTGCAAAGCCACAGTCTCTCAAGTCTCTACAGTGGGTGGGTTGCCCACTGTTCAATCCTGGAGAGTGCAAAGCCACAGTCTCTCAAGTCTCTACAGTGGGTGGGTTGCCCACTGTCCAATTCTGGGGAGTGCAAAGCCACAGTTTCTCAAGTCTCTACAGTGGGTGCCTTGCCCACTGTTCAATCCTGGGGAGTGCAAAGTCACAGTCTCTCAAGTCTATACAGTGGGTGGCTTGCCCACTGTTCAATCCTGGGAAGTGCAAAGCCACAGTCTCTCAAGTCTATACAGTGGGTGGTTTGCCAACTGCATTATCCTGGGGAGTGCAAAGCCACAGTCTTTCAAGTGTCTCCAGTTGGTGGTTTGCCCACTGCATTATCCTGGGGAGTGCAAAGCCACAGTCTCTCAAGTCTCTCCAGTGGGTGGTTTGCCCACTGCATTATCCTGGGGAGTGCAAAGCCACAGTCTATCAAGTGGATAACAGTCTCCACTGGTTCTGGAGGAGGAGTGGTGCCCAGAGTGCTTCATCCTGTGAAGGACAGAGGTAGTGGATGCATGTCTCCACTGGTTCTTGAGGGGGACCGGTGCCCAGAGTGCTTCATCCTGTGAAGGACAGAGGTAGTGGATGCATGTCTCCACTGGTTCTGGAGGGGGACTGGTGTCCAGAGTGTTTCATCCTATGAAGGACAAAGGTAGTGGATGCATGTCTCCACTGGTTCTGGAGGGGGACTGGTGCCCAGAGTGCTTCATCCTGTGAAGGACAGAGGTAGTGGATGGATGTCTCCACTAGTTCTGGAGGGGGACTGGTACCCAGAGTGCATCCCTCACCCCGTGACAGTCCCAGTTGTGTCAGTGCCCCTGCTGCTCATGCGCTAGTGGTGCTTGATTTGGCGGTGCCCTGATCAGCGGTGCTTGATTTGGTGGTGCCCTGTTCAGCGGTGCTTGCCCTGTTTAGCGGTGCTTGATTTGGTGGTGCCCTGTCAGCGGTGCTTGAGTTGGCGGTGCCCTGTTCAGCGGTGCTTGATTTGGCGGTGCCCTGTTCAGCCGTGCTTGCCCTGTTCAGTGGTGCTTGCCCTGTTCAGTGGTGCTTGATTTGGCGGTGCCATGTCAGCGGTGCTTGAGTTGGCGGTGCCCTGTTCAGCAGTGCATGCCCTGTTCAGCAGTGCTTGATTTGGCGGTGCCCTGTTCAGCGGTGCTTGCCTGTTCAGCGGTGCTTGATTTGGCGATGCCCTGTCAGCGTTGCTTGAGTTGGCGGTGCCCTGTTCAGCTGTGCTGGCCCTGTTCAGCGGTGCTTGATTTGGCGGTGCCCTGTCAGCGTTGCTTGAGTTGGCAGTGCCCTGTTCAGCTGTGCTTACCCTGTTCAGCGGTGCTTGATTTGGCAGTGCCCTGTTCAGTGGCGCTTGTCCTGTTCAGCGGTGCTTGATTTGGCGGTGCCCTGTCAGCGTGCTTGATTTGGTGGTGCCCTGTTCAGCGGTGCTTGCCCTGTTCAGCACTGCTTGAGTTGGCGGTCCTTCATGGCCCAGCCGGTCTTGTGCTGGCGGTCCTTCATGGCCCAGCGGGTCTTGTGCTGGTGGTCCTTCATGGCCCAGCTGGGCTGGGGCTGGCGGTCCTTCATGGCCCATCTGGGCTGGGGCTGGCGGGGCCTTCCTGGGCAGCTGGGGTGGGGCTGGCGGGGCCCTCCTGGGCAGCTGGGCCGGGGCTGGCGGTGGCCTCCTGGGCAGCTGGGCTGGGGCTGGCGGTGGCCTCCTGGGCAGCTGGGATGAGCTGGTGGTGGCCTCCTAGGCAGCGGGGATGGGGCTGGAGGATGATTGTGGACTTGCAGGCAAGTTGAAAGCAGGTTGGATTATTTAGAATTGAACTGCCAGTACTCAGCTCTGCATTTTGGAGGAACCTCAAAAGCGTTGAGAGATATATGTTCATGGGTGTTGGAGTGAAGAAGAAGCTTATATATGCAGCATTTCATTTGAACAAACCATATTAAGTCAGAGTGCTATCTGGTAATGGCACACTTTGGGTTTTAGAGCCTGCCTGCCACCTGCAATACATAATTTCCAAAGACCTACACACACTTTGGATAGAGGTTGCTGGAGAGGAAGCAGTTGTATATACAGATATACAGATGCCACTCACAGCCCATTCATTGACCTAAAGTACTTTCTTGTCTGGAGCAAATTTCCTGCTGTTAAAATGTTTTACCAGCCACATTTTTCTTGATACCACTCTCTTGCACACTTCTGGGTGCCTTCCACTATTTCTGGGTTGAGGTTTTGCCCTGGGACACCCTGGAGCAAGACATAGTGAATGCCGAAGCGGGACATACTTAGTTTAACTTACAAGTTTTAAGCAGTCATGAACATGCTCTTCAATGTCTACCAGTGTTTTGTAGCCTGTCCTCTTATACTAGCTTACTTCCCATCAAGGGACACCAGGTGGAACCAGGCTTGGAAACACTATAAATCAGGTGGGTCACTGGTGTAACATACTATGGCCCTAATTACAACATTGGCAGTATTGTCCGCCTACCGCCACAGGCGACTGCCGCCAACATACCGCCGCCGTGGCTACCAGCTGTCTACGCATATTATGACAGCGACGGTATTCCACCAGAATGCTGGCGGAACACTGTGACGGTCATGGTGGCAGATGACGGTTTTGCGGTGCTGCTGACAGCAGCACCGCCATGCCAGCAAAACACTGCTGACCGTACCATGAGCAATGATGCGCCCTGCCGGTGTTTGGTTGGTGGACGCTGCTGCTGACAGCAGCGCCACGGACCGTCTCCAGCTGGAGGACCCCCTGCAAGCAGGTAAGTCAGGTTCTCCGACCGGAGAGGGGGATGGGGGTGTTATGTGAATGTGGGGGGGAGTGTGTGTTTGTTTTGGTATCTGTGCATGCGGGTGTGAGTCACATAGGATGCATGCATGAATGAGTGAGTGTTGTGTGATATGAATGCATGTGTGTGACAAGGTATGCTGGTGTGTGTTTCGGTGTGTGGGTTTGTATATGTGCATGTGTGGGTGGTGGTGGATATGCGTGTGTGTATGTGTGTATATGCGTGCACGTGTGGGTGTGTATATGTGCCGGGGTAAGTAGAGGGAGGGGTAGGGTGGGGCGGACTCTGGGGACGGGGAGGGGGCGGAGGAGACCCCTGTCAGTGCCAGGGAAGCAATTCCCTGGCACTGATAGTGCCTACCACCATGGTTTTTGTGGCGGTAAGTTTGCCACGAAAACCATGGCGGTAGGCCGGGTCGTAATTCCGAGGGTGGGATTGTGACGGCCGCCGGGCTGGAGACCGAAGTCTCCAGCCCAGCAGCCATTACCACCCTGGCAGTGGGTGTGTTAAAGTGGCGGTCTTAGATGGCGGTAACCGCCATGGTCAAAATCCCATTTTTCTTACCGCCGGCATGTTGGCGGTATTACCGCCACTTTAACATTGACCACCAGGCTTGTAATGAGGGCCTATATTTTCCACTTCACCGTCATTTCTTGCTTCAGCTCTGGCTACTCTGGTTGACAGCTCCCATGTGCATTTCACCCAGACAACCACAAACACAGGATACTCAGACACACCTGCGCTCATCTGCTTACTGAATGGGCCTTACTGGGCTGGAAGGGTGGAGGGCCTGACACTTACATTTCAAAGGCTAGTGGCCTGTCCTCACTCAGTGGACTGCCTAACCCTCTACTGGGACCCTGGGAGACAGACCGGTACTGAAAGGGAACCTTGTGCACTTTAAAACCACTTTTTGAAGTCTCTCCCACTTCAAAGGCATTTTTGGGTATATAAACTGGGCCTCTCACCCCACCAAATCCGACACTTTGGACCTGAACCTGCAAACTGTCAAGAGGAACTGCCTGGCTGCCCAAAGGACTCACCTGGACTGCTTTGCTGTGAAGGACTGCTGCCTTGCTGTTGACCTGCTGACTTGCTGGCCTCTGACTTTGCTGAGAAGTGCTCTCCAAGGGCTTGGATTGAACTTGTCTGCTGTCTCTGAAGTCTCAGGGCCAAAAAGACTTCATATCTTCAAGGAAACTCTGTGTGCACCGAAAATCAACACACAGCCTGCTGGAAACGATGCACAGCTTGCCCTGCGAAGAGAAAGTTGCCACAAGGCTGAACCAGAATGACGCAGCCTGACTTCCTGCGCGAAGATCAATGCAGCACCTGTGTTGCGACTGGAAATTCAAAGCACCACCTTACCAGATTGACACACAGCCAAGCTGGAATAATGCAGCCAGACTTCCTGAGCAAAGCTTACCAGATTGATGCCAAGCCTGTGACTTATTCCCGCATGCCCAGGATTTTTCCCTGCGTCGTCTCTAGGCTTCAAAAGAACCCCGCATCGTAGTGAGGATCCAATACTGCACACCGGAAATCAACGTAAAGCCCCTTGCAGCGTGGAAAGAAACAACGCATCATTTGTGCAACATTGGAAAACCCAACACACACCTTATTTTTCCACGCATCTCCTCCTCTGCCTTCTCCGTGTGTTGTAATTTCAATTCAACCAGGTACTTTATGCAAACAAGTTACAACTGTTGATTTGGAAGATTTAAGACTTGTTTTAAACTTGCAAAAGTGATGTCTCAACTTGTGCTTATTGAATGTTGATCCTTTTGATCTTAATTTAATCACTTATAGTTTTCTAAACCTGTGTGGTGTATTTTTGTGGCATTTTCACTGTGTTATTGCATTGTTTATTGCACAAATACTTTACATTTTGCCTTCTAATTTAAGCCTGACTGCTCAGAGTCAAGCTACCAGAGGATGGACACAGGATCATTTGGATTGAGTGTGGCTTACCCTGACTAGGATTGTGGTCCATATTTGGACAAAGGTGAATACCTCTGCCAACTAGAGACCCCATTTATAACACAAGTAGTCCAGATTTTCAGTTCTGCATGCAGAATATAAATGTGTAAACCATTAAAAGCAAAGCGTTTTGCTCATTTAAAAAGAATAGTGTATTAAATGGTATAAGGAAGGTAAAAGAGAAGTGAGTGAAGTAGCAGAAAAAACAGGTTACAGTATTTGGAAATCTAAATATCAGTGTTACCTTTAATCTTTAGACCCATAAGTAATCCCATGAGTAAAACGTGCTGCATATAGATTTTACAGGCTGTCTAATATGAGTATACCTGGAGTACAATATGTTTCCTATTTGCATTTATATGAAAAAAATTGAAAATAGCAGAATGTAGATTTACTTTTGAGCAACTCTCCATGCTGCCAATCGTGACTATTAAGACAGCATCTGAGCACATCAGCAGCATGAAAAGTTAAAAAAGAGATGTGATTTCCTTAAACAATTGCAGATCTATGAATGTATTTGTGTTATAATACTAATGTTTTTATAGGTACATTATTTTTATGGTTGCTTATAGTTTCAAGCCCAACGAGCATGCAAGTGTGACTGCACATTCTTTCATTGTTTAAATAAATGTGAAAATATGTTATATGCTAGTTTTTTTTAAATTCACTGAGCGTACAATAAATATGGATAAATACAGATGCAAAAGTAAATGAAAATTAACATATAACATAGCATAGGAAGCATTAAAAATTAGCAAATGTAGAAGTCTATCATATAGTAATAAGGCCTGCAGTGAATTGTGTTTTCCCGCTGTCACAGTGGAATGCTTTAGCAACAACAGTGGCAAAATATAATAAGCAACACTTATCAATCTCTTGTCTCTTATTCACCACCTGCCCACCTAACCTGCCTGGAGCCTAAACCACTGGGGAATGCGATGTACATAGTGCTTCTGAGCAGAAATCAACATGTCCATGAGCAGTGTGGGTTTGGGTGCCAACGGGGGGTTGGCTGCTGTGACAAAACCTGCGCACACTCAAACGCTGTGGGTAGTGAGGGTTGGATTAACGTAAGGTAATTAAATATTAATATATGTTTAGAAAAACTAGAAATCCACTAAAAAAACTCAAAGTTACAGTTACACTATAGTTAGGAAATAAAACTTTAAAAACCTTAGAAATTCACTAAAAACAAAGGGGACAGGGACTTTATAGTTAGTTTCAGATTTTACACACATAGAACCATAGAAAGTCAACCGTTATAGGTATACTTATATCAAAAAACTATAACTCATGCTCTAAGGTAAGAGCAGGATAGGTGACTAGGTCGTCCTCCCATGCACTGCTAATTACCCCAGAAATTACATCAGTCCTCACATTTTCTAGGAATTCATTGATAATAGCACTAAAACATTTGCAATAAAATTATTGATGAAAAAACTGTGAATATAAATATATATATATATATATATATATATATATATATATACACCCATATATATACATAGATATATACTATAAATAAATAAATAATTATACAAACACACACACACACACACACACACATATATATATATATATATATATATATATATATATATATACACACACAAACACATACTACAAAGATGATTTGTTACATCAGCAACAATAAAAGCAAGGTTTGCACTCCTGGCTGCACAGTAGAACGCTTTCATTTAATGGCAACATGTTTTGACCAATTGGTCTTCATCATGGCCCTAATTAGGATAATGTGGCCAATCACCCTTGAAAAATTATAATGGGGAACAAACTTCCCAAAAATATTTTTTGGGTGTACACAAAAATTTGTGGATCCATTGGTGCTCAGCACAGCCTTATTGTGAATCCACAATGGATCCACCAATCCAGACCCCAACCCCAACAATATATACCCCCTCACAGAACCACTCACACACTCACTCACACACCCATTCACACAGTCACACACACAAAACCACTATCACACCAAGTCACAGACCCACACAGCCATTCACACACTCAGTCACACGTCCACTTACACACACACACAACCACTAGCATGCCTACTCACACACCCATACGTCCACTCACTCACACAACCACTCCTAGAGCCACAAAACCACGTGTGCACCCAGTCACGTACTCACACTGCCACTCACAGACCCACTCAGACTCACACACACACTCACAAACCCATTCACACACACGGTAATGCACTCATTCACACATTCACACACCAACTCAGAGACCCACAAAACCATTGCCACATCCAGCCAAACACTCACATACATACTTACACACAGACACAGACACTCACATATTCATTCACACACCCATGCACACACTCACACACCTATTCACAGACCTACAAAACTGCTACCACACCTACTCACACACCCATACAGGCACTCCCATACCCACTCAGAGATCAACAAAACACCTCACACACCCATTCACAAACTCAAATATACTCTCACTCACCAATTCACACACCCACTTACACAACCACTCACACACACACTCATACACCCATTCACACTCACAGCCTCACGCAAGCACCACCACACCATTCACACACCCACTCAGAGAATCATAAAACCACTACCACAACCTGTCATAGACCAACACAGCCATTCACACACCGACTCATAAAGCCACTCACACATGCCCACTTACACATCCACACAACCACTCACATATTAATTCACACACTCATACATCCACTCACAGACACAAAACATTTTCACACACCCTCACAAACCCACACAGCCACTTACACAGCCACTCACACAACCACTCACACACCCATGCACACACACATCCTCTCACAGTCATACCAAACCACTCACACATCCAGTCACAAACCACACAGTAACTCACACACCCACTCACACAACCACTCGCACACCCACTTATGTACCCACTCAACCACTTAAACACCTATTCATACACTTAACACCAAGTCACACACATTCACACACTTGTACCTCCACTGACAGACCCACAAAGCTACTACCATACATCCTCACATACCCACACTGACACACATACACACACACACTCATTAACACTCTCACACACACTCATACACATTCACACGCACCCATTGACACACCCACAAAACTTATACCACACCCACTCACAGACCTACAGACCTACTCACATACCCACTCACACCCTCACACATCTACTCACACACTTCACAACCACTTACACACCTGCACACTCACTCACACACTGATTCACACACTCACTCACCCACTCACAGACCCACACAGCCACGCATACCCCACCTACACATGCATTTACTTACACACCCACTCACAGAACCACAAAAAAACTGCCACACCCACTTACAGACCCACACAGCCACTCACACACCCACTCATTCACTCATACAAACAGTCCCACACCCAATCATAGACACACATAACCACTAGCACACCCACTCACAGGCCCACACAGTCACTCACAGATCCACTCACAAAACTATTCACACACTCGCACACCCACTCACAAAACCACCTCCACACCACTCACAGACCCACACAGGCACTCACAAATCCACTCACAAATCCATATACACACCCATTGTTATGCCATTAATTGTGTTTGACCAATGACTTTGTGTTTCACCACTGCGCATATTAGTTGCTCAATGTTCACCAGTAGCACATTACATGTTGTATTCAGTTTAGTTGCCTATTGGCTTTAACCTGGCATTAGACATTACATTTGGTATTTAGGTTAGCTGCCTATTGGCTTTAACGTGGCATTAGACATTACATTTTGTATTCAGTTTAACTGCCTATTGGCTTTAACGTGGAGTTTGACATTGCAGTTGAGACATTGCAGATGAGCTGCGTTTTTCCACATGATTGACCAAGCTGTGTTTTTTGTATTTCGAATTCTCACCAAGCCCTAGCGTGATAAGAGAGTGTGTTTACCTCTCTATCCAGCCTGGGAACGAGCAAGCTTGGAGACTTGGCCACTCTCCAGCTTGTTCTTTTCCGGCTGTTATTGGAGGAAAGTGCCTGTTTGCAGGCTTTTTACAGTGTCCCTGGGCAGCAGCAAGGGGGAATTTTCCAGGACTTCATTCAGGAGCGAACGTCAGCTGCCTGACCTCCCATTTGGGTGGAAAATCTCTTTCTCGCAGTTGAACAGGAGTCATCAACTTGCAGGCATGAGAAAGATGACGAGCAGTGATAGGCCCTAAGGTGATGAATTTAGACTTTTATTCTTTGCTTTGAAGTTATGCTATAATATAATCACATGTACTTGCTGTGTATATTGCAATTGAGAAGTACTTTGATATATTCTGCTTTCATTGCTGTGACTACTTTTAAACGTGTGCTTCCAACCTACTAATCTCGTCTCTCAGGAACCTCGTGGTGGAGTAATAATAAATGTCTTCTTTAAACGAAGAAGTGCATTCCAGAGAAGTTTTGTCAGCTCGGTCATAAGATAAGGAAAGCAAAACACCCATACAGCCTCTTACACACCCACTCACAGACCCACACAGGCACTAACTCAACCACTCATGCTCACATTCAGCAATATTATATCCTTTGTGAATCTGCCAGCAATATAATAGGTAAACCCTTTGTTTGTGCAGGGATCCGTGGCAGATCCACAGATCCTAGTGAGAAATCTCTTAAAGGATTTGAAAACTAAAAGAACCTATGTTTGAGAAAAGGACTGGCTCTTACAAGAGTCTTTGTGCTTATGATATGTAGATAATAATCATACATAGAACAAAATGGGGCCTTTTAAGTTGCTGAGAAACACCCTGTTGCCTCCCTCTGCGAAATGGACTGTCCTTCAGATATATTCCATGCATATCGAAGCATAGATTTTTATGGTATAGAGAGCCCATGTTGTAGTGTCGGAGGAATGGAAAAAGAGTTTCATAAACATGCTACCTGGATTTATCTACGTGTGCACAAAAGTTGGTTGACCACTGCTACTTAAGACTTTGGCACATTTTGGAGAACTCCAAAGCAGTATGTGGGAAAAGTGCCATTAAAGTAGGGAGTGCATGTCTTGTAATTGACAATATTTGACAAAATAAAAAATAAATGAAAAGCATTGACAGCAGATTGGTGAATGCTTTTAAGGACAGCAGTGTGGATTTGCAGATCCACTGTGGACCACACAGAAGGATCGTGCTGAGCCCCATGGTGGACCCACACAGCCACACAAAAACCTACTGAATTGGGCTTTTTTACAGGAAGAACAGAAAGGGTTAAGAAATAGTGACCATTTAGAAGTGGTATAAGAAAACATTATGAAAGGTAGTCTGTGATTTGCTAAGTACAGTAGTATGGGTGAGAGAACAGTGGGAAGGGTAGCTGTAATGGGTACTTTTCTATTGAGAGTGGAGGAGGATTGCCATATTTCTGACTTGAGATGTGACCTGGAAAAAAAGATATTACGATATATTAACATAAAAGTTGCATAACAGCAAAGAAGTTTACCGGTATGTGAAATAGATTGTAGCATAAAAAGTATATTTTAAAACAAATCTGTGAGTGTATATAAACTGAAAGAAAATGTGTAGCTTCAACACACTACAGTAAAAAGCAAAATATAAAGGAAATTAGATGAAAACATTAAGTAAAAAATAGTGAGCAGCAAAGAGGAAGAAGAATTGCTATAATGAAAATGTGATTGTTTTATTAAGCCAGTATGAATGAATGTGTTTGAAATTAAATGTGGATGTTTGCTTATATATTTAATAGTATATAATTTACAAGCACTCACACAGTAAGGCAGACCCTTACACACCCAGGTACACTCCTACAAAAGCACTTATGTACCCATAGATAATCACGGACACACTAGTCACATACCCATAAAACCATTTTCATACCTATTTATTTATCTATACATCCACTTACATAGTAATTCACACATCAGTGCAGGCACTGTCATACCCACTCACACACCTATGGAGCTATTCATGTACCCAGAAGTCAGACAGTCAGTTGGACATTCACTTACACACCCAGTTATACACCTAGTCACTTAGCCATGCGTCTACTGGCATAACTATTTACCAAAGCATAGAGCTACTCACTTACTCAGTCAGACAGGGACAGAGGCACTTACATGTCCACTCATACACCCACACAACACTTATGAATCCACCACAAACAGAACCACTTGCACACACACAGTTACACACCCAAACACACACTAACAAAGCCAGTTACCAATCCACACAGCTACGTACATACCCATTTAGACACCATACAGTCACTAACATACGCAGTCATACACCATCACAGGTGCTGAGACATCCAGTGATACACACATAGAGGCACTGATACACTCACTCACATATCCACTTAACCACTACAAACCCAGTCACCCACCTGTACAGCCACTCATACACTCATTTATACACCCATGCTCAGACACGTAGCCTGTTACACATTGACATAAGCACTTAAATAGCTAATCACTTTCTTATAGTATATAATTTAATAGTATGTAATGCAAGAGTAAGTTTATTCTGTATTTGCTTTTCAGATATCTACTTTTGTTTAAAGAAGAATGGAAGATGTAATGTTGAGATGGAAAAAATAAAGACTGCTGAAAGCAACCCTAAACAGGCCAACATATGACAATTTTAGTGCAAGTGACATATGTCATCTGCTACAATTGGTGACCATGTCTTTCAGTTTTAGTGAAAGAACATGGATGCAAACCATTTTGTTAAGAGACAAGGGTCCCACAGATGTCCAGTTGCTGATGATGATGCACCTTCTTCCCTCTCTCTTATCATGTTGTGAGATTTCCTTCTTTATATGTTTTTCCAGTGTTTCCCAATAGAAGATGTTCTATTTGCATTCTTGCTCACCATATATCTTGACAGTTTTTGCTGCATATATTGCACTGGACAAATTTTAGGAAGAACTGTTTTTTCTCCTGAAGGGATGGACAATATTTTGAAATGTTAAAGGAACTCTTTGTAGGTGGTAAGTCTTCTTTTTCTTCATCCTGCTCATCCCTTTCTCTTCTATCTTCAGCAGAAGACTTAACTTTGAAAGTCTCTTCTTTTCAAGGAAAACCAGGAAAATGCTAGAGCTTTGGTTTTGAGTCTGTTTCCAGAGAGATGTGAAACCCAAATAACATATTTAGGGTATGGGTTGCAATGTGGATGAATGGAGACTTGGGGCCTGATTTAGAACTCAGACGATGGGTTACTCCATCACAACCGTGATGGATATCCATCTGCCAAAATCTAAAACCAATAGGATAGAATGGGATTTAGATTTCAGAAAAAGTTATATCCATCACCGTTGTGACAGAGTAACCCATCCGCTGAGTTCTAAATCAGACCCTTAGTGTATTCAATGAGAAATACATGTTTGAGTCTGTTCTTGGAATTGCAGCAAATTTGTGATGGCATTGCAGCGGATCCATCAAATGAATACAAAAAAAGAGAAAGACTTGCTGTATTGCATTTATATAAAGTTTACATAAGTTGCCTTACATTATTTTGTTTATTGTTCTTATTAAAACGTATAATAAGAAAAAGTGTGTTAATAAGATATATTTATAAACTTCTGAAAATGTATATTACTGAATTGAATGTATAGGTGCAATTGTAATAAAATTTGCATGAAATAATTATGAACTTCACTGATAAAAACAAAAATTACAGGGAAGGTCAAGTTAGATAATAACATTTTTTTTAAACCTTAGAAATTCACTGAAAAAAGCAAAGGTTACAAGGATGTTTTGGCTAGGAAACAGAATTAAAACACATTAGAAATTCACCGAAAAAGCAAAGCTTACATGGACATGATAGTTAGACTCAAATTTTCCAGCAAAATTAAGGAAATTCAGAAGTTATGGTTATCTGAGCTAACTATAACTTACCACCCCACAGTGCACTGCTTATGGCCTCACATATTACACCACTCATGACATGGTCAATGACATCACTGATGATGTCTCAAATGTTGAAGGGCAATTTTTAAAACTCCTACTAAACGTGAGCAAACATAAAGGTGGTCATTACGACCCTGGCGGTCAGAGACCGCCAGGGGTAATGTGGCGTCTGTACCGCCAACAGGCTGGCGGTACGGAGGCCCTTATTACGACCACGGCGGTAGCGCCGCGGTCGCACCGCCGGGGCCGGCGGTTTACCGCTGTTTTAGCCCCGGCGGTGATAATCCGCCAGTGCAGCGCTGCCCTGGGGATTATGACCCCCCTACCACCAGCCTGTTTCTGGCGGTTTGCACCGCCAGGAAGAGGCTGGCGGCAAGGGGTGTCCTGGGGTCCCTGGGGGCCCCTGCACTGCCCATGCCAGTGGCATGGGCAGTGCAGGTGCCCCCTAACAGGGCCCCGGACAGCTTTTCACTGTCTGCACAGCAGACAGTGAAAAGCGCGACCGGTGCAACTGCACCCGTCGCACGGCCGCAACACCGCCGGCTCCATTAGGAGCCGGCTCCTATGTTGCAGCCTCATTCCCACCGGGCCGGCGGGAATGTCATAATGGGGGCCGCGTGAGTGCAGCCGCATTGGTGGCCGCACAGCGGTTACCGCCTGGTGGGCGGCGGTAGCCACCCGCCAAGGTCATAATGACCCCCAAAGTCTGCTCCTGGTGAGTATGAACTTTAAAAATGCTTCCGCCGGCATGGAGCAGGCTTGAGATGTGATTCCCTGCTATACTGATGCAGGCAGGGAAACAGATCAAGGTGTTACTCCTATCCAGAGGAAGAAGCATACAAAGCTGCTGCCTATGGATGGGGGCAATACTGGTTCCTGCAACAGGCAGCCAGCTGACTGGGACCACAGAGGCCTTTTGGGCACCCCTACCCCCCAAATGGTGTGTATAGTGGGTGCCCTGGGTGGGCACCCACTTACATTAAACTCAGGCTCTGGGGGATGGGTTCCCAAGACCAAAATAGGCTCAGGGACATACAGCTGCTGCAATTTAAATTTAAACATGGCCCTGGGGAATCGAGTCCCCTTTTAAAGGTCTGGAAAGGTGAAGTGCAAGGCCCCCTTCCCTTAATTAACACATTGGGCCAGGGGGAATGGGGTCCCAAGGGCTGAAAATGGGTCAGGCAAGGGGGCTACACACCTTCCTCCCCTTAAGAAATTGATTGGGCCCCTTGGGATGGGGTCCACAGAGCTGAAAACAGGTCAGTATCTTGTAGATTTCATTGCGCCATTTTTATTGGCCTCCTTGCACTGAAATGCCCCCTTTGCATACATTATGCATGATGCATTCATAATGTGACACAAAGGGTCGCAAAGCGGTGCAATGCATAGGTTGCTCTACTTTGTAGATATGGCACGATGTTTTTGGCAATCTAACGCCACATTAGCATCAGGAAAATGAAGCTAATATTGCGTTAGGTGGTGCAAGGCCATCCTTAAATTTGTGCTATAGATCTTAAGGGATACTCTCAGTTTCTCTGTATTTCACATACAACCAATTGCCTTTAACATTTAAAAAAATTATTACAAGATATTGAACTAACAATTGGAATAATAAAATCCTTTAACAACACCCATGTCATGCCTATCAGTTTGGTTGGGTCGTGGGCTTACCTTTTAATATTCGCTTGATTTAATAAGTGAAAGGCATGCATGCATCATGCTTTTTCTGGTGTTTAGCCCTCCTCGAGAGCACCGGTAAACCACTGAAAACATACGAGGCTCCGTGTATTCCGCATGACTTCTAGACTACTTTTTCTCTTTATTTTGTAGGCAGTGTGATGTTGCTAGGCAGCTTTGTATGACATCGACCCTGTTAGATGGATATTTACATTCTTGCTGGATAATTGCACTTTTGCCGGTACGTTTCACTGCAAGCGAACTTCTGTTTCCTTTTGTGTGTCTGCTTTGTGCTCATGAAATTATGTAAAACTATTTTACTTTTCATTTTCAGTTTATGTGGCAAGAAAAGTCCAGTTAGGAGTTTACAACGCTAGTAGCTTTAACTTGAGCAAACGTGAGACTCATTGCATTGCAAATGCTTGGTTGCATTGTGTATTTTTTCATATGCCGCACTTATGTATTATGTACTTGTCTGAAAACTATATTAGCACTAGCATGAACTAGTATGGAATAGCTCTATATAAGCAATGCATTAGTGCAGTTAAACATTGCAATAGCATCAATGCACTTTGCACATAAAGGAAGTGTGCAGAACGCGCAGCTACAACATGCACACTTAGGCCTCAATTGCACACACTGGTGATAATGCCCATGTGTGCAGGAACTTCTATTACCAAACATATCAGAGGTACTAATTTTGTAGTAAACACCATGTCCCTGCACTTTCCCACAGGTACATTTGGGCTTGTCGAACCTGTCAATATTTACCATGGGAAAAATTCCTGGTAAACACTGGGCCTTGCGGGTTTTGGTGCAGTAAGCACAAAGTTCACTTTTGTTGTTCCATTTTTTAGGCACAATTCAGAATAAGAGATAAATACTGCAACTAACAAATTAAAAGAAAAAACTCAGTGATTTTCACGCTTTTTTACGTTTTATATATAGTTGCTGTAGATTGCAAAGCAAAGTGAAATTTGGGGACATTCACAATATTACTAATCCTGACATGCTTTGAAAAATATAGCTTGTCATGCTGTTTGTCACAAAAAATATTTTTCTAAATAATTATCTTTGCGGTTTGCTTTGTTCTTTATTTGGGAACATATGTGTTTAAGCTGTAAAATATGCATCCTGAAAATATTTGGGCACTGTTTCCTGGTGATATTAACCGACTCATTATTCATACATCAACTACAATAGTTGGCCTGTCAGGCCGCCCTGTAGTACACATTAGTCTGAAAGGCCGACCCAGTTTGTAAAGAGTAGCTACCATGGCAGTAGACTATAGCATTTGGTCTATGAAAACCACCAAAAACAAAAAGAAATTGCTGTCCTACAGAGACCATGCTGTAGCCCAGGCCCTCAAGTGTAGGTCTAGCCATGATATTTCTTGAACTAACAGTGGCATGCAACAGTTATTAAGATTTTTAGAGGAAGGGGTAAACTTTGACACCTAAGACCATTTCCCAGATCTACCAAGAACAAACAGGAATGACATTAAAGGAAGAAAGAGGCAACTTTCATAAGGAAGGGTTAAGGTTATTACTTAGCCCTATTAACCACACTGTCCAAGAAACATAAATCAATTTTGCAAGGTTTTCTGACTATAGTTTAATCTAGAGTCTTGCAAAGTTATAGTTTAGCATTTCTCAAACATGCAGTAAACCAGGATTTTTTGCCGGATGATAATTTCAGAAACATAAATCCATTGCATATTTTGATTTGTTCTTCTAATCAAATGAGCTATTCATCATAGTCGTTACAAACTCTCCATGCCATACTGGTCACCATGCTGCTCTATCCAAAAATAGTTCAGCAATGAGCTTACAAACACTCTTACCTGTCAGCGACTTGCTATGCTATCATCACTACAAAACCATGGTGTTCATTTAAAAACTACATAAACGTTGTCATAGTTGGTGAATGGGGATGAGATCTTGTTGTAATGAATGGCCCCAACGCAGATGATGTCTTCATTACATGTTTATTAAGTACACGACATAAATGTGACCTCCACCTCGACCAGCTTGAATTAACCATCCACAGGCGGAATGTCCAGTTCCTAAGACACCGTTCCTATAACAACCTAACAACATTCTATTCTAACCAAACTACACATTATAACATATCCTCCCCCTTTACATAATATCATACTACTCCCTTTTGATTTGAAACAAAAGTAAATGCACATACAACACATAACCAAAATAGTTTGAAACTCCACTTAAGGTATGTACCACTTTAAATATAACTATCTTATATAATCTTGCAAATGCGAAGGAGGGCGTCTTTGTCTCTGCTCTCTGGCAGGCAAACGTTCCTACCCAGGATTTTGTACACACCTTGGAACAACACAGGAAGATCTGGAACATTGTTCCACCCCTGGAATAATGCCAGGAGGTTCAATCCCTGATGTTTGGGACGAAGACACACTATCCTCTACTAAACACCTAGAGAAAGATGTGGCACCCTTCTTTAAATCCTGTGTTGTTTCGCCACTGGATCTACCAACCTCAACATTAAATGTTAAAGGATTTGACCCAATCTCTTTAGTAGAACTCCGACATTCTGAAATTACTCCTTCATTCTCACCCAACACTGACCCCTCACATTCACACCTCTGTTTACCAAACCTTGAGTCTTGCGCACCAAACCTAGATACCCTCCTAAAATTCCACTTTTCACAATTTTCTAACACGACATACCATCTACCAATATGCTTAACTTGAAACGGCCCTCGAAATTTGTTCAATCTTCCAACGCACCGTCCCGATTTTATTTTTACCCAATCACCAGGAATTATTTTTTTACTGTGTTTCCTTTCACCCTCCTGACATTCCTGCTCCACACCATTTCCTTCCAGCAGAGATTTAATCCAAAACGGTGTTAACTTGGTACTAGGCTTCCTGCCCCGCATCAACTCAAAAGGCGAAGATACTAGTGTGTTGTGCACCGTAGACCGATAAGCCCACACCAAATCACTCACAACTTTTCCTACACTTAGGGGGTCATTCCTACCCTGGTGGTCCGACACCGCCAGGGTAGGGGATGGAGGAAACACCGCCAACAGGCTGGCGGTGCTTCTGGGGCTATTCTGACCGCGGCGGTAAAGCCGCGGTCAGAAAAGGGAAGCCGGCGGTTTCCCGCCTGCTTCCCGCCGGCTTCCCGCAAGCAGCGCCGCCATGGGGATTCCGACCCCCTTCCCGCCAGCCTGGTTCTGGCGGTTTTCACCGCCAGAACCAGGCTGGCGGGAACGGGTGTCGTGGGGCCCCTGGGGGCCCCTGCAGTGCCCATGCCACTGGCATGGGCACTGCAGGGGCCCCCTAACAGGGCACCACATTGATTTTCAGTGTCTGCTTGGCAGACACTGAAAATCGCGACGGGTGCAACTGCACCCATCGCACACCAGCAACTCCACCGGCCCCATTCGGAGCCGGCTTCCTCGTTGCTGGTGCTTTCCCGCTGGGCGGGCGGGCGGCCTTTTGGCGGTCGCCCGCCAGCCCAGCGGGAAAGTCAGAATGACCGCCGCGGTCTTTTGACCGCGGTACGGTCTTCTGGCGGTTCCCGCCAGGCGGGCGGCGACTGCCGCCCGCCAAAGTAGGAATGACCGCCTTAGTCTATTCGCCAAAGCTAGTTGAATGGCACCCTTAACCAACCTATTAGCTCTTTCTACAGTGCCATTTTCCTGAGGATTATAGAGAGAAGTGCGTGCATGTTTCACACCACATTCATTTAAGAACTGTTTCATACGATCTGATGTAAGTTGAGTACCATTATCAGTGACGAGGCAATCAGGATAACCTTCCTCACTAAAAATTTCAGATAACACCCTTATTGTAGAGACCGTCGTCACCTCCGCCATAAACTTTACCACTAACCATTTGGTATTCAAATCAATCAAGACAAACGCAAACCTCTGACTATAACTCACACCTGCAATTGGACCAATAAAATCACCACAAACAGTATGCCAAGCTATGCCTGGATCCCACATTGTCCCACACACAGTTTGTTTGCCCACTTTCAACCTTTTCTTACTCTCCATGCATTCAGAACACCTTTCCACCCAGTTTACTACATCATCGTCCATTCCTGGCCACCAAAACTCAGCCCTGAGGCGTTTTTTTGACATCGTTTGTCCTAAATGTCCTTCATGGGCTATATCAAATAACCTTTTCCTGACACCTACCGGAGGTATCAACCTTTCTCCCTGTACTAAAACTCCTTTGCCCAAAATAGACAACTCGTCCAAGACTTTAACAAAAGGCCTAAGAGCTGGGGGTAACGTACTCTCTCTCCTTCCTCCTTCAACTATCATTTTGACTACTCGCTTCAGCACCTCATCATGTGTAAAAGCTTGTTCCCACTCTTCTTTACTCACCGCCCCCAAGGTCCAATGAATTACATCACAGACACTCGCAACTGCACCTTCACTCTCATGTTTCAATACACCTTCTCCATCAACTACCTCCCAACCTAAAAGTAAGCGTGATAAACAGTCTGCCTGCACGTTCTTCCACCCTGGTATGTATTCTAGGACGTACATATATCCCTGTAACCTTGCAGCTAGTCGAGCCAGTCTTACAGAACACTTGCCAGCACCACCAGAAGACAAAATTTTCAACAAAGGTTTGTGGTCGGAATGTAGAGTCACTCGCGTTCCCCATACATAGACTCTGAAGTACTCCATGCCCCAAGCTGTGGCCAAAGCTTCTCTCTCAATAACGGAGTAATTGCGCTCTGATTCCGTTAGAGAACGCGAAGCAAACGCAACAGTCTTTTCACCTGTTGGGTGTATTTGCGCTAGCACAGCACCTATACCACATGCACTCGCATCCACCGTAATTGTAGATCTTTTGCCAGTGTCAAAAGAAGTCAATATGCCTGGGCAGCACACCTCCTCTTTAATGGCCTCAAAACACTCTTGTTGCACTTTGGACCATGAAAATCTTGCCCCATTCCTCAACAACGCTCTCAAAATCTCAGTCTTAGAGGCAAAGTTCTTCACAAATTTAGAGTAATATTCTAACATTCCTATGAAAGACCTCAATTGATCTTTGTCCTGCAGTGGTGGGGCCAATTTAATGGAATCAAGTAGGTTGTTCCTAGGCTTGATACCTTCCCCCGAAAGAGTATGCCCGAGATATTCTATCTCCCTGACTAAAAACACACATTTCTCCTTCCTCAAAGTTAGCCCAGTATTAGAGATTCTGTCCAGAACCTGCTTCAAGGTGAAATTGTGATTCTCCACAGTGTCTCCAAAAATTAAGATATCATCCTGGAAAAATAGAACATTTTCCAATTCACGGAATACATCAGTCATTACTCTCTGAAACACACTGGCCGCGAACATAACCCAAAAGGCATTTGTGTAAATTGGAACGTGCCTTCCATGGTTATGAAGGAGGTTAAGGATTTAGAGTCACTGTGCAATTTGATCTGATGATATGCATGCTTCAGATCTAGTTTCGTGAAGAATTTTCCACCCTTCAGTAGAGTCAAAAGTTCGTTGATATTTGGAGGTGGAAAATTGTCTGCAACAACACATTGATTCAGGCTCCTCAAATCAATGTAAAATCTCAATTTGCCGTCAGCTTTGCGTGTGATAACCATTGGAGAAATCCACTCTGACGTCTCCACTGGCTCAATTATTCCCCTTTTTAACATGTCACTTATTAATTTGTTGACCTCCTCTCATACCAGAACAGGTACTCTTCTAACTTTATGTTGAACAGGAATCGCCCCATGTTTCAATTTAATTCTATGCACATAACCTTTGAGTTCACTCATTTCCTCACGAAACACATTGTCTGCACCCCTAATAATGTCTTCTAATGTCACCTCCTGAACAACCATAACGGGATTCTCCGCATGTGGATTTATAATGATGTGTAAATCATATTGATGAGCCCACACAAGAATTGGCGGACCTGCTTCTGCAACATATACTTTCCCTCGAATGATCCTTTCACCAAAGGTGATGTCAGCTACCATATAGCCTATAATATCAGTGTTTTCTCCCTGATACCCACCAGGGTTGATGTCTTTCGGCAATAACTTAATGTCTGGCCACTTGGACCTGAATAAACCCTTTGGTATGATGGTATAAAGAGACCCAGAGTCAACCATTAAGTGAATTGCCTGTCCCTTAATAAGAAATTCAGCTGTGGGTCTTTGTTTCCTATTGCATTCATCCTCAACTATTAATACTCTGTCTGGGCATTCATTCAAACTATCATCGGATCCTTCTGAAAACACTGCTACTCTCATCTTTGCAGTACCTCGACACATCCTGGCAAAATGTCCTTTTTGGTTACAATTCCTACAGTCCTTTCCCTTCGCAAAACAATTTCTTGCTCCAGTAACTTGGATGTAGCTACCACAATTATTGCATGCCTTCCCAGTTATTTTTACACTCTGACCACCTTTACTGCTTTTGTATGCACTTGCACCACCTTTGATGTTACAAACTTCACTTTCTGTATGTTGACCGATGACTGACACACCAGTTTTTTCCTCCCTCTAATCCATTACCCTCATGCAGTATTCAGATTCTTCTATTACTTTAGCTATCTCAATGGCATCTTTTAGAGTAGGATTCTTAGTAGTCCACAACCTTTCTTGTATTTTGCGACTGTTGCACTGTACTATAAGTTGATCGCGTATCATCTCTTCAGTCATTGGGCCAAACTGACATTTTAATGATAACTCATTTAACCTAGTAACAAAGTCATCGATCGACTCCCCAGGATGTTGTGGCTGAGTATAAAATTTGTGTTGTCTAATCACAATATTCCGACCCTTCGCAAATCTAATTTCTAAGCGTTTACGAGCATCAGAATAAACATCTATATCTGATTGATCTTCTTGAATAGGTAACGCCGGTAGATACTTAAAAATGTGTTGCCCTTCCTTGCCCAAAGCATTTAATAAAATAGCCTTTTTCCTCCCAAGAGAAAAGTTACGCCCATCTATTTCTTCTAAATAGTTATCAAAGACATCTATCCATTCTTCCCACTCAAGCGAAGGCTAACCTGGTTGGGATAAAAACAGTGGTAATGGCGCAATGGCATGCAAATCCATGTTGATATTGACACTAAAATAAATATATATCTATAATCAAAGTAGTCTACCCCGTACTGTACATTGTACCCTGCAATTACACACAAAAAAACACAAAAAACAAAAAAAAACGTAATCAACAACAATACGATAAGTACATGAAAATATGCACCTAGTATGCGTTCCACAAGTCAAACTGAAAATCTAAAGCTTTTCAGATTGTGACAAGCTTAAGTTTATGTCAAGTTGACAGCAGTATCTTTTCCACCTCGTTTCCTAAGGATCCTTTCTTCTAATGTATATGTGCTGGAACTAGGTCCTTTCCTCTAATACCGCAGCGCCAGAAACACTTGCCGTGAAGACTTCGTGGGATGAAGCACGAACACCAGATGAGCCCGCACTCCACACCTTGTTCAAAGTGTTTTACCCTGAGAGACAGTTCAGCGAGCGGTCTGCAACTGCCACCGTGAAGAGCTGAGGTGAGTTACAAACTCCAGTCTCACATGCTGCAGTGAGAAACACAGATTCCGCTGCGCCCCACGCAGCCAGTCTTACGCGCTGCGCTGAAAGATAACAGGTACCGCCGCGTTCCACGCAGCGCTCGGCCTGTAATCACCGTTGGCTGTGTTTCACCTTACACACAGTACCTGCGCTATATTGTAACGAAGCGTAGATCCGACGAAGTCCTTTCTTTTTCCTTTTTTGACTCACGATGACCAAGGCCTATAATTTCAGTTGGTTTCTTCCGACAGACCTTATCTTTAGGCGCCATCCACAACACGGCTGTGTTTCACCTCACACACAGTACCTACACTATATTGTAACGAGGCGTAGATTGAACAAAGTCCTTTCTTTTCCCTTTTTGGACTCCCGATGACCACTGCACGCTAGTCCGCTTACTCCTTGAGAATAGAGGTCACACCACTCCTTGGCCGTAGCAGCTGGCTCTAACTTGTCGCCAAATTCATGTTGTAATGAATGGCCCCATCGCAGATGATGTCTTCATCACATGTTTATTAAGTACACAACATAAATGTGACCTCCACCTCGGCCAGCTTGAAGTAACCGTCCACAGGCGGAATGTCCAGTTCCTAAGACACCGTTCCTATAACAACCTACCAACATTCTATTCTAACCAAACTACACATTATAACCGATCTCTGTCTACAGACAAGTAAACAATGCTAGCCCCAGGACATGTCCAGTGATAAACCAGAGACCCAGTCACGTGGGTTAGCAAGAATGTATGCTGGCAGTTTTAGATAGTTGGGCAGATCTGAGGCTGCAGTAAGATAGGATTTTTACTAATGCATTATATAAAGCTCAGTGTTCTAATTTTTTTTAACCATAATAGTATCCACCCTTGTTAATGTCAGTGTTGTTATTTTGTCAGTCCTAATCCTCATTACTGAAACTGTCTATGGGTTTGAACTGATTCGGAAAGGAAAAATGGAAATGTTCCCTGATATCCCTTGTAAATAGTTTTTGTCAAATTTGCTGTAGTCCAACAGGAGGGATGTGACATGCCTGTCCATTTTCCCTTTCCCCAGAGTCACACCTACAGTCAGGTCATTGGTGGGGAACATCTAACCGTGTGTGCTCTGGCATAAATAGGGGTAATGCAACATAGGTTTACAGTAGGCTGGAAGCAGCAACACCTGTAGCTCTGGAAGTTCCACTTAAGTTTAATTAAATTTTTCAAAGAATGGTTTAAATTACGCGGCATAATTTATCCGAATATTCACCTTAGGTTTAGCTTGTGGGACATGCTTCTTTTCACAACATATGTCATGGTGACTTCTAAGTAGCGGGCTTTAGCTGCAGTTGACTTCAAAAGGGGGGTTTGGCAGCTTTTTCAGAGTTGTTTTTAAGATTGCATCAAATTTGTACTTTCTTGGAGAGCACAACATTTTGGTTTTATATGGAGTCAATTATACTCCCAGTAGTTTGTGATTTCATAGCTGCCTTCTACCGGGCGTGTGTCATATTTTGTGATGAAACCTGATATATCAGTAGCAGCATTCGCTACCTTCCAAGAAAAATTGATTTAAATGTGTGTTCCAATCTGCTGCTGCCAGAAGCATTTGTCCCTGATAGTTGTAATCTTTATTACGGTAGTACTTAATTTACATGACTTATTTTCCTCAGAAGTTACCTGAAGTTGCAGAAAAATTACACAAAATGACAGAATGTGCTCAAAAAGATATTTTGTATTGGTGTCTTGCGTGAACTATGTAGGGGAGGGCTATGGGCAAATCTATTGCAGAAAGGTTGCTGTACATACATGCAGGAGAATGGTTTAAGATTAAAATGTCTGTTTCGAGAAGAAAATGTTCGGAAACCACACTGCCGCCTAGCTCAAACCAGCTGAGCAGCCCCACTGATCTACCAGCACCTGCAATAGAGCTGCAGCAGCAGTGCGACCAGGAACGTAGCTATTGTCACTCGAAAATCGTGTTGCTTGGTTGCCGCCATCTGATGGGAGGTGCCACACATGCCTGAGGTGGGAAGGAGCTAAATAAGTAAACCACAACATTCCTAAAGGACCAGAGCAAGGTGCTGCACATAGTTGTGCAGAAAGGTGTGAGGCCAGGATGTGCAATGTGGAAACGTCCAGTGGGTGGTTGCATGAACAAAAAGTCGAAATAAAGCCCAGTCATGAGTTCTAAACACCTATGGCCTCTCATCATCCCGGCAAGCATCACACATCTGGCGGGTTACAATCCCAACTCTTTTGTGGGTCACGTAACCCTTTTCTTACAGAGATGAGCGGTGGCACCGCTTCCACCCCAGTCACCTGCCCCTAACGTCGAAGCCCCCAATGTAAGGCTGATTTGCCAATGTCATTGCTGTAGATTTCTATTTAAATGCAAGACTCGTGTATGAAGAGGACAAAACATGGGCCTCATTTAAAGCATGATGTAACCTATAAACATGAGCACCAAGCAGGCTCTGTCTAGTCTTGAAGCGATTGTAGTGTCACATACCAGTGACGTAACTAGTATTTGGACACTGCAATAAATGGGGGTGGATGGGGTTAAGATACCTGGTAGCCCCACGTGTTTTTCCCACCACATTGTACACGTTTCCGTGTGGTTTGCCCTGATATAGTCAGGGCGGGTATAAAATAAAAGGGCGAGTCCGTTGGATGGCAGGCAAGCGAGACGGAGCGGCAGGTGAAGTTGTGGCCGGCTTCCACTTGTTGTTTCACCGTCCTCAGCCACAGGAGCAAAACTAGCACGTGTCGAGTGTTTTAATTTATTTAAAACAGTGTCGGAGATTCGCCAATACAACATTGGCAACAAGGGTGTGTGGTACTAACCACCGGTCTCCCTGGGTGACGGCTGCTTTTTGTTTGCGGTGCTCGTGCCACGTGGGTTCGCTGGTGGAGGTGTTGTCTGCCTGCCACACCCTCCTGCCACACCCTCTCTGGTGATTTTTCAAAGTGCTGATTCTGATCGCGGAGGCTCCGTGATCCTTATCTGATGAGGTAGGAATGTCATCCTCTCCTCTTGCATTATGTTGCTGTTGCCAGAGGGAATCCTGCATAGCAGAAGCCCAGCCGACTCACAGTTTCCAGTGCTGTTGACCTCCTGCCACTTTGTGTTGCTGCCGGTGGAGCCTGAATGGCAGAGTCTCCGCCCACTGAAGGTTTCTTAGCACTGGGAATCCTCCTGCCCGTGTTTGTGCCCTCGTGGAGGGTTAAATGTGACTGAGGTTTTTTTTTTCTCTCCACTACTTTTGCAGACTTTTACACACACAGAGCTCTTAATGGAAATTCCTGCCCATCTGTATGTTTGTTTCCATGTTCATGTGGTTCTGAAGATGCCTGGTGAAGGTCTTTGCCGGTGACTCTCTACTTCTATTGCTCAGCATTGGCGCTGGTTGCACTGACAACTGTCCAAGGAGTACCTAAGTTTCTGGATCAAGACTGTTTTTGCACTTTCTATGTATACCTGTCTGTTGCTGTCATGTCCACCATACCACCCGTCGAACATTTCATCATGGAAGGGGCTCTGTCTACCCAGGCCCCTAAGTGGAAAGAATGGGTGAAAAGGGTCATGCTGTATTTTGAGGCCACCAAGGTCAAAGACGCTCAGAAGTGCGCTTTGATTTTGCATTTAGGAGGAAAAGACATCTACAAAATATCTAAGAACCTGGAGGAAGATGACCCCAAAACACACACTACTTTAATTGCCACCCTAAATAGACATTTTGAGCCTATGGCCAATACAGACTATGAAAAGTTTGTTTTTAGGCAAGCCCACCAAGAGGCGGAATAATTGATAGACTCTTTCCCCATGAGGCTGAGAGATCTTGCCAATACATGCAGATTTACCAACGAAGTGGAAGAGATAAGAGGGCAAATTATTCAAGGGTGTTCTTCAATAAAGCTGAGAGAACGTCTTCTGGAAGGGTCCAGAAGATCCCTGCCTGATATTCTCCAAATGGGATGCACAAAAGAGTTATCTAAGGTCCGAGCGTCTCATATGGAAGCAGCCCTGCAGAGGCCAATAAAGGAAGAAGCTACCAACACAGTAGCTCCAGCCAATGAGCAAATCAAGATACCGTGCAAACAAACCTCTGTGAAAGCAATATGGGTATTGTGGTGGACCCTCACACAGACCGTCCGGATGTCCAGCCAGAGGCAAGAAGTGTGCTGGATGTGGGAAGCTAAATCACTTTGTGAAAGTATGCAGGACAAGCAAAACTCAAGCTGCTGCTGCCAACGCTTCTGTTAATGTGACTGCAAGCCAGTCTGAACATGGTAGTGACATGGATGATGATTAAGCTGAAGTACATGTCGTACATTCAATATTCACTACCATTACCCATGAGTCCAGGTCCATTCCAGCTAAGGTGTACATGGCAGAAGAAGGATGCGGGATGTTACTGGGTTGCAAAGCTGCTGAGGACTTGGGGGTTGTCACCTTTGCACTCAGTATACACCAGGAATCTAAAACAGAACTTTTGAGCCAGTATCAAAGAGTATTTGAAGGGATCGGTTGTCTGAAGGCAAGAGAGGTACAACTTCACATCGATAAGAATGTGCAACCTGTCGCCCTTCGCCATAGACGCATAGCGTTTCATCTAAGACTCCAAGTAGAGAAAGAGCTGGATCAACTGTAGACAGCGGGCATTATCGAGAAAGTAACCAGGCCCACTCCGTGGGTTTCTCCAATTGCAGTTGCCCGCAAACCTAAGCAACCTGGCGAAGTTCGCATTTGCATGGATATGCGCCTCCCTAACGTTGCTATTAAGCGCGAATGACATTTAACTCCCACGATTGATGACATCATTGGTGAGCTTAGCAGGTCATGTTGGTTTTCAAAACTTGAGCTGAGGTCAGGATACCACCAGCTGGTATTGTTGAAGGAGTCACGATACATCATTACTTTTTCCACTCATGTAGGAATAAGGAGGTACAGGCGTTTGAATTTTGGAATCTCCAGTGCCGCTGAAGTGTTCCAAAATGTAATACATGAACCGTTGACAGATCTACCTGGAACACTCACTGTCAGTGATGACATTCTGATACACGCAACTACTATAGCCAAACATCATTCCCACCTCAGAGGTGTTTTGCAGAGGATCCAGGAGTCTGGTCTGACGCTGCATCGACAGAAATGTGAATTTTTGAAAAACAAAATACAATTTTTTGGATACATATTTTCAGCAGATGGCATCGCGCCCTCCCAGCAAAAGTGCTTGATGTCAAAGATGCACCTACGCCCACCTGCATAACTGAGGTTAGAAGTTTCTTGGGAATGGTGAATTATTGTGGCAGGTTCATCAAAGACTTATCAACTCTCACTCAGCCGCTCCGGAATCTGACCAAACTATCTGAACCATGGATGTGGGGTTCGACTGAGCAGACAGCGCTCAAAGCCATCAGAGATGCTTTATCCAGTGAGATATTTTGACCCCATTAAAGAGACCAAGGTCACAGTTGATGCGGGTCCAAAAAGCCTGGGGGCTGTGCTATTTCAGGAACAAGGTAGCAGAAATTGGTCCCCAGTAGCATCTGCCAGCAGATCATGAACCGAGACTGAACAAAGGTATTCCCAAATAGAAAAAGAAGCAATTGCTGTGCATTGGGGTTGCAGACATTTCCCCATTTACGTCTACGGAGGCCCTTTCGTTGTAATGACTGACCAAAACCTTTGTTGCCATTGTTCAACGGCACTGCATCAAAACCTCCTCCCAGGATAGAAAGTGCATGCTCCAGTTACAGGACTACCAGTGTCGGTTGGAGTGTCGCCCTGGGTCAGAAAATCCAGCGGATTATCTATCCAGACATCCACGGGCCACTTCAGACAAAGAGGTATATCATGCCCAGGAAACTGAGAAATATGTTAAGTACATCTCAGAATGATCAAGACCATTGCCTATCTCAGTCAGTGAGATAGTTGAGGCTACAGCTACTAATGAATGTTTCCAAAAGGCGCTAGCTGCAATCCAAACTAACCAGTGGTATGTGATCAAAAGACAACTGCCAAGTCTAAATCGTGCTTCTCAGCGTATTCTTGGAAGTCTGTATAATGTTCGGGATGAACTTTCCGTAGATGCGAATGAGTATCTGCTCCAAGGATACAGGTTGGTTGTACCGTCGTCTCTCTCAGCCAGGGTGGTGCAGTTGGCTCACCATGGACATCAGGGCAGGGTTAAGACAAAGAGCCGTTTGAGATCTAAAGTATGGTTCCCTCTCATTGATGAGCAAGTGGAAGAAGTAGTAAGGTCCTGCATGTGGTGCCAAGCCTCTGGAGAACCTACTCGCCCCGTCCCAGTTGAGACTGAACCCGGCCCTGATGCACCATGGGAATCAGCCAGTCTTGATTTTGGGAGCCTCCCTGACGGTCGCCACACTATGGTTGTTACTGATGATTTATCCAAGTATCCCGAAGTGGAGATCATACCTGCTCTCACAGCTGAAATGGTGATATCTCGTATGGAAAAAATTGTAGCCACCCATAGTCTTATCACCGAAGTTAAAACTGACAATGGCCCGCCTTTTCAGAGTCGAGAAATGGCGTACTTTAAAAACACAGGCATTCGACATCAGCGGATAACGCCCCGTTGGCCTCAAGCCAATGGAGAAGTAGAACGTTTCATGAGAACCCTAAACAAAGTGATCCGCATTGCTCATGCAAGTGGCCAGGTGATTGACTATGCTATTTATTCTTT
Source organism: Pleurodeles waltl (assembly GCF_031143425.1). Taxonomy (NCBI): domain Eukaryota; kingdom Metazoa; phylum Chordata; class Amphibia; order Caudata; family Salamandridae; genus Pleurodeles; species Pleurodeles waltl. Next base: position 769,357,590 of record NC_090436.1, read on the forward strand.
TTTACACAACTATCGTCAGACTCCTCACTCCACTACCAACCGAGAACCTGGACATGTAGTTTTTGGGTGAGCCGTGATTGATTCCATCCCACATCACCAGTCTTGGTTCCCACCAGGTATACACAAGAACCAAGTCTCTAAACGACAGTCAGCAGCCAATCACTATGCCAGTCGTAGGAGATGTGCTGAAAACTCAAACCTCAAAGTTGGTGACAAAGTACTGCTGAAGGAAGTGTCCTCTGGCAGTAAATTCCGAATGCCTTTTGGTACGGTTCCTTGGACTGTTATCCGTCGGAACGGATCATCGGTTGTGGCACAGAGGGGAGCTGTAGTGCTCACGTGTAACATATTCCTGTTTAAAAGATTCTATCCTCCAACCAATGACGCTCCATACCGAAGCTCCCCAATTCTGAGTGATGATGTGGAGTCCATACCTGGAGGAGATGTTGGTGGTGACCCATACTTGCCAGTCTCAGATGTTGCAGGGCATGCCCCTGTCCAGAAGGATGCTTCTTGCAGAGACTCTAGTCAAAGCCCCGTCCTTGGAAGGTCAGGTGCTTATAAATACTATTTTCGCAGCAATCCGGCTCCTTCAACAAGGCTGCGTGATCATCTTGTTGATTAGTGACTTATGTATAATGGTGTGTAGTGTGTTTTCTTCGTTTGATTTTTAGAGGAATGTAGTGTCGCATACCAGTGACGTAACTGGTATTGGGACACTGCAATAAATGAAGGTGGACGGGGTTAAGATACTAGGTAGCCCCACGTGTTTTACCCCCCACGTTGTACACGTTTCTGTGTGGTTTGCCCTGATGTCGTCAGGGCGGGTGTAAAATCAAAAGGGTATGCCCGTGGGACGGCAGGCAAGCAAGACGGAGTGGCACGTGAAGTTGCTGCCAGATTCCACTTGGTGTTTCACCGTCATCGGCCGCAGGAACAAAACTATCATGGTATTGAGTGTTTAAATTTATTTAAAACAGTGTCGGAAATTCGTCGATACAACAGCGATCATGCTCGTTCAGTGAAACAATTCAGAAAAACAAACATAGTGTGAATGTACCGCTCAGTTATACTTAATATATAACACCATTATATCCCCATTCAGATGGGGAAACCTCCTGACTGGTTGGCATAACTGTCGGGGGAAACACTGCAACTATTCGGTTTTAATTTCTAAAATAATGGTCCCATTCAAAATGAGGGGTAAACTAATTTTGCTCCTGTTATTTTCACTTGCATCTATCAGAGTTAAGGGAATATTACATTACCTTGCTGTATTTTGTAAGGTTGCGGTAAAACACAGAAGAATAATACAACAACTTGCAGGAAAATACAGTGGAATTGGCTTAACGGGTGAGCTAATTACCAGCTTCCATGTCTGCCATATTTACATTTGGGTCCACCAACTTGAGGGATAACTTGAGTGCGTCTCCCCAATTTAGTTTTCTAACTCAGTCAAATTTCTTTGCCATCTTTGACAAATGTATTGTCAATGAGTGTTTTATAGATTTAGGAGGGTTCTATTTATTTGTGAGACTGCACTTTCTTATCGCTTCTCCCAGCAATTTTCTTTCTATAGGAGTTACGTTTGGATTTTCATCCAGTCCTTCTCCAGTGAGTAGAGGGCATATTCAATCTGTAATTATCTATAGGGTTATGAGGAGTGGAGATTGTATTCCTCCTGATAATCTCTCTGGAATATAGCTCCCAAAACTGATATGATATGCCTTTGTTTTCACATTTTCAGAAACCTCTTAATTGTTCTACATCCCGCATTATTTCTCACTTCCACAATGGGGCCCTTTGAGTTCTTACATTATCCCATCCCACAGCGCCTGTATCACTTTTCCAAACTTTTTCAGACTTCCACTCATGGCAATCCTCTCATGGAATTCCCCTCCAAACAGCATTTTCTAAGTAGTACATGAATATTTTGTTCATCAGGTTTTCTCTGCAATGGAAGTACAGGGCAATGAAGGTCTTTAAAGGACCATTTGTTGGCCACCACTATCTGCGAGGTCCGCTAATAGTGTCAACTGCTGAGAGTAGTATGCACCCCCATGAAGACAGTCATGTGCAGAGTCACCAGTGTTATTCTGGTACTTCCTCTATCGCTCTATAGATTCAATTCCCCTTTAAGCAGTCTAAAGAAATAGGCCCTCATTACAACCCTGGCGGTAAATCCCACTTTCCGCGGTGCAGAAGACCGCCAACATACTGCTTCGGCCGCGGAATTCCACTACAGGTATTACGACCCACAGCTCGGAATCCACCACAATAGAGACACCCACACAAATTCGCCACACCAAAGGTCAGTGATAAACTGGCGATACCAAAACCGACACCGTCACGCCAACAGGAATACGCCCACAGTATCAGGACCCACGAATCAACGCAGCGGTCATTCAACCGCGGTAAACCATTGGCGGTACACACCGCAGTGCTCAAAGTACACACACTAACGAAACACAACCACATTGGACAATTCAAAATACACACACCTGATACACATACACACACCACACCCACACACCCAATCCAATATAAAGCACACACCCACATCACCCACAAACCCTTGCAACCAAAAATGTTAAAGAAGGCCAGTGAGAGAGACTACATAAAACAACACCAGCATCCACAGAGACACAACACAATCACTTACACAACATCCACGCACCTCAAACAACACACACCAACACATCCCCTCACACATCACAACAAACACCACCTCAAACATCACCCACACCACATCATGGCACCTCACAGACACCCCAGGTTCCCTGAGGAGGAGCTCAGGGTCATGGTGGAGGAAATCGTCCGGGTAGAGCCACAGCTATTCAGATCACAGGTGCAGCAGACATCCATTGCAAGGAAGATGGAGCTATGGCGCAGAATTGTCGACAGGGTTAATGCAGTGGGACAGCATCCAAGAACACGGAATGACATCAGGAAGAGTTGGAACGACCTATGGGGGAAGGTACGTTCCGTGGTACCCAGATACCAGATTGCTGTACAGAGGACTGGCGGTGGACCCCCGCCTCCTCCCCCACAACTAACAACATGGGAGGAGCAAGTCTTGGCGATCATGCATCCTGAGGGCCTCACTGGAGTAGCAGGAAGACTGGACTCTGGTAAGTCATATCTTTACTACTTTATCCCCCCACCTCACCTGCATGCCATCACATACCGCCACCCTTACCCACACACCCATCACCCCAACAACCCACAGATACCCCACTAACACAACCCACACATCCCAAAGCTAAGCCCTGCATGTAACACCAATGCATGGACACCCATCACCAAAGCATGTCCAGTAGAGAGACTCACTCATGCCCCAAAATCAGCAATCACACACAGGCCACAGCAATAATGCAAGCACAGGAGTAGAGGGTCACTCACCCATTGCACAAAATGGCACACACAGATACAATAACTAAGCATTTACACCCCAACAGGACCCCTACCCAATGTCACCGGATAGGAGGTGCCAGACATATCCAGTCCCCCCACAGAAGAGGCCCACAGTGACGACAGCAACTCTGCATGCCTGGATCAAGATGACCAGCCCCGCCCATCAGGGACCTTCGGCACAGTCGGTTCCCCTGAGACAGTCACAAACCACCACTGAACCTCCCCCCTCAGGAAACACCACCAAAGCACCCACCCAGCAGGCCCATCCCTCTGTCCCCAGGACACATCAATCAGAAGTGTGTCTACCACTACAGGGAACCTAGGCAACCCCACTAACACAAGAGAATCAGGGACCTGGGGGCAGTGGCAGTGGGCACACGATTCAGGGGACAGAGGCACAGGGTAACAGGGAAGCTGGGAGGACTGCTGTGTGACAGAGGGAGGACAGGCCGAGGGAACCCACTCTCCATGAGGCACTCTCCAACATCATGGGAGCACACCACCATTTCCAGGAGACCATGGGCACGGTACTGGCCAAGTTTCAGGAGACCCAGCGGCTGCAGGAGGAACACTACCTGGGGATCAGGGAGGACTTGAAGTCCATCAACACCAGCCTGGTCACCATTGCAGGGGTGCTGGCAGACCTTCTCAACACCAGGAGGGACACAGTGGCACACCAACGGGCCCCTGACACTAGCCTGGACGATGAACAGCCCTCAACCTCTGCTGGCGATAGTGGACAGGAGGCACCGCCACAGGAACAACAGGCCACCAGCATCACACCCCCTGCAGATGGAGAACCACCCCACAAATGGTCCCTGAGATCCAGGAAATAAGACAGAGAACATTGCCAAGACCCCTGCCAGGAAATAAGACCCCCTGAATGTCACCCTTCTGTCCCACTATGTCACCCTGTCCACCTTAAACTGCCATTGCTCCACTTCCTATGACCTTTTGGACAATGCACCTGTGAAACAAATAGACTGGACTCTGCCATGGACATACCTCCACCATCACCCCAGCCCATTTTACAACCCCCTCCACTTATGTGCACATAAATAAACACACTTCATCACAAAACAATCTGGAGTCAGTCTGTGCTTTCACAAATGTGTAATTGCAATATCTATGGAATATAGCAATGTCAATTTACTTGTTCACATACAAATGTAACACAGCTGTAGGCCAGCAGTAAGCATAGCAGAGGGCACAAAGTGGGACCCAGATCTGTGAAATGGAAATTCAAAGTGACAAGTCAGTGTCCATACACTGAGTGAAAATGACAGACTTATCCTAGCTGCAACAATAGTATGAGATGGGGGAAGCAGTTACATATTCTTACCTGTCTCTCACTATTGCATGATGATGTTGTTTCGGTTGTCGATATCCTCTTCTTCTGCCTCCTCTTCTTCACTGTCCACAGGCTCCACAGCTGCCACAAGACCACCATTTGGCCCATCCTCCTACAGAAAAGGCACCAGGAGTCGCAAAGCTAGGTTGTGCAGCATACAAGAGGCCACGATTATCTGACACATCTTCTTTGGTGAGTAGTATAGAGAACCACCTGTCAGATGGAGGAACCAGAATCTGGCCTTAAGGAGGCCGAAGGTGCTTTCTATTATACTCCTAGTTTGCCCATGTGCCTCATTGTAGCGTTCCTCTGCCCTTGTCCTGGGAATCCTCACTGGGGTCCGTAGCCATGACTGGTTGGGGTAACCAGAGTCACTTGCAAATGTCGAGGGACAACTGTTAGACACACACTAACCCTTAGGGACAACCCCATACCCAGACACCTACGTCAACTGTATTGGGACCTTGGCCTCACCTATTAGCCACACATGGTGCCTCAGGAGTTGCCCCATCACATAAGGGATGCTGATACTCCTCAAAAAGTAAGCGTCATGCACAGAGCCAGGATACTTGGCATTCACATGGGAGATGTACTGGTCTGCCAAACACACCATCTGCACATTTATCGAATGGCAGCCTTCTGGTTTCTGTACACCTGTTCATTCCTGCGGGGGGGGGGTACAAATGCCACATGTGTACCATCAATGGCCCCAATGATGTTGGTGATATTTCCCAGGGCATAGAAGTCACCTTTCACTGTGGGCAAATCCTCCACCTGAGGGAAAACGATGTAGCTGCGCATGTGTTTCAGCAGGGCAGATAACACTCTGGACAACACGTTAGAGAACATTGGCTGGGACATCCTTGATGCCATGGCCACTGTTGTTTGAAAAGACCCACTGGCCAGGAAATGGAGTACAGACAGGACCTGCACTAGAGGGGGTATTCCTGTGGGATAGCGGATAGCTGACATCAGGTCTGGCTCCAACTGGGCACACAATTCTAGTGTTGTTCCACAATGAAGTCTGTATGTGATTTTGATGTGTCTCTCTTCCATTGCCGACAGGGCCCACAGGGGTCTGTACACCGGAGGATGTCGCCATCTCATCACCTGCCCCAGCAAACATGCCCTATGGAGGAGAACGGCGAGCAGAGAGTCATCCAACACTAAGGTATCACAATGTGTTATTTACAGAAACGTTTGTAATCTGCAATGTGCCGGCATCTGTCTGTATTCCCGGCCTAGATAGGTGTGATGCAGTTTTTATCCATCCCAAGTGGCCCCCTGAAATGGCGGCTGCCTGACGTGTAAGGTGGGACAAAGGGAAATGAGGTAACTGCACCTGCGTTGTACATCGTCGTGGCGGGCGGTTGAAGACCACAGCACAATTCTGCATTGGTTAACATTGGGCCCTATGGGTCCCAGGAGCCAATGACGATGTACGCTGGCAGTGACAGTACGCACCGCCGCAGACGCGACCGCCATTTTCTGTCTGTTCACTCACTTGATACCTGACCTTCAACAGGAGAGGATCTACACTGCAAGTGCTGCTGTGACCTGTGTCTGGAAGTGACAATGGCTACAGTTTCTGGGGAAAGGGCCCATGCCTTCACTTCTGAGGAGTTGGAGAAACTAGTGCATGGTGTCCTCCCCCAGCACAAGCAACTGTACGGTCCTCCAGACAAACAGGTGAGTACACTGTGAGCATGCTGCATGGGCAATGCCTGCTTTGAGTGGTGTGGATGGAAGATACATGGGTGGGGCTGAGGCCTGCATGTGCGGATGGTGATTGTATGTGCATCAGGGCATGGGTGGGAACTGGTGGGCAATGAGTATGACAGTCCGGACGGGTGAGTAATTTCCTTTCCCCCATACCATTCCTCTAGGTCAGCGCCCACCAGAAGAAGGGTATTTGGCGTGCCATCGCCAAGGACATCCGGACCCTGGGGGTCTACCACAGACGGAGCACCCACTGCCGTAAAAGATAGGAGGACCTGAGCCGCTGGAGCTTGAAGACGGCAGAGGCCCAGCTGGGGATGGCCTCTCAACGTGGAAGTGGTGCCCGTCACACCATGACCCCCATGATGTACTGGATCCTGAAGGTGGCCTATCCAGAGTTGGATGGGCACTTGAGGGCATCACAGCAGCTACAAGGGGGTCTCATTCAGCTGACTCTGTGCGCACTATGAGGTGTCTGGATGGGGGAGGTGGGCAGTGTGTTCCCCTAAGCCAGGGTGAACTTGGTAGGCAAGGTCCCTTGTGAGGCAGGCTATGTGGCACCCAACCCCACTAGTGGTAAGAGCCATCTACACCTAGTCAGGCTCATGTGACTTCCAGGTGTGCAACAATTGGGCTTAGGCCTCGTACCCCATGGGCGTGTGAATTTTCTAGGAACCGTTAGTACATGGCGTAGTGCTGAGGGCTGTTCCCTGTGTGTTGTGTCCGCCAACAGAAGTGGTGTTGCATGCACTGAACATGTTTTTCTTCTGTCTTTCCACCCTTTTTGTTGTCTCCCTGTTCTTGAGCATCATCAGGCGGAGGAGCAGTGGCACCGGAGCAGGAGGGAGCTGCAACCCACTTGGCCCTGGAGGGTGAAGCAACGGAGTCTGAAGCCACCAGTGGGACGGAGGGCGAGGGGAACTCCACGACAGGGACAGGAGCATACACCAGTGACAGTGACTCCTCCTCTGATGGGAGCTCCCTTGCGGTGGCGGGCACCTCTGTGTCCACCACATCAACAGGTACAGCCGCCACCCCCCCCTACCAGCACCGCCATCCCAGTAGCCCCTCAGTTTGTGTCCCGTGCCCGCTCACCGAGGAGGGTGGCACCTCCTTTTCCCCAGGCACCTCAGGCCCTGCCCCAGTCAACCCTGCTACCCTCAGTGAGGAGGCTATTGACCTCCTGAGATCCCTCCCTGTTGGGCAATCTACCATTTTGAATGCCATCCAGGGTGTTGAGAAGCATTTGCAACAAACAAATGCATACATGGAGGGCATTCATTCTGGATAGGCGGCCCAACAGAGACCATTTCAGGCTCTGGCCTCAGCACTGATGGCAGCTATTGTCCCTGTGTCCAGCCTACCACCTCCAGCTTCCACTACCCAGACTAAATCCCCTGTACCTCAGCCTATACCAAGCACACCATCAGACCAGCATGCACACACATCAACACACAAAAGTGGCACAGAAAACATAAGCACCACACATCCCAAAGGCACTCACACAAGTACCATCCCCATGCAGACACACCAACATCCACTGCCTCTACTGTGTCCCCCTCCTCCACGTCCTCCTCCTCCCTTCCTGTCTCGTCTCTACTCACACCTGCATGCACTACATCCTCAGCCACTACTTCCATCACCAGCACGCCCATCACCACACACCGCTCACATGCACTCACCACCCCACTACCATTCACACATCCCCTGTGTCCTCTCCCAGTGTGTCTGTGAACCCTCCTCCCAAAGTACACAAACGCAGACACACAGCCACCCAACAGCCATCCACCTCACAACAGCCTCTGGCCCATGCACCTTCACCCAAATTCAGCAGACGTACACCTCCTACAACCACTACCTCTTCCTCCACTCCCAAACCCACTCCATCTTCCTGTCCCAGTGTGTCTAAAAAAAAATTCCTGGCAACCCTTGACCTCTTCCCTTGACCTCCCCCCCATCCTTCCCATCGGGCCAGGCTTTCCAGGTTACAGCCCAGCACCTCAGCCACCATATCCCCAGGCACAGTGGTGCCAGGTAGCGAGGGCAAGGACATTCCACCACCTGCCAAGGTGAAAAAGGTGCCCACATCCCGGAGGGGGAAGCCGCACCTACCATCCCCCAAGGGCTCTGCAAAAACAAACGGGGATAGTGGCAAGACACCTGCAGCACCATCAAAGGTGGGGAAGGGACAAAAGCAGAAGAGCAGGTCAGGACAGGGCACGGTGGCACCGACTGAGGGACCAGTGTCACCCCTTCTGTCCACGACAACACCAACCTATACGGCAGCAAACACTGCAAGCTGCCCCGCCACCAGCACCGCCACCTGCCCCGCCACCTGCACAAACACCTGCACAGCAACCTGCACTGCCACCTGCACAGCCACCTGCACAGCCACCGGCACGTCTACAGCATCAGCGACAGTCCCCAGCCTCTTCCCCCATGGGCAGCCGTCCGAGGCTGCAGGAGCCGTCCTGCTGTGTCCCTCAGCAGGTGCTGACCCATGCACCGCTGCCACAGACACCGCCGCAAGCACCACCACCAGCCCCGCGACGTGCTCAGACAGTGGCACCAACGCTGACATGGCTATCATCCCCAGTGGTCAGTTGTCCGAGGCTGGAGGAGAGTTCCTGGACCATGGCCAGCTTCCATGAGGCATGACTTCCATCACTGTTTGCACCTGCAGGTGGAAGGCGAAGCCGCAGCAGTTTGGGGTATGTCGCTGCCTCCATGGCGTATCATGCTACCTGTTCCTCAGCAATCTCGTGGCACACACACCCAGGTGTGGGAATTGTACCGGCCACACTGCACGTGGAGCACTCTGGGAACCATGCCCCCTCCAGAACCAGTGGAGAATGACATCTACTACCTCAGTCCTTGGCAGGATGAAGCACTCTGGGCACCATGCCCCCTTCAGAAACAGTGGAGAATGACATCCACTACCTCAGTCCTTGGCAGGATGAAGCACTCTGGGCACAATGCGCCCTCCAGAACCAGTGGAGAATTACATCCACTACCTCAGTCCTTGGCAGGATGAAGCACACTGGGCACCATGCCCCCTCCAGAACCAGTGGAGAATGACATCCACTACCTCAGTCCTTAGCAGGATGAAGCACTATGGGCACCAGGCCCCCTCCAGAACCAGTGAAGAATGACATCCACTACCTCAGTCCTTGGCAGGATGAAGCATTCTGGGCACCAGGCCCCCTCCAGAACCAGTGGTGAATGACATCCACTTTAGAGACTGTGGCTTTGCACTCCCCAGGATAAAGCAGTGGGCAACCCACCCACTGGAGAGACTTGACAGACTGTGCCTTTGCACTCCCCAGGATAAAGCAGTGGGCAAACCACCCACTGGAGAGACTTGAGAGACTGTGGCTTTGCACTCCCCAGGATAAAGCAGTCGGCAAACCACCCACTGGAGAGACTTGAGAGACTGTGGCTTTGCACTCCCCAGGATAAAGCAGTGGGCAAACCACCCACTGGAGAGACCTGAGAGACTGTGGCTTTGCACTCCCCAGGATACAGCAATGGGCCTGGAGCCCCCTCGTGCAGCAGTGGTGCTGTGCGTTCATATGGCTGAGGTGCCCCCTCCTCCTCCCCCTGAGGTGCCTTTTTATTTTCGGTCTGATGCCCCAGCAGTGTTCTCTACATTTCCAGTCAGGTATCTTGTGTAGGCTTCCCCCATGCATTTTGGGATCAGTGGTCCACAGACAATGATTGGTACACTATTTTTGTCCTTGCGTTCTTCCAGGGGTTGATGGGGTGTATATGTAATGTTGCTGCATGTATTTGTGTGTATGTTGTTGTGGGTGAGGGTAGGGGTGGGGTTATTGCGTGTTGCATGTGTGTGTCACTCTCTTCCCCCCTCCCATGTGTTGTAGGTACAGTACTCACCGTGGTCGTTGATGGCATCTGTCCTGCTCCTGATAGAGCAGGAGGAAGAGCAGCATTGGTAACACCTGTAGTTCGGGCTCCATGGCGTCCTGGTTCCTCATTGGGTGTCGAGAGGTGAGTGTTTTCCCTTCTGTGTACTGTTTCTGCTGTGCTTTCGATAGCGTTGGTTCCGCCCCAGAAAAGGTGGCAGATAGGCGTGTTGAAATACAGTGGACAATACTTTGTCCTCCGCCTGTCTGTTGGCGGTTACCGTTGCAGTGTTCGTTTCTACCGCCATGGTGATCAGAGTGTTAAAGTGGCTGTCTATGTTGGCAGTTTCCGCCATGGTCATGAGTCAATTTTTATTTTCCGCTGTCCTGTTGGTGGTATTACCGCCGCTTTAACACCGACCGACAGGGTTGTAATGAGGGCCATAATCTTTAACTTGAAGGCTAAGAGGCTTTCCTCCTCTGAAAACTTGTGACTCCGAGCTTATGCTATCAGCACACTTGATAAATCTGAGAATATACTGAAAAAACATGAAATATAAAGACAGGAGGACCCAGCTCTTCTGAAAGCACTCTGCTACAGCTATCATTCCATCATCACCACAACGAAAGCCACATTCCACAAGAATGCATTAATTGGAGCAATCAACATAGGCAAAGCCCACTTTATGGCCATCCAACAGTGTGCCAACGCCATCTCAGAACCTGGTATCCCACCCTTTGCCAGCAGATGCAACACTATGAAACTCTTCTTCATGAAGATAATCAGTGAAATCAGATTTAACATCAGTCATTAATCACCATCATCCACACTATAATCTATAACTAGTGACACACTACTAACTGGTCATCCTTCAAGACTAACTCCCACAAAGACCTTTCTAATATTCTGAACTCACTGAACCCCATCTCCTACAAAGAAGTGCTTCCCTCTTCATCAACAAGTCTCTGCAAGACAGAGATCTTGCACCCCTCGTCCACATTGTTGTTGCCTCATTAACTCAGGAAACCTTCCAGAGTAGCCTAGAATTGGACAGATCCACCCCTGTTGAAAAAGCCCACAGAATCCTGCCAACCTTGGAGTCTCCAGTCCTAAAACCAACTTTGCATTTGCTGGAAAAATCATTGAGAAGGTGATCGCAACCCAGTTACAGGAGCACATCAGACAGAATGGCCTGCTTCAAGACTGTCATTCACATTAATGAAACAGCCACAGTCCAAGTAGTCAATGATGCTATGCTTCTCTACTACAGAAATAATCCTGGCCTCCCAGTCTTGTCAATAGCTAGGTGCTTTTATTTTTTTGTCTGCTTGAGTTTTAAAGAGGAAAGAGTGACTGCTTCCAGTAGCCAAGATTCTATTGACATTTCACTAATGTTGCTAAGATATTGCCTTCAAGAATGAGCCCCAGCGATCTAAAAACTGAAATTCAGAGATGTAGTAGCTGGAACTGGAAGGATCAGGAGATGAAGAATCTTCAAAGAAATCCTAGGGAAAGAACCAGAAGACTATGGAGGTCATTTTGACCCTGGCTGTCTTCTGACCGTTTAAACAGGCTGGCGATGAAGACCACCACATTGTGAGTGTGGAGGGTTGGCCTCTGCCAAACCGCCACATCTCCACTCATACCGCCATGGCGGTCGGAACCGCCGGGCCAGAGATGATCATCTCTGATCTGGCGGTACACAGAAGACCGCCGGCAGTATTAGGAGCCGGGTTTCCACCATGGTTTCCTCGCCGGTAGCACCACCACGAAAACCATGGCAGAAAGACTACCAGTGACAGGGAATTTCTTCCCTGTCTCTGCTAGACTGCTTCGCCACCCCCCTAGCAAGCACTGGAACCCCCTCCCCACTCTGCCTCCCCAACCCCAACTTCAGCCACATCGTCCTCCACACTCCTCCCCCTTCAGCCATATCATCCCCCTCCTCCTACCCCCACCTTTTACCCCTTCAGCCACATAGTTCCTCTCTCCCCACCTCAACCCCTCCCCGCATGCATGCAGACATTCACAACAACATCCATACACGCATTCATGCATGCATTCACAACAATATCCTACACGCATTCACAACTCTATTCATACACGCATTCACAACTCCATTCATGCATGCATTCACAACTTCATTCATACATGCATTAAAGCACGCATACTCACACCCATCCAAACATGCATACTCACACGCATACACACTGACATGCAGACACGCACTCACTTCAACATACAGACATGCATACAACCAAGCACATACACATTCATGCACACACGCAGACACCACACACTCATACACGCACACACAACATCCCACCCCCTCCCTTCCCCCTCCCCTGTTGGAGGATCACCTTACAGTGTCTGGGGAGAAGATTGACCGGCAGGACACAGGAAAGGGTGCTTCCATCGCAGGCAGCGCCCCGCCAGCATGACACTGCCAGGCCATATTATAGCCCTTAATATGGTTGGCCGTGTTCTCCTGGCAGGATGGTGCAGGTGGTGGAATCGCCAGAGCGCCTCCATCGGCCAGCACGACTGCTGCTGGATTTCCACCCAAAGTGTGGCAGAAATCCTGAAGTACCCGTGATATGGTGGTCTTCTGGCGCCCGTGGCTTTGGCGGTCTTCATGGAAGACCACAAAAGTCATAATGAGGGCCTATATCCTCAAGAAAAGTACCTGTCAAAAAATATATATCAGATGTCTGTGGATGCCATAAAATTAATTCTGAAGTAATGTGTTGCATGAAGACTTTGCCAATAACTCTGTTTATACGGCTACAACGTGGAATCCTCAGGTACCTTCATCTTGGATTGGGAATGAAATAATATAAAGACATTGAATATAAGCTAACTTGCCTTGAGAACTAGATACAGGAAACACCATTGACAATCGCCAAAGGAATTCTGAGTAGAAGGAACAAATTCATTAGAATTGGATTTTACAAGCAAAGATTCCAGGCAGAAATGTATTCCTGCTCAGAGCTGGAGTACGTTCTGCATCAGCATGCACAGACACAGTGGGGCAAAACCCTATGATGGTAGAAAATGAAAGTAGAGACTTAAAATAAAACTTCATAGGACTAATGTTGAAATATGTTTAATTACTTAAAATGTTAAAAAATATTATTACATCTATTTATTACCGAACATAATTTCGGAAAATCAAATTGGATTCATTATTGTAATTAAAATATTTTATATTTTTAATCTAAAGATTAATGTAGGATTAAAATGTATTAAACATAATTACATTGTTGTTATTTAATTCTATACATCACCTTTAATAATATACAATAGCATTATTTACTTTAGATAGGAGTTTTTAAATTTATTTTTCAAATAAAATTATTTAATTTCAATTTAATATATTCAAAACAAATATTTAATGTGAAATTAGGTTTATAATGTAACTTTTTTTTATATTATTCTACGTTTAATTATACAATATGCAATAAATACATATATACAACGTAACCTTAATAATTACCCAAATATTTTTTTTCTAAAACTTTAACAAACGTTTAAATGTTTTCCTGTACTTTAGGAAGGTGAGATATCCCCCAGGGCAGTGGAGTTATCCACCTACATAAAAGGTTATAAGTAATATCTTCAAAATTCCTTGAATTCAGGGAGGGTGTAAGTGTAGACTATTGAGTAAGTTTACACTCGTAAATTGTGAATAGCCCAAAGTAGTAAAATAACTCCAACATGTAGGTGTAAACTTTCACATGCAGATTTATTCACCTGTAAGTTTCACTTTGGGAATAGGCTCCATAGATTTGTGAATTTAATGTTGTAGTAAGTCAATCGTCCGACTGTAGTGCTACTTTATGTACTACAGAGTACACTTTGACTACCTTTGCACATTATAGTAAATTAGCACTTGAATCTAAATTAAACTTAAATGGTATCTGTAGGTTGTCGGGTTTTTGGTTGAGGGCGGTTAGTACCCTTCTCAAGCAAAAGCCACAATCCCAGTCAGAGTGAACCACAAAAGTCGATAAATTAACTTTTGTTTTGCACTCTGGTAGTTTGACACGAAAGCTGTCAGGCTTAACTTAAAGGCAATGTGTTAAGTATTTATGCAGCACCTAAACTGTAAAAGTGAATGCACAACAAAGACATATTCTAGACTAATTTTGACAAAAAGAGTAAAGTTTAATAATTAATTTGACATCAGAATGACAAAAATATCATCAGTAGAAACAGAATTATGAATTATCAAAGTTTTCAGTGAAATACAGTCCTTAAAAGAACAAAGTGCGAACCACCAACATCTAGTCTTGTGAGACTGGGACAAAGTCGAAAGTCATGGTCAACCATGATGGAGTGTTGTTCAGAGCGATGTGGATCAGGCCTGGATAGATGAGGTGGACTGGCCCTGGTCTCAGCTTACCTTCGGAATTAGAAGAAATTTTGTAGGAAATGCCTGAGATGGTAAATTTCAGCAGGGCAAAGCAGCCAGTAGTGTCTGAAGTAGATGCTCCATCATCAGGGAGCCACTGAGCAAAGTCACAGTGAAAATTTCTACATTCAGACTTTTGAGGTTGAAAATCTCCAGCAGATTGAGAATGTAGGCTGTATCCGATAAGAGTTCCAGGATGCCAGATACACTTTCAAAGAGGAGCAACTGAACAGGATCTGTTGATACAGAGAAGAATATAGCACGATTACAGCTAAGTGAGGCCAACCGGTGATGCACCTTGGATGGAAAGGCGACAGGTGGGTCCCAGTCTTCTGTTGGTTCTCAGGACACATTTTATCTGAATCCCAAGTTCTGTATTTTGACTGTGTGGGCACATTTAGCACCTCTTCCTAGGATCCAAGACTGGGTGGGCAAAACTTGGATTGCAGAACTCACATAGGACAGGTTCCATGGGCAGGTTCAAGGTTGTTAAAATGTTTTATGCCCCTATAGCTTGGAACAGGAGGCCAGCTCTAGCCCTTGGATCCATGCTGGTAGTCCTGGGATCAAGAAGCATGGCTGGTCTTGAGCAGCAGGGCAGTCCTCTCTCTGAGGGTACAAGGCAGTGTTCAGGCAGTAGGACAGTCATTTGGTAGAAGTAGGGCAGTTCTCTAAAGTAAAAGGTAGCCCTCAAGCAGCATGCCAGTCCTCTGAAATAAAATGATGAGTAGATTTAAGGGTCTGATTTTTATACATGGTGCCAGCTTTGAAGAGGGAGAAACTTCTAGAGCTTCCTTCCACAGATGCCCAAAAATAAATAACCACTTACAAAATGGTCCTACTGGCCAGTCCACTGTCCAAATGTGCTATAGGCACATAGGGCACATTCCATATGCCCGACTTGACTCCTGACTGCAAATAGCCCTCCACGTGAAATGGGCATCAAGGGGCAGGCAGGCACCTCAGTTGTGGTTAGGGGCTTGGGTTTGGAAGGGGCCGTCCTTGGATTTGGGAGTGGGTAGGGCTTCAGGCTTTGGTCTGGATGGTGGGGGAGGGTGTTTGGACTTTGGGGTAGGAGTACGGATCTTAGAATTGGGTGGGGGCAGGTGTTTTGTAGGGGTAGGACAGGGTCCCTAGTAGGGGGGCCATGGGAGGCCTGGGAGGTGGAAGGGCTGGGTAGGGGCAGGGGGACATGATGTTTAGGGCCAACACAGGGTGGGACAGGAGTAGGGAACAGGTCAAGGAAGGCAAGGAAGACTTTCTTAGGGACACAGGGGCAGTCATATGAAAAAGGTTGAGGAGTGGAGGTAGAGGGAGTTGTTGTATGACGTGTTAGTGTGCTGGACGTGGATGCAGGTATGTGCAATGTTTGCTTGTATGTTGTGGGGTTATATTGGGTGGGTGAGTGAGGGTGTTTGTGTTTCTTGGGAGGAGGGGGAAGAGATGCATGGAGAGGGAATGGTAGATGTGTGAGTGTATGTTGGGGTAGTAGCTGCAAGTAAGGTGGATGTGCTGCATGTGGTAGCAAAGGTGGCCATGGTGAGTGCAGATGTGGTGTGTGGGGTGGGTGTCTGCATGTTTGCTTTTTGTGGTTTCTGAGGGTATGACAGGACTGGTGGCAGGATCAGGGTGGGATGATGCAGTGACCGCAGGGGCGAGTGGTGATGAGAATGTAAGGAAGGAGGTTGTGGGAAAACAGGGTAGGAAGTGTCTGTTGTCATGTTTGCTGATGTGTGTTGTGTGTGTGTATGCTTGAGGTGTCGCTTGTGGTGCTTGTTTCTGTCTTTGTGCACCTTGTCTGTTGTAGTGGGTGAATGCTGGTCTATAGGTGTGCTCTGGATGGGTGAAGGGAGAGGGGTCTTGGATTGGGAACAGGTAGCTGGAGGGGGGACAGAAGATGAAGGGACACTGGCTGCCATCAAAGAGGAGGACAGAGCCTGAAACGATCTCTGTAGGCCAGCAAAGGCACTGTGAATGCCTTCCAGGTAGGCATTGCTCTGCTGCATCTGGGTTGCCAGTCCCTGGATGGCATTCACAATGGTTAAATGTCCCACAGAGATGGACCTCAGGAGGTCAATAGCCTCCTCATTGTAGGGCAGCAAGGCTGACTGGGGCAGGGGCAGAGGTGCCTGCGGCAAAGAAGATACCCACCCTCCTAGGTAAGCGGGCACAGGCAACTGGGTGGGAAGATACAGGGAGGACGGTGCTGGTAAGAGGGGTGGCAGACAAGGATGATGCTAGGCTTGTCCCAGATGGGTCCGCCACCACAGGGAGCCTCCATTAGAAGAGGAATCCGAAGATAATGTTGTAGCTCTTCCAGTCTACCCCTTGGTGCTCCCATCGCCCTCCGTCCCACTGGCCCCCTCGGCATTGGTGGACTCTGCCTGTGGGATGCAGCTACCCCACTCGCCGGTGCCCCTTCTCCTTTGCCAGATGCTGCTAATGAATACATAGACAGAGGTAGAGAGAGAAGGAGTTTGGGAGAGAAAGAAAGGGAGGAAAGGGTCAATATCCACCTATCTTGTACACATACCAACAATACACCTAGCTTAGGTAGCCATAACCAACTATATAACCTATTACCTCACCTTTTCACCCAAGAGACAATATTGAACATCCTACCTGCCTGTCATCTGTTGTACTCACTTGTCTAATAATTTACTCTATGAACATACTTACCTACAAGTCGATTGTAACACAATGAAACAAAAATGAACTTCAGAGTGACATGACAGGTATGTGTGGAATACATTTTGTACTGATGTCTTTTTATATTCCAATGAATCCTCTTTAAGTGTATACTACACACACTTGTCATAACCCAGATACAGAGCTAACGATATAACTTTGGCTGAGTAAAGTATAATCAGGGATAGAGAATGAAGGTTGTACAGTGCCTCAACATTGAAGTTTGTCTTAATTGCAGTTGACAATTTGGTACAGCACCACCACATCAATGCTTGCATGGCTTTACGAAGCTAACACACATCACTGCAACACAATTGGAGTGACAACCATGATTATATACTCCTCTATTTCAATTAGACCTTGTCAATACTTAAGTCCAGTAAGAGACACAGTAGAAAATCCATACAAATGTCACCTTACAGTCTGCAATTACCCCCATCTGCCTGCTGTGCTGCCTTCAAGCACACTCCCTTCTCAGGGTAGGCTACCACCAGTATGTGGGCCATTAGGAGTGATCAGATTCTGATGGGATCCCCTTACTCATTGGGCGGCCATCCCCAACTGGGTGGTCTTCCGGGTCCAGTGTCTCAGGTCCCCCAGGTACCGCACTTGTTTGACAATGGCTCCCCAGAACCCTTTCTTCTGATGGGCACTGACCTGCATGGGAGACATAGAGAAAAGGAGACCATCATGTAGATGATCCAAAACTTCATCAGCATTTTTCGATATACATCATACACAGCACATGCACCTACACAGTACACTGTTCAACACATACATGATTAGAATACTATTCCACCTTTCAGACATCCCATTTCAATGTGCACACACTTTCGCCATGAAACACCATCCGAGATCTAAGTATTCAAACTGACCTGTTTATGTGCAGCCCCATACAACTGTCCACACAGGGGAAGGCCGCCTTCCACCAGTTTTTCCAGTTCATCTGAAGTGAAGGCTGGGGCCCTTTCCCCTGCAGTATATGCCATTGTGGCTCCCAGATACAGAACACAGCAGCTCATGCAGTGGAGGTCTTGCTTTCTCGAGTGTCAGGAGTCAAGTGAGCTGGGCTCTACAAAATGGTTGTCACCGTCGCCACGATCATGACCGTCACCGCCAGCGGTGATCATCATTGGCCCCAGTTTCCCATAGACATCAATGTTAACCAATGAGGACTTGTACAGTGGTTCCGACTTCCTTTCGCCATGACGACTCCTACAGACGGAATGAGGTCACTTTATTATCTGTCCTCTGCATGCAGGAGAGGTGGCTGACATTTTACATTTTTATATGAATTTTATGTGATCCCACTGCGCCATTACTTGAATATTTGCACAATATGCTTAATGTAAGGTGTCAACTCATTGACACTTACATATGAAGTGGGTGTCAGCTGGCAATTCTTCAGGTGTATATTCATATCCATGTGAGAACATTCTGTACTGTGTAACACATAGGAAGCTTTTGTTTGTTTATGACTTCATTTCCTGTGCACGTCCCTCTGTCACAAGTATGGCAATATGAGGTACTGCCATAATGTCTGGGTAGGAATGGCGAGTAGACAAATGTTTCCATCTGCAACATGCCTGAGAACTTACAGGATCAATCCTTTCTGATTGTCCTGTGATATTTAACGGTCATGACACTGTAAGAAATGTAGTGAGTATGGCGAGTAGACAAATGTTTCCATCTGCAACATGCCTGAGAACTTACTGGATCAATCCTTTCTGATTGTCCTGTTATATTTAACGGTCATGACACTGTAAGAAATTTAGTGAGTACTGTTTGTCCCTGTTAGAAATGGGGTCTTTGGTTGGCAGTCAGGTTACCCCCTGTCCAAGCAAGGACCCTTACTCTAGTCAGGGTAAGTCACACACAATCCAAATTATCCTGTGCCCACCATCTGGTAGCTTGGCACTGAGCAGTCAAGCTTAACTTAGAAGGCAATGTGTATTTGTGCAATAAATCATACAATAACACAATATAGCACCACAAAAATACACCACACAGTGTTTAGAAAAATATATAAATTTATCTGGATATATGCAGGTCAGAACGATCAAAGATGCAATAAGTAAATGTAGAGATATCACTGAAAAGTGATATAAAGTGTCTTAAATCTTTTTAAAGCAACCAAAGTATCTTTCAAGTACAAAGTGTGGCAGACCTTTGTGTGAGAGCAGGCCCTTCACCCTCTCAGCCCAGGAAGACCCATTCAAAATGCAGATGTAAGCAAGTGATGCTGAGTATCCGGTGTTTGGGGTGTGTCTGAGTGAATGCACAAGGAGCTGTCAACTAAACCTAGCCAGCCGTGGATTGTAAGGCAAAGAAAGATTTAAGTGCAGAGAAATGCTCACTTTCTAAAAGTGGCATTTCTAAAATAGTAATATTAAATCCAACTTCACCAGTCAGCAGGATTTTATATCACCATTCTGGCCATACTAAATATGACCTTCCTCCTCCTTTCAGATCACCAGCTACCACTCAAACAATGTATGAGGGCAGCCCCAATGTTAGCCTATGAAGGGAGCAGGTCTCACAGCAGTGTAAAAACGAATTTAGGAGTTTTACACTACCAGGACATGTAAACTACATAGGTATATCTCCTGCCTTTTGCCTACACAGCACCCTGCTCTATGGGTTACCTAGGGCATACCTTAGGGGTGTCTTATATGTAGAAAAATGGGAGTTTTAAGCTTGGCAAGTACTTTTGAATGCCAAGTCGATTTGGCAGTGAAACTGCACACACAGGCCTTGCAAGGGCACGCCTGAGACAAGGTTAAGGGGCTACTTAAGTGTGTGGCATAATCAATGCTGCAGGCCTACTAGTAGCATTTAATCTACAGGCCCTGGGCACATATAGTGCACTCTACTAGGGACTTATAAGTAAATTAAATAGTCCAATTGGGTATGATCCTATGTTACCATGTTGAAAGGGAGAGAGCATATTCACTTTAGCACTATTTAGCAGTGGTAAAGTGAGCAGAGTCTAAAAAACAGCAAAAACAGTGCCTAAAAATTGGAGGGAGGCAGGCAAAAAGTTAGGGGTGACCACCCTAAGGCTGTCAGGTCTAACAGTCCCCCTGCCTGGATATCGCTGAATTGGAGTGATGAGGAATTCACCAGTCCACTGACTCTTAGTAGACCTGGAGAACATGGAAGAGAGGCACATTCTGATGACTTATCAACTGAACCGTCTGACCACCAGGGAACTCGTTGCCCAGTTGCAGCTAGACTTCCTGCCAGCCTTAAGGAATCCCCATGACATCCCTCCAACAGTACAGGTGTTGTCTGTCCTACATTTGTTGGCTAGAGGCTCGTTTCAGGTGACTGTGGGACTGGCTGCAGGGATGTCACAGCTGATGTTCAGTGTAGTGTTACAGGATGTGCTGATTGCCCCACTATAGCATATGGACAGGTACCTAAGGTTCCCACAATGTCCAGAACTGAACACTGTTAAGGCTGCCTTTTACAACTTTGCTCATTTGCCACATGTAATAGGGGCCATTGATGTCTTGCAGATCAGTGTATGTTACATGTGACTGCGAAATTCAATGGTTGGGTGCATGATTCCTGAGGAGCAGCAATGTCCCTGCATTGATGTTATATCTACAGCGAGAAAAGGCCTGGCTCAATGTACTGCTGTCTATGTCAGCCATCTGAACTACCTCTCTACACAGTCAGCTGTACGCCTATCACAGTTCTCTAATGTACTGTTCCTATGTCTACACAGGTGAGTCTGGATACCTCAAACTGCCATGGCTCCTGCCTCCAGTTAGATATCCAAATACAGATTGGGAGGACAGGTACAATGAGGCACACAGCTGGACGAGGCGTGTGATAAAGATAACTTTTAGCCTATTGAAAGTAAGATTTCATAGCCTCCATGTGTCTGATTGCTACCCTACCATACCTACCAGGGAAAGTCTGCAAGATCATTGTTGCATGGTGCATGCTACACAATCTGGCCCTCAGAGGGCACATCCCACTGTTGGAGGAGGGGGGCATTGCTGCAGGAGCTGTTGCTGAGGCTGGTGACCCTGATACTGACGAGGAGGGAGATGAGGACAATGCAGCTGACAACAGGACAGACCTAATTCACCAATACTTTCAATGATTCCCAGGTATGTGTGGTCTAAAGTTTAATGAACAGTTGAACCCTAAATGGGAGAGGTTATTTTGTCCTTCAATGTTGCCTGCATCACAGTATATGAGGATTTATACCATTACTCTGCATTTGCGTGACTGATAGTTCTAGCCTGTAGATATGTGGTATTCTACACACTGCAGCATGTATCCTGTGTATGTAAAATACTGCTGTATGTATATTATAATAGTCTACATAGGTCACTTCATTTACTTTTTTCCCTATTTTGGTTTCTAATCAAGTCACATGTGTGTTTACAATCTGCTTCCTGACGTGAATGTTGGCACCCTTGCCATTGGATGTTACTAAAATATGGAAATACTGACACACCTGCTGGAAATTCATGCAACATCTGTCACTCTGACAAATTTGTTGGACAGATATGTGTATTTGATTACTGTTTGTTACCAAAGATGTCACTTTAAACAATGAAAGCGCATACACCATTACTTTGTGCTCATTAGTGTTTATTTTGTGTTTCACATCACAGTTCTGAGGAGTGGGGTCATGTTTTCTGAAATTTTCAGAGTGGGTGGTCCAGCTGTTCGTTCCACACGTCCTGTATTCATGAGCCTGGGGATAATGGTGTTTGGCACTGAACAGTCAACAAGGTATATCAGTGGCACACAAGGGAGAATGTACAGGAGAGGGATCACATCCTGGCGGTGTGTTTGGTGTTGGCCTCAGGTCCTGCAGGATGTCTGGATGGACGACCTCTTTTGTGGGCGGAGTTCCTCAGCTGCAAGGGCAGGGGTGCTAGTGGCCTGTAGGTCCTTTTTCTGGGCCTCCATTCCAATAGCTGGGGCAGATGTTCAGAGCACAGGTGTTGTAAGACTATTGGATAGGGCCTTCTGTTGGGTGGAGGATGCACGCTTGATTCTTCTGAGTGCAGTGAGCACCCCTACAATGGAGACTATGAAGACATTGTGTGCCTGGCTGCATGGCTTCCTGATGGTATTCACTCTGCAGACTCTGGTTCTCCTGCAAGGTGGTGAGTATCTGGCCCATTGAATCCTGGGATTGCTGATAAGCTTACAAGATTCTGGAGATGGCCTCCTGACCAGTTATGTCATGTTGCTGCCTCATGCCTAGCCCACAGTTGCCCTCTCCTGGCCCTTGTCCCTTGTGCTTTTTCCCTTGGCACAGTGTGCCCCCTCCCACTGACACCAGGACCTTCATTGTCTTGGGTTTGAGGTGTCGACTCTGGTCTGTGTACTGTGGGGCACACTGATGATTGATCTGTCCTTGGGACACATGTTTGGAAAGGTGGACTCAGCTTTGCTATAGGTGCTACAAGGGAGGGGGATTCAGTTGTGGTGAGGGTGAGGCTGGTGATGGTGGACTGACCATTCATGCCTGATGGACCAGGTGAGTGGTCCCTTTCTAGACATCCAGGGTATTCTACCTCCATTGGGACTACTTCCAGGGGCTTGCTTAAAGTCTCTGGCATCCCCTGCTGTGTGGCACTGCTAGGGATACCTGTGGAGTGAAAGGAAGTATGTTACATGATGGTATAGTAGTTGTGGTACGCATGTTTTTTTGCTATCATTGCCTGCAATTGCTGACCAGTAATGGCATTGCCAGTTTCTTGATAACTGCTAGTTTTGGGGTCTGTTGGAACTTGCTATAGTATTTTTTTGCTGTATAGTTGATGGTGGTCTTGACTGCTGTCATTGCCATGTACAAATGTGCATTCAAAATTTCTTGATGATGAAGGGGGATGACATGGTTATACGTGCAGGGGTCCAAATGTGGAGTGGAATTAGCAGTTCTACAATGGTTGGGATTGTTGCATTGTGGTAGTTGTAGTACTTGAGGCAGTGTGAGAAATCCATGCACTAGGTGGGCCCGTGTGGGAATGGTGTTAGTGGGGAGGTGTGGCATGTAAGGGAGGGTATTGGGTTCAGGGTGTATTAGTGCATGCAAGGGTGATGTGAGGGGCTGACAGGGTAGGGGGGTACATGCTGTGCAGGAGTACATAGTGCCCGGGGAGAGTTGTTGACTTATCAGAGTCCAGTCTTCCTGGTATTCCTGTTGAACTCTCTGGGAGTGGGATGGCCAAGACCTCTTCCTCACACAATGTGAACTGAGAGGGAGGAGGTGGGGGCCCACTGCCAGTCTTCATTGCAGTGCTTTGGTGTTGTGATGCCATGAACCGTACCTTCCCCGCAGGTCATTCCACCTCTTCCTTATGCCATCCCTTGTGAGTGGATGGTTTCCCACTACATTCACCCTATTGACGATCCTCTGCCATAACTCAGTTTTCCAGGCTATAGATGTCTACTGGACCTGTTCTCCACACAGTTGTGGTTCCTCTCTGATGATTTCGTCGACCATGACTTTCAACTCCTCGTCTGTAAATTGTGGGTGTTTTTGTGGTGCCATGATGGTTGTGTTGTGGGAGGTGGGGTGTGTGATGTGCAGGGATGCTGGGTGTGCTATTTTTGGGGTGAGGTTGAGTGCTAGGGTGCACGTGTGGTTTGTGGTGTTTGTGTGCAGTGGTGATGTGAGTGTTGTCATGCTGATTCTGTTGTATGTTGTGTGATGCATGTTCAGTGTGATGGTGTCTGTGATATTCTGATACAGTGTTTTCGTTTAGTACAGTCTTTCAGCTCTCTGTCAAAGGTTCAGGGTGCAAAGGATTGTCGGGGTGTGTAGAGGTGTGTTTTATAGTGCTGTGATCAGGTGTGTGTCGTGTGTGTATGTGTATCAAGTGTGGGGTATTCGTATTGTCCAATGTGGTGTTATGTTCTGGTGGATGTGCATTTTTTACAACAGCGGTTCGGACAGCCAATGGATTACCGCCATGCAAAGACCGTTGTGCTGATTTGTCAGTCATAATTTGAAGTGCGGGATGTTGTTGGCATGGTGGTGCTCGCGATGCAACCGCCTCTCTCCTGCCGTCCTGTCAGACTGATGATTATGGACTTTTGGCTGTTTTTGGTCGGCGTTCTGTTGATGACGTGTAAAATGGCAGTCTTTAGCCCACCATCACTGGTGGTCATTCAGCCCCCGCTTAGACTGTGGTTTTCGAGAAATACCACCAAAGTCATAATGAGCACCTCACTGTCTGGGAGGAATACACAAAGGCCAACTGCCATGTTGATCGCAGTCATATGACTCAGGAGACAGGCTGCAGGTACCAAATAGTTAGGAGAAGAAAATATCAGCTTTCTATAAGTGCCATTTTCAAAACTGTAACATAAAATCTGACTTTGCCAATAAAGAGGATTTTAAATTACAATTCCTTTGGAACAAACACTTCATTTTTACCTGTTCCAAATCTAACGTTAGTACTTAATAAATGTAACAAGGAAATGCATTGTTATGCTCTGCAAGAGGTAGGCCTTGCAGTAGTGGAAAATGATTTTAAGAGTTTTTCACTAACAGCGCAAGTAAAACTTAAGAGCATATGTCCAACCTTTTTCAATACCGCCCTGTCCTTAGGGCTGTCTAGGGTCTACTTTTGGGGTGAGATATGTTTAAAAAAAGATGGTTTAGGCCAGTGATTGGGGTTATTTTATCAAGTTGAATTAGCATTTTAATACTGCAATGGCTACTTCAGTGGGTGGCATAATAAGGGCTGCAGGCCTACTAGTAATTTCTGAGTACATGCAGTACCACTTTACTAGGAACTTATAAGCACAATAAATGTGTCCATTGGGTGTACTACAATTTCAATTTTAGAGAGCAGAAGCACATGAGCACTGGTTAGTAGTGATAAAGCACACAGAGGCCCTCATTACAACCCTGCTGGTCGGTGTTAAAGTGGTACTAATACCGCCAACAGGCCAGTGGTAAAAAAATGGAATCACGACCACGGCAGAAACCGCCAACACAGACAGCCACTTTAACACTCTGACTGCTGCGGCGTTAGCAACAAACACTACGGCGATAACTGCCAACAGACAGGCAGAAGTCAATGTACCACCCAGCACATCACAACGCGCCCATCCGCCAGTTTTTCTGGGGCAGTACCAATGCCATCAATAGCACGGCGGAAACAGTACACAGAAGGGAAACCACTCACCTCTCGACTCTCAACGGAGAACCAGGACGCCAAGGAGCCCCAACTACAGGTGTTACCGATGTTGGTGTATCTTCTCATCTACCAGGAGTATGAATGTCAGCGGCGACGACCACTTGAGTACTGCACCTAGCAGACAGGGGAAGGGGGAGGAAAAAGAGAGTGAAACACCCACGCAACATCCCCACCCCCACCCTCACCCCCAACAACAGACACACAAACACATGCAACAACATTATATATACACCCCCTAACCCTCTGGAGGAATGCAAGGACAAATGGAATTGAGTCAAATGAGTGTCATATTAGAAATAGTCAGAAATACGTTACAAATTCAAAAACAGTATTTACAATATATACAATATGTTCATAAGGCGGTACATTGTCCACTCAAAATGTCAGTGGGCCACAGGGCCATATCACATAGGCCAAGCCCACACTTGACTCCTTCCTCAATACGGACAGAACACTGCAGGGGCATCAGGTCGAAAACACACAGGCACCTCAGGGGGACGGGGAAGGTGGGGGCACCTCAGCCGGAAGATGGGACAACATCACTGCTCCTGGAGGGGGCTCCATGCCCACAGCGATGTCCTGGGGAGTGCAAGGCCACAGTCTCTCATGTCTCTCAAGTGGGTGGTTTACCCACTGCTTGGTCCTGGGGAGTGCAAATCCAGTCTCTCAAGTCTCTCAAGTGGGTGGTTTGCCCACTGCTTGGTCCTGGGGAGTGCAAAGCCACAGTCTCTCAAGTCTCTCAAGTGGGTGGTTTGCCCACTGACTAGTCCTGGGGAGTGCAAGGGTGGTTTGCCCACTGCTTGGTCCTGGGGAGTGCAAGGCCGCAGTCTCTCAAATGGGTGGTTTGCCCACTGCTTGGTCCTGGGGAGTGCAAAGCCACAGTCTCTCAAGTGGATGCCTTTCTCCACTGGTTCTGGAGTGGGCTTTGTGCCCAGTGTGCTTCATCCTGCCAAGAATAGGGTGAGTGGATGCCTTTCTCCACTGGTTCTGGAGGGGGCTTTGTGCCCAGTGTGCTTCATCCTGCCATGGATAGGGGAAGTGGATGCCTTTCTCCGCTGGTTCTGGAGGGGGCTCTGTGCCCAGTGATGCAACCCTTGGCGTGTGGTAGTTCACAGTCCCTCACCTGGGTGTCTGATCCACAAGATTTGCAGTGACCAGGATGCATGATAGTCCATGGATGCAGGGCTAGAGTCTATCCGGTGGTGGCTACGGCTACACACTGGTGGTAGTGCTGGTGGGGGTGCTGCCAGTGGTGGAGGGAGGCTCCAGCCCCTCTCCTGCAGCCTCGGATGGCTGCCCACTGGGGCTGCTGCTGCTGGCAGTGGTGCTACTGTAAGCAGTGTAGGTGGCGGGGCTTTGGGAGGTGCTTGCGGCGGTGCAGGTGGCGGTGGTGGCTGCGGTACCGGTGCTGCCAGTGGTGGGGGGAGAATCCAGACCTTCTGCTGCAGCCTCGGACAGCTGTCCACTGGGGCAGCTGCTTCTGGCAGTGGTGCTACTGTAAGCAGTGCAGGTGGCGGGGCTTTGGGTGGTGCTTGCGGCGGTGCAGGTGGCGGTGGTGGCTGCGGTGCCGGTGCTGCCAGTGGTGGGGGGAGAATCCAGCCCTTCTCCTGCAGCCTCGGACGGCTGTCCACTGGGGCTGCTGCTGCTGACAGTAGTGGTGCTTGCGGCGGTGTACGTGGTGGTGCAAGTGGCAGTGCTTGCGGCGGTGCTAGCGGCGGGGCTGCTGGTGGTGTTGGCCGCGGTGCAGGTGGTGATGCTGGCGTGGTTGTGCTGATAGCCACCAGGCCTTCACCTGCAGCCTCGGAGGGCTGCAGTGCCTTGCCTGGTGTTTTGTGCCCCTTCCTCACCTTGGCAGATGGTGGTGTCACCTTGGATCTGGCAGCTGGAGTCTTTGAGGTGGCCTTGCTCGGTGGTTGTGTCTCCTTTCCCTTGCTAGATGCTGTCCCCTTCTTCACCTTGCCAGGTGGCGGAATAGATTTAGCCTTGGCAGGGGTTGGTGGTACACTGGCTGGGCTGACGGGTGCCCCCTTTGATCCTCTGACAGCTGCAGGAACCATAGCGGACGTGGAATTGGTGGCTGAGGTGCTGGGCTGGGTGTTGGCCACCCTGTCCTGAGGGGAAGGATGGGGGGGGAGATGGAGTAGTGGGGAAGAGGTCAATGTTTCCCAGGAAACTCTTCTTAGGGACAATGGGGCAGGAAGAGGGAGAAGGTCTGGGAGTGAAGGAAGAGGGAGTGGTTGTGAGAGTTGTCTGTCTGCTGAGTTTGGGTGCAGGTGCATGGGCTGGATGCTGTTGGGAGGTGGATGGCTGTTGGGTGGGTGGGTGCTTGCGTTTGGGAGGAGGGGTTACAGACACACTGGGAGAGGACACAGGGGACATGTGCATGGATGTGGGGATGGTGACTGCCAGTGAGGGGTGTGTCGTGATGGGACTGCTGTTGATCAAGGTAGTGGATGAGGATGTAGTGCATGCTGGTGTGAGTGGAGACACTACTGGGAGGGAGGTGGACGACAAGGAGGAGGGGGACACAGTGGAGCCAGTGGACGTTGGTGTGTCTGCATGGAGATGGTGCTTTGTGAGTGCCTGTGAGATGAAGTGTGGTGCTTGTGTTTGCCTGAGCCACTTTTGTGTGTTGACTTGGTTGAATACTGGTCTGAAGGTGTGCTTGGGATAGGTTGGGGTTGAGGGGATTGGGTCTAGGTAGAGGAATTTGGAGGGGGAGGCAAGAGACAGGGACAATGGCTGCATCACTGCAGAGGCCAGAGTATGCATTTGTTTGTTGCAAATGCCACTCAACCTCCTGGATGGCATTCAGAATGGTTGACTGCCCAACAGTGAGGGATCTCAGGAGGTCAATAGCCTCCTCACTGAGGGAAGCAGGGCTGACCGGGGCAGGGCCTGAGGTGCCTGGGGCGAAGGAGATGCCCACCCTCCTGGGTGAGCGTACATGGGAAACATGCTGAGGGGCTGCTGGGAGGGCAGTGCTGGTGGGGGGTGGCGGCTGTACCTGTTGTTGGGGTGGGCACAGAGGTGTCCACCACCGCCAGGGAGCTTCCATCGGAGGAGGAGTCGCTGGTGGTGGTGTCCCCTCCTTTCCCTATCGTGGTGCTCCCCTCGCCCTCCATCCCACTGGTGCCCTCACCGTCGGTGGATTCGGCCTCCAGGCCCATGTGGGATGCAGCTCACTCCGTTGGCAGTGCCTCTGCTCCTCCACCAGATTATTCTAATGCACACAAGGACAGGGTGACAAAACAAAAAGGGGGGAGAGACAGAGGATACACTTGGTCAATGCCAGCAACAACACTACCTTTGGCGTACATAACTCACAGGGAACAGCCCAATGCGCTAGGCCATGCACTAACACTTACAATGACAGTCACCAGCCCATGGGGTACAATGCCTAAAGCCATTAGCTGCACACCCGAAACACACAGGACCCTGCCCAGTAGTAGATGCCCTCTAACACTATTGGGGGTGGAGTGCTTCAGAGCCTGCTCAACAAGGGACCTACCCTGCCATGTTCGCCCTGGCCTAGGGGCACCAACAGTCCACATTCCCACCCAGGTAAAAGCTTAACGTGAGCTAAGTAATTAATCAGAATTTGTACCCACCCACTTGTGGCTGCTGTGATGCCCTCAAGTGCCCATCTAACTCCGGATAGGCCACTACCAGGATGCAGATGATCAGGGGGTAAGGGTACGACGGGCACCCCTTCCTGGTTGGGAGGCCAGCCTCAGCTGGGCCTCTGCCACCTTCCATGCCCAGCAGCGCAGGTCCCCCCACCACATGCAACAGTGGGTGCTCCGCCTGTCAAAGACACCCAGGGTGCACACCTCCTTTGCAATGGCACGCCAAATACCCTTTTTCTGATGGGCGCTGACCTACAGAAAAAGATACAGCAGAAAAGGGAATTAGTTTCCTGTTCGGACAGTTACACTCATGGTCCACCATATCCCTCCCATCCCCTGACACACATACATTGACCCACTTACATGCAGCACTCTGGCCAGGACGCCTCAGCCCCACCACATGTGGCTGACATACACATTACTCCATACATTCATGGCCCACGCATCATGCTCACAGTGTACTCACCTGTTTGTCTGGAGGACCGTAGAGTAATGTGTACTGGGGTAGGACCCCATCCACCAGTCTCTCCAACTCCTCCACAGTGAAGGCAGGTGCTCTTTCACCAGACACATGAGCCATTGTCGCTTCCAGACACAGGTCACAGCAGCACTTGCAGTATAGGTCCTCTCCTGTTGAAGGTCAGGTAGCAAGTGAGTGAAGAGATAGAAAATGGCAGCCATGTCTGCGGCGGTGCTTACCGTCACCTCTGGCGTACATTGCCATTGGCTCCAGGAATCCATAGGGCCCAATAATAACCAATGCAAAGTTGAGTGGCGGTCGTCGACCGCCTACTGCAAGAGTGCACAACGCCAGTGGAATTACTTCATTTCCACTTTCCCTCCTCACAGGTCAGACAGCCGCCATTTCAGGGGGGCACAGGCCATGGCACCTAACTGCATCACAGCAGACATTAGCACAGCAACTGACTCTCGGATTCACATACTGGTTCTGTACATGTAGAAAAGCATCATTCTTGCACTAGATGTGTGATTATGACCCTCTCCTCACTGTTTTCAACTGCTGAGGATGAAAATGAGATGGAGACATCCTCCAGTGTACAGATCCCTGGTGGACCTTGCAACAATGGAGGACAGACACATTATGCAACATACAGACTTGATCGAGCCACAATCCAAGAACTGTGTGTCCAATTGGAGCCAGACCTGATGTCAGCTATCCGACAGCCCACAGGTATCCCCCATCTAGTGCAGGTCCTGTTAGTGCTCCATTTCCTGGCAAGTGGTTTCTTCTCAACAACAGTGGCCATGGCATCAGGGATGTCTCAGCCAATGTTCTCCAACGTGTTGACCAGAGTGTTGTCAGCCCTGCTTAAACACATGCACAGCTACATTGTATTCTCCCAGGTGGAGGATCTTGCCTCAGTGAAAGCTGACTTTTATGCCCTGGGACATATCCCCAACATCATTGGTGCCATAGATGGTACACAAGTAGCATTTGTCCCCCCTGGAGAAATGAAATAGTGTTCAGGAATAGAAAAGGCTATCACTCTATGAATGTGCAGATGGTGTGTTTGGCGGACTAGTACAGTTCCCATGTGAATGCCACGTATCCTGGCTCTGTGCATGATGCCTTTATCTTGAGGAATAGCAGCATCCCATATGTGATGGGCCAACTCCAGAGGCACCGGGTGTGGCTAATAGGTGAGCCCAAGGTCCCCACCCAGTATATGTTGGTGTCTGGGTATGGGTTGTCCCTAAGGGTTAGTGTGTGTCTAACAGTTGTCCCTCGAAATTTGAAGGTGACTCTGGTTACCCCAACCTCTCATGGCTACTGACCCCAGTGAGGAATGCCAGGACAAGGGCAGAGGAACATTACAGTGAGGCACATGGGCGAACAAGGAGGATCATTGAGAGAACCTTTGGCCTCCTGAAGGCCAGGTTCCTGTGCCTCCATCTGACTGGTGGATCCTTGTACTACTCATCCAAGAGGTCGTGCCAGATCATTGTTGCATGTTGCACAAACTGGCCTTGAGATGCCAGGTGCCTTTTCTGCAGAAGGATGAGCCTGGAGATGGTCTTGTGGCAGCGGTGGAGCCTGTGGACAGTGAGCAAGAGGAGGCAGAGGAAGAAGATGTGGACAACATAAGTAATATAATACAGCAGTACTTCCAGTGACACACAGGTAAGACATTGTAACTTCACTTTACTTTTCAGTTTTCTGTTGGAAATTGTACATGGCAGCCTGATTTCTCTATGGCCACTTACTGTACCCTTTGGCATCTCTATTTTCAGATATCTGTGGCCCACTCTGGCTCCTGGTATGTTTACTGCTGCACACTAAAGGTCATACCAGTATATATATAACTGTACATAAGACTTGCAATGTTTTCAGATTGTTGTACTAATACATATTTCAATCATTTGACAGACTCCAGATTTGCATTTGATTCAAGGGCTTCTATTTAAGTGCTCCCAAGTAGAGTTAGATGTGCATTGGGCTGGGGTGATGGTGGAGGAATGCCCAGTTAGAGTCCAGCCTCTTGGTATCACAGGTGCATTGTCCAATGGGGCATAGGAAGGGGAGTAATGTTCAAGTACCATCTTGTGCATGGGTGTGTTTCCCTGTATGGTTGTAATTGCCCTGTCAGCTATGCCTTGTGTGCGTGGTGATTTTGTGGGCTAGGTGATTCTCTCTAATGGGCATGCTGTGGTGATGGGTGTCCAGCAGGTCTGTGATGCGGGTCCATGGATTGTTGTGGCATGCAGGGCTTGGTATTGGGATGGGTGGGTTGTGATAGTGGGGTATATGTGAGGTGGTGGAGTGATGGGGTGAGGGTAGGGGTAGGAGTTTGTGATGACATGCAGGTAGGGTGGGGGATAAAGTAGTAGATTTGACTTACCAGAGTCCGGTATTCCTGCTACTCCTGCGAGGCCCTCAGGATGCATTATCGTAAAGACTTGCTCCTCCCATTTTGTTAGTTGTGGGGGAGGAGGTGGGGGTCCACCGCAGTCCTCTGTACAGCTACCTGGTGTCTTGCAAACATGGAACGCACCTTCCCCGTAGGTCGTTCCACCTCTTCCTGATGTCGCCCCTTGTTCTGGGGTGCTGTCCCACACCGTTGACCCTGTCCACGATTCCCCACCATAGCTCCATCTTCCTTGCAATGGACGTCTGCTGCACCTGTGATCCGAATAGCTGTGGCTCTACCAAGATGATTTCCTCCACCATAATCCTTAGCTCCTCCTCTGAAAACCTGGGGTGTCTTTGGGGTGCCATGGATGTGGTGTGAGTGATATATGTGAGGATGTGTGGGGTGATGTGTTGTGGTGTGTGCTGTGAGGTGCGTGGATGGTGCATGGGTGATGGTGTTCTGTGGCTCAGATTGAGTGGGTGCTCCTGGCTCTCTGTTGGCAATCTTTTTTTTTTCATTGAATGTGTTGTGGGTAATGTGACTGTGTGTTTTATAGTGGTTTTGAGTGTGTGGGTGTGGTGTGGTGTGTGTATGTGTGTCAGGTGTATGTATTTTGAATTGTCCAATGTGGTGTAGTTCTGTTAGTGTGTATGTATTTTGAGCGTGGCGGTGTGTACTGCCAATGGTTTACTGTGGCATAACGGTGTGGGTTTTGGTACCGCCAATTTATCACTGACCTTTGGTCTGGCGGGCTTGTGTGGGTGTCTGTATAGTGGCGGATTTCTCTGTGTGGGTCGTAATACCCGTATCAGTATACCGCTGCGGTCACAGTATCTTGGTTATCGTCAGCACTGCGGTAGGCAGCTGTAGGAGGCTGGACTGGCTTGTAGTGAGTACCAAGGGGTACTTGCACCTTGCACCAGGCCCAGTTATCCCTTATTAGTGTATAGGGTGTCTAGCACCTTAGGCTGATAGATAATGGTAGCTTAGCAGAGCAGCTTAGGCTGAACTAGGAGACGTGTGAAGCTACTACAGTACCACCTAGTGTCATATGCACAATATCATAAGAAAACACAATACACAGTTATACTAAAAATAAAGGTACTTTATTTTTATGACAATATGCCAAAGTATCTTAGAGTGTACCCTCAGTGAGAGGATAGGAAATATACACAAGATATATGTACAAAATACTAAAAATATGCAGTATAGTCTTAGAAAACAGTGCAAACAATGTATAGTTACAATAGGATGCAATGGGGAAACATAGGGATAGGGGCAACACAAACCATATACTCCAAAAGTGGAATGCGAACCACGAATGGACCCCAAACCTATGTGACCTTGTAGAGGGTCGCTGGGACTATTAGAAAATAGTGAGAGTTAGAAAAATAACCCTCCCCAAGACCCTGAAAAGTGAGTGCAAAATGCACTAAAGTTCCCCTAAAGACAAAGAAGTCGTGTTAGAGGAATAATGCAGGAAAGACACAAACCAACAATGCAACAACGCTAGATTTCCAATCTGGGGTACCTGTGGAACAAGGGGACCAAGTCCAAAAGTCACAAGCAAGTCGGAGATGGGCAGATGCCCAGGAAATGCCAGCTGCGGGTGCAAAGAAGCTTCTACTGGACAGAAGAAGCTGAGGTTTCTGCAGAAACAAAAAGGGCTAGAGACTTCCCCTTTGGTGGACGGATCCCTCTCGCCGTGGAGAGTCGTGCAGAAGTGTTTTCCTGTCGAAAGAATGCC
Organism: Pleurodeles waltl; assembly: GCF_031143425.1. Lineage (NCBI taxonomy): Eukaryota > Metazoa > Chordata > Amphibia > Caudata > Salamandridae > Pleurodeles > Pleurodeles waltl. The sequence goes on from NC_090436.1 coordinate 769,391,478, forward strand.
AACAAGCCTTGCTAGCTGCAAATTGTGCGGTTAGCGTTTTTGGATGCTGCTGCGGCCCAGGAGGGACCAGGAGGTTGCAAATTGGACCAGGAGGTAGAGGGGACGTCGAGCAAGACAAGGAACTCTCTCAGCAGCAGGTAGCACCCGAAGAAGTGCCAGAAACAGGCACTACGAGGATGCATGAAACAGTTCTCACCCAAAGTTACACAAAGGAGTCCCACGTCGCCGGAGACCAACTTAGAAAGTCGTGCAATGCAGGTTAGAGTGCCGTGGACCCAGGCTTGGCTGTGCACAAAGGATTTCCGCCGGAAGTGCACAGGGGCCGGAGTAGCTGCAAAAGTCGTGGTTCCCAGCAATGCAGTCTAGCGAGGTGAGGCAAGGACTTACCTCCACCAAACTTGGACTGAAGAGTCACTGGACTGTGGGAGTCACTTGGACAGAGTTGCTGGATTCGAGGGACCTCGCTCGTCATGCTGAGAGGAGACCCAAGGGACCGGTAATGCAGCTTTTTGGTGCCTGCGGTTGCAGGGGGAAGAGTCCGTCGACCCACAGGAGATTTCTTCGGAGCTTCTAGTGCAGAGAGGAGGCAGACTACCCCCACAGCATGCACCACCAGGAAAACAGTCGAGAAGGCGGCAGGATCAGCGTTACAGAGTTGCAGTAGTCGTCTTTGCTACTTTGTTGCAGTGTTGCAGGCTTCCAGCGCGGTCAGCAGTCGATTCCTTGGCAAGAGGTGAAGAGAGAGATGCAGAGGAACTCGGATGAGCTCTTGCATTCGTTATCTAAAGTTTCCCCAGAGACAGAGACCCTAAATAGCCAGAAAAGAAGGTTTGGCTACCTAGGAGAGAGGATAGGCTACTAACACCTGAAGGAGCCTATCAGACGGAGTCTCTGACGTCACCTGGTGGCACTGGCCACTCAGAGCAGTCCAGTGTGCCAGCAGCACCTCTGTTTCCAAGATGGCAGAGGTCTGGAGCACACTGGAGGAGCTCTGGACACCTCCCAGGGGAGGTGCAGGTCAGGGGAGTGGTCACTCCCCTTTCCTTTGTCCAGTTTCGCGCCAGAGCAGGGCTAAGGGGTCCCCTGAACCGGTGTAGACTGGCTTATGCAGAATTGGGCACATCTGTGCCCAAGAAAGCATTTCCAGAGGCTGGGGGAGGTTACTCCTCCCCTGCCTTCACACCATTTTCCAAAGGGAGAGGGTGTAACACCCTCTCTCAGAGGAAGTCCTTTGTTCTGCCATCCTGGGCCGGGCTTGGCTGGACCCCAGGAGGGCAGATGCCTGTCTGAGGGGTTGGCATCAGCAGCAGCTGCAGTGAAACCCCAGGAAGGGCAGTTTGGCAGTACCAGGGTCTGTGCTACAGACCACTGGGATCATGGGATTGTGCCAACTATGCCAGGATGGTATAGAGGGGGCAATTCCATGATCATAGACATGTTACATGGCCATATTCGGAGTTACCATTGTGAAGCTACATATAGGTAGTGACCTATATGTAGTGCAAGCGTGTAATGGTGTCCCCGCACTCACAAAGTCCGGGGAATTGGCCCTGAACAATGTGGGGGCACCTTGGCTAGTGGCAGGGTGCCCTCACACTAAGTAACTTTGCACCTAACCTTTACCAGGTAAAGGTTAGACATATAGGTGACTTATAAGTTACTTAAGTGCAGTGTAAAATGGCTGTGAAATAACGTGGACGTTATTTCACTCAGGCTGCAGTGGCAGGCCTGTGTAAGAATTGTCAAAGCTCCCTATGGGTGGCAAAAGAAATGCTGCAGCCCATAGGGATCTCCTGTAACCCCAATACCCTGGGTACCTCAGTACCATATACTAGGGAATTATAAGGGTGTTCCAGTAAGCCAATGTAAATTGGTAAAAATGGTCACTAGCCTGTTAGTGACAATTTGGAAAGAAATGAGAGAGCATAACCACTGAGGTTCTGATTAGCAGAGCCTCAGTGAGACAGTTAGTCACTACACAGGTAACACATTCAGGCACACTTATGAGCACTGGGGCCCTGGGTTACCAGGGTCCCAGTGACACATACAACTAAAACAACATATATACAGTGAAAAATGGGGGTAACATGCCAGGCAAGATGGTACTTTCCTACAGCAGCACTTACCACCAGGGTTGTAATGAGGGCCAGAGTCCTAATACCAACAATAACAACACACAGAAAATAGTAAGGGTGAAGGCAAAATGTTTGGGGTGACCCTGCAGATAAGGCCTAATCCAACAGTAACACTATAATTGCACACTAACTGCTGAGATTTCTATACTTGAGCATCATTATCTCCACGCACTTACTTTCTTTGGCGATAACTTCTCCATCATAACATGTTAACTCTGTGAGCAATTCAACACCATTCTAGTCACTCACAATCTTTGTTTGGACTTGAACATAATTATTCTTCACATACTCTGTGGGAGCTCAAACATCATCTCTACACTCCATTGCGTTGGATACTTGAAGACGATTATCTTTACAAACTATCTGTCCAGAGACTTTAACATTATCTCCAAACACTATATATATGGGGACATCAGCATGACTATCTATGCAAACTATCTGTTTAGATACTCAAACATTATCTTCACCCACTATTGTGAGAAAAGGACTCTTTTGTCATGGTTAGCCCCCACTTTTTGCCTGGTATTTGATTTAGTCGTAAAGTTGTTAGTGCCCAGGGTTCCTGCTAACCGGGCTCCCTGGGCCAGATCTCCGTCCCTAAAATTGTTGTGATGCATTGGCACAAATGGCAACACCTGTGGCTGCCACTACAAGTCCCTAGTATATGATACGTATGTACCCAGGGCACGGGATACTAAGGGTAGGCCCCTGAGGACAGGAGTACAGATTGTGCCACCATCTATGGCCATGTATCCAGAAGCACTGCCACTGCATGCTGAGTGTTCTGATGCAATTCCAAAATGCAAACTTGACATGGCACGCAGCCTGTGTGCCCTGTCCACTATATAGTGCATGTACGGTAGATACGTCACCCTTCTGGCAGGCCTCCCAGCCCTAAGGAAGGGTGCACTATACTGTGTGTGTGGGCATAGATGCATGAGCAATATATCCCTTCTGTGTCCTTGCCAAACCTGGGTTCATAAAAATTGAAGAGAACAGCCATTTTAAATGCATGTGCTGGATACTGGTCAGTATCAGTTTCACAGCTACAAGATGTCTACTTGAACCCAGGGTTGTTAGGTATCAAACAACTCAGAATGATCAATCCAAACTGCTACCATTATTGGATTTAGTACAAAATGTGCTCAGTGGTCACCTTAGAGGTGCCCCCTACAAAAGCTAACTATCCTGGCATGGTTCCTGGCCAGTCACAGCCAGCTCGCCACCACCAGATAAGATTCTAGGCCCCTGGGGTAAGAGATCCTGCTCTCTGGGTCCCAGAACAAAGCCCTTCTTAAGCAGAGGTGCTATCACACCTCCCCCATGAATGTGCACTGCCCTGCTAGCTAGCATCCATCTAGAATGGAAAGGAAATAGCCAATCAGGTGTATGGAAGTGGTCTCTGCCCACAGGAAGTGGTCACTTAGTGTGTGTAGCCATCCTAAGGTAGATAACCCATTGGTCACCTTTAGGTACTCCTCTAAACACCCACTAAATACAGTATTTAGTGGGTATCCCTAGACCAGAGAATCTGATTCCAAGGTCAAAAGATGACTAGCAACAAAGAAGACCCAAGACTCGAGAACTGAAGTCCTACTGCACCAAGAAAAAGGCATCAAACCCTGCATCTTCACTTCAAAAATCAACAAAGATCTCCCTCAAGAGTGAAGGCATCACTCTCCTGCAACAAAGAGCCAGTGAAGGCCACATCACTGACTGGCTACTGACAAAGGAACCGGACGCTGCAACCTGACTAACCGACGAACTGTAAGGACAAACCTGCAAGTGTGCCAAGTTTGGTGGCACTGCGCCCTCCAGTGCCAAACCCAGGTGCTGGTGTCCTAACATCGGACACCTAGAAGGGCAGTTCACACTACACTAAAAAAGCATCAGGAGAAAGTCCCAGTTGAGGGACTTTAGAAAACACCAGGACCTCCCACCAGAGTGCATCCTGCTTCCAAGGGCAACTATGCGCACAGCTCCGACCTCACCAATTGGCTCTGCACCTGATCGCCCTGTGGCCTGCATGAATATCCAGCTGTGCCCTGAGGTTCCCCAACCCCTTGTGACCTCAACACTCCAAAAGGACCCACCGGACTTACCTTTAAGTCTTCCTGTGCAGTACTTTTCCGAGTGGTCCCCGCAGAGACCTGGCACCAGCCCCAACGACAGCTGCTCCTGCCAAAACTGGTCCATAATGCTCAAGGACAACCTCAATGTACCTGCTAATGGAGACATTGGTAAATGTTTTGCCTGATTTTATATGCATTTTTAAATTATGTCTTTATTGATTCCTATGGTGCATAATTATGCACAAAAAGACTATTTTTGCTAAACTTTTAATAATTCATTACTTAAAAAGTACTTACCCGATTTTGATGATCTTGGTCTTAAACATTTCATAAAAATCTAAAATATTTTTGTAGATTGGTCTTGAGTTATTCTCTTGAGTGTGTGGTCTCATTTATTCATACTGTGAGAACAACAAATGCTTTGCACTTCTGTAAGAACTGCTCGACTAAGGTAACTTAAAAATTAGAGAATTAGGTGGTCTAGTTTTTACCTCTACAAACCAACATGTACTTGCTTGGACCCTCTGCACAGTCTGTGTAGCTTTGCACAGTACATAGAGGTACAGCCTCCTACAACTATCATTGTGGGAACTGAGCATTATTATTTTTCCATAATTTTGGAATTGGGACCTGACCACCACTTTTATCACACATTATGTGGAGGCTTGAACATCACTATAATCGCACATTATCTCTATGAACATCATTACCTTTACACACTATCATTGTATGGACTTGACCATGATAGTTTTCACGAACTCTCTTGTTAGGTACTTGAACACCACTGTATTCACACACTTTGTGGAGGCTTAAACATACCTACAATTGCACACTATCTCTGTGGGGACTTTAGCGCCATCATTTTCACACACTATCTGTGTGGAGATTGAACATTTTGTTCATGCACTATCATTGTGGAGACGTGAACATGGTTATCATCACATACCTTTTCCATGAGGTCTTGAACATCCCAATAACTACTCTTCATGTCTGTGGGGACTTCAACATCACTATAAACACACACTATCTTTGTAGAGACTTGAACATTGTTATAATCACACGCTACCAATGTCGGGACCTCAATATTATTATCTTCACAAACTGTCTGTGTTGGGTCTCAAACATTATCTTTACACACTGTTACTCTGGGGACTTGATTATTTTCTCACACTATCTGAATAAGGACTTGCACATCACGTTTATCACACATTATATGGAGGTTGAACACCACTATAATCCAGCACTATCTCTTTTGGGACTTGAATATCATTACCTTTATACACTATTATTATATGGACTTCACCATGATAATTTATATATTCTGTTGTAGAGAATTAAACACTGCTGTAATTACATATTTTGTGGAGGCTTAAACATACTCATAACTGTGCACTATCTCTGTGAGGACTTAAGCATCATCATATTCACACTCTATCTTTGTGTAGATGTGAACATCCCAGTAACCACACAGTAACTCTGAGGGGACTTCAACATCACTGTCATCACACACTATCTGTATGTGGACTTGGATATCCTTACCTTTACATGCTTAGACTATGATAATCTCCACACACTTTGTTGGTAGGAACCTGAACACCAGTATAATCAGACAAGATGTACAGGCTTGATTATGGCTATTATTACACACTATGCGGGTCATTACAACATTGGCGGTAAAAGACGCTTACCGCCGTGCAGAACACGGCCAATACACCACCGTGGCAGCGGAATTCCACCACAGCTATTATGACACACATCTCGGAATCCGCCGAAATTCAGACACCCACACAAGTCCGCCACACCAAAGGTCAGTGAAAACAAAACCTCCACCGTCACGCCAACAGAAACACGCCCATGAAATCACGACCCACGAATCCACGCGGCGGTCTTTCAACCGCGATATTCCATTGGCGGTACACACCGCTGCGCTCAAAATACACACACATCTCCAAAACACCGCCACATTGTACAATTCAAAATACACACACCTGATAAACATACACACACCACTCCCACACGCCCATTACAATATAAAACACACACCCACAGCACCCACAAACCCCTACAACCAGAAATTTTGAGGAAGCCGAGAGACAGAGAGCACAGCAATTGAAAACCCCACCACACAGAGGCACACAGCACCATCACCCATACAACATTCCACGCACAAAACACCACACACCACTACACATCACCACACACATCAACACATACACCACCCCACATATCACCCACACCATCCCATGTCACGCCAAAGACAACCCAGGTTTTCCGAGGAGGAGCTCAGGGTCATGGTGGAGGAAATCCTACAAATAGAGCCACAGCTATTTGGCTCACAGGTGCAGCACACCTCCATAGCCAGGAAGATGGAGCTATGGCGCAGAATCGTGGACAGGGTCAATGCTGTGGGACAGCATCCAAGAAATCGGGAGGACATCAGGAAGAGGTGGAACGACCTATGGGGGAAGGTGCGTTCTGTGGTCTCCAGGCACAACATCGCAGTACAGCGGACTGGCGGCGGACCCCCACCTCCTCCCCCACAACTAACAACATGGGAGGAGCAAGTCTTGACCATCATGCATCCAGAGGGCCTCGGAGGAGTCGGTGGAGGAATGGACACTGGTAAGTCAAATCTTAACTATCATATCCCCCACCCTACCTGCATGCTATCACATACCCCCACCCTCACCCCCTCCCCTATCACTCCAACTCCTCACTAATGTACTAATAACACAAACTACCCATCCCAACACCAAGCCCTGCATGACACAACTAAGCATGGTCACCCCTCCCTAAAGCATGCTCACTGCACATACCTATAACAACCCCCTAACCATCATCACACAAACCCCCACACAGGAATGCTTGCACTGGGGTACACGCACACCCACCCATTGCACACCATGACACACACACATGCAATAATCATGCTCTTATACCCCTGCAGGACCACTACAGAACGTCACCACACAGGAGGGTCCAGACATCTCCACTTCACCCACAGAAGAGGCCCACAGTGACAACAGCAGCTCTGGCCAACTGAATCCAGATGACCAGCCCAGACCATTGTGGGCCTCGGGACAGCCGGTTCCCCTCACACAGGCACAGCCCAACACTGACCTTCCACCCTCTGGTACCACCAGCACAGCACCCACCCAGCGGGCCCATACCTCCGTACCCAGGACACATCAATCAACTGTGTGTCCACCACTACAGGGAACCCAGGATAACCCACCACCCCAACAACAACTGGGACCTGGGGGCAGTGGTAGTGGGCACACGGTTCAGGGGACGGAGGCACAGGAACACAGGGGAACTGGGAGGGCTGCTGTGCGACAGGGGGCGGACAGGCCAAGGGAACAGGCTCTCCACGAGTCCCTCTCCTCCATCATGGGAGCATACCACCACTCCCAGAAGACGATGGCGATGGTCCTGGCCAAGTTTCAGGAGACCCAGCGCATACAGGAGGAGCAGTATTTGGGGTTCAGGGAGGAGCTCAGAACCATCAGCTCCGCCCTGGGCACCATCGTAGGGGTGCTGCAGGACATACAAAAGACCATGAGGGACACTGTGGCACTCAAGGGGCCCCTGACACTAGCATGGACGATGAACTGCCCACCACCTCCGCCGGCGCTAGTGGACAGGACGCCCCGTCACAGGACCACCACACCAGCACCCCAAACCCTGCAGACGGAGAACCACCCCGCAAGTGGTCCCTGAGATCCAGGAACAGGACAGAGGAAGATGGCAAGACCCCGCGAGGAAATTAGACCACCCTGATTGTCCTCCCACTGTCCCACTTTGTTACCCTGTCCAGATTGGAACTGCCACAGCTCCACTTCCTATGCCCATATGGGCAAAGCACCTGTGAGACGAACAGACTGGACTCTGCCATGGACATTCCTCTACTATCCCACATCACCATTTTACAACCCCCCTCCATTTTTGAGCACTTAAATAAACACCCTTGAAGCACAGAACAATCTGGAGTCAGTCTGTGATTTGGTAAATTTGTATTATCAATGGCAGTGTCAAAATGCGTTTTGAATTGCAATGCCAACATACCTATGTCACACATCACAAGTCCATGAAGGATGCAAGCAGAGGACACATGATGGTAACCACACCTGTGAAACCGTAATGGAAAGGTACAACTCAGTTACCAAATACTGCTACTAAATGACAGACAGGATAGAGCTAGAAGTGTGAAAGTGAATGTAATAGTAAAAAAAAATGTTCTCACCTGTGTGTTACTGGAAATATTGCTGTATGACTGACTCCCTGTTGTCTATGTCTTCTTCCTCAGCTTCCTCCTCATCACTGTCCACAGGCTCCACAGCTGCCACAACACCGCCATTTGGACCAACCTCCTGCAGAAAAGGCATCTGGCGTCGCAAAGCAAGATTGTGAAGCATCGAGCAGGCGATGATGATCTGGCACACCTTCTTTGGTGAGTAGAATGGGGAACCACCTGTCATATGGAGGCACCTGAACCTGGCCTTCAGGAGGCCGAAGGTGCGTTCGATCACCCTCGTAGTCCGCCCATGGGCCTCATTGTAGCGTTCCTCTGCCCTGGTCCTGGGATTCCTCATTGGGGTCAATAGCCATGACAGGTTGGGGTAACAAGAGTCCCCTAATAGCCACACCTGGTGCCTCTGGAGTTGACCCATCACATACGGGATACTGCTATTCAGCATGATGTAGGCGTCATGCACAGAGCCAGGGAACATAGCATTTACCTGGGAGATGTACTGGTCTGCCAAACATACCATCTGTGCATTCATGGAATGATAACTCTTAAGGTTCCTGTACACCTGTTCACTCCTGCGGGGGGGACCAGAGCTACATGGATCCCATCAATAGCACCTATGATGTTGGGGATGTGTCCAAGGGCATAGAAGTCACCTTTCACTGTAGCCAAATCCTCCACCTGAGGGAAAACGATGTAGCTCCTTACATGTTTCAGCAGGGCAGACAACACACTGGACAACACGTTGGAAAACATAGGCTGGGACATCCCTGATGCCATGGCCACTGTTGTCTGAAAAGACCCACTTGTAAGGAAATGGAGCACTGATAGCACCTTCACATCAGGGGGGATTCCTGTGGGATGGCGGATTGGTGAGATCAGGTCTGGCTCCAACTGGGTACACAGCTCCTGGATTGTGGCACGGTCAAACCTGTAGGTGATGATTAAATGTCGCTCCTCCATTGTCAACAGGTCCAACAGCGGTCGGTACACCGGAGGATTCCGCCATCTCCTCACATGTCCCAGCTGACGGTGCCTAGGAAGGACAACAGCGACCACAGAGTCAACAAATTCCCAGGTATGTACCCACAGCTACACAGAACACGACACCAAATACAAAACTCTGCCTGTATGTGTGTTGAGTGGAGGCCTAGGTATGTGTGACGCAGTAGTAAATAAAGCAATGTGGGCCCCTGAAATGGCGGCTGCCTGACCTCTAAACTGGGACAATGGGATGTGAGGTATCTGCGCTGTTGTAAACCGTCGCGGTAGGTGGTCGTAGACCGCGGCGCAATGCTGCATTGGTTAACATTGGACCCTATGGGTCCCAGGAGCCAATGATGAAGTGCGCCGGCGGTGATGAGACGCACCGCCGTGGATGTCACCACCGCGGACGTGACCGCCATTTTCTATCTGTTCAATCACTCGATACCTGATCTTCGACAGGAGAGGACCTACACTGCAAGTGCTGCTGTGACCTCGGTCTGGAAGAGACAATGGCTGCTGCGTCTGGGGAAAGGGCCCCTGCCTTCACTGCTCAGGAGTTGGAGAAGCTCATGGATGGGGTCCTCCCCTAGTACATGCTACTCTACGGTCCTCCAGACCAACAGGTAAATACACAGGGAGCACGTTGTATGGGCTATGCCTGGGTGGAGAGGGCTGGATGTCAGTAGGAAGGGGGCAAAGGTCAGGGAACATGAAAGACTGTGAATGCATGTGCCACATCGCAAGGGTAGGGATGGGGGCCACCCACTTCGACAGTGCTGTTGTTAATGACTTCTCTTCTTCCCCTGTACATGTCATGTAGGTCAGCGCCCACCAGAAGAAGGACATTTGGTGTGCCATCACCTAGGACATCCGGACCCTGTGGGTCCACCAGAGACGGGGCACCCACTGCCGGAAAAGATGGGAGGACATTCGCCACTGGAGCAAGAAGACGGTGGAGGCTCAGCTGGGGATGGCCTCCCAACGTGGGAGGGGTGCCCGTCGAACCATGACCCCCCTGATGTTCCGGATCCTGGCGGTGGCCTACCCTGAGTTGGATGGGCGCTTGAGGGCATCACAGCAGACACAAGGGGGTGAGTACACTCTCATTCTGCAGACTTTGCGTGCAGTGGAGGGGTATGGGTGGGGGAGGAGGGCTGTGGGTTTCCCTAGGCCAGGGCGAGTTATGTAGGCTAGGCCCCTCCGTAATGCAGGCCATGTGGCACTCCACACCACCTCTGTAGAGTGCCAAGTACAGGTATACATGCCTCTGTGTCATCTATGTGTGCAGATGACCACCATAGCCATGTAGGTCAGATCCCAGGAATTGCATCTGTAGAGGCTAAGAGCACGGCGTAGTGCAGGGGGCTGCTGTGTCTGTATTGTCCGCCAACGGTAGCGGTAAGCCATGCACTCAACCTGTCTTTCTTCTGTCGTCCCCCCCCCCTTTTTGTGTTCTCCCTGTTCTTGTGTGCATCAGCATAATCAGGCGGAGGTACAGTGGCACCGGAGCATGAGGGAGCTGCATCCCACATGGCCATGGAGGGCCACACCACAGACTCTGAATACACCAGTGGGACGGAGGGCGAGGGGAGCTTCACGTCAGTCATCCGATCACCAAACAGCAACACGGACTCGTCCGCCAATGGGAGCTCCCTTGTGGTGGCGGCACTATCTGTGCCCCCCACTTCTACAGGTACAGCCGCCACCTCTCCTACCAACACCGCCCTCCTGGCAGCCCCTCAGCCTTCGCCCGTGCCCGCTCACCCAGGAGGGTGGGCATCACCTTCACCCCAGGCACCTCAGCCCCTGCCCCTGTCACCCCTGCTGCCCTCAGTGAGGAGGCCATTGACCTCCTCAGGTCACTCACTATTGGGCAGTCTACCATTGTAAATGCCATCCAGGGTGTAGAGAGAGAATTGCAACACAGTAATGCATTCCTGGAGGGCATTCATTCTGGTCAGGCTGCCCTTCATTGAATCCTGCAATCTCTGGCCTCAGCACTGATGGCAGCCATTGTCCCTGTGTCTAGCCTCCCCCTCCAACTTCCTCCACCCAGACCCAGTCCCCTGTATCCCAGCCTATCCCAAGCACACCATCAGACAAGCATGCATACACCTCAACATACAAAAGTAGCTCAGGCAAACATAAGCACCACACAACCCACAGGCACTCAAACAAGCATCACCCACATACGGACACAACAACATCGACTGCCTCCACTGTGTTCCCCTCCTCGTCGTCTCCCTTCTCCCTCCTAGTGTCGTCTACACTCTCACCTGCATGCACTACATCTACAGGCACTACGACTCGCACCAGAACACCCAGCACCACACCCCGTTCACCTGCACTCACCACCCCCACTACCATTCACACGTCCCCTGTGTCCACTCCCAGTGTGTCTGTGACGCCCCCTCCCAAAGTACACAAACGCGGGCACCCACACACCCAACATCCATCCACCTCACGACAGCCTCCAGTACCCAAATCACCTAAAGTTACACCTCCTACAACCACCTCCTCTTCATCCACTCCCAGACCCCCTCCAGCTACCCATCCCAGTCTTCGTCAGCAACTCTTCCTCAGCAACGTTGACCTCTTTGCCACCACCCCTCCATTCATAGGTCCCGTAGTAGCACCTCAGCCAAAAAAAGTCCAGTACCAGTGGTGCGTGTTAAAGGTGTGTGGAGTGCACCGGCCACCAGGGCAGCCAGTGTGACACGGAGCCAAAGCACTGCCAGTCCACCCCCTGTAAAGCACCTTAAGTTGATAAGTGGCCGACGGGACAGGGTGAAGACTCCTGGCGGCAAAACTGCTCACAAGGGTCCCAAGGGGAGTGCCGAGTCAGCTGTGACTACTCCAAAGGTGGTGAAGGGCCAGAAGAAGTCTGCACAGTCTGGGACGAGCAGCACGGTGGAGAAGGGCGCCATCCTCCCCGGCGACCGGGACGCCACCGCCAGCACTGTTGTCACTGGTCAGGAGACCACCGCCAGAGTCATTGCCCAGGAGGGCAGCACAATCGTCACTGATCCGGAGACCACCGTCAGAGTCATTGCCCAGGAGGGCAGCACAATCGTCACTGGTCCGGAGACCACCGCCAGAGTCATTGCCCAGGAGGGCGGCACAATCATCACTGGTCCGGTGGGAGACCACCGTCAGAGTCATTGCCCAGGAGGGCAGCACAATCGTCACTGGTCCGGAGACCACAGCCAGAGTCAGTGCCCAGGAGGGCGGCACAATCATCACTGGTCCGGAGACCACCACCAAAGTCAGTGCCCAGGAGGGCGGCACAATCGTCACTGGTCCGGAGACCACCGCCAGAGTCAGTGCCCAGGAGGGCGGCACAATCGTCACTGGTCCGGAGACCACCGCCAGAGTCAGTGCCCAGGAGGGCCCTGGCAGCCACAGCCCCGCCGGGCAATGAGGGACCGTCATGCCACACACCAATGCACAGGTCAGACAGCAAAGGCAAGCACCGCTGAACAGGGCACAGACCGCCATGGCAAAGCACCGCTGAACAGGGAAAAGACCGCCATGGTGAAGACCGCTGAACAGGGCAAAGCACCGCTGAACAGGGCAAAGACCGACATGGCAAAGCACCGCTGGACAGGGAAAAGACCGCCACATCAAGCATCGTTAGCCCATGTGCAGCTGGGACAGTGACGGAACAGGAACCGTCACTGGGAGCCTGATGCAGTCTGGGCACCAGTCCCCCTCCAGAACCAGTGGAGACTGTTATCCACTTGAGAGACTGTGGCTTTGCACTCACCAGGATAATGCAGTTGGCAACCCACTCACTGTAGAGACTTGAGAGACTGTGGCTTTGCACTCCCCAGGATCATGCAGTGGGCAACCCACCCACTGTATAGACTTGAGAGACTGTGGCTTTGCACTCCCCAGGACGGTACAGTGGGCAAACCACCCACCGTAGAGACTTGAGAGACTGTGTCTTTGCACTCCCCAGGATAATGCAGTGGGCAACCCACCCACTGAAGAGACTTGAGAGACTGTGGCTTTGCACTCCCCAGGATCATGCAGTGGGCAACCCACCCACTGTATAGACTTGAGGGACTGTGGCTTTGCACTCCCCAGGATGGTACAGTGGGCAAACCACCCACTGTAGAGACTTGAGAGACTGTGGCTTTGCACTCCCCAGGATAATGCAGTGGGCAACCCACCCACTGTAGAGACTTGAGAGACTGTGGCTTTGCACTCCCCAGGATCATGCAGTGGGCAACCCACCCACTGTATAGACTTGAGAGACTGTGGCTTTGCACTCCCCAGGATGGTACAGTGGGCAAACCACCCACTGTAGAGACTTGAGAGACTGTGGCTTTGCACTCCCCAGGATAATGCAGTAGGCAACCCACCCACTGTAGAGACTTGAGAGACTGTGGCTTTGCACTCCCCAGGATACATCATTGGGCATGGAGCCCCGTCGTGGATCTGGCGTGGTGCTGTAATCCAGCTGAGGTGCCCCGCCCTTCCCTTCCCCCTGAGGTGCCTGTTGTATTTCTATCTGATGCCCCTGCAGTGTTCTCTCCGTTTGTGGACAGGTATCTAGTGTGGGCCTCACCCATGCATTTTGGGCCCAGTGGTGCACGGACATTGATATGTGCATACCTGCACTACTAATCTTAATGTATCAATTCTGGAATGTGTATATATATCTGTATATATTAGCTTACTGTATTTTGATACATTACAATGTTTGAACAGATTTCCTTTTGTCTTTGCATTCTTCCGGGGGGGGTGGGGGCAGGGGGCTTGTTACTGTGCTGTTTGGACATGCATTGGTGTGTGTGTTGTAGTGGGTGAGGGTCGGGTTGGGGGTATTGCGTGTGTGTGTCCCTGACTTTTGCCTCCCCTATGTCATAGGTGCAGTACTCACCATTGTCTTCGGCGCCTACGTAGATGGTGATCGTAGAGGAGCAGAAAGGCAAGCGCAGGGAGTATTTGTAGTTCGGGCTCGATGGTGGTCTCCTTCCTCGTGGAGTGTGTTAAGGTGAGCGTTTTCCCATTGCAAAAGCTGTTTCTGCCGTGTTTTTATCCACGGTGAATCCACCCCGGAAAAGGTGGCGGATTGTGATACTGTGGGCGGTACATTGTCTCCTGCCTGTCTGTTTGCGGTGACCACCGCGCTGCTTGTCTGTACCGCCGTGGCGGTCGGAGTGTTAAAGTGGCTGTCTATGTTGGCGGTTTCCGCCACGGTCATAATTCCCTTTTTTTTTTCGCCGGCCTGTTTGCGGCATTACCGCAGCTTTAACACCGTCCACCAGGGTTGTAATGATCACCTATATCTGTGAGGACTTGAGCATCATTATCCTCACACACTATCTGTGTAGAGATTGTACATTGTCTTCGTGCATTGTGTTTGTGGAGACTTAAATATACTTGCCTTCACATACCTGTTCTATGTGGTCTTGAACATCCCAATAACAAAACACCATCTCTGTGGGGACTTGAATATCATTATAATCACACACTATATCTGTGAGGTCTTGAAAATTGCTCTAATTAAACACTGTAGCTGTGGGGACTTGAATATGATTACCTTTAAACACTATTACTGTATGGACTTGCCTGTTATAATCTACACACACTCTAGGTAAGGACTTAAACGCCACTATAAATCAGGCACTACCAGGAGCCTTGAACATGTCTATAATCAAACACTCTTTCTTTGGGGGTTTGAGCATCATTATCTTCACGCACAATCTTTGTTTTGGACTTAAACATGATTATCTTCACACACTATCAACTAAGACTCAAATATCATCTGTTTATACCATGACTCTGTGGATCTAAACATGCTCATCTTCATAAACTGTTACTGTGGAGACTTGAACATTATCCTCATGCCCCATCTACGTGGGGACATCAATATTATTATGTTCACAAACTGACTATATTTGGTCTCAAACATTGTCTTTACACACTATCACTCTGGACTTGATCAGGATTACTCTCTCACACCATCTAATAGGGACTTGAACACCATTTTTATCACACATTATGTGGAGGTTGAACATTACTTTAGTCACACACTATCTCTTTGGGGACTTAAATATCATTACCTTTACACACCATCATTATATGGACTTGACCATGATAATCTCCATACCTTCTGCTGTGCGGTCTTGAACAATGCTATAATCACACACTTTGTGGAGGCTTAAACATATCTATAACTGCACACTGTCTCTGTGGGGACTTGAGCATAATTATCTTCACACAGAATCTTTGTGGAAATGTGAATATTCCTGTAACCACACACTGAAGCTGAGGGGACTCAAACCTCACTATAATCACACACTATCTTTGTGGGGACTTAAACTTCACTATAATCACATACTATTACTGTATGGACTTGACCATGATAATATCCACACACCGTCAGTAGGGACTTTAACTCTACAATAAACACACACTATGTGAGAGCTTGACCATGTCTAAAATTGCACACTATCTCTGTGGGGACTTGAGCATCATTATCTTTGACACTCTCTTTGTGTCAATTGAACAGTTTCTTCATGCACTGACTTTGTCGAGACTTAAATATGTTAATCTTCACACACCTTTTCCACAAGGTCTTGAACATCCCAATAACCATACACTATCTCTGTGGAGAATCGATCATTATTATAATCACAAACTATCTGTGTGGACTTGAACATTGCTAAAATCACACACTATCACTGCTGGGGCCTAAATATTATTACCTTTGCATGCTATCCCTGTATGGGCTTGCTTGTCATAATCCACACACACTCTGTTGGTAAGGGCTTGAACACCACTATAATCATATACTGCTTGGAGCCTAGAACATGCCTATAATCATGCGCTCTCTCTGTGCGGGCTTGAGCATCATTATCTTCACACACAATATTTATTTAGACTTAAACATGATTATCTTTCCACATTATCTGTATTTAGACCCAAACCTCATCTATAAACAGTATCATTTTGTGGACTTGAACATGATTATCTTCATGAACTCTCTCTGTGGAGATTACGATTATAGTCACACACTATTAATGTGGGACTTCTATATGATTACCTTCACAAACTATCTATGTTAGGTCTCAAATATTATCTTTACATACTGTGTAGATTTGAGCATGGGCATTTTCTCACACTATCTAATTGTGACTTGAACACCATGTTTAGCACACATTATGTGGACTTTGAAAATTACTATAATCACACACTATCTCTTTGGGGACTTGAATATCATATCTAGTATACACTATCAGTATATGGACTTGACTTTGATAATCTCCATATATTCGGATATAGGGTCTTGAATACCACTCAAGTCATACACAATGTGTAGGCTTAAATGTACCTATAATTACAAACTATCTCTGTCAGGGCTTAAACATCATTCTCTTCACACTCTGGGGGTCATTCTGACCCCGGCGGTCAGAGACCGCTGGGGCCAGGGTCGGCGGGAGCACCGCCGACAGACCGGCGGTGCCCCGCAGGGCATTCTGACCGCGGCGGTTCGGCCGCGGACAGATGCGGGAAACCGGCGGTCTGTCGGCGGTGCTCCCGCCGACCCTGGCCCCGGCTCTCCGCCGCCATGGGGATTCTGACACCCCCTACCGCCATCCTGTTCCTGGCGGGTCACCTGCCAGGAACAGGATGGCGGTAGGGGGTGCCGCGGGGCCCCTGGGGGCCCCTGCAGTGCCCATGCCAATGGCATGGGCACTGCAGGGGCCACCGTAAGAGGGCCCCACAAAGTATTTCAGTGTCTGCTATGCAGACACTGAAATACGCGATGGGTGCCACTGCACCCGTCGCACCCCTGCAACTCCGCCGGCTCGATTCGGAGCCGGCATCCTCGTTGCAGGGGCATTTCCGCTGGGCCGGCGGGCGCTCTTTTGGAGAGCGCCCGCCGGCCCAGAGGAAATGTATGAATGGCCGCCGCGGTCTTTTGACCGCGGTGCGGTCACTTGTCGGCGGGACCTTGGCGGGCGGCCTCGGCCGCCCGCCAAGGTCTGAATCAGGCCCTCTGTCTTTATGTTGATGTGAATAACCCAATAACCATACAGTATCTTTGAGGGGACATGAACATCACTTTAATCATACACTACCTCTGTTGGGACTTGAATGTCCTTACCTTTACCCACTTTTACTGTATGGCATTGACAATGATAATCTCCACACACTTTTGTAGGGACTTCAACACCACTGTAAACACACATTATGTGAGGGCTTGAACATGGCTATAAATACACACTATCTCTGTGGGGCCTTGAACAGAATTATCTTCAAGCATGATCTGTGTGGACATTGGACATTTTCTTCATGCACTATTTTTCTGGAGACTTAAACATGCTTACCTTCACACACCTTTTTTCTTTAACATCCCTGTAAACACTTTAGGGACCTGAATATCCCAGTGAAAACACACTACCTCTGTGGAAAATTGATCACCACTATAATCACACACTATCTCTGTGGAGAACTGAACATTTCTATGATCACACACTACATCTGTAGGGACTTGAATATCATTACATTCCCATACTATCATTGTGTGGAACTTGGCTGTGATAATTCCTACACACTCTGTTGGTAGGGATAGAAACACCATCATAATCACACACTACCAGGACACTTGAACATACCTATAATCATGCACTATCTCTGTAGAAACATGAGCATCATTATCATTACATACACATTTCTTTGGACTTAAACATGATTATCTTCACACACTTTCTGTGTGGAGACAGAAACATCATCTTGACACACTTTCATTCCTGGGACTTGAACATGATTATCTTTATAAACTATCTCTGTGGAGACTTGAACATTATCCTCACACAGTATCTGTGTGGGACTTAAATATGATTATCTTCACAAACTGTCTGTCTTGAGTCTCAAACATTATCCTTACACATTATCACTTTGGGGACGTGAACATGATTATCTTCCCACACTATCTGTATAGGGACTATAACACCACTTTTATCACACATTATGTGGAGGCTTGAACATTACTATGATCATACACTATCTCAATGAATATCATTATCTTTATACTCTATCACAGTATAGACTTGACAGTGAAAAATCTCCACATACTCTATTAGTGTTAGGGTTTGTGCACAGCAAAGAGCATGTCCCCTCTCACTGCACTAGTGGGTTCTGTAATAGCTCCTTTTAAACTTACTATTGAAAGCCTTTCTTGTTATCTCACCTTCCCCCCCTAGGCTTCTGTGTATGTTGTTTAATGTGCTGTTTTGTTTACACATTGGGCCTTGCTTTTACCAAGGCTTCTTTAAAACACTCCTCTCTAGGCCATGTGTTAATTTAACTCATTTGCATAATAACTGAAACTCTGCACACCTTTCAAGAACATGTGCAGCATGTGAGGACCACACCCAGCTCTTCAAACCACACCCAGCTCTGCACACCTTTCAAGAACATGTGCAGCATGTGAGGACCACACCCAGCCCTGTCTATAAAAGGCAGCCCCTGAGCCTCACCCAGTGCTTGTGCTCGTCTACCTCCCGCTTACCTGAGGACAGATCCCTCGGCGCTGGCACTCCTGCTCTCTACAGACTTTCATTGGCTTCAATGGGCGCAGCTGCTGGCTCTTCCTTCTTCCGGTTTCCGGTTCCTCCTTGCCTTAGCCTCTCTCCTACAAGCAACCTGCAAAAGAGAAAGAAGACAAGGTTAGACTGATCAGTATCTCTTGCCAGCAACAAGTAAGTGCAAAACTTTTATTACCTGAAAGAACTTTGACAACAATTTCTGGATTCGTGTATAGACAATTTGAAACAAGATACCTTCCACGAACATTGTGATTCAAACTCTTTGTTACAAGAATACTTTGCGGAACTTTGCGAAGCAAACATTTTTTTTTTATGGAACTTTTAAGAATCGGAAACCATTAACAGCAAGGCAAACAGTAAATCAAGGACTTGCACAAATTACATGCTGTATTTTGACGTAAAAGTACAGTATTTGTTTTATAAAAGATTCTGGAAATATGGGAAAAGTGAGTCTGCTATTGGGAATTTAGGCTTTAGTTATATTAAGATGAATGTTTGATATTGGTAATTCTGATAACGGTATTTGTTTAATGTTTTAGAAGCTTTAGAGTAATAGAAAGCACATCCCAGAGCAGTAACACATTCCAAACCTGGAAACTAGAGACCAGGATCCAAGAGGTACTTTTAGAAGAAAATTTCTAATAAATAAAGGGATAGTCAGGAACCCAGTTAGGAATAGGTTGTACTTATCTGTTCTTTGTTTATGTTTCATTAGGCACCAGTTTCTACAAAAGTCAGAGAGGGCCGCAGATTTGTGCAGCACTTCAACAGTGGAAACGCAAGAACGGTGTTGTCTCTTTATTATTTTATCCACTTCCCCCCTTCCCTTGAGCTTCTGTTCTTAGTGCACTGTTTTAAAAACTAGTGTGCTGGAACAAGCAGTTTCAGGGTGGGGTCGGATTGTCTTCAACCTCCATCAGAACTGAACAAGGACTCAGGTGAGCTGGGCTTTGACAGAAGCACAAGCCTTAAAAAAAATAAAAAAATTCAGTTCTGGTGGACGATGAATATCGGGGAAGAAATAGAGGGCATTGACGTCACGGATATGGCGCAGGCCCTAAATGAGGACTTGGCTCATAATGAATCAGTGTCTGGCATCTTGCAACATATGCAAGAGGAAATAGAGAGATTAAAGATGGAGAATACCTCTTTAAAACAGGATTTAAGCAGGTATAAATTTAGGGTATCTCAGTGGAACACAGCTTTTACGCCTTTGTTTAAAACCTCCTCAGAGACAGGGGCGCCATCAAAACATACAACTTTGCCTCCCCCAGTTGAGGTCACTGTTAATGTTCCTAATGCTGTGCCCTTAGCAGATCCTGAACGTTTTCATGGAGATAGTAACAAATTCCATGTTTTTATCAATCAATGTCAATTACACTTCGTTTGTAAGCCACAACAGTTCCCTACTGATGCTACGAAAGTGGCATTCGTCTTGTCTTATTTGGGTGGCACAGCAGCCAATTGGTCAATTCCTTTCGTGGAGAGAGATGATCCCATCCTCCATGATTGGAATCAATTTAAACGTACCATGACCAGCCTTTTTGCAAAACACACTTTCATGCAGGCAAGTGATAATGAGCTTTTAAATCTTAAACAAGGTAACAAGGATTTATTGACCTATCTCACTAGTTTTAATCGTTTACTCACCGAGACACAGTGGCCAGAAGAAAAGCGTGTCTCCCTTTTCTATAAAGGTTTGAGAGACGAGTTAAAAGACGCGCTGGCTCATATCGTTGATTTGCCAGAAGACTATTCGACTTTGTAGATTTAGTTGTGAAATTAGAACATAGACTAGGAGAAAGAAAGGGAGATAAATACAAACTGGAATCACGGTTAACTTTTATTAGACACGAGAAGAAAGACCCAGATAATAAACTCCCTGAACCTGAGCCTATGCAAATAGGGACACTCAGAGGTCCACTCACATCAGAGGAAAAAGAAAGAAGGAGAAAACTTCAATTATGTTTATATTGTGGAAGGGCAGGTCACTTTGCCAGAGAATGTCCAGTAAAGCCTAAAAATCCACGAAAGGGTGCTGTTTCCTCCACCTCCTCAACTGAATCGGGAAACGATTAAGCTCGACAAGGGGAGAGGTTACTTGTTCGAGAAAACATCTTAATCAAACCTCTAATGCTGCAGCCTTCATGGTACTGCACATACCTAGACATTTCATAATTCCGGTCGTTTTAATTGTTACTACCCAAGTGAGGCATTCTCTCCCTGTCCTACTGGACTCAGGCGCGACAGGAAATTTTGTGGATAATAAGTTAGCTGAAAACTTAGGACTTCCTATGTGCCTAAAGCCTTGTCCAGAAGCAGTATGTGCAGTGGATGGGTCAGAATTGACCTCTGGATTAATCACAAAACAAACAAGTCCACTTGTTATGGTCTGTCAGAACGGGCACACAGAGGTGATTAGCTTTGATCTGATAGATACTCCTAATTTTGGTTTGATTCTCGGGGTACCCTGGTTAACAACTCATAACCCAAAAATTGATTGGGTGAATAGAACTGTTACTTTGGATTCCTCTTTCTGTAGAACCAATTTCTATCAAGAAGCAGGTACAGAACAGAGCACAGTATTACACTGTGCTAGTGTTACACAAGATGAACCAAGTCTCCCTCCTGAATATTCTGACTTTAAAGACGTCTTTGATCCAGTAAAGGCTAGTGTGCTGCCCCCACATAGGTCTTATGACTGTCGTATAGATCTTATCCCAGGGGCCCCTTTACCTAATAACAGAGTATATGCTTTGACTGATGAAGAAACCAAATACTTAAGAACCTACCTAGATGACCTACTACAGTCTGGGTTCATCCGTCATTCCACATCTCCGGTGTCATCTCCACTCTTTTTTATCCCAAAGCCGGATAAATCCCTGCGCGCGTGTATCGATTATAGAGGACTAAATAAGGCTACAATAAAGAATAAATATCCTCTTCCTCTAATACCTGTGTTGTTGGATCAATTAAGACATTCTACTGTATACACTAAACTAGATCTGCGGGGAGCTTACCACCTGGTCCGAGTAAAAGAGGGGGATGAGTGGAAGACAGCTTTCAAGACAAAGTTTGGTTTATTTGAGTACACAGTAATGCCCTTTGGGTTATGTAATGCCCCTGCGGCCTTTCAGTTCTTTATAAATGAGGTCCTACACGAATTCCTGGATGTTTGTGTCATAGTATACATAGACGACATCCTCATTTACTCTAAGAACTCAGAAGAACATACCCAACATGTTCGTGCAGTATTATCAAAGTTAAAAGAAAATCATCTTTTTGCTAAGTTAGAAAAGTGTACGTTTAATGTCAGCAAGGTGGACTTTTTAGGATACTGCCTGTCACCTCAAGGAATAACTATGGATGTAAAGAAAATCAGTGCTATTGCTGATTGGCCAGAACCATCCTCTGTAAAAGATATTCAGAAATTTCTGGGTTTCGCCAATTTTTATAGGAGGTTTATTGCACATTTTGCAGACATTGCGGCCCCAATAACTACCTTGCTGCGGAAAGGGCTACGATTTCTTTGGACTGATGAGGCGGCACACGCCTTTCAACTCCTAAAACAAAAGTTCACTTCAGCCCCAATTCTGAAACATCCTGATCCTGACTTGCCTTTTTTTGTTGAAGCGGATGCTTCACAAGTAGCTTTAGGAGAAGTTCTCTCTCAACGAGATGCAGTAGATGGCCAGTTACATCCTATAGCCTTCTATTCCAAAAAGTTATTACCAGCTGAACAAAATTACACTGTGGCTGAAAGGGAACTACTAGCTATCAAAGTAGCCTTTTCAGAATGGAGGCACCATTTAATGGGAGCCAAGTACCCAGTTACAATCTTTTCTGACCATAGGAACCTACAGTTTTTTGGATCACTTAAAGCACTAACACCACGTCAGATGCGCTGGTTAAATTTTTTTAGCACATTTGACTTTGTAATAACCTATAGACCAGGTGCACAACAAATTCAATCTGATGTGTTATCTAGATACGGACATACTCCAGACATGAAACAAGATAAAATAGGAGAACCCATTATTCCTCCCCAAAAGTTTTTGGCACCAGTACAACAGAAGGATTTCATCACAGATCTATATAATGCACACATGCAAATAGCACCTCAGGATTGGTTAAAGGATTCCCATAACACAATACAACGAGGTTTATTGTATCACGACAACATGCTGTTAGTGCCCACCTCTGAATTACAAACACAGGTGATAATTTGGCATCACGCCTCACCGTTGGCAGGTCATCCTGGTTGGGTAAAAACCCTGGAAAATGTGCAAAAACACTTTTGGTGGGACACTATAAGAAAGGACATTAAGCAATTTGTCACTACCTGTCCAATTTGTGCAAGACATAAATCTTCTCATAAGGCCCCTGACGGCTTATTAATACCAATGCCAACACCCAAACAACTGTGGCACACTGTGAGCGTAGACTTTATTGTAGGTTTACCACCTGTAAAATCTTTCACAACAGTGTTGGTTATAGTGGATTTTTTATCTAAAATGGCACATTGTGTACCATTACGGAAATTACCCACGGCGGCAGAATTTGCCGATATTTTTATAAGGGAAATTGTGCGTTTACATGGTTTGTCAAGCAAAGTGGTGTCAGACCGAGGGAGCCAGTTCAACTCTAAATTTTGGAAAAAATTATGTAAAAAACTGAAAATAGATGTGGCATTATCCACTGCTTTCCACCCAGAGACAGATGGACAGACTGAACGACTGAACCAAACCTTACTTCAAACGCTACGTTGTTTATTGGCTGATTATTCTAGTGAATGGTTGGAAGCTCTCCCTGTAGCGGAGTTTGTTTATAATAATACTGAGCATTCAGCTCTACTTTGCTCACCATTCTATTTCTTGCAGGGGTATCATCCAAGAGCTATACCCATTTTGTTAGAAGATTCTCTGTTACCTACAGTAACGGATAGACTAACGAGGTTAGGTGACATACAAGACAAAGCCAGGAAACATTTATTAAAGTACAAGGAAAGCATGAAAAGACAAGCAGACAAACACAGATCTGAGGCCCCAATGTATAAAATCGGTGACAAGGTATGGCTCTCCACAAAGAACCTAAACATAGAGGGATCCCGAAAGCTGCAACCACGTTTCATTGGACCCTTTAGTATAACTGCCATAGTAAACCTGATAACAGTAAAATTAGATTTACCAAAAGAATATCCAGTACATACTACATTCCATGTGTCCTTGCTTAAGCCGTACAATCCAAAAACCCGGCCTGAACCACCACCTCCACCCATACCAATTAAGGGAAATCTAGAATATGAAGTGAAAAGCATAAAAGACTCAAAAAGAATTAGTGGACGTCTGTTTTATTTAGTAGAATGGAAAGGATATGATGAATCTGAGAATTCATGGGAACCAGCATCATATGTACATGCCCCACAGCTGATTAGACGGTTTTATTTAAAAAATCCAGGAAAACCCCGTCCTGTAGGAGGGCCTTTGAGGGGGGCAACTGTTAGGGTTTGTGCACAGCAAAGAGCATGTCCCCTCTCACTGCACTAGTGGGTTCTGTAATAGCTCCCTTTTAAACTTACTATTGAAAGCCTTTCTTGTTATCTCACCTTCCCCCCCTAGGCTTCTGTGTATGTTGTTTAATGTGCTGTTTTGTTTACACATTGGGCCTTGCTTTTACCAAGGCTTCTTTAAAACACTCCTCTCTAGGCCATGTGTTAATTTAACTCATTTGCATAATAACTGAAACTCTGCACACCTTTCAAGAACATGTGCAGCATGTGAGGACCACACCCAGCTCTTCAAACCACACCCAGCTCTGCACACCTTTCAAGAACATGTGCAGCATGTGAGGACCACACCCAGCCCTGTCTATAAAAGGCAGCCCCCGAGCCTCACCCAGTGCTTGTGCTCGTCTACCTCCCGCTTACCTGAGGACAGATCCCTCGGCGCTGGCACTCCTGCTCTCTACAGACTTTCATTGGCTTCAATGGGCGCAGCTGCTGGCTCTTCCTTCTTCCGGTTTCCGGTTCCTCCTTGCCTTAGCCTCTCTCCTACAAGCAACCTGCAAAAGAGAAAGAAGACAAGGTTAGACTGATCAGTATCTCTTGCCAGCAACAAGTAAGTGCAAAACTTTTATTACCTGAAAGAACTTTGACAACAATTTCTGGATTCGTGTATAGACAATTTGAAACAAGATACCTTCCACGAACATTGTGATTCAAACTCTTTGTTACAAGAATACTTTGCAGAACTTTGCGAAGCAAACATTTTTTTAAATGGAACTTTTAAGAATCGAACCGTGGAAACCATTAACAGCAAGGCAAACAGTAAATCAAGGACTTGCACAAATTACATGCTGTATTTTGACGTAAAAGTACAGTATTTGTTTTATAAAAGATTCTGGAAATATGGGAAAAGTGAGTCTGCTATTGGGAATTTAGGCTTTAGTTATATTAAGATGAATGTTTGATATTGGTAATTCTGATAACGGTATTTGTTTAATGTTTTAGAAGCTTTAGAGTAATAGAAAGCACATCCCAGAGCAGTAACACATTCCAAACCTGGAAACTAGAGACCAGGATCCAAGAGGTACTTTTAGAAGAAAATTTCTAATAAATAAAGGGATAGTCAGGAACCCAGTTAGGAATAGGTTGTACTTATCTGTTCTTTGTTTATGTTTCATTAGGCACCAGTTTCTACAAAAGTCAGAGAGGGCCGCAGATTTGTGCAGCACTTCAACAGTGGAAACGCAAGAACGGTGTTGTCTCTTTATTATTTTATCCACTTCCCCCCTTCCCTTGAGCTTCTGTTCTTAGTGCACTGTTTTAAAAACTAGTGTGCTGGAACAAGCAGTTTCAGGGTGGGGTCGGATTGTCTTCAACCTCCATCAGAACTGAACAAGGACTCAGGTGAGCTGGGCTTTGACAATTAGTAGGGGCTTGAACACCACTATAATCACACACTACCAGTAGGCTTGAACATATCTATAATCATGCAATAATTGGAGGGATACTTGATCATCATTATCTTCACATACTATCTGTGTTGTGACCTGAACATTATCTTCACATGCTATCTTTATAGGCACTTGAACATCCCTACAACCATGCATCATCTCCTCAAGATCTTGAACATCCCAATAACCACACACTCTCTCTGTGGGGACTTGAACATCCCAGTGATCACACACTATGGCCCTCATTATGAGTCTGGCAGTCTTGAGACTGTCCAATTCATGGTGGCTGTCAGACCGCCGTGGTCGTGGCAGACCGACCACCACATTACGACAGTGGCGGAGCCACCACGGTCGGACCGCAGGCACTTCCAGGTTGCCGCGAGCAGGCAGCCTTGGCGGTCCCTGAGGTCCTGGTGGTCCTGGAGGTTGTGATCTGCAAGCAGCACTGCCCTCTGGATTACGAGTCCCCATACTGCCAGCTTTTTTATGGCGCTACCACCACCATGGAAAGGTTGGCGGAATGGGGACATCTATTGTCTATCTATTATGTATTTCTAAGATACATGGATACAATCAATTATGAATTTATTTTCATACATCTTTATTTGCATTTATAGAAAATAGAAACAAGCATCTAATAGCATGACAGTATACAGCTGAACAAGTAGATGCATAAATGACATGTGCCTACATCCCCAACCTCAACAACAAAATTGCAAACTGGTAAAGTAAATGGTAAGATAAGCCAGGGGTTGAGGTTATTGGGGAGTGAAATCATATACTGTGAATATGTAAGAAGATCTGCACAGTGACTGCTGTCATGACTAAGGAAGGCTGTACTAGGTGTAAGTAGAAAACAATCAATATCTAGAACTACAAACTGTTCTGGCTGGTGAAATCCATGACAACTGCAGTAGTGTAAGTTTCTCCATGAGGGCATGAGAAGAATCAGATCAGAAGCACGGATGGACCCCCAGTGTGTGACGGATAAAAATAGAAAGGCAAGGTTGGGGGGGAACTCAATGAGGCTATGTGTGTTGGACAATACCGACCATGCTAATGAGTTCACCAAGAGCCCTGAGGCTGTCGTCAAGCAGTATGTGGTTTCCCATCAGGAGCTATCCATTCCAGATTTTGCGAAGATGAAGATTCTCCATCCAGGAGGGGTGGAGTCAGCTTAAATTATATCTTCATTAGGTATGTGTCCCATCTTCTGGTAACTCCACCTCCCCGTGTGATCTGTGGTCAAAAGTGAGGGCAGATGCCTCCGCTGCAGCCTAATGGTAAATTGTCTATAGCCAGCATTCAATCGGCGGTGGGCTAGGAGCTTTTCATGACATGGCAATTAAGCTTTTGAGCAGTGTCAGTGCAAGGTCTACAAACTTCAAAAAATGCTTGTTCTGTTTTGTTCCCTTTGTGACTCCTAATGAACATAGGAATGGGTCCAGTGGCAATGGAGTGTTGATTACAGCTGAGATATGCCCTAGTACTTGGGACGAGAGGAGTTACAGATGTGGACATTCCCATATCATGTGGATGAAAGTTGCATCATCATGTTGGCACCTTGGGCAGGCTGATGTTGTGTTTGGAAATATTTTGTGTAAATGGTGTGGCGTGAGAGAAGTGTGGTGTAGATAATAAAATTGTGTGTATTTCAAGTGGGCATTACGGGAAACTCACTTCACATGGTCCAGGGCCATGATCCACTGTTAATCAGTCAGAACCATGCCCAGGTACTCATCCTACTTAGTCCTATTACAGATAAGGGGTGAGCTGTTCTCACCCAGCAGAGCCGCATACAGCATCGAGATGCCCCTTCAGCCCAGTCCATGAGTTAGCATATAGTGAAGTCCCTTGTGTAGTAGTGGCTCTATGGAGCCCAGCTTCCAGAGCTTGTCCACAACTGATGTAGTGGGGTGCAAGGAAGAGCCCTGCCTACAGGTGATATGTGTCTGTGAGGTCCTGGAAGTAGAGTATCATTCCATCGGTGTATAGATCCGCTACTAGGGTAAGTCCCACTTCCCTCCAGGGGGTGCAATTGTATGTTCATAAGAAGTGTTTCAATTTGAGTATGCTCCACAGGGGAAGCTGAGGGATATAGGGAGGCAGTGTTTTTTTGGGGTGGATATACCAGTTCCAGATTAGTTTAGCAGCGTGCGCAAGCTTACCCGGTGGATTGGATGGAACGTCCAGAGAAAGGAGTCATTCCAATATATCTTGATTCCCTAAGTCCCCATTCACCATATCACCCTCAATCGAGGTATCACCAGAAATCCAGCGCATTGGCCATTGCAGTTGGGCTGCGCCCCTTAGCGTTCCCTACCGCCACCATGTGTGCACCATATCTAAGATGCAGCACACCATGGAGAAGGGTAGGGGGAAATAGCATCATTTTTATTTAAGCTATTCATATACTCTGCAGCAGTAGTGCCAACACATTGGAGCTACTCCTGTAGAGTACATAGGGGCCCATTATAAATAATAGAAGACCCCCTTTAACACCTGCTCTGAGCCGGCATTAAAAGTGCCATAAAAATGATGCAAGGAATTCTGTTAGATTTCCTTGCACCATTTTTTCAGCACCCCTAATGGCAGAATGTCCCCTTTGCATACATTATGCCTGGCACAGGCATAATTTAGCGCATAGGGTTACAAAGTGGTGCAATTCATGCATTGCACAACTTTGTAAATGTGGGGCCAGGATTTCGGCCTCATTAGGCCACATTGGCATCAAAACAATGATGCTAATGTGGCGCGAGCTGGTGCTAGGGGCCTACAAATATGCCTCTAAGTCTGGGACTGCTAGCCCTACCTCAAGTAAAGGACGCTGGAGTGTGGCAATGGAGACCCTCTTATGACCTGTCCACCACACAAGTTCCATGAACAAGCTCCTAAGAGTCTTAAAAAATTATGAAGTGGGCATCACCAGTAGTGCTGCGAAGTGGAAGAATTAACATTTTAGTTATTGATGCCCATCCCATGGGAGAGAGGGAAAGTCGGGCCCAGAATGACATAGAATGGCAGATGAAATTTAAGGCTTTGCCATGATTACCATCAAGGAGATCGGCATCTTAGTGATATATGTTGACACCAATGTAGTGGAAGGTCTCAAAGGACCAAGGGAGACACTCCTCCTCATAGGCTGCCCAATGTGTTAGTTCAGTTGCACGGAGGGGGAAAATACAAGACTTGCCCCAGTTACCTTTCAGGCCAATTATTTCCCCAAAGCTGTCAAGGACAACATATAGGGCTGGTAGAATTTCTGTGTGGTCCTGGATATAGATCAATACATCATCTACATACAAGAGGTATTATGACATTCTGGACCAACCCGGATAACCTACATGGGACCCTTGTGTCGTAGTTGGACCACGAGAAAAGCACTGGTGAAATGGAGCATCCCTGGCACATCCCTCTCTGAATGGGAAAAGAATGTGAAAAGAGCAGGAGATTTGGGTACCAGTAAAGACTCTCACTCAAGGGTCTGTGTATAGCAGTTTTATCCAAGCTAGGAATTTAGGGACCATTTCGAGGTGCTCCAGCACATGCAGAAGCTACTGCCAATTTAGCGTGTCAAATGCATTCTCAAAGTCCAGGGAGATCGTCATCAGGCGGTCGTCTTCCCTGGACACAGCATCAATGATGTACCACAGTCAGCGTGTATATTGCAATGTATAGTTCTTTGAGGTATGAAACCACATTGGTCTGGGTGTACAAGTACGCATAGCATCATGAGCAGCCTGTTAGCAAGAATCTTGCTCAGTAGCTTATAATAAATGTTCAACATTGATAGTGGTCGGTATGAGCTCACTTCAAGTACATCCCTACCTGGTTTGGGTAACACCACTATGAGGGTCTGAAATAAGGAGCTAGGCAGTTCATCCTGATGGTGTGCTTCTTCAAATATTTCCAGTAGATGGGGAGCTAGGCTAGTCCAATAAGTGATGTAATATTCCACAGGGAACCCCTCCGTGTCGGGGTTTTACTGTGGGCCATTTGGCAGATCTCAGTGTGGGTCTCTTCTATTTCATTGGGTTCCTTCAGGTCCAACACATGGACTGGGGTTAATCTAGGGAGTGTTAAATCCTTTAGACATGACCAGAGTCACACTGTGTCAAGTTCAGGGGGAGAGTAGTACCACGCCTCATAATAACGAGTAAAACCTTCATTAATTTCTTACTGAGTGTTTGTGATTTGGGTTGTGTCGACCCTTATCGCTCCAATAATAGTTCTAGGTGTTTCCAAGCTCAGTAGCCATGCCAGTGTACATCCTGGTGCATAACCCTTCATGTTTTGCCGAGAGAGGTGAGACAGAGGTCCTCATTACAACCCTGGAGGTCCGAAGACTGCCAGGGCCACAGTGGCAGTCTCACCACCGATGGTCCGGCTATGAAAACCGCCACATTAAGAGTGTGGCTGTTTGGCCTGTGCCAAACTGCCACATCCCCGCTGGTACTGCCAAGGTGGTTGGACAGCCTGGGCGGAGATCAATATCACAAGTCCCCTTTCCGCCATGAATTTCGTGGCAGTAGCACCGCCACGAAATCCCTGGCAGGAAAGGCTACTGGTGACAGGAATTTGCATTACTGTCGCCAGTACATGACTACCCTACCCCAATCTACCCAAGAGCCACCCATCCCCCCTTCCCGTACAACATTCCCACCCCCACCTCCCCAAACCCCCATTAACTCCCCACCCCCTACTCCCAGTAGTAACCCCCTGTATACATGTACTCACTCCCCACCCGATTCCTGTACTTACCCCCATCCCGCATACACACACACCCACAGACACATACACCCTGACACTCACTCAGACTCACAACACCCTTACACTCACGCGCACGCACACATGCAACAACCCCAAATCAATACACACGCACATGCACACACCCACAGCACCCACAATCACACACGTACTCACTACATTCACCCCCATTGACATGCATACACACTCCATCCCCCAATCCCCTCCTTTCCTCAACATGCATACACACACAACTGCCACCCCTATCTTCATGCATGCACACACGCACCCTGACCCAGCATTCACATCCACCCACACACACATTGCTATCAGCACATTTACACACAGACACATACACACGCACAAACACTCCCCCTCCCTCCCCCATTCATGACACGCATACACACACTCACACATATCCATTCACACACCCCACCCTCCATGCAGAGGGGACCAGGACTCCCACTGCCGGCAGCGCCCCGCCATCAGTACTACACCAGGCCGGATTGCAGGTCTTAATACATCTATCAGAGTCCTTTTGGTTGGACGGAGCTGGTGGTGGAACCGCCTCTGCGCCTCCAATGGCCAGCATGTCTACTGGAGGATTTCCACCCAAATTGTGGTGGAAATCCTTCAGTACTTGTAATATGGTGGTCGGAAGATCGCCAGCACTGGTGGTCTTCTGGCACCCGTGGCTTTGGCGTTCTTTGGAAAAGACCGCCAAAGTCAAAATAAGGCCTATAGTCTATATCGCAAAGGTGTTTTTTAGGGAGTCATGATGTTGGTGTTGTGTGTCAAGCAGGAAGGGTCGTGCCTCAGGGGACAAAATCACCTCCTTTTCAAGGACACGGATGCGGTTTTCCAGTGTTGAAGCAGTGCGTGTGAGAGAGGACCTAACCCCCCCAGTCTTGGCTATACAATGATCTCTCATGACCACTTTCATGACATCCCATTTGATCCCTTGGTGACCCACGGTGGTTGCATTTTTCACAAAGTATGTAGAGATATTGAGTGCCTACCACCTCTTTGAATGATGTGTCCTGTGGGGTCTCTTCTCTAAGTCTCCATGTCGGTATTGGGGTCTTATCTCTACCCCACTGAAACATGAGTTTAAGGGGATTGCTTTGTGATAAGGTCCTGCCTAAGTTTTTGGACCTCCGAATGAGGGGCTAACAGTCCATAGTGCAGAAAAAATAATCTAATTAATAATGGATTTGATGTCCTGGTGCATAGTAGGGGTAGTCCCTTTCCCTAGGGTGGCCCAAATGCCAGACATCACGGAGATTCAATGTACTGGACCAGAGCCAGAACTGTTTAGTGGCATGTATGTCATGGGTGTTGAGGAAAGGAGGCACTGACTGGTCAAAGTCCGTGTCCTATGTACCATTGAAGTCCTCTCTCCAGGGTCCAGGGGCATCAGGTTATTCAGAAGGGTAGGGGAGAGTGAATTCAGGCACATGCTTTGAGCCACGTTGGGGACATATAGTGAAATTAGTGTTAATGGGCAGCCATCCATTGTGCCCTGTAGAAGGACATATAGACCTTGTGTGTCAATCTGGGTCTTTAGTTTAGTAAAGGGAACTTCTGGGGCTACCCAAATTAAGACTCCCCTGGCATAGGTTGAATAACCTGTCATGTATATCTACCCATTCCATCCTTTGTTCTGTATATAAAGCTCCCCCGATGTGAGGTGGGTTTCATGTAGATAATCAAAATTCACATTGTCTTCTAAGATAAGCATGTACCCTGTGCTTTTTTGCAGGAGTTGCCATACCCCGGATGTTCCAGGTTGAAGCGGAATATACAGTAGCCATATTAGCAATATGTAAACAGTCAGGTGCTCCCTTCCCTCCCACCATCCCCTTATCATTTCTGCCAGCCATATTAACCAAAACAACAATGTAAGCATATACAACAACTCCCCGAACACTGAACCTGAGTACCATTTCGCATTGTGCCACAACTCCCACTATAGTTTAACTGGTGCACAGAGGTGTTTAACAATTAGTGGTGTCCATGCGATGGAGAAAGAGCAGGAGGCGGTCAATGTGATGGGGAGGACAATGATTCAGGCCCACCAAGGAGAAAGGGAATGTGCAATCCAGAGCCCTGATGGTGAGATCATTGGCCACGGCATGGGCAGGCAGAAAAACACATGTGAATCATGCGAGGGAGACAATAGTGACAAGCGACCCCACAACAAAAACCCACTGGATGACAGGTCATCACCCGGGCGTGGGGTAAGGATTGGGCCAGCGGGAGGTGAAATCTTGGAGGGCTCTGAGGTGCCATTTTCAGAGTCCGAAAGGCGGGACCTTAGTGTCTGAAGGGAGGAGTGCGAAGTCAGTTGTGATGTTTTGATTACTGTTGCAATGATTATTCCATTTTTATGTGCCCCTCCCTGCTTGCCACAGGTGTCTCATGGGCATTAAAGGCACACAAAGCAAACTTTTCAATCTGTATGTTGCTATCCTCATTAAAATATTATGTTATGGGTTGGATTGAAATGGATACACTATTGTTATTAATTTGGGATAACCTCATTAAATTATATTGTCTGTATGAATAATTCAAAATTCAAAAATGACACATTTCACTGAATGTTTTTCTTGTTTGTTTTCTCTTATATGTACAAGAGACATTACCCACAGCATTGCCACACAGAAGGCTGGCACAAAGTGACACCACACAACACTGCCTGGGCCCTCCTCTGCTTCCACTTTTGCAGTTAAGTACCAACTGACAGAGCTTGAAGATGACCTAAAGAAAGGTGATCCTGCCAAGAATATGGCCAGTGAGGTAGACCAAAAGAAACAGATTGGCACCACTGGTCTACACCACTCCACCTTTAGCAGGAAGTCTGGTGTGCCTGCTGCACCATCCTCCAGCCAGCAAGCTAGGAGCAGCTACTGCAATCATGACAATGATCAGGTGAGTCTGATTTGGATTTTTCTCTGGTGCAAGGTACCCAATCATAACATGAAACTGAGCAAAGTGAACAACAGGAGCTGCAGCAAGCAAAAGTTCTTCCAGTAGGAGCAGGACACGAAGATGAGTGTCCTGCTGAGCAATATGTAAACCTTTAAATATTGGCTTCACAATTTCCATCAAGAAAAAGAAAGGGTGCTCCACCATCTTCTCCAAGCCCCCTTCTGATGATCTGGACATGGATTGGACTCCAGCTGAGTCTGAGAACTGCTGTGAGAGAGAAGGGAAAAGGAAAGTTCCTGAAATCCTTAGAATTATAGAAAGTGACAGTAATGAGGATGATCTGGTGACTGTCAGTATGTCACTGAGATAACCTCTCCTATTCATCCCGCTTAGAGGGATGTGGCACTGGTTCCACCACTACCATGCCAGCTTCCATATATGTAAGGCCCTGCTGAGACCCACATCCGCCACTACCTCAGTCGAAGTACAAACTGCAGAGAGGCAAACAACACAGCCACATGCCTCCAGTTCTTCAGATGTTGACTGTGGCACACTAAAACATTTATCCTCCCAAGTTTGGGACTTCTTTACGGTTAGCAAGCAGGAGGATAATTGCAATATGCTCCATTTGCCACGCCAGTGTTCATCCAGGTAAGCCAGTTTTACACTAGGTACTGGAGGCCATACGTTCCATATGAAAAGACATCATGCAATCTGGTGGGAGGAGCACCCTAAAAAGGTAGCTGCTGCTGATGGTGGTCATGAAGAAGGGGAAGCAGCTCTGATCATGGTAATAAAATGATGAGATGAGGAAGATGAGGATAACAGCTTTGCACAAAGGAGCCCTGTCCCCTGCAGTGTGACAGCATCAACCAACTGTTCAGTGCACTAGGTGCACCCACACTCAGTAGGGCCAGTCTCTCACCTCAAAACGTGGATAGATTGGATAGATTAACCATGATTATAATGAACCGACACTTCATACCACAAGATTACCCTGTTTCTAGTCAGACATAGGGGCTGTGGTCGATCGCCTACGAAAATGGCCACTTCCTAGAGCGGCTCTGTTCTCTCCCTCCTAATCCCCTGAAAATATGCATAATTATCCTGTCTCAGTCACAATCAGACACTTGTTTAATGATTGCCCACTGGTGGGGACACAGAATATCCCACAATCTCCTGGAGATGTAAAATGAGGAGAGCAACTCAGATTGCGGCCTGTGCAACATGGTGAGCCCTAACCTAGAGTCTGTCCAGAACCGCGATCAGCAGCAGCCTCTGACTTTGTAGCAATCAGCAAAGGGGCGTACTTGCAGGCATATCACCAATTGTCTCCAAGGGAGTGGATTCATAACTCTGACATCAACAATGTGGGGTGAAGTGTCGAGCACCCCCACGAGAGCTATCTAGGCATCCCACCTCCCCCACCCAACCACCCCCTATAGTCAGAAGAAGTATAGATAACAGACAGTGGCGGCAAAGGATCTAAAACAGCTGAAAAGTGAAGTGAGTACTGGAGATGACTCCAGGGAGCCTCAGAGTATACTTTATCCTTCTGTAAACAGTCCCTTGCTCACTGCTAAAGGCACATACATCAGCCATATTGGGGTGGCCCACAACACATGTGATATGTGACACACCCTGGGAGACTAAATCAATGAAAGGACCTTAGGACCTGATGCTAGTGGCATGCTGTGGGTTTTATGTGTGCTATTGTCTCCACGCTCAACAGGTACAGTGGACAACAGAGCCAAACACTGAGCCACATACAAGGTGAACAGACTCCATTGTACAAAGGACCAACTGTGGGCCTAAAGAGCCTTGTATGTCAGCCATTTAAAGGTCCACAAACCTCAATAAAAGAAGGAACTTTATTTTGCTGGTACCCCCCCAGACTTTCGAGGGAGGCAGCCCACTGCAGCGTTGATGGGTGAGGTGTCAGAGATTAAATGTGCACAGAGGAGAAAGCTGACAGGCTGCATGGGAGGACAATGAGCACCCACAGCCAAGTGGCAACGAGCAATCCAATGGCCTGATCATCTACGTTCCCTCTCCCAACTCATCCCTCAGCATGACAGGAGGCAATGCAGCGCGTAACTTCCAGCAGACTAAGTTAGACACATGTCCTCTCCATAAAGGGACCTGGTGTCCCGGATAGACGCCAGCCATCGCTTCTCTCTGCCACCCAACAGACCCCCGAGGGAACATCCTTGACACTGGATAACATCATGGAGTGAGAATAGCCACGGAGGCGCGCATAGATTCTGTAACCTCAGAAGTGCTAGTGAGAGCTAGCGTGAGCAGACCTCAGAAATATAAGTGAAAGAGTCAGAGAAGTGGAGGGCTCAACAACCACCCTCCAGGAAGGTGCTACAATAATAACAGTTCAGATCAGCTGAAAGCCACGAGAAAAGACTTGAAGAATTGTCTGGAAGACTATAAAGGAAATCTAGGCACAATAACGTGCATCCAGTAGGGTTCCCAGAATGGGCGGAGGGGCCGCAGTGGATTTATTTGTGGATGACTTAATAATTCAGAAACTGCAACCCCTTGGTCTTTCTAAATTCTTTTCAGTGGAACAGGGCCACCGAGTCTTGAGTGGATGGCCAAAACTGCTCCCCGTGCCCACATATAGCCCAATATTCAATTTTCAGGACTGAAATGTGGTGCTCCAGATGGACCTCAGCGCCCCTCCAGTGATCTATGAAAACACACACATAACCTTCTTTCCTGATTTTACATTTAAAATACAAAAGTAATGCTGCAACTTCCTGGCAGATTATCTTGAGAGAAAGAGAAAAAAAGTATGCAGTGCTTATTCTACAGTTAAGGGGGGATGCTGAAGGAAAAACATGGGTCTTTTGAGCCCAGACAGAGCCCAAGAGTGGCTTGACAGGTGGAGCAAGGTCAAGAGCCCGTGCCCCAAAGAACAACTGAAGCAACAGGGGCAGTGACTGAAAACACAGACCAGTCAAAGAGGGAGAGAAAGCGATAAGGAAGGAGATGAAATGCGACAAAAGAAATTTGCTTGAACTCAAAAGTCCATTTGCCCAATGTAACATCTTCACACATATAACAATGGACACAGACAGTAATTACCAGATGGCAACCATGGATGAGAACCATCAGTGACATTTGGACTCACGCTGCATTACTTTTGAAATAAGCATTTACATGGTGGTCCAAACCACAATCCATGGCCGCAGAAATCGATGACTCATGGGCTTTTCAAGAATTGATGGATCTTCGGTAAAATTATCTTCTTGCATTGAGGTCAGGTGGTGAGCCCTCAGGGAAGGCCACTCATTCCTAAGTTTAACATGTTGGGTTGGGACGACAGTGTTGGCGGGGTGGGAGGTGCCAGGTCCATCATAAAGGGAGGCGGGGAGGGGAGTTTACTAGTTTTGTTCGTGTTGTGCCTTGGTGTCTGTTGGCCAGTATGGGAAAAGCGATGGGGGAGGGGTTCTTCATTTGGACTGATTGGTTTGTGCAAATAAGCAGGTGGCAGTGGGTACTTTTCACCACACCAGTCATCACTGAGTTAACCAGTGTTTGTGGTCCACTCCTGCCCATCCCCTATGGCACAATGGTCCAGGGGAGAACGCAGAAGCTTGGCCAGTTAATGTGAGTCAATGACAGTTAAAATGTACATAACAGAAACTCGGCTGCTCTCCTGGAATGTAAATGGCCTAGGAGATAAAGTTAAGCGGCGCAGTGCTCCAATACTTAAAACATTATTTCCCAGATGTAATCCTTTTCCAGGAAATGCATTCATTAGGTAATGACTGTTCGGTGTCTGAAGTGGTAGTGCATGCAGGATTTACCACCAGCTCTAGAGGGACAGAAATCCTTCTTAGGAAACAATTACCCCTCACCATTAATCAAACATGATCCGACCCTCTGGGCAGGTATGCTGCCCTGTCAAGGACATGGGAGGGAGCAATAATAAACATATTATCTGTCAATGTCACAACAGCATTTCACTCTACCACCTTTCCGGTCCGGGGTGGCCTCCTGTT
Source organism: Pleurodeles waltl (assembly GCF_031143425.1). NCBI lineage: Eukaryota > Metazoa > Chordata > Amphibia > Caudata > Salamandridae > Pleurodeles > Pleurodeles waltl. The sequence goes on from NC_090436.1 coordinate 769,429,137, forward strand.
AGGTCTACCAGATAGAGAGATCATGATGGGAGGGGATTTTAACATGCCACTTTGTGATGACAGGGACTGAATGCCCACTTGGCACTCAACATCATCCTTTTCCCACCTCGCAGAATTTCACCTAACCATGGGACTTATTGACTATGCTGAGTCTCCAACTTTCGCAAAGTTTACCAATTAGCTTGGGGAATCTCAGCTCATTTCCCGATGTGGGCAGTAAACAGTCTTGGTGGAGTGGAACAGAAGAGGGTTGTCACACTCAAGCCATAGTAACTCAAGATCCAGACTATTAGGGATGGCATAGTAAAAAGAATGGAACACTACTTTGCAGTAAACAAGGCCTCTGTAGACTCCTCACAAATATTGTGGGAGGCTCATAAAACTATGGCAAAAGGCAGGCCCTTTCCCTGATAGTAGGTCACAAAAGAGATAAGAGGGCTGCCGTTGAGGCACTAGAAAGTGCTATTCTCGACCTCGAGGCTAAACTAGCAGGAGATGGAGATGCAGAAACTAAACACCTCTTTAGCCTTCAACAACAAAAATACAAAGACATGTCATTGGAGTCAGCTAAAGCTAGACATTGAGCAACACAATATTGTATTTACAAAGTATGTGGCAAAGCAGGGAAATTTATAGCATGGCTCAAAAGGAAAGAAAGAGTAAATCTATGAGTAACTGCCATTCACTCAGAGGACGGGGAAATCCTGAGAAACATGCAATTAGTGAACTGATGCCTTCACCACCTACTACTACCATCTTTACTCCCATGCAAGCTCAGCCACCGCGGATGATTCTCACACATTTCCAACTGACATACAGCTCCCTATCCTTTCCTGTTTAAACCCACAGCACCCACTATAGTGCCATATCTATTGCAGATGTTTAAAAAGTGCCAACAGAGGGGCAAGCTCTCTTTAGACCAGCAAGTGGCATCAATAGTGGTCTTACATAAAAAGGGTAGAGCTCTAAAGAGCTGTGCTTCCTACCGACCTAACTCACTTCTCAATACAGAGGTCAAGGTCCTAGTCAAACTACTAGCACCCCAGCTGATATAAATTATTACCAAGCTTATACATCCCAACCAGTCTGGCTTTATGCCCGGCTGAAGCACAGCCCTCAACTTGGAGCACTAGGTTGGAGAGGCAGAATCCAGGAGCACACAGCAATCCTTTCCCTTGATGCCGACATGGCCTTTGATACCGTTGAATGACTGTATCTCTGTGCAATATTTAAGTGCATGGGTTGGTGCAATGGAGGAATAGCATTGCCAGACATCCAGAAATACAACTGGGTGGCACAACTAGCAGTTATTAACCAGTGGGTTCACCAACCTAATGATGAGCCAGCGTTGTCTATGAGCCACCAGGTCCTCCAACCAAGGGGTTATCTGTGTGCCCTCTACACCAACCCAAGACATTAGACACTAACAGGGCCTACTGGACTCATGGTCCAGATCTGCCACTACACACTTAACAAATTGGGTTGGGGTTACACAATCACACAAGCTATGTCATTGTGGGACACTGAGAAATTGGGCACTCTTGGGACCCATTTTGGTTTCGATAAATGGGATCTCCAGGGTCTTTCTCGGATAGGGAACAGAGGACCAGGGCAGGGTGATCTCCTTCTCGGAATTGCATCAAGAGTATGAATTGGCATCCTCCGAGACCTTTCGCTTTTTACAGATATGTCACACTCTCCAGTCAGCGATCTTCCAGGGAGCTGTCCTCCTGTAGTCTTCACCCCTCAAGACTAGGCTATAACGACAACCTTGGAAGCCTTGCAGACAATAACCTTGACATTCCCCATATAAGTAGCCATCAAGGCTGGGTTCTGATTGGTACTCCATTGATACTACCTCTCATGTAACACGAGGGTCAAAATGGGCAGAAAAATAGATTCCACCTATCGTAGACAGTGTGGTCAAGTGGGTACCTTTTTGCACCTAATTTGGGATTGCCCAGTGATTTGTACCTTCTGAGAGACAGTTGCAGGGCATATGACCTAGGTATGCAATGCAGGTATGTCAATTCTCCTCCCCCTCCCTACTTAATGGCGGCCACTGGCATGCCAAAGGTAAGCCCGTCTGCATCCATTCAGGCCTGGATCATGATCAGCACCGGAACACCTGGCTCTCATCCCTCCTGCCCCCACCACGCATGTCTTCACTACGACGCTGCAATCCTCCACGCCCTCAACACCGGCAGCTCTCCCGCCTGCCTTCAAGCCTCCCCGCAGATCACCCCTGGACCCTTCTCCTGCCGGAACTGCACCTTCACCAGCCTCCATTGCAATGACCCACCCACCTAGGCAGGAGGCAACCATCTCAGATGTATCCTTCTCAACACCCACTCTGTCCACAAACATGCAGTACAATCAGACACAGGACAACCACACAGCCTTCAAAAACGCCATCTGCACACACCACCATCTCATCCAAACCACCAAGAGAACCGCCGTCAAAGAACGCATCAACAACAACACACACAGCCACAAGGAGCTCTTCAATATCGTAAAGGAACTCTCCAACCCCAGCTCCAACACCAGTTACATCCCGCCATCACAAGACCTCTGCAACTCCCCAGCCTACTACTTCCACCGCAAGATCACAGACATAAACAACAGCTTCAGCACTCAGACCCCCCCCAGCAACCACCAACACCACAGACTCACCACCGACCAGCCTCCTGCTCTCCTGGACCCCCGTCAACGACAACAACACCATTGAAATCATGACCACCATCCACTCCGGCTCACCAACCGACCCCTGCCCTCTCCATATCCTCAACAAAGCAAGCTCTGTCATCACACCCCAACTCCGGAAGATCATCAACAGCTCCTTTGAGTCTGCCACCTTCCCAGAGAGCTGGAAACATGCTGAGATCAACGTCCTCCTCAAAAAACCCAAGGCGGACCCAAAGGACCTCAAGAAATTCTGGCCTATCTCCCTGCTCCCCTTCCCGGCAATAGTCACTGAGAAGGCTGTCAACAGACAACTGACCCGCTTCTTTGAGGAGAACAGCACTCTGAACCCTTCCCAATCCGGATTCTGCATCAACCACAGCACCGAAACTGCCCTCATCGCTGCCACCGACGACATCAGAACCATACGGGACAACGGCGAAACCGTGGCCCTCACCCTCCTGGACCTCTCAGCTGCATTCGCCAGTGTCTGCCACCGCAAACTACGCACATGCCTCAGCAATGCAGGAATCCGCAACAGAGCCCTGGACTGGGTCACCTTCTTTCTCACCGGCAGAACTCAGAGAGTCCGCCTCCCTCCATTTCTCTCTGAAGCCACCCAAATCAACTGCGGCATACCCCAGGGTTCGGCCCTCAGGCTGACCCTCTTCAACACCTACATGGCTCCGCTCGCTAACACCACCCGATCTCACAACCTCAACATCATCTTATGCACCGACGACACCCAGCTGATCCTCTCCCTCACCAAGGACGTCGCCAAGACCAACCTCCTCGAAGGAATGAAGGCCATTGCCGAATGGATGAAAAACAGCTGCCTCAAACTCAATTCTGACAAGACTGAGGTCCTCATCTTCAGCTCCACCCCCTCTGCATGGGATGACTCCTGGTGGCCTGCCACTCCCGGATCTGCTCCGACTCCCACCTACCACACACACAACCTAGGATTCATCCTAGACTCCTCACTGTCCATGAACCAGCAAGTCAATGCCATCTCTTCCTGCTTCAACACCCTTCACATGCCTCGAAAGATCTACAAATTGATCCCCCCAGAAACCAGAAGAACAGTCACCCAAACCCTTGTAAGCAGCAAACTGGACTACGTCAATGCCCTCTACGCAGGAACCATGGCCAAACTCCAGAAAAGGCTGCAACATATCCAGAACGCCTCTGCCTCATCCTGGACATCCCCTGCCAGTGCCACATCACAGGCCATCTGAGACACCTGCGCTGGCTCGCTGTCAACAAGAGAATTACCTTCAAACTCCTCACCCACCCTCACAAAGCACTGAGCAACACCGGAACAGAATACCTCAACAGACGGCTCTCCTTCTACACCCCCGACCCAACAGCTCCCCTCCACGACTTCGCCCGCGCAGCCATCCCATGCATCCGCAGAACTGCAACCGGCGGCAGATCATTCTCACACCCTGCCACCAAGACGTGGAACACTCTTCCCACCCATCTGAGTCAGACAAAGGACCTCCTTACCTTCAGGAAACTTCTCAAGACTTGGCTGTTCGACCAGTAGCAGTGACCCTCATGGGTGGGTAGTGCGCTTTAAAAATTCCTTGATTGATTGATCTCTGCCAAGTGTTGTCTCCTCAATGTGTGGGAGGCTACAGACCTTAATGGTATGGAGCAGATCTGGATTACTTTCAGAAGTCTTTGAAAGTCAAGATTGCCCCAAAAAATGGGAAAAGGTATGGGGTAAATGGAATATCTACAGAGGAAGACCTTGTGCTTCCCCTGTTGTGCCTCCTGCTGAGGAAGTCAACCCCTGAACCAAACACTAGTATAAATGTCAAATTGGAGAAGGAAAGAGGGAGGTGTGATCGTCATGGGTGCAAACATATATATTTCGAAGTGCATATGTTCAAAACAATTGTGGTGGTACTATTACCTTACTGCCTGTCAAATCTTCAATAGAAAGTTGTTTTTTAAAGCAGAGGAGGAGGAGGACAGCAATTGGTCAGACTCAAGTGCATAGGGTGACCAACTTCTGAGAGAACTCTGAGTATCAACTCTACTTCCTTGATGGAGTAGGCAACAACAGAACTTTCAATTATTGTCATACTGCTTTGTCAAAAAAAATCTTATAGCTAGATGAAAATGTATATATACAGTGTATTACTTATCCATCCCCACCATTTATTTACATGTATGTACTAGATTTGAGATAGACCAGTGTGCACAGAAGAAGCCTGTGCACTCACTTAAAGGACACCAAGACGGTGCCTCTGTTAGACTTTTCATCCTTGGCGTGGTCTCCCTTAACTTTTTGCCTCTGTTCTCCATGTTGTTGATGTGTGCTGGACTCTGATTTTGCTGTTTTTCTTACTCTAGACACTTTACCATTGCTAACCAGTGCTAAAGTGCAAGTGCTCCTTTACAAAATATGTATGTGATTGGTTTATCCATGATTGGCATATTTGATTTACTAGTAAGTCCCTAGTAAAGTGCACTAGAGGTGCCAGGGCCTGTAATCAAATGCTACTAGTGGGCCTGCAGCACTGGTTGTGCCACCCACATAAGTAGCTCTGTAATCATGACTCAGACCTGCCATTGCAGTGTCTGTGTGTACAGTTTTACCTGTAAATTCGACTTGGCAAGTGTACCCACTTGCCAGGCTTAAACCTTCCGTTTTCTTACATGTCAGACACCCCTAAGGTAGGCCCTAGGTAGCCCCAAGGGCAGAGTGTAGTGTATGGTTAAGGTAGGACATATAGTAATGTGTTTTATATGTCCTGACAGTGAAATATTGCTAAATTCATTTTTCACTGTTGCAAGGCCTGTCCCTCTCATAGGTTAACATGGGGGCTACCTTTAAATCTGATTAAAGTGTAGATTCCCTTTGGGAGCGGATGGACATGTCGAGTTTGGGGTCTCTGAGCTCACAATTTAAAAATACATCTTTTGGTAAAGTTGATTTTAAGATTGTGCGCTTGAAAATGCCACTTTTAGAAAGTGAGCATTTTCTTGCTTATACCATTTCTGTGACTCTGACTGTTTGTGGATTCCCTGTCTGGGTCAGTTTGACAGTTGGGCTGGTTCCACCTCACACTAGTGACACAAAGGGAGCTGGGGTGTAGCCTGCATATCCTGATGAGCCATCTGTGCTAGGAGGGAGGGGAGGAGTGGTCACCTGCACCTGAAAGGGCTGTGCCTGCTCTCACACAATGCAGTCTCTAAGCCCCTGGTGAGTGTCTGGGGCCTGGCCTGGGCAAGGCAGGATTTCACATTCCAAAGATACTTTACTTTGAAGTAGGCCTACTTCAAAGGAGAAACTGGGTATAAGAAGGACACCCAAAACCACAGACTATAGAACACTTCTGGAAACAAGAAGGAACCTCTGCCTGGAGAAGAGCTGAAGAGCTGAGGAGAAGTGCTGCCCTGCCTGTGACTGTGCTTTGTGGAGCTACCCTGCAGTTGCTGCTTCTGCTAGAGTAAGAGGGCAAAGACTGGACTTTGTGTGCCTTCCATCTTGTGAAGAAATCTCCAAGGGCTTGATTTAGAGCTTGCCTCCAGTTGTTTGAAGTCTCAGGGACAGCAAAAACTTCTCTCTGCCAGCACCTGAAGTCTCTGGAGAGACTCCTGCTCTGACAAGTGGTGCCCTATCCAGTCCCTGAGCCCTTGAAAGGAAAGCTGGTGGAAATCCAAGGAAATCGACTTCAGACGACTTCGGACCGACGGCGCTGCTGAATCCGGTGACGCCGCCTGTACCGGATACCGGGACTGTCGCTGGAACGCGACGCTCTTCGCAGGCCCAACGCAGCAGCAGCCCCGCTGAAGTCCGCGACTCCGTGGAAGTCGCCGCACCACATCATGACTGATGCCACTCGAAGTGCGCGGATTCAACGTTTCGCACAGACGCTGCGATCCCCAACTTCGCGCATTGGCTTGTTTGTACTGTACTTGGGGGTCTACGCGACTCCGTATCCGGCGCTGCTGGTGTCGGCTTGTTGGGAACGACTCCGTCACAACGCCGTGTTAACACCTCATCGAAGCATTTTTGTTTCTAAGCGCTATTTTTGAGTTTAATCTTTCAAAATTCATAACTTGACTTGTGTATGTTGGATTTCTGTCGTTTTGGTCTTGTTTTGTTTAGATAAATATTTCCTATTTTTCTAAACTGGTGTTGTGTCATTTTGTAGTGTTCTACATTAAGTTACTGTGTGTGTTGGTACAAATCCTTTACACCTTAGCACTCTGGAGTTAACCTACTGCTCTGCCAAGCTACCAAGGGGGTAAGCAGGGGTTAGCTGAGGGTGATTCTCTTTTAGCCTGACTAGAGTGAGGGTCCTTGCTTGAACAGGGGGTAACCTGACTGTCAGCCAAAGACCCCATTTCTAACATTGTGATCTGCGGTTGGGATTTGGACTTGTATTTGTACTTGACATACAGTGATTAAGTATACTACTGTTTGAGTTCAGATCACTACGTGACCATATACTACTTGTTTGGTGATCTTTAGATTTTTTTCTCTTTGAGACTGTTTGTGTTCTACTTCCATTTTTTTTTCACTGATTTCTTGATTGACTTTCTTTGGAACTTAATTTGGGAACTTGTTTTTCTGCCTTTGGAACTTTGCACTTGTTTTTGAATCTTCATCATGTCCCATGCTGGAGATGCATCAGTTGGCGCTTACTTTGACCTTGAGAAATTGGAGAGTTATACCAAAGCTCAGTTTAAGCAGTTCTGTAAAAGTTTTGACTGTCCCATTAAGAGCTCATCCAGGAAGGAGGAGCTGCAAAAGGTGCTGAGGGCCTGGGTGACAGCCAAGAGCACTGAAGGGCACACAGAGGATAAGGGAGATGAGGAGGGTGAGGAAGAGTGTTCAGTACACAATGGTATTGTGGGTGGGCCTGTTCTGTCCAGGGAGAAGGTCTCCAGGGCAGGTAGCAGTGTCTCATCCAAGGGTCTGACACCTGAGGAGTTACAGGACAGACAGGCATAAAGGGAGTACCAATTGGAGCAGAGGAGGTTAGCCCTTGAGGAGAGGAAGTTAGCGATGGCTCATGAGCTTAGCTTGAAAGAGATGGATCATAGAAGCTAGTCCAGTAGAGATGGTGGCAGCAAACCTACAGTGCAGCCTGAGAGGAGGGTGCACATTTCTAAAGACCTTGTGAAAGATTGCAAGAGGGAGGATGACATATACTTGTGGTTCAAGGGGTATGAGTCTGCTCTCCACATGAATCTGGTCCCTGAAGCTCATTGGGGGGCGGGTCTGTGGAAACACTTTGAGGTAGAGGGGAGGGATACACTGACAGCCTTAGGGGATGCTCAGAATCACACCTACTCTAACATGAAGGATGCCTTGCTTACAAGGTATGGTCTTACCCCTGCGCAGTACAAGGATACGTTTAGGTCCTACAAGAAGAAGGAATCCCAAACATGGTTGGAATGTGTTGATTCTTATTGCAGGTCACTGGATGGTTGGGTGAAGGGCAGTAAGGTAACTACGTATGAGGGGCTTTACAATCTGATTGCTTGGGATCACTTGTACAGTTTATGTTTTCCAGAGCTGCGCAAACACCTGATTGACAGCAAGCTGACTGACCCCAGGAAGCTTGCGCAGGAAGCGGACCACTGGGAGAGCACCAGGGTCCAAAAGAGGTATGGGGGAGACCACGCCAAGGGTGGGCAGGGTCCCTCTCAGAAGAAAGGGGGGGTAAGGGCAAACAGGGGGAGTTCTCTAAAGGGCCTCAAACTGATTCCCAGGGTAAGGATTCCCAACCCCCCAGTGAAAAGAAGCCATGGTTCTCCAAAGGGAAGCAAGTGGCAGGTCGTCCCCCACGTAAGTGCTATGCATGTGACCAGGTGGGTCATGTGAGGGGGAACCCCAAATGCCCCAAAAATATACTGGCACCCACTGGTGCACCGTCCCAGGGTTTGGCCAGTGTAGCGTTTTGGGAGGATTTGGTTTCAGGTGGGTGGGAACAAGTTGAGATGACCCTTGTTTCACTAGGGGACAGTGAGATGGTCCAGAGAACCCTAGTGCCTGAAAACACTAAGAAGTACAGGCAGTGGGTGACCATTAATGGACAGAGGGTGGACGCTCTGAGAGACACAGGAGCCAATGTGACTACAGTGAGGAGTCAGCTGGTGTCTGAATAGCAGATTGATCCCTGGGTACTTCACCAAGTAGTTGCAGTGGACAACTCAGAGCGCCTTTTCAGAGTGGTGCAGGTTCCCTTTGAATGGGGGGGGTCTCAGGTTCCTTGAAGGTAGCTGTGAGTCCAACCATGCCTGCTGATTGTTTGCTAGGCAATGACCTGGAGGATTCCCCTTGGAAGGAGGTGGAACACAGGTCTCACTTGGAGATGTTGGGTCTGCCTGGGTGGGTATGCATATCCACCCGGTCAATGGCAGCCCGTTAGGGTAATCAAGAGCCCCTGGAGCCTGAAACAGTGGCCCAGGGGACCGCCAAGAAGAGGAAGGGCAGGGGGCACGGGAAACCGGCCCCAGAAGTTCCCACGGTCCGGGAGGAGGCGGAGCCTGAGGGTGACGCTCCGGAGCCTACAGTGGAACAGGTGGCTGAACTGGGGGAGGTCCCTGAGCTGTCGCAGTGGCAGCAGGAAGGGGGGCCCACCAGGGAATCGTTCTGTGCAGCACAGAAGACATGCCCTACTTTTGACGGTTTGCGGCAGCAGGCTTCAGACCAGGCGGCTGGCAAGGAGCCAGGATCACACCTGATTTATTGGGAGGATGACCTCTTGTATAGCGAGCCTAAGATTCCTGAGCCTGGGTCAGCCCGTGTGCTGGTGGTACCCCAGTGCTTCAGGGCCTTCCTACTGGGGTTGGCTCATGATGTGCCTTTAGCTGGACATTTGGGGCAGGACAAGACCTTTGAGAGGCTTGTCACCCACTTTTACTGGCCCCTAATATACAGGCACTCAGATGCACATTGCAGGTCTTGTCAGACTTGTCAGGCAAGTGGCAAGAGTGGGAGGAAATGTAGAGCTCCCCTCCAGCCTTTGCCTGTTGTCAGTACTCCCTTTGAGAGGGTAGGCATTGAAATTGTGGGGCCTCTGGATCCCAAGACAGCCATGGGCAACAGGTTTATCCTGGTCTTGGTGGACCACGCCACTCGGTACCCAGAAGCCATTCCTTTAAGATCAATCCCTTCCCCTGTGGTGGGTCGTGCATTGATGGGGGTTTTTGCCCGCATGGGGTTCCCCAAGGAAGTGGTATCTGATAGGGGTACCAACTTCATATCCAATTATATGAAGTCTCTGTGGAAGGAGTGTGGGGTAACCTACAAGTTCACCACCCCTTACCACCCCCAACGTAGTGGTCTGGTTGAGAGATTCAACCACACCTTAAAATGCATGATCATGGGCCTGTCAGAGCCCTTGAGGCGAAGGTGGGACGTCCTCTGGCCATGCCTTCTGTTCACTTACAGGGAGGTGCCTCAAAAGGGACCTGGGTTTAGTCCCTTTGAGCTGATTTATGGCCACCCTGTGAGGGGACCCTTGAGTCTGGTTAAGGAAGATTTGGAGAAAGCTCCTAGTAAACCCCCCCAGGATGTATTCAGTTACATGCTGGCTTTGAGAAACCAGACTGCCCCCTTCAGGAGTCTCGTTCAGGAAAACCTGGAAGCAAGCCAGGAGAATATAAAAAACGGTGGTATGACCAGAATGCCACTCTGGTCGAGTTTCAACCTGGTCAGAAAGTGTGGGTGATGGCGCCAGTGGAGCCTAGGGTGCTCCAGGATAAGTGGACTGGGCCATTTGAGGTGGTGAAGCGCAAGAGCGAGGTCACCTACCTGGTGGACTTGCGGTCTCCAAGGAACCCTTTAAGGGCCCTGCATGTCAACCGCCTCAAACCTCACTTTGAGTGGACTGAACTGTCCAAGCTCCTTACGACAGATGATGGGGTAGAGGAGGAGAGTGAGCCTCTTCCTGACCTCCTGTCTGCAAGAGAGAAAGATGGGTCAGTGGAGGGAGTGATCCTCTCCCCTTCCCTGACTGAAGAGCAGCAAGGTGACTGTCGCCACGTGCTGGGACAGTTTTCCTGACTGTTTGCCCTAATCCCAGGAGTCACACACTTATGCACACATGATGTGGACACTGGGGACAGTACACCTATTAAACAGAAGGTTTACAGGGTGACTGATAGGGTCAGGGCATGCATTTAGGATGAGGTATTCAAAATGCTTACCCTAAGGGTTATTGAGCACTCCAGCAGACCTTGGGCCAGCCCAGTGGTATTGGTCCCAAAGGCTCCTGCACCGGGTGCCACTCCAGAACTCAGGTTCTGTGTGGACTACCGGGGACTCAATGCGGTCAGCAAGACTGATGCACACCCCATCCCCCGAGCTGATGAGCTCATTGACCGGATTGGGAGCTGCCAAGTGCCTCAGTACGTTTGATTTAACATCTGGGTACTGGCAGATTTCCTTAACTCAGGGGGCCAAGGAAAGGTCAGCATTCTCTACACCAGATGGACACTTTCAATTTAAAGTGATGCCATTTGGGATGAAGAATGCCCCTGCCACCTTTCAGAGGTTGGTCAACCAGGTGTTGGCAGGACTGGATGAGTTCAGTGCCACCTACCTGGATGGCATTGCTGTGTTTAGTTCCACATGGGAGGAACACCTGCAACACCTCTGGAGAGTGTTAGAGGCCCTGCAGAAGGCAGGCATCACTATTAAGGCGAGCAAGTGCCAAATAGGGCAGGGTTCTGTGGTGTACTTAGGACACCAGGTGGGGAGTGGCCAGGTAGCACCCCTACAGCCTAAGATTGACACGATTCTGGCTTGGGAGCCTCCCAAGACCCAGACTGAAGTGAAAGCCTTTTTAGGTCTCACATGATATTACAGGAGGTTTGTTAAGGGATATGGTACCATTGTTATCCCCTTAACTGAGTTGACTTCTAAGAAGCAACCCAGGAAAGTGATCTGGACAGAGGCTTGCCAGAACGCTTTTGATGCCCTGAAGGCTGCCATGTGCACAGCACCTGTGCTGAAGGCACCTGACTACTCCAAGGAGTTTGTTGTGCAAACAGATGCCTCAGAGCATGGTATTGGAGCAGTACTCTCACAGCCTAATGAAGAGGGCCTAGATCAACCCATAGCCTTCATTAGCAGGAGGTTACTACCCAGGGAACGTAGGTGGAGTGCCATAGAATGTGAAGCGTTTGCTGTGGTCTGGGAACTGAAGAAGCTAAGACCCTACTTGTTTGGGACTCACTTCCGAGTTCAGAACGATCACAGGCCCCTCAGATGGTTAATGCAGATGAGGGGGGAGAATCCACAACTGTTGAGGTTGTCCATTTCCCTAAAGGGGATGGACTTTACGGTGGAACACCATCCTGGTACAGAGCACGCCAGTGCTGATGGTCTGTCCAGGTTTTTCCGCCTTAGTGATGAGAACTCCCATTAGGTTGGGTAGTTGCTCTCCACTTTCAGCTGGGGGGGACACGTATTAGACGTTTCGGGCCATATTTATACTTTTTGACGCACAACTGCGCCAACGCAGTTGTGCGTCAAAAATTGTAACGCCAGCTAACGCCATTCCAAAGGGCCATGCGGGCGCCTTATTTATGGAATGACGTTAGCCGGCGCAGCTGACTGGTGTGCGGAAAAAAAAATGACCCACACCAGGCAGCGCCGGCGTAGGGGAAAATGGAGCTTGGGCGTCAAAAAATGGGGCAAGTCAGGTCTGAGGCAAAATATTAGCCTCAACCCGATTTGCGCCATTTTTTTTTACTCCCAACCCCCATTGAAATGACTCCTGTCTTAGCACAGACAGGAGTCATGCCCCCTTGCCCAATGGCCATGCCCAGGGGACTTATGTCCCCTGGGCATGGTCATTGGGCATAGTGGCATGTAGGGGGGCACAAATCAGGCCCCCCTATGCCACAAAAAAATAAATAAAAAAATACTTACCTGAACTTACCTTAAGTTCCCTGGGATGGGTCCCTCCATCCTTGGGCGTCCTCCTGGGGTGGGCAAGGGTGGCAGGGGGTGTCCCTGGGGGCATGGGAGGGCACCTCTGGGCTCCTTCCGAGCCCACAGGTCCCTTAACGCCTGCCCTGACCAGGCGTTAAAAAATGACGCAAAAGCGGCTGGACGTCATTTTTTTTGACCCGCCCACTTCCGTGCGTCATTTTTGCACTGGAGTTTAAATAAGGCGCACATGCCTTGGAGTCATTTTTTAGACGGGAACGCCTACCTTGCATATCGTTAACGCAAGGTAGGTGTCCACGCTAAAAAATGACGCAAACTCCAAGATCTTTGGCGCTAGACGGGTCTAACGACAAAGTATAAATACGGAGTTAGCTTTGCGTCGGATTTGCGTAAAAAAAAAGTACGCAATTCCGGCGCAAACAGAGTATAAATTTGCCCCTTCATCTTTGACGTGCTCTCCCTTAACTTTTTGCCTCTGTTCCCTAGGTTGTTGATGTGTGCTGGACTCAGATTTTGCTGTTTTTGTTACTCTGGACACTTTACCATTGCTAACCAGTGCTAAAGTGCAAGTGCTCCTTTACAAAATATGTATGTGATTGGTTTATCCATGATTGGCATATTTGATTTACTAGTAAGTCCCCAGTAAAGTGCACTAGAGGTGCCAGGGCCTGTAAATCAAATGCTACTAGTGGGCCTGCAGCACTGGTTGTGCCACTCACATAAGTAGCTCTGTAATCATGACTCAGACCTGCCATTGCAGTGTCTGTGTGTACTGTTTTACCTGTAATTTGGACTTGGCAAGTGTACCCACTTGCCAGTCCTAATCCTTCCCTTTTCTTACATGTCAGACACCCGTAAGGTAGGCCCCAGGTAGCCCCAAGGGCAGGGTTCAGTGTATGGTTAAGGTAGGACATATAGTAATGTGTTTTATATGTCCTGACAGGAAAATATTGCTAAATTTGTTTTTCACTGTTACAAGGCCTGTCCCTCTCATAGGTTAACATGGGGGCTACCTTTAAATCTAATTAAAGTGTAGACTCCCTTTGGGAGCGGATGGACATGTGGAGTTTGGGTCTCTGAGCTCACAATTTAAAAATACATCTTTTAGTAAAGTTGATTTTAAGATTGTGCTCTTGAAAATGCCACTTTTAGAAAGTGAGCATTTTCTTGCTTATACCATTTCTGTGACTCTGCCTGTTTGTGGATTCCCTTTCTGGGTCAGTTTGACAGTTGGGCTGGTTGCACCTCACACTAGTGACACAAAGGGAGCTGGGGTGTAGCCTGCATATCCTGATGAGCCATCTGTGCTAGGAGGGAGGGAAGGAGTGGTCACCTGCACCTGAAAGGGCTGTGCCTGCCCTCACACAATGCAGTCTCCTACCCCCTGGTGAGTGTTTGGGGCCTGGCCTGGGCAAGGCAGGATTTCACATTCCAAAGAGACTTTACTTTGAAGTAGGCCTACTTCAAAGGAGAAACTGGGTATAAGAAGGACACCCAAAACCACAGACTATAGAACACTTCTGGAAACAAGAAGGAACCTCTGCCTGGAGAAGAGCTGAAGAGCTGAAGAGAAGTGCTGCCCTGCCTGTGACTGTGCTTTGTGGAGCTACCCTGCAGTTGCTGCTTCTGCTAGAGTAAGAGGGCAAAGACTGGACTTTGTGTGCCTTCCATCTTGTGAAGAAATCTCCAAGGGCTTGATTTAGAGCTTGCCTCCTGTTGTTTGAAGTCTCAGGGACAGCAAAGACTTCTCTCTGCCAGCACCCGGAGTCTCTGGAGACACTCCTGCTCTGACAAGTGGTGCCCTATCCAGTCCCTGGGCCCTTGAAAGGAAAGCTGGTGGAAATCCAAGGAAATCGACTTCAGACGACTTCGGACCGACGCCGCTGCTGAATCCGGTGACGCCACCTGCACCAGACGCGTGACCTTCGCTGGATCGCGACGCTCTTCGATGCCGCTGCAGCCCCACTGAAGTCCGCGACTCTGTGGAAGTCGCCGTACCACGTCGTGACCGACGCCGCTCGAAGTGCGTGGATTCAACGTTTCGCAGAGACGCCGCGATCCCCGACTTCGCGCATCGGCTTGTTTTTCACTCTTCACCAAAGGTACTGTACTTGGGGGTCTACGCGTCTCCGTGTCCGGCACCGCTGGTGTCGGCTTGTTGGGAATGACTCCGTCACGATGCTGTGTTAACACCTCATCTAAGCATTTTTGTTTCTAAGCGCTATTTTTGAGTTTAATCTTTAAAAATTCATAACTTGACTTGTGTATGTTGGATTTTTGTTGTTTTGGTCTTGTTTTGTTTAGATACATATTTCCTATTTTTCTAAAGTGGTGTTGTGTCATTTTGTAGTGTTTTACATTAAGTTACTGTGTGTGTTGGTACAAATACTTTACACCTAGCACTCTGGAGTTAACCCTACTGCTCTGCCAAGCTACCAAAGGGGTAAGCAGGGGTTAGGTGAGGGTGATTCTCTTTTACCCTGACTAGAGTCAGGGTCCTTGCTTGAACACGGGGTAACTTGACTGTCAACCAAAGACCCAATTTCTAACAGCCTCCCATCCCCATCCTTCTTTTTTCATTCTCTAGTAGGGCTGCCCAAGTATAGATCATTAATTTACATAATTGCCATCGTTTTTTGCTTTCATGAGAAAGTGGAAATACAATAGTAAAACTGTTACCACCATGCTTGGGACAGGTAACTATTGCACCAATGAGTGATATAGATAGTGAGTGAGTAATGACGATTAATGTGGTGGCAGACAGGAAGGGTGTTGTTCAACAAGGTGGTAAACTTGACTTTGATGTCTGGGGCTCGATGGTTGATTCTGCCTAAAAATGATTGCCACTTTCACACTTAGCTATATTTATTTACATGGTCTGCTCCTTGTTCTACTTTTTTGGGTTCTTTAGAGACAAGACTACTCAGTTTAGTTAACAAAACTACACAAAATGTTCAAAGCAGTTGTGGTTGGGTGGGCTGTAACTAGATGAATGCACTCAGATAAATGTTATGATGGTTGTGAGATTGATCAGCCAGGTACATATAGCTACTTGGCTGGGATTGCTGGTAAAAGATTTCTCACTTCTAATTGCACAAGTCATTGCTCTGAAGTTACTCCTGCTAGCTTTGTAATATGATTTTTGTCATGGTGATGTTCTGGTCTCGGTATTTGGTAAGTTATGGGAATAAATCACTAACTCTGTGTTTTCTTTCTGTCTAGTTGCCTGTGATGGGTAATCCTTCTAAATAGTTCTATAGTTGCAATTCACTTCACTTAAAATTGGTGGGAGAGGGACCTCATTTGTGATGTATTCCTTATTAGGTTTAGCCCACTACTGCCACCACTATTAAGTAGGCCACATGAAAACCTTGCAATAAGGTTTGAGAGAGGTAGCAGCCATCACTTCATCCATTCGGGTAAAGGAGCTAAGAAGTGAACTAGTTAGTAACATACTGAAGTTGTTTTTTGTGCAAGCAGAAATTTTTGGTATTTACAAAGGTAGAGTTAGACCAAAAGCGTAATTTTGCTAGTAGTAAAGTTAAACTTTTGGTTTCAGTTAGTCTTTTGGTCTCAGATGGACTTTTGGTCTAACGTTACTTTTATGAATACCGAAAAGCAGTAAAGTTAGACTTTTGGCCTTTTTGCACCAGAGGACACATGTGCTCACAATAATTCTTGTAGAGATACATATATATATATTCTATATATTTATGCATACATATTCCCACACACACACACACACACACATATATTCAATAGAACAAATAGCATGCACTCCATGAACTGTATTGTTGTAATCTTTAACCTTAATGCAAACAATTGCATCAATGTGCTTTGATCACCCTGGTCTTTATCACGGTTGCTGATCCTTTGTCAATATCTCTATATATACATAGACATGCTCATTCTGGCTGCTATGGGGGTTTCTGAGATATGCAGCATACATATTAATCCCTTAAAACACAGAAAACAAGTATAACAACAGTACATATGTATGTATCACTGAGCAGATGTAACATGATCATTTTCAGTTCTCATACATTTTGAAAATACAATGAACAAATCCAACGAGGTGCATTTGATAGCAACCAGTGTATATGCGTATTAATATTTAATCACTGCAAAGTTGAAATGTTTCTTATACATAAGTATCTCATAGTTTCATAGTTTATACAGTGCCTTATCTAGTGTAAAACCACTTGCAACTGGATTGCAACATCTTGTTTGCTATAAATGCATGGTACTTTAACCAACTTCCAATCATCATCTACTAATCACAAGGCAATGCAATGATATCCACATTTCGTCATTGCAAAGGCACAGTCATTTCTTCTTTTCTACACTATGTAATTAGTCAACGTCTCTTATACTGCAAGCCCATTCATAACAGAAGTATAGTATCCCATTAACTACCAATGTCAAATTCTCTATCCAGGGTCACTCCCTCACTATATCATGTACAGGTCACAAGCCAAATTAGAAGTATCATCTCAACTCCATCATAAGTGGACAAAAAGGTATTCATCATTATTTAACCCACAAGGGTCTTAGGGCCTGATTCTGACCCTGGCGGGCGGTGACCGCCAGGGTCACCGGCCACGGGAGCACCGCCGACAGACCGGCGGTGCTCCGAAGGGCATTCTGACCGCGGCGGTTCAACCGCGGTCAGAAAGGGTAAACCGGCGGTCACCCGCCGGTTTACCGCTGCCCTTCTGAATCCTCCATGGCGGCGGAGCGCGCTCCGCCGCCATGGGGATTCAGACACCCCCTACCGCCATCCTGTTCATGGCGGGAAACCCGCCATGAACAGGATGGCGGTAGGGGGTGCCGCGGGGCCCCTGGGGGCCCTTGCAGTGCCCATGCCAATGGCATGGGCACTGCAGGGGCCCCCGTAAGAGGGCCCGCAAAGTATTTCAGTGTCTGCTATGCAGACACTGAAATACGCGACGGGTGCCACTGCACCCGTCGCACCTTCCCACTACGCCGGCTCAATTCTGAGCCGGCGTCCTCGTGGGAAGGTTGATTTGCCCTGGGCTAGCGGGCGGCCTTTTGGCGGCCGCCCGCCAGCCCAGGGCAAATCTCAGAATCACCGCAGCGGTCTTTCGACCGCGGTGCGGTGTTCTGACGGGGTTACTTTGGCGGGCGGCCTCCGCCGCCCGCCAAAGTAAGAATGACCCCCTTAGTGCTTAAGGGGATAACGCACTTGGATTCATGTCGTCATAATATTTGCATACGGTTTCATCCACGCTCTTGGTTCAAGACCATGTTGATGCCATATTATCTTAATGTTCACCAATCATTATCAAGACATTGAACCACATGCTTTGCAACTGTTTATGTCATATCTTTGTGATTCACAGCTTTGATATGTTCCAATATTCTTTTCCTCAGCATGGTGCTAACCATGTATTTCAAACTAGAAGCACATTCAATTAGATACACTACGAGCTGTGAGCTGCATTGGATCCTAGGTTTAATGCTAAACACTTGGTTATGTCTGTTCACAACAGTTTTCATGTTGGTGCCAATTTTGCAAACTTTGCAGCTATTACCTTTGAAACATCTATTTTGTAAATCGCCCAGACAAGTTTGGTATATTGATACAAAAAATGGCTGTTCACCAATTTATCCTTGAGAGATGGTGCTTTTTTAAAAGTTACCTGAAGTTTATTTCCCAACTGGCCAATGTCAGAGTTCTTGAAGATTAACTTTCAATGTTTTTTTAATATATGACACATTCTAGTACTTGATTTCTGGCAAGTCAACATTAGTCTCAATTGTGTTTGATCATTGCTATCTGTAGCTTGCTCCTTTTTAAAGATCAATGTTTTTACACTAGATTTAGACCTCACTTTCTCCACATTCTTTTTTAAGACACTTCTACTGTAAACCCTATTTTTCAGTCTTTCAATGACCTCATCATATTTAGTTTGCACATCCTTGTACTTAGAACAGTTTCTCCTCATCGGTATTAGTTCCCCATACAGTAGGTTCCTCATTAATGTTTTTGGGTATAAGCCATTACCATGTAGGATACTGTTAGGTGTGGTGTCCTTCTTGATTTGTATAGTCCCTAGTTGCCCTTCCTGTACATATACAATGACATCCAAAACATGTGCCTTTGATTTATTCTCTAAACAGGTGAGTTGCTGATCGAGAAGTTCTTGTTTAAAGCGGAAAAGTAATCTATGAAATCCTCACACGTTCCTTTCCATTTTGGGAGATGTATTACAACCAAAAAATTATCTTATCCATGGCTTCTTCTTTGTTCTGTCTCCGGGCATACTCTTTCTCCCACCACCACATAGTGAGACTAGCATAGTTCAGAGAAAAGAAAACACCCATTGCAGTGCTCCATTGTTGGTTATATACCTTATGAATAAACACAAAAACATCGATTGTGAGACACATTTCAATCATACTGAGTAAACTTTTTGTATGCTGAAGTTCCTCTAATTTCCATTGTTTAAGAAAATCCTCACAAGTTTTAAGACCCACTTAATGTCTGATAGATGTATTTAATGACACCACATATATGGTCACCTAAACATAGATGTTATTCCAACTTGTGCCACCTAATATGCATAGAAAATCGACTGTGCCCCTAATGTAAGAACTCTGGTGCAGATTTAATAGCCCATAGCACCACCTTACGCCACAATAGCCTCATTTGTTTTTATGCTAATGTGGCCCAAATTTAAAAAACGATGCAATGCATGCATTGCACCACCATGTAACCCTCTGTGCTACATTATGCCAGTGCTAGGCATATTGTATGCAAAGGTGGAGTTCCCCCATTAGGGGAGCCGAAAAAATGGCACAAAGAAACTAAGGGATTTCTTTGCATCATTTTTCCAGCACTTTAAATGCCTGTTCAGAGTAGGTGTTAAAAGGAGGCACACCATTGATTACAATGTGCCTCAATGGGTTTTGCAGGATTATTATCAACATTTTTTTATGGTAATCCTGCAAAGCTCCAAACTAGCATCAAAGTATTTGGATTTCTCTTTTAAAATGCTATATTTCTGTATTTTAGTCTCAATTGTTAGTTCTTCCAAGAATTCCATATCTGTTATTTCGTCATCTTCCAGCTTGTACATCAGATTCAATACATTTCTTATGTCTGCAATTTTTTCTACTATATTATTTCTGATACTTTTTCTGTAGACCGATCAAGAT
Source organism: Pleurodeles waltl (assembly GCF_031143425.1). Lineage (NCBI taxonomy): Eukaryota > Metazoa > Chordata > Amphibia > Caudata > Salamandridae > Pleurodeles > Pleurodeles waltl. Next base: position 769,448,932 of record NC_090436.1, read on the forward strand.
TGCCTGATTTGTTTGGATTAGAAGCATATATTTTAGCTAATTTCAATTTTTGTATAAATGTATATGTGTCTATCCATTTTTCATTTAAGAAAAATAGTACACTGTTCCAGAAGAAAATCAGAAACGATCCAAATTGTTCAGGAGCAAGAACCCTCAAGCATCACACTGGATGACTGGTTTCATCATTGGGAACGCTCCTCGCCAGGCTGGCGCTGCAATGCCCGACGGGCTCCCCAACAGGGGTGCTCTTAATCAAAATGCTCAGATAATAGCAAAATGGAAGATTTTTGAAAAGGTACCCAATCCTTCGTACCCAAGCAATAATGGAGAGAAAAAATGGTTAAAATTGGTTCACCATCACGGAATGTGAATCATATTTTTTAATCAATAATTGACATGATGGGGACCAAGATTAAAAACACGAAAGGGGAGTAATGTGTGAAGATAATGTTCACCTACTCACACTACAAAAAGGAGGAAAAACCAACTTTGGTCCTTCACTCTAGCAGGTCTACATGTTTCGCGTCTAGGTGGTCCAGCCGGATCCAATGGCGCTTCATCAGGACAAAAAAACTTCTCCAAAAATGAACTCAAGTAGTCAATAGTAGTGAAAATTGGTCACTTACTTAGTTCATATCGTTAAATAAAGATGCCCTAAATCAATGCAAAACAGAAAACCATTTTTCAACCTGAGCAAAATGCTGTTTGGGGCAAAATGAGTGTAATTAAATAACTTGGCAATCAAGTTTGACTCCATATTCATGGCTTTTTCTTTCATTTGCAAAGTGGATACTCTTATTCTTTCACTTAGATCTTCTCTTTTTTCTGTTTCCCTTACTTGTCCTCTGGCGTATCTTTGACCATCACCTCAACTTCTTTCCCTTGGTAGTCTCTTGTCTAGATACAGTAACTTCATTTCCTCTATAAAAGTAAGTTTGCTATGATAATTCATTGTACTGGGGCCTTCTCCTTCAATTAAGTTTACATCTTATTCAATTGTTATATCCATTCTGTAAACTTTATTCTTGGTTACATTCCTAGTATAACTCTTGTGATCTCATTTTGAGGCATCGGACCTTTTAGTAAATGTAAATATGCTATCTTAATTACAATCATCACTCACTCATATATCACAACTTTCCTTCTCTTCTCCTGTATTTCCTCTTCATATTTGTGAAGATGTATTTCCTTATCATTTCTTATATTTATTGACTCATCTTTATTTTATTTAGATGTTAGTCTTTCATCTATTTCTTTAATGATTTTGTGTATTTTCTCCAGCTTAATTTTAGCATGTTTAATAAAGATCTGCATCATACTTAATGACCCCACTCTTGAAGCATTTCTGGCTTTCTATCTCAGTGGGTGAGCATCATGAAAATTCATAGGCCCCTAGAAGCTTTGCTGACTTTCAGATATTTTTATAGCAATAATTTCTCAACTTTTATTTATCTCTTTTTTTTACACACATTCTGGTTGAGTTAATAATTGTTTCAGAGATACATCTGCATTTTTAGTGCTTGCTCTGTTGATATTAATATCACTCGGTCACATTCTTGAAACAACACCTTTATTGTTCATTTAGCCTTTCTTTCCTCCATGTCAGGAATGCACTTAAAATCTCTCAGTGAAATGTGAACTTCTCAGCACGTATGGTTAAAAAATCCTTATTGTATGTTTTTTAACAGTTCACGGGCCTTCCACATTTTCCTTTAATGTTGCATACGTAACTTAGGCCCATATTTATACCTTTTCTGTGCTGCATTTGCTTCACTTTTGGATGCAAAACCGGTGCAAACGAATAAAATACAATTGTATTTTGTAAGTTAGCACCATTTTTGCGTCAAAAAATGATGCAAATGCGGCGCAAACAAGTATAAATATGGGCCTTAGGGGCATATTTATACTCCGTTTGCGCGGAAATTGCGTCGTTTTTTTGACGCAATTTCGACGCAAAACTAACTCCATATTTATACTTTGGCGTTAGACGCGTCTAGCGCCAAAGTTCATGGAGTTAGCGTCATTTTTTTGCGTGAACACCTTCCTTGCGTTAATGATATGCAAGGTAGGCGTTCCCGTCTTAAAAAATGACTGCGATGCATATGCGTCGTATTTATACTCCCGGGCAAAAATGACACCCGGGAGTGGGCGGGTCTAAAAAACCCGCATTTGCGCCAGATTTTAGCGCCTGGGTCAGGGCAGACGTTAAGGGACCTGTGGGCTCAGAATGAGCCCAGAGGTGCCCTCCCCTGCCCCCAGGGACACCCCCTGCCACCCTTGCCCACCCCAGGAGTCCACACAAGGATGGAGGGACCCACCCCAGGGACATTAAGGTAAGTCCAGGTAAGTATTTTTTTTTATTTTTTTTTGTGGCATAGGGGGGCCTGATTTGTGCCCCCCTACATGCCACTATGTCCAATGACCATGCCCAGGGCACAGAGGTCCCCTGGGCATGGCCATTGGGCAAGGGGGCATGACTCCTGTCTTTGCTAAGACAGGAGTCATTTCAATGAGGGATGGGCGTCGTAAAAAAATGGCGCAAATCGGGTTGTGGCGAATTTTTTGCCTCAGCCTGACTTGCACCATTTCTGGATGCCCATACGCCGTTTTCCCCCTACGCCGGCGCTGCCTGGTGTACGTCGTTTTTTTTAACGCACACCAGACAGCGCCGGCGGCTAACGCCGGCTAACGTCATTCAATAAATACGGCGCCCGCATGGCGCTTCAGAATGGCGTTAGCCGGCGCTAATTTTTTGGGCGCAAAACTGCGTTGGCGCAGTTTTGCGGCAAAAAGTATAAATATGGGCCTTAGTATTCAGTAGCGAAACCAAGGGCTGCTTCGACACAAAGGAAAGTTCATTAGTCTGCACCAGCTGTGGAGACCTCACTGATATAATTAAATATATATATATATCTATAAATGTATGTATACATGGATATCACATTTCGTAAACTTAACTTAACCTGTGAGCATGCTAGTTGAAAAATAATTCGAATTTTTAGAAAACTAAAAATAAGTATTGCTCATTGAGTCCCACAACCTTAACACCTAGCATGTTGAACAGGTCCTACTCCAGGTCTATGATGTTGGCCCAGCGGTGTGTCAGCTGCTGCTCTGTGCGCTGCAGCCCTATGATATGGTGCACGCATTTCTGCACCCTTACCCAGAGCAGCCAATACTGCCATAGGGTGTGACGCTTGCCAGATCTGCTGTCTGCTGTCAACATGCAGAGAAAGTGGAGCTGTACCCAAAAGACTAGATTTCCACCTCCCTGAAACTAGGACGAGGCTGCACCCCTTCATACCTCTTCATACCGTCGGCACCCAGAGGGTGCAGGTGGCATTGACAGCACTGCTGCCTGCTTCTCCCGTAATGGAAAAAGAGAGGAACAGGAAGATAAGGACAGAAGGAAAGGGAAACAAAAAATAAAGTATGAAAAAGTATAAATACAGAAATGTAAAACACACACATGGAAAGGCAGTCAGTGATAAAAATACGTAAATGACAGGTGGAATTGAGATTGAGATGAGCAGATGGGGGTGATTTGGTAGTACTAAAAGCAGGCCACCAGGTGTTACAGAATCAAGTAAAACAAAATAGCCAACCCAAGGGCGCACCACGTGGTGCCATTTCCACTGATTTTCAACACAGAATGCACCACCGGCAAGAAGAAAACAACACGAATGACAGGTGGAGCATTTGTCTGCCAATTGGCAGAATACCGCAGAGTTTTTTTGTTAATCCATGGAATTCCGCAGATTTAGATTCTACTAGTTCCGCCTAGGTCTAGTTGCCACCTCCCATCTACAGCCCAAAACCATTCCATGCTTGGCAGCATCACAAGTAATTGCAGAGTATTTGTTCATAACTGTGTAAGTCTCATGGAACGCAGACACATCTTTGCCATCTCCAACCACCTGCAGCTCACAAGAGTTTGCAACGTGTGCACTGTGATTTGCTGTGGTAATAAAAAACTTTGACACATAGTTCAGCTGAGCTGGCTTTGCAAGTGCCGAGTACTTCTGTAAAACAGATACGGTAAGTGTCAGTACAAAGACAAGAATATTTTTCAGTTTACCTGACTAATAAACAGTTGAAACATCGCCAGAAAAATTGTATTGTTGTTTTCAAATCATTTACAGTGTAATTTATTCGTATTGGAGCAGGCAGTTTTTTAAATACCCTTTACAGCTTCATAATTTCACAGCACTAATAAGATATTTTGGCAGGTGTAATCTTTGTTTCTTTAAAAGCTTCCAATCTGCATTCATCCTATCAAATCCTAGGAAATGCTCTAATTGTCTGTGAAGACAAAAGTAAACACATCTGTTGGTGTCTTTAGAAAACAGATTTTATAAGGGAAATAGCGCTCGAAAGCAATAAGAACATTATTCACAAGTATTTAGCCAACAGGAAGAGACGATATAGAAACCAAGTATTATTTTCTTGGACATGCATTCCTGTTTTTGGACAGACATCTAAACTAGATTAGTGATAGTAACTTTTTTGCTGCTGCCTAAAGCTAAAATATCCCCCAAATCCTTCGAAGCTACATAATGGGTCTGGAGTCTGCAGAGTCACACTAAGTTAAAGACATTAAAGCGAGGATCAAAACGTTAACTAATTCTTTAATCCTTTGCTAAAATGATAGCCAACACTATTAGCAGATATGTTTTGCTTAGTTAAATAAGCACATGAAAAAAGAGTGTTTAAATATATGTAGTGAATGGAGCAGACAATGTAACTTTTTAGTACAGGAGAAGTTACGGTGACCGTACCAGCTGTTAGTTGATGTAAATGTGACAGAAAAAGGTTATACTTAAGAAACTGAGTGCAGCGCCACTTTTTTGGCGCCCCTTAGCGCCCCACTAATGCCACCATGTGTGCGACGTAAAATACGATGCACCATGGCAGTAGTTAGGGGACTAGAATCTGAATTTTTTACGCTAGTCCAGCGCCTTGCACAATTAGCATCATAAGTTCTGACGGTATTCCTGCAAAGCACCCAGAGGCCCATTGTAAGCAACGGAAGCCTTCTTTTAATGCCTGCTCCGAGCAGACGTTAAAAGCGCTGAAACAAATGACACAAGGAAATGTCTTAGATTTCTCTTAGATTTCCTTGCGCCATTTTTTTGGCCCCTCAACGGGGGAATGCCCTCTTTGCATACATTATGCCTGGCGCAGGCATAATGTAGCGCAAAGGGTTACAAAGTGGCACAATGCATGCATTGCGCCACTTTGTAAATACAGTGTAGCGTTTTTGCCCTTCTAGCGTCATATTAGCGCCAAGAAATTATGCTAATGTGGTGCTGGAATTGCGCTAGGGGCTCTCAAAAATGTGCCTTATTTTTTTAAGAATGGGCTTGTTTTGCCTTGGTAGCTAAGGTATCATTCCATGCTCTTGCTTTCCAGGTTTATCCAGTACAGATTGTCACAGCCTTTTTTGCACTAAAAGAGAAGAGTATGCTCTTTGTGTATTAAGAAATATAGCATCTCTTTTCAATATACCACAAAACATGTCATAGGAAAATAAAAAAAGAAAATAAACAACAAGATAAATTCCACTAAAGGCAGAACACTGATACAAAACTAGGGTTACAGAAGTTTGAAACTAATCAAAAGTGAGAGAGAAGACACGATCTAAGCAATCTGAGAATTTATTCAGAAAAAAAGTAATGCTTGGTGAATGAAAGTTTGGTTAAGCTAACATATAATTATGGAGAAATGCCACAAAAAGACACTGTAGCTTTCTTTATCTTATATTCTTGCATTAGGTAGTTTTAGTATTTCCATTGTTGTTTCTGCACTGGAACATTCGGATAATTTAGCAAAAAGTAATACTGTACTTATCAGGAATAATGCTAGATAAAACATCAATATATGCTACATCCCTGAAGGCATGACCTGCTTGCCATACCTCCCGCTGTAGCTGTAGTGTCTTGCATGAGTTAGAAGGGAACCTTTCAGGATCGAGTTCTCGTATCAGTGTGATGTAATTGCTAGAACAGAATGTCTTTGGCTGAAGCAGTGGTACAAAGAAACAGAGAGAGACGGGAGCCTTTCATTCCCTGCCCATGGTACTTTTAATTTGAAGATTTTAGAGAATTTGAGGAGAGTACTATATGATTTGAAACCTCCTCCAAGACCTGTACAGTTTGAAACATTAGCTATTTAGGAACTAGTAGCCAAACAGCAACAGCAACTGACGTGTGAGAGGAGGATGAGGAAAGCTGAGAAAACTCTAGCTGAGACAAGATGGGATAGTGAGCAGAAATTTTGGATAACTGAGACTTTACCGGGGATTAAGTTGTTTCCTGTAATTACACAAGAGAACAAGAGCAAGGCTAGAAAAGTACTAAGAGGGATTCCTATCCTTCTGATGACAGAGAACAGAAATCCACAGAGTCTAGGAAGTCTTTGACTTGCGATAAAGTTTCAGATGATGAAGAGTTTCTTTTGCAATTACTGAGAAATTGCCCCACCACCATATGCAGCACATAAGAAAGGTCCAAATGCTAGTACAGACCCTACATCTCCAATACCGATTGAATCTACACATAGCCAGATACAGGTTAGCCACAGTGTTCCAAATACTTTTGCGATTCAAATGCCTATGCCGCAGATTGACAAACCCAGAATTTACCCAGATGTACCTATTGTAGATACTGCAACAAACCTAGTAGTGCCAATGGGACAAGTTTATCAGAAGCCGACTTTGATCCAGATAGAGTCCACACTGAATTTGATGTCCCCAATGCAAGCACAGGCCATCCTAAGATACACCCCCATAACAGGATCACAGACAGAGGTGTCAGAAAACAGGAGTAATGTACCCGAGAGATCCAAATGCCCAATCAAATCCAGATGCAGTGTCAGTACCGGTTACCACAGGTCCAGTCATACCATTGTTCGCCCAGGAAAATAATAAGAGCAGTGAGCAGAAAACCCTGAATCCGAGTGTAGAAAGGGAGAGATTTACTGAAAACGCAAGACTGACATTTGATGCAATAGGTCCGTTAATTGATTTGGGTTCTTTAAGGACTCCTACAAATAATCAAGGGATATTCAACCTAAGTTCCAATCCAAGCATGGTGACACCAGAAATCCTGAGCCTAACGTTACAGGAAGTACCCGGTGTGAGTAATACCAACATTTCATTGCAAGGTTTAACAGCTCAGCAGTTAACTGAATGGTTAGAGAAGCTGAGTAGCACCCAGGGTGATTCCAAAGGAGGGAGTGCCCTGAATTTGACCAGGTCTAGACTAGAGGCAGAAGACTTGATTGAGGGAACAATGGGGTTAGACAGGATTGACTCATAACCAGAAGATGAGTTACGTTACGTGTGCAATCTGATTACCAACAAAGCGGAGACCTCAAACATTGGAAACAGAAGTGTCTGATATTAGTCCAGGAAGGTGTTGTTCACCAATATATTGGGAAATATTTCCCAAATATCAGACGATCAAGAATGAGAGGTCAAAACGCAAATTTCCAAAATAATGTGAACTTGATGCATAATTTTCAGCCTATACCACAAGTGCAAATGCCACATTTGCAGATGCCTCTGTCACAGCAAATGCAACATCAAGTTCAAATGGTACCTAGGCAACAAATTCAAATACCTCATGCCCCAATGTAGCAGCAGCAGGTGATGCTTCCTCAGTAGGTCACAGGTCAAAGGCTTAACCAGAGTAATAACACAATACACCAATACCCACTACACAGTGAGGATGAAGCAAATGATGATTGGGTGAGTGAAGAGGAATGTGTGTTGGCAGCATCATTAGAAGTAGATCAAAAGGGTCCATACGTGAAGGGAAAAGTGATGGGTCACAAAGTCTCATTTTTAGTCAACACAGGATCTTATGCTCTACAGTGAGGACTGCAGAAGTTCCAAACTTAGCACTTGTAGGGAAGACAATGCAGATTGTAGGAGTAGCCAATCAGTGGTTCGCTTTTTCTTTCATCAGGTGGAAGCCACCACATTGCAACCATATCAAGATCAAAGCCACAACCTGAGAGTGGGAGATTAGGTTGTGATCAGAAATCATATGAGGAAGACTTGCTTTGAGCCTCGGTGGAAAGGCCCTTGCCAAGTAGTAATGGTTACTACTACAGCTGTGAAGTGCGCGATGGAGTCCCAAATTGGATTCATGCAAGCCATACTCAGAAAGTACCCTGCCCTTTGGACAATGAAGAAGAGTTGTTGAGAGTGCCAACAACTTCCGGACCAACTCCAGAATTGGAGAAGGATTGGAGACGGGGGCAGAAGAGTCAGAGACTGAATCTGAACAGACCGAAAGCGGTTTGAACACTCCTGTGAGAGACTAAGCGGAAGACATACAGGAGGGTGACAATGAACCAACCTCAACTGAGGTAGCAGGAGAATCTAGTCAGAGGAGGGCTCTCCCAGAAGCAGATAGGGGGTCATTCTGACCTCGGCGGTAAAAGTCGCTTACCGCCGGCCAGAAGGCCGCCATAACACCGCCGCGGCCGCGGTAAACCGCCACGGTCATTCTGACCCGCAACTGGCAAACCGCCATAAACCTGACATCCACAAAAGTCCGCCACACCAAAGGTCAGCGGGAAACTGGCGATGACCAAACCTCCACCGTCACGCCAACAGAAATACGCCCATACCATTCCGACCCACAAATCCCTGCAGCGGTCTTTCAACCGCGGTATTCCATTGGCGGTACACACCGCCGCGGTCAAAATACACACACCTTTACAAAACACAGCCACATTGGATAATTCAAAATACACACACCTGAGACACATACACACACCACTCCCACACACCCAATTAAATATAAAACACACACCCACATCACCCACAAACCCTTACGACCACAATTGCGAGTGAAGGACAGAGAGAGAGAGCACAGCATAGAGTAGACCATCACACAGAGGCAAATCACAACATCACCCACACAATTTCCACGCACAAAACACCATACACCACCACACTCACCACACTCTACAACACATACACCACCCCTCACCTCATCCACACCACCCCATAGCACCCCAAAGACACCCCAGGTTCTCTGACGCAGAACTCAGGGTCATGGTGGAGGAAATAGTTTGTGTAGAGCCCCAGCTCTTCGGGGCACAGGTGAAGCACACCACCATTGCCAGGAAGATGGAGCTATGGCAAAGAATAGTGGACAGGGTCAACGCTGTGGGGCAGCATCCACGCAATCGGGACGACATCAGGAAGTGGTGGAACGACCTACAGGGGAAGGTGCGTTCCATGGTACCAAGGCACAACATTGCGGTGCAGAAGACTGGCGGCGGACCCCCACCTACTCCCCCAGAATTCACAGCATGGGAGGAGGAAGTCTTGCACATCCTGCATCCTGAGGGCCTCGCAGGAGTAGGCGGAGGAATGGACTCTGGTAAGTCAAATCTTCACTACTCCATTCCCCCCACCCCACCTGCATGCCAAATCATACCCCCACCCTCACCCCCACCCCATCACACCAACTCCTTGTAAATGGCTCACCATCACATCCCACCCATCCCAAAACCTAGCCCTGCGTGCGTCCCCAAAGCATGGACACCCATCCCCAAAGCATGCCCACTGCACACACCCATCACCCCCACAAGCCACCGTCACAAAAGCCCCCACAAGGGAATGCCAGCACTGGGGTACACGGCCACCCACCCATTACACGAAATGCCACACACAGAAGCAATAACCATACTCTTATACCCCTGCAGGACCCGAACGCCACCACACCGCCACGGAGGTTCCAGAGATGTCCATCCCACCCCCAGAAGAGGCCCCCAGTGATGACAGCAGCTCTGTCTCCCTGGACCCTGATGACCAGCCCGGCCCATCGGGGACCTCGGGACAGTCGGTTCCCCACAGACAGCCACAGGCTACACCAGACCTAACCCCCTCTGGGAACACCAGCACAGCTTCCACCCAGCGGGCCCATGCCTCTGTCTCCAGGACACGTCAATCAGCGGTGTGTCCACCACTACAGGGCACCCAGGTTGACCCACCACCCCAACAACAACAGGGACCTGGGGGCAGTGGTAGTGGGCACACCGTCCAGGGGACAGAGGCCCAGGGAAACAGGGGAACTGGGAGGTCTGCTGTGCGACAGGGGGGGGACAGGCCCAGGGAACCGACTCTCCAAGAGGCCCTCTCCTCCATCATGGGAGCATACCACCACTCCCAGGAGACGATGGCTACGGTACTGGCCAGGTTCCAGGAGATCCAAGTCATGCAGGAGCAACAGTACATGGGGTTCAGAGAGGAACTGAGGAACATTAGTTCCGCAATGGGGACCATCGTCGTGGCCCTAAACCAGATAGTCACCACATTGCGGGACCATGTGGCACCACAAAGGGCCCCTGTCACTAGCCTGGACCAGGAACAGCCTACCACCTCCGCCGGCGCTAGTGGACAGGAGGCCCCCACACAACGACAGGCCACCAGAACCCCACCTCCTGCAGAAGAAGAACCACCCCGCAAGCAGAACCTGAGATCTCACAAGAAGACAGAGTAGGATGCAAAGACCCCGCCAGCAAACGATACCCCCTGATGTCATCCCACTGTCCCACATTGTCACCCTGTCCAACCTTGAACTGCCCCTGCTCCATCCTTCCACAGGCATATGGACAATGCACCTGTGCGACTGAGAACTGGACTCTGCCATGGACATTACTCCACCATCACCCATCCCCGTTTTTCAATCATGTTCCTTAAATTTAGCACTTTAATTAAATCACTTCTTGCACACAAAAAATCTGGAGTCTGCTTGTATTTTGAACAAATGTATTAGACATAACGGTGCCAAAATGTTCAGTTTCATTGTGATGACAACATACCACTGTCACACAGCTGTAGTCCATGGGCAAACAAAGCAGAGGTCACGCAGTGGGGCCCACAGTTCTGAAAACGGAAGGGAAAGTCACAACTCAGTTAACAGGAACTGGGGGGGAACTCAGACAGTAGAGAGGCAGGAGACTTTAAGTAAATGTAAAATGGCGTGGTTGATTCGTACCTGTGTGCTACTGAAAATATTGTTGTATCACTGTGTCCCTGTTGTCTGTGTCGTCCCCATCGTCCTCCTCCTCTTCACTCTCCACAGGCTCCACAGCTGCTACAACACCACCATCTGGACCATCCTCCTGCAGGAAAGGCACCTGGCGTCGCAAAGCCAGGTTGTGAAGCATACAGCAGGCCACGATGATATGGCACACCTTCTTTGGTGAGTACATTAGGGATCCCCCTGTCATATGCAGGCATCTAAACCTGGCCTTCAGGAGGCCAAAGGTTCTTTCTATAATCCTCCTAGTTCACCCATGGGCTTCATTGTAGTGTTCCTCTGCCCTTGTCCTGGGATTCCTCACTGGGGTAAGTAGCCACGCCAGGTTGGGGTAACCGGAGTCACCTATTAGCCACACACGGTGTCTCTGTAGCTGTTCCATCACATAAGGGATACTGCTATTTTGCATGATGTACGCGTCATGCACTGACCCAGGGAACTTGGCATTTACATGGGAGATGTACTGGTCAGCCAAACAGACCACCTGGACATTCATAGAATGATAACTTTTTCTGTTCCTGTACACCTGCTCACTTCCACTGGGGGGAACCAAGGCCACATGGGTCCCATCAATGGCACCAATGATGTTGGGGATATGTCCAAGGGCATAGAAATCACCCTTCACTGTAGCCAAATCGCCCACCTCAGGGAAAACAATGTAGCTCCGCATGTATTTCATCAGGGCAGACAACACTCTGGACAAAATCTTAGAAAACATTGGCTGAGACATCCCTGATGATATGGCCACTGTTGTTTGCAATGATCCACTTGCCAAAAAATGGAGTACTGACAGAACCTGCACCAGAGGGGGAATCCCTGTGGGTTGGCAAATGGGGGACATCAGGTCTGGCTCCAGCTGGGCACACAGTTCCTGTATAGTGGCTCGGTCAAGTCTGTATGTAAGTATGACATGTCTTTCTTCCATTGTCGACAGGTCCACCAGCGATCTGTACACGGGAGGATTCGTCCATCTCCTCGCAAGTCCCAGCGGACGGTGCCTAGGAAGGACAACATGGAGCACAGAGTCAAGCAACCCACAGGTATGTAACCACAGCTTGCACAGTATACGATTCGCTATGCATTGAATGGCTTGTATGAGTGGCAATGCAAGGCCTAGGCCTGTGTGACGCCGTAGAAATTTAGCCATGTGGGCCCTTGGAATGGCGGCTGCCTGACCTGTGAATTGTGACAATGGGATGTGAGGTCAATGCGCTGGCGTGGCACACCGTGGCGGTAGGCGGTCGAAGACCGCGGCGCAAAGCAGCATTGGTTAACATTGAACCCTATGGGTCTCAGGAGCCAATGACGATGTGCGCCGACGGTCGCGGTACGCCCCGCTGCGGTACGCACTGCCGCGGGCGTGACCGCCATTTTCTACTTGCTTAATCACTCGAGACCTGATCATCCACAGGAGAGGACCTATACTGCAAGTGCTGCTGTGAACTCGGTCTGGAAGAGACAATGGCTGCTGCGACTGGGGAAAGGGCCCCTGCCTTCACATCTGAGGAATTGGATAAACTTGTTGATGGGGTCCTCCCCCAGTATGCGCTACTCTACGGTCCTCCAGACCAACAGGAAAGTACACTGGGAGCACGTAGTATGGGCTATGCCTGTGTTGAGTGGGGTGGATGTAAGATGGTGGGGAGGGGAGCGAATGAGGAGTGCAACGCACGACAGATGAGAACATGTGCCACATGGCAAGGTTGGGGAGGGGGGGCCGCGCACATCGACCATGCAGAAAAGTGATGATATTTCTTTTTCCACCCTGTACATGTCACATAGGTCAGCGCCCATCAGAAGATCGACATTTGGCGTGCCATCGCCAAGGACGTCCGGGCCCTGGGGGTCCACAACAGACGGGGCACCCACTGCCGCAAGAGGAGGGAGGACATCTGCCACAGGAGCAGAAAGACCGCTGAGGCTCTGCTGGGGATGGCCTCCCAACGTAGGAGGGGTGCCAGTCGTCAATTGACCCCCCTGATGTCCCGGATCCTGGCGGTGGCCTACCCCGATTTGGATGGGTGCGTGAGGACATCACAGCAGACACAAGGGGGTGAGTATCAGCACATTCCGCTATATTAGCGCACAGTGGAGGCGTCTGGGTGGGGGAGGAGGGCTGTGGCTATCTCTAGGCCAGGGCGTTTTCTGTAGGCTAGGCCCCTCCGTTAGACATGGCCCTGTGCCCCCGCCCCCCACCTCTGTAGGGTGCTAAGTAAATCTATCCATGGCCCGGGCTCACCTATGTGTCCATTTGTCGTCCATAGACTTGTAGGCCAAGTCACTATAATTGAGTAGTGTACCCCGAGTGCACGGCGTAGTGCAGGGGGCTTCTGTGTCTGTCCTCTCCGCCAACGGTGCCACCAATGCATGCACTCAACATGTCTTTCTTTCTTCTCCCCCCCCCTTTTTTTTGGTTTTCCTGTTCATGTTTGCATTAGCATCATCAGGCGGAGGAGAAGTGGCATCGGCGCACGAGGGAGCTGCATCTCACATGGCCCCGGAGGGCCCTGCAACCGACTCGGAGTTAACCAGTGAGACGGAGGGCGAGGGGGGCTCCACAATGGGGACCTGTGGAGACGTCAGCGACACCGACAGGTCCTCGGAAGGGAGCTCCCTTGTGGTGGCGGCAACATCCGTGCCCACCGCAACAACAGGTACAGCCGCCACCCAGCGCACCAGCTCCGCCCTCCCAGCAGCCCCTCAGCTTCCGCCCCGGGCCCGCTCGGGCAGGAAGCCGGCCATCTCCTTCGCCCCTGGCACCTCAGGTCCTGCCCCAGTTACCCCTGCTGCCCTCAGTGCGGAGATCATTGACCTCCTCCAGACGCTCATTGTTGGGCAGTCTACCCTTTTGAATGCCATCCAGGGGGTAGAAAGGGAGGTGCATCGGAGCAATGCATACCTGGAGGGCATTCATTCGGGTCAGGCTGCCCATCAATGATCGTTCAACGCTCTGGCCTCAGCACTGACAGCAGCAATTGTCCCTGTCTCTAGCCTCCCCCCTCCAACTTCCTCAACCCAGTCCCACTCCCCTGTTCCTCTGCCTATCCCAGACACACCTACAGACCAGCCTGCACACACCTCAACACCCAAGGGCAGCTCATCCAGACATAAGCACCACAGATCACACAATCATTCACCCAAGCAACATCCACATGCAGACATGCCAACAGCCACTGCCTCCTCTGTGTCCCCCTCCTCCTCGTCTCCCTCCTCCCTTCCTGTGACGTCTCCACTCACACCTGCATGCACACCACCATCAGCCACTACGTCCATCACCACCACACCCACCGGAACAGTCCGCACACATGCAGTCACCACCCCCACTGCCATTTACACGTCCCCTGTGTCCTCTCCCAGTGTGTCTGTCACCCCCTCTTCCAAGCCACACAAACGCCGGCAGCCACCCACTCAACCGCCATCCACCTCACCACAGCCTCCAACACAAGCACCTGCACCCAAAGACAGCACACTTGACTCTCCTACAACCACATCCTCTTCCTCCACTCCCATACCCACTGCACCTACCCTTCCCATTGCTCCTTAAAAGTTTTTCCTCTCCAAAATTAACCTCTTTGCATCACCTGACCCACCCCCTCCATCTCGTAAGAGTCCAAACAGCACCTCAGCCACCAGAAGCCCTGCACCTACTAGGACCATCGTTCAGGGCTATTGGAGTCCACCAGCTCCTAGGGCAGGAACATCGGCCAGCAGCAAGGGGACAGCCAGCCCACATCCTGGGAAAAGAACCAAAAAAGGGAAGGGCCAGCACGACAGGCCTGAGACGGCTGCCACCAAGGACACCACCCTTGCACCGTCACCTGGCCCATCCACAAAGGGAGGCAAGGGCCCCAGAGATTCGGCCAAGGGGGGCAAGGGAAGCAGGGCAGACAAGTCCGGCAGCAGGCGAGCTGCCCAGGAGGGCCCCACCAGCCCCATTTGGGGTGTGACGGAGGACACCCGCGGGCCCAGGAGTCCAGCACAGGAGGGCCCCGCAAGCGATAGGTCGGATGGCGACTGAGCAGGAATAATTGCCCAGATCTGGTTCCCTAGGAACACAAGACAAGCACCGCTGAAGAGGGCCCCGCCGTGAGAAGCACCGCTGAACAGGGCCCTGCCGTGAGAAGCACCGCTGAACAGGGCCCTGCCGTGAGAAGCACCGCTGAACAGGGCCCTGCCGTGAGAAGCACCGCTGAACAGGGCCCCGCCAAGAGAAGCACCGCTGAACAGGGCCCCGCCAAGAGAAGCACCGCTGAACAGGGCCCCGCCGTCTCTGCACCGCTCCGCTGGGCCCTTCCTGTCAAGCACCGCTCCGCTGGGCCCTTCCTGTCAAGCACCGCTCCGCTGGGCCTTTCATCTCAAGCACCGCTCCGCTGGGCCCTTCATCTCAAACACCGCTCCGCTGGGCCCTTCATGTCAAGCACCGCTCCGCTGGGCCCTTCCTGTCAAGCACCGCTCCGCTGGGCCCTTCCTGTCAAGCACCGCTCTGCTGGGCCCTTCCTGTCAAGCACCGCTCCGCTGGGCCCTTCATCTCAAGCACTGCTCCGCTGGGCCCTTCCTGTCAAGCACCGCTCCGCTGGGCCCTTCCTGTCAAGCACCGCTCCGCTGGGCCCTTCCTGTCAAGCACCGCTCCGCTGGGCCCTTCATCTCAAGCACCGCTGGCCCATTGGCAGGGCCGGATCTGTGTCGGGCAGGGCTTCACGAAGCACTCTGGGCACCATGCCTCCTCCATAACCAGTGGAGTCTGTCATCCACCTGATGGACTGTGGCTTTGCACTCCCCAGGATGGTACAGTGGGCATGGAGGCCCCTCGTGGATCTGGCGTCGTGGACTCATGTGGCTGAGGTGACCCCCCTTCCCTTCCCCCTGAGGTGCCTGTGGTTTTATTATCTGATGCCCCAGCAGTGTTCTCTCCAATGGAATCGGGTCTCGTGTGTTGGCTTTGCCCATGTGTTTTTGCACATTGGCCCACGAACAATGGCATGTAGCCAATATGTGCCGGACTTTTGGACTATGTATACATTGTTCATGTTGTGATTTATTTATTTTATTAATTTCATATTTCACTTAAGTTCAAATATGCTTTAATATACTTCTATTTTAATGATCATTTTATTTTGTCTTTGAATTATTCCGGGAGGTTTGGGGGGTGTAACTCAGACTTGTTGCTCTGCATTGGTGTGTGGGGATTGGGGGGGGGGGGGTGTCACGTATTTGTGTGTCCGTAATCTTTTCTCCTCCCCCCTCCCCTGTGTCGTAGGTGCAGTACTCACCGTTGTCTCCTGCGGCGGCGTTCGTGCTCCTGGTAGAGGAGCAGGTAGACAATCGCTGGTACGATGTTTAATTCGGGTTCCATGCTGTCCAGATTACTCGTGGAGTGTATAGAGGTGAGCGTTTTCCCGTTCGTGGTCTGTTTCCGCCGTGTTTTTATCGGCGGGGCTCCCGCCCCGGAAAAGGTGGCGGATTGGTGGGTCGTGATTGGGTGGGCGGTACATTGTCTGCCGCCTGTCTGTTGGCGGTGACCGCCGCGCTGTTTGTTTGCCCCGCCGTGGCGGTCGGAGTGTTAAAGTGGCGGCCTGTGTTGGCGGTTCCCGCTAGGGTCAGAATTCAATTTTTTTTACCGCCTGCCTGTTGGCGGGTTGGCCGGCGCTTTAACACCGACCGCCAGGGTTGGAATGACCCCCATAGTTTGAAAAGCAAACAGAACACACTACTGACCCCGAGGTGGAAGGAGTGGAGGCGGATCAAAGTCAAAGCCATCTGACTCCTCCTGAACCAGTCACAGGCACATCAAGAGAAAATCCTGCGGAACAGAGAGAAGTTACATGTCCACACTGAAAAGAGCATTAACTAAAGGTCCACTGAAAGGAGATAAGTGTCCAAAATCACAAGCCCAGAGGAAAGAAGCAATCACAGTGACAACAATTGAAGAAGAGATATACACAACAAGAAGAGAAGATTTGAGTGTTGGAGAATTAAATGGAGATCGAAGACTGAAAAGAAAGCAAATTGCAAATAGAAGTTACACAGGTCCTGAATGGGCATATGCAATGACAAGTGAATGGCAGAGTGAATTTTTGTCTTTTTGTTTTGATCGAGAAGTCCCAGGTCAATATTTTGGCATGTGAAGAAGATCAAGGAACTGAACTTTGTAAATTTGTGAAACTAAGAAAAAAAGGAGACAATTGAAAGTAACCAGAAGAGACTTTAGTAATAACCTGATTTGAAAAGCTGCTAAACCGATTTTGACCAAATTGCCGATTTTGAAAAGCTACCTATTTTTGACAAAAGGGTCCTGTAAGAAAGACTGAAAGCTGTAAATAATTGCTAAAGAAGATTGACAATTTTTGTTTTTGCTGCATAACTATAATTTTTTCTTCTACTTTCTCATTCTTTACAGATCATGAGTAACTACAAACAGCAGGTTAGGAACAATAGGTGCTGAAAATACTTTGGTATTGGTTTGGCGACTGTATGCATGATAGGGTGTTTGGTACTGATTGTGAGTATGACTTTTCTTGACAGGATTGTAGCTAACCATATCTCAGCTTTAGAGACAACTAAAATGCTTACAGAATTAGATAAGTTTAGAATAGATGAGAAATATTTGCATGTAGACTACCAAGAAGATCTTTCTTCTAATGTTTTCTATTGCCTGTTGCGTGAGTATTTGAAATGATGAATGCGAGAGAATGTTATGTGTGCATGCAGATTCCTTCATCAGTAGAGGAAGGAATTACCATAGTTTGCCCTTTACCTATTGAATATGTTGTGGCCTTTTACTAACAAGATTCTATAACCAAGAGTATTTTCAATATTTCTTTTCGAATCATGATGCAATGTTTTCGTTTGTCCCTATAATTAAGTATTGGAGTAGAGTAGCTAAGGAAAATAATATAGAATTAGTGAGAAGATGCCTTGAACCTACATTGACATTTGGCACATCTTACGCTCACAGGAACAATCTCACATGCTTGCTGACACTTATAGAGAAGATTTTCTTAGATCACACTGATGACAGGAGAAAGGCACTAAAGGAAAAGTTAGAGAAGGGCTTAGAGAAAGAGTAAATTTAGAAATGATCATGCATTTAGTGAAATAAAGACGCAAGGGAAATTAGATTTAAATGCACACCAAGTACGAAAAAGTTTGTGTGTATAGGCCAAAATCTAGAACTGACATGTTGTTTGTGGGTGGGAAATTGACTTTTATGTTAAATGGACAAGACCCAGCAATTCCAGGAGCTTATTACATCTGTGGACCAAATGCAAATTACCGTCTTTCAAGAGGATGGTATGACACATGTTACTTGGGGTTAGGTTTCCCAAAGATTTATCAATTTGAGGACCTGAATAAAGTACCTAAAATGACTGGATTACATCATGATAGACAAAAGTGAGAATCATATTCTGGCATAGTTGAGATACATTTGGAGCAATGATTTCTTCAGTGTGAGTTAATCTGAATTCACTGAAAATTTGACAGTTGTCTACTATTATGGATAACATGGCTAAAATTTCAGGAGCCATGATACAGAAATGGCTGCATGATAGCGCTGATTTGAAAGAGCTGAAAAAACCTGGAGTTTGGGAAAAGGTTGGCAAAGGTTTTGCTTCTGTGGGAAATTGGCTTGGCAGCATTGGGAAAGGGACAATAGCATTTTGCTATACGGCGAGCTGCGATTCTCTTTGTCAGTTGGACATCCATCGGGTCATCTTCAGCAAAGGGACAAAAAAAAGGGAATGGTTCAGACACAGGGTCTCTAAATAGTCGGAACCATTTAAGAAGCAATTCCTAAGGGTCAGCATCCACTATAAGCCATCATGCTATAAAGTTAAAGTCCGAAAATAAAGTCATCAGGAACTGCTCAGCTCCTCAAACAGAACCTCTACAGGGAAAATCAAAATATAATAGCCTCCTTCTCCTCTGTGCAGTCAGGCTCAGTTAAAATCTCTTAAAGAACTTCCCATGTTACTATTGGTCAGGAAATCGTAGGTTTACAATTAATGCAATAAAAATTAAACCCCAAATCTGAGATATAACTAAACTGTCTTTCACACGTCAATATTTGGCTCCTCTTCTCCTTTTCCCATCGTCAGGCTCATCAGGTATCTTCTTTGTTGCAATTCTTACTCTAGTCATTCCATCCATTGTTGGTTCTTGGGAACATCTCTGCCTCACGCATCAAGTTAACATTTGTATCCTTTTGAGTACAACATGATTCTACAAGCAGTTCTCATGAGAAAGTTAAAAAACATCTGCAAATCGTTTGGTCAACACAATGTGAACAATCCATCATTATTTCTCTTGACATACATTCTCACGATTTTATTCGTTGTTTTTTACTTATTGCAGAATTTTGTTAACTATGTGCTTTTCGTTGCACTAACCATAGATGTGGATGCTGATCCGAGGATAGATACATTTGGCCACTGGTCCACTTTGAAGATCCATGACAAAAAGAGAATTCCAAGTAATGAGTCAGGATAGGACTTTACAGTAGCCAAAAACATATGAAAGATAAAGGTCAATATCGTGAATAAGAAACGTGACAAGCGGTATCAATGATTGACTCCTTTCCTTTCCACCGTTTGAAGAAAATTTTAGACTTTATATAATATAATAGGAACAAGGTGCAACTTACCTCTAAACCATCGTAGCACTTCAGAAGTTCATACCTTTTAGAATGTTAGGGTGCACTGGGGCTGCTTTGTTTAACTTAAAATACAGGACTACAAAGAGGAGTTTCTTCATTGTGTTTATCAATGTGACCTCTAAAAGGTAAATACAATCCACTATTGTCATGCAAGGATTAACATTGATTCATTCTTTGGTACACCTATATGTAGAGATTAAATAAAATATACTCCGGTTTTCAGATTATTGGTTCATTTGTTTATGACTTTGGTGGACTGTATATATGTGCTGTCAGCCCCCCAACAATCATTACAGTAAAATCTTGCACACTGTTCAATAGGTAGAGTATCAAATGTAATTCATTCCTGAATGATCGAAGTACATCCTTTCCATATGAAAAGTGAGCCCTCAACAATATTTCAGATTCTAGACATAAATTCACTGTAAATGGCCTGTAATTCTTACGTGTTTTAAAACAAGTTCAACGCGAATTCTGGATTGAGGGACTGCCCCAGGAAGTCTAAGAGTAAAGCAAGTCAAGCCTTCTAAATATGTGAGCTTGCACAGACCTTACACCCCTGTATGTTACCAGAAGGTAATAAACATTGGCAAAGTCAAAAGGACTGATGTAGCTGACAGCCATTTGACTTTGTTAATGCTTGTGTGTTTTTAGAGGTTTTTGTAAAATTGTATTTTTGAGGAGTTCATGCCCTCACCAATATAGGGGCAGATCTATGGAACTGCACGAGTGCAGCACCACTTTCCCTTCACCCCTTAGGGCCCCTGTAGAGCCACCATATGTGCGGCGTATCTAAAATACGGCACACCATGGCGCAGGGTACGGGGCAATAAAATCATTCTATGTGATGCTATTGATGTACTCTGCAGGAGTAGCATCAAAATGTTGGCGCTTCTCCTGCAGAGTACATTGGGGCCCATTCTAAAGAATGGAAGCCATCTTTCAACGCCTGCTTTAAGCAGACGTTAAAAGTGCCATAAAAAATGGCAAGGAAATCTTGCATGCATTGTGCCACTCTGTAAATAGGGAGTTCGAATTTCGGACTTGTTGGGCCACATTAACTTCAAAAATAATGATGCTAATGTGGTGCAAGGTGGTTCTAGGGAATAATAAATATGCCCCTAAACATTCACTAAAAGTCAAAATATTATTTTGGCCTTACAACATGCTCTTTACCATAGATGCCTCCGGTATAGTGTGGACATGCTCTTTGTGAAAGAGCAAAATGCTGTCACTCACAGTGAAGGCAACCAATTACTGAGGTGCAGTGAACGTCAGTCCCATGCTGTATGCTGTAGTTTGTTGAAGAAAAATATGTGTGACACACAAACAGAACAATGGATGAAGAGGGCAGGCAGTAATCCATTATAAGCAAGTATATCATAAATATAACATTAGAAAAATCAAAAGGCCTAAGCTAATGCCAGACCTAATAAGCATATGTGAAGTTAAAAGACCCGCCACTAGATGTGATCCTTTTGGCTTTGTCTGTTTGTTTTGCTTTGTCATGTTTTTTGTAAATCTTTATTGTAGGGAAAGCTGTTGGGTTTTCATCATATATATCAGAAGGAAGACATAGGCATGAAAGAATTTTGGCTGCAAAAAGCACACATTGCCATAGTAGTCCCCAACATCTAAGAGGACTACTTTGTGTGTACATGTGTTCGTTATGAAAGGGCAGAGTCCTGTCACTCACAGTGAAGTTAATCCAATGGCTAAAGTGGGCTGGCTCACTGCCCCATGCAGTAGGTGACAAAAGAATAACATGAATGACACAATAATGACAGACTATTGTAGGGAGAGGGCTGGCTTGAACCCCTACAGGTCAGTAAAGTATACATATCATTGTAGTAAAATCAAAAGATCTTGGCTTACACCAGACCCAGAAATATTGCCTTAATGACTGATAGCAATGCCCAGGAGGATAATGAGGGTGAATTGCAATATATCTTATTCAATGCAAAAGAAAGTGCACTATGACTTTTATGCCACAGGAACTTGCATATTTATATATGCACAATCCCAACGCCAATACAATTGTATTCAGCTACTTGATCAATGTTATTGCCATTCAATCATCATCTGAATTTGTTTTCACTTTGACAAAAACAAATAATCTGAGATTTATTTGCAGGCTATTCAGTCTACTGAAAGAACATTCAACGTACTGTACCTATTAAGTGCATCAGATATGTCTATAACTCCACTGATGCATGGTAGAATAATGCAGTGTAATCTATAATTGCTCATAATATCCTAAGAACTATCCCCTAAAGAGTCAGTTTTGCCACAGCTTTATCATGTCATATGTAGAGCTAAAACAGATAAAGCTGGCATAGTAACGTCTTATTGAAGAGAACATTATCAATTATTAATGAAATTGCAAGTATATTATCCATGGTTCCATAGTAGGAGAAAAAGCCTGTTTGCGGGGTTGCTCTTGGTTTTTGTTCAGGTGCCTCCATTGTGAAATTCACTAGAGATAAATCATTTAACCACACTTCAAGAAAAAGCCAAAGTCTTGTTTGGTAAGCATTAATACCAAAAGAAATGTTAGGAGTCAGAATCCATATAACTGCTTGTACTCACTCACATTATATTATATACAGAGCAGATTTTGTAAAAAGATCTCACAAAGGTTTTACGTTCCACACTCCCCCTTCCCTTTAAATCAAAAACAATGATCCTGCCTTTTTCCATGCTGATGGAGAGCTCAACTTACATAAGGGAGCCAAGCTTATGTCCCGCTGAGAAGATGAGTTCTTGATGCACAGGAATAAGATGACATCTCCACCAAACAAAGAAGCACTTGCTTCATATAATTAGGAGAGGTTTAACTCTTAGTCTGTGGTCTTGTCATCGTCCCTATCTGAGGATTCATTTTGTCACTGATTTCTGTATGAAGACACTCGAGGAACAATCTAATTGACAAAATGACACATACACAAGGTCAATGAAGATGTTACCTCCTAGTCCTTTACACAGCTGTAGTGTAGAGAATGCTCTAGACAAAACTAGAGGTTAAAGTAATGTGATATCATCGATTATGTCATTTAAAGTGTCATCACATCAGTAATGTCATAAAAGATGTCATACAACTTGTCATTAGTGATGTAATATGTATGGTCATAGGCAGTGCATGATGGGGGCCCCGTGGCCCCACCGTCCCTCTTCTTCTGCAAGACTCGGCATTTAAACATTTTTTTAAATGTAAAGAGCCTTGTCCTGGTCCCCACCCCAGCACGCGACAACTTGTCCACTATTGGGAGCTATAGGGGAGGTCAGGATCCCCACAGCCCTGGTGGTTACCTGCACCTGCAGGACCCAGTATGTTTTTGTTCTAAGTGGTATACCCCAGTACACACCATATCTTGTTCCAAGATTTCTTCTTACTCGGGTGCCCCAGTGCCCACCCAGAGCACCTCACAGCTAATCTGTTATTGGAGGGTGTGGTGGTGCCTATATGTATATTCACTGAAAAAAACAAAGGTTGCAAGGAGGTTCTAATTAGGCTCACATTACACTCATACAAAACCAGTGAAAATCAGCAGCTATAGTTACCAGAGCTAATTATAACTTACACCCCCGCAAAGAACTGTTTATGACCTCTCATATTATATCACTCATGATGAGGTCAGTGACATCACTGATGACATCACTGTTGACATCTCAAATGACATCAGTGATGACATCATCCAGTGAGTGTAAAGGTTTTCTAAAGGCTTTTGAGTGTTAAGCATATATACCAAGGTACTACAAAAGTAAAAACAGTATATTTTCTGTGCTACTAATGAGTGATACTATTTGTAACATATATGTATGAGTGGCTGTGTGACTGTGTATATCCATGTGTGAGTGGGTGTGTGAGTGCCTATATGGGTGTGTGAGTGCCTGTATGGGTTCATTAGGAGGTATGTGAGTAGCTGTGTGGGGGAGTGAGTGGCTGTGTGAGTGACTATATTGGTGAGTGAGTGGATGTGTCAGTGCCTTTATGGGACAGTGAGTGGCTGTATGGGTGAGTGAGTGGCTGTGTGAGTGACTATAGGGGTGAGTGATAAAGTGAGTATCTGAATGGCTACATGAGTGAGTGACTAGCTGTGTAAGTGGATGTATGGGTGAGTGAGTAGCAGTTTGAGTGGCTGTTTGGTTAAATGAGTTGCTATGTGAGTGACTGTATTGTAGAGTAAGTATCTCTGTGAATGGATTTGTACGGGTGACTGAGCCAATGTGTTTGTGCTTGTATGGATGTGTGAATGAGTATGCAAGTGGTTGTATGGGTGTGTGAGTGGGTGAGTGTGTGAGTGCTTATATGCATGAGTGAGTGACTGTGTTGAGAGGCTGTGTAGGTGAATGTGTGTGTGTGTGAATTTCTGTTTAGGTGAGTAAGTGGGTTTGAGTGTACCAGTATGGGTGGGTGTGTGATTCTGTGAGTGACTGTATGGGTAAGTGGCTAGTTGTATGAGTAGCTGTATGGGTCAGTGAGATGTTGTATGAGTGCCTGCATGAGTGAGTGAGTGGGTGTGTGAGTGGCTCCATGAATGAGTGACTGGTTGTATGAGTACTTGTATGGGTCTGTGAATGGGTATGTGAGTGGTTTTGTGGGTGCGTGAGTGGTTGTATAGGGATGTGAGTGGGTATGTGAGTGGTTGTGTGGGTGCGTGAGTGGATGTATAGGGATGTGAGTGGGCATGTGAGTGCCTCTGTGGATGATGCCTTTGGCGATGTCATCAGTGATGTCATTTGAGATGTCATCAGTGAAGTTATTAGGGAAGTCACGGACTATGGCATGAGTGATGTAATATGTGAGGTCATAAGCCTTGCATTGCGGGGTGTAAGTTAAAGTTAGCTGAGGTAACTATAACTGCTGCATTTCACTGGTTTTGTATGTGTGAAATGTGAGCCTAACTGTAGCGTCCCTGTAATCTTTGTTTTTTTCAGTGAATGTCTAAGGTTTTTTTAAAATTCTATTTCCTAACTATAACATCCCTGTAACCTTTGGTCATTCAGGGAATTTTCAAGGTTTTTAAAAAATTCTATTTCCTAACTATAGCATCCCTGTAACCTTTGGTTTTTCAGGGAATTTCTAAGGTTTTGTTTCATTGTTGTTCCCTAACTATAACGTCCCTGTAACCTTAGGTTTTTAAAGTGAATTTTCAAGATTTTCTAAATTTTATTTCCTAACTGTAACCTTTGACATTGAGGTGCTCATTCCGAGCTTGGCGGTCACATCCAAAGACCGCCGTGCAAAAGGCAGCCGAAACACCGCCAGCGATGGCGGAGTGAAGCCCGCCGTATTGCGAGTGACCAACACAACACCGTCAAATTTGAAATGGAAAAACAACACAGTTGGCCCAAACGATGGAAAGAAGGAGGCGGTTGCCCTACCACCACCGCCACTCTGAGAAAATCCCAGCAGCCAAATTCCAATACACAAATCAGCACTGCTGAAACCAACACAGCGGTAATCCATTGGCGGTCCAAACCACGGCGGGAAAATAAGTAGCCACCACTGCAGCAACACTGTACCAGATAGGACAACACCAATAGCAACACCTGGAACACTTACACACACCTGTCCACAGCACTACAAAACACCCCCCCACACACATACCCAGAACCCTTTGCAAATTGAAACCCAGATAGAGCGAGAGACAGACACACTGAAAGGAGGCATTGGACCTAGATACCACAGGCACCATCACACAGAGCACACAGCACAGCAACACAGCACAGCAACACACCACTGCACACAAACACCACAGAGCACACACAAACATTACACATATTCACAACTACAAACAGCACACCCACATTCCCTGCAAACCATACACCCCCACCCACAACACAACCACCATGGCATCACAAAAAAACCCAGATTCACTGAAGAGGAGCTCAGGGTAATGATCAAGGAAATTGTCAAAGTGGAGCCAAGACTGTTTGGAGCACTGGTCCAGCAGACATCCATAGCCCGGAAGAACGACCTGTGGCAAAGGATTGTCAACAGGGTGAAAGCAGTGGGGAACCATCCACGCACAAGGGAGGATATTAGGAAGAGGTGGAACGACCTGAGGGGAAGTTACGGGCTATGGGCTCCAGGCACCAAGTGGCTGTCAAAAATAACATCATCTGACACAATACCTCTCATCTCACAGGTCTCCTAAGTACTGATACACAACAGAGGAGCCCAGTGACAGGAAGCCCAGGCCTGGATGCAGCACCAATAGGGGAGGATCCACAATCAAGTCTGGAAGTCGAGTCAGACAATGAACCTGGCCCATCAGGAATGAGTGGTCAGTCCACCACCACCAATCTTTCCCTGCCCACAACCCAAACCACATCCCCTGTGGCAGCCAGTGCTAAGCAATGCCCACCTTCTCATCCCTCTGTCCCAAGGTCACATCAGTCATCAGTGTGCCCCACAGGACAAGGACAGGAGTCAACAGTGCAAACCCAAGACAATGACTGTCCTTGTGTCAGTTGAAGGGGGCTCACTGCACCAGGGGCACAGGGGCAAGGGCCAGTGGGAGGACAATCGTGGGACAAGGGACGAGGCAGGCCCAGGACACCACTGGCCAGAGGCCATCTCCAAGGTCCTGGGGGCCTACCAGCAAACCCAGGACCAGTTCGGCAAGACACTCACCACCTTGCAAGACACACAGAGGCTGCAGGAGGAATACCACCAGGAGGCCAGGCAGCAATGGCAGGCACACAATGCCACCATGGCCTCCATATTAGGGGAGTTCAAGGAACTCAACAGCATCCTGCGGATATTCTCCTCCCAACAGCAGACCTCATCCAGTAGTCAGTCAACACCACTGCCCTCAACATCAGCACCTGCTACTGGAATGGAGGCACAGCAGGAGGACCCACAGAACAGCAGCACCCCTACCCCTGCAGCTGAGGAACCCCCCTGGAAAAGAGGTCGCCCATCCAGGCATCCTGCAGGACCCCAGGCCAAGACCAATCCCCCAAAAGGAAGTTATCCCTCTTCTGAGATATCACCCTTGTGTGCCACTGTAACACCCTGTTGGCTGTCCAACACCAACGACATATAATTCTGAGGCTAATGGTCACAGGACCCATGAACCTAACAGCTGGACCACCCACTCTGATCAGACCCTAGACCACTACCCTACTACTCTGGACTGTGAAATGCTACACTAAATAAACACCTATTATCACAAGTCATGGTGTATGTCTCTTTATGGTTTGAATTGGCAATTATGTTGAAGAACAAAAAACATAGTACACAGGTCTACTAAATACATCATCCGAAATTACATGTATTGTGATACTCCAGCAGGTGTGTAAGTACATCCTACATCCAGTTTGTTTTCACATCCACTGTCAACTACACCAACAGGCAAAGACAGCAGGCAGACTGCAAACAGAGATGTCAGCTGAAGTGGGATAAATAAATGGTGGTAGGAATGTAATCTATAGTCATACTTCAACAGCAGTTGAGCACAAACACAGGATGAGTGTCCCAGCAGCTACGTTGCACCAGAAATGAGGGAGTGCTTTGGCACACACACACCTGTGGAACAGGAATGATGATACATAGGTAACATCCTCAAATGTACAACTCCCTGAGTAGTCACAAACAGGTGCCTGACACTCAACAGATGTCAAAGCATGATAAGCCCACCCAGTAGGACAACAGTGAGAAGTCCACCAAACACAACCACAAATGGGCAATCTGAGGACCCTAAACCTTCCCAAAAACTGTAAGGCTGTACCGCAACAGCACCAGCACACCACAAATGAAGTTAGCAGCTTTGCATTTCCACTACCCCACATGTGGAGTCACCTACCATTCAAGGTCGTCAACCAATATGTAAAGCTTCAGTCCCCACACATGCATTGATGGATGCAAATACTACCGACAGACTGCCATTAACAAAACATCTCCCATGCGCAGATGATATGTAATGCAGACAAACCTTTACATCAAGGAAAGTTGTGACGAATCATGTCAGTCCTGTTGTCATGTGCCTCATCCTCATCTGCCTCCCCCTCAGGATCAGAGTCACCGGGTACAAAAGCAGCTCCAACATTAACATCACCCTCCTCCAACAGTGGGATGTGCCTTCTGAGGGCCAGATTATGGAGCATGCAGCATGCAACTATGATCTTGCAGATTTTCCCTGGATTGTACTGTAGTGCACCACCAGACACATGGAGACAATTAAATCTGGCTTTCAAGAAACCGAAAGTACGTTCTATCACATGCCTCATCCGGCCATGTGCCTCATTGTACCTGTTCTCCACTAAGGTAGTTGGATGTCTCACAGGTGTCAGGAGCCAGGGCAGGTTGGGGTTTATGGAGTCACCTGTGTGGGAAAGGAAACATGGCCATGGGAACATTTCTAGGTGGAGTGCTGACTGGTTCATGAAGGGTATAGAGGTCTGACATGGAGAGCAGTACACATACCTATGAGCCAGGCCCTTTCGCCCTGTAGCTGGGACATTATAGCAGGGACACTGTTGTTCCTCAGGATGTAGGAATTATGTACTGATCCAGGGAATTTAGCGTTCACATGTGTAATGTATTAGTCTGCTAGACACACTGCTTGTACATTGAGAGAATATGTACTTTTCCTGTTTCTGTAGACCTGTTCATTGATCCTTGGAGGTACCAGGGCAATGTGTGTCCCATCATTGGCCCCAATGACATGTGGGACATTTGAGATGTTGTAGAAGGCTGCTTTCACAGTGGGAAACTCTGGAGGTAGTGGGAACCGAATGTACCTGTGTACATGCTTGAGTAGGGCATCCAACACATCCTGCAACACCTTACAGAACTGGGGCTGCAAAAAGCCAGCAGCCACTGTGCTCTGCAATGAGCCTCTCGCCAGGAAATGCATGACTGACAACACCTAGACTGTTGGAGGGTTGACATGAGGATTCCTCATAGCCGGCAGGAGGTCTGCCTTCACCTGGATGACCAGTTCCCTGATGCACAAACGGTTCAGTGTATAGGTCAGGATGAAGTGGCGCTCTTCCATGGTTTCTAGATCAACGAGTGGTCGGAAAATTGGTGCATTCCTCCTCACTCCATTCTGGGCAAATCTGTGCGAGGATACAAACAACAATCAGGATGTCTGTTGCAATGTAGGCTATACAGTATGTTACACGACATTCATTATGCACTACTCATGCACGTTGCATTTAATGTGTCAGTACACATGACTCTACCATACATACCTGACCAGACAATGGCACATGATTAATGTGTGGATGGACGTATACAGGACATGTACACCTACACATTTCCTGTGTATTACCTTACTGGTCAAATATGTTGACAATTGTTATGCCAAATCTGTACATTTGACTAGACACGTACTACATGTGTCCATATTCATAATGTCAAACCTGAAGTATGTTTATGTGTTCACAGGCAGGTAGGGAAGATGTGTACACTCAGGACAGTGATGTGACAAACTAAAATGGCATCCGCGTGTCAGGCATGCATTGAACTGCTGGAAGTGACCTTGTTCCGCCAGTCAAAGTCATCATGGCGGAGTGCAGTCAGAACTGCTTTGCAACACCTCATTAGTTTACATTGTTGTCAATGGGAGACTGGGACCTATGACGATCACTGCCGGTGGTGACTGTCATGACCGCTGCGGTCATAACCGCCATTTTGTGTGAGAAAGCTCACTTGACTCCTGGCATTTGGGCGATATAGACCTCCACTTTGTGTGCTGCTGTGTCCTGTCTCTTGGAGCAATGATGGCACACACTGCAGGGGAAAGGGCCCCAACGTTTTTTCAACAGAGGAGCTGGAAAAACTGGTGGAAGGGGTCGTACCCCTGTATGAGCTGTTGTATGGTGCTCCAATAGTGCAAGTCAGTACAACGTCCATGGTTCCACAAGTTTTGTGTTCTTTGACGAGGTATGTGTGTGCTCATTCACATGTCATGACTGTCTAGGTGTGCAGCATGCACAATATATGTGTGGGACATTGCCAGTGTGCATGAGCAGTGTTTGTTGTGTGTTGCCTACGCTTACTGCTGGATTGTTATCATTGACATCATGTCCCCCCCTTTCTCACTGTTTCCCAATCAGGTCAGTGCCCACCAGAAAAAAGGGTTGTGGGGAGCCATCGCCAAGGAAGTGCAGACCCTGGGGGTCCATTGCCGGCGGAGCACCCACTGCAGGAAGCGGTGGGAGGACCTGCGTCACTGGACCTGGAAGACCGCAGAGGCCCAGCTGGGGACGGCCTCCCAACGTGGGAGGGGTGCACATCAGACCCTGACCCCCCCTAATGGCCCGCGTTCTGGCAGTGGTGTACCCTGAGTTGGATGGGCGCTTGAAGGCAGCACAGCCGCCGCAAGTGGGGAAGTGTTGACTGTCAGGTCAGTACTGCATGGTTGTGCACTGTCACCCGCCTTGGACTTGGAATGAAAGTAGTCAGATGTAATATAGGGTATGTACATTCCTGGTTGCCACATCTATCAGGTAGGAGTGTGTGCTGGATGCTATGCTGTGCCATGTAGGATGAGTAGTGGTGGTACAGTGACACATGTTCTACTGTAGGTAAGGGTCTCTAAAGTCTGCTATCATGTAAATGGCTGCACCCTCCATCTTTACATGTACTGTAGTAGTTGAGGTTGTTCATGATGGCACTGTATATGGGTAATGACGGGCATGTTACGTGAGGGTTAAAGTTGCATCAGTTCCTACATCAATGGATCCTCTGTACCACATGTACTCCTCACATTCCTGTCCATCAGTTAGTGTCTGATTCCTCTTTGCTTAGATTAATTTCATCCTGAAGTGGACGATATGTGATTGGTTATAGTCAGGGCATGATTGTAGGAGTGGTCATGTTGGCAATGATGGGCATGTAGGTGTCTCCATGCAGGGGTTTGGTCTGCAGGGTTGGGATTGGTTTGTACATAGCTTGCATGACTCTTTTGGGTAATACCGCTAAGCTGTCCACTGGTTGGAAGGCAAGAACTGTTATTTGCATTGTTAGTATGTGAAGTGGATGTGTGTGTTCTAATATTTTCCTCCCTTTCTGTTTCTGCCACCCTCCTTTTCTCTCTCCTCCTCTGACTATGTGTGCATTTTCATCATCTGGTGAGGGAGGAAGGGCACCGGCAAGTGGAAATGCTGCATGCCACGGAACCCAGGAGGTGACCAGGAGTGGAGCAGAGAGAATCAGTGGGACAGAGGATGAGGGGAGCACCACGGCAGAGACTGGAGCTACCACTACATCTGACTCTGAATCCTCCTCCGATGGTGGCTCCCTGGCAAAAGCGGACCCTTCTGAAACCATCCCAACACCATCCTTGTCCGCCACACCCCTTTCCAGCACCGACCTACCTGTAGCACCCTACCCAGTTGCCCGTGCCCACTCACCCAGGAGGGTAGGCGTCACCTTCGCCATAGGCACCTCTGCCCCAGTCAGCCCTGTCACCCTCAATGAGGAGGCTATTGACCTCCTGAGGACCATCTCTGTGGGGCAGACAGCGATCATGAATGCCATCCAGGGACTGGCATCCCAGATGCAGCAGACCAATGCGTTCCTGGAAGGCATTCACGGTGTCTTGTCTGGCCTCCAGAGATCGTTTCAGGCTCTGGCCTCCACATTGACAGCAGCCAGTGTCCTTTCATCTTACGTCCCCCCTCCAACTTCCTGTTCCCAATCCACATGCCCTCTCCCTACACCTGTCCAAAGCACACCAACACACATGCATACATCCACTACAAAAGACAAGGTGCACAAAGACAGACATGGGGATCACAGACATTCACACAGGCATGTCCACACAACAACACACCTCTGCAGACACAACAACAGACAATTCTCCCACCGCCTCCTCTCATACAGTCACATCTCCACTCATTCCTGCCAGCACAGCATCATCACACACTGGTCCTGCTGTCATTCCTTTTACCCCCTCAATCACCACAACAGGATACTCACAGTCACACACGCCTCACACCACAACTACACTCACCACTACTACTGTCTCTGCCACCTGCAGTACATCCACCTCACCTGCACACACCACCTCAACATTCACTTACACATCACCCATTCCCTCTCCTTGCATCTCTGCCCCCTTCCAAGAAATGCATACATACCCAGTCACCCACCCACCATTCAGCCACCACACACATCCAGACATTGCACACACCAGCATCCACGTACAGCACACAGACACGTCAGACGAGTACTCCCTCTACCTCCACTCCTCACCTTCAATCATGTGACCATCCCTGTGTACCTAAGAGAGTTTTCCTTGCTGCCCTTGACCTCTTCCCTACTCCTCCCCACCCCGTCTGCCCCTCTCAGGCCCTTCCACCTCCCATTCCTTGGGTCCCCCCTCTGGTGTTTCCCCTGCTCCTCCACCCAGCAAAACATCCACCTCTCCCAGTGCTAAAGTCACCCCTCCCAAGCCCAAAACAAAACATGCCCCTTCCACTTCCAAGCCTCCCCCACACCCCGAGGTGCCTGCCTGTCCCATTGCTGCCCCAATGTCGTGGAGGCCTAGCTTCAGTCAGGAGTCAGGTTGGACCATTCTTCATGGACAATGTGTCCTTCAAATTGGACGTTTGGACTTGCCACTGGCATCTTTGTGTATAGTTATTTTTTAAAATACAACTGCCCACATTGCTGAGGTTGGAAAGTTGAGGTACTTGTCCTGCTTTCCTTTAACATTGTGGTGTGACAGCTGTATACAAGGCTGTGTGGTATCTGTGTGTGGAATGTGTGTGTGTTGTTGCATGCGCTTGGTAGATGGTTTGAACCATGGGGATGTTGTGATGTTTGTGTCTGCTTGCTTGTGTGTTTGTATAGGGTGCTGTGTGCGTCCTTGTGTCTAGTGCTGGATATGTGTATTTCCTTGATTATTGTTTGTACGTGTTGTGTCAACTGTATGATTATTTGGATGTGTGTTCACAGCTTTGTTTGTGTTTCATTGCTACATGGAGTTCATGGTGTGTGTCTATGTGTGGTGTTGCATAACGTGCCCATCTATGCCATGGTTGGTGTGTTTGTGGGGTAGTTGTTGTTGTGTGGTTTACAGGGGTTGTTGTGGTGTAATAATGTGTTGTGTTGTATGTTTGGCACGTGCCTGCATTGCTTTGTGTGTGTATTGGATATTTGGCATTGACGTATGTTGCATGTGCGTGTTTGTGGCCTTCACTGTGTTTGGGGGGTATGTGTGTTGTGTGTGGGTGTGTATCACTGCCATTTCCCTCCCCTCTGTGCTAGGTATACTTATGGTTGTCGTCTTCGTCGTCGTCGGTGTTCCTGAAGGTGTATTGCGAGATACAACGTTGGGAAGACTAGCACTTCATTTGCCATGGCGTCCGTGGCGATGTCTCTGTGCCTGGAGGTGGGTGGTTCCATTCACACTTTCTGTCTCTGACATGTTTGTCATGGTGGTATGGCCCCACCGGATATCCTGACGGAGTGGTTACTCAGAAGATGGAGGGCGGGACGTTGTCTGCCTCCTGCCTGGAGTTGTCTTCCGCCGCTGGTTGCAGCTTGTCGGTGGTGGCAAGGCTGGTGGTGAGTTGTCTGTATTGCATTAGATTCATAACGTTACTCGTTCTTTGGCGGTCTTCACTGCCACCCTACAGGCGGTCACAAGACACCCATCAGCGTGGCAGTTCGGTTACTGCCAAACTCGGAATGAGCACCTGAGTGTGTGAGTGCATAAGTGACTCAGTAGGTCTGTGAGTGTGTGTGAGTGGGTCTGTCAGTGGGTGTGTGGGTGTCTGAGTTGGTCTGTGAGTGGATGCATTAGTATCTGAGTGGGTCTGTGAGTGGGTGTGTGAATGTCTAAGTGTGTCTATGTGTGAGTACATGAGTCTCTGACTGCCTTTGCAAGTGAGTGCGTGAGTTTCTGAGTCAGTCTGTGAGTGAGTGCATGAGTCTCTGAGTGGGTCAGTAAGTGGGTGCAGGAATCTGAGTGGGTCTGTGAGGGGGTGCATGTATGTTGAAGGGGTATGTGAGTGGGGGTGTAAATGTCTGAGTGGGTCTGTGAGTGGGTGCATGAGTGTGTAAGTGGGTCTATGAGTGGATGTAGGAGTGTTTGAGTGGGTCTCTGAGGTACATGAGTGTCTGAGTGGGTCTGTGAGTGGGTGCATGAGTATCTGAGTGATTGTCTGAGTGCGTCTGTGAGTGAATGTGTGTGAGTGTCTGTGTGGGTGTATCAGTGCTGTGTGACTCGGCCCCAAAGGAACCGCACCCGCTCGTTTATCCAACAAGAGTCCACAGTTTTGCACAAAGTGTTTACCCAAATGAAGTATTTTCCACTGGTTATTAGTAAGTGCTACCTTGTTGGGTAAATGTCCAGTGTGTATTCTACACTACAGCTGCATAATTGACCATGAGGAAATGTCTTCAGCGACCTTGTGTGCGCTTGGGCAATGTGATTGTTTCTCATGCATATTTCTCCACAATTCTGTGATAACATGAATCCTCCTATACAAAAGGCCAAATAGACTACAAACATGTAAATCTCCACCAAACCAGGGTCCTTCCACTTAGCTATATGACATAAGTGTTTTTGTGTAGAAGAGATATCCTTATATTCCTTGGCATCAAGGATGCACCAGCAAATTCAGCAGAAAACTGGGGGCCCTTTGGTAAGCTGTCCACCATTCTGGCAAAACAGAGGAAGACCTTTGCTTACTACTAAGTGGGTGGGGACAAGAGGGCAGATCCTCCAGGTGATTTTCACATTTGCCTACTTGTAGCAATTTAACTAGAGAACTATGGACTCTGCTCTCACCAAGAGCAGACAATAAAGAACCCAGTCATCACAGTCACACACGGATTGCGCTGCAATAGAAGAAAGATGCATTTACCTCCGCAAAGGATTTCAGATCTTTTTTCAATATGAAATCGCAGAGTAAACACACTTGCTTTCCCTTCATCAAGCCCAGCAGTTAGGATCATTTGTCCTTTCCAGAGGTGGAGATTCAACTGGGGCACCTACTACGCTTCTATTTGTAAGTGCTTCATGGCCAGAATGGAAGTTCACCTGCTCGTTTATCCAACAAGAGTTCACAGTTTTGCCCTAAATGTCTGCCCAACAAGAGTACTTTCGACTGGTTAGTTAGTAAGTGCTACCTTGCTGGGTAAATGCCAGTTTCCTGGAGGGGGGCTGTGCACCCTTCCTCCCTGGGCCTCTTTTGGCCCCAGGGGGCCCATCCCCCAGGGCCCACCACTATTCAATGTGGCAGGGAGCCATGTGGCCCCCTACCTGGGCTTATTTCCTCCACCAGGGACCGCAGCCCCCAGAGCCTGGCCATATGTCCTGGATACCCCCCGGGCACCCAGTATGCAATGAGACAAAGTGGCCTCATGGCCCCTGCAGTCCCAGCCAGATACCTGCCTCCTGCGGGAGCTGGCATTGCTTAGGCACACAAAGTGCTGCTAAACACGCAGCTCCCTGATTGCAAAAGAAATAGTTTCACCCCCTTTTCCTGTCATTGCTTGATGGTAGTGGTACAATGGGTGTTGTATGTGATGGACAGACAATGCAGACCGCCCACAGTAGGAACTGGTTCAAAGGTCTGGAGGATGCACAGTGGTAAAAGTTCCAATTTTGTCAAATGGTTTGTTAGAAATTGAGTTTCTAGTTGGCAGAGGTATTCACCTTTGTCCAAATAGGGACCAGAATCCTAGTCAGGGTAAGTCACACAATACAAATTATCCTGTGCCCACCCTCTAGTAGCTTGGCACTGAGCAGTCAGGTTTAACTTAGAAGGCAATGTGTAAGGTATTTGTGCAATAAATCATACAGTAACTCATTGAAAACACCACAAAAATACACCACAGAGGTTTATAAAATATAAGCTATTTATCTGGTTAAATTAAGGAAAAAAATTATAAAGATTCAATAAGCACAAGTTAAAATGTCACTTTTGCAGGATTAAGGAGCGTCCTAAATCTTAGAAATCAACAGTTAGCACAAAGTACTTGGTTTGCATCAAAAATAACATGCACAGAGACCGTACAGGAGGATATGTTTGGAAAAATAGGGTGCATCAGAATTTCCGGTGCAGCACAGGCGAAGCATTGTTTCTCTCCACACCCCAAGAAGCTTTGCATCAGTTTATGGCGCATAGCCTTGGTTCCTCAATGCAATGCTGGGATCTTTGGATGTCCAGAGACGATGCAGCGAAAATCCTGAGTGTGCAGGATGAAGTCATGGGTGTTGCGTCTATCCAGTAGGCGATGTGTCGAATTTTCGAATGCACGGCAGGCGCTGCATCAATTCTTCACTCAGGAAGTCAGGTTGTGTCGTTCCGGCTCAGCTGTGCATCGATCCGGTAGGGCGGTGCGTCGAATTTCCAGGCGTAATACAGGCGCTGCATCTATCTTCTCTCGGGCAGTCTGGCTGCTTCATTCCGGTTCGGCTATGCAGAAATTTTCTTGTTGCAGTGCAGGCTGTGTGTCATTTCTGGCAGGCTGCGCTTCAATTTTCGGCACACAAGGAGTTTCCTTGAAGAGATTATGGGTCATTATGACCCAGACGATCAACGCTAATGTGGCAGTAGTATCGCCAACAGGCTGGCGGTACTTACCGCCACATTATGACAGTCAACCCGCCAATGTACCACTCCAACCACCACAGCGGTAGCAGCCGCTGGGCTGGTGATAACCATCTCCATCCTGGCAGGCGCCATTGTGCCACCTGTGGGATTATGACACCGCCTAATGCCACGAAAACCATGGCGGTAGGCCCTATCAGTGACAGGGAACTCCTTCCCTGTCACTTATAGGAGGCCCCCACCCCACTACCTCACCAAACACCCCCACCACACGCAGACACGCACTCATTCATACATACATACACGCATGCATTCTTCCATTCACACACACATCCGCACACACTTCAAAACATACACGCAGACACGCATTCCGATTTCAATACATACACGCACTCACACTTCCATACATACATGCAGTCACACTTCCATAGATACACGCACTTACATTTCCATACATTCATGCACTCACACTACAATACATTCATGCACGCAATCACCACTAAACACACACCCGCATTTACGCACACACTCACACATGCATGCACACACATCCCCACACACACAACACCCCCCTCCCCTGTCGGAGACCCGACTTACCTGGATCCAGGGGGTCTTCCGGCAGGAGACAGGACAGGACGCTGCTACCGCCAGCAGCGCCCACCAGCAGAAGACCACCAGGTCGTATTACATCTCATAATACGTCTGGCAGCGGTCTACTGGTGTGGCACTGCTGGTGGTAACAGTTCCACCTTACCGCCATCCGCCAGTATGGCCACAGCTGGATTTCCTCCCTTCTTATGGCAGGAATCCAGCTGTGGTCGGCTGGGAGAAAGTTGCTTATTCTCCGCGTCTATCTCGTGGCAGCAACGAGAACCTGGACGCGCACGAAGGTAATACACCGGAAGTCCTCGCTCGCGTCTATTTCTGCCAGCGTTCTCGTTGCTGCCACGAGATAGACGCGGAGAATAAGCAACTTTCCCCCTGCCAACAAGATTTGTAGTTGTACACATATGCGGCTACCTTTTTCGCGACTGAGCTTTTTCTCCCGGCGCCGAGTTCAGTCCTGCTAAGAGCCATTCCCCCCAGGCCAGTTTATTATACTTTGGCACAAAGTGGCTTTTCAGGAGTAAATGAGGCTAACTTCAAGTAACTCTCTTTCAAATGAATTAAAGAGATGGCATTGCCCTTCTCCAGTCCTGAAGAGGCCCTGACTGATGAGGCCAAAACGCGTTGACATATCTCCTGCAAGTTTGTGGGCCTGCAAATTAATGTACTATGATTAAGAGACTTTATATGCACCATACAATACCTATGGAAAGAAATATATAGGTTTGTGACAGCTAAGTGCAGTAAAGGCCCACAACCATAGCATTGTGAGTGGATTACAACCCTAATCTCATGTTAGTGACCACAATGAAAATATGTGGGGCGTAACCCTCCTCCGCTTTTTACACCGTCAATTCTCAGGGATTTAATCATTTGTCATAATTGTGAGTGTCGTTATGTATATTTTTATGTTATGTATATATCATGTATGTATGTATTAATGTGGTGACGGAAGGTTTACTGAATAACCACAGCTGACCCATTTTTTAGAATAATTGAAATAAACAAGAGAAAGAAATTGACCCAAAAGACCAGAATTGAGTACCGTTCTTTCAAATTAATTAGTGGATTTGTCCCTACATGCCGTTCTTTTGTGTTTATGATTATTGGTTGGCCCTGGGCAGGATAGGGTGATAGGGTCCCCCCTTTTCAAGTATACAAGGTGCATCACCAGTCAGCCTAACTACATGGTAACTCCTGTTGCGTTCTTCTCTGTAGTAGCATTTCTTGCTTAGATGGACCTCTCAGCGAATATATCCAGCCTCATAGAAATCTAGTTGGCTACAGCCTGCACTTTCATCCTGCTGGAGATGTTCAACATGCAAAAAAGTGACAAGGTTTGAAGGTAGAAATCTTCACCACAACTCCGTGCAGGAGTTTACCGTCTATGATGCCTCCTTCTCAGATACCGTCTGCTGCCGAGCCATGCTGAACTCTATCTATTTAGGAACTTTTCTTCAAAATGTTATTTATGTCTAAAAGTAAGACCCATTCCACCTCGTATTCCTAACCCACGCTACATTGCAGTGAGCCTTACCTTTTGAAGTTTCCCCGGTCTCATGTGATCAGATATTTGTAGTTTGTGCTTGATCTTTTATGCATTATTTTGTACCAAATACTTTAAAAAGTCCTAACTTCGATTCTACTGATTAAGCTTAATTAGTTTTGGTGTCATTTTATTCACTCTAATTTACTCTATTTTTCTAAATTGGTTTGGGAATTTGTTAATGTATTTTCATTATATTACTGTTTGAGTGCAGCAAAATTACTTCAGTACAGAAAACTGGAAGAGCTTTGAGCATACCAGCCTGATATTATCCACTCCTGATGTGTCTGGAAGGGCAGGAGGTCTGCAAATTGTTACTTTGAGCTGTGGACATCTTTTAAAGCTGAGGATCCTAGCCTTTAGACAAGCACCACATCCATCTATCCATTTGGAGGGAGGATTTCCCAGATACCCCACAAGCTAATTTTGAGTCTCATGTGAATCCAGAATGACCAACAAACATCCTGATGAAGACCTGAATAGATGGTTTAAATAACCGAGATACTTTGGGTCCAAACGTCGATGTTCTAACTGTTTACCTGTACTTATTTCATATCCCTAAAGGATATTTAAGAATTACCTGTTGCTCTGGACACATGGGATCGCAAAATCATACTATTTAAAATATGTGTTCTTTAGGAGATTGATGCAGTGAATCTTAAGTTATATAGGGGGTCATTCTGACCCTGGTGGTCATGGACCGCCAGGGTCATGAATGACGGAAGCACCGCCAACAGGCTGGCGGTGCTTCACATGCGATTCTGGCCGGGGCCGGCGGTTTTCTGCCGTTTTTGCCCCGGCTGGGAGAATCCGCCAGGGCAGCGCTGCCCTGGGGATTCTGACCCCCTTACCGCCAGCCTGTTTCTGGCGGTTTTCACCGCCAGGAAGAGGCTGGCGGTAAGGGGTGTCCTGGGGCCCCTGGGGGCCCCTGCACTGCCCATGCCACTGGCATGGGCAGTGCAGGGGTCCCCTAACAGGGACCTGGCCAGCTTTTCACTGTCTGCCTAGCAGACAGTGAAAAGCGCGACGGGTGCAACTGCACCCGTTGCACGGCCGCAACACCGCCGGCTCCTTTCGGAGCCGGCTCCTGTGTTGCAGGCCTCATTCCCACTGGGCCGGCGGGCGCTAACTTGGTTAGCGCCCGCCGGCCCAGCGGGAATGTTGGAATGGGGGCAACGGTATTTTGGCCGCATGGCGGCCGCATGGCGGCCAAATGGCGGATCCCGCCTGGCGGACGGCTACCGCCGCCCGCCAGGGTTGGAATCACCCCCATAGTGTGTTCCCAGTCACATTTTTGTTGCATAGCACAAGCACTTTTACTTTGCACTCATGGAACAGCCTCCATTATCCTGTATATAATATCCTAAATGTACAATTGCTTAAATACATGCAAGTAATGCAATTCAAATGGTACTGATTGTGCTTTAATTCCATATGGTTTATATGTCTTTGTATGTCTTTCTTTAAAATATTTATTTCCATAAATATTTTACCTTTAGGAGCCTCATACCCCAATCATATAGTTACTAAACAACCAGTTTTTTTTTTAGATAGCCGTTCTATTTCAACAGAACCGTTTGTTTTTCTGTATTAAAGGTTACCTATGTCCTGGGGTTAACTAGTTTACCCCACTGAAATATATACTGGGAAAAATATTTTACACATTTGTTCTAAGTGAAACCAGACTGCTTTGTGCCAAGCTACAAGAGGGTTGAGCAGAGGTTAATTTAGTAAATATTTGGGTTATTCCTAGCAAGGGTTCTGGTTGTTGCTCAAGTAGGGGTTTAATCCTGCTCAACCAATAACTCAATTTCTTACATTGGTGTTCATGGCTAGGATCCCGTACTTCTATTTGTGTAATGTCGCTCAGTGATCTTGTGAAACACTAAAATTCCAAAAATAACATGCCATTAAATTCATTTTTTTCAAAATTATTCTTAAGTGTTGATTTGGCTATTTTTTCCTTTTTCCAAATTTACGTTATACCTCATATTGTTTTTCCTAAAATAGAGTTGGATCTGAGTAACGCTGACAGCCTCAGCAACGAGGAACGGGAGAGGGCTCAATGATCTTGTGGAACACAAAAATTCCCAAAATGACATGAAATCAAATTAATTTTTTTCAAAAAATTTCTTAAGTATTGATTTGGCTATTTTTTCCTTTTTCCAAATGTACATTATTCCTCTAATAGAGTTGGATATGAGTAACACTGACATCCTCAGCAACGAGAAAAGGGAAAGAGGGCTGAATGTGGACAGGAAGGCCACCATAGTTGATCTCCAGATAGCTCTCAGAACCTTTGAGAAGGACGAGAGGATGCAAACCACACCAGAGGGGCAAGAGTGGAATAACCCCCAGGATGAAGAAGTGGACTTAGAGAAGGAGGAAAATACACTGGCCACAAGCCCTGAGCTACAGCAATAGGAAGGCCATCTGCCCATAGGAGTGAGGTCCCCAGCCAGGGCAGGGAGCAGTGTGCTCTACCTCAACCTGTCCCAAGAGGAGCTGGCAGGCAAACAGGCTGAGAGAAAGTTTCAGCTGACGCTCTCTAAACTAAGGGCCTCATTTGTGACGCCCTTTTGGCACACTGCACCACTGGAGCATCATTTATTATTATGCTCCAGTGGTGCGGTGTGCCATCCCATATTTACAAGGCTATGAAAAGTCACCTTCTGTGGCTTTTCAGAGCCTTGTAAATATAGGCTACCTTCAGGAAAACACTGCAGAGAAGGCTGTAGAGAAGGCTGCTGAAAACAGTGGATTGAAGGAGAATAAACTGTTGTGAGCTCCCAACATGGGTCTGAAGGAGGTGGGCATTAAAGCCAAGCAATGCACAGGGCCTAGCAGTAACTGTGGCCGCAATAGCTCAGTGTCCAGTAGAGACATATGGGTCTGCATTCCTCAAGACCTTGTGCCTATCTATGTGGTGGGGGATAACATTGATTAATGATTTTCAGACTATGTGTGTCCCTAATGATGCACGGGGTTCTAGAAATGGATTGTGGGGCCAGTCTCTGGAAACACATGCCTACTGTTTAGAAAGATACCCTACTTACGCTAAAGGTAGATGGCCAGATGAGTTCTGCCTGCATGAAAGCCATTCTTATCACAACGTTTGACCTAACACCAGGGAGGTACTGCATGAGATTTATGGACAGCCAGAAAATGCAAAAGCAGTCTCGGTAGATTTTCTTGATTCTTCTAGTAAGGCACTAAGTGGTTGAGTGAGGGTCAGTAAAGTAAGTGATTTATTGGACTGTGTGATTTTATTTTGAGAGAACACATGGTCAAAACTTGCCTTACAGAATTGTGCCAACACCTAATTGACAGAAAGCTATTTTTACCTAGAGAGCTTGCCCAGGTGGCAGACTTCTTGGGCATCACAAGAGTGTCCAAGGGATATCTAGGGAGATGGCCAGAAGGGTGGACTGTGCCCCTACTAGAAGAAAGAGATGGTGAGACAAAACTAAAAGCAAAGAGTTCTCTAATGACCCTAAAACATTCCTCAGGGGATGATTGGTCAGTCCCGACCAGGCCAAATGAAGAATGGGTTCCCTGAAAAGAAGGTTCTCAGGGTAGTACTCCCCAAAATGCTTTGAGTACTATAGATACGGCACATCAAGGGAGACGCCAAATGAGCCAAGAGGACACAGCCTTTACTAGTGGGCAGACACCATGGATGGTTAGTGTAGCACTAGGGGAGGGAGTTGTCCCAGTTAGTATATGGGGTAGTGCAGAGGTTATCCTAGTGCCAGGATAAATATAAGCTGATTTAGGTATAGAAAATGTATACATTCTATCAATATTTTTGCTTTTGTTTTTTTGGCTATGATATTAAGGAATAATTGTGCTCCCTACTCAATAATTAAGACTCACGCTGAAAAAGGACAATGATAAACAGGAGGGATTAGAGGAATTACTGAGAGCAAGGAATACTTTTAATAGCTTTTAGGAACAGTTTGCCAGTTTTGTAAATAGTTTTTTATAGTAGGTTTCTTAAAGTACTTGATTTGGTTTTAATTTGAATGCTTGTTAATTGTGGTGCTTGTATTTCTATTTATTTATTTTTGTTAAGGTGGAGAGAGTAAAGATATAACAAGAGATCCAAGAAACAACAGCTCGGTTGAAATGTCTTTCTTTGAATCTGTAGAAGAGATGGAGGCAGAGAAGAATTACCTAGATGAGGTAGTGATCATCAAAGTCTGTTGCTAAATGTTATACCCAGTAAACCAGAGTAAAATTGTATAATTAGTATTGTGGTTTGTTCCAGTGGATGACACCATTCTTATTTTGCCTGTTGTAAAATGATCCCTCAGAGCCCATTTGTTCCCTTAGAAAATGAAGAACTTCAGTGAATCAATCCAGGAAAAGTTATTATCAAGTTGCAGAACTTAACACTGTATCATTGCAAGCATCATTTATAATTTGATGAATTTGAAGAAACAGCAGATGAAAAGGGACCCGACCAGACACTGACAGAGACATGCTTTCTTTCCCAATGGTCCATACTTTAAGCTACGGAATCACAGCTGTGGAGCACCTTCATGCTAGACCAAAACAATGACCTATCTCTCGCTAATTTGGAAACTCCCTGAAAACATGATTGTTTACACATTAATACCCTCTAAACTGCACCCCAGGAAGGTAACGGGGCTAGGGTGTGACTGATTATGCCAATTAGCAGTTTTACCATAATAAAACAGTACTTCACAAGTAATAGGTGCACAATTGTCTTATGCTGGGAACTAAGTAACCAATTGTAGCACTTGACTCTCTCAGGGTAGTGAAGGAAAGCAGTCCAAAGCTTACTCAGGGAAGGTGGTGTGGCTAGCAATCTCAATTTGCTATCATGCGACAACAACACTGTCATGCTGCTGGGAGTGAGCGAGATTCGGGGGAAGACTTACCTGACATCCATTGCTGGAACGATCTCAACGCTGTGTCTGCAACAGAAAGAAAAGGAAGACTGTTAACTTTGCAGGATGATGCACCAAAAAACACAGAAGAAGGACAGCCAGAGGAAGTAGAGATAGGAGGGAAGTAGGAGGAAAGCAAAGGAGGACTGTAGCATCAGGAGGCAAAGGAAGAGGGGAGGGAGTGACCCAGGGCGACCAGCAAGGGCGACTGCAGAACAAAGAAGCACTTACAGTGAGGACCTGCCCAGCCACAGAGATAAATAACAAGAACCCACAGAGAGGCTCTAGTGTCTGCGACAGAAAAACAGGATTGCAAGACAACAGAAGAGCTGAGGAACCTGCCAGCTGGATGCTTCACCCCACGCCACTCCAGGAGGAGCATTGCTCAAACAGGTGCATGACCGTATGCATTTCTGGAAGGGAAAAGGTGGAGAGGTATTGGGCATGCTGAGAGGTGGTAACAGATAAATGGGCCTCACATAGGGAGCACCCCAAATAAGAGTGGGGGGTAGAGGGTCTCTAAGGAAGTCACAATAAATGATACAAACTGGAAGAAATCCTAGGCTATCAGAGTTAGACAAGGACATCATTTAAAGACCATACCACTTACTTGGCATTCGAATTTTTGCTCGAGGATGTCGGTGGGACGATCTCGGGATCAACATGAATGAAAGAAGAAAAGGTCAAATCATCAACATGAAAACTCAGAACTGTCATGGTGGAGAATGCAGGCAAATAGAACACCTGACGTAAGAAGGAGAATGTCGTCCAGCAACCAGTGGTAGAGCAACAAAAACCCAAGTGGGCTTTGGAACAGTATATGTCCGTTGTGTTAATAGACCATGGAGTCTTCTGCAAAACATTAAAAGCCCGGGCGAAACAACTAAGCAGAATTTTGGAACATCAGCTCCAATTAACGACGAATGTACTCTAATCATTCCCTGGTCCTTCTAATGCCGGAAAGTCATAAATCTCGGGCTGCCCCTTTTACATGGCATTTCCTGCCTTACTTCCTGCTGCACACGGCATTTAGAAATGACTGAGCACAGGCTATAGAAGAATTTTTTCACACAAATATAGGGACGGTTTTGAAGTTTAGTGAGGTATGGAAGACTTTCAAAGCATATATTAGAGGGATAGCCATCCCCAAACATGCAGGTGTCCTGAAAACCATACAAGGCCCACTGGACCAGTTGGAAAAGGAGGTAGGTGAACTGGTCTTATCAAAGATAAAATAACTGAATTCCACGACACTGTACACAGTGAACTGCAGCACTTAGGTAAATATGCAGTGGCCCACTCCTATGGAGAGGGGACTGCCCTAGCGCGGCATTAGGAATGCAGTTGAGGCCCAA
Source organism: Pleurodeles waltl (assembly GCF_031143425.1). Taxonomy (NCBI): domain Eukaryota; kingdom Metazoa; phylum Chordata; class Amphibia; order Caudata; family Salamandridae; genus Pleurodeles; species Pleurodeles waltl. The sequence goes on from NC_090436.1 coordinate 769,493,604, forward strand.
CAGAGAACTAGATGTCATTTTGGAGGTGCAAACTGACGAGGGCGATCAACTAGTGACCCTACGAGGGTCGCAAATTGTTTTAAAGATGGTTATGCAGCACAATCCACATATAACATTACATGTGACAAGTCAGCCACTACTGGCTACTTGGAACATATCGCCATGCCCTGGGAATTTAAAGATCCCCATTGCAACCAGTGGAGATTCACAGGGCCCTTAAGGATATGGCAGCAAATAAGGCCGTGGGCTCTGACCGGCTCACAGTGGCATTTTACAGGGCTTACCAAGAGATGCTAATACAGCATTTGCTGACACTGTTTAGCGAGATACTGCCAGTGATGCCAGCATCCATGAGAGAGGCCATAAGTTTTACCTTACTTAAACCTGGTAAACCCATGCAACAATGTTCCTCTTATAGACACCTTTAACTACTTAGCGTGGGCACTGAAATATATGCAAAAATCCTAGCTAATAGATTAGTGCCACTCCTGCCCGGAGTGGTTGGTGGTACCAGAACAGGCAGGATTCATTTCTGGTTGCAGTCTCACAATGAAGCTCAGAACCTTATTTGGTACCATACAGCAGGTCAACCCAGCAGTAGGAGAAGCAGTGTCCTTTTTAGATACAGAAAAGGCATTCAACTCCATTGTGTGGAGCTTTATGTTGGCACTGCTGCGCTGCATTGAAGTGGGAAAGGTGTTTATTCAACACATACAGATCCTATACACCAACCCAACAGCATATGTGAGAGTTAATGGTATTGTCTCAGACCCTATAGTCATCACATGAGTTACCAGGCAAGGATGCCCGTAGTCGCCCCTGCTGTAGCCCTAGTTGCAGAGCCATTGGCATGCGCCTTGCAAGAATATCACAGCCATAGAGGCATCTGCTTCCCCAGATACTCTTTGACAATATCTGCTTATGCAGATGATACCCTGTTGTACATCTGTGAACCAGACCATAACCTCACACCTATGTTTCATGAGGTAGTGAGATTTGGAGGTCTTTCCGGACTAAGGATTAATAGGGATAAATATATAATTTTTCCCCTTACGCTGGCCATGGCCCCAGTGCCACTGGATTTTTCCTTCACGTAAAAAGAACTGACTCAGTCCGATATTTGGGGGTCCAAATACATACGGACCCATTGGTTGTCTTGCTCAACAACTATGGGAGAGCTATACAGAAATTATCAGAAGCCGTAGATTGATGTATCAAGCTTCCCCTCTACTTAGTGGGGTGAATAGCCCTCATGAAAATGGTGGTCCTCCTGAAATTTGTATTCCTATTTCAGAACATCCCAATGTTACGTCCTCAATCAGCTTTCGGTATGTTACAATCTATTCTGATTAGACTTGCCTGGGCGGGAAGACAGCCAATGGTCCGTTGGAATGTACTAACATTGCCAAATGATATGGGTGGGCTGAATGACCCTGACCTAGAGGCCTATTATAGGGCTGCACACTGTATGCTTGTATATAACTGGATCCATGGTCCCCCTGACATGCCACATTTATACATAGAACGTGACATCTCGAGCCCTTAAACTTTTTCATATTGAATCTTCATGCCCCCCAATGACAAGATGGCACTTTCGATTCCTTGAATACTACAATCCATGCATGGCACAGCTTCATGACCCAGCAGGCACTCCCCCTACTATACTCTCCACATGTGAAGGTAGACTGTTGTGCTTGGTTCTCACTGGGTCGTGATAAGGGTGCAGTAGATATATTTCACAAACTAGGCATTGATATTATGGGTGACTTCTTTCATGATGGCACCATGCACCCTCCTATGTGGAACACTCTACAATACTGACTCCACTCATGGAATACCACTACTTTAGGGCCAGACACACTCTACAGAGGACTGTTCGGGGTGAACTTAATGAGCCACCCAAAATGCACACACTCTCCTGGTTGGTGCAAGAGATAGGGCATGGGAAATTGGTTAACAGGCTGTATGCCTTCACACAAGAAGCTCGTAGGCCCAAATTATTTAAAGCTCGACTCGACTAACAAAGGGACCTAGGCAACCCATTAACTGATGCTCAATGGCAATACTGCTGCTCCATGGTACGCTCTATCTCCCTAAATGGGAGACATAGACTGATCCACTTTAAATACCTCAATCGAGTTTCTTATACACCTGTTAGACTCCATAAATATAGACTGAGTACCACAGCCAACTGTCCGAGATGTGGAGGGGGTGATGCTGGCTTTCTCCACATGACATGGACCTATCCTGGCGTATATAGATTCTGGACGGCAATATTTCTGGAATTGGAGCACATAATCAGACTCAAATTGACTGCTACACCATTCCTGCCTCTATTCGTCTATGACAAAGACGTGGAAAAGGGAGTCAGGCAACTGGTGGCCATGGGACTTATGCTTGCAAAGCGTCAGGTGGCAATGAGGTGGGATAGTAGACCATTATCCATACTAAGAGACTGGCACACAGATGATATATTGTAACACTCAGACCAATGTGTATAATGAGTTAACCCCTCCACAGGCTCACCCCAAAAACTATTGGTGCCCATATCAAACCTATTTGATCTTCAAGGAGACTGGTGAAGCTGAAGGAATACAACCTCCCATACCAGAGACAGTTGCAGATCTCACCATCATCCCCCCATAATTTGGAGCCTCTCGATGTCTTAGATGTGGTGAAAGTACAACTCCTAAATGTGTGTCACTGGGAAAGCTTCTTGATGTAGGTTGTTCAGGTGAGGGGCATGTTTGATATGTTTATGTACACCTGACGTACACTATTTGCATACCCCAAGGGGCATATTTATACTCCGTTTGCGCCAAATTTGCGTCGTTTTTTTCGACGCAAATTCGACGCAAAACTAACTCCATATTTATACTTTGGCGTTAGACGCGTCTAGCGCCAAAGTTCATGGAGTTAGCGTCATGTTTTGGCGTGAACACCTTCCTTGCGTTAATGAGATGCAAGGTAGGCGTTCCCGTCTTAAAAAATGACTCCCAGGCATGTGCGTGGTATTTATACTCCCGGGTAAAAATCACGCCCGGGAGTGGGCGGGGCAAAAAACCCCGCATTTGCGCCTCTTTTTAACGCCTGGGTCAGGGCAGGCGTTAAGGGACCTGTGGGCTCAGAATGAGCCCAGAGGTGCCCTCCCCTGCCCCCAGGGACACCCCCTGCCACCCTTGCCCACCCCAGGAGGGCACCCAAGGATGGAGGGACCCATCCCAGGGAAGAAAAGGTAAGTTGTGGTAAGTATTTTTTTAATTTTTTTTTTGTGGCATAGGGGGGCCTGATTTGTGCCCCCCTACATGCCACTATGCCCAATGACCATGCCCAGGGGACAGAAGTCACCTGGGCATGGCCATTGGGCAAGGGGGCAAGACTCCTGTCTTTGCTAAGACAGGAGTCATGTTAATGGCGTCTGGGCGCCCAAACAAAATGGCGCAAATCGGGTTAAGACGATTTTTTTGCCTCAGCCTGACTTGCCCCATTTTGGGACGCCCAAACGCCATTTTTCCCTACGCCGGCGCTGCCTGGTTTAGTCGTTTTATTTCACGCACACCTGGCAGCGCCGGTCGGCTAACGCCATTCAATAAATACGGCGCCCGCATGGCGCTTCAGAATGGCGTTAGCCGGCGCTAATTTTTTTAGCGCAGTTTTGCGTCAAAAAGTATAAATATGGCCCCAAGTGTTTCGCTGTATTATACCAATTTGACAACAGTGTCAACTCATGATGTATGAGTCATGTGTATTATCTTGTATCCTATTCTTCCTTTGTTTGCAGGTCTAATGATGAAATTAATACATGAAATTTAAAAAATAAAAAACTAGCAATGCAGATTTACACACAACCAAGAGGTCCTTGCTCAAACTTTTTAAACGGTCACAAGTCGCTAAGGTTTAGAATAGGTTCATTGACCCTGCGCTGATGCTGGCCAACAGGCTCATTGTTATGCATTGTAAAGCCCAGGCATTGTACAGTATAGCACACTGGCAGGCACAAAAGCACTAAAATGGGGATGCGCAGAAGCTGTGGCATTGAAACGGTAAGAAGTTAGAGCCCTACGCAAATATCCCATAGCAGCAGATTGGGAGACATTGTTACTTGACCTACATACCCATCAGGAGATGCCTGATGACCCTCAGAGCAGCTGCTGAAAGTCACTTACTAACTGCCTCTTCCCCTCCTTCTCCCTTCACAGGCTGGCTTACTTGAGCTCACCCTATCACTCCATCAAAATGCAAAAAGTCATGATAGTAATGTACTCCTGATAAAGACCCACATCACCAGTCATGGATAGAACAAAATGACATCCTTATGTCAGACATCTTTAGGCACATCACATGCTATGTCAACTGTTGATATGCTATAGACCGATGTTAGAGATATGAACTGCTTGCGCCTACAATATATGCTTTCACCTTGTATAGAATGCGATGAAACTATTATATGTGTTTATACAAGATGGCATTGATTTGTGAACTGTAACGTGTGGCACCACATGAGTATTCAATAAAAAAGTTTTTTTTAAAAAGAGAGAGCAGCACCTGCTAGTGCATGTCAGTATAAAGATGGCACTTTTATTTAGCCTTTTTTGTTAACATGTGAAATACAAACTGCGTACCAGACTGCTAATGCTAATGCTAATGGGTCTACCCCATAAGCAGATATTAAGAAAGTTATCCAGGACAGATTGGAGGTTGTTAAAGAAACTTATTGGATAAAGTTTAGAAAAGAGGGGAGCTTGTGGCAACACCCCAAAGACGTTATTCTTCAAACTAATAAGTACTGCCAACAAATGCCTTAAACCTCATGAGTCAAGTAAGGAAGAGATCATGAACAAGATATACCTGGAGCAGTAACTAGATGCTTTCCATATGCATACTCAGAAATGGCTCCATCAGCACTCTGGGTTAAGACTTGAACAGTCAGTGGAAATGGCTATAACTTTTTCAAGAGCACAACAGTGGGTCCATTAGGCAGAGAATAAGAAAGATCACAAATTCACTGAAATGTTTTCTCTTAATCAGAATGAAAAAAAAAAAAACTCAAAGAAGCTTAGGTGAACTTCCAAAACACCGCCACTGAAACACAAGGATTCCAGTCAATACTGGTCCAGAATGTTTTGAATGGAGAGAGTGGGACCGCATTGTTAGATTTTGCTAAAATAAGACAACTGGAACCAATGGACATGAGCTATGTTCCCTGTTCCATTCTCTTTACCAAGGAGATGGGGCCATGCTATTATGTATCTCCCCACATAAATCAGAACTGGATAACCGCCCTTTTAGATTCAGGATGTAGGCAATCAGTAATCAAAGGAGAATTAGTACTCCCTTGTCAAATCATCCCAGGTTGATGTGTGAGTATGAGGTATGTCGATGTTGATGTAAAACCTATCCAGTAGCCTAGGTCATTGTAACCAACATAGTGGATCACGAAATTTATATTGAAGAAGGGGTAATCAAGAGTCTACCAGACAATCATCACTTCCTAAACATATATCTAACATCCTTAGGAGAGAAGAGAGGAAGGTCTTCAGGAAGTGATAGCCAGCAAAATGTTAGGAGCTATTTCCCAAAAGCTCATAATGACTTACTGACCCTTGAACCCTGGGCTATGGACCGTAACTTCAAGATGACTCAAGTAAATGATTCCACATTACAAAATGCCTGGTAGAGTGCAAAACAAAGTGAAGAGAAAACACATCTCAAGTATCCTTACTTTCACATCAGTAAGTGGCTTCTATATTATATAGGGGGAGTGAATGAGTCTCCTCAGTTGCTAGTACCACAAGAATTCAGAGAACAAATATCGTACTGTTCCCATTCTCATTTTCTGTTGGGCCGTACTGGTTCTGAGAAGACTACGCAAGTCATTTTGCAAAATTTCTGCTGGATTGGAATAATGGCACAAATTAGGAAGTACTGCAAAGAATGTGAAATATGTCAATGTGAAAACCTTTACTGTCCTTCACAGGATCCCTTACAGCCCATGCCCACAATTGGTACGCCCTTTGAGCGAGTCAGAATAGATATGATTGGGGCCCCTACCTAAGTCCTCAAAGGGGTAGCAACATTTCTTGGTGATGGTCGATTATGCCACTCGATATCCTGAAGCCATACCTCTCAAAACCACCACAATCAGCACAATGCCTGATTGAGATTTTTTCTTTTATGGGGGTTTCTAATGAGATCCTAACAGACAAGGGTACTCCTTTTGTATGTCAACTAATGAAGCTATTTTGCAAACAGTTACATATCAAGCACATTAAGACCTCGGTTTATTATCCCCAAACTGATGGGATGGTTGAGAGATATAATGGCACACTCAAACTCACCCTGAAAAAGATGTTAACAGGGACAGAAGACACTGGGATCAGTTATTACCATTGTCTTTGTTTGTGCTACGTGGACAAGTGCAAATCAGTCTTGGACACTCCTTTGAATTACTGTTCAGGAAAAACAGCGTACATTATTAGAAATCACAAAGGAAGTTTGGGAAAATGATGGCAAGGAAGAGGCAGGTAGTCTATTACACTGCACCTACCAATGAATATCCAGAATAGAGGAATTACAGGAAATTTCCCAGGCCAATATCGAGACGTGTCAAAGACATCTGAAGTTCTTCTACGATCATGGGAAGGATCAGAAAGTACTAAGTTGGGGACTGGGTTTTATTCCCAGCTCTGAGAAGAAAATGAAAGCTAAGTGGCAGTGTCCCTTTAAAATAGTACAAAAGATTGGTAAAGTAACCTATAAATTGTGGTTGTTCCCAGATAAATAACAAATATATTACATTAACCTATTAAAGAAGTGGTTAGGCACTGTCCTAAAAGAGATTCATGCTACTGTAATAATAGACACCTTCATCTCCATGTTAGACCACCCTCCCATCAGTGAGTTCTTATCTACTATACGGAAGAATTAATTCCTCCAGATGTGAACATTATTCTCCTCAATATTCTCAGATATAACTGGTAAGATCCACCTGGCAGTACACTCCATTATCACTAACGAAGGAGTATCAGTGAAACTGACACCCTACCGAAACACTGCTGACAGGAGACAGGCCACCCAAAACAAAATAGACCAGATGCTAAATGGGAGTTATTGAACCATCTACAAACAACTGGTGCTCCCCTATTGCATTAGTCAGAAGCATTTGGTTCTGTATAGACTTCAGAGCAGTTAAAAGCACTTCCAAATTCGATAGTGACCCTTTGTCTAGCATCGATGTATTAATTGAAAGACTAGGATAAGCCTGGTACATTACCACCAGCGAACTTACAAAAGGTTACTGGCAGGTCCCTTGGAAACATGAAGGCAGGGAGAAAAATGTTTTCTTCACCCTCTATGGACTACATCAGTTCACAGTCCTACCTTTTGGGTTACATGGAGCTCCCAGACTTCCCAGAAGCTAATGAATCTCCTCCTAAAGGGTCACCAGAAGTACTCATCAGTCTACTTAGACGATATTGTCGGTTTCATCAAAACGTGGGAAGAACATCTTGTCTATCTCCAAGATGTTTGTGGGAACTTAAAAAAAGCAAACATACATGATGTTCAAAAGTCTTGGGTTGTCTACAAGAAAGTGAAATATTTGGGTATGTAATGGGGAGTTGACTAATTAAACCACACTTTGGTGCACCCTTAAATCACATTTCACCTCTAGTGGGTCCTGAACCACTTAATCACAATACCCCCACCTATATCAGATGTAACATCACACTATTTGGGAGTTGTTTTAAATAGAACTAGCCTACTGGTTTTGTCAATGAACCACCACTTCAATTAAAATAAATGCTGTTTATACTTTGTTAATGTAACTCATTATAGGTTATGTCAATCTATATATTGTCTTTGTAAAGGTGTCAACACATTATAGATATCAGCCAATTGTTGTGTTTCAATATTACGACACTTTTAAAATCAACAGACCCATACCCCTAGCCATAGACATTCATTATGAAGCCAAAGGCTGAAACAAAACATTGTCAATAAAGATTTGGAATTCAGTACTGTATGTGCATCTGAGTCTTCCATTGCTTGATACATGCTATATAATGCAGCTATATAGCAAATCACTATTATTCACAAACTACAAGAACTATTATAAAAAATAAAAAAAACCTTCACATATGAGAGTGTGTATTTTCAAAAGAAACCTCTCCTGGGGTCATTGGCGTGAGCTCTCGGGAGAGTTAGGGTTGCTTTCAAAAAAACAATTTTCTGGGTGCTACTGCTTTTCTTGCGGCCCCCACATATTATTTTGCAGACATTGGTGGTGTCCCTGCCTCTCCTTAAGGCACCATGAAGAAGATATGCAGGTTTTCAGCACCTTCGCAGGGCATTATGGGACAGTCTTTGGCCCAATTCCTTGCATGACTAATGAGCAGCCTGCCTCTTCTTGCAACCTCATGCCACGTGTACTTCTTTTTGGGGGTGGTTTTGTTGATGGATGCCCAAGTCCCAACCGGGGTACCCACAGTGACCCAAATTATTGGAGGCCTTGGTAAAAGCTCCAAGGCCCATTGAACCCCAGACCTGCTGCCTGCACTTTGCTACTATGTTACACAGGAACAGACATCTGCCCTCCTACTCCTGCTGTGGTGGGAGCAGATTCTCTCTCTTTTCCTATGTTGATAAAAGCTCTCTGGTCCTGAGTATGCCCATTCCACTGACACAGGTGCAAGGGAGGCAACACGTTAAGCAAAAGTGTCCCACCTTGGGGGATGATGTCCCTGTCAGAGAAAAATAATATCTCTGCTGCTCCCACCCCAGGGAGATGTGGGGCTATGGGGAAGAAGACAGAATGGGCAGGTGGGCCCCACAAACACGCCCCCCCCAACGGATAATCAAAATACAAATTTTCTGAACCCCAACACCTAGCCCATCCCGGGGTTGGAGGAGAGATTGGGCGGAGCGCCGTGCACTCAGCTGCTCATTTTTCTTTGTTTAGGAGTAAATCTTCAAAGAATTATAACTCTGTCTTGTTAGGTCAATTTCTTTCATTCTGGGCTTATTTTGCTCCTGGTGGCCAGGCTTAGTCACCGTGACACATTCATCGGGTAGATGGATTTACTGACTTCCTGTTTCAGCCTTCTCCTCCACATTGCTCATTCTGCTCTTCTGTTGCTGGTGGCAGTCAGCTTGCGCAAACTCTTTAACAACCTGCTAGCAGAACACGCTCCTGCCCACACTCCTGAAGCCCCAGAGCCTCCTGGTTGTTTTGCAGAGCTCTTGTGAGTTGCCAGTGGAGTCCAATTCTTTCCACCAACTGGTCTTCAGGGGGGTTTAAGGGGATCAGCCCCACTGTCACTGGAGTGACCGATCCTAGTCCTGAGGTCAGCTGCTGACAAAGTCTTTAGTCAATCTTTGAAGAGCACTAGGTGGATGTTAGTAATCTATGTTTTTCCAATAGGCTGTTAAAATTTGAAGGCTTTTGTGACCGATTTTTTAAGTTAAAGACTCATGTTTGTAAGATCACGTCAGTTGGAAAGCTAAAGAACCGGTCTTCGAGTGAGTCGCAAAAGGTGATTCCTGTTTCCTGCTTGGACTTTTAAACAAATTCAAGCAAACATTAATTAAGAGTATTGTCTTGATTGATGATCCTAGGCTATTCCCATAGTTAATGCTTGAAAAAACTGAGTTTGTTCCGCTTTTTGTACGTTAGTATTCATAGGTGTCAAGAAATACGGCCAGATGTAGCAAAGGGTTTTTCCCATTCTGTGTCAATGTGAAAATGTGTTCGTACATATGGCCCATAGATCGCTAGGAGGCCTCCCATGCAGATTTTCTTTTTCAGTGAGGTAAAATAATTTCTGGTATCTATCTATTGGAAGTGAACACAGGCCCCAGGTTTCTTGCAAATAAACAAAGTCCACAGTCTTAAGAAAGAGTCTTAAGAAAGTAGCAAGGTTTTTTTGGGATGATTTAAGGAAATCCTGCACTGTCCCAAGATATCAATGTTAGTTGTTTCTTGTATGTTTTGTTGTCAAGGCCGTTGTTTGCTATGCAACTGTCTCTTTGATAGCAGTGTAGGAGCAAAAAGCTCCAGTCAGCCTTTGAACATATATTATGAGTATTAGCCAAGACACACTTCCTTACATTGTTTGTGTTGAGATAGAGGAGACCTGATTAGTACGGTGGTAGTAGATTATTTTAAACCTTTCAGAATGCTGTTTCCCTTTGTATGTTCATCTTTTAATCTTTGTGACCTGAGTAGTACTAAACGATATCTCTCTGGTACCACTTGCTTGATGTTGATTCCCCATTGTGCGAGTGTTTGTGTTTCTGCAAGGACCTGTTTTTTTCATAAACCTTGAAGACCAGGGTACCACTGTGGGTTCTGTTCCAAGCATGTTTTTGAGGGTGACAAGCTGTAGTCCAGTTATATTATCTGATTTTATGGGCCATACATTGGGTACATGCTGTAATGGTCGCAATATATTAGCACTGTTCAATATATTTCACCTTATGCCTGAACTGTGTCCTGGAGTGAAAATGTATTTCGAGAAATTACTCAATGATTCCTTATTGAGTTCGTCACTACCTGTGAATATGTCTTGCTTGACAGTTCGTTCTTAAAATGTAATTTCAAGATGTCTTTGTAGACAGTGGGGTTGCATTACTATCAGGTCGGCGTATTTCACTGAGAACACGTGTGGCTGGGGCCATCGACTTCTGCTGTTTTTTTTGGAACAGGTTGAGTTTTATTCTCAGGCTTATTCATTTGCCCTGCGAAATGTCCTGAGGTTTTGTCCCCTTACTAGTTGCCATATTTTATTTGTATTTATTACAGATTCCGTCACGTTTTCTGATGTATATTTTACTGGGTTTTGCCGATATAGTGAGTAATTTCTTTGCACTTACAGTCAAGATTCGGTATTTTTCGTTATTAATGTATCCATATTAGTGTTACCCATTAGTGTTACCCACTTGAGGATTTCACCTGAGTTTTATTGGTTCTTTGCCTTCGCCTCGTTAAATATTGGGTACTACGAACTCCTTGTTACCCCTTTCTTCACATGAGTATTATCGGGTTTTAACTGGTGTTGATGCCCCGCCTGAGTTTTGCTGATTTCCTTTTTTTCTAACATCCTATGGATTCTAGAGGAACCCAGAGTTTGTGGTTTCCCCTGAAAGAGACCAAGCAATTAGCCAAAATACAGCAAAAATATCATTTTTTTAAAAACAAATGGGAAAAAAGGGCTGCAGAAGAAGGCTTGTATTTTTTTTCCCTGAAAATGGCATCAACAAAGGGTTAGCGTGCTAAAACCCCAGCTTCCCAGCTTTCAGGAACAGGCAGACTTGAATCAGAAAACCACATTTTTCAACACAATTTTGGCATTTTACTGAGACATACCCCATTTTTACTATTTTTTGTGCTTTTATCCTCCTTCCAGTTAGTGACAGAAATGGGTGTGAAAACAATGCTGGATCCCGGAAAGCAAAACATTTCTGAAAAATAGACAATTCAGCAAGACGTCAATTGAGGTGAAAAAGACAGCAATTTTTCTCCACATTTTACCCTGTAACTTTTTCCTGCGATGTCAGATTTTTTAAAGCAATCTACTGTTACGTCTGCTGGACTCTTCTGTTTGCGGGGTTAAATAGGGCTTGTAGGTTCATCAAGAACCCTAGATACTAAGAGCCAATAACTAAGCTGCACTTTGCAATGGGTTTTCATTCTATACCGGGTATACAGCAATTAATTTGCTGAAATATAAAGATTGAAAAATAGGTATCAAGAAAACCGTTGTATTTCCAAAATGGGCACAAGATAAGGTGTTGAGAAGCAGTGGTTATTTGCACATCTCTTAATTCCGGGGTGCCCATACTAGCATGTGAATTACAGGGCATTTCTCAAATAGATGTATTTTTTACACACTGTCTTACATTTGGAAGGAAAAAATGTAGAGAAAGACAAGGGGCAATAACACTTGTTCTGCTACTCTGTGTTTCCCCAAGTCTCCCGACCAAAATGGTACCTCACTTGAGTGGGTAGGCCTAATGCTCGTGACAGGAAATGCAACATGGACACATCACATTTTTACATTAAAATCTGACGTGTATTTTGCAAAGTGCCTATCTGTAGATTTTGGCCTCCAGCTCAGCCGGCATCTATGGAAACCTACCAAACCTGTGCATTTTTTAAAACTAGACACCTAAGGAAATCTAGGATGGGGTGACTTGTGGGGCTCCCACCAGGTTCTGTTATCCAGAATTCTTTGCAAACCTCAAAATTTGGCTAAAAAAACACTTTTTCCTCACATTTTGGTGACCGAAAGTTCTGGAATCTGAAAGGAGCCTCAAATTTCCTTCCACCCAGCGTTCCCCCAAGTCTACTGATAAAAATGGTACCTCACTTGTGTGGGTAGGCCTAGCGCCCGCAACAGGAAATGCCCCAAAACACAATGTGGAAACATCACATTTTCCCAAAGAAAACAGAGCTGTTTTTTGGAAAGTGCCTAGCTGTGGATTTTGGCTTGTAGCTCAGCCGACACCTAAGGAAACCTATGAAACCTGTGCATTTTTTAAAATTAGACACCTAGGGGAATCCAAGATGGGGTGACCTGTGGGGCTCAAACCAGGTTCTGTTACCCAGAATCCTTTGCAAACCTCAAAATGGGGCCAAAAACCTTTTCATCACATTTCGGTGACAGAAAGTTCTAGAATGTGAGAGGAGCCACAAATTTCCTTCCACCCAGCGTTCCACCAAGTCTCCTGATAAAAATGGTACCTCACTTGTGTGTAAAACCAAAACCCAAAATATTCAAATGTCCTCTTGCTTACCATGGGATAACATGTTTTAGTGTGGGGGGAGAGCTGAAAGACTGTTACCCCTTCAGTTGAGTTTGGGGCATAACCAGGCCCATACTGGTTAGTAGCCACCACTCCACTACTTTTTTTTAAAATTCCCTGGCATCTAGTAGGCTTTCTGCCCAATCCCCCGGGTGTGGATCAGGGGTAATTGCCCAATCTGCCCACTGGTGGGAAAAACAACTTTGGCCTCATTTATTTGGGGTGGGGGTATGGCCATACCCCCACCCTCTTGTTTTGAAAAAAACATCTTTCCAAGTCTCTGGTGGGCCTTCCAAGGATAGGCTGATCTGCCCCCAACGGGGGCAGATAGGGCCAACAGTAATGTGCCCCCATGGGAAGTGACCCTTGCCCGAAGGGCTGCCCTCCAAACAAAACACACACATACACACACACCAATCCCTGGTGCCTAAGTAGGAATAGGCCGATGGGGCAGAAATGGCCTAAAATAAATTTCCCTCCCAGCAGAACCACCCTTGCCTAAGAGGTCGCTCCCCTTGTGTGAAATTGACACAAAATAATAATAGGCCGATTTGCCCCCATGGGGGGCAGAAATGGACTAAAGACATTTTGACCCCCAGGGGAGCGACCCTTGCCTAAGGGGTCGCTCCCCATATATAAAAAAATAAAATAAACAAAAAAAATCCCTGGTGTCTAGGGTTTTATGCTCCCCCCCCCCCCGGGGACAGAGCGGCCTAATTACAATAGTCCCATCTGCCCCTGGGGGAAGAAAAGGCTTAAAAATATTTTGCTCCCCAGGGGAGTGGCACTTGCCCAAGGGGCCGCTCCCCTCATTCAATAATATGTAAAAACAAATCCCTGGTGTCTAGTGGTGTCTGCCCCCGTGGAGGCAGATTGACCTAATAAAAATAGGCTGATCTGCCCCCAAGGGGTTCAGAAATGGCCTAAGAGTAATTTTACCCACGGGGAGTGACCCTTGCCTAAGGGGTTGCTCCCCACATATAAAAAAAAAATATATATATATATCCCTGGTGTCTAGGGGTTTCTGCCCCCTTGGGGCGGATTGCCCTAATTATAATAGGCCGATATGCCCCCAGGGAGTGCAGAAAAGGCCTAAAATTATTTTGCCCCCCTGGGAAGTGGCCCTTGCCCAAGGGTCCGTTCCCCTCATTCAATAATAGATAATTTAAAAATTCCCTGGTGTCTATCGGTTTCTGGCCTAATACAAATAGGCCGATCTGTCTCCAAAGGGGGCAGAAATGGCTTAAGAGTAATTTTGTCCCCTGGGGAGTGACCCTTGCCTAAGGGGTTGCTCCCCATATTAAAAAATAAATAATAAACAAAAAAAATTAGCCCTGGTGTCTAGCGGTTTCTGACCCCCCAGGGGCAGATCTGCCTGATTATAATAGGCCAATCTGCCCCCGGGGGGGCAGAAATGGCCTAAAAATAATTTGCCCCCCTGGAGAGTGGCTCTTGCCCAAGGGGCTGCTCCCCTTATGCATACAAACAAAAACAATAAAACACCCTGGTGTCTAGGCTGCATTTCTGCTGCCCGATCGCAGAAATGCTGAGAAAGACATCAAAGGAAAGGAATGGCCTTTCCTTTCCTTTGGTGCCTTTCTCGGCCCCTACACGTGATCGGAGGTGAAATGCAGCCACGGCAACGGACGTAACCACCTCGTCCCGGGCACCGAAGTGGTTAAAATGTTGTTGGAGGGGGCTCTGTATGGTTTCGTTGATTACATACAGACTAGTTTCTTTTGATCCAAGTAATTTCCTTTAAATTATCCACCGGGAGCACTAACATGTCAGGAATGATGCATGCACAGTAACCTGTTAACCATGGGCCAATAAAAACGCTTGTTTTATTTTCTAAAGAACTGATATTTATATTCAGTTCTGATAATCTATTTGCCAAGCATTGCATCAAGTCCACCTGCAGTTCTAGTTTGTGTGATTACTGCAAGCAGGGTCGAGTTCATTGATGTTAATATGGAGTGTCTCATGAGGGGACTGCCTTTCAGGGTCATTACTGGTCATCCTGCCTGCTTCCCCTTGCATTTCTTCAGTGTCTTTCAGCAGCTTGGCATCCACCTTACTTAGTGCGAAGCTGACTGAGTGATCTATTTTGTTATGCTGTATGTTGCCTTAAAGAATGCCTTCCTGAGTGGTCATACAGGGTATTTCTAGTGTGGGTATATTAGGCAGTCTCTCTAATTCATTGTTGCTACAACGTACTTGAGCTGTTGCCTCAGTCTTTCACTGGAGAGGTTCATCCGGCATCTAGTCCTGGAGGATTTCTGTGTGCTGCTCCATATCCATTTTTGTGTTGTTATTTGTCTCCAGGTTTCTGTTATTTGTAATCCTGCAATTCCAGCAAGCCAGAAAGACCTTTTGAAAAGGCAAAGGGCCTTATTTCAATCTTGGTGGTAGCAGTCCCACTGTTGGTTTTCGGTTGGAAAACCCTCCACCGCCTTGGTGGTCCACCCGCCCACCCGATTTAGAATTTGATGGGAGAAAGAGCGCTGGAGTCCTGCTGACTCTGCCACAAATCTCTAGTCACCTCGACGGCAACAATGGGAATAGGTCCTGAGTGCAGGGCTCCAACCACCTTTATTGCTGAGCTGATTTGGACGAACCATGCGACCGAGCCTACTGTATTGGAGCAACTTCCAAACCTGAGTTGGTGCACTGGAGTGGAAATGAGGTACAAATCTACTTTGTTCCCTGTTTGCTTTTGTTTTTGACTGGACACGATTGGACATGACCTACTGCCTCTGTTGCCACTGGACCACGTAGAAAACACAACTCCCGGTTGATGGACTGAAAGGTAGGGAACCTGCATTGGCTGTGTACGTTGAGTGGTCACCGCATATGAGCTCCGACCATTGCAGTCATATACATGTCACAGTATTTTTTTCAATTGCTATGCCATGTATATGTTGGGAGCACATTTGTGTGAGACATGGAGGGGGACACAAAGGTACATGACACATATCGCACACATACACAACTGTCATTTTGGTGTCAATATTCATTGCCAAATGAATGCTTGCACCACAGCGATAGTACATTCACACCTGAATCTGTCCGTGTGTGCACTTTGCAAAGGGGGCTGTACCTGTAATGTAGTGCTTCTAGTTGTGTAGGTGAGTCATTTCATCTATGTATGTGTGCAATTTGATTGGCTGATTGAGCTAGAGGGAGCTGGAGTGGGTGATGTGGTTGTGTCTGTTTGTGTGCCACTTTCATGTGGGTTCAATGTTGTGTATGTTTAGTTGTGTGTTGTGTTGCTGTGTGCAACATTCAGGTGAGTGTTGTGTGGTTGTCATTGCCATGAGGTGTATAGGTGTGGTTGTGTGTGAATGTGTTTGTGTAGATCAGTGTGTAGTTGTGTTAGTTGTGGTTGTGCCTTGTGTGGGTGCAGTGTCAATAATGTGTTTGTGCTGTGTCATGGATGTATGGCAATGTGTGTTTTTGGCATGTACGTGTTGTGTCGTGTTAAAATGGCAATGGATTATAGTGTGTATGTGATGAGTTGTGAAATGTGTTGTGCAGGTGGACACATATGACTATGGTACAGTGTGTGCATGATTTACCTCTATTTCATTTGCCACTACCATTGTATGATGTCCATTGGGTCCAGTAACGGGGTACCTCGTCACTGCCAATACAACACCTGCAGGACTGTAACATATAAATAGGGTTTGCAGTATCCCACCAGCCTGATGGCTAGGCAAGCACTCCGTAGTGGCGGTCTGCGGCTCAGCCACAATACATCTAAATCCGGCGGACAGAACACTGCCATAACAGCTTATTGGTGGTAATACCAAGATCTGAAGTATTTTGAAGAACTACTGAACCAGCCCATGTTGAAGTCTACACCAGACATACAGCCAACTGATAAAGACTTGCCAACTGACTGCAGCAGAACAACCATGAAAGAAATACTCTGAACCATCAATCCTCTTGAGGAATTTCTGCTGAGGCACTGAAGGCATGCATTGAAACATCAGTACACATACTCTACCCCATGTTTGGAAGGGTCTGGGATGAGGACGAGGTGCCATCAGGCTGGAAGGATGTATATCTGAACAAGATCCCCAAGAAAGGTGATCTAAGTGCAAGCTACAGAGGGATAATGCTTCTATCAACCCCAAAGTGTTCAACAGAGTTATCTTGAATAGAATGAAAGAACAACTTGATGCTCAGTTGTGAGACAAGCAAGATGGCTTCCATAAAGTTACATCCTGCACAGACTAGATTGCAACATGGAGGAACATCATTGAGCAGTCGATGGAATGGAACTTCCCGCTTTCTGTCAACTTAATTGATTATGAGATGGCATATGACAGTGTGGACAGAGAGACTCTTTGGAAACTCCTCTGCCACCATGGATTACCAGATAAACTTGTAATATTATCAGGAAGTCTTATGTGAGAATGACCTTCAAAATAGTCCATGGAGAACAATGCATGAAAGCATTTGAAGTGAGGACCGGAGTCCATCAGGGATGTTTGCACTTCCCTTACTCTTCCTGCTGGTCAGAGACTGGATCATGAAGACATTCACAGCAAAGAGAAGTAATGAGATCCAGTGTACACCTTGAATGTAGCTCAACAACCTGAACTTTCAAGATGACCTGGCCCATCTCTCCCATACCCATCTGCAGATGCAAGAGATGACTGAAAAAGTGGCAACCACATCACACAACTTGGCTTCAACATCCACAGGTGAAAAACCAAGATCCTGAATACTAACACAACCACCAAATCTAGTCACTCTTGCAGGCAATGCACTGGAAGAAGTTAGGATTTCACCTACCTGGGAAGTATTATAGACAAGGAGGGTGGCACTGACGCTGATGTCAAGACAAGGATTGGCAAAGTAAGGGCTGCCTTCATTCAGCTAAATAAGATCTTGAGCTCTAAGGACCTAGCACTGCAAACCAAGATCAGGCTTTTTAACATCAATGTAAAATTAGTCCTGCTGTATGGAGCAGAATTTGGGGGACAACAGTGACCACCACCAACCAAGTCTAGACCTTCATCAACACCTATGTGATGAACATCCTTCAAATCCCCTGGCCAATAACCATCAGCAACAACTACCTATGGCAACAGACTTCCCAACTCTCTTCTCATAAGTAAACAATGAAAAGATGCTGGAGCTGGAAAAGTCACACCCTTCGCAAGCCTGCATCAAACACCAACAGGCAAGCCCTTACCTGGAACCCTTAAGGGAAAACAAAAAGAGGAAGGCCAAGAAACACCTGACATCAAGGCCTCAAGACTGACTGCAAGGGAATGGGTTACACCTGGATTCAAATTGAAAGAAAAGCCAAGGACAGGGATGGCTGGAGAGTCCTGGTTGATGGCCTACACCCCTAGATGCATAATTAAGTATATAAGTAATCCTGCATTGCTGGCAGTTCAAGCCCTCGTTCACAGTGCACTGTTTCCTGTTTTGAAGAGCCTGTGCTGTAGGCTTCCGATCTAAGATCTTGTTTGTGGTATATGGTTTCCAATTACTTGTGGTGAGGGTTTTTTTTCAGATGAGATCTGGTTGACATCCCGCTTCTTCCCACTTTTTCATAGGCCATTTAATTATGCCTTGTTAGGAATCCTTTGTGTGGGAGATTCCAGCTAGTTTAAAAGCTGTAGGCCTTTTTATAGCCCTGAGATTATTGGTCAGGTTGGCACTAATGACCACAATCTAGAAGAACCAGTGTTGTGGTTGAATAAACCAGGGATCACAGAGCCTCACTGCTGCAATACATCAGACAACCATTCGGAGCTGTTGCTCTTATCCAGTGGCTAATATTTAGTGTGTGTGTGAGAGTACAGACACTCTTTATTGATGTTAGTTGTGTCAGGTTATGTGAAGTTATTGTGCATCATCGAGAATCTCTATCCGCCTCTACTTTACCACCAGTCTCCTCCAGTCTCCGGTTTTGTTGAGACGCATGGGGGGTGGATACTGTTTTCAGTTCTGATCTGTTCACAAGATGTGCAGCGATGCGGACAGAAATGTGTGTCACTTGTCAGGCATACTGCGGTTATGGGCAAAGTGGATACCCCAGGTATTTCACTTACTTTCTCCATGTGCCACACCAGTCTGCTTCCACCAGCCCTCTCTGGCAGTTTTCTGTCATTGCGTGTGCTGCCTTGTATTGCAGCCTGGCCGCTTGTGGCCAGCTCCTTCCCCACATACCTCAGCCTCCTTCTAAAACTGAGCACCACAAAGAACAATGTGAGACCACACAGCACAGATGTCGGAGCCCAAGCCAGGCCAGAAGCACACTGTAGTGGACACAGCACCCAGAAGCACAGGGGGAATGCAACAACCCTCTCCCACCGAAGATGCAAGAGGACACCAGAGAAGTCCCGGGGATGGCATCAGTCATGATCGCCAACTACAGCCCAGCACTGCAACGCCAAGGACAGACTCTGTACTCCCCTAATGGTAGCCGAGTGTGCAAGCACAAGGGCCTCGGCTCAGCACACTTCTGGCCCCGAGCAGCTTTGGGCAAACCTCTTCCCCAGGGCTGTACCTGGCAGGGCTCAAGACCTTCTTGTGGTGCAGTGGTGATACATGCAGGAACAGCCTGGAGCAGGAACCATCAGCGTGCACAGGCACAGTGATTAGCATGCAGCTGGCTGCCGGAGGAGAATAATATACTTGAAGACAATAATTAACTCGATGTTTTCTGCTGCATATGAGCATTTGCTCAAAAAAGCAGTAATATACAAAGCGGATACCAGACATGGGGACTAATTTAGATCCATTGATAACGCGTCCAGCCCTTATAAATTACCTGTACCTGGACACGTTGGAGGTCGGTGAATCTTTTAACCGAGTCGGGCTCTCCTCATCCTAAAATAGTCGAGTCACTCAGATCAATAATCAATAACTATTGCAATCGGTAATCAATACTCAATTAATAGATCACTATAGCTCATCAGAAATCAATAACAGTTGGAATTTCGGCGCACCATGACCTTTCAGTCATGAATAACCACACCAGTTTATTAAAAGTTTGTGAATTTATTTCCCTATATTAACAAAGCTAACACGATGTATATAAGTCTCAAAACCAAATGATATATGTATATGAACATTACAGGCTGTCCATAACGGCGGAAGAAACGCAATCTGCGCAAAATCTGGATAATGATACACTCAGTTATCGCAATGCAAATCACTAATATGACTAACTGTATTTGACTAATTTCATACATTGGTCAGCATAACAAGATTTCAAATCAACATGGTGCCTCAAATGAATCCCTCGACTAATCTCTAATTAGCATTGGCATGTGGGACTTCATGCAAAACAAATTTAGTCAACACAAATTTGTTAAACTTCTAGCTAGGACCCTATCAAAATAGCAGTTGGTACCTAAAAGGAAAAACACAATGCATAATACATTTATCCTTTCATATTTACCAAGTACAATCAGCATTCAAGAAAAGTCTTCGTCCTTCAGGTACGGGTTGATCAGCATGGGACAAGATTCAAAGGGGCAAAGTTCAGGACAAGCTTCCTTGCAGCGGCAAGGATAATGGGGCAAAGTTACTGCATGGGCAAGATGGGGCAAATCAAAGTTAAAGTCTCTAGGGTGAGAATTCTTAAAGTCTCTTTCTCTCAGATAGAGAAAAGGGCATCAGGGTGTCGTCCAAAATGGAGTCTGGCATCTGGCTTCAAACTGGCATCGAGGAAAATGGCTGACTTCTCTTTGTCCAGTGGGTTTAAGTAAGAAACATTCCAAATTCTGCAGGGTCTTCCATTGGAGGGTTCATAGGTTGGCTTCAAATTGTCCAATGAAAATTGTCTTTTACTAGCGCTCATTTATGCATACACTGTCCTTGGAGCCTTGGAACACAAATTGTAACATGGTTTGCCAATTATTTTACTATCTGTACCTTCATTGTCCACACCTGCAGACTGACCTTGTATCAAAGGGGATGAAACCGGCCTAGTACGAAACCTTGGAGATAAGTGTATCAGTCAGCTCTACTGGAAAAATACAACTTCAAGCAAGAATATATGTTTCATTAGTTCAAGAAAAAACAACGCAGTTAGAAATTGAGACCAGGCAACTAGGCCAAAGCCTGTACTAAATTTAAGCTAAGCAAAACAGTTTTCAAACAAGAAATCATGGCATACATATCCAATTATGACGGATTACTACATTTTCAATACTTCATGATTAATAAAGCTCGTTTACAATGATGGCGAACTACCCCGAGGGCACAATTTCCCTCGTACATTATTTTCTTTACTAAAATCACACTACATTATACGTTTTGATTACACGATATGTATGAATATATGTTGGACCCTCTTTTTCTGCGTCATCACCATCACAAACATGGCAGCTGCCTTGTGCAAAGTATTACAAATGAGTTATAGCCGATGGCACTTGTAATACTTTAGACCAGTCCTGGAAAGGGGCACCAAAAGCACCCTGGCAAAAATGCTCAAACCAGCCCCAGACCCGTCCTTTCCTTTTACAATCTTTCTCTTTCCATCTATCAAATGTCTATATTCTCTTCCCTTCTCTCCTCTGTCTCTTTTCCTTCTCTGATCACTTTCTCTAAGTCTTTCCACTCCTTCCATCTCTTTCACTCTGTGCAGAAGCCTCCTCGTGATAGCCTTGGGAAGCTAAGTAAAGTGACAGAGGTACCGGGGGCAGCCCTGGGTTTTCAAATCCGTCATCCAGCAGCTCCTGCCCACCAGGGAAAAGCCTGATCAAATAAAAAGACCAGTCCAGCCCTGCTGCACACAAGGTATTTGCCATGTTTTTTCGGAATATACCCCTCACCAATCTCTAAATAAGGCCCCCAGTTTCCAAAATGATAGTGAATTTGGTCCACTGGCAGGTTAGGATAAGATATGAAAAATGCATGTGTACTTGATCTGGTTCAGAAGAAGTGCACGTCCTGCCCTGGCTGTTGCACAGGGCACACAACTTCAACAATACATCCTTGGGCGAGGTAAATATGATGATGAGTAAACACATACCAACATTGTTATTTCATTGCATTGATTGCGGTGATCATGAAAAACGTGCTTCAGATAGCAAGAAAAATAAAGATATAAAGACTTTCCTTTGACCACTTTTAGTCAAACTACAACGTCCAGTCTGAAGGATCTATTTTCTGTTTTTTATAAAATTGAATTACTACTTGAGTGCTGTAGTCAGCAGCATTTATTGCAACCGTTATTTATGCATTGATGGAATGGACTCTTGTATTTCATGGTGTGCGAAGACCACCTAGACTTCAAGATACTTCAAGGTGTCAAATTAGTTATGGGATTAGTTCGTTATAGGTTTCTACTCGAGAATCAAACAAGTCTTGGGTTGAATTAAACGATTGCTGAGTCGGGAAGTCCTACTGTATCATAATTGCCCCATATTGTCCTACACCTTGTGATATTAGGACAGCTTGTTTGTGCCTGTGTTACCATACCACATCTACACGCTGTCACATGACATCTTACGTTCTATTGTTTTAAAGAACTTGGGTGGGTTGAACTTGATAAAATACACATGAGAGATAAAGAGGCTGATTGCTGCTTTCATATGGGAGATCCGCACGTGGGAGTGAGGACGAGCAGCTCAGAAAAACATTCTAATATCCATGTGGGAAGGAATAGCTTATTTTACGAATTTAGCAAATTTCTTCATGGAGAATCAGGTCTCTGTATTTCAGGGCATAAATTGATTTTGTTTTTTCATTAGGTCCGGGTCAAATTTGGATAATATTCTTTAGCGAATTTGTACGGAATGGACAGATATCATGCAAAAGTGTGCATTACTATGAGAAATGCCATTCTGCCACCGTCCAGGCCTTGTCCAGGTGCAACTGCTATATCCAGAGGCACAATTTAGGCCCAAATACAAACATTTCACCCAAACATGGCGAAAGTCCACCCTCTGATTGTGTCAGTCAGTGGCCAGAGTAGGTCATAGGTCATAAGTGGCGTCATCATGCTTCAGAGATCTTGGAGCAGAGCACGAGGAAGAACTAGGGAGATTGTCCCCCTTTTCTTTGTTGGTGCAGTGCCCCTGGTTCAAAGGGATATATGGGGCAACCCACTCCAGCATTATGTTGGATTCTGCAAATCCCACCTACTCCGGGGTGACGACAGGAAACAGTCATACCAGAAATTCTTGGCACCGCATGTCAGGTTCAATCGTGGAATACGGGACGATACACTCAAGCACTGTCTGCTCCTGAGAAACCCTACCAGGTCCGATGTGACTATGAACAATAGTCATACCTTGAACTTTGGATGCAGCACATATGACTCAAACGGAGAAGCAGGTAGACAAGGTTCCTTACTCAGGTGAAGAAACCCTTCCACCTGACGGACACCAGACTTTTGGAGTAGTGCATTTTAGGGAGACAAATGCGGGCACTAACAGAATGGTTCATCATGCCTTAAGACAGGGATTGCTGTCTTCACCTCCACACACTCTCCATTAATCCTGAGGGGAGCACTCAAGAATTAGCACCACCACCAGGGACAAGGAAACAACTTTTACAAGAGATTTAAAAACGGTATGCTCCAACGACGGTTAAGCCTCTATGAATAGGTAAATGGACAGTTATCCCAGGTGAAAAAAAGGTGCACTTGGTGGTTTCCTAGAAAACAAAGGGGCCTACCCTGAATCCTAAGTACATTTACAGTTAAAAACCGTCATGGCTCAAGCATGATTGTCACCCAGGTTGGGCGCTATAAATCAAAAATGTCATGAATATTTTCTGTGGGATAGCTCATGGCAGGGGTGAAAGCAGCCAACCCACGCGTGGGACATTTGAATATTAACAAAGGAAATTGGAAGTGATACGACAGCAAAAGCAGAAGAAAGTTTGTTCTGAATATGGGCAAGTTTCAAGATTGTCTGTGTATCACACAAATGAGGTAATGCTTGTGCCCTAATAAAAACGCAGGCACACGTGTAAAGATGACCTCGAAGGATGAACTACTCTCCCAGCATGCAAGTGCATTCAAGAAACTAAACATAGACGATTCAGCAGGGAAATATTCACAGCAGTAAGTAAGTAATCTTTATTGTTTAGTTAATAAAAACCATAACAATCAGCTCCTGGTATGCAATATATAAAATTCTATAAAATTCCATAGGCTCTTTAGCAATAAAATCCCTTCAAATATATATCTATAGTCGAATTTATAGAACTGAAGTGCAATGTGCCAGCTTTTTACCAGCTTTCAATTCTTAAACAGTTAAAACTCGTCAGTTAAAATCCCTTCACATGTATATCTATAGTCAAGTTTATAAAACTAAAGTGCAATGTGCCAGCTTTTTACCAGCTTTCAATTCTTAAACAGTTAAAACTCATCAGTTAAGGATGCGTCCCAGAGAGCAGATTTACGTCTGTGATGTAAGCAGTCAGAAATTTGATCAATCTGCATATTAACTGCGCATCGTTAGGGTCAAACATTGACATCACTGCAGGCCGACAAGAGCGAATCCCGTTTCTCTCAAAAATTGGTTTTAACAGTTGTCGACGTGCTTCATTTAAGACCAGACAAATACAAATCAGGTGGACCATATCTTCCTTGGGGCCGTTGCATAACCTACAAGAAATCTCTCCTCTGTTCTTCCACAATGGTTGATCCGCTCTAGATGGTAGAGCTCCTAAACGAAGCGCTAGGAAACGATGCTTAATATGAAGTGCAAAAGTTGAGGTCAGGTATTGTGATGGCGCCAAGGTGGTGTAAGTGTGCATTAGAAGCCAGGCGTGTGAGCGTTGTGCAAATTTAGCTTTATCATCTAAAAAGGATTGTAAACCTATTTCCTTTTTTATCGCTCAACACAAAAGGGGATATGAGATATTGGAACCCCATAGGTACTTCATTCGTGTCTCTTGCAGGGAGTTGTGCAAGTACCTATTGTATACTGACTTTGGATTATTTCTCACTGAATTATATAATGCCACAACTAGAGGGCTGACAGTATTTTTGCTTGTTTTGTACCAAATCTTTATTGTATGAGCTTTCCTATCCAGCTGCTGTTGTATTAGGCCAAATTGTAACCTGACCTGTGCAGTGGAAGCAGAGCGTGGAAGATTAAAGACTTATTTATAAACTTTTATTTGTTGCCGATCCAGTAGGAAAGCGTCTTTCCCGTGTAGAACTACACTTCCATATGTAGTGGCTGGGAGGAATTTGGCCGACATAACAGACAGTAATGGCTTGTACGATGGACCTTTTAATCTTTTAGCTAGGGCGCAGAAAGCAAACGCCAAGGCTTTACACTTTTGTGATATATACTGCTTTTGCTGCACGAGATTGGTCTTATTGTCTATAGTAAAGCCAAGGTATTTGTAGCTGCGAGTCGTTTCAAGAGTAATGCCGCTCAACTTTATTTTATTTGCAGAATTCAAAGGGCATCCTATGGACATGGTTTTAGTCTTTGAAGTGTTAACTTCTAGTTTGTTTATCTTTGCAAAGTCGCCTAAGGTACTAACCAGCCGTTGCAGCCCTATTTTTGTGTGGCTTAGCAAAACGATATCATCAGCATACGAAAGATGTGATATGGACAGACTTCCCATCCTTGGAGAATGTGATTTGGTTGCGTCCAGCTTTGAGGAGACATCTGCCATAAAAATATTAAAGAGGTGCAGGGCCAGAACGCAGCCTTGTTTTAGCCCTATATTTGTTGGTATCCTCCTAGAAATTTTCGAGCCATCTGCTACCTTGACCTGCACCCACGTTTTGTCATATAGCATTTCGATGCACCTAAGAATTCGTTCTTGCAAGCCCCAACTTCGCAATTTGCTCCAGAGAATTGCTCTATCCACCCGATCAAAAGCACTTTTGAAGTCCACAAAACATAAATGTAACTTTTTCTTTGAGCATTTCGCACGGTTGGCGATATCTCCTGGCGTAAGGATATTGATCACTGTGCCATAACCCTTCCAGAAACCAGTTTGATTCAAGGGGACCAGGTTGTTTAAGTTGGACCAGTTGAGCAGGTCTGCTAGAATTAAGGTGGCAAAATATTTGGCCTCACTATCAATTAGTGCTATCAATCTGTAGCTGGCTGGGTTTGCCCGACTACCAGCTATCTGGAATGATTCTATTGCACTCAACTTCAGTATATAAAATTGACAGTGTAGTTGACCAATAATCAAGAACAGCCTTGAATATTGCTTGTGGAAGACCGCTAGGGGCAGGGGCCCCATCCCTGCGGCCCCTCCTGATGACTTGGGCAATTTCCTTGGCACTGAATCTAGCCTCACACTGACAAGCATCTATAGGTTTTACCGAGACCTTCAGGTGCTGGTTTTCTTCAGATGATAGTGGTTTGAAAAAAATATCAGCCAGGTGCTCCACCCATTTATCTTCTGAAATTGATGTACAGTTTATTATTCTTACCTGCCTGCCAATTCCATTCACTGATTCCCAAAAGGCTCTTGAATTGGCCTTCTTTGAGTTATAAAGTAATTTGAGCCAGAAGTCATCCTCCTTCTTAGTTCGTGTTTGCCATACCTGATTCTTATAATTTTTTCGTAAGATTTTTATTTGGGCACATAAAGATTCTGTAGGAGGTCTATCTTTTGTAGATCTAAGATTTGCGCCTCAGTTCCTTTCTTAATTCTAAGATTTTTAGTGGTAGGCTTGATGACCTCATCCGATTATGATTTGGAGATTGATGCCTGGCAGAGCCAAGTGAAGGAACTGACCGTAGAAAGCTGGCCCACACTTCCACAGCTGACAGATCCTGGCATACTGCAGATTGAAGCAGAGCTTTTATATTTTTACACAGCCGTGGTAGTGAGGATTCTGACCAGATCAGGCGATTTAGGTTGTTGGAGGTTATTATTCCTAATTCCTTTGTAGCTAAAAGAAAGCCTGGGGCATTCCAAACCAATTCTATGTGTTGATATGAGTGGTCACTGTGGAGAGTAGGTTTGATTTTAAATTTGCTGACATGGGCTAGCAAGGGAAGAGACACAGCAGTATAATCGATTATAGTCACAGACTTTACACTATGATGAGTGACGCTTGGCGGCACATCATCTTTGATCCTGCCATTTAGTACCCTCATGCTCAGGTGCTCTAGTGCCTCTACCAGTTGTTTGCCCCTTGTATCCAGTCTCTTCTGTGCTGACCGAAATTGCGGCAGCACTGACCATATAGCGTTTTCAGCTGCCAGTTGCTCATCCGGTTCTGGAGTATGTATCAGGCTGGCATTAAAATCGCCCGTCACTAAAATATCCCATGTTGGGTTGGCGCATATTATCTCTTCTACCTTGTGCAGTAGTTTCTCAAAGAGAAGTACTTTCCGATGTTTCCGCGGGTGAGCATAAACATTAAAGATGATTAGCGGGACGTGCTGATTATTACTAAAATTGATTTTAATAGCCTGTAAGTCTGTCGTTGAAAAGGCCAGCTGCTCTGTTGTGGAATGAAGTGCCGTGGAGATATACGTGGCTAGACTACCGCTTGGCCTGCCCGATTTATTAGATTTGTCAGCTCTGATGTGATGTAAAGAGTAGCCACCTAGTTCAATCGGGTCTACCAGCCATGTTTCTTGCAGTACGATTATCGAATAATTGCAGCTGGTCATTGCTGTAAATTTATCTGTAATAATAGCTTTTGCTCCGGCGATGTTCCAAGACATAATGGTGACAGGCAACCTTTGATCTACATTTACTGCATTACGTGTACTAGGTCAATTGTTTCTTCTCACGTTTAAGGTATGAGCCATCCATCTCCATTCATCCTGTACTCCATTCCCTACAATTGGAGGGTCAATAGAAGTTTTTAAATTATTTTCCTCCCGTTTAGATTGCCGCTGTTCAAATTCCCCGGAGTCCAGGCCCCGTACAAATTCATGGGTCCATGGCTCCAGTTTTTGATTACATTTTCCTCTAGGGTTAACAATAGGGGAAAAGGATAGCGCGATCTGGTTGGTTGAAATAACTGTATACCCCACATTTCAAAATGCTGTTTTGCTGTCATAATTGATGTAGCAATTTCACTTGTTCTCCACATTGTTGATGTTTGTTCCAGGCCGTTCTGAGAGCTGCTGTGGAGGAATTTCACTGATATTAAATCTGCGGATATGATTTTCTTAGTTGATGGCAACTCAGCCAAAAGCCTCAGGATGTTACCTCTATTCAGGCTATCTTGTTGGCCCCGTGATTTATATTGTGGGGTTAAAAGGATCTGCCTTGATTCCCTATCGTTTTCGGTAGCCTGAATAGATTGTAATTGATGGGAGAGATCTGTAATTTTATGTGGCTTTGGCCTACTCGGCTGACCGTCTACTATTTGGGACCCTTTCTGATGTAGGTGATTGCTTGTTTAAGGAGGGATTATTTTGGAGGTCTGTTGCAGCAATTTGCTTGTTTTGAAAAGTAACTTTTGTTTTTATTAGCCCATGATTGTTGGAGATTGTGACCACCCTAGGGGGATGGTTATAACTTGGGCTTGTTACCGAGTATATTTCTCTGCTGGTAATATTAATGCTGGACCCATTACTAAATGGGGTATTTTAGGATACTGACTAATGGGCTGTGCTTTAACCTCATCACCATTTTTCCATAGGTGTGGTTTGAGGCTCGACCAAGTGGCCGACGTTGTATCTGGAGGAGTTGCTACAACTTGCACAGCACCAACTTGTGTGGGTGATCCTTTCATTGGGTGTGCCTTATGGCTCGACAGGATGCCCGATGTAGTTTCCGGGAGGGTTACTGTGAATTGTGAGGCAGCGGCTTGTGGAGCAGCCACGTGGAAAAGTGATCTTTGAGGCACTGATTGCTTCTTATTCCTACCGGACAAATTGGTATCTAACGCCAATACCTGTGGAACATATTTTAGTCTTAGTATCCCGACTCTTAGCGGCCCTAATGGGTCCTTCACTGGTGATTGAGCATCTGATTGGATCACAGATTTTTCGCTGCTCATGTGCATTTCTGCCGTTGGACACCCCTGACGAGGAGCCTGGTCCGTAGGTTCATCTCCAAAGCATGCAGGTTAGACTGCAATAGTTCCATCGGCTGGAGCATATTGTGTTCGACTGGCATTTGGAGGGCAGCAGATAGGAAGTCACCAGTTGGTAACTGTCCTGAATCATTAACTACCCCACCCTTGTGGCTTTGAGATGATTTGGGGTCTGAGGGCTTCCTGAAGACCCCAAAACCTGAGTTTGTGGTTTCTGGAACACCGAAATATGGGGTAGAGCTTGTCATTAACAACTTTGAAATAGAAGAGACCCTTGAGGCTATAAATAGCCTAAAACCTGGCAAAGCACCTGGACAAGATAAGCTTCCTGGAGACCTTTATAGATCGGAACCATATATCTGGTCCTGGTATATTAATGCCATCTCAAATAGTATAGCTGCAGGGGGGCAAATTCCAGGTACATGGAAGGGGGCAGAGATCATACCCATTTATAAAAAAGGGAATGCTAATCTCCCAGCTAACTATAGGCCAATTAGCCTTATAGACAACCTACAAAAGATCTTTGCTAAACAAATTTTGCAGAGGCTAATCAATTGGGTTGAGGAGTACCAAATCCTTTCCCATTTACAGGCAGGGTTTCGTGCAAAAACCAGCACGATAGACCAGGTCTTTCGATTGGCCATATTGCATTGGAAATATGTACTTGTGGCCAAACAATGCCTGTATGTGGTATTTATAGACCTGCGATCGGCTTTTGATTTGGTCCCAAGAGCCAAACTGTGGGAAGTGCTGGGTAGATTGGGAGTCCCAGAGGATCTATTACTCCTGTTAAAACGACTACATGAGAACACTTATGCCCAAGTGAGGTGGGGTGAACAAGGCGAACTGACAGAACGGATCCCAATCAGAAGAGGAGTTAGCCAAGGTTGCGTGTTAGCCCCCCTACTGTTTACCATATTTATCAACGAAGTAGTAAAGGCTGTGTCTATAGGCCAGAATGATGCCCCTTCCCTGAATACACAAAAAATCCCCATCTTGCTCTTTGCCGATGATTCACTCCTCATTTCTAAGACACCAATGGGGTTGCAAACCCTTGTTGACCGGTTTAACCAATTCTGTAGCGATCATGGGTTGGAGGTTAACATTAACAAAACCAAATTGATGGTGTTATCCAAGGGACCTAGGAAAATATGTTTCATTCATATTGAGGGAGTACCGTTGAAGGAAGTAAGCTCTATAGATTACCTGGGAGTTAGGTTAACCAGTAAACTACTATGGGAAGAGCAGATTACAAAAAGTGCAGGGCTCCTACAACACAGAGCCTCATCCATATTGCGTTTCTATCAAAGCTCCTTTACAAAGGTTGTTTCCCCAGCAATAAAAATTTACACAGCTAAGGCTCAAAGTGCAGCCCTGTACGGAGCGGAGGTATGGGGTTACGCTAACTGCAATAAGATCAGTGTGGGGGAAAACAACTTTGCAAGGGCTTTAATTGCATGTCCATGCACCACACCCTTGCTTCCATTATTTCTAGATCTGGGGTTAAGCCGAGTAGCAGATCTAGCTACTCTAAGACCTCTCCTTTATTGGATCAGGTTATGGATAACCCCCGAACTAGATATATATAAGACCGCATTACTCGATTTATTGAAATGCCAAAACGCTAATACTCTTCCCTGGATTCGCCATGTGGCCCATTGGCTCCGGCTTTTGGGTCTGGGTGACTATTAGGAAAATCCCCATAAATTAGAGAGACGGCATAAAAATGTTTTAAAGTTAACCTATTGGTCTTACGTTAAGGACAACTACATAACCCATAAATCCCATGGTCGCTTAACTAATTCCTTTACTGATATTAAATGGTCCCCAAAGTTTGAACCCTATTTGGATGTTATACCGGATTTGCAAGGCAAAAGCTTATATGCAAGGTTTCGTTTTGGCTCTCTGCCCCTGATGTCATTGATTCATAGGTGGGGGTCGATTAATCTTCCCGATATATGCCCTGCTTGTGGCAGTATTTTTGAAACCATTGAGCATTTCATGTTCTTCTGCCCAGCCTATGCGATTCCGCGAATAAAATGGATCCGCAAGATTTGCAGGGACATGGGATTCAAGAACTGCTCTTTGGCTCTACGGGTTTTAAAAAGCCATAATTCAGCTGATGTAATTCTTTCAGTAAGCAAGTATTTAGCAACAGCTTGGCGCATACGTTGCCATCTCCAAAAAGTTATTTAAGGTCTTATCTCTTTATAGGTAAGATTTAGAGTCATATGTGCAATTCAAGTTATTGTTTTAATGTTTCTACACCTATTTACAGACATGTATTTACTTATTC
Organism: Pleurodeles waltl; assembly: GCF_031143425.1. Taxonomy (NCBI): domain Eukaryota; kingdom Metazoa; phylum Chordata; class Amphibia; order Caudata; family Salamandridae; genus Pleurodeles; species Pleurodeles waltl. Next base: position 769,524,674 of record NC_090436.1, read on the forward strand.
ACTTAAGAATTATTTATTATTTTGTTTTATGTGCTTTTATGGTCATTGATGAACAAAGTTGATGATGAAGATGATGATGAATTATTGACCATGTGGTTTGGACAGGGCTTTGGAATAGATTTTTTTTTAGACATTATGAGGGTCATTCTGACCCTGGCGGCCGGTGGCCGCCAGGGCCACCGACCACGGGAGCACCGCCAACAGGCTGGCGGTGCTCCAACGAGCATTCTGACCACGGCGGTTCAGCCGCGGTCAGAAGCGGAAAGTCAGCGGTCTCCCGCCGACTTTCCGCTGCTCGTGTGAATCCTCCATGGCTGCGGAGCGCGCTCCGCAGCCATGAGGATTCCGACCCCCCCTACCGCCATCCTGTTCATGGCGGGAAAGCCGCCATGAACAGGATGGCGGTAGGGGGGGTCGCGGGGCCCCCCGTAAGAGGGCCCCGCAAAGTATTTCAGTGTCTGCCTTGCAGACACTGAAATACGCGACGGGTGCCACTGCACCCGTCGCACCTTCCCACTCCGCCGGCTCGATTACGAGCCGGCATCCTCGTGGGAATGTCGTTTTCCCCTGGGCTGGCTGGCGGTTTTTCAGCAACCGCCCGCCAGCCCAGGGGAAAACTTGTAATACCCGCCGCGGTCTTTTGACCGCGGCGCGGTATTTCGGAGGGGGGAATTCTGGCGGGCGGCCTCCGCCGCCCGCCAACATTGGAATGACCCCCTATGTAGGTAATCATCATGTGTTTCTGCTATTTTAACACTAGTATTAGCCACAAAGTGTTATTTTTTATGCACCTGTCTGGTACTCGTGCCATTTTAACATGAATCCGATAACCATTTTAAGTTATTATATAAGCTTTTTATCACACTGTGCTTGTGTCTTAATGACTTGACAGTGCTTAAACTTGCCATATGATTGTGCCGGTAGTAGGCTCTCTTTGTTAAAGTATGCCATCTAAATTATTAAGGAATTGTATTACTATGTAACATCAAATTAGCACTTTAAATCTTTAAATCTTGGGTCGGATAGTTTGTATTTATCTTGATGATGATACCACCTGGGAAATTTGTATTTGAAACCACCTCATATTGTTTTAAGAGCTTTTAAATATTTGTATTATTTTAACGTTATGAAGTAGACGTCTTAGAAACCTTGGCATCTAAATGTTAAGCTATGTATCGGGAATAATGGTGGATTATAGTAGGCCATGGCCTATAGAAGCTTTTCTTATTCTAAACCTTATTATTTTTAGCCAGTGTGAAAGCAAAATGAAACAAACGTACCTTTTTTGTACAATTTAATATGTAACTTTTATGACCCATGGTCGAATAAAGTACATATGATGATGAAACTTTGACATGTGTTTGTTTCCTTGCCTTTCTGGCTCGCTTTTTTTGTCTCTTAGATTGAGGTTTCAATATTGGAGATAGATGCTCATTTGTACACTCTGAGTTAGTGGGCAATGTTTCTTCCAAGTGTGATGAATTATCTGTACAAATTGAGTTTATGCACTGAATGTTTGCCTCTTTTTTTACAGGACTACTTGCCGCAGAACCTGATATCTTTTGGAATGGGACTGTGCAAGGTGAATCGTGGTTAGGATTCCTGGGGATGGCTTTGTTGGTTTTACTTGTTTTAACTTCCTGCAATATCTTGTAGGAGGCTGGACTGGCTTGTAGTGAGTACCAAGGGGTACTTACACCTTGCACCAGGCCCAGGTATCCCTTATTAGTGTATAGGGTGTCTAGCAGCTTAGGCTGATAGATAATGGTAGCTTAGCAGAGCAGCTTAGGCTGAACTAGGAGACGAGTGAAGCTCCTACAGTACCACTAGTGTCATATGCACAATATCATAAGAAAACACAATACACAGATATACTAAAAATAAAGGTACTTTATTTTTACGACAATATGCCAAAAGTATCTCAGTGAGTACCCTCAGTATGAGGATAGCAAATATACACAAGATATATGTACACAATACCAAAAATAAGCCCTCGTTCACAGTGCACTGTTTCCTGTTTTGAAGAGCCTGTGCTGTAGGCTTCCGATCTAAGATCTTGTTTGTGGTATATGGTTTCCAATTGCTTGTGGTGAGGGTTTTTTTTCAGATGAGATCTGGTTGACATCCCGCTTCTTCCCACTTTTTCAAAGGCCATTTAATTATGCCTTGTTAGGAATCCTTTGTGTGGGAGATTCCAGCTAGTTTTAAAAGCTGTAGGCCTTTTTATAGCCCTGAGATTATTGGGCAGGTTGGCACTAATGACCACAATCTAGCAGAACCAGTGTTGTGGTTGAATAAACCAGGGATCACAGAGCCTCACTGCTGCAATACATCAGACAACCATTCGGAGCTGTTGCTCTTATCCAGTGGCTAATATTTAGAGTGTGTGTGAGAGTACAGACACTCTTTATTAATGTTAGTTGTGTCAGGTTATGTGAAGTTGTTGTGCATCATCGAGAATCTCTATCCGCCTCTACTTTACCACCAGTCTCCTCCAGTCTCCGGTTTTGTTGAGACGCATGGGGGGTGGATACTGTTTTCAGTTCTGATCTGTTCACAAGATGTGCAGCGATGCGGACAGAAATGTGTGTCACTTGTCAGGCATACTGCGGTTATGGGCAAAGTGGATACCCCAGGTATTTCACTTACTTTCTCCATGTGCCACACCAGTCTGCTTCCACCAGCCCTCTCTGGCAGTTTTCTGTCATTGCGTGTGCTGCCTTGTATTGCAGCCTGGCCGCTTGTGGCCAGCTCCTTCCCCACATACCTCAGCCTCCTTCTAAAACTGAGCACCACAAAGAACAATGTGAGACCACACAGCACAGATGTCGGAGCCCAAGCCAGGCCAGAAGCACACTGTAGTGGACACAGCACCCAGAAGCACAGGGGGAATGCAACAACCCTCTCCCAACGAAGATGCAAGAGGACACCAGAGAAGTCCCGGGGATGGCATCAGTCATGATCGCCAACTACAGCCCAGCACTGCAACGCCAAGGACAGACTCTGTACTCCCCTAATGGTAGCCGAGTGTGCAAGCACAAGGGCCTCGGCTCAGCACACTTCTGGCCCCAAGCAGCTTTGGGCAAACCTCTTCCCCAGGGCTGTACCTGGCAGGGCTCAAGACCTTCTTGTGGTGCAGTGGTGATACATGCAGGAACAGCCTGGAGCAGGAACCATCAGCGTGCACAGGCACAGTGATTAGCATGCAGCTGGCTGCCGGAGGAGAATAATATACTTGAAGACAATAATTAACTCGATGTTTTCTGCTGCATATGAGCATTTGCTCAAAAAAGCAGTAATATACAAAGCGGATACCAGACATGGGGACTAATTTAGATCCATTGATAACGCGTCCAGCCCTTATAAATTACCTGTACCTGGACACGTTGGAGGTCGGTGAATCTTTTAACCGAGTCGGGCTCTCCTCATCCTAAAATAGTCGAGTCACTCAGATCAATAATCAATAACTATTGCAATCGGTAATCAATACTCAATTAATAGATCACTATAGCTCATCAGAAATCAATAACAGTTGGAATTTCGGCGCACCATGACCTTTCAGTCATGAATAACCACACCAGTTTATTAAAAGTTTGTGAATTTATTTCCCTATATTAACAAAGCTAACACGATGTATATAAGTCTCAAAACCAAATGATATATGTATATGAACATTACAGGCTGTCCATAACGGCGGAAGAAACGCAATCTGCGCAAAATCTGGATAAAAACAATAAAACACCCTGGTGTCTAGGCTGCATTTCTGCTGCCCGATCGCAGAAATGCTGAGAAAGACATCAAAGGAAAGGAATGGCCTTTCCTTTCCTTTGGTGCCTTTCTCGGCCCCTACACGTGATCGGAGGTGAAATGCAGCCACGGCAACGGACGTAACCACCTCGTCCCGGGCACCCAAGTGGTTAAAATGTTGTTGGAGGGGGCTCTGTATGGTTTCGTTGATTACTTACAGACTAGTTTCTTTTGATCCAAGTAATTTCCTTTAAATTATCCACCGGGAGCACTAACATGTCAGGAATGATGCATGCACAGTAACCTGTTAACCATGGGCCAATAAAAACGCTTGTTTTATTTTCTAAAGAACTGATATTTATATTCAGTTCTGATAATCTATTTGCCAAGCATTGCATCAAGTCCACCTGCAGTTCTAGTTTGTGTGATTACTGCAAGCAGGGTCGAGTTCATTGATGTTAATATGGAGTGTCTCATGAGGGGACTGCCTTTCAGGGTCATTACTGGTCATCCTGCCTGCTTCCCCTTGCATTTCTTCAGTGTCTTTCAGCAGCTTGGCATCCACCTTACTTAGTGCGAAGCTGACTGAGTGATCTATTTTGTTATGCTGTATGTTGCCTTAAAGAATGCCTTCCTGAGTGGTCATACAGGGTATTTCTAGTGTGGGTATATTAGGCAGTCTCTCTAATTCATTGTTGCTACAACGTACTTGAGCTGTTGCCTCAGTCTTTCACTGGAGAGGTGCATCCGGCATCTAGTCCTGGAGGATTTCTGTGTGCTGCTCCATATCCATTTTTGTGTTGTTATTTGTCTCCAGGTTTCTGTTATTTGTAATCCTGCAATTCCAGCAAGCCAGAAAGACCTTTTGAAAAGGCAAAGGGCCTTATTTCAATCTTGGTGGTAGCAGTCCCACTGTTGGTTTTCGGTTGGAAAACCCTCCACCGCCTTGGTGGTCCACCCGCCCACCCGATTTAGAATTTGATGGGAGAAAGAGCGCTGGAGTCCTGCTGACTCTGCCACAAATCTCTAGTCACCTCGACGGCAACAATGGGAATAGGTCCTGAGTGCAGGGCTCCAACCACCTTTATTGCTGAGCTGATTTGGACGAACCATGCGACCGAGCCTACTGTATTGGAGCAACTTCCAAACCTGAGTTGGTGCACTGGAGTGGAAATGAGGTACAAATCTACTTTGTTCCCTGTTTGCTTTTGTTTTTGACTGGACACGATTGGACATGACCTACTGCCTCTGTTGCCACTGGACCACGTAGAAAACACAACTCCCGGTTGATGGACTGAAAGGTAGGGAACCTGCATTGGCTGTGTACGTTGAGTGGTCACCGCATATGAGCTCCGACCATTGCAGTCATATACATGTCACAGTATTTTTTTCAATTGCTATGCCATGTATATGTTGGGAGCACATTTGTGTGAGACATGGAGGGGGACACAAAGGTACATGACACATATCGCACACATACACAACTGTCATTTTGGTGTCAATATTCATTGCCAAATGAATGCTTGCACCACAGCGATAGTACATTCACACCTGAATCTGTCCGTGTGTGCACTTTGCAAAGGGGGCTGTACCTGTAATGTAGTGCTTCTAGTTGTGTAGGTGAGTCACTTCATCTATGTATGTGTGCAATTTGATTGGCTGATTGAGCTAGAGGGAGCTGGAGTGGGTGATGTGGTTGTGTCTGTTTGTGTGCCACTTTCATGTGGGTTCAATGTTGTGTATGTTTAGTTGTGTGTTGTGTTGCTGTGTGCAACATTCAGGTGAGTGTTGTGTGGTTGTCATTGCCATGAGGTGTATAGGTGTGGTTGTGTGTGAATGTGTTTGTGTAGATCAGTGTGTAGTTGTGTTAGTTGTGGTTGTGCCTTGTGTGGGTGCAGTGTCAATAATGTGTTTGTGCTGTGTCATGGATGTATGGCAATGTGTGTTTTTGGCATGTACGTGTTGTGTCGTGTTAAAATGGCAATGGATTATAGTGTGTATGTGATGAGTTGTGAAATGTGTTGTGCAGGTGGACACATATGACTATGGTACAGTGTGTGCATGATTTACCTCTATTTCATTTGCCACTACCATTGTATGATGTCCATTGGGTCCAGTAACGGGGTACCTCGTCACTGCCAATACAACACCTGCAGGACTGTAACATATAAATAGGGTTTGCAGTATCCCACCAGCCTGATGGCTAGGCAAGCACTCCGTAGTGGCGGTCTGTGGCTCAGCCACAATACATCTAAATCCGGCGGACAGAACACTGCCATAACAGCATATTGGTGGTAATACCACCAAGATCTGAAGTATTTTGAAGAACTACTGAACCAGCCCATGTTGAAGTCTACACCAGACATACAGCCAACTGATAAAGACTTGCCAACTGACTGCAGCAGAACAACCATGAAAGAAATACTCTGAACCATCAATCCTCTTGAGGAATTTCTGCTGAGGCACTGAAGGCATGCATTGAAACATCAGTACACATACTCTACCCCATGTTTGGAAGGGTCTGGGATGAGGACGAGGTGCCATCAGGCTGGAAGGATGTATATCTGAACAAGATCCCCAAGAAAGGTGATCTAAGTGCAAGCTACAGAGGGATAATGCTTCTATCAACCAAAAAGTGTTCAACAGAGTTATCTTGAATAGAATGAAAGAACAACTTGATGCTCAGTTGTGAGACAAGCAAGATGGCTTCCATAAAGTTACATCCTGCACAGACTAGATTGCAACATGGAGGAACATCATTGAGCAGTCGATGGAATGGAACTTCCCGCTTTCTGTCAACTTAATTGATTATGAGATGGCATATGACAGTGTGGACAGAGAGACTCTTTGGAAACTCCTCTGCCACCATGGATTACCTGATAAACTTGTAATATTATCAGGAAGTCTTATGTGAGAATGACCTTCAAAATAGTCCATGGAGAACAATGCATGAAAGCATTTGAAGTGAGGACCGGAGTCCATCAGGGATGTTTGCACTTCCCTTACTCTTCCTGCTGGTCAGAGACTGGATCATGAAGACATTCACAGCAAAGAGAAGTAATGAGATCCAGTGTACACCTTGAATGTAGCTCAACAACCTGAACTTTCAAGATGACCTGGCCCATCTCTCCCATACCCATCTGCAGATGCAAGAGATGACTGAAAAAGTGGCAACCACATCACACAACTTGGCTTCAACATCCACAGGTGAAAAACCAAGATCCTGAATACTAACACAACCACCAAATCTAGTCACTCTTGCAGGCAATGCACTGGAAGAAGTTAGGATTTCACCTACCTGGGAAGTATTATAGACAAGGAGGGTGGCACTGACGCTGATGTCAAGACAAGGATTGGCAAAGTAAGGGCTGCCTTCATTCAGCTAAATAAGATCTTGAGCTCTAAGGACCTAGCACTGCAAACCAAGATCAGGCTTTTTAACATCAATGTAAAATTAGTCCTGCTGTATGGAGCAGAACTTGGGGGACAACAGTGACCACCACCAACCAAGTCTAGACCTTCATCAACACCTATGTGATGAACATCCTTCAAATCCCCTGGCCAATAACCATCAGCAACAACTACCTATGGCAACAGACTTCCCAACTCTCTTCTCATAAGTAAACAATGAAAAGATGCTGGAGCTGGAAAAGTCACACCCTTCGCAAGCCTGCATCAAACACCAACAGGCAAGCCCTTACCTGGAACCCTTAAGGGAAAACAAAAATAGGAAGGCCAAGAAACACCTGACATCAAGGCCTCAAGACTGACTGCAAGGGAATGGGTTACACCTGGATTCAAATTGAAAGAAAAGCCAAGGACAGGGATGGCTGGAGAGTCCTGGTTGATGGCCTACACCCCTAGATGCATAATTAAGTATATAAGTAATCCTGCATTGCTGGCAGTTCAAGCCCTCGTTCACAGTGCACTGTTTCCTGTTTTGAAGAGCCTGTGCTGTAGGCTTCCGATCTAAGATCTTGTTTGTGGTATATGGTTTCCAATTACTTGTGGTGAGGGTTTTTTTTCAGATGAGATCTGGTTGACATCCCGCTTCTTCCCACTTTTTCATAGGCCATTTAATTATGCCTTGTTAGGAATCCTTTGTGTGGGAGATTCCAGCTAGTTTTAAAAGCTGTAGGCCTTTTTATAGCCCTGAGATTATTGGTCAGGTTGGCACTAATGACCACAATCTAGAAGAACCAGTGTTGTGGTTGAATAAACCAGGGATCACAGAGCCTCACTGCTGCAATACATCAGACAACCATTCGGAGCTGTTGCTCTTATCCAGTGGCTAATATTTAGTGTGTGTGTGAGAGTACAGACACTCTTTATTGATGTTAGTTGTGTCAGGTTATGTGAAGTTATTGTGCATCATCGAGAATCTCTATCCGCCTCTACTTTACCACCAGTCTCCTCCAGTCTCCGGTTTTGTTGAGACGCATGGGGGTGGATACTGTTTTCAGTTCTGATCTGTTCACAAGATGTGCAGCGATGCGGACAGAAATGTGTGTCACTTGTCAGGCATACTGCGGTTATGGGCAAAGTGGATACCCCAGGTATTTCACTTACTTTCTCCATGTGCCACACCAGTCTGCTTCCACCAGCCCTCTCTGGCAGTTTTCTGTCATTGCGTGTGCTGACTTGTATTGCAGCCTGGCCGCTTGTGGCCAGCTCCTTCCCCACATACCTCAGCCTCCTTCTAAAACTGAGCACCACAAAGAACAATGTGAGACCACACAGCACAGATGTCGGAGCCCAAGCCAGGCCAGAAGCACACTGTAGTGGACACAGCACCCAGAAGCACAGGGGGAATGCAACAACCCTCTCCCAACGAAGATGCAAGAGGACACCAGAGAAGTCCCGGGGATGGCATCAGTCATGATCGCCAACTACAGCCCAGCACTGCAACGCCAAGGACAGACTCTGTACTCCCCTAATAGTAGCCGAGTGTGGAAGCACAAGGGCCTCGGCTCAGCACACTTCTGGCCCCGAGCAGCTTTGGGCAAACCTCTTCCCCAGGGCTGTACCTGGCAGGGCTCAAGACCTTCTTGTGGTGCAGTGGTGATACATGCAGGAACAGCCTGGAGCAGGAACCATCAGCGTGCACAGGCACAGTGATTAGCATGCAGCTGGCTGCCGGAGGAGAATAATATACTTGAAGACAATAATTAACTCGATGTTTTCTGCTGCATATGAGCATTTGCTCAAAAAAGCAGTAATATACAAAGCGGATACCAGACATGGGGACTAATTTAGATCCATTGATAACGCGTCCAGCCCTTATAAATTACCTGTACCTGGACACGTTGGAGGTCGGTGAATCTTTTAACCAAGTCGGGCTCTCCTCATCCTAAAATAGTCGAGTCACTCAGATCAATAATCAATAACTATTGCAATCGGTAATCAATACTCAATTAATAGATCACTATAGCTCATCAGAAATCAATAACAGTTGGAATTTCGGCGCACCATGACCTTTCAGTCATGAATAACCACACCAGTTTATTAAAAGTTAGTGAATTTATTTCCCTATATTAACAAAGCTAACACGATGTATATAAGTCTCAAAACCAAATGATATATGTATATGAACATTACAGGCTGTCCATAACGGCGGAAGAAACGCAATCTGCGCAAAATCTGGATAATGATACACTCAGTTATCGCAATGCAAATCACTAATATGACTAACTGTATTTGACTAATTTCATACATTGGTCAGCATAACAAGATTTCAAATCAACATGGTGCATCAAATGAATCCCTCGACTAATCTCTAATTAGCATTGGCATGTGGGACTTCATGCAAAACAAATTTAGTCAACACAAATTTGTTAAACTTCTAGCTAGGACCCTATCAAAATAGCAGTTGGTACCTAAAAGGAAAAACACAATGCATAATACATTTATCCTTTCATATTTACCAAGTACAATCAGCATTCAAGAAAAGTCTTCGTCCTTCAGGTACGGGTTGATCAGCATGGGACAAGATTCAAAGGGGCAAAGTTAAGGACAAGCTTCCTTGCAGCGGCAAGGATAATGGGGCAAAGTTACTGCATGGGCAAGATGGGGCAAATCAAAGTTAAAGTCTCTAGGGTGAGAATTCTTAAAGTCTCTTTCTCTCAGATAGAGAAAAGGGCATCAGGGTGTCGTCCAAAATGGAGTCTGGCATCTGGCTTCAAACTGGCATCGAGGAAAATGGCTGACTTCTCTTTGTCCAGTGGGTTTAAGTAAGAAACATTCCAAATTCTGCAGGGTCTTCCATTGGAGGGTTCATAGGTTGGCTTCAAATTGTCCAATGAAAATTGTCTTTTACTAGCGCTCATTTATGCATACACTGTCCTTGGAGCCTTGGAACACAAATTGTAACATGGTTTGCCAATTATTTTACTATCTGTACCTTCATTGTCCACACCTGCAGACTGACCTTGTATCAAAGGGGATGAAACCGGCCTAGTACCAAACCTTGGAGATAAGTGTATCAGTCAGCTCTACTGGAAAAATACAACTTCAAGCAAGAATATATGTTTCATTAGTTCAAGAAAAAACCACGCAGTTAGAAATTGAGACCAGGCAACTAGGCCAAAGCCTGTACTAAATTTAAGCTAAGCAAAACAGTTTTCAAACAAGAAATCATGGCATACATTTGCAATTATGACGGATTACTACATTTTCAATACTTCATGATTAATAAAGCTCGTTTACAATGATGGCGAACTACCCCGAGGGCACAATTTCCCTCGTACATTATTTTCTTTACTAAAATCACACTACATTATACGTTTTGATTACACGATATGTATGAATATATGTTGGACCCTCTTTTTCTGCGTCATCACCATCACAAACATGGCAGCTGCCTTGTGCAAAGTATTACAAATGAGTTATAGCCGATGGCACTTGTAATACTTTAGACCAGTCCTGGAAAGGGGCACCAAAAGCACCCTGGCAAAAATGCTCAAACCAGCCCCAGACCCGTCCTTTCCTTTTACAATCTTTCTCTTTCCATCTATCAAATGTCTATATTCTCTTCCCTTCTCTCCTCTGTCTCTTTTCCTTCTCTGATCACTTTCTCTAAGTCTTTCCACTCCTTCCATCTCTTTCACTCTGTGCAGAAGCCTCCTCGTGATAGCCTTGGGAAGCTAAGTAAAGTGACAGAGGTACAGGGCAGCCCTGGGTTTTCAAATCCGTCATCCAGCAGCTCCAGCCCACCAGGGAAATGCCTGATCAAATAAAAAGACCAGTCCAGCCCTGCTGCACACATGGTATTTGCCATGTTTTTTCGGAATATACCCCTCACCAATCTCTAAATAAGGCCCCCAGTTTCCAAAATGATAGTGAATTTGGTCCACTGGCAGGTTAGGATAAGATATGAAAAATGCATGTGTACTTGATCTGGTTCAGAAGAAGTGCACGTCCTGCCCTGGCTGTTGCACAGGGCACACAACTTCAACAATACATCCCTGGGCGAGGTAAATATGATGATGAGTAAACACATACCAACATTGTTATTTCATTGCATTGATTGCGGTGATCATGAAAAACGTGCTTCAGATAGCAAGAAAAATAAAGATATAAAGACTTTCCTTTGACCACTTTTAGTCAAACTACAACGTCCAGTCTGAAGGATCTATTTTCTGTTTTTTATAAAATTGAATTACTACTTGAGTGCTGTAGTCAGCAGCATTTATTGCAACCGTTATTTATGCATTGATGGAATGGACTCTTGTATTTCATGGTGTGCGAAGACCACCTAGACTTCAAGATACTTCAAGGTGTCAAATTAGTTATGGGATTAGTTCGTTATAGGTTTCTACTCGAGAATCAAACAAGTCTTGGGTTGAATTAAACGATTGCTGAGTCGGGAAGTCCTACTGTATCATAATTGCCCCATATTGTCCTACACCTTGTGATATTAGGACAGCTTGTTTGTGCCTGTGTTACCATACCACATCTACACGCTGTCACATGACATCTTACGTTCTATTGTTTTAAAGAACTTGGGTGGGTTGAACTTGATAAAATACACATGAGAGATAAAGAGGCTGATTGCTGCTTTCATATGGGAGATCCGCACGTGGGAGTGAGGACGAGCAGCTCAGAAAAACATTCTAATATCCATGTGGGAAGGAATAGCTTATTTTACGAATTTAGCAAATTTCTTCATGGAGAATCAGGTCTCTGTATTTCAGGGCATAAATTGATTTTGTTTTTTCATTAGGTCCGGGTCAAATTTGGATAATATTCTTTAGCGAATTTGTACGGAATGGACAGATATCATGCAAAAGTGTGCATTACTATGAGAAATGCCATTCTGCCACCGTCCAGGCCTTGTCCAGGTGCAACTGCTATATCCAGAGGCACAATTTAGGCCCAAATACAAACATTTCACCCAAACATGGCGAAAGTCCACCCTCTGATTGTGTCAGTCAGTGGCCAGAGTAGGTCATAGGTCATAAGTGGCGTCATCATGCTTCAGAGATCTTGGAGCAGAGCACGAGGAAGAACTAGGGAGATTGTCCCCCTTTTCTTTGTTGGTGCAGTGCCCCTGGTTCAAAGGGATATATGGGGCAACCCACTCCAGCATTATGTTGGATTCTGCAAATCCCACCTACTCCGGGGTGACGACAGGAAACAGTCATACCAGAAATTCTTGGCACTGCATGTCAGGTTCAATCGTGGAATACGGGACGATACACTCCAGCACTGTCTGCTCCTGAGAAACCCTACCAGGTCCGATGTGACTATGAACAATAGTCATACCTTGAACTTTGGATGCAGCACATATGACTCAAACGGAGAAGCAGGTAGACAAGGTTCCTTACTCAGGTGAAGAAACCCTTCCACCTGACGGACACCAGACTTTTGGAGTAGTGCATTTTAGGGAGACAAATGCGGGCACTAACAGAATGGTTCATCATGCCTTAAAACAGGGATTGCTGTCTTCACCTCCACACACTCTCCATTAATCCTGAGGGGAGCACTCAAGAATTAGCACCACCACCAGGGACAAGGAAACAACTTTTACAAGAGATTTAAAAACGGTATGCTCCAACGACGGTTAAGCCTCTATGAATAGGTAAATGGACAGTTATCCCAGGTGAAAAAAAGGTGCACTTGGTGGTTTCCTAGAAAACAAAGGGGCCTACCCTGAATCCTAAGTACATTTACAGTTAAAAACCGTCATGGCTCAAGCATGATTGTCACCCAGGTTGGGCGCTATAAATCAAAAATGTCATGAATATTTTCTGTGGGATAGCTCATGGCAGGGGTGAAAGCAGCCAACCCACGCGTGGGACATTTGAATATTAACAAAGGAAATTGGAAGTGATACGACAGCAAAAGCAGAAGAAAGTTTGTTCTGAATATGGGCAAGTTTCAAGAGTGTCTGTGTATCACACAAATGAGGTAATGCTTGTGCCCTAATAAAAACGCAGGCACACGTGTAAAGATGACCTCGAAGGATGAACTACTCTCCCAGCATGCAAGTGCATTCAAGAAACTAAACATAGACGATTCAGCAGGGAAATATTCACAGCAGTAAGTAAGTAATCTTTATTGTTTAGTTAATAAAAACCATAACAATCAGCTCCTGGTATGCAATATATAAAATTCTATAAAATTCCATAGGCTCTTTAGCAATAAAATCCCTTCAAATATATATCTATAGTCGAATTTATAGAACTGAAGTGCAATGTGCCAGCTTTTTACCAGCTTTCAATTCTTAAACAGTTAAAACTCGTCAGTTAAAATCCCTTCACATGTATATCTATAGTCAAGTTTATAAAACTAAAGTGCAATGTGCCAGCTTTTTACCAGCTTTCAATTCTTAAACAGTTAAACCTCGTCAGTTAAGGATGCGTCCCAGAGAGCAGATTTACGTCTGTGATGTAAGCAGTCAGAAATTTGATCAATCTGCATATTAACTGCGCATCGTTAGGGTCAAACATTGACATCACTGCAGGCCGACAAGAGCGAATCCCGTTTCTCTCAAAAATTGGTTTTAACAGTTGTCGACGTGCTTCATTTAAGACCAGACAAATACAAATCAGGTGGACCATATCTTCCTTGGGGCCGTTGCATAACCTACAAGAAATCTCTCCTCTGTTCTTCCACGATGGTTGATCCGCTCTAGATGGTAGAGCTCCTAAACGAAGCGCTAGGAAACGATGCTTAATATGAAGTGCAAAAGTTGAGGTCAGGTATTGTGATGGCGCCAAGGTGGTGTAAGTGTGCATTAGAAGCCAGGCGTGTGAGCGTTGTGCAAATTTAGCTTTATCATCTAAAAAGGATTGTAAACCTATTTCCTTTTTTATCGCTCAACACAAAAGGGGATATGAGATATTGGAACCCCATAGGTACTTCGTTCGTGTCTCTTGCAGGGAGTTGTGCAAGTACCTATTGTATACTGACTTTGGATTATTTCTCACTGAATTATATAATGCCACAACTAGAGGGCTGACAGTATTTTTGCTTGTTTTGTACCAAATCTTTATTGTATGAGCTTTCCTATCCAGCTGCTGTTGTATTAGGCCAAATTGTAACCTGACCTGTGCAGTGGAAGCAGAGCGTGGAAGATTAAAGACTTGTTTATAAACTTTTATTTGTTGCCGATCCAGTAGGAAAGCGTCTTTCCCGTGTAGAACTACACTTCTATATGTAGCGGCTGGGAGGAATTTGGCCGACATAACAGACAGTAATGGCTTGTACGATGGACCTTTTAATCTTTTAGCTAGGGCGCAGAAAGCAAACGCCAAGGCTTTACACTTTTGTGCGATATACTGCTTTTGCTGCACGAGATTGGTCTTATTGTCTATAGTAAAGCCAAGGTATTTGTAGCTGCGAGTCGTTTCAAGAGTAATGCCGCTCAACTTTATTTTATTTGCAGAATTCAAAGGGCATCCTATGGACATGGTTTTAGTCTTTGAAGTGTTAACTTCTAGTTTGTTTATCTTTGCAAAGTCGCCTAAGGTACTAACCAGCCGTTGCAGCCCTATTTTTGTGTGGCTTAGCAAAACGATATCATCAGCATACGAAAGATGTGATATGGACAGACTTCCCATCCTTGGAGAATGTGATTTGGTTGCGTCCAGCTTTGAGGAGACATCTGCCATAAAAATATTAAAGAGGTGCAGGGCCAGAACGCAGCCTTGTTTTAGCCCTATATTTGTTGGTATCCTCCTAGAAATTTTCGAGCCATCTGCTACCTTGACCTGCACCCACGTTTTGTCATATAGCATTTCGATGCACCTAAGAATTCGTTCTTGCAAGCCCCAACTTCGCAATTTGCTCCAGAGAATTGCTCTATCCACCCGATCAAAAGAACTTTTGAAGTCCACAAAACATAAATGTAACTTTTTCTTTGAGCATTTCGCACGGTTGGCGATATCTCCTGGCGTAAGGATATTGATCACTGTGCCATAACCCTTCCAGAAACCAGTTTGATTCAAGGGGACCAGGTTGTTTAAGTTGGACCAGTTGAGCAGGTCTGCTAGAATTAAGGTGGCAAAATATTTGGCCTCACTATCAATTAGTGCTATCAATCTGTAGCTGGCTGGGTTTGCCCGACTACCAGCTATCTGGAATGATTCTATTGCACTCAACTTCAGTATATAAAATTGACAGTGTAGTTGACCAATAATCAAGAACAGCCTTGAATATTGCTTGTGGAAGACCGCTAGGGCCAGGGGCCCCATCCCTGCGGCCCCTCCTGATGACTTGGGCAATTTCCTTGGCACTGAATCTAGCCTCACACTGACAAGCATCTATAGGTTTTACCGAGACCTTCAGGTGCTGGTTTTCTTCAGATGATAGTGGTTTGAAAAAAATATCAGCCAGGTGCTCCACCCATTTATCTTCTGAAATTGATGTACAGTTTATTATTCTTACCTGCCTGCCAATTCCATTCACTGATTCCCAAACGGCTCTTGAATTGGCCTTCTTTGAGTTATAAAGTAATTTGAGCCAGAAGTCATCCTCCTTCTTAGTTCGTGTTTGCCATACCTGATTCTTATAATTTTTTCGTAAGATTTTTATTTGGGCACATAAAGATTCTGTAGGAGGTCTATCTTTTGTAGATCTAAGATTTGCGCCTCAGTTCCTTTCTTAATTCTAAGATTTTTAGTGGTAGGCTTGATGACCTCATCCGATTATGATTTGGAGATTGATGCCTGGCAGAGCCAAGTGAAGGAACTGACCGTAGAAAGCTGGCCCACACTTCCACAGCTGACAGATCCTGGCATACTGCAGATTGAAGCAGAGCTTTTATATTTTTACACAGCCGTGGTAGTGAGGATTCTGACCAGATCAGGCGATTTAGGTTGTTGGAGGTTATTATTCCTAATTCCTTTGTAGCTAAAAGAAAGCCTGGGGCATTCCAAACCAATTCTATGTGTTGATATGAGTGGTCACTGTGGAGAGTAGGTTTGATTTTAAATTTGCTGACATGGGCTAGCAAGGGAAGAGACACAGCAGTATAATCGATTATAGTCACAGACTTTACACTATGATGAGTGACGCTTGGCGGCACATCATCTTTGATCCTGCCATTTAGTACCCTCATGCTCAGGTGCTCTAGTGCCTCTACCAGTTGTTTGCCCCTTGTATCCAGTCTCTTCTGTGCTGACCGAAATTGCGGCAGCACTGACCATATAGCGTTTTCAGCTGCCAGTTGCTCATCCGGTTCTGGAGTATGTATCAGGCTGGCATTAAAATCGCCCGTCACTAAAATATCCCATGTTGGGTTGGCGCATATTATCTCTTCTACCTTGTGCAGTAGTTTCTCAAAGAGAAGTACTTTCCGATGTTTCCGCGGGTGAGCATAAACATTAAAGATGATTAGCGGGACGTGCTGATTATTACTAAAATTGATTTTAATAGCCTGTAAGTCTGTCGTTGAAAAGGCCAGCTGCTCTGTTGTGGAATGAAGTGCCGTGGAGATATACGTGGCTAGACTACCGCTTGGCCTGCCCGATTTATTAGATTTGTCGGCTCTGATGTGATGTAAAGAGTAGCCACCTAGTTCAATCGGGTCTACCAGCCATGTTTCTTGCAGTACGATTATCGAATAATTGCAGCTGGTCATTGCTGTAAATTTATCTGTAATAATAGCTTTTGCTCCGGCGATGTTCCAAGACATAATGGTGACAGGCAACCTTTGATCTACATTTACTGCATTACGTGTACTAGGTCAATTGTTTCTTCTCACGTTTAAGGTATGAGCCATCCATCTCCATTCATCCTGTACTCCATTCCCTACAATTGGAGGGTCAATAGAAGTTTTTAAATTATTTTCCTCCCGTTTAGATTGCCGCTGTTCAAATTCCCCGGAGTCCAGGCCCCGTACAAATTCATGGGTCCATGGCTCCAGTTTTTGATTAAATTTTCCTCTAGGGTTAACAATAGGGGAAAAGGATAGCGCGATCTGGTTGGTTGAAATAACTGTATACCCCACATTTCAAAATGCTGTTTTGCTGTCATAATTGATGTAGCAATTTCACTTGTTCTCCACATTGTTGATGTTTGTTCCAGGCCGTTCTGAGAGCTGCTGTGGAGGAATTTCACTGATATTAAATCTGCGGATATGATTTTCTTAGTTGATGGCAACTCAGCCAAAAGCCTCAGGATGTTACCTCTATTCAGGCTATCTTGTTGGCCCCGTGATTTATATTGTGGGGTTAAAAGGATCTGCCTTGATTCCCTATCGTTTTCGGTAGCCTGAATAGATTGTAATTGATGGGAGAGATCTGTAATTTTATGTGGCTTTGGCCTACTCGGCTGACCGTCTACTATTTGGGACCCTTTCTGATGTAGGTGATTGCTTGTTTAAGGAGGGATTATTTTGGAGGTCTGTTGCAGCAATTTGCTTGTTTTGAAAAGTAACTTTTGTTTTTATTAGCCCATGATTGTTGGAGATTGTGACCACCCTAGGGGGATGGTTATAACTTGGGCTTGTTACCGAGTATATTTCTCTGCTGGTAATATTAATGCTGGACCATTAATAAATGGGGTATTTTAGGATACTGACTAATGGGCTGTGCTTTAACCTCATCACCATTTTTCCATAGGTGTGGTTTGAGGCTCGACCAAGTGGCCGACGTTGTATCTGGAGGAGTTGCTACAACTTGCACAGCACCAACTTGTGTGGGTGATCCTTTCATTGGGTGTGCCTTATGGCTCGACAGGATGCCCGATGTAGTTTCCGGGAGGGTTACTGTGAATTGTGAGGCAGCGGCTTGTGGAGCAGCCACGTGGAAAAGTGATCTTTGAGGCACTGATTGCTTCTTATTCCTACCGGACAAATTGGTATCTAACGCCAATACCTGTGGAACATATTTTAGTCTTAGTATCCCGACTCTTAGCGGCCCTAATGGGTCCTTCACTGGTGATTGAGCATCTGATTGGATCACAGATTTTTCGCTGCTCATGTGCATTTCTGCCGTTGGACACCCCTGACGAGGAGCCTGGTCCGTAGGTTCATCTCCAAAGCATGCAGGTTAGACTGCAATAGTTCCATCGGCTGGAGCATATTGTGTTCGACTGGCATTTGGAGGGCAGCAGATAGGAAGTCACCAGTTGGTAACTGTCCTGAATCATTAACTACCCCACCCTTGTGGCTTTGAGATGATTTGGGGTCTGAGGGCTTCCTGAAGACCCCAAAACCTGAGTTTGTGGTTTCTGGAACACCGAAATATGGGGTAGAGCTTGTCATTAACAACTTTGAAATAGAAGAGACCCTTGAGGCTATAAATAGCCTAAAACCTGGCAAAGCACCTGGACAAGATAAGCTTCCTGGAGACCTTTATAGATCGGAACCATATATCTGGTCCTGGTATATTAATGCCATCTCAAATAGTATAGCTGCAGGGGGGCAAATTCCAGGTACATGGAAGGGGGCAGAGATCATACCCATTTATAAAAAAGGGAATGCTAATCTCCCAGCTAACTATAGGCCAATTAGCCTTATAGACAACCTACAAAAGATCTTTGCTAAACAAATTTTGCAGAGGCTAATCAATTGGGTTGAGGAGTACCAAATCCTTTCCCATTTACAGGCAGGGTTTCGTGCAAAAACCAGCACGATAGACCAGGTCTTTCGATTGGCCATATTGCATTGGAAATATGTACTTGTGGCCAAACAATGCCTGTATGTGGTATTTATAGACCTGCGATCGGCTTTTGATTTGGTCCCAAGAGCCAAACTGTGGGAAGTGCTGGGTAGATTGGGAGTCCCAGAGGATCTATTACTCCTGTTAAAACGACTACATGAGAACACTTATGCCCAAGTGAGGTGGGGTGAACAAGGCGAACTGACAGAACGGATCCCAATCAGAAGAGGAGTTAGCCAAGGTTGCGTGTTAGCCCCCCTACTGTTTACCATATTTATCAACGAAGTAGTAAAGGCTGTGTCTATAGGCCAGAATGATGCCCCTTCCCTGAATACACAAAAAATCCCCATCTTGCTCTTTGCCGATGATTCACTCCTCATTTCTAAGACACCAATGGGGTTGCAAACCCTTGTTGACCGGTTTAACCAATTCTGTAGCGATCATGGGTTGGAGGTTAACATTAACAAAACCAAATTGATGGTGTTATCCAAGGGACCTAGGAAAAGATGTTTCATTCATATTGAGGGAGTACCGTTGAAGGAAGTAAGCTCTATAGATTACCTGGGAGTTAGGTTAACCAGTAAACTACTATGGGAAGAGCAGATTACAAAAAGTGCAGGGCTCCTACAACACAGAGCCTCATCCATATTGCGTTTCTATCAAAGCTCCTTTACAAAGGTTGTTTCCCCAGCAATAAAAATTTACACAGCTAAGGCTCAAAGTGCAGCCCTGTACGGAGCGGAGGTATGGGGTTACGCTAACTGCAATAAGATCAGTGTGGGGGAAAACAACTTTGCAAGGGCTTTAATTGCATGTCCATGCACCACACCCTTGCTTCCATTATTTCTAGATCTGGGGTTAAGCCGAGTAGCAGATCTAGCTACTCTAAGACCTCTCCTTTATTGGATCAGGTTATGGATAACCCCCGAACTAGATATATATAAGACCGCATTACTCGATTTATTGAAATGCCAAAACGCTAATACTCTTCCCTGGATTCGCCATGTGGCCCATTGGCTCCGGCTTTTGGGTCTGGGTGACTATTGGGAAAATCCCCATAAATTAAAGAGACGGCATAAAAATGTTTTAAAGTTAACCTATTGGTCTTACGTTAAGGACAACTACATAACCCATAAATCCCATGGTCGCTTAACTAATTCCTTTACTGATATTAAATGGTCCCCAAAGTTTGAACCCTATTTGGATGTTATACCGGATTTGCAAGGCAAAAGCTTATATGCAAGGTTTCGTTTTGGCTCTCTGCCCCTGATGTCATTGATTCATAGGTGGGGGTCGATTAATCTTCCCGATATATGCCCTGCTTGTGGCAGTATTTTTGAAACCATTGAGCATTTCATGTTCTTCTGCCCAGCCTATGCGATTCCGCGAATAAAATGGATCCGCAAGATTTGCAGGGACATGGGATTCAAGAACTGCTCTTTGGCTCTACGGGTTTTAAAAAGCCATAATTCAGCTGATGTAATTCTTTCAGTAAGCAAGTATTTAGCAACAGCTTGGCGCATACGTTGCCATCTCCAAAAAGTTATTTAAGGTCTTATCTCTTTATAGGTAAGATTTAGAGTCATATGTGCAATTCAAGTTATTGTTTTAATGTTTCTACACCTATTTACAGACATGTATTTACTTATTCACTTAAGAATTATTTATTATTTTGTTTTATGTGCTTTTATGGTCATTGATGAACAAAGTTGATGATGAAGATGATGATGAATTATTGACCATGTGGTTTGGACAGGGCTTTGGAATAGATTTTTTTTTAGACATTATGAGGGTCATTCTGACCCTGGCGGCCGGTGGCCGCCAGGGCCACCGACCACGGGAGCACCGCCAACAGGCTGGCGGTGCTCCAACGAGCATTCTGACCGCGGCGGTTCAGCCGCGGTCAGAAGCGGAAAGTCAGCGGTCTCCCGCCGACTTTCCGCTGCTCGTGTGAATCCTCCATGGCTGCGGAGCGTGCTCCGCAGCCATGAGGATTCCGACCCCCCCTACCGCCATCCTGTTCATGGCGGGAAAGCCGCCATGAACAGGATGGCGGTAGGGGGGGGTCGCGGGGCCCCTGGGGGCCCCTGCCGTGCCCATACCAATGGCATGGGCACGGCAGGGGCCCCCGTAAGAGGGCCCCGCAAAGTATTTCAGTGTCTGCCTTGCAGACACTGAAATACGTGACGGGTGCCACTGCACCCGTCGCACCTTCCCACTCCGCCGGCTCGATTACGAGCCGGCATCCTTGTGGGAAGGTCGTTTTCCCCTGGGCTGGCGGGCGGTTTTTCAGCAACCGCCCGCCAGCCCAGGGGAAAACTTGTAATACCCGCCGCGGTCTTTTGACCGCGGCGCGGTATTTCGGAGGGGGGAATTCTGGCGGGCGGCCTCCGCCGCCCGCCAACATTGGAATGACCCCCTATGTAGGTAATCATCATGTGTTTCTGCTATTTTAACACTAGTATTAGCCACAAAGAGTTATTTTTTATGCACCTGTCTGGTACTCGTGCCATTTTAACATGAATCCGATAACCATTTTAAGTTATTATATAAGCTTTTTATCACACTGTGCTTGTGTCTTAATAACTTGACAGTGCTTAAACTTGCCATATGATTGTGCCGGTAGTAGGCTCTCTTTGTTAAAGTATGCCATCTAAATTATTAAGGAATTGTATTACTATGTAACATCAAATTAGCACTTTAAATCTTTAAATCTTGGGTCGGATAGTTTGTATTTATCTTGATGATGATACCACCTGGGAAATTTGTATTTGAAACCACCTCATATTGTTTTAAGAGCTTTTAAATATTTGTATTATTTTAACGTTATGAAGTAGACGTCTTAGAAACCTTGGCATCTAAATGTTAAGCTATGTATCGGGAATAATGGTGGATTATAGTAGGCCATGGCCTATAGAAGCTTTTCTTATTCTAAACCTTATTATTTTTAGCCAGTGTGAAAGCAAAATGAAACAAACGTACCTTTTTTGTACAATTTAATATGTAACTTTTATGACCCATGGTCGAATAAAGTACATATGATGATGAAACTTTGACATGTGTTTGTTTCCTTGCCTTTCTGGCTCGCTTTTTTTGTCTCTTAGATTGAGGTTTCAATATTGGAGATAGATGCTCATTTGTACACTCTGAGTTAGTGGGCAATGTTTCTTCCAAGTGTGATGAATTATCTGTACAAACTGAGTTTATGCACTGAATGTTTGCCTCTTTTTTTACAGGACTACTTGCCGCAGAACCTGATATCTTTTGGAATGGGACTGTGCAAGGTGAATCGTGGTTAGGATTCCTGGGGATGGCTTTGTTGGTTTTACTTGTTTTAACTTCCTGCAATATCTAGTAGGAGGCTGGACTGGCTTGTAGTGAGTACCAAGGGGTACTTACACCTTGCACCAGGCCCAGGTATCCCTTATTAGTGTATAGGGTGTCTAGCAGCTTAGGCTGATAGATAATGGTAGCTTAGCAGAGCAGCTTAGCCTGAACTAGGAGACGAGTGAAGCTCCTACAGTACCACTAGTGTCATATGCACAATATCATAAGAAAACACAATACACAGATATACTAAAAATAAAGGTACTTTATTTTTATGACAATATGCCAAAAGTATCTCAGTGAGTACCCTCAGTATGAGGATAGCAAATATACACAAGATATATGTACACAATACCAAAAATAAGCCCTCGTTCACAGTGCACTGTTTCCTGTTTTGAAGAGCCTGTGCTGTAGGCTTCCGATCTAAGATCTTGTTTGTGGTATATGGTTTCCAATTACTTGTGGTGAGGGTTTTTTTTCAGATGAGATCTGGTTGACATCCCGCTTCTTCCCACTTTTTCATAGGCCATTTAATTATGCCTTGTTAGGAATCCTTTGTGTGGGAGATTCCAGCTAGTTTTAAAAGCTGTAGGCCTTTTTATAGCCCTGAGATTATTGGTCAGGTTGGCACTAATGACCACAATCTAGAAGAACCAGTGTTGTGGTTGAATAAACCAGGGATCACAGAGCCTCACTGCTGCAATACATCAGACAACCATTCGGAGCTGTTGCTCTTATCCAGTGGCTAATATTTAGTGTGTGTGTGAGAGTACAGACACTCTTTATTGATGTTAGTTGTGTCAGGTTATGTGAAGTTATTGTGCATCATCGAGAATCTCTATCCGCCTCTACTTTACCACCAGTCTCCTCCAGTCTCCGGTTTTGTTGAGACGCATGGGGGGTGGATACTGTTTTCAGTTCTGATCTGTTCACAAGATGTGCAGCGATGCGGACAGAAATGTGTGTCACTTGTCAGGCATACTGCGGTTATGGGCAAAGTGGATACCCCAGGTATTTCACTTACTTTCTCCATGTGCCACACCAGTCTGCTTCCACCAGCCCTCTCTGGCAGTTTTCTGTCATTGCGTGTGCTGCCTTGTATTGCAGCCTGGCCGCTTGTGGCCAGCTCCTTCCCCACATACCTCAGCCTCCTTCTAAAACTGAGCACCACAAAGAACAATGTGAGACCACACAGCACAGATGTCGGAGCCCAAGCCAGGCCAGAAGCACACTGTAGTGGACACAGCACCCAGAAGCACAGGGGGAATGCAACAACCCTCTCCCAACGAAGATGCAAGAGGACACCAGAGAAGTCCCGGGGATGGCATCAGTCATGATCGCCAACTACAGCCCAGCACTGCAACGCCAAGGACAGACTCTGTACTCCCCTAATGGTAGCCGAGTGTGCAAGCACAAGGGCCTCGGCTCAGCACACTTCTGGCCCCGAGCAGCTTTGGGCAAACCTCTTCCCCAGGGCTGTACCTGGCAGGGCTCAAGACCTTCTTGTGGTGCAGTGGTGATACATGCAGGAACAGCCTGGAGCAGGAACCATCAGCGTGCACAGGCACAGTGATTAGCATGCAGCTGGCTGCCGGAGGAGAATAATATACTTGAAGACAATAATTAACTCGATGTTTTCTGCTGCATATGAGCATTTGCTCAAAAAAGCAGTAATATACAAAGCGGATACCAGACATGGGGACTAATTTAGATCCATTGATAACGCGTCCAGCCCTTATAAATTACCTGTACCTGGACACGTTGGAGGTCGGTGAATCTTTTAACCGAGTCGGGCTCTCCTCATCCTAAAATAGTCGAGTCACTCAGATCAATAATCAATAACTATTGCAATCGGTAATCAATACTCAATTAATAGATCACTATAGCTCATCAGAAATCAATAACAGTTGGAATTTCGGCGCACCATGACCTTTCAGTCATGAATAACCACACCAGTTTATTAAAAGTTAGTGAATTTATTTCCCTATATTAACAAAGCTAACACGATGTATATAAGTCTCAAAACCAAATGATATATGTATATGAACATTACAGGCTGTCCATAACGGCGGAAGAAACGCAATCTGCGCAAAATCTGGATAATGATACACTCAGTTATCGCAATGCAAATCACTAATATGACTAACTGTATTTGACTAATTTCATACATTGGTCAGCATAACAAGATTTCAAATCAACATGGTGCATCAAATGAATCCCTCGACTAATCTCTAATTAGCATTGGCATGTGGGACTTCATGCAAAACAAATTTAGTCAACACAAATTTGTTAAACTTCTAGCTAGGACCCTATCAAAATAGCAGTTGGTACCTAAAAGGAAAAACACAATGCATAATACATTTATCCTTTCATATTTACCAAGTACAATCAGCATTCAAGAAAAGTCTTCGTCCTTCAGGTACGGGTTGATCAGCATGGGACAAGATTCAAAGGGGCAAAGTTAAGGACAAGCTTCCTTGCAGCGGCAAGGATAATGGGGCAAAGTTACTGCATGGGCAAGATGGGGCAAATCAAAGTTAAAGTCTCTAGGGTGAGAATTCTTAAAGTCTCTTTCTCTCAGATAGAGAAAAGGGCATCAGGGTGTCGTCCAAAATGGAGTCTGGCATCTGGCTTCAAACTGGCATCGAGGAAAATGGCTGACTTCTCTTTGTCCAGTGGGTTTAAGTAAGAAACATTCCAAATTCTGCAGGGTCTTCCATTGGAGGGTTCATAGGTTGGCTTCAAATTGTCCAATGAAAATTGTCTTTTACTAGCGCTCATTTATGCATACACTGTCCTTGGAGCCTTGGAACACAAATTGTAACATGGTTTGCCAATTATTTTACTATCTGTACCTTCATTGTCCACACCTGCAGACTGACCTTGTATCAAAGGGGATGAAACCGGCCTAGTATGAAACCTTGGAGATAAGTGTATCAGTCAGCTCTACTGGAAAAATACAACTTCAAGCAAGAATATATGTTTCATTAGTTCAAGAAAAAACCACGCAGTTAGAAATTGAGACCAGGCAACTAGGCCAAAGCCTGTACTAAATTTAAGCTAAGCAAAACAGTTTTCAAACAAGAAATCATGGCATACATTTGCAATTATGACGGATTACTACATTTTCAATACTTCATGATTAATAAAGCTCGTTTACAATGATGGCGAACTACCCCGAGGGCACAATTTCCCTCGTACATTATTTTCTTTACTAAAATCACACTACATTATACGTTTTGATTACACGATATGTATGAATATATGTTGGACCCTCTTTTTCTGCGTCATCACCATCACAAACATGGCAGCTGCCTTGTGCAAAGTATTACAAATGAGTTATAGCCGATGGCACTTGTAATACTTTAGACCAGTCCTGGAAAGGGGCACCAAAAGCACCCTGGCAAAAATGCTCAAACCAGCCCCAGACCCGTCCTTTCCTTTTACAATCTTTCTCTTTCCATCTATCAAATGTCTATATTCTCTTCCCTTCTCTCCTCTGTCTCTTTTCCTTCTCTGATCACTTTCTCTAAGTCTTTCCACTCCTTCCATCTCTTTCACTCTGTGCAGAAGCCTCCTCGTGATAGCCTTGGGAAGCTAAGTAAAGTGACAGAGGTACAGGGCAGCCCTGGGTTTTCAAATCCGTCATCCAGCAGCTCCAGCCCACCAGGGAAATGCCTGATCAAATAAAAAGACCAGTCCAGCCCTGCTGCACACATGGTATTTGCCATGTTTTTTCGGAATATACCCCTCACCAATCTCTAAATAAGGCCCCCAGTTTCCAAAATGATAGTGAATTTGGTCCACTGGCAGGTTAGGATAAGATATGAAAAATGCATGTGTACTTGATCTGGTTCAGAAGAAGTGCACGTCCTGCCCTGGCTGTTGCACAGGGCACACAACTTCAACAATACATCCCTGGGCGAGGTAAATATGATGATGAGTAAACACATACCAACATTGTTATTTCATTGCATTGATTGCGGTGATCATGAAAAACGTGCTTCAGATAGCAAGAAAAATAAAGATATAAAGACTTTCCTTTGACCACTTTTAGTCAAACTACAACGTCCAGTCTGAAGGATCTATTTTCTGTTTTTTATAAAATTGAATTACTACTTGAGTGCTGTAGTCAGCAGCATTTATTGCAACCGTTATTTATGCATTGATGGAATGGACTCTTGTATTTCATGGTGTGCGAAGACCACCTAGACTTCAAGATACTTCAAGGTGTCAAATTAGTTATGGGATTAGTTCGTTATAGGTTTCTACTCGAGAATCAAACAAGTCTTGGGTTGAATTAAACGATTGCTGAGTCGGGAAGTCCTACTGTATCATAATTGCCCCATATTGTCCTACACCTTGTGATATTAGGACAGCTTGTTTGTGCCTGTGTTACCATACTACATCTACACGCTGTCACATGACATCTTACGTTCTATTGTTTTAAAGAACTTGGGTGGGTTGAACTTGATAAAATACACATGAGAGATAAAGAGGCTGATTGCTGCTTTCATATGGGAGATCCGCACGTGGGAGTGAGGACGAGCAGCTCAGAAAAACATTCTAATATCCATGTGGGAAGGAATAGCTTATTTTACGAATTTAGCAAATTTCTTCATGGAGAATCAGGTCTCTGTATTTCAGGGCATAAATTGATTTTGTTTTTTCATTAGGTCCGGGTCAAATTTGGATAATATTCTTTAGCGAATTTGTACGGAATGGACAGATATCATGCAAAAGTGTGCATTACTATGAGAAATGCCATTCTGCCACCGTCCAGGCCTTGTCCAGGTGCAACTGCTATATCCAGAGGCACAATTTAGGCCCAAATACAAACATTTCACCCAAACATGGCGAAAGTCCACCCTCTGATTGTGTCAGTCAGTGGCCAGAGTAGGTCATAGGTCATAAGTGGCGTCATCATGCTTCAGAGATCTTGGAGCAGAGCACGAGGAAGAACTAGGGAGATTGTCCCCCTTTTCTTTGTTGGTGCAGTGCCCCTGGTTCAAAGGGATATATGGGGCAACCCACTCCAGCATTATGTTGGATTCTGCAAATCCCACCTACTCCGGGGTGACGACAGGAAACAGTCATACCAGAAATTCTTGGCACTGCATGTCAGGTTCAATCGTGGAATACGGGACGATACACTCCAGCACTGTCTGCTCCTGAGAAACCCTACCAGGTCCGATGTGACTATGAACAATAGTCATACCTTGAACTTTGGATGCAGCACATATGACTCAAACGGAGAAGCAGGTAGACAAGGTTCCTTACTCAGGTGAAGAAACCCTTCCACCTGACGGACACCAGACTTTTGGAGTAGTGCATTTTAGGGAGACAAATGCGGGCACTAACAGAATGGTTCATCATGCCTTAAAACAGGGATTGCTGTCTTCACCTCCACACACTCTCCATTAATCCTGAGGGGAGCACTCAAGAATTAGCACCACCACCAGGGACAAGGAAACAACTTTTACAAGAGATTTAAAAACGGTATGCTCCAACGACGGTTAAGCCTCTATGAATAGGTAAATGGACAGTTATCCCAGGTGAAAAAAAGGTGCACTTGGTGGTTTCCTAGAAAACAAAGGGGCCTACCCTGAATCCTAAGTACATTTACAGTTAAAAACCGTCATGGCTCAAGCATGATTGTCACCCAGGTTGGGCGCTATAAATCAAAAATGTCATGAATATTTTCTGTGGGATAGCTCATGGCAGGGGTGAAAGCAGCCAACCCACGCGTGGGACATTTGAATATTAACAAAGGAAATTGGAAGTGATACGACAGCAAAAGCAGAAGAAAGTTTGTTCTGAATATGGGCAAGTTTCAAGAGTGTCTGTGTATCACACAAATGAGGTAATGCTTGTGCCCTAATAAAAACGCAGGCACACGTGTAAAGATGACCTCGAAGGATGAACTACTCTCCCAGCATGCAAGTGCATTCAAGAAACTAAACATAGACGATTCAGCAGGGAAATATTCACAGCAGTAAGTAAGTAATCTTTATTGTTTAGTTAATAAAAACCATAACAATCAGCTCCTGGTATGCAATATATAAAATTCTATAAAATTCCATAGGCTCTTTAGCAATAAAATCCCTTCAAATATATATCTATAGTCGAATTTATAGAACTGAAGTGCAATGTGCCAGCTTTTTACCAGCTTTCAATTCTTAAACAGTTAAAACTCGTCAGTTAAAATCCCTTCACATGTATATCTATAGTCAAGTTTATAAAACTAAAGTGCAATGTGCCAGCTTTTTACCAGCTTTCAATTCTTAAACAGTTAAACCTCGTCAGTTAAGGATGCGTCCCAGAGAGCAGATTTACGTCTGTGATGTAAGCAGTCAGAAATTTGATCAATCTGCATATTAACTGCGCATCGTTAGGGTCAAACATTGACATCACTGCAGGCCGACAAGAGCGAATCCCGTTTCTCTCAAAAATTGGTTTTAACAGTTGTCGACGTGCTTCATTTAAGACCAGACAAATACAAATCAGGTGGACCATATCTTCCTTGGGGCCGTTGCATAACCTACAAGAAATCTCTCCTCTGTTCTTCCACGATGGTTGATCCGCTCTAGATGGTAGAGCTCCTAAACGAAGCGCTAGGAAACGATGCTTAATATGAAGTGCAAAAGTTGAGGTCAGGTATTGTGATGGCGCCAAGGTGGTGTAAGTGTGCATTAGAAGCCAGGCGTGTGAGCGTTGTGCAAATTTAGCTTTATCATCTAAAAAGGATTGTAAACCTATTTCCTTTTTTATCGCTCAACACAAAAGGGGATATGAGATATTGGAACCCCATAGGTACTTCGTTCGTGTCTCTTGCAGGGAGTTGTGCAAGTACCTATTGTATACTGACTTTGGATTATTTCTCACTGAATTATATAATGCCACAACTAGAGGGCTGACAGTATTTTTGCTTGTTTTGTACCAAATCTTTATTGTATGAGCTTTCCTATCCAGCTGCTGTTGTATTAGGCCAAATTGTAACCTGACCTGTGCAGTGGAAGCAGAGCGTGGAAGATTAAAGACTTGTTTATAAACTTTTATTTGTTGCCGATCCAGTAGGAAAGCGTCTTTCCCGTGTAGAACTACACTTCTATATGTAGCGGCTGGGAGGAATTTGGCCGACATAACAGACAGTAATGGCTTGTACGATGGACCTTTTAATCTTTTAGCTAGGGCGCAGAAAGCAAACGCCAAGGCTTTACACTTTTGTGCGATATACTGCTTTTGCTGCACGAGATTGGTCTTATTGTCTATAGTAAAGCCAAGGTATTTGTAGCTGCGAGTCGTTTCAAGAGTAATGCCGCTCAACTTTATTTTATTTGCAGAATTCAAAGGGCATCCTATGGACATGGTTTTAGTCTTTGAAGTGTTAACTTCTAGTTTGTTTATCTTTGCAAAGTCGCCTAAGGTACTAACCAGCCGTTGCAGCCCTATTTTTGTGTGGCTTAGCAAAACGATATCATCAGCATACGAAAGATGTGATATGGACAGACTTCCCATCCTTGGAGAATGTGATTTGGTTGCGTCCAGCTTTGAGGAGACATCTGCCATAAAAATATTAAAGAGGTGCAGGGCCAGAACGCAGCCTTGTTTTAGCCCTATATTTGTTGGTATCCTCCTAGAAATTTTCGAGCCATCTGCTACCTTGACCTGCACCCACGTTTTGTCATATAGCATTTCGATGCACCTAAGAATTCGTTCTTGCAAGCCCCAACTTCGCAATTTGCTCCAGAGAATTGCTCTATCCACCCGATCAAAAGAACTTTTGAAGTCCACAAAACATAAATGTAACTTTTTCTTTGAGCATTTCGCACGGTTGGCGATATCTCCTGGCGTAAGGATATTGATCACTGTGCCATAACCCTTCCAGAAACCAGTTTGATTCAAGGGGACCAGGTTGTTTAAGTTGGACCAGTTGAGCAGGTCTGCTAGAATTAAGGTGGCAAAATATTTGGCCTCACTATCAATTAGTGCTATCAATCTGTAGCTGGCTGGGTTTGCCCGACTACCAGCTATCTGGAATGATTCTATTGCACTCAACTTCAGTATATAAAATTGACAGTGTAGTTGACCAATAATCAAGAACAGCCTTGAATATTGCTTGTGGAAGACCGCTAGGGCCAGGGGCCCCATCCCTGCGGCCCCTCCTGATGACTTGGGCAATTTCCTTGGCACTGAATCTAGCCTCACACTGACAAGCATCTATAGGTTTTACCGAGACCTTCAGGTGCTGGTTTTCTTCAGATGATAGTGGTTTGAAAAAAATATCAGCCAGGTGCTCCACCCATTTATCTTCTGAAATTGATGTACAGTTTATTATTCTTACCTGCCTGCCAATTCCATTCACTGATTCCCAAACGGCTCTTGAATTGGCCTTCTTTGAGTTATAAAGTAATTTGAGCCAGAAGTCATCCTCCTTCTTAGTTCGTGTTTGCCATACCTGATTCTTATAATTTTTTCGTAAGATTTTTATTTGGGCACATAAAGATTCTGTAGGAGGTCTATCTTTTGTAGATCTAAGATTTGCGCCTCAGTTCCTTTCTTAATTCTAAGATTTTTAGTGGTAGGCTTGATGACCTCATCCGATTATGATTTGGAGATTGATGCCTGGCAGAGCCAAGTGAAGGAACTGACCGTAGAAAGCTGGCCCACACTTCCACAGCTGACAGATCCTGGCATACTGCAGATTGAAGCAGAGCTTTTATATTTTTACACAGCCGTGGTAGTGAGGATTCTGACCAGATCAGGCGATTTAGGTTGTTGGAGGTTATTATTCCTAATTCCTTTGTAGCTAAAAGAAAGCCTGGGGCATTCCAAACCAATTCTATGTGTTGATATGAGTGGTCACTGTGGAGAGTAGGTTTGATTTTAAATTTGCTGACATGGGCTAGCAAGGGAAGAGACACAGCAGTATAATCGATTATAGTCACAGACTTTACACTATGATGAGTGACGCTTGGCGGCACATCATCTTTGATCCTGCCATTTAGTACCCTCATGCTCAGGTGCTCTAGTGCCTCTACCAGTTGTTTGCCCCTTGTATCCAGTCTCTTCTGTGCTGACCGAAATTGCGGCAGCACTGACCATATAGCGTTTTCAGCTGCCAGTTGCTCATCCGGTTCTGGAGTATGTATCAGGCTGGCATTAAAATCGCCCGTCTCTAAAATATCCCATGTTGGGTTGGCGCATATTATCTCTTCTACCTTGTGCAGTAGTTTCTCAAAGAGAAGTACTTTCCGATGTTTCCGCGGGTGAGCATAAACATTAAAGATGATTAGCGGGACGTGCTGATTATTACTAAAATTGATTTTAATAGCCTGTAAGTCTGTCGTTGAAAAGGCCAGCTGCTCTGTTGTGGAATGAAGTGCCGTGGAGATATACGTGGCTAGACTACCGCTTGGCCTGCCCGATTTATTAGATTTGTCGGCTCTGATGTGATGTAAAGAGTAGCCACCTAGTTCAATCGGGTCTACCAGCCATGTTTCTTGCAGTACGATTATCGAATAATTGCAGCTGGTCATTGCTGTAAATTTATCTGTAATAATAGCTTTTGCTCCGGCGATGTTCCAAGACATAATGGTGACAGGCAACCTTTGATCTACATTTACTGCATTACGTGTACTAGGTCAATTGTTTCTTCTCACGTTTAAGGTATGAGCCATCCATCTCCATTCATCCTGTACTCCATTCCCTACAATTGGAGGGTCAATAGAAGTTTTTAAATTATTTTCCTCCCGTTTAGATTGCCGCTGTTCAAATTCCCCGGAGTCCAGGCCCCGTACAAATTCATGGGTCCATGGCTCCAGTTTTTGATTAAATTTTCCTCTAGGGTTAACAATAGGGGAAAAGGATAGCGCGATCTGGTTGGTTGAAATAACTGTATACCCCACATTTCAAAATGCTGTTTTGCTGTCATAATTGATGTAGCAATTTCACTTGTTCTCCACATTGTTGATGTTTGTTCCAGGCCGTTCTGAGAGCTGCTGTGGAGGAATTTCACTGATATTAAATCTGCGGATATGATTTTCTTAGTTGATGGCAACTCAGCCAAAAGCCTCAGGATGTTACCTCTATTCAGGCTATCTTGTTGGCCCCGTGATTTATATTGTGGGGTTAAAAGGATCTGCCTTGATTCCCTATCGTTTTCGGTAGCCTGAATAGATTGTAATTGATGGGAGAGATCTGTAATTTTATGTGGCTTTGGCCTACTCGGCTGACCGTCTACTATTTGGGACCCTTTCTGATGTAGGTGATTGCTTGTTTAAGGAGGGATTATTTTGGAGGTCTGTTGCAGCAATTTGCTTGTTTTGAAAAGTAACTTTTGTTTTTATTAGCCCATGATTGTTGGAGATTGTGACCACCCTAGGGGGATGGTTATAACTTGGGCTTGTTACCGAGTATATTTCTCTGCTGGTAATATTAATGCTGGACCCATTACTAAATGGGGTATTTTAGGATACTGACTAATGGGCTGTGCTTTAACCTCATCACCATTTTTCCATAGGTGTGGTTTGAGGCTCGACCAAGTGGCCGACGTTGTATCTGGAGGAGTTGCTACAACTTGCACAGCACCAACTTGTGTGGGTGATCCTTTCATTGGGTGTGCCTTATGGCTCGACAGGATGCCCGATGTAGTTTCCGGGAGGGTTACTGTGAATTGTGAGGCAGCGGCTTGTGGAGCAGCCACGTGGAAAAGTGATCTTTGAGGCACTGATTGCTTCTTATTCCTACCGGACAAATTGGTATCTAACGCCAATACCTGTGGAACATATTTTAGTCTTAGTATCCCGACTCTTAGCGGCCCTAATGGGTCCTTCACTGGTGATTGAGCATCTGATTGGATCACAGATTTTTCGCTGCTCATGTGCATTTCTGCCGTTGGACACCCCTGACGAGGAGCCTGGTCCGTAGGTTCATCTCCAAAGCATGCAGGTTAGACTGCAATAGTTCCATCGGCTGGAGCATATTGTGTTCGACTGGCATTTGGAGGGCAGCAGATAGGAAGTCACCAGTTGGTAACTGTCCTGAATCATTAACTACCCCACCCTTGTGGCTTTGAGATGATTTGGGGTCTGAGGGCTTCCTGAAGACCCCAAAACCTGAGTTTGTGGTTTCTGGAACACCGAAATATGGGGTAGAGCTTGTCATTAACAACTTTGAAATAGAAGAGACCCTTGAGGCTATAAATAGCCTAAAACCTGGCAAAGCACCTGGACAAGATAAGCTTCCTGGAGACCTTTATAGATCGGAACCATATATCTGGTCCTGGTATATTAATGCCATCTCAAATAGTATAGCTGCAGGGGGGCAAATTCCAGGTACATGGAAGGGGGCAGAGATCATACCCATTTATAAAAAAGGGAATGCTAATCTCCCAGCTAACTATAGGCCAATTAGCCTTATAGACAACCTACAAAAGATCTTTGCTAAACAAATTTTGCAGAGGCTAATCAATTGGGTTGAGGAGTACCAAATCCTTTCCCATTTACAGGCAGGGTTTCGTGCAAAAACCAGCACGATAGACCAGGTCTTTCGATTGGCCATATTGCATTGGAAATATGTACTTGTGGCCAAACAATGCCTGTATGTGGTATTTATAGACCTGCGATCGGCTTTTGATTTGGTCCCAAGAGCCAAACTGTGGGAAGTGCTGGGTAGATTGGGAGTCCCAGAGGATCTATTACTCCTGTTAAAACGACTACATGAGAACACTTATGCCCAAGTGAGGTGGGGTGAACAAGGCGAACTGACAGAACGGATCCCAATCAGAAGAGGAGTTAGCCAAGGTTGCGTGTTAGCCCCCCTACTGTTTACCATATTTATCAACAAAGTAGTAAAGGCTGTGTCTATAGGCCAGAATGATGCCCCTTCCCTGAATACACAAAAAATCCCCATCTTGCTCTTTGCCGATGATTCACTCCTCATTTCTAAGACACCAATGGGGTTGCAAACCCTTGTTGACCGGTTTAACCAATTCTGTAGCGATCATGGGTTGGAGGTTAACATTAACAAAACCAAATTGATGGTGTTATCCAAGGGACCTAGGAAAAGATGTTTCATTCATATTGAGGGAGTACCGTTGAAGGAAGTAAGCTCTATAGATTACCTGGGAGTTAGGTTAACCAGTAAACTACTATGGGAAGAGCAGATTACAAAAAGTGCAGGGCTCCTACAACACAGAGCCTCATCCATATTGCGTTTCTATCAAAGCTCCTTTACAAAGGTTGTTTCCCCAGCAATAAAAATTTACACAGCTAAGGCTCAAAGTGCAGCCCTGTACGGAGCGGAGGTATGGGGTTACGCTAACTGCAATAAGATCAGTGTGGGGGAAAACAACTTTGCAAGGGCTTTAATTGCATGTCCATGCACCACACCCTTGCTTCCATTATTTCTAGATCTGGGGTTAAGCCGAGTAGCAGATCTAGCTACTCTAAGACCTCTCCTTTATTGGATCAGGTTATGGATAACCCCCGAACTAGATATATATAAGACCGCATTACTCGATTTATTGAAATGCCAAAACGCTAATACTCTTCCCTGGATTCGCCATGTGGCCCATTGGCTCCGGCTTTTGGGTCTGGGTGACTATTGGGAAAATCCCCATAAATTAAAGAGACGGCATAAAAATGTTTTAAAGTTAACCTATTGGTCTTACGTTAAGGACAACTACATAACCCATAAATCCCATGGTCGCTTAACTAATTCCTTTACTGATATTAAATGGTCCCCAAAGTTTGAACCCTATTTGGATGTTATACCGGATTTGCAAGGCAAAAGCTTATATGCAAGGTTTCGTTTTGGCTCTCTGCCCCTGATGTCATTGATTCATAGGTGGGGGTCGATTAATCTTCCCGATATATGCCCTGCTTGTGGCAGTATTTTTGAAACCATTGAGCATTTCATGTTCTTCTGCCCAGCCTATGCGATTCCGCGAATAAAATGGATCCGCAAGATTTGCAGGGACATGGGATTCAAGAACTGCTCTTTGGCTCTACGGGTTTTAAAAAGCCATAATTCAGCTGATGTAATTCTTTCAGTAAGCAAGTATTTAGCAACAGCTTGGCGCATACGTTGCCATCTCCAAAAAGTTATTTAAGGTCTTATCTCTTTATAGGTAAGATTTAGAGTCATATGTGCAATTCAAGTTATTGTTTTAATGTTTCTACACCTATTTACAGACATGTATTTACTTATTCACTTAAGAATTATTTATTATTTTGTTTTATGTGCTTTTATGGTCATTGATGAACAAAGTTGATGATGAAGATGATGATGAATTATTGACCATGTGGTTTGGACAGGGCTTAGGAATAGATTTTTTTTTAGACATTATGAGGGTCATTCTGACCCTGGCGGCCGGTGGCCGCCAGGGCCACCGACCACGGGAGCACCGCCAACAGGCTGGCGGTGCTCCAACGAGCATTCTGACCGCGGCGGTTCAGCCGCGGTCAGAAGCGGAAAGTCAGCGGTCTCCCGCCGACTTTCCGCTGCTCGTGTGAATCCTCCATGGCTGCGGAGCGTGCTCCGCAGCCATGAGGATTCCGACCCCCCCTACCGCCATCCTGTTCATGGCGGGAAAGCCGCCATGAACAGGATGGCGGTAGGGGGGGGTCGCGGGGCCCCTGGGGGCCCCTGCCGTGCCCATACCAATGGCATGGGCACGGCAGGGGCCCCCGTAAGAGGGCCCCGCAAAGTATTTCAGTGTCTGCCTTGCAGACACTGAAATACGTGACGGGTGCCACTGCACCCGTCGCACCTTCCCACTCCGCCGGCTCGATTACGAGCCGGCATCCTTGTGGGAAGGTCGTTTTCCCCTGGGCTGGCGGGCGGTTTTTCAGCAACCGCCCGCCAGCCCAGGGGAAAACTTGTAATACCCGCCGCGGTCTTTTGACCGCGGCGCGGTATTTCGGAGGGGGGAATTCTGGCGGGCGGCCTCCGCCGCCCGCCAACATTGGAATGACCCCCTATGTAGGTAATCATCATGTGTTTCTGCTATTTTAACACTAGTATTAGCCACAAAGAGTTATTTTTTATGCACCTGTCTGGTACTCGTGCCATTTTAACATGAATCCGATAACCATTTTAAGTTATTATATAAGCTTTTTATCACACTGTGCTTGTGTCTTAATAACTTGACAGTGCTTAAACTTGCCATATGATTGTGCCGGTAGTAGGCTCTCTTTGTTAAAGTATGCCATCTAAATTATTAAGGAATTGTATTACTATGTAACATCAAATTAGCACTTTAAATCTTTAAATCTTGGGTCGGATAGTTTGTATTTATCTTGATGATGATACCACCTGGGAAATTTGTATTTGAAACCACCTCATATTGTTTTAAGAGCTTTTAAATATTTGTATTATTTTAACGTTATGAAGTAGACGTCTTAGAAACCTTGGCATCTAAATGTTAAGCTATGTATCGGGAATAATGGTGGATTATAGTAGGCCATGGCCTATAGAAGCTTTTCTTATTCTAAACCTTATTATTTTTAGCCAGTGTGAAAGCAAAATGAAACAAACATACCTTTTTTGTACAATTTAATATGTAACTTTTATGACCCATGGTCGAATAAAGTACATATGATGATGAAACTTTGACATGTGTTTGTTTCCTTGCCTTTCTGGCTCGCTTTTTTTGTCTCTTAGATTGAGGTTTCAATATTGGAGATAGATGCTCATTTGTACACTCTGAGTTAGTGGGCAATGTTTCTTCCAAGTGTGATGAATTATCTGTACAAACTGAGTTTATGCACTGAATGTTTGCCTCTTTTTTTACAGGACTACTTGCCGCAGAACCTGATATCTTTTGGAATGGGACTGTGCAAGGTGAATCGTGGTTAGGATTCCTGGGGATGGCTTTGTTGGTTTTACTTGTTTTAACTTCCTGCAATATCTAGTAGGAGGCTGGACTGGCTTGTAGTGAGTACCAAGGGGTACTTACACCTTGCACCAGGCCCAGGTATCCCTTATTAGTGTATAGGGTGTCTAGCAGCTTAGGCTGATAGATAATGGTAGCTTAGCAGAGCAGCTTAGCCTGAACTAGGAGACGAGTGAAGCTCCTACAGTACCACTAGTGTCATATGCACAATATCATAAGAAAACACAATACACAGATATACTAAAAATAAAGGTACTTTATTTTTATGACAATATGCCAAAAGTATCTCAGTGAGTACCCTCAGTATGAGGATAGCAAATATACACAAGATATATGTACACAATACCAAAAATAAGCCCTCGTTCACAGTGCACTGTTTCCTGTTTTGAAGAGCCTGTGCTGTAGGCTTCCGATCTAAGATCTTGTTTGTGGTATATGGTTTCCAATTACTTGTGGTGAGGGTTTTTTTTCAGATGAGATCTGGTTGACATCCCGCTTCTTCCCACTTTTTCATAGGCCATTTAATTATGCCTTGTTAGGAATCCTTTGTGTGGGAGATTCCAGCTAGTTTTAAAAGCTGTAGGCCTTTTTATAGCCCTGAGATTATTGGTCAGGTTGGCACTAATGACCACAATCTAGAAGAACCAGTGTTGTGGTTGAATAAACCAGGGATCACAGAGCCTCACTGCTGCAATACATCAGACAACCATTCGGAGCTGTTGCTCTTATCCAGTGGCTAATATTTAGTGTGTGTGTGAGAGTACAGACACTCTTTATTGATGTTAGT
This sequence comes from Pleurodeles waltl, assembly GCF_031143425.1. Classification (NCBI taxonomy): domain Eukaryota; kingdom Metazoa; phylum Chordata; class Amphibia; order Caudata; family Salamandridae; genus Pleurodeles; species Pleurodeles waltl. The sequence continues at coordinate 769,562,541 of NC_090436.1, forward strand.
TGTGTCAGGTTATGTGAAGTTATTGTGCATCATCGAGAATCTCTATCCGCCTCTACTTTACCACCAGTCTCCTCCAGTCTCCGGTTTTGTTGAGACGCATGGGGGGTGGATACTGTTTTCAGTTCTGATCTGTTCACAAGATGTGCAGCGATGCGGACAGAAATGTGTGTCACTTGTCAGGCATACTGCGGTTATGGGCAAAGTGGATACCCCAGGTATTTCACTTACTTTCTCCATGTGCCACACCAGTCTGCTTCCACCAGCCCTCTCTGGCAGTTTTCTGTCATTGCGTGTGCTGCCTTGTATTGCAGCCTGGCCGCTTGTGGCCAGCTCCTTCCCCACATACCTCAGCCTCCTTCTAAAACTGAGCACCACAAAGAACAATGTGAGACCACACAGCACAGATGTCGGAGCCCAAGCCAGGCCAGAAGCACACTGTAGTGGACACAGCACCCAGAAGCACAGGGGGAATGCAACAACCCTCTCCCAACGAAGATGCAAGAGGACACCAGAGAAGTCCCGGGGATGGCATCAGTCATGATCGCCAACTACAGCCCAGCACTGCAACGCCAAGGACAGACTCTGTACTCCCCTAATGGTAGCCGAGTGTGCAAGCACAAGGGCCTCGGCTCAGCACACTTCTGGCCCCGAGCAGCTTTGGGCAAACCTCTTCCCCAGGGCTGTACCTGGCAGGGCTCAAGACCTTCTTGTGGTGCAGTGGTGATACATGCAGGAACAGCCTGGAGCAGGAACCATCAGCGTGCACAGGCACAGTGATTAGCATGCAGCTGGCTGCCGGAGGAGAATAATATACTTGAAGACAATAATTAACTCGATGTTTTCTGCTGCATATGAGCATTTGCTCAAAAAAGCAGTAATATACAAAGCGGATACCAGACATGGGGACTAATTTAGATCCATTGATAACGCGTCCAGCCCTTATAAATTACCTGTACCTGGACACGTTGGAGGTCGGTGAATCTTTTAACCGAGTCGGGCTCTCCTCATCCTAAAATAGTCGAGTCACTCAGATCAATAATCAATAACTATTGCAATCGGTAATCAATACTCAATTAATAGATCACTATAGCTCATCAGAAATCAATAACAGTTGGAATTTCGGCGCACCATGACCTTTCAGTCATGAATAACCACACCAGTTTATTAAAAGTTAGTGAATTTATTTCCCTATATTAACAAAGCTAACACGATGTATATAAGTCTCAAAACCAAATGATATATGTATATGAACATTACAGGCTGTCCATAACGGCGGAAGAAACGCAATCTGCGCAAAATCTGGATAAAAACAATAAAACACCCTGGTGTCTAGGCTGCATTTCTGCTGCCCGATCGCAGAAATGCTGAGAAAGACATCAAAGGAAAGGAATGGCCTTTCCTTTCCTTTGGTGCCTTTCTCGGCCCCTACACGTGATCGGAGGTGAAATGCAGCCACGGCAACGGACGTAACCACCTCGTCCCGGGCACCCAAGTGGTTAAAATGTTGTTGGAGGGGGCTCTGTATGGTTTCGTTGATTACTTACAGACTAGTTTCTTTTGATCCAAGTAATTTCCTTTAAATTATCCACCGGGAGCACTAACATGTCAGGAATGATGCATGCACAGTAACCTGTTAACCATGGGCCAATAAAAACGCTTGTTTTATTTTCTAAAGAACTGATATTTATATTCAGTTCTGATAATCTATTTGCCAAGCATTGCATCAAGTCCACCTGCAGTTCTAGTTTGTGTGATTACTGCAAGCAGGGTCGAGTTCATTGATGTTAATATGGAGTGTCTCATGAGGGGACTGCCTTTCAGGGTCATTACTGGTCATCCTGCCTGCTTCCCCTTGCATTTCTTCAGTGTCTTTCAGCAGCTTGGCATCCACTTTACTTAGTGCGAAGCTGACTGAGTGATCTATTTTGTTATGCTGTATGTTGCCTTAAAGAATGCCTTCCTGAGTGGTCATACAGGGTATTTCTAGTGTGGGTATATTAGGCAGTCTCTCTAATTCATTGTTGCTACAACGTACTTGAGCTGTTGCCTCAGTCTTTCACTGGAGAGGTGCATCCGGCATCTAGTCCTGGAGGATTTCTGTGTGCTGCTCCATATCCATTTTTGTGTTGTTATTTGTCTCCAGGTTTCTGTTATTTGTAATCCTGCAATTCCAGCAAGCCAAAAAGACCTTTTGAAAAGGCAAAGGGCCTTATTTCAATCTTGGTGGTAGCAGTCCCACTGTTGGTTTTCGGTTGGAAAACCCTCCACCGCCTTGGTGGTCCACCCGCCCACCCAATTTAGAATTTGATGGGAGAAAGAGCGCTGGAGTCCTGCTGACTCTGCCACAAATCTCTAGTCACCTCGACGGCAACAATGGGAATAGGTCCTGAGTGCAGGGCTCCAACCACCTTTATTGCTGAGCTGATTTGGACGAACCATGCGACCGAGCCTACTGTATTGGAGCAACTTCCAAACCTGAGTTGGTGCACTGGAGTGGAAATGAGGTACAAATCTACTTTGTTCCCTGTTTGCTTTTGTTTTTGACTGGACACGATTGGACATGACCTACTGCCTCTGTTGCCACTGGACCACGTAGAAAACACAACTCCCGGTTGATGGACTGAAAGGTAGGGAACCTGCATTGGCTGTGTACGTTGAGTGGTCACCGCATATGAGCTCCGACCATTGCAGTCATATACATGTCACAGTATTTTTTTCAATTGCTATGCCATGTATATGTTGGGAGCACATTTGTGTGAGACATGGAGGGGGACACAAAGGTACATGACACATATCGCACACATACACAACTGTCATTTTGGTGTCAATATTCATTGCCAAATGAATGCTTGCACCACAGCGATAGTACATTCACACCTGAATCTGTCCGTGTGTGCACTTTGCAAAGGGGGCTGTACCTGTAATGTAGTGCTTCTAGTTGTGTAGGTGAGTCATTTCATCTATGTATGTGTGCAATTTGATTGGCTGATTGAGCTAGAGGGAGCTGGAGTGGGTGATGTGGTTGTGTCTGTTTGTGTGCCACTTTCATGTGGGTTCAATGTTGTGTATGTTTAGTTGTGTGTTGTGTTGCTGTGTGCAACATTCAGGTGAGTGTTGTGTGGTTGTCATTGCCATGAGGTGTATAGGTGTGGTTGTGTGTGAATGTGTTTGTGTAGATCAGTGTGTAGTTGTGTTAGTTGTGGTTGTGCCTTGTGTGGGTGCAGTGTCAATAATGTGTTTGTGCTGTGTCATGGATGTATGGCAATGTGTGTTTTTGGCATGTACGTGTTGTGTCGTGTTAAAATGGCAATGGATTATAGTGTGTATGTGATGAGTTGTGAAATGTGTTGTGCAGGTGGACACATATGACTATGGTACAGTGTGTGCATGATTTACCTCTATTTCATTTGCCACTACCATTGTATGATGTCCATTGGGTCCAGTAACGGGGTACCTCGTCACTGCCAATACAACACCTGCAGGACTGTAACATATAAATAGGGTTTGCAGTATCCCACCAGCCTGATGGCTAGGCAAGCACTCCGTAGTGGCGGTCTGCGGCTCAGCCACAATACATCTAAATCCGGCGGACAGAACACTGCCATAACAGCATATTGGTGGTAATACCGCCAAGATCTGAAGTATTTTGAAGAACTACTGAACCAGCCCATGTTGAAGTCTACACCAGACATACAGCCAACTGATAAAGACTTGCCAACTGACTGCAGCAGAACAACCATGAAAGAAATACTCTGAACCATCAATCCTCTTGAGGAATTTCTGCTGAGGCACTGAAGGCATGCATTGAAACATCAGTACACATACTCTACCCCATGTTTGGAAGGGTCTGGGATGAGGACGAGGTGCCATCAGGCTGGAAGGATGTATATCTGAACAAGATCCCCAAGAAAGGTGATCTAAGTGCAAGCTACAGAGGGATAATGCTTCTATCAACCCCAAAGTGTTCAACAGAGTTATCTTGAATAGAATGAAAGAACAACTTGATGCTCAGTTGTGAGACAAGCAAGATGGCTTCCATAAAGTTACATCCTGCACAGACTAGATTGCAACATGGAGGAACATCATTGAGCAGTCGATGGAATGGAACTTCCCGCTTTCTGTCAACTTAATTGATTATGAGATGGCATATGACAGTGTGGACAGAGAGACTCTTTGGAAACTCCTCTGCCACCATGGATTACCTGATAAACTTGTAATATTATCAGGAAGTCTTATGTGAGAATGACCTTCAAAATAGTCCATGGAGAACAATGCATGAAAGCATTTGAAGTGAGGACCGGAGTCCATCAGGGATGTTTGCACTTCCCTTACTCTTCCTGCTGGTCAGAGACTGGATCATGAAGACATTCACAGCAAAGAGAAGTAATGAGATCCAGTGTACACCTTGAATGTAGCTCAACAACCTGAACTTTCAAGATGACCTGGCCCATCTCTCCCATACCCATCTGCAGATGCAAGAGATGACTGAAAAAGTGGCAACCACATCACACAACTTGGCTTCAACATCCACAGGTGAAAAACCAAGATCCTGAATACTAACACAACCACCAAATCTAGTCACTCTTGCAGGCAATGCACTGGAAGAAGTTAGGATTTCACCTACCTGGGAAGTATTATAGACAAGGAGGGTGGCACTGACGCTGATGTCAAGACAAGGATTGGCAAAGTAAGGGCTGCCTTCATTCAGCTAAATAAGATCTTGAGCTCTAAGGACCTAGCACTGCAAACCAAGATCAGGCTTTTTAACATCAATGTAAAATTAGTCCTGCTGTATGGAGCAGAACTTGGGGGACAACAGTGACCACCACCAACCAAGTCTAGACCTTCATCAACACCTATGTGATGAACATCCTTCAAATCCCCTGGCCAATAACCATCAGCAACAACTACCTATGGCAACAGACTTCCCAACTCTCTTCTCATAAGTAAACAATGAAAAGATGCTGGAGCTGGAAAAGTCACACCCTTCGCAAGCCTGCATCAAACACCAACAGGCAAGCCCTTACCTGGAACCCTTAAGGGAAAACAAAAAGAGGAAGGCCAAGAAACACCTGACATCAAGGCCTCAAGACTGACTGCAAGGGAATGGGTTACACCTGGATTCAAATTGAAAGAAAAGCCAAGGACAGGGATGGCTGGAGAGTCCTGGTTGATGGCCTACACCCCTAGATGCATAATTAAGTATATAAGTAATCCTGCATTGCTGGCAGTTCAAGCCCTCGTTCACAGTGCACTGTTTCCTGTTTTGAAGAGCCTGTGCTGTAGGCTTCCGATCTAAGATCTTGTTTGTGGTATATGGTTTCCAATTACTTGTGGTGAGGGTTTTTTTTCAGATGAGATCTGGTTGACATCCCGCTTCTTCCCACTTTTTCATAGGCCATTTAATTATGCCTTGTTAGGAATCCTTTGTGTGGGAGATTCCAGCTAGTTTTAAAAGCTGTAGGCCTTTTTATAGCCCTGAGATTATTGGTCAGGTTGGCACTAATGACCACAATCTAGAAGAACCAGTGTTGTGGTTGAATAAACCAGGGATCACAGAGCCTCACTGCTGCAATACATCAGACAACCATTCGGAGCTGTTGCTCTTATCCAGTGGCTAATATTTAGTGTGTGTGTGAGAGTACAGACACTCTTTATTGATGTTAGTTGTGTCAGGTTATGTGAAGTTATTGTGCATCATCGAGAATCTCTATCCGCCTCTACTTTACCACCAGTCTCCTCCAGTCTCCGGTTTTGTTGAGACGCATGGGGGGTGGATACTGTTTTCAGTTCTGATCTGTTCACAAGATGTGCAGCGATGCGGACAGAATTGTGTGTCACTTGTCAGGCATACTGCGGTTATGGGCAAAGTGGATACCCCAGGTATTTCACTTACTTTCTCCATGTGCCACACCAGTCTGCTTCCACCAGCCCTCTCTGGCAGTTTTCTGTCATTGTGTGTGCTGCCTTGTATTGCAGCCTGGCCGCTTGTGGCCAGCTCCTTCCCCACATACCTCAGCCTCCTTCTAAAACTGAGCACCACAAAGAACAATGTGAGACCACACAGCACAGATGTCGGAGCCCAAGCCAGGCCAGAAGCACACTGTAGTGGACACAGCACCCAGAAGCACAGGGGGAATGCAACAACCCTCTCCCAACGAAGATGCAAGAGGACACCAGAGAAGTCCCGGGGATGGCATCAGTCATGATCGCCAACTACAGCCCAGCACTGCAACGCCAAGGACAGACTCTGTACTCCCCTAATGGTAGCCGAGTGTGCAAGCACAAGGGCCTCGGCTCAGCACACTTCTGGCCCCGAGCAGCTTTGGGCAAACCTCTTCCCCAGGGCTGTACCTGGCAGGGCTCAAGACCTTCTTGTGGTGCAGTGGTGATACATGCAGGAACAGCCTGGAGCAGGAACCATCAGCGTGCACAGGCACAGTGATTAGCATGCAGCTGGCTGCCGGAGGAGAATAATATACTTGAAGACAATAATTAACTCGATGTTTTCTGCTGCATATGAGCATTTGCTCAAAAAAGCAGTAATATACAAAGCGGATACCAGACATGGGGACTAATTTAGATCCATTGATAACGCGTCCAGCCCTTATAAATTACCTGTACCTGGACACGTTGGAGGTCGGTGAATCTTTTAACCGAGTCGGGCTCTCCTCATCCTAAAATAGTCGAGTCACTCAGATCAATAATCAATAACTATTGCAATCGGTAATCAATACTCAATTAATAGATCACTATAGCTCATCAGAAATCAATAACAGTTGGAATTTCGGCGCACCATGACCTTTCAGTCATGAATAACCACACCAGTTTATTAAAAGTTAGTGAATTTATTTCCCTATATTAACAAAGCTAACACGATGTATATAAGTCTCAAAACCAAATGATATATGTATATGAACATTACAGGCTGTCCATAACGGCGGAAGAAACGCAATCTGCGCAAAATCTGGATAATGATACACTCAGTTATCGCAATGCAAATCACTAATATGACTAACTGTATTTGACTAATTTCATACATTGGTCAGCATAACAAGATTTCAAATCAACATGGTGCATCAAATGAATCCCTCGACTAATCTCTAATTAGCATTGGCATGTGGGACTTCATGCAAAACAAATTTAGTCAACACAAATTTGTTAAACTTCTAGCTAGGACCCTATCAAAATAGCAGTTGGTACCTAAAAGGAAAAACACAATGCATAATACATTTATCCTTTCATATTTACCAAGTACAATCAGCATTCAAGAAAAGTCTTCGTCCTTCAGGTACGGGTTGATCAGCATGGGACAAGATTCAAAGGGGCAAAGTTAAGGACAAGCTTCCTTGCAGCGGCAAGGATAATGGGGCAAAGTTACTGCATGGGCAAGATGGGGCAAATCAAAGTTAAAGTCTCTAGGGTGAGAATTCTTAAAGTCTCTTTCTCTCAGATAGAGAAAAGGGCATCAGGGTGTCGTCCAAAATGGAGTCTGGCATCTGGCTTCAAACTGGCATCGAGGAAAATGGCTGACTTCTCTTTGTCCAGTGGGTTTAAGTAAGAAACATTCCAAATTCTGCAGGGTCTTCCATTGGAGGGTTCATAGGTTGGCTTCAAATTGTCCAATGAAAATTGTCTTTTACTAGCGCTCATTTATGCATACACTGTCCTTGGAGCCTTGGAACACAAATTGTAACATGGTTTGCCAATTATTTTACTATCTGTACCTTCATTGTCCACACCTGCAGACTGACCTTGTATCAAAGGGGATGAAACCGGCCTAGTATGAAACCTTGGAGATAAGTGTATCAGTCAGCTCTACTGGAAAAATACAACTTCAAGCAAGAATATATGTTTCATTAGTTCAAGAAAAAACCACGCAGTTAGAAATTGAGACCAGGCAACTAGGCCAAAGCCTGTACTAAATTTAAGCTAAGCAAAACAGTTTTCAAACAAGAAATCATGGCATACATTTGCAATTATGACGGATTACTACATTTTCAATACTTCATGATTAATAAAGCTCGTTTACAATGATGGCGAACTACCCCGAGGGCACAATTTCCCTCGTACATTATTTTCTTTACTAAAATCACACTACATTATACGTTTTGATTACACGATATGTATGAATATATGTTGGACCCTCTTTTTCTGCGTCATCACCATCACAAACATGGCAGCTGCCTTGTGCAAAGTATTACAAATGAGTTATAGCCGATGGCACTTGTAATACTTTAGACCAGTCCTGGAAAGGGGCACCAAAAGCACCCTGGCAAAAATGCTCAAACCAGCCCCAGACCCGTCCTTTCCTTTTACAATCTTTCTCTTTCCATCTATCAAATGTCTATATTCTCTTCCCTTCTCTCCTCTGTCTCTTTTCCTTCTCTGATCACTTTCTCTAAGTCTTTCCACTCCTTCCATCTCTTTCACTCTGTGCAGAAGCCTCCTCGTGATAGCCTTGGGAAGCTAAGTAAAGTGACAGAGGTACCGGGGGCAGCCCTGGGTTTTCAAATCGGTCATCCAGCAGCTCCAGCCCACCAGGGAAATGCCTGATCAAATAAAAAGACCAGTCCAGCCCTGCAGCACACAAGGTATTTGCCATGTTTTTTCGGAATATACCCCTCACCAATCTCTAAATAAGGCCCCCAGTTTCCAAAATGATAGTGAATTTGGTCCACTGGCAGGTTAGGATAAGATATGAAAAATGCATGTGTACTTGATCTGGTTCAGAAGAAGTGCACGTCCTGCCCTGGCTGTTGCACAGGGCACACAACTTCAACAATACATCCTTGGGCGAGGTAAATATGATGATGAGTAAACACATACCAACATTGTTATTTCATTGCATTGATTGCGGTGATCATGAAAAACGTGCTTCAGATAGCAAGAAAAATAAAGATATAAAGACTTTCCTTTGACCACTTTTAGTCAAACTACAACGTCCAGTCTGAAGGATCTATTTTCTGTTTTTTATAAAATTGAATTACTACTTGAGTGCTGTAGTCAGCAGCATTTATTGCAACCGTTATTTATGCATTGATGGAATGGACTCTTGTATTTCATGGTGTGCGAAGACCACCTAGACTTCAAGATACTTCAAGGTGTCAAATTAGTTATGGGATTAGTTCGTTATAGGTTTCTACTCGAGAATCAAACAAGTCTTGGGTTGAATTAAACGATTGCTGAGTCGGGAAGTCCTACTGTATCATAATTGCCCCATATTGTCCTACACCTTGTGATATTAGGACAGCTTGTTTGTGCCTGTGTTACCATACCACATCTACACGCTGTCACATGACATCTTACGTTCTATTGTTTTAAAGAACTTGGGTGGGTTGAACTTGATAAAATACACATGAGAGATAAAGAGGCTGATTGCTGCTTTCATATGGGAGATCCGCACGTGGGAGTGAGGACGAGCAGCTCAGAAAAACATTCTAATATCCATGTGGGAAGGAATAGCTTATTTTACGAATTTAGCAAATTTCTTCATGGAGAATCAGGTCTCTGTATTTCAGGGCATAAATTGATTTTGTTTTTTCATTAGGTCCGGGTCAAATTTGGATAATATTCTTTAGCGAATTTGTACGGAATGGACAGATATCATGCAAAAGTGTGCATTACTATGAGAAATGCCATTCTGCCACCGTCCAGGCCTTGTCCAGGTGCAACTGCTATATCCAGAGGCACAATTTAGGCCCAAATACAAACATTTCACCCAAACATGGCGAAAGTCCACCCTCTGATTGTGTCAGTCAGTGGCCAGAGTAGGTCATAGGTCATAAGTGGCGTCATCATGCTTCAGAGATCTTGGAGCAGAGCACGAGGAAGAACTAGGGAGATTGTCCCCCTTTTCTTTGTTGGTGCAGTGCCCCTGGTTCAAAGGGATATATGGGGCAACCCACTCCAGCATTATGTTGGATTCTGCAAATCCCACCTACTCCGGGGTGACGACAGGAAACAGTCATACCAGAAATTCTTGGCACCGCATGTCAGGTTCAATCGTGGAATACGGGACGATACACTCCAGCACTGTCTGCTCCTGAGAAACCCTACCAGGTCCGATGTGACTATGAACAATAGTCATACCTTGAACTTTGGATGCAGCACATATGACTCAAACGGAGAAGCAGGTAGACAAGGTTCCTTACTCAGGTGAAGAAACCCTTCCACCTGACGGACACCAGACTTTTGGAGTAGTGCATTTTAGGGAGACAAATGCGGGCACTAACAGAATGGTTCATCATGCCTTTAAAACAGGGATTGCTGTCTTCACCTCCACACACTCTCCATTAATCCTGAGGGGAGCACTCAAGAATTAGCACCACCACCAGGGACAAGGAAACAACTTTTACAAGAGATTTAAAAACGGTATGCTCCAACGACGGTTAAGCCTCTATGAATAGGTAAATGGACAGTTATCCCAGGTGAAAAAAAGGTGCACTTGGTGGTTTCCTAGAAAACAAAGGGGCCTACCCTGAATCCTAAGTACATTTACAGTTAAAAACCGTCATGGCTCAAGCATGATTGTCACCCAGGTTGGGCGCTATAAATCAAAAATGTCATGAATATTTTCTGTGGGATAGCTCATGGCAGGGGTGAAAGCAGCCAACCCACGCGTGGGACATTTGAATATTAACAAAGGAAATTGGAAGTGACACGACAGCAAAAGCAGAAGAAAGTTTGTTCTGAATATGGGCAAGTTTCAAGAGTGTCTGTGTATCACACAAATGAGGTAATGCTTGTGCCCTAATAAAAACGCAGGCACACGTGTAAAGATGACCTCGAAGGATGAACTACTCTCCCAGCATGCAAGTGCATTCAAGAAACTAAACATAGACGATTCAGCAGGGAAATATTCACAGCAGTAAGTAAGTAATCTTTATTGTTTAGTTAATAAAAACCATAACAATCAGCTCCTGGTATGCAATATATAAAATTCTATAAAATTCCATAGGCTCTTTAGCAATAAAATCCCTTCAAATATATATCTATAGTCGAATTTATAGAACTGAAGTGCAATGTGCCAGCTTTTTACCAGCTTTCAATTCTTAAACAGTTAAAACTCGTCAGTTAAAATCCCTTCACATGTATATCTATAGTCAAGTTTATAAAACTAAAGTGCAATGTGCCAGCTTTTTACCAGCTTTCAATTCTTAAACAGTTAAAACTCGTCAGTTAAGGATGCGTCCCAGAGAGCAGATTTACGTCTGTGATGTAAGCAGTCAGAAATTTGATCAATCTGCATATTAACTGCGCATCGTTAGGTTCAAACATTGACATCACTGCAGGCCGACAAGAGCGAATCCCGTTTCTCTCAAAAATTGGTTTTAACAGTTGTCGACGTGCTTCATTTAAGACCAGACAAATACAAATCAGGTGGACCATATCTTCCTTGGGGCCGTTGCATAACCTACAAGAAATCTCTCCTCTGTTCTTCCACGATGGTTGATCCGCTCTAGATGGTAGAGCTCCTAAACGAAGCACTAGGAAACGATGCTTAATATGAAGTGCAAAAGTTGAGGTCAGGTATTGTGATGGCGCCAAGGTGGTGTAAGTGTGCATTAGAAGCCAGGCGTGTGAGCGTTGTGCAAATTTAGCTTTATCATCTAAAAAGGATTGTAAACCTATTTCCTTTTTTATCGCTCAACACAAAAGGGGATATGAGATATTGGAACCCCATAGGTACTTCGTTCGTGTCTCTTGCAGGGAGTTGTGCAAGTACCTATTGTATACTGACTTTGGATTATTTCTCACTGAATTATATAATGCCACAACTAGAGGGCTGACAGTATTTTTGCTTGTTTTGTACCAAATCTTTATTGTATGAGCTTTCCTATCCAGCTGCTGTTGTATTAGGCCAAATTGTAACCTGACCTGTGCAGTGGAAGCAGAGCGTGGAAGATTAAAGACTTGTTTATAAACTTTTATTTGTTGCCGATCCAGTAGGAAAGCGTCTTTCCTGTGTAGAACTACACTTCCATATGTAGTGGCTGGGAGGAATTTGGCCGACATAACAGACAGTAATGGCTTGTACGATGGACCTTTTAATCTTTTAGCTAGGGCGAAGAAAGCAAACGCCAAGGCTTTACACTTTTGTGCGATATACTGCTTTTGCTGCACGAGATTGGTCTTATTGTCTATAGTAAAGCCAAGGTATTTGTAGCTGCGAGTCGTTTCAAGAGTAATGCCGCTCAACTTTATTTTATTTGCAGAATTCAAAGGGCATCCTATGGACATGGTTTTAGTCTTTGAAGTGTTAACTTCTAGTTTGTTTATCTTTGCAAAGTCGCCTAAGGTACTAACCAGCCGTTGCAGCCCTATTTTTGTGTGGCTTAGCAAAACGATATAATCAGCATACGAAAGATGTGATATGGACAGACTTCCCATCCTTGGAGAATGTGATTTGGTTGCGTCCAGCTTTGAGGAGACATCTGCCATAAAAATATTAAAGAGGTGCAGGGCCAGAACGCAGCCTTGTTTTAGCCCTATATTTGTTGGTATCCTCCTAGAAATTTTCGAGCCATCTGCTACCTTGACCTGCACCCACGTTTTGTCATATAGCATTTCGATGCACCTAAGAATTCGTTCTTGCAAGCCCCAACTTCGCAATTTGCTCCAGAGAATTGCTCTATACACCCGATCAAAAGCACTTTTGAAGTCCACAAAACATAAATGTAACTTTTTCTTTGAGCATTTCGCACGGTTGGCGATATCTCCTGGCGTAAGGATATTGATCACTGTGCCATAACCCTTCCAGAAACCAGTTTGATTCAAGGGGACCAGGTTGTTTAAGTTGGACCAGTTGAGCAGGTCTGCTAGAATTAAGGTGGCAAAATATTTGGCCTCACTATCAATTAGTGCTATCAATCTGTAGCTGGCTGGGTTTGCCCGACTACCAGCTATCTGGAATGATTCTATTGCACTCAACTTCAGTATATAAAATTGACAGTGTAGTTGACCAATAATCAAGAACAGCCTTGAATATTGCTTGTGGAAGACCGCTAGGGCCAGGGGCCCCATCCCTGCGGCCCCTCCTGATGACTTGGGCAATTTCCTTGGCACTGAATCTAGCCTCACACTGACAAGCATCTATAGGTTTTACCGAGACCTTCAGGTGCTGGTTTTCTTCAGATGATAGTGGTTTGAAAAAAATATCAGCCAGGTGCTCCACCCATTTATCTTCTGAAATTGATGTACAGTTTATTATTCTTACCTGCCTGCCAATTCCATTCACTGATTCCCAAAAGGCTCTTGAATTGGCCTTCTTTGAGTTATAAAGTAATTTGAGCCAGAAGTCATCCTCCTTCTTAGTTCGTGTTTGCCATACCTGATTCTTATAATTTTTTCGTAAGATTTTTATTTGGGCACATAAAGATTCTGTAGGAGGTCTATCTTTTGTAGATCTAAGATTTGCGCCTCAGTTCCTTTCTTAATTCTAAGATTTTTAGTGGTAGGCTTGATGACCTCATCCGATTATGATTTGGAGATTGATGCCTGGCAGAGCCAAGTGAAGGAACTGACCGTAGAAAGCTGGCCCACACTTCCACAGCTGACAGATCCTGGCATACTGCAGATTGAAGCAGAGCTTTTATATTTTTACACAGCCGTGGTAGTGAGGATTCTGACCAGATCAGGCGATTTAGGTTGTTGGAGGTTATTATTCCTAATTCCTTTGTAGCTAAAAGAAAGCCTGGGGCATTCCAAACCAATTCTATGTGTTGATATGAGTGGTCACTGTGGAGAGTAGGTTTGATTTTAAATTTGCTGACATGGGCTAGCAAGGGAAGAGACACAGCAGTATAATCGATTATAGTCACAGACTTTACACTATGATGAGTGACGCTTGGCGGCACATCATCTTTGATCCTGCCATTTAGTACCCTCATGCTCAGGTGCTCTAGTGCCTCTACCAGTTGTTTGCCCCTTGTATCCAGTCTCTTCTGTGCTGACCGAAATTGCGGCAGCACTGACCATATAGCGTTTTCAGCTGCCAGTTGCTCATCCGGTTCTGGAGTATGTATCAGGCTGGCATTAAAATCGCCCGTCACTAAAATATCCCATGTTGGGTTGGCGCATATTATCTCTTCTACCTTGTGCAGTAGTTTCTCAAAGAAAAGTACTTTCCGATGTTTCCGCGGGTGAGCATAAACATTAAAGATGATTAGCGGGACGTGCTGATTATTACTAAAATTGATTTTAATAGCCTGTAAGTCTGTCGTTGAAAAGGCCAGCTGCTCTGTTGTGGAATGAAGTGCCGTGGAGATATACGTGGCTAGACTACCGCTTGGCCTGCCCGATTTATTAGATTTGTCGGCTCTGATGTGATGTAAAGAGTAGCCACCTAGTTCAATCGGGTCTACCAGCCATGTTTCTTGCAGTACGATTATCGAATAATTGCAGCTGGTCATTGCTGTAAATTTATCTGTAATAATAGCTTTTGCTCCGGCGATGTTCCAAGACATAATGGTGACAGGCAACCTTTGATCTACATTTACTGCATTACGTGTACTAGGTCAATTGTTTCTTCTCACGTTTAAGGTATGAGCCATCCATCTCCATTCATCCTGTACTCCATTCCCTACAATTGGAGGGTCAATAGAAGTTTTTTAATTATTTTCGTCCCGTTTAGATTGCCGCTGTTCAAATTCCCCGGAGTCCAGGCCCCGTACAAATTCATGGGTCCATGGCTCCAGTTTTTGATTAAATTTTCCTCTAGGGTTAACAATAGGGGAAAAGGATAGCGCGATCTGGTTGGTTGAAATAACTGTATACCCCACATTTCAAAATGCTGTTTTGCTGTCATAATTGATGTAGCAATTTCACTTGTTCTCCACATTGTTGATGTTTGTTCCAGGCCGTTCTGAGAGCTGCTGTGGAGGAATTTCACTGATATTAAATCTGCGGATATGATTTTCTTAGTTGATGGCAACTCAGCCAAAAGCCTCAGGATGTTACCTCTATTCAGGCTATCTTGTTGGCCCCGTGATTTATATTGTGGGGTTAAAAGGATCTGCCTTGATTCCCTATCGTTTTCGGTAGCCTGAATAGATTGTAATTGATGGGAGAGATCTGTAATTTTATGTGGCTTTGGCCTACTCGGCTGACCGTCTACTATTTGGGACCCTTTCTGATGTAGGTGATTGCTTGTTTAAGGAGGGATTATTTTGGAGGTCTGTTGCAGCAATTTGCTTGTTTTGAAAAGTAACTTTTGTTTTTATTAGCCCATGATTGTTGGAGATTGTGACCACCCTAGGGGGATGGTTATAACTTGGGCTTGTTACCGAGTATATTTCTCTGCTGGTAATATTAATGCTGGACCCATTACTAAATGGGGTATTTTAGGATACTGACTAATGGGCTGTGCTTTAACCTCATCACCATTTTTCCATAGGTGTGGTTTGAGGCTCGACCAAGTGGCCGACGTTGTATCTGGAGGAGTTGCTACAACTTGCACAGCACCAACTTGTGTGGGTGATCCTTTCATTGGGTGTGCCTTATGGCTCGACAGGATGCCCGATGTAGTTTCCGGGAGGGTTACTGTGAATTGTGAGGCAGCGGCTTGTGGAGCAGCCACGTGGAAAAGTGATCTTTGAGGCACTGATTGCTTCTTATTCCTACCGGACAAATTGGTATCTAACGCCAATACCTGTGGAACATATTTTAGTCTTAGTATCCCGACTCTTAGCGGCCCTAATGGGTCCTTCACTGGTGATTGAGCATCTGATTGGATCACAGATTTTTCGCTGCTCATGTGTATTTCTGCCGTTGGACACCCCTGACGAGGAGCCTGGTCCGTAGGTTCATCTCCAAAGCATGCAGGTTAGACTGCAATAGTTCCATCGGCTGGAGCATATTGTGTTCGACTGGCATTTGGAGGGCAGCAGATAGGAAGTCACCAGTTGGTAACTGTCCTGAATCATTAACTACCCCACCCTTGTGGCTTTGAGATGATTTGGGGTCTGAGGGCTTCCTGAAGACCCCAAAACCCGAGTTTGTGGTTTCTGGAACACCGAAATATGGGGTAGAGCTTGTCATTAACAACTTTGAAATAGAAGAGACCCTTGAGGCTATAAATAGCCTAAAACCTGGCAAAGCACCTGGACAAGATAAGCTTCCTGGAGACCTTTATAGATCGGAACCATATATCTGGTCCTGGTATATTAATGCCTTCTTAAATAGTATAGCTGCAGGGGGGCAAATTCCAGGTACATGGAAGGGGGCAGAGATCATACCCATTTATAAAAAAGGGAATGCTAATCTCCCAGCTAACTATAGGCCAATTAGCCTTATAGACAACCTACAAAAGATCTTTGCTAAACAAATTTTGCAGAGGCTAATCAATTGGGTTGAGGAGTACCAAATCCTTTCCCATTTACAGGCAGGGTTTCGTGCAAAAACCAGCACGATAGACCAGGTCTTTCGATTGGCCATATTGCATTGGAAATATGTACTTGTGGCCAAACAATGCCTGTATGTGGTATTTATAGACCTGCGATCGGCTTTTGATTTGGTCCCAAGAGCCAAACTGTGGGAAGTGCTGGGTAGATTGGGAGTCCCAGAGGATCTATTACTCCTGTTAAAACGACTACATGAGAACACTTATGCCCAAGTGAGGTGGGGTGAACAAGGCGAACTGACAGAACGGATCCCAATCAGAAGAGGAGTTAGCCAAGGTTGCGTGTTAGCCCCCCTACTGTTTACCATATTTATCAACGAAGTAGTAAAGGCTGTGTCTATAGGCCAGAATGATGCCCCTTCCCTGAATACACAAAAAATCCCCATCTTGCTCTTTGCCGATGATTCACTCCTCATTTCTAAGACACCAATGGGGTTGCAAACCCTTGTTGACCGGTTTAACCAATTCTGTAGCGATCATGGGTTGGAGGTTAACATTAACAAAACCAAATTGATGGTGTTATCCAAGGGACCTAGGAAAAGATGTTTCATTCATATTGAGGGAGTACCGTTGAAGGAAGTAAGCTCTATAGATTACCTGGGAGTTAGGTTAACCAGTAAACTACTATGGGAAGAGCAGATTACAAAAAGTGCAGGGCTCCTACAACACAGAGCCTCATCCATATTGCGTTTCTATCAAAGCTCCTTTACAAAGGTTGTTTCCCCAGCAATAAAAATTTACACAGCTAAGGCTCAAAGTGCAGCCCTGTACGGAGCGGAGGTATGGGGTTACGCTAACTGCAATAAGATCAGTGTGGGGGAAAACAACTTTGCAAGGGCTTTAATTGCATGTCCACGCACCACACCCTTGCTTCCATTATTTCTAGATCTGGGGTTAAGCCGAGTAGCAGATCTAGCTACTCTAAGACCTCTCCTTTATTGGATCAGGTTATGGATAACCCCCGAACTAGATATATATAAGACCGCATTACTCGATTTATTGAAATGCCAAAACGCTAATACTCTTCCCTGGATTCGTCATGTGGCCCATTGGCTCCGGCTTTTGGGTCTGGGTGACTATTGGGAAAATCCCCATAAATTAGAGAGACGGCATTAAAATGTTTTAAAGTTAACCTATTGGTCTTACGTTAAGGACAACTACATAACCCATAAATCCCATGGTCGCTTAACTAATTCCTTTACTGATATTAAATGGTCCCCAAAGTTTGAACCCTATTTGGATGTTATACCGGATTTGCAAGGCAAAAGCTTATATGCAAGGTTTCGTTTTGGCTCTCTGCCCCTGATGTCATTGATTCATAGGTGGGGGTCGATTAATCTTCCCGATATATGCCCTGCTTGTGGCAGTATTTTTGAAACCATTGAGCATTTCATGTTCTTCTGCCCAGCCTATGCGATTCCGCGAATAAAATGGATCCGCAAGATTTGCAGGGACATGGGATTCAAGAACTGCTCTTTGGCTCTACGGGTTTTAAAAAGCCATAATTCAGCTGATGTAATTCTTTCAGTAAGCAAGTATTTAGCAACAGCTTGGCGCATACGTTGCCATCTCCAAAAAGTTATTTAAGGTCTTATCTCTTTATAGGTAAGATTTAGAGTCATATGTGCAATTCAAGTTATTGTTTTAATGTTTCTACACCTATTTACAGACATGTATTTACTTATTCACTTAAGAATTATTTATTATTTTGTTTTATGTGCTTTTATGGTCATTGATGAACAAAGTTGATGATGAAGATGATGATGAATTATTGACCATGTGGTTTGGACAGGGCTTTGGAATAGATTTTTTTTTAGACATTATGAGGGTCATTCTGACCCCTGGCGGCCACCGACCACGGGAGCACCGCCAACAGGCTGGCGGTGCTCCAACGAGCATTCTGACCGCGGCGGTTCAGCCGCGGTCAGAAGCGGAAAGTCAGCGGTGTCCCGCCGACTTTCCGCTACTCGTGTGAATCCACATGGCTGCGGAGCGCGCTCCGCAGCCATGAGGATTCCGACCCCCCCTACC
Organism: Pleurodeles waltl; assembly: GCF_031143425.1. NCBI lineage: Eukaryota > Metazoa > Chordata > Amphibia > Caudata > Salamandridae > Pleurodeles > Pleurodeles waltl. The sequence continues at coordinate 769,580,974 of NC_090436.1, forward strand.
GCCATCCTGTTCATGGCGGGAAAGCCGCCATGAACAGGATGGCGGTAGGGGGGGTCGCGGGGCCCCTGGGGGCCCCTGCCGTGCCCATGCCAATGGCATGGGCACGGCAGGGGCCCCCGTAAGAGGGCCCCGCAAAGTATTTCAGTGTCTGCCTTGCAGACACTGAAATACGCGACGGGTGCCACTGCACCCGTCGCACCTTCCCACTCCGCCGGCTCGATTACGAGCCGGCATCCTCGTGGGAAGGTCGTTTTCCCCCTGGGCTGGCGGGCGGTTTTTCAGCAACCGCCCGCCAGCCCAGGGGAAAACTTGTAATACCCGCCGCGGTCTTTTGACCGCGGCGCGGTATTTTGGAGGGGGGAATTCTGGCGGGCGGCCTCCGCCGCCCGCCAACATTGGAATGACCCCCTATGTAGGTAATCATCATGTGTTTCTGCTATTTTAACACTAGTATTAGCCACAAAGAGTTATTTTTTATGCACCTGTCTGGTACTCGTGCCATTTTAACATGAATCCGATAACCATTTAAAGTTATTATATAAGCTTTTTATCACACTGTGCTTGTGTCTTAATGACTTGACAGTGCTTAAACTTGCCATATGATTGTGCCGGTAGTAGGCTCTCTTTGTTAAAGTATGCCATCTAAATTATTAAGGAATTGTATTACTATGTAACATCAAATTAGCACTTTAAATCTTTAAATCTTGGGTCGGATAGTTTGTATTTATCTTGATGATGATACCACCTGGGAAATTTGTATTTGAAACCACCTCATATTGTTTTAAGAGCTTTTAAATATTTGTATTATTTTAACGTTATGAAGTAGACGTCTTAGAAACCTTGGCATCTAAATGTTAAGCTATGTATCGGGAATAATGGTGGATTATAGTAGGCCATGGCCTATAGAAGCTTTTCTTATTCTAAACCTTATTATTTTTAGCCAGTGTGAAAGCAAAATGAAACAAACGTACCTTTTTTGTACAATTTAATATGTAACTTTTATGACCCATGGTCGAATAAAGTACATATGATGATGAAACTTTGACATGTGTTTGTTTCCTTGCCTTTCTGGCTCGCTTTTTTTGTCTCTTAGATTGAGGTTTCAATATTGGAGATAGATGCTCATTTGTACACTCTGAGTTAGTGGGCAATGTTTCTTCCAAGTGTGATGAATTATCTGTACAAATTGAGTTTATGCACTGAATGTTTGCCTCTTTTTTTACAGGACTACTTGCCGCAGAACCTGATATCTTTTGGAATGGGACTGTGCAAGGTGAATCGTGGTTAGGATTCCTGGGGATGGCTTTGTTGGTTTTACTTGTTTTAACTTCCTGCAATATCTTGTAGGAGGCTGGACTGGCTTGTAGTGAGTACCAAGGGGTACTTACACCTTGCACCAGGCCCAGGTATCCCTTATTAGTGTATAGGGTGTCTAGCAGCTTAGGCTGATAGATAATGGTAGCTTAGCAGAGCAGCTTAGGCTGAACTAGGAGACGAGTGAAGCTCCTACAGTACCACTAGTGTCATATGCACAATATCATAAGAAAACACAATACACAGATATACTAAAAATAAAGGTACTTTATTTTTATGACAATATGCCAAAAGTATCTCAGTGAGTACCCTCAGTATGAGGATAGCAAATATACACAAGATATATGTACACAATACCAAAAATAAGCCCTCGTTCACAGTGCACTGTTTCCTGTTTTGAAGAGCCTGTGCTGTAGGCTTCCGATCTAAGATCTTGTTTGTGGTATATGGTTTCCAATTACTTGTGGTGAGGGTTTTTTTTCAGATGAGATCTGGTTGACATCCCGCTTCTTCCCACTTTTTCATAGGCCATTTAATTATGCCTTGTTAGGAATCCTTTGTGTGGGAGATTCCAGCTAGTTTTAAAAGCTGTAGGCCTTTTTATAGCCCTGAGATTATTGGTCAGGTTGGCACTAATGACCACAATCTAGAAGAACCAGTGTTGTGGTTGAATAAACCAGGGATCACAGAGCCTCACTGCTGCAATACATCAGACAACCATTCGGAGCTGTTGCTCTTATCCAGTGGCTAATATTTAGTGTGTGTGTGAGAGTACAGACACTCTTTATTGATGTTAGTTGTGTCAGGTTATGTGAAGTTATTGTGCATCATCGAGAATCTCTATCCGCCTCTACTTTACCACCAGTCTCCTCCAGTCTCCGGTTTTGTTGAGACGCATGGGGGGTGGATACTGTTTTCAGTTCTGATCTGTTCACAAGATGTGCAGCGATGCGGACAGAAATGTGTGTCACTTGTCAGGCATACTGCGGTTATGGGCAAAGTGGATACCCCAGGTATTTCACTTACTTTCTCCATGTGCCACACCAGTCTGCTTCCACCAGCCCTCTCTGGCAGTTTTCTGTCATTGCGTGTGCTGCCTTGTATTGCAGCCTGGCCGCTTGTGGCCAGCTCCTTCCCCACATACCTCAGCCTCCTTCTAAAACTGAGCACCACAAAGAACAATGTGAGACCACACAGCACAGATGTCGGAGCCCAAGCCAGGCCAGAAGCACACTGTAGTGGACACAGCACCCAGAAGCACAGGGGGAATGCAACAACCCTCTCCCAACGAAGATGCAAGAGGACACCAGAGAAGTCCCGGGGATGGCATCAGTCATGATCGCCAACTACAGCCCAGCACTGCATCGCCAAGGACAGACTCTGTACTCCCCTAATGGTAGCCGAGTGTGCAAGCACAAGGGCCTCGGCTCAGCACACTTCTGGCCCCGAGCAGCTTTGGGCAAACCTCTTCCCCAGGGCTGTACCTGGCAGGGCTCAAGACCTTCTTGTGGTGCAGTGGTGATACATGCAGGAACAGCCTGGAGCAGGAACCATCAGCGTGCACAGGCACAGTGATTAGCATGCAGCTGGCTGCCGGAGGAGAATAATATACTTGAAGACAATAATTAACTCGATGTTTTCTGCTGCATATGAGCATTTGCTCAAAAAAGCAGTAATATACAAAGCGGATACCAGACATGGGGACTAATTTAGATCCATTGATAACGCGTCCAGCCCTTATAAATTACCTGTACCTGGACACGTTGGAGGTCGGTGAATCTTTTAACCGAGTCGGGCTCTCCTCATCCTAAAATAGTCGAGTCACTCAGATCAATAATCAATAACTATTGCAATTGGTAATCAATACTCAATTAATAGATCACTATAGCTCATCAGAAATCAATAACAGTTGGAATTTCGGCGCACCATGACCTTTCAGTCATGAATAACCACACCAGTTTATTAAAAGTTAGTGAATTTATTTCCCTATATTAACAAAGCTAACACGATGTATATAAGTCTCAAAACCAAATGATATATGTATATGAACATTACAGGCTGTCCATAACGGCGGAAGAAACGCAATCTGCGCAAAATCTGGATAATGATACACTCAGTTATCGCAATGCAAATCACTAATATGACTAACTGTATTTGACTAATTTCATACATTGGTCAGCATAACAAGATTTCAAATCAACATGGTGCATCAAATGAATCCCTCGACTAATCTCTAATTAGCATTGGCATGTGGGACTTCATGCAAAACAAATTTAGTCAACACAAATTTGTTAAACTTCTAGCTAGGACCCTATCAAAATAGCAGTTGGTACCTAAAAGGAAAAACACAATGCATAATACATTTATCCTTTCATATTTACCAAGTACAATCAGCATTCAAGAAAAGTCTTCGTCCTTCAGGTACGGGTTGATCAGCATGGGGCAAGATTCAAAGGGGCAAAGTTAAGGACAAGCTTCCTTGCAGCGGCAAGGATAATGGGGCAAAGTTACTGCATGGGCAAGATGGGGCAAATCAAAGTTAAAGTCTCTAGGGTGAGAATTCTTAAAGTCTCTTTCTCTCAGATAGAGAAAAGGGCATCAGGGTGTCGTCCAAAATGGAGTCTGGCATCTGGCTTCAAACTGGCATCGAGGAAAATGGCTGACTTCTCTTTGTCCAGTGGGTTTAAGTAAGAAACATTCCAAATTCTGCAGGGTCTTCCATTGGAGGGTTCATAGGTTGGCTTCAAATTGTCCAATGAAAATTGTCTTTTACTAGCGCTCATTTATGCATACACTGTCCTTGGAGCCTTGGAACACAAATTGTAACATGGTTTGCCAATTATTTTACTATCTGTACCTTCATTGTCCACACCTGCAGACTGACCTTGTATCAAAGGGGATGAAACCGGCCTAGTACCAAACCTTGGAGATAAGTGTATCAGTCAGCTCTACTGGAAAAATACAACTTCAAGCAAGAATATATGTTTCATTAGTTCAAGAAAAAACCATGCAGTTAGAAATTGAGACCAGGCAACTAGGCCAAAGCCTGTACTAAATTTAGGCTAAGCAAAACAGTTTTCAAACAAGAAATCATGGCATACATTTGCAATTATGACTGATTACTACATTTTCAATACTTCATGATTAATAAAGCTCGTTTACAATGATGGCGAACTACCCCGAGGGCACAATTTCCCTCGTACATTATTTTCTTTACTAAAATCACACTACATTATACGTTTTGATTACACAATATGTATGAATATATGTTGGACCCTCTTTTTCTGCGTCATCACCATCACAAACATGGCAGCTGCCTTGTGCAAAGTATTACAAATGAGTTATAGCCGATGGCACTTGTAATACTTTAGACCAGTCCTGGAAAGGGGCACCAAAAGCACCCTGGCAAAAATGCTCAAACCAGCCCCAGACCCGTCCTTTCCTTTTACAATCTTTCTCTTTCCATCTATCAAATGTCTATATTCTCTTCCCTTCTCTCCTCTGTCTCTTTTCCTTCTCTGATCACTTTCTCTAAGTCTTTCCACTCCTTCCATCTCTTTCACTCTGTGCAGAAGCCTCCTCGTGATAGCCTTGGGAAGCTAAGTAAAGTGACAGAGGTACCGGGGGCAGCCCTGGGTTTTCAAATCCGTCATCCAGCAGCTCCAGCCCACCAGGGAAATGCCTGATCAAATAAAAAGACCAGTCCAGCCCTGCTGCACACAAGGTATTTGCCATGTTTTTTCAGAATATACCCCTCACCAATCTCTAAATAAGGCCCCCAGTTTCCAAAATGATAGTGAATTTGGTCCACTGGCAGGTTAGGATAAGATATGAAAAATGCATGTGTACTTGATCTGGTTCAGAAGAAGTGCACGTCCTGCCCTGGCTGTTGCACAGGGCACACAACTTCAACAATACATCCTTGGGCGAGGTAAATATGATGATGAGTAAACACATACCAACATTGTTATTTCATTGCATTGATTGCGGTGATCATGAAAAACGTGCTTCAGATAGCAAGAAAAATAAAGATATAAAGACTTTCCTTTGACCACTTTTAGTCAAACTACAACGTCCAGTCTGAAGGATCTATTTTCTGTTTTTTATAAAATTGAATTACTACTTGAGTGCTGTAGTCAGCAGCATTTATTGCAACCGTTATTTATGCATTGATGGAATGGACTCTTGTATTTCATGGTGTGCGAAGACCACCTAGACTTCAAGATACTTCAAGGCGTCAAATTAGTTATGGGATTAGTTCGTTATAGGTTTCTACTCGAGAATCAAACAAGTCTTGGGTTGAATTAAACGATTGCTGAGTCGGGAAGTCCTACTGTATCATAATTGCCCCATATTGTCCTACACCTTGTGATATTAGGACAGCTTGTTTGTGCCTGTGTTACCATACCACATCTACACGCTGTCACATGACATCTTACGTTCTATTGTTTTAAAGAACTTGGGTGGGTTGAACTTGATAAAATACACATGAGAGATAAAGAGGCTGATTGCTGCTTTCATATGGGAGATCCGCACGTGGGAGTGAGGACGAGCAGCTCAGAAAAACATTCTAATATCCATGTGGGAAGGAATAGCTTATTTTACGAATTTAGCAAATTTCTTCATGGAGAATCAGGTCTCTGTATTTCAGGGCATAAATTGATTTTGTTTTTTCATTAGGTCCGGGTCAAATTTGGATAATATTCTTTAGCAAATTTGTACGGAATGGACAGATATCATGCAAAAGTGTGCATTACTATGAGAAATGCCATTCTGCCACCGTCCAGGCCTTGTCCAGGTGCAACTGCTATATCCAGAGGCACAATTTAGGCCCAAATACAAACATTTCACCCAAACATGGCGAAAGTCCACCCTCTGATTGTGTCAGTCAGTGGCCAGAGTAGGTCATAGGTCATAAGTGGCGTCATCATGCTTCAGAGATCTTGGAGCAGAGCACGAGGAAGAACTAGGGAGATTGTCCCCCTTTTCTTTGTTGGTGCAGTGCCCCTGGTTCAAAGGGATATATGGGGCAACCCACTCCAGCATTATGTTGGATTCTGCAAATCCCACCTACTCCGGGGTGACGACAGGAAACAGTCATACCAGAAATTCTTGGCACCGCATGTCAGGTTAAATCGTGGAATATGGGACGATACACTCCAGCACTGTCTGCTCCTGAGAAACCCTACCAGGTCCGATGTGACTATGAACAATAGTCATACCTTGAACTTTGGATGCAGCACATATGACTCAAACGGAGAAGCAGGTAGACAAGGTTCCTTACTCAGGTGAAGAAACCCTTCCACCTGACGGACACCAGACTTTTGGAGTAGTGCATTTTAGGGAGACAAATGCGGGCACTAACAGAATGGTTCATCATGCCTTAAGACAGGGATTGCTGTCTTCACCTCCACACACTCTCCATTAATCCTGAGGGGAGCACTCAAGAATTAGCACCACCACCAGGGACAAGGAAACAACTTTTACAATAGATTTAAAAACGGTATGCTCCAACGACGGTTAAGCCTCTATGAATAGGTAAATGGACAGTTATCCCAGGTGAAAAAAAGGTGCACTTGGTGGTTTCCTAGAAAACAAAGGGCCCTACCCTGAATCCTAAGTACATTTACAGTTAAAAACCGTCATGGCTCAAGCATGATTGTCACCCAGGTTGGGCGCTATAAATCAAAAATGTCATGAATATTTTCTGTGGGATAGCTCATGGCAGGGGTGAAAGCAGCCAACCCACGCGTGGGACATTTGAATATTAACAAAGGAAATTGGAAGTGATACGACAGCAAAAGCAGAAGAAAGTTTGTTCTGAATATGGGCAAGTTTCAAGAGTGTCTGTGTATCACACAAATGAGGTAATGCTTGTGCCCTAATAAAAACGCAGGCACACGTGTAAAGATGACCTCGAAGGATGAACTACTCTCCCAGCATGCAAGTGCATTCAAGAAACTAAACATAGACGATTCAGCAGGGAAATATTCACAGCAGTAAGTAAGTAATCTTTATTGTTTAGTTAATAAAAACCATAACAATCAGCTCCTGGTATGCAATATATAAAATTCTATAAAATTCCATAGGCTCTTTAGCAATAAAATCCCTTCAAATATATATCTATAGTCGAATTTATAGAACTGAAGTGCAATGTGCCAGCTTTTTACCAGCTTTCAATTCTTAAACAGTTAAAACTCGTCAGTTAAAATCCCTTCACATGTATATCTATAGTCAAGTTTATAAAACTAAAGTGCAATGTGCCAGCTTTTTACCAGCTTTCAATTCTTAAACAGTTAAAACTCGTCAGTTAAGGATGCGTCCCAGAGAGCAGATTTACGTCTGTGATGTAAGCAGTCAGAAATTTGATCAATCTGCATACTAACTGCGCATCGTTAGGTTCAAACATTGACATCACTGCAGGCCGACAAGAGCGAATCCCGTTTCTCTCAAAAATTGGTTTTAACAGTTGTCGACGTGCTTCATTTAAGACCAGACAAATACAAATCAGGTGGACCATATCTTCCTTGGGGCCGTTGCATAACCTACAAGAAATCTCTCCTCTGTTCTTCCACGATGGTTGATCCGCTCTAGATGGTAGAGCTCCTAAACGAAGCGCTAGGAAACGATGCTTAATATGAAGTGCAAAAGTTGAGGTCAGGTATTGTGATGGCGCCAAGGTGGTGTAAGTGTGCATTAGAAGCCAGGCGTGTGAGCGTTGTGCAAATTTAGCTTTATCATCTAAAAAGGATTGTAAACCTATTTCCTTTTTTATCGCTCAACACAAAAGGGGATATGAGATATTGGAACCCCATAGGTACTTCGTTCGTGTCTCTTGCAGGGAGTTGTGCAAGTACCTATTGTATACTGACTTTGGATTATTTCTCACTGAATTATATAATGCCACAACTAGAGGGCTGACAGTATTTTTGCTTGTTTTGTACCAAATCTTTATTGTATGAGCTTTCCTATCCAGCTGCTGTTGTATTAGGCCAAATTGTAACCTGACCTGTGCAGTGGAAGCAGAGCGTGGAAGATTAAAGACTTGTTTATAAACTTTTATTTGTTGCCGATCCAGTAGGAAAGCGTCTTTCCTGTGTAGAACTACACTTCCATATGTAGTGGCTGGGAGGAATTTGGCCGACATAACAGACAGTAATGGCTTGTACGATGGACCTTTTAATCTTTTAGCTAGGGCGCAGAAAGCAAACGCCAAGGCTTTACACTTTTGTGCGATATACTGCTTTTGCTGCACGAGATTGGTCTTATTGTCTATAGTAAAGCCAAGGTATTTGTAGCTGCGAGTCGTTTCAAGAGTAATGCCGCTCAACTTTATTTTATTTGCAGAATTCAAAGGGCATCCTATGGACATGGTTTTAGTCTTTGAAGTGTTAACTTCTAGTTTGTTTATCTTTGCAAAGTCGCCTAAGGTACTAACCAGCCGTTGCAGCCCTATTTTTGTGTGGCTTAGCAAAACGATATAATCAGCATACGAAAGATGTGATATGGACAGACTTCCCATCCTTGGAGAATGTGATTTGGTTGCGTCCAGCTTTGAGGAGACATCTGCCATAAAAATATTAAAGAGGTGCAGGGCCAGAACGCAGCCTTGTTTTAGCCCTATATTTGTTGGTATCCTCCTAGAAATTTTCGAGCCATCTGCTACCTTGACCTGCACCCACGTTTTGTCATATAGCATTTCGATGCACCTAAGAATTCGTTCTTGCAAGCCCCAACTTCGCAATTTGCTCCAGAGAATTGCTCTATCCACCCGATCAAAAGCACTTTTGAAGTCCACAAAACATAAATGTAACTTTTTCTTTGAGCATTTCGCACGGTTGGCGATATCTCCTGGCGTAAGGATATTGATCACTGTGCCATAACCCTTCCAGAAACCAGTTTGATTCAAGGGGACCAGGTTGTTTAAGTTGGACCAGTTGAGCAGGTCTGCTAGAATTAAGGTGGCAAAATATTTGGCCTCACTATCAATTAGTGCTATCAATCTGTAGCTGGCTGGGTTTGCCCGACTACCAGCTATCTGGAATGATTCTATTGCACTCAACTTCAGTATATAAAATTGACAGTGTAGTTGACCAATAATCAAGAACAGCCTTGAATATTGCTTGTGGAAGACCGCTACGGCCAGGGGCCCCATCCCTGCGGCCCCTCCTGATGACTTGGGCAATTTCCTTGGCACTGAATCTAGCCTCACACTGACAAGCATCTATAGGTTTTACCGAGACCTTCAGGTGCTGGTTTTCTTCAGATGATAGTGGTTTGAAAAAAATATCAGCCAGGTGCTCCACCCATTTATCTTCTGAAATTGATGTACAGTTTATTATTCTTACCTGCCTGCCAATTCCATTCACTGATTCCCAAAAGGCTCTTGAATTGGCCTTCTTTGAGTTATAAAGTAATTTGAGCCAGAAGTCATCCTCCTTCTTAGTTCGTGTTTGCCATACCTGATTCTTATAATTTTTTCGTAAGATTTTTATTTGGGCACATAAAGATTCTGTAGGAGGTCTATCTTTTGTAGATCTAAGATTTGCGCCTCAGTTCCTTTCTTAATTCTAAGATTTTTAGTGGTAGGCTTGATGACCTCATCCGATTATGATTTGGAGATTGATGCCTGGCAGAGCCAAGTGAAGGAACTGACCGTAGAAAGCTGGCCCACACTTCCACAGCTGACAGATCCTGGCATACTGCAGATTGAAGCAGAGCTTTTATATTTTTACACAGCCGTGGTAGTGAGGATTCTGACCAGATCAGGCGATTTAGGTTGTTGGAGGTTATTATTCCTAATTCCTTTGTAGCTAAAAGAAAGCCTGGGGCATTCCAAACCAATTCTATGTGTTGATATGAGTGGTCACTGTGGAGAGTAGGTTTGATTTTAAATTTGCTGACATGGGCTAGCAAGGGAAGAGACACAGCAGTATAATCGATTATAGTCACAGACTTTACACTATGATGAGTGACGCTTGGCGGCACATCATCTTTGATCCTGCCATTTAGTACCCTCATGCTCAGGTGCTCTAGTGCCTCTACCAGTTGTTTGCCCCTTGTATACAGTCTCTTCTGTGCTGACCGAAATTGCGGCAGCACTGACCATATAGCGTTTTCAGCTGCCAGTTGCTCATCCGGTTCTGGAGTATGTATCAGGCTGGCATTAAAATCGCCCGTCACTAAAATATCCCATGTTGGGTTGGCGCATATTATCTCTTCTACCTTGTGCAGTAGTTTCTCAAAGAGAAGTACTTTCCGATGTTTCCGCGGGTGAGCATAAACATTAAAGATGATTAGCGGGACGTGCTGATTATTACTAAAATTGATTTTAATAGCCTGTAAGTCTGTCGTTGAAAAGGCCAGCTGCTCTGTTGTGGAATGAAGTGCCGTGGAGATATACGTGGCTAGACTACCGCTTGGCCTGCCCGATTTATTAGATTTGTCGGCTCTGATGTGATGTAAAGAGTAGCCACCTAGTTCAATCGGGTCTACCAGCCATGTTTCTTGCAGTACGATTATCGAATAATTGCAGCTGGTCATTGCTGTAAATTTATCTGTAATAATAGCTTTTGCTCCGGCGATGTTCCAAGACATAATGGTGACAGGCAACCTTTGATCTACATTTACTGCATTACGTGTACTAGGTCAATTGTTTCTTCTCACGTTTAAGGTATGAGCCATCCATCTCCATTCATCCTGTACTCCATTCCCTACAATTGGAGGGTCAATAGAAGTTTTTAAATTATTTTCCTCCCGTTTAGATTGCCGCTGTTCAAATTCCCCGGAGTCCAGGCCCCGTACAAATTCATGGGTCCATGGCTCCAGTTTTTGATTAAATTTTCCTCTAGGGTTAACAATAGGGGAAAAGGATAGCGCGATCTGGTTGGTTGAAATAACTGTATACCCCACATTTCAAAATGCTGTTTTGCTGTCATAATTGATGTAGCAATTTCACTTGTTCTCCACATTGTTGATGTTTGTTCCAGGCCGTTCTGAGAGCTGCTGTGGAGGAATTTCACTGATATTAAATCTGCGGATATGATTTTCTTAGTTGATGGCAACTCAGCCAAAAGCCTCAGGATGTTACCTCTATTCAGGCTATCTTGTTGGCCCCGTGATTTATATTGTGGGGTTAAAAGGATCTGCCTTGATTCCCTATCGTTTTCGGTAGCCTGAATAGATTGTAATTGATGGGAGAGATCTGTAATTTTATGTGGCTTTGGCCTACTCGGCTGACCGTCTACTATTTGGGACCCTTTCTGATGTAGGTGATTGCTTGTTTAAGGAGGGATTATTTTGGAGGTCTGTTGCAGCAATTTGCTTGTTTTGAAACGTAACTTTTGTTTTTATTAGCCCATGATTGTTGGAGATTGTGACCACCCTAGGGGGATGGTTATAACTTGGGCTTGTTACCGAGTATATTTCTCTGCTGGTAATATTAATGCTGGACCCATTACTAAATGGGGTATTTTAGGATACTGACTAATGGGCTGTGCTTTAACCTCATCACCTTTTTTCCATAGGTGTGGTTTGAGGCTCGACCAAGTGGCCGACGTTGTATCTGGAGGAGTTGCTATAACTTGCACAGCACCAACTTGTGTGGGTGATCCTTTCATTGGGTGTGCCTTATGGCTCGACAGGATGCCCGATGTAGTTTCCGGGAGGGTTACTGTGAATTGTGAGGCAGCGGCTTGTGGAGCAGCCACGTGGAAAAGTGATCTTTGAGGCACTGATTGCTTCTTATTCCTACCGGACAAATTGGTATCTAATGCCAATACCTGTGGAACATATTTTAGTCTTAGTATCCCGACTCTTAGCGGCCCTAATGGGTCCTTCACTGGTGATTGAGCATCTGATTGGATCACAGATTTTTCGCTGCTCATGTGCATTTCTGCCGTTGGACACCCCTGACGAGGAGCCTGGTCCGTAGGTTCCACCACCCTCATCTCCAAAGCATGCAGGTTAGACTGCAATAGTTCCATAGGCTGGAGCATATTGTGTTCGACTGGCATTTGGAGGGCAGCAGATAGGAAGTCACCAGTTGGTAACTGTCCTGAATCATTAACTACCCCACCCTTGTGGCTTTGAGATGATTTGGGGTCTGAGGGCTTCCTGAAGACCCCAAAACCCGAGTTTGTGGTTTCTGGAACACCGAAATATGGGGTAGAGCTTGTCATTAACAACTTTGAAATAGAAGAGACCCTTGAGGCTATAAATAGCCTAAAACCTGGCAAAGCACCTGGACAAGATAAGCTTCCTGGAGACCTTTATAGATCGGAACCATATATCTGGTCCTGGTATATTAATGCCATCTCAAATAGTATAGCTGCAGGGGGGCAAATTCCAGGTACATGGAAGGGGGCAGAGATCATACCCATTTATAAAAAAGGGAATGCTAATCTCCCAGCTAACTATAGGCCAATTAGCCTTATAGACAATCTACAAAAGATCTTTGCTAAACAAATTTTGCAGAGGCTAATCAATTGGGTTGAGGAGTACCAAATCCTTTCCCATTTACAGGCAGGGTTTCGTGCAAAAACCAGCACGATAGACCAGGTCTTTCGATTGGCCATATTGCATTGGAAATATGTACTTGTGGCCAAACAATGCCTGTATGTGGTATTTATAGACCTGCGATCGGCTTTTGATTTGGTCCCAAGAGCCAAACTGTGGGAAGTGCTGGGTAGATTGGGAGGCCCAGAGGATCTATTACTCCTGTTAAAACGACTACATGAGAACACTTATGCCCAAGTGAGGTGGGGTGAACAAGGCGAACTGACAGAACGGATCCCAATCAGAAGAGGAGTTAGCCAAGGTTGCGTGTTAGCCCCCCTACTGTTTACCATATTTATCAACGAAGTAGTAAAGGCTGTGTCCATAGGCCAGAATGATGCCCCTTCCCTGAATACACAAAAAATCCCCATCTTGCTCTTTGCCGATGATTCACTCCTCATTTCTAAGACACCAATGGGGTTGCAAACCCTTGTTGACCGGTTTAACCAATTCTGTAGCGATCATGGGTTGGAGGTTAACATTAACAAAACCAAATTGATGGTGTTATCCAAGGGACCTAGGAAAAGATGTTTCATTCATATTGAGGGAGTACCGTTGAAGGAAGTAAGCTCTATAGATTACCTGGGAGTTAGGTTAACCAGTAAACTACTATGGGAAGATTACAAAAAGTGCAGGGCTCCTACAACACAGAGCCTCATCCATATTGCGTTTCTATCAAAGCTCCTTTACAAAGGTTGTTTCCCCAACAATAAAAATTTACACAGCTAAGGCTCAAAGTGCAGCCCTGTACGGAGCGGAGGTATGGGGTTACGCTAACTGCAATAAGATCAGTGTGGGGGAAAACAACTTTGCAAGGGCTTTAATTGCATGTCCACGCACCACACCCTTGCTTCCATTATTTCTAGATCTGGGGTTAAGCCGAGTAGCAGATCTAGCTACTCTAAGACCTCTCCTTTATTGGATCAGGTTATGGATAACCCCCGAACTAGATATATATAAGACCGCATTACTCGATTTATTGAAATGCCAAAACGCTAATACTCTTCCCTGGATTCGCCATGTGGCCCATTGGCTCCGGCTTTTGGGTCTGGGTGACTATTGGGAAAATCCCCATAAATTAGAGAGACGGCATAAAAATGTTTTAAAGTTAACCTATTGGTCTTACGTTAAGGACAACTACAAAACCCATAAATCCCATGGTCGCTTAACTAATTCCTTTACTGATATTAAATGGTCCCCAAAGTTTGAACCCTATTTGGATGTTATACCGGATTTGCAAGGCAAAAGCTTATATGCAAGGTTTCGTTTTGGCTCTCTGCCCCTGATGTCATTGATTCATAGGTGGGGGTCGATTAATCTTCCCAATATATGCCCTGCTTGTGGCAGTATTTTTGAAACCATTGAGCATTTCATGTTCTTCTGCCCAGCCTATGCGATTCCGCGAATAAAATGGATCCGCAAGATTTGCAGGGACATGGGATTCAAGAACTGCTCTTTGGCTCTACGGGTTTTAAAAAGCCATAATTCAGCTGATGTAATTCTTTCAGTAAGCAAGTATTTAGCAACAGCTTGGCGCATACGTTGCCATCTCCAAAAAGTTATTTAAGGTCTTATCTCTTTATAGGTAAGATTTAGAGTCATATGTGCAATTCAAGTTATTGTTTTAATGTTTCTACACCTATTTACAGACATGTATTTACTTATTCACTTAAGAATTATTTATTATTTTGTTTTATGTGCTTTTATGGTCATTGATGAACAAAGTTGATGATGAAGATGATGATGAATTATTGACCATGTGGTTTGGACAGGGCTTTGGAATAGATTTTTTTTTAGACATTATGAGGGTCATTCTGACCCTGGCGGCCACCACCACGGGAGCACCGCCAACAGGCTGGCGGTGCTCCAACGAGCATTCTGACCGCAGCGGTTCAGCCGCGGTCAGAAGCGGAAAGTCAGCGGTCTCCCGCCGACTTTCCGCTGCTCGTGTGAATCCTCCATGGCTGTGGAGCACGCTCCGCAGCCATGAGGATTCCGACCCCCCCTACCGCCATCCTGTTCATGGCGGGAAAGCCGCCATGAACAGGATGGCGGTAGGGGGGGGTCGCGGGGCCCCTGGGGGCCCCTGCCGTGCCCATGCCAATGGCATGGGCACGGCAGGGGCCCCCGTAAGAGGGCCCCGCAAAGTATTTCAGTGTCTGCCTTGCAGACACTGAAATACGCGACGGGTGCTACTGCACCCGTCGCACCTTCCCACTCCGATTACGAGCCGGCATCCTCGTGGGAAGGTCGTTTTCCCCTGGGCTGGCGGGCGGTTTTTCAGCAACCGCCCGCCAGCCCAGGGGAAAACTTGTAATACCCGCCGCGGTCTTTTGACCGCGGCGCGGTATTTCGGAGGGGGGAATTCTGGCGGGCGGCCTCCGCCGCCCGCCAACATTGGAATGACCCCCTATGTAGGTAATCATCATGTGTTTCTGCTATTTTAACACTAGTATTAGCCACAAAGAGTTATTTTTTATGCACCTGTCTGGTACTCGTGCCATTTTAACATGAATCCGATAACCATTTTAAGTTATTATATAAGCTTTTTATCACACTGTGCTTGTGTCTTAATGACTTGACAGTGCTTAAACTTGCCATATGATTGTGCCGGTAGTAGTCTCTCTTTGTTAAAGTATGCCATCTAAATTATTAAGGAATTGTATTACTATGTAACATCAAATTAGCACTTTAAATCTTTAAATCTTGGGTCGGATAGTTTGTATTTATCTTGATGATGATACCACCTGGGAAATTTGTATTTGAAACCACCTCATATTGTTTTAAGAGCTTTTAAATATTTGTATTATTTTAACGTTATGAAGTAGACGTCTTAGAAACCTTGGCATCTAAATGTTAAGCTATGTATCGGGAATAATGGTGGATTATAGTAGGCCATGGCCTATAGAAGCTTTTCTTATTCTAAACCTTATTATTTTTAGCCAGTGTGAAAGCAAAATGAAACAAACGTACCTTTTTTGTACAATTTAATATGTAACTTTTATGACCCATGGTCGAATAAAGTACATATGATGATGAAACTTTGACATGTGTTTGTTTCCTTGCCTTTCTGGCTCGCTTTTTTTGTCTCTTAGATTGAGGTTTCAATATTGGAGATAGATGCTCATTTGTACACTCTGAGTTAGTGGGCAATGTTTCTTCCAAGTGTGATGAATTATCTGTACAAATTGAGTTTATGCACTGAATGTTTGCCTCTTTTTTTACAGGACTACTTGCCGCAGAACCTGATATCTTTTGGAATGGGACTGTGCAAGGTGAATCGTGGTTAGGATTCCTGGGGATGGCTTTGTTGGTTTTACTTGTTTTAACTTCCTGCAATATCTTGTAGGAGGCTGGACTGGCTTGTAGTGAGTACCAAGGGGTACTTACACCTTGCACCATGCCAGGTATCCCTTATTAGTGTATAGGGTGTCTAGCAGCTTAGGCTGATAGATAATGGTAGCTTAGCAGAGCAGCTTAGGCTGAACTAGGAGACGAGTGAAGCTCCTACAGTACCACTAGTGTCATATGCACAATATCATAAGAAAACACAATACACAGATATACTAAAAATAAAGGTACTTTATTTTTATGACAATATGCCAAAAGTATCTCAGTGAGTACCCTCAGTATGAGGATAGCAAATATACACAAGATATATGTACACAATACCAAACATATGCAGTATAGTATTAGAGAACAGTGCAAACAATGTATAGTTACAATAGGATGCAATGGGGACGCATAGGGATAGGGGCAACACAAACCATATACTCCAAAAGGGGAATGCGAACCACGAATGGACCCCAAACCTATGTGAACTTGTAGAGGGTCGCTGGGACTGTCAGAAAACAGTGAGGGTTAGAAAAATAGCCCACCCCAAGACCCTGAAAAGTGAGTGCAAAGTGCACTAAAGTTCCCCAAAGAGAACAGAAGTCGTGATAGGGGAATTCTGCAGGAAAGACCAAAACCAGCAATGCAACAACGATGGATTTCCAGACGAGGATACCTGTGGAACAAGGGGACCAAGTTCAAAAGTCACGACCAAGTCGAGAGTGGGCAGATGCCCAGGAAATGCTAGCTGTGGGTGCAAAGAAGCTGCTACTAGGCAGTAGAAGCTGAGGATTCTGCAGGAACGACAAGGGATAGAAACTTCCTCTTTGGAGAATGGATGCCCCACGCAGTGGAGAGTTGTGCAGAAGTGCTTTCCTGAAGAAAGACCGCAAACAAGCCTTGCTAGCTGCAAGTCGTGCGGTTAGGGTTTTTGGATGCTGCTGTGGCCCAGGAGGGACCAGGATGTCGCCAATTGCGTCAGGGGACCGAGGGGGCACCCATCAAGACAAGGAGCCCTCTCAGAAACAGGCAGCACCCACAGAAGTGCCAGAACAGGCACTACGAAGTGGAATGAAATGGTGCTCACCCGAAGTTAAACAAAGGAGTCCCACGCCGCCAGAGGACAACTCAGGAGGTCGTGCAATGCACGTTAGAGTGCCGTGGACCCAGGCTTGGTTGTGCACAAAGGATTCCCTCGGAAAGTGCACAGGAGCCGGAGTAGCTGCAAAAGACACGGTTCCCAGCAATGCAGTCTGGCATGGGGAGGCAAGGACTTACCTCCGGCAAAGAGCCCCCCCATTAGGGGTGGTGCCCGTCAGACATTGCAGCGCCGGTCTGACGAGGAGCAGTACCGATGATGAAGCATGACATCCTATGGATGTGTGAGGTTTCTTGCTCCTAAAATTTAGGACCCCCGCCATTTGTTTTCTTTCTTTCATGGTTGGAACAGTGTATTACATATTTCTTGACTTACCTCCACCAAACTTGGACTGAAGAGTCACTGGACTGTGGGAGTCACTTGGACAGAGTTGCTGGATTCAAGGGACCTCGCTCGTCATGTTGAGAGGAGACCCAGGGGAACAGTGATGCAGTTTTTTGGTGCCTGCGGTTGCAGGGGGACGATTCCGTCGACCCACGGGAGATTTCTTCGGAGCTTCTAGTGCAGAGAGGAGGCAGACTACCCCCACAACATGCACCACCAGGAAAGCAGTCGAGAAGGCGGCAGGATCAGCGTTACAGAGTTGCAGTAGTCGTCTTCGCTACTTTGTTGCAGTTTTGCAGGCTTCCAGCGCGGTCAGCAGTCAATTCCTTGGCAGAAGGTGAAGAGAGAGATGCAGAGGAACTCTGATGAGCTCTTGCATTTGTTATCTAAGGAAATCCCCAAAGCAGAGACCCTAAATAGCCAGAAAAGAGGGTTTGGCTACTTAGGAGAGAAGATAGGCTAGCAACACCTGAAGGAGCCTATCAGAAGGAGTCTCTGACGTCACCTGCTGGCCCTGGCCACTCAGAGCAGTCCAGTGTGCCAGCAGCAACTCTGTTTCCAAGATGGCAGAGGTCTGGAGCACACTGGAGGAGCTCTGGGCACCTCCCAGGGAAGGTGTAGGTCAGGGGAGTGGTCACTCCCCTTTCCTTTGTCCAGTTTCACACCAGAGCAGGGCTGACGGGTCCCTGAACCGGTGTAGACTGGCTTATGCAGAAATGGGCACCATGTGTGCCCATGAAAGCATTTCCAGAGGCTGGGGGAGGCTACTCCTCCCCTGCCTTAACACCATTTTCCAAAGGGAGAGGGTATAACACCCTCTCTCTGAGGAAGTCCTTTGTTCTGCCTTCCTGGGCCAAGCCTGGTTGGACCCCAGGAGGGCAGAAACCTGTCTGAGGGGTTGGCAGCAGCAGCAGCTGCAGTGAAACCCCTGAAAAGGCAGTTTGGCAGTACCCGGGTCTGTGCTAGAGACCCGTGGGATCATGGGATTGTGCCAACAATGCCAGGATGGCATAGAGGGGGCAATTCCATTATCTTAGACATGTTACATGGCCATATTCGGAGTTACCATTGTGAAGCTACACATAGGTAGTGACCTATATGTAGTGCACGCGTGTAATGGTGTCCCCGCACTCACAAAGTCCGGGGAATTGGCCCTGAACAATGTGGGGGCACCTTGGCTAGTGCCAGGGTGCCCACACACTAAGTAACTTAGCACCCAACCTTTACCAGGTAAAGGTTAGACATATAGGTGACTTATAAGTTACTTAAGTGCAGTGTAAAATGGCTGTGAAATAACGTGGATGTTATTTCACTCAGGCTGCAGTGGCAGGCCTGTGTAAGAATTGTCAGAGCTCCCTTTGGGTGGCAAAAGAAATGCTGCAGCCCATAGGGATCTCCTGGAACCCCAATACCCTGGGTACCTCAGTACCATATACTAGGGAATTATAAGGGTGTTCCAGTATGCCAATGTAAATTGGTGAAATTGGTCACTAGCCTGTTAGTGACAATTTGTAAAGAGAGAGCATAACCACTGAGGTTCTGGTTAGCAGAGCCTCAGTGAGACAGTTAGGCATCACACAGGGTACACATACCTATAGGTCACAAACTTATGAGCACTGTGGTCCTGACTAGCAGGGTCCCAGTGACACATAACAAACATAGTGAAAACATAGGGTTTTCACTATGAGCACTGGGCCCTGGCTAGCAGGATCCCAGTGAGACAGTGAAAACACCCTGACATACACTCACAAACAGGCCAAAAGTGGGGGTAACAAGACTAGAAAGAGGCTTCTTTCTCACACAACCCCCCCCAAACGAAGGATAATAAGGCTAACCTTGGCCAGTTGAGACTTTATTGTCTAAGTGGTGATAAGTAGAGAGTAGCTCTGCAATAGACTGGTTACTCCCTTTATCATCCACTATATGGTTACTTCCCTGTGGGGATGTAAACCACCCTGTTTGAAGTTTTTTAGCCAAGCAAGGGGAGTTCTGCAGGAAAGACCAAAACCAGCAATGCAACAACGATGGATTTCCAGACGAGGGTACCTGTGGAACAAGGGGACCAAGTCCAAAAGTCACGACCAAGTCGAGAGTGGGCAGATGCCCAGGAAATGCCAGCTGTGGGTGCAAAGAAGCTGCTACTAGGCAGTGGAAGCTGAGGATTCTGCAGGAACGACAAGGGCTAGAAACTTCCCCTTTGGAGGATGGATGCCCCACGCCGTGGAGAGTCGTGCAGAAGTGTTTTTCTGAAGAAAGACCACAAACAAGCCTTGCTAGCTGCAAGTTGTGCAGTTAGGGTTTTTGGATGCTGCTGTGGCCCAGGAGGGACCATGATGTTGCCAATTGCGTCAGGGGACAGAGGGGGCGCCCAGCAAGACAAAGAGCCCTCTCAGAAACAGGCAGTACCCGCAGAAGTACCGGAACAAGCACTACAAAGTGGAGTGAAACAGTGCTCACCCGAAGTTGCACAAAGGAGTCCCACGCCGCTGGAGGACAACTAAGGAGGTCGTGCAATGCAGGTTAGAGTGCCGTGGACCCAGGCTTGGCAGTGCACAAAGGATTCCCTCGGAAAGTGCACAGGAGCCGGAGTACCTGCAAAAGACGCGGTTCCTAGCAATGCAGTCTGGCGTGGGGAGGCAAGGACTTACCTCCACCAAACTTGGACTGAAGAGTCACTGGACTGTGGGAGTCACTTGGACAGAGTTGCTGGATTCAAGGGACCACGCTCGTCGTGCTGAGAGGAGACCCAGGGGACCGGTGATGCAGTTCTTTGGTGCCTGCGGTCGCAGGGGGGCGATTCCATCGACCCATGGGAGATTTCTTCGGAGCTTCTAGTGCAGAGAGGAGGCAGACTACCCCCACAGCATGCACCACCAGGAAAGCAGTCGAGAAGGCGGCAGGATCAGCGTTACAGAGTTGCAGTAGTCGTCTTCACTACTTTGTTGCAGTTTTGCAGGCTTCCAGCGCGGTCAGCAGTCGATTCCTTGGCAGAAGGTGAAGAGGGAGATGCAGAGGAACTCTGATGAGCTCTTGCATTCGTTATCTAAGGAAATCCCCAAAGCAGAGACCCTAAATAGCCAGAAAAGAGGGTTTGGCTACTTAGGAGAGAAGATAGGCTAGCAACACCTGAAGGAGCCTATCAGAAGGAGTCTCTGACGTCACCTGCTGGCCCTGGCCACTCAGAGCAGTCCAGTGTGCCAGCAGCACCTCTGTTTCCAAGATGGCAGAGGTCTGGAGCACACTGGAGGAGCTCTGGGCACCTCCCAGGGGAGGTGTAGGTCAAGGGAGTGGTCACTCTCCTTTCCTTTGTCCAGTTTCACGCCAGAGCAGGGCTGAGGGGTCCCTGAACCGGTGTAGACTGGCTTATGCAGAAATGGGCACCATGTGTGCCCATGAAAGCATTTCCAGAGGCTGGGGGAGGCTACTCCTCCCCTGCCTTAACACCATTTTCCAAAGGGAGAGGGTGTAACACCCTCCCTCTGAGGAAGGCCTTTGTTCTGCCTTCCTGGGCCAAGCCTGGCTGGACCCCAGGAGGGCAGAAACCTGTCTGAGGGGTTGGCAGCAGCAGCAGCTGCAGTGAAACCCCTGAAAAGACAGTTTGGCAGTACCCGGGTCTGTGCTAGAGACCCGTGGGATCATGGGATTGTGCCAACAATGCCAGGATGGCATAGAGGGGGCAATTCCATGATCTTAGACATGTTAAATGGCCATATTCGGAGTTACCATTGTGAAGCTACACATAGGTAGTGACCTATATGTAGTGCACGCATGTAATGGTGTCCCAGCACTCACAAAGTCCGGGGAATTGGCCCTGAACAATGTGGGGGCACCTTGGCTAGTGCCAGGGTGCCCACACACTAAGTAACTTAGCACCCAACCTTTACCAGGTAAAGGTTAGACATATAGGTGACTTATAAGTTACTTAAGTGCAGTGTAAAATGGCTGTGAAATAACGTGGACGTTATTTCACTCAGGCTGCAGTGGCAGGCCTGTGTAAGAATTGTCAGAGCTCCCTATGGGTGGCAAAAGAAATGCTGCAGCCCATAGGGATCTCCTGGAACCCCAATACCCTGGGTACCTCAGTACCATATACTAGGGAATTATAAGCGTGTTCCAGTATGCCAATGTAAATTGGTGAAATTGGTCACTAGCCTGTTAGTGACAATTTGTAAAGAGAGAGCATAACCACTGAGGTTCTGGTTAGCAGAGCCTCAGTGAGACAGTTAGGCATCACACAGGGAACACATACCTATAGGTCACAAACTTATGAGCACTGGGGTCCTGACTAGCAGGGTCCCAGTGACACATAACAAACATACTGAAAACATAGGGTTTTCACTATGAGCACTGGGCCCTGGCTAGCAGGATCCCAGTGAGACAGTGAAACACCCTGACATACACTCACAAATAGGCCAAAAGTGGGGGTAACAAGGCTAGAAAGAGGCTACTTTCTCACACATCTCTATTAAAATATTTGGTAACATGCTCAATTTGTCAATTATTGGGCCACAGTTGCAAAAAACTTGCTGGTGATTGCATTTTTGCTCCATTGGCCGAATGGCCAGCAAATCCAGTTTACGATTGATGTCAGCAATATGCGTGGCCGTTACCTTCATTAAATCCATTTGTAAGTCAAGCTTATCAGATTGCATATTGAGAACCGTCGTTGAGGTATATAGAGCATTTAAAAGTGAGGCGTGTAGTCGAGTAAGGTCCCCCATCTCGCAACTAGGGTAACCTACATGAGAGGGGCTTTTGGAAAGAATTTTGATTTCTCTGTTTGATGGTCTCCGAGGGGGTATTGTTGGTAGCTGAAGTAGTCAGATTGCTTCTTACCATTGCTTCAACATCTAGTTGTAGTTTACTCAAACCACTAGAAATTTCAATGATTGAGTTAGAAGTTCTCTCTTGTTGCAGTGTAGAAGTACTGTGTTTGGTGCTTTCCACCACTAATGATTGACTCCAATGCTGATCCTTAGGATTCATTAGATCAAATGTTTTTAAGTCCAGTGCTTCACCCAGATCTTTGTTGTTTGTTATAGAGAGTGACTGCAGCCAAGAATCTTCCATACTTCCTGTAGCTGCTTCAAAGCCAATGTCCAATCTCTCATTAATCCCCTGGATGTTGAAATTTGACCACGGGATAGGGGTCGATTGTTGGCAAGTTTCCTCATGCACAGTGTCATTATATTCCTCTGTCACATTACCAGCGGTGATTGGAGGGTCTGTGTTACTTAAGTTGACAGATGTGCCCTGTTGTTGATTACCTTGAAAAGTTTCCCTCTCCTGAGCATGAACCTGAGCCATGATCACAATATTACCCGCTTGCAAGTTTTTGTGCACTGTTGGGCTACTTATATCCCCGGAGTTGATTTGTTGTTCTTGGACTAAGTGCACGTTATGCTCTTCAGGTGCTTGAAACTTCAAAACTTCCTGGGAGGGGAGGTCCACCCCCGATTGTTGAGTCGGGTTTGTTGACACCTCGAGACCCAACTGCCCTGTGACCAGTATTTGTGGAACCAGTGGAGTTTGGAAGGCTCTCATTGGTTTCGGGATTTGAAAAGAAAGCTGCAGCTGGATCTTTTAGAAATGCAAACTAGTTAGTAACTCCTGATTTCTTAAAGTAGACCTGGAGAGGAGTGAGAGACGATACCAGCTGATCTGGCCCACTGCTTTGTGGGCTCTGTGCTCCTTTGAGGTTTTAGAGTCCTAATTTTGCCTCTGCTGGCATCCTGAGTTGTCCCGATCTCATGATGACTATCTCTTAGCCCGGATTGCTGCCAGAGAGACACAGTTTACTTGAATTTACTTGTGACTGGTGGGCTGGTGTTAAAGATCGAAGAGGTTGGTGAGCGGGGCACCCGGGGCACTCACAAGCCGCACCCAGACCTAGCGGGCCGCTTCCGTGTGGCCCCGGTGCACTCTCTCTGCAGCAGTTTACTAAAACAGCAGCGCTCACCTCAGCTGGTAGACAATTGGAACGGCCCTGAGCACAAAACCTCCTGCTGGAGTGATGGTAAGTAGAATAATACAGCAACGTACTAGGGTGCCTGATAAGTTGGATTTTCAGAGACGAGAAGCTTGCAATCTTGGATGCAATGGGTGAGCGGGGCACACAGGGCACTCACAGGCTGCACCTAGACCTAGCTGGGCCTCTTCCGTGTGGCCCCGGTGCACTCACTCTGCAGCTATTGTCTAACACAGCTGCGCTCACCTTGCCTGAGGGAACTACTGGAAGACTTCTTGACGCTGGGGTTCCTTCTAGATTTGCTGAAGAATGGTAGTGGTATGAAGTTGATTAGGAGGTCGCCCGCCTGGGGAGGAAGGGAACGTGGAGGGAGGGGGGGGGGCGGGGGAGAGGACTCACAGGGTGAGACTCGAGAGAATCAAGACTCAGAGGGAATGTCGCTCCAGGGCTGGTGAACGAAGGAGACCAGTGCCGGGGGGAAGGGTGATGGCGTGGACCCCTCCAATTAGAGGGTGTCCACCGGGCCAAGGGCACAGGTATGGGGAGGGAGGCACAAGGGGGACGAGGGAGCTGCTCACCGAGGGTGCCGCAGGTGCCACACAGCCTACACTACCAATCTCTAACACGCTCTGGGCATACTCCACACGGACCCTGCACCCTGCGCCACTCCTCACCAACCAACCACTGGCCGCTGACCACCCACCTCTCCGCCCTTCCACCAAGGCCACTGGCCCCCACCGACCTCCAACCCCTCACTCCCGACACCCTAACCCCCTGCCCACGCCTCCTTCCCCTCCTCCCCACTACTGCCCCACCACCCCTGACCCCTCACTCACTGTTGCTGTGGTTAGTTCCACACCTAGCGTCCGCCGATATTTCCCACAGGCTCCCTGATCTTTGATCTTTTGGTCTTTGGAAGGCGACAGCTGCGAGGACGCTGATTTAAATGTTTAAATGTTTTTCCTCCCGCTTTTGTTGTCCCTGCCGGCTTGTGGAGCGGGTCACGGATCGTGGATCCCGGATCCCGGGTCGGGGGTCTTGCGGGTCTTGCGTCACAGTCAACCGGGTTGAGGGTTGAGGGCTATGGGAGGGGAAGTATAAACACACGGGTGGCTCCCTTCTTATTCACAGCAGTAGATTTCAAAAGTATGTTGAAACCAGATCAAAAATATCTCAACTGATTTTTTTCAAATTAAGAGAATGCTAGATTAAAAAAGAGTTTGTACTATGCCCAGAAGATAAATGAATAAAATTATCAACTAGTCTTTTTTTGAAGTACTTCAGCAGCGCTGTAGCCTCGCTGGAGTTGGAACGTTCAGTGCTTGATATGACCGGGCGAGAAGTGTGAAAGTAAGGGTTCCTTTTTATGCAATAAACACAAGAAATGCATAAAATATCGTCCGATTCGCAACAAATTATTCCTCACTACAATACTGTATTAGACCTGAAAAAGCCTGAATTCAAAAAGATTATTTCTAATACTTTTTCTTCTTTTGAATAGTCCTGTAGT
Organism: Pleurodeles waltl; assembly: GCF_031143425.1. Classification (NCBI taxonomy): domain Eukaryota; kingdom Metazoa; phylum Chordata; class Amphibia; order Caudata; family Salamandridae; genus Pleurodeles; species Pleurodeles waltl. The sequence continues at coordinate 769,606,138 of NC_090436.1, forward strand.
GGCAGCATTAAGGCTGCTCTAATGCTTGGTTTTATATTTGTCATGCATGCATCAAATGCAACTCAAATGGTAGTTTTCTCAATACGGGTTCAGTTTACAATGTTTATTTGGCCTCAACGAAAGAAATACCAGCTCACTATCTATATCTGTATTTTAAAATAAGTATTTTTTTCATAGGCACCAAGAAATTATTTAACTACAACTGCATGTAGGCATGATTAATGACCTGATTTAGAGTTTGGTCGATGGTATACTTCCTCACAAACTTGACGGATATCCGGTCGCTGTACTACGAGAGACATTGAATATAATGCTCTTGTGATATGGCTGATGGTATCCAATCTGTCAAATGCTAAATCGGGCCGTAAATATAGAGAGTTAAAAACTTCATTGATAGCAGAGGCTCACTTACTATAGCTGACATAGCCAAACTTAACAAAACTAATTTGCATTTACAAAGCCAAATCAACTGCAAAATATCAAATCGCAATGCACAAATATGCATTGCAAATTGTAATTGCCTTTGAGAATCTCAATGCAGACATTGCAAACACAATTTGCAGAGTGGGAGTGATAAAGTGACTTCCCTCTCTCTTTGCATATTACATGTTAATGCCTAAAAGTTGTGTCTTTCATTCTCAAACCATTGAAGGGTTACAAGAAGTTAAGTACAGGCAGTAACAGTTAGCAAAGTGAAAACTGGCAGTTTCTAACTGCTAAAACTGTATGAAGGTAAGTTGCAGGCACTGGGGCGAACAGAGTGCGGTCTCATGGGCCTCGTCATGCTCTCTCTGATGCCCCGATTACAGTGTGGTACTATTTCTAGCATTGTGATTCCTTCCCTGTACCTGTACAAGCACTGGCAACAAAGCGTCAAGAGTTGTGCAGCCGTTTCCAGCTCCACAAAAATCAATGGAGTAAGCATTGTCCATCTTTCAACTTACAAACCCTATCCAGAGCAAATGATTAGCGAATCCCTCACGGTTCAAAGTCTGTTGTATCTCTCAGCACAATGCAAAATTCTGCAGCGTGGACGGAATCTTTTAGAACCGGGGCTCAAATCAAAGACAAAGTCAGGCCCCAACTCTCTAAAATACCTAAAATTGTCAGTTATAATGATATGCCATAAACAAGCAATCTAAACTATCTGCATAAGAATATCAAAGCTGCATAACCACCCTACTTCCACTGAACAACTTAATGGGTCTGCCTATGTAATGATGGCAACAGCAGGCTGGGATAGCCTCCTATGACGTCAAAAGTACCAACCTTGTATGGCCTAAGAATCTAAGTCAAACAGGGTCGTAAGAGTTAGGTTTGACATAATATATCTTGTGTGTCTTCTGAAAAGGTACAACAGTAATTAAAAGCTAAAACCTTCTGGCTTATCACTTAAGGACACTTTTATGTAACTCTTTTTCATCTACATATGTACTAGTTGCCTCTTTGAAGAATATGATGTGCCTGATTAACCAACATTTTCCACAGGACTATATCCACAAAATCTATCCACAAATATTGCGTGCATAGCATAATTTGTGGACACAGAAAAAGAAGTTCAAGGGGTGGGGCTGTGGTAGTTACAGCAGCTGTTTATCGCTTAAACAAAGGTGGATACTTAAGGATCTGCACTCCTTCTCAGCACTGGTCATTCTAAGCCAGTCCTCATCTGTCCCAGTTCTCCAGCAAAATATAATCAGGGGTAAAAAATGCCCCATCTCCAATATATACCATACCCCAATGTGCATTTAAGCATGATCATTGTTTCACAGGATTTCACTCCTATCTCTAAATTATAATTGGGATAAATTCATTTTTTTTAATCCATCATGTGGGATAAGAGCCAGTAACTTACTGATACAATGCCCTTCACCATAACTCTTATAGACCTAGGGGCATTTTAAGGGCCCGTAGCGCCACCGGAGCGTCACTTCTAGTGACGCTCCGGTGGCATTATGCACGGCACCATAATTACAAGGTGACGTTAAGCCACTTTTTGTGGCTTAGCACCACCTTTTAAATAGGCCCCTTCACACACTGCACTTTACGTGGAAGGGGCGTGCCACAGCAACACCCATTGCATTTTGATGCTGCCCCAGATTTATGAGTTTTCACAAACCTGAGGCAGAGCCAAAATCTAACACCACCCCAGGGGTGGTGAGAGCATGGCACAACGAGGAGAAATGCTTTAATTTCTCCTTGATTTTTGCTCTTTCTATGTGTGCTGCAGAATTGCTCACATAGAAAGAGCAAATCACCATTAAGATTGTTTTTGTGCAGGACTGTGTTCCTTCCTGCACAAAAACAATCTCCCCCTCAACGCAGACATCATTGCACTATGCAGCAAGTGTTGCTGCTTTGGTGCACAGCAGCAAATTCAGCCCCTGCACAGGGGGAAGCACAGCGATGCGCTGTATTCTATTAAATACGGCGCATTACTGCATTGTGAAACTGACGGTGGGTGGTGCTGCCAAATTTGGCACAGAAACGCACACCGTCATTTTCCCTTAAATCTGGCCCCTAGTGTCTCTAGTGCATTGTAGGCACATCTACTTCATTAGTATTTATAGTTAATGCAGCATTTTCGCCTGGCCTTCTTCCAGCTTGCATGAGCCACTTGTAAATCAATAACTGAGTACCTGTAAAGCATGCTTGTACATGAATTGCAAAATTACTTGACATCTTTGGCTTGCATTACTAGTATGAATATAAATAAGGTGCCCCTGCAGGACTGCCCCTGCTCCACTGTACACATAGTAGAGCTCTTCTGCTATGATTATTGTATTTAGGTAAAGGAGAGCACTTTGTCTTAAGTTAGTAACAATTTGAAAAGATTCATGATGCTATTTTTGGTGATTCACACAGACCTACTTTTTATTTTGTATTTTGGTTTAACATCTTGTTGGTCAGAAATAAATGTAAGACTCATACTGGAGTTAAGTTCCCAGAACTAGTGTCTATCCTTGATGCCAATTTTAACCCTATCTTTGATTCACTTCTCATTTAAACCGAAGTTCTACAACTCCTCCTGTGCTAGGTTCCAGAATCATTAACTTGTACATCATGTGCTGCTTGTGGCCTAAAGACTGAAGCTTAAAACACTTGTTCCAAAGGTTAAGGGTTCAAGTCCTGGCATATCTATAGGCATAGTCCTGTTTCTTTAGAGAGTTTCACTGGTCAGTGAAAACAACTAAAAGGTAATTTGTTTCTGTGATCCAAAGAATGGTGTTGCGAGTTCCTCTGTCTCCTGCCAGGACAAGCTTTTAGGTTTTCGGAATTCATCCACTAAGATTTTGGAACAAGTCAAAGAGTCTAGGGATTCAGTAGCATGTCTTGTCTAACTCGGCTAACTAAGCTCTGTGTTTTGCTGATAATGCCAATGTGGCTAATTCTCTGGAAAGTCACAAACTCTGGTTACTTATGACTGATTGCAAATTGTGAGAATTTGCATGCTCAACGACTGTCCAACAGATTAGGCTTTCATTTTTAGTGAGCACCTTACTATTCAGCATACAATACTCTTTGAAGAGGGTGTTTGGGAAACTTTTTTTATGAAGCCAGTATATTTAGGAACTGTTGTGCCAACCATTACTACTTTAGTAACCGGTTGCAACAGTACCTATATGGAGGACAGTTTCAGTAATCCCAACAACCATCTTTCTTGCTCAAAAGGAGAATGGGCCTGTATTACCCTACACAAAAGACAAGGTTGTCTCAAGGTCAGCATCCCATTTTTTCCCCTCTGTTAATTTGCTGTAAAAACGTGTACTTCTTAAAATTTAGCAAGAAATTTCAGTAAATCCCTGGGTTCTTCTAACCATATGGAGCTTTTCAAATAGTTTTTCTCTCCTTTATTTCAAGGTTTTCCCTAAGGCCAATTAATTTTTGAGCATTGGAATCAGAACTCATATACAATTTAAGAAAGGGAGTCATTGAATAGAGTGCACCCCATTTTAAAGGTTTCTTTGATCAAATGTGACCTTAAGATACAAAAGAATTCAAAAGTTCATTAATTCCAAATGGAGATCATTATTAATCTCGGGAATGTTTTTTTTTTTTACAGGAGAATGGATGATGAAGCTTAACTCTCTGTTCTAATATGTCTGGTACACAGGAGGTTTCTTTTTTCACTGGCACACCAGGCTTTAACAATTTAAGATTTACCCCTTTGTGTCTGTCTTCTACTCCAAGTTTCAATAAGTTTTTCTGTGTAATCTAAAAGGGAAATTGATATCTTCCAAATATACTATACCAAAGTAAGATATGGTGTGCACAGAGACCAGTGGATTCCAAGAGGCTTTACAGAGGCTAAAGTAGACAATACTAATCCTCTTATTAGGGTCGTGCTAAGAATTTGTTGTACACACACAGTCATGAAATGAAGCACACACTCACTGATGACCTCCAGTCCAATGTTTTATGTATAAAAAATATACTTAGTTACTTTATTTCTAGAACCAAAAAGATCTCTGTTGCAGGTAAATACAATTTCAAGTATGTACCACTTTCAAGTATCAAATGCACTTTGTTTGTAATTCACAGTAAAAACAATTTTCAAGTAAGTAATACTTTTCAATACCAAAAGTAGCAGTGCAATTTTCTTTGAAGACAATTCAGTTCTAGGAGGCAAAAGGTACATACACAGTTTACAGGTAAGTACTAGACTTAGGGGGTTATTACAACTTTGGAGGAGGTGTTAATCCAACCCAAAAGTGACGGTAAAGTGACGGATATACCACCAGCCGTATTACGAGTCCATTATATCCTATGGAACTCGTAATACGGCTGGTGGTATATCCGTCACTTTACCGTCACTTTTGGGACGGATTAACACCTCCTCCAAAGTTGTAATAACCCCCTTAAGGTCTTTGGTGGTTAAGTTGTTCACAGGACAAGGTTCGATTTGACACCAGGCCTGCACCACCAGCAACAAAGGTCCAGCCAGGTACAGAGCTCAAATTTATGTTGGGTGCCCAATGGAAATCAATGGAGACCGGGGGACACTCAAAATAGAACGGTTTACAGGTAAGAACCTGTGGGGTCAGGTCACAGGCCTAAGGGGGTTTAGATCAGCACTAGGGGGGGCACAGGTAAGCACCAAACATGCACCCTCAGCAGCACGGGGCGGTCAGTTGCAGGGTGTAAACACAGCATCGGGCGCCAAACGCAATCCTATGAAGAACTCCAGGATCACAAAGAGGCTGCAGGCTTGGTCCAGGGGATTGGCTGAAGAAGACCAACAGCTAGACAGCTAAGTTGAGGCTTCTCTGGAAGTCAATGGACCTTCAGCTTTACACCATGGCCAGAGTGCTGCAGGGATACCTTTAGGCGTTGGGTATCTTCACCAGATCTGGTCGTGGCCAGGGAGGTCATCTGGATTCAGGCTGCAGGCATCGTGGTGGTGGCCAGGGGGGTCAACCCAGGGAGGACTCGAGGTCAGATTCACCAGGTGACTCTCCCTGGTCAGGTGGGCCACCTGGACTCAGGTTGAGGGTGTCTGGTGCAGAGTGGGCAGGATCCAGAGAGCTCTGGAGTCCTGATTGGAGGTTTCTTTGTAGACAGGGCTGCTGTCCTTGGGAGATCCAGTTTTTAGGGAAGGCAGGCAGTCCTCTGTGGGTGTGTAGAGGTTGTTGGTCCTAGAGGATGAGTGGTCCTCTTGTAGCAGAAGCCTTGAAGCTGCAGACAGGTTGGTAGGGCAGGGGCCAAGTCAGCTGTCATCTGGAGTCTTTCCTGCTGCTGCAGCTCTTCAGTTCTTCATCTTCTTTAGGTCACCAGGAATCTGAAGAGCAAGGTTCAGCAGTGCACCTGAATACTCGATTTAGGGGTGTTACAGGGGTCAGAGGCCAGTAGCCAATGGCTATTGACTCTGAGAGTGGCTACACCCCTCCTGTGCCCACTCCCTTTGGGGAGGGGGCACCTACCTAATCCTAATGACTATCTCATTCCAAAAGAATATGGAGGGTTCTGTCAGGACGGACTTACCTTTGGGCACCATAGGGGTGGTCCCAGCTGAGATTGACACTCTTACTGGTGTTTATTAACTTTCCCGCCAGACCTCCCACCAAAAATGTGGGCATGGTCTAGGGGGCGGCCTTCTCCTCTGGCTGGAGTGCCCTAAGGTAATATATCAAATGGTAGGAGCTGTTGTGGCTCACTGCCAAGTGTTTCTGTTCCTGCAGGGGGTAGGTGTGAAGCACCTCCACCCAGTGCAGACCTTGTCCCTGACTCCTGAGAGCACAAAGGCTCTCACCCCATGGGCTCAGAAATTTGTCTGGTGGTGGCACGCTGGCACAGACTGGTCAGCCACACACTAGAAAGTTGGGTGAATTACAGGGGGGCATCTCTAAGATGCCCTCTGTGTGCATTTTACAATAAATCCAACATTGGCATCAGTTTGGGTTGATTGAGCTGAGAAGTTTGATGCCAAACTTTTCAGTCTTCAGTGAAGCCATCATGGAGTTGTGGAGTTCATAATGACAAACTCCCAGCCCATGTGCTCAATATGGCTACACTGCACTTACATGGTCTAAGAATGGATTTAGACACTCTAGGGGCATATTGCTCCTGCAGCTATGCCCTCACCTGTGGTGTTGTGCACCCTGTCTTAGGCTGTAAGGCCTGCTAGAGCGGTGACCTACGAATGCCACAGGCACGGTTTTGTAGACATGGCACCCAGGGAGGGATGCCATGTTGACTTTACCTTTTTCTCCCCACCAACACACACACTCCTCAGTGGCAGTGTGTATGTGTTTGGTGAGGGGTCCCATAGGGTGGCATAAAACATGCTGAAGCCTTAGGGACTGTTGGAAAATGGCCCTCTCTGAAGGGTCATTCCGAATGCTTTGCCTTCCTCCTCCTCTTTTTCTGACCTAATTTGTTCTGGTTTTTGGACTCCGCACACTTTACCACTGCTGACCAGTGCTAAAATGCATGTGCACTCTCCCCTAAACATGGTAACATTGGTCCCCACCCAATTGGCATAATTAATTGTAAGTCCCTTGCAAAGTGCTGTAGATGTGCCCAGGGCCTGTAAATTAAATGCCACTAGTGGGCCTGCAACACTGATTGTGCCACCCACATAAGTAGCCCCTTAACCATGTGTCAGGCCTGCCACTGCAAGGCCTTGTGTGCAGTTTCACTGCCACTTCAACTTGGCATTTAAAACTACTTGCCAACCGTAAACTCCCTTTTTGTCTCCATGTAAGTCACCCCTAAATTAGTCCCCAGGTAACCCATAGGGCAGAGTGCTATGTAGATAAAAGGCAGGACAAGTACTTGTATGTTTTTCATGTACTAGCAGTGAAAAACTCACTCACAAATTCTTTTTCCAGTATTGCGAGGCCTGCTCCTCTCATAGATTGTCACCAGAACTGCCCTCATATACTTTGAAGTGGTAGATTCTGATCCGGAAGGCATAGCCTTGTCATGTTTAGTATGCTCAAACTGGTAATAGAAAATCCTGCTTACTGGTGAAGTTGGATTTATTATTACTATTTTAGAAATACCACTTTTAGAAAGTGGCCATTTCTCTGTACTTACTGCCATCTGTACCTTACAGCCTGTCTCCAATCCATGTCTGGTCTGTGCTGGTTGACACCTCCCCTTCTGCCTTCCACCCACACAGCCGTAAACACAGGACACCCAGTCACATCTGCATTCATCTGCATACTGAATGGGTCTCCCTGGGCAGGAAGGGGGAATGGGTTCTCTCAAAGGCCAGTGGCCTGCCCTCACACAAAAGACTGATAACCCCGACAGGGATCTTGGCAGACAGGGTTGGGGTGGAAGGGGAACTTGTGCACTTTAAAACCACTCCTTGAAGTTTCCCCCACTTCAAAGGCATTTTTGGGTATATAAACTGGGTCCTGGACCCCACCAAATCAGACACTTCTGGATCTACACCTGAACTCTGTCAGAGGAACTGCCTGGCTGCCAAAAGGACTCACCTGGACTGCTTTGCTGACAAGGACTGCTGCCCTGCTTGTTGCCCTACTGTCTGCTGGCATCTGACTTTGCTGGAAGGACCCTGCCTTCCCCAAAAGTGCTCTCCAAGGGCTTGGATTGAGCTTGCCTCCTGTTCTGAAGTCTCAGGGCCAACAAAGACTTCACCTACTAGCTTCTAGCTAGTTTACTGACTCCAGCACCGATCCCGCTGTCTGACACCACACTGCCAGCTGCTCTGGCTCTGTGGTCCTGACTGCATACAATGACCACGGTCAGAAATGCAAGTCTGACGTTGCCACAATGCCTCTGACATCCTGCAGTGTGTTTGCGACACTGAATTCAATATATCATGTCTTGACCGACTGGATCCTTCGACCCCCGCTGGATCACAAGGAACCAACACCTCGCCACCGACATTGCACCTGCTATCCCTGCAACCGGAAGGAACCGATGCCTTGCCTCCCCTGCCTTGCGCGGAATCAGCGCCTCACCTTCCAGGTTGCCATAAGGGACTAAACCTGCACCGGCTCCAGCAGCGCATTACCTACAAGACTCCGTGCAACATCTTTGGTTTTCATTTTCAAAAGGTAAAGTACCTGGGGGTCTGGGCAACTCTGTAACTGGCATCTGTGGCACCGGACAATTTGAAATGACTCTATCAAAGACAACCATGATACACCAGTTGGAGCTATTGTGTTTCTAAGCCCTTTAGTGAGATTTATTCTTTACAGATTCATAATGCTGCTTGTGTACATTGGATTTTCATAGTTTTGATCTTATTTTATTTTCTATTTTTCTAAACCTGTGTGGTGTACTTTTGTGGTGCTTTCACTGTGTTAATGAATGAATTATTGCACAAATACTTTACACATTGGCTTCTAATTTAAGCCTGACTGCTCTGTGCCAAGCTACCAGAGGGTGAGAACAATTTGGGTTGGATTGTTTTGTGACTTACCCTGACTAGGATTGTGGTCCCTACTTGGACAAGGGCGTATACCTCTGACAACTAGAGACCCAATTTCTTACAGGACCCTCCCTGGTCACAGGGCGCTTGGTACTACTGGTACCTTTTTACAAGAGACTTAGCTGTGTGCCAGGGGTGTGCCAATTGTGGAAGCAACAGTAAAGTTTAGGGAATGAACACAGGAGGTGATCCCTGGTTAGCAGGATCCCCACTCACACTCAGTCAAGTCAGCATCAGATATCAGGCAAAAAGAAGGGGGTGTTGACCATGCCAAAAAGGGCACTTTCCTACAACACCCATATGACTTCTCTGGCTGACATCGTCAGAAACCACAGACTTAGCATTATCTTCTATGCAGATGACATGCACCTTTTCCTCTCACTCTCCAAAGACACCACCACAACAAGGTCCAAATTCCACAACTGTATGAGCATCGTCGTAAAATGGATGAAGGACAGATGCCTCAAATTCAACACCAACAAGACTGAGGTACTACTGTTCTGCAACACCACCTCACCTCACCTTGGGACGAATCCTGGTAGCCAGCCAAGCTGGAACCCCGCCACCCTGCGAACCACACCAGAAACATGGGAATCATCCTAGACAACAGGTTAATCATAACGCATCAAGTCAATGCGGTCTCCCCCACCTGTTTTCTCACCCTCCGCAAGCTCCACGGAATGTTCATATGGCTCCCACAGGAAATCTGATGCCCTGTCACACAAGCCCTCATAACCAGCCAACTGGACTACAGCAACACACTTTAAGCTGAACTCCCAACTACACTAACAAAAAACTACAAATTATGTGTTAGACCTGACATGCCTTAGGGTGGTCATTCCTAACTTTTTGCCTGCCTCCCTCCACTTTTTGGACTCTGTTTTTGCTGGCTTTTAGACTCTGCACACTTTACCACTGCTAACCAGTGCTAAAGTGCATATGCTCTCTCCCTTTAAACATGGTCACTTTGGATCATACCCAATTAATATACTTATAAGTCCCTAGTAATGGGCACTGTATGTGCCTAGGGCCTGTACATTAAATGCTACTAGTGGGCCTGCAGCACTGGTTGTGCCACCCACTCAAGTAGCCCCTTACCTTGTCGCAGGCCTGCCATGGCAAGGCCTGTGTGTGCAGTTTCACTGCCACTTCGACTTGGCATTTAAAAGTACTTGCCAAGCCTAAAGTTCCCCTTTTTCTACACACAAGTCACCACTAATGTGGGCCCTAGGTAACCCCTAGAGCAGGGTGCTGTGTGGGTAAAAGGCAGGACATGTACCTGTGTAGTTTACATGTCCTGGTAGTGTAAAACTCCTAAATTTGTTTTTACACTACTGAGAGGCCTGCTCCCTTCATAGGCTAACATTGGGGCTCCCCTCATACATTGGTGAAGTGGCAGCTGCTGATCTGAAGGGAGTAGGAAGGTCATATTTAGTATGGCCAGAATGGTAATACAAAATCCTGCTGACTGGTGAAGTTGGATTTAATACTACTATTTTTGAAATGCCACTTTTAGAAAGTGAGCATTTCTCTGCACTTAAATCTTTCTGTGCCTTACAATCCACGTCTGGCTAGGTTTAGTTGACAGCTCCCTTGTGCATTAACTCAGACACACCCCAAACACAGGGTACTCAGCCTCACTTGCATACATCTGCATTTTGAATGGGTCTTCCTGGGCTGGGAGGGTGGAGGGCCTGCTCTGACACAAAGGACTGCCACGCCCTCTACTGAGACCCTGGCAGACAGGATTGAACTGAAAGGGGACCTGGTGCATTTCTAAGCCACTCTTTGAAGTCTCCCCCACTTCAAAGGCACATTTGGGTATAAAACAGGGCCTCTGCCCTACCACCTCAGGCACTTGCTGGAGAAGAAACCTGAACCAGAACTGCCTGGCTGCTCAAGGGACTCACCTGTCTGCTTTCTACAAAGGACTGCTGCCTTGCTGTTGGCCTGCTGCCTTGCTGAACTCTTGTCTGGCTGCAAAAGTGCTCTCCAAGGGCTTGGATAGAGCTTGCCTCCTGTTCCCTGAAGTCTCAGGACCAAAAAGACTTCTCTTTTTCATTTGGACTCTTCGTGCACCAAAAATTTCAATGCACAGCTTGCTCCGCGGCGAGAAAATCGCCGCACACCGATGCTGATCGACGCAACGCCTTCGTGGCGACGGGAACTTCGACGCACGGCCTCGCAAGGACAACGCCGCCCGACTTCCAGAGGGGACATCGACGCGACGCCTGCCGTGAGAACGAAAATTCCACGCACAGCCTCCCGGAACGACGCGCAGCCGGAAAACAAGCCGAAGAATCCACGCACAGACCCCGGGACATCTGGTAAATCCCGTGAACCACAGAAAGAGACAGTCCGCGCGCCGGAAAACGACGCCCGACTTCCCCGTGTGAAAAATAACGACGCAAGTCCGTGTGTGCAGGGGAGAAATCGACGCACACACCATTTTTCCACATATCTCTTCTTCTGCGGCCCTTTGCGGGAGTTTTTCCACTGTAAACCAGGTTCTTTGTACTTGAAAGAGACTTTGTTTGCTTTTTAAAAGACTTAAGACACTTAATATCACTTTTCAGTGATATCTCTACAATTTCACATTGCATCTTCATTCTTTTTGACCTACAATTATCCAGATAAATATTCTATATTTTTCCAAACACTGTGTGGTGTAATTTTGTGGTGCTATAAGGTGTTATTGTATGATTTATTGCACAAATACTTTACACATTGCCTTCTAAGTTAAGTCTGACTGCTCGTGCAAGCTACCAGAGGGTGGGCACAGGATAATTTGGATTGTGTGTGACTTACCCTGACTAGAGTGAGGGTTCTTGCTTGGACAGAGGGTAACCTGACTGCCAACCAAAAACCCCCATTTCTAACAGTATGCCAGACTCATCACAGACCTTCTGTAAAGAAAGCATCTCACCCCCTACTTAAGCCACCTCCACTTGCTCCCCATACACAAATGCTCCTAATTCAAACTCCGGATGTTTGCGTACAAATCCCTCCACAATTTAGGACCTGCATGCCATTGCATGGATTTTCACGACTCCCCAGACACCTTTGTTCCTCACTGCTTGCCCTCACGACCAACCCACAAATTCACTGCAGCGTGTATGGTTGTTGCTCCCTTACTTACCTAGCAGCAAAAGCCTAGAACAGACCCTTCCCTAAGGACATCTTGAGAACAGCCATGCCTTGAGAAGCGATCTCAAGGCATGGCTGTTCGACTGAGACAGACACAGCAAAAACAGCACCTGGATACCCTGACTGGCACTATATAAATACGATGATTGATTGACTGGTTGAAGGTTTCACTTCTCAACCTGTAGTTTGTGACTCCGTGATGACTGGGAACTGTAGTTTTGTGTGGGCCGTGGCAGCTATAATAAAAGTAGCAAGACAAGAAATCATAATATTTGCCTCAGTTTCTTTAATAACATCAGCACTTTCTCTCACTATTCTAGCTTGGAAAACATACATTAATCACAGTTTAAAGGCTGAAAAGCATGGAATGCAGTTTGTGCATCTGCCTTCAGTGTCTCTGTGAGTGTGTGTCACAGGTCTCACCTATAATGTTTAGAGTTATCATTTAATTAGTTATTTGTCACTGCACTTTTAGACATTGTTGTCAATGACATCATTTCAGATGTAAGAAATTGTTTTTTTGAGGTGAAACCCTTCTCAAGAAAAAGCCATAATCTTTGTCAGGGTGAACCACAAGTCACTGAATTAACCTACACTTAACCCTCTGGTAGGTTGTCAAGAAGCAGTAAGGCTTACCTTAGAGGCTCTGGGCCTGATTCACAAAGGTAAATTTAGACATTTGGTCTAAGTTTAGGCCAAAAGTTTAGGTTAATGAATTTTTTGTATTCACAAAGGTAAGTTATACGCAGTATCTTTAGGTCTGCAATCAGGGCAGATTATTTGGACTCTGGGTGAATTATCTGCACTTGGGGCAGATTATTCGCACTAGGTGCGGATTATCCAACCTAGGGCCAGAATCATTGTAATTACACACACACTATCAATACCACCTGCAAACCTGCACCAAGAACCAGATAAAAGCAGAACACATTCAAGGCTTTTGTTTTCCTCAACACTGCACCTGCCTGCTCTGAATGCTCTGAAGACATGCTGCCTCTCAGGAGGAAGATAAATTACACAGAGGAAACCACCATTGTCCTGAGATTCATAGTGCAGAACTACAAAAGACTGCATGGTCTCCCCCCTACGGCAGCAGTTTTCACAGAAGGCAGCACTATGGCAACAGATGGCCAAGGCTGTCACTGCATTGGGGGAGGATACACAGACTGTCACTTATATTAAAAAATAGTGGCAGGATAAGAAGAGGAGGGTGAAGGAGAAATACTGCAGGATAGTGGCCGGAGCCCTCCTAGCTGTACCAACTAGACCCCACCACCAACTCACCCCACTTGAGAGGGACTTCCTCTCTACCATAGATCTCCACCAGCTCCCATGGGCTGCCTCTAGTGATGACCTAAATGTGATGGCAGGTAATATGTGATGATACTAACAAATACACTAAATAATCAATGTCTGTGACACTCCACAAATGTGACCATGAATGTTGTTCCAAGTATGTGCAATTTGCTGGGTACGTCAGACCCTCATGTGTCTCATTTAGTCCATTGCACTACAAGTCCCAGAATTCTTTGTGATGGCAAATGCAGCTCCCTATTTCTCTGTCCCAAACAGTGGTCTATCACTGCTGTCTCATCCACTTTACACTGGTAAATGGCAATAGCTAATGCCCCTCATTTACTTATCAATGGGGTTGGCATGTAGATGCATTTGTGCACATATGTGACAGGTTGCACAAATTCAAATACCTTGGGTGAGTCTGATTACCTTTCCCTTTTGTTGCCACATACAGCCAGAGAATAGTCACACACTGGAACAGAGATCCTTGCACCATCAGGGAGGCAAAGTCACAGCAACCCATACCATCAGCACAAACCGGTTTGTAAATGTGGCCAGGAGAGGGCCCTAACTCCTACAGTGTGATCAGTCAACTCATAGATACAATACATGGAATCCATAAAGTGTGCCAAACCTATAAAATGAACCAAGGAGACATTGTGCATCACATATGTCAACTACAATGTTAACTGAAAACACACATTTCATTGTAGACCCTGTGATGTTGTCCAGAAATGCACAGCCTGCAGTGACCTCTGCAACATGTATGGGTGTGACATCTGGTCAGGCTCCACACACTGGACAGATGTCAAACACTGGTATGTGTACTAAAAATGACTTTACCAAATGCTTATGCTCCTAAACTGTGGATTAAATATCAGCAGTATGTGCTGTGTGTCTAATATTACTGTTGTCACTCATCTCCATATGCTCACATATGGCTCATAACAGTATACCACATTCTATCATACTGGCTAATGAAAGGCTGACTCAAAATGTATCTGCCAGGTACATACCTATGTTTTCATATAGGCCCTCACATAGGTGGATTTTGCGTGGGTCAGTGCAGTAAGGCTATATGTTACAAGTCATAATGCCTCACCTCAGGAGGTGTAAGGTGGTGTGCACCTCCGCAGGTGTCCATAATTGTGTCACTCTGGGGAAGTGTCAACATCCATAGGTGTTCTGTGGGAACCCCCCTGCAAAACTCAGAGAATGCCACTCAAGTGCAGTGTAAGTCAATACAGTGATCTGCACAGACTTGCCTCACTCCATAGCTAGGAGGCCATTCCAAACCTTGAAAAGTGGCTTGGTGTGGCCTCATGGTTGTGCATATTAAAAAACAAGTATACATATCATACTTGTTTGGTGCTTGGTACCCAGTAACCACAGTTGCCAAATTCTCCTGCTGCCATCGGCTGGGCAAGAGGTGACCTGTGGAATACATAGCTGTCATTTGTACTGCCTGGGAACACTGCATGCACATCAATAAAGCTACCACTGGCATCACAGACACCCTGCACGTTGATGGAGTACCAGCGGTGTCTGTTGCAGAAGATGTGTGCATTGTGCCAAGGTGGCTGAAGAGCCACATGAGTGCAAATAATATCACCCAGCACACATGGAAAGTGGGACATGAGGTAGAAATCCCTACCTACCCTTTGCCTTCTGGCCAGTGTATGAAGAATTCGTATGTGGTGATGGGCTGTCCTATTGATGCTGCTCAGTACCTGATGCAGGCCTTGGGACTGGATTGCATGGAAATGGCAACAAGATCACCGGAGATCCTCTGGAATGACCCCAAAGCAAGCAGAAAATGGAGAGGTGCTGGGATCTTGACATAGGCTGGTATGGCGTGGGAGCAGCAGGTCACAGAGTCTAGATCCTGCTCCCACTCACAAACCATCTCCAAGATGACATCGGGGGGAAATGGTATCTGGCCATGACTTCTTGGCTAGACATCCGAAAGAGGTTTATCCTTTTTCTGAAGATCCTCTCTACTCTCCTCCTCCTCTTCCTTCTCCTCAAATCATCATGTCACGTAGGAAGGGCCAAATCAACAAATCTATTCAGCTACATGTTGAAAGTTCGAAAGGGTTTGTTTGTGACAGCTCAGATTTTATGTATGCAGCAAGGCTGGGATTGTCTGTTGGGCTAGGAAGTTTCAGCTGGAGCTAGGAGGGGGGGATGGTAGGCACTGACACAGGTTTGTCAGTATGAAAGGTTACCTCCTAGGGCCCGAGGTTGGATAATCCGTCCGAGTGCGGATGCAGATACTATGCCCCAAGTGAGGACGTAAAGCTACTACTCATAACTTACCTTTGTGAATACCAAAAAATCTTAACATTTAGACTTGTGGTCTAAACTTAGACCTAAAATCTTAGTTTACCTTTGTGAATTCGGCCCACTGTTTTAAGTATTTATTTAACACACAAACAGTAATTAAGTGAACAGAGAAAAATCCCACACCAATTTAGAAAAAACACATAACATTGTCAAATGGCACAAAAACAAATGAAATCAACTCAGAAGCACCAGTCTTAGGAATTTTTAAAGTTTTTTTCATAAAAAATAGGACCTAAAGGTCGAAGTGCCAACCGCAGGTATCTGATTGCGTGGGACCGAGGAAAGGTCAAAAGTTAAGGCTGACTACAATGACGCGTGGTTCAGATACATGAGGTGGCTGGGCCAGCCTCGGACTTACATGAAAGGTTGAAGAAAGTTACAGAAAATGTAGAATTCAGCAGCACAAAGCTGCAGCTTTGTCCGAAGAAAAGTCGTCATCACTGGGGAGCGCAGGGCAAGGTCTCTGTGACAATGGTGGGAAAAGCCGAAAGGTCGTCATCAGTGTGGTGCTTTTTGCTGTCGAATTCAGTGGAGATTTTTACCTTCAGACCTAGACAACTTCTTGGAAGTCGAAAAGCTGTAGCCAAAGAGGGCTCCACGAGGCTGGACACTTTTGCTCCGAGGACCAGCTGAACAGGATTTGCCCCTGCGGAGAAGAATGTATCAGAATCTACCATGAAATCAGGCTGACCAGTGATGCACCATTTTCTAGTAAGTCCCAGACTTCTGTCAATTTTTTCCAACTTTTAGAATTAGGCCGGAGCAGCACCTCCAACATCACTTCCAAGGGTTCAGGATCTGGGGGCACCACCTGAGGATTTGGACGCACTTCAGCTGAAGCCAGATGCAAGATCCAGGGCATCTGGAGCTTTCTATGTCCCTGTTTATCACACATCAGGCCAGCCAAATAGACCTTGGAGTCACTCTGGTAGTCCTAGGTTCAAGGAGATTCTCCTCTCTTGTTCAAACAACAAAGTAGGCCTCAAGCAGCAGGGATGTCCTCTTAATAACAAGGCAAGCCTCAAGCAGAGGGCAGTACTATGGTAGGAGCAAGACAGATCTTCGAGGATCAAGGTAGGCCTCAAGCAGCAGGGCAGTCCTCTTGAGTACAAGGAAGTCCTTCTGAGGTCAATCACAGTTGCAGGAGTGTACTGAAGAAGTGGTTCAGGAGGCCCAATATTTAGACTTGGTGACAGCCTATGAAGTGGGGCTGACATCCTGGCTACCCCCGCATCTGGTTCTGGAAAGTGTTCCCCTTCCGCTGCAAAGGATCCAAGAAGTCTGGGGTGACAAATGACTGGAGGCAGGTTATTTTGTGTGTTTGGTATAGGCAGCAATTTGAAATGTAAGTGGAACAGTGAACAGCTCCTCGCCACCGATATTGACATGATGGCCAATCCACCCAACACCTAGGTGCCCAGTGCCTCACTCTCTGGGAGGAATACACAAAGGCAAACTGCCAAGCTATTCATGCAAACTTTGGGGAGTATGGGCAAATGGGCTGTTCCACTGAGAAAAAATATTTTCCCTATGGGAAAAAAAGTAACTGCAAAATATGCATTGGCATGCAGGATTCATTTTCTAAATGCAGAGCTACACTGTGCATATAACTCCACCCTGGGAAAAAGGCAAATATCACATTAAATTGAATTTTTCACAAGCATGCCTTGAGCCTGGTACAGAATTTGAGATATACTACAGGGAATGTTTTTGAATTCTGAGAAGGCATACATCTTTGAAATGGAAATAAACATGAATGACTTTTCTTTTGGAATAAATGAGAAATCAGACTTTGCTTTATTAAAAGGCATATTCCATCAGTAGAAGTTTCTGAAACTGCTGCATGCGAGGAAGAGATACAAGTAGACCCCTATAATGTTTCTCTAACAATGGAGCCTTGAAATTAGAATCCTTACATTTTGTTTAGTTTTCGTTAATAGTTTGGCTAAATGAACTAAAGGAAATGGTAATACGATATCTACATACATTGGGAGTAAATTTTTATGGTCGAGCGCGAGCAAGCGCTCTAGCCCCTGTTGTAATCTCTCAATTTTCTTTTAACCACGCCCAGCAGTTTGGTTGGTTCATGGGCTTGCCTTTTAAAATTTGCTTGATTTCATTAGTGAAAGGCATGCATACTTCATGCCTTTTCTAGTGTTTGGCCCTCATCTATAGCACCGGTAAACTTCTGAAAACATAAGAGGCTCCATGTTTTCTGAACGGCTTCTGCACTATTCCTTTTTAATTCCTATGCAGCGCGGTCTCCCTGAGTAGTAGTCAACAAACTTTGCATGACATCAACCCTATTACATGGATGCAATGCAGCACAAACAGAAGAGCCAAAGCATCATTTTCCACTTATTGTTTATGTGCAGAAAGGGGCACATTCCCACACATAAACATTAATTTCCTGCATTTTGATATTTCTATGCCTGCTGCAGAATGCAGCACACATAGAAAAAGCACAAAACGAGGTGGAATAAAAGTATTCCTCCTTGTTGCGCCCTGCTAATGCCACACTTAAGGCAGTGTTAGATTTTGGCGCTGCCTCAGGTTTACGAAATCTCATAAATTTGAGACAGTGTCAAAATGCAATAGGTATTGCTGAGGCATACCTACAGCAACACCCATTGCACGCTCCTTCCATGTACAGTGCTGAGTGGGAAGGGGCAGTATTTACAAGATGATGTTAAGCCACAAAAAGTGGCTTAATGTGACTGTTAGAAATGGAGTCTTTGGTTGGCAGTTAGGTTACCCCCTGTCCAAGCAAAGGCCCTCCCTCTAGTCAGGGTAAGTCACACACAATCCAGGTTACCCTGTACCCACCTTCTGGTAGCTTGACATTGAGCAGTCAGGCTTAAATTAGAAGGCAATGTTAAAAGTATTTCTGCAATAAATCATGCAATAACACAGTATAAACACAACCAAAACACACCACACAGGCTTAGAAAAATTTAGAATATTTATCTGATTAAATGCAGGTCAAAATGATTAAGATTTGATAAGTACACGTTGAAATATCACTTTAGAAAATGATAAAAAGAGTATTATGTTCCTAAAAGCAATAAGTGTAACTTGCAAGCACAAAGTACCTGGTTTGCATGTAAATTATACACAATGGACCGCAGAGGAGGAGATGTATGGAAAACTGGGAGGTATGTGTCGGTTTTCCGGGTGCACACAGATGATGCGTCGATATTTTCCATGCAGTGAGGGCCTTCCGTAGATTTCTGGCATGTAGATTTGAATCCTCTTTGGGTTGCGGGGTATTTGGACCCCCCGGGGACGATGCGGAGAAATCCTGGGTGTGCAGGACGAGGTCACAGGTGCTGCGTCGATCCGGAAGTCGGGCTAAGTCGTTCTGGTTCAGCAATTCGCCGATCCAGTGGGCCGTGCATCGAAGTTCCAGTCGCAATGCTGGCGCTGCGGCGATCTCCACTTGGGAAGCCGGGCTGCGTCGTTCCGGTTCAGCGTGCATTGATTTTCTCACCACGGTGCAGGCTGTGCATCAACTCCGGCAGGCTGTGCATCGATTTTTCACAGCACAAGGAGTTCTTTGCAGGGATGAACGCTTTTTGGCCCTGCGACTTCAGATAACAGGAGGCAAGCTCAATCCAAGAAATTGGAGAGCACTTCTCAGCAGAGCCAGTGGGCAGTAAGGAAGCAGGCCAATAGCAAGGCAGCAGTCCTTTTCAGCAAAGCAGTCAGGTGAGTCCTTTGGGCACCCAGGCAGCTTCTCTTAGCAGGTTGCATGTTCTGGTTCAGAGTTCCTTTCTCAGTAGGTATCTTGTCAAGAAGTGTCTGAGTTGGTAGGGTCAGAGGCCCTGTTTAAATACCCAAATGTGCCTTTGAAGTGGGGGAGACTTCAAAGAGTGGCTTAGAAGTGCACGAGGTCCCCTTTCAGATCCATCCTGTCTGCCAGGGTCTCAGTAGGCGGTTTGGCAGTCCATTGTGTGAGGACAGGCAACTGTCCTTTGACATGTAAATGTCAGGCCCTCCACCCTCCCGCCCAGGAAGACCCATTCAGTATGCAGATGTGTGCAGGTGTGACTGAGCATCCTGTGTTTGGGATTGTCTGAGGGAAATGCACAAGGGAGCTGTAAACTAACCCAGCCAGACATGGATTGTAAGGCACAGAAGGATTTAAGTGCAGAGAAATGCTCACTTTCTAAAAGTGCCATTTTTAAAATAGTAATATTACATCCAACTTCACCGGTCAGCAGAATTTTGTATTACCATTCTGGCCATTCTAAATATGACCTTGTTACTCCTTTCAGATCAGAAACTACCACTCAAACAGTAAATGAGGGTAGACCTAATGTTAGCCTTTGAAAGGAGCAGGCCTCACAGAGTGTAAAATGAATTTAGGAGTTTTACACTACCAGGGCATAGAAACTACACAGGTACATGTCCTGCCTTCTCGCAACACAGCTCCCTGCCCTATGGGTTACCT
This sequence comes from Pleurodeles waltl, assembly GCF_031143425.1. NCBI lineage: Eukaryota > Metazoa > Chordata > Amphibia > Caudata > Salamandridae > Pleurodeles > Pleurodeles waltl. The sequence goes on from NC_090436.1 coordinate 769,626,288, forward strand.
AGGGCCTACCTTAGGGGTGACATATTTAGAAAAAGGGGAGTTTAAGGCTCGGCAAGTACTTTTAACCACCAAGTCGAATTAGCAGTGAAACTGCACACACAGGCCTTGCAATGGCAGGCCTGAGACATGGTTAGGGGGCTACTTATGTTGGTGGCACAATCAATGCTGCAGGCCCATTAGTAGCATTTGATTTAAAGGCCCTGGGCACATGTAGTGCACTTTTACTAGGGTCATTTAAGTAAATTAAATAAGCCATTTGGATATGAGCCAAAGTCACCATGTTTTCAGGGAGAGAGCATCTGCACTTTAGCACTGGTTAGCAGTGGTAAAGTGTGCAGAGTCCTAAAACCAGCAAAAACAGTGTAAAAAAGTGGAGGGAGACAAGCAAGAAGTTGAGGATGACCACCCTAAGGCTGTCAGGTCTAACATGTGTCCCCCCCCAGCTGGAAGTGGGTGAGCTACCCAACCTCCTGTGAGCTCTCATTGCGAAGGCAGAAGTATCTGGAAAGACCAGCAGCGCTGGCGTGGTCTATCCCCGGGTGATGTTCCACCATAAAGTCCATCCCCTGTAGGGAAATGCACCACCTTAAGAGTTTAAGATTTTTGCCCCTTAGCTGCATGAGCCATCTGAGGGGGCCTGTGGTATGTCTGATCCCAGAAGTCAGTCCCAAACAGGTATGGTCTCAGCTTCCTCAGTGACCAGACCACAGCAAATGCTTCTCTCTCAGTAGCATTCCACCTCTGTTCCCGTGGTAGTAGTCTTCTGCTAATAAAGACTACTGGTTGGTTTAGGCCTTCCTCATTCAACTGTGCTAGGACTGCCCTATGCCATGCTCCGAAGCGTCTGTCTGCACGATGAATTCTCTGGAGTAGTCTGGTGCCTTGAGCACGGGGCAATGCACATGGCTTCCTTCAGGGATTCAAAGGCTTTCTGACAAGCTTCTGTCCAATTCACCAACCTAGGTTGTTTCTTGGATGTCATTTCTGTTAAGGGGGCTACTATGGTGTCATATCCCTCAACAAATCTGCAGTAATATCCGGTGAGTCGTAGGAAGGCCCTCACCTCTGTTTGAGCTCTAGGTGGCTGCCAGGCCTTGATAGTTTCAACTTTGGCCTGGAGAGGCTGCACCTTGCCACCACCTACTAGGTGTTCCAAGTACACCACAGAACCCTGCCCAATCTGGCACTTACTGGCCTTGAGGGTCAGGCCTGCCTGTTGCAGGGCCTGAAGCACCTCCTTGAGGTGGATCAATGTTCCTCCCAGCTGGAACTATCAGCGGCAATGTCGTCTATGTAGGCTGTGCAGAAGGCATCCTTGCCAGCTAGGACCCCGTTAACCAACCGTTGGAAGGTAGCGTAGGCATTTCCCAATCCAAAGGCATTATTCTGAACTGGTAATGACCCCCAGGAGTAGAAAAAGTGGATCTCTTCTGAGTCCCTTTAGTTTAGGAGATCTGCCAGTACCCTGACGTGAGATCAAAGGTACTAAGGAGCTTGGCAGCACCTAGCCTTTCTATGAGCTCATCAGCGCGGGGAATGGGGTGAGCAACTGTCTTTGTGACAGAGTTGAAACACCGGTAGTCCATGCAGAATCTAAGTTATGGCTTGGCACCAGGAGCAGCAGCCTTGGGAACCAACACCACTGGGCTGGACCAGGGACTGCTGGAATTACTCCAAGAGCCAGCATCTTGGCCACTTCATCCTTGATACTGGGCCTCACTTTATCTGACACCCTTTACATTTTATTCTTTACTGGTGGTCTGTCTCCTGTGTCAATATCGTGAACACACAAGTATGTGATCCCAGGCATGAGGGAGAACAGGGAAGAGAACTGCTCCAACAACTCATAGCAGTCTCCTCTCTGATCTAGAGTCAGGGAGTCAGAGAGATTAACACCCTCCACTGACCCATGACCTTCCGTAGAAGAGAGGAGGTCGGGGAGAGGCTCACTCTCCTCTTCCCTGCCCTTATCTGTCACGAGAAGCATGCTGACAGCAGACCTCTCAAAATGAGGCTTCAGTCGGTTGTGATGGAAAACCTTCAAGGGGTTTCTGGGGGGTCTTGAGGTCCACTAGGTAAGTGGCCATCCCCTTTCGTTCCTTGACTTCAAATGGGCCAGTCTAGCAGTCCTGGAGAGCTCTAGGCTCTACTGGCTCCATCACCCATACTTTCTCTCCAGGTGAGAATTCTACCAGGGTGGTCTTCTGGTCATACCATTCCTTCTTCACCTCTTGACTGGCCTTGAGGTTGCTCCTGGCCCGTTTCCAGAAACGCTGCATCTGGTTGCAGAGGGAGGGGCACGCCTTCGGTGCTTGGCAGAATTCCTCCCTGATTGTCCCACCCTCTACTTGCCAACCGGCAAGCTCAGGCAGGTTACCCAGGGTGGCAATGTATTGCCCAGTTGGCTCAGGCGCTTCCTCTTCTGGGACCCCGTCAACCACCACGGGAACTTCTGGGGCCGTTTTCCCATGCCCCTTGCCCTTCCTCTGTGCAGCTGTCTGGGCCATTGTTCCAGGCTCCAGAAGCCCTTGACTCCCTTTCCGGGCAGCCATGGACCGTGTGGTCATGCAGACCCATTCAGACAAACCTAACATCTCCAGCTGGGACCTGAACTCTACCTCCTTCCAGATAGTATGCTCAAGGTCATTGCCTAACAGACAATCTACAGGCATGGCAGGTCTCACAGCCACGTTTAGAGTACCACATACCCCCCCACTCAAAGGGAACCATAGCTACTGGCATGTGGCATGGCTCTCACAATTGTCAGTGACTATGACCTGGTGGAATGTATTAGGGATGACCTGCTCTGCTGACACCAGCTAACCCCTGACAGTAGTCATACTGGCTCCTGTGTCACGCAGAGCCTCCACCCTTGCCCATTAATGGTGACCCACTGCATATACTTGGAAGTATTGGCAGGCATGTGGGCTTTTGGCACCATTTCCTCATCTCCCAGGGTCACTAGTGACACCTCTATCTATTCCCCAAAGCTAACTGGGACCATCTCCCCCCAAGCGCTACACTAGCCAACCAAGGTGTCTGCCCTCCAGTGGGGGGCTGTGCCCTCTTGGGACAATGGGAGTCGCCCTTGGAGTGTCCATGTCTGAAGCACTCTAAGCATTTGGGTATACATTGCCCGGTCTTTTTATCAAAGTACCCTGGTTTCTTCTCAAATTCAGGTGGGGACTGATTACCACCCTACCGCCCCACCCCCCAAAATTGTTTTGGGGGCCTTTGGAGGACTCCTTATTTTTAAGTTTTTCTCCCCTCTTTATTGTGGTGGGAACCCTGACAACCTTTGCAGTGTCCCCCCAAAGGTACATTCTTGGACAGTCTGGTGCTTACCCAGAGGTCTGCCTCCTCAGCAAGCTTTCTAGGATCAGTCAGCTTACTGTAAACTATGTGCTGGTGTAACTCTGTAAATCACACACTGAACATATGCTCTTTTAGGATCAAATTACATAACCCCAAATAATTATCTACTTTACTGCCCTGCACCCATCCATTCAGTGCCTTACTGGAGAAATCAAAAAAGTCTACCTAGTTCTGTGTGGAGAGTTTGATGCTGTCCTTGAACCTCTGACGGTATTTCTCAGGTGTCAGTGTGTCTTTCCCTCTACTAGTACATACCACCACAAGGCCGCCCCCCATTGCTCTTTAGAAACCCCATGAGCCCTTAGTGCAACTTCATAAGCAGCCAACCACTTATCAATATTGCCTCCCACCACATGACTTGGCCCCACATTATTGGGTATACGAACCTTCCTTTCCCCAGCAGGTCCTGCATGTATGCTGCCACCATCACTGCTGGACTCAGACTGTCTCGCCTTGATATCCAGCTCTTTAAGACTCACTTCATGATCCAACAAAAGTTTATTTTCAGCTAAGGCTCTCTCAGCTGCAGCCTCAGCTCTCTCAGCTTCAGCTTGTTTGGCTGCTCTCTCAGCCTCTCTCTCTGCTTTCCTCTACTCTGCCTCCATGTTTAACTTTGCCATTTGCAGTTGAAATTTTGTCTCTTTCCTCCTTTCCTCTGTGGTCAGGCCATGGCTAGAGACACTGCTCCCTGGATTACCAGGGGGCACAATTCCTGGGGTAAAAATCTTCTGAGGGGCCATCCTCTGGCTCCTCCTCCTCCACATTCTCTTCTGAATGGGCTTCTGCCCAGGCCCTAATTACCTTTTGGTATTCCTCCTTTCTGAAGGCTCACCAGGTAGGTACTCCCTTCCCCTTGCAGAACCCCTTCAGCTGGTTAACAATGTATGTCTCCAGCTTGGCTAGGTCAAAATCTTCAGCTCCTGCTTGAGACCCAGCAAGAGACAAGTTGAATGAGGATTAAGTTAAAATGTCAGGCAGAAAACGAAATTGCAGAAAAAGATAAAACATCAAGTTGACCTTCAACTGTGGGTAGGTAGTGTACACGTAGCTGCTGTATGTCACTACACAAATACAAGTCCTATCCTCACCTCTGATCACCAATGTTAGAAATGGGGTCTTTGGTTGGCAGTCAGGTTACCCCCTGTCCAAGCAAGGACCTTCTCTCTAGTCAAGGTAAATCACACACAATCCAAATCATCCTGTGTCCACCCTCTGGTAGCTTGGCACTGTGCAGTCAGGCTTACATTAGAAGGCAATGTGTAAAGTATTTGTGCAATAAATCATGCAGAAACACAGTATAATCACCACAAAAAAACACCCCACAGGTTTAGAAAAATATAGAATATGTATCTGATTAAATACAGGTCAAAACGATCAAGATTTGATAAGTACACGTTTAAATATCACTTTAGAAAGTGATAAAAAGAGCCTTAAGTTCTTAAAAGCAATAACTGTTTCTTGCAAGCACAAAGTACCTGGTTTGCATCTAAATTATCTGCAACGGACCGCAGAGGAGGAAATGCGTGGAAAACTGGGAGGTGTGTGTCAGTTTCTCCAGTGCACACAGACGATGCGTCAATATTTTCCACGCAGCAAGGGCCTTGCGTTGATTTCTGGCATGTGGACTTGGATCCTCTTCGGGTTGAGAGGTATTTGGATGCCCCGGGGACAATGCAAGGAAATCCTGAGTGTGTGGGACGAAGTCACAGAAGCTTCATTGATCCGGTGGGCAATACAGGGACATTTCTGATACACTGCAGGTGCTGCATCAATTCCTCTTCACAGGAAGTTGGGCAGTGTCATTCTGGTTCGGTAATGTGTCGATCCAGTGGGCCGTGCACCGAAGTTCTGGTCACAACTCTGGCACTGCATCGATCTCCACTCGGGGAGCTGGGCTGCATCGTTCCGGTTCAGTGTGCAGTGATTTTCTCACCACAGTGCAGGGTGTGCATCGATTCCGGCAGGCTGTGCGTCGAGTTTTTGCCACACAAGGAGTTCTTTGCAGGGATGCAGTGTTTTTGGCCCTGTGACTTCAGATAACAGGAGGCAAGCTCAATCCAAGCCCTTGGAGAGCACTTCTCAGCAGAGCCAGAGGGCAGCAAGGCAGCAGGGCAACAGCAAGACAGCAGTCCTTTTCAGCAAAGCAGTCAGGTGAGTCCTTTGGGCACCCAGGCAGCTTCTCTTAGCGGGTCGCAGGTTCTGGTTCAGAGTTCCTTTCCCAGTAGGTATTGTTGTGTAGCCATTTTAGTTATAGCTCCATGTACGTTAATTTAGCATTCTAGACCTGCCGCTGTGCACTTTAACCTAGATATATTTTATTCAGCTTAATTTTATTATTCTTACAATAACCACTGTAGCAGTCTTGTTTTATTTCACTCTATCTAGCTGTTTTTGCCTAGGCCAGCACTGCGTTCTCAAACAAGACATTTTTGCTCATTCTGTGCTTCTTTCAAGGCTGAAGTAAGAGAGGTTGCCAATGAACGTGGTACAAGTTTTGTGTCTGACATTAATAGAAAAACACAAATCCTTACATGGGGACATTTTCTCAGAACATCAGTTGTGTTATTATAACAACATTTCCCTGTCCCTTACATGTTAGAAGTAGATTCCAACCAGAGAACCAAGACTGTATGCTGATTGCTGAACGCTTCGCTACAGCTGCTTATGCAGACTTCAGGCCTTTGCTCAGGTATGGGGGATGATGTCCTCCCAGTGGAACCTGGAGGGCAGAATTAGAGCTTAACACACTGTGCTCTATAATAGCCCAGGTAGGAATTATTCTATGGACTCTAGTGACAATATAGTAGCTTTCTTTCTATGCTTTACTCTCCTTGTCACCATTTTAATCTTCTCATGCTGTTTAATCCCGATTGTGGCAGCCCATGCTTTGCTATCTAAGATGCAGTTGCTTCATTAAAACATTATTGAAACGTATTGCCTCTGTTTGTCATTGTCTTTGTGAGACTAATGTAATTGAGAGGAATGGATGAGACCTGATTGACTACGGTTTCCCTAACAAATCAATTATGTCATGCGCTCGGCTGCCAAATCATCCCTGCCCTTGGGTAGGGATGAGGCACTGCTAGTTAGCCTGAGCAAAACCCGGATCAAGGCGACAAGTGTCACCTGTAGTGGATCAGACTCAGTCTCCCACACCACAGGTGATTCTGCCGCTCAAAATCTAGTAGTCTCATTAGAAAAATGAGACCCAACGTGACATGGAGCTGCCAACGTTTGGTCAGGCTCTAATTTCCGGGTCCACCTGAGTATCTGTGTCTCACTATATAAAAAGACACCTCAGTATTATATACGGAGACGTCTGTGGTATTGATGATTTCCTCCTCAGCTAAGTAGGGAACACCTACCTGACGCTGGAGGTTGTTCAAGCTTGAACTCTAAAAGGATAATCCCCATTTGGTGTGTTTATCTGTGAATAAACTTACCAATCATTACGGTGAATCCGCAACAGGTAGCAATTGCAGTCAATATGAGACTGTCCCTTACTGCACATTTATTGGCAAATGGCCTAACGGCCCAGGGGGGTCCAGTCACATTTGTTGTTAACGCAGATGCAGCATATAGAACAGAACTATTTTATTCTTGGGTCACTTTTCCAGCAGTTTATGGGAACAGAAATACATTTCATCATTATACACATGCGAACGTACCTGGGCAATACAGAGCATACGCATATTTAGAAATACCTTTATCCTATCAAGAACATAATAATTGGCTTGATGGAGCCCTACCCCACACGATTTTACCAGTAAGGTTAGGTCCTCTATGTAATGATAGTCCTACCTGGCCTCCATTGGCCACTTATACACCTCACCCTGCAATAGCAAACTTAGCAGTAGCTGAAGTCCATCATTTATATACAGAGCTGACGGCAATATACAGACGTTTAGTACAGTTTGTAATGCAAACATGAAATAAAAACCCAGCGCGTGCTGCTCCAGCGCAACCACATGCAGTAACACCAGCCATTAATCCTGCAACTGTACATTCGATCATGGGTAAGGTACCCACCAAACGGGAAGAAATTCCATTTTGGTTAGCTCAAAAAATAAATACACTGGAAGCAGTTTTTCCCCATACGGGACCTCAGGATAAACATGGAATACTAACAATGTGCTTGCCATTTGGGATGGTTCCCACAGCAGATAACTGTAATACATGGGGCACAGTATTTGCTGCACTCTATACTACCGCGCACAGTACACCGACACTTGCCAACTTACCCAAAGTGTTGAAACAAATTCAAGAGGAATACGGGGCTGCCTCAGCCCTAGACTTGGGGATGCAGTTAGTGGGCAAATTTGCCACAGTATCATCAATTATTTTAAGTAACCTTAAAGGGGAAGTGGTGCACTAGTGGTGCGCATGCGGCTCCGGGATGTTCCTCAACAGGATCAATATTGGTTGAGATAGTCTGGGGCCAGACCAACAAAACCACAATTTCAGGGTAAATCTAATAAAGAATTTTCCAAGCAAGCTCATGAGGGTAATAAGAAATGCTGGGATGAAAAACAACAAACTCCTAAAAAAGAAATGGGAGAATCTCCACGTATGGAGACCCCACAGAATAGATATAATCTCAGAAATAGAGATAATATAAATACTCCTGACAGATATCAATATACTGATATGCGCCAATCTCGTTCCTTTCAGGACTCATCAGAAAAATGCAGTGAGAGAGGTGGGCGGTCAGAGAGAAAAACAGAGTACATGAAAATGAAACAGGAATCACAACGCTCAACAGAGGTTTCTGTTAAAAAGGAAGAGAAACCTCCCTGACAAAATCTCCAATATAAAAAGAAAAAGGTGGCAGCAGTTGCAGTTCAACATGCCACTCACGAAGAGGGTCCTCTTGAAGAACAGGACGTGGGCACTAGGGCTGCTAGACAGCACGGCAAAGGTTACAATAGTTCACCGGAATCTTCTAGAACATCTGGAGGTTAAAGCAACTGATGAATTTCTACAAGTAGAAACTGCGGACATGCATGTCTCCATGCCTAATAGGGTGTACAAAATAACACTACAGTTAGAAGGAGACATTGAATCCACAATAGATGCAATCTTTTGGGATCGCGTAGTAAACACATACAATATCTTGTTGGCCGAACAAAATTGGCCACCTGAATTTGTCCGTACTTGCCCATATGGGGAAGATGTTATCAAACGTTCTTTCTCGCCCCTTGTTCCTGAGGAGCTCGCAGAATCCTACGCCATCAATTGGGCATTGGTGCAGGCCTCAGCATTATACCGCAACCACGTAGGTTGGGACAAAGAATCCCCCTACCACGTAATTCCTATTAAAAATCAACCCCAATATCCAATAAAACATGATGCTAAAGCACCTGTGAGGGAAATCCTCACACAACTAGAATACCAGGGCGTAATTGAACCTTGTGTCTTCCCAATGAATAATTCTTTATTCCCAGTAGCTAAACCAGACCATTCATACAGAATAGTCTTAGACTACAGACACCTAAATAGTCATACACGCACATATGCTATACAAAACTGACATAGCACAGCACTAATGAACAACCTAATGCGCAAAAAATGCAAAACAACACTGGACATTTGCAATAGTTTCTTCTGCCAGAATATAGCACCTGAGAGTAGAGACTTAACAAGTTTCAGCGCACTAGGCTCCCAGAAAAAAATCTGTTGTTTACCCCAGGGGTACAAGAACAGTCCAGGACTGTTCGCAGCTCGTGTGACTGCAATTTTGCACGACATTGACCCTGAAGCATTGTCCTATGTAGATGATATCTACCTCACAGACGATGAATTGCTGCAACATTTAAGACAGGTAGCCCGCATTTTTGTGGGATTTGCTGAATTTGGCTACAAATTCAGCTTCAAAAAAACAAAAACAGCCTTCCTCAGCGTCCTGTTTCTGGGACATGAGCTATTGAGTGAAGAAAATAGCCTAGCACCACAGTTCTTAGAAAAATGCACACAATTACAGCCTCCAAACACAATTAAAACACTCCAATCTCTAAATTTTGGTCAGTCGAGCACATATGCATTCTCAGAGACCTGCAGACAGACATGCTTGCAGCACAACATCTCCACACAAGGGACAATAAAAAACACTGGATCATCAGAGTAATAGCTGGTGCCATTGGTTTCACCTATGTAACTTTTATTGAGGGTGAGACCGTCCAGATTGCATACAAATCACACTTATACACAGCAGAAGAACAACGCTTTGCTCCCACTGAGAACATTCTCACTGCTATACCGATGGCTGTCATTAAAGAAAGACCTCTAACTCAAGGCATACGCATTATTGTAGTATCCCCAACCCAAGCCCTTGAGGCTGTCAACAAAGCTAGCGTTCCAAATGCTAAAGCATTACATTCACATTGGATGCAATGGGCCACCTCTTTGACAGACCACTGATGAAGACTACATTTTTTGGCCCAAAATTACAAACTCAAGAATTTTTGCAATATGAACTAGAGTACCCAGTTCCTGCAAACACACTGCGTATTGATCAGTATCAAAGAGCCATGTACACCAATGGCTTTGCACAACCTGCAACTGGCACAAAGCATCAATACTCTGCTGCTTGTGCAGTCATAAGTGGCTACATGGAGGATAATACATTTTGTCCCCAACATACATTCACGCAAACCCTAGGGTATTGCACAGCACAGCTAGCAGAGCTAAAGGCTCTGGTGATGGCACTGGAACATACGGAACCTGCACAGTTAACACTGATTGTTTGCGATTCATACTATTGTGTCCAGTCCTTCAATCAATACCTGCATTACTGGCGCCAGAAAGAATTCAGAGACTCTAAAGGTAACACCATTAAACACTGACTGCTGTGGGAGAAAGTAGAGAATCTTATGGAAACTCTACCAAATGTGCATGTTGTGCATAAACTTGGACATCAGCACGTTGGAATACACGTTGCTGGGAATACCCTGGCTGATGAAGCCTCAAAGTCAGCAGTCGCTACAGCCACTGTTGCTGCAGTACCTCGCTTAGGTGCGAAACCGGAGGAAGACATATAGGCTGCCGTGAAAGCTACTGCTGATGGTACGCCTTATTGAAAAGCATTTCCTGCTAAATATTCCTACCGAATGGGAGGCTGCCTAATTGCTGAGGTTAAGATACCAGGTGTAGGGGTTCAAAAAATTCCTAATAAAGATATAAGAACAGAGTTGATTAAAGCAGCGCATGAGGGGGCAGCATCTTCCCATGCTGTTGTGGTGGCTACAATATCATTGGTACAAGCCCATTTTGGTGGCCTTTACAAAGAGGCAAAGCAGTATGTCCTTTGTTGTGACATCTGCCAACAAATTAAAGTTTCCACGGCTAAGCTCCAGCCGCAGACACCCCTCCTAATTTCCAACAAACCTTTACATTGTGTGTACTTGGACCATTGTGGTCCTCTGACACCTGACAGTGCATACAAGTACATCTTAGTCGCTGTTGACTCCTGCTCCAGATTTCTATGGTTGTGGCCACAACACTCGGCTGACGCTTGGACTGTCATTAAAGATTTGTGAGTCTTTATCAATACATATGCAGTTGCGGCTTTCCACTCTGACCAGCGCCGGCTTTCGCCTTAAGGGCATTCAGGGACACTATGGCTTCAATGGGGGTCCAACTCCAGTACTCGTCTCCATTTCATCCCGAAGGGAAATAGTGTCATGGAGGAATTAAACCGCGATTTAAAGCAATCCTTAACAGCCAGAGTCTTAGGTACGGGTCTTAGTTGGCTTAACCACCTGTATGGAGTCCAGAGAGCACTTAACAATCTGCCTAGAAGGTCCCTTTGGGGTCGTACTTCATATGAGTGCCTTTTTGGAACTCTAATATATGTTCCAGATCTTGATGGTCCTGGCGTGGAGGCAGCAGAAACACCCTTTGACATAAATGAACATGTCACTGTCTTACAGGATTTTCAACAGTTCCGTGACGACAACGCTTCTGCCAGTACTGCCTCCACAGGAATTAAGGGTGTACCTGTAACACCTACAGGCTGGATTCCTAAAGTCAGGGATCTAGTACGTGAAAAGGTTGCTGTGAAAAAGGAATTTGGCCCTTCTTATCGTGCACCAGTCCCAGTTTTTGGAATACACGGTACCAGAACTGTCATTCTACCACCGTTGGCAGGTGCCAAAGAAAATCGCTTTGTCTCTATTGACAATGTCAAACTACACCATGTGGCGGATCCTGCACAGCCAACCAAAAGGAACAGCCAGTAGTTCCCAAATCCCTCTCACTACTGGACAAGAAGTTCCTCTACAAGTTGTAAGCAGCAACACTGACACCTCTCCGAGCTTGGGGAGGGTGGAAAATGATCTTGCATTGGTTAAACTAACATCAAATAATACATATATAACTGATTGATTTGACACAACTTCAACACAGACGAATGGCACCATTTACTCTGAGCCACCGAAGGAACTACCCACTCCACCTACAGATACGACTCCAGTTTTTACACAAACTGCTTCTGGATACTTTGTTGACATTAACTACTAAGTTTCAGACTCATTCGCCTCTTCGACACCTGAACTGTCAAAAACACGTAAGCTGATAAACTGGCTTAAAGCATTTTACTTTATTCTTCCATGGAACTATCTGTGGCTTTCCTTGACTGTACTAGCTTTCCTACTTTGGATTGGGTTTGTCATAACGTTCTTTTTATTAATACATGGTCATTTTCTTCCTGAAAAATCAACAGTTGAACTGGTGGATGAGGTCCTAAAACCACATTTTTCTACTCACAAGGTCCGCAGAGACTTGTCATTTGTGAACATTTCTGTCATACCAATTCCTGATGGGATTGTTTGGGATAAAGCAACTTTTGATATAGACTGCCCCACAGAGGTCATTCAAATACCATATGTGTTTACACTTTCAATGAACGATATAATAATATCGGGGTTGTTTCTGATGATAGGGATGTGAAAACAGTTGATTCTATGATGACTGAATTGCAGTATTATACTGTCTTTGAAAACAAAGATGTTTATCAATCTAAAGAGAATTATGGTGCTATGTTTTGCTACAATTATTATGGGCACCATTTCATCCACAGAGCAAGTACCCCAAAGACTGTTTTTAATTACACACAATGGTAACATTGTCCAACTCCACCGCAAGGGAGTTCTAAAACATATTCTGAAAAGTTCACCTATTTTTCTGATCACGATGTTAAAAATGCTGAGTCATAATATTTTAAATTTCCACCTACAGCAAATGTACACATACCATTGACAAACATATGAAATTTATTTATTCAGATTCCTTTGTTTCCCGGTTGTCTATTGAAGGCTATGAATATTGGCTGAAGTCGATTGACTTAAAAAGCGTGTGGGGAACTAGATATTGGAAAATACGGGGGAAGGAAGCTTTGTTTAGAGCATGCCTGATACCTGTTCAAATTATACTTTTTAAATGAAACTGCACAACAAACAAGTTGTTTAGGCTTCGCAAAGATTAAGGATTTGATCACGCCCAGTATTCCCACACCTGCAAAACTTTATAAATGGCAAAAATATATAAATGCAACTGAAGATCAGCTTGAGGAATGGGTCCAGAATGGAACGTTTAATGCTTCACTGTCACTTCCTGGCGGGTGATTATTGTGGCCAATAGATACCAATGGGTGTCATAAATGTTTTATAAACTCCACTGGGGTTTTAGAACTAGAAGGCCGGACCTGGCTCTATATCGTCCGAACATGCGAGTTTAGTAACAACATACAGTGTAGGGAAACTATGCAGCAATGATTAAAGACTTCCTCACTAGATGCGGTTAGAGAATACCTTGGCCTCCTGTCTAATAACACCGACTTACAGGACTTTCTGTTGGGCCCCAGAAAAGAACGCAGAAAGTGCTTCTTATATGAAGTATATAATGAAATTTGGAAGCTTTCCCAACAGGAAGCTGCTGCCCGGTCACTGCAAATTGACCAAGAAAACTTACAGAAAGCATTAGCTGTTGTAGATAATGGGATTCATACCCTGTCCAATCGGAGATACACTTTAAATAACATTGGCTCTTCTGCTATAGACATCATACAAACAGACATGTCTTCCTTACTCCATGGACAGAGTCAACTAAGGTCCATTATGCCGTTGGGTTGGACACTTCAAACACTGAAGGCAGGTCGCGTTCCCTGGCAACACATCAGAGCAAGGGAAATATTTTCTACATTTAATTTAACACGACAACAACAACTAATGGCTAAGAAAGAAGCGACTTATGTTATGCTAAACATCGAAAAGTTAGAAAAGTTGCCTTTTACTTTGGCTGAAATACCATTTGCTGAGTGGTTAATATGCTGGGTCATTAATCTGCCTATTTCCACACTTCAATTCACCTCCTGTTTAAAACACATTCCGATAGGCAGATATGAAAGGCTGAGAGATAGTTATATCCATGAGGTGTGGGAGCTACCCTTCTCGTACAAATGTCTCAGTGGCATGAAAGAAGTCTTTCTTAGCGGTAGCGAATGAAATATGTCTTTCAGCCATTCAATGGTTTGTAAACAGCTGTCCTGCATGGGGCGTGTAACTTGGCTTGTTATCTGAAAGGAGTTCCAGTCCCCTTGATTAGACTTACGTTCCAGGTGCTTTCAAATGGCAGCTATGTTCTCCTCAATGTTGAAGCCTGTTGTGGGTTGCGAGCCGGAATAGTTTATGTTATTTCGGTCTCTAAGATTGTTACATGCTGCACGAACGTACTTTTTCCTCCCACTAGAATAAAAGAGGTAGCTGACACTTGGCCTCATATTGCTACTTCTAATGTGAATTTTGGACAAGTTGAGCAAACTCAAAGCTTTACTGTTTCAAAAACATGTGGCTCTCACATCTGCACATGAGTACCAACTTTCTGAGACACTTTGGTGAACTAGTGGGACGAATATTTAATGTGTCCAGTACTACTGGAAACACGCATTTCTTTAAGGCTGTTGGTTCTGGTTTCATTCACACCTTCTCCTCCATATTCGGTTTAATACCATCAGCCATTCACTCAATATTCTCTAGTATTTTCGAGGGATTTCCATTAACTTTGGCAATAATAGTTGGTATTTTGCTGTTGCTATTTTTCATGTGCAATGGCTCTCCCACCGCAACAAGGAGGAATGAGAGCGCTCCTATCAGCGCAGGTGTGTCATGAATGCATGATGCAGGATTTTTAGGCAACACTCCTGGAGCAATTGGAGTGAGACTGGTCCCTGTCATTCAGACTGGTTTTGCATTGTGTGCACCCCGTGTTTCGGTGCCTCTGGTGCTCTTTCGAACATGCACTAGAGGTTTGTCTTTCTACGCAGCGCTTTCTTTCATTGGACAATGATCTGTTGATGTTCTCGCTGAGGGCTTATTACCAGACATGCGCGTTGAGGGTGGGTTTGCTAAGGGAAGCTGCTTATGAGTTGCCCTTCCTGGAGGATGTGGCTCTTAACTCATTATTGGGCACACCATGGATTGCCTGCTCCTTGGTCCTTCTCGGCGATGCCTTTCCAACCTTAACACCTGCCGAAGTGGAAGATTTCCTGTCCTCCATTGTCCCAGACTCGATTGGACATTCTAAAAGTAACTCTGATTCTTGAAATTCGGTCCTTTTAAGCCACATGTTAACATTTTAAATTGTCCTTTTATATATGCTCATGTGTCCCTTTAGCTTGTCATTATTGACATTTTTTACATGTATATCTTAGGTTGAGTTTTAGTAGCTTTTATATATACATAGGCTTTGAACCACCTTCAACCGACAAGGGGAGGGTGTTGTGTAACCATTTTAGTCAGAGCTCCATGTACGTTATTTTAGCATACTAGTCCTGCCGCTGTGCACTCATTTTATTCAGCTTCATTTTATTATTCTTACAAAAGCCACTTTTGCGTTCTTGTTTTATTTTACTCTATCTAGCTGTTTTTGCCTAGGCCAGCACTGCGTTCTCAAACAAGACATTCTTGCTCACTTTGTGTTTCTTTCAAAGCTGTAGTAAGATAGGTTGCCGATGAATGTGGTACAAGTTTTGTCTCTGACATTCATAGATCCTTATGTAGGGACATTTTCTCAGAACATCAGTTGTTTTATTATAAAATCACAACTGTATGCTGATTGCTGAACACTTCGCTACAGCTGCTCAAGCAGACTTCAGGCCTTATCAAAGGTATGGGGGATGATGTCTTCCCAGGGGAAACTGAAGGGCAGAATTAAAGCTTAACACACTGTGCTCTATTATAACCTAGGTAGGAATTAGTCTATTGACTCTAGTGACAATATGGTAGCGTTATTTCTATGCTTTATTCTCCTTGTCACCATTTTAATCTTGTCATGCTGTATCGTCCTGATTCTTGCAGTCCATGCTTTGCTATCTAAGATGCAGTCGCTTCATTAAAACATTATTAAAACATATACTGCCTCTGTTTGTCATTGTGTATGTGAGACTAATGTAATTTAGAGAAACGGATGAGACCTGAGTGACCACGGTTTCCCAGAGAAATCAATAATGTCATGCGCTTAGTTGCCCAATCATCCCTGCCCTTGGATGGAGATGAGGCACTGCGAGTTAGCTGGAGCAAAATCCGGATAAAGGCGACAGGTGTCACCTGTAGTGGATCAGACTCAGTCTCCCACACTGCAGACGATTCTGCTGCTCAAAATCCAGTAGTCTCATTAGAATAATGAGAGCTGATGCGACAGTATCTTGTCAAGAAGTGTCTAAGTTGGTAGGGCCAGAGGCCCTGCTTAAATACCCAAATGTGTATTTGAAGTGGGGGAGACGTCAAAGAGTGGCTTAGAAGTTCAAAAGGTCCCTTTCAGTTCCATCCTATCTGCCAGGGTCCCAGTAGGGGCTTCAGCAGTCCATTGTGTGAGGGCAGGCCACTGTCGTTTGACATGTAAGTGTCAGGCCCTCGACCCTCCCAGCCAAGAAAGACCCATTCAGTATGTGTGCAGGTGTGACTGAGCATCCTGTGTTTGGGGTTTTCTGAGGGAAATGCACAAGGGAGCTGCCAACTAACCCAGCCAGAGGTGGATTGTAAGGCACAGAAGGGTTTAAGTGCAGAGAAATGCTCACTTTCTAAAAGTGGCATTTCTAAAATAGTATTATTAAATCCAACTTCACCAGCCAACAGGATTTTGTATTACCATTCTGGCCTTAATAAATATGACCTTGTTACTCATTTCAGATCAGAGTCTACCACTCAAACAGTAGATGAGGGTAGCCCTAACGTTAGCCTATGAAAGGGGCAGACCTCACAGCAGTGTAAATCGAATTTAGGAGTTTCACACTACCAGGACACATAAACTACACAGGTACATGTCTTGCCTTCTCCCTACATAGCACCCTGCCCTATGGGTTACCTAGAGGTTATCCTAGCGGGTGACTTATACGTAGAAAAAGGGGAGTATAAGGCTTGGCAAGTACTTTTAAATGTCAAATCGAATTGGCAGTGAAACTGCACACACAGGCCTTGCAATGGCAGGCCTGAGACATGGTTAGGGGGCTACTTATGTGGGTGGCACAATCAGTGCTGCAGGCACACTAGTAGCATTTAATCTACAGGCCCTGGGCACATGTAGTGCACTTTTACTAGGGACGTATAAGTAAATTAAATAAGCCAATTGGGTATGAGCCAATGTCACCATGTTTTCAGGGAGAGAGCATCTGCACGTTAGCACTGGTTAGCAGTGGTAAAGTGAGCAGAGTTCTAAAACCAGCAAAAACAGTGTCAAAAAGTGGAGAGAGGCAGGCAAAAAGTTGAGGGTGACCACCCTAAGGATGTCAGGTCTAACTGTCACCTTGCAAATACGGCGCAGTGCTTAGCGCCACAGGAGCGTCAGGAAAAGTGACGCTCCGGTGGCGCTAGGGGCCTATAAATACACCCCTCAGGGTGTATGCCTGCGTATTTGCTCATTCAGTAATTTATGCTTTGGTCTACCCTGCCTTCTAATGTTCCAGTTTCCTCTTTTATGCCTTAACGTTTTGCGCAGTATTCTCTAGAGTGGTTTCTAAGATTATAGGGCCCCCACTATCACAGTAGTAGTTCCTTACCACACTCTTGATAGATTGTCAAGCATACATTGCAGCTTATAGATGAAACTATGACTTATCCATTTAATAAGATTCCATTGAAGGTAACTACTTACTTTCAGAAGACGTGAGCTCTAAATGTTGGGATCTGGTTATGGAAATGCTGCAACTCACAGCACATTCTACACGAACATTACCTCGCTGCACAGAGAGGCTGGTGAAAGTGTGAATCAAAGTCAATGAATTGCCTACATCCTGTAATTAAAGTGTCTTTGCTGCACGCCTGATCAATTTGACATGGGAAATCGCCTGCTGTGTAATGCTTGTAACTTCAAAGGCGATGAATTGATGAAATCATGACTAAAACAATCATTATTACCCTCTGTTGGCTGAAGTGCATGCCAAATTTCGTCAATCTCGCGTGTCAGATGAACATATATATAATTAATGTTAATTATAAACTACATGGCGAGGGTTAAAATAATATTGTAATTTCATGTACTTTAATATTAGAAGAACATGCATATATTTATGTCCTGTAAGCCAAAGTGATTGCTGTAAATTGTATTTTAATATTTAAATATTTTCCAGATTAGATCTCTGCCTTTCATAGGATATATTTCAATCTATAAAATGATGCTTTTCATTTAGTACTAAACATGATTTGTAGCTCTGCCAAAACGTAATACTCCTTATAGATAAGTGTGTTAATTGCAGAGCACAGCACCACGGCATACAGTGCCTCCCGGCGATACTTTGAAATGACACACGGACCCATACACAAGATCTGCCTGTTCAATATGCATAGGATAATAATTTCCCTTGTAGGAGTTATTATAAATTTTTACATTCAATAAACAACATTGCCAGCAGTATAGATGTATATGTGCTTGTATATAAAGTTGTGCTATAGCTGCGTCATTTTTTAGAACTTAACATTCTGGGGCATATTTATACTCCGTTTGCGCCGAATTTGCGTCGTTTTTTTCGACGCAAATTCGACGCAAAACTAACTCCATATTTATACTTTGGCGTTAGACGCGTCTAGCGCCAAAGTTCATGGAGTTAGCGTCATTTTTTGGCGTGAACACCTTCCTTGCGTTAATGAGATGCAAGGTAGGCGTTCCCGTCTTAAAAAATGACTCCCAGGCATGTGCGTGGTATTTATACTCCCGGGCAAAAATGACGCCCGGGAGTGGGTGGGGCAAAAAACCCCGCATTTGCGCCTCTTTTTAACGCCTGGGTCAGGGCAGGCGTTAAGGGACCTGTGGGCTCAGAATGAGCCCAGAGGTGCCCTCCCCTGCCCCCAGGGACACCCCCTGCCACCCTAGCCCACCCCAGGAGGACACCCAAGGATGGAGGGACCCATCCCAGGGAAGAAAAGGTAAGTTGTGGTAAGTATTTTTTTAAAAACATTTTGTGGCAGAGGGGGGCCTGATTTGTGCCCCCCTACATGCCACTATGCCCAATGACCATGCCCAGGGGACATAAGTCACCTGGGCATGGCCATTGGGCAAGGGGGCATGACTCCTGTCTTTGCTAAGACAGGAGTCATGTTAATGGCGTCTGGGCACCCAAACAAAATGGCGCAAATCAGGTTAAGACGATTTTTTTGCCTCAGGCTGACTTGCCCCATTTTGGGATGCCCAAACGCCATTTTTCCCTACGCCGGCGCTGCCTGGTGTACTTCGTTTTTTTTCACGCACACCTGGCAGCGCCGGTCGGCTAACGCCGGCTAACGCCATTCAATAAATACGGCGCCCGCATGGCGCTTCAGAATGGCGTTAGCCGGCGCTAATTTTTTGGGCGCAAAACTGCGTTAGCGCAGTTTTGTGTCAAAAAGTATAAATATGGCCCTCTGTATATTAATTTAACTTTGAAATTTGCTGAAGTACCAAACAAAATTTGAAAAAGCCTCTATAGTTCTAGCCTTTTCATGGTGTATCCAGAAATGCACACCACGCATGGTTTGAGGAAACAGACATCATGGTATGTAATAGTGTCATGGTGGCCCTACCTTGCCACACACAAGGGTGCTTTTGGCTCTGTGACACAGACATGCACTCATATATGCTTCATTTCGATCACCACTCTGATACCCTTACATAATTTCTGAGGTCTGTGGTAGGCATTGTTCACATGCATAGTCATCTGCCTCTTTGACTGCCCTTCTACCAGCACACATGGATGAATGATCAACAGCTCCGTTGACCCCAACCAGTGTACAGTGCAAATAATAAGTATGTAGGAAAATATTTCATTATGTGTTGAAGGGATTGAGAACCCTCTTCAAAAAATAATAACAGTCTTTTTCAGGGTCAAGCACAAAAGTCACTAAGTAAATATGTGCTTAACCCTCTGGTAGCTTGACACAAAAGTAGGCAGGCTTAGCTTAGGGGCAAAGTGAAAACTGTCTGTTGAAACTGGGCTCCGCTCATTTAGTATGCCAGGATTGTTTGCTTTGGATCACCCAGTTTTTGGGGCTTTATTGTGGGTGAGTCTCCCTACCTGAGTCTCACTCCCAGTAATTTCATGGTAAATTGGACTGTGTGTAATTACTGCAGAATCTGCCTTTTAAGATAAGGTGACTGCAATACAGCTAGGTGGAGAGTCAAAAGAAATATTTGATCAGAAATTTCTGACATAGTAAATCTGGGCTGATTACACATTTTCATCAGTAGCTTGCACTCTGCAGTCCTTTTGGCAAAACACAACAACAGGGAGCTGTGGTAGCTGCCACTTTTACTTATTCAGATACTTCTTGTAGGAGGTGCTGACAAGCATTGTCTCAGCATTCCTAGAAGGATTAGCTTGATATGATATGATATATGATATGATATGCTATGATACAATACAATATGATATGATATGACATGATATGAATGTGATTTGTAAAGCGAACGGCTACTTCCTGGAGTGCACCAGCGCTATGCCATTAAGTTACCTGCCGTAAGCAGACCATATAATTACCCTTGTTGGAAAATAGAGGTCTTCATCTTTTTCTTGAACACAGATATATCAGCCGCTGAGCGTAGCTCAAGAGGAAGCTTGTTCTAAGCCACTGGTCTGAGATAAGACAAAGTACAACCTATACAAGAGAGAAGAATTAAAATGGCAAACAGCCCAGGAAATTCATCCCTTTCCATGCAAGGACATTCCACATTTAACTGTATCAGAAAATAGATTGATAGATTGGCATTGTGTTGCCTTGCTCTGGATGCCAGGCTGCAATTTAGAACACATTTAATTGATACTGTTGCCTAAATTGTTTTAATCTAGAACCCAAAGGCATCAGATCATGAGCTGCCCTATTGCCACAACTTAGAA
This sequence comes from Pleurodeles waltl, assembly GCF_031143425.1. Classification (NCBI taxonomy): domain Eukaryota; kingdom Metazoa; phylum Chordata; class Amphibia; order Caudata; family Salamandridae; genus Pleurodeles; species Pleurodeles waltl. The sequence goes on from NC_090436.1 coordinate 769,647,016, forward strand.
CCTTGAGAAGGGGTGAAAAGAATTTGTCAATACTGAATGGGTTACCATTCCACCAAAGTGGTCGAGGCTGACCAGATGTGGTATCAATGCAAGGTGCAACTTGTGTGCAGTTTACATTTGCTTCTGCCTACCTTCATTGTTTATTGTTTTTGTCTGACTTATTTTGTTCTCACAATTCTTTTACATTAAAGACACGTGCAATGGGGCTGCCAAGTTAGAGATGACAAGTTTTATAGAGGAGTGGATGGCAGTACAGTGGTTACTTTCTGGCTGGACTACTGGGGCACTGTAGGATTTAGCAGAAAACTGTTTACTATTCCAGATTTGCCTACACAATTGCAAAATATATGTGGCAATAAGGATGACAGTGGCAAGCACAAAATCTGTTGAAGGCAACAAGCATGTGGCCACTGACCCTCCTAGCCAACAGGCAGAAGGTGAGGGGGCAGTACTCAGGATACCCACTTGACTGGTACTTGTCATGTCAGAAGATCAGTCTGCTGTTGTTTCTGCTCTGGAACTTAATTTCTGAGACTTGAAGTACTTCATATTGGAGAAGACCTTGCATTAGAAAAATGTTATGTCACTGAAAGGTATAGAAATCTTTGTAAGAGGGTTTGCTGGCTGCAAGGGAGAAAACCACCTTAACAACATTTCATCAAGAGTGCTGAGCCACTGGAGACTAGTCCTAAGCTTTCCCTGAAGTTTTGGATATCAGTACTGTCTTTATCATTTTCACGTTTTAAACCAAGAACTTCTACCTTTGAATTTGGAGGGAACTTGACATCAAAATCATCAAGTCCTCATTAAGTCACCGTTATTGTAAAAGGTAAAGCTATCTGAAAAATTTGCATAAAGTGCTATTCGTGGTCAGCTATTATGTTATGCAGATTTGCAGAGTGCACTATCACCTGGGAGGGTATCCTGTCACTTTGCAGGTGTGGGTCTAGCCAAACCTAGGTCCTAATGAGACTACTCAAAAAGCTAGGTCTTCAGCTTTTTGCTGAATCCAAGAAGTGAGGAGGAGACTCTTCTGCAAAGGGAGGTCATTCCATGCTTAAGGAGCGATGCAGAGGAAGGCTCAACTGATGGATTTGGTTTTCTCTATGGGTAGCAAGTTTGCAAGTAGTAGTCTGGATGAGTATAGGTGTCTGGAATTTGTGAAAGCAGATGCAATTGTTGTGGTATGCTGAGCCAAGAGGTGCCTTGAAGTGTGAGTGAGTTGTTTAAATTGTGCTCATTTGTGTATGGGGAGCCAATAGAGTCCTTTCAGGTGACAAGGCAAAGACCACAAGCTACTAATGACAGCAGAGGGAGAATTAGTTCATTATTTATTGTTTATTTAATATAGGTACATGATTCTTATCAAGGACATATGTATACAAATGAGGCCTGAAAGTCATCATTGAGCTTTGATAGCATCTCTTTATGCCAATCTAGGTTGGGAGAAGACAACCACCCATATAGTCAAAAAGGGCAGCTCCATATGAAGTGCAACACACATGGTATGAGGTAATTGAACTTGGAGATGGATGTGATAATTACCAAGGTAATAAACCATACAGTACCTGATTTTGCAAGATTTGTTGGGAGACACATTTGTAGATAATAAAGAAGCTTATATGCACTGCGAGTTGTTGGCTGAAATAAATGAAAACAATGATGAGATCAGGTACAAGCACAGAAGACAGCAATATTTCCAAGAATCCTTGTTTTGATCAAGGACTTAAGGAATAAAAAGAGTAAGTATGAAGGTTGTTGTGTGAGGGAGGGATGGTATATGTAAGACAAAGCAAAAATTATTGCAATTTATTAATTATGAAGAAAGGGCTTATAAACATGTGTGGGAAAATCTTTCTGAGGCTTATGGATGAACAGATGTGAAAACGTTTGAAATGTTATACTACAGTGGTCCCCAACCTGTGGTCTGTGGACACCTGGGGGCCACAAAGCCACTTCAGGGGGTCTGCAACTTCTAAAAAATGAATTAGAAATAATGATTACCGTTTAATAATATGTATTTATATAAAATGGCTAAATGTGCGATTGAAATTGTAAAATGCACTGCAAATGTCGAGGAATTTAAAATTGGAGGCTAAAACTTAAATCAGTATCCTCAGATTGATTTGTGGGAACAGTGCAGGTTCATCAAACAGAATATAGTATGGATGATGTGTGGCTTCAATTGAATTTAGAAAAGTTCCAACCTTCTGACTAAATGTTTTCTTTTTTCTTTATATTTGCTTGCAAATTAAATAAAATGTGTTATCATTTGTGTGTGTGTTTGATGAATGCTTGTTTCTGTATTTTTTCGTATTGTTTTGCAGTTCAAGTCGTCAAAAATGTTTAGGCTGATGTCCCTGGCTTCCAATAATGATTTAGTGTGGTGTCCCTGGATTCAAATAATGATTTACAGGGGAGGTGGAGGGGTGCAATTGTCTCTGCATTCCAGTAATGATAAAGTGGGGGTCCACAGAAGTCAAAAGGTTAAGATCCACTGTTATAGTAGGTAGGATATGACATTACATAGCTATTTATCTAGGGGGAAGTGGACTACCATTGAGAATGTTATATGTGGCCTGGAAGAAGCACACAAGTTCATTCAGGATAAGCAGGGCACAGCATAAGTACGATTGCGCTTAGTCTGTAGGAGGTGCAGAAAGCCTTGCACCGAAATATGGAATGGCCCCAGGTTTGGAATACATAACCACAGAACTTTTCCTTGATGTGTCAAAGATGTGGGCATCCGTTTTATGCAGAAATATGAATGCAGTTATAAATTCTGGTGACATACTCAATTCATGAAAAAGTGGTATAATTTTGCTTTGAGATAAAACGAGTACAAGGGTGTTTTTGCATACCAACTGATTTGTGTTTCTCTATGTTTGCGATATTGTTGTTACTAAACTTTATTGGTAAACATAGAACTTGTTTGGATATTTCACTTATTTACTAGATAGCGGTGATTTGGTTTAAATGGTCGTAGATATCTCACAACCTTTCCTTTCAGGTCTGCTTGCCTTTTAATTAAAGCCTAGTCACCAATACTGAAACACTTTTACACTTATTAAAGGCTGCCTACTTCCAGGGCCATTCAATATGAAGATTGTGGGAGTTCAATTATAGTTCACCGCAAGACTGTGGCATTTCTCCCCATACGGTAACCAGTTATCATCTAGTTGGGACAGGATATCTACAGTGCTAAGCACTGACTCCTGGACTGCATGAGGAGAATCGCAACTTTGACTAATGTCCAAACTACAGATGGTAAAAAATACGGCTGCCCACCTAGACTGTATCCTCTTAGCAGGCTGTCCCTCCTTACCCATTCTCAGAGCTCTTCTCTGGCTTCCGGGCAGAAAGTGCACTGTTTTAAAAATATGTTTCCTTACCCGTAAGATTTTGATGGGTAAAGCTCCTTAGTACCGAAAGGACAATCTGCACTCCTACTGTCGCCCTCACACTCTAAGATCCAGTGACAAGGCGCTACTTACCGTTCCCCACATCAGTCCCTCTAGAGATGGTGTCAGACCATTTTCTTACAGTGCCTACGTGGCCTGGAATCAACTTCTGCTCCATCTCCACCTCTGCTCTGATTTTACTAAGCATAAGAAATTGTTGAGGACCTGGTTGTTTTAGGTGCTGGATGTTGGTTATGTGTAGGCCGAGAGCTCAGACACACCTTTGTGGGTGATTGGTTGCATTCTACTAAGTGGAAAATAACATGACATACACTATCAGTCATATTCACTACAAATATGTTTAAAAAATATCAAGTCAGCATTAAAACCAAATAAATTCTGGAAGCTGTAGTTTTACACCCCCTCATATTAACCCGCATTCATCTGATTTCTGCACAGTGCAGAAAAGACCAGGGAATGGAAACACGGAGCTTTGGTGCCCCATGAACATTAGTCGTGAAAATTTGTTTCTTAAGCCCTTATCTCTAACAGCTTAGACAGCACAATCTGTGGATGAATCATGATGCAAACATTTCAATTGTTGGACAACTAGTAACGAGTTACTTTTTACAATATGAGGGTGTGGGTTATTAAGGATTTGTTTCTTTAATGTCATTATTGTGTGCCATAGACATAGCATATCCATTTTATCATAGTTGTTTCATATATTAAAAAAAGAACATTGAGTCCAGCCAAATTAACTTCTCTGTATACATAGAAAAGGATCTAGTCAGAGTAGTGCTTCATGGCACTCTAGGGGCAAGGGGATACTGTGCAGGTTCAGTTGGCCGGAAAAAGCAATTAGGATGAAAAGTGAGGGAAAATTAGCCTTCTCTGCCTTCTAACTTGCTGTTTCCAGACGCTAACAAACACTACTCCAGAAATGGAGAAAAACTGCTAAAGTGCAGCTGCGCTTCTGGAAGTCAGGAATCTTAAGCACCACCCCCCAGCAGGTTGGTCTCACATGTCAAGTTTCCTTGCCCTGTTCATCACCCAATCCAGACCATTGAAGTAAATGACAGATATTTCCTCTGTTTACCTTCATTGTTAAAGCACTCACGCCTTCCTGAACGGAAGTGGTAAGGGGGCGAGGGTAACACTCCCTGCTCCTTGAGCATGGCTGGAATGAATGGTGCACATTTCTCTTTGGGTGTGTGAATCACCCGCTAAATATTACTAAAAAAATAAAGTACTAATTGAAAGTACTAATTGAAACAGGAATGCAGATTCTAAAACTTTTTAAAATAATTAGCAAAATTACACTGAATCCCAGTAAAGGTAATGAGCACTAGTGTCCCGGGCTCTACTGTGCCAAAAGTAGTGGCAATCACTACTGACTATCAGTCTTCACATGCATCAGTGAACAGTAACATTGGCACGCTGTAATGAGAATTAGGCCGTAAATTTGAGTGAATCACCTTAATCTAATGGGTCAGGTAGCAGTAGTTACCAGCCCAATCAGAATTATGAGATTTGCAGGAACATTGCAGATTTCTTTGCTTTAACCCTGAGACTTGATCTGCTTTTAGCATCATTGAATTCAATTGCAGCAGGCGTTAATGAGCATTATTACTCCCATACAGCACCATGTAGACCTTGCCTCATGGCCAAGTGGGATGGTGGTGATTAACTCTCTTGCCTATGTGCATGGGGAGAACCGCCACCCACTCCCCGCCTAGCTAAAGGGATTTTTTTCCCTTTGAATGAAAAAGTGTCTTTGGCAGTTCACAACTGCTTAAGGGCTCTGTCATAATTGAACTCTGAGGCAGCTGACGGCTGCCCCTGTCCTCCAGGACAAAGGGCCTTCAGTACCGTGCCCCAAGCCTTCTTCACAGTGGCTGCTCTTCTGCTATGGCAGAGGAGCGCCACCTCCCCACCCCCACCAGCAGCAGCAGATGCAAACCTTAAACAAAAAAATGATAATAAATTTTGGCCCTTATTTAAGATAAAAAGAAAGTGAGTTAATGCCATTCCCTAGTGCCATTTGTGTGCCATATTTATCAAATGACACACAATGGCGCTAAGGAATGGTTAGCGCAAAAAAAAATGATGCTAACCTCTGCGACATGCAATAGGTGAAAATGACGCAAAAGTGGCGTTAGAATTTTTTGTGGCACTTTTTTTATGCAAAACAGGCAAGCGCCATATTTAACATCATTAGCGTAAAAAAAAAAAACATGAGCAAGAAAAAAAAAATTGGGAAGGCAAGATGGAGAATGCAGGCCAGGAAAGACCCCAGGGAGATCCCAATCAACCAAGTACCATCAAGGGGTCCAGCAAAGTCCCAGGAGAAGGAGAAGAGGAAGCAGAAGTGTCGCTTCACTGAGTTGGAGCATGACATATTGGTCAGAGAGGTGACGGAGAATCAACACCAGCTCTTCGTCACCTCCAAATTGCCAATAGGTAGGAGAGAGGCTATATGGCAAGCAATAGTAGATAAAGTCAATAGTGTGGCAGAGGTGAAGAGGACTGTCACTGATTGGATTCCGGAGGAGCTGGTCACTGGAATTGCGGGACAGGACAGTGTGGACTGCAAAGAACTACCACAAATGCAGGGTCAGTTGCAGGGGGAGACTATCTGGAATCTAGGCAGAAGGGGAACACACATAGGACACACAGAATGCATGTAAAAGGGTTGCATTGGGACACATAGGGCCAGAATAAAAAGGCTCCCATAGCCACCTGAGCCTCACATTTAGTGATGCTCTGGTGGCTCTATGCACTCTGGCTTAACATCACAGTGTAAATATGTCCCTTACACATGCAGCACTTTCCCACAGCAATACCCATTGCATATTGTTGTTGCCCCAGATCCAAGACAACATGTTCACCAGAGACTGTGACCTGTCAGGATGGTACAACAAGGCAAAATTATTTCCATACTCCTCGTGTCATTGCCCTTCTTAAGTGTGCTGCATCCTGCAGCACACATAGAAATGCTACCTTGCCATAACAGATTATTTATGTGCATAAAGTAACACCTTCCTGCATATAAACAATCTATTCCCTCAACGCAGGCACCCTTGCACTATGGTGCAAGGATGCCTGCATTGGTGCAGGGAGAACAACAACTTTGTGCAGGTGCTGGGGGAATCTCATTGGTGTGCCGTACTCCAGAAAATATGACCATCCCTGCATTTCAAAAGTGGCGCAGCACGGTCCAGCTAGTATTGCTGCTGCACCGAGCTGGGCCACTTAAGAAAAAATCAGGGCGTCAATGTGTAACAGGTGGTACGCAACCCATACAGGGTGACCCAACAACAACTTTCACACATCTTCATGCACCATTTGGAAATGGGCACAAAAGTGAACTCATACAACATATGGGCATGTCTGTGATCATCGTTTGTGCTGCTGTACAAGTAGCTCCCATTTCACCATGTAACAAGGTTTCTGTGTTGTGTGAATGTTTGCTGTTGTGCGTAAAGGGACACCTTCAGGCATAAGAACAGGCACAGTGTCACTAGCCCGTAATGCAACAGTACCATCATGCAAATACTTGCCTATGTGAATCCAAACTGCCCATTCCCCTTGTGTCACATTAACAAACTGTCAAAATGCATGCATTGATCAACATTGTACATCCTTTCACAAACATATGCCTGTGGCAGGTATGCTGTATGCAAGGAAATGTCCCTAATGTAGGGAGGGACAAACTAACTGGGCTGACAATCCATTATGGTTGCACTGTACCATCCATTTAGCACAAGTGTGGGGCCTGCTAAAAGCATGTGACAAAGTAACACAAGCATTATAAGCAATGGACCTCCTTGTGCTTTGCTGCACTAGTGCCATCATTCATGATGCCTATGCAGTAAAGCACCAAAATAGTGACAACACTCAATACACTACTGTGGGAATGTCCACCATGGTTAATACAGTAGGAATGTAAATTACGTGCTACCATGGTGTTAGTGGCTGGGGCAAGAGGCCTGCAAGGAATATGCTGGTGTGGGATCAATGCACAAAATACCTTGAAAGGTTGCCCTATGTGTGATGCACCGTGCAACACATAATTAACAACCACACCCGGGGGTCTGTAACATGTCACTGAGCCTCCAGTAGCAAGTAAATGATGAGCCATGTCAACAGCCACTACAGTCAAAGATTGACATCTCATTGCAGAGGATGATGTCTTACTTCCTGCAGACCTGCATGTTTTCGATTTTACAGATGACATTGATGACCAGCTGCCGACCATCAATGAAGAGACTCTCTAGGATGGTCTAGGTTCCCTCCAGACACCACCACCAGTCACAGGAAATACACACAGCATTGCAAAGTCTCCACATGAACCACCCAACTATCAACACACAGCACCAACCAGTCCTGCCACAGCCAGGGACTCCGAGGATCCAAACATCACCTTTCAGAGGGCAGTGATAGGAGTACAGCGGGTGCAGGCCAAGCAGGTGCGGGTGGGGATGGAGACCATGGCAGGCACCCTAGAGGGAGTGCAGAGGTGCCTCAGTCTAAATAAGGACTACTCAGCTGTCATCAGAGGCACTCACTCCCCACAACATGGACTCCAGCAGGCCCTGGCCAACTTAGCTACTGTCAAGAAGCAGAGGCTTCAACAACTGCCCTCCCGATGTGGCAGCAGCATGATAGATAACAGGCTGGGGGCTGTACACAATGCCCTTGAGCCCATACAGCGGGAAGTGACCTCCCTCAGGGAAGAAATGGCTGCCTATAACCTTGAAATAGCTGCTCCTTGCTGCAGTGATGCCTTATGTGTTCCCATGAATCCCACAAATCCCCTGATGCATCTGTGCCCCCTATCTTCAACAACAGCACCACCTATGACACAGGAGGCACCACACACATCAGAGGATAAAGATGTGAAAGGAACAACATTCACAAGGAAAACCACCCCGTAGCACCAGTCTGTGCCACATAGACAGTATCGCCTTAGTTCTGTGCTTAAGATCATGCCAGTGATGTGGCAGCTGGCAATGTGCCCTTTTTACTCGACCACTGTTGACTTATCTGCTATAGACTGTCATTATCTCAATTTGGACACCTCGTCACTAATGCACACTTCTCCTACCTATGACTTATGACATGTCCCTCACCCTTGGACTCTGAATGTACAACAAATGGCTCAGGACCTATCATGGGATCTGTGAACTGGACATTGTATTACATTGGAAAATACACTTGCACATGTAAATAAATCTCCATATTCACATTCTATTGTGATCCATCAACCCATCTAAATATATGCATTGTGTGAAGCTATGTCAATGACAGCAGAACCTAATTACATGTGTGGCTTGCTGTCGGACACAAAGCCACACACTAAGGGGGTCATTCTGACCCTGGCGGTAAAAACCGCCAGGGCCAACGACAGCGGGAGCACCGCCAACAGGCTGGCGGTGCTCCCTTGGGCATTCTGACCGCGGCGGTACAGCCGCGGTCAGAAACGGAGAACCGGCGGTGTACCGCCGGTTCTCCGCTGCCCTGGGGAATCCTCCATGGCGGCGCAGCTTGCTGCGCCGCCATGGGGATTCCGAGCCCCATACCGCCATCCTGTTCCTGGCGGTTTTGGCCGCCAGGAAGAGGATGGCGGTATGGGGAGTCGTGGGGCGCCTGGGGGCCCCTGCAGTGCTCATGCCTATGGCATGGGCACTGCAGGGGCCCCCGTAACAGGGCCCCACAAAGATTTTCAGTGTCTGCCATGCAGACACTGAAAATCGCGACGGATGCAACTGCACCCGTCGCACCCCTTCCACTCCACCGGCTCCATTCGGAGCCGGCATCCTCATGGAAGGGTGTTTCCCGCTGGGCTGGTGGGCGGCCTTCTGGCAGTCACCCGCCAGCCCAGCGGGAAACTCAGAAAAACCGCGGCGGTCTTTTGACCGCGCAGCGGTATTCTGCCGGCGGGACTTTGGCGGGCGGCCTCCGCCGCCCGCCAAGGTCAGAATGAGGGCCTAAGACTCTAACATGAAAAAGGTGTCTAATGGTGTTGTGGGCTACAACCAACTTACAGAGCCTTAAAAGCATGTCTTGAACATATATCTATGCTAGTTGACATATGGCATGTATGGGTCTGAAACCGAGTTTCTGGAAGTTTTCCCTGATGATAGCACCAGTACAACTAATATGTGTGGAATAGAAGAGGCAAAATTGATCAGTGATGAGCAGCTGTCAGTGTGCCAGGATACGTACCCCAAATAAGTTTACGTAATATGTGACATACTTTACAAGATTATTTCTGACAGACCTCAGCGATGACAGTTAAAGTTCCATGCTTACCTGTCAAAGATTCTGTATACATATACAATGTGAATGTAAGGAACTGGGGATGACAAATGTTTTGATTAGCTGATGTCATATTGCAACTAATCAGACAGCTCCTCGGTTATAGGGGATACACATAGTCATACATGTAAATCAATACCAAAATCTTACCCTAAAGCATTCCTCTAACTTGGCCAATGCACACATGAGAACACCCAGACACTCAATCAGCATGGACAACTAATTGTCTAAAACTAACATGATTTATTGAAATTTTAAAACAACACCTTATTAAAACTTAACCTAGACACTATCCTACATTAAACTAACCTATGCTAACTTATCTAAACGTACCCCTAAAACTATCTATCCTAATCTAAACTTCTCTTCAACATTTAACACCACACACAAAACATTGTCCTCCTCTCCCCTTTAAGAGACAAGATACGAGTAGGACAACATTAACTAAAGCTACACAAATAATAACAATGTATATGCTAAACAAATATATACATTTTTTGTAAATTGTTTTAAGGATTGTTTTTTTTTTCATTTAATTTCTTTTTTATAAACACAGAACTCTATACATAACCCCCACCCAAAAACAATACTAAACCCCCTCAACTATACTTACTTGTTCCTACAACTAACCTAATCTATTTAACTAACCTATCACTACCCACATAAAACCCACTAAAACTGATAACAATATACAACGGGAGAAGAAAAGGAACTGGGAGGCTGTGCATCAACATGATTAACCTCTTAAGTGCGGGCGTCGGCCACTGGCCGACGCCCACACACCCTCCCTGGTGCGGGACACTCCCCTTTCTTACGAGGCCTTCCTGAAAGTGTTTCCTGGCCCCCGGTCGCAGCTGTGCTGCGATCGGGGGCCAGGAAACACTTTCAGGTTTCCTGGCTCCCCCGATCGCAGCACAGCTGCGATCGGGGGGGTCAGGAAACATTTTGAAAAGGCCTCGTAAGAAATGGCCCCCAGGGAAACCCTACAACATCTAAAAAAAAAATTGTCCCCACAACGGGCCGCACCCCCCACCCCCGGCATAATTTTCTTAAAAATCCGACGGGGATTTTTTTTTTTTTTTTAAAAATAAAAAAATAAATAAATAATGAAATGACAGGGGGTCGCCCGTGGGCAGGGTGACCCCCTGTGGGGGCAATTTTTTTTCCAGATGTTGTAGGGTTTCCCTGGGGGCCATTTTGGCCCCCAAGGAAACCATACAAAACTAAAAAAAAATATATGTATATATCTATATATATATATCTATGTAGATAGATATATCTAGGTACATGGATATATCTATAGATATATCTATGTAGATATATATTTATATATATATATATATATATATATATATATATAGGTAGATCTGTATCAAAGAGATTTATAAAGCGCGCTACTCACCTGTGAGGGTCTCAAGGCGCTGGGGGGGGACGGGGGGGAGGTAAAGGGGCTAGGAGGTTCACTGTTCAAAAAGCCAGGTTTTGAGGCCCTTCCTGAAAAGAAGTAGGTTTTGGGTCTTGCGAATGTGGGTTGTGAGTGCGTTCCATGTTTTGGGTGCAATGTAGGCGAAGGATCTGCCCCCGGTGGTGGTGTGTTTGATGCGGGGGTCAGAGGCGAGAGAGAGGTCAGCTGAACGGACGTTTCGTGTGGGGGTGTGGAAGGTGACTCTCGTTGAGGTAGGCAGGGCCTGTGTTGTGGAGTGATTTGTGTGTGAGGATGAGGATCTTGAAGGTGATCCTTTTGTCAATGGGGAGCCAGTGGAGGGATTTGAGGTGTGGAGAGATGTGTTCGTGTCGGTGGAGGTCGAGGATGAGTCGTGCTGCTGAGTTCTGGATGCCTGTAGTTTGCACTTGAGTTTTAGAGTGGTGCCGGCGTAGAGGGCGTTTCTGTAATCAAGCCTGCTGCTGATGAGTGCGTGAGTGACAGTTTTTCTGGTCTCTGTGGGGATCCATTTGAATGTTTTTCAGTATACGGAGTTTGTTGAAGCATGAGGAGGTAAGAGCGTTGATTTGTTGGGTCATAGAGAGGGAGGAGTCTAGGATGATGCTGAGGTTGCGTGCGTAGTTGGCGGGGGTGGGTGCAGGGCCTAGCGTGGTGGGCCACCATGGGGGGTCCCAGGTTTTTTTGGTGAGGGCCAAAGAGGATTATTTCGGTTTTGCTTGAGTTGAGTTTCAGGTGGTTGGCTGTCATATATACATCACTTTTGTCAATATGTGTGTGGTTTCCCTGGGGGGAAAAGGGTCCGACTTGTCTAGTGGCAGTTTTAGTGCCATAAAGAAGCGCAGAAGGTTTATATGCCTACTGCAAAGAGCACATCTGTATTTTATGTAAATAGCTGAGTACATTAGTAAAGTCTATGGAGAGATGAAGGGCACTTTTGCTGGGTGGTGATGAGGGAATCCGAGGAGGAGGGAGTGGGAGCACCAATAATGATTGTTGGACTGGGCGCAGGAGGTGCTAAAGACTGTGACGAATGGTATGTGACAAGGTGTTTTTTGAGTGTCTTGAAAGTACGTGCTGATTGAGGGAAGAAGCGCAGGTAAGGTGGCCTCTACTGTTGCACGCATCTCACACACACCATCGATTTTGTGACTGTCTACGTAGGCTAGTGTTTTAGAGCAACAGTTTAGCCAATAGCAGAGATGGCATCTTGATGGATGACTGCTGCCTGCACTCGGGTTATAGAGGACCGCTCTGACATAGGATCAGAGACTGAGACATCAGATACTGAGACAGCATCTGAGGGATAGGACAATGGCGCAGACTCTGGGAGTGATTTTTCAGTCAGAGGAGTCCCATTCGAAAACTCCTCTTCCAGTACATTATGAGGGAGGTGATGAGGACAGTCCTGCTGTCCCTTCGCAAGCTGTTCGTGCAACTGGGTAATAGTGGGTTAGGCCAACCCAGAGAGCAGGTGAATGCGGCGGCAAGCAGAGAGAGAGTGCTCTCTTGGGAGCTCACCAATTTAGTTCAGCCCCAAATTCCACCACCCAAATCATATTGTGGAGACATCAAAATTGTCTATGGCAAAACAAACTGGTTTTGTAAGGCAGGCACCTGTGTTTTTGGTCCTGGATTCGGCGGCCATATAGAGAAACACACTAAACCCAAACATTTCTGGAAACTAGACATTCGGGGGAGTCCACAGAGGTGTGACTTGTGTGGATTCCCCAAAGTTTTCTTACCCAGAATACCCTGCAAAGCTGAAATGTTGAAAAAAAACTCTATTTTTCTCGCATTTCTGTCACACAAACTACAGGAATATGCTGGGATCCACAACATTCCTACCACCCAGTGACTCCTCACCTGTCCTGATAAAAACACTACCCCACTTGAGTGCCTACACCTAGTGCCTGTGTCAGGAATGGATCACCCCAGGGTCAACAGCTGCCTCACGTAAGGACCAACATTGACCGTTGTGTGATCTATTCCTGTCGCAGGCACCAGGCCTAACCACACAAGTGAGGTACCATATTTATCGGGAGACTTGGGGGAACGCTGGGTGGAAGGAAATTTGTGGCTCCCCTCAGATTCCAGAACTTTCTGTCACCGAAATGTGTTGAAAACGTGGTATTTTAGCCACATTTTGAGGTTTGCAAAGGATTCTGGGTAACAGAACCTGGTCCGAGCCCCACAAGTCACCTCATCTTGGATTCCCCTGGGTTTCTAGTTTTCAAAAATGTGCTGGTTTGCTAGGTTTCCCCAGGTGCCGGCTGAGCTAGAGGCCAAAATCCACAGGTAGGCAGTGTTTTCTATGAAAAAATTTGATGTGTCCACGTTCTGTTTTGGGGCATTTTCTGTCGCGGGCGCTAGGCCTACCCACACAAGTGAGGTATCATTTTTATCGGGAGACTTAGGGGAACGCCGGGTGGAAGGAAATTTGTGGCTCCTCTCAGATTCCAGAACTTTCTGTCACCGAAATGTGAGGAAAACTTGTTTTTTTGGCCACTTTTTGAGGTTTGCAAAGGATTCTGGGTAACAGAACCTGGTCCGAGCCCCGCAAGTCACCCCTCCTTGGATTCCCCTAGGTCTCGAGTTTTCAGAAATGCACAAGTTTGGTAGGTTTCCCTATGTGCCGGCTGAGCTAGAGGCCAAAATCTACAGGTAGGCACTTCTCAAAAAACACCTCTGTTTTCTTCCAAAAATTTGGATGTGTCCACGTTGCGCTTTGGGGCGTTTCCTGTCGCGCGCGCTAGGCCTACCCACACAAGTGAGGTATCATTTTTATCGGGAGACTTGGGGGAACGCCGGGTGGAAGAAAATTTGTGGCTCCTCTCAGATTCCAGAACTTTCTGTCACCGAAATGTGAGGAAAACTTGTTTTTTTAGCCACTTTTTGAGGTTTGCAAAGGATTCTGGGTAACAGAACCTGGTCCGAGCCCCGCGAGTCACCCCTCCTTGGATTGCCCTAGGTCTCTAGTTTTCAGAAATGCACAGGTTTGGTAGGTTTCCCTATGTGCCGGCTGAGCTAGAGGCCAAAATCTACAGGTAGGCACTTCTCAAAAAACACCTCTGTTTTCTTCCAAAAATTTGGATGTGTCCACGTTGCGCTTTGGGGCGTTTCCTGTCGCGGGCGCTAGGCCTACCCACACAAGTGAGGTATCATTTTTATCGGGAGACTTGGGGGAACGCCGGGTGGAAGAAAATTTGTGGCTCCTCTCAGATTCCAGAACTTTCTGTCACCGAAATGTGAGGAAAACTTGTTTTTTTGGCCACTTTTTGAGGTTTGCAAAGGATTCTGGGTAACAGAACCTGGTCCGAGCCCCGCGAGTCACCCCTCCTTGGATTGCCCTAGGTCTCTAGTTTTCAGAAATGCACAGGTTTGGTAGGTTTCCCTAGGTGCCGGCTGAGCTAGAGGCCAAAATCTACAGGTAGGCACTTCTCAAAAAACACCTCTGTTTTCTTCCAAAAATTTTGATGTGTCCACGTTGCGCTTTGGGGCGTTTCCTGTCGCGGGCGCTAGGCCTACCCACACAAGTGAGGTATCATTTTTATCGGGAGACTTGGGGGAACGCCGGGTGGAAGGAAATGTGTGGCTCCTCTCAGATTCCAGAACTTTCTGTCACCGAAATGTGAGGAAAACTTGTTTTTTTAGCCACTTTTGAGGTTTGCAAAGGATTCTGGGTAACAGAACCTGGTCCGAGCCCCGCGAGTCACCCCTCCTTGGATTGCCCTAGGTCTCTAGTTTTCAGAAATACACAGGTTTGGTAGGTTTCCCTATGTGCCAGCTGAGCTAGAGGCCAAAATCTACAGGTAGGCACTTCTCAAAAAACACCTCTGTTTTCTTCCAAAAATTTGGATGTGTCCATGTTGTGTTTTGGGGCATTTCCTGTCGCGGGCACTAGGCCTACCCACACAAGTGAGGTATCATTTTTATCGGGAGACTTGGGGGAAGACAGAATAGCAAAACAAGTGTTATTGCCCCTTATCTTTCTCTACATTTTTTCCTTCCAAATATAAGAGAGTGTGTAAAAAAGACATCTATTTGAGAAATGCCCTGCAATTCACATGCTAGTATGGGCACCTCGGAATTCAGCGATGTGCAAATAACCACTGCTCCTCAAAACCTTATCTTGATCCCATTTTGGAAATGCAAAGGTTTTCTTGATACCTCTTTTTCACTCTTCATATTTCAGCAAATGAATTGCTGTATACCCAGTATAGAATGAAAACCAACTGCAGGGTGCAGCTCATTTATTGGCTCTGGGTACCTAGGGTTCTTGATGAACCTACAAGCCCTTTATATCCCCGCAACCAGAAGAGTCCAGCAGACAAAACGGTATATTGCTTTCAGAAATCTGACATCGCAGGAAAAAGTTACAGAGTAAAACATAAAGAAAAATGGCTGTTGTTTTCAGCTCAATTTCAATATTTTTTTATTTCAGCTGTTATTTTCTGTAGGAAAACCTTGTAGGATCTACACAAATGACCCCTTGCTGAATTCAGAATTTTGTCTAGTTTTCAGAAATGTTTAGCATTCCGGGATCCAGCATTGGTTTCACACCCATTCCTGTCACTAACTGGAAGGAGGCTGAAAGCACCAAATATAGTAGAAATGGGGTATGTCCCAGTAAAATGCCAAATTTGTGTTGAAAAATTTGGTTTTCTGATTCAAATCTGCCCGTTCCTGAAAGGTGGGAAGATAGTGATTTCAGCACCAGAAACCCTTTGTTGATGGCATTTTCAGGGAAAAAACCACAAGCCTTCTTCGGCAGCCCTTTTTTCCCATTTTTTTTTAAAAAACTAAATTTTCACTGTATTTTGGCTATTTTCTTGGTCTCCTCCAGGGGAAACCACCAACTCTGGGTACCATTAGAATCCCTAGGATGTTGGAAAAAAAGGACGCAAATTTGGCGTGGTTAGCTTATGTGGACAAAAAGTTATGAAGCCCTAAGCGCGAACTACCCCAAATAGCCAAAAAAGGGCTCAGCACTGGGGGGGGAAAGGCCCAGCAGCTAAGGGGTTAAAGCTTCTTCAGCTTTTTTTTTGCAAACCTTCAGCAACTTGTAATTTCTAGCATTGTCCTGATCAAGTTGGTCCAACCTTGCCATTATGGCTGCCATGTCCTTCCTCATGTCTGCCTCAGAGTTTGGGGATGTGGCTGTTGCAGGTGGCTGTTGCGGTGGCTTGATAGGCATAGGTGCTTTTGAAGTAGAGGAAGTTGGACCACCTGAGGCCCCCCGGCCCCTGATGTCATGCCCAATGTGCCCGGCACAGTTGCTGCCTGTTTTGAAGGGTCCCCCATGTGGAAAGGCAAGCCATGCTCCCAAAGATTTTTCCTGCCTACATCTCCTGGCCATCTTCCGGTACTCTGCCTGTACCTTCATGATATGGGGGAAATGCTCTGACCTCTTTTCAAAAGCATGCTTGTGTGCCATGGTCATGGTGACAGCTAAAACATGAGGAGAACATGGCATCAAATACTGCATTAGGTAAAGGTAGAACAAACATGCAAGGTACGCAACATCCTCGAATGACATGCTGTCCACCAGACATTCCATAACAATGTCAATTTCCAATTCAAGATTAAACTTCCTACCAGCCATCTACGGTATCATGTACATGTCACTGGGTTAACGGCTATCCATTGTTGACTATAGGCGACAGAGGTAAGTGGATTAGTGCCTCCTTGCGCAACATTTGTGTCATCATACTATTTGGGATCAAGTGGCCCAACAAGTCCCAAATCCCTGTGCCTTAGTCACAAAGTGGCGCAATGCATGCATTTTACTGGCCTGTTCAGCGGTGCTTTGCCCTGTTCAGCGGTCTTCACCATGGCGGTCTTTGCCCTGTTCAGCGGTGCTTGCCTTTGCTGTCTCTGACCTGTGCAGCGGTGTGTGGCATTACGGTCCATCAGTGCCCAGTGGGGCTGTGGCTGCCGGGGCCCTCCAGGTCACTGACGCTGGCAGTGGTCTCCTGACCTGTGACGATACTGGTGCCCTCAAGGGCACTGACTCTGGCGGTGGTCTCCTGACCTGTGACGATACTGGTGCCCTCAAGGGCACTGACTCTGGCGGTGGTCTCCTGACCTGTGACGATACTGGTGCCCTCCAGGGCACTGACTCCGGCGGTGGTCTCCTGACCTGTGACGATACTGGTGCCCTCCAGGGCACTGACCCCGTTGGTGGTCTCCTGACCTGTGACGATACTGGTGGCCTCCAGGGCACTGACCCCGGCGGTGGTCTCCTGACCTGTGACGATACTGGTGCCCTCCAGGGCACTGACTCTGGCGGTGGTCTCCGGACCTGTGACAAGATTGCTGGCAGTGGCGTCCCAGCCGGCGGGGAGGATGGCGGCCTTCTCTGCTGTGCTGCTCTTCCCAGACTTTGGAGACTTCTTCTGCCCCTTCAACACCTTGGGAGGAGTCACAGCAGACTCGGCACTCCCCCTGGGACCCTTGTGAGCTGTTTTTCCGCCAGGAGTCTTCACCCTCTCCCGTCGGCCACTTTCCAACTTAAGGTGCTTTACAGGGGGTGGACTGGCAGTGTGTTGGCTCCCTGTCACACTGGCTGCCCTGGTGGCCGGTGCACTCCACACACCTTTAACACGCACCACTGGTACCTGACTTTTTTTGGCTGAGGTGCTACTACGGGACCTATGAATTGGAGGGGTGGGGGTGGTGGGAAAGAGGTCAACGTAGCTGAGGAAGTTTCTGATGAACACTGGGATGGGTAGGTGGAGGGGGTCTGGGAGTGGAGGAAGAGGAGGTGGTTGTAGGAGGTGTCACTTTAGGTCATTTGGGTGCAGGTGCAGGTACTGGAGGCTGTCATGAGGTGGATGGATGTTGGGTGTGTGGGTGCCCGCGTTTGTGTACTTTGGGAGGGGGCGTCACAGACACACTGGGAGTGGACACAGGGGACGTGTAAATGGTAGTGGGGGTGGTGAGTGCAGGTGAGCAGGGTGTGGTGCTGGGTGTTCTGGTGTGAGTCCTAGTGCCTGTAGATGTAGTGCATGCAGGTGAGAGTGTAGACGACACTGGGAGGGAGGAGGGAGACCACGAGGAGGGGGACACAGTGGAGGCAGTGGATGTTGCTGTGTCTGTATATGGGTGATGCTTGCGTGAGTGCCTGTGGGATGTGTGGTGCTTATGTTTGCCTGAGCTACTTTTGTGTGTTGGGGTGTGTGCATGCTTGTCTGATGGTGTGCTTGGGATAGGCTGGGGTACAGGGGATTGGGTCTGGGTGGAGGAAGTTGGAGGGGGGAGGCTAGACACAGGGACAATGGCTGCCATCAGTGCTGAGGCCAGAGATTGCAGGGTTCGATGAAGGGCAGCCTGACCCGAATGAATGCCCTCCAGGAATGCATTACCGTGTTGCAACTCCCTTTCTACACCCTGGATGGCATTCACAATGGTAGACTGCCCAACAGTGAGTGACCTGAGGAGGTCAATGGCCTCCTCACTGAGGGCAGCAGGGGTGACTGGGGCAGGGCCTGAGGTGCCTGGGGCAAAGGTGATGCCCACCCTCCTGGGTGTGCGGGCACAGAGCGAAGGCTGAGGGGCTGCTGGGAGGGCGGTGCTGGTAGGGGGGGGTGGCGGCTGTACCTGTGGAAGTGGGGGGCACAGATGGTGCCGCCACCACAAGGGAGCTCCCATCGGCGGATGAGTCAGTGTCGCTGTTTGGTGATCCGGTGACCGATGTGAAGCTCCCCTCACCCTCCATCCCACTGGTGTATTCAGAGTCTGTGGTGTGGCCCTCCATGGCCATGTGGGATGCAGCTCCCTCGTGCTCCGGTGCCACTGTACCTCCGCCTGATGATGCTGATGCACAAAAGAACAGGGAGAGCTCAAAAAGGGGAGGGGACGACAGAAGAAAGACAGGTTGAGTGCATGGCTTACCGCTACCGTTGGTGGACAAAACAGACACAGCAGCCCCCTGCACTACGCGGTGCTCTTGGCCTCTACAGATGCAATTCCTGTGATCTGGCCCACATGGCTATGGTGGACATCTGCACACATAGATGACACAGGGGCATGTATACCTGTACTTGGCACTCTACAGAGGTGGGGTTGAGTGCCCCATGGCATGCATTACGGAGGGGCCTAGCCTACCTAACTCGCCCTGGCCTAGGGGAACCCACAGCCCTCCTCCCCCACCCAGACCTCTCCACTGTGCGCAATGTCCGCAGAATTATGTTGTACTCACCCCCTTGTGTCTGCTGTGATGCCCTCAAGCGCCCATCCAACTCAGGGTAGGCCACCGCCAGGATCCGGAACATCAGGGGGGTCATGGTGCGACGGGCACCCCTCCCACGTTGGGAGGCCATCCCCAGCTGAGCCTCCGCCGTCTTCTTGCTCCAGCGGCGAATGTCCTCCCATCTTTTACGGCAGTGGGTGCCCCGTCTGTGGTGGAACCCCAGGGTCCAGACGTCCTTGGCGATGGCATGCCAAATGTCCTTCTTCTGGTGGGCGCTGACCTACATGACATGACAGGGGAAGAAGAGAAGTCATTAACAAGTGCACCGTCGAAGTGAGTGGCCCCCATCCCTACCCTTGCCATGTGGCACATGCATTCACAGTCCATCATGGTCGCTTAACTCTGCCCCCTTGCTACTGACATCCAGCCCTCTTCACCCAGCATAGCCCATACAACGTGCTCCCTGTGTACTTACCTGTTGGTCTGGAGGACCGTAGAGTAGCGTGTACTGTGGGAGGACCCTGTCGACTAGCTTCTCCAACTCCTGAGCAGTGAAGGCAGGGGCCCTTTCCCCAGACGCAGCAGCCATTGTCTCTTCCAGACCGAGGTCACAGCAGCACTTGCAGTGTAGGTCCTCTCCTGTCGAAGATCAGGTATCAAGTGATTGAACAGATAGAAAATGGCGGTCACGTCCACGGCGGTGATGTCAGCGGCGGTGCGTATCATCACCGCCGGCGCACTTCCTCATTGGCTCCTGGGACCCATAGGGTCCAATGTTAACCAATGCAGCATTGCGCCGCGGTCTACGACCGCCTACCGCGACGGTGTACAACGCCAGCGCAGATACCTCACACCCCATTGTCCCACTTTAGAGGTCAGGCAGCCGCCATTTCAGGGGCCCACATGGCTTCATTTACTACTGCGTCACACATACCTAGGCCTACACTCGACACACATACAGAATGAGTTTTGTATTTGGTGTCGTGTTCTGTGTAGCTGTGGTTACATACCTGGGATTTTGTTGACTCTGTGGTCGCTGTTGTCCTTCTTAGGCACCGACAGCTGGGACTTTTGAGGAGATGGCGGAATCCTCCGGTGTACCGACCGCTGGTGGGCCTGTTAACAATGGAGGAGAAACATTTGATCATCACCTACAGGTTTGACCGTGCCACATACCAGGAACTGTGTACCCAGTTGGAGCCAGACCTGATCTCACCAATCCGCCATCCCACAGGAATACCTCCTGACGTGCAGGTGCTATCAGTGCTCCATTTCCTTGCAAGTGGATCATTTCAAACAACAGTGGCCATGGCATCAGGGATGTCCCAGCCTATGTTTTCCAACGTGCTGTCCAGAGTGTTGTCTGCCCTGCTGAAACACGTAAGGAGCTACATCGTTTTCCCTCAGGTGGAGGATTTGGCTACAGTGAAGGGTGACTTCTATGACCTGGGACATATCCCCAACATCATAGGTGCTATTGATGGCACCCATGTAGCTCTGGTCCCCCCACGCAGGAGTGAACAGGTGTACAGGAACCGGAAGAGTTATCATTCCATGAATGTACAGATGGTATGTTTGGCAGACCAGTACATCTCCCAGGTGAATGCTATGTTCCCTGGCTCAGTGCATGACACCTACATCCTGTTGAATAGCAGCATCCCGTATGTGATGGGTCAACTCCAGAGGCACCGGGTGTGGCTATTAGGGGACTCTGGTTACCCCAACCTGTCCTGGCTATTGACCACAGTGAGGAATCCCAGGACCAGGGCAGAGGAACGCTGCAATGAGGCCCATGGGCGGACTACGAGGAAGAAGGCCAGGTTCAGGTGCCTCCATATGACAGGTGGTTCCCTATTCTACTCACCAAGGAAGGTGTGCCAGATCATCATCGCCTGCTCCATGCTTCACAATCTTGCTTTGCGACGCCAGGTGCCTTTTCTGCAGGAGGATGGTCCAGATGACGGTGTTGTGGCAGCTGTGGAGCCTGTGGAGCCTGTGGACAGTGATGAGGATGAAGCTGAGGAAGAAGACATAGACAACAGGGAGTCAGTCATACAGCAATATTTCCAGTGACACACAGGTGAGAACAATTTCTTTACTATCACATTCACTTTCACACTTCTACCTCTATCCTGTCTGTCAATTAGTAGCAGTATATGGTAACTGAGTTGTACAATTCCATTACGGTTTCACAGGTGTGGTTACCAACGTGTGCCATCTGCTTGCATCCTTCATGGACTTGTGATGAGTGACATAGGTATGTTGACATTATATTTTCGAACGGATTTTGCCATTGTCATAGTTAATACACATTTTCAAAATCACAGACTGACTCCAGACTGTTTTGTGGTTCAAGGGTGTTTATTGAATTGCTAATTATTGGAGGGGCAGGCAAAATGGTGATGGGTGATGGTGGAGGAATGTCCATGGCAGAGTCCAGTCTATTAGTCACACAGGTGCACTGCCCATATGGGCATAGGAAGTGGAGCTGGGGCAGTTCCAATCTGGACAGGGTAACAAAGTGGGACAGTGGGAGGACAATCAGGGTGGTCTCATTTCCTGGCGGGGGTCTTGCCATCTTGTTCTGTCCTGTTCCTGGATCTCAGGGACCGCTTGCGGGGTGGTTGTCGGTCTGCAGGGGGTGGGGTGCTGGTGTGGTGGTCTTGTGGTGGGGCGTCCTGTCCACTAGCGCCAGCGGAGGTGGTGGGCAGTTCATCGTCCATGCTAGTGTCAGGGGCCCCTTGGAGTGCCACGGTCTCCCTCATGGTCTTTTGTATGTCCTTCAGCACCCCTACGATGGTGCCCAGGGCAGAGCTGATGGTTCTAAGCTCCTCCCTGAACCCCAAATACTGTTCGTCCTGCAGGCGCTGGGTCTCCTTAAACTTGGCCAGGACCGTCGCCATCGTCTCCTGGGAGTTGTGGTATGCTCCCATGATGGAGGAGAGGGCCTCGTGGGGAGTGGGTTCCCTTGGCCTGTCCTCCCCGTCGCACAGCAGCCCTCCCAGTTCCCCTGTGTTCCTGTGCCTCCGTCCCCTGGACTGTGTGCCCACCACCACTGCCTCCAGGTCCCTGTTGTTGTTGGGGTGGTGGGTTATCCTGGGTTCCCTGCAGTGGTGGACACACAGCTGATTGACGTGTCCTGGGTACGGAGGTATGGGCCCGCTGGGTGGGTGCTGTGCTGGTGTTTCCAGAGGGTGGAAGGTCAGTGTTGGGCTGTGCCTGTGCAAGGGGAACCAACTGTCCCGAGGCCCACGATGGTCCGGGCTGGTCATCTGGATCCAGTTGGCCAGAGCTGCTGTCATCACTGTGGGCCTCTTCTGTGGGTGGGGTGGAGATGTCTGGACCCTCCTGTCTGGTGACGTTGGTTAGTGGTCCTGCAGGGGCATAAAAGCATGATTATTGCATGTGTGTGTGTCATGGTGTGCAATGGGTGGGTGAGCGTGTACCCCAGTGCTAGCATTCCAGTGTGGGGGCTTGTGTGATGATGGTTGGGGGGGTGTTAAGGGTATGTGCTTTGGACATGCTTTAGTGAGGGGTGACCATGCTTTGGTGTTGCATGCAGGGCTTGGTGTTGGGATGTGTGGTTTGTGTTATGAGTACATTAGTGAGGATTTGGCGTGTTAGGGGAGGGGGTGAGGGTGGGGGTGTGAGATAGCATGCAGGTAGGGTGGGGGATATGATAGTTAAGATTTGACTTACCGGTGTCCATTCCTCCACCGACTCCTCCGAGGCCCTCAGGATGCATGATGGTCAAGACCTGCTCCTCCCATGTTGTTAGTTGTGGGGGAGGAGGTGGGGGTCCGCCGCCAGTCCGCTGAATCGCGATGTTGTGCCTGGACATCGCGGAACACACCTTCCCCCGTAGGTCGTTCCACCTCTTCCAGATGTCCTCCCGATTTCTTGGATGCTGTCCCACAGCGTTGACCCTGTCGACAATTCTTCGCCATAGCTCCATCTTCCTGGCTATGGAGGTGTGCTGCACCTGTGCTCCAAATATCTGTGGCTCTACCCATGGGATTTCCTCCACCATAACCCTGAGCTCCTCCTCAGAAAACCTGGGGTGTCTTTGGCGTGACATGGGGTGGTGTAGGTGATGTGTTGGGTGGTGTATGTGTTGATGAGTGTGGTGATGTGTAGTGGTGTGTGGTGTTTTGTGAGTGGATGTTGTGTGGGTGATGGTGTTGTGTGCCTGTGTGTGGTGGGGTTGTCTATTGCTGTGCTCTCTCTGTCGCCTTCGTCTCTAATGTTTGGTCGTAGGGGTTTGTGGGTGATGTGGGTGTGTGTTTTATATTGTGTTGGGTGTTTGGGAGTGGTGTTTGTATGTGTATCAGGTGTGTGTATTTTGAATTGTCCAATGTGGCAGTGTTTTGGAGATGTGTGTGTATATGAGCACGGCGGTGTGTACCGCCAATGGAATACCGCAGTTGAAAGATCGCCGCGTGGATTCGTGGGTCGTAATAGCATGGGCGTGTTTCTGTTGGCGTGACGGTGGAGGTTTTGTTTTTGCCAGTTTATCACTGACCTTTGGTGTGGCGGAGTTGTGTGGGTGTCTGAATTTCGGCGGATTCCGAGATGTGTGTCATAATAGCTGTGGCGGAATTCCGCGGCCGCGTGTTGGCGGTCTTCTGCACGACGGTAAGCGGCTTTTACCGCCAATGTTGTAATGAGGGCCTTCATTTCTGAAGAGTAGTGAGGCACCGGTGGTGCAAGTGTCTTTTGCATAAGCCCCAAAGAGACTTCAAAACATGTACATCATCTGTACCATTTTCTGAGTAACTTAAAGCAACGTGTGGCACACAGTGCTGTAAAAAGTGCTGTGACAAATATTTTGGCAACAGGCATGCTAATCAGATAAACAGCACCTCTGACAAACATCTTGACTGACATCACTGTCTTTGTGGGAATGCTTTCCTTTTCCTAACACCTGCAATTCAATAACAGCACGGGTTGGCACTTGTGCAACAATAAACTTAATCTAAATCCTCAACATTGAATTAGACATGATATCAGTATCCTAACTCAGATGACGTCATCTCATTGGTCACACATGACATTTCAACATTGCATTGCACACATCATACCCTCTCACACAATACCCTAGAATGACATGTGATGCACAAGGTTACACTTACTGGCTGCATCTGGGTCTTCAAACTGGGACACCTCTCCAATTGTGTAGGGTGAAGGCCCACCTGCAAGACACGACAGGAAGACATAGCTGAGTGATTTTTAAACATTTATGTGCATGGACAACTTTAACACATTCAACTTGTGAAGCTGAGTAAGCAAGTCAACTTTGTGTTAGGGCTGAACAACTGCCAAACATTACATTTCTGTCTGTGAGACAAAGGGCCAGATCAAAGAGGCCCTGGCACCACCAGAGTGTCACTTTCCCTGATGCTCCTGTGGTGCTTTTGACTGCACTATATACTCAAGGATCTGTTATGGAGCTTTTTGTACCATAACGCCTCCATGTACACATGGCACAGCATGACACAGTATTCTGCATCAGAGGGGCATGCAATGGTTGTTGCAGTGGCCGTCCCCTTGTAACACCCATTGCTTTTGACACTGCCCCAGATTTTGAAGACATCTTACTTGTTGCTAGTGCCAAAAGACTGCCAAAAGCCCAGGGGTGGTGTAAGCATAGCAAAGAGTTGAGGAATGCATTTATACCTCCTTCTTTCTTGCTTCTTATATGTGTGCGCCATTTGAAGACACACACAGGAGAGGTAAAATGCCATGAACGTTTGCTTATGTGCATGTAGGTGTCCGTTCCTGCACATTAACAAAATAACATATCGGATGTCTTGGCACTACTATGTGGTCTGCATTCTGCGGCACACATAAAAGTAGCATATCACCATTGTAAAGTGTTTATGTCCAGGAAGGGACACCAACCTGCACATAGACACTCCCCTCAACACAGCCACACCTTGGCGCAGCCTGCTGAGTTATGTGCCGGTGCAGGTACAGAAGCAGGCCTGCCCCGTACTCTCAGTAA
This sequence comes from Pleurodeles waltl, assembly GCF_031143425.1. Taxonomy (NCBI): domain Eukaryota; kingdom Metazoa; phylum Chordata; class Amphibia; order Caudata; family Salamandridae; genus Pleurodeles; species Pleurodeles waltl. The sequence continues at coordinate 769,672,380 of NC_090436.1, forward strand.
TACGGGGCAGGCCTATGTTACAAATTCAGTGCTGCGCAGTGCTGCTGATGTTGGTGCAGCACTGTGCTGCACCCGTTTCACACATATGTGGCACATAGTAATCACACAAGAACATTCACAGATTTGGGTGGCAGACATATGTACATGTTTCAGATACATATATATCACAATATAGAGGTACAGGATACTGGCCATTGGCTAAAACATTGACTCTTGTAGTTGATCTAAGTGATGAAGCAGCCAACCACTCAGATGCTTGTCTGTTCTCATAGCACCATGGTGTAAGTCAGGACACTGATGTTTGGAACCCTGTCAGCATGGTTGCACTTGGCATGTTTGGCACCATGGGGGTTAGTACAACTTTGGAGGAGGTGTTAATCCGTCCCAAAAGTGACGGTAAAGTGACGGATATACCACCAGCCGTATTACGAGTTCCATAGGATATAATGGACTCGTAATACAGCTGGTGGTATATCCGTCACTTTACCGTCACTTTTGGGACAGATTAACACCTCCTCCAAAGTTGTAATAACCCCCCATATGTAAATATGCTCAAGCAAAGTGGAAATTGGCTTCTTGATGACAAGGGAACAGTCATGTAATCAAGCCGCCTTAGGCAGATATATAAGTTGACTCCAACAAAGGAACAGTGTAACAAATTTGATGTTGAGGCTTTATGTTTTGGTTGCCACCTACAGCAGGAATACACAGATTCCATTCCTCAGTCCTGGTTCTGCCGTCATGTGGCACCAGCCTTACACTCTGCCACAATAATTACACTTGTCAAATATTTTACATCTGGTCAGGTAGTTTCCTCCTTTGGCAACATTGTCTATAAAAAAATATTAGACACAGATGTAGCATCCTGAGGCAATCACTCCTGCTTACATTTGTGTACATATCATATCACTCTGCACATACATGACTCTCGGCACACACACCCATGACTGACAACACTCCTGCATCATGCTTCCCATCACTTCAGCTTTACTTACCCCATTTACACAGTTGTAATGACCATTACGGACATGTGCTTCTGTGCTTATGAAACATGTACCCTTTCACCATTGCATGTGTCTGATATTTGACACTTAATGGGATATATCCTTTGTGCTCTCCCCTTCCCCGATTTATTGCAGTTTCCCTCCACTGCACTTAAGATAGCCTGAAAACGTATAAAACACTACCCCAAGTACCCCAACAGACTACTCTACCCCAAGACAAACACCTGACAATACAATAACTATGACAGGAAAAAAACAGTACACAAGACTCAGCAAAATGACAAAATGGACAGGACTGCAACAGGACACAGCACAAAACTCTCAAAATCCACCACTCCTTGACCAGTACCAGCTCCACACACCCTTTCACAATCACAAGCAGAAATACTGTAAAGTAAAAGTGAAAGTTAAATCACGGTACCATGTTTGCAGAATGAAGTCCTGTTTCATCACTTCCTGGGCATGTGCATCATGTTTTCTGATATGCATCATTTTTTTGATGCATGATGGTCATGTGTAGTTTTTTCCCATTGAGGCTGACAAGGCCTGTCGACCTGCAACTGACGCGCAGGGGCCAGGCGTCATTTTGTTGATTAGCGAAGTATGGAGCATTAGGGTTTGTGTGAAAACATTTGACACATGATGGTCATGTGTGGTATTCCTTCCCATGAAGGCTGTCAAGGTCTGTCGGCTTGAGATTGACGCTCAGGGGCCAGACCTCATTTTTTTGATTAGCGAAGTATGGAGTATTGCCGTTTGCGTCAAAACATGCATATCAGGAATGTGTGGATTCTCTTGGAAAGGCTGACAGTGCATCCAGATTCACATACCTGGTTACAGGGGCTATGCATGTCTGTAGTCAGTATGGCACGTGTGTGTACATGTGCATTCATATATGTAACAGTAATATAGGAATGTGTTACCATATGTTTTTATGTGTGTGTGATGCATGCAATGACTGATACTGTTTGCATATGTGTATGTGTTTGTAGACTTTTTCCCCATACATGTTACCACATGTGTAATGTGATGTAATACATAATTGTGGGTCTAACACATTGTCATGTCTGATTTCCAAATGTGTGTTTTACAACAACATTTTAGATATGATGGGGTATGTCCAATACATGTTAGTGCATGTGATACCCTTAAGAAATTGTACTCACAGGATGCAGTGGACTATGGCTGGGTTGATTTAACGTAACCCATGGCAATGTGAGTGCATGTGTGTCCACACTGTGGTGTGTTGTATGGTTCAGGGTTCATAATGCTATGGTACACGTGTAACATATGGTTCAGCATGCATCTATGATGCAAGAGATGGTGTACTGACATGTGTCAATGAATGTTGGTATGTGATGTTTGTGTATAAAGATATGTGTAGTGTAATATGTGTAATGAATGCCAAAGCTGTGTGTTAATGGGATATGAAACCTCACAAATCTATCTTCCAGCATGGCCATAGTTTTTAGTTTCATGGCTGTGTATGTATGTCAGTGCCACCTATTGCCACCTATGTTTCCCTATATGGGAACATATCTGATGGTCATTTAAGTCTATGTATGATCATATGATACATATACATTTTCACTAGTGCAAAGTAGACGTTTGTGCATACTCCAATATACAATACCAGGCCTGTACCATTGAACTGGTACATGTGTGCTGAGAATTCAGACATATGTGTGCAAGGCACAAACTTGTGACATACAATCGATCATAACATGTTTGTTTTGACCGTTACATACAATGGCATACAACTGTGTAGCAGGATTGCTGTTAGGCAATGATGGCACCATATTCATCATTGCTCCTGTGGCACTTTGTGTGCCCACAAAGACCCATGGTTGCATGTTTTGATGCAGGTTGACAGTGCTCCAGTCAGCTCAGTCCACTGTGCACCAGCATCCGGCCCCTGACTGTGTCACTACTCAAAGTAGCCTCAGCAGGGGAGTTGCAGGTTGTTGGGCAGGGATCTACCCTCATCATGATAGCTCTTCAGCAGCGCAATGCAGAGTCCCATGCAGACACCTTCACAAATGTGATCCCATGGCCTAGGATTTTCAATTTCCATCGGGTACTTGATTTCAGGCTTGCCCTATCATATACAGGGGACTGGCTGCTTTTTCGTGTAGGACAAGTCTCATCATTTTGCATGCTCTGACACAAATGGTTATACATTCTTTGGTTTGTATTCTCCATATGCAGCTTGGTTAGGGCATGTATCTCAAGTGTAACTTGTTTACGTTTCTGACCCAGGGGACAGATGATGTCATCTGTCACTGCCTTCTGTCAGAATAGTGTGCAATGGGCAATGACATCTTTGTTGTGGTTGCGAACATGAATGGGTTATGTACTGACCTAGACATCCTCTGTGAATGTGTGTCGGGTGATCACATGGTAACATTGTTGTGTTGCAGTCAGTATTGGTTTATGTGTGTCCCTTCTCCGACATTACCAGCATATGTTGTTTAGAATTGGGGTGACTTGTGTAATTTGAAGATGCACACAACTTCTTCTACTGGCTACATGACAGTACACCAGCCACAGAGCGTCTGTAGTGTCCAAGTGACCTCCCCATGTTGTATCTCCAAGTGTGTGAGGAAGTCTCTCAGCTGTTCTTCCATATTATTTGGTGTACCTGAGCATGCACTCACATCTGCATTCCACAACATATGTCACTTTAACCATGAGTGTATCTTGTTAGTGTGTGAAGTCATCTCAGCTATGATCATTTGATTTGCCACATGCACCATTTCTGTCTTCTTCACCCATACCAATTAGGATGGGTCTGTGTCATGTTTGGACATTGATAGATGTCTATGCACAACTCAAACCGGATTGGCATGTGGGAGACCTAAACATTTTAGGGTATTGGTCCCAGTAGGTCACTTTCTCTTGGTCAGGCATGTGAGTGTCAATGAGAGGTGTGGTTTCATAGGTGGTTTATGATGGTATCATACAGACCATACTGGGTTGACTTGCACACACAACCACTGTAGGTAGTTGCTGACCCTTTCCTACCTAGGCTATACACTGGTACATCAGTCTTCACATGTATTTCCAGATTAGCTGCAGGCATATGTCAAGACAACACAATTGTGCGACATGTGCCTAAGAATGAAAATTGGAAGTGCTACAGACTCAGACTACATTCCACCCACACGTTCATGTGGTGGTTCATTCTACCATTTTATTGATCACCCATTGCTGACCCGCTTGTCTTGCAACCCTTAGCACACTCCACAGGCAACATGTGTGTGCTATATTTGACAGCACACCATGTGGCAGGGTGGGGGCCAATAGCACACACGGTATGTAACACCCTTGATATACTGTGCAGGGTTAGAGTCAAACTTTTGTCCCTTACCCTGCCCAGTCCAGGATGCTCAAATGATACCAATGGTGTCCCCCTTGTCACACCTGCTCAGTGCAGGTGTTACAGCTACCCGCCTGAGATGTGACACAGTTTATTTCCTTATTTTCAAGTACACCATTTTGATATAGCCCCTACTGAATGTACACCCCCCTTGCATACATCTTGCCTGGCATAGCTATGATGTGGTGCAAGGGGTCAGAACTGGTGTTGTGCCTACATTACACCACTTTGTATTTCCGGTGCGTGGATCTGGGTCTTCAAGAGCCACATGAGCGTGAGTTAGGTGATGCTGATGTGCGACACGGGGTGCTAGACTCTCTTACTTCACAACCTAAGTTCCAACATTCTTTGTAACTGTTGAGGTTTTTTCCTGCTCTCTGAGATGTGAAGCAACTTTCCAATGGTGTATGTAGCATACAATGAGTACACCATGTACAATCTGGTGCAAAGTGATTTAATGGTGATATTTACAGGGTGATTTTTGTTGTACAGTGTTTAGGTATAGAAAATCAGTTCAATGAGTTGTATCCTGTGAACTCCTGCAGCAGCATTTTGTTGTTTCTGCTCCTCCTGTGCTGCACGATTGTCATCCTTCTCCTCACTGGGGATATCTACCAGTTCATCCCAGGGGACAATAGTCTGAAACCATATGTTATGCAAGATTGCACATACAAGGATCATCTTGCATACCAGAGGGGGTGCATACAACAGGTTTTCCCCTATCAGGGTTCGGTATCTGAGCCTTGACTTCAGGAGCCCACATATCCTCTCCACCACATTTACTGCCCTTCATTGTATGCCCGCTCTTCCTCCGTTGTCAGGTTGCCAAATGGAGTCATCACCCATGGCTGGATGCCATAACCTTGGTCAGCTGCAAAGGAATGTGAGAACATGTGTCTGTCATGAATATTTGTGGTATCATATGTGCCATGGAAGCTGTTAGTTTTAGGTGGAGTGGTGAATCACACTTGCATCTGGTATTGTGTATGTTCCTGTTTTGTTGAATGGTCACATTGATGTATGGTGGTGGACATTATTATGAGTTGTGGCTTAGGGACCTTGTGATTTTCAAATTAAATGTAGACTGACAGTTCGACCGTGCATATTATGTGTTGTGTTGTCCAAATTTGAGGCTGCATCCTAATGTTAGTGGAACCGACCACCTCCGTGCACCACAATTTTGTCATTTGTATTGCCATTATGGTAGCCCTACAAGGCCAAACTCAGGCCACCATGTTACCATGTGGCACTACGTATCCAGTGTGACACTTATTGACCCTTTGTGGCTGATTATGCCTGTGCTAGTACAAGGGTGAGATTTACACAATAGGAGAACTAGCAAAATTGGTGAAGAGGATTCTCCAAGGTTCCTAGACATGATTTATCACAGACACTTTCGACACCTGAACAGATGAGGTGTTAGGAGGGGACATACCCTATTTTTGAATGAGTCGCTATGAAATGGTCAGGTATGTTCTCTATACTCCTACAGAGTCCAACTATGGCATCCATTATCTTGACACTTTTGCATCTACTCTGCACCATGGTGCGCCTTTTATTGTGTACAGGGCCCACATGGTGGCAGTAGGATGCGGCAAGGGGGCACAATTACAGTGACGCTGCGGTTGATGGTGGGACACTTTCCTGACATGTAGTTCTCAGTCCCTTTACTTTAGACCTGTAGATGAGTGATGTTCTGGGATTTTGAACCTATTTTGTGTGTTGTGTGCCATGACACAAGTGTTGTGCCATGTGTATAGAATGTGATTTCCACCCCTTTTCCCTTGCATAAAGTTTTGTTGTTGGCAATTGCGGGCTGTCATGCGTATCTGCATGCGGATCAGGGGCACAGTGTGGCACCGTTGTATTTAATTTATTTTTTTGTGATATATGTATGCGTTTTCAGTCACTTGTGTGACAGGAGCGGTAATGATGTGATTTTCTGCAATGCCCTGCATCGCATGATCGGCCCTGATAAGTCCTATGCCTCCTCATTCACATGCATCTATGGCCTCTCCCAGTACATTGTCAGTAGTCCAGCTCCCACAGTGCCCTGTTGGTACCCTGGTATCATGTTAATGAGTTGTGGAATTACCAGGTATAATTGTAGAAGTGCTGTGATGTGTCCATCCATACACATGGTGGTTAATGGCTGGTGATGTTATATTCCTATCTGTGGGACACAATGCACCAGACAGGTGAAGGTGGACATAATGGGTATGTCTGGAATGTATTAGGTGATATGTAGTTGGGGATGGCAACACTTGGATGGCATTTGATATTGGTGACACTGGAGGCTTCTACACCATGACATATGTGGGGATGTGCCTATATGTAACTTTCTTTACGTTGACATGGCCAATGCCATTCGCATCGCTGAGCTGTTCCTTGTTAGGTATAATGTGTGTGGGATCTGTATTTAGTTGTCAACCAGTGGACACTTGTAGTGGTTTGGGCCCAGCTTCTGTATGCAAAGGGGACATAGCTCCACCTGTCCTTCACATGGTGTGCCGTTCAGGTTGTGGCTGTATTATGTACATTTGGCTGTATATGTGTGTGATATGCATTAAATGCAGTGTAGTGTGGCATATGTATTGTTGTCTGTACATCTGTGTTCCCCTGTCCATGTGTGTATAGTGTGGTGTATGTATTGTTTGTCCTACAAGGTTGGTGTGTTGTCTGTGTAATGATTGGTATGGTGGCTTTTCTACAAGTAGGCCATTGCCATATTGCCCATCCTGGAACTGCGCGTTGATGGTGGAGGGCCAGAATATGTAAGCATCATTGTTGCAGCCGGGATATTTGGCTAGGATGTTTGTGAAGAGCCCACGGTGGTCCACAATGGCCTGCAGTTCCTGCTGAAGTTGCTGTGTGACGGGGCAGAAGATGTGGTAGGGTAGGACTATGTATAGAATCTTTGGAAAGAAGGCCGAGAAGAATGGCTGGGAGATGCCACCCACTTGTGCGCCAGTTGTCTGGAATGATCCTGACACCAGCATATGGAGGACAGCCAGGAGTTTGGTCATGGGTAGAATAGCTGGTGGAGTTTCAACCTTTGCAGTAATATGTGGTGCAATGTAGTGCGACGACATACAATGGTCTCTCACTTCAGATGGTAGGCCCTAATGACATATTTTTCCCTGAGTGCAAGGATGATTGTGCTCTGTCAAAATATCCTCTCCCACCTTCTGCGCTGCCTTTGTGGCTGCTGTGGTGGTGTTTGGGGTTGCTGCTGTGGTGCTGGTAGGACCTGTTGTCATTGCTGTCATCTGTTGTGTGTGCCAAGCTAGAGTATTAACAGTTCCATGTTGTCCAGGGGATTGCCATTGCTCCTTCTTTGTGTTTTCTCTATGTAGTAGTGTCGGCCTCATTTTGACACCTGGTCTGACCAGGGGTTAAAATTTGATGCTAATTGGACTTTGCATCATATTTTGAGACCAGTTCCTTAATGTGCGTCTTTTTTGCAACGGGCGCTGGAGGGCTAGCGTAATTTTTTGTGAGGGATTGCCTACCTTGCCTATCATTGTCGCTAAAGGACTCAGGGTGGGGTGGCGCTCCCAAAAAATGACACAAACTCTAATATTTTGTCGCTGGACAGGTCTAGCGACAAAATATAAATATGGTGCTATATTAGCACCACATGTGCCTCAAAACAAATGGCACAAAAGCAGAGCTTAGTTTCCTTAAATATGGGCTTTTGCATGTGAGAAAATCTGAATTCTTATTGGAATGATTGTATAGTTATGATTTTATTGTAGTATTATATTGATTATAGATACTAGAGCAATGTAATATGTGATAGTATGACATTTCCTTAATATACGTTATATAATTAATGTGGTTGGACATATGTGTGTGTTAAAAGGGGGAGAAATGTTATGTTTTAAGCTTCATTCCAGAGTTCTCTGGTTGTCATGTAAGCTACATGTTCTACATGGAATGTAGAACAGGGAGCAGACAACAGCTGATCTCGAGTGGAGCGGACGTGTAACCAGTGAGGCTTCGGACAATAAAGTTGTGTACCACATTTATGTTATACTGTGGTCCATACACAACAAACAGCCAATTGCAAACCAGGTTAAACAGCCAAAACGTGTTTCAGAAACATATCGCTCCTTCAGGCCTCATTAGTCAATATCACTTAATCATACTGCCCCGAAAGGCCTCAATCCATTCATTTTTGGATGGATTGGATCGTACTGGGACAGTATTGAACTGCTTATCTTTATGTCTTGATTCCTGTATCACTGGGTCTTTATTTAGTGGACCTAGGCATATCTTAGTGTATGAGATCTCCATAGTCGTTTTCGAACTGAGTTGTATTCTGAAACGTTTGTACCACAATCCCCTACCCTAACTCCTTTCCCCGACTATAGGAACTGGTAAAATTCTTAATGATAATGTATATTCAGCTTGAATATTTATGTAACTATACTATGGTGGCAATTCTCGTTTTTAACTGCGAATGCAGTATGCTATTGTCAATATTGACATGATTGAGCTGTAGCTGTGACACTTTTACAGGACCATGTAGATAATGGAACCTTGGAACCTGGTGGTAGAAAATGTACAATAAACATTGTTACAAAAAATGTATGGATCAACACATTTCAACCTTTTTAGCTTTCTTTCTCTTTTAATTCCCTCCACTAATCCTTCTCTACATACTTGATATAATAAGATCATCACGCTTCTGGAAGGGCAGATAGTAAATGCTGCTTCCCATCGAAACATTGTTCTTTATTTTTTTCAGCAAAAAATAAATGAATTTGCTTTAGAAATCAATTCTACTATTCTGTTCTAAATATTTAACCACTTGCTTGATACATTGTGTGATCTTGTTCACCAAGCAGTGGCCGTGATAAGTTTTCAAATTAGAATAACAGCCCAACTTGTGCCCTCAATTTGTTTGGCACTGTGTTATGCTACGTGTACGACTGCGCCGGTAAAGAACTGTGACGTCCATCCTCAATGGCACATGTTACCTTATCTTATTGAGTTAACCCCAGCTTTATCCATTTATATTGTTGCCAACTGTATCCTCATCCCTAGCTTGTCATGAATTACATTGAAATTCCTTCTGCCTCATTATTGCATACCACTAGTGCAAAGGAGCAGCTCACGGCACGTGGCAGGGGTGGCACGGGAAGGGGGTGCGAATGAGAAAAATTTATATTGAAAAAACAAACTTACCTGAATGTGCCGCCGCCACCACCGCCACCACTGCCACCACCACACAGCTCCTCTTTCCTTTGAAGCAGGCACAGGCTCCCAGCCTGCCCTGCGGCCAATCAGAACGCTGCTGTCATGCTGCTGGCAGCATGACAGCAGCCTTCAGATTGGTCGGAGTGCACAGCCAGGGCGCTCCCAGGCAGACTGGGAGAGTCTGCCTGCTCTCTCCAACCCGGTACCACAATGCTGGGTTGGATAGAGATTAGTATGCATGTATGTTTGGTCATCCTGAGATGGCTGGCCAAACATACATGTGCACTGAGGGGAAGTGCTCAGCACTCCCCTCTGTGCTTGTCAGCCCCATGGCCTAATCCCTTCTACAATACAACAATAGTTTATTATCATTGTATTTCAGATGTTTGCCAGCTGCTGCTGCTGGCCGGGGGACAAAGCTGCTCCGCCCTAGCTGAGGAAACACCCCTGGTAGTACAGAGAAAATGTAATTACCATATCCATTTTACGCATAAAATTAGAACTCTCGATAAATACATACCCCATTGCAATTTCATGAGGTGTGCTTCTTGGCAGGTTATCTAATAATATCTAGGATTGTCAGGGTCGTGAGGGTTCCCTGGAGGGCTGATGAGCCTGAGTGACCATGTCTGAACATCTAAGTACCCCGGCTCAAGATGGGGGCATTCTATGTTATCTTTTCCGCATATAATAAACCCTTTTCTAACCTAGAAGATGCCTGCTTGTGTGCATCTGTCACACACCAGCCATTTTATGTCACAACACTTTATCCCTGCTATTTCTCGTGAGTATGGGCTTATCTACATTCCTAGCAGCCCCCCCTGATAGTATATTTTACAGGCCATATGCAGGGGAGTTAGTGCGTTGCACAGCGGCGGCCACCACAATTTTCAAGGGGAGGGGCAGGTAGGGGGACAGGTGGGAAGGGGAGTAATATATAAATTTTTTCTTAAATCTTAAAAAAACCTCTTCCTGTCACCGCCACCACCCCACCTGCTGCCTCAATCCTCTTCTAGTGGCCAGAATTCACTGGGACACCAGCACAGGCTCCCCGGCAATCCTGGTGCTGATTTCATGCAAAAGCTAGCATGAAAGCAGCATCAGGATTGGTCGGAGCGGCTTGGGCTGCCACTCAGACACAACCCTGCGGTCTGTGCAGTTTCTCCAGCCCGGCTGTTCAGCCTGAGACGGCAGGGCAGGCACACATGGGCACTTAGGTTCACTCTCTCCTCCTCCTCCCTCCCACCTTCCGTGGCCCAGCCCCGTCCCTTCCAGAACACACTGCTGGCTGAACCGGAAGCTGGAACATAAAACCATAAAGAAATATTGTTCTATCTTTCAGCTCCTGGCTTAGCCATTGCGAAAGAATCGCCCCTAGCATTGCAGACTATGGACAGATTTATTGGGTTCTTTTCTTTTGGACTGAGAGTGGATTCCTGAGCACAAGCCCCGTGCTTGCACACCTTTAGCTCTACTGTAAGAAAAATAAAAAATAAAGAATTGGTTGAAAATACTGGGAAGATTCTAGTACACATGAGCGTGTCATTCAGGGTTCAAGAAAATTGATTTGTTGATCTAGCAATGTGACCAGACTTACAAAGTCTGTTGTTGCAATTCATCTCCTTTAAAAAATTATATGACTTCTTGTGGTAATATGGCTTTTTGTTAACCTGCCATATTTTTGGAATGCCTCTTTACTCTTTTACTGTCCTTTGTTATTTTTTCTTTTCTGCTTTGTTGTCTTTGTTTACCTCCCCATTGAACACACACCATCTTTCTAATTTTACAACTGTCTTCTCTCCACCAAGCAACCCATGTCTGCGTTGAGATTACCTGCTCTATTGCAATAAAAAATGTTATTTGTCCAGTAGACTAATCACAATATTAATTTTTAAATAAATATACTTGCATACATATTTAATTGGCTGTAAACTACATGGTTTGCTGCAAGGAAGAAATTGTACCTTTCAATGCAAAAACAAAAGAATACGATGGACTTCTCCTACAGAGTTGTAACATGGACATAGCACTGGATGTTTAACTTATAACCTTGTAAAGGGTGCTGGGGTGCTATGGTATTGGCCTCGGCCCCTTTAAGGGAGTTAAGGCTAATACTGTAGCACTGTTCCCGTGTAATACGGCGGGTGGAACGCTACCTGCATGACAGTGGAGTTCTACCCACGACTTTGGCTGTCCCGCGGTGAGACTGCCAACTTCATAATGAGGCCCTTTGTTTGGAAGCTAAAAGCATACTGCATTTTGCATGCAGAGTCAAACACAGTGGCTGTATCCGAATTTCGATGATTTTCTGGAAGGGAATGAAAAAACATGCATGTGCATAGCTCATGCATAACAAATAAACAAGCACTTTTCAGTAATGTGATCTAAAGAAGCCTACTTAAGCTAACTGAACTAATCCTATGTTAAGCATTATTTTACTAAATGAGAGTTAGTTTCTCACATAACAATAACTTTGGCTCCTGGCTTTCCATGTATGACCAACAGAAAATTTGACACAAGTCCTTAAACTAATGCCATTTAACAAGTACAAACAAAATAGGCAAGATTTTCCATTATTTGTTAATATATCTGGCCCATTACAAAAGTAACTCAACCTTAAACCAAACTTCACCTCGAAAATAACTGCCTGGTATAATTTATTAGGCTACTGCTTTACTTTTTCTTTATGAAGAAATAGCAGTTTCCTTAATTTATATAATACAAATGTTACCAAAGCACCTGCTGCCAAAATATAGAATTTGCCCTCGATGTGCCACATGTGATTTTTGCCTTTGTATGGTTCATTAAAACAAGTTATACTACAGATTCAAATGTCAATATGAGCATGCATCTTCAAGTGTACATGCACCATATTCTAGATGTTGGCATATTGGTAAATAGGTCCTGGAGGATCAAAGTATTTGTGCACCAACCAGGAAGTGGTATGCGGTTAATGTGTCCCCATGGACATGACTGGCACAGAAGCATAAAAGTTTTGAAGTACCCAGTAAGAATCCTCCAATGTACTTCACTCCCAAAGGGAGAGCTGGATTATCCTTACAGAGAGACAGACATAAGGGCAAGATTTGTCCTTTCTTTGTCTCTGCGTGTATGTCCTTTATCTGATCTCTGAGGGAACTTGAAAACCTTCAGATCTTTGGTTACAATGTTTGACTTCACCCACCTGTATTGAGAGCTTTTAGGTTACTTGCACAGAAACATAAAGCCGCAGCTGATGCATCCCTCTATGTTTCAATGTAATACAAATTAACCCAAAAAGTTGTAAAATATGGACAGAGATTTAAATCTTCAACTGAAGGTGGTTTTGAATACCTTTTTGGAATCTTCCAACAATCGAAGTAGTATACCCTGTGCCAGGCCTATGTTTACTTGCACAGCCCTAGGAATGTCATGTCACAATCTACGCAATGGTGTATATTGTGCAGTGATGAATATCATTTTCCTGCATAGGGAAATATTTTTTCTTGTGATTAAGTTTTTCCTGTACATCCCATGCAAATTTAGGAGTGATCCATTCACCTTTCCATTTTGTAAGTTTAACCCCTTGAGTACCAAGCACGAGCTGGTCTCACCCTGGTCTCACCCTTGGCAACGGTTGTCCGGTGCCGAGGACGAGACCAGCTCGTCCTGCTATGGGCCCTCGTGGGGCGCTAGCGCTCCCCCCTTGGGCCAAGCTCACCACTCCCCTTGGCAGGGATGGAAGGAGAATCGCTTATCCTGCCATCCCCGTCGCCCCTGAACCCTCCTGTGGCATCTAATGACGTCGCGCACTGAGCTTCCAGCGCGCAATAGCATTTCTCCTCCAATCACCTGGAGAGAGGCATCAAAGGAAAGGAAAGGCCTTTCTTTTCCTTTGATGTGTTTCTCAGCATTTGATGTGTTTCTCAGCATTTCTGCTGCTTGATCGTGATGCGATCGGGCAGCAGAAATGCCACTAGACACCAGTGAATTTCTTTTTGGGATATTTATACATAAGGGGCCGCTCCTCAGGGGTGCAAAATATTTTTAGGCCTTTTCTGCCCCCCTGGGGACAGATCGGCCTATTAAAATCAGGCGGATAAGCCCGCCGGGGAGGCAGAAACTACTAGACACCAGGGATCTTTTTTTTTCTGTGTGTTTTTATTTTTATATGTGGGGAGCGATCCCTTAGGCAAGGGTCGCTCCCCTGTGTGCAAAATTAACTGTAGGCCATTTGGGGGCAGATCGGGCTATTTTTTTAGGCCAATCTGCCTCCAAGGGGGGCACAAACCACTAGACACCAGGGATATTTTTTTTTAATCAGTTTCACGTGAGGGAGCGACCCCTTAGGCAAGGATCACTGCCCTAGGGGAGCAAGTTTGTTTTTGGCCTATTGTAATTAGGCCGATCATGCCCCGGGGGGCAGAAACCTCTAGGCACAAGGATTTTTATTTTTTATTTTTTATATGTGGGGAGTGATCCCTTAGGCAAGGGTTGCTCCCCTGGGGGCAAAAGTATCTTTAGGCCATTTCTGCCCTTCATTGGGGGCACATCGACCTGGGGGGGGCAGCCCCTTGGGCAAGGGTGGCTCCCCATGGGGTCACATTACTGTTGGCCATATCTGCCCCTCTTATGGGCAGATTGGCCTATTTTTGGAAGGCCGCAGAAATCCCACCAGAGACCAGGGAAGATTTGTTTTTCAAAAAAGAGAGTGGGAGGTATTGCCATACCCCCACCCCAAATAAATGGGGCCAAAGTTGTTCTCACCGATCCACTCACGGAGGGGGGTCAGAAAGCCTACTAGATGCCAAGGAATTGAAAAAGAATAAAAAATAGTGGGGTGGTGGTTCCCAACCAGTATGGGCAAGTTATGCCCCCACCCCAACTGAAGGGGGTAACAGTCTTTCAGCTCTGCCCTGCACACTAAAACATTTTATCCCACAGCAAGCAAGAGGACATTTGATTATTTTGGTTTTACAGTCGAGTCATGAGAGCTTGGCTAACTCTCAAAATCGTCCCACTTGGAATGGTGAGGGTTGTAGTTTTTGGACTTTGGGACACTGACATGTAGAAAAATCCACTAGACCTAGACACATCTGAAAAGTAAACATCTGGGTTAGTCCAGGGGGGTGTGCTTCACCATTTACTTACCCACAATGCCCTGCAAACCTCCAACGTTGCTGGAAATCATATATTTTTTCCACATTTTTGTGATGGAACCTTCCGGAATTTGCAGGAATCCACAAAATTCCTACCACCCAGCATTGTCTCATCAATACCGATAAAAATTCTGCCCCATTTGTCAGCCTAAAAATGTTTTTTTTAAACTGCCCTTTTGGAACCGCTTGGTTCCCTCTCAATTTCAACATGTTTTTGGCTCTTACCTATCACAGTCACTTGTCCCACCTACGCAAGTGAGGCATAATTTTTATCGGGAGACTGAGGTGAATGTTGGGTGGTAGGAACCTCGTCACCCTATCCTGGATTCCCCTAGGTGTCTAGTTTTCAAAAATGCACAGGTTTGGTAGGTTTCCTTAGGTGCCGGCTGAGCTAGAGGCCAAAATCCACAGCTAGGCACTTTGCAAAAAACAGCTCTGTATTCTTTGGGAAAATGTGATGTGTCCTCGTTCTGTTTTGGGGCATTTCCTGACATGGGCATTAGGTCTACCCACACATGTGAGGTACCAATTTTATTGGGAGGCTTGGTTAATGCTGGGTGGAAGGAAATGTATGGCTCCTCTCAGATTCCAGAACATTCTGTCACCAAAATGAGAGGAAAACGTGTTTTTGGGCCAAATTGTGAGGATTGCTAAGGATTCTGGGTAACAGAACCTGATGAGAGCCCCACAAAGTCACACCATCCTGGATTCCCTTAGGTGTCCAGTTTTCAAAAATGCACAGGTTTGGTAGGTATCCCAAGGTGCCAGCTGAGCTAGAGGCCAAAATCCACAGCTAGGCACTTTGCAAAAAACAGCTCTGTTTTCATTGGGAAAATGTGATGTGTCCACGTTGTGTTTTGGGGCATTTCCTGCCACGGGCACTAGGTCTACCCACACAAGTGAGGTACAATTTTTATTGGGAGACTTGAGGAACCGGTGGGTCGAAGGAAATTTGTGGCTCCTCTCAGATTCCAGAACATTCTGTCACTGAAATGTGAGGAAAAAATGTTTTTGTGGCCAAATTCTGAGGTTTGCAAAGGATTCTGGGTAACATAACCTGGTGAGAGCCTCACAAGTCACCCCATCTTGGATTCCCCTCTGTGTCTATTTTTTAAAAAATGCACAGTTTTGGTAGGTTTTCCTATGTGCCGGCTGAGCTAGAGATCAAAATCCACAGCTAGGCACTTTGCAAAAAACACATCAGTTTTCAATGTAAAAATGTGATGTGTCCATGCTGCATTTCCTATCGCAGGCATTAGGCCTACCCACACAAGTGAGGTACCATTTTTATCGAGAGACTTGGGGGAACATAGAATAGCAGAACGAGTGTTATTGCCTCCTTGTCTTTCTCCACATTTTTTCCTTCCAAATGTAAGACAGTGTGTAAAAAACTATTTGAGAAATGCCCCGTAATTCACATGCTAGTATGGGCACCCCGGAATTTAGAGATGTGCAAATAACCAATACGTCGCAACACCTTATCTTGTGCCTATTTTAGAAATACAAAGGTTTTCTTGATACCTATTATTCACTCTTTGTATTTCAGCAAATGAATTGCTGTATACATGGTATAGAATGAATACCCATTGCAAGGTGCAGCTCCTTTATTGTCTTTGGGTACCTAGGGTTCTTGAAGAACCTACAAGCCTTATATATCCTTGCAATCAGAAGAGTCCAGCAGATGTAATGGTATATCACTTTAAAAAATCTGACATCGCAGGAAAAAGTTACAGAGTAAAACGCGTAGAAAAAAGGCTGTTTTTTCACCTCAATTTCAATATGTTTTTATTTCAACTGTTACTTTATGGAGGAAAACCTTGTAGGATTTACACAAATGACCCCTTGCTGAATTCAGATCGTTGTCTATTTTTCAGAAATGTCTAGCTTTCTTGGATCCAGCATTGGTTTCACAACCAATTTCTGTCACGAACTGGAAGGAGGCTGAAAGCACAAAAATTTGTAAAAATGAGGTACGTCCCAGCAAAAAGATTGGCTCCAAACTGACTTGCGACATTTTTTAACGCACAACCCCCATGGAAATGTGCCCCCCTGCCCAATGGCCATGCCCAGGGGACACCTGTCCCCAGGGCATGGCCATCGGGCACAGTGGCATGTAAGGGGTTCCAATTTAGGCCCCCCATGCCACTTAAAAAAAAAGATTATACTTACCTGTGCTCACCATGGATGGGTCCCCCCATCCATGGGTGTCCTCCAGGGGTGGGCGAGGGTGGCAGGGGGTGTCCCTGGGTGCAGGGCAGGGCACCTGTGGACTGTTTCCATGGTCTCCCACCATGGAAATGAGCCCACAGGTCCCTTAACACCTGCCCGGACCCAGGCGTTAAAAAACGGCGCAAATCTGGCTGGGCACCATGTTTTAAGGCCCGCCTCCTCCTGTCGGTCATTTTGGAGGATAAATAAGGCACACATGCCTTAGAGTCATTTTTTGCACGGGAAAGCCTACCTTGCATGTCATTAGCGCAAGGTAGGTTTTCAAGTACAAAAAATGAGTCAAACTCCATAACTTTGGCGCTAGACGGGTCTAGCGCCAAAGTATAAATATGGAGTTAAGTTTGCGCCGAATTTGCGGTAAAACAAATTACGCAAATCCAGCGCAAACAGAGTATAAATATGGGCCTAAGTGTTCCTACCATAGCATCCTAACATAGCATTTCACATTTACGGTATTAGCTGAACACATACAAATATTTCAGCATAGCAGGACATGATATATCCATTTCAGGGACTCTTAGAATAACTCTGACATGTTAGCAGATGTATTCATGCACCTACTGCAGAGAAATCAAGTTACAGCTATCATGCCATGAGTTCACAACATAAATGGCTTCCTCTGCACTGACACAGATGGAAATAAAACCCCAAAACAAGCAACAGAGAAATTCTATGGCTACCAACTGCCCCCATGTTATTGGGGGAGTACGAGTCAAACCTGCTATACCAGGTCTTGTAGTTTTATAAGTAAGGCCCTACAAGTCTCGCCCTGCCAAGTACAGATGGCTAAAAATACAGACATTGGTGATAATCACCCTCATGAAACCATTTCACAGCTACAGAATTCAGCTTATGGGTATCAAATGTGTGACCGAAATGTCAGACACAAAGAATGGCAGCATGTGTCTTACCTCTACACCAATGTTTTTTCTTTCGTAGAGCTTTTTAGTGCTTCCATCGGTTCGATTAAATGCGAGGCAGCACTGTCAGATGGAGTACCAGAGACTTGGCAGGGTACTCCCCAGGCAGGCAGCACTCAGTAGTGCAGCGAAGGACATCATAGAGCAGACTTGCTGTTCTGGCCTTTTCACTAGCTCCTTCCTCCATGCAGGATCCATTCATCTGTGCAGCACAACAGCACACTCAGAGGCATATTTACAAGCCCCTTGCACCTCCTTTTACCCCATCAGCTTCATTTTGTTTACGCTAATGTGGCGTTAAGGAGGCATTTTGTTGCGCCATATTTACAAAGTGGCACAATGCAAGCATTGCGCCACTTTGTAACCCCTTGCACCACATTATGCCTGTGCCAGGCATAATGTAGGCAAGTGGGAAGTTCCTCCATTAGGAGGCCCACAAAAATGGCGCAGTAACATTCATGAGATTTCACTGCGCCATTTTTAGCCTCATTTTTAACACCCGCCTAAACCTGACCATGCTTGACAATAAACATGATTTAAGGCAGGGCAGGGGTTTAGCTTGATGGTCTCAACAAGGATCCTAATGGTCTTCTAGGGCACTGACAGACAACTGGCACCTGAGGCAGCCTTCGTGTGCTGCAGTTTGACAGTCACAAATTAGAAGTAAAGGCGGTGCTATGAAAACAATGACCTGAAGTTGGAAAACTAACCGCTTTTTTGTCCTTTTTGTCCAGCGGATCAACATAAATCATAAAAAAGGATAACAAAAAACAAAGCAGCGCTTTAAGAAAACTTCAGAACATTGTTTTTGATGCTCTACTTTTATTCCAGTGGAAAAGCAAGGGTATTGTGGGCCCTGAGGCAAGCAAATAAAATGGGGATCCTTCCAGTACTTTAATAGGAATAACAGCTAGTAGACTTTTGGTGCAGGGGCCCCCTATCAACCGTGGGCCCGGTTGCCCCAGCACCTGCTGTACTATTGACAGGTGGTCTCCTGTACTCTCCCGCCTCCCATGATTATTTCTTCTGTTTCTCTTTCCCCCGCTACATATGATGTTTCATTCCCTTTTCCTTCACTTCACCAATGTATTGCCCCATCTCTTTTCCTGAAACCTCTTTCTTTCTCATCATGCATTCTCTTTCTCTTTGCAGCACCCTTTCTCATCCTCTTGTTGTAGGGCTCTCCTGCTATAGGTCACTTTTCAAGAACTGGCACATTTTGCTTTGGAGACCTTGCTGAAGGTGGAAGGAGGATGTGGTGTCATCTTTTGCAGTGAAAGGTGAAACAACATTTTAAACATGAACACTACTGCCCCAGACAGAGTCCATTTAGGGCAGTGTCGATAGCAGCCTGCAACTAGGCCTGAGATCGGAGAAGTGACTGCTCTCAGAAGTACCTGCATTACTCAACAATGTATTCGTCCTTGCAGCAATTGGTAATGAGACAACAGATGAGAGGTGGGAGTCACTTCCTTTGCTAGCTGCAATCTGCAATTGACTTTGCTTTTTAGTGGTTCCATGGGCTCGATTACGTGTGGAGCAGCACTGAGGGAGAAACAGAGACTTGGCAGGGTGCTCCCCAGGCAGACAGCTCTCTGCTGTGCAGTGAAGAAGATGATAAAGCAGACTTCGTGTTCTGGTCTTATTCACTGGTTCCTTTATCCATGTGGACCCAGGATCCGTTCATCTGCCGAGCACAACAGCAAATTCAGAATTTCACTGTCTGACACCAGCACCACCACAGCAGATAGGACAGGAAGACTGGTGTGACGGACATGACCCACTGACACGGACACACTCAATTTGAGGTGTGCTGGCTGCTGCCTTTGAAGCTCCAGTAAAAAAAAAAAAAAAGATGAGACCTCTAAATCACAGCAGCCCCTCCCCCATCAGCACTAGAACTTCCGACCTGGGCATTCCGGGGAAATCCATGTTGTAGCAGCTTCCTTAACTTGAAGGACTCAGGACTCCGCCCCCATTCCACCACCTTCTGTCATATAGCAGTTACTGAGGAGGCAGAGATGACTTCCATACTCACTCCTACATTATTCCATTCAGCCCAGGCCACTTAGATTAATGGATGTCTTCCAAATCGCCCAGGGCCAATCAATTTAAAGGCAAAAACGTAAATTTATTCCTGGCAGTAAAACAAAATGCTCCCATCAAAGTGTCGTCACTGCCCTGGTTTGTGCTTCCAGGGTGATGAAAACGTCGCTCAGCCAATGCATGCGCAGGAGGTCGGCCATCATCCCAATACCTCCCACCAAAAAACACACACAGATTCAGATAACTTCGTCACGGAGCAGCAACTATAATTTAATTCAAGCTGTTGAGTGTTTCTTGTGATCTGTTTGTTTTCCCCCAGGGTTGTAGGCCGACATCCCTCACACCCTTTAATGCCAGTCACCCTTGGTGAATAGACCGCAATGTCTCCAGTGTAAGTTTTAACTCCCTAAGGCTATAACATGACAGCCAGTCATGTAGGATACCACATAAAGGGGACTGTGAATAATTGCTGATCGTTCAATAAATTCTCTCTTAAGCAAAACCAAACCGTGTGGATTTCTTGTATTGATTCATGATGTGAAAGAAAAGTTGAGGTGCAATATCAATGAAATCGAAAACTAGTTGTGACTAGGTGTTGCTTCATTTTGAATGAGGCGTAAATTTACTGCAGAATGAGAAGGTAGTCACTAGAGGTGTGTGAAATGCGAAATTGTAAAGTCTGCAAACTCTGAAACATTTTCTTTTTAAACTTAAAGAGTTTTACAAAGTGTGAAACACTCAGTGTATACCATAAAATGAGACGGTCATCGTCAGCAGCACTTTGGTGCACTGACAAATGGTGCCACAGCCACTCAGTAGCTGGTACCCGTGATCCCCAGCTACAAACCTCTCACCTATTGCTAGTATGTTTACGGCCTAGTAAAGCCCACCCCTAGCAAAAAATCCCAGTTCATTGGGAATAACGTGGATTTTGGTGTTTAACACACCAAAATCCGCATGTTACGTTAGTACTGTATGATTTCCATGGACATCATTTAGGGGTCACAGCTGCCACCCCTAGCTTTCCCTTTTGGACCCGTGGCACTCTCTTTGCAACCCTTGGTTTAGAGGTGGCAAATTCAGCGTGAGGAACACAGAGGAAGCTTGTCCTTATGGATGTCAGTTGGGGCTCTGCCCTCTCTGCATTATTCACTATTAGTGTAATAAAAATTTGAATATGCCCTTCTGTGGCAGCTGAGGCAAGTAAAAATGTTTTTAAATGTATGTTGTGTGCATGCTTGTGGGTGAAAGTGTGATTATGTGAGAGTGTGTGTAAGTGTGAATTTGTGTGTATGTATGAATATGTGTCTGTGAGTGAAAGTGGCGTTCAAAGGGCACGTGATGTCACTTCGATTACCCCAACCAGAGCTTGGTTTAGAATGTTGGAGTTCACAAGTACATGCAGAGGAATAAAGATGTGTGATTTACAGCTCTGTGTGTGGCCTAGTTATTCAGAGGGTACTAGGCTGGGAAAGACCCTGGGAATTGATGACAATGATGATTTCCCTTGTTTAATTTCGACAGGTCAATGAAGGTTGAGGTATTTAACACATCTTATAATTATGGGATGCGGTAAATACCTTCAATCTTATAATTCAGACTAGTGTGAAAAAAGGAATTTAGGCATAGGTGACAATTAATCCACCCACTCATATTCAGACCCACAGAAGGTTTTGGATCAACCCGTAGAATATTTCATTGATACAATATACACAGAAAACAACAGTTTTTTTGTTTTGACTTTTTCATGTTTTGTAAGGACTGAAAATGGTAGCCAAACATATTTGCTTTGCCGCTGATTGTTTTGTTAATTTAGTGCATAGTCTAAGTTGGTGTTGGGCAGAAGAGCCACATGGGTGAAAACTGGGAGAAATAAAGGGTCACTCTAACGCCACCCTGAGTTGGTGTAGGAATCTGAGGCATTCCAAAATTGGGAATGCGTCAGATTCTTTCGGGTTCCATGGGTGTTGCAACGCCCCAAGCAACACCCATGGAACAGCCCAGTCATGCAGTGCTATGTGTAAAAGGGGTCCATGTTCACAAGCCATGAAAACTCATGCAAAGTGGCTTTGCTTCACCTTGTAAATATGGGCTGTCACACTGCACCACCGAAGCATTAAAAAATGGTGCTCCTGTGGCGCAGTGTGCCCCTAGGGCCTCATAAATGAGGTACTAAGTCTCAGCAACAATCCAGTTGTATTATGATCAGAGCAGGACGCAACGCAGGCCCCTACAGCCTTTGCTGTTCAGTGGGACCAAACATTTCAGGGGTGGGGTTGCCCCACCCCTCTGGGGTGCTGCTTCAGCCCAAGGCCAATGTAAATCTGTGAGATATGGGAGACTCAGGGGCTCCTCATCACAATCTAAGGGGGAGGCATACTTTTGCATTACAACACTGGAACTTGTGTTCTGTTATGGCATATATGTTTTTGAAATGATTATGATTTGTTTTCAGTTACTATGTAGCCACGTTATAAATCGCTGGTCAATGTATGGTGAGAAATGGAGACCTTTGAGTCACTCTCATCTCCACGCTTTAGCTTGCCTGAGGGCAGCCTGGGCAAGCGTAATCTTTTTTCAAAGTGCCTCAACAAGAAGAGATGAGCTCTATTCAATTTGTCTGTTGTTTGTTTTTGTTTTTAGATGTGTTATGATACAATTACCTGTAAAGCATAAACCACTACTAATATAAAATACTAATAAAAAAATAAAGGAACATTTTCAAATATCTAACAATAAAAAGAACATTTGAAGTCTAATTTGAAGGCAGAAAGGTGAAAGCCGCATATTCATTCCAACTGGAAGAGAGTTTTAGCAAGCATATGTAGTGTCTTGCATGATTTAGAATGGAACTTTTCAGGCTCCCTGAGGATTCTGCATCAGTGTGACTTAATAACTGGAATAGAATGTATGAGAGCTTGGTTTAGAATGTTGGAGTTCACAAGTACACATATAGGAATAAAGATGTGTGATTTACAGCTCCGTATGTCGCCTAGTTATTTAGAGGGTACTAGGCTAGGAAAGACACTAAAACTGGGGAGGAGATAGCGGATAAATAACCCAAAAAAGAAAGTGCTCTCTTGGAGAGTTTGACTTGGTTCATTCAAACTGTTCATGCACACCATGTGTGCCTTCCTGTAAGTGCTGAATCGACGGGTGGCATATGTGGAGTCAAAGCACAACTCCATCTGATGTGAAACGGTGAATGGAAAGAAAGTTTCATGGAAAAGTCTACGCATCATTGGTCAAGAAACCTACAAAAAGGTAGCACACTGCCATGTGAATTAAAGTTATGCAATATACGGATGGATCCAACCAGGTTTAAAAAGCGCAGTTAAAGACAATTATCAGATACCAAATAGCGCTGAAGGTGGATCAACCACATGTAAGACAAACTGAAGCATAACAAGAACAAAGTAAATAACTTATTAAGCCCAATAGACAGAGTCATCATACCCCAATCAACAGAGGCCTCAAGAGAAGTGTCCTGTGCTGTGTTAAAGGAGCAGTCCATATTTCCAGGGGCCTGAAACATTCTAATGGAGCCCAACAAGGAAGACCCTTAGGATGGCCCATCACAGGGCCCAGGGCTGGGACATGAATGGAACTGATCCCGATTTCCAGACAGAGATGCCCAGGAAAGCGCTACCCTCAATGTCAGTAAGTTCCACATTGGTTTACAATGCTAACTCATCCCTCAAACCACCACTACCATCTGACACTGCCAAAAATCAAAATATTGGCAACTGCATGGAAAGAGGCATTTGAAGATTTTTTAGTTCTCTTGTAGAGACTGATAACAGGAAGATGATCAAATATCTCAAACATCTTACTGGTGATGGTGTGAAAGAAGTAATTAAGGAAATGTGACAGACTTACAATGAAGTTACACATCTTCAGCTGAAGAATGTGTTAAATCTCAAGTTTAATCCAGTGCCAAACGTTGAACAACATGTTTTCAGTCAAGAATGTTGGTGAAACAATCAATGAATTTGTTGAAAGACATGACACACTCATCAAACACTGTAAGTTCAATTAATTTAATGATGTAGAAGCCATGAGGCTCAGAGTAATCAATGGATGCTTGTTCAATTCATTCAGACAACAAATGCTGCTAGAAACTCTTAATCTGGTGCGAGTGTCGGGATTGTCTGAATGTGCATAGCCTTTAAGACTGGGTGCTGCACCACTGGAGACCACTCGCCGTTATGGAATTTCTGCTGCTGGCATCATGCTTACCTGTTTCCTTTTTATGGTGTTCTCATCATCACTCCATTGTTCAGCAGTCTCCTCGTACTTCCTGAGATGCTTGTTGCATCCATTAAGTTTGAAGCATCTGGTGGCGTCGGGCCTTGTAAGTGCATCTTGCTGAAGGAGTTCTTCAGTGAGCTGAAAAAGCAAAAGAGACAATTAAAAGCTGCAATGTTCATCGCTGGGTAATGCGCTGTATGTGCAAAATATATACTGTTGCTGTACTTATCTGACTGTCATTTATAAAGTTGAGGTTCTGATTATTGTCAAAAACTGACATCTGAAAAAATACAAAGAGAAAGACAGTTTATAATTCATGTATTTTGTTGCTCAGTCCAAAGGTGGATTTATGTGTCTATAGGTTTTGAAATGATTTATAAGAATGCTAGATTTAATGCACATGACTGAGCCTGATTATTTAAAGGCGACTAAAGCTACATTTATGTTTATTGAATGCACCAATGTGCGTATTTTCTTGCTGTATCATGAATGCATATTCATTATCTGAATATCTTCAAGTTCCTTGGAAAACTGTAAACCGAGCACACTCACCTGAACAGGTACACTAGGGTAAAGACTTGCATGTTAGTACTTACAGTTATGAGACACATTTAAAATTATAAAAGTATTTTTCTTATGTTTTCATTAGAGACACTATCTTGTTGAGTGAATTCCCACCATCTGAAAGAAGGAGGAGGGGATACAAGGTATTTATATTATATCAAGATACTGCCTAGTCTGTAGATTTACCTCTAGGGGCATTCACATAAACCTATTCCTGTTGTCTGATTTTAGGAGAGAGTGAGAAGAACTCAGAAGACCCAGAAATAGTGACCTTGTGATGAAACCAGTCTCCTTCCATCCCCTCTTTTCCAGGCAGGCCAAGCTAGTCTTTGACTTTTGTTGGGACTTCTTGTCTTAGAGGGAAGTTGGGAGTATTCTTTGTGGTACATTTCACTCCTGTGAAAAGATTGCAGATAGGAGCCTGACAAAACAAGGAGCCCATGTGAATTTTTCGCCTGAGTGAAATGGAGGCAGGTGAAATTTCCCTGGTGAATCTGGCCCATTCAAAAGAACAAGTCAGAGTTCTGGTGCCCCAGTGATTCATGTTACTACTTCTCCAAACATTCCTTTAGCGCCTCCTAAACAGTTAGTGGGGATCCGATGAAATTCACTACCTTTATAAACCAGTGTCAATTACATTTCATATGTAAGCGAACCAGTTTTCCAAATGAACAATCAAAAGTAGCGTATTGTCATATCTGGGGGGCACAGCAGTGACTTGGTCTATTCCATTAGTTTAAAGAGATGACCCATTGTTGTATAATTATACAGCTTCAAAGCTGAGTTGAAGAGGTTATTTGATCACCATACATATGTTCAATCAGTAGTTACAGAGTTGCTTAATTTACGAAAGGAAATAAAGATCTTATCACATACAAAATCACATTTAATCGTCTCTTGGTTGAAGCAGGTTGGCCAGAAATGAAAGAAGTTCCTTATTTGATAGAGGTCTTCGAGATGAATCAAAAGACCCTTTGGGCCAAGTTGTAAACCCTCCTGAGAACTGCAGTGAACTGATAGATTTAGTAGTGACCGTGGATCATCGTCTTGTGGAAAGTCTTCATGATATAAGAAGGCCTGACAATTGTTGTGTTCAAGGAAAAAAAGACAGACCCTGAAAAGACTAGTGATCCTGAATCTAATCAAATAGGGAGTCTCAGAGGCCCATTAAGTAAAGAAGAGCGACAAAGATGTCGGGTAATGAAACTTTGTTTATATTGTGGCAATAAAAAATGTCACTTTTTAATGGAGTGTCCTCTGAAACCCAAGAGAAAAGGAGAATTGGGAATACCAGGAGACCCGACACCTTGGGAGGCAAGTGGTTTGGGTCTTCAGAGTTACCTAGTCTCAAAAGCTCTGGCACAGACAACTTCAATACGTTTATATTGCCATTTTTATGTGACAGCTCAATTGGCTTGTGAAGGGGGCTCTGCTTGCTTCAAGTTGTGGGCAGATTCAGGGGCAACTGGGAATGTTATGGAGAAATCTTTAGCTACTCAGCATGCTACGCCATTTAAGCTTAAAGATCAGATTGATGATGTTAAAACCATAGATGTTAGCACCTTGAAGTCAGGTCCCATCATTCATTCTATAGTGGATGTGTTGCTAACTATGCAAAAGAATCACAAGGAGAGATTGAGGGCCTTATTACGACCTTGACTGAGGGGTTTCCTCCATCACAAATGTGACGGATATCCTGTCCGCCATATTACGATTTCCATAGAATATAATGAGATCATAATATGGCAGACAGGATATCTGTCACATTTGTGATGGAGGAAACCCCTCCATCAGGGTCATAATAAGCCCCTAAGATTTGACTTGATTCAAGCGCCTCAAATCCACGTTATCCTGGGATTTCCAGATATTTACTAGGAAAAAGGCTCTCTTACTCTTAGCTTTGTATTTTGCAAAGAACAGTGCTTCTCCTGATTTTGACACTCAGAAGACCACACGCGCCATGATCGAAGATTTCAATCTTCAGATTCGCCCCTGTTATCAAGACCTGGCAGATGTTTTTAATAAAGAAAAGGCCACTGCCCTCCCTCCACATTGTCTTTATGACTGTCAAATCAATCTCCTTCCAGGGGCTAACACTCCCTGTAATAGAATATACGCTCTAACTAAGAAAAAAACATCCATCCTAAAGAATATCTTGATGACATGCTTTGCACTGGATTCATTCGGCCAGGCCCATTCACCAGCCTCTTCTCCTCAGTTTGTTGTGCCAAACCGGGGGGGGGGGAATAAACTGCATACTATATAGACTACAGGACCCTTAACAGAGTAGATGTTAAGAATCATTACCCGTTACCTCTTATTCCTACTCTTCTAGATCCAGTAGAGTCTGCTACAATTCCTACCAACTTGGATTTAGGGGGACCTATCATTTGGTGCAAATCAGAGAGAGGGATGAGTGGAAGACAGCATTTCATAGCAAGTACAGCTTGTACGAATATCTAGGCATGCCTTTTGGCCTATGCAATGCTCCTGCTGCTTTTCAATTTTTTAATCAATGAGGTCGTAAGGGAGTTTTTGGATGTTTGTGCTGTGGCCTATATTGATGACATTTTGATATATTCCCCATCTGTATCAGAACATGAAAAACATGTAAGAGTAATTTTACAGCAATTACAGGATAATAAATTGTTTGTAAAATTAGACGCATGTGAATTCCATGTTCCCAAGGTCTATTTTTGGGGTTATATTCTATCTATACACAGTGTCTTCAAGAGGGTACAGATTTAAAATTATAAAATTCTTTTTCCTATGTTTTAGATAGAGCCACTACCTTGTTGAGTGACTTCCCAAAATCTGATGGACAGAGGAGAGGATAACAGGTATTTATATTATATCAAGATGCTGCCTAGTTTGTAGATTTACCTCTAGCAGCCTTGATCTAAACCTGTTCCTGTTATCTGATTTCAGGAGGAGAGAGTGAGAGGAACTCAGAGGACCCAGAAGTAGTGACCTTGTGACAATACCAGTCTTCTTCCATCCTTTCTTCCCGGTGGGCCAAATTAGTCTTGAACTTTTGTTGAAACTTGGGAAGGGATGTTTCTTCATGGTTCATTTTACTTCAGTGAAAAGATTACAGGTGAGAGCCTGACAGCGAGAATTGATGGCTGCCAGAGTTGATGAACGTGCTGAAAGAGAAGCTGCTGACATGAGGGCCAGAGGCACTCAGACCAAGTTGGACATGAGTATGAATAGTAATTTGAAACAAAAGACTGAAGTACACAAACTGATGTCTATCCACAAAAGAAGGTGTGCTTCAGGTGTGGATTTTGCGTTTTCACAGAACAGAAAGTGTCCCGCCATTGGTCAGGTATGCAAAGGCTGTGGTAAAAAGAACCATTTTGTGATGATGTGCAGAGTGAAGATAAAAGTAAGTGTGTCACAAAGTAAAGACAAAGTGGCTGTCAGATCATTTCAGAAGCAACATTCAGCACACACGCACAAGCCCAAGCAATACCATCAGTTGAGGCAAATAGATACTAAACTAAGTTGGTTGTCATCTAATCCATTGTCAAACAGTTATTCAGCCTCAATAATAAGTGAAAGTGAAGAAAGTGATTGTACCAAGTCAATGCTTATCTCAGAAGCACATGTCAGACTGGTCGTCTGCAAGGAGGAAGGAGAGTCAAAGAAAAGACAACATGTTAAAGTAACGAAATCATACAAACACTGTATAAATATTACATTGAAAATAATGAATGTTCAATACCTTTCATCAATCAATAGTGGTGCTTCGATAAATATAATGCCCGAAAAAAAGTACAATGAACTGTCTATTACCGCAGCTTACGTCGTCAAAAACCAACGTGTACACTTGGGCTGCAATGACACAGATGAAAAGTGAAACATAAGAAAACAAAAGTAGAAGCACCGATCCATGTGCTTCAAGGTGCAGAGGCAAGTGCCTCCTTGCTCAGTTTCAACATGGCTGCTGACATGGGACTGATTTCAGTGAATTACAGCATGGATGCTCATCACAAGTAGTTAGTCAATTCCCTCCATTGTTTCATGGTTTAGGAAAATTAAAGACTGTGAAAGCAAGGCTACCTATTAATGAGGATGCACCTCATGTTTACAAGAAGCTGTTGAAAAAGAACTTGAGTCGTTACTTAAGCATGACACTATTGAACCTTCCACTGGTCCAACTCCATGGGTTTCTCCCATAGTAGGAGTAGTGCCTAAAAAGGACCATGAAGGAGCTGTGTGCATATGCATTGACATGCACCAGGCAAGAAAAGTGATTGAACGAGAGCAACATCCAGGACCGCACACTGCTGACATGACCACACTATTGAACGCTGCCAAATCATCTTTTGACTTGATTTGAATTAAGGTTTGCATCAGTTAGAACTAGACGGAAGCTGCAGATATATTACAACCTTTGCTACACAATGGTTTGTTTAGATACAAGATACTTAATTTTGGTGTGTCAACGGCTACAGAACTTTTCTAAGACCTCATACGATGCATCATACAACCTGTTTTGAATGGATTTCACTATAGCAATGACATACTGGTTTTTGGAGCCACAGAAAAGGAGCACAATAGAGGCCTCACACAAGTATGTCAATTACTCAGTGATGTAAATTTGACTTTAAACGCATAAGGAATTTGCCCTGTCAGTACTCCATTACAAGAGCTAACAAAGAAAAACTTGTCTTTAAATGGTTGCCCAAATGTGAAAAGAGATTCAAGAGAATCAAACATGCCATCATAAAGCCACAGAAATGGCTTACTTCAATCCAAAGCTCTACACCGAAATTGTGGTTGACGCTAGGCAAATTGGGTTCGGCACTATACTTGCACAGCATAGTGGACACATAAATGCAAGACAATATATTTTGGCCCATGCTAGTAGAAATTTATCTCAAATGAAAGTGCTTACTCAGAGCCTGAAATGAAAGTTTGGCTGTAATATGGGCTTGTGAACACTTCCATGCATTCCAGTACAGAAAGCCTTTTATGCTGGTGACTGATCATCAAGCTTTGTTGACGATCTTCGGCAATACAAAAGCCAAGATGCTTCCTGAACTTGAACGTTGGGGACTACACTTGCAAGAGTAACAATTGTGCATCAACTAGGAAAGCACTGAAATCCTGCTGACCACTCTTCAAGAGCACCTATTCAAGGTCATGGTAATCTATCCAAAACAGCTGAAGCCTACATCAATTTGATTGTCAAGTCAAGTACACCAGCTGATGTATCGTTAGTCCAGATTGTCACTGCTATGACTCATGATAGTGACATGCTAAATTTAAAAGTTATATTTGCACATCAGTCATGGAACAAACATGTCTGACCTCTCAGTAATGATGATGAATATCAAAAGTACAAGAGTGTCAAAGATGAATTGACCATAACTTAGGAAGGAATTATACTGTGTGGATCAAGGATCCTGATTCCGATGAGCACACAACAAAAGGTGATAGAAGTAGCTCACAAAGGGACATTTTGTTATTGTTGCTCCAAAGAGAGTTCTCCAAGAGAGAGTTTGGTTTCAATACCCAGAGGAAAGAGTTGAAAAGGAACTCAAAGTCTGTCACATATGCAACTACCTGTCAACCAGAATTGCACAAGATACTCTGAATATGTCAGAACTCCCCAAACCCATACCTGAGAGAGAATATCCATTGATTTATTTGGGCCACTTGACAATGGACATCATTTAATGCTGATGGTAGAGAATATTCACATTTTCCTTTGATCGAAGATCTGACATCCACAACACATGAGCGAGTAATTGAAAAGCTTGATGGCATCTTTGCAGAATGGGGCTTACCAAACATTGTGAAATCTGACAATAGTTCACCTTTCAACAACTAGGATTTGAAAGTATTTCTGGAGCATCTGAACATAAAGCATCAAAAGATCACACCCTTATGGCCACATGCAAATTGATTATTGAACGATTTATGAGTACGCTATAGAAAGCAGTGCAGCGTGAAGCTCTTGAGAAGCTTAGTATAAAAACAGTTCTGAACTCTATGAGTGTATTGTTCTACACCCATTCAACTACAGGTGAAAATCTTGCAACTATGATTTCAAGAGAAGAATGAAAACCAACATATCCCAATGGACCACAGAAAGAAATAGTAATGAAAATCTGATTTGTACGATGGACTTCAAAAACAGAAAATGAAAATATATGCAGGCAAGAGACGACATGTGAAAGACCTCTCATTCCGAAAAAGAGATTTAGTCATCACTCAACATTTATGGAAAAGAAAATCTGATACTCCTTTCAATGCTGAACCTTTTCAAGTAGTGTCTACCATAGGGCACATGGTGACTTCCCAATAACCTGGGAAGTCCCTTACCAGAGAGTCTTCTCACTCCAGGCCCGTGTTTCATCGGTCTTGAGCTTGAGATGGTGAAAGAAAGACTGATTCTGAAAACCCGATGACTTTTGCTGATCCCTTACCATCATTTGCAAACTCCGATATTGAAGACAAATGTTTATTGCTTCCACTAACCAGATCAGGTAGACAGATCAAAGCACCAAGAACATGTTTATATATGTAGATATTTGTATTTGTTTCATGATTTTCTAAAAATGCAATTTTTGTCATTTAACAGAGGGGGAGATGTAGTGTTTTGCATGATTTAGAACAGAACATTTTAGGCTTCCCGAAGACTCCATATCAGTGTGAGCTAATCACTAGAATAGAAGTATTAGAGCTTGTTTTAGAATGTTGAAGTTCACAGGTAGAAACAGAGGAATAAAGAACTGTGATTTGCAGCTCACTGTGGAGCCTAGTTATTCAGCGGGTACCTGGCAGGGGGATATGCTACATTGTACAACAGGTGAAGTGGCACCAGGGTCCAGTGGCATGAGGGGTGCACTGCAGCCCAGTTGTAGCTGTCATTAACAACTGAAGTAGGAGATATAGGTGGATTTTTCCTTGCCTGCCTTACGGAACATTTTCTGCATCACTGCTGTGACTTGCCATTGCAAATATTTAAACATCTGAATTTTAATTCACCTAGTTATTATTTTAGAGCATGTTTCATAATCCCATTTAATGAGAATGTCTTAATCACAAATTCCTGCCTTCTGACTAGAACTTGAATGAAGTGCCAGTCTTGCTTTCTTTTCAATAATCGAAAAATAGTGTCATGAAGTTTCAATTGTCTCCAACAGACAACCACATATTCTCTGGAATCTGACAGAAATCATGAGTCTGAGCTGGGAACATGATACCTGTGGTATTTTGTCAACGTGAATTTCACTAACATCTTAAAAAAGGTATACAAAGTTCATAAATGTAAGGTTGATATTAAGTTTTTGGTGGAAACGTCTGCTTTGCTGTTATTTCACTGTAGTAGTTGAACAATGTCTATTTTTGTAGAGAGAGCATTGCAATGTGACTTGTTTTTGATGCGCACAATTAATGTAATGTGACATGTTTTGATGCACACAATGAAATAATACCCTATAAGTGACATGTCAACAACATATTTATTAAGCACAACTCAGTGAGTGGCATTTCAATGCAAATATTTCACAAGATGTCTTAACTATTGGAGAACTATTTACTGTACCCCCAATTAAACTAATTTGTAATAGTATAAGGTCTGAGAGCCCACAATAAACATTTATGCTCATGATACTATAGTTTATGGAAGAAGAAAGAATTGTTAATATCCACAAAAGGTGTTCCGAGTGATTTACATGGTGCAGTGCACGTGAATCGTGAGTTTTGAATGAAAAACCCAATGTAGATCACAGCAACCTTTAAAGCAGAGTTTTGTCAACCTTTAAAGCAGAGTTTTGTCTGCCCAAGAAAAATGTTTACAAGAGCAACTACTCACCACTCTTATTGCTCATTGGACAATATGTAGTAAGCACAGTGTAAAATGTGCATGTGTGTATTTAATAAGTCAGATGTGATTCGAAGTGTGCTAGGGCCAGTGTTAGACTGGCCATTCTGGGAGCCTGCCAGGGCAAACTTGAAACGACCAGTGTGTTTTTTTTTTTTTTTAATCCCATCACAGACTACCTGAAGGTCTAAAACTCATTTGGGGGGCGATTACGAGTTCGGCGGGCAGGAGGACCCATCCGCCAAACTTCAGACGGGGAGATTGCTGCCTCACTGGCAACCTTCCCACTGGCCCCATTATGACTTTCCTGCTAAGCTGACGGGCAGAAACCAAGGTTTCCACCCGTCAGCCCGGCTGGAAAGGTACAGCATTATCGCCGGCATGTCATCGAGCCAGCGGCAATGCTGCCACCCACAGATTGCACCAGCACCCACCAATTGCACACTGTTTGCAAAGCAGACAATGCACATTAAGAGGGTGCTGGGCAGGGAAACCCATGCATTGCCCATGCCACTTGCTGGTGAAGAACCAGGTTGTAATCAGCAGGACAGCACTGAGTTCAGCACCGTTCTGGCTGATTCAAACCTGCACCGCCGTCAGCCCGTTGGGAACATTGTTCCTGAAGGAGACTGCAATCGTTTGGTGGCATGACCGCCAAACTCTGAATTTGGCTGTCAGACCACCAAACCGGCAGCAGGCATGACCGCCACTGCGAGTGTGGTGGTCTGTTGAACGCCAGACTCGTAATGAGTCCCTTGGTTACCAAGTTAAATCAAGGCCAGAAGTGGAAGTGGATGAGCCTGTAGTAACTCCTCTAGGCCACGACTGTCAATAACAATCAAGAGAGTAAAGTAATTCACAGTACTAGGAGGGAGAAGAATTGTTGTTTGAAAGTGAAAAAAAGTAGATTTGAGTAAAGGGTGAAGAAATAATGGATACTCTGCTTCAATCAATCAATCAATCAATCAGTTTTTGTAAAGTGCTGTCGTAGTTTGGACTCTTGCTCTGAGCAAGACTGCTGGTCTCAGGATGACAGTACTTTCGTTGGTAGGTGACAAAGGGGGTCATTCTGACCCTGGCGGTCATGGACCGCCAGGGCCAACGACCGCGGGAGCACTGCCAACAGGCTGGCGGTGCTCCCATGGGCATTCTGACCGCGGCGGTACAGCCGCGGTCAGAAACGGGAAACCGGCGGTGTCCCGCCGGTTTCCCGCTGCCCAAGGGAATCCTCCATGGCGGCGCTTCAGGCAGCGCCGCCATGGCGATTCCGACTCCCTTACCGCCAGCCTGGCTCTGGCTGTTTTGACCGCCAGAACCTGGCTGGCGGTAACGGGTGTCGTGGGCCCCCCTAACAGGGCCCCACCAACATTTTCAGTGTCTGCCAAGCAGACACTGAAAATCGCGACGGGTGCAACTGCACCCGTCGCACCCCTTCCACTCCGCCGGCTCCATTCGGGGCCGGCATCCTCATGGAAGGGGGTTTCCCGCTGGGCTGGCGGGCGGCCTTCTGGCGGTCGCCCGCCAGCCCAGCGGGAAACTCAGAATGACCGCCGGTCTTTCGACCGCGGTACGGTCTTCTGGCGGTTCCCGCCAGGCGGGCGGCTTCCACCGCCCGCAGAGGTCAGAATGACCCCCTAAGTCTCTTCCTACAACTATTTGTAACTGTTGTCCAAACCTTACCGGCTTACTAGCAGTACCTCACCAGAAACACAATAGTAAAAGGTGATTTGTAGCAGTCGCTTACGCATGGACTCAAAATACAATATCTCAGGGTTGTCGTGGTTAAACGGAAATTACCCTTTTCTCACAGATTTATTATGTCTCATACAAACAAAGGCAATAACACAGATGCAGTAAAGATATAATAGTTTTTATTTAACATAACTGCAATTTGTGATAAGTTTCATGAACTGCAATGATTAGGATAATGAATATACCAAGCAACAGTATTGTAAAGAGGAGAGTCATTGTTATAAAGACCCCCACCATTATGCAATATATGAAAGAAATATATGTATATGTAAAAGATGGAATAAGCCCTAATACCCTAAGGAGAGTAGGTCTAACCTCCTACCTAAAAAAGGAAGAGCTGGGTTCGTTAAACCTAATCTGCCAAAACCGTGTCCATGAGAGGAGCCCCCAACCCTTGTTACCTTGGAATGAGGTGTCTATCTCAGACTCCGCAGGGACACGAAGACTGGGTCAGTGTCAAGATGACTGCAGCATCGGTATCAGCGATGGTGACAATGCCCTCTGGTCGGAATCCCTCTGATTATCTGTCTAAAAGTGTGTTGTATTTATACAGATCTACAAGGTCCCCTGTCATAAGTGTTATTCATAACAATAGATAACAGGCATGCTTGGGACGGCAATTAATATCAACAATCCCTCGAAAGTATAGAGAGGGAAAATCCCTAAGTGTGAATGCATACTGTATGTTTGTCTTTCGTGCTTGATCTTGACGCCTTGGCGCAATGACACTGATAATAGAACCCATAACAAGTGGCCTAACTATAAACAAGGCCGCCATTTTAAAGGAAATAAATAATTAAATGGACTAAGCCAGAGCAAGCTAAGTAGGTTAAAAGTCACTGGGTGACGAGGGCACAAGTTTACAAGCCTACGGCTAAGCTAACTCCTGTTAACCCGTTAAAACAAACTAGGATTCACTACACCCTCCCCATTGCCGTAACAGGTATGATGAAGGTAAAGAAAACCCAATCGCTAAAAAGCTGCTACTGAACTAAAAAGCCAAAAAACTTAATGATAAAATAAATGCTGTGTTATAAAATTCGTTTAAAAAACATTTCAGAGACTTTAATATCAACCATGACAAGTATAGCAAACTTTTAGTATAATTGCTACTTTATTAGAATCGGGAACTGGCAAGCGAATTCATCAAATTATGTGCTATATGCAGGATCTTGAAGAATGTCATCGAAGTCACCATTCAAGGATCTCAAAAATGAGTCAACATCGTCTGAAGTGAAATCGAGAGCTGGACCGACAAACGGATCCACAGAGCAGAAGTGAGCCATAGTCATTGGTGTATCGACACTTGCTGCAGTGTCCTCATCCATGTTGGATCGAATAACAGAAGGCTCATAGGTGGCCTCGCGGAGCAACCTCAGTCTCAAGGGGCATGACCGTGTATGAACCCTCATCGGGGACATCAGCAGTTCGTGGTCCACAGGAGTTGTCGGTGCAACAGCAAGACAGACCATAGGCAGATGTTCAAAGAGACACCATATGCAGCGGAACACCGGTTGTACGCACCA
Organism: Pleurodeles waltl; assembly: GCF_031143425.1. NCBI lineage: Eukaryota > Metazoa > Chordata > Amphibia > Caudata > Salamandridae > Pleurodeles > Pleurodeles waltl. Next base: position 769,708,234 of record NC_090436.1, read on the forward strand.
CAGTAGAAGCCGGAATGACAATGACCAGTCAAATTCCAGTTCCACCAGCAAAGGTGTACCGAAGATCCGAACCATGCGTTCACGGCACAGCGGCGTTGACGGGAGCGGCTCCATTGCTCTGTGTCGCTGGAAAAAAACAACCACCGCGAATCAGAAAAAATAGCAGTAGTAGTCCGCAATTAAAGCCAAAATAATTGGAAAGCCACCAAATACACTGGAAAAGAGTGAATGGATGGCTGATGGGATGACTCCGAAGACAGTCTGGAAGATGGACATGAAACCAGACCCGACAGCCTTAAAGAAATGAACAATCCCAGTTGTGCTTGAAGCATTGCATATTCTGGACACCAACTCTCCAAAGTGTTTGGGGAAATCAGTATTTAAAAGGGATTGTATCTCGGCTGATGATCTCGCAACCTGGAGAGCATACGTCTCTTTTGCGGATGTCAAGGCGACCTGTTTTTGAAACAATAGCGCCTTCAGTCTACTCAACTTGTCATAGTTCACATTAATAGTATCAATGTGGGGCCACATTTCAGATACTTGTATCTCTCGTGTGGGGGGAAACAAAACATGGCCACAACACATAATGACCTTCGTGACTGAGATTGCGTAGGCAATTCCAGGTCGCAAGCCGCAACAGCTGTCATTGCTCAGAAGAACATAACTCCCATTAGAAAGAACATGAAACACTGAACGAATCAAGGGGACGGGAGTACCCTTCAGAAAACAGGCCAAATTTGCGACCCCCGCATTGCAAAGACCGTGAAGAGACACCTGTTTGCATATCATGGAATGACGAACAGTAGTCTCACATTCACTTCCGCTAAGAAAGACCTCTTGTTCGCCGTTCATACATCGATACTCAAAGGGCAACTCCCACTCTTCCTTAATAAAGCTCTCTCCTAGCCGTTCATATCGTCCCACTGCAAGATGTTTCAGGCAGCTTGAGAAACGAAACGTTGAAAACGGTAAATTAATAATGCTGTGTAAGAGCCAGATAGTTGAAGGACTCTCTGCTACCGTGAAGGGCAACTTATCTAATTTTTCTCCTTGAAGCAAGGTGAAACGAGCCTCTCTTTTAGCCATTGTCACTTGTTCCCTGGAAAAATTAAAAGCAGCGAATAGTTCACTCCCATTAAGGTATTTCCATGGAATGTGGCCACTTTTCAGCGTCTGTAATGCCCAACTCAGCTGCATGATGGAACGCAGCTGTGTTTGCCCATGATATAACCGAGACAAATCAGTCTGAGTGATATCAATAGCAGATGACACTATATTCGACAGGGAATAAATCCTGTTGGATAGCGTGGTCATGCCATTGTCGACAACAGCCAATGTGTTTTCCAAATTCTCTTTATCAAGTTGCTGTAAACGTGCAGCAGCCTCAATTTGAGAAAGTTTCCAAATTTCATTATACATGGCATATAAAAACCATTTTGAGCGTTGTTTTCTAGGACCTAATAGGAAATCGTGTAGGTCTATACTGTCAGAAAGAGTAATCAGGTGTTGTTTCACCACTGTTAAGGTGTTCGTTTGTACCCATTGTTGGCACAGCTTGCCCACACTGTAAGTTGTAATTATACCAGCATGCTGACCTGACAAAAAGCGAGGGTCTGGTCTATGAATGGAAAAAACCCCTGAAGAGTTCAAAAAACGCCTTTGACACTCATCAGTATCGGTGGGCCATACCAACCATCCCCCGGGACTGGAAAGTGAAGAATTATAGTCACCAGCCTTAACCAATGCATCTAGCCTTTCCTCAGAAACATTTAGAAAGTGTTGCCAATCTTTAACTTTTGTCGGTGTAGGGATACTGGGTGTGTTTAGATCCTTTATTTTAGCTAATCCCAGATATGATGTCTGCTCAACAGTGTCATTTAAAAAAATCATTTGCACAGGAATTAAGCAAGCTCAAAACAAAGCCTCCCTACCCTGTATCTGCCAATCTTACGTCCCCCATACACTCTTCAAATCGATAGTGTTCTTCCAATATTCATAACCCTCAATCGAAAGTCGGGAAACAAAGGGATCTGAATAAATCAGTTTTGTATCTGTTAGCAACAGTTTTCTAATGTGTGTCGTAGGTAATTTAAAATAATAAGATTCAGCTTTCGTTGTATCATGCCCAGAAAAGTATGTGAATTTGTCACTGTAATACTTTGGACTCCCCACCCTTGGTGTTGAACAATGTTCCCATTGTGTGTAGTTAAAAAGAGGCCTATATCTAGTTGCACGGTGCAGGTAGTGATGTCCCCAATTATTATAGCAGAACATTTCACCATAATTCATTGTAAAATCATATACATCATCACTTCCAAAAGCGGAGTAGTCCTTCATTTCAGTTAGCATGGAATCCACTGTTTGGACATCCCAATCATCAGAGACAACATTAGGTGTAATAACATCAGACATAGAAATTTTGAACACGTATGGTATTTGAATTATCTCTGTAGGCCCGTATATATCGAACGGAACTTTGTCCCAAACAATCCCATCAGAAATTGGAATAGCTGTAATATTGACAGGGAACAAATCACGTCGGACCTTATGTGATGAATGATGCAGTGTTAAAATTACATCAACAGGCTCCACTGAGGAGCGATCAGCAATATAGTGACCATTAATTAGTAAAAAGAAAACAGTCACAAAACCAATCCATAAAAACAATGCAATAAATGTCAAACAGAACCAGAGATAGTTCCATGGATATATCAAATAGTTCTTTTTAAGCCATTGATAGAACTTGCTACCTCTGGAAAGTTTGTCAGTCTCAGTTGAGGATGAATCTGAAGAAAAATCATCAATGTCCACAAAATAGCCAGAGGAAGTCTCCGCAAACACAGGAATCATCGAATTCCCATCCACTGTTCGTGGAGGTTCATGATAGATGACGTTACCAGTCGTGGAAGTGTTTGTGTAAAATATAGCCAAATCCTGTAGCGGTGTGTTCTCCGAAGTTGTTACAGGAACCAACAAAAGTTCATTTTCCGCCCTCCCCATGGTCGAGGAAGTGCCTGGAACAGCAGCTGACATAGTTGCATAGTCAGTAGTAGCGATGGTCATCCTACTATGTAGAGGGATGTCCTGTTGGGTAGTGAGAGGGGATCGGGAACCACCCAAGGCACCTCCTGGTCTACTGTGAAGAATCGGCCACATGGTGTAATTTGACGTCATCAATGGAGATGAATCTGTTTGATTTGGAACCAGACAATGGCGGAAGGATGACAGACCTGGTGCCTCTTATCCCCAAGACCGGTACAGGTGCTCTGTATGCTGAACCAAACTCTTTTTTCACAGTGATCTTCTCATGAACCAGATCCCCAACGTTAGGAATCCAGCCAGTCGAAGTTTTCGCCAAATCCCTTATTCCCAAGGTGGCAGCGCTTGCAGATGATTTATCATCACGGAATTGTTGAAGCTCCTGTAAAACAGCGAGACGTTCTTTTATGTCAAATGGTGTTTCTGCTGCCACCATACCAGGGGCATCAAGATCGGGAACATACATAGTTGTCCCAAAGAGAACCTCATATGGAGACTTTCCCCCCAAGGACCGTCTTGGCAGATTATTCAGTGCTCTCTGGACCCCATATAGGTGATGTAACCAAATGCGGCCTGAACCTAATACTCGAGCTGTTAAGGACTGCTTTAGATCACGATTCCGCCTCTCCACAACCGAATTTCCCTCGGGATGGTATGGTGAGGAGTAAAGGAGTTCAACACCCATCGTCCTCATGGTGTCCCTGAAAGCCTTAGAGGCAAATGCAGTGCCCTGGTCCAAATGGAATGCTGCAACCGCATATGTACCGATAAAGATCAGCAAATCTTTTATAACAGTCTGGGCGTCAGCCGACCGCTGTGGCCAGACCCACAGGAATCTAGAACAGGAATCTACAGCCACTAAAATGTATTTGTATGCACCATCAGGTTGCAAAGGACCACAATGGTCCAGGTACACACAATGGAGTGGTTTGTCTGACACTAAGAGAGAAGTCTGCGGAGGGCGTCTGATATTCGAGCCCTTAATCTGCTGACAAATGTCACAGCAAAGGACATATTGTTTAGTCCGTCTGCATAGACCAGGCCACCAGTACCGTTGTTGTAGAATGGTGATAGTGGCCTGTATAACAGCATGTGCAGAAGCGACACCCTCATGTGCAGCTGTAATCAGTTTCAATCTTTGATCTTCATTTGGGATCACTCGATCACCAACATCAGGAATTGTTGCAAAAGCAACATTCTGTGCACTGATATGATATGTATAGTTCGTAGGGTATCCTTTCGGAAGGGGCTTGCCTGCAGCCGAGGCTTTAACGGCAATCAGTATTTCATTATCCAACCTCGTCCGAGAACGAGTCACTGCAGCCACAGAAGCCGTAGCTACTGAAGCTTTGGCTGCTTCGTCAGCCAATGTATTACCGGCAACATGTATTCCTACAGGTTGGTGCCCCAATGTATGAACTACATGGACACATGGCAGCTTATCCTTAAGATCAGCCACCCTTCCCCACAATATTTTGTGTTTAATGGTGTTCCCTTTAGAATCTCTAAACCCGTTCAGTATCCAATGATTGAGATATTCATTGTATGACTGGACGCAGTAATACGAATCACAGACGATCAAAGTCTGTGTTCCTGGCTCTGAATGTTCGAGCGCTAGAAGAAGAGCCCTAAGTTCGGCCAACTGGGCTGTGCAGTCCCCTAAGGTCTGAGTGTAGGTATTATGAGGATGAAAAACTCCGTCTTCCATTACCCCGCACACGGCTGCGCAAGCTGCAGAGTATTGATGTTTAGTACCCACAGCCGGTTGTGCCGATCCGTCAGTGTAAATGATGGTATCATAACTGTCTATTGGCAATATGTGTAAGGGAGCGGGGTACTCCTGTTCATACTGGAGAAATTCTTGTGTCTGAAGTCTTGGGTCAAACACATAATCAACATCAGTGGCGGTCAGAGATGTTGCCCATTGAATCCAGCGTGGATGCAGTGCCTTAGCGTTAGGAACGCTCGCTTTAGTGACAGCCTCTAAGGCCGGAACCGGGGAGACAACAACAATGCGTTTCCCCTGGGCAAGCGGTCTCTCCTTTATGACGGCAATCTGAACTGCCGTCAGAATTTTTTCAGTAGGAGCAAAACGTTTCTCTGCATTGGAGTACAAATGTGACTTGTATGCTATTGGCACTGTGTCACCCTCATTAAAGGTGACATAGGTAAATCCTAGGGCACCAGCTATTATTCTGATGACCAAATTCGTTTTATTGTCCCGTGTGTACAAGTGTCTAGCTTCTAGCATGTCTCATTGTATGTCCCTTAGGATGTGTGTGTGTTCAATTGTCCATCGCCTGCTAGAATAATTGGGCTGAATTAAGTCATATAGTGGCTTTACGCGTTCAGCATAATCTGGAATATATGTTCTGCCAAAATTAAAGAAACCCAGTAATGACTGCAATTTCTTAAGCGTGTTCGGAGGCTGTAGCTGAGCACACTTCTCTAGGAAGTGCGGGGCCAGGCTCTTCCCCTCGTTTGATAGTTCATATCCTAGGAACAATACACTAAGAAAGGCTATCTTGCTTTTCTTAAAATTAAATTTATATCCGAAGGCGGCAAATCCCAAAATTATCCGATCGACCCTTGCAAGATGAATGTCAAGGGTGTCATCAGTGAGATAGATATCATCCACATATGATAATGCCTCGGAATCAAGCTCCTGTAAGATTGATGTGACACGGGCCGAAAACAGTCCTGGGCTGTTTTTATAGCCTTGTGGTAAACGACAAAAGCGTTTCTGAGAACCATAGGAAAATGCACTTAGGTCTCTACTTTCATGTGCTAAATTCTGGCAGAAAAAACCATTAGATATATCCAATGTAGTTTTGTATTTTTTACGCACTATATTATTAATTAGCGCTGTGCTGTGTGAATTTTCTATAGCATAAGTGCGTGCATGACTATTCAAGTGCCTATAATCAACCACTATTCTATATGAATGATCAGGTTTCGCAACGGGAAATAGCGGATTATTCATTGCCGATGTACAGGGCTCAATTACTCCCTGGTATTCAAGTTGTGACAGTATCTCCGTCACTGGAGCTTTTGCTTCATGTTTAACAGGGTATTGTGGCTGCGGGTGTGGTGTAGACCGAACGGGAATAACATGACAAGGAGAGTCCTTGTCGCATCCTACATGATTAGGGTATAATGCAGGTGCCTGTGCTAAAGCCCTTTCAGCAGCATAGGCTTGTTTGTCTGCCTCCGGAACAAGATCGGAGAAAGAAGGCAAAATTACATCTTCCCCATGTGGGAGCTTGCGGACATGTTCAGGTGGCCAGTCTCTCTCGGCCAACAGGATATCACTAGTAAGTTCATCCCAAAATATTACACTAATAATGCGTTCCACGTCTCCCTCTATCTGACTTGCTAAATCAAAAACCCGATTGGGTGGGAGTACGCGGCCATCCGCCGTTTCAACTGTGATGTAATCGCTAGTTGCTGTCGCATCCAGATGATCTTTCAGACTCTGGCGACATATCATGACCTCTGCCGCGCTGTCCAACAGAGTCACTGCCCACCTCTTGTTCCTCAACAGTGTTCTCAATACTACCGCCATTTTTAATGGTCAGTGCAGCCACTTTCTTCTTTTTAAATTGTGGCTTTTGTTGAAGAGTCTTTTCTTCTTTTTTAACAGTAGACTGTGGCGAGTCTTTCTTTTCTTTCACGTATTCCGGACGTCGATCTTGACGGCCCCCTCTCTCGCTACGTCTATCCGGTGCGTCCTGAAAGGAACGAGAAGGACGTGAATCAGTATATCTGTCTGGAGTTCTAATGTTATCACTATTTCTGAGATTATACCTCCTTTCGGAGTACTCCGGATAAGGAGAATCAGCTCTTTTGTTTCTCGTATCCTTGAAATCTTTTTGTTTTTCCCAGCGCTTCTTAGAGCCCTCTTGTGCCTGCTTCGTACCTTCCTTATGGGTGGTATTTGGTAATTCCAATTTTTTAGGTTTGGCTCCCAAACCATCCCGTCCTATACTAGTATAGGTATCGGATATAATTCTCGGCAGCTGTCTCTCTTGTACCATATTTGGAGTTTCCCGGAGACGCTGGCGTATTGCCAGTGCCACCGCTTCCCCTTTAATATTACTTAGTATTATCGAAGAGACGGCATCAAAGTTACGCATCAATTTCATCCCCAGATCTAGGGCCGGTGCGGCCCCATGTTCATTTTGTATTTGTTTTAACACTTCCGGTAAATTGGCAAGTATAGGGGTACCATGTGTGGTAGTATAAACGGCAGCAAAGACTGTACCCCATGTGGCACATTCATCCACCGAGGGAACCATCCCAAACGGCAGGCACATAGGGGGTTATTCTAACTTTGGAGGAGGTGTTAATCCGTCCCAAAAGTGACGGAAAAGTGACGGATTTACCACCAGCCGTATTACGAGTCCATTATATACTATGGAACTCGTAATACGGCTGGTGGTATATCCGTCACTTTACCGTCACTTTTGGGACGGATTAACACTCCTCCAAAGTTAGAATAACCCCCATAGTGAGCAATCTATGTTTGTCCTGCGGCCCCGTATGGGGGAACACAGCTTCCAGCTGATTTGTTTTCTGGGCAATCCAGAACGGTATTTTTTCCCGTTCCGTGGGCACTTTACCCATAATGGTATGCACTGTTTGTGGATTAATCCCGGTAGCTAATTGATATCCACCAGCTACTGGCGGTGCTGGACGCGCTGGGGTAGTATTCAATGTTCGCATCACGAACTGAACCAATCGTCTATAAAATGCCACTAATTCATTATATAATATTCGCAAATCTGCGATCAGCATATTCTGGATGCCTGGGTGAGGTGTATATGTGGCAAACATAGGCCATGTAGGTCCCTCATTACTCAAAGGACCTAGCCTCACCCGTCTTAGTACATGTGGTAGGGCGCCTTCAAACCAGTTCTGGTGTTCTTGATATGTGAGCGATATTTCATGATACTGGTACGCTTCGTATCTTACGGGCACGTCCGCAATGTCATATGTGTGAAATGTGTGCGTCCGTTGGTCAGCCTCAGGAAAAGCAACCCAACAGTAAAATGTTTCTGTTTGGTAGGCTTCACTCGCTTCTACAATCAGAGTAACTTCCCCGCCCTCTGCCGTAAGGCCATGCGCTATTAAATGTTGTGTAAGTGCATTTCTAGCATTTGCAGGAATGTCTATGGTATTGGCCATATTTGTTTTAGAGAAACGGAACACCAAAATAGGGGAAGTTTTCCTTTTGTGAGTTCGAGCTCGAACAACCTACAGCCTAAGCAGGTGTTACCTGTTTGGCTGAGGAGGATTCTCCCAAAGACCACAGACGTCTCCGTATAATGGCACTGCGGGTACCTGTTGTCTGTGAGACAGTGATAGTCAGGGTATCCGTAAATTAGTGCCTAAACACCATTGTTGGGCGCCATGTCGTAGTTTGGACTCTTGCTCTGAGCAAGACTGCTGGTCTCAGGATGACAGTACTTTCGTTGGTAGGTGACTAAGGGGGTTATTACAACTTTGGAGGAGGTGTTAATCCGTCCCAAAAGTGACGGTAAAGTGACGGATATACCACCAGCCGTATTACGAGTCCATTATATCCTATGGAACTCGTAATACGGCTGGTGGTATATCCGTCACTTTACCGTCACTTTTGGGACGGATTAACACCTCCTCCAAAGTTGTAATAACCCCCTAAGTCTCTTCCTACAACTATTTGTAACTGTTGTCCAAACCTTACCGGCTTACTAGCAGTACCTCACCAGAAACACAATAGTAAAAGGTGATTTGTAGCAGTCGCTTATGCATGGACTCAAAATACAATATCTCAGGGTTGTCGTGGTTAAACGGAAATTACCCTTTTCTCACAGATTTATTATGTCTCATACAAACAAAGGCAATAACACAGATGCAGTAAAGTTATAATAGTTTTTATTTAACATAACTGCAATTTGTGATAAGTTGCATGAACTGCAATATATGAAAGAAATATGGGGGTCATTCTGACCTCGGCGGTAAAAGGCCCTTACCGCCGGTCAGAAGTCCGCCATTCTACCGCCGCGGCCGCGGAAAACCGCCACGGTCATTCTGACCACCAACTGTGAAACCGCCAAAAATCCGACATCCAAGATAGGCCGCCTCATCAGCGGGCCGCGGAAAACTGGAGATGACCAAACCTCCACCGTCACGCCAACACAAACACGCCCATGCCATTCTGACCCACAAATCCACGCGGCGGTCTTTCAACTGCGGTATTCCATTGGCGGTACACACCGCCGCGCTCAAAATACACACACAGCTCCAAAACACAGCCACATTGGACAATTTGAAATACACACACCTGACACACATACAAACAACACTCCCACACATCCAATCAACTATAAAACACACACCCACATCACCCACAAACCCCCACTAGTTGGAAATCGGAGAGAAGGCGATAGAGATAGAGATAGAGAGAGCGAGCACAGCAATCGAAAACCCCAACACACACAGGAACCTAACTTCATCACCCACACCACATTTACGCACACATCACCACATATCACCACGCACATCACCACAAACACCACCCCACACCTCATCCACACCACCCCATGGCACCCCAAAGACACCCCAGGTTCTCGGACCAAGAACTCAGGGTCATGGTGGAGGAAATTATAAGGGTTGAGCCCCAGCTCTTCGGCACACAGGTGCAGCACACCACTATAGCAAGGAAGGCTGAGCTATGGCAAAGGATCATAGACAGGGTCAACGCTGTGGGACAGCATCCCAGAAATCGGGAAGATATCAGAAAGCGATGGAACGACCTATGGGGGAAGGTGCGCTCGATGGTGGCGCGACACAACATCGCTGTGCAGAAGACTGGCGGTGGACCCCCACCCACTCCACCCCAATTCACAGCATGGGAGCAAGAGGTAGTAAACATCCTGCATCCTGATGGCCTCGCTGGAGTACACGGAGGAATGGACTCTGGTAAGTCGAATCTCAACTACTTCACCCCCCCCAACCACCAGCATGCCAACCCCCCCCCTCACCCCCAATCTCAACCCCCAGCACACAACCTCACTGCCAATGTCTCACCAGCACAACCCACCCTAAACAACACCAACCCCTGAATGCCAACACAAACCATAGACAGCCACCACCAAAGCATGACCATTGCACATACCCATACACCCCCCCCCCACCACCCTCACAACACCTCCCACAAGGGAATGCCAGCACTGGGGGACAAGGGCACTCAAAATGCACGCCATGGCACACACAGAAACAATAACCATACTCCTTTACCCCTGCAGGGCCCGAACGCCAACACACCGCCACGGAGGGTCCAGATTTGTCCATCCCACCCCCAGAACAGGCCCCCAGCGAGGACAGCAGCTCTGTCGACCTAGAACCTGATGACCAGCCCGGACCATCGGGGACCTCTGGACAGTCGGTTCCCCACACACAGACACAGGCCACAGCAGACCCAACCCCCTCTGGGAACACCAGCACAGCCCCCACCCAGCGGGCCCATGCCTCTGTCTCGCGGATGCGTCAATCAGCGGTGTGTCCGCCACTACAGGGCACCCAGGCTGACCCAACACCCCAACAACAACAGGGACCTGGGGGCAGTGGTAGTGGGCACACCGTCCAGGGGACAGAGGCCCGGGGAAACAGGACAACTGGTAGGGCTGCTGTGCGACAGGTGGGGGAGGACAGGCCCAGGGAACCCACTCTCCAAGAGGCCCTCACCACCATCATGGGAGCATACCATCACTCCCAGGAGACGATGGCGACGGTACTGGCCAGGTTCACCGAGATCCAGGCACAGCAGGAGGAACGGTACATGGGGTTCAGCAATGAACTCAGGAACATCGCTACCGCTATGGGGACCATAGTCCAGGCCCTCAACCGGATAGAAACCACATTGCGGGACCATGTGGCACCACAAAGGGCCCCTGTCACTAGCCAGGAACAGCCTACCACCTCCGCCGGCGCTAGTGGTCAGGAGGCCCCCACAGAACGACGGCCCACCAGAACCCCACCTCCTGCTGAAGAACAACCACCCCGCAAGAGGAACCTGAGATCTCACAGGAAGACAGAGTAGGATGCCAAGACCCCCGCCAGCATAAGATACCCCCTGATGTCATCCCACTGTCCCACAGTGTCACCCTGTCCAACCTTGAACTGCCCCTGCTCCATCCTTCCACAGGCATATGGAAAATGCACCTGTGAAACTGAGAACTGGGCTCTGCCATGGACATAACTCCACCCTCACCCATCACCGTTTTAATATCATGTACCAATATCTAGCACTAAAAATAAATCACTCATTGCACTGAAATCATTCAGGAGTCAGCCTGTATTATTTACAAATGTATAACACATTACTGATCAATAATGTTCTGTTATTTTTGTGATGTCAACATACCGATGTCAATAAGCATTAGTCCATGGGCTAACCAAGCAGAAGTCCCGCAGTGGGTCATACAACACTGAAAAGGGAAGGGAAAATCAAACATCAGTTTAAAAGAATTGGGGGGAAATACACAAAGTAAAGATGCAGAAGGCTTTCAGTAAATGTTAAATGGCGTGGGTGATTCTTACCTGTGTGCTACTGAAAATACTGTTGGATAACTCTGTCCCTGTTGTCTGGGTCGTCCTCTTTGTCTTCCTCCTCTTCACTCTCCGCAGGCTCCACAGCTGCTTCAACACCACCATCTGGACCATCCTCCTGCAGGAAAGGCACCTGACGCCGGAATGCCAGATTGTGAAGCATACAGCAGGCCACGATGATCTGGCACACCTTCTTTGGTGAGTACATCAGGGATCCCCCTGTCATATGCAGGCACCTAAACCTGGCCTTCAGGAGGCCAAAGGTTCTTTCTATGATCCTCCTAGTTCGCCCATGGGCCTCATTGTACCGTTCCTCTGCCCTGGTCCGGGGATTCCTCACTGGGGTCAATAGCCAAGGCAGGTTGGGGTAACCAGAGTCACCAATTAGCCACACACGTTGTCTCTGTAGCTGTTCCATCACATAAGGGATGCTGCTATTACGCATCACATACGCGTCATGCACTGACCCAGGGAACTTGGCATTCACATGGGAGATGTACTGGTCAGCCAAACAGACCACCTGGACGTTCATAGAATGGTAACTTTTCCTGTTTCTGTACACCTGCTCATCGTCTTTTGGGGGTACTAAAGCCACATGGGTCCCATCAATGGCACCAATTATGTTGGGGATATGTCCAAGGGCATAAAAATCACCCTTCACAGTGGCCAAATCAACCTCCTCAGGGAATACAATGTAGCTCCGCATGTGTTTCGTCAGGGCAGACAACACTCTAGACAAAATTTTAGAAAAAATAGGCTGAGACATTCCAGATGACATGGCCACTGTTGTCTGGAATGAGCCACTTGCCAAAAAATGGAGGACTGACAGAACCTGCACTAGAGGGGGAATTCCTGTGGGTTGGCGGATGGGGGACATCAGGGCTGGCTCCAGCTGGGCACACAGTTCATGTATAGTGGCTCGGTCAAGTCGGTATCGTAGTATGATATGGCGTTCTTCCATTGTCGACAGGTCCACCAGCGGTCAGTACACGCGAGGATTCATCCTTCTCCTCGCAAGTCCCAGCGGACGGTGCCTAGGAAGGACAACATGGAGCACAGAGTCAAGCAAATCACAGGTACGTTCACCACAGCATGCCGAGCACACGATTATCTATGTATTGAAAGGCGTGTATGTGTGGCAATGCAAGGCCTAGGCCTGTGTGACGCAGTACAAATTATGCCATGTGGGCCCTTGAAATGGCGGCTGCCTGACCTGTGAAGTGGGACAATGGGATGTGAGGTCAATGCGCTGGCGTGGCACACCGTGGCGGTAGGCGGTCGAAGACCGCTATACGAAGCCGCATTGGCTAACATTGAAGCCTATGGGTTTCAGGAGCCAATGACGAGGTGCGCCGGTGGTCGCGGTACGCCGCCGCGGGCGTGACCGCCATTTTCTATCTGCTTAATCACTCGAGACCTGATCATCCACAGGAGAGGACCTATACTGCAAGTGCTGCTGTGACCTCGGTCTGGAAGTGACAATGGCTCCTGCGACTGGGGAAAGGGCCCCTGCCTTCACGTCTGAGGAGTTGGAGAAACTTGTGGATGGGGTCCTCCCCCAGTATGCGTTACTCTACGGTCCTCCAGACCAACAGGTAAGTACACTGGGTGCACATTGAATGGGCTATGCCTGTGTGGAGTGGGGTGGATGTAAGTTGGTGGGGTAGGGGGCGAATGAGGAGTGCAACGCACGACAGATGAGAGCATGTGCCATATGGCAAGGTTGGGGAGGGGTGGCCAATCACATCTAACATGCAGAAAATTGATGAATTTTTCCTTCCCACCCTGTAGATGTCAAATAGGTCAGCGCCCATCAGAAAGTGAACATTTGGCGTGCCATCGCCAAGGAAGTCCGGGCCCTGGGGGTCCACGTCAGACGGGGCACCCACTGCCGCAAGAGGTGGGAGGACATCCGCCGCGGGACCAGGAAGACCGCCGAGTCACTGCTGGGGATGGCCTCCCAACCTAGGAGGGGTGCCAGTCGTACCCTGACCCCCCTGATGTCCCGGATCCTGGCGGTGGCCTACCCTGATTTGGATGGGCGCTTGAGGACATCACAGCAGACACAAGGGGGTGAGTATCAGCACATTCTGCTATCTCTCTGCGCAGTGGAGGCGTCTGGGTGGGGGAGGAGGGTTGTGGGTGACATTAGGCCAGGGCGCTTTCTGTAGTGTAGTCCTCTCCTTTAGGCATGGCCCTGTGCTCCCGGCCCCCACCTCTGTAGGGTGACAAGTACAGCTATCGATGGTCCAGCATCACACATGTGCGCGTTTGTCGTCTCTAGACCTGTTGTCCTAGTCAGAAGTACTGAGTAGTGTACCCCGAATGCGCGGCTTAGTGCATGAGGCTCCTGTGTCTGTCCTCTCCGCCAACGGTGTTGACATTGCATGCACTCAAACTGGTCTTTGTTTTTCTCCCCCCACCCTTCTTCTTCATCTTCTTGTGCATGTGTGCATTAGCATCATCAGGCGGAGGAGAATTGGCATCGGAGCACGAGGGAGCTGCAAGTCACAAGGCCCCGGTGGGCCCAGGAACAGACACCGAGGGCACCAGTGATCCGGAGGGCGAGGGGAGCACCACAACGGGGACCGGTGGTGACACCAGCGACACCGACACGTCCTCGGATGGGAGCTCCCTAGCGGTGGCGGCAACATCCGTGCCCCCCGCCTCTACAGGTACAGCCGCCACCCAGCGCACCAGCCCCGCCCTCCCAGCAGCCCCTCAGCCTACGCTCCGTGCCCGTTCGCCCAGGAAGGCGGGCGTCTCCTTCGCCCCAGGCACCTCAGCCCCTGCCCGTGTCACCCCTGCTGCCCTTAGTGAGGAGGTCATGGACCTCCTTCAGACCATCATTGTTGGGCAGACTACCCTTTTGAATGCCATCCAGGGGGTAGAAAGGGAGGTGCATCGGAGCAATGCCTACTTGGAGGGCATTCATTCGGGTCAGGCTGCCAATCAACGATCGTTCAATGCTCTGGCCTCAGCACTGACGGCAGCCATTGTCCCTGTTTCCAGCCTCCCTCTTCTGACTGCCTCCACCCTGTCTCTGTCTCCTGTTCCTCAGCCTATCCCATCCACACCATCAGACCAGCCTGCACACACCTCAACACCCAAGGGCAGCTCATCCAGACACAAGCACCACAGAACCCACAAGCATTCACGCAAGCAACACCCAGATGCAGACATTCCAACAGTCACTACCACCTCTGTGTCCCCCTCCTCCTCGTCTCCCTCCTCCCTCCCTGTGACGTCTACACTCACACCTGCATGCACACCACCAGCAGCCAGTGCTTCCATCACCAGCACACCCTCCAGTACAGTCCGCACACGTGCAGTCACCACCCCCACTACCATTTACACGTCCCCTGTGTCCTCTCCCACTGTGTCTGTCACCCCCTCTTCCAAGACACACAAACGCAGGCAGACACCCACCCAACAGCCATCCACCTCACGACAGCCTCCAGCACAAGCACCTGCACCCAAAGACAGCACACCTGACTCTCCTACAACCACATCCTCTTCCTCCACTCCCATCACCACTTCTCCTACCCTTTACCTTGGTCCTAAAAAACTTTTCCTTGCTTATCTTAACCTCTTTCCCTCCCATGACCCACCCCCTCCATCTGCAAAGAGTCCCAAGAGCACCTCAGCCACCACCAGCCCAGCTTCGAGTGTCACTGTGGTGCATGGGTTCTGGAGTCCACCCTTTGCCAGCAGTGACACTTCAATCAGCAGCAAGGGGACAGCCAGCCCCCCCCAGGCAAGAGGACCAGGAAACTAAAGGGCCGCCGTGAGAGGACTGACACGGCTGCCCCCAAGGAGCAAAGTTCGCCCACTTCACCAGCCACAACATCTAGGGGAGGCAAGGGCCCGAGAGCCCCATCTAAGGAGCGAAAGGGCAGCAGGGCGGAGAAGTCAGCCAGCAGGAGCGCGGAGCAGGAGTGGCCCACAAGCCCCATCCCGGGTGTTAGGGAGGACACCAAAGGGCCCAGGACTACGTCACCGAAGGGTCCAGCAACAGCACAGTCGGAGGGCGACTGAGCAGGGAGTCCAGGCCAGGTCTGGCTCCCTTGACTTACTGGACGAGCACCGCTGAACAGGGCCCCGCCGTACAGAAGAGCACCGCTGAACAGGGCCCCGCCGTGCAGAAGAGCACCGCTGAACAGGGCCCCGCCGTGCAGAAGAGCACCGCTGAACAGGGCCCCGCCGTGCAGAAGAGCACCGCTGAAGAGGGCCCCGCCGTGCAGAAGAGCACCGCTGAACAGGGCCCCGCCGTGCAGAAGAGCACCGCTGAAGAGGGTCCCGCCGTGCAGAAGAGCACCGCTGAACAGGGCCCCGCCGTGCAGAAGAGCACCGCTGAAGAGGGCCCCGCCGTGCAGAAGAGCACCGCTGAACAGGGCCCCGCCGTGCAGAAGAGCACCGCTGAACAGGGCCCTTCATGTCAAGCACCGCTCCGCTGGGCCCCGCCGTCTCAAGCACCGCTCCCCCTGGCCCTTCCTGTCAAGCACCGCTCCGCTGGGCCCTTCCTGTCAAGCACCGCTCCGCTGGGCCCTTCCTGTCAAGCACCGCTCTGCTGGGCCCTTCCTGTCAAGCACCGCTCCGCTGGGCCCCGCCGTCTCAAGCACCGCTCCGCTGGGCCCTTCCTGTCAAGCACCGCTCCGCTGGGCCCTTCCTGTCAAGCACCGCTCCGCTGGGCCCCGCCGTCTCAAGCACCGCTCCGCTGGGCACTGCCGTCTCAAGCACCGCTCCGCTGGGCCCTTCCTGTCAAGCACCGCTCCGCTGGGCCCTTCCTGTCAAGCACCGCTCCGCTGGGCCCCGCCGTCTCAAGCACCGCTCCGCTGGGCACCGCCGTCTCAAGCACCGCTCCGCTGGGCCCCGCCGTCTCAAGCACCGCTCTGCTGGGCCCCGCCGTCTCAAGCACCGCTCCGCTGAGCACTGCCATCTCAAGCACCGCTCCGCTGGGCCCTTCCTGTCAAGCACCGCTCCGCTGGGCCCTTCCTGTCAAGCACCGCTCCGCTGGGCCCCGCCGTCTCAAGCACCGCTCCGCTGGGCCCTTCCTGTCAAGCACCGCTCCGCTGGGCCCTTCCTGTCAAGCACCGCTCCGCTGGGCCCCGCCGTCTCAAGCACCGCTCCGCTGGGCACCGCCGTCTCAAGCACCGCTCCGCTGGGCACCGCCGTCTCAAGCACCGCTCCGCTGGGCCCTTCCTGTCAAGCACCGCTCCGCTGGGCCCTTCCTGTCAAGCACCGCTCCGCTGGGCCCCGCCGTCTCAAGCACCGCTCCGCTGGGCACCGCCGTCTCAAGCACCGCTCCGCTGGGCCCCGCCGTCTCAAGCACCGCTCCGCTGGGCACCGCCGTCTCAAGCACCGCTCCGCTGGGCACCGCCGTCTCAAGCACCGTTCCGCTGGGCCCTTCCTGTCAAGCACCGCTCCGCTGGGCCCTTCCTGTCAAGCACCGCTCCGCTGGGCCCTTCCTGTCAAGCACCGCTCCGCTGGGCCCCGCCGTCTCAAGCACCGCTCCGCTGGGCCCTTCCTGTCAAGCACCGCTCCGCTGGGCCCTTCCTGTCAAGCACCGCTCCGCTGGGCCCTGCCGTCTCAAGCACCGCTCCGCTGGGCACCGCCGTCTCAAGCACCGCTCTGCTGGGCACCGCCATCTCAAGCACCGCTCCGCTGGGCCCTTCCTGTCAAGCACCGCTCCGCTGGGCCAATCCTGTCAAGCACCGCTCCGCTGGGCCCTTCCTGTCAAGCACCGCTCCGCTAGGCCCCGCCGTCTCAAGCACCGCTCCGCTGGGCACCGCCGTCTCAAGCACCGCTCCGCTGGGCCCCGCCGTCTCAAGCACCGCTCCGCTGGGCACCGCCGTCTCAAGCACCGCTCCGCTGGGCCCCGCCGTCTCAAGCACCGCTCCGCTGGGCCCTTCCTGTCAAGCACCGCTCCGCTGGGCCCTTCCTG
The DNA here is from genome assembly GCF_031143425.1 of Pleurodeles waltl. Lineage (NCBI taxonomy): Eukaryota > Metazoa > Chordata > Amphibia > Caudata > Salamandridae > Pleurodeles > Pleurodeles waltl. Next base: position 769,725,812 of record NC_090436.1, read on the forward strand.
TCAAGCACCGCTCCGCTGGGCACCGCCGTCTCAAGCACCGCTCCGCTGGGCCCTTCCTGCATGCACTGTTAACGGTTCACTGTGCCCACCATGCCTCCTCCTTGACCAGTGAAGACTGTAATCCACCTGATGGACTGTGGCTTTGCACTCCCCAGGATGGAACAGTGGGCAACCCACCTACTGTATAGACTTGAGAGACTGTGGCTTTGCACTCCCCAGGATGGCACAGTGGGCAACCCACCTACTGTAGAGACTTGAGAGACTGTGGCTTTGCACTCCCCAGGATGGTACAGTGGGCAAACCAACCACTGTAGAGACTTGAGAGACTGTGGCTTTGCACTCCCCAGGATGGAACAGTGGGCAACCCACCTACTGTAGAGACTTGAGAGACTGTGGCTTTGCACTCCCCAGGATGGAACAGTGGGCAACCCACCTACTGTAGAGACTTGAGAGACTGTGGCTTTGCACTCCCCAGGATGGCACAGTAGGCATGGTGGCCCCTTCGTGGATCTGGCGTCGTGGACTCATGTGGCTGTGGTGCCCCCCCCCCTTCCCTTCCCCCTGAGGTGCCTGTAGTTTTTTCATCAGATGCCCCTGCAGTGTTCTCTCCAGAGGACTCAGGTCTCCTGTGTGGGCTTTGCCCTTGTGTTGTTACACTTTGGCCCACGGACACTTCGATTTTCTTTTGATGTGCAGGACTAATTGCCTCGGTTATCCATTGCACTGTATATAGAATTATTTTGATATTGTTTTTTTGGCTAGTTGACCATTACTTTTCAGAGCCTATTTTGTACATACATTTTTATTCACAATTTAATTATGTCTTTGCATTTTTCTGGGGGGTTTGGGTGGTGTCACTGTGACTTGTTGCTCTGCATTGGTGTGTACATAGTTTGGGGGGGTGGGGGTCGCATATGTGTGTGCCGTAAGCTTTCCTCCTCCCCCCTCCCATGTGTCGTAGGTGCAGTACTCACCGTTGTCGTCTGCGCCGGCGTTCGTACTCGTGGTAGATGAGCAGGTAGACGAGAGCAGGTAGGATGTTTAATTCGAGTTCCATGCTGTCCTCCTTCCTTGTGGAGTGCGTAGAGGTGAGCGTTTTCCCGTTCGTAGTCTGTTTCTGCCGTGTTTTTATCGGCGGGGCTCCCGCCCCGGAAAAGGTGGCGGATTGGTGAGTTATGATACTGTGGGCGGTACATTGTCAGCCGCCTGTCTGTTGGCGGTGACCGCCGCGCTGTTTGTCTGTCCCGCCGTGGCGGGCGGAGTGTTAATGTGGCGGGCTGTGTTGGCGGTTCCCGCCAGGGTCAGAATTCCATTTTTTGGACCGCTAGCCTGTTGGCGGGTTGGCCGCCGCTTTATCACCGACCGCCAGGGTTAGAATCACCCCCTATATGTATATGTAAAAGATGGAATAAGCCCTAATACCCTAAGGAGAGTAGGTCTAACCTCCTACCTAAAAAAGGAAGAGCTGGGTTCGTTAAACCTAATCTGCCAAAACCGTGTCAATGAGAGGAGCCCCCAACCCTCGTTACCTTGGAATGAGGTCTCTATCTCAGACTCCGCAGGGACACGAAGATTGGGTCAGTGTCAAGATGACTGCAGCATCGGTATCAACGATGGTGGCGATGCCCTCTGGTCGGAATCCCTCTGATTATCTGTCTAAAAGTGTGTTGTATTTATACAGATCTACAAGGTCCCCTGACATAAGTGTTATTCATAACAATAGATAACAGGCATGCTTGGGACGGCAATTAATATCAACAATCCCTCAAAAGTATAGAGAGGGAAAATCCCTAAGTGTGAATGCCTACTGTATGTTTGTCTTTCGTGCTTGATCTTGACGCCTTGGCGCAGTGACACTGATAATAGAACCCATAACAAGTGGCCTAACTATAAACAAGGCCGCCATTTTAAAGGAAATAAATAATTAAATGGACTAAGCCAGAGCAAGCTAAGTAGGTTAAAAGTCACTGGGTGACGGGGGCACGAGTTTACAAGCCTACGGCTAAGCTAACTCCTGTTAATCCGTTAAAACAAACTAGGATTCACTACAGTGCGGCTACTCACCTGCGAGGGCCTCAAGGCGCTGTCACCCAGATATGTGGAACAAGAAGGAATGCGCTGCTTAGTAGCAGCTGTATGGTATCTCTGCTCTCTCTCTCAAGCGACCACCATTAAATATAAGTTAAATTAGCACAGGACCTAATCACAACTATAACACTAGAAATTAATTTGAAAGCAGAAAAACTGCAATAATGTAGACTTTGTTTGTCCTCAATGGAGACACCTGGCACAAAGAAATTACACAGGAATCTTAGAATTTTCCTTAGAGACTCCATTTGACCCATCTACGATATATTTATGAGAATGCAAGCTACGCTTGATGGTTTGAGAATTAAAGGGGCAAGAAAAAAAGATGGAAAGAGACAGAAAAGCAGATATAGAATGAAGTAAGATTCAGTCCCTCACAGATGTGAGTAGGCAGAATTCGACTGGTATTGCCCTGGCTGATGATTAAGTGGCTACCACCCAACTGAAGAGAAGGCAGTGTGAGATACAAGAGATCGAGATACCACCTTGCTTAAGAAGCTGTCTTGAGCGGAGACCTTGAAAACCAAACCTAACATGTCAACCTGCATTTCACTGAAATTCCAGAAGAAAGCAAAACTAGCACATTCTCTTAAACGTTTCTGAACAAGTAAATTTGTGGAGTCAGAGTGAACATATTGTGTCAAATGGCTGCTAGAGCTCATGGAAATCCATTTCAAAGAACTGAGGTAAAAAAATTCTAATGCATGATTGTCTATTCTTCAGTGATGAAGTCTCGAGTAACGTGGCTTTTTTAAAGGAGAAATTAATGCATTACAAAAAGAAAACTGAAAAGTTTACTTTTCATTTTCTAAGAGTAATAAGTGGTCTCTGGGACCACTGCCAGCTCTTAAAGAATTCTTGCACTACCTTGGGGACCTCTCCCGTTTGCACATGGCTTACCACCAACTTGAATATGATGGTAATTGTGAATGTTTTGCAACCACATTCCCAGTCACAAAACATTCTTACACCCCTCTGCAACTGGCTAGTAGGAAAGGATGTCCTTGGCACGCCCCTTCCTAATACTGACTCTCAAACCCTACTTTGTGAGTCAGTAATAGGTTACAAACCCCAAGTAGCGCGTTTTCCAACACAGCGCAACCAGATTTCACACGCATCGTCGCTGAGCATCAAAGTCATTGTGAACCTGCGTGGATGTGAGGTGCCCTGCCTGGAAATCAATGCATCGCTCTCTTGCGGGTGAGAAAACCAATGCATCGCCCACCCGAAAGGAGAAGAAAACGACACACAACCTCACCTGTGAGTAAGGAATAGATGCAACGCTTGCTTTTTCCAATGCACGCTCGCCCATGCTGCTTTATTTTTTACGCAAACTAGGTACTTTGTATAAAATCAATGTTTCCATTGTTTTCTATGGAGTAAGATTCTTATTTTTTTGAAAATTCATATTTTGGCTTGTGTATGTTGGATTTTTGTCATTTTGGTCTTGTTTGATTTAGATAAATATTACCTATTTTTCTAAACTGTCATGGTATCCATTTTGTAGTGTTTTCACTGTATTACCGTATCTGTGTTGGTACAAATATTTTACACATTGCTTTTGGGTTAAGCCTTTCTGCTTGTGCCAAGCTACCAATGGGGTGAGTGTGGGTTAACCAGGTGTGTTTCTCCTTTGCCCTGACTAGAGTAAGGGTCCTTGCTTGGACAGGGGGTAACCTGACTGCCAACTAATGATCCTATTTCTAACAGTAATGAATAACCCAGAACATGTGAGAGGCTCCATAAATGCACAGCTTCTTATAAAGATTAACATACATATTAAAATCATTGGAATTGGTTGACAAAGGTCCAGAGTCGGATTAGTCTATAGGAAAATCAGGCAGTTCCAGGTGGGCTGGTCTGACAGGTCAGTATATGGGCAAAGACGTTTTATGGCTTGGGCAAAGAGGGCAATTGCTCATGGCACCCACATTCCCAGGGCCCCCCTGGGAAAGTAAACCTTCAGTTTATTTAGCTATCCTCAGCCTACTTCCATATCTTAGCCTATCTCCTCTCTGTTTACCGCTACCTCAGAGTGTCTCCATCTTTGCACAAGGACAGCTTAAGGATTTTTGGTGTCCTGGGAATAAATATGTCAACAGTTTTTTGTATGAACATCATTAATTTCACGCAACCCGGCATGGAGCAGAGCCTGCAGAAGTCAAAGCAGTTATGCTTGGATTTACCAGTCTTGTCGCAAATAATAACAGGCAGAATAAACATAGGGGCATATTTACAAGACTCTTGCACCACATTAGGGTCAGTTGATGTGGTGTTAAGGTGACATTTTCCTTATGCCATATTTACAAAGTGGCACAATGCATGCATTGCTCTACTTTGTAAAGACCTTGTGCCACATTATGCCTGGGCCAGGCATAAAGTATGAGAGGGGGTGTCCCCCGCAGGGAGGCCCAAAAAAATGGTGCAGTGAAATCTACAATATTTCACTGCAGTATTTTTAGTGTAAATTTTAATGGCTGCCATAGACAGGCGTTAAAGTGATGCTCCCATTGTTTGGAATGGGCTTCCCTTGAATTTGGTGTATTAGTGGCATAATTTATGGCGCTAATCGACCAAAGTGCCACAATAGCATCAAAAGTTTTGACACTATTAGCCTTACGTGCACCATGGTGGGCCATATTGTAAATACGGTACACACATGGGTGGTCATTCTGACCCTGGCGGTCTTTGACCGCCAGGGCGGAGGACCGCGGGAGCACCGCCGACAGGCCGGCGGTGCTCCAATGGGGATTCCGACCGCGGCGGTAAAGCCGCGGTCGGACCGGCACCACTGGTGGGGTCCCGCCAGTGTACCGCCGCCCCATTGAATCCTCCGCGGCGGCGCAGCTTGCTGCACCGCCGCGGGGATTCCGACCCCCCCTACCGCCATCCAGATCCCGGCGGTCGGACCGCCGAGATCCGGATGGCGGTAGGGGGGGTCGCGGGGCCCCTGGGGGCCCCTGCAGTGCCCATGCCACTGGCATGGGCATTGCAGGGGCCCCCGTAAGAGGGCCCCTACATGTATTTCACTGTCTGCTGCGCAGACAGTGAAATACGCGACGGGTGCAACTGCACCCGTCGCACAGCTTCCACTCCGCCGGCTCGATTCCCAGCCGGCTTCATCGTGGAAGCCTCTTTCCCGCTGGGCTGGCTGGCGGTCTGAAGGCGACCGCCCGCCAGCCCAGCGGGAAAGTCAGAATTACCGCCGCGGTCTTTCGACCGCGGAACGGTAACCTGACGGCGGGACTTTGGCGGGCGGCCTCCGCCGCCCGCCAAGGTCAGAATGAGGGCCATGGTGTTGTTAGGGGATGCAAGAAAAGTGGTGCATCATCTATGATGCGTCACTTTCTTGTAAGTATGCCCCATAGTGCAAAATGGTCATAAAATTACCTTAGAGCCACAAGACACAGCACAGCATGATGGTATGATGAGTAACCATGTCCAACATCACATGAAAACCTCTGAACAATATAGGATTACTCCTCTTCATATAAAAAAGAAGTTGGGGCACAAGCTGAACTCAGCAGTCGAAAACACACCTTCATCAACAAATAAAACCAGTGCCATTATGAACAAAAATGCAGCTGGCCACACATCTGTTGGCCATACAGTTACATTATCAAGCAGCTCACAGGTGGATAATCCTTGTGAAGCCACCTAAAGGGGACATCCTTCTACCTACCCCTTCAAAAGATAAGATAAAGTCAAAATCAACCTCCAAAGGACAGCGGGATTAAGCAAAGCTATGCATCTGCAAAACAATGACCTGTATTTCCCACATCACTTCCCAGTTTCAACCTTGCTTCCACTTGAAGCAGAGAATAATAATCAGCAAGTCATTTTTATGCCTCAGTATGCCTCACAAGGCTAGCAGCACACCCTGAACAGAGCCAATATCATGAGGCTGTTTGTCAATATACCCACACTGAAACACTTCAAATCATCAAACCTGCTAGTAGCCAAATTCTTAACCAATGACAATCATGGAGAGCTGAAACAAACTTTCACTTTAGGGATGTAGGAGGCTGGCCTGGTTTGTAGTGGGTACCTTCGGTACACCTTATACCAGGTCCAGTTATACCTTCTTAGTGAAATGTAGTAGTGTTCTAGCAGCTTAGGCCGATAGAGGTAGCTGAAGCAGGAAGCTTAGGCTGAACTAGAAGACATGCAAAGCTCCTGCAATACCACTATAGGTACACAGTACTTATACACAATAAAAGAAAATAGTCAGTGTTACCAAAAATAAAGGTGCTTTATTTTAGTGACACACGGCCAAAAATATCTTAGAGGCAATACTCCTTCTGGAGGGAAGTATTATACACAATATATACACTAGGCACCAAAATAAGGTAAGTAAATAGTCATAGGATAGTGCAAACAAAAGGGAAATATCATGAATGCAATATGAAGAAATACGTCTGGGGCAACACAAACTATATACTAAAAAGGTTGAATGTGAATCACAAATTCCCCCTAGACAAGTGTAGTGTGTAGAGAATCACTGGGAGAGTAAGAAAACCACAAAGATGAGTAAAATACCCCACCCCAGAGTCCAGGAAAGTAGGAGTAAAGTACTGCAAGTTTCCTTAGGACACACTACAAGTCCTGATTAGAGTTATTGCAAGAACCAAGCAAGACTGCAAGCAACAAATGGTGGATTCCTGGACCTGAAGACCTGTAAAGAGAGGAGACCAAGTCCAGAAGTCGCAGAAGATTCCAGGAAGCCCCTGCCAACCTAGAAGATGGCGCAAAAGAGGATTCTCGGGTTGGAAGACGTCTGCAGAAGAACACCAAAGAAGATGGCTGTGGGTTCCTGCATGATGCAAAGAATGTCGCATGTGGAGATCTTGGATGCAGGCGAGTTGCAGCGCTGGATTAATCTAACAAGCCTTGGTTCAAGCAATGTTGCAGATTGCGCCAAAATGGCGCTGCCTGGACCCAAGAGGGACCTGAGGGCCTCAACTCAGACTGAGGAGGCAGAGGGGGCTCCCAACACTGGAGGGAACACACAGATGACCAGGCAGCACCCACAGAGGTCCCAGGACACTGGGACAAAAAAGGTGCAAATTGTGGTTGCTGCAGCACTACAGAAGAAGGTCCCACACTGCCGGAGAACACCTCAGTCAGTTGAGCGTCACGGGATAGAGTACTGGGGACCTGGGCCAGGCTGTGCATGAAGGATTTTTGCAAATAGTGCACAGAGGCCCAGGACATGAAGATGACGCAGTGCACAGGGGTACTGTCAAAATGGGGAAGGCAAGCTCTTAGCTCATCCAAATTTGAACAGCAGGACCTTAGGACAGTCTGTGTCGAAGGGGTCCACCACCTGTGTTCCAAGGAGCACGCTCGTTGCCAGGAGAGGAGTCCAAGAGAACCAGTCGTCATACTAGAAGGTGCCTGTTGGAGCAAGGAAGTGATTCTGTCACTTCACGGGAGATTTCTTCGGTCCTTCTGGTGCAGGGTGAAGACAGGGAGTCCCCAGAGCGTGCACACCGTGGAAATGTTGCAGTTACTGGCTGGAGCTGAACTCGCAGAGTCGAAGTAGCCCTTCTGGATACTTTGTTGCAGTTACAACGGTTCCTGAAGCAGTCTGGGTCAACCTGAGATCAGAAAATGAAGCAGTGGTTTCAGGGGATTCCTGATGGAAACTTGCAAGCAGAATCTGAAGAGAAACCCACAGGAGAGACCCTAAATAACCCTGAGAGAGGGATTGGCTACCTAACCAGGTGTGCACCTATCAGGAGAGGTCTCTGACATCACCCGCTGGTACTGGCCACTCAGAGGCCTCCAGAGTGTCCACACACCTTGGAAAACAAGATGGCTGAAGTCTGGGACACATTGGAGGAACTGTGGGCACCACCCCTGGGGTGGTGATGGACAGGGGAGTTGTCACTCCCCTTTTCTTTGTCTAGTTTCGCACCAGAGCAGGGACTGGGGGTCCCTGACCCGGGGTAGACTGGCTTATGCAAGGAGGGCACCAAATGTGCTCTTCAAAGCATTTCCAGTAGCTCTGGGAGGCTACTCTGCCCAAGCCTGTAAAAACTATTTCCAAAGGGAGAGGGTATAACACCTTCCTTCCAGAGAAAATGCTTTCTTCTACCTTCCTGGGACTGAGCTGCTGAGACCCCAGGAGGGCAAACCCTGTGAGGTGGCAGCAGCTGTAGCTGCAGTGCAAGCCTCAGAAAGCTGGTTTGGCAGTACTGGGGGTCCATGGTGGAGCCCCCAAGATGCATGGAATTGGCTCCCCAATACCAGATTTGGAATAGGGGGACAATTCCATGATCTTAGACACCTTAAATGGCCATATTCGGAGTTACCACTGTGAAGCTACATATAGGTATTGACCAACATGTAATGCACGCATGTAATGGCATCCCGCACTCACGAAGTCCAAGTATTTGGCCCTGGATAGCATGGGGGCACCTTTGCTAGTGCAAGGGTGCCCTCACACTTAGTAACTTTCCACCTCACCTTCAGTAAATGAAGGTTATACATGTAGGTGACTTATAAGTTACTTAAGTGCAGTGAAAATATAATTTGCCAAATATTTTTCCAAATATTATTTTAGGAACGTGTTCTCCTTTTCAGTAAGGGCATAGAGTCTACTGCAAGGTAGATTCACTCCTGGCTCAAGTTCAATCCTGGAACCGTAAGATCTGTGGGAAGGTAACTTCTCTGCCTCTGCTTGGTCAAACACTGCAGAGGATTCTTTATATTCTGGGGGAATGACAACCTTTTCCAGAGCACAAACCACATTGGATTTAGTAGCTAAAACTTGAGCGGGAGATGGTGCACTACTTATCTCTTGAGGACCATAACAATGTTTCTGACAGTAGCTTGAATTTAATTGGACAGTCCTCTTTTCCCAATTAATTTCAAGGTTGTGCTCCATAAACCACGGTAATCCCAGTATCATCTGAAATTGAGAAGCATCTATGAGATTGAAAGATATTTTTTCTTGGTGTCCTAGATGATTTTTCAGAACTATAGGCTCAGTTTCAACTGTGATAGGGCCTGAAGACAGGTTTGTTCCATCCACCACACAAACAGGCTCTGCAATTCTTTTTTTGACAAAATGTATTCCCATTTTTGTGGCATACTGGATGTCGCCGAAATTTAGTAGCTCCTGAGCCAATCATCACTGAAACCTCCTCCAGCTTCTTTTCTCTGAAGATGAGGTTAAAGGAGATGGTTAGATGAGGGGAAGCAGATTGTGAGCTGTTTGCTACTAATTGGTTTTCAGGGGCTGGTTGGTGTTGTGAGTGAACCAGGGTTACTCTCTTAGTAGAATGAGTTTTCTCTTTTCCTGCATTATCTTGTTTAGGGTTCTTTGGGCATTCTCTTACAAAATGCCCAGACAACCCACAATAGAGACATTGATTCCCCACAATAGAGACATTGATTCCCCACAATAGAGACATTGATTCCCCACAATAGAGACATTGATTCTTAAATCTTCTCTTGTCCTTTTCCACCTTAGACAGGAAACCTCTAACACTGCCAATTTGCATTGGCTCTTCCAAAGAGTGTGTCTTGAAGGTCTTGATACTTTCCTCTTTCCTCCTGTCGAAGCGTGGTGGGATAGGACAAAATTCTCTCTTTTGTTCAGCTTTTCATTCAAACAGACGCTGATCAATCTGTAAGACTAGATCAATTAATTTTGACACATCAGTAGGTCGATCTGGAATCTGGGCTAGCGCATCTTTTAGTTCTTCTCATAAACCTTGGTAAAAAACCGCAGCCCTTTTCCTCTCGGGCCAACCAGTCTCCACAATTGATTTGTTGAATTGGGTCAGATAAGAGATCAAGGGCCAGATGTAGCAAAACGCCAATTTGCGAGGTGCAAAGTGCGAGTCCATGCGACTCGCAATTTGCACCTCGCAAATTGGTATGCAGTACGGTGTCTCAGACACCGACTGCAACTCGCTATGGGGTCGCAATGACCCACCTCATGAATATTCATGAGGTGGGTCGCAAATTGCGGCCCCATAGCGAGTATAGGCACTCGCAAACATGGAGGCCTGCTGTAGTCAGCAGACCTCCATGTTCGTGACTGCTTTTAAATAAAGCAGTTTTCTTTTTCTCTTTGCAGCCCGTTTTCCATAGGACCACTGCCTGCTCTGAAAAAATAATTTTGTGAGCATTCACAAAGGGGAAGGGGTCCCTTGGGGACCCCTTCCCCTTTGCGAATGAGTTACCATCCACTTCAAGTGGATGGTAACTGCGAGTTGATTTGCGACCGCTTTCGCGGTCACAAATCAACTTAAATCGCGGTATGAGTCGCAATTAGGAAGGGAACACCCCATCCTATTTGCGAGTCGGAAACACATTTTGCGAATTCAAATATATTCACAAATATATACATAAAATATGTAATTTATATGTTTAAATATATACAGATATATATTTTCTACCACGCATATGTCTTAAACAACCATGTCTTTAACACAAACTTTTTGTGGTAAAGGCATTTTCATGGTTAAAACCTTTCATGTTAAGTGCATTTGTTGTAATGACGGATGCATTGTACTTACCACATTGTAAAGGCAATTGTGGTATTTGCACTTTTGGTTCTGTCATACAACCAGTCTCACCACAGTGTGAGTCCTGAGTTCTGTGTTCCCAACGTCCGGGACATCCGAGTTTAACTCCGCTGCAGCACCTGTGGCCCGAGGTGTGATCGCGTCACTGAAAAGTCTACACCGCACGTCTTGACCTGCTTGATTCACCTACCCTGCTAGATTGTAAGGATCCAACACCTAGTCAGCGATGCCACATCACCTTCCCTGCAACTGTAAGGAACCAATGCCTCACCTCTCCTGCATCACAGTAAGGAGCTGATGACACGCAGTAAGAAACCAACTCTTCACGAGTCCCAGGGATACCTCACCTCCCTGACTCTGTGCCACATCCTTGCTTCATCCTTTTCAAAGGTACCCCGTGACCAGCCCACACTCCCTTGTGATTGGAGTTGAACTGTTGGAAACAACTTTGTCAATGACGTTGTGATAGTCCCAGCTGGAGCCGTTGTGTTTCTAAGAGCTATACTGAAGTTTAATCTTTAAAAATGTGTATATTTTTTTCTGGATTTTTGTCATTTTGGTCTTGTTTTATTCAGATAAATTTTGGCTATTTTTCTAAACTGGTGTGGAGTACGTTTGTGGTGTTTTCAGTGTTTTACTGTCTGTCTGTGTTTATAAATACTTTACACATTGCCTCTTAGATAAGCCTGACTGCTTGTGCAAAACTACCAAGGGGGTGAGCAGGGGTTATCTCAGCTGTGTGGCTCCCTTACCGTGACTAGAGTGAGGGTCCCTACTTGGACAGGGTGCAAACCACTTCCAACTAGAAACCCCATTTCTAACAGCTTATATTAGTGATGAACATTTCTAATGGATGCGTTTTTTGGTGCCGGCATTCATCATCATGATGGACACTTACACCAAAATTAAACATGTTTATATTTTTGCAACTTGTGAATGTGTTGATTTGAAATTGATAGGCATGAGTTAAATTAAATTAAATCTAAATTTATACAAAAAAATGCACTAGACAAGCAAAGAGGCAATGTGATATTAATACATTTATAACACGTTGAAAGTTTAGAGATGACATTGGATATGCATTTTCTGTAGATCCACTTTTTGAATTGTGTAGTGCAATTACTACATTATATTGGATTTATGTAATTACAATAATGTGTACTGTTTATAATCTGATATGGTAGTTTAGGGAAAATGATTAAACACATCTGTATGGACATATTTCGAATTAGGGATCAATATGACATGTTGTGCAGGTGTCCACTAGCATAAAGGCAGTTAGTACCAAATCGGTAAATATACCTCATTACACACATATGCATTATACATCATTGCACTATTGCTTGCAAGTATGTTTTAAACATGCCTGAGTCCAGAGCTAATGTACACAGACAATTCTGATGGTAGCAGGTAAAACAATCACTCACCTTGAGTTCCGGCAATGACAGGATTGATTTGCATCATGGTTCAATATCAGCAGCAAAGGCAGGACTTGTGAACATGGGTCCATGGCAGCAAGGGAAATGAAAAGAAGAGAAAAGGGTACTTTTTGAGCTTATAACCCTTTCAATCCACCAGGTCAGGTGTGGAGGTTTAGCTGCCACAATTACGTCAGCGGGGAGGCACATTGTGATTGGCCTGGTGGTAAAACTGGCTGTGGTTCTGCCACAAGCCACTTTTGCCACTTTTTCTTATGGTGCCGTCAACTCAGGTGTAAACTTTTAGTGGTGACAGTAGTGTGCCAACAGACTTTCATCTATGGGCCTGTAGTATCTAAATACAACTGCGGAATGATTATCCAACAGAGAATTGACGGTGGAACCGATTCCAACAAGATCTAATTTGGGCCCTAAGTCTCTTATGGTGTATCAAAGGAAATACTAGCCACAGAATCCTCTCCTTATCTTTGAAAATCGGTGGGGTGCCTCCCTTGGGCACTGTGGGGGTCATTCTGACCCAGGCGGTCAGTGTTAAAGCGGCGGCCAACCCGCCAACAGGCTGGCGGTCCAAAAAATGGAATTCTGACCCAGGCGGGAACCGCCAACACAGGCCGCCGCTTTAACACTCCGACCGCCACGGCGGCACAAACAAACAGCGCGGCGGTCACCGCCAACAGCCAGGCGGCAGACAATGTACCGCCCACCCTATCACGACTCACCAATCCGCCACCTTCCGGGGCGGGAGCCCCGCCGATAAAAACACGGCGGAAACAGACATTTCCAATGGAAAACGCTCACCTCGACACACTCCACGCGGAATCGGGACAGCATGGAACCGGAACTCCACATCCTCCCAGCCATTGCCTTCCTGCTCTTCTTCCAGGATCACGAACGTCGCCGCAGACGACAACGGTGAGTACTGCACCTATGACACAGGGGAGGGGGGAGGAGGAAAGGTTACGGGCACACACATACGCCACACACCCACCCCCACCCTCACCCCCACCGAAATACCTACACACCAATGCAGATTGAAAAGTCAGAGTGACACCCCCAAACCCCCAAAACAAAAATGCAAAGACAAAAGGCAATGATTGTAAAAATAGAACTATATTATATCAATAATTAAGTATAGCGAACTTAGCAACATATAAAGAATTATTACACATCTAGAACTATATATATACAAGTAGCAAAAGTCCGGCACAGTTTTGCAAAGTCCAAATGTCTGTGGGCCTATGTGCAGCAACACATGGGCAAAGCCCAAACACGAGATCGAGTCCATTGGAGAGAACACTGCTGGGGCATCACAAAAATAAAATACTGGCACCTCAGGGGGAAGGGAAGGGGGGGCACCTCAGCCACATGAGTCCACGATGCCAAATCCACGAAGGGCCTCCATGCCCACTGTGCCATCCTAGGGAGTGCAAAGCCACAGTCTCTCAAGTGCTTGACAGGAGGGCCCAGCGGAGCGGTGCTTGACAGGAGGGCCCAGCGGAGCGGTGCTTGAGATGAGGGCCCAGCGGAGCGGTGCTTGACAGGAGGGCCCAGCAGAGCGGTGCTTGACAGGAGGGCCCAGCGGAGCGGTGCTTGAGATGAGGGCCCAGCGGAGCGGTGCTTGACAGGAGGGCCCAGCGGAGCGGTGCTTGACAGGAGGGCCCAGCGGAGCGGTGCTTGAGATGAAGGCCCAACGGAGCGGTGCTTGACAGGAGGGCCCAGCGGAGCGGTGCTTGAGATGAGGGCCCAGCGGAGCGGTGCTTGACAGGAGGGCCCAGCGGAGCAGTGCTTGACAGGAGGGCCCAGCAAAGCGGTGCTTGACAGGAGGGCCCAGCGGAGCGGTGCTTGACAGGAGGGCCCAGCGGAGCGGTGCTTGACAGGAGGGCCCTGTTCAGCGGTGCCTGTCTTGGCGGGGCTCTGTTCAGCGGTGCTTCTCACGGCGGGGCCCTGTTCAGCGGTGCTTCTTACGGCGGGGCCCTGTTCAGCGGTGCCTGTCTTGGCAGGGCCCTGTTCAGCGGTGCTCCTCATGGCGGGGTCCTGTTCAGCGGTGCTCCTCACGGCGGGGCCCTGTTCAGCGGTGCTTCTCACGGCGGGGACCTGTTCAGCGGTGCCTGTCTTGGCGGGGCCCTGTTCAGCGGTGCTCCTCACGGCGGGAACCTGTTCCACGGTGCTTCTCACGGCGGGGCCCTGTTCAGCGGTGCTCCTCATGGCGGGGCCCTGTTCAGCGGTGCTCCTCACGGCGGGTCCCTGTTCAGCGGTGCTTCTCACGGCGGGGACCTGTTCAGCGGTGCCTGTCTTGGCAGGGCCCTGTTCAGCGGTGCTCCTCACGGCGGGGCCCTGTTCAGCGGTGCTTCTCACGGCGGGGCCCTGTTCAGCGGTGCTCCTCACGGTGGGGCCCTGTTAAGCGGTGCTCCTCACGGCGGGGCCCTGTTCAGCGGTGCCTGTCTTGGCGGGGCCCTGTTCAGCGGTGCCTGTCTTGTGTTTCGAGTGAACCACACCTGGCCAATACTTCCTGCTCAGTCAGCATCGGACCTTTCTGTTGCGGGGCCCTCCTGTGATGGAGTCCTGGGGCCCTGGGTCTCCTCCGATACCCCCGGAATGGGGCTGGTGGGGCCCTCATGGCCAGGTCGGCTGCTCCCTGCCTTTTGCGCTTTGCTGCCCTTGCCCTCCTTGGCAGACTCTCCGTGGCCCTTGGCTCCCTTATCCGATGTGGCAGGTGACGGTGCAAGGCTACCCTCCTTGGGGGGAGGCGTATCAGGCCTGTCGTGTCTGCCCTTCAGTTTTTTGCTCCTCTTCCCAGGGGGGGGGGCTGGCTGTGCCTTTGCTGCTGGCCGATGTCCCTGCACAAGGAAAGGGCGGACTCCAAAAACCAGCCACAACGTTCTTGGGAGTTGCTGGGCTGGTGGTGGCTGAGGTGTTTTTGGAACTCTTACGAGATGGAGGGGGTGGTAGCTGGAGTTGGTATGGGAGTGGAGGAAAAGGATGTGGTTGTAGGAGAGTCAAGTCTGGTGTCTTTGGGTGCAGGTGCTTGGGCTGGAGGCTGCCGTGAGGTGGATGGCTGTTGGTTGGGTGCCTGCCTGCGTTTGTGTGGTTTGGAAGCGGGGGTGACAGACACACTGGGAGAGGACACAGGGGACGTGTACATGGCAGTGGGAGTGGTGACTGCACGTGTGCGGACTGGTGTGGAGGGTGTGCTGGTGATGGGTGTACTGACTGATGGTGGTGTGCATGCAGGTGTGAGTGTAGATGTCACAGGGAGGGAGGAGGGAGACGAGGAGGTGGGAGACACAGAGGAGGTAGTGGCTGTTGGCATGTCTGCATCTGTATGTTGCATGTGTGAATGCTTGTGTGTTCTGTGGTGCTTATGTCTGGATGAGCTTCCCTTGGGTGTTGAGGTGTGTGCAGGCTGGTCTGTAGGTGTGGATGGGATAGGCAGAGGAACAGGGGAGTGGGACTGCGTGGAGGGAGTTAGAAGAGGGAGGCTGGAGACAGGGACAATCGCTGCCGTCAGTGCTGAGGCCAGAGCGTTGAACGATCGCAGATGGGCAGCCTGACCCGAATGAAGGCCCTCCAGGTGTGCATTGCTTTGATGCACCTCCCTCTCCACACCCTGGATGGCATTCAAAAGGGTAGACTGCCCAACAATGATGGTCCTCAGGAGGTCAATGACCTCCTCACTGAGGGCAGCAGGGGTGACTGGGGCAGGGCCTGAGGTGCCTGGGGCGAAGGAGATGGCCGCCTTCCTGGCCGTGCGGGCACGGGCCGAAGGCCGAGGAGCTGCTGGGAGGGCGGAGCTGGTGCGCTGGGTGGCGGCTGTACCTGTAGTATCGGTGGGCACGGATGTTGCCGCCACCGCAAGGGACCTCCCATCCGAGGACGTGTCGGTGTCGCTGGTGTCACCACCGGTCCCCGTTGTGGTGCTCCCCTCGCCCTCCGGATCACTGGTGCCCTCGGTGTCTGTTCCTGGGCCCACCTGGGCCTTGTGACTTGCAGCTCCCTCGTGCTCCGATGGAAGGATGGAGAAATAAAGACAAGTTGAGTGCATGCATTGGGGACACCGTTGGCGGAGAGGACAGACACAGAAGCCCCCTGCACTACGCTGCGCACTTGGGGTTCACTACTCATTCCCTGGGACATGCCCTGCAAGCCTATGGGCGACAACTGCCCACACAGAATACACAGGTCCATGAATAGCGTTACTAGGCACCCTACAGAGGTGGGGGGCGGTTGCACAGGACCATACCTCACGGAGGGGCCTAGCCTACAGAAATTGCCCTGGCCTAGGGATACCCACAGCCCTCCTCCCCACCCAGGCACCTCCACTGCGCACAAATATAGCTGAATGTGCTGGTACTCACCCCCTTGTGTCTGCTGTGATGTCCTCAAGCACCCATCTAAATCGGGGTAGGCCACCACCAGGATCCGGGACATCAGGGGGGGTCAAGGTACGACTGGCACCCCTCCTAGGTTGGGAGGCCATCCCCAGCAGAGCCTCGGCGGTCTTCCTGCTCCCGGGGCGGATGTCCTCCCACCTCTTGTGGCAGTGGGTGCCCCGTCTGTTGTGGACCCCCAGGGCCCGGACGTCCTTGGCGATGGCACGCCAAATGTCGATCTTTTGATGGGCGCTGACCTATGTGACATGTACAGGGGGGAAAAGAAACATCATCACTTTTCTGCATGCTCGATGTGAGTGGCCCCCCCTCCCCAAACTTGCCAGGTGGCACATGCTCTCATCTGTCGTGCCATGCATTCGTAATTCGCTCCCCTCCCCTCCATCGTACATCCACCCCACTCATCACAGGCATTGCCCACTATGCATTGGCCCCCGTGTACTCACCTGTTGGTCTGGAGGACCGTAGAGTAGCGCATACTGGGGGAGGACCCCGTCCACGAGCTTCTCCAACTCTTCGGAACTGAAGGAGGGGGCCCTTTCCCCAGTGGCATCAGCCATTGTCACTTCCAGACCGAGATCACAGCAGCACTTGCAGTATAGGTCCCCTCCTGTGGATGCTCAGGTCTTGTGTGATTAAGCAGAGAGAAAATGGCGGTCACGCCCGCGGCGGTGCGTACCGCGGCGGTGCGTACCGCGACCGCCGGCGCACATTGTCATTGGCTCCTGAAACCCATAGGGTTCAATGTTAACCAATGCTGCTTTGCGCCGCGGTCTTCGACCGCCTACCGCCACGGCGTGCCACGCCAGCGCAATGACCTCACTTCACATTGTCACACTTCACAGGTCAGGCAGCCGCCATTTCAAAGGCCCACATGGCTTAATTCCTACTGCGTCACACATGGCTAGGCCTTGCATCGACACTCATACAAGCTATTCAATCCAGAGAGATTCGTGTACTGTGCAGGCTGTGGGAACTTACCTGTGGGTTGATTGACTCTGTGCTCCATATTGTCCTTCCTAGGCACCGTCCGCTGGGACTTGCGAGGAGACGGAGGAATGTTCCCGTGTACAGACCGCTGGTGGACCTGTCGACAATGGAAGAACGACATGTCATACTCACCTACAGACTCAACAGTGCCACTATACAGGAACTGTGTGCCCAGCTGGAGCCAGACCTGATGTCACCCATCCGCCAACCCACAGGGATTCCGCCTCTAGTGCAGGTGCTGTCAGTACTCCATTTTTTGGCTAGTGGATCATTTCAAACTACAGTGGCCATTTCATCTGGGATGTCTCAGCCTATGTTTTCAAGGGTGTTGTCCAGAGTGTTGTCTGCCCTGATGAAATACATGCGGAGCTACATCATTTTCCCTGAGGTGGGTGACTTGCCTACAGTGAAGGGTGATTTCTATGCCCTTGGACACATTCCCAATATCATTGGTGCCATTGATGGTACCCATGTGGCTTTGGTCCCCCCCAAAGACAATGAACAGGTGTACAGGAACCGAAAAAGTTATCATTCCATGAATGTCCAGGTGGTCTGTTTGGCTGACCAGTACATCTCCCATGTAAATGCCAAGTTCCCAGGGTCAGTGCATGACGCGTACGTCATGCAAAATAGCAGCATCCCTTATGTGATGGAACAGCTACAGAGACAGCGTGTGTGGCTAATTGGTGACTCTGGTTACCCCAACCTGCCTTGGCTATTGACCCCAGTGAGGAATTCCAGGACAAGGGCAGAGGAACGGTACAATGAGGCCCATGGGCGTACTAGGAGGGTGATCGAGCGGACCTTCGGCCTCCTGAAGGCCAGGTTTAGGTGCCTGCATATGACAGGTGGATCCCTAATGTACTCACCAAAGAAGGTGTGTCATATCATCGTGGCCTGCTGCATGCTTCACAACCTGGCTTTGCGACGCCAGGTGCCTTTTCTGCAGGAGGATGGTCCAGATGGTGGTGTTGTGGCCGCTGTGGAGCCTGCGGAGAGTGAAGAGGAGGAAGACGAAGAGGACGACACAGACAACAGGGACAGAGTGATACTGCTGTATTTCCAGTAACACACAGGTAAGAATCTACTCCTGCATTTTATTATATCTGTAACAGTACTGGCTCTCTACTGTCTGACCTTTCACCCCAATATATGGTAACTTAGTTGTGAATTTGCCTTCCTATTTCAGTGATGTGGTCCCCACGGAGTGCCCTCTGGTTTATTTCCCCATGGACTACTGCTGTGTGACACTGGTATGTTGTCATCACAATGTATTTGGACATTTTTGGTTGGTTATATCGAATACATTTGGTTTAAAAAAATAAATAGCAGACTCCAGATGGTTTTTGTGCAATAATTGTGTTTATTGAAGTGCACAAATTGTTGTATAGTTCAAAAAGGGTGATGGGTGATGGTGGAGGCATGTCCATGGCAGAGTCCAGACTCACGTTCGCACAGGTGCATTGTCCATATGCCTGTGGAAGGTGGAGCAGGGGCAGTTCAAGGTTGGACAGGGTGAACAAGTGGGACAGTGGGATGACATCCTTGGGGATCCGTGCATGGCGGGGGTCTTGACATCCTACTCTGTCTTCTTCCTCGATCTCAGGCCTTTCTTGCGGGGTGGTTCATGTTCTGCAGGGGGTGGGGTCCGGGTGGGCCGTTGCTGTTGTGTCGGGGCCTCCTGACCACTAGCGCCGGCGGAGGTGGTGGGCTGTTCTTCCTCCATGCTAGTGGCAGGGGCCCTTTGGGGGGCCACATGGTCCCGCAATGTGGTGACAATCTGGTTGAATGCCACCACGATTGTACCCATTGCGGAACTGATGCTGCGCAGTTCTTCCCGGAACCCCATGTACTGGCCCTCCTGCATGGCCTGGATCTTCTGGAACCTGGCCAGGGCCGTCGCCATTGTCTCTTGGGAGTGGTGGTACGCTCCCATGATGGTGGTGAGGGCCTCTTGGACAGTGGGTTCCCTAGGCCTGTCCTCCCTCTGTCACACAGCAGCCCTCCCAGTTCCCCTTTGTTCCTGGGCCTCTGTCCCCTGGACGGTGTGCCCACTACCACTGCCCCCAGGTCCCTGTAGTTGTTGGGGTGGTGGGTTGCCCTGGGTGCCCTGTAGTGGTAGACACACCTCTGCTTGACCTGTCCTGGAGACAGAGGCATGGGCCCGCTGGGTGGGTGCTGTGCTGGGGTTTCCAGAGGGGGGTAGGTCTGCTGTGGCCTGTGGCTGCCTGAGGGGAACCGACTGTCTAGAGGTCCCCGATGGTCCGGGCTGGTCATCAGGTTCTAGGTCGACAGAGCTGCTGTCATCACTGGGGGCCTGTTTTTGGGGTGGGATGGACATTTCTGGACCCTCTGGGCCGGTGTGTTGGCATTCGGGCCCTGCAGGGGTAAAAGAGTATGGTTATTACTTCTGTGTGTGCCATGGCGTGCGAATTGTGGGTGCCCTTGTCCCCCAGGGCTGGCATTCCCTTGTGGGAGGAGTTGTGAGGGTGGTTTGGGGGGGGGATGGGTATGTGCAGTGGTCATGCTTAGGTGATGGGTGTCCATGGTTTGTGTTGGCATTCAGGGGTTGGTGTTGGTTTGGGTGGGTGGTGCTGGTGAGACATTAGCAGGGAGGATATGTGCTGGGGGTTGGGGGTGAGGGTGGGGGTGGGGGTTGGCATGCTGGTGGTTGGGGGGGGGGAAGTAGTTGAGATTAGACTTACCAGAGTCCATTCCTCCGCCTACTCCAGCGAGGCCCTCAGGATGCAGGATGTTCAAGACCTCTTGCTCCCATGCTGTGAATTCGGGTGGAGTGGGTGGGGGTCCGCCGCCAGTCTTCTGCACAGCGATGTTGTGTCTTGACACCATCGCCCGCACCTTCCCCCGTAGGTCGTTCCAGCGCTTTCGGATGTCTTCCCGATTTCTGGGATGCTGTCCCACAGCGTTGACCCTGTCGACGATCCTTTGCCATAGCTCCGCCTTCCTGGCTATTGTGGTGTGCTGCACCTGTGTGCCGAAGAGCTGGGGCTCTACCCTAATTATTTCCTCCACCATGACCCTGAGTTCTTGGTCCGAGAACCTGGGGTGTCTTTGGGGTGCCATGGGGTGGTGTGGATGAGGTGTGGGGTGGTGTTTGTGGTGATGAGTGTAGTGGTGTGTGGTGTTTTGTGCGTAGATGTAGTGTGGGGGATGATGTTGGGTTCCTGTGTGTGTTGTGGTTTGCGTTCCCTGTGCTCTCTCTCTGTGTATTGCGCCTTGTCTCTGAATTTCGATTTGTGGGGGTTTGTGGGTGATGTGGGTGTGTGTTTTATATCGTATTGATTGTGTGGGAGTGGTGTTTGTATGTGTATCAGGTGTGTGTATTTTGAATTATCCAATGTGGCTGTGGCTGTGTTTTGGAAAGACCGCCGCGTGGATTCGTGGGTCGTAATGGCATGGGTGTATTTCTGTTGGCGTGACGGTGGAGGTTTGGTCATCTCCAGTTTATCGCTGACCGCTGATGTGGCGGCCTTCAGTGGAGGTCGGGTTTTTAACGGTTTGGCAGTTGTGGTTCAGAATGACCCTGGCGGGTTACCGCGGCCGCGGCGGTGTTATGGCGGTCTTCTGACCGGCGGTAACTGCCTTTTACCGCCAGGGTCAGAATGACCCCCGGTGTATTTAATTCCTTTTCAGCAGGACTCAGGCATTCTCTGGGTTTTTTGAAAGTGAAATCTCCATTCACTTGAATAGCAGTGGATTAACACCAATGTTGTTGCCATTCTATACACTACACAGCAGAAGTGGATGAGCGTGCTCATGTCCCTTCCTCCGCTGCTGTTGCTGCAGTGTCTAACAGTTGCCTTCTACTTTTGTACCCAGGCTTTGGTCTCAGGCCCTGTTGTTTAAACTGAGACGCCTCATTGCCATTTGACTCTTAACCCTTGCACAGACTGTGATTTAATTTGTCTATTTTATTTTTGGCACAGTGATGCAGGAGGTTACCACTGGCCATAATAGCTTGTTTAACAGTGCCTTAGAGAAGATGCTTTGTGTCCCATGGACTGTAGTGTGCAGGGTGGAAGGCAGCACTTGGTGTGACTTACAGTTTTCTGCCTGTCTTTACTAACTCTCTGTATAACTTGAACCAGAGATGACTATTTCCTTATCCCTCAGTGTACATAGATACTATTCAGGATCACTAGACTTCTGGAGACTGAAGTATCACAGGAACAAGGAGCATTTAACTTAACATGCAATTAGTTGATATCCTGCCTACTGCTACTACTGGGGAGTCGCATTTAGAAAGCTGAGCCAGTGGTGCCATATATGTGACCTACGTGAACGGAGCTTCTGTTCATCTTATATAGGCAAGCAAACTTGCATCTTCACCAAATTATCAAATGAATGACTAATAAACCTAAAAAATTGACTAGAGACTAGATGAACTGGCTAAGCCAAATTTGCTCCCTGAGTTCAAGTCCAACTCACTTCACTAGCTTGACTGACTTGACTGACTTTATTAATTGTCAGTAGCAATGCAACTTTAAGCTATTCTATATTATTGCCGCATAGGGTGTAGCGCAGGGGGCAGAAGTGAAAGTATCTATAACTACCTACTAAGCAGCTCAAAATATATAAATGTTTAGGATTAAAAAACTGAAAACAAACAGGGAGGATATGGTGCAAAAAGGGGAAACAAGAAATCTAACACCTTTCTTGATACATATCTGGCATGCTCACGCCCATAAAGAATCATTGTAACTTGGATAGTGGGAATAACATGCACATACAGTCATCACTAGATGTACCGAACACTATACGAAAACAATACAACCGCCAGTCTCATTACTGTCATTGCTAGCTCCACTGGTTCAGAAACACCTATAGCACCCACCTCCGGACTCAATTCCATCCAGGTGCTACATAAAAATGCAATCTTGAGTGATTCCAGCATGGTTCACCCAGGAAGATTAACTAAGAGAGCTAAAAAGCCATTTTTTAAATCAAGGACCTAAGATGGGGTTTTATTTCCCTTGCTTGGCTTTTGGAGCAATTAACCCTACATCTGGTTCCCTCTATACTTAATGTATACCATAGGGAATCCAGTGTATCACTGGGAAAATTGTTAATCTTCATGCTCAATGATAGTTTGCTGTTAGTCGATGGGAGCAATGGAAACAGGATTAGTGCTACCATTAGTCTTACACATAACTCGATCAGATGTCCCATTACCCCAACATGACTCTGGAGACTCTACAGGGTTTGGGGGATATGTAAGGATACAAGAATAATTATGTGGTCCAGATGGCTCTCAATTTTTTCTCACCAATTGTGTTTAATTACAGTTGAGGCAGGGTTAACATGCAGACACATATTGAGGATGATTTTGGACCTTTCTCTCCAGTCCACGAGGCAATGAATGCTAGCTCAAAAATATTGTATATAATTTCTTTGTTCATGTTTGCCTTGTCACAGAAAGACAATTTTCAGCTGAGGACAACAATAGTAGCTATATTGGAGAAACGTGCCACATCATTGTGGAGTATGGCCTAAAAATGGCATTGAGGCCCTCATTACAACCTCAGCGGTCTTCTTAGAAGACAGCCAAGGCAGCGAGTGCCAGAATACTGCCAGTGCTGGCGGTATTCCTGGCTCCCTATTTCGACTTTTCCGCTGGGTCAGCGGACGGTAACAGTGTTACAGTCTGCTGGCCCAGCGAAAAAGTCACATCAACATTGCTGCCAGCTCGTAATAGAGCCGGCAGCAATGCTGATGTGCAGTGGGTGCAGTAGCACCCGTCGCACATTTCACTGCCTGAAATTTGGGCAGTGAAATGTGCGATGGGGCTATGCCTTGGGGCCCCTGCACTGCCCATGCCAAGTGCATGGACAGTGCAGGGGCCCCCAGGGGCACCCCAAGTCCCCCTTACCACCAGCCTTTCCACGGCGGTGTTTACCACCGTGGCCAGGCTGGCGGTCGGGGACTCATAATCCCCAGGGCAGCGGTGCTTGCACCGCTGCCCCGGGGATTATGACCGCCAGGCTAAAGCTTGGCTGTATAGTGGAGGGGCCCACAGTATGGCCGTGGCTATAGCGCCACGGTCATAATAGCTGGCGGAACACCGCCAACCTGTTGGAGGTGTTACCACCAGCTTACCGCCAGCCGCCAGGGTCGTAATGAGGCCCTTATTTTTTTTGATCTGCTGAAAATCTTTTCCTTAAGAATAGAAGATATAATTGAAGAGATCAGGCCCTTACCAATTGAATTGGATAAAAGGGTAACAAGACACTGTAAAACGTATTATTTTTGAAGTCTAGACTCAGGTCACACCTCCTGCTGTGGTAGAGCATCCTCCACCAAATCTCAAGACAAACAAAGGTGAGCAACAAAAAAGCATTGCACCCAAGCAAAACTTCTCTAAATGTGGATCAGATAGTAGTCCGGGAGATTCATAGGGAATCCAGACCAAACAGGATCATGAATGATCCATCACTGGCTACCAAGTTCTTGACCTTGTGCACATTCAAAGGCTGTGAGGCATCAGAAGTGCTGCAACCCAAGGAGGCTGAGAAGGCTGCTACAAATCGGCTACAGGGATGATGAATTTAAAATTGACTGCAACAAAGCAGCTGAAAAATCTACAGGAAGTGAAGAAATTAAGTCAAGTGAGTCCTGAGTAGAAAGTAAGTACTAGCCTAATAATGACTGAACAAGTTTTTACTATATTCCAGGTGTAAAATAAAAACAAGTCTGAAAGCACCACAGCAGGTGCCCAAACGTGTCAGAAATGGGTCCAAATTGTAGACCCTGACCAACTACTTCTTGGGTTTTCACTAGGCACCTGTTCCTCACCTGGAGAGATGAGCAAATGAAACCTTGCAGACACAGGTTTCAAACATTTTGCAGATAAGCAACACAGATGGGCATCAGCAAATACCAAAGCTAATGATTCATCTCAGGTTCCACTTGCGTATTCTCGCGAGGGACTGTTTGAATGGCTTACTATAGGCTTCTAAAACTAGTGTAGCAGCTTGATGTCCATGCACAAGATTTCTATCTTGCTCCATTGGGTAAGAGGGACTTCCTTATCATGATGGAGGAACCATGGGGTACATTTGACCAGGTAAAATTAGCAGATGTGTCCCCAACCATGCTTCAGTAATCCCACATGACATTCTAAATAGAGGTAGCTTGCTTTGATTAGTTAAACAATTTTAGGTGTTAAATGAAATTGTTTCAAGGAAGATATTGTACACAGAATTTTGTTCATGTCCCAAAATAGGGAACAAATAGACAGCCAGACTTTGTTGGGAGGCTACAGAGCATTTTACATTTTGTATGCTCACAGAGAGAGGTTAGGAAACCTGGGAATCAATGTCATTTCTGTGCTTCTAGGGAAATGCCTCTTCTTTTCGAGAAGTGTGAAAACTCAAACTGCTCCTAGCTCTGATACTGTAAGTAGAAAGGTAGATTTATTAACAGGAAGTTGCTAAAACAGAAGGTCCCAAGACTACTGTTGTGGATGATATATCAAGTTTGAAAGTGATTGTCATAACTATGACAAATAATTGGCCACGTGTAGAGATTAACTCATTGGAGGATATTGGCTAGTGCAATCTTTGTGGCACAGAAGAATGCCCTGTCCCAGCAAATCCCAAAGTGAAAGGATCATTTGACCATCCAGGTCCCCTAAAGCCACAGCACTAAAAAAAGGAATGTAGGGCAAGATGTACTATTTTCCATTTAAAAAAGTGAATGCTAATTGTGCACAGACGTTTTATGAATGGAATTATATTTTGCAAACCAACCATTGTACTAGTAAGTCAGCTCACAACATAAGGAATCACAGGGAGTTGAAGAATGACCTGCCTAGTTAAATTTTATCAAGCAGGAGGCAGTGTGTGATCTGTTGTGAATGAGCCTGTGTTTCCTAAAGGAGCCTGTGATACTTTAAACACATTTTCCATTTGAAAAAACGTCTGGGTGTCAGTCAGTGGTCCCTTCTGCAAGTCCATCTAACAATAAAGCATGATTGCAGGCCTGCAATGTCAGGACAAAATCAGACTTATCAAGGCAGCTTACTTATAATTAGGGTTTGTACGATACTATAATCAACTTGTCGGTCCTGCCTAGCTGCAATGTAATGGTTAATACGTCATTCAAAGAATCATCCAAATAGCACAATGGCTTCATGCCCCCACAAGATAGTTATGGAGGCAATAACAATGTGTGTTTATCAAGCAACAGAAGATGTTTGAAGTGGGACCAGGTAGGGCTAGAAAACATTGGAATATTGATGCCATCAAATTCCTCTATAGGTACTCTTATGGGGTCTGTGGAACCATATTTTAGAACCACATCAATGTACAAAACTACATATGGCAGTGTTCAAGCACATTGACCTTCCTCTTATCAAATTATCATCACTAGAAGAGTTGCAAATACTGGTTGTCACCACAGGTTTGAGGGTCCTTGTGAAGTAGCAAAGGTAATGCTACTGGTGACCTTAAAAAACAACATGTGAGGGGACATTATACCAAAAAAAGAAAATGCTATAAAGCCACAATGAGTGAGAAGGAGCCAGAGAAAGAACAATATTGACAGCAAGTTCTCTCTTGGACTGTTTGATCAAAGGATGCCTGCAACGTTTGGTGCAATATAGTAAGTTCAACAAAGTACACACATCAAAACCAGAGACACACATTAATGAAGATTAAAGTTTCGCATATTTTTCATCCCTGTATTTTGATGTTTGAGCCCAGCCAGGGAACCCTATGTAGAGTGTCATCAGGTCAAATTCAAAAGATGGAGAACTTTATCTGAAAACTAATACAATTGTCAAAAAATGGACGATGGGGATCAGTTTTGATAAAATACCAGCTGACCTTCACAAAACAGACCTCACTCAATGGGTCCGATAGATCACATTCATGAATAATGATATACTTAATGGAATACCCTCAAAACCAACCTGGCCTTGAGCAGACATTTTCCCTTTGTATAAAAACAGAAATACTCCAGAGAATTATCACTGAAGAAGTCTGCTAAATAGTACCCAAAAATCTTTTCATACGTAGTATAAGCAGAACTAGTTTGAAAGTGAATATGTTGCCTAAGCATATCCGTAACTGTGCAGCCATCTTTCTGCTCATTTCAAACTGTGTCTCCAGGTTGTTCCCATCTCACTCTCATGCCTTCCATTTTAGACGAGAAGTTTGTGAAAAGTTTGTCAGAGCCCGAAAGTTAACTTTTTTGTACTAGTTTCATCATTGTTTGGACACTCTCCCATGACTTCAGATCCTGCACCTGTGTAACCCCTTTGTTTCATTCTCACCTCATTTTCTCCACAGAAATCCAACGTATGATAATACATACACTTCTGCCTTGTCTCTGCATGGATAGATTAAGGTTAATTGGTGTAATGGAGGACCCCTTGTTGCCCAATTCTGTGATTCACAAATTAACATTTTTAATAAACATTTGCATTTTTTGAATTGGCATGTGAGCAGATTTCCTTTAACACTAGAAACATTGTTGAGAACAGGTCAAATTGCCCAGTGGGCTTCAAAAGGAAAATTCGCACTATCGTTTTAGGTTCTACCTAATTTTAGAAAAATATCCTTACTCAAGTCTGAACCCGTGCTAGTGGACCTCACCTCTGCTTTTGAAAATGGCTTTAGACAGCTGGTATAGAGTTCTCTACATGCTCTGGGGTTTGATCTGGCTTTTTGACGATTTTAGTCAGGGTTCATGAAATTTTGCCACGACTCAACAGACCTGCTCGGGAAACCACAAAGCTTCTCCCTGTCGACAACACATTTGCCAAAACTGCTCACAGTTTACCACCCTATTCTTTCTGTATGTAAACCAAGTGGTAGAGTCACTTAGCACTTGTACCATTGATGCGCCAGTGCTAGAAAGGATCAGGATTGTTACACTAATGATACTCTTTTGTTTCTAAGACAACTAAGGTTCTGTAGAACTTAGTAGATACGTTTTCTTAGTCCCGAAGACTAATGAGCTTAGTAATTTATACAGGGAAAACGAAGCTGATTATGTTCAAACCTCGTAAAAGTATTAAGAAAAAATCCCCCCTTGAAAAATTATATGATTTTATGTATCTAGCGTTCTGGGTATCTTAAAAAGTGGAAAATCCATAGATCATCAGGGTCGGACTGGGAAGAAAATAAGCCCAGATACCAAAATAAAAGAGGTCCCAAATTAGTGAATTAAATAGCTAAAAAAGAGGCCCATGTTTAAAAATCAGGGCATTTTTGAATTTGTAATGATATGCTGTGAGTGAGTTTTTTAAAGGTATAAAAGACTGCGTGGATTTTGAGCCTGCTACATTGAATGTTTGTGGTAATGTCAGGGAATTAAACAGTAAACTCCAGCTCAACAGGCAATGCAAAGGCCAACAAACAGCCAACAAAAGGCTGACACACTGACCTGCTAGATCAGCACTTCTGCCACTGCCTGATTGCCTCATAGGCCAGCCCGACTGTGTCCGATGTTGAGAAGACTCTTTACAAAGAGCAGCAACAACTGTTTGCTTTGTGAGGGAAAATGGCAGACACATGAAATCACTCTCCCTTCAGATGCATAAAGCACAGACCCAGAATACGTTGCTTTATGGAGCAGAACTATGGGGTTACTCCAATGTCATTCAACTGTCATTTTGTGAAAAGGTACTTTTAAGATCACTGATAAGACTACTTCGCAGCAGCCCAGCAGCCTAGCAGCCTCACTTGGGATCAAGGACATTGCGTTACTCGCCAAGTTAAGGCCACTGTTGTATTGAGTTACAGTATGGGTGACATCTGAGCTAAGCCATAACAGGGAGGACTAGCATGAAGTTTTAGGTCACATGGGTTATGGACTGCTTGACTATTGTAAGTACGTATGGGATCTCTTGGGGCACATAGGCCTACTGCATCTTTGGTCCTCCTCCAATTCAATTGTTAACAGCGCAATACCTGAGGTCAAGTTAGAGTTCAAACTTTGGGATACCGGAGAAGCTGTTTTTAGCCACCATGCATTGGAGCTTGACCAAAGCATTTTTACTTATAAGTGTGCATCTAAACTTGGGCCGCTGTTGAGAAATGTGAGCATTCATGACCTGACATTGGCACTGAAATTGGCAAAGTGAGGTACTTCGAGAACAGAGTATTTCGCCATTTGCTAAAACGTTGGATACTAAGGCAGCATTTTATCTACCCAAGGCAATGTCATTTTATAGCTGTATGTGTAGGATTTTTTTTTATATTGTTAAAGTTTATAGTTTTATGGGTTACTTCAGAAATAAACCTATTGATTAAATAAATTATTAGAATCTTCATCACCCCACAAGAGCATGGAAACCTTTAGAAAATTGATGGCTTGTGCATTTTATGCTATAGGAAGGATTCTGTGGCTCCAGAGTGTACTTTGTTTGGTTTGGAGATACAGAAGCTCTTTTCAAGGAAGGATGTGATCTTGTTTAGACAAGCCGGTATAGACCTAACAAACTGGCCACTTTTAATGAGGTTGTACAGAGAGCGATCTTAATTTTAATAATAAAGGCATCATTTTAAATATTTCAGTATATTTATGGTGTCACCTCAAATAATTCAAGCAATATGGGTTTATCAGCCTTCTCTATTCTCATGTATACACACATATATATATATATATATATATATATATATATATATATATATATATATATATATATATATATATATATATATAGAACATAAGCCTATTATAATATGGCAGTCAAGTTGCCCCCCCTAAAGTGTCTAGATTCACATCACTGTGTTCAGTGTGGACCGGATCACAAAGCAATATCGTGTGACTAGCATGACTTACTCATACATTTTCGGAAACATTAATGAAAAGGTTTTGCAAATCCTGAAAACTTATGAGTAAATCACACCTAAAAAGAGAGGAAAACACAACTACTCAAAGAAAAAAAAGCATTGTGAATATAGATCTGCAATCGAAACTGTTTAAAAACGGAACACTACAAAATATCCAATCATCTGTGTGTCTCAAGTGGTAAAACTATGAATACGCATAACCTTAAAATGTGACTGAAAGGGTGTAAATGTTTCAAATAGTACATTTGTTTTGATTTGAAAACGGAAAGTGAATACTAGTGCATAACATTGCTGTTTGTTACGTAGAATCAGATAGTCTTATTAAGGTTCTCACGTTGTTCTATTTTATTACAGTATTATTTGTTACAACTTCCACAGTTAAAATGTGTAGTCATATTTATTGGACCATATCCTTATAAATTGATCCATTCTCTAAAGAAAGACTTATTTTTGTAATGCGCAAAAATTTTAAAGCTCGATACTCAATTGTTAACGGAGCCCCATAAATGTATCAACTGAAAAGGTACAGAATCAACGCTAAAATGGCCTCATTCTCACCTAAATGAATACCCGGGATCCATATCACACACATCTTCCAGGGACACCACTTTATTTCCTCTGTGTGCTGTTGACACTCTTGAAAAGCTATATCCGGTACCATCTGCAGTGCGTGACATTGTTTACAATTTAGTCCTCACTGACAGGTCCAGATATGACAGCTGTCATATCATCTAGCCGGGATGAGAGCGGAGAAAACCCAATATGAACAATAACCTATTTCACAAACAATATTGCCGTGAAACTAAGCGTATTTTGGAATTAAATTCAACAACATTCATTTGTTCGTGGCATTGGGCAAGCAATGCTTTTATAAAGGAAATGCTTTAGAGGAGAAGAATAACATGAGTGGTATTGATATTTCTCCTGTGTGAATGTTTCGTTCAGGTGACGGTTGTCTCTGTAAGGATGCCCACAAAAACAAATGCCTAAAACAGCATTAAATAGGACATGGGTAACCTAAAAAACTATGGTCTCGGTGTATGATTTCTTTGCACTTTGTTAGTAGGCACCTATTCCTAATTCAGACGTGATATCAAAGACTTTGGCAACATTTAGCTGAAGTATGGGTACTAATAAACATTTCTTAGGGGCCTAAACGAATATTTTAGGATTTGACCCAGGACTGCCTTGGTGTTTGAAGGAACACAAGAGAAATTTAGTAGGATAAATAACATTTGTAGGAACGCACAAATGATATAATTAAAAGTGTAAGTAATCTTCTGAAACGCAGTTAAATAGTTTGAAATGAAGTATTGTCCCAAAGGTTTGTTAATCATATGATGTAATCTATAAGCACCTAAATCTGTATAGAGTGTCCAAGATGGATGAGGTAATTTTGAAGGGCGTTTGCCAGGTGTCCCTAAAAAAAATGTACTTGCAATGGGAATATTATTAAAGTAGCTGGGTGTTTGGGAGCAGGGGGTCATACCCAAGAATTTTCGTAAAAGTACTGCAAAGTGGTGCATTTTATATAGAATTATAGACAGTGTGTTACAGGGATGTGTAACTGCTGGACCCCTGGCCTGCACCTGGACACTGCACCTGCTGCACACTTGGGCTTCACCACAAGAAGGACTTTGCCTGGCTTCAACTGGTTCAAGGAGGGACTCCCTGTTTGCTTCAGGTCAAAACCTGCTAACCAGAGTCCCCTGCACCAACTCCTGAAGAAACTAACCAGCTGACCACTGTCCAGTGGCCAAAAAGGAGTTTGCACCAGGTGCATTCTGTGAGTTGTAGTACGCACCCCCAAGGAGCATCTCAGAGCTTCTGGAACCTTGGGGTGAACTGTGGATCTCAAAAGAACCTGAAAAGAACATCTGGAAGAAGATACAGACGTTTGGAGAACTTTGGAGGACTTTTGGAAAAAAACTCCATAGAGGGACCAACCCGCCATGGCAACTCAAGCCGGCTTGCCTCAACCGCAACCCGGCCTCACTTGCAGGTTCGTCCTGGTGAAGAAAATCTCCAAAAAAGTGACTAAGTCCGACCGTAGAATGTTGACCGGGACCTCCCAGGCAGTGCATCCGAAGAGGGCTCCAAGGTGTCACAGTGTCCTTTCCTCAGGATCTGCACGTCGCTGAACAAAAGGCCCACCTTCCGGTGTCACCAACTCAGAAAGCTATTATAGCACAGAGTTATGATGAAGCCAGTCGGGGGGAAGGGAATTAGGGTAGGAACAGCAGGGAGAGAGATCTGAAAAGAAAAGGTTAGAACAAATATGCATTTACTCATTCATAGAAATGTAACTCATCAATAGACTCTTGACTAAATGCATCTCCGAGATATCAGATGGAGACCCCTTTTGGAATGAGGGCAAATCCCCTTCTTTGAAACATGGAACAAGAATAAACTACGACCTCAGAACCAAGAGATGCAAGAGCTTTGGACTATGATTATACTCAGAATTTCAATCATGTAACATCTATGCATTCATAACATAAACCTTTGATCATGACCTAGAAAAATTCAAAGAATTAAATATGCTTTTCACATATTAAGCTTTCCAAAGAACAAAGAAAACTATGATTTGCTTATCTCCATAAATACTTTCACAGTCACAACTATAAAGGCCGAAACGTTGTTACTCATTGAACTTGAAGTGCTTTACTTATAATACCAGGTAGCGCTTTTACTTGTCTTGCCTTAAAGCGCTATGCTCATTATGCTAAGGGGACACTTTTACTCATGTGGCCTGAATCACTTTGATTGTTGTGCCTGGAACCTTTTACTCCTGTGGATTGAAGCACTTTGATTGTTGTGCCAAGAGCGCTTTACACCTGTGGACTGAAGCGCTTGAATTGCCGTTCCAAGAGCGCTTTACACCTGTGGACTGAAGCACTTGAATTGCTGTGCCAAGACCGCTTTACATCTGTGAACTGAAGCACTTGAATTGTCATGCCGAGAGCACTTTACATCTGTGAACTGAAGTGCTTGAATTGCCGTGCCAAGAGCGCTTTACATCTGTGAACTGAAGCACTTGAATTGCCTCACCTAGAGCGTTTTATTTCTGTGAGCGGAAGAGCTTGAATTGTCGTGCCAAGAGCGCTTTACATCTGTGAACTGAAGTGCTTAAATTGCTGTGCCTAGAGCGCTTTACATCTGTGAACTGAAGCACTTGAATTGTCGTGCCAAGAGCACTTCACATCTGTGAAGTGAAACACTTGCTCGTTGTGCTAAGGGGCGCTTTATTTCTGGAAGTAACAACTTCCTCCAAAATTGGGTTCATCAAGGCCTTACTGCTACGAGTACGACCTACTCATTTTTTAATGCACCATGGCAGCAGGGATACTTCGGTTGGATGTCACTCCGCCATGCAGGAACTCTGCTCTTCTTCAGAGAAACCCCCACGAGGTCTGGCTGCATTGAAGTCTCCAAAATAGTGAGCAACGTGCTTGGGTGTGGCTGGGCTTTATAGGCCTGCCACACCCCAAGATGGCTGCTGCCTCTAAAAACATTGGAATTGTAGTACGTTCATGGTATTGTACTGATAAGGGCATCTTGTCCACCAAAGCCCTGAACCTGCAGCTCTATGAGCTTTGCCACAGGGCAGACGACGCTGATGGCCACTTTTGGAACAAGAGGGGATGACAAGTGGTGCGCATAAAGCGCCACAGAGTCACGCAGCGGAGTTTCGGGCGAGACCTGGACCACGCATGGCCTTATTCCTGACACAAGGACGTTGGCTCAAGATTCAGGTTTACCCCGGTCGATGGATTTTCACCTCAAAAAAACGACTAAGTCCGAAGGTAAAAATCTCCACCGAGGGCTCCTGTGTCGCAATCTGAGGAAGAGTTCCAGGAGGTTGGATTGGACTGGCAGGTTCGTCCCGCTGAAGAAAATCTCCAGAAAAACGACTAAGTCCTAAGGTAAACTGTTGACCGAGGCCTTCCATGGGCTGCAGCCGAGCCCAGCTCTATCACGGTTGTCCTTAAACTTTGACTTTGCCCCATTCGAGGTGCGACCAGATTGGCACATTTTGTTTCTAAGGGCTAGAAAACATCTCCGGTTCCCCTTATCCGTTTTTATTCGTTTTGTTGTAATTTTACAGCTATAAATATTTCCTATTTTTTAAATTGATTTTGGATTTTTAAACTGTTTCCTTTGTTTTATTTAATTACTGTTTTGTGATACTTGAATGCTTTACGCTTTGTCTCCTAAGTTAAGCCTTGTTGCTTGTTGCCAAGCTACCAAGGGTTGAGCTGGGTTTAATTTACTGAGACCTAACTGGACCTACGTGGAGGTTAGTGGCCTATTGCTAAGTGTAGGTACTTACCTGCCCTTACCAATAACCCATTTTCCAACAAAAAACATCTGTTGCTAAAGCTAGAGTATCCAGCCTCCAGCTGAAGAACTGAGGAAGCTGTGCATTCAAGCCAGGCGCAAAGAGATCTATTTGTAGAGGTCCCCATTTGTGAAGCAGTATATTGAAGATGGAAGGATGTAGCCTCCAGTCGCTGGAGTCGAACAGGAATTGGGAATTCCAATCTCTAACCGAATTTAGTTTCCCTTGTAAATATTCCACCCAAATGGATATCTTTTGTCATAGACAAAACTCCCAGAAGCTTTTTGCTAACTCTGCTAAAGGTTCGGACTTGGTGCCCCCTAGGTGATTGATGTACCTGACTGTCAACAAGTTGCCCATTTGAAGAAGAATGGAACACTGAGCTTTGTTTTTTGTGAAACGTTTGAATGCAAAGGAGCCTGCAAGCATCTCCAAACAGTTGATGCGCAATACAAACTCCTGTGGAGACCATGTACCTTCAGTCGATATTCGACCACACCTTGCGCCCCAACCGGTCAGACTTGTATTGGATTCTAATGCAAGATCTGGGGCTGAGGCAAAGATAGTCCTAGCCACCACTGGAGATCTGTTCAGGATTCGTGATCTAGGGGGATGTGGTCTGAATAAGCTAGACCTCTAAGAAGATGAAAAGTTTTCAGTCTCTGAAGAGCGCAATAGTGGAGAGGGCCTGGGAATATTGCTTGAATTGACGAGAAAAGCAGTCCTACGATCCTTGCAAGAGATCCTAGGGTGATGGAAGGAAGGCATACAAACTGAATTATCACTGACTTTGTAGCTTTCACTTTTGACTTGGGTAGGTGAAGAGTCACGTCTATGGAGTTTATGGGGAACGCTTCAAACTCTATTTTTTGAGAAGGGACAAGATTACAGTTTTCCTGTGTTTATGAAAAAACACAGGTCTGATAGAAGAAGTGTATTGCATTTGGGAGAGAAGGGATTGAAGATTCTGTCGCATAAACAACATTTTGTCCAGATAGTTAATTAATCATATACCTTGGGCTCTGAGGTCGGCCACTACTGGCTTCATTAGTTTGGCAGAACACCAAGGACAGAAGACAGACCGAAAGGAAGACAAGAAAATTGCTACATTTCTCCTTATCATTGACAGTGGAGAAATCTCCTGTGCTCGCGATGAATAGGAATAGTGAGGTAAGCATCTTGTAAATCCAAACAAACCATCCAGTCAATTTGTAGAAGAGCATGTCTAAGATGCAAAATGGTTTCCATTTTGAAATGACAGTATACGACAAATTGGTTGAAGACTCTTAGGTTTGTGATCGGTCTAATTTTTTTGTTTTTCTTGTGTATCAAAAATATAGCACTTAAGAAGCCTAGGGGATGAGGGGAAGTACGTTGAATTGAGTGCTTTCGTAGAAGGGACTGGATTTCCTGAAACACCCTAGAAGTCATTTCTGCAGAGAACTTTAGAGGGAAACGGATACAAGTCTGAAAAGCAGTGTCATAAAGCTCTATAGAATAACCCTGAACCGTGTTTAACACCCATGCATCCGAAATGATGGATTCCCATCTGTGGAGGAAAATCTTTAGACTACCCCCTACAAAAAGATGGCCTGAAGGAACACTTATTTGCTGGTTGAGAAGCCTTGTAGAAACGCTGACCCCTGCCTCTGAAGCCTTTTGATCTTTGGGGGTAAAATTGCAGACAAAATTCTTGGGAAGAAGAAGTGAAGGACCCTTTATAACCTTGAGATCTTGGAGTTCAGCCAGTAAGGCGACTCCTTCCTCTACCGGCCCTGGCAAAAAAACAGTTCGAAAAGACCGTTTTTAGCAATTGCTGTGCTTTGTCCAAATAGGCAAAGCTTGTGACATATTTGCTTAGCTCCTTGATAAAGGAGTTCCCCAACAACAGGCTATCAGGCTTGGCACCAGGATCCATCATTAGTAGATTTGACAATTTAAAGTCTAATTTTAATAGCAAACCTTTTGCGTCTTTCGTGTGTCATAGCCGAGTTGGCATTGCCCAAAAGACAAAAGGATCTATGAGTCCAAAAAGACAATTCTTCTGGATCAATAGAGGTATTGTCTAATCTGACTGTCTCAGCCATGTCAAAAATACGAAATAAAGGACCCACTATGCCTTGCATTTTGTCTTGGCACACAGACCATGCCCTGTCGACCCCTTTGAGCGGGTCTTTGCCAAATTTTGTAAAAAATGTCAGCATTGAATGGTCAATAGTGGGAGTGTTGGTAATATGTAGGGGTAACAAGGGTCTTGGACATTCAGCCTTCAATTTAGCTCTTGTTTGCTTATCCAGGGGGAGACGTACTTTGGCTATAATATATTCCACTACATGTTGTGAGGGCAGCCACTTGGTAGGGTTGGGAAGGTGGATGAGTTTATGATCAAACATAGGATGACCTTCCAATTCCAAAACAGTTGTGGAGTCAAAATGATTGTTAGGTGAGGCAATTCTCTCTTGTTTTTTTAGGAACTGGATCAAACCAAAAATCTGAATTGTCTAGATCATCAGTAGCATTGTCAGAAACAGGATCGTTAAATTCGTCATCCGTATCATGAATGGTAGAGATCAAAATCTTATGTGTACTGCTCTCTAAGTACTTAGTTTTGCCTTTACTTTTTGCTTCTAGAGCATTCCCCTCCTTATAAGGAGGCCTGTGAGGATCTTCAACCTCCGTCCCATGTGGGATAGACTCACCTTCCATAAGCACAGATTTTTTATTTGCTTGCTGACTTGAAGAAGCTACCATGGCATCACACTTTCTTCTTTCCCCAGCAGATAGGGCCATGTGAGATTATGACATTAAGGACAAAACTGTGTTTTCAAACTGCTTAGAAACCTTATTCATAGAGGCTGAGACTGCTTTAGCAACAGAAGAATAAATAAACTGTTTTATGTTATTTTTGAAGTCCTCCTCACTGTCATTGTTTTTATTGGACGATGCATTAGAAAACTCCATAATAAACAACAATGTCGGAAAAAATGCCTTTAATGAGGAAACTGTCCCACAACGGGTTAAAAGATTAATGGGAGGTCCTGTTGAGAAGACAGAGAGCTAGCCATTTTCACTTGGCTACCTCCATGTGAAAATGGGGCGTGCCAGAGTAGATAGGCTGCACACCCGTGAGGAAGGAAGCATAAGCTTTGGGCTGAGCAGATGCTTTGCTTCACGCAAGCGACAATATCAGCTCCAGGAGACATCAGAAGTTGCAATAAGAAGGTTTGAAGAAAGGAGTAGCCTTCAGTTACAACGCATGAAGAGGAAAATGCAGAGAATCGAAGACGCCATAGAGAAGGTGTGAGTCACTAATGGTATCGGTCATGAGGGGGGAACCGTTGCGCATTGTGGCATAGGGTAAAAAGGAAGATTAAATATGAAAATACTTAATAGAAATGGTAACATATCAACATTAACATGCAAAATTATCAAATAATGCTTTGAGTTGATGAACAATTGAAAAATATACTTATCTTGACTGTGAGCAGCAAGAAAAGAAGGCTACTTGCAGTCCAGTTAGGGATATCTTAGGTGTGCTGTATATTGATTGGTTCATCCTGTTGGTTCTATTTTGTTCCCATTGGCCGAGTTTCTTTCCTGGCCTTTTTGGATTTGTAGGTTTCTCTCTTGACTGTGGCTGCTATTTGAAATAAAGCAAGAAAAGAAAGCATAATGTGAGCCTCCGAACTTGACATAAAATTATACAAACGTACTTTAATTTTCACTGAATTTTTTTTTCAGGGACGTTAGAGTTAGGTTCAGATTTTACATACACAAAACCATAGACATTTCAGAAGTTATATTTACCTGAACCAACTATAACTTACTCCTGCAATGTACTGCTTACGACCTTACATATTACATCACTCATGATATGGTCAGTGTCATCCATGATGATATTCATATCACTTCCCGCAATACTGCCTTAGTGTGCCCCAGCATTTGCCAAAGACAGAAGTGGCAGGGAACATTACAATAAAGCTGCATTTTTCTGAAACCACAAAGTGGGCTCTTTGTACCATAACAACTTAGACATCAATATGGACGGAATATATCAGAAAGGCAGAGTCCATTTCACAGACGGGGGCAACAGGGTGTTCCTCAACAATTTAAAAGACTGCACCCTGTTCTATGTGTAATGTTCTTCTACACACCATAAACACAGAGGCTCTTTCCGGGGCCAACCCTTTTCCTAAATACTGATTCTTTTTGTTTTCAAATTATTTTTCCTAATTTCTCATTCAAATCCATGGATCCACCGCGGATCCCCGGCCAAATAAGAGGACTACTGGCAATGTTGCAGGTGGAAACACAATGGATTCCCTGATCCACATATCCTGCTGCAATTTATATAACTGTATCAGTGCCTGTTTGTGGGTGTGTGAGTAGTGGTGTGACTGTGAGTGTGTGAGTAGCTGTCTAGTGCCTGTATGGGTGGTTTTCTGGATCTGTGAGTGGGTGTAAGTGGCTTTATGTATGTGTGAGTAAGTGTGTAAGTAGTTGTGAGGATGTGTAAGTGTTCTGTGAGTGTGTGTATGAGTGGGTGTGTCATAGTGCCAGTCTGTAAGTGGGGGTATACGTGGCTGTATAGGTGTATGAGGGTGTGAGTGAGAGGTTTTAAGGCTATGTTAACGGGGTGTGAGTGTGTGGTGGGTATGTGAGTGGGTGTGTGAGTATTTGTGAGGGTCTGTGAATGGGTATGTGAGTGTTTCTCTGAGCCTGTAAGTGAGTGTGTAATTGGCTATATGAGCGTGAGTGTAAATTGGGTGTTTAAGTGGTGTTCCGAGTGTCTGAATTGGTGTGTGACTGGTTGTATGAGTGTGTGAGTGACTGTGTGAGTGGGTCTGTGAGTGCCTGTGTGGGTCTGTGATTGGGTGTGTGAGTGGATATCTAGGTTTCTGAGTGGATGTATCAGGGACTGTACAAGTGTGTGAGTGGGTGTGTGAGTGGCTTTGTGGATGTGTGAGAGGGTGAGTGGTTGTGTAGGTGTGTGAGTGTGTTAGTGGGTGTATGTTTCTTAAAATAGGGTCTGGATCCATGGATTTACCATGGAATTACACAGGGGCCACGCGAAACATCACAGTGGGTCAGTAAATCCTTGTGTGCCCCCCCAATTTTTTTTCGGGCTATTCCTTTCCCATGAGGGGTCCCTCACAGACCCCTCCATCAGTCCCATGAGGCCAGAATACCTCTACCCTGACCCCTTCTGTTACCTTTTAGTTATATTTGTTCCCCAGGACTGAGTCTCGATACACAAAATGGCAGCCGCAACTTTCCTATCAGGTTGCAGCCAGCCAATCATGGTTTTACTGATGGTGCATGGATCCGTGGATCCACCACTGTGGATCTACAGTGGATGTACATCTCTAGATATACATTCCTCTATTTTCTTTAATAACCCCAAAACTATTGAACAGATTTACTCCAAATTACACAAAGTGATCTTTCTGGACCAAGATCTAGCTTTCTGCTAAATTTGATGCTGTTCCGTCAAGCGGTTCAGGCTGTATGGGAAATTGCATGGGGAAAAAGCATTTGAGACCCCTTCTTTTTCTCAGACCCCCACTTGACGAATCACCCTGAAACTTTAGCAGCAGCTGACGTGAGTGGCAAACTACTTTTTACAAACAAATCTTTGTGAATGTTCGTCAAATGGTGCCAAAATTATTAGCAAAACAAAAAATGCTTTCCCTATGGAAACTAGGTCCTAATTATAATTACCTGCTGGGATGTATCCTACTGGTGGTCACCAAAAGGTAGTTATTGTGAGGTCAGTGCTTCCATAGGAAGAATGTTTTTGATCTTTGTTTTTGTTTCTCCAATACCTTTCACACTGTTTAACAAATATTCAATAGACATATCCCAAAAGAAAAAAAGCATCCATTCCAGCTCCTTCCTGGAACGTTTTGAGTTGCTCCCTCAAGCAGGAGCTGAGAAAAAGGAGGGGTCCTGCTTTACTGGTCAGGGTTACCAAGCAATCTGATTTGCTGACTGAACATCAAGAGAACTGTTGTTGCTGCCACTTTAAAAACTTGATTACTTTATTCTAAGCTTTCTGAAAAATAAATAGAACCTCATTTACTAAGTTTTGGTGCAGGGCAGCATTGCAAGCCTTTATGTCATGCTGCTATGCGTCAAAACAAAAGGGCAGGAATGCACCATATCTACAAGATACAATGCATTCCTGTCCTTGTCCCCTGCGCTGGCGTACAAATTGCTGCCATGCCCAATGCAGGTACCCTTGCACCAAGGTACAAGAATGCATGCATAGCGGGGATGATCGTTTTTGTGCAGGAAGGGACACCTTCCTGCACAAAAACAAAAACAAGAGGTGTTTTCCTCCTTCTCTGTGTGCAGCAGAATGCAGAACACATAGAAAGGGGAAAGAACAGGGAGAAATATTGTTATTTTTCCCCTTTGTACTACCCCTACACACCCCTGAAGTGGCATAGGAAACTGGCGCATTCCCAGGGTTATGAAACTTTGTAAATCTGGGAATTAGATCAATTCCAGGAGTGCTGCATGGGAACACCCACAGCAACACCCATTGAACGCCCCTTTCATTCAGAGTAATATGTATGAGGGAGCCATATTTTCAAGGCCATGAAAAGCCAAGCAAGGTGGTTTTGTATGTTCTTGTGAATATGGCCCTGCAGCCTGCACTGCCGGTGCATCAAAAAAATGATGAACAGGCAGTGCAGGCCTCTTGTAAATGAGGCCTCAGTGTACAAGGGAACTGGGTAGGTGTCTTCTGACCCACAACTTACCCGGCCATCCTAAGGCTAAAATAAAAAAAATACTCATGCTGTGGGTCCAACACTACTTTCAGCCCAGCCTTTTGTGAGAGTGGCCTGTGTGATCCTGCAGAAATGCTGTGGGGTAGTGTGGGACCATTCAAGCAATAGAAAGAGATGTTTGGTCTGTCTTGAGATACACTAGAGTACACTCATGCAATGGTACAGCAAAAACATTTTTTAAAAGGAGAAAATGTGGGATAGCTGTCTGTGGGAGGATTGCATAACTCTGGGGGTTTGGCTGGCAATGAGGGTTTGGCTGCCCATGGGGTTGACTACAGGGCTTGGCTGCAGGCCAGGACCGGTAATTGACCCCATGCCACACATCACTGAAGGCCATGATTGGAGGGTGTGGGCCTCTTGTGGAGATTTGGGTGTAGGGCCTGGGTAAATATGATTGGAAAACCCCAGAAATTAATTGACAAATGTAAAAGTTAAAGTGAAGTTATCATTAGATATGTTAATAAGAGCTTTACTTTCTTTAAAAAAGTCCCTAGAAGTTCACTGAAAAAATCAAAGGTTAAAGTGAAATTATACTTAGGTAAGGAACTAAGATCTTTGTTTACTTAAAAAAAAACCAATAGAAACTGAAAAAAACAAAGGTTAAAGTGGCATTATTACTTTAAATTAACATAAAAAAGATTATTTTCAAACAGAAACACTGAAATTGACAGGTTATAGTTCATTGAGCTATCTATAACTTGTGCTCCCGCCATGCATGAGTTATGACCACACATATTTTACCACTCATGACATCTTAAATAACATTGATATTATCACTGATGATATCCCAAATTAAATCAATGATGACATCCTTGATTATGGGGATAAATGGGACCAGGAGGTGGGGTCAACAAAGTACTTGTGGTGGAACTGAGAGTGTCTGAGAATTTGGAGGTGGGAGAGCACCTGATGTGGTTGAATGCCTAAACACCTGAAAAACTAGGAATTCCAGGGGATGGGCCATCAACGAGTATTAGAGTAAGGATGGAAACATTGTACTAGATTAGACTCAGGGGGCAGAGACACATTGTGCCTGAGGAAACAGTTAAAGGCCCTAACTACAACCCTGGCGGTCGGTGATAAAGTAGCAGTAATACTGCCAACAGGCCGGTGGTAATTACCACCAAATTATGACCATGGCGGTGAGAACTCAGCTAGACAGCCACTTTACCACACCGACCGTCAGGGTGGATACAACAGCCACCATGGCGGTAGCCGCCTACAGCCAGGCGGAAGTCAATTTTCAGCCCACCATATTAAGGACCTGGAAACCGCCACCTTTTCTGAGGCGGTACTACCGACATCAAAAGCCTGGCGGAAACAGGGAAATGACTCACCTTTGGAGACACAGGGAACAACCACACCACCATGGAGCCTGAACTTCAAATATTCCAGAGGATATTCTACGTCCTGCTCCACCACGAACACCAATGACAGCGAAGACGACCACAGTGAGTACAGCCACCTAGTACACAGGGGAGGGAGTGAGGAAAAAGAGAGTGACACATACATACACAACACACACCCCCACCCCCACTCCCAACACAATACACACAATCAGCTGCAGTAATAAAACATATTTAGCCCGTACCCCTGAGGATTAATGCAAGGACAACAGGATTGTGTAAAAGTGAGTTTAATAATAACAACACAGGAGAAATATGCAATGTAATGGTATATACATGTGCACAGTTCAAGCAACACTGCCCAGTACATATTGTGCATGGCTACAGGCTAATGTCCAAGGCCCCACTTGTCACCTGCAC
Organism: Pleurodeles waltl; assembly: GCF_031143425.1. Lineage (NCBI taxonomy): Eukaryota > Metazoa > Chordata > Amphibia > Caudata > Salamandridae > Pleurodeles > Pleurodeles waltl. Next base: position 769,767,987 of record NC_090436.1, read on the forward strand.
CAACACGGAGAGAACACTGCAGGGGTATCATTTGGAAAAGAGGCAGGCACTTCAGGGGGACAGGGAACAGGGGGGGCACCTCAGCCGGCAGATGGAACAACACCACTGGTTTTGGAGGGGGTGACATGCCCTGTGCTTGGTCCTGGGGAGTGCAAGGCCACAGTCTCTCAAGCGGGTGACTCCCCACTGGCTCTGGAAGGAGCAACATACCCTGTGCTTGGTCCTGGGGAGTGCAAGGCCACATTCTCTCAAGCGGGTGACTTGCCCACTGGCTCTGGAAGGGGCAACATGCCCTGTGTTTGGTCCTGAGGAGTGCAAGGCCACAGTCTCTCAAGTGTGTGACTTGCCCACTGGCACTGAAAGGGGCAACATGCCCTGTGCTTGGTCCTGGGGAGTGCAGGGCACAGTCTCTCAAGTGGGTGGCTTGCCCACTGGTTCTGGAGGGGGCATTGTGCCCTGTGCTCTTGATCCTGGGGATGCTGGGGTTGGTGGGTGTCTTACCCACTGGTTCTGGAGAGGGCATCGTGCCCTGTGCTCTTGATCCTGGCGAGGCTGGGTTTGGTGGGTGTCTTACCCACTGGTTCTGGAGGGGGCATTGTGCCCTGTGATCTTGATCCTGGGGAGGCTGGGGTTGGTGGGTGTCTTACCCACTGGTTCTGGAGGGGGCATTGTGCCCTTTGCTTCTGATCCTGGGGAGGCTGGGGTTTGTGGGTGTCTTACCCACGGGTTCTGGAGGGGGCCTTGTGCCCTGTGCTGCTTCTGATCCTGGGGAGGCTGGGATTGGTGGGTGGCTTACCCACTGGTTCTGGAGGGGACATCGTGCCCTGTGCTTCTGATCCTGGGGAGGCTGAGGTTGGTGGGTGTCTTACCCACTGGTTCTGGAGGGGGCATCATGGCTTGTGCTCTTGATCCTGGGGAGGCTAGGGTTGGTGGGTGTTTTACCCACTGGTTCTGGAGGGAGCATCATGCCCTGTGCTCTTGATCTGGGAGTGCAAGGTCCCAGTCTCTCAGCTGGGTGTCATATCCACAGGATTTGCAGGGGGCAGGCCACACAGCAGCCCATGGATTCAGGACTACATATCGTCAGCCAGCGGTGACGGCTGCTCAGTGGTGGTAGTGGTGCTGCTGCAGCCGCTGGTGGGGGGAGGCTCCAGCCCAACCCCTGCAGACTCGGATGGCTGCCCACTGGTGCTGCTGGTGGTGGGGGAACCTCCTGCCCATCCCCAGCAGCCTCGGACGGCTGTCCACTGGTGCTGCTGCTGCTGCTGCTGATGGGAAGCTCCAGCCCATCCCCTGCAGCCTCGGATGGCTTCTCAGTGTTAGTGGTGGTGCTGTTGCTAGTGGTGGTGGGGGGAGGCTCCAGCCCATCCCCTGCAGCCTAGGATGGCTGCCCACTGGTGCTGCTGCTGCTGGTGGTGGTGGTGGGGGGTAGATCCAGCCCATCCCCTGCAGCCTCAGACAGCTGCAAAAACCATGGTTCGTGGTGGGTGCTCCTTCTGAGTCCCTACAACAGGCCCCTTGTCCTTCCTGCCTGCTGGTGCTGGCTCCTTGTCTTTCCTGGCAGCAGCTGGGGCAGGCACCTTGCCCTTTCTGGCAGCAGCTGGGGCAGGCACTTTGCCTTTCATGGCAGCAGCTGAGGATGGCACTTTGTCTTTCCTGGCAGTAGCTGAGGATGATTCCTTGCCCTTCCAGGCAGCAGCTGGGGATGGCTCCTTGCCCTTTTGGGCAGCAGCTGGGGATGGCTCCTTGCCCTTCTGGGCAGCAGCTGGGGCAGGCACCCCTTCCTTGAGGCTGCCTGGTGCCCTGGATCCTTTCCCACCACAAGTGGGTGTGGAGACTACTGGACCCGTGGACTTGGTGGCTGAGGTGCTTGCCTGGGTTTTTGCCACCCTGGTGAGACGTGAAAGACGGGGGGTAGGGAAGAGGTCAATGGTGGATAGGAAAAGCTTCTTAGGGACATCAGGGCGGGAAGAGGGAGAAGGTTTAGGAGTGGAGGAAGAGGGGGTGGTTGTAGGAGGTGTATGTCTGCTGTGTTTTGGTACAGGTGCATGGACTGGATCCTGGTGTGAGGTGGATGGCTGTTGTGTGTCTGAGTGCTTGTGTTTGTGTCCTTTGGGAGGGAGGGACAGACACAGTGGGGGTGGAGACAAGAGACGTGTGCATGGTTGTTGTGGCAGTGTCTGCCAGTGACGTCTGTGTTCTGCTAGGTGTGGTGATGATGCTGGTAGTGGATGAGGATGTAGTCCATGCAGGTGTGAGTGTAGATGCAACTGGAAGGGAGGTGGAGGAGGAGGAGGAGGGGGATACAGTGGAAATTGTGGATGTTGGTATGTCTGCATGTGGATGGTGTTTATGTGAGTGCCTGTAGGATGATGTGTGGTGCCTGTGTTGGCCAGTGCCACTCTTGTGTGTTGTCTTGTGTGCACGCTCATCTGCTTGTGTGCTTGGGATAGGTTGGGGTTGAGGGGAATGGGATAGGGTAGAGGAAGTTGGAGGGGGGACAGTAGAAACAGAGACAATGGCTGCCAACAGACAGGAGGCCGGAGCCTGAATTGATCTCTATTAGGCTGTCAATCCACAGTGAATGTCCTCCAGGAATGCATTGCATTGCTGCTTCTGGGATGCTAGCCCCTGGATGGCATTCACAATGGCTGACTGCCCTACAGAGATGGATCTCAGGAGGTCAATAGCCTCCTCACTCAGGGCAGCAGGGCTCACTGGGGTAGGGCCTGAGGTGCCTGGGGCGAAGGAGATGCCCACCTTCCTGGGTGAGCGGGCACGAGCACCTCACTAAGGGCCTGCTGGGAGGGCGGTGCTGGTATGGGAGTGGCTGTACCTGTAGCTGCTGTGGTCACAGAGGTGTCCACCACCACCACCTGGGAGCTTTCATTGGAGGAGGTATCTGTGTCCAAACTGTCCCCTCCTGTCTCCACCGTGGTGCTCCCCTCACCCTCTGGCCCACTGGTACCCTCAGCGTTGATGGACTCTACCTCCTGGGTCCTGTGGGATGTAGCTCCCTCTGTCGCCAGTGCCTCTGCTCCTTCACCAGATGTTAATGCACATAAGGACAGGATGACAAAATAAAAAGGGGGGGAAAAGACAAAGGATACACTGGGTCAATGGCTGCACCAACACCACTGTTGGCATACACACAACCATCACACAGAGGGAACATCCCTATGCACAATGCATTGCAATACCAGTTATAATGCTATCTACCAAGGCATGGGGAGGTGCACATACCACCAAATGTAGCACACCTGGGACCCACACAGCCCTGACCAGATGTGGATGCCTACGAGCTAGGTAGCAGGATTATCACTTCAGAACCCTGGCCAACATGGGACCTACTCTGCAATGTCAGGCCAGGCCTAGGGGCACCCACTGACACACATCCCACACCCAGGTACCCCCCTACCATGCGTAAGTTATAACGATGGGCACTGTACTCACCCCCTTGTGGCTGCTGTGATGCCCACAAGCACCCATCCAGCTCTGGATATGCCACTGCCAGGATGCGGGCCATCAAGCGGGTCAGGGTCCAACGGGCACCCCTTCCTCGTTGGGAGGCCATCCCCAGTTGGGCCTTTGCAGTCTTCCATGCCCAGCGTCTTAGGTCCTCCCACTGTTTCTGACAGTGGGTGCTCCGCCTGCCATAGACCCCAGGGTCTATACCTCCTTGGTGATGGCATGCCATATTCCCTTATTTTGATGGGTGCTGACTTGCAGAGGCAATAAAGACAGGAGAACAACATTAAACTAACAGTCCAGCCTGTCACACACATGGCCCAACACACCTGTTTCCATCACCATTGGCACACCCATTGCTAACGCACATGTACACCACCAAAAGATAACCCCCCTTACACAATGCCTTCACACACATCTCCATGCATCCATGCTACCCGCATCGTGCCCACAGTGTACTCACCTGTTGGTCTGGAGGCCCATACAGCAGTCCGTACTGGGGTAGGACGCCATCCAGCAGTCGCTCCTCCGAAATGAAGGCTGGGGCCCTATCCCCGGTCAAACGGGCCATGGTAGGTTCCAGACACAGGTAACAGCAGCACATGCAGTGTAGGTCTTCTACTGTTGAAGATCAGGAAACAAGTGAGGAATGATTTAGAAAATTACGCTCACATTCACAGTGGTGTACACCGTCACCGCCGGCGTATATCCCCATTGGCAACTGTACTCCATACGGCCCAAAATCATCCAATGAGGAATTACACGGAGGTTCATGACCGCCTACCGCCACAACACCAAACGTCAACGGAATTACCTCACTTCTACCTGTCCCTCCACACAGGAAAGGCAGTCTCCATTTCGGGAGGGTGACCAGGGCTATCGATAATTGCTGCGTCACAGGATAAATAGGTACAGTGTCCCAATACATAATTGCATGATGTGGTTTGCAGTTGTGATTTACTTGTTCAAATTGTGAGTGTCACGCCGCGGGCCACGGTTTGAGCTGAGCATTCAGCTCAGGCGCGGCCGCGGTACGCGGTGGCAGGGCGTGCCACGCCCCTGCCATTATTTCTTTTGCTCGAGGCCCCAAATTGGGCCTGGGGCCTCAACAAGTTACCGACGCAGAGCGCCCTCACTAGTTCTTGAAGCCTACCCCCACACACCCTCACTTACCTTATGTTCTGTCTTTCATTTTTTCCTTTCTTCTTTTCTTCTTTCTTCGTTTTCTCCTGTATTTATGCTCTTTTCCAGCTGCTATGTTCTTTCTTCTTCCCAGCATGCATTATTTTTCACTGCATGCCACAAGAACCTTTATTAACATGGTGTCTTTCTCTATATGTTTCTATAATTTATTCCCAATCCAATATGGTGCCTTTTTACTTCCTATTGGTCACTTCCTGTTTTGGGGTATATAAGGTGTGGGATTCCTGTTCTTCTTTCGCTGCAAGACTTTCTTTGGTGGTGATCTTCGCTCCTGCTTCTTTCTTCGCCAGTTATATTTTTCGTAGCCTGTTCCAGCTTTTTTTTGCATTATTTTTTGTCCTGTTGATAAGGTTTACCATTTTACTTTTGTTTTTGTTCCAGGGAGTTCCTGCTTAGAGGTTTTTTCGCTTTTGGGTTTTTTCCCTGTAGGACTCCTTCTGGAGGGCATGGACTGCTTTTTGCGTTCCCTCCATGAGCAGCACCATGGCTACCAGAAAGGGCCACCCCTACCTGGGTCGAGGAAGAACCTACAAATATCAAGACCTCTGTGCAGTTCTAGTGGGCCATTCCATCCCACTTCTTTTCCTGCCACTCCTAAGACCTTTTCAACATTTCTTGCTATCACCTTTTTCACTAAAGACTGCATAGAATTCAACGTCTTATTCAGTCTAATCTATTATTTACTAAAAGACACATGAAAAGAATGGCTGATAAGAAATTATGTGAGGCTCCAGCTTGTCAAGTCCAAGATAAAGTCTGTTTTTTTTCCAGATTTATGCCTCTACGTCTTTCCCAAAATAAGTTTAAACCCCGTTACTATGGACCCTTTTATATTCTTCAGAAAATCAATTCTGTATCTTTCCGTCTCCGTTTACCTAGAACCTGGAAAATCCATCCAGTTGTTCATGTCTCTCAATTTAAACCCTGTACACCTGACCCTTTTCTTTGACATTCTACATGTCCTCCCCCTTTGTTGTGAATAATGAACCAAGAAATATGTGACTCTTGCATATTCTGGAACCATCTCTTGGGAAAATGTCCCTTCTGTTCATGCCCCACTTTTGATCCGTCAGTTTTTTTCGGCTGTTTCCGCACAAACCTGGGGCTCCGGAGAGGGACCTACAGCCGCGCTGCAGGCCACGGCTCGAGCTGAGCATTCAACTCAGGGTGCGGCTGCAGTCTGCCCCTGACATTCTTTATTTTGCTCGAGGCCCCAACTTGGGCATAGGGCCTCAACGAGTTATGGGCGCGGCTCGCCCTCACTAGTTCCTTTAGCCTCCCCACATACCCTCCCTTACTTTATGTTCTGTATCTCATTTTTTCCTTTCTTCTTTTCTTCTTTCTTCGTTTTCTCCTGTATTTATGCTCTTTTCCAGTTGCCATGTTCTTTCTTGTTTCCAGCATGCCTTCTTTTTCCCTGCATGTCTTTCTCTATATGTTTCTATGCTGTATTCCCAATCCATATGGTGCCTTTTTACTTCCTGTTAGTCACTTCCTGTTTTTCTGTATTTTGAGGGAACAGGGCTGATTGCAGAGGCTCCCTAATTTTTTGCCCCCCATTTTCCACTTTTTGCTGGTGTTTTCCTGACTCTGATGGTGCCCTGGGTACTGCTAACCAGTCTCAGGGCCTGTGCTCTGTGTAAAATCAGTATGCAAATTAGGCTAATTATAATTGGCTAAGTCCACCTACCTATAAGTCCCTAGTATATTGTAGGGCATGCAGGTTTAGGGACCCTAGCATAGGTAGAGCACCCATAGGTGCACTGCTGAGATGCCCAGTGTCATTTTAAAGGCAGGCCTGCCTTGCTGGCAGCTTTTAAATTAAAGTTACATGCAAATTTGATTTTTGAATTAAAAGTAGTTCCAAAGTCTTAAACGACCTTATTTTCACATATTAGTCACCCCTATGGTGTGCTTATGTGTCCCTAGGGCTGGGTGCCATGTAACTATGAGCAGGGAACTTATAAAAATAATTTTATAAGCCCTGGTGAGGTAAAACAGCCAAATTTGTTTTTCCCTCATTGTAGTGAATGGCCTCCATAGGCTAGAATGGGAAGACTTTATTTTAATATGGTAACAAAGTAAATACTTATGAGGGGTTATACAATCTGATCACGAGAGAGCACATCTTGAGCAATTGTATCCAAGAAAGGTTACACCAGCATCTAGTGGACTCTGAGCTGACCAACCCTAGAGAGCTGGGGGGGCAGCTGATGAGTGGGTGAGAACCAGGGTGGTTGTCAAGTCCCAGGGGGGAGACTCCAAGAAGAGGGGTCATGTCCCACAAAACCTAAGGAAGGAGGTGGTAAGCCCACCACAGAGACTCCCTCTGTACCCCAGAATCCTAAGAAGGAGGGGAGTCAATCCCACTCCCACTGATCCACGTGATCAGATTGTATAACCCCTCATAAGTATTTACTTTGTTACCATGAATCCAGCCCTTTAGTGCCGTAAGTGAGGTATCTACAAAGTCAACCCAAGACTGGGTATTGACCTTCTGGGTGTCCCTGAACTTCATCCTATACTGCTCTGGGTCCAGACCAAACTTTTTAGTTAAGCATCTCTTCATACTGGGGTATGAATCTGCCTCCTCCCCCCTCAAGGTTAGGAGCCTGTCCCTCCCAGAGTTGGGAACCAACTCCCAAAAAAGTGAACCCCAGTACTGAGGCTTAACTCTCCTCATCTGGAGGGCCCTCTCAAAAGCCCCCAGCCACTTGTCTATGTCATCCCCCTCTACATAGGCAGGAACCACCCCCTTGAGTAATCTGGGACAAAAAACCCCACCCATGGACACCTTAGCTTCTCTGTCACTGCCTCTTTTCTCTTCCCTTGCCCACTTTTTCTTTTCCAGGGCCAGCTTCTCTGCCTTCAAAGCTATAACTGCTAGCTGGGCCTCCAGTTCTCTTTCACTGAAGGACAGGTTCTCTCCTCCTGAAGGAATCCCCTTCCCCCAACTAGCTTTCGGTATGACCCTAGTGACTATGTGTAGTGAGGACCTGTCTTCCTCCTCCTCAATTAGGCTCAGATGCCCTCCCTCCCCTGAGTGGTTGGAGCTAGCATCCTCCCCTGCTTCTTCCTCCTCTGGGGCTTCCTCTTAGCCTACTTCTTGGGCCTCAGCCCACGCTGTCAGGGATTTAATAATGACATGCTTCCCAAAGTGCAGGCAACCCCCTTGCAGTACACAACCCCCTAAGCTGGACTACTGTCAGTGTGGGTAGGCTAGCCAGATCAAGCTCCATGGTTCCCTAGTTTTGTGTCATCAAAAATGTTTCACAAAAATTAGAAACAAGAATTTAGAAAAATCACTAAAATTCAATAATTGAAATTAATCCAAATTAATTATTTATTTATTTTGCACTAGGACAATTTAAAGGATTTTTAAATTGTTTTACTTGTTGTGACAAGCAGAGACAGGGAGACCCAGGGTTAAAAAAAAACTTCCACAGTAAGGCTTGCTTTGACTGTCAGCAGACAGGTCACTTCAGAGGAGATGCAGCCTGTCCAAAGAAGGTGGTTAGCACTGGGCCATCCAGTGCAGCCATGGAGGAGGACTCCTCAGATGATGAAGTCCTCCTAGCATTGGGCTGGGAGACAGGACCAGATGGTAAGCTGGTGATCCCTGAGGGTGGGAGTAGGCACTTTCACCCCATTCAGGTGAATGGGATCCGTACTACTGGCCTGAGAGACACCTGTGCCAGTCACACCATAGTGAGAGACCGGTTAGTGACCCCAGACATGTATGTCCCAGGAGAGACCAGGGAAGTCAGGATAGACACAGGGGAGGTCACTCCAAACCTGTAGCCATAATGCCCCTAGAGAGGGAGGGTATCCTTGTCTGGTTTAGGGTGGTAGTCAGTGCTGACCTCCCCCTAGATTGTATCCTGGGCAATGACCTCCCAGAGGTAGTCTGGTCCCAGATGGGGCGGTCGCTCAGGGTGCCCCCAACCCAAAGTCCTGGGGATTCAGTCCCTACAGTTAGGAGACAGGGGCCCCAAGAAAAGGAAAGAAGACAAGGAAGGGGGGGGCACTCTTAAAGAGATTTACTTCTGCCCCAGTAGGGGGGGAGCCCAGAGTTGGCACTGGTGAGGCTCCACCTGACCCAAAGGAAGTCCTGAGTAGTCAGGCAGCTGTCCAGATGCAGGATGTTGCCCCTGCACTGACAGAAGGGAGAGTGGAGGCAGGGTGTCTGCCACAGGAGTTGGTAGCCCCCACTCTAGACAGCAAGAGACAGGGGCCCCAAGAAAAGGAAAGAAGACAAGGAAGGGGGGGGCACTCTTAAAGAGATTTACTTCTGCCCCAGTAGGGGGGGAGCCCAGAGTTGGCACTGGTGAGGCTCCACCTGACCCAAAGGAAGTCCTGAGTAGTCAGGCAGCTGTCCAGATGCAGGATGTTGCCCCTGCACTGACAGAAGGGAGAGTGGAGGCAGGGTGTCTGCCACAGGAGTTGGTAGCCCCCACTCTAGACAGCAAGAGGGGTGCCAGGACCCCACAGTTGTCCCTGTCAGTGGAGAGCTTAGGGTATGGTTCTGGCTGCTGACAGATGTCAGTAGCCTCTGCAGGGTGCTAGCCTTCCTGGCAGCACTGCACTTGGCCCAGGAGGCAGACCCCAGGGCCAAAAGCAAAGTAGGCCCCCTGACCCTGTTGGTCATGGTTGGGATGCTCAAGTGTTAGGTGACCTCTTTGGGTAAGCTAGATGTTGCCCTAGCAAAGTTAGGGATAGGGGAGGTGGGTACCTCACTACCCAAGTTGACAGAGAGAGAGGAGGAAGACCCCTCTAGAGGGATGTTTCAGTTTAAGATGGGTCCTTTCACTGTTGGTATGGGTTCACTACCCAGAGGGAGTGACTATGACAGGAGGATCTAAGGCAGAATAGGCCCTGCAAAGGGACAGCCAGTTTTCTTCACTGTCTTCCTTGCCTAACAAGCCAGCAAGACTCTCCCAGGGTTGGGCTGAGTCTCCTGGGCATGTGGGCTGGGTGTCCTATGTGTCCCTTGGGCTGGGTGCCATGTAACTATGAGAAGGGACCTCATAAAAATAGTTTTATAAGCCCTGGTGAGGTAAAACAGCCAAATTTGTTTTCCATCATTGTATTGAATGGCCTTCATTGGCTAGAATGGGGAGACTTTATTTTAATTTTAAAAATCCAGAAGTTTGGTATCAAATTAATTGTTATGATAAATCCATCAACTTCTAGTTGTTGAATTTAATATAACTTGTTCAGGTAAAGAGTTTTAAACTTTCCCTGAAAAGTTGCCAACTTCAGCCCTGCAGTGTTTTTGCTGCTGTGCTCTGATTGGCCAGCCTTGATGAGGTGTGAAGTGGCCTGGCTCCACACAAAGAGATGTGCCTGGGGGAGGAGATCTCCCCTCAGCAGATGGGGAAGCAGGAAGGTGGAGGGCTGCCAAACTGGTTTTCAAAGGCAGAGAAGGACATTTGGAGCAACCCAGCAACACTCTCACATCCTGCAAACCCAGACAATTAGGTGCCCCCTTGATTAGATTAAGAGAGGGCAGGAGAAGGGTGTGTTTAGGATTTTTAGCCACACCCGTGGTTGAGCTCAGCCAGATGTAACCTCCAAAAATCACTTTCAGCCATGATGGATTTTTGAGGAATGTTGCTCCCTGGGATTGATTTTTGCCACACTTCCCAGGAAGTGGTCATCACAGGAGGAAGGACTCTGCTCCTGATTGGAGAACCAGGATCCCCCTGTTTTCACCCAGGAGCAAGGATGAAACTGGCAGACCTGCACCCACACCTCAGTTCCCTACCAGACCCCTACCAGGAAGAACTACAGAAAAAGAAAGACTGCCCTGCTGGACCCTGACCTGCACCTGAACACTGCACTCTAAAGGACTGCACACTTGGGCTTCGCCACAAGAAGGACTTTGCCCTGCTTCAACTGGTTCAAGGAGGGACTCCCTGTTTGCTACAGGTGAAAACTTGCTAACCAGAGTCCCCTGCACCAACTCCTGAAGAAACCAACCAGCTGACCACTGTCCAGTGGCCAAAAAGGAGTTTGGATTAGGTGCATTCTGGGAGTTGTAGTCCACACCCTCAAGGAGCATCTCAGAGCTTCTGTAACCTTGGGTTGAATTGTGGACCTCAAAAGAACCTTAAAAGAACATCTGGAAGAAGATCCCGAAATTTGGAGAAGTTTGGAGAACTTTTGAAAAAAAGCTCCATAGAGGGACTGACCCGCCGCGCCAACTCTAGCCGGCTTGCCTCAACCGCGACCTGGTCTGACTTGCAGGTTCTTCCCGGTGAAGAAAATCTCCAAAAAAGAGACTGAGTCCGAACGTAGGGAGTTGACCGGGACCTCCCAGCCAGCGTATCCGCAGAAGGCTCCACGGACGTCGGCTTAAGCTTCAGGTTTGCCCCAGTCGAAGGATTTTCACCTCAAAAAAACGACTAAGTTCGAAGGTAAAAATCTTCACCCAGAGCTCCCGCAACACATATCCGAGGAAGAGTTCCAGAAGGTCGGATTGGACTGGCAGGTTCGTCCCGTTAAAGAAAATCTCAAGTAAAATGACAAAGTCCTAAGGAAAACGTTTGACCTAGGCCTCGTGCGGGCTGTAGCCGAGCCAGGCTCCATTGCCGTCAGCCTTAAACTTTGACTTTGCCCCTGTCGAGGTGCGACCAGCTGACCAGATTGGCGCTTTTTGTTTCTAAGTGTAGAAAGTAATAATTCTTTAAAAAGTAATTTGTCTGGTTCCCTTTACCCGATTTTATACGTTTGTGTGTCATTTTAAAGCTAAAAATATTTACTATTTTTATAATTTGATTTTGTATTTTTAAACTGTTGCCTGTGTTTTTTTTAATTACTGTTTTGTGATATTTGAATGCTTTACGCTTTGACTCCTAAGTTAAGCCTTGTCGCTCGTTGCCAAGCTAACAAGGGCTGGGCTAGGTTTAATTTACTGAGACCTAACTAGACCTAAGTGGAGGTTAGTAGCCTATTGCTAAGTGTAGGTACCTACCTGCCCTTACCAATAACCCATTTTCCAACAGGTATATAAGGGGTGGGACTCCTGTTCTTCTTGCACTGCAACACTTCCTTTGGTGGTGTTCTTCGCTCCTGCTTCTTTCTTCGCCAGTTATATTTTTCCTAGCCTGTTCCAGCTTTTTTCAGTACTATTTTTTGTCCTGTTGATAAGATTTACCTTTTTACTTTTGTTTTTGTTCAAGGGAATTTCTGCATAGAGGTTTTTTCACTTTTGGGTTTTTTTTTCTCTGGAACTCCTGGAGGGCACAGACTGCTTTTGGTGTTCCCTCCGTTCGCAGCACCGTGGCTACCAGAAAGGGCAGCCCCTACCTGCGTCAAGGCAGAAACTACAAAAATCAAAACCTCTCTGCAGTTCCAGTTGGCCACAGACATAGACAACGAGTAGTCCGTGACAGTAACAGCCAACTTACTCTTGTTTTCCTTATATACCTACTGCTGTGAATAAATAGGAGATGGAAACATAATCCCATGTACAGACCCCTTGTGGTCCTAGTTACATTGGAGGACAGGCACATTATAATCACCTATAGACTGGACAGGGCCACAATCACAGCACTGTGTGCTCAGTTGGTGCCTGACCTGATATCAGCTATTCGTCATCCCACTGGGATCCCTCATCTTGTGCAAGTTCTATCAGTGCTCCATTTCCTGGCAACTGGTTCTTTCCAAGTGACAGTTGGCTTGGCAGCAGGAATGTCACAGCCAATGTTCTCAATTGTGCTGGCACGAGTCTTGTCTGGTGCAACACATGTGCAGCTACATTTCTTTCCCCCAGGTGGAAGATTTGGCCACAGTGAAGGCCGTATTCCATGCAATGGGACACGTCCCCAATATTATTGGTGTGATTGATGGGACACATATTACGTTTGTTCCCCCACCGCCAGAATGAACAGGTGTACAGGAATTGTGAAAGTTTCCACTCCATAAATGTGCAGATGGTGTGCCTGGCAGAACAGTACATCTTCCACATCAATGCTAAATAGCCAGGGTCTGTGCATGATGCCTTTATCCTGAGGAATAGCAGCATCCCAAATGTGATGGCCCAACAACAGAGGCACTGGATGTGGCTCATAGGTGAGCCTTGGTTTCCACTCAGTAGATGTTGGTGTATGGGTATGGTGTGGGCCATTTAGGATAGTGTGTGGCTCAATGTTGTCCCTCAATATTTGCAGGTGACTCAGTTTATTCAAACCTATCATGGCTACTGACCCCTGTGAGGAATGCCAGAACAAGGGCAGAAGAACATTAAAATGAGGCAAATGGGCGAACAAGAAGGATGATCAAACATACTTTTGGCATCCTGAAGGCCAGGTTCCGGTGCCTCCATCTAACAGGTGGATCCCTGTGCTACTCTCCCAAGAAGGTCTGCCAGATAATCTTGGCATGCTGCATGTTGCACAACCTTGCTTTGAGACGCCATGTGCCTTTTCTGCAGGAGGAAGAGGCTGGAGATGCCCATGTGGCAGCAGTGGACCCTGTGGACAGTGAGGATGAGGAGGCAGAGGATGAGGATGAGGAAAACAGAACTGCAGTGATTCGACAATATTTCCAATGACACACAGGTAAGACAGTGGCACTTCACATTCCATTGTCATTTTTTAATTATCTATGGCACTGGCATGCTGTTAAATCCCACTTCCATGCTCACTCACCATACCCTTTGGCAACTCATTTTGCAGATGTTGGTGCCCCACTATCGTGGCTGGTGTGATCACTGCAGCCAACTACAGGTCTTTACTATGTCATCATTACTGTAAGTTGAATTGCAATGTTTGAACCTCGTTAAAAGAATACACACTTAAAACATTTGACATACTCGATACTTGTAGTTTTTTCAAAGTGTGTTTATTGAAGTGCTAAGAAAAAGAGGTGCAAATGCAATGGGATGGGGTGATGATGGAGGAAAGTCCAGGATATTGTTCCAGTCTATTTGTAGCACAGGTGCATTTTCCAAAGTGACATAGGAAGAGGAGCCATGACAGTTCAAGGTGGACAGGGTGACAGAGTGGGACACAGGGGTGACAATCAGGAGAGTCTAATTTCCTGGCAGGGGTCTTGGCAATAGTCTCTGGCTTCTGCCTGGATTGCAGGGAATGTTTGTGGGGTGGTTCTCCTTCTGCAGGTAGAGGGGTGCTGGTAGCTTGTTGGTCCTGTGGCGGGGCCTCCTGTCCACTAGCTGCAGCGGAGGAGGAAGGTAGTTCAGATGTCTGGCTAGTGGCAGGGGCCCGCTGGTGTGAGACTGCAAGTTGTCCAGGATCTGGCCCAGCGTATCCTGGGAATGTTGGTATGCTCCCAGGGTCAAAGAGAGTGCCTCTTGGAGAGTCGGTTCCCTGGGCCTGTCCCCCCGGTGCACAGCTCTCCTCCCAGTTTTACTGTTGGCCTGTGCCTCTTTCCACTGGACCTTGTGCCCACTGCCAGTGACCCCAGGTCCCTGATTGTCTTGGGTATGAGGCGTGCCCTGGGGTTATTGTAGTGGTGGACACACTGCTGATTGACGTGTCCTGGGGACAGAGGTATGGGTACACTGGGTGGGTGCTGTGGTGGTGTTTCCAGATGGAAGAGGATCTGTGGTGGTGTGTGACTGGGCCTGGGTAATCGGCTGGCCAGAGGTCCCTGATGGGCCAGGTTGGTCATCCAGATCCAAGCGGCCAGAGTTGTTGTCATCAATGTGGGCTTTTTCTGTGGAGGGACTGAATAGTGCTGGTACCTCTTCGCCACTGGCCATGGCTGGGGTACCTGTGGGGATGTAAATGCAGTGATATTGTTTCTGTGTCTGACATATTGTGCATCAGTGGCTTGCCCGCTTTGTATGTAATTGCCCTGGCATCTTTTACTTGTGTACATTGGTGTATGGTGGGATGATTAGTTCTCTCTAGTGTGCATGCTTTAGTGATGGGTGTCCATGCAGGTCTGTAAGTGGTGTCCATGCATTGGTTTGGCATGCAGGGCTTGGCATTGGGATGAGTGAGATGTGATGTTGGGGGGTGTGTGAGGTGGTGGACTGATGGGAGTGAGGGTGGGGGTATGTAATGGCATGCAGGTAGGGGGTGATAGTAGTAGAGAGTTGACTTACCAGAGTCCAGTCCTCCTGCTACTCTAGCCAGGCCCTCAGGATGCATGATTGCAAAGACTTGCTGCTCCCATGTTGTTAGTTGTTGGGGAGGAGGTGGGGGTCCACCGCCAGTCCCATGGACAGCTAGTTGGTGTCTTGCTGCAATGGAGCGTACCTTCCCCCATATGTCGTTCCACCTCTTCCTGATGTAGTCCCTTGTTCTGGGGTGCTGTCCCACAGCGTTGACCCTGTCTACGATCCTCAGTCATAGCTCCGTCTTCCCAGCAATGGATATCTGCTGCACCTGTGCTCCAAATAGCTGAGGCTCTACCCAGATTCTTTCCTCCACCATGACCCTTAGCGCCTCCTCTGAGAATCTGGGGTGTCTTTCTGGTGCCATGGGTGTTGTGTGAGTTGTGTAGGTGAGGGTGGGTAGGGTGATGTGCTGGGGTGTGTGATTTGAGGTATGTGGGTGGTGTATAGGTGTAGTGTGTCTCTGGTTGTGTCTGTAGTCGTGGTGTCAGTCTTGTGCCAATGGTTTGTGATGGTAAAGAGTTGTGGGTAATGTGGGTGTGTGTTTTATAGTGGTGTGGGAGTGGTGTGTGTATGGGTATCAGGTGTGTGTAGTATGAATTGTCCAATATGGTGTTGTTTTGTATGTGTGTGTATATTGAGCGCAACATTATGTACCGCCAATGGTTTACAGCCGTTGAATGTCTGCCATGGTGATTCATGGGTCATAATGTGGTGGAGTAGTTCTGTTGGTGTAACGGTGTGGTTTTTGATACCGCCAGTTTATCACTGACTTTTGGTGTGGCGGATTTCTGTGAGTGGCTAAAAAGTGATGGATTGGTTTGTGTGTGTGTCATTATATGGTGAACGGCTATCCGCAGCAGTATGTTGGCGGCAGTCAGCATGGCGGTAAGTGGGTTTTACCACCAATGTCATAATGAGGACCTTACTTTTAATTACATAGAAACACAACTGACATTCAACACAGATCTAGATACAATAAATTCTGCTCAAAAACATTAGGAGTGGATACAGGAAGCTTTCTATATCCTAATACCACTAAGAACAACAAAACAGGGCAAAATTAGAAAGTTATAACACACCTGGCTAAAAAAAAAAGCAATCAAGACAAACTTGGCCTACAGAAATGGCACAGAATATGTAACTCAACAATCAAAAAGCTAAAAATGGCACTATTCAAAATGCTAAATGTGCAAATTAATATTTGTATAAAATTTTCACGCAATTATGTAAACCTAAATGCACAGAAGGAATTCATCATGTTACTTAAGAATTCACTAACAAACTGGCAAATCATTACACAACCAAAGTAGACACATTGGACTATTTAAAACAAAGGCAAACCACCTATTTCCGAAAATCCCCTCCTAGAGTTGAGTAACCCAGCCTCTGCATTCCGTCAAACAAATATCACAAAGTGAAATTACGGATCTGGTCAAAGCAAGCAAGCCAACTGGCTGCCCTTCTGACCCTTGTCCACCACGAGTGTTCAAGGACATTTTTCAAACAACCTCTAATGGCACACCAGTAAGAAGAATTATCAATAATTCTTTAACTAGGTGAGTCTTTCCTGAAGACCTAAAAAAGGCATACATATGGCCATTATTAAAGATAAAAACTTATACCTGCATGACCCCAACAACTACAGACTGAATACAAATAATCCAGGCACCCTGATATACCCATGTCAAAAAAATGCTGTCCAGAGATTTTCATTTTAGATTTGTGTTTTTGGATCATTAGAGAAGTCATTTAGCTTGAGTAGACATTGCTGATCCATTCCGAATTTTTCTGGACGACATTTTTAAAAATGACGGATGGGTTGCAGTGGCGACGTACTATTTCAGGAACCATGAGAACTACATAATTCATTTTAGTGTCAAAACATAGGTTTTTGGAGGTCAAGTAGTTCAATAGAGACAGGAAATAACTCCTCAGAGCTACCCTTCAGTCTTTTTTTCCAAAATGGCAGCTGTAATTGAGGAAGAAGAAACATATATAGAAATGAAACAAATAATAATGGTTTTTAATCCTTTTATCCATACACCAAACAATGTTTATGATTTGAAAATGAAAATAAATAAAGATTATCACTCCTGTTTTAGACACATTAATGGTTCACTTCATTTTTTTATTTCTGCAATCACTACTGATACATTTGCAGAATTTGTGGAGAGCATATCAACAGGGACATCTTTTTGTAGCACAGCTTTTGCAAGTACATGTACGTGTAAGTTCTGTGGGTAGAGTTTTTAGATTTTTTTTAATGTTTTAGCCCCTCATCAACACCTTCCTACCCAAATGCACACGGATCTTCATAAACATATGCATGATCCAAAACATTTACACATCCTCTGATCAAGTACAACACACTTTTAATGTGTCCACGCACACAATATGACGTTGGTGGAAGGTCACTTAGTGAGTCTGATCTTTTGAACTGACTGTACTGAAGATCATCAAGTGTGTGACAGTCAGAGCTTGTTTTCCACAAACCCACAAGGTATTTTTCTATGTCTTTAAAGTCACATTCTTCTTCTGTCTCACCAAATCCTTTTAAATACTTCACGGGTTCAGCAATTAAAGCTCCAAGCTTTGTTCATAGTATCATCACCCATCAGAATATGTGCCTTGATAAGAACACTGGGCATTTCTGGGTCACGTTTCTAGTACCGAATATAAAGCAGGATAAAGTATCTTTTTTCACCTGTTCAATAACGTGTTCATAACTCTGACAGTCCTTGATGTATGAACATTGTAACAAATCTAAGTAGCACAATAATACCATCTGTGGCATTTGACAGTACAATGACTAGATTGGAACCATTTCGAACAAGCGACTTAACATGTAGCAAAACATGAAGGTCAGCTTCCTCCAATTTGCAGATACGTTTCTGTACAATATGAGCCATATCTTTTGAATATTTCTCTGCAGGCACCCACTCTTATTGACAATCATTTGACTTGCAATAATTGGAAATTCAGTGTTCGCTGAAGCATCAGCAATGTTTTAGCAAGTTAACATCTCCAAGTCCATCTTGTTCATTGTTGATGACCAGAATTTATCAAGTTGCACAGGTACAGGTGTCAAATTTGTGATGCAGGCAAGGTCAATTTTTCCACCTGTAGACATTTGTCTGATTCTCTCAAATTCTTTGACAGATAATTCAAAACAATGTGCAGTTCTTCCAAGGTGGGCACTGACTTTGATATCTGTAAAACTGTCTGAACAACCTTTTTGAATTTTTCCATGGATGAAATCTTGATCATTCTCAATTGTGACATTTGGGGCACAATTACGAGTCTCCTGGTCACTAGATCGCCGTACTTGCCGTGGTGGTCCGGACCGCTGCGGCTCTGATGGTCCGACCATCTAATTAAGAATTTGACGGTCAGATCCCCAAAAGTTAGCTGTCTCTGCCAGGATCAGTGATCCCAACAGGATGACGGCAGTCATGGTTGTAATCAGCCACGGCAGTGCTGAAGTCAGCACCGCTATGTTGATTACAACCTTGTTCTCCGCTAGCCTTTTCATGGAGGTCTGACTGCCATGAAAAGGCTGGTGGAGAACAAGTGCATGGGGCCATGTGGGGGCCCTGCACTGCCCATGCCAGATACACACCTGCCCAGCACCTTCAAAATGCACAAAGGTGCTGGTGCACCTTGCATGCAGCAGCATTACCACAGGCTTAATTATGAGCCTGGAACAATGCTTCTACACCTTTCAGCCCAGTGTGAAAGTTGTGATCTCCTTGTCTGGAGTTTTGCAGACATATGTTTCCATTTGCCAAACTCCCAATAGTCCACAAAACAGCAGTTTCCAATGAGAACACTTTTTTAATTAAAATTCTCCAGTTGAAAGTTTTTTTCCGAGCTTGTATGAGTTTGTGCTTCAAATGATGCGTTTGGTGGAAGAAGGTCATGCGACAGAATGTCCTTGGTAAATTCACCCCTTTCTTTTGCTCATCTATCTCTCTATGTGCCTGCGAAAGTTGGTTTTTGTAACCTGTTTCCCAGTGGCTGGTTGGATGAAACTCTTACTATGGCAATTAAAGCATGGAAGTTTAGTTTAGTGACTATGTCAAGCAGCTTTTTCTCTTTCAGTACAAATCTCTCCTGCTTCAGTTCTTCATATAGTTTCGACCCATGTTCCAGGAGATCTAGTAGACATGTCTTTATATCATTATCCACATATTGTTTGGTCACAAAGTTGTGTAATCACACAGGCTTAGTCACTTGAAAGGGGTTTCCTTGCTGCTGCATGAAATGAAGAAGGCTGTCAACATGTTTATTAAAGCGTTGCCCTTTCTTTCCTAAAAGTTCATGGTGAGGAACAGTTTCACAATAGTCCATTAATTTTGAATTTGTCATCTCATTGAAAACTTTGCAAATAGAAAGGACTTCATGGTAACCTAGCTGCCATTCAGCAACATATTCACTTTTACATGTCTGACCAACATTTACCTTGGAGCTTTTCTGTTATCTCTGGATCATCTGTTCTAGTTTAATTTTTCGAGCCACAGCATTCAACCTTCCCTTTCTGTATTCCACTACAAAATGTCTGTGGATGAATTTTCTGTAGAGGTATGGGTTTTCCAACCCTTAGCTTCTTAACTCTTTCCTACCACCTGGACCCATATATCAAGTAGTTTAGTTTAGTTTCGTTTTGAGGATTTGTGGAGCGCATGGCTACCCGAAAGCCTCCCAGGGCTGAGGAAGATCACTAGGTAAGAGGAACAGACCTAAACAGGGAACAATACAGTTTTACATTTTCTGCAAAAAGAAGATTCTGACATGTCATGACGAAGTTCCAAGGGGAGGGAGCTCCAGATCTTAGCTGCTCTACAGGCAAAGGATCTACCCCCATCTAACTTTCTTAGCACGAAAGGAGTTGATTAAAAAAGCTGAAGAAGATCTGAGTATTCTCCAGGGGGTCTAGGGAGTGATCATTCGTCTGAGGAAGACTGGACCCTTGTTTTGAGGGGCTCAGTGAATAAAACACATAGCTTTAAAAATAATGCGTTGTTCAATCATAAGCTAATGGAGGGAAGCCAAGGCTGGAGTGCCAGATGAATAACTGGGGGTGCCTGTGAGTAGGTGAGCAGCAGCGTTCTGCACCACCTGAAGTCTCTTTAGAACATGTGAAGGAGTGCTCAGTAGCAGTATGTTACCATAATCGAGACGTGAAAGTATCAGAGCCTGAGTAAGAAGTCTTTTGGCTGAAAATTGAAGTAATTTAAAGATTTTCCTAAGGGCTCTTAGAAAACCGAAACAGGTAGCTGCTAGTTTCTCAGAATGGCATTTCATTGTATGGTACTGGTGTAGCCAAAAGCCCAAGCTTTTTATGGAATCTTTAGGCGGAGGTAGAACCTTAGGCAAGTATACTGCTAAGGATGGGGACCTAACTAAGGAAGGATTCCCGACTATCATAACTTCTCTTTTCCCATCGTTGAGCACAAGCTTGCTCTCTATCATCCATCTGGTGATATCTGAGAGACAGGAAGATAAGGTAGCCTGTTCTTGGGTATTCTTAGCAGAGAAGGAGTAGACCAACTGAGTATCATCCACATAATATAATAGAGATAGTCCAGGCTCAATAATTTTTGCCAGGGGGGGACATATAAATGTTAAAAAGAGTAGGGCTCAGAGAGAAGCCCTGCGGCACCCCACAACTGAGTGGCAGAGGTTTAGAAAAAAGAAAAGATAGATCAAGGACTTGAAAGGTCCTGTCCTTCAGGAAGTCAGAGAGCCACTGAAATGGGGTCCCTGAAAAACCCATTCGAGAGATTCTCTGAAGGAGATATTATGATCTACAGTATTAAATGCAGCACTCAAATCCAAAAGGATAATTGCTGCATAGCCACCTGAATCCAAGCGTTGACGGGTGTCCTCGGTAATCGCCAACAGGGCAGATTCCGTGCTATGCAAAGGTCTAAAACCCATCTGAGTGTGATGTAGAAGATTGTAAACCTCGAGAAAGCCTGAAATGTGTTTGTTAACATGTTTTTCGATAATTTTAGATTTTATCGGCAGAAGGGCCATTGGTCTATAATTGCTCAATGACCTAGGATTAAGCCTAGGCTTTTTTAATAAAAGTTTGATGACAGCATGTTTCCAGTTTTGTGGAAGCTGACCAGAGGTGAGAGAATTATTGGGAATCCTAGGTAGAACAGGCACAATGATGTCCACGCCGAGGATTAATATAGACTGTGGGGCCGGATCAAGGGGAGAGCCTGATTTGATAGTTTGTAGGAAATCTAGAACTAGTTTCTCAGTCAGAGGCTGAAACGCTATGAAAGTGACATTCGAAGGGTCTTGAACTGCTGTAGTCGCTTCTTGTGCGGTGGGAGAAGCCTCGTTGAATATCAAGAACCTTTTCATGAAAGAAAGCTGCCAAATTGTTACTGTGCTCCGTAGATGCTTGAATTGGGCTGAAAGGAGAAGGGTCTTGAGTTAATTCTTTAAAAATGTTAAAGATTTCTTTAGGAGAATTGGAGGATTTTTCTATTCTGGCAGCATAGAACAGTCCTTGCACGGTTTTAATTTCCGCAAGATAGTCTCTAATTGCTGCCCTATATTCACGTTTAGAGTAATCTTCATAGGTTTTTCTCCATTTCCTTGCTAATTGTATACAAATCTTTTTTATGTTGCCGTATCTTAGGAGAAAACCAAGAGGACTTCTTGGTATGTGCAATGTTATGGACGGTCTTAGCCGGAAGTACATTGTCCAGGGAGTTGAAAATCCATTCATTAAATGTTGACGCCAAGCAGTCTCATTAGTAGTGGAGAACGGATAATGAAGTTCTAAACTAGCTATCCAGTTTTTGTGACTTAACTTAGACCAGGGGCGATGAGTTGTAGTGCTAGATGAGGACTGTGGGGCTGCAGGGGAGGAGGGAGTGAAAGAGAAATTAGGTAGTGATCAGTCCAAACTAGAGGGAGTAGAGGCAAAACCGAAAGGTTTGACAAATTACTAAACACCAAGTCGATGGAGTGTACTTTAATATGAGTGGGGCCTTGGATCAACTGTGGCAGATCTAAAGCTGCTAGATGCATCAACAGAGTGTTTGCCAGATTGTTATATTCATCATCAATGTGAATATTAAAATCACCCAAAATGGTGAAGTTAGAGTTCCTACAGGCAAAGTCTGATGTTAGTTCTGGTAAAGCCTGGAGAAATTTCCTCTCCGGACCAGGAGGAAGATAAATTAATGTTCGAGAAAGAGTAAAGGTAGGATTGATTGTTAACGAGAAAAAGAGACTTTCACAGTCTGGAATAGACAAATTTTGGGTAGTGCAATTTCTAGTATTTTTAACAAGGATTGCGATTCCACCTCCTTTGGAGTGAGGTCTGTCTATTCGGTGTATATGATAATCATGTGGAAGAGCCATAGTTATATCTGAACCAGAGTCCTCGGATAGCCAGGTTTCTGTTAGAAATAGCACCTCCGGAGCATGATCAATTAATAGTGAGAAAATATGGAGTTTATGCACAGGCAGGGAACGACAGTTGAGTAGAAGGATTTGGTAACCTCCACCAAAGCTGTTCCACTGCTTGAATGGGAAATGACACAAGGGAGACCAGTGACACACATTGCAATGTATAATAGGGGAGTCAAGATTTAAAGAGTGTTTACAGAGGTGAGACCTGTCCTTCCTGATAGCTAACAGTTGAGAAGCTGAGTAGACTAAGATTTCGGGAAAGCCCTGGGTAGCATTCCTGGTCCCTGTTCTCGATCGGGCGTGGACGGGCACAGACAGGCTTTCCTTAGGTGCACCAGCTGCACGTGTCCGCTCGCTTCATCAAGCCCTTTATAGTGGGCCGGAGCTGCAGGCAAGAAGGTCTAGACCACCTCTCAAAATGGTGGCTCTAGTTGGAACAATCAGGAGGGTGGAAAATAGCGGTTTTAGTGAGGAGAGGAGTGTCAAAATGCCACTGAACACGGGCATGTAAAAACAGGTTAAAATATCAGTAAAACAATCTCAGTAGTAAAAGGTAAGTAAGCAACACGAGGATTATGAAAAATTCATTAGGGAAGGTCAAAATACCTTTAGCCTAGTGATCCCCTTAGTGAGGAAAGGAGTGTCGCAATGCCACTGAACACAGGCATGTAAAAACAGGTTAAAATATCAGTAAAACAATCTCAGTAGTAAAAGATAAGTAAGCAACACAAACATTATGCACAATTTGTTAGGGAAGGTCAAAATACCTTTAGCCTAGTGATCCCCTGCACGCTCGCTTCATCAAGCCCTATATAGTGGACCAGAGCTGCAGGCAAGAAAGACTAGACCGCCTCCCAAAATGGCGGCTCTAGTTGGAACAAGCAGGAGGGTGGAAAATGACTGTTTTAGTGAGGAGAGGAGTGTCAAAATGCCACTGAGCACGGGCATATAAAAAAAGGTTAAAATATCAGTAAAACAATCTCAGTAGTAAAAGGTAAGTAAGCAACACGAGGATTGAGCAAAATTCATTAGGGAAGGTCAAAATACCTTTAGCCTTCGTTTATGTAATCCAATCTGCGTTACACAGTGATCAATGACTACACAGTCTTCATGTGCAGCTCCCATTCACCTTCCTGATCAGCATATACTAACTATTTCACTAGAGCTCTCATTTGTAAAACATTTCCCCAATACTTGCAAAGTTCTTATTGTTCTTCACATTCTTTGACAAACTCTACAAGCTTGGTTTTCTGGTTTTCTGGTTTTGAACTGAGTGTATTGAGCATTGCCTGGCTTTGCATCTTGTTGTTTGAATGAAGTGCACCCTGTGCCTTGTACACTTCTGAGATAAGATATGCAAAACTTAATTTGTCAAACTTGTTCCAGAACGCAATCCAACACAGTGTTTCTACAGCCCCAGCTACGATGAGCATACCTTGTAACAAATTAGCATAATGAATTCTGCTCAATACTGACTGGACAGTTTTACTTCTAAAGATTTCAGCCTCAATAAGTGCATTGTCCATGCCACATCTAGTGAGATAACTTCCTGAACACCACAACATAACATTTGTCATGTGGAAAACACCCATCACTGGATAAAGATCATCAAATTCTACTGCATTGCTCATTAAAATGTCAACTACAATGCGAAAAACACCTTCATCGCAGAAAGTTGTCAGGATAGGCTGGTCTTCAAGCTGAGCACACATATTTTGGAAATGTTTTAGACCTGTGTATACTGTTGCATAGTTTGTGACTGGAGATGGATTACTGGTAAAAGCCCAACCTTCTTTAGTGGGATGGTATTTGGGGAGATCAGAGCATGAATTCCAGCCCATGGAGGAACTGGCTTTTCTCCATCCTTCAGTCCTCACCAAAAAAGATATATTATAACTTCAGTTAAATCAGCTTTGTGGACTGCAGCATCCAGTAACAGAAGATCCATATCCACAGCCACTTTGAAAGTTTCTGGTAGACTAGGATGTGTTGATGGCGTGTAATTATTTTGCACACATTGGCTAGGCAGTTGGGTAATAAATTTGCAGCTTTGTTTGTTTATGCCTATAACTGACACTGCTTGTTTTCCAGCAGCTACTTGATTGGTACAGTCTTGAAAAAGCTCAATGGCAGTATCATGTGTGCTGGATGTCCCAGACAAAGAAATGCTGTCTTAAAAATTAAAATTATCAAGAGTAGCAATTGTAAATCTTTTCCTGGTAAAATGACTTGAAAGTGGTGTGCTGTCGGATTCACAAGATTTTACAGCATGAGCTGCTAACAAGTTCATGCTCCTTACTATGTCATTATAACTTGCTGATACACCAATCATATTCATTGAAGTGATTAGCGCTCCACTTTTGCACATCATAGATTCCATGGTCAGTCATCATGTGTAGTGGAGTTTTCTTTTTGCCATGATATAATTCACAAAACATGATTTGGAATAGACAGTACATTTGCACAGCATAAACATGTTACTTCATTGGATTGCCTTCCACTTCTTCGCTTATATCTGCAAAGCCATCATCAATGTTGTCAGCTCCTGTTCCAATCTCAAGAACTTTCTTTTGTAACAATTTTGCTTTGCTGAAATTAAACAGTGATGGAAAATTGTTAAGACAACATCAGGCTTTCTTCTTGAATACCGTGAGGTGCAGAGCTCTGGGGCATCACAAAATTTTCAATTAAATCCAAAATCTATTCTAAAAAGTGGCTCATTCTTTTTGTTAGACTGACAACAAATAATTCTGTCATTGTACACTCTCACCAGAAAAATCTTAATATTATTATTATGAATCAATACAGTTTCATCAATGTTGACCATTATTTGTTTGACCTCACTGAGTGTGAATCCATAGCCAGCATTCAAGAATGACTTAAAAACTCCATTTGCTTTTTCAATGAGAGTAACTTTAATGAAGGCTGGCTGTTATGTTGCTGCTGGGAGCTCATTGTACATTCATATTTTTTAATGTATGCATGCATGTAGTTCAGGTTGGCAAACAAATCTGCTGCAAATACATTCACCTTGCTGTTAAGATCAACTACTCATCGGAAAACGTCATCTTGGAAGAAACTAACTGTAGATAAAAACATGTTTGCCCTTTGAGACTCACATACTCTGTACTTCGTTTTTTTGTCAATCCCTTAGGCTCTTGTTCTAGCTAACCCACCAATAACACATTGAAGATCCTCTGCTTTCTGATCAGTTTTTGACGGTGGAAGAGGGGTTGCCATCGATCTTCTAAGTAGATGGGTATTGGATTTGATTGTTGTTGCTTTCTCATAAGACTTAGGGGCATATTTACACTCTGTTTGCACCAGATTTGCATAATTGTTTTATGCAAATCCGGCGCAAACGTAACTCCATATTTATACTTTGGTGCTAGACCCTTCTAGCACCAAAGTTATGGAGTTTGAGTCATTTTTTACAGTGGAAACCTACCTTGCGTTAATGAGATGCAAGGTAGTCCTTCCAGGGCAAAAAATGACGCTAAGGCCTTTGCGCCTTATTTATACTCCTGTGCAAAAATGACGCACGGGAGGGGAAGGTCCTTAAAAAATGACTCTAAACCAGTTTAGAGTCAGTCAGTCAGTCAGAAAACTTTATTCAGCATATTGCCATAAAAGCGCATGTGCATATATATGTATCACCATAAAAATACAATACTTATTACATAATTATAAAAACAAATATCTTCATTCTGCTTATTTACAAGGATTATAAAATCACAACATCTCTTAGCCCTTCTAAATCAACATATAATAGTTAATACTTGTAAAATCAGATGCAACAATAAAACAATATTTAAAATTGCATTAACAAGTAGTCACATCAACTAATTCATATCGATTTCTAATAGCGATAGCTTATTTAATAAAGCTGAAAATAGAACTACACATTTGTTTGGATGAGAGGCTTTGAATACCAATCAGTCCTTCCTTATGAGAAAGAGTGTGTAATATAAACTGAGTAAAGTGAACAAAATAGAATAAAGTGACAAGTGCTTTGTTTCGAGATGTTATCACAAGGGCATGGTGGTAGTATTTTTTCCCACATGCATTTTGTAGGAAACGCCACTCTAAAATGAATCATATTAAATCTTAACAGTACAAGTAAAGAATATAGGGAGGGAAACGGAAACCAAACAAAATGGGGTTCTAACGAGTTTGAAAATGAAATTTATACATATAGCTCAAATGATCTCAATTTCTCTGCCGCTTGATATCTGAGATTCATGACATACTCCTTATAGCGGGATTTGACAGTTTCCTTTGCGTTAGCAGGCATAAGCTCCGGATTAAGATACATGAACTCCAAGTCCAAATTTCGAAAACAAGTTTGAATAAAATTTAACCATGGAATTTTGTTGTGGTTTGCTAATGAAGAACAGTCTTTTACACAGTCTTGTTTTAAAGTGGCCGCCGGGTTTGACCATACTTTTATCCATAACAAAATCGGGGCAATATCTATCAGATCAGTAATGTAACCAATTCCCAGCTCCTCATGGCATATAATATTCGCTACATTCTTGGGTACCATAAGTAGTCGATGGAGAAATTTGTTCTCCGAACGTTGTAGTGTAATTGAACTGGTATATCCCCAAAGGCCCCCCCCATAAATCACCGCCGAGAACCATTTGGATTCATAGAGCGTAATGATCTGATTAACCGGTCTATGCCCTAGTCTGCGAGCAAAATGGAAAATTGCTTCAACATTTCTTTCCATTTGTAAAAGCTTAAAAATTCAGATGGGGTTTCCATGACAAAGAGGAACTTAGGTGCAGACCTTAGTAACAAAAATCTTTCACCTTTGTTAGGGTGTTCCCCCCCATTTTCAAATATTTAGTACGTGTATTTCTAGGACCACAGATCATAACATGTGACTTTTTAAAATTGACTTTCAGATCAAGCTCTTGTGTACACGTTTAAAAAAGGTCCAGAAGGGTATGTAGGCCATTACCCGTACGGGCTATTAAAACAGCATCGTCAGCATACAGTAAAATTGGCAATTGTCTAAAACTCATCCTTGGACAATCCTTACCATTTTGGGCTAAATAACTATACAAGCCGTTAATATATAACAAAAATAAAAAAGGTGCCATAGTACAGCCCTGTCTTACACCCCGATTGGATGCAAGGGGATGGGACCTTTCGCCATGTTGACTAAACTGAATTGAAATGGTAAGATCAGAGTATAAGCGTTTGATCAGATCCAACAAGTCTTGCTCAACCCCCATTGTATCCATTAGTGCCAACAATTTCACTCTGTTCACTGTGTCAAATGCGCTAGATAAATCTATAAAGGCTATGTGGATAGATTCCCTTTTAGCAATAATATGTTTGCTAAGAATGAGATGCAAGTTTAGGGCCTGATCCACTGTACCTAATCCAGGCCTAAACCCGTATTGAATTGGCGATAAGATATTTGTACTTGCCACCCACTCCTCAAGCTGATTCAAAATTACACTCCCCAAGATCTTTGCGGTAGAGTCAATGAGAGAAATGGGTCTATAACAAAAGGGGTCAAGCCTATTACCTTTTTTAAATATTGGGACAATTATTGCCGTAAGCCATGATGAAGGAATAGAGCTTTAAATGGCACTATTCAAAACATTTGTGATTATAGGGACCCACAAATCAGGGAGAGACTTAAATAAGTCCACTGGTACCCCATCAGGGCCAGGGGCTTTCCCTAGCTTCATTTTATTTATTGTTATAGCAATCTCATGTATCTCAAGTAAAATTCCACTCTGATTTGGAATGGGGAGTAGCCAGTCCCGGAGAACCACATAACCTCGTGCCATGATTAGGGTCATTTGTGGACTGAAATACAGATGAGAAATGTTCTACCCAAACCCCCTCTGGTATCAGACAGTCGTCCTCCCTATTATCTTGTCCTGAAAAATATGGATGGTTAACCACCTTCCAAAATTGAGAGGGGTCCCTAAAATCCCTGGCTGCCATGGGATCTTCCCATGCTCTAGTACGTTCTTCGTTCTTCCTGTCCTCGAGGACTGACTTATATCGGCCCCTAGCCTGTATGACTAAGTCACGGCTAAATGGAATAGTTTTAATAGCTGTTTTTAAATCCCTGTGGGCAGCCGTACAGCCCGCATTAAACCAGCGTTGAGGTTTTACACCTTTGGAGTGTTCAGCATACGTCAATGCCTCAGAAATAGCACAACTTAGAGACTCATAAGCAGCTACAAGATAGACACAAACAGGTTGCAAAGACAGACAAATATTAATGTGGGCCTTATTTTGTGTTATGAACTCCTCGTGAAAGGTGTTTGAATTTACTCTCTCCCACTTCATACGGGGGCCAAAATTTCTTTTAAAAACCACTTTCCCCTTACATTCTGTCCTAGGTAAAATTGCCCTAGTTTTAAGGGCTAATTTTATACTCAAGGGATTATGGTCACTGGCACAGTGGGATGTGATCTTAAAAGCCACAATTTCCTGATGGAGTGAAGGGCGGATAAGAATGAAGTCAATATTGCTACCATTCGTGCTCCCAGTATAGGTGGGTATTTCCCTTATCTGAGTATTTGTCGTATCCCTTGCGAAAATGAGGTCGAATTTATAAATAAGGGAATTCAGAGCATTACCTGATTTGAGTGAATAAAGTGTGTAAATGACTCTCTACCTTCTATAAGGGAGCCACATATATGGGGTAGTTCATAATTACACAACTGAACATTAAAATCTCCGACACAAATCATGTCAAATTCCCTGTCCTGGAGTTTTCCTGCAGAATCTAAAAAATCTGTTAGCTCTTCGAGGCTTCCTGACAAGGCATTACATGGAATGTTGTTACAAAAATTCAAAAGTAAAATATCCTTACACCCAGTCATTGGTAATAAGACCACTATAAAAAAGGCAGAAGACCAAATCAAAGAGACCTCGATTTTTGGGAGTAATAAAGACAAGTACCAAAAGCCCACCACTTGCTCTGCCCGCTATGGATGGAAGAGCAGGCTGAAACACAGAATAATAACCATCCAAATAAAAGGGGCCATAGACCAAGTTTCTTGGAAACAATTAATATCATAAGTGGATACAAACTCCGACCATTCTTGGTTTCCCACTTTAGATGGGAGCCCTGCAATGTTCCAACTGATTAAGGATAGAGACTCAATACTTTCCTGGGACGTGTTCCCTGGCTCCTTATTTATAACAATGTCTGTTGCATTCTGCAATAAAATATCTGATTCATCATACCCTGTTGATGATGCCAGAGAAATATGCCCTCCCACCATTTCATTTCCATGCAGAATATCAATTGGAAACACCTTCCCCTCCACTTGTCAATCATTAACGTCAAGAGGTGACAGATTTTGATTACCTTCAAAATCAAGGGTGGAGTTCCATGGAGGTACCTTTAGAGGAGCTACATTTAGTCCGTAAGGAACCTTCGTGGAGGGAACTGATAGAACAGTCGGCTCATAGAAAAAACTTAGAGGGTGAATTTTGATCCCACCACCCCCCTTCGCACACAATTGCAGGGTCACCAGCAGATTGTTAACCAAATGAGGGTTGGCAAAATTAATCACTATACAATCGCCTTTATATGCTTTGTTGGACAAACCTACCAACTTCACCCTTCTTGCCATAATAATTCTATTATTTAAATCATCTTGGCACCTAAGTTTTCTCCTCATCCAATGTGCACATTTCCTTATTAGAGCCCGAGTGTCTTCTTTCTGAGTACATTCAAGAGGGGGCACATTAGCTAAAACTAAAACATATGGCATACTGTCCGGCGGAAGCTGTAAAACCTCTGTTGGAATGACGAATGATCTAGGCCTAAAGGTTGTATCAGGTTTAAAAAAAGTGGTCATACTGCCAGTCGGAATAGGCAAAGGATCTTTAGGTAAATCACCATGAAAGCCACGAGTGGATTTACGGTGAGCCGAAGTTTGATCGTAATCCATTAAGGAGTTAACTTGCTGTGAGTCTTTAGGATCAGACGTAGTTTCCTGGATAAAAGAAGCCACGGGATTATATCAGTTTTTGTAGTGGACTGTTGAGATAGAAATTTAAAAACAGTTTCTAAAGCCTCAAAAAGCGGTTTAAGAATTTGGTCCAAGTTGGGCAGAGAGTTACCCTTTAAATTCCTACTGTCTGAGCCCAATTCTCCTGATGGTAAATTTGTCATGGAGAAATGATCAACCGGGGTGTCCAATGATGGAGAAATAGGTTCCTTAGCCTTCAGCACTTGTTTTAGCAGCTTGGTGCTTTTATGATCACCTCCAGATTTCCTTTTTTTGGAAGGAGGAGAGATAGCAACTAAGGGCCTGATTTTAACCTTGGCGGACGGCGGAGGCTGAATGACCCCCTAAGTGTTCTGTAGTGGCTCCATTGCATACATTAGGGGACTGTAGGGAGTGCAGAGCATTAATTTTATCTTTAGGTTGAGGCAGACCAAAATTAGAAGGGGCAGTTAAAGAATTTGTAGACTGTATATGAACCGTAGGCTCTAAGGGGATTCTTTGAGTTAAATTGTTGGCCACCCCAATCCTTTCTTCTACTTGACCAATTTCAGTTTCAATGGCCCCAATAACTGTAGATAAATAACTAGTTATTGATGATTGAATAGGCACAGCATGTACTCCTTCAGCCCCAGGTGTAGTGTTCTTCCTTTTGCCCATCGTATTCAGATAGTAATAGGGCAAAACGCCCAGAATTAGTCAAAACAAATAATAATAAGGCACAAAGGTGCTGTATAAAGGTTTGAAATACGTAGATAAATAAACTACTCACTTAGCAGGTCAAAAAGTATGGCTTACTTCTCCTCTCTTCCTTGGATACTGGACACTGGACCTCCTGGTCTGCAGGCCTCAGAGGGGTGCCAGGCCTCAACCAGTCACAGACGGGCACAGGACGGGCCCGCTCTTGGCCCGCGCGCATCCTGCGAAGCCGGCGTGCGTTCCAAATTTAAAGGGGCTTCCGGGTCCGCCCCCTCAGCAGCTCCGGTTTCTCAGTCTCCTATTTGCGCGTCCCGCAAAGCGGGAGCGCGTTCCAAATTTAATGGGGCTTCCGGGTCCGCCCCCTCAGCAGCTCCGGTCTCTCAGTCTCCTATTTGCGCGTTTCAAATTTTACGGGGCTCCTGGGTCCGCCCCCTCAGCAGCTCCGGTCTCTCAGTCTCCTATTTGCGCATCCCAGTTTAGAGTCCTTTTTTAACACCTGGGTCAGGGCAGGCGTTATGGGACCTGTGGGCTCATTTCCATGGTCTCTGACCATGGAAGCAGTCCACAGGTGCCCTTCCCTGCCCCCAGGGATACCCCCTGCCACCTTCACCCACCCCTGGAGGACACCCATGGATGGAGGGACCCATCTACAGTAAGTAGCGGTAAGTATTTTTATTTTTTAAAGTGGCATTCTTTAAAGTGTGCCCAATGGCCATGCCCAGGGGACAGAAGTCCCCTGGGCATGGCCATTGTTCAGGGGGGCATGAATCCTGTCTTTGCTAAGACAGGAGTCATTTCCATGGGGGTTGTGCATCAAAAAATCACGCTAGTCAGGTTTGAGTCAATATTTTTGACTCTAACCTGACTTGCACCATTCTTTGACGCACAACCCCCATTCTTCCCTATGCTTCCGCTGCCTGGTTAGAGCCATTTATTTTGACGCTAACCAGGCTGCAGGGCCGGCTAACATCATTCTATAAATAAGGCGCCTGGCTGGCGCGTTGGAATGGCGTTAGCCGGCTGTAAACTTTTTAACGCAAACCTGCGCTAGCGCTGATTTGCTTCAAAAAGTATAAATATGGGCCCTAGATTATTGTTGTGATTCACTGGTTTCTGCTGTTTTTTGACAAATGTTTTCCAAGCTTTTTTCCATTGTATATTACTTGTAGCACTTGTTGTTACAATGATAAAGATTTTGATCTTCTTCACCCATCAGTTAAAAACTTTTGTGAGCTTTGTCTTGCCATACTTCTATAGCATCTCAACCCTCTTCTGTCAAGCCCTAGTTGATGTTAGCTTTTCTTTCAGATTAGTTTGGCATATGACATATTTGTCTTTGTTAAAGGATTCCTCAGATTTTGTAGTTAGCTCTGTCAGGCGCTAAAGATCCTTTTCTGCCACCTGCTTTGCTAAGGTTTACAAATTTGAATCAATGGAAAACCTGAAACAAAAACAATATAAAAATAAATTGCCAGTATGATGGCTAAAACTCATCATTATAGAACTTCCATTTTGGAAAATGGCAAAAAGGTTGCTCTGAGGAATTTCTGTCTGTATAAGACTACCTGACCCCCAAATCCTATGTTTTGACACCAAAGTGAAGTATATTCATGACTCCTGAAATATTACATCATCACAGTAACACATTTGCCATTTTTAAAAATGTCATCCAGGAAAAATCAGCCCAGATTAGCAATATCTACCCAAATTTAATTACTTCTCTAATGATACAAAAACACTAATCAAAAATTAAAATCTCTGAAAAATATATTTTTTTAGGGAGGTACATCAAGGGGCCAGGACTAAAATGGGCCTTTCGTGAGTCAACTGATAGGAAGAGCAGCATTCGCCTAGACAGCACAGTTCATTGAAGATACCTCCATAATTTCATACTACCAGGCAGGATTCGTCTCGGGAAGAGGCACAGAATTTGCCCTCTTCACCATCTGGAATGACTTTAAAAACACAGTAGACCGCATGGGGTCACACACTTGGACCTCTCAGGTTCTTTCAAAACAGTTTACCCTGGCACTCTAATACAAAGACTCTACCAAGTCAGCATAGAGGGGACTTCTCTCAATTAGATCACATCTTAGCATTAAAACATAACATGTAATCTATACTCCCCTTTCTCATCCAAACCGTATTTCACAAAAGCAGCGGTCCCTCAAGACTCTATCATCTCACCAATGGTTTTTAACATCTACATGAAGTAATTACCAACAATGATCAATACATTTCAGCTCTCATGCTATAACTATACAAATGACACACAAATAATCCTTGAGCTGGAAAGTAATAGTACTGATGTTTAAATACATAATAGTACTTATGATTAAATACATATATATTTTTTCTATGTTAAACATACATATAGGTCACTGTATAGTTTTCATATACGTTATTGGATTAGATTCTTACAGGACTCTGGGGGTCATTCCGACCTCGGCGGTAAAAGTCACTTACCGCCGGCCAGAAGGCCGCCATAACACCGCTGCGGCCGCGGTAAACCGCCACGGTCATTCTGACCCCCAACTGGCAAACCGCCAAAAACCCAACATCCACAAAAATCCGCCACACCAAAGGTCAGCGGGAAACTGGCGATGACCAAACCTCCACCGTCACGCCAACAGAAATACGCCCATACCATTCCGACCCACAAATCCCCGCAGCGGTCTTTCAACCGCGGTATTCCATTGGCGGTACACACCGCCGCGGTCAAAATACACACACCTTTACAAAACACATCCACATTGGAGAATTCAAAATACACACACCTGAGACACATACACACACCACTTCCACACACCCACTCCAGTATAAAACACACACCCACATCACCCACAAACGCCTATGACCACAATTGCGGGTGAAGGACAGAGAGAGAGAGCACAGCATAGAGTACACCATCACACAGAGGCAAATCACAACATCACCCACACACATTCCACGCACAAAACACCATACACCACCACACTCACCACACTCTACAACACATACACCACCCCTCACCTCATCCACACCACCCCATGGCACCCCAAAGACACCCCAGGTTCTCTGACGCAGAACTAAGGGTCATGGTGGAGGAAATAGTTCGTGTAGAGCCCCAGCTCTACGGGGTACAGGTGCAGCACACCACCATTGCCAGGAAGATGGAGCTATGGCAAAGAATAGTGGACAGGGTCAACGCTGTGGGACAGCATCCACGCAATCGGGATGACATCAGGAAGCGGTGGAACGACCTACGGGGGAAGGTGCGTTCCATGGTATCAAGGCACAACATTGCGGTGCAGAAGACTGGCGGCGGACCCCCACCTACTCCCCCAGAATTCACAGCATGGGAGGAGGAAGTCTTGCACATCCTGCATCCTGAGGGCCTCGCAGGAGTAGGCGGAGGAATGGACTCTGGTAAGTCAAATCTTCACTACTGCATTCCCCCCACCCCACCTGCATGCCAAATCAGACCCCCACCCTCACCCCCACCCCCATCACACCAACTCCTTGCTAATGGCTCACCATCACAACCCACCCATCCCAAAACCTAGCCCTGCATGCCTCCCCAAAGCATGGACACCCATCCCCAAAGCATGCCCACTGCACACACCCATCACCCCCACAAGCCACCGTCACAAAAGCCCCCACAAGGGAATGCCAGCACTGGGGGACACGGCCACCCACCCATTACACAAAATGCCACACACAGAAGCAATAACCATACTCTTATACCCCTGCAGGAGCCGAACGCCACCACACCG
Organism: Pleurodeles waltl; assembly: GCF_031143425.1. Classification (NCBI taxonomy): domain Eukaryota; kingdom Metazoa; phylum Chordata; class Amphibia; order Caudata; family Salamandridae; genus Pleurodeles; species Pleurodeles waltl. The sequence goes on from NC_090436.1 coordinate 769,802,639, forward strand.
CCACAGAGGGTCCAGAGATGTCCATCCCACCCCCAGAAGAGGCCCCCAGTGATGACAGCAGCTCTGTCTCCCTGGACCCTGATGACCAGCCCGGCCCATCGGGGACCTCTGGACAGTCGGTTCCCCACAGACAGCCACAGGCTACACCAGACCTAACCCCCTCTGGGAACACCAGCACAGCTCCCACCCAGCGGGCCCATGCCTCTGTCTCCAGGACACGTCAATCAGCGGTGTGTCCACCACTACAGGGCACCCAGGTTGACCCACCACCCCAACAACAACAGGGACCTGGGGGCAGTGGTAGTGGGCACACCATCCAGGGGACAGAGGCCCAGGGAAACAGAGGAACTGGGAGGGCTGCTGTGTGACAGGGGGGGGACAGGCCCAGGGAACCGACTCTCCAAGAGGCCCTCTCCTCCATCATGGGAGCATACCACCGCTCCCAGGAGACGATGGCTACGGTACTGGCCAGGTTCCACAAGATCCAGGTCATGCAGGAGCAACAGTACATGGGGTTCAGAGAGGAACTGAGGAACATTAGTTCCGCAATGGGGACCATCGTCGTGGCCCTAACCCAGATAGTCACCACATTGCGGGACCATGTGGCACCACAAAGGGCCCCTGTCACTAGCCTGGACCAGGAACAGCCTACCACCTCAGCCGGCGCTAGTGGACAGGAGGCCCCCACACAACGACAGGCCACCAGAACCCCACCTCCTGCAGAAGAAGAACCACCCCGCAAGCGGAACCTGAGATCTCACAAGAAGACAGAGTAGGATTGCAAGACCCCCGCCAGCAAACGATACCCCCTGACGTCATCCCACTGTCCCACATTGTCACCCTGTCCAACCTTGAACTGCCCCTGCTCCATCCTTCCACAGGCATATGGACAATGCACCTGTGCGACTGAGAACTGGACTCTGCCATGGACATTACTCCACCATCACCCATCCCCGTTTTACAATCATGTTCCATAAATTTAGCACTTGAATTAAATCACTTTTTGCACTAAAAAAATCTGGAGTCTGCTTGTAATTTGAACAAATGTATTAGACATAACGGTGCCAAAATGTTCAGTTACATTGTGATGACAACATACCACTGTCACACAGCTGTAGTCCATGGGCAAACAAAGCAGAGGTCACGCAGTGGGGCCCACAGCTCTGAAAACGGTAGGGAAAGTCACAACTCAGTTTACAGGAACTGGGGGGGAACTCAGACAGTAGAGAGGCAGGAGACTTTAAATAAATGTAAAATGGCGTGGTTGATTCGTACCTGTGTGCTACTGAAAATACTGTTGTATCACTGTGTCCCTGTTGTCTGTGTCGTCCCCGTCGTCCTCCTCCTCTTCACTCTCCACAGGCTCCACAGCTGCTACAACACCACCATCTGGACCATCCTCCTTCAGGAAAGGCACCTGGCGTCACAAAGCCAGGCTGTGAAGCATACAGCAGGCCACGATGATATGGCACACCTTCTTTGGTGAGTCCATTAGGGATCCCCCTGTCATATGCAGGCACCTAAACCTGGCCTTCAGGAGGCCGAAGGTTCTTTCTATAATCCTCCTAGTTCGCCCATGGGCCTCATTGTAGCGTTCCTCTGCCCTTGTCCTGGGATTCCTCACTGGGGTCAGTAGCCACGACAGGTTGGGGTAACCAGAGTCACCTATTAGCCACACACAGTGCCTCTGTAGCTGTTCCATCACATAAGGGATGCTGGTATTTCGCATGATGTACGCGTCATGCACTGACCCAGGGAACTTGGCATTTACATGGGAGATGTACTGGTCAGCCAAACAGACCACCTGGACATTCATAGAATGATAACTTTTTCTGTTCCTGTACACCTGCTCACTGCCACTGGGGGGAACCAAGGCCACATGGGTTCCATCAATGGCACCAATGATGTTGGGGATATGTCCAATGGCATAGAAATCACCCTTCACTGTAGCCAAATCGGCCACCTCAGGGAAAACAATGTAGCTCCGCATGTGTTTCATCAGGGCAGACAACACTCTGGACAAAACCTTAGAAAACATAGGCTGAGACATCCCTGATGATATGGCCACTGTTGTTTGGAATGATCCACTTGCCAAAAAATGGAGTACTGACAGAACCTGCACCAGAGGGGGAATCCCTGTGGGTTGGAGAATGGGGGACATCAGGTCTGGCTCCAGCTGGGCACACAGTTCCTGTATAGTGGCTCGGTCAAGTCTGTATGTAAGTATGACATGTCTTTCGTCCATTGTCGACAGATCCACCAGCGGTCTGTACACGGGAGGATTCCTCCATCTCCTCGCAAGTCCCAGCGGACGGTGCGTAGGAAGGACAACATGGAGCACAGAGTCAAGCAACCCACAGGTACGTAACCACAGCTTGCACAGTACACGATTCGCTATGCATTGAATGGCTTGTATGAGTGGCAATGCAAGGCCTAGGCCTGTGTGACGCCGTAGAAAATCTGCCATGTGGGCCCTTGAAATGGCGGCTGCCTGACCTGTGAAGTGTGACAATGGGATGTGAGGTCAATGCGCTGGCGTGGCACACCGTGACGGTAGGCGGTCGAAGACCGCGGCGCAAAGCAGCATTGGTTAACATTGAACCCTATGGGTCTCAGGAGCCAATGACGATGTGCGCCGGCGGTCGCGGTACGCACCGACGCGGTACGCACCGCCGCGGGCGTGACCGCCATTTTCTAACTGCTTAATCACTCAAGACCTGATCATCCACAGGAGAGGACCTATACTGCAAGTGCTGCTGTGAACTCGGTCTGGAAGAGACAATGGCTGCTGCGACTGGGGAAAGGGCCCCTGCCTTCACATCTGAGGAATTGGATAAACTCATTGATGGGGTCCTCCCCCAGTATGCGCTACTCTACGGTCCTCCAGACCAACATGTAAGTACACTGGGAGCACGTAGTATGGGCTATGCCTTTGTTGAGTGGGGTGGATGTAAGATGGTGGGGAGGGGAGCGTATGAGGAGAGCAACGCACGACAGATGAGAGCATGTGCCACATGGCAAGGTTGGGGAGGGGGGGCCACTCACATCGACCACGCAGAAAAGTGATGATATTTCTTTTTCCACCCTGTCCATGTCACATAGGTCAGCGCCCATCAGAAGATCGACATTTGTCGTGCCATCACCAAGGACGTCCGGGCCCTGGGGGTCCACAACAGACAGGGCACCTACTGCCGCAAGAGGTGGGAGGACATCCGCCGCGGGAGCAGAAAGACCGCCGAGGCTCTGCTGGGGATGGCCTCCCAACGTAGGAGGGGTGCCAGTCGTCAATTGACCCCCCTGATGACCTGGATCCTGGCGGTGGCCTACCCCGATTTGGATGGGCACGTGAGGACGTCACAGCAGACACAAGGGGGTGAGTATCAGCACATTCTGCTATATTAGCGCACAGTGGAGGCGTCTGGGTGGGGGAGGAGGGCTGTGGCTATCTCTAGGCCAGGGCGGTTTCTGTAGGCTAGGCCCCTCCATTAGACTTGGCCCTGTGCCCCTGCGGCAGCCAGTACGTCCATCACCACCACACCCACCAGAACAGTCCGCACACATGCAGTCACCACCCCCACTACCATTTACACGTCCCCTGTGTCCTCTCCCAGTGTGTCTGTCACCCCCTCTTCCAAACCACACAAACGCAGGCAGCCACCCACCCAACAGCCATCCACCTCACGACAGCCTCCGTCACAAGCACCTGCACCCAAAGACAGCACACTTGACTCTCCTACAACCACATCCTCTTTCTCCACTTCCATACCCACTACAACTACCCGTCCCTGTCTTTCTAAATTGATTTTCCTTTCCAACCTTGACCTCTTTCCAACAACTGACCCACCCCCTCCATCTCGTAAGAGTCCAACCAGCACCTCAGCCACCACAAGCCCTGTACCTACTAGGACCATCGTTCAGGGCTATTGGAGTCCACCAGCTCCTAGGGCAGGAACATCGGCCAGCAGAAAGGGGACAGCCAGCCCACCCCCTGGGAAAAGAAGCAAAAAAGTGAAGGGCCGGCGCCACAGGCCTGAGACGGCTGCCCCCAAGGACACCAGCCTTGCACCGTCACCTGGCCCATCCACCAAGGGAGGCAAGGGCCCCAGAGATACTTCCAAGGAGGGCAAGGGCCCCAGAGATACTTCCAAGGGAGGCAAGGGCCCCAGAGATTCGTCCAAGGAGGGCAAGGGCCCCAGAGATACTTCCAAGGGAGGCAAGGGCCCCAGAGATTCGTCCAAGGAGGGCAAGGGCAGCAGGGCGAAGAAGTCCGGCAGCAGGCGAGCTGCCCAGGAGGGCCCCACCAGCCCCATTTGGGGTGTGACGGAGGACACCCACGGGCCCAGGAGTCCAGCACAGGAGGGCCCCGCAAGCGATAGGTTGGATGGCGACTGAGCGGGAATGATTGCCCAGATCTGGTTCCCTAGGAACACAAGACAAGCACCGCTGAACAGGGCCCCGCCGTGAGAAGAACCGCTGAACAGGGCCCCGCCGTGAGAAGCACCGCTGAACAGGGCCCCGCCGTGAGAAGCACCGCTGAACAGGGCCCCGCCGTGAGAAGCACCGCTGAACAGGGCCCCGCCGTGAGAAGCACCGCTGAACAGGGCCCCGCAGTGAGAAGAACCACTGAACAGGGCCCCGCCGTGAGAAGCACTGCTCCGCTGGGCCCTTCATCTCAAGCACCGCTCCGCTGGGCCCTTCATCTCAAGCACCGCTCCGCTGGGCCCTTCCTCTCAAGCACCGCTCCGCTGGGCCCTTCATCTCTTGCACCGCTCCGCTGGGCCCCGCTGTCTCTGCACCGCTCCGCTGGGCCCTTCCTGTCAAGCACCGCTCCGCTGGGCCCCGCCGTCTCTGCACCGCTCCGCTGGTCCCTTCATCTCAAGCACCGCTCCGCTGGGCCCTTCATCTCAAGCACCGCTCCGCTGGGCTCGCCGTCTCTGCACCGCTCCGCTGGGCCCCGCCGTCTCTGCACCGCTCCGCTGGGCCCTTCATCTAAAGCACTGCTCCGCTGGGCCCTTCATCTCAAGCACCGCTCCGCTGGGCCCCGCTGTCTCTGCACCGCTCCGCTGGGCCCCGCCGTCTCTGCACCGCTCCGCTGAGCCCTTCATCTCAAGCACCGCTCCGCTGGGCCCTTCCTGTCAAGCACCGCTCCGCTGGGCCCTTCATCTCAAGCACTGCTCCGCTGGGCCCCACCGTCTCTGCACCGCTCTGCTGGGCCCTTCATCTCAAGCACCGCTCCGCTGGGCCCCGCCGTCTCTGCACCGCTCCGCTGGGCCCTTCCTGTCAAGCACCGCTCCGCTGGGCCCCGCCGTCTCTACACCGCCCCGCTGGGCCCTTCCTCTCAAGCACCGCTCCGCTGGGCCCCACCGTCTCTGCACCGCTCCGCTGGGCCCTTCCTGTCAAGCACCGCTCCTCTGGGCCCCGCCGTCTCTGCACCGCTCCGCTGGGCCCTTCATCTCAAGCACCGCTCCGCTGGGCCCTTCATCTCAAGCACCGCTCCGCTGGGCCCCGCCGTCTCTGCACCGCTCCGCTGGGCCCTTCCTGTCAAGCACCGCTCCGCTGGGCCCCGCCGTCTCTGCACCCCTCCGCTGGGCCCTTCATCTCAAGCACCGCTCCGCTGGGCCCCGCCGTCTCTGCACCGCTCCGCTGGGCCCTTCATCTCAAGCACCGCTGGCCCATTGGCAGGGCCGGATCTGTGTCGGGCAGGGCTTCACAAAGCACTCTGGGCACCATGCCTCCTCCATAACCAGTGGAGTCTGTAATCCACCAGATGGACTGTGGCTTTGCACTCCCCAGGATGGTCCAGTGGGCAATCCACCCACTGTAGAGACTTGAGAGACTGTGGCTTTGCACTCCCCAGGATGGTCCAGTGGGCAATCCACCCACTGTAGAGACTTGAGAGACTGTGGCTTTGCACTCCCCAGGATGGTACAGTGGGCAATCCACCCACTGTAGAGACTTGAGAGACTGTGACTTTGCACTCCCCAGGATGGTACAGTGGGCAATCCACCCACTGTAGAGACTTGCGAGACTGTGGCTTTGCACTCCCCAGGATGGTACAGTGGGCAATCCACCCACTTAAAAGACTTGTGAGACTGTGGCTTTGCACTCCCCAGGATTGTACAGTGGGCATGGAGGCCCCTCGTGGATCTGGCGTCGTGGACACATGTGGCTGAGGTGCCCCCCCTTCCCTTCCCCCTGAGGTGCCTGTGGTTTTATTATCTGATGCCCCAGCAGTGTTCTCTCCAATGGAATCGGGTCTCGTGTGTGGGCTTTGCCCATGTGTTTATGCACATTGGTCCACGGACAATGGCATGTAGCCAATATGTGCCGGACTTTTGGACTATGTTCATATTCTTCATGTTGTGATTTATTTGTTTTAATAATCTCATATTTCACTTGAGTTCAAATATGCTTTAATATACTTCTATTTTAATGATCATTTTATTTTATCTTTGAATTATTCCAGGGGGTTTGGGGGGTGTAAATCTGACTTGTTGCATTGGTGTGTGGGGATTTGGGGGGGGGGGTGTCGCGTATGTGTGTGCCCGTAATTTTTTCTCCTCCCCCCTCCCCTGTGTCGTAGGTGCAGTACTCACCGTTGTCTCCTGCGGCAGCGTTTGTGCTCCTGGTAGAGGAGCAGGTAGACAATCGCTGGTAGGATGTTTAATTTGGGTTCCATGCTGTCCAGATTCCTCGTGGAGTGTATAGAGGTGAGCGTTTTCCCGTTCGTGATCTGTTTCCGCTGTGTTTTTATCGGCGGGGCTCCCGCCCCGGAAAAGGTGGTGGATTGGTGGGTCGTGATAGGTTGGGCGGTACATTGTCTGCCGCCTGTCTGTTGGCGGTGACCGCCGCGCTGTATGTTTGCCCCGCCGTGGTGGTCGGAGTGTTAAAGTGGCGGGCTGTGCTGGCGGTTCCCGCCAGGGTCAGAATTCCATTTTTTTGACCGCCTGCCTGTTGGCGGGTTGGCCGCCGCTTTAACACCGACCGCCAGGGTTGGAATGACCCCCTCTGTTTTCTTTATGTATCACAATATTTAAATATTATCATAACTATTTTATCTACATGAACATCACTATTAAAATAGTAAGGAAAATATACATATAGTTATAAATTTATGCTAATATATTAGCTTAAAGTACAGCAACACTTGAAAGTATGAATTTATAAAATACAGTTTTACATCTCAGTATATTACTTCCTTATACTTGTACACCCTCTCTATGTACTTACGTATCCATCTATGTATTTCTTTACTCCTACTGTAGAAGAGAAAAAAACTTTGACCCTCTCTAATACACTGCTCTATGTCTCACAATATGCCTCTCTCAATATATCCTTTCCCTCCACTCTCTCATCCATCCCAAATCTCATTCTGCTCCTAAGATCTCCAAAATAACCCTTTCTAGAACCTTTCTACCTCTCGTCACTTGGATGATTGCAAACCTCATTTTACTACTAGAATCTCCCAAACAACCCTTTCTAAACTCTTCCCACATGTATCCCTCCTCCATCTCTCTTTTTACTCATCCCAAACCTCATCTTACTAATATGATCTTCCAACTAACAAGTTCTAGAGTCTTCCCTCTTTCATCCCGCCATAATCCTATTCAATCTTACTAACAGACTTACATATCCACGACCTAAAAAACTAATATTTCCCTAAACTAATCCACCACTAATCCTTTTTGGGTTTGGGTAAGTGAGAATAGAGAGGCAAACTGCCCAACATGTGACCGCATTCCCTCTGTTGCTCAGGATTCAGTGTAGGGGATAGGAAAATACCTTCCACTGATTCATTCTGTTCCTTGGAAAATAGGAGGTCGAGGAGAGTTTCACTTACCTTCACCACCCCATGAAATTGTTACCATTTCTTTTTGGAAATCCACCTGGTTAAAGATCCCCACCAGTCAATCTATCCCATTGTATGAATCGCTGGCCAGAGCTTCCAACCCGTCTGGCCTGGAGGGCAGCTGTTATAAAAACTATAATCTTTCCTAGATTAGTATAACTTTTTACAAACATCCCAATACCCCTTAGTAAACGTTTCTTCACCACACTTTGCCCCCCTCTGATTAGGCTGCTCTGAGTGAACAAACCTACATCGATTGTCTTGGACCTCTCGGTCCTGCCCTATAAACATGGAGGATTTGAGATTCCAGACCCAAAAATATATTATTTAGTGGTGCAATATTATTTTGCCAAGTCTTGGTTTCATTCAGATGCATGCATTCCGTACCTGGTTCCGGAATGAGCTGAGACAAAAAAAAAAAATTAAATAAAAAAAATCATTCCCCATCAGCCCATTTGCCCCTGCAGGTTCAATTACTGTTCTCAGAGATATGGCTTCCTGGTACTGAATGGCATAGTCCTCTAATATCAGGATGAACCAGTTGCCTAGCGGAGCCTTGGGGTTCAGGGACCAAAAAATGCTCATGCACACCCTCTCAAAGAGGGGGTCAATGACAGGAAGGGGTCAGAGGAGCCTTCTACTTTCCCCCTGTCTTTCCACTGACCTGACAGGTAGGACAATACCTGCAGAATGCATCTGAGGTCAGTCTCATCAAGGGCCAATAGACTTGGGTAACAAGCCTTACAAAGGTCTTGTCTTGGCCCAGATATCCTGCCAAGGGTACATCATGGGCCATTCAAAGAGGGAAGGCCCTGTCGCACTTGGGGGACCACCAATACACAGGTTGCCCAGGCTCAGAAACCTTAGCCTCCCTATACAGGAGATCATTCTCCCAGTAAGTCAGGTGATCACCATAGGTGTCATCAGCAGCCTAGGCCTCAGCCTGCCGTTGTAGGCCCTCAAGAGCAGCACACTCTATCTGAGCTTTTTGCGGAATTCTGTCCAGACTTGCTCCCCTTTAACATTCCAGTCATTCAGCTAAGATAGGTCTCCCAGGGCAGAAATGCCCTCTACCCTGAGGGTTAGCCTTCTCACTGACCGTGGGGGTCTTAGGAGCAGGTTTCTCATGTCCCCTGCAATTTCTCTTTTTGGTAGATACCCCAGCCATTTTTCCAGACCCCACATGTTCTTGACTTACCTCTCGGGCTGCCATGGACCATGTGGTAATGCATACCTTCTTAGGCAACCCTAATATTGCTAGTTAGGACCGACCCTCAAACTCTTTGCAGATGGTATGCACCAAATTGTTACCAAGCAGACAATCCATATGGATGGCTGGACTCATAGCTACCATTACAAAATCTGAGACTCACCCAATCAAAATGAACCAGAACCAGGGAATAGTGACTCTTATGATTGTCCACTTCTACAGTGTGGTGGGATACATTAGGAACTACCTATTCTGAGGACACCAGATGACACCTGACAGTAGTCATACTGGCCTCTGTGTCTCTCAGGGCCTCCACTTGCTGCCTATTGATGGTACCCAGTGCCTGTGCTTTGCAGTAGTACTAGGCATATGGGTTTTTGGAACCATTCCTCTGTCACCCCAGGACACTAGGGTAACCTCTGCAGTTCTCAACAGTAGGGGCATCTGCCTTGCTAGACAGTGGGGATCTCCCCTGACATGCCTGTCTCTGTAGCACTCATACCAATTTGGGTAAACATATCCTGAGGATTTTTCCTCAGGAAAAACACTGTTTTACTGGTCTGGTTGGGACTGGGAATCCATCTCCTATTGGGGGCCTTTTGAGAACTCTTCAGTTTTATTTTTGTCTCTCCCTCTTTTGTCTGGTGAGAATTCTGTCCACACTTTTGGTGCTCCCACTAACACACCTTTTTGTGAACCATGGTGCTGAGCCAGCGGTTTGCCTCCTTGGCAAGCTCCCTGGGTCTTTCAGCTTCCTACCCATCAGGTGTTGGCACAGCTCTGGAAAACGAATACTGAACATGTGCTCTCGTGCAACCAAATCGTACAGCTCATAGTAGTCACTCATATCACTGTAATTCACCCATCCATCCAGTGCCCAGCAAAAGTAATTCACATAATCCACCCAAGACTGATTGGGCAGCTTCTGGCTGTCTCTGAGCGTGTATAAATGGTAGAATGCACGCCAAATGGCACAAATCATCAAACATTTAACATATGCCCAAAGTTAAGATTTTGGTGCTCAACCCCAGTGTGTGTTCTGTCTTGGTACACGCATGTAATTCATGTCAAGCTGGTGCACAGGTGTGCACCATACCGAGGCTACACAACCACAAGACATAGGCCAATATCGTCAACAACTGAATCAATAAATTCCTTTTTAATCCATTTATTTTCTTTTTCAATGTTTTCAATGCTCATACAGAGGCGTCGGCATTCCAATTTTCAAATGTAGGAAAAGTGCCAATCCAGGCGTTTTTCTATAACATGTTGAAATTCATAGTCCATTATACGTAATGTGACGGTATAACCCAGTGCATATCAAATTCAGCCCTTCATCAGGGGTAATTATGAATAGAAAAGGTCACATCAGCAACTATCAATAACCAATTATCCACGTTCTTTAATGATTGAACCCTTTATTTTATGAATGCGATGCATGTACCATGCGCACTAATGTATGTCAGCACAGAAAAAACACCACCAAAGATATACTGAAAAAAAGTGACCAAAGACTACTTGTGACCATTGTTACACATGCAGATGAAGAAGAAATATAAATAAAAATGAAAAATAAAATACAAATGAGTGTGTGACTGCATTTAACCTGTAGCTGCAAAATATCCCATGTAAATCAGTACCATACGTGAAACAATCACAGTGCAGAACAATACGAAACAAATATATGCCAGACATGAGCAGGCAATACATCAACAATACAAACCAGTGTAACAACACCTTAACTTACCGTTTGCCCAATCTGTACAGATTCAATACAAGAAGTAAAGTCCTCCAACAAATAAATTGGCTGAGTCAAACTGCCCCTCATATTGGCCTCCATAAACAGAAGCAGGGATGACAAAAGCTCTGTGAGCATGCCGTGAAGATGAACAGTGTCACATGGCCCAAGCCCAGATTCTTTGGATGTAGACCCTAGTCTTTGTGAGTTTTTTGTTTTGAGGTCCAGCTCCTTCATACTCACTTCATGAGTCTTATAACTATTTCCTTTTTGGTAAGGCCCTTTCATTCTCAGCTTTCTTCTTGGCTAGGACAAGCTCTGCCTCCACCCTCCTTTGCTCTAAGACACTCTTTGCAGCAGACTCTTCTTTGGCTGCTTTTAAATTCAATTTGGCTAGCTGCAATTGGAATTCTCTCTCACCCTCTTGTCTTCCAGCTTCTCAGGAGACAGGTTGTGAGAGGACACACTGCTCCATGCAGGGGATGTGGCTCCTGTTGGCAGACCTTCCTACTCTCCCTGCTGCAGCTTTGGGCCGTGGCTATCTCATCTCCTTTATCATCCTCCTTATCTTCCTCTACATCTACCTCCTCCTCCTAAGAGTCAGTGGCCTCCTGATGCTGGTTGCAGCCTGCATCCTGTAGACCTCTTCATAGGCTCTGAGGAATATTGGGAAGTCTACTTCTTTATCCCCCTTCTCCAAGGTTAAACCCTTTCCTTGTAAAGCTCCCTCAACTCTGCCATCTTGAGGTTCTCAATGATGCTAAGCTCTACCTCCACCTTCTCAAGCAGGATATCAGAGGTGGAAAGAATGTGAGTGAGAAATTGAATTTGGAGAAAGAAAAAAACAATAGATATCAAAGAAAATGTAAAAAGGTTTGAATATGATGACAGATTATTTATGTGTGATTTTTAGTTTTTCACAAATTCACTGAGTGCACTGCAAAACACAAGTACTGAATCCCACCACTGAACACCAAAGTGAGAAAGTGGGTAATTGGTTGAGGGGGTGGAAACCCCACTCAGCAACAACCACAATCCTTGTCAGGGTGAAACACATAAATTCACTAAATTAACTTGAGCCTAACCTTCCCTTATTTTTTGTGCAACACACAAGCACTAATAAAGTGAAAACACAACACAAGGCACAAAATAGAGTGAATTTTATTTTAAATGCCACCAGAAACAGTAAAAATCTAATCAGTAGAACCATATAAATTCTATTTCAAAATTTTAAATGAAAACAGCACCTAGTGAGTGCTACTCATGGTCATCTGGTTACACTAGACCAGGAAAAAGTCACAAGTTCAGGCTGACCGCAATAAAGTCTGGGTAGGTTTAGGGACCAGGATAGTCTTTCAGAAGAGTTACCTTCCAACTCTAATGTGAAGAGTTCCATTTGCGGTGGGGAAAGCTTTGAGGAGCAGGATGAGCTTTGCAGATGGTTGTAGCTGTAGTAAGAAGAGCTGGTTGGGCATCATTGATGGTCATTGCTGTAACTTTGCATTGGCAGTCATCCTGGTCTTTCGCAGTTATAACAGGAAGTGCAGGTCTCAAGTTGCTGGTCATCGCTGGAGGCCAATGTTGACACAAAGAACATGTCTCACCTAAACTTCTTGTTGGCAGTCAACATGAGAGGCAGAAACTTAGCACAAATGAGCCAGTTCACGAGGAGCCCAAACTTCAGAATTTTCAACCCTATTTTCAGGAAGCATACAGTATGGTGCCAGCCAAGAGTCAAGGACCTGGGGAGGCAACTATTAGGGATCAAAGACTCACTTTTGCAGACACCAGCAGTTTTCATACAGGTCTAATTGCAAGTCCAGGCAGGCTCATTTGCAGTAGGTCGGCTAGGCAGTTGCGGGCGGGCCTCTAAAGCTTGTTGTATTCCTGTAGCTCATATGGGACATCAGTCAACTGGCCCTTGAAGTCATTCTGGGATAGCCTGGAATGAAGGTAAGTTGGTTCAGTCATTCTTCTGAGACAGCAAGGTGGTCCTCAGCAGCATGGCAGCCCTTTGCACTTTTTCACAAGTTCAGGAGTGTTCTGATGAATGTCTCTGAAGGTCCAATATTTATAGCTGTTGCTGTTGTGTGGGGGAACCCCCCTGTGCTATCCCCACATCTAGTTCAGGAACATTCTTCCCCTTCCCCTGTTAAGGCTTCAAACTCTTGAAGAGGGAGAAAAGGCAGGTAGGCCTGGTGTCAGGTTCCTGTTTATCTGCAGGAGACAAAGTCCTCTGAAGTGGAAATGGGTCAGCCACCATGCCAGGATGGTCCATCTTGTCGACACCTAAACCACTTTTGTATTACTGTCTGGAAGCAATTCACAAAACCCAAAAGCAGAGCTACACATAGTTTTGTGACCCAGGAAACTAGGAGAAGGCACAATTTGTTGGGACAAGGAAACTGAACTTTTTGAAAGTGGTATTTTTAGAATTGTAATTTAAGATCCAACTTCATCATTAAAGAGGGTTTTAAATAACATTTAATTTGTATGTTTGATAAAATGCTTCGCAGATTCCAGCCAAAACAAAACTGTTAGTCTTGTTTTGTACTCCTGAAAGGCTTGACAGGCTTTTGCAATATACTGAAAAGTATCCTCTTCTTCAGACCAGTTCTGGGAAGAAGAGTTTCAGATTAGTACATAATAAAGTTTGGATCATAATTGACTAGTCAAATTAGACTCTATGGGCCAGATTTGTTACCCCTTGCGCCACATCATGGCTGCAACAGACATAATCTATGCAAGGGGGGTGTTCCCCCATTAGGAGGCCCAGAAAAATAGTGCATCCTTTTTTTCGTCATTGTTAACGCCTGTGCAGGGCAGGCTTTAATGTGACGGACCTATAGTAACCTATGGGCCTCTCTAGTGGTTTGCTGCACTAGCACCATTATTTATGGTGCTAATACTGCAAAGCGCCACAATAGCGTCATAGATTATGATGTTATTGTGGAAACGACCGCCATGGTGTGCTCTTTTGTAAATATGTTTTAACCATGGTGTAGTCAGGTGGGTCACAGGCGCCGCAAGAAAAGTGGCACATCCGGACCAATGCGCCACTTTTTTGTAAATCTGGGCCTATGTTTCTTTGACCGAAGTTGAAACTGGCCACTGAAAAATACATCTAACCTTCTTGTTATCCAAAACAATTTCTTGGGAAGAAATATTAAATCCCAAATATTCCACTTGAATTTTGATCAAACAGCAATCTTTGGACAACATCAGAATTTCTTCACAAAACATTATGACATCCCATACGGTTCAATAAAACATTCCCAGACCTGAGAAGAGAATTTCACATTCTCTGCTTCAAGAAGTGGTGATACACTCGGCTGTCCTATGCATTTTTAACTATCCTGGAGAGGACATATATCGCCCAGCCTAGTTCCCCCATTATTTAGTACATCCACAAGTAGAAGAACATTGGGGGGCTATGCAGGACTATATGTCATGCTGAGTGACCACTGTTTTTCAATCAGCACAGCAGAGACAATGTGCAAATGATGGCAAACACGTCTTGATGCACAATTCCTGAAGGATGACTGGAAAACCCTCCTGGCGGACTATAACAAAGGGTTGCAGGTAAAGTATAGCTATTTCAAAATACTCCATCACTGGAATTGGTCACTGGCAAAATTGTACACAGCCCATCTCAGTATGGATTCTTGTTGTTGGAGATGTGGAGAGTGCCCTGGGACATAGTTCATGTTTTATGGGAATGCACATGCTACAGGACTTTTAGAAACAGATCTGGGACCACTTGGAGGAGGAGCTGTAGGTGTCTGAACCACAGTCTGGCTGCCTGGTTTTGGATTTCTCAGATCTCTTTTCCATAATGCAACACATCAATCGATGGCTCTCTACTGCCCTTAGCATGGCCAACATGATGATTTTGTGCCTCTAGAAGAAGACCCATGCCTCCTCATTCCGTTCCTGGGTGGAAAGTATGGATGACATGGCGCTTTTTGAGAGAATTATTTACAAGCTAAATGACAAGCTGCAGACTTTTGAAAAGGTCTGCAGCTTTCCTACACAAGGGATGAAGATACAAATAAATCTTTGTAACGCAGACTGGCACTCCATATGTGGTCCTGCCCTTGGTATCTAAGCTCACCATATATCCCTTTCCAGATACAATTCTAGATACCAGTACACTGTATTGTTTTGATCCACAGGGAATCTGTTCCTCACTCCTTGTTCTTCCTTAGAGGGCTCCATGTTGAACAGCTTGAAGTGCACCATGAGCCACTGATGTAGCCATTACCTGGAGAACTGAAGCTGTAGGACCAAGTTGGTCCAGGGAGTGGGTTTACCTCTGCTCCCTTCTGAAGGTGATTACCCTCATCTCCATTCTAGTTTTCCTTCTCTTTCTCATTTGCACTGTAAATATTTTTAATTTCTATTGCCTATGTTTTCACCTCCCTGTCTAGTATTCTTATAATTACGGTAGGCCCCTCTGGGGGTATTATGGTAGAATCACTGAGATAATGTTTGATTTTTGGTAATTGCTTTGCTTTACATTGTGACCAGTATTCAAAATTCTTTTTGTACTTCTGAATCACAGCAATATGAATAATGCATTGCAATAAAAAAAGAAATACTACAACTGAAGGAAGAATGTGAGTGGAAAAAGAGAGGGTTGATGTACCTTTAAAAAATGAAGGGCACATTCTATAGCTCGAAAGGTATCACCCTATGCTCAAAATGTCCCTAAAGTGTCTGAAATGTTTTTTTTAATCATCTCCACTTCTGATTCTTAAAAAATAGCATGCTATTCTTAAATCAAATGTAATAAAAAGTGCAGCTTCTTGCAAAGTGTTGATTATATCAGTGATCGGGGAAGAGGGTAGTGATCCTTATTCGTTACTTGATTCATTCCTTGAAAACTCCTATCAACAAATTCTCAAAGAGCCTCCCTTTCCAATCATGACAGTGAATAGATCCTTCCAAATCCAGCCTTGGTATTAGACTCTAGTTCAATTGCACAGTCATAAATTCTCTTCAGATTTTCTCTTCAGAGTCTAAGGGGATTTATATGAAGTCTTGGTATTTATTTGGAATGAAACTTATTTAAGCAACAGTGTGATTGGAGAAGGTTGAATTAACTAGTTTGGGGATAACATCCTTTTTATCTTGACTACTTAGACAAGACTGAACACATAACTCTAAACCTTCAAATGGAGATTTACAGATCAATGTGTAAAGAGGAACATTATTCCCAGAATCATTGGATACCTAGGACAGGAGCTAATGTCAAAGGAGATTAACTATAAGTTACATCTACCTCCCTACATTAGAGTAGTAGGTGTGCCCAGTTCCACTAGGTTAAATGTCACTAGTAGCCTGCAGTACCTATTTTGCTATTCACTATAGTGCAGGAATATACATGTATGTATGTACATGGTATTTCTATAGTGTGAACCTTACCGAAAGGCAGTAAAGCACTGTCCATGGAAAAAGGCATGAATAAAGTTGGTGAGTAATAAGAGGAAGTTGAATTGTAAACTATTAGTGAATTGAAATATAGTGCTCTTCAAAGAAGTGCATCCCCAAATTTATCAACACTGCCCCAATGCTGCTCCTTTACTTATCTGGAACAGCATTGGGGCAGTCCTGATGAGTATGGGGTTGTTGTTCTAGATCCTCTGTGCATAGATAGAAAAGGTCTGTAAGATTGTTTTTCCTTTTTTACACTTCTTAGTCTGCAGTCAGATGGTGCCTTGGCTACAGGTGTGCCACTACCCACTGGAGATGATGAGCTTGTCTGCAAGATGTCGGGTTGCTGGTTGTGATCACAATGTAAATTATGCTACTACTGTAGTACTGAAAGTGGTGCGGCTGGCGAGTGGATCCAATTGAGTTCCCTCGGTGGAGGGGGTGATGTAATCATATTGCTTTGGGACCTAGATGATAGGTGCTGAGGCATGTAGGATGCCCCTAAGCAGAACATTTACAGAGTCTGGGGTGCCATAGAGGACACTACCACCATCCACATGCAAGAATACAAGGTCTTGTACAGCAGTTCTACAGCCGCTTTCTGAAAGAAATGGTAGGACTTTCTTTAGAAGAGAGAGACTTGGTACCAGGCTGTCTTTATTTTTTTAGCAATGGGTTCCTTACGGGAAAAGTTGGTCTCTACGGTGAATCCAAGTGATTTGGCATTCTGTAAGAGTTGGGGCCCAAAACCATCAAGATTCATGTCACTGAGCCAGGTTTATACTATATCTTGTTCATTGTTCTTGGTAAATAATAGGATTTATGTCTTGGTTGGACTGAGATTCAGATTGGTGGTGGACATCAAGCCCTGGATGATATGCAAGCAGTGTTTGAGGATTTAGATGTCAAGTCTTCCACCTGTACCCTGACTGTGGCAGTTTAAACACTGCAATTTAACTGGTCAAAATAAACCATTTTGACCAATCAAAAACCTCGTTGCTAACATTAATATGTCAACCCTTTGTAGGCCTTAAAAGTCCTATGAATGGGGACACAGTATTTAAATGGAAGACAAGTAGAAATGTAATGTAACACATGTCCTTACAATGAAAAATCCCCTAAAGCTATTTTCACTTCAGCATGGCTGGCTGTTCCATAAAAAAGCACTGGATTAAGTTAATATAGCATTTAATATTGCTAATTTCAGTTAGGAAATACTAATATAATTTAAATGCTCTTTTTCATAGTTACGTCTAATGCAATTGATGGTAACATCAAATTTGTGGTAACTGTTAAGAAAAGGGTACTTTAAGAAAGTTAGTTTCCTTGCCTAAATTCTCAGGAGGCCCATTTGCATGAGTTCCAACTATCATCCAGGAGCTGAATAGCTCCCTTTATGAGGTGTGAATTTGCTTCAAGAGCTAGGACAAATGCCTTGGTTGTGGGCAGCTGTTATTCCACTGTCAGGAAGGCTTGTAGGTTGGCACCAGAAACTTACTTTGAAGAGGCCTTCCCTGTCACAAGTAGATTACACCTGGGCCAGATCCTTCCTTTTTCTATCTAGTGAGGCAGGCACCGATCTCTTTGGGAGGGGACCTGTCACCAGAGCTGGTTTAAAGTGACACGTAGGAGGGGACTGCTCATTTTCATGACCACTCCCCTGGGTGAATACATAGGCTCTAAACAGGAGAAGATGTGTTTTCCAAGTCCTGTTCATGAGTCCTGGGACCCATTGCTCTGTCAAAGTGTACTCCTTCTAAGACCCTAAAAACCTTTGACTGGACTGGGACAAGCCTGTTTAGTCAATGTGACTAAGGTGCATTGCTGCAGGACAGAATTCAGGTTGAAACCTCTCAGAGTTTTTTTACAGCAACAAATCGGTTTCAGTGGGACACCTTAGCGAGAGTATCTGGTCTCATGTAGCCCCATTTGTCTACAGCTTGCAGTCTTGCCCCACTGGAGCTTTAACTGCTGAACTCCAATTAAGTGACTAAGGGCCTGACTTATATACTGGAAGGCAGCTCGTTGTTCCACCAGAGTGACAGAGTAAATTAATCCATCGCACTGGTAGAGGGACCATCTGTCAGATTTATAAATGACAAGCTGGCAGTCATTTACAAAGCATTGGAAGGACCCGCCGTCACAGTGGTCCCTGCTAATGCAATTCACGGTTTGGTGCAAGGCTCCGTCAACATGACAGAGCCTTGCATCAAACAGTTTTCTTTTATTAGTTTTTTTTTTTAAATCCCGAAACAGAGTGTTTTTTTTTTAAAAGAAAAAAGAAAATTCACCTCTCACCAATGGAGTAATCTTCCATCACAAGGAGTGCATTTAGCAGTTATCACTTTACAGCTAGGGTGTTCCTGGTGGTGACAGGTAATGGAAGCTGACCTCTAATTCCACCCATCTAAATTAGGTGGGCAGAGTTATAGGTCTGCCTCTGATAGCCCTTACTCCACAGGGCCATTAGAGGGATTTAATCACACCTGAGACAGAGTAGCCTCCCCTATTTAAACCTATGGTTTGCTTGCATATAGATTTGGCGGACAGACCATTATTTTGGTGATATGTAGACTCTAGTGCCATTGCAACAGCGTATACGTACTGGCAAAATGTAAATCAGACCCTAAATCTGAATTTAGAACTCTTCAATGGGAGAAGTCACCAGAAGGATCCAGCCAGTGGGGACCTTCCTTGGATATGAATTTTGAAATTTTCTCACTCTGCGTTTTTCCACCAAAACTCAACCGCTTCACAGGGGTCTTATTTGATGGCTAACCAGCCGCATGGAATCCTTCTTGACCACAGCCTCCTGCCATACCTCACTTAAGACTTTTGACTTCCATTTCGGAGACTCAGGGGCATATTTATACTTTTTGGTGCAAAACTGCACTAACGCACCAGCTTGCACCATTCACTATTTATGGAATGGTGCAAGCCGGCGCAAAGGGTAGGCTAGCATAACAAATTACATTAGCCTGGTGGGGGTGGCGGTATGGGAGAAGGGGGTTTTACACCAAAAAATGACATTAGACAAGTTACAGTAGAAAGAAAATGACTCTAACCAGCCTAGCATTATTTTGTGATGCAAAACCATCCATACCACATGACTCATGTATTAGAAAAGACAGGGGTCATGCCCACCACACCAATGGCCAGCACAGGGGACCAGGGTCCTCTGGGCATGGCCATTGCACCCAGTGCCAAGTAAGGGGGGGGGCATTTTAGGGCCCCCAATGGCACATAAGAAAAAATACTTACCTGTACTTGCCTATACTTACCTGGGACGGGGTCCCCATCCTCTCCCTCTGATGTGGGTGGGGGGGTCCCTGGGGAGCAAATTTGTGTGCTTACCATGAAAATAGGCCCATAGGTCCCCTAACGCCTGCCCTGACCCAGACGTTAAATAATGGTGTAGAGCACGCTTTGCAGCATTATTTGACCCCTTCTCCCTCCGGTGCGTGAAGGACATAAAGTCATGTTTTGCACGGGAACGGCTACCTTGCATCTCATTAATGCAAGGTAGGTTTCCACGTCCAAAAAATGACTTTAACTCCATAAATTTGGCGCTAGACACGTCTAGCATCAAATTATAAGTATGGAGTTAGTTTTACACCAAATTTGCAATAAAAATAATGATGTAAATTCGGTGCAAAACAAGTATAAATATGCCCACAAGTTTGAGGGTAAAACATTTGACTAGCACAAACCTGATTCCTGTAGCCGACTGTTGCTCCATTGTGGTCAATGTTAAATCATGCCTACTTACTGGTCAAGCATAACCAGATGTCCGTGGCTGGCGCTTAATAGTTGTTGGTCTATTTTTATTTTAAAAATGTAAAATTCTTAGTTCCTGTTCATCTTCTTGGATATTTGTTGTATTGGTGTCATTTTGTTTATTAAATTATTTTCTATTTTTATAAATTAGGGCAGGATTTTTATTGTGCTGTGTTTTCAACGTTTTAATTGTTTTGGTACTTCTAAATGCTTTACACATTTTCCTAAGTTAAGCATTTCTGCTCAGTGCTACGGCTACCAGAGATTTAGCTCAGGTATAAATTACTAAAACATTTACTGGACCTAACCACTGGACCTTATTACTTGAAGTTGACTACCATGTATAGCACCTTCCTCAGCCTGGGTGCCTGCCAATGACTAAACCACATACAGAGCTGTAAATCACACACCTTTATTCCTCTCTGTGTACCTGTGGACTACAACATTCTAAACCAACCTTTCATTACATTCTATTATAAAAATTAAGTCACACTGATACAGAGACTGCTTTAACAAAAAATTACATTTATTATAAATTAGTTAGGTATTCACATACACATAAGGAAATATGTACAACTATATCTCATTTATCAAACTTCTTGGTTACCATAAGTCGTAAGCTGTCATCTTCAGTGTCAGAGATTGATAAAGATGGTAAAGAATCAGCAAGAGTCACTGAGGCGGTCATTCTGACCCTGGCGGTCTTTGACCGCCAGGGCGGAGGACCGCGGGAGCACCGCCGACAGGCCGGCGGTGCTCCAATGGGGATTCCAACCGCGGCGGTAAAGCCGCGGTCGGACCGGCACCACTGGCGGGGTCCCGCCAGTGTACCGCCGCCCCATAGAATCCTCCACGGCGGCACAGCTTGCTGCACCGCCGCGGGGATTCCGACCCCCCCTACCGCCATCCAGATCCCGGCGGTCCGACCGCCGGGATCCGGATGGCGGTAGGGGGGGTCGCGGGGCCCCTGGGGGCCCCTGCAGTGCCCATGCCACTGGCATGGGCATTGCAGGGGCCCCCGTAAGAGGGCCCCTACATGTATTTCACTGTCTGCTGCGCAGACAGTGAAATACGCGACGGGTGCAACTGCACCCGTCGCACAGCTTCCACTCCGCCGGCTCGATTCCGAGCCGGCTTCATCGTGGAAGCCTCTTTCCCGCTGGGCTGGCGGGCGGTCTGAAGGCGACCGCCCGCCAGCCCAGCGGGAAAGTCAGAATTACCGCCGCGGACTTTCGACCGCGGAACGGTAATCTGACGGCGGGACTTTGGCGGGCGGCCTCCGCCGCCCGCCAAGGTCAGAATGAGGGCCTGAGTCTTCAGAATCTGTCTTTCTTTCACTATTTTGAGTTAAAAAACAATGAAATACAGGCCTAAAGTGAGAAGAATCTCTGGTAATCAACTTCCCAGAGCGCTTGGCAGTCACCATGTGTCTCCTGGAAGGCACCACTTGGAAAGGTTCAGTATCATAAGAAGCTTCAGATTTTCTGTTGCGCATCTGTTGGGCAATCACCAAATCTCCTTTACTAAATGTGATGTCCTCTGCATGTCACCTCTTATCTACATCAGCTTTCTTTTTCTGTTTGTTAACCAAGTCCCTTGTACGAATCATGTTTTCACTTTTATCTCTCGGTGTGGTCCATTGAGGTAACTTGGTTGTCATTGCTCTCCTGATCATCAAAGTTGCAGGACTTTCACCTGTGCTTGAGTGGGATGTTGAACGATAAGCATTTAGAGTAGAATTCAAGACTGTTTTTAAATTGAGCTTCTCAAGAATTGCTTGGTCTGCTGTTTTCTTCAGTGTACTCATAAAACACTCAACAAGTCCATTGGCCTGTGGCCAGAAATGTATGATCTTTTGAAGCTTTATGTTCTTATGTTCAGAAATCCTTTAAATTCTTTACTGTTGAAGTGTGGACCATTGTCAGACGTTACAACAGCTGGTATGCCCTTTGTCGAAAAGATGCCATTAAGTTTTTAAAAACCTCATTCATGAGTTGTGGAGGAGAGATCTTCAACCAAAGGAATACTTGAGTATTCATCTACAATGACCATAAGATGATGTCCATTATCAAGTGAACCAAATAAATCGATGGCTATTCTCTCCCATGCATGTCTACGAAGTTCTGACATGTTCAAAATATGTTGAGTGACATTAATTTGACATGCAATTGCATATGTGACAAACTTTGAACTCCTTTTCTACTCTTTCACCCAAGTATGGAAATCAAATTTTGTCTCAGAGAGCTTTCTTTGAAGCAACAGTACCACAAAATCACTCATGAGCTATTTCAAGCACTTTCTTTCTCAAACGCTCCAGAAACAGGTTTCTTGATCCCTGCAGTATAATTCCTTTTTGAGTTATGGATAATTCACCCTTGACATTTTAGATATTCCCCATTCCTCTTGGGAGGTGAAGTGTGTTTGTTCAATAGCTGATGTTTTATTTGCTCTTTTACCTTCGACATGTCACTATGATGGCTTGTGGCAGTGATAATCAGGGCTACTGATACAGCCGCTGGTGTACTTGACTTGATAATTAAATTAATGTAGGCCTCAGCCGTCTTTGATGGATTACCATGACCTTATAGTAAAGGCACTCTCAAAAAGTAGTTAGCAGGATTCTGATCCTTTCCTGGATGATGTATAATTGTATATTCATACTCTTGTAATTACAGTCCCCATCCTTCAATGTGAGGAGACATCTTGGCTCTTGGATTGCCAAAGATGGTCAGCAAAGTTTGATGATCTGTTGCCAGTGTAAAAGGATTTCTTTGGGACAAACGTCTACTAGCATAGGGCGCAATATGCTATCAAACATTTGGGCATCCACTATGCTGTGCAAGAATAGCACCCAACCTCACTAAACTACTATCGGCCACAACCTGTGTCTGAAGCTTTGGATTAAAGTATGTCATTTCTGTAGCATCTTCGGTGGTATTTTTGATACTCTTGAAGCTTTTCTCACATTCCTGTGACCATTGAAAAGAAATATTTTACTTCATCTACTCTTGTAGTGGTGCACTAACAGTGGCAAAGTCTTGTATGCATCCTGAACTGTAACTAGCCATGCCAAGAAAAGAACGTACTATTAAAACATTTAAAGGGGTTCAGCATTTGACAAAGTTTGCACTTTTGCAGAGTCAGGTGTCATGCCCCCATAGGAAAAGAGATGGCCAAAGAATTGCAGTTTTGTCTTGTTGAACTCACACTTGTCTGCATTCAAAGTCAAACCTGCATCACTGAGTAATTGACATACTTGTGTGAGATCTTGATCGTGCTCCTTCCGTGTAGCTCTGAAAAATAATATGTCATTGCTATGATTGACTGTATTCACAAAAGGCTGTTGAACAGGTCAAATGATGTCTTGGAAAAGTTCTGTAGCTGATGACACACCAAAACATGGGGCCTCATTATGACAATGCCTCTGGGAAGACGCCACCGTCATACATTGTTCATTGAACATGGTAATAGAGCATTCCCACCGGTAAGTCCAGTGGGAACAGTGCTATGATATAGGACTCAGTTCCTTTAAGGGAGCCGAACCCTATACTGTAGCACAAAGGTTGCTGAACTGAAAAGCAAACAGTGCACATTCGGATGGTGATGGGCAGAGAGGGCCTTGCATTGCCCATGGCATGGACAGTGAAGAGGTCACCCTGTGGCCCCCAGCACACCCTTACCAACAGACTGCCATGGAAAGGCTGGCAGTAAGGGGAGTTGCAATCAGCCATGCCGACCTGAGTGTAGCACCGCCTTGGCTGAGTACAACTCACAACACCGTCATTCCATCGGGAACCATGTTCCCAGCAGGGATGACAGTCCCACCGCCAGGGTTTTAATTTGACGGTCACTGTACCAAAGTTGTGGCGGTCTGACTGTCACCATGAGTGTGGCGTTCCTTGGACCACTCCAGGTGGTCCAACCACTATATTACAACCCTGGCGGGGGGACCTGCCTCAAGACCACTATCCCTATCAGGAACATACTTCCCGATGTGGCTATGGTGGCCTCAGCTGTACTCAACCAGGGCAGTGCTGAACTCAGCACCACCCGGCTGATTACAACTCATCTTTCCACCATCCTTTTTCATGGCAGGACCCCGCCATGGAAAGGCTAGTGGAAAGCCAGTCACGCGGGCAACAGGGGAACCCTGCACTGCCCATGGGATGGGTATTGCAGGGGACCCCCTGCCCAGCACCATCAGAATGTGCACTGTCTGCTTTGCAGACAGTACACATTCCAAGGGTGCTGGAATGCTACGATACTGGCCTCGGCTCCCTTAAGGGAGCCAAGTCCAAAGTCATAGCACTGTTCCTGCCGGGCAGCCAGACGGGAACCATGTACTACGATGTTCCCACTGGTCAGCCCAGCGGGAACATTGTAATACGCTAGGGGAGGACGTCACTGCCATGGAAGTGGTGTCCTTCCCGCAAGTTTGGTGGTCCCGCGATGAAACCACCAAAAACACATTATGATGCCCTAAAGTTTTCTCTCAGCTTTCATTGTCTGAATGAATCGGACAAGCATCCAGTGATGATCTCTACTGAAAACATATTGTTCATAATCAACTTTTGGTACTGGTTTGAACTTGAGATTCAAAACATTCTTAATCTGATGGTATGTGACTTTTGTCAGTTCTCTGAATTTATTTATGACTTATTTCACACCATCACCACCAAGATTTGTGAGATCTTTGATCTTGTTTTCTGTTATCAGTCTCTTCAAGTGCAGCAATGAAATCTGCAAAAGTCTCTTTCTAGGTAGACCACCTATGAGTAATATTTATAGGGTTCGGTAAGTCATTTACTATAGCCTTTTTACATTTGAGTTTGTATTTCATGGCAGTGCTTCTGTTTGCACCGCTATCTGGTAAATAAATGATAATTGTCTTTAACTGCACTTTGTAAAATCAATTGTATCCTCCTTCAGCATTTACACTTCATACAATACATAACTTTATTTTGTGTGGCAGTGCGGTACCTTCTTGCAGAAAACTGACAAACGTGTATATTAAACTGTTGAAATGCCCCAAAAGCCAGCAGTCCTCGGCAACAATTACATCACCCAAATATTTTTAAAAGTCATAGAAATGCTTACTAAACAACTATCCCTATTTTATCACACATACAGAAAATCCTAGGTAAGCACATTTAGAAAAAGTGTTTGAACACAAAGGAAAATGTCTAGCTAAGTAAGACTGGGCCCCTGGAGCCACTCAATCCCTAGCCACCACCTGTCAAATGCACACAAAAATAATTTACATTTGACATGAATTTGAGGCAATGCACAACTCCCTAAAATAATACAAAAAATCCCCCCTAATAAAAATCAACGTCATGAACGTCAGTTTTATTGATTTGCAGAAAGCATTCAACAGCGTAGGCAGATGGCTTCCAAAGTAGTCAAGTGAGGCATTCCCAATAGAATGCTGAATGAAAATATTGATCTGTATTCTATTAACTAAGTTGAGTGAAATTGAGATTGGACAGAGAAGAAAACTGACAGGAAAAAATCAATGTCAACAAAAGCCTCAAGCAAGGCTGCATGCTTGCCCCACTTCTGTACAATACAGTATATTTGTCACAGATATGGAAGTAGCATTTGCAAACCTAATAGCAGGCCTTCCTAAAATCAACCTTCACCAGGTAAGGATCCAGCAGTTTGTGTATGACGCTGCTATTCTAGACTATAGCACCATATGGCATCAACACTCAATAAGTAATCTGCATAGTTACTCTCAATGCAGTGATCCTGATGTTAACTTTGAGAAAACCAAAGTTCTAACTTTCACAAGGTAAAGTAAACTTATAAGCAAATGGTCCATGGAAGAAAATCAGATTTTGGACACTTGCTCATATAAAATAGTTAGTGATGGAATTTAAAGCTTCTGGAAATCCTAACATGTACATGCAAAAGGTCAAAAGGAGGGAGCCCGCCTTAAGGTTTATATTAGC
Source organism: Pleurodeles waltl (assembly GCF_031143425.1). NCBI lineage: Eukaryota > Metazoa > Chordata > Amphibia > Caudata > Salamandridae > Pleurodeles > Pleurodeles waltl. The sequence continues at coordinate 769,828,603 of NC_090436.1, forward strand.
CATATCAGCACATTCTCTGAAGGGTCCAGCTGACACTACAAAATGTATTGCATGCAAAATACCTGCCATCATTAACATACAGACTGATCGCCTTCCCCCTCTAATTTGACAACTGGCTAAATTAGGCACAAACACGGTTACACCACATTGTTTTGAAGTTACCTAAGACAGCCAAGCCCAGATTCAACTCATGTTTAATTATAGGGACCAATCCTTAAATCAAAAATTGCCACTTGTGGGAAAACAGGGCTGATTGCAGAGGCCCCTGACTTTTTGCCCCAATTTTTCACTTTTTGCTGGTGTTTTCCTGACTCTGATGGTGCCCTGGGTACTGCTAACCAGTCCTAGGTCCTGTGTGCTGTATAAATGAGGATGAAAATTAGGCTAATTATAATTGTCTAAGTCAACCTACCTATAAGTCTCTAGTATATGTTAGGACATGTTGGTTTAGGGACCCCAGCATAGGTGGTGCCGCCGTAGGTGCACTGCTGAGGTGCCCAGTGTCATTCTAAAGGCAGGCCGGCCTTGCTAGCTACTTTTAAATTTTTAAAGTTACATGCAAATTCTACTTTGGAATTAAAAGTAGTTCCAAAGTCTTAAACTACCTTATTGTTGCATATAAGTCTCCCCTAAGGTGTGCTTTATGTGCCCCTGGGGCTGGGTGCCATGTAACTATAAGCAGGGACCTTATAAAATAGTTTTATAAGCCCTGGTGACGTAAAACAGCCACATTCATTGTTCCCTCATTGTAGTGAATGGCATCCAAAGCGTAGAATGGGGAGACTTTATTTTAATTTTTAAAAGCCCCCTTAAGTAACAGATACCTCCAATTTTGTATCAAATCAATTGTTATAATAAATCCCACAACCTCCAGTTGTGGGATTTAATATAACTTGTTCAGGTAAAGAGTTTTAAACTTTACCCGAAAAGTTGCCAAATTCAGCCCTTCTCTGTTTTTGCTTCTTTGCTCCTTGATGAGGTGTGAAGTGGGCTGGCTCAACACAAAGAGATGTGCCTGGGGGAGGAGATCTTCCCTCAACGGATGGGGAAGCAGGAAGGGGGAGGGCTGCCAAACTGGTTTTCAAAGTGAATGAAGGAGATTTGGAGCAACCCAGCACCTTCCTCACATCCTGCAAACCCAGACAATTAGGTGCCACCCTTATTAGATTAGGAGAGGGCAGGAGAAGGGTGTGTTTAAGGTTTTTAGCCACACAAGTGGGTGGTCTCAACCAGATGTAACCTCCAAAAATCAGTTTCAGCCATGATGGATTTGTAAGAAATGTTGCTCCCTAGGATTGATATTTGCAACACTTCCCAGTAAGTGGTCATCACAGGGGGAAGGACCCTGTACCCGACTGGAGAACCAGGGCCCCCCTGTTTTTCACCCAGGAGCAAGGAACAAATGGCAGACCTACACCCACACCTCAGATCCCTACCAGGAAGAACACCAGAAGAAGATGGACTGCCCTGCTGGACCCCTGGCCTGTACCTGGACACTGCACTCTGGAGGACTGCACCAGCTGCACACTTGGGCTTCACCACAAGAAAGACTTTGCCTGCCTTGAACTGGTTCAAGGAGGGACTCCATGTTTGCTACAGGTGAAAACTTACTAACTAGTATCCCCTGCACCAACTCCTGAAGGAACCAACCAGCTAACCACTGTCCAGTGGCCAAAAATGGGTTTGTGCCAGGTGCATTCTGAGAGTTGCAGTCTGCACCTTCAAAGAGGATCTCAGTGCCTCTGGAACCATGGGGGTGAGCGGTGGACCTCAAAAGAACCTTAAAGGAACATCTGAAAGAAGATCCAGAAGTTTGGAGAAGTTTGTAGAACTTTTGGAAAAAAACTCCATAGAGGGGCCGACCCGCTGCGGCAACTCTAGCCGGCTTGCCTCAAGTGCGACCCGGCGTGACTTGCAGGTTCGTCCCGGTGAAGAAAATCTCAGAAAAGGTGACTAAGTCCGAACATAGGAAGTTGACCAAGACCTCCCAGACAGTGTATCCGAAGAGGGCTCCAGGGACTTCAGATCAAGATTTAGGATTGCCCCGGTCGAAGGATTTTCATCTTGAAAAAAACGACTACGTCTGAAGGTAAAATCTCCACCAAAGTCTACCGTGATGTGCATCCTAGGAAGAGTTTTAGGAGGTCGGATTGGACTGGTGACTTTGTCCTGCTGAAGAAAATCTTCAAGAAAACTACTAAGTCCAAAGGTAACCTTTTGACCAAGACCTCCCGCGAGCTGTAGCCGAGCAGGGCTCCGTCGCAGTTGGCCTCAAACTTTGACTTTGCCCCGGTCAAGGTGTGACCAGATGACCAGATTGGCGCTATTTGTTTTTAAGCGCTAAAAAGCATTAGGGCCAGATGTAGCAAACGTTTTTCCCCATTCTGTGTCTATGGGAAAAAGTGTTTGTACATATGGCCCTAATTCTTTAAAAATTCATATCTCCGGTTCCCCTTATTGTGTGTTGTGTTTTACTTATTTACTGTTTTGTGATTTTGAAATGCTTTACACAAATGTCTCCTAAGTTAAGCCTTGTCACTCGTTGCCAAGCTAACAAGGGTTGAGCTGGGTTTAATTTACTGAGACCTAACTGGACCTAAGTGGAGGTTAGTGGCCTATTGCTAAGTGTAGATACTTACCTACCCTCACCAATATCCCATTTTCCAACAGCACTATGGAGGAACACACAAACAAGAAAGTTAAGATAGCCACAAGCTGTTACGTTCTGACATGACAATTTTTTGATGATCTTTTTATGCAGTGCTTCTGTTTGCACCGGTATCTGGTAAATGATAATTGTCTTTAACTGCACTTTGTAAAATCAATTGTTTAGTTCTGGCACAACAATTTTCTGATGAGCTTTTTCTGATGAATTAATAGGCATTTTCAATTTTTATTCACATTTTCTTGCCCCCATATGGTGAGGAGCTTATTTGGTTCTTTTTGTGGCTGCATCTTCTGCCAACATCTTCTGGAAATCAATTGAACCTGCACCAAGGTTCCTCGCTGCTCTTCCCTTAAAGTTCCTGTCAGAAAGACAGGGTTTTTTCTGCAAAGGGTACGGCTTCGCCTTGAGTCCTCTCACAGTCTGTCCTAACTGCTGCACCTGGAACTTCATATAATTTCTACACTGGTTTGGCTTATTTATTTGCATTTATACTTTTCTGTTATTTACTATATATACATTTATAGTAATATATTAATATGAAAGACAAAGCGTCAACCTCATCAGCTAATAAGAGCAAACAAACAGCTTTTCCACCACCTATTCAGTCTAAAATTGTAGATTCCTAGGAACCCTCACTTACTACTCTCTTTGAGGAACTGCAAACTGACAAATCTAACAATGACAATATTGCTACGAAAATTCAAAATATTCGAAAGGATATGGCAGAGCTTTCAATGAAGGTTGCAGATAACAAAATTAAAATAGATGACAATAAAGGAGAAATTGAAAAGATAATGCCACTTGCCACAACAATTCCTCCTATGAATACAAGATTGATAGATTCACAAAATTTTAACAGGCAATATAGTTTGGAAATGTTTAATTTGCCTGAAGAGATAGAGGGCGCTGGCTGTCGATGCTACCTTGAGAACCTACTGCCTTATCTCTTAAATCTAAAATTTCTAGACCAATTTGAGATTGGCAAAGTACATCGAATCTCACCATAAACCTAGCCATGCCAAAGCAAGAGAAGTCATATTCAATATTCTTCGGCACCACCACCTTGTCCTCATTTGAAAGGCAATACAAGAAATTCCCTCTCTTCTGGTTAATCGTAATATAATGTTCATTTATCAGGATTTTGCTATAAAGAGTCAGTTGCCATCCATACAGACTTTGCAGCTTTAAGACCATGACTGAAAAACCCCAGCTTCAAATATGGGCTTTTTGATCCTTCCACCATGCATATCTGGAAAGGTAACATCTCCACACCATTTCATCATCCGGAAGACCTTCAATTATTTCTAGAACATTATTTCCTAAAGTTTATACTTAATAATGTTTTATTAGTCCTATTAATATATGACTTACTAAACAAATTGGACCTCTCTCCTTTGACTATTTTTCACAATGCAAGTATGTGTCTCATCAGTCTTATTTATGGTCTCTGTTGTCTTTCATGAACAAATGTGTCTGTGTTTCTTCTTTTATGTTCTTATCTGTTCTTGAGCTACTTCAATGGTATCTGCTATTCCTTACTCCATATCTCTTTTCATACAGTTCTCTGTCTATCTTTTTTATATCATTTCATGACCTAAGGATATTGCTCACAAAATTAAAATAGTTTCTTTAAATATCAAGGGATCAGCACCTCCTGATTTGAAATTCCTAGACTGCTTATTCAGACAAAAAGCAGACATCTTAGCCTACATGCAAAAGAAATGGGTTGTTCAGATACTTTCCTCCCGAACATTGGATACAAATTATGGTGTGGCAGTTGTATTTTCTAAAAAAGCTTCAGTTATATATTTTAGATCAACACTCTGATTCATAAGGCAGATTTATTTTGGTTCAGATAAACCTTGGTAATACTACACTATATTTAAGTAATATCTATGGCCCAACAGATGATGACCCTAATCTTTAGAATCTTATTAGTTCTGAAATTCTCAAACTTGGAAATGTTTCACTCCTTGTTAGTGGGGATTTTAATTTAACACCCTTCTAGAGAGACTCTCCTGAACTAAATTTACACCCCCAAGAGCATTTTACTTACTCAAAACTTTGTGTAAAAACTAAACTTGTTGAAATCTGTAGATTACATGTACCCACTTATAAAGACTTAACTTTTTCTACAACCCTCATAATTCTCACTCACACTTATTTCACTATATTTACAAGTAAATACCTTCTCTGCTTCTCATTCCTGATTGCACATAAATGTAGATGCTATTCTTCATGGTGTTCATAAAGACACAATATTAGCGGCTATTAAAGAATATTATTTTTTCAACCCTGATGGTGTTACTTCTCCTATCACAAAAAGGGACACTTTTAAAGCATATTTACAAGCAGTGATCATTTCTAGAATGGCTCATAAAAATAAAACATTTGATGCTAAATTATTAGATTAAGAGAAGCAAAGTGCTAAATTTGAAAGACTCCTTATTTCTTCTAACAATATTACTTTTAAAACCATGTTGAAAAAATGTAGATATGAATATAACTCAATATTGAGTAAAAGAGCTGGAATACACCTTTCCAACCAGAAAGCAAATTATGCCTTTAATGCTAATAGATATGGAAAAAGTTTAGCCAATTATCATCACATGAAGGAAGATAGAAAACAAATTCATGCTATACACAGGCATAATAGTGCAATTTCTATAACTAACCCTAAGTGTGTTGATGAATTCCTTAAATTGTATTCCTCCTTATGCAACAAGCTAAACCTATTTGAATCTTAAATTACAGATGCTTTTTAAATTCTGCTAACCTCCCACAACTTTCCCAATCTGATAAACCCAAGTTAATCATACATCTAAAGAAGGCGTTGTAGCAGCTAATTACTTACTGAAACTTCAAAAGTCCCCTGGACCAGATGGAATCCTTGTGGAATTTTATGAAGGTTTTTCTACTGTCCTTAATCCTCATTTACATCACTAAGTTTTAGTTACTAACTTTAGTCAGTCAGGCTTAGTTCAAGGCTCCTTTACGAAAGCTTTAATTATAGTATTATCGAAACCAGATAAAGATCACACTAGGATGACGGCCGAAAGCCAGAAACACGTGTCCAGAGATACTGCACTTGCTGCACCTACTTAAGGTGAAAGACTTTTAGAAAAAATTATCTATCTTTAAATCAAATGACTGCATTTACCATGATGCATTGGGGCTATTTTAGGCTGGAGTGTGAGGCAGTGTGCTCCCTTTTTTTTGTGTCTAATTGACGGCTCCCATGAGCCTACGAGCTGACGAGCTCTGGTGAGGCACCTGTTGCCTACTGAGTGGTACAAAAACCTGTGAAGACGTTCGGCGGCATTTCAAGCAACCCCTTTCGATATATTTTCTCTCTGCTGATGACGGCCGAAAGCCAGAAACACGTGTACAGAGATACTGCACTTGCTGCACCTACTTAAGGTGAAAGACTTTTTGAAAAAATTCTCTATCTTTAATTCAAATAACTGCATTTACCATAATGCATTGGGGCTATTTTATGCTGGAGTGTGAGGCAGTGTGCTCCCTTTTTTGTGTGTCTAAAAGATCACACTAAGGTTTCTAATTATCACCCTATCTCTCTCATAAATCAAGGTTGTAAACTGTTTGTTAAAATTTTAGCCACTAGATTAACTCACATTTTGCCATTAGTCTCATATATATATATATGATTTTATGAAAAAGAGATTCTCTGTCAGTAACACGCAACTCCTATTTGATGCAATTGATAATATTTCCACCTTTATGTCACTCACTGGCCTTCTTGCCTTAGATGCAGAAAAAGCATTTTATAAAGGTCATTGGCAATTTGTATCCTCATTTAATTTAAGAAATAATTTTCTTAAAATGATTTCAATTATATATGGTTCCCCTTTGGCATGTCTATTTACTCTTTTTTTCTACATGGAGAAACGTGGCAAGGATGCCCATTGTTACCTCTTTTTTTGTTGAACCTTCACATTCTTATATTCGAAACTCCATTGATATCACAGAAATAGACATAGGAAACATTACACTTAAAACGTCAGCTAATGTTGATGATGTTCTGATATAACTTAGCAAACCATTTACCTCTATACCTGTTGTTTTAAACATCATACACAAATACTCTATTGTTTCAGGTTACACTTTGAACATTAATAAAACAGAATTCTCTTGAATGTCCATCCTATACCTTCAGTATTAGACAATATTGATATTATTTGTTAAAAAGAAATATTGAAATATTTAGGAATACAGTTTTCATATTCTCTAAAGCATTCCATTCCATTAAATTGTGATTTCTTGATTACTTAAGTCACAGTCAAAATTGGCCAATGGTCTTCATCACACCTATCATGGTGGGGAAAACTTGAAGTCGCCAAAATAGTTATTGCTTCTAATATCTTTTACACTTTATCCATGGTCCCATTACAATTACCTCTTGTATTCTACAAAAAAATTGATAGAATTATTCCAATTTGTTGGGGAATCACAAACCACCATGTATTTGCTATACTAAGCTCAAACTTTCCAAACCTAATGAGGTGTTTGGCTTGTCAGATATTTTCAAATATCATAAAGTATTCATTTTAAAACAAGTTTATCTTTAGTTGACTTGCATTAATACAAGGTTTTGCCCTAAATGACTTTTGATAGAGTAAAATGTAGTTTCACCACTCACTTTTCCGTCATTATTATCTATGACTAACTCAAATGAACATCTTAAGTCATCGTCCATTATAGCCTCTACTAAATTAATTATTACTGATTTTAACACTTCATTTTCTTCACATATTTCAGATTCAACCAAACTATTCCTTTGGCATAACCCTAAAATAAAGTTTAATCGTACTACCACATTTTGGAAATTGTAGATAAATGCTGATATTTTCTACCTTAATGACATAGGTGATAAGGGAGTTTTGTTATCATTTTCTGAATTGCAAGCTAAAGTTATGCTACCTAATCCATAAGGTCACAAGTATGATAGTCTATGCAATGGTATATTTAATTCTTTTCCAAATATGTTACCCCCAAACTACTACCCTTGATTCACAAATCTGTTTGAAGGGTTTCTCTGCTTCCCTACATGCTGTCTCCAAATTTTACAAACAATTACACTGTACCAGTGCCACCAACTTGGATTTTATAACTACACATTCAAATACAGAACTTTCTACAAAGTTTTCCTTAAATGGTTGGACACAAACATTGATAATTAATATCTCCAGATAGTTTCCTGTATCATTATCATAAACTAACACTTTTACTTAATTGCTTATGGACTCTGTGTAAATTGTATAAGGCTAAACTTGTTGATTCACCTCTTTGTTGGCAGTGTAAACAAAATGAAGGATCCTTGCAACACGTTATATTTGAATGTGTAGTAGTATTACAATTTTGGAAAAACGTTTGGCGGATTATTGATAAAATACTTCCCATCACTGATACTCTCACACATAGTATGCTTATTTGTAAATCATAAGCATTATCTTCTAATTTATCATATACCCATACTAAAGTTTTTGATCTCCTCATTTCTATAACCATTAACTCAATCAAGTCTAATTGGAAATCCGATGATGCAGTATCAGTCGAGGCTTGGCAGTCTTATGTTACCTTGAAGCCCAACTATCTTTTAAGGGAACATGTAAAATTGCTTCTTTATTTCAACAGTTATGGAAACTGATTAATGATTATGTAGCTGCATACATGTAGAGTATTTAGTAAGTGGTTGAAAGCCTAAGATATTGGAAGTAGCCTTTGTTTGTTCCATATTTAACTTTTCTTTTCTATTGCATTCAAGACAATTACATACTTCAGGTATATATACTCAATGCAATAAGAGTGTTTTATGGTTAATGTATAGGTTTATCATATATACCAAGATTGTATGTTGTTTTGTGTGTCTTTTCACTTTCAAAAATCAATAAAATATTGTGAACTTTAAAAATTGTCACTATTAAAGTTTTGGGTGAAACTGAAGTAAGTGTCTGTAGGCACACTGAAATACCATTTGTGCCCAAGCTAGTAGAAACAAAGTTGAGGCATGGTATACATCTATCAAATCCATTTAGAGCATACTGCAGATGCCCCACCCAAGGGATTCCGCCATATCCCAGCAGTCACAAAAATGTTTCTCAAAAAAGAGGTTATGGTAAAATCAAGGGAAAATGACATACTGAAGGTCAGAAGTAGGCAACATGGTCAACTACTGGCAGACACTTATACTTGTTTGTGTTTACCCCACCTTCGAAGCAGAAAGAACGTGGTTTACGTTGCTGAAATTCCGAGAAGCAGAACATACTCCAATGCGATTTCTTTGTTTTTTTATGACAAAGATGGTGTGCTCATCAGCAGGTTTATAACGTTCATGAACATTGTTGCAAAAAGCTTTGGCAACTGTCAGAAAATAGGGAACTTAATGAAACCTCACTTGGGTCACAGTCAGCAAGGTTTTATTTTGGGTTACATCAAAAAGAGCCGTGGAGCATAATTACTTTCTATCTCTTTTTAATGCATTGAAAGTAACAGGAAATGGGACAAAGTTTAGCAGCTTTAACTTGGCAGTTGCGAGCTGTGACCGAAACAAATTTTACCGCTGTAGATATTTTATTGTATCCTTTAATTATGAATTTGAGGGCTGCTATTTATTTGTTCTTGCACATAGCTGCAGTGTCCTTTTATATTTCTTTTATATTGAACAGTTTTAATTAATAGTCAAATAATGTATTTGGATATAATTTGATTTGCTGATTGCACAACATTGCGGCATTGCAATCGTCATTTTACCCTAATTTAGTGGAAATGCATCTGCTGGATTGGAAGGCAATTAAAAACATTATTTAAAAAATTAAATAAGATAATGCAATAGCAAAAATACAATACACTAACTTGGAAAATCAGAACAAGAGTTGCAGGTAACAGTGCTCCGAACAACAGAGGTGCAGTTGCCTCTCTGTGTTTGCGTGCTGTGCTGTCTGCTGTCTAATCTGGGTATTTTTATGAGTTAATGTATATGCTGTATGCAGTTAAAAAACATTGACCGATATCTGTGCTATATCAACACTACATATCTTTTTTTCCTTTTAGAATACTTGCAAACATTTCCATCTGCCCCTGAATTCTGCCTACATAGCACACTTTTCTCTACTCGCATACGGCAGCCTCAAGGAAAGGGAAGTAACCTTTTTCCGACTGATGCAGTTTCTTCTTTTCCTTAAACTGCCTTTCCCAAAGCTTCTCTTTTGTAAGCTGTCTTAAATGCTACACACCATTAATACGATACCATTAGTTCTACCAGCTGATTGCCATGAGCACTGCCATTATCCATTCCCACTCATCTGCCTATTGGACTGGCTTCTCTTCTGCTACCTTGTTTTTTTACAGAAGTGAAAGGTTCCCCACTCACAGACTACAATCTGTGTCAAGGCGTTCAATTGTCATTAATTGTTATGCAAAGTATTTATTGTAATATTTTTTTTGCTAAGCTGTTTCAAATAAATAATTACGCGTGAAGTTGTAACTTGTTGTGGGTAAATCATGGCCTCGGTGTGCATAACGTATGTCTCTCATCCTGTCTCGGGAGAGCCCATGGACAACTTTCGGACTCTGTCTTAATCTTAATTCCTCATAGAGTTGCTGAAATACCATTTGTTCCCAAAGCTAGGAGAAACAGGCGTGACATGGGATTATCCTATAATCACCCTGGGGAGAAATTTTCCAAAGGTCAAAAAGCTGCAGATTACTTGGTAGCAAGTGACTGTATTCTAATCTCAAAGTCAATAGATTCTTTCATTTAATAACTAATGAAGCAGACCATAACTGCTAGTGAGCAGCAGTATGCAGAAATCACAGTATTTATTTTGAGACGGTGGTTGCAGGTGGGGCTCACCAGCACTCATTTTTGGGGACCAGCACTTATTTTTCTTCATCAGGCTTTGACCCAGAGCAAGAAATAGGAAAAAAGAGGGGGAAAGAAGGAGTAAGGCAAAATAGAAATAGCAGTGGAAAAAGAAAGAAAGCAAGGATGAAAAAGAACCTGAAAGAGTACGCTAAAGGGGCAGGACATGCATGGTGGTGGATGAAAGAGGCATGGAAAGGAATCAAGACAACTGCTGCCTTGGTATTCACCTTCTCCGGCATTAAATAGTTCTGACTGCAAGCTTTTGAGCAAAACTTTGGGCACTGACACTTATCCCATTACAAATTAAGCACTAAGAACCCACACATGGAAGCTGTACAAGAGCACTGCAACCTGGCTTGGCAGCAACTTAATTCAATTGTAGCATGGCTAATGGCTGACATGATGACTGCCTGTTCTCAAGGGTACATTCCTTTCTTTCCCCATCTTAGCTCACTCACATGATTTGAGAGGGGGGATGTAAACTAACAGTTTATAACCCTTCAGCTTACATTCACTGTGCTGACAACAGGGCTGAGTTCAATACTTCTGACTGTTTGGGGTATTCTTTGTTTAAGAGGATACCTCTGTTAAAGTTAGTAGTTTTTGCAATAGCTTATCACTAAGTTTGGTTAGGTGTCTTCTCTAGATTTCTCAAAAAATCTTCATTATCCAATAGCAGTCAAGATGTTCCATGGGGCTTTGAATAAAAAGGTAGAATAGGGTAGAAGGAATGCTAGGAGTTGTGTTGGCCTCTTAACTCTTTGGGTACAGTGAATTTATTTTGTGCAGTTTTATTTAAGTTATTTCTTAATTCCGTATAATTTATCAATATACTATGCCATGTGAAATCAAATCAAGTTAACAACCAATCATACACAGCCAGAGCATTTTAGGTACAACACTGTAAAGAGAAAAAAAATAAATGCAGTCATGATCATTGAGAAGTGAGAGCTCAAAAACGCTCTTGTACAGAGTGCAAAATCTCACTGACAAGTTAAATATTGCAAACCAGAGAATTAGACAGGTACAGAATTAAAAAAAAAACACAGAGAAGGCCATTCTAATCTCGGTAGATGTATAGTTGCCCACCAAGAGTGGAATCAAGTGATGGCAATGCCATGCTCTAGATACGAAAAAGGAGCAATGATCTAGAGCTATAGTTCTTGACCTGTTGCCCACAGACTGTGGAGCTCCACAGCATCTACTTAGGTCGTCTGCAACTGGTTAAAAAATCAGATACTATTGAAAGATCAATGCAGAATGATAAATAATTGTGTAAAACTGAAAACTGAAAACAGTTCTGTAAGTAGGAATGAATTTGAAGTTAAGGCAATAATTAAGTTGGCATCCTCAGAATGCCTCGTGGTAGCAGTAGATGTACATCAACAAGAATATATTATGGACTGTGGGTTGCCTCAACTAAATTTAAAAAAGCTCCACCCTTCCCAATAAAATAAAATTTTGATATTGTTATACTTGTTTGCAAGTTGAATAAAATATTTAATCATTTGAGAATATGTTTGATGAATGCTTGTTTCTTCATTTGTGGGCATTATTTTGAGGTTTAAACTGTCTAAAAGGTCAGAGGACTCAGATTCCAGTTATGTCTCAATGGGAAGGTTCCCCATATTCCAATATTGATTCAGTGGGGCTCACAAGGCTCTAGTAATGATTTAAGTGGGAGTCCACAGAAGTCAAAGTTTTCAACAAGGCAGTTGTATGACATAGCGCCTCATTACAAGTTCAGCGTACGGGAAGACCTGTCCGCTGAACTACTGACAAGGAGTTTGCTGCCTTACTAGAGACCTCCCTGCCAGCCCTATTCTGACTTTACCAGAGGGCTCACAGGCAGAAACCAAGGTTTCTGTCCATCAGCCCAGTGGGAAAGTGGTGTCAGCATTGTCGCCGGCTGGTAATTGAGCGGGTGGGACTGCTGCCACCCACAGGGGGCACCAGCACCCTTGTAATGAGCACTGTCTGCACAGCAGACAGTGCTCATTGCAACAGTGCTGGGCAGGGGGACTCCTGCTCTGCCGATGCCATGGGCATGGGCAGTGGAGAGGCCCCCCGGTACCTTTGCACCTGTTCTCCACCAGCCTTTTCAAGGCAGTGAAAATGCCATGAAAAGGCTTGCAGAGACCCAGGTCATAATCAGCAGGGGGTAGGGCGGCGCTGCCTTCAGCGCCTCCCTGGCTGATTATGACTTGCACCATCATCAGACCGTCAGAAACATTGTTCTTGGCGAAGACGACGTCATTTGGTGCTCTGACAACCAAACTCTCAGTTTGGCGGTTGGACTGCCAAACCAGCAGCGAACATGACCACCACTGTGAGGCTGGCAGTCTGTTGACTGCCAAACTCATAATGAGGCTCATAATGTTGAACATACAAATATTGTTGAGATAATATCAAAGAACAATATAGTGATATTACATCCATATAAATTAAAGCACATAAATATTGACTACAAAAATACGAGTCAAAATTCCAACATTACAGAGTTAAACATGTAATTCACACTAGCGCAGCCTAAAAAACATATATTGAAATAAGTAGCAATTTTATTAATTTGCTAACTTTAGCAAAATGTAATTTATTCAAATATTTTTAAAATTGAAATAACTCTAATAATAAAGTCTAATAAACAAAACATTAAACTACACTGGCCTGGCGTCGAAGCTCAATCGGCCTAGGTTTTAGACCCGCCGGTTAAAGTTAGTGTACTTCGGTACTCGTATCCCGTTCTTCCTTCTCCACCTTCTTCTTTACTTTTTCTTTTTCCCACTGACCCACTGTCTCCTTTTTATTCTTTTTTCAACTCTTCTTCGTATCCAACTCACCCGCCACTCCCCCTCTCCCTCACCCCGACATCCTCTTCAGTTCACAGAGTCCACCCCATCCCCCCGAGCTCATACCCCCGGGTGGGCTGACACAGGAAACGAGGATGCCCAACCAGACGGGAGCATCGGTAGTACCCCTCCAGGTTATATCATGGAACGTAAACGGTCTTACCCACTTTATCAAACGGAAGAAAGTCCTATCCTACCTTAACTCTAAACAGACAGACATCGCCTTACTACAAGAGACACACCTAGACAGTCTTGAATCTGATTGCGACGTGACTGGGTGGGAACCGTCCTGTTTAGCTGCACCCCACCCTTACCCGATACGGAAAACGTCCCAAGGAAAAGCGGGGTGGCGATCCTCTTACGCAAAACCCTCCCTTTCACGGTCGTCAAATCGTGGATGGACCCTGAAGGCCGATACGTATTTACCAAGCTGAAAATCGGGGACTCAACACTGTGTGTGGGATCAGTCTATGCACCAACAGGTCCTAAACGCCTCTTCTTTCTCCAGCTCAATCGACTTCTAACCGAGATAGGGGCATCCCGTTACGTTATAGGAGGAGACTGGAACCTAGCAAGGGACGCAGCTTTTGACAGGATGAGGCCTCTAGACACGAGCAACAACGCAGACAGAGCCATACAGTCTGACATACTCGTGGATAATGGTTTAGTTGACCACTGGAGGTTGACTCACCCAACGGACAGAGAATTTACCTTTCTCTCACCGGTGCACGGTACCCAATCACGGATTGACTACTTTCTCCTATCCCATAATCTTGTGGCCCACACCCTGGAGGATGACATACTGGAGGGAGGCCTTTCAAACCACTCCCCAGTCCTTGTAGCCATCCGCTTAGGCCTGGTATCTCCGGGCCGAAAACCCTGGAAACTAGCGATCCATAGATATCGATCCCCCCAAGGTAAGTTGCAGTTACAGGATCATGCGACCACTTTCGCCCAAGACAACCTAGGTACGGTTGACTCAAGCCGAACCATGTGGGCCGCAGCCAAAGCCTTGATACGGGGACAGCTCATGCGGGATGCGGCGATAGCAAACAAAGACAGAAAAGAGCAACAAGCGGCACTGGAACTTGACATACGCCGTCTAACCAGACAATATACAGCACACCCCTCCCTTCTAGGCCGCCGAAGCCTAGAGCAAGCCCAAATGGCCTTTAATGAGCTATACACCACCCAGGCCGAATTCGCATTACAGAGACTCCAAGGGAGACACTATGAACAGGGTGAGAAAGCGGGACGACTGCTTGCAGCCCAACTCCGCCAAAGAACAGCCGCTCTAGCCATCCCAGCCATTCGTTCTCCCTCCGGGGACATACTGACCCACCCACAGGCCATTGCAAACGAATTTGCCCAATTCTATAGACACCTTTACACGCCGGAAACCACGACCAAACTAGCACAAGCTACCACCTTCTTAAAGAAGCTAGACCTCCCCTCCCTAACAGATAAGGGCCGTAGCCTACTAGAAGGGGAAATAAGCAGACAGGAGATAGATAAAGTCATCTCTGACCTCCCGTACCACAAATCACCCGGAGAGGACGGATACCCGGCAGAATTTTATAAATGGGTAGGGGCAGAGGCGATTGATATCTTATGCGAAGCCCTCAATGAAGCCTGCAAAACACAGACACTAGGGGCCATATCCAATAATGCCCCAATAGCTGTCATACCGAAGCCTGGTAGACACCCTTTATTGTGCGGAGGCTACCAGCCCATCTCTCTACTAAACGGGGACATCAAAATTTTAGCAAGCGTCCTGGCAAACAGATTACGTAAAGTAATCCCGTCCTTAATACACTATACACAGGTGGGGTTTGTACCGGGCAGCACGTCTAGGAACCATCTACGAACCCTGTGCTATACCTTATGGGCGGCCAGAGAATCACCGGAGTCGGCGCTGGCCCTGTCCTTAGACGCCGAAAAAGCGTTCGATTGCATAGAATGACCCTACCTATTTGCGGCCCTAGAGAGATTTGGTCTGGGCAGCAAATTTATCTCCATGGTACGACTGCTCTATGATCAACCCGCGGCCAGAGTCAACTGCGGAGGCTTCCTCTAAGACTCTTTTCCTATCCGAAGGGGTACACGGCAGGGGTGCCCCCTCTCACCTCTCCTGTTCCTTCTGGCAATGGAGCCCTTGGCGGCAGCCATCCGGTCCTCCCCCTCCATAACCGGCCTACCACTTCCCGAAGGCACCTCCAAGATATATCTACGCTGACGACATCCTCTTAACACTCACAGACTTGGAAAGATCCATAACGGCCTTATTAGAGGTAATCAAGGACTTTGCAGCCCTTTCGGGATACCGCATTAACTGGGACACGAGTAACCACAAAAGCGGCACTCCTAGGCTACCCATTCCGGTGGACACCAAAACGTCTTAAATACCTAGGAGTGCTTGTTAACCCCGGACTGGCACACATCGTGGCAGACAACATTGATCATCTCATCACGTGGGCGAAACTGGACTTTGAGAAATGGGCCCAGTTAGGCCTCTCCATGTGGGGCCGAGTACAAGCGGTTAGAATGGTGACGGTACCCCGCTTCACCTATATCCTAGGTCTCCTGCCCTTACAAGTGCCCCTTTCCACACTAAGAGGCATCGATGCACTAATTAGATCATTCATGTGGGGCACAATGCGACCACAGCTATCACCAGCCACTAACTCAGTGAATCCTATCCTGGCGGCGACCAGGGTATCCTGGCAAAGAGCCCACCGACTGTTTGGGGTCCACCCCCTCATACATGCCCAAGCGCCCCTGTGGCACAACAGTGGCCTACGCATAGGTGGAGAGGGACTCCATTGGCCGCAATGGAAACAGGCAGGCATTCTCACCCTCTCACAGGTCCTGAAAAACGACGTGCTCAAATCCTTCCCCAACCTGCGGGAGGAGTTCGGTCTACACCCGAACCAGGAATGGAGATACATGCAACTTAAGCATTGTCTCTCCCGAGGGAATACACCTCCACTGCGGGGATCCCTGCCCACACCGATCGTGGCTTACCTGCAGCAATGGGGACAATGCAAGGGGGTAATGTCGGGTCTCTATGATCTAATTATTCGACGGCTCTACTCCCAGACGCTATTGGACAAACTACGCCTACGGTGGCAAACCCGGCTGCAGCAGGATCTAGACCCAGATGATTGGGAAGCTATCCTAGAGGCACTAGATAGAGGTACCCGGGAGGCACGCTTGAAATTCTGCCTCTTCAAAATCTTACATGAATGGCACTGGTCCCCAGCGAAACTGCATAGGACCAAACTCCTCCCGCATGCGAACTGCTGGCGATGTCCAGAAACATCCTGTGACCTGATGCATATCCTAGTACACTGTACAACAGTACGACCCCTCTGGGATGCTGTGAGCTTCACTCTGGCTGAAGTAGTCACTTCCGTCACCCCTTCCTCCTGCCCTCATACTTCTGCAAGATACGACCTCCCTACCAGACCTCCCTAGACCACACAAGAGACTGTTGCACACAGCGTTAGCTACTGCAAAAATTTGCATACTCAGACACTGGTGGTCAGAGACCCCCCCCAACTCCGGAGGAATGGATTACAGCCATGATCCGCACTGCTATGCATGAACGGGTCATCTATAACTTACAAGACCAAGCTCAAATATTCATACAGGTATGGGCTCCCTTCCTTACAAGGGGGCAATAGTGTCCTACCCGGAACAACCACTGTTTCCTCCTTCCTTCCCTCTCCCTCCCCTCCCCCACATGCGTCTTCTCCACATTCTCCCCCTCGCTCCCATACCTCCGTCTCCCTCTGTACTCTTCCCCCTCTTCCCCTCCTTATCTCCCCTTCTCTTCCTTCTCTTTTTTCTTCTTTTCTTCTCTTTTCCCCTTCTCTTCTCTCCTTCCCCTCCTCCACTCCCTTTTCCTACTGTTCCTTCTTTTCTCTTCCCTTTTCCTTCTTTCTTTTTTCCTCTCTCTCTTTCTTTCTCTCTCCCCCTCGCCCCTTATCCCCACGTCTCTTTCTAAAAACCCACTAGAGTCTGCATGTCGCCCTCCAGCAACACTCCAAACAGACCTCCATGGTAGACCCTTCCTCCTATGTCGTCTGATAGACACCTGGTTCCAGTTGAAACTGACCACAGAGTTGACATGAGCTGTAAAACCCATTATCCGCGCAGCAAAATCCCTTGCTTCCCAAGGTGGCACTCCCCGGTTCCCTTGCCTGAGCATGTACAACCTACTCCCCACCCTTATATCTTCATCCTCTTTAAACCCCCCCCACATCGCCTAAAATATGTTGGAAGTGAACTCTACCTCAGGTTTTCAAATTACGAATGATACCTTGTTTGTGCCCTATGCGTTTTTCTTCTTCTTTGGTTTTCTAATATCACTGATGTGCAATTACTTTCGAATGACGGGACCCTGATCCCACTGACTTTGTATCACATTGTGTTATTAACAATAAAAGAAAAGTTTAAAAAAAAAAAAAAACATTAAATTACAAATTAATATAAATTTATGATACAGATAAATATAAATATATAACATCATTGTATTATGATTACTTTATATTAAAGAGTAGAACACAGTATAAATGCAACATTATTAATAGTACTTTTTAGCAAAAGAAACGTATTAAACATAGTATATTTTCAATAAATGAATTTACAAAGAAATATAAATTAACTTTAAACAAGTCATCATAAAAATAAAAGAAATACAATCCTTGTTAAAATATTTAATATTTTAAAAATAAGAAAACAATTTAAGGGACTTACTGCAAATAAAATCCTACAAGTGTTGACAAAAATAAAAATGTTGTTTGGGAGAAATCAAATGTACTCTTTTAAGTCAAATCTAACACTGGAAAAGTACATGCTGTTACTGATCCAGCTCCAATCTAAAAAAACATCAGGGAAACTGCATACACTGGGGGGTAGCATGTACTATCCTAATTTCAGTGTTACAAGCACAGGGAAAACACATACATTTGAGGTTCAGATTTACTATTATAACTCCAGTCTAACAAATGCTAGGGAAAGTGAACACTGAGGGCCTCATTACGAGTTTGGCAGTGTGTTGGTAAGACCACTGCAGTGGCGGCCACCAAAAGACTGCCGTATTCCAAGTTACACAGCCAAGCCAGCCAAAATGTCGGCATCACCAGGACTCTGGAGGATGGGAAAGAGGCAGTCCAACCAACAGCACCGCTAGCCCATCAAGCATCCACCCAATCTATTACGAGCCACAAATCATAATGGTGGTTCTTCCATGGTGGAAAACCAATGGCGGTGTGAACCGCAGAGGTCAGTGGCACCACAGTAATACACAACACCACAATGGATAGTTCGAATTCCACACACCTGACACACATCCACACACCGGACACATCTACAAAATGCACCATAAAATACTCACCTTTACACTCCACAATCCTTTGCAACCAGAATGCCACACACAGCAAGATAGAGACCACAACTATAATATACAAACCATAGAGCAGGCACCCCTCCACACTTAAAATACCACTCATCCTACACCTCCACAACATACCCAACACACAAATTAGTACCCTACACATCAGGCACCACCTGTCACCCACTAACAACTCAGCACCCACACCTCATCGTCCGTTTTCATCACCTTTCTGTGTCATCCACCACTACAATGTCCACAAAAAAAAATCCCAGATTCAGTGATGAGTTGAGGGTCATGGTGAACGAAATCATAAGAGTAGAGACACACCTATTTGGAGCCCTAGTCCAGCAAACTACTATCACCAGGAAAATGGAGATGTGGCAAAGAATAGTCGACAGGGTGAATTCTGTAGGCAGCTATTCATGAACAAGAGAGGCAATCAGGAAAAGGTGGAACAACCTCAGTGGGAAGGTCTATTGCATGGCTGCAAGGCACCAGCTGGCAGTCTGCAAGACTGTTATTGTTCCCCATCTCCTCCCTCACAGTTCACATCATGGGAGGAGAAGTTATTTGGCCATCAAGCATCCTGAGAGCTTGACAGGGATACCTGGGGGAGTAGAGTCTGGTAAGTCACAACAGCTATGATATCAACAAAGGTTTTGTAATGCATGCTTACTGGTCACTGTTAGAAATAGGGTCTTTGGTTGGCAGTCAGGTTATCCCCTGTCCAAGCAAGGACCCTCACTCTAGTCAGGGTCAAGGAGAATCACCCTTAGTTAACCCCCGCTCACCCCCTTGGTAGCTTGGCACAAGCAGGCAGGCTTAACTTCAGAGTCTAGGTGTAAAGTATTTGTACCAACACACACAGTAACTCAGCGAAAACACTACAAAATGACACAACACAGGTTTAGAAAAATAGAAAATATTTATCTAATCAAAACAAGACCAAAGTGACAAAAAAAATCCAACATACACAAGTCAAGTTATTAATTTTAAAAGCAAAAGGGCCTTAAATCCTTTAGTAAACAGTAAAAGGACTGTTAGCATTGAAAAGTACCTGGGTACCATCAAAATAACACACACAGGCGAGTGTGCATTGAAAAAGATAAGCGATGTGCAGATTTCTCATCACCAAGCAAGATCATGCGTCGTATCTCCTTCTCCGGTCGGGTCGGCATGCATCATTTTTCGTCTCCACAGGAGAGCGATGCGTCGATCCGGGCAAGTACTTGGGTCTGGGCAGGCATTGCGCTGTTTTTCTGTGCCCATTAAGGTTTGCGTAGAAAATCATGGTGCACGGTATCTACAAAACCGCGCAATGAGGGCTGTGCCATTAACAGCCTCCATCAGCGGGTGTTGCTCATCGTTCTTCCAGCTATGTGTATCGATTTTCCAGCTGCGAAGCCGGCGGCGCCTCGTTTTTCAGCCACGTCTTGGAAGGTGAGTCGATATTTTCCTTGCATGGTGGTCTGTGAGTGGATTTTCAGTTTTGGTCTGCCACCTTCACCTTCCAAGGCCCCAGGAACTGGATAGGGGACTACTTGGCAGGGCAGGAGTCTCAGCAGAGAGCCCAGGTGCTGGCAGAAGAAGTCTTTGATGGCCCCAAGACTTCAACAACAGGAGGCAAGCTCAGGACAAGCCCTTGGAGATGTCTTCACAAGCAGGAAGGCACACAAAGTCCAGTCTTTGTCCCATGGCACAGGCAGAAGCAGCAACTGCAGGATAGCTCCACAAAGCACAGTCTCAGGCAGAGGAGCAGTTCTCTTCAGCTCTTCTCCAGAAGTGATCTAATGTCTGTGGTTGTGGGTGCCCTTCGTACACCCATTTTGGCCTTTGAAGTAGGTTTACTTCAAAGGAAAGTCTCTCTTGTTTGTGAAATCCTGCCTTGCCCAGGCCAGGCCCCAGACATACACCAGGGGGTTGGAGACTTCATTGTGTGAGGGTAGGCACAGCCCTTTCAGGTATAAGTGATCACTCTTCCCCTCCCTCCAAGCACAGATGGCTCATCAGGATATGCAGGGTGCACTCCTTCTCCCTTTGTGTCACTGTCAAGAGAGAGATGCAAACAGCCCAACTGTCAAAGTGACCCAGACAGGGAATCCACAAACAGGCAGAGTCACAGAATGGATTAAGGAAGAAAATGGCCACTTTCCAAAAGTGGCATTTTCAAACACACAATCTTAAAACCAACTTTACTAAAAGATGTATTTTTAAATTGTGAGTTCAGAGACTCCAAACTGCACATGTCTATCCGCTCCCAAAGGGAATATATGCTTTAATCATATTTAAAGGCAGCCCCTATGTTAACCTATGAGAGGGATAGGCCTTGCAACAGCAAAAACTAAATTTGGCAGTATTTCACTTTTAGGACATAGAAAACACCTTAGTATATGCCCTACCTCAAACATGCACTGCACCCTGCCCATGGGGCCTACCTTAGGGGTGTCCTACATGTAGGAAAAGTGAAGGTTCAGGCCTGGCAAGTGGGTACACTTGCTAAGTCGAATTGGCAGTTTAAAACTGTGCATACAGACACTGCAGTGGCAGGTCTGAGCCATGTTTACAGGGCTACTAATGTGGGTGGCACAACCAGTGCTGCAGGCCCTCTAGTAGCATTTGATTTACAGGCCCTGGGAACCTCTAGTGCACTGTACTAGGGACTTACCAGTAAATCAGATATGCCAATCATGGATAAACCAATCAACCATACAATTTACAGTGAGAGCATATGCACTTTAGCACTGTTTAGCTCAGAATTAAAAAGCCAACAACAACAGGTCAGAACAAATAGAAGGCAGAAGGCAAAAAGATTGGGGATGACCCTGCATAAGGAAAAAAGTCCTGCCACCTTAAAGCCAGGAGATACCAATCAATACCTTGACAGACTTCCCTGATTGGGGCGATAGAACAGGGACCCAGGCCCACATTAGCAGGGGAATGTTCCAGTTCTACGCCTTCCTGACTCCAGTTGGATCCCTCTGTCCATACTCTCAATGCCCACTAAGTTAACCCATGGGGAACCCTTGTCCTTGGTAACGCGTCCTTTTATGTTAATTTATTACACATTAGGACTCGTTTTAGGCCAATGAATCTTGTGACCCAGTGGAGAGACACCGTAGGACGAGATAACTGATCAATATGTCAAGCAATATATCAATAATGTCATCAATATTTACCACCACAATGCACTTTACTTTGGATAAAGACATTAATCAAATTGTCGACGCAATCATGACCTTTCAGTCATGAATAACCACACTTTAATAGAACTTTATGAATTGTATTCCCTATTGATTACAATCTACGAGCAAAAGAGTTAATCTCAATACCAAGAAGCATAATAGCATAGTCACTATATGGTAACTGTGATAAGATTTCATTAATGCAAGAATCACAAACATCAGAACATAGCACGGAGTAAACATAGATCAGAATACAGCAAATGTCATATACGTGTCAGTTCAGCATAGCGTAATGTCAGTCATTTGTTTATTTGCGTCAGTCGAAGTGAACTCCTGTCCTAACCACTAATTAGCATCAGCATGTTGGGCTTCATGCAAAAGAATTTAGAACACCAATTTGGAAAACATCTAGCTATGGTCTCTGTCAAAATGAGCAGTTGGTACATAGAAAGAAAAAGCAAAAAGACAAATTACAAATTGCATTGTCATAATTACTCTCCAAAGATTAGGTCAGCACACAGGATCAGTCTTCGTCTTCAGGACATCAGTCAAAATGCCATCAGTCTAGTCTTGACTAAGGGACATAGGCCCTCATTCCGAGCCTGGCGGGCGGCGGAGGCCGCCCGCCAGGCTTCCCCCCTCCGAAATACCGCTCCGCGGTCGTAAGACCGCGGAGGGTATTCCGAGTTTTCCCCTGGGCTGGCGGGCGGTCTTCACAAGACCGCCCGCCAGCCCAGGGGAAAACTCCCTTCCCACGATGACGCCGGCTCGTAATAGAGCCGGCGGAGTGGGAAGGTGCGACGGGTGCAGTTGCACCCGTCGCGTATTTCAGTGTCTGCTTTGCAGACACTGAAATACTTTTAGGGGCCCTCTTACGGGGGCCCCGCGACTCCCCCTCCCGCCATCCGGTTCCCAGCGGGAGAACCGCCAGGAACTGGATGGCGGGAGGGGGAGTCGGAATCCCCATGCCGGCGCAGCATGCTGCGCCGGCTTGGAGGATTCCTTTGGGGCAGCGGGAAACCGGCGGGAGACCGCCGGTTTCCCTTCTCTGACCGCGGCTGAGCCGCCGCGGTCAGAATGCCCCGCGGGGCATCGCCGGCCTGTCGGCGGTGCCACCGCGTCCCACGGCCCTGGCGGACTTGTTCCGCCAGGGTCGTAATGACCCCCATAGTGTGATGCTATTAATTGTGTTTGACCAATGACTTTGTGTTTCATCACTGCGCATATTAGTTGCTCAATGTTCACCAGTAGCACATTATGGGGGTCATTATGAGCTTGGCGGGCGACGGTAACCGCCGTGCGGCCCCCAATGCGCCCGCACTCCTGCGGACCCCATTACAACATCCCCGCTGGGCAGGCGGGCGCAAACCCAGTTTACGCCCGCCGGCCCAGCGGGGATGAGGCCGCAACATAGGAGCCGGCTCCTAATGGAGCCGGCGGTGTTGCGGCCGTGTGACGGGTGCAGTTGCACCCGTCGCGCTTTTCACTGTCTGCTATGCAGACAGTGAAAAGCTGCCCGGGGCCCTGTTAGGGGGCCCCTGCACTGCCCATGCCAGTGGCATGGGCAGTGCAGGGACCCCCAGGGGCCCCAGGACACCCCTTACCGCCAGCCTCTTCCTGGCGGTGCAAACCGCCAGAAACAGGCTGGCGGTAGGGGGGTCATAATCCCAAGGGCAGCGCTGCTTGCAGCGCTGCCCTGGCGGATTATCACCGACGGGGCTAAAACGGCGGGAAACCGCCGGCCCCGCCACGGTCGTAATGAGGGTCTCCGTACTGCCAGCCTGTTGGCGGTACGGACGCAACATTACCCCTGGCGGTCTCTGACTGCTAGGGTCATAATGACCCCCTATATGTTTTGTTCAGTTTAGCTGCCTATTGGCTTTGACATGGCATTAGCCATTACTTTCTGTATTCAAT